>NC_139349.1:138458690-140858690 GCF_055883805.1 Amblyomma maculatum | reverse complement strand
AGTTTCCACCAGCCGCCGTTCTTCCTTCAGGCAGTCCCCAAGTCCGCACAGGGAAAACTGAAGACGGCGACCCTCGGGGGTAGGGCCGCCGTCGATGGACACTACGACCAACATCCTCCGCTCACCGATTCGATCACAGAGACCGCCCTCCGACCCTTCGCTCCGACCAACAGTCCGACCACTTTGCGACGATCGCCGAAGCTTTCCTCCGACGCCCCCAATCGACGCAATTCATGACCAACGAGTACGACGACCTACCGACGATCACAGAAGCTTACCTTCGACGCCGCAATTCGACGCAACGAACGACCCGTCAGCCCGACGATTCCTGATACGCCACACTTTGTCGACGGTCAGCTACATTCCACCGAGATACCGATCGTCGTTGATAACCACAAGACTGCCCTTGCAGATACCGGCGCTGATTTTTGCGTTATGAGTTATGGCATTGCTACCATTCTGCGAAAAGTCCTGACTCCTTCGCACGGAGCCCCGATAAGGACAGCCAGAGGACATGTGGTAACGCCGCGCGGAGTGTGCACCGCTCGCGTCGAGTTTAACCATGTAACTTTCTCGTGTTGCTTCGTTGTGCTAGGAGAGTGCTCCAAGGATCTGATTCTCGGCTTTGATTTTCTTAGAGAAAACGACGCAATCATCGACCTCCGTAACTTCATGGTGACTTTTTCCACTCACCGTGCAATTTCCGGCAAGTACATACAGCACAGCGACGACTACACAAGCAGGCCAGTTTTCCGAGTGTGCGACGACCATGTCACTCTACCTACACGCACCAGCTTGTTTGTTACAGTGCAGTGCGACAACCCCCCCGCCTTTCAAGGCCTCGCGGAAACCAACGTGAATTTATTGTTAAGCCTACAAGTCTGCGTCACTCGGGGGTCTTTGCTTGAGAAATAAACGAACTGAACTGCTTTTAACGAACTTTAGTGCCGAATACCGCCGTTTACCGCTAGGTACAGCTGTCGCTTATTTTGACGAAGTCAGTGCGCCATCCGCCCATTGCGCCCTTTCGCTGGCCAGCGGGAACTCTCCCGAGAGCACTGGACAAACCGTTCAAACTGACGTGAATCCTGCTTGGTCTCTTACCCAGGAATGCCACCTTCAAGCAACTCTGGACACGTACCGTGACTGCTTTGCCTTCACTTCCAAAGTGAAAAAGACGTCAGTCGACAAACATCGAATTATAGTTGATCCCACCGAGCGCCCTATCCGCCAACACCCCTACCAAGTATCGGCGAAAGAACGAGAGGCTATTCCGGCGCAGGTTGATGAAATGCTCCGCGATGATGTGATCCAGCCGTATACAAGCCCATGGGCCTCACCAGTCGTGCTGGTCGCTAAAAAGAACGGAACACTCAGATTCTGTGTCGACTATAGGAGGCTTAACAAAATTACGAAAAAGGACGTCTACCCATTGCCTCGAATCTATGACTCGTTAGACCGACTCCGCCACGCCCGATACTTTTCGTCGCTCGATCTACGCAGTGGGTACTGGAAGATCGAAGTCGACGAACGTGATCGAGAGAAGACAGCATTCATTACTCCTGACGGACTGTACGAATTTAGGGCGCTTCCGCTCGGTTTGTGTACCGCTCCCGCAACCTTTCAAAGAATGATCGACACTGTCCTAGCCGGCCTGAAATGGCAGACGTGCCTCGTCTACCTTGATGACGTTGTCATTTTCTCTGCGACCTTCGAGGAGCACCTCAAACGATTGACGGCCATGCTAAATGCCATCCGCGGGGCCGGGCTCTCACTAAAACCAGAAAAATGCCACTTTTGATTCCAACAGCTCAAGTTTCTGGGTCACGTTGTGAGTGCTGAGGGAATTAGCCCTGATCCAGAGAAAACGGCTGCCGTAGCTGCTTTCCCAACCCCCACTGATAAAAGTTCTGTGCGTCGGTTTTTGGGCCTCTGTGCATATTACAGGAGATTTGTGCACGACTTTTCCCGAATAGCGGAACCATTGACTCATCTAACAAAGGACGAGCAGCCTTTCATCTGGGCCGACGAGCAGCAAACGGCCTTCGAGGAGCTTCGCAAGTGCCTTCAAACAACGTCCGTACTTTGCCACTTCGACGAGGAGGCCGACACAGAATTACATACCGACGCCAGTAACGTTGGCCTCGGTGCAGTTCACGTTCAGTGGAAAGAAGGCGTTGAACGGGTAATTGCTTACGCTAGCCGCGCCCTGTCTCGTTCCGAAGCGAATTATTCTACTACCGAAAAGGAGTGCCTTGCAGTTGTGTGGGCGGTAACAAAATTTCGGCCGCATTTGTATGGTCGGCCGCTTAGAGTGGTTAACGACCACAACTCACTCCGTTGGTTAGCGAACCTTAAAGATCCTTCAGGCCGGTTTCCCCGCTGGAGTCTCCGCTTACAGGAGTTCAACGTCACTATTGGGTACAAGTCCGTCAAGATGCAGAGTGACGCTGACTGCCTATCCCGAGACCCGATCCCGTGTTCTTCAATTGAAGCAGATGACTCCGTTTTTCTCGGCGCTCTCACGACGCCAGATCTCGCTCAACAGCAGCGAGACGACATCGAACTGCGGCCCCTCATCGATTACCTCGAAGGAACCGTCTCATCTCCGCCTCGCCCTTTCCCGCGTGGCCTGTTGTCGTTCTGCTCGACGATGCTCGACGTTATAACCTTCGTCGCAGGAAGGTAATTTACAACCCCGGCGATCAGGGGTTTGGGTGTGGACACCTGTTCACCAGCGGGGTCGCTCCGAGAAGCTTCTGGCGCCGCTACCTCAGCCCGTACGAAGTACAACGCAAACTCAGCGACGTCACCTACGAAGTGATCCCGCAAGGAACTGTTCGCTCATCCCGACGGCAAACACAATCGGAAGTCTAACATGTCGCCAGGATGAAGCCCTTCTACTCCCGCTAGGTCAAGATGCATGTGTTTATTTTTTGCTTCCTTTAACTGCTTTATGTGAATGCGGCATCCTCGCCGACTACGGTTATCCTCAACCTCTCCACTCGGTATCAGGACGATGCTTTTTCCACCGGGAGGAGCAATGTTATCTTACTGGCGCCGCCATGTGGCGAGCTCTGGAGACTGGCACGCGCTCATCTTCTTCGCTCTCGGTGCTCGCCCGCCAGTCGATTCCGCGCCGTATCTTGCCGGTGTTTTTACTTAGTTGTGAGTAAACCTGCTGAACCAGTTTCATTGGCTTCAGTGACAATATTGCCAGCAGCCCAGTAGGCGTGAAAGGTGCTGAATGATTGCAAAAAAAAAACTTTTTAATGGAAGGTCTAATAAAAGCTCCTCTCGACGCGAGCCTTCATGTGACAGTGTGAAGAACACATACCGGGAATCGCAAGCGACACTTTTTTCCTATGCGCTGAGTATTGCTGCTGACCGCTTCCCAACAATAATTCGGGACTCAGTGTGCTTCTTCGTCCTATTGGCCTCGGATGGATGGATGGATGGATGGATGGATGGACGGATGGATGGATGGATGTTAGGAGTGCCCCGTTTGAAACAGGGCCGGGGTAATTGGAGAAATTAGGGAAAGGCCTTCAACCTGCAGTGGGTATAGTCAGGCTGCTGCTGATGATGATGTTTGAAAGAGGGTCGAGCACAGTCTCCACCTTGCGGCGCCACGGCGAACCCTAGTCAGTGTGGATTCGTGTTCGCGTCATGTGCCAGCCAGCTGTGATTTGCGCATGCGCGTGCGGCGTGTAAACGCGTTTTTTGTTTACACGCCGCACGCGCATGCGCATTCATTCTAAACTTCCACGGTTCGTTAAAAAAAAGAAAAGAAAATGCTTGTCTATATCGAGCACTTACTCATGCTGGATAACGACATCATCTGTCGGTCTTCAACGCTTAAGATTCTTTGACGCGCGGTGCTTCAAACGAAGCGATGCTGTCGTTAGTCGTCATGTCAAAGCAAAACAGATTTCTGCCATGAAAACAACTTAATCAAAACGCTCAAGAATCGTATATTCCCGTTTCTATTTGGAATACCACAGCTACTGAAGCACGCGACCGCTGACTTCTCCATAGCAGAATAAAGTTTGAAAAGGCTTCTCTGTGCCTTCTGTATGCGCGATAGAGTTGTTTCAGTACTTTCTTCTTCTCCTTCTTGTCTTATTCATTTATTTAGGAAACACTGCTGGCTTCGGTTACGGGCTTTAGGCAGGAGTGAGAAAATACATTTACAAAACGAAAGGTACATTGCAACAGTAGCAAGCGAACAGTGTGAAAACCAGAACACAAAAGACAGTACAATATGGAGTAGCAAAGCAGAGAATTGACAATATCCAACTTGGCAACGAACGAAGGCTTCGAACTTGGCCTAAAACAGGAATGCATGTCAGTCCTACGGCCTGCCTAGAAAGCTTGTAAAAATAAATTCATAGATTCTCAATTCACAACACATGCGGGTGGACCATTTCACTAAGCGACAGTACAGGGAAAGAACGAATATTTAAGAACGTTATTCTACATGTAAACGCGGCAACATTTTTATAATGGCACGAGCGTGTAAGGCGGCGACATATGGGCACAACTTAAATTCCGGCCCCTATTTTATTTTATTGTGGTAAAATAAGTAGGACAATCTTATGTTTCGTGATGACGACTTATGGCCAGCTGTTCAAGTCCTGCGGTTTGCAGTAGGGTTGTTGAGGAAATGTTCCAACTGAACTATTAAAGATAAACATGGCTGTTTTGCGATGAACATTTTCTATTTTAAGGGAATGTTGATGTTTGATGTTAAACCTCGGTCGTGGTGTCTCAGTGGTAGGGCGCTCGACTGCTGAGTTCGAAAATGGGGAAAGTTAAATCGCAGCCGTTTCGCAAGGCACTCCTCTGCTAGGGGAATTTGACAGCACGTTAAACAACCCCAGGTGGTCAACGACACCGGAGCCCGATGCTACATTATCGTCATAGCCGATGTGACTTAGGCGTGTTAGACACACGTTTTTTTTTTATTTTTACGCAGTGAGAGGGATCTACGCATCTGTACAATGGACAGTGAGTACATTTTGCTTTAGGGAATTGCTTGAACGTATTAGAAACATATCTTCCCTGTACCTAATTGTTGCACTAAATACACATAATACACCCAGATCAATATACTTCACTGGTACACCATTAAAATCTCTTTTCGTCTAAGTGCTACTGCTGTCTCCCGCGGAGTTTCTTCGTTTATGACAAGGGGAGTAAAATAGCTTCATATGAGGTTACCTATCGATGTTTATTTCGGGAATAATTACCTCCTTATTGTCGCATGATAAGATAAACTTCATTTCTTTCGAGATACTTAGTCCGGTAAGATAGCTTCATATGAGGTTACCTATCGATGTTTATTTCGGGAATAAATACCTCCTTATTGTCGCATGATAAGATGAACTTCATTTCTTTCGAGATATTTAGTCCGGTACCTGTTATGCAAGTAATCCGAACATTTTGCTTCATATAACAACGCATCATTGCTCAATGATTACAGTGATAAAGAAATATTCAGCCTCTCAAAATTCCTTGCCAAAACATGACAGTGCCCATGCAGCGGTTTTATGATGGCTTCGCTGCGACTGATTCGTAGCTTGCCCTTTAACGTTATTTAACGTTTTTTGCTGGTAGTCTCAAGTTCTCTCAAACTTGTAAAACGTTTCTAGCACGCGAATGGTATTGGCAGTGTAAAAAATATAACAGTAATAATTTACCATTTCAAAACAACACACAAAGAAATTTTCTATTCTAGGAAATCGTTTAGAGTTATTGGAGCAGTGCTACAGTATCAGATTCTCTGACATTAACCCTCAAGAAGCATTCGCCTCGTTGTGAGCTCGGCAAACTCAATCCACCAGGACTCTACATGTCAACAGTCAGCTTCCCAGATCGGAGAGATTGCCTCATTTTCGGGGAATACTTTTGTCTCGTCTATCCAGAGTTGATGTGCACTCAGTATACGGCAACCCGCCGGACAGTAAGTACGCTGTCTGTGCTATATTTAGCCAACTTAATCCTTGATTTAAGTATGGTATAATAAACCAGGCTGTGTCTGGACTCAATATAAAGTACTGCAGGCCAGAGAGAGAGAGAAAACTTTATTTAAAAAAGGGGGGGAGGCGCAGTGAGTGGAGTCTTCATTTCAAGACCCCAGTGGCCTGGGCTGCCGCTCTTGCCAGAGTTACCAGCCTACGCTGGGTCGCTAGGTTAGAGCATAGCAGAGTGGCCTCCGACTGCGCTTTCGAATGGTGTGTGTTTTTGTCTGCAGGTTTGGGGCCCGTGCTCTCCCATGTGATGTGGTAGGTGGTCGGCTGGTCGTTGCACCAAGGGCATATGTCTGGGTAGTGTTCTGGGTAAATGATGCTATATTGATGTAGGTTGAGGAAAGTGTTGGTTTGGAGCTGTCTTTATTCCCGCGTTTCCTGTGCATTTATCCACTTGTTTGGAGGGTGTAAATCCGACGTTGTTCGCGTACATACTTAAGTCGCGCGCCGTAAGCCACGGGGACAGGAATGCTAGTTGTGAGATCGGGGATGGTGGCCGCTTGGTTTGAGTGGCCTCGAGCTAGCCTATCCACGACCTCATTATCTTCCAACCCGGAGTGCCCCGGGACCCAAGTGATCTGATGTCTGAGCAGTGAATTTGTAGCTAATGGGTTAGTTGTGAAGTGAGCCAATTTTGTAGGTATTCTGCCAGCAAGAAGGAGCTGACACGCCGCTTGTGAGTCAGCGATTACGTGAAGCTGTCGGTTGGTCGCGTCTCCATAGGTAATGGCCAACACGATCACTGCCACTTCCGCTTCTGTGATAGTACAGTGCGGGATGGGCATGCTAGAGACTTCTGTGCAAGAAGAGCCAACCACCGTGGCTGCTGCTGCGGTCGATGTAGCTTCGTATAGAGCGGCATCCACATAGATAGCTTTAGGACTGCGTTCCACTGCGAGCTTAAGAAAGTCACTCGGGCGTTTCTTCTGCCTTCGTTGTGGACTTTTTGGGAGCGGGCCACATATACTCTTGCCCGGTACGAAACAGGAATGTTAGTCGCTGACTGTATGGCTTGTAGGTCCGCCGGATAGCAGGCCAGGGCAGGATCCTTGCATCTTGTCGAGCTTGAAACTAAATTTGACTGTCCAATAGTAGTGTAAAACACGCGAACAGTTGAAACCGCGTTAAGAAAAATAAACCTGTCATTAAACAAGTGAAACAGAGCAAAAATATCAGGCCCATAAGTGCAATACAACGCTAAAGGCGTGCAAAATGACGCCATTAATTCGAAATGACCGGTTGTAGCTCGCCTAGTTTTCGTAAAATCCGCGCTTCGTTTGCACAGCATTAGCCATTTACAGGGATTTGCCTTTGCAAGATTGGAAAACTCTAACAATAAATCGCTAATGCATTGCAGGAGGCACGTTTTATTCGCCAACACACCCGCAGTAAGCTTGAAAGAAAAACCCTCGCCGCCTGTGTTTCTGCGAGAACCGCCGCCTGCCGATCCACAGTATTGGGGCGACGATGACGCCACCTCTAGGTACATCTCGCGACTAATATAGCGAGAATTTTTTTATCATGTTTATGCTGGATACAAAATACGACAGAATCGCAGGCAGGCTGCGGCCAGTCGTCAGGAACATTACTGCCGTCTTTCAGATATTTAAATTGACCACAACTACCGAAGTGCTGTGTGTATTGAAGAGAAAATGTTCTCTAATAATTTTACGTGACATTTGTCTCAATCGCGAATCGGGTAACGCATGTTGAGTGGACACTACTTCAGTACACCTCCGAATAAAACATCTACAGGACGACCTGTAACTCGCCAAGGTAACAGTATAACCATAGACGCATGCAACGCTTGAGAAATATCGAGGACTACTTTGAACTCGGCATCACAAGCGATGACTGCAACGTTCATTGCCAAAGCGGTTAAAACATTAGGCAGCGAACAGAGTCACACAAAATGCTCTTTGATTATAATTTATATGCTATTGAATTTCTTTGAGCAAAATAAATAATGTGCACCTAAGTGCAGGGTACAAACCAAACCTAGTGAAACACATAGGCAGTGTTCATAGCAGCAGACGAGCCTTAGTCGCACACAACCGTATGTTCAATACATCTATTCCAGTCTTGGCCTATCGTACAGGCCACTGTTTGAGACGTATGTCCATGCGTGTTTACATCCCGTGGGAAGGGAACACTCGTACGCTATGTACCCGTAGCAGACCAGATAACCCGACAGAAGAGTTGGGGTTTCATACTGTGGTTGAACGTGATGCTTGAAAAGGCATACGAGTTACTATCCGTTCTTAGAATGTTTAGTCATTCATCTGTTTTTCCTCCGTAGTAAAGAACAAAATAATTATTATAAATGCGCTTAACAAAAATCCCGATAATTAGCGATCTGCACTGATAATGGTAGATTAAAATAAGGCGAAACACTCGGGCAAAAATATCTATTAACAGTCAGCGCTATTGACCTGCCTTGAAATCAGTGCGCATCTTCCTTTTCGCTTCTGACCGCAAGCACCGACCCGGTACGGCTTGTCGTTCGGTACTCAGTTTCAGAACTTCTGGCTCGTTTCCGCTTGCAACGTCGGCGCGCAACCCTCAGGGGCAAGCTCATAATCCACTTTTCCGCCGCCATGTCCCGCATCGTGTTGGCCGGTTGCAGCTTCGTCGTCTCCGGAAGCGCCAACGCGTTCAGCCCGAAGAAGAGCAACATCGCGGCCGCTACGGCGTACAGCACACCCTTCCCGTTCGCCGAGTGGATCTGCTTAAGGAACGGTGCCACGAAGGCGCCCATGCGACCGCAGGTGTAGCAGAAGGACAGGCCTGCTCCACGGACCACCGTCGGGTACAGCTCTGCAGGCAGGATGAACACAGCCATGAGGCAGGTTTCGAAGACCAGCATCCACAGCACGACGGTGGCCGCAAGAACGGTGCTCGGGGCATGGACCACGTGTGCGACAGCCAGTGCATTAGCCACGACTGCCAAGGTTATCATGCTTAAGGCGAGCGTCATGCGCCGCCCGGCGTGCGTGATGACGAGAACGTTCAAGGGAATTCCGAGCAGCTGAAGCAGAGTCAGCACAGTGCTTGCCCCGTGGACGGAGCTGACGAGCTGGCCCGTTGCGAGATCATAGTAGACGGCGAACACGATGAAGCAGCACCCGAAGAGGACCAGGGACTGATGGCGGAGGGCCTGGTTCCGTATCAGCACCGTCGCGTGCACATCTGCGATATGGGTAAAAGAGTGAGAGGGGTTAGAGAAGCACTTAGAAAACAGTTTTCGTCGACTCCAAAGAACCGTCGACAATGCTTCGCAAACAATGCTGGTGATGCCTTTTAAGTTGTTTAAGGCCTGCTAAACTGCTACTTTGACTAATTAAACTTGAATGATAAGAAAGTTTTCAAACGCGCTGCCGTGAATAATTAACATTTGTACGAATATCATCGATCTTAGTGACTTTGCACATACAACAAACCATCGAACGTGCTCAGTATAATAAGGTCTAAATATCTGAGTGTTTTCAGTTAGAGGCCTAAGAGTAAAGAATTTTAGCGAAACTTGAAATCCAGCACCCTGCCGACAACGGAATGTTTGGCAGCAGTCGGGCATATGTGTTCTGACATTGCTTTACAAATTCCGTCTAATCAGTACGTTTGGTCGTGCATAGGAAAATGTGATGTGCTTGAGTGTTCTATTTCAACCCTCTTCGCTTGTGCACTAGGAGTATATGTGACAAGACAAACGAATGGAGAATATGACACTCGTAATGAGATGCATACAGAGGAAGGGAACAGCCACCGAGACAGAGAAAAGCATACATCAATTATGTACGGTGCTGATCACATAAAGATATAATTATGTAATTATATAGACAGTCGATGAGAAGGTAGAGGAAGAACAACCTCATACCCTCGGTGAGGATCGAACCCGCCAAATATGGAGGTTGTGGTTTCGAATCTCACCGGTGGCATGTGGTTGGTTTTCCTTAACAGGCCTAATAGCTCATCGAGGTTTTTTTATGCAGGAAGTGAAAATACTGCTGATGTGAGGCAAGGTTTCGCTACAGCATTTCCGAAACGCGTGTTCCTGCAAGTTTTCATACATAGGAACGACTGACTAATGAACAACCCATCCCTGAATATGTTTTCTGCTGTGTCATCTGCTATTCTTCAGCAATAATTACGATAAAAGACCAGTGACTTTGGTTTGCAAGCAAAACGTTGTGATTCAAGATTACGCACATAAAAGGTTTCTGTACTTTGTTGCTTGAGATTTCATTATTGAAGATGTACATGAATTTCAGGCTATTGCACTGCTTTCAAACCAGGTATGTGCGATATACTTTCAATTTCGCACCTCACTTCCACGAAGCAAAAGGGCGAAAAATTGAGCAGTTATTTCTTCTCCGGTACTTTACAGAGAATACCACACTTACATTAATTGGGAATTCTGGGTAACATATACAATGCATATTAACAGGCTTCTTCCTTGCGTGCATCTGATTGTGAAGTTGGAGTAAGCGTCTCTAAATAACTGTTACATATATTTTGAAGAGTAAACCGTTTACGTGATGAGGGCGCCTATAACCGAACATTCAATTTGGTGGATATTTCTACAAACTATAAACAAGACGGAAATGCGCCATGAAATGGCGATCAGAGTTTTAGTTTAGTCAGCTGCCAGCTCCCGCACTGACTTTGTGCTTGGGCCGCCCTTTCGGGATTCGATCTTTCTTCTCAAAATCTGGTTGCACTGAGCAAAAGTAACACATTTCAGCCCTTCGCACATCTCAGTAAATCCCTCTTCAAAATATAAACGTCGTGATCTCTTACTGCCTTGCATATGCCAAGCTAAGATTTTTTAAACTCCCTGCGATGTAACTTCTTGGAATTTATGAGACTTCCTATAATGGCACCGTTTCCAGATGTCCATTTTCATCAAGGACATTTCATTATGTGCCTTTCTGTTTGTCCTTTTGACAGGGAAAACAAGAGAGTAATGAATGAGTTTTCTACTCCCTCCATATGCTCGTTTTTCTTTTTTCCTGCTCAACTAGTTATAGTGAATTTGCTTCTTCTGGATCTTGATGTGTGTTTTTTTCTTTTATCCACTGGACTGTAGGTCGAAATGTGTTTTTTTTTCTATTCGCCTGCAATTTTATAGCTTGTACCTGCCCATGGTCTGGACTACTCCCTTATTCAAATTTGGATGGAGCATATTCTTTGTGATTCGCTTTAGTTTTACGCGATAGCGCAAGGACCCCGTGTCGCGCGAAAACCGGTATCGGCGTTGTTGTTTTTTTCCTTTATTGCCTGGCTTTGGCACATCATATTTCGCCAAAATAACGTCTATCGTATTGTCAGTGTCTTTGACCAATGTTACGCCAAATCTACAATTAATAAGATAAGTAGAAGTAAATGAAGGTACACTGAAGATTACAGGATTCAATGTTCCTGACATTCCGATCGCGAAACGAGCACGCTATCGATACACCAGACTTTTGTTTCTTTATTTCCAATGGGACAAAAGTTAATGAGGCAAAAATATTATGGGGCAAAAGTCTCAATGTATAATACAACGAAGAGCGCTAGCACACAAAGTAAAGGTTCACACAGTTTCAAAAATGCTTTAGTTTAGCCAGCTTGATCAAAACTGGCGTCCATTCATGTTTCTCACTTGGGCCATTATAGGTAGATGGTGTTCAGGTAGCTTACACTTTCAATGAAATATTCCCTCGCGGAGCGAACATTCACGCCCGCGTGTGTAAGCCATTCTCGCTTTCCACACACTGTGGAGGCAAAGCAACGTGGATAAGTCTTATTGCACACAGCCTTTATTACGGAAATGCAGGAACAGTATACCATATGGTGTAATTGGAAAGTCCTTTCTTATAGTCCTCTGCAAGATATCTCACAGAAAGAATTCATCCAAGTAGTCATGGAGAATACGGTCTATGGCTTCCGGTTTATGCCAAATCAAGCAGTCCATTGACCACGAGACAAAGAAGTATTTTTCCATCAACCAGGGATTAATAGGCAATGTACCACTCTTTAAAACGAAGAAGAAACGTTTCGCTGACGACCGTACTGGCATCTTTTTAACTCTTTTTAAGACATCCTTGCCTTCCGCTTCACAATGTAATGATCGATAAAAGGGTACTGGCATCATTATATGAAGCAAGTCCTTATACAGATGCTTTTAGGTTACAGCACTTAGGTGTTCCAGTGAGGAACTCGCCTTTATAATGATATAAGAAGCCACAACCTCGCGAAAAAAAAAACACGCACTCAGTCTTCTGCGTTTGATGTGCTAGAAGACACCAAAAATTTGGGCAAGTTTTTGGTCAGTCCACATTAAAAAACCGTACGCAGAAAAGGCTCGGTTTGGCTCCGTAAGAACATAAATGTGCACATTATTTGCCGTAAAAATAAATGGGCCAAACCAAGTCCTCCACTCTACATCGAGCGAAACAAATTTGCATGACTTGTTCTCTCCCAAACAGAGCCCCAGACAAAAATCGCTAACTATCTGTGACACTTCTGCACGCTAACCCTTGACATGGATAACGCTTGCAATGCATGCCAGACTTTCGCAAGAATGAACACATTGCATACATTTGAATACGGGAACATTGATAAATATAAATCACCCACTTTGTTGTTTCGACTGGACATGTTCAAATTCAATTCAATGTGCAGCGGTGGCGTATCGGTAGAACATCCGCCTCGCATGCAAGAGGACCGGGGTTCAAATCCCGGTGCCGCGCAATTCTCTACCGGATGAAAAAGAAATCCGTGTGTCGATGGAATTGCATAAACAGGTTTGGGGTGCGACCTGATGCCGGTGAACACCTCCGGCAACGCACTCCCTCACCAGAAAACGAGTTGGCCACCCTGGGTCAGTAATTGTCTCAACCTCCTATGATAAGCTCCATAAAACTCCGGCCCGCAGTCATCAGCGGCTGCGGAACAACTGACCACGGCGGCGGTCAGACCTGTGACGCAGCAGGGGGTGCTAAGAAAGCCTGGCTCCGCTGGACAGGCCGCCATTGGAAACTGACCCTGGCAACGTTTAATACTAGAACCCTAGCTAGTGAAGCTAGTTTAGCAGTGCTGTTAGAGGAACTAGAGGGCATGAATTGGGATGCCATAGGGCGTAGTGAGGTTAGGAGGCCGAATTTGGCATATACTATACTGAAGGATGGGCATGTACTGTGCTATCGAGGCTTACCAGAAAAGCGACAACTGGGAGTAGGTTCCCTTGTCAATAAGTATATAGCGGGTAATATAGATGAATTCTATAGTATTATTGAGAGGGTTGCAGGCACCGTAATTAGGCTTAATAAGTGGTATAAACTGAAGGTTGTACAGGCCCATGCACCTACATGTAGTTATGATGACCAGGCAGTTGAAAGCTTCTATGAAGATGTAGAATCGGCAATGCGAAAAGTAAAGACGCAGTATGCTGTACTAATGGGTGACTTCAATGCTAAGGTAGGGAAAAAACAGGCAGCAGACCAGGCAGTAGGTTACTATGGCATTGGTTCTAGGAATAGCAGGGGGAATTACTAGTTGAGTTTGCAGAGCGAAATAACTTAAGAATCATGAATACCTTCTTCAGCAAACGGAAGAACCGGAAATGGACATGGAAAAGTCCTAACGGGGAGACTAAAAACGAAATCGACTTCATAATGTGTTCAGCCCCCGCCATTATTCAAGATGTAGAGGTAATCGGGAGAGTGCGATGCAGTGACCACAGGATGGTGAGGTCCCGAATTAGCCTAAATCTGAAGAAGGAACGCAACAGATTAGTAAGAAAGAAACCCATCAAAGAATTAGCGGTGAGGGGGAGGGCAAAAGAGTTCAGGATCTCGCTACAGAATAGGTATTCAGCTCTAATTGAGGATGGCGACATTACCCTAGAGGCAAGGAAGAATAATTTCAGAGATATCATTACTGAGTGCGCGGTAGAAGCAGGCGGTCGGATAGTTAGAGAAGATACCGGTAAGCTGTCTAAGGAGACGAAAGATTTGATTAAGAAACGCGAGAGTATGAAAGCTTCCAATCCAACAGACCAGATCTAATTGGCTGAGATATCAAAGCTAATCAATAAGCGCAAGGTGGCCGATATAAGGAAGTATAACATGGAGAAAATTGAGCATGCTGTAAAGAACGGGGGAAGCCTTAAAGTGGTAAAGAAGAAATTGGGCATAGGCAAAAACCAGATGTATGCGATAAGGGACAAGGCGGGCAAGGTCATCACTAATATGGAAAAGATAGTCAAAGTAGCCGAGGAGCTCTATACAGATCTCTACAGTAGCCAAAGTAGTCAGGACCGTAATGAGATTGGCGGTAGGGAAAAACAGTCAGACGTCCGACAGGGATCCAACATCATCATCACCAGCACCCCAGACATGCAGATGGCGAAGCGCATGATGAGCATCCGAAGCTTGAATTTTGAGGGAAAAGACCATCCGGTCAACGCTTTCATGACTACACCGGAAGAGTACCTCAAAGGGGTGGCCCACGGCATCAACCCCGGGGCAACGAAGAAAGTATTATGGAGAACCTGTTCGTCAGTACCCAGGGCGTGAAAATTATCGCGGCCAGAGCAATGGGCAAGTCCAAGTCGGCCCTCATTGTCTTTGAGGGGCCAATCGTACCGAAGTGGGTGTACTACTATGGGGGAGAGATCCCATGCGATCCGTACAAGACAACGAAGCAATTCTGCTACACCTGCCGAAAGCCAGGACACCGAGCAGACGTATGCCTGAACCCGTCTATCAGGGCATGCAGAAGATGCAACAAGCAAGATCCGGAGGAAAGTCACGAGTGCGAACCCCAATGCGCTCTTTGTGGAGGAGCACATGAGACTGGAGCCACCGGCTGCCGAAGCAAGCTCAAGGAGATCCAAAAGAAGACAAAGGGACATCCAAAGTCACGTCAAAGCCGCCCAGAAATGAAGGGCATCATGAAGAAGCATCAGAGGTGGTTCAGTTCGGACGGAGGGGAGGAAACATCGCGTGAGCGATCCAGGTCCCAGTCCAGGTCGGAGGCCAACGCGCAACCCAAGAAGCCAGCGAAGGAAAGCAAGCCAGGCGCCTGGAAGAAGAAGAAAGAAGAGAAGAAAAAAGACCTTCATCAGGTGAGCTGGCCAGCATTACCCTCCCAAAAACAGCTAGATGAGGAAAGAACAGAAATTCTAGCCGAGCTAAAAGGGATACGAAAGGAGAACGCAATGATTAAGCAACGATTAGATCAGATGCAGAACCAAATTAACATTACACAAAACAAGTTCGAAAAATCCCCACCATCGGTAAATCAGACACCCCTTTGACTGCCGAAGACGTAGGAAGGATAGTAGAGGAAAAACTAGCACAGCTGCTCCCACACATAATTGAGCAAATCACAAAGAAAGCCATGGAACAAGTCACAGGCTATATAGAACAAAAGTTTCAGGCGATGCAAATCGAGATGACTAAACTGATTAGGAAGCAAACAACAGCCACCACAGTAAGAGAAAGGGCTGAGAAGCCGTATCACAGGCCCGGACTGACCAGCTTGCAATCTGAGACCGATCATGACTAGACACCAGAAGGCGAAGTAAGACCGCCTAGAGATTTGGCAGTGGAATTGTAGAAGCATCAGACGCAAGAAGGGGATGCTGTCACAGCTGCTGGCCTCACAAGCTGAACCACCGGCTGTGATAGCCCTATAGGAGGTTGGCAGTTCCCCTTCAATTAGCGGGTATGAGGTCTTTGCTGCCGATGACGAGAGCTGGAAGGTGGCGACAATGGTGGAGAAGACCATTACAACAATTCGGCATGACAAATTTAAAGGGATTGAAACACCCCATTTCCTTGTGGAGGTGGTCCAAAAGAGTGACAAAAAACAGGGCACTTTTATCCTAAATGTATACAGCCCCCCCTCCCAACGAAAGATCGACTTCGACAGGCTTCTCGGAGAAACATTAAACTTGGTAAGAGGAAATCAGCTAATTATATTAGGCGACTTTAATGCAAAAGACCTGGCCGTGGATACACGCGACAGGACAAGAGAGGTCGCATTATTAGAGAGCTAATAGACAGACATGAATTAACACTGGTAACGGACCCGGGAGTGCCCACGAAAACGGGCAACAGTGTGAGCAAGGACACTACCACGGACCTTACGATGGTCAAGAACTGCGGCGATGTTGAGTGGATAAACACGCTTAACGATCTGGGCAGTGATCACTATATAGTGAGCATGACCATCCACACCTACAAGATCAGGCGTCAGGTTGGCGCAGCCAGGATTACCAACTGACACAAGTTCAGAGAAGCGCAGGAGGAGGACCAAGGCGAGATTGAGAATCTTGATAGCTGGTGCGGGGCGCTGCGGAAAAACAAGCAGATACTTACGCAAGAACTGACACGCACAAATGAGACACCAGAAATAGACGCCCATCTACTCCACCTGTGGGAAGCGAGAAGGGGACTGTTAAGAAGATGGAAGAAACAGAGGCACAATCGAAAGCTTAGGATGAAAATCGTGGAGATCACAAAGAAGGCGGCGGAGTACGCTGAACAACTGACGACAGCCAACTGAGGCAAATTCTGCGACTCTATGCAGGGGACGCTCAGCACTTCCAAGACATGGCGAATTCTAAAAGCCATCATGGACCGCACCAAGACCAAGTTAGAGGGGCAGAAGTCGCTGGAGCGGTTGCTACACACATTCCCAGGCACGAAGGAAGATGTAATTAATGCCGTCCACGACATATGCTACCGAGTAGAGCTAGAGGATCCATATCCATACGCAGAAGATTACAAAGGAGACCCAAATCCGAAAATGGACGAGCCGATCACGGAGGAAGAAGTCCGGACGGCAATAGCAAGTGCCACTCGAAACACAGCGGCTGGTGACGACAAGATCACTAATGGCATAATTCGGAACATGAGCAACAGCAATATCAAGGCACTGGCGCATTTCATGAACAAGCATTGGGAAGCAGGAACGGTGCCAGCGCAGTTGAAACACTCGGTGGTCATTATGATCCAGAAACCCGGCAAAAAATTGGCAATAGAGAATTTGCGGCCCATTTCTTTAACTTCGTGCTCGGGGAAGATTTTCGAGAGGGTTGTCAATAATAGACTGAAAAATTACTTAGAGGATAGCGCTCAGATGCCGGACACCATGTTTGGCTTCAGAGAAAAGCTATCAGCCCAGGACGTTCTCCTGCAGATCAAAGAAGAGGTCTTGACGAGTATCCCACGCTCGGCAGAACACGTAGTTTTGGCAGAGGACATTAAAGGTGCATTTGATAATATTAGTCACCAGGCGATCTTAGATGGTCTGGCAGACACGAATTGTGGAACCAGAGTCTACGAGTACGTTAGGAGCTTCCTGAGTAACCGGACGGCCAAAATCTAGATTGGCAACATATAAACAGAGACCTTCTCCCCGTCCAACAAAGGGACACCTCAAGGAGCAGTCATTTCGATCACACTGTTCAACGTGGCAATGATTGGCCTGGCGAGGCGCCTCGAGAAGGTGGAGGGCATACGCACGCTATGTATGCTGATGACGTCACCATCTGGACGACCACAGGATCACTCGGGGAGTAAGAAGCGAAATTGCAAGAAGCAGCATCTGTCATCGAAGAATATCTAAAACAGAGGGGCTTGGAGTGCTCATCAAAAAAATCGGAACTGATCAGATTCTGGCGAGGGAAGGGCAACCGCTGTGCTCCCACAGATCAAGCCCACAAGCTCGAGATCCGGCTGCAAGGGGAGACAGTACCCGAAAAGACAACCGTGAGGATCCTGGGGATGTGGCTCCAATCGAATCAAACGTGTCAACACACACTTAATCTGCTCAAGACCTCGACCCAGCAGGTCACCCGAATGATAGCACGGATGTCCAGCAAAAAGATGGGGAGGAAAGAGCCCGACACACTCAAACTTGTCCGGAGCCTCATTATTAGCAGAGTAGCGTATGCTCTACCCTACTTCAATATGACCAAAAGAGAGGAAGACAGAGCGGACGCCATCATCAAAATGGCTGTCAAGACCGCACTCAAGCTCTCCAAGAACACACCGAACCACAAGCTAGCAGCTCTGGGTCTGCACAATACAATATGAAAGGGGGTTTTTACTGTGCTTTAACAGGGATAGTAGCCCTGTCGAAGTTTCACGGCGAACCACGCAAGAACACAGCCAGTCTCAGTCTCCACAAGCGAGCACGAGCAGCGCAGCGGCACTTCGTCGTCTTTATCTTCGTCTTCGTGATATTCTCGCCTACTTAATCCTCGTCTTCGTATATCCTCGTGTAGTTTACTACAATTTCCCCCGGAGCGAAGAGGAGCCATCCTGGCGACCTATGATGAGGGCAAGAGGAGCGGATCGTAGTACGTTTTGAGGCGGCTCACGTGCACAGTTTCGCGGCCGCGATGACGCATGTCCGAAGAGGTAGTGAGTGGCTCCACGATGTAATTCACAGGGGAGGTTTGACGGACAATGCGGTAGGGGCCGTGATACTCGGTTCGAAGTTTTGATGACAATCCCGGTGGGGTGCCGGGAACCCAAAGCCAAACAAGGGATCCTGCAGGAAAAACGTGTGGCGTCTGATCTTTGTCGCGATGATGCTTTTGGCGGCCTTGAGATTCCGATGTAAAACACCAGGCCAACTGGCGACATTCCTCCGCATGTTTGGCAACGTCTGAAAGGAGAGTACACTCGGAGGAGTCGGGACGATATGGTAAAATAGTGTCCATCGTGGACGACGCCTCACGCCCATAAAGGAGGAAGAAAGGGCTAAATCCAGTAGTTGACTGCGTGGCGGTGTTATAAGCGTATGTCACGAAAGGAAGGACAGCGTCCCAGTTAGTCTGATCGGCGGCAACGTACATCGTCAGCATATTTCCGAGAGTGCGATTGAAGCGCTCAGTCAACCCGTTTGTTTGAGGGTGGTAGGCTGTTGTGGTCCGATGTATGATGCGACATTCGGCCAGTAGAGATTCAACGACGTTGGAAAGGAAGACGCGTCCTCGGTCACTCAGCAGCTCTCGCGGCGCTCCGTGGCGAAGAACAAAATGATGTAGTAAGAACAGGGCAACTTCACGAGCAGTAGCGGCGGGTAAAGCGGCGGTCTCGGCATACCGGGTGAGGTGGTCGATGCCGACGATAATCCACCGGTTCCCAGAAACCGTGCAGGGAAGTGGCCCGTAAAGGTCAACGCCGATGCGGTCAAAAGGGCGGGCCGGGCATGGAAGTGGTTGTAAGGGGCCAGAAGCACGAGGTGTGGGTGACTTCCGGCGCTGACAGGCGATGCAGGAGCGGACGTATTTGCGAATATACCCGTACATGCCGCGCCAATAGTAGCGTTGAGAGATCCTTTGAAACGTCTTCACTACACCAGGATGGGCACACTGAGGGTCGGCATGGAAAGAGGTGCAAATTTCATGTCGTAAATGGCGGGTGTCACGAAATCGGCGCACAATTTCATTAAGCCGACACGGCGCGAGGCCCGCGCGGCGTCGCGTGGAAAGCATGTATAGAAAAAACCCCTTCCCCGCGCGGGAGAGTGCGTAGCTTTGTACGCGTTGCCGTCACCCTCTTTCCCCTTGCCCGGGGAGGACGGTGGTTCATCGGCCTGGAATGTGCCAGGCCTTTCGAGAAGGTTCTATGGGACCTGGCCAATGACGACGCGCGGCTCGACGGGAGGAGAAGAGGGAGCTATAACCAGCGAAGTTATGTGTGTGTGCGCGCTAGCTTTGGCGCGTGTTAACAAACAGACGCGGCGCGCCCTATTTAAAGAGACCGCGCCGTTTGATGAGTCAGTCAGTCAGTCAGTCAGTTCGTCCGTGTTTTGCGACGTATTCGCCTGTGCTTCGGCTGGACTCCCGGGGATCACCCGCTGCTGGCAAGCCCACGGACTTTCAAGGGAGCGGCGCTCGTCTCGTATGGCGGCCACATCGTGACTCTTGAGGCGTCGGACTGCAACAGTGCCCGGTGAACAATTTGGTGTTTGTTTATGTAACTCTCTCGTGTTTGATCTGTTGTAAAGCCTCTGTGTTATTGAATCATTCTGTGGTTGCATGCTTAGCGTTCGTGTTCTGTGAACCTCTCGTCTGTTGTATTTCAAGTGATCTTGTGTATTCCTTTGTATCGTCTCTTGCTGTGCATAAATTGTGTTTTGTTTGTTACTTCTGACTCCGATCCTTTCTCTGGTTTGAACCGGCGACCGCTGGGCACCAAACGACCACCCCCTTCTGTCACTACAAGGTAGTTGAATCCCGGCTGAGCTTGCCACGCAAGTCGAGGGCATCTCCTTCGCGACCGGAACAGCTACCCCCACTCACTCTAAGGGTGTCTGGGAGTGTGCGCACCGTTAAGGGCGCATCGTTAATAATACCCCCTAATTATTAACGGGTGACAATTATTCTGGCGTCCGCGACAGGACGTTTGGTGCACTCAAGCTCAGAGGACGGAGAACGAGTTAGAAGAGTTTACGAAGAGGTCGTAAACTGTGTAGCAGCAGAGCGATAACGAGAGGTACCGCGCTGAAGCGGCTGTGTAAGGTCCATTGAGAGTGCTATGTGTTAGCATTAGGCAGTTCACATTGAAGATGAATCTCAAGGAGATCATTGCGTTGGGCCTAGAGAAAGGTCTAAAAGGAGCTGAACTACGGGAATGGGTGGACCGAAAAGAAAGAGAGGTTCGAGAAGAGGCTGAGAAAGAAAGAGAGAGAGAATGGCAGAGGAAACAAGCAGAGGCAAAGAGACAAGAAGAAGAAAGAGAAAAAGAATGGCTCAGGAAGAGAGCCGAAAGAGAGAAGGAATGGCTGCAGAAGCAGGCCGAAAAAGAGAGAGAATGGATCAAGCGTAGGCTTGAGAAAGAAAGAGAATACTTAAAAGAGAGAAATATCCTTCTGAAGAAGCTGGCTGAGGTTCGGCGTTTGAAAGGTATTACCGAGCCTCCCGAGGTTACCTTTCCTTATATTAGAAAGTACAGTGAACCAAGCGATACATTGACAGCCACAGGTACTGTAGAAACTGGCTCCAGCAGCCAGAATGAGGTTGTGGACCAGCGTGTTCCTGCAACAGAAACTTCAGATGACCGAACTGAAGTTCAGAATTCTCAGAAAAAAGAGATTGTGCCCTCCGAGACGACAGGTTGCAGAGAAGCTGCAACGGCAGATGTCGAGCCAGAAACCTCGGTGTTTTCAAAGCCTGAAGATGAAGAAGGGCAGGATTGTAGCTCCTCATTAAATGACACCATGGCTGAGTGCATGAGTGACCGGGATGAGGAGACTTCAAATTGCAGTGAGCACGAAAGCTGGGATGAAGGTGGCAGTGCAGATCCTAACCTTGAGGATTCAGAAATGGAAGAAAGCGAAGACTGCACTGCAATGAAAAGTTTCAAGGAACATTTTAAGGAACAGGAGGTAACCAAAAGTGAGGATAATGAGTCCCTAGTTGAAAATGAGTCCTGCTTTGAGAAGGTACGACTTAAGATCGCAAAGAAAAGAAAGAAAATGAAAAGGATTGAGGGAGAACAAAGTTCTCAAAAAGACGCTCCTTTCAGACAGCAATGTTCTGATTATGAGGGTAAAACCGGATCAAACGTTTCTCGGCCAAAGGTGCGAATAAAAGTGAAAATGAAAAGAAACAACTTCAAACCTGCCAAGTCAGGTGAAATGGAGCGGGAAAAGTCAAGAAGAAAGAAAAGGAAGAAGTTACTGAAGGGCTTGAAGCGCAAGGAGAACAGCTCAGACAGAGAAGAAACTGGGCGGCCGGCACGGAATAATATTAGGCCTGCAGGCAACATTTCTCTCCGCGAGCGTACTGCTGGGGGCCTCAGGTACAAGGGCCAAACTACTTCTGATCGGCAAACAGACAATATAAGGAAGATCAAAACGCGAATGAGGAAGAAAAGCAGGACACGCGTGAGAAAGAAGTACCAGTGCTTCGTAAGAAAGAGAACTGGCGCGCTAGGTAGTTTGAGAGGGGCTCACCTGTTCGAAGGAAGAGCCACAAGCCGTTTGTGGAAATATAGGCGAAAGCATGCCTTGGGTTTGTGCGCTTCACATTTGAATAGCTGTGCGTTTCTGTGTTGTTGATTCCTATGTGTATCCGAGAACAGTGTGTTGACATGTTTGTGAATTTCATGGCATTGATGTATGATATCTGTAATGTGTTATTACAGCTTGTGAATTTTGTGCAATATGTGTGATGTGAACATTTGCCCCATACAGTTGTGAGCGCATGCATGTGCGCGCGATGTTCGTGGTTGGTGTGAATATTGTGGGACAATATTCTTTAAGGGAGGGGCAGTGTCACGAAATCGGCGCACAATTTCATTAAGCCGACACGGCGCGAGGCCCGCGCGGCGTCGCGTGGAAAGCATGTATAGAAAAAACCCCTTCCCCGCGCGGGAGAGTGCGTAGCTTTGTACGCGTTGCCGTCACCCTCTTTCCCCTTGCCCGGGGAGGACGGTGGTTCATCGGCCTGGAATGTGCCAGGCCTTTCGAGAAGGTTCTATGGGACCTGGCCAATGACGACGCGCGGCTCGACGGGAGGAGAAGAGGGAGCTATAACCAGCGAAGTTATGTGTGTGTGCGCGCTAGCTTTGGCGCGTGTTAACAAACAGACGCGGCGCGCCCTATTTAAAGAGACCGCGCCGTTTGATGAGTCAGTCAGTCAGTCAGTCAGTTCGTCCGTGTTTTGCGACGTATTCGCCTGTGCTTCGGCTGGACTCCCGGGGATCACCCGCTGCTGGCAAGCCCACGGACTTTCAAGGGAGCGGCGCTCGTCTCGTATGGCGGCCACATCGTGACTCTTGAGGCGTCGGACTGCAACAGTGCCCGGTGAACAATTTGGTGTTTGTTTATGTAACTCTCTCGTGTTTGATCTGTTGTAAAGCCTCTGTGTTATTGAATCATTCTGTGGTTGCATGCTTAGCGTTCGTGTTCTGTGAACCTCTCGTCTGTTGTATTTCAAGTGATCTTGTGTATTCCTTTGTATCGTCTCTTGCTGTGCATAAATTGTGTTTTGTTTGTTACTTCTGACTCCGATCCTTTCTCTGGTTTGAACCGGCGACCGCTGGGCACCAAACGACCACCCCCTTCTGTCACTACAAGGTAGTTGAATCCCGGCTGAGCTTGCCACGCAAGTCGAGGGCATCTCCTTCGCGACCGGAACAGCTACCCCCACTCACTCTAAGGGTGTCTGGGAGTGTGCGCACCGTTAAGGGCGCATCGTTAATAATACCCCCTAATTATTAACGGGTGACAGCGGGGAATGACGAGAAGCCACCGTCCACCATCAGTCATATATTTGCGGCGGTAGAGAAGACCGTCTCGTAAGGCAAAGTGTGGTGCTTGACGGCGCAAAGCCCGAGAAGGCGCAGCAGCGTTAGGAGAAGTGGACACGATCTCGATAAGAGATGCGAGCCACGGGTCTTTTCGCTGCTCCGCAGGCATGTCAGCGATGGTTAGAGAGGAGAGGACGGGATCAGCCGCCGTAGAGCAAGAAGGTTCGTTGGAGACGGGAGAACGAGATAGTGCGTCGGCGTCCATGTGTTTACGGCCAGAGCGATATATAACGCGGATGTCAAATTTCTGTAGGCGGAGAGCCCATCGTGCGAGGCGGCCGGACGGGTCTTTAAGAGAGGACAGCCAACATAACGCGTGGTGGTCCGTGACGACGTCAAACTGGCGACCGTAAAGGTAGGGTCGGAATATTGTTAATGCCCATACAATTGCCAAACGCTCCTTTTCCGTAACTGAGTAGTTGCGTTCAGCTTTAAAGAGGATACGACTTGCGTACGCGACGACTTATTCGTGAAAACCGTTTTTCCGTTGTGCCAAGACAGCTCCGAGGCCAACGCCACTCGCATCAGTATGGACCTCGGTGGGTGCTGTCGGGTCGTAGTGGCGAAGGATTGGTGTCGAAGTCAAAAGACGGCGCAATGCGTTGAACGCTTCGTCGCACTCGACCGACCACGCAGTTAAGTCACTGTTTCCTCCGAGTAGTTTCGTCAGGGGTGCAATTATCGAAGCAAAATTCTGCACGAAGCGCTGAAAATAGGAGCATAGACCTATGAAGCTTCGAAGTTGCTTGAGCGAAACCGGCTTAGGAAACTCCGCCACTGCGCGCAGCTTGGCCGGATCAGGGCGAACACCTTCCTTAGAGACGATGTGCCCCCAAAATAGTCAACTCCCTGGCACCGAAGTGACACTTCTTGAGATTCAGTTGCAGGCCGGCGTCAGTAAGGCAAAACAAAACTTGCCGCAAGCGCTCTAGGTGCGTAGCGAAGTCGGTGGAAAAGACAACAATGTCATCCAAGTAGCAGAGGCAGATGTGTCACTTGAACTTCCGCAAGATGTTATCCATCATCCTCTCGAATGTGGCGGGCGCATTGCACAGACCGAAGGGCATCACATTACATTCATCGAGGCCATCCGGCGTCACAAATGCGGTCTTCTCTCTGTCACAGGCGGCCATTGGTACTTGCCAGTAACCTGAACGTAAATCAAGAGATGAAAAGTACTCGGCACCTTGGAGGCAATCAAGAGCGTCGTCTATACGCGGAAGGGGGTAATTGTCCTTGTGGGTAATTTTGTTGAGGCGCCGATAATCAATACAAAAGCGAAACGAGCCATCTTTCTTTTTCACTAGCACCACTGGTGAAGACCAGGGGCTTTGTGATGGACGAATTACACCACGTTGTAGCATGTCCTCAACTTGTTCTTTGATCACGCGACGCTCTGCCGCTGACACACGATAGGGGCGCTGTCGAAAAGGCGAGTTAGAGCCGGTCTGAATGTAATGCGCGACTGTGGAAGTGCGGCCGAGAGGTGTGTGGGCGGCGTCGAAAGCGAAGCGAAATGTCTGTAAAAGGGCTACGAGCTGAGTCCGGTAGGTGGAAGGAAGAGCGTCATCGATGGCGGTTCGGAAGAAGTCGTCTGGCAACGAATCAGGCGTCGGATCGGACTGCAGAGCATCAATGTAGTTACTGCCGTAGGTCTCGGAGGCATCCAGGTCAGCGAGAAGGTGGGCTGGTTGAATAGAGCCGGGAGATTCCCCACGTAGCAGAGTAATCGGGCGTGGGGACGGATTGTAGATGAGTAGCTTCGTGAAGCCACCGTGAACATCGAGAACAGCAGATAGCAGCGGCAGGTGCTTGCGGTGGATGAAGGATGCAGACGGTATAAATAAAACACTAACGTCTGACACGGCAGGACACGAAAGAGGCACAAGGGCACAAGCCTCTGGTGCTACGTCGACATCTTCAGCGATGGTCAGCTTTTGAGGACACACTGAACGGTTGTCGTCGGGCAGTGCGTCGCACAGTGCAGAAAATTCTACTTCAGCTCGGGCGCAATCGATCACGGCGTTATTTTTAGACAAGAAGTCCCATCCGAGGATCACGTCGTGAGAACAAGATGACAAAACTACGAACGCGACACTGTACAAAATACCTTCAATGACGACACGCGCTGTACATGCTGCTAAAGGTGCAATCCTCTCTTCACTGGCAGTGCGGAGCGACAAACCGTTATATGACGTCGTAACTTTTCGTAATCGTCGGCAGAGTTGCTCATGAATCACTGACACTGCAGCACCCGTATCGACCAGCGCATATACGGACAGACCATCGATAGAAATCATTATAATGTTCGTGGGCGGAATATGAGGCCTTGAGTTTTTCGCAGAGTACGCAGTTCTTGCCTCAGGAACCGTGGAGCTTAGTTTCCCTCGTCAGCAGGTGGTGGTCGCCGGCGCATTGGTGACAGTGACCGGCGACGCGGAGAAGGAGAACGACGGGTTGTATATGAACGATGTTCTGGGGCATACGCAGGCGGAGAGTGGGCAGAACGAAGCAGCGGTGGCGAGTAATCAGAAGACGCAGGCTCGGCCATGCGACGACGACATCGGCGGGCCACATGTCCAGCGAAACCACAGTAGTAGCAAATAGGACGATTGTCCGAAGTACGCCAAGGGTTGTAATAGCGCGCAGTGGGCGGATGAAGCGGGGCCGTTTGAGAAAGCGGTGCAGGGCGTAGAACAGGCTGCATGGGTTGTGACGGCTCAGGCGGTGGCCGCGCAGCCACAGCCGCGTAGGTCAAAGGGGCTGGAACAGCAGGTTGACTATACTGGACTGGCGCTTCGACGTATGTCAATGGAGTAACAGAAGGAGCTTCAGGAAGCGTGGGGAGTGCTTCCGCAACTTGTTGGCGGATGACTTGCTGCAGCTTTGGCACTAAAGGAGTGGGAGCGTCAGGAAGTTGGCGAACGAGGGATAGTTGACGGGCAACTTCTTCTCGAACGAACTGCTGTATTTGTGGCAGCAAGGTGGACTGGTCTGTTTCAGGTGTTAAAGCTGCAAGCGGCGCGGGGTTTGAGAGCGAAGAGCGAGTGATGTTACGGCGCTTGCGTAATTCATCAAAGTTGTGGCATGCGTTGATAACGTCGACGACGGTGGCTGGATTTTTAGCCAGAAGCATCTGGAACGCGTCATCAATTCCTTGCATAATGTGATTAATCTTGCTGCTCTCTGACATTGAAGCGTCCACGCGCTTGCACAGGTCTACGACATCTTCAATAAAGCTGGTAAAATTCTCACCAGGAAGCTGTGCACGGCCGCGCAGGCGTTGCTCAGCGCGCAACTTGCGCACTGCAGGCCGGCCGAAAATATCGGCAAAATTAGCTTTGAAAGTAGACCACGATGTGATATCGGCCTCGTGGTTGCGGAACCATAGGTTTGCAACGTCCGTCAGGTAGAAAATGACGTTATTGAGTTTTTGGTTGTCGTCCCAGTGGTTGTGAATACTGACCCGCTCATATGAGGCCAGCCAGTCTTCCACGTCATGGTCGCCGGTTCCGCTGAAGATAGGAGGATCACGCTGGCGCAAAGCTCCAGCGCAGAACACCGCGGATGAGGGGCCGGTTGGACTGGGGGAGGCAGCGTCGGTCATTGCTTGTGTCGGGAGTGTGCGGTTGCGCAGCTCCAGGGCGGCAGGAAATGCTCACCTCCACCTAGTGAAAGGGGGTTTTTACTGTACTTTAACAGGGATAATAGCCCTGTCGAAGTTTCACGGCGAACCACACAAGAACACAGCCAGTCTCAGTCTCCACAAGCGAGCACGAGCAGCGCAGCGGCACTTCGTCGTCCTTATCTTCGTCTTCGTGATATTCTCGCCTACTTAATCCTCGTCTTCGTATATCCTCGTGTAGTTCACTACAAATACAAGAATTAGCAGAAGCCCAAATCAAGTCACAGCTAAACAGACTTCTACAAACGAGGACGGGAAGACGGGTGTTGGAGAGACTGGGATATAGCACACACCTGCAGGCTTATAACAAGACAAGAGCAGTCAGAAATTGGTGCCGAGTTCGGCCCTTACCAAGAAACATGGACCCCCGTCTACACCCGGGAAGGAGGCAGGCAAGGGCAGAGTATTATGAAAAAACGTTCGGTCAGCAAGACACGTCAAGGTTCACCGACGCAGCCTTATACGAAACCAACTCAAAGAAGGCGATAGTCATGGTCACAGACTGCGAAGACCGGGAGGTAGTTAGCGCCTCGATCCAAAACTGTACAGTCACGGAGGCAGAGGAAGTGGCTATCGCACTGGCCATTAGGCAAGGAAGAGAAACGGGAGAGAGTCTGACGATACTGTCAGACTCTTAATCCGCGTGGAGAAATTTTCAACGGGGTAAATTATCTAAGGTAGCGCACCAAATTCTTTCTTCCACAAGCGAGCCAACAAAACAATACACTCAAACACTAGTGTGGATTCCGGGGCATGTAGGGATCACGGGGAATTTGTACGCAGACAGGGTAGCACGAGGACATGCAACCTACCGTGCGCCCAACAGTATCGCGACAGAGGACCTGATTCCGCTTTACCCTGACTACACCACAATACTACAACACTACAGAGGCTTGCGGAAAGTATATCCGGAGCCGCATAAAAAGCTCAGCAACGAGGAGGCCATAGATTTGAGGCGGCTACAGACCGGCACCTTCATTAATTTGCACATATTACACATGATGCATCCCACAACATTCAGAGACGAGTGCCCGTGGTGCGGGAAGACCCCTACCCTGTACCACATAACATGGGAATGCAGCTCACATCAACTACAAAAAATTGAAAACCCAACTGAAAGACACTGGGACGCTTTGCTGGCCAGCTCTTACCCGGAGGCTCAGCTCTACCTGGTCACAAGAGCTCGCAAACTGGCGAAGGCCAGTGGTGCCCTGGACTGGGGGCGCCAACCGCTCGTCAGCCTCGGTTGAAGAGGCGAAGAAAAAGATCCCTAAGCAGTTAATAAAGTTCACTCACTCCACCAGTGACGAATAACGAGGTCAAGAAAGCACTAGAAACTATGAAAAGGGGGAAATCAGCTGGAGAGGATCAGATAACTACAGATTTGCTGAAGGACGGGGGGATATCGTGCTAGAAAAACTGGCCACCCTGTATACGCAGTGCCTGGTGTCATCGACGGTACCGGAACCATGGAAGAATGCAAACATTATCCTCATTCACAAGAAAGGGGACTGTAAGGACCTTAAAAATTACAGACCAATCAGCTTACTGTCTGTTACGTATAAGGTATTTACTAAGGTAATCGCTAATAGAATCAGGACAACCTTAGACTGCAATCAAGCAAAGGATCAAGCAGGGTTTCGGAGACGGTACTCTACTATCGATCATATCCATACCATCAATCAGGTGATAGAAAAATGCTCGGAATATAACCAGCCCTTATACATAGCATTCATTGATTACAAAAAAGCATTTGACTCAGTTGAAACCTCGGCGGTGATGCAGGCATTGCGAAATCAGGGGGTAGACGAGCCGTACGTGAAAGTGCTGGAAGATGTATAAAGTGGCTGCACAGCAACCATACTTCTGCATAAAGAAAGTAGCAAAATTCCCATAAAGGAAGGGGTTAGGCAAGGAGACACAATCTCCCCAGTGCTATTCACAGCTTGTTTAGAGGAAGTATTCAGAGACTTGGAATGGGAGCAGTTAGGGATAAGGGTAGATGGAGAATACCTCAGTAATCTGCGATTTGCTGATGACATTACCTTGCTAAGCAACTCGGGGGATGAACTGCAAATAATGATTGATGACCTAGACAGGAAAAGTGGAAAGGTAGGCTTGAAAATCAATATGCAGAAGACTAAGGTAATGTTCAACGGCCTCGGGAAGGAACAGCAGTTTACATTAGGTAGCGAAATAATGGAAGTAGTAGGCGAATATGTCTACTTAGGACAGGTAGTAACCGCAGATCCGGACCACGAAAAGGAAATAACATAAAGAATAACATTGGGAAGGAGCGCATTTGGCAAGCACTCGCAGATTATGACTAGCAGCTTACAGGTATCGCTCAAGAGGAAAGAATACAACAGTTGCATCTTGCCTGTACTCACCTATGGCGCTGAAACGTGGAGGCTAACCAAGAGAGTTCTGCTTAAGTTGAGGACAACCCAGAGGGCTATGGAACGAAAAATGGTAGGGGTAACATTAAGAGATAGAAAGCGTGCAGAGTGGGTCAGAGAAATAACTCAAGTTACCGACATTCTAGTAGAAATTAAGAAGAAGAAATGGACATGGGCAGAACATGTAGTGCGAAGAGAGGATAACCGATGGTCGCTGAGGGTAACAAACTGGATTTCAAGGGAAGGAAAGCGCAGCAGGGGGCGGCAGAAAGTTAGGTGGGCGGATGAGATTAAGAAATTCGCAGGGGTCAAGTGGATGCAGCTAGCACAGAACCGGGTTAAGTGGAGAAATATGGGAGAGGCCTTCGCCCTGCAGTGGGTATAATCAGGTTGATGATGAAGATGATGATGTTCAAATTCATCATTGCAGTAATCTTTCGTATCCTTGTAGTGTTTAAGCGGCACTCCAATGTACCTTGCAGGTGTAACCGACTAAGAAATATTTTCGAAAAGGATAGGTGTGCTGTACCAGACTCCATGCCACATGACCAAACATTTGTACCAGTTGACTTCGCTGGCCATTTGCTTGCAAAATCGAGTAGCGTCTTTGATTGCTTCTGAAACGCATTCTTTATTTCGGCAAAAAAAGGCTATGTCGTCAGCGTATGAGAATATCTTCTCTTCGTTTCCATAAGTCTAAATCCTCGGATCCTTTCATTCTGATCACTTTCAAACGAAATGGTTGTATATAAGCAGCAAATAACAGAGAAGACAACGGATATTATTGGCTAACGGACGATCTTATCTGAAAGCCTTCTGTGAGTTGTTTATTTACGATAATGCTAGTAAATAATTTATATATGCCATTAAAACTCCCCCCTAAGATGACTGAGCCTACATTTAGATGATAAAGTATTGGAAATAAAATTTCTTGGCTAATCCGGTCAAAAGCTTTCTCCCATTCTAGTTGCAGCATTGAAACGTGATCTTCAAACGCATCGCAGCATTCCAAACTCTTCCTAGCTACATGAACGTTTGTATATATTGTGAAAGAAGTCTAGGTCGAGACGGCAAGGTAGTGACAGCAAGGCCAGCGATGCCTTGACTTGTGCTTTAATCCGATGACCAACCAAGGAGCGTGCTGGAGCAGGCGCCACGGGACGATGACGATGGTACGTACAAATGAGACGATCATGGCATGTACAAACGAACGACCACGGAAGGCCCACAACATGCTTTGTTCTTTAATTTGACATGTTGCATGTGGCCCTAAAATGCCTTTAAATACGTTAGGAAACCGCTCCGCTTGGATCTTTATGAAATTTTTTTAATCCAATTGGTAAGTGTTATAGGCCGGTATGACATCTCTGAGCGTCCTTCTAAAACAGTGGTGGCGTTTCTTCCTTATCATATGGCTCACTCAAAACTCGATGCAATGCCTGTGAAACTTCACCCTTATAAGCTTTATAAAAAGCTGCGCCCAATCCATCAAGACCAGGAGATCGTAAAGTGATCTATCGCATTTTCTATCTCTCGCATGCTGATAGGCATCTACAAGCTTGCTTTCACAGTGTCATCGAGTCGTGGCATCAGTGGCAAAAAGCATTTTTCAAATCTTTCCTCCCCTCGCCTCGCGTTACCCAGCAAGGCGCGTAAATACTCTAATTAATACTTGTTCTATCTTCCCCCTGTCGCTTGTGAACACTTCGCTGGTGTTTATTTCTTTTATTCTATTCTTCATCGAGTACCATTTTTCTTCTAATGCACGCTTGGTGCGCGCTCTTTCGGAAAATAATCTTTCTGCTCGTGCTCTGCCGACAGCCCCTTTGTGCTTGCCTGTATCAATCGCCTCTATATGGTTTTTAGCGTGTCTGATTTCCTTCATATATTGGCCTGGTTGTTCACTTTCTAAGCTTAATAAAAGGTCAAGCTGACCTTGCAATTCTATCTCTTTACTCCATTGTTCTGTTTATAACAAAACCAATCTCTCAATTGCATCTTTCTTAACCTTCTCTTTAATATGCTCCCATGACTCAAGTACTGTTTCAGGTTCCACTTCTAACAAGATTTTTATGCGCCGCTGCACAGTATCTACAAAACTTCCATCTATGAGTATATTGTCGTTAAGCTTCCAAATTCCAGTTAAACCGCTGCTTAGTTCCCTGGATCCAATGGTACACATGACCAGGCTATGGGCCCTAAACGAAACATGCTTTTAATATGGCAGTTGCAGAGATGCGCAAGCTTACCAGACACATATGATCTGTCTTGCCTTGCATATCTCCCTGGAATTACGTGAATTGCGACACATCAGAATTGTTAAGTAAATTTGCAACATCCTCGAGGTAACAAACTTCCACATTGTTTCGTGTGAGTAAAGCGGTGTTTGTGTAAGCTTTGCCGTACGCTGCGGCATTAGAACGTTACTAGAAAGGAACAAAAAGAATTTAGGCAAGTAACACCATACATTTCTGTAAATTTTAGGCTTTGCTAACATACAATTTCGTGGCAATATATTTGTGGCGGAAATCAGATTTCGATCTAGAACGATCTCATTATGGTAGATAGCGCCACCATGCTTCTCGTGGGCTGCGCTTCGCAGTCTTCCCGTACAAGCTCATAATTCCACACGTCAGTTGGCCATGCGCCCGCGCTGTATGCTGGCTGTGCAAATATTAATGAATCCGGAGCGAACGCATTTCTGTAGCTGCATGTGTGATGGATACTCGCTGACTAATAGTGTGGGATGTTCGTGTGAGTCGTCTTAGTCTTCTACAAGTGCGGATGATGTATCTACGCAGCCTTCTAATAGTGCGGGCGGTGCAAGTACGTCTGGTCGTCGGTGGCAAGCCCGGCCAAGTAAATCTGAAGCCGCGTAGTCGGAGACGAAGGCTAGGCGAGCAGAGGCGATGATTGTTAGGCGGTGCGAAAATGCTGTGACGCGGGCAAGAGAGGCCAAGGGAATGCAGCAGAAGCGCGCCCGAGACGAGCATTATCGTTAGACTCAGACGGATGAAAATCGGCTCGGTGGGCCGATTATGCTCACTACCGATCTAGGGAAGCGGGCCGGACTGGAGACGCAGAGTACCGAGAAAGAGTGGTGGACGCCATGCGCTGAAAGCGGGCTGAAGACGCTCAGTACCGAGAGAGGGAGGGGGAAGCCATGCGCCAAAAGCGGGCTGAAGACGCTCAGTGCCGAGAGAGGGAGGGGGACGCCATGCGCCAAAACCGGGTTGAAAACGCTGCGTACACGAAAGAAGGAGGCAGACGTCATGCGCCAGAAGCGGGATGAAGACGCTCAGTACTGATTGAGGGAAGCGGATGCCATGAGTCAAATACGGGCTGTAGACGCGGAGTACCGAGAAAAGGAAGCAGACCCCGTGGGCGAAAAGTGGCCTGAAGACGCTGATCACCGACCGAGAAAGGCGGACGCCATGCGCCAGAAGCCGTCCGTATTACGTGTCACACCGAATTCGTATTATATGGGCAAATAACAGCTCTGTGCCATGACCAGTAGGCCGATTTGCAGCTTAAGAGCTGGAGAAACGAACTAGAATGCAATGCGAGCGGCGTCCAGGGAACTCAATTACTAGAACACTTAAAGGTGGAGCTTAATTGTCCTATCAATTTTCGTTCTTGTTCAATGATTCATCTCCATATAATTGCTTGTGTGCGTGCCATTCCTATTTTGTGGTGTCAATGTCATGTGCCTCTCCCCTCCAAATAGACCCTGATAGTGTAACAAAAATAATTTATTCTTCCTGTAATCAGTCTGGGCTTAAGTTATTAAGCTGTCTAGGTCAATTTTATAGCTGGCTCTGAATGCCCGGTATGTTTTATTATTGGGATGAAATTCTATTCAACTGTGTAATATGATAACCGAATCCTTTTAAGGAAATATTTCTATAGTAACCGAGTTTCGTTTTAAGAAAGCAAACTCAGGTACCTTTTGGCGGTGAAGGAACTTTAGAGATTCCAGTGCCTAGCTGGTGCTCTAGTTGCCTCTTGTGTTCCACCTTCAGCGCAGACAGGCGAAGCTTGTATATATCCGGGTCGGTACCATTGACGCGTGCCGCCCACGACAGAACTTTTTCAGCTCGCTTCATATCCAGGACCGCCAGGAGCCAACACGGCGATTCTTTCATGAGGTACACGACAAGAGCCAAAGTGCATGTGGGCAGCATGAACATGGTCTGGGCGGCCTTCCAGTCTGAGACCACATCATGCACCAGCGCGCCATAGATTGAGGCCGTAAACCTTCCACCGGTGACGGCCAGGCTGCAGAATAAGGCCCGGTGCTGTGTGTCTGTAACCTCGAATAATACCACAGCGGACATGACGAGGACGATGGCGGCGCCGGCGGATAGCAGTGCGCGCAGTACGGCGAATGTGAGTATAGTCTTAGCGAAGACCAGCGTTATGCCAGCGAACGCAAAAAGTAAGAGCCCAATGCATAGCACGGGATACCGCCCGACCTTGTCCGCCGCGAGTCCCGCTAAAGGAGCACCAACAACTCCTCCGAACATGTAGGCCACCATTAAGACTGAGATCATCCAATGACGACTACAGACTATGTTCCACTCTTTGATGATCGAATTGACCGGTTTGCCGGAGGTGGCATCTGTTCCGAAGTCCCAACCGGCGTCGCAGGGAATCGTACTGCGGTTTTCAAAGGCATCGAAGTCATCGGAAGGAATCGGTGGCTCGTACCGGAGGCATTGGCTGCGCGTCAGACCATCGGCGTCGAGTGGCACGCTTGAGTTCTTCCACATCTCTGGGGGAAGGTGGGCATACTCAGGTGGCGGTCTGCACCAGTGGTCCACGGGCCGCGCGAGGGATTTGAGCGATGATACGTGCAGCGCTGTTGTGAAGAAAGCCAGCGTAGAGCAGAGAAGAATGAGCCTCTGGAGCCATCCATGACCGAAAATTAGGATACGATCCAGGGGCGACGTGAGCACGGCAGGGTTTGTTCCTATCACCGGGGCGGAAACTGTGGCCCCAGCCTCCAGCGCAGCTTCAAGGGAGAGCACTGGCATGCGCGGTCCAACGGAAGGTCGGCGGCTGGGGCGCCGACTTTTCTTCGAAGTGCGACTTTCTCTTTCGGACGTGGCCATATCTACTTGCAGGGGTGCTGTTCGTGTTGTAGGTGCGAAATCTGTTTCACTGGCCTCCTGCGCATCTTCGGGGGACAGTGCTGACACGGATGGTGTCGCGGAAGGTTGAACGCTTGAGTGCTGATTTTTGTTCGGAGTTCGAGTCTCTCTTTCGGAGGTGACCATATCGTGTTGCAGGGGCGGTGTACCTGTCGCAGGTGCGGAAGCTATGACATCGGCCTGCTGCGTAGGTTCGGGGGACAGCGCTGACACGGACGGTGCAGTGGAAGGTTGACCGCCGATGCGCCGCCTTTTCTTTGAAGCTCGAGTGTCTCTTTCGGAGGCGGTCACATCGGTTTGCAGGGGTGCTCGTCCTGTCATGGGTGCGGAATCTGTTGCACCGGCCTCCTGCACAGCTTCGGTTGACAGTGCTGGCATGGACGGTGGCGCGGAAGGTCGACCGCCGAATCGCCTAATTTTCTTCGAAGTGCGAGAATCTCTTTCGGAGGCGGGCATGTCATGTTGCAGGTGCGCTTTTCGTCTCACAGGTGCGGAAATTATGACACCAGCCTCCTGCACAGATTCGGGGGGCCGTGCTGACGCGGACAGTGCAGTGGAAGGTTGGCTGACGGAGCGCCGACGTTTCTTGGAAGTGCGAGTCTCCTCCTCGGAGGTGGCCATATCGGGTTGCAGGGATGCTGATGGTCGAATAATCTAGACGTTCTTGCTCAGTGACTCAGATACGTTCGCAGTTGCGGCGAGGCCTTAGTTGAAAACCTTTGTGTTTTTTCTTGTTACTTCAAGCAGGTAATCGACTCGTACTAACAATGGGACATCGGCCAAGGCTTGGTGATTCTTCTTCTTCTTCCTTGATATTTGGCACATACCCACGAAGGGGGATTGGCCAGGGTTCAATGTGGACTGCCAATTGTCCTACACTAACTGAAATAGTGTATTAAAGTGATTGACAACTTAACAAAAACATAAGATTTAAGATCACAAAAGTTATTGAAATAAAAAATATGAAGCAAAAATTTGAAATTTTGTAAATTTGGAGCACAATTAGCAAAGGAATCTGTCAGTAGCTCGGTGATTGCTCGTCAGCGGCCTTGCATTCTTCTGCTTCTTATTTTCTTGAAACATGGCAAATACCCGCATGGGGGATTTGTCAGGATGGCATGTTCCAGGTAATTTCCGCAGACGAGTACGACCCAAATATTAGAACTAAGTGGGAATTTTTTAAAATGTAGCGATAAAAATTTTACTGAAGATGGTTTAGAGTAAAAAAAAACAAACAAAAAAGTTTTTCCTGCGGTCGTCGTTTTTATATATTTCAGCCGGTGGACATGCTAATATGAAATGACTGTTAATGCTGCACACGGACAGAAATAAAATTAATGCATTTAAAATCACTCTAATTGGAGTCTTTACGTACATATGTAAGTCAAAAGGAAGTAAAGAATTCTTAGGGGCACGACGATCTGTTTGGAAACAAAACATTGGCATCCGGGTGTGGTTCGCCTGTGCTGGAACCCCAGGAATGTTTCGAAATAAATGTGTAGAACTGTTAAAGCTGTTATAATGCGCCGGTATTGCTACTCGGAATCTTAGATTTCGCCGATTTTACTGGGAGACCTCTTCAGAACAACCGCTTAAAAGAAAAGAAAAAATTCAAAGAAGCATTTAAAGTAAAAAAAAAACATAACATTTTTGTTCGTTGTCTTCTTCAGTCTTTGGACCTGGGAATATCTGATCTGCGGTTAGTTCAATACTCGGGCAGAAATAAAAGCGAATACATTTGTAATGCATCGAATTGGAACATTTATGTGTCATGGTAAGTTAAAGAGGTGTAAAGACAAGTAGTTCATAGAGACACGTGATCTCTTTAATAGTGAAAATTATTAGCATTGTCCACTGACTGTGTGTGTGTTTCGCCTGAGCTGGAGCATTAGGAATTTTTCGAGATAAATGTGCCGAAATGTCAAAGGCGCTTTTATGCATATGTATTACTGCTCGCAATCATTTATTTCGCCGAGGTTACTGGGAAACATCCTAAGAACAACCGTTTATAATAAGACAAAGTCGCACTTGAGTCGTCTTACGTGGACAGATGCGAAATGATTCTAAATCTTGTGCTTATCGTCATCTAGGAACGATATTCTGACTCAGATTGACCGAATTTTGTATTCATTGCAATATCGCTATATTTCGATGTCCTATGCTATTTCGGCTTTCACCACATACTGTTCAGGCGTACTGCTAAAGCGACATCATATCTTGTTGTCGACATTGTATTATTATTTCCACGCCCTCAACTACATGTCTAAACTCTAAACATGATAGCGTGATGCTAGTTGTGGCATCATCGCTATCACATCTATGGTGATCACGTGACTAGTTCAACCCGATCATGAAACTAGCGGATGACGGGATTAACTGCTACTCTCAATATCACTCTCAGGGCCTATATCACCCTCTATCTTATCTGATGACGTTATACTTTTTCCGCTTATGGTGTCCTATATTACCATTGATGTGGGCTATACCGCTCGTCAGTTACCTTATAATAATGTTATTATCATGGCTATCATAACTCTAACTAGTTATCAGTACAAAGCATTTCTATATCTTACTCCGTCATTATTATTGATCGTATGTTAATTGCTTTGTTTTAATTATTGCTCTTATTTATCTCATCTACATACTTTGTGGTCGCACGTTATGTTCATGCCACGCATCAGCCAAGGAAATGCTTCCGCTCTAATACACCCATGCGGCGGGTTACGTTGGCTAAGCAAGTACGTGATACACGCTGAAGCAAGAGTAGGGCAAACTTTCTATTCTGTTAGCTACGCTTTCATTGATTGAGCTTTTTTGTCTGTCTACTTATAATATTAATTAGCATCAACATTGCAGAAAGAAAATAATGAGGGTAGTGAAGGTGGCCATCACTTGCGTACGAAGCCATGAAGATTCTGGCAACACAAGCCCACCTCACGACTCAGTTTGGAGATGCAGGTCGCCGCTGGCATTTAATGTATGCGCATATATCAAGTGACCGATCAGGAATGAGGTCTGTAGGAGGTAGAGAAGCCCAATAATCCGAAATTGTGTGAATTATTCCGCTGTTTCGCCAAAGGAGAGAGAGTTTGGGCTATGTTCTGAGAAGTTAAATTATTCTTTTTGTTTTATATCTGTTTTTTTTTCGTGTCCACCTTAGGACAGAAAAACTTTGACCGCCCGAAACACAGGGAACAGCCGCCATCAACACCATTATCAGGAACCTGGCAATTAGGCATACGTAGGTTAGGGAATAAGTTTCATCCGCATACCGACTTCTTTCCGGATAGTGAGCTTTCCGGAGGTGTGCTTCTATCAAGCCTGTAATGTGTGCTGTAACCGTGGTACGAGCTGAGAGGACCATGGAAGAGCTCTGGGCCCTAGGCGACACTAACAGCACAGCCGGTTCCTACCCAAGCATATGTTTGGGCTTCCTCTTTGCTTGCTTCCCGATGTGTGCTGGCACCTAAACAAGATCAGTTTCTGTTCGTTGTACTTTGCGGTGTAGGTTGGATATAGTGTGTTCCTGGCGATGTTAAATATTAATCAAGGTTTATAATTGCATGCATAGGCCTAGGGATTCGTCCTGTGAAGTTAATTTCTTTGCATCGGACTGGAATCCAGAGCCACTAGCGGCGAGTTTCTTCCTCAGCACCGACAGAGAATACGGGGGAATAATGCTTTTTTTATTAAACCCTCGCGCTAGACGGTTTCGAGCTCAAGTGGAGGCAAAGAGATCAGCATCGATGATCATGCCGTTATCTGCGCTATATAAGTGCTCTGTTTTATAGCCTATGCTTTCATTCTTTCAAGCAGCCCTTGTGGCGTCGTTATCTTTATAATCTTCATTTACCCTGACATACATGTACTTGCGGGGATTCACACGAATCCGCTGCCCCAGTTATAACGACAGCATATAATTATCAAGCGAGTTAAGCGCGCTGTAGGGAGGTAGGCGAAGAAGTCACACTGGCCGCCCCCTACAGCCTCCCCGTTTCCCGCAGAGACACCGGACAGGTCTCTCCCTCCCTTTCCGGCCTAGCCGGGACTACTGCTCTTCCCAGTCCGAGTCGAGTAGCGCGCGTTTCGCAATTCGCTCAGTGTCTTTTCAGCAGCTGGGAGTGTACGCGCAAAGTTCTGTTGTTTTTTTTTTGTGCTAGGGAAACCGCTGTCGCACCTTAATTTCCCGGTCATGGCACGCGCTTAACGCTGCAGGCCGAGAGCGCGAAGCCACGCCAGGTGAGCAGAACAGTCCTCTATCCTCCTTGCGTGTGCTTCTCCATTCGGTGGTTTTACTTCACCTCTCTTGCCGTGTACCCGGGCACAATAAATAACGTTCGAGCACCATTGATACCTTGGGCATCAGCGAGCTCAAGTGGACCGGAATGGGAGAATTTAACTCCGGCGACCATTATGTCTTTTATTGTAGGCACGAATCCAAGAGAAGGAATGGGGTTGCTCTCATAGTAAACAGAAGAATGGGCAAAGCAGTGCAAGGGTACAACCCCGAAAACGACCGAATGATTTCACATCGGATCCAAGGCCACCCTTTCAACACAACAGTTATCCAAGTCTATGCACCGACCACTACTGCTGAAGAAGCTGACGTTGAGAGATTTTATGCGGACCTACAATGCCTTTTAGACCGCACCCCATCATCAGACGTCGTTTTTCTCATAGGAGACTGGAATGCTAAGGTCGGGAGTGAAGAAATATCCGGAATTATAGGCAAGTTCGGTCTTGGCTCGCCAAATGAAGCTGGGCAGAGGCTAGTAGATTTTTGTCAAGAAAACAACCTGACCATAGCGAATACCCATTTTCAACAGCACAAGAGGCGCCTGTACACATGGACTTCACTGGACGATCGGTACAGGAATCAGATCGATTATATTCTTTGCCGGCGGAGATGGAGAAGCGCTATACAAGCAGTAAAAACAAGGCCTGGGGCCGATTGTGGCACCGATCATCAGCTTCTTTTTGCCAAAATTAAGCTTCGATTGAGGAAAACGCAGAAAACTAGAAGGCCTTTCAGGTATTATCTGGATCAAATTCCATTAGAATATGCCTTGGAAGTGAGGAATCGATTTCAAGAATTAGATCTAGAAGACAGAGAGCCCGAAGAGATGTGGAGTGATGTTCGTGATATAATACAAGAAGTTGCTACTAAGGTAGTTCCAAAGCAAAAGAAATGCAAGAAAGCAAACTGGTTATCTGAAGTGGCGTTGCAAATAGCTGAGGAAAGGAGGATGGCAAAAGTTATGGGAGAAAGAGAAAGATACAAGGTTCTCAATGCGGATTTTCAGAAAATAGCAAGGAGAGATAAGAATGCCTTCCTGAACATACAGAGCCAAGCAATTGAGGACAACAGCCAATTAAAGAACACAAGAGCTCTGTATAAGACAATCAAAGATATCAAAGGAAGCTTCTGTGCTAAGCTGGGCGTGATAAAGGACAAACGAGGCAAGGACCTCACTGAAGCCTCAGAGATAAAGAAGAGGTGGCAGGAATACACAGAACTGTACAAGAAGGACTCGAATGTGCACACCCAACATAGGACGGTTGTGATTACTGATCTCGAGCCGGGCATCCTGAAGAGTGAAGTTGAATGGGCCTTTGCCAGCCTTGCTAAGAACAAAGCTAGCGGAATTCATGGCATTCCAGCTGAGTTGCTTCAAAACCTCAACCATGACGACGCTGTTAACATTCTGCATACATTATGTCAGAAGATTTGGACAACCCTGCAGTGGCCACAGGATTGGAGGAGGTCAGTTTACATCCCCATTCCAAAGAAAGGCAGTGCCAAAGATTGTTCCAACTACCGCACGATCGCGCAAAGTGATGTTGAAAATCCTCCAAGGTAGGCTGCAGCAGTATGTGGATCGGGAGCTTCCGGACGTGCAAGCTGGGTTTCGCAAGGGCAGAGGAACTAGAGACCAAATTGCCAACCTTCGCTGGATGATGGAAAAAGCAAGAGAGTTCCAGAAACACATCTACTTCTGCTTTATTGATTAAGCGAAAGCGTTTGACTGCATAGATCACAGCAGATTGTGGCAAGCTCTCCAAGAGATGGGAGTTCCAATTCACCTAATCTGTCTCCTCAGGAACCTGTATGAAGGACAAGAGGCCACACTCAGAACTGGGCATGGTCTTACTGATTGGTTTCGAATTGAGAAAGGAGTGAGGCAAGGCTGCATACTTTCGCCCTGCCTATTTCACCTATATGCAGAGGGCATCATGAGGAAGGCCGGTCTGGACGAGTCTTCAGCTGGAGTGAAGATTGCTGGAAAACGTATCAACAACCTTAGATATGCGGATGATACCACTTTAATGGCAGAAAGTGAAGTGGAGCTCAAGAGACTTCTGATGCGCGTACAAGAAGAGAGTGAGAAGTTTGGGCTTAAACTGAACATTAAAAAGACAAAGATTATGGCGTCTTGCCCTATCAAGTCCTGGAGCATCAATGGACAAGAAGTGGAAGCTGTGACAGATTTTGTGTTCTTGGGCTCCAAGATTACCTCGGAAGGAAACTGCAGCCATGAAAGTAGGAGACGCCTGCTTCTTGGAAAGAGGGCAATGGTTAGCCTTGACCGCCTAGTAAAGAGGAGAGACATTAGTCTGCCAACCAAGATCCGTATAACTCATGCTATGGTCTTTCCAGTTGTGATGTATGGATGCGATAGTTGGACTGTGAAAAAGGCTGACCGCCGAAGAATTGACGCGTTTGAAATGTGGTGCTGGCGAAGACTCTTGTGAGTTCCTTGGACTCCCAGAAGATCAAATCAGTCGATATTGTCGACCATAAACCCTGACTGCTCATTGGAGGGTCAAATTCTAAAGTTAAAGCTTAGCTACTTTGGTCATCTGATGAGAAGAGAGGAGTCGCTGGAGAAAGATTTGATGCTGGGAAAGGTTGAGGGTCGCCGAAGAAGGGGTAGGCAGCGAACGCGATGGTTAGATGGCATCCTCGAGGCACTGCAGATGAAGTTATGTGATGTTAGAAAGATGGTGAGAGACCGGAAAGCGTGGCGTGACATGGTTTATAGGGTCACGAAGAGTCGGACACGACTGAACGACTGAACTTACGTAAGTCGGTGTTTGTGTCCTCTGGCCTGAACGCGCTGCAATGGCGACGTCTCGCGCCGCGTGTTGGGGGTCACAGCTCTGTCTTTTAGGGTTAGCAGGCCGGGGCTAGAAGGCGACTGTAGCGTCTAGCCCCGCCCCTCTTCTGTGGCATATTATGTAGAGAATAACCACCATATTGTTACGCACGACAAGGAAGAAGAAGCGGGCAGTGGCGCGGGCAGGAGCGCTCGCGCTAGGCCCGCGAACATTTATTAAACGTCATCTACCATCGTCATCGGTCATGCTCTGTCTCCTGTCTTCACCGGTTTGCCGCTTCATAACATTTGGATGGAGGTGTGGCATACGGCATCCCCATCCCCGCCTTGGAGCATCGACGCCATCTTCAAGCCGGGACCATCATCGAGGGCTCAGGGACATCGCCGAGCAGCTTTGACCCAGCCCTTAAAGCCCAGACCTGAACAACTACCACCGCCCAGCCCCCAGCCCGGACCTGAAGACAAGGAGAACAGACATACCAATCAGAACCGAGACGAAGGACCCGAAAGACCCAAATGGCCCGAAGGACACGATGGACACGAACACGCAACCCCCGCCCAAGCTGCCCGACGTGACCTCGAGCCATCGGTCCCATGGACTCTGGTGACGGATGGTTGACAGCTCCAAGGGAGGCGGATCACCCACGCATCAGACATCGTACCAGCAAGCCGTTCTATTCCTCCTTTTTCCTCTTCTTCTTCAAGCATCCAGACACGCCCATCATCATGCCATAAAATCATTAACATCGCTAAACTTCCTCGTCCACGATAGGGACGATCGCTCGGTGGTCCCGGGTCATGTTACGGACGACAAGGAAGAAGCGGGCAGTGGCGCGGGCAGGAACGCTCGCGCTAGGCCCGCGAACATTCATTAAACGTCATCTACCATCGTCATCGGTCATGTTCTGTCTCCTGTCTTCATCGGCTTGCCGCTTCGTAATAATATTCTTTGTGACTACTGTGGGGCCAGAGTTGTGACAAATCGAGCGTTTGTGCATGTGACTGTCGACACACAGGCCATGGAGGAGCAAGTCAGACATCCAGTCCCTACTAGTATTTCCGGTATGGCTTCTCAACGGCAACATATTGGCGCGGCTGTATCTGCTACAGCCGGCCCATTCAGAGAGGCTGACACGCACGTATTCAGACGCGCGGCGACGGGGGCCACTTTCCGCCAAGCGCTATGCCGCTAGTTATGGAGAGCACGGAGCGCCCGTCGTAGCCTTGTTCATCCCAGTCGTGTCTTTCAGCCAGACCATTCTGCCCAGACCAACCCGAGGGTGTGTTGCGCCACGCTTTCCGCCTCGGACAAAGCCTCACAGGTGTCGTGCAGACGAATCTGCATGCATCCGCTTCAGCTGCGAGACCGAGGTTAGAGGTGGATTTACCCAGTAACTGCGGCTATCATGATCGTATCAGTGCCAACGAGTACCTGGACAGCATGCTCCAGGTACAGATAGAGCGAGGCATGCTATCTACGCTCATGACATCATGATCTGGGTGACCAGAGGATCCTTAGGAGAAAAACAAGACTGTCTGCAGACAGCAGCAGACACTGTCAACGCATACGCCCGACATTGCGGACTTGAATGTTCCCCGGAGAAATCTCAGGTGCTCATAGTCCACAGAAGAGGATATGATCTGCACAGCTCCATAGAAATCTACATAGGGGTGAAGAAGACCAAAAAAGTGTCGCTAATCAAAATTCTGCGCATGCGGATACAAAACAACTGCCTTATGCAGATAGCAAATACCCCAGCGCCGATCACGCGAATGATCGCAAGAATCTCCAACAGAAGGCGAGGAATGTAGGCTGGTACAGGCCTTCGTTATAAGTCGTATTGTAAATGGTGTCCCCTACCAAATTGCGCTCGAACAGGAAAAGGTACAACTGGAGGCAATCCTGAGGAAAGCCTGCAAATTCGCTATTGGACGTACCGGTCAACACCTTGACCGAAAGATTCTCTAAACTGGGCATAAACAACACAGTGCAAGAGCACATCGAGGCCCACCTTCTCGAGCACAAAATAGGACTCATGCAGCCGCAAACTGGAAGGAACACGCTGAATATATAGGCATGAGAGATGCTTGCACAGAAATAAATAGCACGGGGAGCATACCGAATGAGATAACAGAGATCAGTAAGGTCAACCCGATTCCGAAAAATGTGCATTCGAAAATACACAAGGCCAGAAGAGAGGCAAATCGGAGGCGCACAGAAGCTTTGCAGGAAAAAAACATATTGTACGTCGACACGACCACATACAAAGAACAACACGGAGCGGTAGCCAGCGTGGTTGATCACCAGCTTAAGGAAATCAACTGAGCCTCGATCAAGAGAAACAACATTCTCGAGGCTGAGGAAGCGGCAATCGCTCTCGCTATCACCCACCAGGGTGAGAAAGCTACTGCACAAATAATTATGGACTCGCAAGAAGCATGCAGAAGGTATAGCAGCGGACGCATAACCACTGTGGCGATCCACATACTCGAGGCAAGAAAAATCACCTTTTCAAGATGCTTCATAACGTGGACACCAGGCCATAAGACTGTCAAAGGTAAACAACGTGCCGACGCCAATGCCCGAGCCCCGAGCATACGCCAACCGGTAGGCGCACAACGACTGGGAACTGGATGCAGTCACTAGACGCTATGGAGCCATCCTTGAACATCAAAGAGCCCTAAGGAGGATCTACCTACCTCCCCACGAAGACCTTAATAGAGAGCAGTCGGTTGCCTGGAGACAGCTACAGACTAATACATAGCCCAACTTGAGTACTGTAAGGTCCGGCGCGTTGCCGTTTGTATTTTTGAGCATCCTTGACTGGGAAGGAATGTCTCGGCGGGGTGCCGTGGTGCGAACTGCGCGTCTGGTCTGTTTTCAAACACTTCCTAGAAGGAGACTATTAGTTCAAGAATCAAGAGCGCAGGCTCCTCGTTCGGACCCCGCCACACGTGTCCCTTTGTTACGGGAGACGGGAGAGACCCTCCGCTTCCCTCGAGCCGGACCTCATTAACGCGGCCCCCCGTGGTCCCGTCGCCCGAGTGAGATCGGCCGGGGGCCATAAATCCCGCGAGAGGGGTCTGGCTTTCGTCCCGCTGCATAACGTGTAGCTTGCTAGTACACGACTGTCAGTAAGCGAAACGGTCGGACAGGCTGCGACGAGTGGCCCCCATACGCGGGGAAGAGTGTGTTACTGTGTTACTGTGTTTTAATGTTTTTACGTGTGGAAAGGGGCGCGCTCTCGGCTCACCTCTGGAGCGCGGGACGGGCCCCGAGTGTCTTTTTGCTGGAGCTACTCCTTGCGTTGGGACGCTCGCGCTGGCGAGCGCCTGGAGTAGCTAGGAGTTGCTTTGGAGCTGGGGCAAGAGGCGCCAGCTCGACTGCGGGGACGCGGAGTCCCTTGTCGCTCTGTTTAGCGGTCGGCGCGGCCGACCACGGCTAGTTTTCCTTTGTGAATATAACTCTCGTACCTCTTATTCTTTTGTATAAAGTTCTCCGGTTGTTTATCAAGTTGCTCCACCAACTTACTGGCTTGCTCCACCATCCAGTCACCCATCACATCCGAACCAAAAACTTTACTGGCGCAGTCGCGACAGGATTGGTGTGCTGCAGCTCAACCGAGAGACAAGGTGCGTGAAGCATCGGGCGTCGTTACGCCGAAGACTACGAGCAGGTACAAGAGGGTGCGTCAAGCATCGGGCGTCAAGGCGCCGAAGACGAGGACGTCAACGAGCAGCGATACGAGCGACACAGAAGCTTGCAAGCGCAAGTGAACGCGACCGTCGACGGACGCGAGAGGAGCCCTCGAGTAGCGACAACAGCGGACGACTTCAAGCGGCGCCACTGTGACGATCGAGCCATTCCAGTCCGAAAAGAGGACCCGGCGGGCAGCACAGAGTGAGTTCCCTGGTCCCTTTGTTTTCTTGGCGTTCACTGTTTGATGTGGCTGGTGTAGTTAATGCTGACCAGATTTAGGCATCTTAACCCCGACAAGGCACTGACAATGGATAGTGACGGTGACGGGGGGGACGGTGGCGACAAGGGCAGCACTGAGGCGCCGAGACCTCAGTGTGGCCGAAACATTGACAAGGAGTTAGAGTTGTATGAAAAGAAGATAAGGGCTTTAGAGCTCCAGATGCAACTCATGCTGGCTAACGGGCAAAGTGCGGCGCCTTCGGAGAACGATCGTCTGAGGCAGTACGCTAAGCTACTCGCCGGCGCGTTCCCCAAATTACCAGCGGATGGTGAAGTGCCGGTCTGGTTTGAGTCGGTGGAATGCTCGCTCGAGGCTTACAGCGTTCCGAAGGAACACTGGGCGCAACTCGTGTTCCCGATGCTGGCCGAGCGAGTGACCTACTTGTCAACTCGGTTCACCGCCGAGCAGCACCGGGACTACGACAAGCTGAAGGCGGTGGTCCTAGAGGAGCTAAAACTTTCAGCTGCAGAGTACAAAAGGCGGTTTTCTGGGGCCACCAAGCGCCGCGAAGAAACCTGGAAGGCATTTGTCACCCGCCTCCAGAGTTATCTAAATTTTTATTTAAAGTCTCGATGCGTGTCATCATTCGATGAACTTGTAAGGCTATTGGTAGCCGATCAGCTCAAGACGGGGCTCTCAGAGGAAGCCAACAAATATGTAAAGCTGCGCGAAGGAGAGAAGTGGCTGAATGCGGACGAGATAGCCGCGCTGCTACAAACATATGAGGAAGCCGCTGGAAAGGGCAGCGCTCAGAGGAAAGACGACAGCTTTAAATCCCCTGACACGCGTCCAAGGGCCAGAACCGATTCCACACCTTTGCAGAATTCAGGGTCGGAGCGAGCAGAGAGAACTGGAGGCAGGACAGGGGGAGAAAGGAAAAGGCTATCGCGATCGAGTGGCTGTTTCCGATGCGGGAGCTGGAGACATTCTGTTGCGAACTGCCCATACAGTGGCGAGAACCCAGCCGACAAGCGAAATGATCCGCCACGCGAGGATAAGTTAACGGCACGCGTGTCGACCCACGATGAGCAAACCACGCGTCCTGCGCTCAGGGACATTAAACTCAGCTGTCGGGAAGCTGTTATCAGCGCCATGGTAGATACTGGCGCTGACATCACTGTCTTGCGTGAGAGCATGGTGCCTGAGGAGTTTGTAACCGCACATGGGACAATTGATCTCATTTCAGCTTTCGGAGAGAAGGTAGAGGCGAAGCTGGCCATCGTTCCGTTGAGTCTTTATCGTGGTACTTCGTTAATCGAAGGTGTGGAAGATTCGACACCGGTGTTGTGTGCGCTCACCAATAAGCTAACGCATACAGACTGCCTAATCTCCGCAGACACCTGGGAACAGCTGCAGGACTCGGTCGAAACTGGCAGCGATGGTCGCGTGCAGGCAGTGATAACGGTGCCGGCACCGGATGGAAAACCAGATGAATTAGGGCTAGACGCTGGCGCGGAGCCCGTCTTAGTGTCAGAGAATGAATTGCTGCCAGATCAGACAGTTGTCATTAATGCGGTGGAGAAATCACAAAATGACGACGTGATTACTGAGCGTAGCGGGGTGCAGAGGTTTCGGGAGGAGCAGCACGAGGATGAGACCCTGCATCAGGCCTGGCAGAGTGCTAGGCAAGGGAAGGCTGGCATGTCAATTGTAGAGGGAGTCTTGTATCATAGAGACCAGGTGTTAGGTCAGGGGGTGCAGCAGTTAGTACTGCCAAAATCACGGCGCGAGGCCGCAGTGAGCCTGGCACATGAGTCCTATTGGGGCGGACACCTCGGCTTTCGGAAGACTAAAGCTCGCCTAAAGTTGAGTTTCTATTGGCCTGGCATGGAGACGGACATACGAAAACACTGCGACAGCTGCCACAGTTGTCAAGTTCGGTCTGACCGCCGGCAAACCGACAGGGTACCGATAACGCCTCTCACACGCCCAAAGTTCCCGTTCCAAAAGGTTAACGTAGACATCATAGGACCGATTGAGCCACCGTCTGGCCGCGGGCATCGGTATGCGCTTTGCATAATCGATCTGTGCACGCGTTGGCCAGAAGTAGTCTGCCTCAAATCGTTGTCCGCGAAAGCAACTTGCGACGCGCTGCTTTCAGTGTTCAGCCGGACAGGGGTTCCCGAGGTGATATGCTCAGATTGCGGTACGAACTTTACGGCCGCATTCACGAAGGAGTTCTTAGGAAGACTAGGCTGCTCCCCACGCTTTTCCGCTCCCAACCATCCAGAGAGCAATGGGGCCGTGGAGAGATGGAATAGAGTCTTTAAGACCATGCTCTCGCATGTAATTGAGAAGGAGAGTAAGAACTGGGACAAATTTATCCCTTTTCTCCTGTGGGCCTATCGGGAGGTACCACACGACACCACCGGCGTGTCGCCATTTAGAATGCTTTACGGTCGTGACCCAGCAGGACCACTTAGCATTTTGAAACAGACCTGGGCAGGGGATATCGAGGTACCTGGGGAACTAGCGGATGCCCCCACTGACTATTTGAAAAATCTTAAAGCTCAGCTCGAGATGGCGACCGACATCGCGGAGCTAACTACAAGCAAACAGCAAGAGGCGTACGCGTCTCACTACAACAAGCACGCGATGGTGAAGACGTTTCGGGAAGGGGAGGCGGTTCTCGTCTTTGATGACAAGAGGCCAGGTAAATTGTACCCGAAGTGGCTCGGACCGGCGGTAGTGACGAAGAGATACCGTGAGCACTCGTACTATGTACAGATGAGTGACGGTCGCCGCATGCTAGTGCATGCAAATAAGCTGCGTCCCTACATCAGCAGAGTAGGTTCAGTGAGCGTCATATTTCAAGACGACAGCGACTTTGGGGAAGTGGAGTATACTCCGCGGGCATTGAACTCCGAGGAGAGCAGTGTAATGCTGACGCCGGATAAAACCAGTCACTTAGACGGGAACGCAGCAGCGCTGGTGCGTGCCACGTTCAGGCAGCACCAGGAATTATTCGAGGATAAACCTTCCATAGCGCGCGTGGGCGAACACAGCATAAAGCTTGTGGAAGGGGCAACTCCCAAGCGAGGCCACCCTTACAGAATCCCAGAGGCATTAAAATCTGAGGTAACGAGGCAAATTGAGGAACTTCTCGAGCAGGGCCTTATCTATCCGTGTAAAAGCCCTTTCGCGCATCCAATCGTGTGTGTTCCCAAAAAGAGCGGGTCGGTACGCTTATGCATCGACTACCGTGCGCTGAATGCGGTGACCGAAACGGATGCTTTCCCAATGGGTTGTCCCCAGGAGCTGATCATGCGTGTCGGGGCAGCAAAGTTCATAACCCTTTTGGACCTTAGGCGCGGCTACTGGCAGGTGCCACTGGCCGAGAACTCTCAGCTTCCGACGGCTTTCATTTCCCATCTAGGGCAGTTCGCATGGCGAGTGATGCCGTTTGGGTTGAAAAACGCGGCGGCAACGTTCCAAAGGAACATGAACGAATTACTAGCAGGGCAGGAGGAATACGCTTGTGCCTATTTAGATGACATCGCCGTATTCAGCCAATCGCTCGAATCGCACATTGGTCATTTGCACCGTGTGTTTTCCACATTGGAGGGGGTGGGCCTGCACGCTAGTTGGGAAAAGTGCCAGATAGCACTTCCCTCAATCAACTACTTGGGGCATGTGGTTGGATCAGGACGACATGGCCCGGCTAAAGAAAAACTTGAGGCCATTGAAGGCCTTCAAGTCCCTACGACAAAGAAAGAGCTGAGGAGCACTCTTGGGCTGTGCGGATACTACCGTAGCTATGTTCCAAATTTTGCAGCAATCGCGCTGCCACTGACCCGCCTAACGGGGAAAGGCGTGCCGAATAAGATACCGTGGCCAGATGATGCCGACAAAGCCTTTAGCGCCTTGAAGGAAGCTCTATGCAAGGCTGTTTCGCTGACCACTCCAGACCCGCGAAAGCCGTATCTGCTTTTTACGGACGCGTCGGCAGTAGCGGCCGGTGCCTGTTTGGCGCAGCTTTGTGACGACGGCACGGAGGCGCCCATAGCCTTCGCCAGTCACAAATTCACCCCAGTACAAATGCGATGGGCTGCAATCGAGAGGGAGGCTTACGCTGTAATATGGGCGTTGAAGAAGTTTGAGACATGGGTGTTCGCCGCCACCGTAACCGTCGTCACTGATCACAATCCTCTCTCATTCCTAACGAGTAGTGTGCCCCAAAGCGCAAAGCTTACACGCTGGGCTCTTGCGCTCCAGCGCTATAATGTTGCCATTGAGCATCGCCGAGGAGTCGATCACGCTAACGCAGATGCCTTGTCCAGAATTCCCAACGCTTGTTGGAACGGACCACCGGCTGACATCCCGCAGTGACCGCTGGGGACAGTGGGCCAGGGAATGGTGCGCGAGCAACAAACTGGAATCGTCGGATTCGAAATGTGCACGCCAAGGCCGAACTCAGTGACACTGTGAACCATCTGTGTGTGTTTATTTCTTTTCGCATGATGTGTTTGTGGATGTATGTGATGAAGGGTCGCGCAGCCATGCTTACCGGCTTCCATAGCTGGCGTGAGCTTCAGGACTCAACCGCCACTTGCCGAACCTTTTTCTTGTTGTTTTGTCTCGGCTTATCTTTCAATAGATCACCCGAGTCTTGGGGGGAAGGTGTAAGGTCCGGCGCGTTGCCGTTTGTATTTTTGAGCATCCTTGACTGGGAAGGAATGTCTCGGCGGGGTGCCGTGGTGCGAACTGCGCGTCTGGTCTGTTTTCAAACACTTCCTAGAAGGAGACTATTAGTTCAAGAATCAAGAGCGCAGGCTCCTCGTTCGGACCCCGCCACACGTGTCCCTTTGTTACGGGAGACGGGAGAGACCCTCCGCTTCCCTCGAGCCGGACCTCATTAACGCGGCCCCCCGTGGTCCCGTCGCCCGAGTGAGATCGGCCGGGGGCCATAAATCCCGCGAGAGGGGTCTGGCTTTCGTCCCGCTGCATAACGTGTAGCTTGCTAGTACACGACTGTCAGTAAGCGAAACGGTCGGACAGGCTGCGACGAGTGGCCCCCATACGCGGGGAAGAGTGTGTTACTGTGTTACTGTGTTTTAATGTTTTTACGTGTGGAAAGGGGCGCGCTCTCGGCTCACCTCTGGAGCGCGGGACGGGCCCCGAGTGTCTTTTTGCTGGAGCTACTCCTTGCGTTGGGACGCTCGCGCTGGCGAGCGCCTGGAGTAGCTAGGAGTTGCTTTGGAGCTGGGGCAAGAGGCGCCAGCTCGACTGCGGGGACGCGGAGTCCCTTGTCGCTCTGTTTAGCGGTCGGCGCGGCCGACCACGGCTAGTTTTCCTTTGTGAATATAACTCTTGTACCTCTTATTCTTTTGTATAAAGTTCTCCGGTTGTTTATCAAGTTGCTCCACCAACTTACTGGCTTGCTCCACCATCCAGTCACCCATCACATCCGAACCAAAAACTTTACTAGTACACTCAGTAAAAGCCATGCCACAACATGTGACAATAAATTCCCGGGAAGCCCCCTACACTCTACCATGTTACATGGGCGTGTCAAAAAACACCGCGCGCCAATAAACACCACACCAACACCAGAGCAGTGGGAGGTTGCATTGTCCTGCTCGAAGCCTGATGACCAGCTCAAACTGATCGACAGAGCGCGCAAGACGGCAAAGGCCACTGGTGCCCTGGACTGAGGGCCCCACCCAAGTCGGGAGAATTTCCTTTGGCGAAATAAAGATTTTCATTCAGTCATTCCTGCACTGGTACTTTGCTGCTGGAGCGATTAAGTGAAAAAACATAAGATTAGTCTTTCCCAGTTAGTTTTCGAAAACCATAAATATACTCCAGACTAGGCCACGTAACTCACTACAACCAACCGTTGGTTTAAGGGGATAGAAAATCTTGTCTCTTTCGAAGCTTAGTTACATTTAGCTGGCACATTAGGTAAGTTTTTTACGCTCTGAAAATATAAGAGTGCTATTTGTGCAAAAAAAAAGCTGGCCGTATCACTTGGAAAGCAATAGTCGCAGGCAATTCCCCTGTGTCTAAAATGAACATGAAATCGGAGGGGTGTAATTCATTTTCATCACATATAACCCCCCATCCTGTGTCGAATCAGTGACAACGATCGTAAGCAAAATCGCGGGATCGGCGATCAGTCTACCCCTTTGATATAATACTCAGCAACAAGCCGCGTTGCTGTATATAGCTTCGTTTACAATTGTTTAGGCTGTGAAAACGCCTTCTCAAGAAATAATGACCTGACCGCTCACACAACACGCGAACCAGTCTTTTTATAGCCTACATGGCGTAAGCGGCCCTGAAACCTTATGCTTGATTGGTCAAGGGCTGATTCATACAGAATCGCATGTTGAGATTTCGAGAAAAGCAGGCCTAATAGCGGTAAACGTTTAGGCACACAAAATACATTGAATGTCTACTTTGTACCGCATCTTACGCGTCGAATGTCACTAGGCTAGTTGAGCTTGCGTGTTGCTTCTCATTCTGGAGATGCCACTCGCAATGCAGGTTTGTACAGGTACAAGTAATTTTTGTTTGTCACTGCTGCTGAAAAGTCGACCTGCACTACTTGTGTGTGGTACAAAGGCTAAGGAAATGGCGAAATTGAAAGAGGAATTCCGTAATGAGATCCTGAAGATTAAGGCAGAAGGTTGAAGTGAAGTGAATGCGAACTGCACTTCGGGAACTGTTGAATGACTAGGTTGCATTTATTACTGTGTTCAAATGTTTTTACCTTTCATTTCTCTTTTTTTTTTCTTTCTCTTTAACAATATACAATGATTCTCCTCCATAGCTAGCTGTCGCTACTAATGCTGTCGACGTTTACAGGTGACGAAGCTTGTCAAGCGGTCATTGAAAACCGCTTTTTTTTTTGTCGCCCAAGGCTTTTGTATAACGAAAACTGAATTAAGCTTGACGGCATCTTTATCAGTGAATTTCGTATAGGAGAGTGTCGGCGTGACAAGGCGGCGCAGCCCGGGGCCATCATCGTTCGCTGTATCGTAGACGAGAAAACTAAGGCTAGGGACGGCGACATACGCTGCATTCTTAGCGAGAACGTGCTTGAGTTCCATGCCTGCACATAAGCTTAAAGCACTCCGTACTTTGCCTCTTCGATCTACCTCATGCAAGAGCGCTTATGCGTCACGAGGGATTCTTCAAGAGGCTCGATGCACAACTCCATATGAAGTCCGCCCTTTCGCAACTTGATCCGTGTTGTTAGCCATCCGTTACCAGCAAACCTGATCGTTCTCTGCTCCCAGCCGTGGCAAAAAGAATATTTCCTTTAGGTCAGCTGTGGAGTACGAGTGGCGACGACAAGCCTGGTGCGCGTGTTCATACGAAGGGAGAACACCGGGAACGAGCAATGGGTAAACCAGGAACGGCCAGCGGGGATCTGGCGGAGGGAACGCCATTGGCTCCGGGGCGACGAGCGAAACCTTTCGGGGAGACATAACTAAGTGACGAGGCAAACTGCGCTCACAAAACGCCTCGCAACATATCGCCACTTGGGTATTCGCCAAATTTAGCGCTCTCCCACCTCAGCAGCACTCCCCACTCTGTTTTATTGTGGCGGCACTTCTCGTTCAAATAAGGTAACAAAAATAGAAGCGAAAGCCCCTCATTGTTGGAAAGTAAATTTCTTCACCATATGGAGTTACTAGAATCATCGAGAGGCGTCGATAAGCCTGATGTTTTTGCGTAACTTTAACTCTCGCCGGACGTCTCTTTCCGGCACAATTTCATAATTTTAATATTGGTGCACCAGTACCATAACCTAGTAGGACTTAGCTTGCCTTTATGCTCGCTGTCTCTATCAGCTCCCACAAGTACACACTCCATCAGTAACCAGTTAGTGAAGCAACACTGTATGAAAACAGAAAATGTGTAAACAAATAACGACATAATAAAGCTCACCGAGAAGAAACCTCATTACAGGGTTAGTGCGTAGGTTATTGTGTTTTGCTTTTCTCAAGGAGAAGTAGGGTCATAATGGATTAATTAGCTGTCATTTTTCAGCAGGCTATGGAACTGGCCCTACTTCATAATAAGTGATCATTCCAACTCTTGCTGCACAAGGTATTGTGCAAGCATGACCGCGAAGAGAGGCATGAAGTGTGCCGCGAAGAGAGGCTCTGAGTCCCGCGTGGGGCCACCGCCCACGGACACGTCGTAGGTGCGCCAGGCGTCCAGGTCGGTGATGACGACACCATCGGTGCCCGAGCTCTTGTTCTTGCAGACGCTCAGGCCACCCACCCAGCGGCACCAGGTTACCTCATGCCAGCCGCATTCCGTCCACAACAACAGCGCCCGACGGGGCTCCATCAGGTCCACGGTGAACTTCCAGTCTGACAGCAGAATATGGGGGTCTCGTAGGCATCCGGAGTTGGGTGGTCCAGCTTACAGATACAAAATTCGATGATTGTCCCGTGGCAACAGTAATTGTGATCTCCGGCTATCAGCTTCTACTTTAAGATATTTAGGCTAAAATAAATTCTTGGTTGGCTGTAGTACTGTATTTGGTGGCGAACGTCGGGAAACAATATCCACCCCTGTGGTAATAAAATGTTTATTGAGACTATAGTAGGCCCTCCTTGTATTTACATAGTGGGTCTAACCTTCGCTTTTAACGATTGGTGGTTAGTAATTGTGAGCAATAATACCCACACTAAATTTTAGATTTTAGAAATGGCTGTTTTACTCGGCTTTACAGCGCATAAAGTTTTGGCATCGCCGACACGAAAAACATAAATCAAAGTGCCCATAACAGAATCAAAGCGCGATCCGCCAGGTGGCGTCGCCTAGAAAAGACGGCGGAACACCGACCTCCAGAATCTACCGTCTTAGTGCCAAATCATCGCCCCTGGGACCATCAATCGTCCAGTTCACGTCATTTGGCAAGTAGCCAGGTTTATTCTGACTCCTCATGGGCCGAATTTGATCCCTTGGTTGCTAAGAACCGACAATCTGTAGGTTTTGATGATGTCCGAGGCTCGCTAAGCCTTGCCACGGACCTCGATTGTGTTACCACGGCAACGGCACGATTGTCGGAGCTGCCACGTGCCACCGATGAATTTCCTGCACACGTACGTGCCCACGCTGCTGGACCACGCGCTGATGTCTCCGACGACGCCGAAGCACGCGCTCATGCCGCCGAAGATGCGTCTGACTGGATTACCCCCAAAAGGAAAGTCAAACCAAAGCTTCTGGTGACACCTTTCTTAACATAGAAAACTGTCGTAATAAGGGCACCAAGTACGTTCAATATCTCCCAGGTAAAGCCCTACGAACTTCTTCACGCCATGGCCTCAGCAGCAGACTTGGCGCCAGATGAGCGTCAGGCTCTGACTGTGCAAATCAATCACCACTAGAATGCCATCCTTCTGAAGACCACCAACGAATTCACTGCCCGAACGTTAGCAGCAGTTACCTCCTTATTCATTCAAACCAAAACTCATACTATCCAATCTTACGTGGCGGCCCCCCTGGTTTCGTGCTGAGGCGTAATTCATGGAATTGAGAAAGGTCTTTCAGAAACCGAACTTTTAGAAAGCCTTGAATCGTGGCATGCGACGATCCTGTCCGCTCGTATGATGGGAGAGACTGAGTCAGAACTAATCACGTGTGAAGGCATCCATGTACCACGACAAATTCTGTTCCCCACGTCTTGTACAGATGCAAGCCTGAAAGGCCCAATGCTTTGAAATACAGCAGGTGCCGTGAATATGGACATCGGTCGCTGAACTGCCCTCACCCTCCGACATATCCACCCACCCTGCCCTCACCCTCCGCCCCACCTGCTCAGCCCAGCTGAACCAAAAAGATGAACCACATCGCTGTTCTGCCTATTGCTTCCAATGCGGTGGAACCCACCTTACCTTTGACCAGACCTGCCCTGTACAGAAACAAGACCAAAAATAGCCACAGAGCTGCATATCACCGAAGGAAGATCCCCAGGAAACAACTGGAACCTTCCGACCAAGAACAGAAGAAGCCGTCTAATTCCCGGCATCACATTACAAATCGACTATCGACTACACGACAAACGTGGTCAGGTCACCCTGGCAACCCCACCACCCTCCAAGCCGCGATGACTTCCCCCGCTATCATCGGCAAATCAGGAGACTGCACAATCCTCGGACCAATTCCTGGCATGTAGAAGTCCAGGAACAGCCAGCTGCCCCACGTCAGCTTCTCAAGCCAGCTACACTCCCACCACCCGGTAAGCTAAGCCTGCCACTTCCCATATCCCCTCCCAAACCTTTCTCTTACACATCTGTTTCCACACCAGTTATCACATCTGAAAATTATATGCGCCACATAAAAGATCGGAATGACCCTATAATCAAAATGGCAGACAAAATTTCCGTCATTCGCCAAGCATTCGAAGTCAAGCATTCCCTCCTGAGTAATCTTCTGCAGGATGACGAAGGCATGGAATTCCTAACTCTTTCTCTCAAATGGCCCCGTCCAGCAACATCCACGGAAGGAACTGCTGTATCCTCATCTGCCGCCCCCCCCCCCCCCGAGAAGCGTGCTAACGTAGCTTAAGAATGGCTGTGAACAGTAACATGCACATTGTACAGTGGAATAGCAGAAACTTCAGTACCAATCGAGCCCGTTTTATCCAATGGTTCCTGACTTTACCTTCGCTGCCCCATATCACTCTCAATAATCGCTTGCTATTAAAGGTATTCAGGGCTACCGTGCTCTGCATGCAGCACATAACAGCAATTGTTCCCCGTTAGTGAGCACTTATATTCGTCGGGACTTACGTTTTGAAACCCTCGACGTGCCCTCCGGTCTTGAACGTCACCTCATTGCGTTTACACTGTATTCTGATAACTCATCTCGCCCTTTGTTCATTCTCAATTTTTATAACCCCCCTACAGAGTACACGCTTTTCAAACCACTCATGCACTTTTCTTCAAAATTGTTTCGAAACTCCGACTTCTTGATGGGTGGGGACTTTAATGCCCCGCACGTTATTTGGGGTTACCCACGCACCTTTCGACCTGGCCGCATACTCATCGACACATTAAACGGAGCTCAAATAACTGTTTATAACACTCCAAATTTCATTACTCTGGAGAGTTACAGGCATCAACAATCCACCATGCCAGACCTCATAGTGGGCCGTGGACTGTGAGATGTCACCTGGCAGGTTACAGATGAAAAACTGCTCAGTGACCACTACATTATTCAAATCACTATCCCTAGCTGCACCCGTCCGCGTAAACGTAAAATTTCCCACACAATCTGGAATACATTTCGCACTATTCGTGACATCTTTTATACTTCTGGCAGTCTTCAGAGCTGGTCGAAAGCCCTCAAACAGGCCCAGAAACAAGCTACGCAGGACAGTTCCACTTCAGCTCCTCAGATAATCCGGACCCTTGCCTTGTACGCATCTGGAAGAGGCGGAAACGACTCTTGCGCACCTCAGCCCAACAATTCTCGCCTGTCTCAGCATCTAACCGAATTGGCGCGACAGGTTAAAGAACACTGCGTTGCACTTGACACAAATCAATGAAACAAAACTTGTAACGCCATCAAAGGCACGCTAAATCAAAAAAGAATCTGGCGCTTACTTAGATAACTCCTCAGGCCTCAACCGGCTCCTGTTGCCACTCTCGAGAAGCACTATTCGCTACTAGGAGCGGATGCCTTAACAACCCAACTCCGCGATCTCCACATTCCTCCTCCCCTGCCTAGTCTTTATCCTCCGTACACTGGTGCTTCCAATACAGAACTCGATGAGCCGTTTACTCTCTGGGATCTTGACTGGGCGCTAGAACAGCTAAAGCGGAAGTCTGTCTCAGGTTAGGACTAGATTACGTACTCACTTATTCAAAATCTCTCTGACAAGGACAAACAACATTTTCCGAGCATTATAAACTTACAATGGGAAGGCAGCACCCTTTCAGCATCTTGGAAACAATCACTTATAACCCTACTGCCAAAACCAGGCAAGAAACCTGCGCTTCAAAACTTCCGCACAGTTTTTCTAACATCTTGCCTGGGAAAGACCACGGAACGTATGGTGCTCAATCGGCTCGAGGCTCATCTTGAATCCACAGATTTCTCTCTCCCTCAACAAATTGGCTTCCGAAAAGGAGTGTCTACTCAGGATTTTTTTTTCTCCTCATGGACTAATTTGATCGTCCGCCCTCTTCCCAGATCCAAGCCACAGTGGCCCTTGATGTCGCCACTAATCTGTCGCCAAAGACATTAAATTGAGCTTGAACTTCATATATTGTATAAGGCTGCCCTTAACATCCCTGTACATACGTCCACGGAGTGCCTATATTCAACAGGGCGGTTCTTGTCCTTGGGAGAACTCACACAGAAACATCGAGACCGGCAAATGGCACGCCTTTCAAGCACCAAGCAAGAAGATTGGATGCTTCAACAAGTTGCACTCAAACCTATCGACCTCCCTATCATTACCCCTCCTTCCCCGCTCCCAGATTACTTAAGAGTAACCCCCATTCCAAAAAACGTTGCACCCGATACTAACCCAGGCAGACTTCTGCTCGCGTTTCCAATCATGTTCATCATATTGATTCCACGATCGTCTACACAGATGCATCATTTACTGACGTCAGAGCAGCTGCTTACTCAATTGAGAGCTTGAGCGAGGTAGTGACGCATACCCTCGGTCCTTACATAGATCCTCCTCCCACAGCGACTCTCGAGACCCTACCAATAGTTTCCAGTATTCAAGACCTCGCACAAGCACCCCCTAACCCTTCAGGACATACGAGGGGTACCCAAATGAAACCGAAGTGATTTTTTGGTGAGCAGCGCTTTCATAGTACTGTGCTTTGCCGCTAGGAGCGCATAGAGTGAACATTCCAGAGTCAGTCAGCCGAGTGGCATCGCTGAAGGTTAGACATACTAGCTTCGGCAGAGTTTATAGTGACAACTGTTTTCTGTGAGTGTCGTTTTTGCAATGGCTGATTTTCGTGAACAGTATGTGACGGTGAAATTGTGCTTTGTTCGGGTAAAATGGAACAGCAACTCTTGAAATATTAGTCCACAAGGATGATGCTATGGGAAAAATTCAAGTGTTTGAGTCGCTCTCATATTTCCAAATTGGTGAAATGTCAATTGATGACCAACCTCGTTCTGGTAATCCTTCCACGGCCTGAACACATGAAAATGTTGAAAAAATTTGTGCAATCATCAATATGTGACCGAAAAGTATATGACCCCTGTTTCTCACCGCCCATACTCACCGGACCTTGTCCCGTGTGACTTTTTTGTTTCCGAGAATGAAAAAAATACATGAAAGAAAAGCGTTTTACTGATGAAGTAGAGGCAAAGAAAAAAACAACGCAGGCGATGTCAGTCATCACAAAAGATGAATTTAAGCAATTTTTTTTAAAAGTGGAATGAAAGATTAGATATGTGTATTAGTGCAAGTGGAGAGCAATTTGAAGAGGATTGAAGTTTTGTGCTTAAAATATTGAATAAATAGGCGCAAAAAAATAAGTTCGGTTTATTTTGGGTACCCCCTCGTACAATATACCCTTATTTAGTACAGGCTATACACGCCATTCACACGGGTCGCATTCCTGAAGAACTGCAAGATGATCTACACAGAGCTCTCACCAAACTACGTCCCAACACTATCACACTGAGGAGAATTCCTGGTCACGCTGGAGTCCCAGGCAGTGAGGTAGTCCATCGCCTCGCCCGCGAACTTCAGCATCGGGCGCCTGGGATTCCCTACCCTTATCCACCAACGTGGGACGCTACTCCTCACTACAAAAAAGAAATCAACACTCACTATGAAAACATTAGGGAAACTCTTCGTACATATACTCTTCCTGATAAATCCCTCACTACCACGCAAATACGCATAGTTAGGCGGATACAACTAAATACAATCCTTACTCCTGTGCGATCATTTCTATACCGAATCAGACATTCCCCCACAGGCCCAAATTCTTCTGAACATTATGCAAACTTAGAACACTGCACGTTTCCTGCCCTGTTGCAATACACTCACCTCACTTTCCACACCCTCCTCCCCCAACCTGGCGGGCTTGGTTAGCCTCTGACGAGCTGAAGAACCAGTTGGCCGTGATGACTCTGGCCCAGGACATTTTCGACGCTTTATAGTGCGTTGAATAAAGCTGTTTCCTCCTCCTCCTCCATGTAAGCGCACGCTACTTGGCGGCGTACTCACCAGGTAACGTACAAGGTGGTAGAAAAAACAGGACTATCATGACATATTACAATTTTGAAGCGTAAAGCTTCACTACAAAAGTCGGAGCCGAGCTTCGCGTATGCCGGATACGGTATGCCGAGACCGAGTGACGTAACAGCCAAGGCCAGCTGCGCAGCCCAGTGGCCATACTCTGCCGACGTTGCAGATGCCCCTAGGAACCCATGCATTCGGAGGTCATAGTAACTATCACTAACCATCACTTACTAGTTAAGAGATGTTAATACTAATCAGACATTAACTAGTAGTCAAAAAGTGCAAGTCATGGTTAACTATCACTAACTGATAGTATGGTTAGGCATTTCAAGACGTCCATTGCCACATTGTGGTGACGTCATCGGACATGAGGTCATCATAACGCCACATTCGGTCATGTATAATAACCGGTATTTATACTGATGTCACATCCGGTCATGAAGTCATGGACTGATGGTGACGTCAACAGGAGATTCACGCATATACGAAGCTGAACCTGCCTGGCATTCTATCCCCGTGTCCGTACGGCGCCTTTCTGTTGGCGCTTCCTCGAACACCGCACCACATAGCCTATTAAGAAATAGACTAAAAAATAGTTAATTCACTCAATTAGGACGACGTCAAGGATGTGACGTCACCCAGCTGTTGTCAGCTATACGGACCAAGCGGGAACGAATGCGCTCCCGCGCCGCCGGGCGCCGGTTCTTGCCTCCCGCGAGTGACAGGTGCTACCCTTTCCTTTCCTGTAAACAAACTATGGAACGCCGGTGAACTTAGATGCACTCGATATGAAAGCCAAGGAGAGTTTAGCTGCTGGCGAATGGCGCAGAAGACTGAAGCAATTAACTTCTGATCCAGAGATAGTCACTGCTTTTCGCTACATATATCCAGGGATAGCAGAGCTAAGACATTTCATTTTTATTGCTAAAGCACTACTTCGCTATGTTCAGATTTCTGTCCGCAAACCGCGTCCGTAGGCCTTGTCCGCAGATCGCGTCCGCAGGCCGCATCAGCAAAATCGTGTCCGCAGCAGTTGTAATTGAAAAGAAGTAGAGGTGAATGAGTGCTGTCCATCCATAGAGGGTAAAATATTGTTGCTGCCAGAAACAATAATGAGGCCAATAATCTAATTAGGTAATTAATTACAGTGAAACATGTTAAAGTTGTCCGCAGTAGTTGTGAGTAATGAAAAAGTCGTAGAGAATAATGTGTGGTGTCAATCGACAGAGGGTGGCGTAATGTTGTGTTCGAAAATATAATTAGATCAATAAGTTAAGTAGGTAATTCATTAGATGTAAAACACGCAAAATTGTGTCCGCAGCAGTTGAGTCATTGAGAAGTGGTGGAGGTTAATGAGTCATGTCAATCGATAAAGGGTGACATAATGTGTCCGAAAAAATAATTACACCTGTAGGTTAATTAGGTTAGGTAAGTAGGTAATTTTTAAAGGAAAAAATCTTAAAGACCAAAATAGCCTCATTAGCCAATGGCTTGGCGCCACATTTGAAGTATCAAATACTAAAGTAATTCATTAAATCAGTCAATTAAGGTGACGTCAAGGATGTGACGTCACGCAAAAGAAAGTATAGCCGAAAATGGGCATAGGAAGGGACTGGCGCGTAATTTGAAAGTACCGAAGACTAAAATGGGCACAACTAGAATGTTGTGCTTGTTAATAAGAACTTTATTTTTCCACCGATGTAGGACGCCCCCTACACCCCGCCCCCGGCAAGTAGGCCTATGGGACGGAGGCCGGGGCCTACGCGACTAAGGCAGGCGAAGCAACAGTGTTTCTTCGCGGCTTCAGCCGCCAGGAGGATAGCTTGCTTCAGGTCGGCGGGGGACTCGCTCCGCAGTAGCAGTTCCCAGGCTACTGTACTATTTGTTTTACTTGGAGCCAGGGAAATCAAGGCGATGCCAGATTATATGATGCAGAGTACCCCTTTCTCCGCAGGGTTCGCATTTATCGTCCGCCTTTTCCTCCACTTGCGTGTGGAAAAGCCAGACGGGACATGGAAAATTCCCAGCTTGCAGGCGCCGCCAAGCGACAGCCTCCTTGTTATCTAGTGTTTTGTCCGGTGGTGGCAGAAACCTTCTGCTAAGTCTGTAGTGTTCTAAGATTTTCTTATACGTTTGCAACCTCTCGTCCATCCCATCGCACTACGGCAGCTCTACGGCTACCCGGAAGTAGAGAGCTCGGGCTAGCTCGTGCGCCGCCTCGTTGCCGGGGACGGATTCGTGCGCGGGGGTCAAAATAATTCGAATCCTTCTTGCAAATTTCTCTTTCTCTAACTATGCCCTAAGACGGCCATTCTGCCTGGCTCCAAAGCCTTGTCCAAACACTTCACAAACACTAGAAGCAATAACTCACAGATAAAGCAACGGATGTGGACAACCATTTCCTTCATCATTGGGGGCACGGCGCAGCCTCACTAAAAGATGGCGCGTTCAGAAACATAAAAATTTAAACTCCGCTTGAGGATTCGCGATCTCACCCAAAAGGCGGCTGAGTGTGTTGCCCAGATCACCGACTCTAACTGGGTGGGTCGCTTTAACTCTGCTGCCAGACAAATATCTAGTCGCAATACTTGGAAGCTATTTCGTAGCCTCATAGATCCCACTCAGGCCCGCACAGAAACATCTGCAACGAGCAATTCATAATTTGAAAGACAATACGGACCAAGTTGCACAGACTCTACGGGATCAGTATTTGCGTCAAGTTCAAGACACCCGTGGACAGGAATAGCTCTATGCAGCAGAGATAATCTGGATATGGATCGCCCGTTCCAGCTCAATGATCTGCGGGAGCTCTTGCCAAAATTAAACGGGTGCTGCTCCCGGCAGGGACAAGGTTACGGTCACACTTTTGGCCAACCTTCCTCATCCGGCATATGAGTCCCTGCTAATCTATATTAACGCAATCTAGAAAGAAGAAACACCCCTCCCCCTAGAATGGAAAATAGTGCTTTTCACCTTCATCCCTAAGCCGGGTAAGCCGATTAATATCGATCACCTCCGACCTATCTGTCTAACGTCTTGCATAGCCAAGCTCATGGAGGCCATGGTTCGAGATCGCCTCTCTGAATATCTGGAGACACGCAATACTTTCGCAGACATGATTTTCGGATTCCGACCTCAGAAGTCAGCACAGAACATTCTGCTTCAACTCATCCAAGAGGTGCTCACGCCTGTTGAACACCCTCACAATGACAAGGTGGTTCCCGCCTTGGATTTGAAGGGTGCTTACGATAACGTGAAACACAGTGTCATCCTCGCTCACCTCACCGAGACACAATGCGAATACAACACGTTTATCTACATAACACAGTTCTTAATGGACCGTGAAGCCTTTATCCGCATTCAGGGCAAGGAGCACGGTCCTTATACTATGGGTACGCGGGGCACGCCACAAGGCGCAGTGATGTCCCCACTACTCTTTAAATTAGCAATGCTTCATCTCCCTGTCCAACTGAGTGAGGTTCAAAGTATACAGCATGAGCTGTATGCCGTTTACATCACCATTTGGGCTACAGAGGGTAACATTGGTCGACTGGAGGACTGCCTGCAAATAACGGCGGGCATAGTGGATCGCTATGCTACGTACTGTGGTCTCCAGTGCTCTCCTCAAAACTCAGAATTCGTGCATCTTCGCCCCTCGCCGAGATGCAAGACACCAGTACTCCTCTCTCTTGCTATTGGACCCATTCGCGAAGCCACAGAGATTAGAGTCCTGGGACTCTTCATGACAAAAATCGTCGCGCTGACACAACACTAGCCAAGTTTCTAAAGGTTGGCGACCAAGTGGGCAGCATGTTCCGCACGTCTCCAGCAAGCGTGGGGGCCTCAGAAGCAGGGATGCGATGCGACTCGCCCATGCTTTTGTGACGAGTCGAATTCTTTATTCGACTCCATACCTGCTCTTGCGCAAGCATGATGACATCCTGGAGGTTACTCTCCGCAAGATTATCAAGAGGGTGCTCGGCCTCCCGATGTCTGCCTTCAATTGAGGCTCCTTGCATTGGGGGTGGTGAATACTCATCGAGAGCTACGCGAGGCGCACCTCACTAATCAATACACGCGTCTTGCCCAGACCGTGCCCGGTCGTCGCCTTTTGGACCGGCTACATATACAACACAACCATCACATTGAGGAAAGGGTACGAGTGCCAGAGCTGAGGAGAGGCGCCCTCCGTGTTCGACCCCTTCCTACCAAAATGAACAGAGAAGACCACAATGGACGGCGCCGGGGCGGGCAAATTCCCTGCACCACCATTATGGCTCTAAATACAATGTTTTCTATGTGGATGCTGCGGGCCCGCACCATTCCACGGGAGGGTAGTACTCGGCTGCAGTCGTTCACGAGGAAAGACAGGTCGATGGCCTCACTTTTAAGGCCCCTAGCGCAACCCACGCGGAGGAGGTAGCAATCGCCCTGGCTGCCTCCCATACTCAATCTAAATTCATCCTATCCGACTCGCGAGGGGCCTGTTTGAGTTATGATCTGGGCTGGATAACGCCTACAGCACAAAGAATACTTCGGAGAGCATCTCGGGATCAGGATACCCAGACCCGATTTCTAATTTGGACTGCAGGCCACCCGGGCCTACCAAGGAATGAGGCCGCCAACTCGGCCGCCCGCGTACTCACTAACCGGGCCCCCGGCGTAGACCCTGCTGATCTGGACTAGGACACACATCCTCTCTTAACTTTTCAGGAAGTCTGTGCCTATTACCGGGACTCGCACCTTCAGTATCCGGCTTCACTCAAGGAGCTAGGGAAAACGGGGTAAAGAATACTTAGACGTTTCACTAATACTCTAATGTGCCCGGCAGTACTCAAACATTTCGACCCTTTCTGTTCTAGCCTCTGCCCTTTCTGTTGAGAGCTGGCTGACACCTTTCACATGGTCTGGGCATGCCAGCTAATCATTCTCTTTTACCCATAACCGCTTCCTCTACCCGAGAGGACTGGGAGGTGGCCCTGCTCGGCTGCCTGGATCTAGCGGCACAGCAAGCACTCATCCAGCGAGTTCGTGTGGCGACCCAGACCAATGGAGTCCCGAAATCAGAGACTCCACCTAGTACTGTAAAGGGAGCGGCCCACTAGGGGTGGCTCTGCAAGCAACCTCTCTTTTTGTAGTAAATGCTTTCCACCACCACCACCTTTGAGGCCCTCCCTTTTCCAAAGTTCCAGACAGCCGTTTTGCTGTCACTAATAACTATGCTGGCTTCCGTTCCAACGCAAGCGAGTGCTATCGCAACTTCAGCCGTGTCTACATTTCGGCTTCTAACGGACGCGAAGGCGGTGGGTACGCCGCGGCCGTTGAAGACCGCAGCCAACACCGCCCTCGATTTCCCGCTAGCCGCTTCCACGAAGGCGACCTCCCACGGGTTCATTTTTCCCGCTGTTTTGAGAGCTTCTCGGCCCTCTTTTGTCTCCTCTCCTTGTACGTAAAGTGCATGTATTTAAGTGGCGGGGGGAGGCATTAATATATTATATATTCGCGACACTTGCGGAATGTCCACTTTGTCGCTTGTTCCTCTATCTGACTGCAGTCCCACCCAGCCGAGAATGACTCGGCCCGTGGTAGTTCTGTTCAATATTTCTAGTTGCGCCATGCGCGCAGCCTCCGCTAGTTGCGTCCAATTGATGTTAACCCCCATTTCGAGGAGGCGTTCAATCGAGGTCGAGATGGGTAGTCCCTGAGCCCTCTTCGCGCATCGTCTGATGAGTGCGTCTATTCTCTGCTTTTCGTCTGATCTGATGTTTAGGAGTGGTGTGGCGTAACATATGTGGCTAGTGATGTAAGCCTGCATTAGTTTGAGGAGGCTTCGTTCCTTAAGGCCCCGACCCTTGAGTGCGATTCTCCTAGTGCGCCAGAGTGCGTTCCGAACAGCGGGAAAGTACGTACATACTGTTCCAAGCGCCTTTTTCCTGGCTTTAGGCATGCAGTTGAGATGCAGTGGCGTAGGTAATAAATTAGAGCACTGCAGAATCTGCATTGCAGTAATGCGAAAGCCCGAATGCTGCTGTTAGTTGCTTCTAGTAGCTTCTAGTTGCTTTATTCACTTCTTGTTTACCCATTTTAGCCGTTGGTACTTTCAAATAGGGCGCCAATCCCTTCCTATGCCCTTTTTCGGCTCTACTTCCGGTTGCGTCACGTCACATCCTTGACGTCTTCTTGTGCTTCATCAAAATGTATAAGGAAAACGATGGGGCACAACTAGAAAAGAATTAATGTGACGTCAAGGATGTGACATCACGCAACCGGAAGTAGAGGCGAAAAAGGGCATAGGAAGGAATGGCGCTATAGTGTACTATAATCCGCCTTTTGCGCGAGTTTTCTGCGCATGCCCGAAGTCGTAGCTGCGACCGATGGAAACACATTGGATGGCGTCGACGGCGTTTCTCGGCGCCGCCAGTGCACGGGTGCTGGCGGCACCGGGCGGCACGGTGACTGTCACAGGCTTGGCAAAGCGATGCCAACCACATCTGACGAATACAGTTGCCCCTCTCTAGGCGTGCCGGGATGCAAAATGCGGTTTTCCAGGTTTCCTTCGGCGAGCCGCGACCAACAACGACGTGAAGCTTGAATTCGGGCCACCAGGCGTCAAGATGTGAATGGCCGATCTTAGCAACCGACTGCGTACTCTCGACTGTGCGAAAGACACTTTGTTGCAGGTATGTATGCATCTAAAGGAAATGTGCATGATGAAAAGTATCTACCGGAGTTTGCACCAAGCCTGTAACCCACCAGTGGAAGCCGCAATGAGCTTTTTGTCGGCGCGTGTTTGCTTTATGTGCGACGGAGCCCAATATGGCGATGTATTTTGTCGTTTGTTTTCTTTATGTGCGAAGGGGCCGGGTGGCGCAGATATCACAGGTGGCTGTGTGCGCTAGACCGTAATATTTAGCAAGTTTTATCGCGACTGCAGCCTGACTAAAGAGAAAAAAAAAATTGGGCATTTGTTGTGATGCACCGCCGTTCTCGAGCCGAGTGGTTGAGCTGGTGATCAGGCTCGCGAATGGCAGTGCATTAAAACGCCGTATTCTTTTTCTTGTTAGTCAGGTGGCAGTCACGATAAAACATGCTAAATATTACGGCCTAGCGCACACGGCCGCCTGTGATATCCAAGCTATCTAGCCCTTTCACACATAAAGAAAAGAAACGACAAAATACCTCGTCATCAGGCCCCGCGGCGCAACTAAAGCAAACGCGCACCGAAGAAATCCTAATTGCAGCTATTACTGGTGCGTTACAGGCTGCGTGCAAACTCCAGTACATACTTTCATCGTGCATATTTACTTTAGATGCATACATACCTGTAATATCTGTGTTTTTGCCGCTCGGAGCATATGACGCACTTGACCCTCTTGCACGACGCACAGTATTTTTTTTTTACCTTACAGGCTCGCCTTCGTGCTCGGCAAAGCATTCGGATTTTAGGGAGCTTGATAATCGTCGTCTTCGTCCAACTGTTTGCAACGGCAAGGAAACCGCCCGGCGTAAATGAGTCTCTTGGAGGGTTCATGCTCGTTCACTCGCAGAGTGGATCGCTCGGGACGTAGAACAGCGTTGGGTCCTGACCGAGATGTGCATCCGATATGTAGGAGATGCACATGTATCACCAAGTCGTTGATTCCGCAGAAATCGTGGCGGAGGCAGAATGGTTGTGTATCCTTTCACAACAGAATGACCATTCTCTCTCTGCACCGAGTATCGTTTCACCACTGCGACCACATCCGTTCTGACTCCTGAGGGCAGAAACCGGCTACAGCGCTGAATCATCCGTTGCCGCGCGTTTCCTGCAGGTGTGCATTCCGGCCGGGACAATGCCCTTTTCAGGGGGTGTGTATAAGTGCCTCTCTGCCAATCTTCGTAGATGAAATCTTATAGCTGCACGCTTGTAGATGACGTGAGGAGGAAGCGACGCCCATTGCACCATGCCGGCGCCGCGGTGACCGCATTGTGCTCAGTAATTCAAGACACCCCGCGCATATGCGCCGCTCGTAAGTCACAGGAGACGACTCCACCTAGCTCTGCAGCATCAACAAACCCCTGGCTGCTTTGCCCTTTGAGATCCCTCTCTCTTTCTCTCTGCCTCCGTGCTCTCCTGTCTGCCGAGAACCTGCATGCTGAGAGCGTCTCATTCTGTCACGTCGAACACGGCCCGCGCTACACGCTCTTACAATACGAAGATTGTATATGCGTGCGTTATGTGTGGATTGTGAAAACGCTGTAACATTCCCCCACACTGCGTGAACATGATATATTGCAATCACTGTCACTACTTTCCGCCCCGAGGCCAAAAAAAGGGGGAGCTTTCGCTTTCTACCTGCGTTGGCGTGGCCATTTCATATGGTGTGCTTTCGCGTCGTCTGCTACACTGCCGTCCAAAGTCTTTCTCGCCCGCTCCCGCATGATGACGCCACATCCTCCCGCAAAAGGCGGGTTGGCGCGCAATTAAAAAGTAACAACGAGTAAAATGGGTAAACAAGAAGTGAATTAATGTGACGTAGAGGATGTTACACCGCGCATCAGCACTTAGAATCGATAAAGGGCATGGGAAGTAATTGGCGCGCTATTTGAAAGTGCCAAAGACTAAAATGCGTAAACAAGAAGTCGTAAAGCAACTACATAGAAGCTACTAGAAGCAACCAACAGCAGCATCCGTGCTTTCGCATTAATCGAATGCACATTCTACAGTGCTCTTTAATTTTTTTACCTACTCCACTGCATCTCAACTGCATGCCTAAAGCCAGGAAAAAAGGCACCTTGAACAGTATGTACCGTCTTTGCCAAAAGTAACCAGGCGGCGAGTTACCCTTCTAGGTCGGGCAGCACAGGATTCGTACCACTTCTGAAGCTGTAAATACGTGCAAAGTGAAGACGAGTTCCTGCCCTCACTTATTAACAAGCTGTGATCCTCTGGGAAGCCATGTTGGCTTTAGAATTCAAGCGAGAAGCCAAACATGCAGCCTGGTTACTTTTGGCAAAGACAGTACGTATCTTCCCACTGTGCGGAGCGCACTCTGGCGCACTCGGCGTGCGGGCTGTATCCGCCCCAGGGCACCGGCGCCGCACGCAGAACACATGCACGTTGGCAGGCTCCACCGGCGCGGCGCTTATGGCGGCCGAGGACCTGGTGTCGCTGTGATGAGAGTGCCAGCGGGGACTGCCATCGCAGCCCTCGAAGTCGGCCGTGAATCCCGCGTGGGCCACGCTGCCGTGGCAGAGGTAGTAGGCGGATGCCAGGCACGCCGTCTTCCACAGCAGCTCAATGCGCCAGTGGCTCGCGTTGATCAAGTACGGACTGATCGTGTTCTCGAACCTGTGCTGCTTTTCTTGCTCTCCCCGGCAGTCCTGTGTGTTGAAGGCTGTTATGCGCCTTGTCATCGCAAAGAGGTACTTCATTAAGCATCAGATTACTTTCTCTTGCTCCTTCAGAGTGTTTATCCACGTTGGACAGTTAGAGGCAATTTGTCTCCTGTCAGGTTGGTGGATGCAACTTTGGAGATCGCTTTGCTTATAGCAAAATTTGATTTCATTGATTTGACGGCAACCTGATGGTCGGTTTAAACATACCAAGAAGAGCAGCGAGAGGTGTTCGCGTCGGTAGGCCAACAGGCAATACACAAATGCTGTTCTACAGGAGGATCGACAAGCTCAGCAGAACAAAGACCGAAACAACAATTTTCACAAGATAAATAAACAGCCATATACAGCAATGATGCCTGCATCGTTTAAGGGTCAAATAGCACTCCCATCGTACCTCTGCGGCCGTCTCTACCTGTCCTAGGTGCGAAGTTAAGAAAATATTTATTACAAAAAATAACTTTGCATGTCTAGATTAACTTTATCTTCATAACCAATATACTCATGCAGCACGAAATTAAATTTAAACTTGTTTTCCGTCTCAAACCATGTAAGTTTTTTTTTTTAAATGCCGCGCCGCAGTGGCTCAGTGGTCGGGCCTCTCGACTGCTGGGTAGAGAAACCCGCGGGTTCCATCCCGATCGCGGATGCCGACTTTTGACGAAGGCGAAGCGCAGGTCTTCAGCGAGTTGTGCGATGTCGGTGCATATTATGAAGAATCTCCGGTGGTCGAAATACTGCGCCCGACTACTGTGCTGGAGTTGCCGAGTTCGATCCCGACCGCGGCGGCTGCGTTTCGATGGAGTCGAAACGAAGTGGCGTTCGTGTGCTGGGCGATGTCAGCGCACGTTAAAGATCAACAGGGGGTCGAAATTACTCCGTAGCTCCCACTACAGCTCCCCTTTCTCTTTTCACTTTCACTCCCACCTCCCTCCCTTCCCTGACGGCCCGGTTCAGATGTCCGCAGAGCAAGTGCGAGGGATACTGTGTCTTTCCCTTCCTGTGAACCAATTAATAATAATAATAATAATAATAATAAATACATCGAATTTCCCCTAGATGACGATATTACGGTGTGGACGACTCGAGCCGGGTCTGATGCCTGGATAGAGGAAGCTTTGCAGAAAGCGGCAACGACCATGCACGAGTACGCAAAGCCATGCAGACTGAGCTGCGCTCCCCAAAAATCAGAGCTGCTTATGATCCAACCGGAAAAATCCAAGAAAGAGCTGCCGCCGAACGTAATCGTCACCATCGATGGAACGGCCATCAAGCCAACACAGCAGATTAGAATCCTCGGCCTACTACTTCAGACCGAGGAGAATGCACACGCCGCCCTCACAAAGATCAAGACTGCAACCGAACAGATACTCAGCATGATTAGAAGGGTATCTAACAGAAACCGAGGCCTCGAAGAGGACGATGCCATGCGCCTGATACGCGCGTTCGTCTTGTCGCGGGTTACCTACTCCGCTCCTTATCTCCAGCCGACGAAGGCAAATAGGGACACCCTAAACACGATGCTTCGTAAGGGAACAAAGCAAGCACTGGGCATACCCATATACTCGTCCATGCTAATACCGCTAGACGTGGGCGCCCACAACACGGTGGAGGAGCTCATTGAAGCCCACCTCTCTAATCAGAAAATCCGGCTCAGTCACACGAAACATGGACGAGCCGTCCTACGCAAGATAGGATGGCAGATTGAGCCAGTACCCCTCAAGGAAGCCCTTCCGGAGGAGTGGAAGACGACCATTCAGGCCAAACTTCTTCCCCGGAACATGGCACCGGGCAAGGACGACGAGAGGCGCACGGCGCGGGCCAAAGCCATAGCCCGGAAGCTGGAAGAGATCCCCAGAGTCCTCTACGCGGACGCCTCGCTCCAAAATCACAGTGACCGTGCAGCGATGGTGGTTACGTCAGAAGACAGGCTGATCGTCAGCGCGTCTTTAAATACAACAGACCCAGCAGTTGCAAAAGAAGCGGCCATGGCCCTCGCACTCACACAGCCGAGCGTGGACACCGTGGTCACCGACTCAAAGACAGCCTACAAAGGCTTCCGCAGATGGGTAATCCACTCCGCGTCCCGAGACATTCTATCCAAGTGCAAGCTTCCGGGAAGAGCCATAGAGCTCGTGTGGGTCCCGGCTCACTCGCAGGCAACCCTAATCTAAAAACGTTGCTCGCAGGTAGAAGGCAACACTATCGCAGACTACCATGCCCGAGAAATGTCAATCCGGGGTGAGCATGAGCCGGAAGAGCTCCCGCATCCGGTTACCAGCTTTCGGGAGATAACCTGTATGTACCGAGAGGAAAGATGCAGACTGCCAGAACCGCACCCCAAACTCATCAGGCAACAACAGACGATCCTTCGTCTAGCGTAGGCGGGATCGCTTGCGCATCCCGTACTGATGAACCGCGTGTATCCTGTGGAACACGATATGTTCTGTCGTTTTGGCAAAAAAGAAAAAGGCACCCTGCACCTGTAAGGACTGAAGGGCCTCTTGCTTCGAAATCTATGCAAGGAAGATCAAATTTAGACTTTCCGCCTTGCGTTTTGCTTTTCATTGTAGGGTCTAGCGTCCCAGAGCGACTCAGGGGTATATTTTAGAAGGAGGAGGAACCAACATTTATTGTGCCCGAAATAATTCGGTGGTGCATACTTGCACCAGATGGGGTGGCTCCCTAAATGCAGGACCCATATGTTCCCAGCAGCCATCCTATCTTGCGTAGTACGGCTCGTCCATGTTTCGTGTGACTGAGCCGGATTTTCTGATTAGAGAGGTGAGCTTCAATGAGCTCCTCCACCGTGTTGTGGGCGCACATGTCTAGCGGTCTTTGCGTGGACGAGTATATGGGTATGCCCAGTGCTTGCTTTGTTGCCTTACGAAGCATCGTGTTTAGGGTGTCCCTATTTGCCTTCGTCAGCTGGTGATAAGGGGCGGAGTAGATAACCCGCGACAAGACGAACGCGCGTATCAGGCGCATGGCATCGTCCTCTTCGAGGCCTCGGTTTCTGTTAGATACCCTTCTAATCATGCTGAGTATCTGTTCGGTTGCAGTCTTGATCTTTGTGAGGGCGGCGTGTGCATTCCCCTCGGTCTGAAGTAGTAGGCCGAGGATTCTAATCTGCTGTGTTGGCTTGATGGCCGTTCCATTGATAGTGGCGATTACGTTCGGCGGCAGCTCTGTCTTGGATTTTTTGGTTGGATCATAAGCAGCTCTGATTTCTGGGGAGCGCAGCTCAGTCCGCGTGGCTTTGCGTACTCGTGCATGGTCGTTGCCGCTTTCTGCAAAGCTTCCTCTATCCAGGCATCAGACCCGGCTCGAGCCGTCCACACCGTAATATCGTCATCTAGGGAAATTCGATGTATTTATTATTATTATTATTATTATTAATTGGTTCACAGGAAGGGAAAGACACAGTATCTCTCGCACTTGCTCTGCGCACACCTGAACCGGGCCGTCAGGGAAGGGAGGGAGGTGGGAGCGGCAGAATGCAAAAAACTCAAGACCCCCCTCCTCCCCTTCCCACCAATACCCCCAATCCCCAACCCCTTGAGCGATGGGAGACCTTGTTATCTAGCCCCGCCCTATCCATCCAGCTCGCACTGACGGACAGGGGCCAGGAGCTGCTGGGAACATATGGGTCCTGCATTTAGGGAGCCACCCCATCTGCTGCAAGTATGCACCACCGAATTATTTCGGGCACAATAAATGTTGATTCCTCCTCCTTCTAAAATATACCCCTGAGTCGCTCTGGGACGCTAGACCCTACAATGAAAAGCAAACCGCAAGGCGGAAAGTCTAAATTTGATCTTCCTTGCATAGATTTCGAAGCAAGAGGCCCTTCAGTCCTTACAGGCGAAACAAGTATCAAAGCAGCTTTTTCATTCGCGCTAAGTAATATTAATAAATATAATTGGTTCACAGGAAAGGAGAGACGCAGTATCTCTCACACGTTCTGCAGACACCTGATTGATTGATTCATTTATAGGAAGGGAAAGGCGCGGTAACTGTCTCACTTGTTTCTGTGGACACCTCAACCGTGCCGTAAAGGAAGGGAGGAAGGTGGCCGTGAAAGTGGAAAGAGATATAGAGAATGCGAGAGAAACCGCACTGTAGGGGACGGAAGAAGGTGGGAGTGAAAGCGGAAAGAGAAGGGGGTGCCATAGTGGAGGGCTCCGGAGTAATTTCGATCACCTGGGGATCCTTAAGGTGCACTGACATCACACAGCACATGGGCGTCACTTCATTTCGCCTCCATCAAAACGCAGTCGCCGGCGGTCGGGATAATAACGTGCACTGACATCGCACAGCAAACCAGCAACCTGGTAATGAGCCAAGACATTAGGCTTCAGGTGGCGATGGCGGAACGCCGCCTGGTGCTCCCGCCACCGACCGACCTCAAAACGCCACCCGGGGAGAATGAGGCGCTCCGGCGCCACCGCCCGCCGGAACGGACACCCACCACTTCCCGGCCCTCAAGATGGATGGCGATGCCGGCTAACGGGTATCAGCGCCCCAACATGGCAAACAACAGGTGAGCAACTTGGCTGGGATCGTCTCCTCTTCTCCCCAAACCCCATCTTCACTATTCACCGCCTCCGCGCTCAATGCCGAAAAAAAAAAGAATTGACGTGTTCCGGGCACAGAATGAAATTTTGCTCAACAAAGTTGAAAATTTGGAATCCAAATTGGCATTCGCCGCTACGAGCCCGTAGAACTCGGACGCAATAGAGAGCGACTTGGAGCTGCCGCCTGCCCTCGTGACAGCGATTTCCGCGATGGAGGAGCGCTTATCCTCCAAAACGCGATCTATGATCGTGACCGCTATGGACTAGATCTTCACCAAGGCCATAACTGTCATACTCGCGGTTGTCTCAAAACACATCTCGGACGCCCCCGCCACCTCCGTCGGTCGGGGCCTATTAAAGACGTATCCCGTCCTGCAAAATTCGATCATCGGATTAATAATTCGGTCAATGAGGACAGCTGTCCCACTCCTGTCACCCCCCCCCCCCCTTGGTGCCGCAGATAGCTGGCTCAGGGGCAGCGACTCCCTCCTCCTCCCCCTCAAAATGTTTAATCATTGCGAGACACCTTAGTCAAAGGCGTTCTCCCACCTCCAATTCGGCCATCTCAACTTTAATAACACAATGGAACTGTAGAGGATTTAGGAACCGCACTAAGCGGGCCAATTTCGCCTCTGCCTTGAAACTTTCGAGTCTGTACCAGCCGTGGTTGCCCTCCAGGAGCCAGGCCTGGGCGCCACACTTTCAAATTACACGACGTTCCAACAGGATCCCGCGTCTTGTCTTCTCGTACACAAAGCATGCAAAGCCAAGTTAGTGGATCTCGATCTCCAACTAGATTATTCCTATGTAATGGTGACTATACTACCACACGGCCGCAAGGACCCCCTATTGCATGTACTCGATGTGTACTGCTCTCCCAAACTCAAGTGAGTGACATTCGCGGACCTCTTCAGCCGCGCGCTAATTGTAGCGGGTCGCTATCCCCTCCTGATCGTGGGCGACTTTAACGCTGCCAGTCAGCTGTGGGGGTATCGCAAGTAGGAAGCGCGCGGACGTAAGTTGGCGGAACTTGCGTCCACGTTGGGCCTCACCCTCCACACTGACCCCGTCCACCCAAGACGGTTAGGAAACTCTAAATACACTTTATTTTTCCAACCCACAAGTCGGGGATCCCCCAGGGAAAACAACTGTCACAGACAGCTTGACTGGGCACTGAGGGCCTACAGGTAGCATCTCGCAGTGGATTTCACAGCACAATCAAAAATGGATATCAACATGAGAGCAAAAGCAGTGCTTACACTTCCTAAAGGATCATGTACACATCAGATATCAGATATCAATATGAAACAACATCGCAGTAATATTCATTGCCTCATCATAAAATTTGTTAATTCGTGTCTAAATGTGTTAAGCGGGGCAGTACAGTCAATGTGGGCTTTACGTTTACTAGAAAGTGATGGTATGCGGTATTCACGAGTAGCCCGGTCATAATTAGTTTGTGTATGTGGTACTGATTTTAATTCCCTACGTAATCTGTAAGCATTGAAAGGACGGTGTGTACCATTGGGAAGGGTAAATTTATGCATATATAGAGGCAGTTTGTAATCATATAATTTTGTTGATTTAAGATTATTATGTTTAGTAAACAAGGGATCAGTAGATAGCTGGCTAGGGTTTCCATAAAAGTTTTCAAGAATTCATAGCACATTTTTTTATAGTCGCTCTAGTTATAATTATGGATGGTTGTAACTCCCCAAACTAAAATGCAATATGAAAGACGAGAGTAGAAATTAGCAAAATATATTGGAACCCAGCTTAGCCTGAGTGTCGTCTTCTTCACAACAACACACCAGCGCGTCGTCGTCATCTCGGTATTGCGCACCGTAATAATATACAAAATGAACAACAAAGGTACCACAATCGATCCCTGAGGTACACCATGTTGTACCGTTGTACTCGAAGACGTCAGGTAACCAACTTTTACACACTGTTTTTGTGTGAGAGATAACTTGTGATAAGATCAAGAGCAACACCACGTATGCCGTAATCTTGCAACTTTGAGAGTAATATAGTATGGTTTAAGCAGTCAAATGCTTTCCTGAGGTCAATGAATAAGCCTGCAGTGAATTGTTTGCTATCCATATTTTTAAGTATTTCATCTTTGATTTGTAATAAAGCCATTTCAACTGATTTGTACTGCGATTGACTAACAGTATGGTATTTATTAAGAGAATTTTTAAGTTGAACAATAATACCAATTCTCAAAAACCTTAGAAAATATGGGCAAAACGAATATTGGGCGATAGTTTGATATATCACTAACACTTCCACCTTTCTGGGCCGGGGCCATGCTCATTGTTTTCGGTCAGAAGGAAATATAATATTTTAAATCATTTGATTGATTATAAATGCGATTTGTTCGGCTATAATATGTTCTACATGTTTAATAGGGACACTGCTCAGGCCATCTAATCCAGCTGGGACATTCTTTCGAATTCTGACCATGAAGCTGATGACTTCTTGGGAAGTAACGGGGAGAGTGTAACTGAATTCTCAAGCCTTGGGCGAAGTCTCGAAAACAAATTAGCACAGTCTGTTTGGAGAACCGTACTCGCCAACGTTAGAAAAGAACTCATTCATTACGTCCATCGCCTGTGTATCAGTCTTCCCATCAGCAAAAGCTGCAATATTAAGAGGACACTTAGCTTTAAGGTTATTGGACAAATGACTGATTTCTTGCCATAGCTTTCTTGGGGTGTTGTATATCTCAGTAAACAGACACCGACAGTAGTACATTTTTGCCCTCCTTAAATCAGCATTTCATTTATTGCGAAATGTCTTGAATTGTTTTAGCAGGATAGTGTGACGTGATTGCAGGAGAGAATGGTACATTTTCTTTTTTAGTTTCATTCTCTTATGCAGGTTGGTCGTAATCCAAGGCCTGCGCATGTTTTTTCTTTCGGTTAGACTTGTGCATCAAGGGAAAATGTTTCTCATAGCAGGCATTAATGTGCCAAGGAAAAGACGGTATGCTTGAATAGGATCGCATTCGGCGTGGACGCTTACCCATTGTATATTTTCTATTTAAATGCAAATTTCTCGAGCAAAGCAGAGCTAATGTCCCGATAAGTAGAGCTAAAAGTGACTTTCTCTTTGACAATCGCTGTCGGCAAACGTGTAAAAACCGGGATGTGGTCACTAATATCGGTACACGGGTAGGCAAGTAAATTATATTTGAACAAGCGAAAGTGTGAAGTATGGTTTCTAGGCTCTCAGAAGATGAATCTTCACCAAGCATATTGATATTCATATCACCCATAACTAAGAAGGCTCCTTGCATTGAATGGAGACTTGACAGCAAAGTTTCCATGAATTAAAAAAATTGGGACTTGCATCCCAATGGTGGCATATAGATAGCTGCTATAAGAATATTTTTAACCATACCACAAAGCACTCAACACTGGGTGTAATGAATGTCAATTCGCTGACAACTTCACAGGCAGTTTAGGCTTTGATGAGCGTAGCAATTCCACCACCTCGGTTTGCGGGCCGCACGATGCCGTGATAAATGTAATCTGGTATTGTCGGTGGACTATGTTACAGAAAGCCAGGATTCTATGAATATTATTGCAAGTTTATCCCTACGTAGGTCAATAACTCCGTGACACGTGACACGAGGTACGTGTCCGTACTTAACCTTCACTCACAACATAAGACACGCAGACTGGTTTAACACCGAGGAAACCATCGCTAGTGACCAGTGTATCCTTAAAATTACAATGCACACACGCTCGCTTAAACGTCCCACAACCCAAGCCCGTATCCAAGATTGGACAAAATTCAGGAAAAATTTTGACTCACTTCATAACGCACCCATTTCCGAGCAGGGCTTCTCAGCATGGTCCCAACAGCTGCTGCCACACATTCGCTCGCATGAAACACAGATCCAGCTCTCAGAAGTGGTCACGGACGTGAATAACCACCTCCTACACCTCTGGCAAGCCCGTCGCAGCCTGGTCCACCGTTGGCGACGCCAGAAACAGAACAGAAAGCTTAAAGCTCAAATTGCAGAGCTCGCCCAGAAAGCGGCTGAGTACCCGGCCCATCTCGTTGACTCCAACTGGGTGGATAGATGCAACACGGCCGCGCCAAATGTCCAGCCGCAACACACGACGCCTCTTTCGAGCCCTCATCGACCCAACCCAAACAAGAACCGAAACACAGAAACATTTGCAGCGAGACATGCATGCTTTCTCTGGCAACACGACTCAACTGGCACAGGAACGCCGGACCAGTATCTGTGTACAGCCCAAGACCCCCGTGAAACAGCATACTCTTATGCAGGTAGAGAGAACACAGAGCCGGATCAACTTTTTTAGCTACATGATCTGCGGGCGGCTCTCACCAAAATGAAACGGGGCACTGCCCCGCGAAGGGATAAAGTCTCCGTTAAGCTTTTGACGAACCTGCCCGACTCGGCATACCATTCCCTCCACGACTACATCAATGCTTTGACGCGGGGGCAACCCCCATCCTAAGCGACTGGAAAACGGCTCTGGTAACCTTTATTCTTAAATCAGGCAAATCAGTTTGCACAGATAATATCCGCCCCATCTCGCTCACCTCCTGTGTGGGCAAACTAATGGAGACGATGGTGCGGGACCGGCTATCTGGATATCTCGAACAAAAGCATGTATTCGCGGGCAGCATGTTTGGATTCCACCCATATAGATCCGCGCAAGATGTCCTCCTCCAACTCAATCGGGAAGTCTTTGACCCACTCGAATGCCACCGTAATGACCGGGTAGTACTCGTCTTAGATCTCAAAGGGGCATCTAATATTGTTACACACGAGATCATACTCAATAATCTAACCCAGACCGACTGTGGCCTCAACACATTCCAATACATAAAACAATTTCTTACCGATCGTCAATCTTACGTTCGCATCCAACATAATGAGCATGGTCCTTACCTACTCGGCACGCGGTGAAATTCTCAAGGCGTGGTACTTTCCCCGCTGCTCTTCAATCTGGCTATAACGCACCTGCCTGCCCAGCTCGATTGTGTCACTGTTGTGCAGCACGCCCTGTATGCCGATGACATCACCCTGTGGGCCACGCATGGCAGTATCGGGGACATTGAAACCAGCCGGCAAACAGCGGCGACGATAGTAAACCGCTATGCCCGCCTCTGCGGTCTTCAGTGTTTCCCACAAAAAGCGTGAATTTGTGCACCTCCGCCCCAGCCAAAGTGAACAACCCAAATCACTCTTTCATTAGACAGTGATCCCATACACGAAGCTGACGAGATACGGGTACTCGGACTCTACATCCACAAACACAGACGATCAGACACTACATTGGCCAACCTCCGTAAGTTGGGGGATCAGGTGGGCCGCATGGTCCGCCAGGTTTGAAACAAACGCGGGGGATTACGAAGCAAGGATGCCTTGCGGCTGGCAAACGCCTTCGTGACCAGTTGGAATCTCTGTTCGACACCTTATCTCCACCTGACAAGGGGAGGATGCTACACTGACAAGAGGAGGATGCCCTTAAGGTCATCCTTGGAAAAATTATTAGGCGTGCCCTAGACCTCCCCATAACTACTTCAAACAGGCGTTTTATGGCGCTTGGGGTGGTGAATACTTTCCGGTAGCTCCGGGAGGCGCACCTTACAAACCAGTACACGCTTTTATCGCAAACGGAATCTGGTCGCCGCCTTCTTGCTCGACTCCATATCGAACCCACCACTCTCATGGAAGACAGGTTTCGCATCCCAGAACTGTGGAGGCGCACCCTCTGTGTGCGACCTCTTCCAGCCAATATGTCACACGAAGACCGTAATGGTCGGCGCCTGGCATGAGCGGAAGCCCTAGCCTGACAATATGGCAACAAAACAGGTTTATACTACGTGGACGTCTCCGGCCCTCGCCACGGGAGATGGTACACGGCCGCTATAGTTCCCAACAGCAAAACAGTTAACGGTCTCACCTTCAGAGCCCACAGTACAACACTTGCAGAAGAGGTGGCGATTGCTCTCGCGGCCTCAGACTCAGATTCAAAATACATAATTACCGACTCGCGAGGAGCCTGTCGGAACGTCAAACAAGGCTGGACTCCCTTCCTAGCCTATAATATCTACTTAAATTGCATACGGGATACGGACCCCGCACGCCGTTACCTTATATGGGTCCCTGCGCACCGTTACCTTATATGGGCCCCTGCTCATCAGGGTTTGGCAGGAAACCAAGCAGCAGACGCAGCCACCCGCGCGTTCTCTCACCGGGCTGTGTTCTCCTCCCCACCCGATCAGGAACCCGATTTTAATCCGGTCTACACCTTCAAAGATATATCGACGTACTATAAAAACTGTCATCGCCTTTACCCTAGCCCATGTAAAGGCCTCAAAAAGGCGGATGAGCGGCTCCTTCTGCGCCCTTTCACCAATACATTGCTGTGCCCGGCAACCCTAAAATATTTTGATCCCTCCTTTAGTGGCAGCTGTCCGCACTGCGGAGCGGTGTCTTCTGTTATCTATCACATGGTGTGGGCCTGCCCCTCCAACCCGGCTAGTCCAGTCATCCCCAACCCAACCAGGGAGGACTCGGAGGCGATCCTGCTCGGCTGGATACCGCCAATGGGGTCCCGAACAAGGGACCTCCACCTAGGGCTTGTAAGGACCGGTCCCTTATGGGCTGATCCAAACATACCTCCTGGCCCTTGTATATTCAATAAATGTTCTTACCAACACCACCCCAGGTACGCCGGTGCAGTAGTCTGGCATCTAACCACTGCGCCACCGCGGCCGGGCATTCATGCGAAGTAGAAAATAAAAAATAAAATCTTGCACTCGTTGATGAAAAAAACGCGTTTACAAAAACCTCTCATTTCACGCAAAGTTGTTTACAACTCTAGCATTTTTCTTAGGTCTCAATAACGAAGCGCTCACCGAGAAGGTTTATACATAAAAACGGTTAACACCACCAAGCCCAAAGCCACCAAGGACTTTATCTTTTTGTCTACAAACGCCATATGCCAGTAATCTAATGCGGGTTTCTTTTCCGCTTAATCTTTATTTCTTTTTCGGCACAGGAAAGTTTCTCATTTCGCATAATTTGCGAATGAGCGTATACACATGCTACTGCAGAAACGGAGGAGCGATAACATAAATGCTTCTGCCGCCCATCGTCATTTAGATCTTGCTTATATCCGAAGCTGCGCAAGAACTCACCCTTTGATCCATCCTCAAGCGCCCGGCCTGCGTAGACAATAGCTGGTCAATCTGGCTCGAGTATCGTAACGAGACCCCAAGCATGCAATATATATATATATTGTCACGTTGCCCTCGCAGGACGTCGACGGAAGATGAAGGTGAACGGTCGGGTAGATCGGTGAAGAAAAAGAAGAGGAAGGGCAGAGGGACGTTTGTGCGCTTCGCCGCAGTCCTGTTCGGACAGATTCCTTTAAATACCCTCCCCTCCCCCCGTTTCGTACAAAGCACGTAAAACCTTGGTGAGAGGTGCTTGGGTAACGACCACGGAGCTCTCTAGCTACCGAAGAAGCCGTAGACTAGCCGGCTTACCACCAATGCCGTCAGACATGACTGAAGACGGCGGTACCGAGCAGCCGGGAACATCCACGGCAAACAACTGAGCCCATTATCGAGAGCCGCGGATATTCTTTGGAAAACCTGAGCAGGACGTCAATGAGCGGCAGAAACGCTACGAAATAGTGAGTAAATACAATCGCTGGAACGCCACTACTAAGCTGGTAAGTTGTTTTTCCTTGCCGCCACTGCTTTCGACTGGTTCGATAATCACGAGGACTCATTAAGTACATGGGCTATCTTTACAAGCGAGATCAAGAAAAATTTTGTGGATGAACATGCAAAGAAGAGCGCTGAACAGACTTTGCTTCACCGGGCGCAAGTACCAGGAGAAACTTGTACTGCATACATCGAAGCCATCTTGAAGCTGTGTAAACTGGTCCATCCAACTATGCTTGAAGAAGACAAAGTCGGCCACCCCCTGAAAGGAATAGCGGAAGGCGTTTATAAGTTTCGTATTAGCAAGGAGAGCCTGAGCACCACCGCTGATGTTATAAAGCACTGTAGAATATTTGGGGCTCTCAAGCTGCGTCGAATTGCACCTAATATCGGAAGACTGGCCAATGCCACCTCTGTAGCAAGTGTTGAAGCCTGTCCTTTAGTTTCAGTGGCTGATATCATACGAGAGATGAGGAATTGTCAAAATCCAGCGACACCATCTGTTGTGAAGAATATGTGCGGCAGAGGTGTGCACCGCAGGCAAACGTTGCCGCCCTGTCCACTCCGTGGGTTCAACATAGCGGCGCTTCGCATATGGATGATCGGCGCAGCTGTACTCAACGTTATGACCACCAGCTTACGGAAAGGAGGCCTGCCTACTCTAAAAACGTGGTTCGTCAGCAGCGAGAGCCTGGCTACAACCAACGTCACCACTTTGTTAGTGAGGACTCTTATGCTGATCGCTGGCGCCCTCAACTTGTGTGCTACAGGTGTTGCACTGCGGGGTGTATGGCTGGTACTGCCGCCGCCGTTCCAACTGTCCAAGGCTACCGACCTCCCACGAAAATTCACGGACTGCTGCACACCGAACAGCAGCGATCCCCGTGCCTCTCGCTACCACACTCTGCAGAGCGGAAGAGCCTCGCAAGCTGGCCAGAGTTCGAATTTTATCTTCACAAGAATGTTCTAAGAACCGCTACGACGCCCGACACCAACAAGTTTCTTATGTTCCTGGCGACCATGTGTGGTTGTGGACACCTCTCCGCAAGCGTGGTCGTTGCCAAAACCTGCTGTCACACTACACTGAATCGTTTGTTGTGTTAGAGCGCATCAGTGATCTGAATTACGTTATAGCACGCATAACTGCGAATGGTCGACGGTCACGGCAGTCTCAGTTGGTGCATGTAGCCCGCCTCGAACGATTACATTCCAGCGGTTCTATGCAACTCGCCTGACGGGCTGCGTCTGCGAGGAGGGAAATATCACGCGCCTTCGCAGAACGTCGATGGAAGATGAAGAACGGTCGGGTACATCGGTGAAGACAAAGAAGAGCAAGGGCAGAAGGACGTTTGTACGCTTCGCCACAGTCCTGTTTGGACCGATCCCTGTAAATAAATCCGTGCGTACAGAGCGCGTAACAATGTATATATATATATATATATATATATATATATATATATATATATATATATATATATATATATATATATATATCCCACAATCGGCGCGTTGTTTTTCCTTCCGCTTTGCATTTAATGCTCTTTTGATTCCAATAATGAACACATGACAACATTCGCGTAAATGTCAACAGCATGAATAATAAAAAAAAGGTTTCCCTTGCACTCTGACACTGTTCGCTCCTTTATATATATATATATATATATATATATATATATATATATATATATATATATATATATATATATATATATATGTATGCAGTCGTGCCCCGCTAATATGGACGACCCGAATTATGGACAGTTCTCCTGGGGACGAAACCTTTTCAATGTATTTATACCTCGTTAATATGGACAGTGCTTGAAAAAAAAAAAGAGGAGTCCGAAAGCAAGTTGAAGGGCGCGCCGCCCGCGCCGCGAACCTACGCGACAGCCGATACGGCGGGATGCCCGAGTCCTGTGGGGTTGCAAAGAACCAAAGCGGGCGTGTCGCCGTTCTAAGGGAGGGGGAGCGCAAGAGCGGAGAATGTACACAGCAAACCGATGTCAGCGTAAGAAAGACCCCGAAAGGGGGAAACCAGGAGATTTCTGGATGTAGCGGAGGTGCCGCCGCAGTCGGGAAAACAGCAACATGTTGTTGCAATAAATTCTGCTGAACGTGAACAGAGAGGCCGGTAAAAGCGTAAGAAAGAAATGACAGGAAAAAAGAAAAGTGCCTACAGTGGCGGTGGAAACTGAAGTTTTCTTTCCCAAAGCGCAATATGTGGTCCAGAGTTAAGACACAATCACAAAGTAGAGCGACAAAAGAAAGGCGACGTACGAACACGCAACCGGGACCGGGCGTCCCGTCCTGGACGCGCTTCCTTCTCATGCTCCTGGTTTTCGTCCCTGTTGCGCTGCCGAACTGCCAAACTATGCACACTAGGTGGTCCGTATGTCGGCTTCGCTTTGAGTTAACGATGCGGCCTTGACAAGGTTTAAGCTCTTCGTAGTCGGCTAGCCGTCGTTCTAAACTGTACTTCAGCTTGCAGTGTTTGTTTTATGGGAACATATAAAAACGGCGCCAAAACGATGGGATGCTCGATAGCCCTCTGCATAGCAGCTGGCCAACTCGACTGCCTTGCTTCCTTACAGAAACAGTGCAAGGCAAAAAAAGAAATAATCAGAAGAACGAAAAGACAGAACGGTTAACTAGGCAAAAACGTGCACAGCACCAGGAGTCTGTAACCATCAACTTGAGTCTGGTGTTTGGCATGGCGGGAGTTAAACGCACAAGAACAGAGCTGAACGTATACGCGCGAAGAAATCTGTGAATAGAAGTGGCAAAAGCCATCTTAGTCAATCCAAGCCGCGAGGGACTAGTATCGACAGCTGAGCTGTTTCCTCGCCTCAGGAGAATCTTAAGCAGCTACTTAGCGGCTACTTTGGTCAGTGAAGAGGCCATTTTGGAAGTGGCGGTGAGTAGAGAATCAGACGCTGATTCATCGGATAGTGAGGAGTTCGTGCTCGACAGTTCGACCAACACAAAGCCCAACATCACGGGTGTCATGGTAAGCGAGTCGCTTCAGACTCCACTACAATTTTTCGAAAACAACAATGTCAAGGATAATGCACTCAGAATTGCCGGTGTTCTGTGAAATTTTGAGTCTAGTGCACACCGTTATGTACACAAGCAGTCGTTAATTACAATTCTCGTTTCTCAATAAAATCCTTTTTGTTTTTATTCATGACTCGTTATTATGGATGACTCGCTTTATGGACAGTTTTGGTCGGAAACTAAAGTGTACATATTAACACGGCATGACTGTACATATATATATATATATATATATATATATATATATATATATATATATATATATATATATATATATATATATATATATATATATATATGTATGTATACACACACTGTGATTACACCCAAGTGTCAATCACAGTGGGCTCTATATTATGTCCTTAAAGCAGCTACAGACAGATGCGTTGTGTAACGTCATTTTCATTTGCCTTTTAGATGCTCTTTGTATGGTAAAGAAACTGTAAATTACTTATTGACATGATCCTCACGTATACATGACTTTTGTCATAAAATCATCCATTCATATTCAATGACCGCACTCTTTTCTAGCCCTTCATCCATCTTTATTCCCATATCCCTCCCTCCATAAACAGTAGCACATCAGCGAACATTAACACCGACTAAAATCTGTTTCATCACAAAATATTATCTCTATCTTTCTCGAGATCCAGCGCCCGATGAGCAAGCGGATAGCGCGGGGCTGCTTTTCACATGGACCGCCGCACGCTCTCTCATCTAAAAAATGGGAACTAACAAGGGTGCATCGCCTAACTTTTTGCGCAGGTAAGTATTAAAGAGCCCATGACGTTGGTCATCTCTTTAGCCACAAAGGGGTACCTCATTCCCGCATTATAGCTCTATAAAAAAAAGCAGTGCGACCATCCACCCAAACTCAGTCCCATGCCGACAAGAGGATAATTAGAGCAAAGAGAAGCATTTCGACGAGTTTGCTTCCCCCCGTGCTTCCCGTTTTCGGGGACCCGTCACAATGTTCTTCTTCTTCTTCTACCTCATTTTAATGGCACATACCCACAGGGGGGGATTGGCCAGAAGGTCGCTGTAGGTGACATAATATAATTGATAATGTCAATTTGACTGTATGATAGGTAAACTAATAATTGGGAGGTAGTGTTGCTGAAATAAGTTCGAAAATTTGAGGCGATCGTAATAGGAAACAATAAAAAAAGGATTAAAATGGTAAAATATAAAAATAATAATAAAAAGAAAAAAATAGTACAATTTAGACCGATCAGCGCTAACAAAGAAACCTTCCAGTAGAAATATAATTATAAAGTAGCTCAGGGTTTCAGCGCATACCCTTTGACGGTTGCACCAAAGGAGAGGAGGACAGGAACTGTAAATGACAATCCTAGGTGAGTAAGAGGTATTTCTAAATACTTTTTCTCTGAGCAGCATACCTGCGGCAGGAGAGGTTGTAATGTTCAATTGTTTCCACGTCATCACATGACGCACGAAGATTCGACGGCGTGAATCCAGAGCGACATAAATAAAGATTGAGGGAAGGAATTCTACAACGCATGAGCGTCATGGAGACCTCACACTGCCTCGAGGTACAACATCGGACATTCCAATGGAAATTTAATTGGTTAAAATCCGTAGTCGCAAGGAGTGGCTCATAGCTCAATGACTTTAACGTTTGAAACCGTTCAAAACGGGATGTATTTAGCAAAATAATATTGGGTACAAGATCGGTAACAGGCCCATTGAGAGCTGAATTTGCTAAATAATCCGCCATTGTATTAGAAGCGATGCCGCAGTGTCCCGGAACCCACTGAAAACGTACTTCGTGTAAATGTAACGGAAGGAAACAACATGAGGGTTTGTGTCAAAAGACGCATTTTCGGGCTTTCTAATGCTGCTAAGACTGATACGCAGACAGATAGTATGATTACGTGAGTAACGTTACCGGGAACGTTTTGAAGGGCCAAACCAATTGCAAGCAATTCAGCAGTAAATATTGGTTTGTAATCACGGAATCGCCCAGCAAAACTCCAATCGAGTGCTTGGGAATAAATCCCTATTGCTGCTTTTTCATTCCGTTGTGAGGCATCTATGAAAATAGCTACGTATCGTGGATGCTGTAATAGATTATCTTCAAGGTGCCTATTTACAACAGCGGTAGTCAAGTGTTCTGCATTAGATGGCAACGACTGGTCAAACACCAGTGCGGAAGTAGCTTGAACATTGCCAACACGTCTTACTGACATAAGCGAAACTGCAATTTTGGACAGCAAGGACTGAGTAAATACACATTATGGTTGCTTATATTGCGGCCAATGATAATCTAGAAACTGAGCTTGATCTGTAATAAAAATGGGAGAAGCCACTCCAGACCGAGATTCCAGTGCTAGTAAAAAGGTTCGCACAGTGAGGAGCTCAAATCGAGAGTTCAAGTCACGTACACAAGCCTCTAAATAGAGGACTGCATTTGAAACTGATTTTGAATACCCGAAACATAGTCGTAAAGCGCGCCTCTCCAGTAGCAACAAAGGTCGTAGTTTGTATTTAGGACTGCCCGAGAAAAGAACACAGCCGAACTCCAGAATTGGTCTGAAATAAGTTTTATAGAAAAAGAAAAGAGTATCTCTACGCATACCGAACTTCTTATCTCTAACTCGAATCAGGCGACCAAGGGCTCGCTCACCTTTCAGGCAATTACTTTTGATATGAGGCTGCCAGTCTAATTGGGAGTGGTATAATACACCCAAGTACTTTAAGGATTCAACCTGTGGGGTAGTGAACCGCAATACGCAAGGGAGATATAAAGAGGGTGTGCCGATGGGAAAACGAGTGCTGAGGATTTCTTCACGTTAAGAATTAATTTTACTTTACCCAGCCAAACTTCCAGGGCATTCAAGTAGGTTTGCAATAATTGGTATAAAGAATGAACATCTCGTGCAGAAGAGAAAAAGGCAATATCATCCGCACACACGTATACTTTTATATTTGGATGAACAAAAATATCCCTCATTAATATATTAAATAGCAACGGAGTACGCCTCCTGCTATCCCTGAGGTACGCCTCTAGTTTGGTAATAAGTTTCAGGAACCTCTAGTGCATAAAAATTTCCTATTGCTTAAGAATTCTTTGAGCCATGCAAAAATGCAAACAGGTGGCCTAATTTCGTGTATCTTATTCAACAGTATAGAGTGTTCTACACTATCACATGCTTTGGCGATATTCAAAGGGACCAATGCCGACACCTTTCTTCTTCATTGCTAACCTAATTCCACTCTCCAAATCTGTATCAGCCGTGCAAATCGACCACCCTTGACGAAACCCAATTTGTGCATCACTAAATGCATTCAGCGTCATCACATGGTTTGTGAGGCGCAGGTGAACTATGCGTTCAATAAGTTTCACTAGATTTGAAGTTAGAGAAATCGGCCGATTATTATCCAAATCAAAACCTTTTTTCGGATCTTTGAGAATTAGTATAATTTTAGCAACTTTCCAGTCTTCAGGTAACCAAGCAGTTTCCAGGGAAAAACTTACAATATTCAACACTTCCGAGTTGTGGTCTTGCACTAAAGCTTTCAGCACAGCGACTGTAATACCGCCACATCCAGGAGCTGCAGGTTTCACAGCAGCCGCTATACAATGCAATTCCGATGGCTCAACTGCAATGAAATCAGCACGTGGTGTAGGTCGAAGTAACGGAACCATCGTTTGCGCTTCGAAAGCGAATAGCAAGACTGTTCGCAATTTGTTCAAGTTTATCTTTTGCTTCATTGGATGATAACACCTCTGACTCGGTTACATGTGGTGGAGCCTATACACCTATGAATCTATGAACCTATACAATGCATTCCGTATAATTGGATTAGAGAGATAAATATTCATATTAGCATTATACTCATCCTTTGCTATACGAATAGTGTTTTTAAATGAAGCCGCATAAAATCTATAATGTATCCAATTTTGGGGACAGTGGTTATGGAAAAGGCTCTTCCATGCAGCTTTTCTACAACGGAATGCTTTTTCACATTCTTCGTTAAACCATCGGCACGATATTTTGTTAGGGATAGACGATTTCACGGGGAACACTGAACGCTCAGTGGCATCTACCAGAGAAGAGAGTGCTTGTTGAGCACGTTCAGAATGCTCAGATGATGCTATGGAGGATAAAGAGGAATTCACAAACTTTTTAAACAGTTCATGGTTGACAAATTTTTGTTCACAAGTAATTACTCTAAAGGGAGCAGGTGCTATATTAAACGTAACTGAGAAGTGGTCGCTAGATGTACCACAATCCACCGTAGCCCATGATGAGACCCTTAATCCATTTGCTGCTAACGTTAAATCGATTACTGACCTAGAAACTGCTCGCATGTAGGTTATGCCTGGACTATTACAGCAACGCACATCATTCACAGACATCCAGTTCCAAAGCTGCTGCCCACATATATCTGAACGGTAACCCCAAAACTCATGGGGTGAATTAAAATCGCCAGCAATTATTAGTCTCTTGATTGAACTCAATAGATCACTTAAGTGATCACAAAGATCACTTGCTCAGGAGGTTTCGACCCGTACGCAGTCAAAAGCTTCTTGGTGGTCCAAGAGCAGACCAAGTGTGTATGCTCTGAATTTGGAATTGATTAATAACTTTTTCTTTAACAACGATGAAGCTTGCTAGGAAAATTTATTTTTTAGAAAGCGATACTGGTACGCGTTAATACCATTATGAACGCTGATAAACTTTTCCACGCCACTCCTGTACGAGGGCTGAGAGAGTGATCTCGTCTCGTTAAATCTCGTTTGGTGCCTGGATGTTCGCGTTTCGGCACCCGTATGCGAGGAAATTGGTACCCGGTTGTTCGCATTCTGTTCTATATCGAGGTCAACTCAACATCGCCGACCAGGGTTGCTAAAAGCATTTCAAGTTCTATAAGGGCTGGTAGCATGCACCCAAGGATAGGATTTCTATGTTACTTCTGGCATCGTCGAAATACGCTTGCGCACAGTTTACAGCGCATTAATTAGTTCAAAGACTCCACGCAGGTTAAGCTTAAGACTCACATAATTCTCCTAATATGGTTCATTGTGGTTGAAAGGCGCCGAAAACCACACACGTATGCACACAAGCAAAGAAAAGGAGACAAGCTCCACACACCCGTTTACACTCCAGTTTCTTCGCTTGTATGTATGCATGTATGCATGCATGCACGTATGTATGTATGCATGCATGCATGTATGCATGCATGTATGTATGTATGTATGTATGTATGTATGTATGTATGTATGTATGTATGTATGTATGTATGTATGTATGTATGTATGTATGTATGTATGTATGTATGTATGTATGTATGTATGTATGTATGTATGTATGTATGTATGTATGTATGTATGTATGTATGTACGTACGTACGTACGCACGCACGCACGCACGCACGTACGTATGTATGTATGTATGTATGTATGTATGTATGTATGTATGTATGTATGTATGTATGTATGTATGTATGTATGTATGTATGTATGTATGTATGTATGTATGTATGTATGTATGTATGTATGTATGTATGTATGCATGTATGCATGCATGTATGCATGTATGTATGTATGTATGTATGTATGTGTGTATGTATGTATGTATGTATGTATGTATGTATGTATGTATGTATGTATGTATGTATGTATGTATGTATGTATGTATGTATGTATGTATGTATGTATGTATGTATGTATGTATGTATGTATGTACAGGGTCATCCACTTCTAGCTACAACATGGTCAGTGCTTTAAAAGCAGCATTATGTCCCACGCAGGTGCATATCAATGCAAAGCAATGCAAGCACAGAGGGACCCGGACGCGCCGCTTCACATGCCTGCCACTTAGCTTTATTGCGTGGCCGGCTCGGATGCAATGGCGCTTTGAAAGCAGTGACCGTGTTATAACTAGAAGTGGACGAGGCTGTACATGTATGTATGTATGTATGTATGTATGTATGTATGTATGTATGTATGTATGTATGTATGTATGTATGTATGTATGTATGTATGTATGTATGTATGTATGTATGTATGTATGTATGTATGTATGTATGTATGTATGTATGTATGTATGTATGTATGTATGTATGTATGTACGCGCGTGTATGTGTGTGCGTGCGTGTGTGTGTGTGTGTGTGTGTGTGCGCGCGCGTGGTTTTTGCCCCCTTTAAATGTATCGTGATCAGCTACCAACTAGCCCCCAAAAAAGTTCTGTTAATCATAGCGGTTAGTTTTCATTCTTACGTTAAAGGGTAATGACACCAATTTTGGACAATAAACTGTTTATTGCATATTATGCTTGATGCGCCAAGCAACTAAACCTCAAAGCTCCAGCTCCATCTGAGCTGAAGATATTTTTAAAAGATGTAATTTGGTTTCTTCGTGAACAGCTTGCTGATTTGGTGATTTGGTAATTAGCGCAGCCCCTGACGACATAAACGTGATGCCACGTCGTCTTTTGAATGTTCTGTGTACGAGCACCGTGAACACCGGTTACGCGAACCCGCAGTAAGCCCATGTGAGAGACCAAACCGTAGTCATGCTGCTAACCGCGGTTATAGCAAGTCGCGCTTTAGCTCTTTTACCTATAAAATAACGGCGCCTGTGAATGGAATTCAAGTGCATGTCGGTGCCCGAGTACGAAAGTCGCACAAAATGGACCTCTCCAACAACGTACACATTACATTAAAACACATCTCAAAAGCAACACATAAAGTACGCAGTGTATAGAGTGCCTTCCTAAGGCGCTTTTGTGCAACCTTCTAGTACCGCCCGACACCGCAACAGCGTGCTCTGCATATGGTGCGGCGCGCTACATCGATGCACACCCAATACTGCAGTCCCGTCCCGTCTAAGCAGCATTGTTGTCGCTGCTTGTTGTCAAATAACCACAGGAGCGCTATGAAAGCAAACGATAAGCTCAAAAAGCTTACAACACCGAATGACGTAAGCTTACTGCAATGGTGCCACCCGCGAGTGCAACACATGACGGCGGTCCAGCTGTTTCATTCTCCCTAATCGCACCTAGGCCTACACGGCTTAGCATGAAAGCCACAGCGGACGACACTTTGCAATTGATCAGCAGCGTCTTGTAATAGTACATGGGCTGCTCTGTCATGAAACTTCCTTACTCTTAAATCCAATGTTTCGTAGTAAAAAAAGGAGAGAGAGAGGTATGGTTATTTTCCGTGACGCCTTAGTAGAGTTAGCGCACAGCTAGAAGCAAGATAAGAGAGAACACGGGAGCACGTGGCCTGCGTGCTAGAACTTGCTGGCAGCGCTTTTCGAAAACGACCATCGCTGACGAGGTCCAATTGCCACCTCACATCCACAGGAACCTACCAAGTGCACCAAGTTACACAGCCCAACTCAGTGTATCATATTGGTCGCCGCATCGACAGGGCGAAATCCCTGCATAAAAAATATTCTGCAGTCGACGCAGCCGAACACTCCGACCGCGAAGCCTCTTCGCTCGCGGCAGCAGACCACTGTGGAGGGCCATTGGTTGTGTGTTCCATCCCCGTGAGATCATCTGAAGAAGGTAACGAGGCGGCAGTAGCCTTGGAGATGACCACCACCTCTGCAGGAACCATCTTCAGTAGCTCTAAATCTGCAACTCATAACTTCGCCAAACACCGGGTCACCTCCGCCGTCCTATCCCTCCTGCATTCCACCAGTCTTCAACTCCATCAGATCCAGTTCCAGATGAAATCCAATGAATCACTCATTCTATACAGTGAATGAGGTGGCCCACAATTCCGCACGAGGATTCGTCGAACGAGCTGTGTCGTCAGCCGTTCTGAGGATGGCGAGAGATCGTGTGGTTAGTTTTCATGACATCACCATGCAATACTGCTAAGGCAGGCTTCTTTATCCTCGCGCGCATATCAAGGCGAAAGCTTTTAATTGCTCATCGTTGTTGTCAGCAAAAGTGTCACGCTTTTGCGGCGCTCTGATTGGTTGAGGTGGAGATAGCGTCATAAAGGTCTCGACCAATCACGATATCGTTTGGCAGGCGCTGTCAATTCGGGGGTCGCTCTCATAGTAAACAGAAGAATGCGCAAAGCAGTGCTAGGGTACAACCCCAAAAACGACCGAATGATTTCACTTTGGATCCAAGGTCATCCTTTCAACATAACAGTTATCCAAGTCTATGCACCGACTACTACTGCTGAAAAAGCTGACGTTGAGAGATTTTATGCGGACCTACAATGCCTTTTAGACCGCACCCCATCATCAGACATCGTTTTTCTCATAGGAGACTGGACTGCTAAGGTCGGGAGTGAAGAAATATCCGGAATTACAGGCAAGTTCGGTCTTGGCGAGCCAAATGAAGCTGGGCTAAGGCTAGTAGAGTTTTGTCAAGAAAACAACCTGACCATAGCGAATACTCATTTTCAACAGCACAAGAGAGCCTGTACACATGGACTTCACCGGACGGTCTGTAGAGGAATCAGATCGATTATATTCTTTGCCGGCAGAGGTGGAGAAGCGCTATACAAGCAGTCAAAACAAGGCCTGGGGCCGATTGTGGCACCGATCATCAGCTTCTTGGTGCCAAAATTAAGCTTCGATTGAGGAAAACGCAGAAAACTAAAATGTCTTTCAGGTATGATCTGGATTAAATTCCATTAGAATATGCTGTGGAAGTGAGTAATTGATTTCAAGAATTAGATCTAGAAGACAGAGAGCCCGAAGAGATGTGGACTGATGTTCGTGATATAATACAAGAAGTTGCTACTAAGGTAGTTCCAAAGCAAAAGAAATGCAAGAAAGCAAACTGGTTATCTGAAGAGGCTTTGCAAATAGCTGAGGAAAGGAGGATGGCAAACGTTATGGGGGAAAGAGAAAGATACAAGGTTCTCAATGCGGATTTTCAGAAAATAGCAATTGGAGAGATAAGAATGCCTTCCTGAACATACAGTGCCAAGCAGTTGAGGACAACAGCCAATTAAGGAACACAATAGCTCTGTACAAGACAATCAAAGATATCAAAGGAAGCTTCTGTGCTAAGCTGGGCGTGATAAAGCACAAACGAGGCAAGGACCTCACTGAAGCCTCAGAGATAAAGAAGAGGTGGCAGGAATACACAGAAGAACTGTACAAGAAGGACCCGAATGTATGAACCCAACATAAGACGGTTGTGATTACTGATCTCGAGCCGGGCATCCTGAAGAGTGAAGTTGAATGGGCCTTAGCCAGCCTTGCTAAGAACAAAGCTAGCGGAATTGATGGCATTCCAGCTGAGTTGCTTCAAAACCTCAACCATGACGCTGTTAACATTCTGCAAACATTATGTCAGAAGATTTGGACAACCCTGCAGTGGCCACAGGATTGGAGGAGGTCAGTTTACATCCCCATTCTAAAGAAAGGCAGTGCCAAAGATTGTTCCATATACCGCACGATCGCACTTATTTCCCATGCTAGCAAGGTGATGTTGAAAATCCTCCAAGGTAGGCTGCAGCAGTATGTGGATCGGGAGCTTCCGGACGTGCAAGCTGGGTTTCGCAAGGGCAGAAGAACTAGAGACCAAATTGCCAACCTTCGCTGGATCATGGAAAAAGCAAGAGAGTTCCAGAAACCCAATTACTTCTGCTTTATTGATTATGCGAAAGCGTTTGACAGCGTAGATCACAGCAGATTGTGGCAAGCTCTCCAAGAGATGGGAGTTCCAATTCACCTCATCTGTCTCCTCAGGAACCTTTATGAAGGGCAAGAGGCCACAGTCAGAACTGGGCATGATCTTACTGATTGGTTTCCGATCGAGAAAGGAGTGAGGCAAGGCTGCATACTGTCGCCCTGCCTATTTAATCTATATGTAGAGTGCATCATGAGGAAGGCCGGTCTGGACGAGTCTTCAGCTGGAGTGAAGATTGCTGGAAAACGTATCACCAACTTTAGATATGCGGATGATACCACTTTAATGACAGAAAGTGAAGTGGAACTCAAGAGCCTTCTGATGCGCGTACAAGAATAGTGTGAGAAGTTTGGGCTTAAACTGAACATTAAAAAGACAAAGATCATGGCGTCTTGCCCCATCAAGTCCTGGAGGATCAATGGACAAGAAGTGGAAATTGTGACAGATTTTCTGTTCTTGGGCTCCAAGATGACCTCGGAAGGAGACTGCAGCCATGAAATTAGGAGACGCCTGCTTCTGGGAAAGAGAGCAATGGTTAGCCTTGTCCGCCTAGTAAAGAGCAGAGACATTAGTCGGCCAACTAAGATCCGTATAACTCGTGCTATGGTCTTTCCAGTTGTGATGTATGGATGCGAGAGTTGGACTGTGAAAAAGGCTGATCGCCGAAGAATTGACACGTTTGAATTGTGGTGCTGGCGAAGACTCTTCAGAGTTCCTTGGACTGCCAGAAAATCAAATCAGTCGATATTGTCAACCATAAACCCTGACTGCTCATTGGAGGGTCAAATTCTAAAGTTAAAGCTCACTTACTTTGGTAATATGATGAGAAGAGAGGAGTCGCTGGAGAAAGATTTGATGTTGGGAAAGGTTGAGGGTCGCCGGAGAAGGGGTAGGCAGCGAACGCGATGGTTAGATGGCGTCCTCAAGGCACTGCAGATGAAGTTATGTGATGTTAGGAAGATAGTGAGATACCGGAAAGCGTGGCATGACATGGTCCATAGGGTCACGAAAAGTCGGACACGACTGAACGACTGAACTGAACTGAACTGTCAATTCGGGTCTCTCCTTTCACATGGGAGGATCATATCAGAATCAGCCTGCCAAGACCCTTGCATTCACGTTATCGCTAGGCCACGGAGACACGCTCATACGGCTTGGTTAAAGCGGGGCTTTATATTGCCACCCCACTGAATATCTTCTTGCGCCACCATGTGGCCGAATGTCTTGGCACGTGGCTAAGTGTCATCCTCGTCTCTCTCGAGCTTCGCTTGATTAAAAAGGGCCAGCTCGGTTGTTGTGCTGCTTGCTACGTGTGTTGGTCACATTTGGTGGAGGTGCTGGGTTAGATCCCATGTACGTTGCCCCCGAAGACGTCAGTGACGCTGCTCATCAACGCGTGGACGCGACTCCTGCGCATAGAACCAGCCGTTGCCTCCGAGGCCTACAACCTGAGTTCAACCACTGTCCTCCCCGCTGCGAACCATGACATCCACGACGAGCAGCCAGACAAGTCATCCTTCCAGCAACGCCCTACTGTTCGTCCTTCTCGCACCGCGATCACCACCATCATTTCATGGTCACCGGTTAGAGGATGTGGAAAACTGGTTGGCCAGTTTTGACCGTGTGGTTGCATTTAACCAATGGGACGACGAGTGGAAGCTAATTAATGTGTACTTCGCGCTGCAAGAGTCGGCCAAGACGTGGTTTGAGAACCACGATGCGTCCTTTGTCAACTGGGCAGCCTTTCGCCGTGAGTTGCTTACAATATTCAGCTCGAGTGCGCGCAAAGAAAACGCAGAGATTGCAATTCGTTCAAGTTCTCAACATTCAAATGAGAGTAATGCCATATTTGTCGAGGACATGACGCGGCTTTTCAATCGGGCCGACCCTACCATGCCCGAGGCAACGAAGGTACGGCACCTCATGCGCGGGGTGAAGGAGCAGCTTTTCGCTGGCCTCATTCGCGACCCCCCAAGAACTGTCGCAGATTTCGCGGGAGAAGCTACCAGCATGGAACGTTCCCTGCAGGAACGGAGTACCCAGTACGGCCGCCAGGCAATCGTAGCGGCCACACCCTGCTGCGCGTCCGTGCCAGCAGCCAGGGACCAGGAACGGAGTACCCAATACGGCCGCCAGGCAAGCGTACCGGCCACACCTTGCTGCGCGTCCGTGCCAGCAGCCAAGGACGAGGCATTGCGGGAGCTTGTGAAGAGCATTGTCACGAAGAGCTGCAAAACCTCCACGTGAATGCTCCCTCTGCAAATAATTATTGTACCGGGGACGTCATCCATGATGAAATTCGGCGAGCGGTGCAGCCACCACCAGCACCACAAGCGGAGCCATGCATCATGACTTATAGTGATGTCTTACGTCTACCTGCGCCCGAGCGAGATCTATTCCGTCCCGTTATCGGACCACCGCCTCGCTACATGCGCCCCGTCGAGCAACAACAAGATCTGCGCCCCGTCGAGCCGCAGCAATACCAGCGTCGCGCTATCAGCAAGGCGCACTTGTAGCGCACGCCCAACAGACGGCCGCTCTGTTATCACTGCGGCGAACCTGGTCACATTCTTCGTAATTGCCCATACCGGAGAATAGACTTGAGGGGATTTCCACCAAACGCGCCTCGACCCCGCTGTGGCGAAAGACAACAGGAGATTGAGGAGTACCTGTCTGCTAACGAGATGCACCCAACGTCACCACAACGGCAGTCGCGATCGTCATCTCCGAGGCGTTTTACTTCGCCCAGTCGGTACTCCTCCTCTGGGTAATTCAGAGGCACGTCCCTTCACTGGGAAAACAAAACACGGCGACCTCCGGGGGTGAGGCCGCCGCTACGTCTCAGATTAAACAGCCTCCACCCGACGATTTGACGCGACGGCCCGAGCGGCGACGACCCGATCCGATGAACTAACCGACGTGCTGCGAACGCATTGTTTCCGGGGAAATTTTTGTAACCGCCGACAGTTGTGATGTGGCCGCACTTGTGGATACCGGCGCCGATTTATTCGTCATGAGCAGCCAGCTAGCCACGGCACTCCGTAAGGTTCTGACGCCTTGGTCTGGGCCAATGATTTGTACCGCCGGTGGTCATGTGATGACGCCGATTGGCATGTGCACTTGCCGCATAGAGATCTGTGGTTTTTTTCACTGGCACATTTGCCGTATTACAAGAGTGCTGCAAAGATCTGATTCTCGGCATGGATTTTCTTCAAGAGTATGTTGCTGTTACAGACCTTCGGGAGCAGCTCATGGTATCGTTTTCAACCAAGTGAGCCATTGATAGCAACACGGACTCCCGGAAAACGATGTTGCACGTCTGTGACGACCACGTGACGATCCCTCCGCGTGCGAGCAAGTTCGTCACAGTCGAATGTGATCACAGCACCGGCACGCGTGGCATTGCTGAAGCTACCATGTCACTGCTTCTAACTCGACAAGTTTGTGTAGCTGAGGGCCTTGTCGAACTTGTCCGTGGCCAAGCCGAAGTGCTAGTGACAAACTTCACATGTCAACCCCAACATTTTACGGCGAATACGACGGTCGCTTATTTTTAAGAACTTAGGAGAGTGTACAGGCCGGTACGCTTAATCCAACACGTCAGACCTCGACAATGCGACGCCTACAGTCATTCAGACTGATGTGAACCCGCACCTCTTGCCCAGTCAGAAACGCTGCATTGAGAATGTTGTCAATTCGTTCCGCGATTGTTTTGCTTAAACCTCCAAGGTCCGACAGACGCCACTAACGAAGCACCGAATTATAGTTGCCGATGACCAACGTCCACTATGTCAGCGTCCTTACCGGGTGGTTTCAAAAGAACGTAATGTCATCCACCGCCAAGTAACAGAAATGCTACAGGACGACGTTATCCAACCGTCGACGAGCCCCTGGTCTTCGCCGGTTGTCTTCGTCGTGAAGAAGGATGGAACCTTGAGGTTCTGCGTGGATTACAGAAGCCTCAACAATGTCACGAAAAAGGATGTGTACCCCCTGCCGCGCATAGACGGTTCCCTCGATCGCCTTCGCCATGCCACTTACTTTTCGTTCCTTCACCTCCGCAGTGGATGGCGGCAAATAGAGGTTGACGAGCGATACCGCGAGAAGACCGCTTTCATTACACCGGACGATTTATATGAGTTTAAAGTGCTCCCGTTTGGCCTGTGTTCGGCACCTGCCACATTTCAACGAATGATGGACACTGTACTCTCTGGTCTCAAGTGGCAGTCATGCTTCGTATATCTCGACGACGTTGTGATTTTCTCGGACACGTTCGACGAGCACCTGAAATGTTTGCGCGCTGTCTTCGAGGCCATCCGATCTGCCGGTCTCTCTCTAAAACCCGAAAAATGCCACTTTGCTTTTAACGAGCTGAAATTTCTCGGCCACATTGTCAGCGCTCGGTGTTAGCCCAGACCCAGAGAAAACGGCCGCTGTCGCTTCATTCACCAAACCAGCGGATAAACGAAGCTTGCGTCGATTTCTCGGTCTCTGCGCGTACTATCGTCGCTTTCTTAACAATTTCTCCAAGATTGCTGAGCCTTTGACCCGCCTGACAAAAGACGCCGAGCCGTTCTTTTGGGGCCCCGACCAGGAAAAAAGCTTTCACGGAACTCAAGTCCCGTCTCCAACGTACGCCTATACTTGGCCACTTCGACGAAAAGGCCGACACGGAAGTGCACACGGATGCCAGTAACGTTGGCCTCGGCGCGGTCCTTGTTCAGTGGCAGGACGGTGCAGAACGCGTCATTGCTTACGCCAGTCGCACTTTGTCCGATTCCGAAGTTAATTATTCAACTGCCGAAAAGGAGCGCCTCGCTATTGTGTGGACAGTCATGAAATTTCGTCCGTACTTGTACGGTCGTCCGTTTCATGCCGTGAGCGACCGTCACTCTCTGTGTTGGCTGGCAAACCTGAAAGATCCATCTCTTCAGCTTGCTCGATGGAGCCTCCGGTTGCAAGAATTTGACGTTACTGTCGTGCACAAGTCCGGCAAGAAACACAGTGATGCTGACTGTCTGCCCCGCGCCCCTACTCCCTGCCACGCGGACGGCTCCGACGACGATTCCGCTTTCCTCGGTGTTATCGCGACGTCCACCTTATTCCGAAAGCAGCAAGCTGACCCTGAACTTTCGCCCCTCATTGAATACCTCGAAGGAACCCTGTCATGTCCTCCTCCGCTCTTCAGGCGCGGACTGTCGTCATTTTGCCTGCGCGATGGTGTGCTCTACAAGAAGAACTACGGTCCAACAGAAACTGCTTATCTGCTTGTAGTACCCACACCGTTACATGACGAAGTTCTTCGTGCGTGCCACGATGACCTTTCTTCCGGCCATCTCGGGTTTTCTCGCACATTGGCACGGATACGCCGAAAGTACTACTGGCCTAGGCTAGCTGCTGTTGTGCACCGCTACGTCCGTACCTGCCGTGAGTGCCAGCGGCGGAAGACACCACCCATTAAACCAGCTGCGCTACTACAGCCTATCGATCCCCCGAAGTTCCCATTTCAACGAGTCGGCATGGACTTACTGGGCCCATTTCCGAAGTCCTCCATGGGTAACAGGTATATAGCGGTTACCACTGACTACCTCAGCCGCCACTGTGAGACCAAGGCCATACCCCGTGGTACCGCAGAGCACGTTGCGCATTTCTTCATTCACAACATTGTGCTCTGTCATGGTGCGCCAACAGTCGTCTTAACTGACAGAGGAACCTCGTTTACGTCGGCACTCACGAATGAGGTGCTTCGACGCAGTGGCACCACCCACCGGAAGACAACAGCCTATCACCCTCAAACGAATGGACTGACTGAGCGGCTTAACAAGACAATTGCCGATATGATTTCTATGTATGTAGACGACGATCATGGGAACTGGGACCGAATTCTGCCGTACATCACGTTGGCATACAACACTGCACTCCAGGAAACAACACGCTTCACTCTATTTCATTTGGTTCATGGACGCGAACCCTTGACTATGCTGGATGCCATGCCTCTTCCAGATTCTGCTCCCTCCACTGTCCTGGGGGCTGACCAATTTATTCGTGACGCAGAAGCTCCACGCCAGCTTGCCCGACAGCGAATTCGGCACCAACAAGTACACGACGCCCAGCGCTACAACCTGCGACACCGAGAGGTGGCTTACACGCCCGGCGACCAAGTCTGGGTATGGAGCCCAATACGGTTGCGAGGGTGCTCTGAAAAAGCTTCTGCGGCGTTACTTTGGACCTTACGAGGTGCTCCGCCGCCTCGGCGCGGTGAACTACGAGGCGCTACCACAAGGCACAGTCAGCTCCTCTCGGCAGCCGAATCTGAGATAGTTCACGTTGCCATAATGAAGCCATATTAAAATGAATAAACCATTTCAGGGTCCAAACCAGAGCCAGCGACTGTCCTGTATAACTTTCCCCGCTTTTCTATTATTCCCCTACGCTTGCGGAATCAGGTCGATGCCCCTTGGAATGGGGGCAATGCCACACCGCTGACCATCTTCTGGCGCCACCAAGTGGCCGAATGTCTTGGCGCGTGGCTAAGTGTCATCCTCGTCTCTCTCGAGCTTCGCTTGATTAAAAAAGGGCCAGCTCGGTTGGTGTGCTGCTTGCTACGTGTGTTGGTGACAATATGTTGGCTGGTAGCTTACGCTATCTGCTCATACCGATTCAGGCGTCCGTGTGGCGCCTTTCATTTGGCGCTTCCACGAACACCGCACTGCACAGCCTATAGAAGCAGATGCAGTAATATCAGGTGTCAGCGAAGTTTCAAACAAAGGCTTTCGCCTTATTGCACTTTAGTGGTCCAAAGAGCGACATAAATATTTTTCATTACGAAACTCCAAGAGGTTGCGTGTCGGCAACTACGAATGAATACGATCCCTAACCCGCAAAATATTGTCTCATATATTCTGTGGTGGTCTATGTGGCCAAAACGTCACTCTCTCACACACTCTTTACTTGCCCTCAAAACTCCCCTCCTGAAGGCTGGCAGCTCTCAAATCAAAACCAGTGGAGGCCGTGTTGCTCAGCTTCGACTTGGACACACAGATCCAGGTCATGGCAAAAGACCTAGAAGTCGCCGAGCGCCACGAGCTCATGGCCACTTGATGGGGCTATATCCGCACACTATTTTACTACCTCCTGCCGACCTGAATAAAGTTTATCCTCCTTTTCGTGCGAAATACATAGGCCATGCTCTCCCGTGTTCCCTCTCATATTGCTTCTAACTGTTCAAGAACACCTGATAAGGGGCAACGGCCGCCGCTGCCGCCGCCGCTGCTGAGTGGCTTTGAGCAAAACTTCCTACCTTAGGGGTCATCTCTCCTAAAGAAGCATTCATTTTTTAAAATTCTCTTTCCGACGACCTTTTATTATTGCGAGAACAATAAATTTTAGCATGATTTTCAGACACTAGCTGAAGGGACGGCTTGCGCAAAATTAGCTAGTGCCGCCAGCGTGGCCCTCTTTACGGTTGTGTTTATGGCATGTAAGGTGGATGTACGGGTAAAAGCTATATCGCTATTCCCTGCGGCTTGTGTTATTTTCAGAAACAAGCTGAGTACAGTCATATTGGTATTCATGCTGGTCTGTAAGCAAGCGCAAACCCAGTACAGTGTACCGGCAGCTTATCGAACCCGGCAGAGCAGCAGACGACGCGGCGGCTTGTGTAGGTTTGTGACCTAACCAGGCTTTTGAACACGACAATCGGTGGGAGGCCCTTCGCAGTCTCACCTTCACTCAGTTATTTCGAAAAAAAAAAGAATGCTTCGAGGGAACTCAAACTACTTCGAAAAAAAAAATAATGTTTAATGTTATCTCATCACACTACAAAACTATCATATATTGGATGACTGTGGCATCCCCCCTTTGAGATTGTATTCAAAGAAAACTCTTTCTGTTCGGCTTATCCTGCCTTACTTTTAAGTATATTTTTTTGCTCTCACAAACATATTTGCATTTCATACAGGCTGTGATACATTCGTTGATGTCCATTTCATTAGTTTTTTTTTTCTTCCTTGCCCTCAGACACAATACAGGTGTCGTTATTTTTCTTCTCTTCGCATGACACACTGGAGAATGGGTCCAAAGCCTTCAAAGAAGAAAATAAGAGCAGCGCGCGCTCACGAGGAAGACCATCAAGAACGGAGGCTCCGCAATAATTTCGACAGGTTTCTAACCAACCGACGCACGCTCCAGATATTCGAGCACCGCTGTACTTTCGTCCAGATATGGGCACCGTTGAAAGGGTGAGTCGCACGACAAAGAAAAGTAGACGCACCGGTAACCGGCCTTCCAAAGCGCATCCTATGGGACAGGTGTCCACCCCGGACAAGGCCGGCAACAATTCAGTCACCCCTACAGCAGCAAGCTCGAACGTCCTGTCCTCCGAAGCTCCACAGGAGACCGGCGCTAAGTTATCCCACCCTGCAGCGGCTCGCTCGACCGTGCTGTCCTCCGAAGCGGCGTATGAGGCCGGCGCTAAGATATCCCACCCTGCAACAGTCAGCTCGACCTTGCTGTGCCACGAAGCAAAGCAGGAAGCCGGTGCCTATTTATCCCACCCTGCAGAAGCCAACACGACCATGTTCTTCAGCGAAGCTCCTCTGGAGGCCGACACCAAGTTATCTCCTCCTGGTACAATAACCACTTCGGTCGTGCTGTAGTCGCCCCTGGACCACATCCTCATCTTCGGCCATGGCTGGTTCCAGAGGCTTGTTCTGCTCTGCACCACGCTGGCCTTCTTCACATTCGTGCTGCACGTTGCGGCGATGCAGAACCTGGCGCGCCCCGTAGACCACTGGTGCAGGCCACGAGAAGGGTTCACCCAGATGCCCGTCGAGGTATGGAAAAACATCAGCCTGCCGCTTGATGCTGACGGCGTGACGCACAACCAAAGTTTTCGGTACGATCCGCCGGTACATTCGGGAGAAGACGACGACTTTGATACCCGGAGAATAATTCCTTGCGATGCCTGCTGGGATTTCGAAGCAGATACGTCTTCTGGAAAACCGATAAACTCGATTATCAAAGAGTGGAACATCGTCTGCAACCGCCACTGGATCATAAAGGCATTGACAGCTGTCTATATGTTCGGCGGAATGGTTGCTGCCCCAGTGGCAGGAATCGCGGCGGACAGAATAGGAAGGCGACCCGTGTTGTGCATCTCGGTTTTCCTACTCATATTTTCCGGCATTGCTTTAATCTTTGCCAAGACTGTACTTATGTTCATCGCTCTCCGCGCCCTCCTCTCCGCCGCATCCTCCAGCGTCCTCGTCACGTCTACCTTGCTGCTGTTCGAGGTAACCGACACACCGCACAGGGCCCTCTTCTGCAGCGTCGCCATTGCTGGCGGCACGCTCATGGCGATGGCGTACGACGCTCTTGCGTACAGCAATGTATCCGACTGGAGGGTCGTTCAGGTCGTGTACATGGTGCAGACGTGCTCCATGATTCTAGCCGTGTACCTGATGGAAGAGTCCCCTTGCTGGCTTCTGGCTGCCGTGGACATGCGGCGAGCTGAGAAAGTTCTGTCCTGGGCGGCACGTGGCAACAACGCCGACGCAGATGTCTTCAAGCTTCGCCTGTCTGCGCTGAAGGATGAACACAAAAGGCGTCACGATAGTGGCAGCAGCTCTTTCTACGCTTCGGGGCCAAAAGGTGCCTGCTTTTACATTTTAAATGCGTTATACATTCAGTTATTGGAACGAAATCACATGGCTACAAGGAGCAACTTCGTTTCAAAAATTAATTTTGTCATTCGAAATAAGGGCGCAGGAATGGGAAACAAGACACAAATACGTGCCGAGCGTCCCCACAGCATTCACCAGCAACTCAGGGCTTAGTTGGGACACTCGATCGCTAATCTGCGCAATATGAGCTTTTACTTGGCGCTAGCTCGGCATGTTGCGTTTTTTGTGCTTTGTACGGAGATTTTATGAGCGCGCGATCTAGTGAATCAGTAGTAATGACATTGTTCTGCGTAACAAAATTGAACTTTGATACAGCAGCAGATACAACGCTCGTTTAAGTAGAGATGATCTGAAGGTTCTCCTGAAAACTGCTCAGAGTTGGAAACGCACAAACGCCTGTATATGTCATTCGTAAATGTGGTTTCTCTGTCCTTTGTTAAAGTGTAAGTGTGCAACCAGCGCCCTTCAATTTCATTAAGGGTGATGAAGGTCGGCTCTAACTTTGTGGGTGAGGTTTGTACGCTGCAGACGAAAGACACCATCTTGAACACTGAGTATTTAGCGAATGAGCCAGTCGGCATTATTAGTGAGTGGAATGGCGCGCATATATTTCATCATCGTTTGATGTGCGGCAGCTATCATGTTCCACTGAAAAGGAACGCAGAGTAAGGTGTCTTTTTTCGGCATACTGACGCGGAACAGCGCGAGATAGGAAGTGGCCATGTAATGGCACAAAACAAGCATTTTACGTTCTTCTTTCAAGATATCCATATCTATAGAAAACGTGTCTTCTAAGTAGTAGTTGTTATGACTCAGCACGAAGTAACGATGTCTAGATCGATGTTTTTCTCGAACTCAGAACGGAGGCCACACCCGGTAATGGCGAAGAGATGCAAAACGTTTCCAAGGGCTGCTAGCTGACAGCGAGCCAGCGAGTACTAACTTCTCAACGCACAGGAAACATGGCGTCCTGCATTCTTGCCCATGAGGGAGTACTGACCGGCACTAGTTTTTTGACAGGGTGTCTGTCTTTCATAAAAATCGTCATCCATTCATACGTCTCCGTTATCAGCAGTACATAATCCTGTGCTTACGTCAGTAAAAATTAGCCAGATGATAAAGCCAGTGTTGTGGCTGACGGTCACACGGTCTGCGTTCGTTGCAGTCGAAGTTTGCAGTAAAAAGTTCCCTTTAATGCTCCCAAATAAATCACTCAAAATATTTTGATGTTTAATACCTTAAAGCCCTGCCGACATGGCGCAGTGGTTAGCGCGCTCGAGTGCTCTACACAAGAATTCAGGATCGAAACCAGGGCACGGCGGCCGCTTTTCGATGGAAGTGATAAGCAAGGCGCCCGTGTGCTGTGTGTCTGTTTTGTTGCTGCTATAGGAAGGAGGAAAGGAAATGCACGAGCCTGTCAGTTGAGCCCCCACCGCTTCCTCGCGCTGACAGAATATAGAGATAAGAGGAGAAAGCAAGAAAAAGGCACGTGTCACAACACTCATCGTCCGCCACCCAAGCGGCGACGAGTGAAATGACGGCATGCACAACAGATAAGAAGTGGCAAAGGAGCCTTCACACGAAGTACGAAGACCACTAGGTTACCAGAACCGGAGGAAAGGGAGCAAGTTATAGCTACCCACCTCCGCCCGGCGTGCAGTGCGATTTCAGTGTATGTTAAAGCCAAATGGTCGAAATACCGGGAGCCCTCTTCTGCGGCCTCTCTCATAGCCTAGGGCGTTTTGGGACGTTAAATACCATAAACCAACTTAATTGTACAAAGCGTTCGTGGTGAACGTTTCATTTTTCACAACAGAACCCATCAATCCTCCTTCTGAAATGTTTAGAGTATTCGTGTGCTCCTGACCCAATCATCTCTTGAGCGCAATTCGCTTTAGGGACATGGAATTGCCACTAGCGATTGGGGCTCTCACGGCAACTGGTGGTATATAGGCATCCACGTCAAGCATGCAGTGGAGAGGTTCCCGCAGAGGATGTGCAAGCATAATGTGTGCCACGCGTCGCTCCGTGTAAAACACTTCAGCAACGCATCGGCTGGCTCCAAATAAAGTGACGCGTCGCCACTGTTCTTGGTATGGTAGCTACCGCGCGGAAGTACAGCCGCATAGGCCTAAAAACAGAAAGCGGATCTTTACCCGTACAACCATCGGCTGCTGTCCGCTTTGAGCTTTCACTTATTAGTGCGCACCAATCACACCTCTATACCCAGAGTGATTCGTACTGCTCGCAGCAGTGCTACTAAAGCGAAAATGCGTTTGTGCAGGCCACATGCGCCACATGACAAGTTCCGCCAGATAGGCGTACCTCGTCAGTCGTGACTGGCGTTTAAACGACTGTCGTGAAAGGGCGGTCCATGTCCAGTCGAAAAGATTTTCTTCCCTCTCCTTCCTGAACATTGACCGTCCGCTATCCGCTGTACCTTAGCAGGCCAAATTCCCCTTCCTTCCTCTTCCGCGTCTCTTTCGCGTTTTGCGGGAGGCAGAATGTCTGTAGGAAGGCTACGAAACGGCGCAGTATACCGAACGATCTCAGAGAAGGGACATCGCGTGCGCGACAACGGGCAAAAGAGAAGCGCGCTGCGAGTGGCTCACAAAATTAGAGATCTCTGCTCACCATTCAAGTGTCGGTCACAGAGACGGACCAGTGGATGTCGTCTTGGGAAAGTCTTGGGTTTTGACGTCACAACCCAGGATCAGCGGCCAGAGCAGAGAGCAAGGAAATGGCTTTCGAAGGGCAGCATGAGAGGACATTGATTTGTATTGTTGCTGCTTTTCGGACCGCGTATTGCTGTAGTATTTTGCAGAGACTATCTCCGATAGGTTATGAACGCTTTAGGCTTGTGTGTTTAAAATGCCTTACCCTGATCATTGGCTCTTTAAGTGGTTGATCATCGACGGGTGGTAAATATTCGCCGTGTTGCAATCCGGGTCACCTGCGCAGGTGAGCCAGGTAAAATAGTCTAAGGGAAGCACGTTCCCGCAAAACTTATTAATGGCCCCGCAGCTTTTCTTATCCACCGATGTTTAAAATATACATTTGAGGAAAAAAAGCCATGACTTTTTTTTATTTCAATGCTGCGTCATTATGTTTGAGTAGAGAAAATTGTCTGGATGAAGAGGGCTAAAGGTGACACGCGTGGTCACCTGACTGGGCCACGCGATATGTTGTCTACTTTTCTCAAGTCACTAAATCTGATTTGGTGTAATTATGATAACAGAAGCTTGGTGTAGGAACCATGAGGTTTTTCTAACTCTCGAAATTCACAACAGACTAACCCCACATCGGATCTATAAAAAGGAGGTGGTGTGGTGTTAATGTTGACCAAACCTTTTAATTGTTCTGTCATTCCTCGCTTCTCCATTGTATTCGATGACTATAATTCCTACAATTGTGGTTGAAATGTGTTCTCCTTTATATACCATCCTTCCGGTGTAAATGTATATTAATTTTTGTTTCTCGACGATTTTGGTTCAGGATAACTGAAAATAGGTTGAACTTATTATTAGGATGGGATAACACTATATTTTCTTTAAATTAGTCCAATGAACAGCGTGAATTAGATATGGTTTCAAGCTGTAATGGTTTCCGATATATCATCTTGAGAAAAAAACGAATGCGTACTGGCTCATCATATTGATGTTTTTGTCAGTAATATTCCGAATGCACAGTCTGTCGTAATCTGTGCTCAACTACGTGATCAGCTATCAATTTTTCTCTTTGCGGGGTGTGTCTAGCATTAACGAAAAGATTAATAGTTCAAACGTACCAAACAATTAATACAGATATCTTAGGCCTTTTTAAGGCCAACTTTATTTCGGTGTCTTGGAAGTGCGTGTAAAAAATTAAGGATGCAGATCGTGCATACGATACCCTCATAAAGATAGTCAAAAACGCGTATAGGCAGTGCTTGTTGGAAAGATTTCTTAAAGCCGAGAAATGCATGTAAAGATTGGATTAGGAGAGACTGCCTCGGAATTATAAAGAAAAATGAGCTACATAACCGTTTTCTTTCTTCTACAGCTCTCGTTCACTTCGTAGCTTTTCAACCTTTTAGAAATCAAGTAACATTGTTTCTTCTCCAAGCAAATAATGACTACGCCAATAGACTCAACTACATGCAGCACGGTAAAACGTATTACCTTTGCGTGGAACGAATAGCAGATTCTACGGAAAGCAGCTAGCGGACCGCCCTAACGATTGTAAGCAGTGCTCATGATCAACGTTCGGCCGAGCACCTAAATTTTTGCAACCTTGAGGCTGCATTTGTGTCACATGATCAGTGAAGTATTGGAGTACATAATCGATACCTGTCTAGAAAAAAAATTTATTTCCAAAGCGAATAAAAAATGGCTATAATTCTTTTTATATTGTTATGAAGTAGCGATGGGCAGAACTAATTTATTTACAGGGTGGGGGTACATCGCGGAACGGTCAGCGAACGATGAGATACTAAGCCTGCGTGCCTCCGCTCTTCAACTTCTTCATCTTCATCCCACTTCTGAGCGCAACGTATCAATATATAAAGTGGCGAGAGACATGCTCTCTGTAACTATCGTCCGATAACAATACTTCCCGTCTTCTCAAAATGCTAGGAAAAGGTTATGATCAAGCTTAATGCTGGATTTAACGAAAAACAATTTAATAACTATATGCCAGCATGCTTGCAGAAACGTCGGTCAACAGAGAGCGCCCTTATACAGAAAAAATTAATAATAGAACCATTTGAAAACCGACAGCTTATTTTGGGCATATTCGCAGATTTTTCGAAACCTTTGATCGATTCAGCTGTGGAAAGTTTTTACCCAAGCTAGACATATTCGGTTTTCGGGGATTCTTTCTACAATAATCCAATGTTACTTAACCTTCCGTTACCAACAAATCAAAATTGAAAATCGGTTTTCTCAATATAGGTTGTACGAAATGGTGTTCCTTACGGCTGTATATTGGTCCATTGCCATTTAACCTATATACAAATGATATTACCAGTCTAGATAACAACTGCACGTTTATTATATACGCTGAAGACACAAACTAATGTATGTAATATGTTTCGGAAGGCTAATAAGGGTTTGCGTTTTCGTCAAAAATGAACAACCATTACTTGATTAAAAATTAGTACAACAAGACCAAAGCTATAATTTTCCGGCACAAATAGAATCATTGACTTCCTAGGCTTCTCACTCTGAATAGGGTCAGCTGCCTCGGAATTTCAAAGCCTTGGAGCATATATTTATGAACAATTATCATTAAATAATCATATTTTGCCACAGTGTGTTAAATATCTCAGTCACTATTCTCTTCCGTTACATGTTACTGCTCTTTTGTTTGGGGAACCACTATATTTTTCAATGTTACCGGTCTTTCCTAACCACAAAAACAAGCCCTTAGAACAATCGTTAACGTTTCCCGAGATACACCTACAGAAGCGATTTTTCATATACTGAATATAATTCTTATCCAGCAGCTAAACAAATGTAAAGTCCATGCAGGACTGCAGCTATAAATCCAGTATTTTTCTTCAAGGAAAAGTACAAACTTGAACAAAAGTCCCACAACTTTGGCACGGGTACTAAAAATCATATCATTCCGCGTACCCAAAATAATTAAGGAGCTAGAGAGGGCATTAATTTTAACTTGCCACTACTCTTAAACAAAATTGATTAATTACAGTATGCAGATTACATCTGTATAGCCTGTAATGCTCCACAGTGTTAAAGGTACCACCCACCAGAAATTTTAACGTCATAGTTTTCAGCGGTGCTATTGCCAGGTGAAAATCATCCCCGGTCAAGCGGGCACATTGTTGAATGCTGGACGATCCGTGCGGTAGCAACAGCGCGCACTCAAAGAGGCTACAGATGATCTCCTTCGACTGAAGTCTCTCGATCATACTATCAAGGGGCTTTACCTTCGACGTGAGCACGCCTGATATCATCCCCTAGCAATGCGGCTGACGGATGGAGCTCGCGGTGGCTCGCGGAGCCTATACGCGCGCGCTCTCCATCGGTCTGCCGCGTTACTGAGGTGTGACACACCTCGCCCGAAAAATCCTACCCGGAGCCTCCTCTGAACTGCAGGTAACATGGCTGGGCTCTTGGCCGTCAGGTTTTATGACGTCATGAGGCCAGGGTCTTGAAACCCCAGTCAGACAAGCTGTCCCTAGAAGCCATAATGCGTGTGGCTTTGCTAATGCGGGGCTTTGTATCTATGCCGAATGGTCTTGCACATAATGTTAGCTTATGGCACTAAACGAATGAGCGTATGTAAGATAAAAATGATTACTGATTAAACTATAGCAAAATTCGAGTACGAGAACGAAGGTCAATTGAAGCTATGACGCATAGGAACCATAAACGCGATGTCGGATCGTACGTTTAAAGATGGAGCTTAAGAACTCCAGTTTTATTTCACGTGTTGGCGGTTTTCGCGCGAGTATTCAAGCGAGCAGTGAACATTACAGCAAATATTCAATTTTATCATTACTTGATTCGCATTAGATTCAATTTTCCCCTGCGTTATTTGCATTCTGTTGTTCTTGGACAAAGTACCATTCGCTCAATGGTAGTGTAAAATGTTTCAGAGGCACAGTGTCATCTTTAGTAGCGCCCTTAATTGTCCCGGAAGACTATGCAACTACTTGGGATTATTGTATTTATGTTTATTTAACTGTTTCTTCACACGTTTGTTCATCGCAGACGTGCAGGTGACCGCGCTGCTGGTTAACCCGACCATACGTCAGCAGACCTTGCTCATCTTCGCATGCTGGTTCATCACGTTCAGCGTTTTCAGCAGACTCCCAACGAACTCCAGCCCGGAAGTACGCATCGTGCTGGCACTGCTCAAGCTTCCCAGCGTCGGGGTGAACGTGCTCATCATCACGTACGTCGGGCGGCGCAAGACGCTCGCCCTCAGCATGATCGTCCTGGCCCTCGTGGCCGGTGCACTGGCCACGGCGCACGTTCTGCGCGCTGCCAGCCACATCATTACGGGCCTCGTGATACTATGGATGCAGTTGTTCGACCTCTGCGTCCTCACTTTGTTCATACTGCCAGCCGAGCTGTATCCGACCGTGGTTCGTGGAACTGGCCTGCCCTTCTGCTACACCTGCGGGCGCATGGCCTCGTTCTTGAGTTCGTTCCTTAACGACACCCTGTCGGCAAACATGATGGGCATGCTGTACGCCGTGGCAGCGTTACTGTTGCTATCCTTAGGGCTGATGACAATGGGGCTGCCGGCGACAACGGAGATGCAGCCGATCAATACGATGAAGGACTTTGTGGCGAAGAAGTGGGCTCTTCACTCTCCTTTGAGGGTCGCGCGAAGAGGGAGCAAGCGCAAGATTTCCGGCATTCATGACAGCAGCCGCATTGTGTCCAAGCTGGCGGCCCGAAGGGAAAAATAAGATGCGCACTGACTGGTGGGGAAGGGGGCAGGGATATCGTATGGCATTTGTGGAGTAACTGTGTACTCATGCCCCGTTTACTTTTTTTCCATTATTGACTGTTCACGTAGTTTATTTTGTGGCTCCCCTCAGTAAGCGAGCATCATTTCGTTCGCAGCGTGGATGAGTTATTATGCATGTCATCTTTTCACGAACTGCTAACGATTCATTGTACGACAGATGTTGGTTCGTGCCGCGCCCATAACTGGTTCACAACCACATTCATTCAAAGCCATTCAATAATTTTCTTGCTCAAATAAGGTTGTTCCAAAAATTCTCCTCTAAATGTTCTGGCACGTAACGGCCTCCAATGCTGCGTTCCGAAAGCTAAAATACAAACAAGGGAAGGACGTCCTATTTATATCATGCAATAACTGCCTAACTTCCCCTTAGCCATGCAGTAGCGATGTGGAGGGGTTCCTAGACCACGCCTTTTGAGCAGTGATCAATGCACAGAATGTGTTCTAGGTGCATCAGCTCCAGCTGTAGCAAACAGAAACTGTTAAAATGGACAGTGCGTTAATTTCGGTAAGCGACCTGGGACTTGCTTACCGCAGAACGCCTTTACAATTTGTGCCCAATTCATTTCAGCGACGCAGTGACCATATTTCATACTTGGATGCCTGGAGTTAGCTTATTTTGGTCGAACATATATGGGCACAGGAGAGGCCATTAGAAGTGCATCGCAAGTTTGGTTTCCTTATTTTTGCGGTGTTTCTCACGGAGGCTCCCTATGCTTTGCGCATAATTTAAGTAAATATGTATGTATGTGTCGCAACAAGACTTGTCACCCCTTCACTGTTGATACTATACCAACCAGGATGATGTCGACCAGCCCAGCGCGGGCCTGGGCGTGTGAAGTGTATGATGTGTGCCTTTCTGCCTTTAACAATGCTGGTATTTTTTTTCTTTTTCATGGTGACAAAAACGCCGAGACGCTTAAGTTATTTCTACCAAACCGAATTGTCTCAACAAATAAGCGAAAAAAGTAACTCCACGTCGAAAATTTTTTACGCGAAAAACGAAACTTTAGTTCTTAAATAAGCACCAAAATCGTTGCACTGAATTTAAAAAAAAAAAAAAAAAACTAGGAATCCATATAGACCATTTTATCAGCGGAGCTGCCGGATGGATGGATGGAATATAGGAGCGTCCCCTTTGAAACGGGGTGGTAGCAGTAGCTATCATGCTCATTTTCTCCCTATATCTTAATTATTGAATTAGAATGGTTAACTAAAACATCATTCTATTTATTAAATTTTTGTTCCTACATTACTAACATTATGTCATTTCTCTGCTTTTAAGCCACCAATCTTCCAGTCGTCTTTTGCTAGTTTCCACCGCCGGTTTATTCACCCGGCTTCTAAACCCCAGAGCTTCAGGAACATTGATTGCGCCTGCATCAACTTCCGGATGGATACCATTCCATTCGAGTATAATATGGTCAATTGTTTCACTGGAGTTACCACATACAGCACATGCGTCATCTCCATTGTTAATTTTTTTTTGTAGCTTCGTATTCTAACGCACCCTAATCTAGCTTCCAAACGTAGGGCACTGCCTCTTGAGTTATCAAAGAAATCTTCCTTCCTGATCTGCATTTTCCACTTTCGGTATAATTCCACACTGTTTCTTTTCCATCGAATTTACCCAATTTTTACCTTCTGTGTTTTTCACCTGTTGCTTAATGCTCTTTATTTCTCCGCCCTTGTGACTAGCATACTTACTAGTTAGTTTCCTAGTTCTTTTCCTCCATTGTGAGTCAACGCTTTTTAAGTACAGGTATTTAAATACTTTATCTGCCCATCTGTTACTGTCCAATTTCCTCAGGCGTTTCTCATATATTTTACTCTGAGCTTCCCGTACTTCGAAAGATGCCCAGCCCATATCTCCCTGTACCGCCTCATTTGTAGTTTTGCCGTGGGCACCTAGTGCTAATCGTCCAACGGATCTCTGATTTATTTCTAATGTCGACTGTACCTCTGATTTTAGGCACAAAACCGCATTTCCGAAAGTAAGTCCGGGCACCATAATTCCTTTCCAAATACCCCTCGAAACCTCATACCTATTGTATCACCACAATGCCTTATGCTTCATTATCCCGGCATTGCTTCGCCCTTTGGCCTTAAGTGATTGCTCATGCTTTCCAATGTATGCCAATCCTTCGTTTACCCATACCCCCAGATATTTATATTCTGCTACTCTAGGTACCTCATGGCCTTGTATATTAAGACCCTGATCAGTTAAGCCGTTGAAAATCATCAGATCCAACTTAACTGCGCTGAAACTGAAGCCTAGAGAATCCCCTTCGCCATTTTATGTAGGTGGCGCCATCTAGCGACTAAGTTGAGAACAACTGCCACGCTGGTATGTGCGGTCGCCTCAGCGGAACTGGAGACAATTAGTGCACGTCGGCATTTCGGAGCTTTCACATGCAAAAGTTTCCGTCCTGAAAGTACCTTGCTGAAAGAAATAAGGCCTTTGAGCTGTATTCAAGCCGTTCTTTCATAAATGACCAAATTTTGAGCCTGATTGTTTCGGCACAGGACTACGAGTCTGATTAAAATTAATGTGTAATCTTTATGTGGTACAGAGAGGCGGTGGCGCACCACTGGCAGCGAGGGCGGTGAAGCATGCAAGCAAGGCATGACAGCTTTCGATCTACGTAATGACTTCTAAAGATGGGCTACTATAACCGTTTGAGCAGTGACAGCAAGCGAATTTAGTTGTTTCGTCACTTCAGGAGCAGTGCTAATCGCGCTACATTTGTTGGGTCAACAGATCATTCGTATACTGTTCACTGCTTGAGCGGCTACTGCGTGCAATTCTCACACCTCCACTAGGTTCTATTCGTAAGGATTCATTATCCATTTCGGATTCATTTATGCGGCCCTATATAGGTTCCTTTCTTTGAGTGACAAAGCTGGGTCGTTCAAGCATCTACTACCTAGCGACAGGATTTCAGCATAGTCTGAAGAGGACAATTTCTCGGGGTACTTGGTTATCCAGCGCAAAGCCGGACAAGGTCAAAGCACGGAGGAACAAATAGGACACACCATCGCTGAACTGCAACTTTATTTTGGTAATCCGCAAACAACATCATAGATACCCACAGTAAAAACGCCCACGTCTAGAGGTTGCAAAATTCTTGCAGGGCAAGCTCAACCTGTTTCCAGTTAACGACTATATTTAGGTAAAAAACAAAGAGAAAGTAGTCAGGTGCTCGAGCCAAAATAAAAGCAAGGCTTTTAGCAGATTCTCCATCGATGTAAAAGATTTATTCTACTCAATACCACAGGAGGATCTAATGAGATGCGCGCATGATTCTGTTGGCACTCATGGCGCGTAGCTTTTCTGAATGAGTGTGTCATTACTGTTGATGGTTTTTGGTATTGTTGTCGGTTTACCTCAAATCAACCCTTGCAGAGTGGAATGGGTCTCGTTTTATCCAAAGGTAGGGAATCCGTATAGGACCATGCATTGTCAATGGCCTCAGTGACATTTACCTCTCCATGCATGACAGAGCTCTTAAGGAACGCTTGATAACTCACGCGTTCTAAACATCTTCCGGCTTGTGCATGATTACATAGCGCTCTTAAATTGCAGTAGTGAATCCATATTTATTACGTCAGGTACCCAAGTTCTGATCATGTTTGCGAATACAATGGCACCATGCGAATCGACCCACGAAGTGTATGACAATAATATCATTCGTTTTCTGGAGCTAAGACACTTCTTCTCTCCTAATCAGTGTTGAAGACGTTACCATTAAAAAATAACTAAGTAGGTTTCTCTTTACACTTAAAAAAAGGAACGCATGACCACCCTACGTTAACTACCAAAAAGGTAACGCGTTACCGATATCGTTACCGAAAAAGAGTAACGCACGTTACTCGGCCGTTACTTCATGGCCATAAATTATCATCAGTGCACATTTGCTGCAAGAACTCGCAATAATATTTTTATAAAGCTTATATTTCACATAAAACTCATATTAACAATTTTATAAAGTTCATATTTCACATAAGACTTGTCGCGCAAACAGATGTTACCCAAATTCTGATTTAACAAGAATACTTTGCACAAATGGGCAGAAATTCAGCAGTACTATGTGGCCAAGTTGCCCGAACAGTTAACTCTGATAGCTTCTAGCTATGTGGCACATGATGAAGCCATTTTCTGAATGTGACATCAAAAACAAAATGACTCTTCGCAATCAATTCCAACTCTACCAAAGAAAAAAGAAAATCGCTAAAATACTAACAACCATACAGTAATTCTGGAAATTATGATGTTCCCAAATAATCGGTGAGCCTCTTTTTACAAATAGACGCGCAAAGTGTGTAGCAACAAAAAACTGCTTAAAATGCATAATTCTGGAAAAATGTACTTCCAAAAAAAAAGAATCGTTTTAATCTGAACCTGTAAATTAGCACAAAAATGCGATTGTTCGTATGAAGGTGTACAAGGTAACCTCACTTGTTAATATTAATAAAGACACCAATTTTTGAAGCATCGGAAGTAATAGGGTTGCTTTCCCGTTTATACAGAGATGCTCCCCAAGTAATCCGAACTTCTCATTTTGCCCCGAACATATTTTAATTTGATTTTAAGTGCAAGCTAAGAAAAGACTCCGCTCTTCAAAACCCATCGACAGTGGCATCCCTGTGACGAAAACGTGTACAAAGGTAAACAACATGACGTCATTAAACAACTGTGACGTGAGGCCAGTAGAGCCAGCTGGCAGAGCAAAGAGCAGTGACGACACAGGATAGCTCACCGTGCCTGCCCTGTCTGTATCGACTGGGCACCCCACTGAAAGCTATGCTCTTCTGCTCGCTTGACTCAATATCTTCTCCGCTGTCTTCGTTGCTGCATGTTACAATTACTTCACTTGGCGTCCATTTCACGGTCGGCGTGTTTTTCGAGCGCGGGCACGGACACACAGATCTGACTCCGAAAAGGGGAAGCACAATTTATTTACTCGTTTCATTGACGCCGCACTCATGCATAATGAACCTGGTGTACATTCAGGCTCTGCCTGCTGTACTCGGGTCCCAACAGCATTCCTGCACAAGTGCATAGCTTTCGGCAACGACACCGTTCTCTGTCGTGCCGGGAGACGTGAATTGCACCGTCGCTCCCCGCCTGCCGACGTCGCTGGGCCAAGCTGGTTTCACATCAAAGCGGCGCCGGACGACGCTTCGGAATGTGCTAAAACGTTTTAATAAACGTCAGTATTTCGCGCCACTTTACTGGAAGCCTATCACATAAAAAATACATTCTTGATGCGCAAGACGGCTTCAGCAGTGGAGCTAGCAGACGCTAGGCGAATCGCGCCGGGCGCCAGCAGCAAAGTGGATGTGGAAACAAGAAACTCGTTCGTACCGCTGTAATCACTCTACCAGCACCTCAGTATTGTTCAAACAATGCTCACAATTTATTCGTTATTCATGGTCCTTTGTACGTAGTTGTTAAGCGGTAACCGCTTGTGGCGACAACCCCTAGCGATCCGTCGCTCGACGCCAAAGCCAATGCCTGTCGTTGAACAAGAATGCTGAATTGGGCGAGTTGGTGTGTTTGCATTTTAGGAACGTCGCGCAAAGAAGACAAGCACACAATATAAGGCCGTTGTGGCTGGTGCACACCGCACGGAGCGACGGGGCTCAGCGACAGAGCGGCGCGTTTTCAGCGTTGTTTTGTTACCGTTGCCTCCTCGTTCGGTGAAGGGGAGTGCAACTCTATATTCCATTTCTAACGCTAAACATCATGAAGTACAATAGAACACTGATGAAATTTCTTGTAACGCATCGCAATTTAAAGGGTCAAAGCGCAGAGCTGCGCTACTACACTGCAATGCCGACTTGCATTGCAAACAGAGCTACAACGACGAGCGGGAATGCTTTGGCGGCCGCTCAGCCCACCGCAGGATGCGCGGCGTGTCGCTGCGAATTGTGGCCGCAATGATGAGCGATATATTCGCGATAGCAAGTCACTGGCTGACGATATCTGATCGAGCCATGCTTTGGTTTACTGCTAAAACAATTGTTTCTTTTTCCGACGTCAGTTTGGAGCTCATAGCGCCGGCAAACCGGGCTGAGAAAGCAGCATCTTAACAATAATTAGTTCCTTTGTTCAACATGTCTAACCAGCTGATACTTCCCGTACCCCAGCCGCTGAGCTTTCGTGGCTGCTGTTGGTTCCTGCTTTTTCACTTGAGTCGCTGTCGAGTGGGCCGAAATTAAAGTGCTCGGCAGTGTGAATAACACCCGCGCTTTCGGGCTAAACAACGTCGGAGAACTAATTATGCTACGCTGAAACACAAAGACCGAAAACGCTATCGGTACGCGTTATTAGATTGTGTGTGTACGTGTCGCCAAACTTGCCAGCAGGAGGCCCTCGTGTGGCGCTGTCGCATCTCTGACGTCATTGCGCAGTCGTGCTCGGATAGCTCGAAGCCGAAAGTGGTCCTGATAAATGCCCTGATAATTAATTGAGGCGCGTTGAGGCTTTTTGGGTCGCAGTCCTTCTCTTTTGGACCATCGTGGATCGTTTAAAGCTCAAATCCGGAAACGGGAAATATACGTGCCTATACTCTTTTCAGAATGCAATAACCAGAAACGTAGCATCAGTTGCATGTAGAAAGAAGCAAAATTTATTTTGAAAACAGGGTTCTAAACTGCGTTACAGTACTCCGGCGACAACTTTAAAATAACTACAACTTGCTGTAGAATTTAAGCAACCGCTGCATTTCAAAGCTGCCATCGGACAGCTTGTCTCACTTCCTGGTGAATGCGTCTGCACCTACGCTAAATAGGTGCTCGACAGACGCACTGGATGACACTGCTGTATTCTCTTTCAGAAAGAGCTGATGAACGCGCGGGAAGCTTTCCTTGAGCACACTCAGCGTAAAAACAAAAGCCAGGGTGTAGAGGGGGACAGTTGGAATTAAAAACTAGTAACGTGAAACCTTACGTCACCGAACAATGTTAGCGTAGGTACATTACCCATTACAGTTCCGAAAGAGCGGGAATTCACATTCCCCTCGCTCGCACGACACGTCAAACACCCTCTCTCCCTCTTGGCGAGCTCTTATCTTTCCCCTCCTGGCCTCCTTCCCCCGGAGCTGTGGCAGAGAGGGTGGAGATGAGAGAGCTGGCGTAGCATGCCGGGCGGCCCCTCCTTCCACCTCCCCTCTCATCTCGGCCGACAGCATCTGCATCCAGAGAGACGACACCGCGACGCCGAAGCGCGCGGATGCTGCTATGACCGAATATGTGAATTGGGAACTCCCAATAAACAGCTTGGCCCTGTTCCAGATTCCAGATCTGTGCGGTCGAATCTACCGTCCCGAACAAAGCTATAAAGGCTTGTGTCGACGGGTTTGAACATAATCAAACATTAAAGACATCGCAGCGTTAGCCGCGCTTAAACAACAGTGGTTCAGTGTTTTAAAACAAAAAGTGTAAAACATACTGAGAATGGCATCACGAAGCGTCAACTAGGGCTTATATTGCTCAGACGCACGACACAGAATACTCCTGGCTCGGTCGCGGCATTGCGAGAATGAGACTTCATCAGGAACGACTGCACAGCCCAGCTCAACTAGTCGACGAAGGCTATTGCGCGGGCCAGGAAGCTTCGCAAAAGCTTTTACATAGTCTGCTGTGGGCAATGAGCGTCCACATCCAGATTCGATCTTCGGTCTTTTCTCTGTCGCGTCTTCGAATTTTCATCCGTAATGAGAATCCAGCAGCGCATTGCCGTTTCAGTCATTCACACGGTACATCGGTCACAGCTTATATAGCTTTTGCTGGCAAGGCCGAGGCTTGTGCACCACAGCACAGAGTTCCTTTTTTTTGCACACGTTCTTTGCAGTCTTCCTTCAAATGAGGGATTTGCATACGACAACACTCGTCAGCACGCCTCCCACGTTTCCATGGAGACGGCAGGAATGCTAGACATGAACATATCTCGCGGAATCTTGCGGACAGATCTCACGAACAGATCTGAATGTTACTTTAAGCAGCCTTTCTACATTTTCGAGCAGTATGACCATTTGTGTCAAATTCCAGAGTGTACCGCAAAGTTAAACTTGTTTGCGAATTTATTTTCGTCAAAACTGTGCAACAATGAAACCTGCTTTTGGAAATGCAAGTGGACTCTGCCATCCAAGATGCGTTTTGTAGTGAGAGCTACACTACGCCAATCGCTCCACCTCTTCGCCGTGATCTCACTTTCGTCGTGGTCGCACGTTGGCCGTGGTCGCACTGACTTTGAACCGTTGCCTAACAACCGCAAGAAGAAGTCGTGGATGGCGCTGGAGTTTGCCACACGGCATAAAAGGCGGTGGTAGAGTCACAGAAATGTGTGGAGTGCAGCCATGTGCAAGAAGTCACATAAACTGCGTGCATGAATGTTGTTTGTTATCCATAAGTGGAAATTACAGTCATTAGTCGGAGAAAGTCCAGTTTTTGTAGAATGGTCTTGAGGATATGTGAAGTTCTGAGCATGTCCTGATTAGATTCCGGACAGTGGTGTCGCAAGCAGGTTCTTCGCAGTGTGGCCGAGCACTAACTGGACGTAGGGCTTCTTGACATTAGTTTGGCAGGAGCTGCCATTTCGGGCCTCTCGTTTCATATGGGGCGGTGACAGAACAATCAGCCTGCCAAACCCTTTACAGTCACGTTATCCCTAGACCAAGGAGGCACGTTCATACGGCTCGGTTCAGGCAGGGCTTTGTACGCTGGTTGGTAGCTTACGCTCTCGAGTCATCGCGAAGGTGGGAGCGAAAACAGCAAGAAAGCGGTGCCGTAGTGGAGGGATTCGGACCACCGCGACACAGACGCTTCTATCCTCGTACGTTAGTGGTCAAAAGAGCCTCCTATGACATAAATTAAGCTGAAGCCACAGAGTAAACTACAATGTGTAAAAATCATGTCTTTACTTTCAAGACGAACCTAAGTGTAGCCATGCCGATTGCTTTTCCGTAACTCCAGGTTTAACCACACGCTAAACCACACAGAATATCTTTACGAAAGTTTAACCGCGCAGCTATAATATATTCGGATAATTCGGGCAATTTTTGAATAAAAAAGGATTTTATAAAGTTTGAGCTATCTCCTTTAAGAGTTCAACTCGATAGCGTTATCGGGACCCGTTCGCGTCGCCTTCTCACCCTCTTCGCCGATTAGGAGAAGACGTTGATGCGCTATCGGCACTCGCAGAAGACGACGACTCGTTCGAGCACCCTTAACTAGTACAGGGCACAGCCGGCACTGCATCCATCGCACACAGGTGGTGTGGATTGGTTTGGTTTGCGGGGCTTAACGTCCCAAAGCGACTCAGGCTATAAGAGACACCGTAGTGGAGGTCTCCGGGAATTTCGACCACATAGGGTTTTTTAACGTGCACTGACATCGCACAGCACATGGGCACCTAGCTTTTCGCCTCCACCGAAAAGCGGGTGCCGTGGTCGGGATTCGATCCCGCAACCTTGAGCGCAGTAGTCGAGCGCCCTAACCACAGCACTACAATGGCGGGGTCCATCGCACACACGTTGCAGAACGTAGAAGCACAAAGTGTGGAAGCTCGTCCGTCTACTTCTCGGCGCGACGTGAGCACACTGGCTAACACCACCTAGCCGCGTCAAGTACGGTATTTTGTATAACTGAGTGACGGCTCGCGCCATCTGTTGTGGCAGCGCCGTAGGATGTAAGTAATTTTTCAACGAGTGCCGCATCTAAGGTAAGCAAAGCGCGGAAATGGTATTTGCTACTCGCTTAACGATTACTTCCGAAATTAATTTCCGAGTCACACACCTAAACATTACATGGCAGTCATAAGGCAACGCATACATTAGGTCCACCTTTATTCGGAGGGAAGTAATGCGGTTCTGTGGCGGAATATAACAAAGAAAAACTTTATGTGGAGGAAAGGCTGCGTGCTCACCTTGCATGGGGAAGGAACCCTGTTCGACTCCGCTGGTTTCCTAAACACTTTTATTGTTTCTTTACTCTATCCTGATTATTGCGTTACAATCACAATGCCGACACCAGATTTGCTGAACCGCGGGGCACTTAACGCTATCGCGTCAGATATAGAACATCTAGGGATCATTGCAAGCTGTGATTTCCACAGGTCGTATGTCAAAATGGTCCTTTTTAATATTTCCAGGATAACCTGCCACTGTTGTTTTAGATAACGTGCTCAATGAATTATACAGGGCGTTGCTGACGAACGCTCAGCCCACCATAATGAAGCTAAAAGGCCTGCTTCTTTCTACACAGACTGTCACCCAATGCTGTCAGCTATTTGCATCCACTGTCGAAAAGAGTCACACGCCTTCAATTTTGCATTTTTCTCTGTGACTACCTAGTCACAAAACTTCTATTCGCGACGTTGCGCAGCAGGAAGCATCCGCAGCACGTAAATCTGACGCACCATGCAAGGCGCAAGTACACTGGCCACCAAAACTCAGCCTGCCGCGAAGGATGAGGCCAGCTAGCACGCGCCAGAAGCACACGCACACTTCGCTTGCCTCAACGTTTTTCACTCGGCTCATAGCCATTGCAAACTGCCTCTTCTACATGAGTTAATTATCACAATTTAGAATCTAGGAGCCATTTCACTACCTAACTGGTCATTTTTTTCTCGTTGCCAATATGCAATAATAAATGTTGAATTTTTGCAGATTTAACTCCCTTTGGGCTTCAGCTGATTCGTCTTTCTTACGTTACATGTTGTTGTCGGAGAGGGAGAGCCTAAATCAGCATGGGGGGACGTAGAAGGATGCCGGGGAAAACAAGCTGGGGCCGAAGCTTGTGTGTAGTTTTTTCCTTTAACTCCCTACTGACCTAGTACCCATATAACCTCCTTCCGCGAAGCTGAAGGGCTGATTCAGGCTCCCCCTCTCCATTAACCACATATTCATAGATATTACAGCATTTTAGCCTTGAAAGGCAGACATTCCCGAAGCTCCCTAAGTGTCTTAGTAAATCAGAAGTGTGACACCTTCGAAGGTTACAGACTATATAATTTATTAATCCAGCAACGCTTCACGCCATTGAGCCCGAGTCCTTTTCGGCGCAGTGCAAATTTTGTGGCCAGAAGGCAAACTTATACCTGGTATGGGCCTGTCAACAAATTAGCGTGGGAAGGCTGGGAGGCGGCCCTGTCCAGCTAGGACCTCAAGGAACAACGAGCTCTCGTCGAAAAAGCACGGGCAGCGCCTTTTACCAACGGTGTCCCGGACTAGGAACCCGATCAGCCTTCCCCTAATCTAAACAAATGCGGCTTTCATTAAACGTTTTCATCATCATCATCTTCGTATTTTTCTCGTTACATGCGAATGCACGTGCCGGTAATGGTGGCAGAAGAAGAAAATCCTTCGTGCTCACGAGGCGCTCCTATCTTGTCTGTCTCGGGCGCCCGCATCACGGCTTGGCACCTATTGTTTTCATCAGCGGACGTTCTTCTCCTACTTCGAGATACCTCTGTGGTCCTGAGTTCCTTCCGCGTGACGAGATCTTCCTGCTGTCCACAGGACCGGTCCATATCGCACATCTCCTCCTTTTCGGGTATGTGGCCAGCCGGTCTTCCTGAGGCCTCGAGAGTTTCATGGATAGCATTCCTTGCTTCGATCCGCTGGACCGGTGCCACTAATCCATCTTCTTGCTACGCAGAACATTGCTGCGATGGCTGCCGAGCCGAAACGAGATTTGGTGCGGTACGATCAACAGAGCAACCCCTACCTGGCTCTGTTTTCCTTCCTCACCATCATGGGTAAGTGCACTAACCGCGCTTGGCGGCACAGAGTCGTTGGTCAGCCTAAGCCAGGAATAGCCGTCTACCACGCAAACGGGATGTGCTATGCTATTAATTTCGGTATGCTTTTATTACTGCAGTGTACATTTTCATAACGATAGGTATTGCTTCAGCACGATGCAGGATTTCTCGCTGAAAGGCCATCTATCGTCAGGTGCCAGATTCGTATCAGTTTCAGAGCTAGGATGTCGACTTCAACATTTTCGGTTTTATATATCGGACGCCCAGGGGGCGTGTCGGAAGTGAGACCACATCCGAGTGACAGCTGGTGTGAGGGCAACACCGACCCGAATCCTCCTAAGCGCAACCTCCTCTGCACGGGTGAGACCACGGGGGAGTAATACCGCACAAGGAGGGATAAGAGCATGAGAGCATAAGAGTCGTCCCCTTCAAGCATCCGTGGCATTGATGAGTCATGGGTAACGAGGCAAGGTGCTAAATCCCACTTCGAGGAGGCAGAAGGTCCCCAATTAATACGTACTGACTGCGGGATGCGCGCCGCAAGCTGTTAGATGTCTGGACACATTATGGGGCAACGGCTGACACGTCGGAGCAAACGTACTGCTTGAAGTGCGTCAGTGCGGATGATAACGTGGGCCACAGGAATCATGGTAGCCACGGAGCAGAGTGCCTCCTGAACTGCCACGAGCTCAGCGCAGAGAGATGTATGGGGTTGTGAATGTTTAAACGTAGAGGTCTGGTTCAGGCTAGGTCTCCACGGACAGTTAAATTGGTTCACAGGAAGAAAAAGGCACAGGAACTGTCACACTTGCTCTGTGGACACCCGAACCGCGCCGTAAGGGAAGAGAGGAAGGTGGGAATGAAAGTGGAAAGAGAGAAAGAGGAGCCGTAGTGGAGGGCTACGGAGTCATTTCGACCACCTGGGGATCTTTAACGTGCGCTGACATCGTACAGCACACGGACGCCACTTCGTTTCGCCTCCATCGAAACGCAGCCGCCGGCGACTTACCACTGCACCACCCCGACGGGGCACCACGGACAGTAGATTGCTGTTTTTGCTTCACAGCTTTGTATGCTTGCATCCACGCGCACTATATTGGACCCTTGAGGCAGGTGACCATCTTGCTCTCAAATACCTAGCGAAGCGACGATGCCGAGTTGGCAGACGTCGGTCAGTTTTGAAGAAACTTTACATGTGTGACAATTTCCGCAGAGTTTTGCGCACTCGTTCGCAAAATCTCCCTATTATTTGATAACCATGCGCAATTTTATTCACAAATTCTCCCCGTATGTTCTATGAATCTACTTTTACAAAGAACAGAGTTACATTCGAAATATGGCTCACACTGAGACCTTTTCACTGCATACATGTACAGTCGTCCGCATGCACGACGCTTTTGATCAGCTAGCAGCATGGCTCGGACTCACTCCAGCGCCACACGTTATAGCTTCCGTTGTGAGACCATGATCTCTATCTTTTGACGGCTCACGATAGCTAGTGCACTGTACGGCTTGAGTGCTTTTGTGTCTGTGCACTGTAGCCGCGACTGGTGCAATGGGCATTCTTCGGCCTTTTGCTAGCAGTTGCAGCCTTACGGGTCCAGACTACACGTCCCAGCTCTTCTTATAGAGAAAAAGACGCAACCTTCGAGAGCGCTTCGTCTTCGTGGCGACCGAACATATAAAAAAAGCAGTAAATTTGAATGGGGCAAGCACCAGCTGTGGTCCACCGCCGAAAACGTAGAGAGCATCGTCTTGCACCCGGCGTCTTCCAATACGGCGTCTCTTAGCCTGAGTCGCTTTGGGACGGAGCCCCACAAACCAAACCAAAGTTTCGTGGCGCTGGCGCTATCCGAAGCCAGACCAGGGGCAGAAAACTCTCGCAAGTTTCAATTTTACCTACTCAGCGCACCTGGCGGCTGAAGGAAATTGATGTTTATAAAGAAATGCCGTATTGTGCACGCATAGGGACCGATAAGATGCAGCGGTGGCCGAGTTGTCGTATCGGGAAGTACTCTTTTTCGCCGGTGATGGCTCGACTCGCTCGCGACGAGAAAATTCTTTTCACAGCGATTCACTAGACCTTCTTCCTGCCGCTTGGAAAGGAATTGGCGCTGGCTTCATAAATGGAGCACAAATGAAGAGGGTTCCTTCCCCTAGTCACGCTCTCAATCGGTCAAGTGGCTGTACGCCCTAATTTAAATATCTGTGTGCAAAAATTATGTAAAGCGAGGAGTTAAAAATTTACTGCTTTGTCTTTCTGCTCCAGTGGGATGAGCACTCAGTCATCAATTCATGCCGGATTTTTAACTTCTTCATTAAAAAAATAAGATTACGAGCAAAGTTGGTTTGCGCTTACTTCTCCGCTATACATTTATAGAAAGGTAGCTGCATTTTGCGTAAGCTGTACTGAGATCTAGCGTGAAAATAACTAAAACATTAGGCTCACTGTACGCCTAACAAAACTGATACACCCAGCCATTTCGGAAGACGATTTAAAATCATCATTATGCTACTACCTTACATTATCGGCAGCCGTGTTACCCGTAAAACGTACAGTTGGCTCAGTGCAAGAGTTTGAGCTCCTAATAGTGTCGAAACGTCTATTCAAACTGTAAATAATGCGGTAAAATACAAACAAAATCTCTGCCTAGAACGTTTACTGGCACCCAAGAAGCGTTTGAGTGCTCCTAGAAAGTTATTACTCAAACCTCTCTGTGAGCAAATCTTTCTCATGGTTGGTTGGTTGGTTGGTTGGTTCACAGGAAGGGCAAGGCGCAGTATCTGTCACACTTGCTCTGTGGACACCTGAACCGCGCCGTAAGGGAAGGAAGGAAGGTGGGAGTGAAAGTGGAAAGAGAGAAAGGGGAGCCGTAGTGGAGGGCTACGGAGTAATTTCGACCACCTGGGGATCTTTAAAACATAAACAACCTGTGGTACCTTGCACTTTATTAAATTGCACATATAGTCCTAAACACGAGACAAGAATAATCATAACCATGAGACAGACATTTTATGAGTTTCTGTTGGTGAGTATGGCAGCAGACGTCCATCGTCAACAGTTGTTGCGTGTGCGAGAAATCATATATCGCTGCGTTTTTGAAGACTAGGATAGGCTGTGAAAAATGCTCCTGCTCATACGAGTCTTGCTGGCGCTACATCCATGACAGCGGTGGTGAAGACCATGCAGCGGCACATCCGCATACCGTACACACTCGTGGTATTCCTGGCAGCGACGGTCAGCATCATGGCCTTCTTGTCGACCGAGACTACGAAGCTGACAGACTTCTTCTTCGGCTCCCTGGGCCTGCACGCCATAGCAGTCTTCATGCCAGCCTTCGTAGTTCACACCACGCAGGGCATCAACAGCTACATCTTTCGGCGATGCCAAATCGAGATTATGATCTTCTGCCTTGGACTCTTTGGTACGAAGCTCTCAATGCGCAGGCATTATACAAAAAGAACTAACCTAATTATTATGGCAGTTCGGCTTGTTGGTTCATATCTTGAACAGATTTCAGCGCAAAAGAGGCAGGTACTTCGGCGAGGCAAGGCAGACGTTGAACTTCCAACTTTTATTTGGAATGGGTCAGGTATACATTATACACTCTGCACTATCTGGTGTTATCATCAATACAAGCGCAGAAAGGGCGGCTCTTTTGCAAACGTAGTGATAGATGTGGAACTGACACACGCTTCCCCCGGGTTACATATCAGTGCTGATTGCATGGGTTTTTGGGTTACACGTACTTTGATCTTTTTTTTTTTAAAGGTGCTCCCAAGGTCAGGGAAACGGTTCTTACAAGTCAAGCATTGAGTGGCCAGAAAACTTCCAAATTCTTTTCGTTCGCGATCATTTGTTTTTTGCGTTCTTGCGGTTTTCCCTTAACCTATTATACACGCATGTCCCAGTTTTGCGGAGATATGCTTTTCCACGGCTTAATAAAATTTATCAATGATATACTCAGCTTTCCGCAAATTTTGCGAAAGGCCATATTGTGTAGAGTGTTTTTATGTATGGATGTATGATTTGCCATAGGTTGTTGCAAGTTTAGTGCCGTCTTGTCGTCGAACCCCCTGCCGTTTTTGTGCTGCCATCCGTTTAGGTACCTAACGGGAGGTTTTTGGTGCAATCGAGTCGTGCATAATTCAATAAGCAGCTTAGTAGCACTTAACAAAGTAGAACATCAAAAACCAAAATCTGATTATAGGAATTGATAGTTGTAAGGCGGAATGTATGTCGCAAGAAAAGCAAATACACATCGTGGCACAAAATGAAAAAAAAAGTATTATTGCCGCACAATATCATTACATTTATCATAGTGACAAGGAATTGCAGCGAGGCACGCAGACATCCAGAGGCAAGTCGCCATCTCTTGCAATTACACGCTTTTAACTATTTGGTGTGCTGGAGCACACAATTGTCTTTGTGTCGCTTTTTCCGTACAGCGCTGAAATTCGTCGTTATGTCTATATGTGTTATGTTCACAAGTACCGGCTTCGTCAAACTCAATCAGGCTGTGTGGCGTTGCTTATCAGTCGTGTGATGAATGCCACCTACAAACTCGAAGGATAGGTGAGCCAGCCCTCCGATCTTTTGCGAGAGCTTCTGATATCAGAAAACCCGTAAAGGCTTTGGGGTAAGACTGAGAAAGAAACCATGCTGCGTGATTACATTTCTCACAGGCGGTGAACTCAATTAACATCTTCAAGTGCAGCCGCTGTATGCCATTTAGGTGCCTTTGAATTTAGATGCCCTCATCAAGTACTGGAAACTCCCTGCTAGCTGTGGATCACGTTATGAGCAATCAGAATCCTCCGAAGAAAATCTTGAGACCCGCAACAGAAGCAGGCAAACTGGGTGTACAATATTGTTTTGAACTTTTCCTTAACCCGAGGCAGTAGCTCCTTCCCTGAGTTAAGCCTTCAGGGCCATCGCCTTGCTTAGAAATTCTGTTGCCACGGCCATTCGAAAGCAGTAAAGGAACAATCCAGGTATTATCGGTTAAGAAAGTGGATAAGGAAACAAATAGTGCCTTATGGAAAACAGTGATGCTGACCAAAATCAGCTCTAGAAATGAACAGCACATTTAAGCAGGAAATAGCCGAAGAAAGCACCTACAGTAATTCTAGGGTAGCTCATTGTAGTTTGAGGTTAACGGCATGTGTACTGCGGAGTGAGGCGTACCAAGTGAAGTACGCTATCACACACGTCATTGAGGGGAGGAGTAAACGGCTGAACACTTGGTAATTTTCTCTAATGGCTTCCACCATACAGCTCAAGGCAACGGGGCTGCAATATTCATAGAACTGGGGTTTAAAGGTCGGGAGCAAAAATAATTTTATACGGGTACAAATAATTAAAAGAGATTTTTCTGACTGCTACCTAAAATCTACATGTTATATATGTTAAAAACTATATGTTGGAAGTACATTATATCACTATTAACGGCAAGACCACTGCCCGTTTCAAAGCGTTCTGCCTTAACCATCCATATCTATTCAACCATGTCGCTTCTCCGCTGCAGGAATCTCACTTCTAGCTATCTTCTCTCTCACACCGCGGTTAGCACTGCAAAATTCTCATCAATTTTTCCATATGAAAGCGTTAGAACCATGCCACCAGAAAGAATGTATCGGTCTCAATCATTACTTCAGTATTCTATGCCTTCGTACGATATGATCATTAAGATTTAGATATATACTTTCGCGTGCTCTCTTCCCTTCCTTCTTAAATATTTTGATGTGCGGCCCACACACGCCACATACGAAAATTTTTGGCCAAGTAAAAACGGACCGATCAGTGAACGTATTTAACATTGAATTGTCACTGGCGGCGTTTTCAGACTCCGAGCTAGTGCCTTGCTCTGGTGCACGTTCAACCCACGAACCTTCGTATTTAGTCCCGCCTAAACTGTTTCAAATTCCGGTCACTTTGCAACTACGGAATGCAATGTCCGTAGACACGGAGTTCCACGCTGACAAAATTCAGCCAAGCAGAGTCGTGAGCGGTGCCTTCTTGAGTCGCCCGGTCGGCTTCTCGTCGTGATAGCCGTTTGCCATCAATTCTGAGTACTACTTTCGGATTTCAGCATTAAAAAGCCAATTGATGCTGCCGTCAAGGGGTTGAAGCATGCCGATGAGGCCGCCCGAAATTACGGCCATGTCTGTGCGGATACTGCGCAGGTGTTCTTTAACCCTATCAGTCAATTAACCGCGGAAGCTGTTCAAGACGAGGAGCGATCGTTTCGCCAACATGATGCTGGAGCAATTCTGCCAAACGCTTCTTATGCAGTCGAGCACAAGCTCATCGTCCATCCAGCCCTTGTCTTGGGCCTGAAATATAACTTTCTTGGGGAAAGCGTCGTTAGGAATCATTTTGCTTTTCAAGATGACATAGGGGAGCCGCATTCCGCCCGTCCGCGGTGGCGCACAACAAAACGGTGCACAGTTGGCGCTCCACGACGGCTGTCCGCACGGAAACTCTTTTGCTCCCTTTCATTTCAACTGCGCTGTTCCCAGGGCAATCGAACTACACGGGGGTAAGGTCGACGTTCGCTATCTGTATCTGAGAAAATATATAGTTATGCTCATTGCGCACACCGATGACGTACACATGAAAGCTGAGCACTTTGCTTGTGTAGTCGGGTAGCAGCTGCTGGCACAGCGTGGTGCTTCGCCGAAGGGATATGCGCTTCCTCTTCAGACATCTTCGTAACCAGCCGACACTGGCTTTGAAGTCCTCCCGTGGTATGCTTTTCGCACGCGCCAAAGCTTGTGTCTTCACGCGCAGCATGTCCGTTGTCAACGCGTAGCCATTGTTCCGCACTACCATTGCATAGTGGAACAACTCTTCTTCCTGGTCGGGATACTTGCACGGCTTGTCTCGAAAAGCACGCTTTTTTGTAGCTGGTGTTCCTCAACGCATCCTTCTGCTTGCGCCATCTTCGGACCCACTTCTCGTGCATGGCAAATTTTTTTTCTGCTCCATGCTTGCCACGTTCGAGGGCAAACTGCACTACTTTCAGTTTAAAGCCTGCCGTGTAGCGATCGATATGCTTTGCCCTTCGTGCTGGAATAGCAACGCTCAACGGGAATTGACAAAAAATTAAGCAGAGGGTACAAAAAAACCGCAACTATGGCGTGCGACCACGTCCACCACGCACCGCTATTCACGTGCCTATGACAGTCGCAAAAAAAAAAAGCCGAGGTGGCCGGGGCGCGTATTGCCAAACCATATCTTGTAAGAGCACTCGAGCAGCCGACGCTCTGGCGCGTGATTCCTCTGAGGAGCATGACCTGGCGACAAATAGTAGAAATATTGACAAAACGAATAAGACTGCATTTAAAGGACGCTGGTCCCATCGTTTTTCAGCCCAACGGATTAACACTTATCATCAATAACCTCAATGAAACACCTGTTCAAATCTAGTATTGCACTATTTTCTGGATATTTTTTTACATTCACATATTTTGTTTGCATTTACAATGTTAAAATAACTCATCAACATTATTCCTGGGGCGTGTTCCTCTGTAGGTTGTGTTATGTGAGGCTTTTGGTTCAGTGAATGTATGGTACCAATAGGTTGCGTTCACAGACACCTTTGAGCAAGAATTGCCGCTTTCAGTTAGTATATTTTACCTTTAGGTTGCGTTCACAGACACCTTTGAGCAAGAATCGCCGCTTGCAGTTACTATATTTTACCTTTAGGTTGCGTTCACAGACAACTTTCAGCAAGAATCGCCGCTTTCAGTTAGTATATTTTACCTTTAGGTTGCGTTCACAGACACCTTTGAGCAAGAATCGCCGCTTTCAGTTAGTATATTTTACCTTTAGGTTGCGTTCACAGACACCTTTCAGCAAGAATCGCCGGTTACAGTGAGTGTACTTTACGTTGCGTTCAGACACGCTTTTCAGAAACAATCGCCGTTGAACCAAGTATAGGAGGTGTTGGTTGAACTCGCTGAGTGCGTCGTCTGCTAGAGTGCTTCTACGGGATATGGTTCGGCAATACGCGGCTAGCGGCCAAGGCTACCGATACCAATGGCAATTTGGATTGTGGAGACTGGCGGCAGAGGAAAATACGACAATGATGAGTACCTGTGACTTCGGGTGACATCTGTGGGCGGCATCTCGAAGCTGCAGTAAGCGCGCATTTTGAAGGCTATTAGCGCGTGGGTCGTGCAATGTATTAGTGCAGCCCTCACACTTTTGTTTTACGTTTCATGCGGGAAATTGGCTGCTGCCCGTAAACGGGTGCGGCCCTTAAACGCGTTCATATCATATTTACGTCCAATAGATGCCGTTAATTGTAAGTGTAGGTATCCACAGAGAAGAAAGACATGCTGATGCTGCGTGTTTCCTTTCCCCAAAAATTAATTGCGGCTTAGCTCTCTTTAAGCCATAGTGATTGCGAAAGCAACACCTCCCTGGCTGCGCTTGGCTCTGCTGGTGGTTTGGCACGGCTTCGCCTTTTGTGCTCCTAAAGGATTTACTCTGGACACAACATGGTTTCTAATGTTTGTTTATTCCAATGAACACGCTTTGGTGGTCCGTAAAGTAGTGACTCTTGGTCTGAACACTGGCTCGCTCACTGAAGTTGTAGAACACCGCCGGGCTCCCTATTCTGCGGCATAGGAGCGTTGCTTAGCCAACCGATGCTGCCTTTCTTCATCTGTCTCCTGGCACGGCGGCGGCGTTTGCGCGCAGCACGTCGCTCCAGCGACGCCTTGTACAACTCCTCAGACATGACTAAGCAGAGCGCGCCTGCGGCGCCCCGTTTATCCCTAGCGAGCGCCCTCACGCGGCGGGCCGAGGAGGCCGTCACGTGGTAGCTGCCGTGCCGAGCGAAGGAACGACTACGGCCGAAGAGACGAGTTGGGGCCCCTGCTCTCCTCTGTTCGTGACGTCACGCTGTCACGTGGTAGCCGTAGCGAAGGAACGACCTCCACCGACGGCAGAAAAGTGCTAGCAGTATAGCTCTGGCAATAAAACCAAACCACATAAAGGCGTTCAGCCCCGCCGGGTGGTGCAGTGGTAAGACGCCCGACTACAGTACCGGAGTTCCTGGGTTCGAACGCGACCACGGCGGCTGCGTTTCAATGGAGGTGAAACGAAGTGGAGTCCAAGTGCTGTGCGATGTCAGCGCACGTTAAAGATCCCCAGATGGTCGAAATTACTCCGTAGCCCTCCACTACGGCACACCTTTCTATGTTTCCACTTTCATTCCCACCTTCCTCCCTTCCCTTACGGCGCGGTTCAGGTGTCCACAGAGCAAGTGGGACAGATACTGCGCCTTTCCCTTCCTGTGAACCAATTACTTACTAAAGGCTTTCAGCACTTTACCAAACTCTGTGCAGCCGCTCAGTGCTTGATTAGTTTAAGGTGGTGTTAACCATGGCGAAGTTTACCTTTGCGCACAGCGTAAAAGCCTCTCGTTTCATTCGCGATGAAGTCATGCTGTCTACGCAAAGCGCCTGTAAAAAGTGTGGCCCTCCCATTACTCTGCATGGCTTCACACCATCTCTAACGCGGCCGATATAACACTATACATAACCTTTCTGCCCAAGTACAACAGGGCTGAGCTGTGTTGATCGCTGACAAAGCCGAAGGGTGTATCATGAGCATCGAGTGTGTGCATTTTTTGCGCAGGCATCACGCTGGCCGTTTCCATCATGTACGTAACGAACAAAGTCGCCGACGACACGTGGTCATTCCGCGAGACCTTGCTGTTCAGTCTATACATGGCCTGCGTCGAGCGACTGCCCATAACCGATGAACTCTTCGAAGAAGGTTAGTAGCCACCAATATCCCCTTCCTCCATCTCATGTAATACATATTTTTTCAATCACGACTACAGTTCTTAAAAAGTTAGAGCACGATGATGTAGGGGCATTAAATGGGAGAATTAGCTCAGAGTCTCGGAGGACCGTTCCATCAAATCGTTGTTCTCATTAAAATTTCCCCTGGCCACTTCCTATGTAGTCAAAGCAGAAAAATGGCTAGTTGGTGTGTCATCATAAATAAAAAGACTAGTGCAAATAACACAGACAGAGACAAGTATTTGTGTTATTCGCCGATGGGTTTTGCAAAAAACACATCTGCGGCTAATAAAAAGGACTTGAAAATTTTCTTAACCGCTCGGTTTAAACTCATGTCGTTTATACTGTCGACGCCAGGTTTCCGCCGTTTTGAATTGAATGATCTTTTTACATGGCCTCCGAGATCCATCCTAGATGTTCGGCGTCGACCATATCATTTACTTGCGAAATGTCCCGCGTCTGGCGACATGCGTATTTCGAAATATATTCTTTCTCTGTTTTACAAAAACTTCGTTTTCAATTGGAGAGCTTAACTTCACTTCCTCTTCAAGGTCCTTCTAAGTACCTTACGCCAATGCGTGAGTTTTCTCAGAACACGAACGAAGCAAGAATAATGTGGTTAAAGCGCTTGAACCCTGAACGAAGATATGCAGATTCGATCCTCACCGCGGCGTCGAGTTTTTCATGGCGGCGAAACGCAAAGCGTCCACGTACTGTGCGATGCAAGTGCAACTATAAAGCTCCGTGGTAGTCTAAACTATCCTGAGCCCTCCAATGCGGCCTCTCTCATAGTCTTCATAGTCTTGGTCGTTGTGGGACGCTATACCCTATAAACCAAAAGAAACTGCGTAACGATTACAGATAAGGTAAAGGTTGCAAAGGTTCACTACATGGCACGTATTCTAAGCATTCCTGAGGAAGTTTCTAGAACGGTTTGAAATCATTCCGGAAAAATAAGAAACGTGGAATGGTGTACAGGAGTGGCGGAAGCAAAGTTTTGGGGGGAAAGCAGCCATGCAGCTTACTTGTAGTCACCTAAGGCAAAACATTAACTATTGAAATGGGACAAGATTATGAATCTTGATATAGACAGTGAAGCCTAATTTCAACGTTATCAGTGGCCAGGTACAGCAGCAGTTAGAGGAGAAACTAAGACTTTTCGTACACAGGTAAAAGCTGAGAGAAAACACCAAGACCTCGAATTAACATTCTCCTGATAAATAAGCAAATGAAGCTCAAAGCGCACAGCTTGAAGCAATGAATTGAAAGTTAGGAAAACTATACGCAGTTACTAGGTGGATATAGTAGCAAACGTCTGCTGTACAGTAACCAAGACGATAGGTCGCACAAATTTTAGATGCCTTTAGCAGTTACCTCAGTTTTCTGTTGATAGAAATGCAATCTTTGAAGAACATATTGATAGGTTATGAGGAGGAGCCTGAAGTATTAGGTAAATTGCAAAACTTCTTCATGAAGCGAATTAGGTTAAATTTTCTCCGTCTGTTTTAAGTCATATCTGGAATTGTTAGGGAGGAGAGGGTGCCTTTCTAGACATTTAAAAGAGGTGTGACAACACTAAAAGCTCCCAGTGATGCCAAATTTTCACAGAAAGCATTGTGGCTGGCGAAAATATATTATTTTAGAGCACAGCTTTTTGGCCACCGTTCCTGCGTTTCTTGGCGTCACCGTCCGCGTAGTCCTTCGTAACCAGGTTCCGCACTGCGCATGCACGTGCTGCAGCGGAGGACTGACCGAGTGGAGCAAGAAAGCCCGATATAGCATTATGTTGTTGTTGCAACTGTAGGAAGATGGAAACGAAAATGCACGGGCCTGCTACTAGCTCTGCCGCTGAGCCACCTCACCTGCCTCATGCGGACAGAGGAGAAAATAAAGATAGAAAGAAAGAAAAAGAAAAGGGAGAGAGACAGACAAGCTTCTCAACAACCGTCGTCCGCCACCGCAGTGGCGCAAGTGCAATGATAGGTACGACAGGTACAAGCACTGCGGGCAGGTGAGCCATTCCCAGCCCCGTAGGGACAGGAGCCGGCATAAAAGTGGATTCTGCCTAGAACGCCGATGAACTTTGATGCGTTCAAATGAACGCTAGTTTTGTTCGATGCAACGCTAGGTAGTCCGCACCGCCCGAGCAAAACGCGTAGCCGCCGTCGTTCGCCGCTGCGAACCGCCTGCTTACATAAATATTTTATTCTCTGCCAATTCTTTCTAAGCCATAAGCGAGGCAGCCGGCTGAAGTCCTTCATCTGCCGTGGCGTGCACAGTTACTCCGTCAAGCGCCACCGCCGCCTTTCCTGTTGAAGTGCAGGCCACATATGCGTTTCGATCAAGAATTGTTAGTGGAGTGTTTCTTGAAGAACCAATATGTGCGAAAAAGAAGTAGTTGTCTGTAATTGCATATAGATATGTTGCTCGAATTCTTTGCTTCGATCTATCGAAAACCTGAAAAGTCTGAAGAGCTGCGCTCAAATTTCGAATCTGAAAGCAACGTAACCGACGGTATTTTTAAAGGTTCTTCAGAACGACTTTAGTTATTTGGTCGAAACAGAATGTCGCCAAGGACAGTGTTCTGTAATTCTGTAAAGGCATGCCTTTGTAAGTTCGAGAGGAGGCATTTCTCAACGTTTGCGTATTTTGTGAGTTCTCTGCGGAATCGAACGGAATCTGCAGTTGGCTGCGCCTCCAACAGCTGACGTAATTGCTCGCAGGTCGATACCCCGTGATGACCACCATGGTGCAATCCGGGTCGCTTATCAACGCCGTCTTGACATGGGGCATCTTCGGCTACTACCGCTGTCACGAAGGTGTGGGCAAAGTATAGAATTACTTCATTCAACAAGCGCTAACCTTGTAAAGGTCGATTGCCCGTGCTATGGCCTGCTCCTAAGGGGGAAATAATAATGTCTGAGAATGGAGTGCAATTCTTTGTTCTTTAACGCTCATTTTGTTGCATCTTTCTCGAAGCGTCAAAGCAAGTAAATTTTATTCGGATGTATCAGATTGCTTTTTGGTTATGCAGTCGTCATTGTAAAGACGTATATTTTGCTATATCTCCCCGGCAGTGTGTCAGAAGATATAACAAGAAAACTATCCGTGGTCTTCAAATTGTGCCTTGTGTTTTTCCTGACTTCAGGAGGTGATATCGACCTGATGTTTCCCTTGCACAACCAATGCTCGGCGATAGCTGTGGGTTTCTTCACGGGCGCGGTCACCATCTTCCTCCTGAACAACATGTCGGTCATCGGTGGAAACTCTGCTGTCACCGTAGTCGTAGCAGGCACCACCTACCTTACCTACTACATGCTGGAGAACATGAGCAGCTCTGGTGTTACCGGCGTTGTCGTCTACACCATGGCGGTCAACTTACACCGTTACGTCGCCTGTACCGAACTTGCCCGTGCCCTGGAGGAGTGAGCATCCGTGTTTTTTTCGCTAAGAAATGCATTTCCGTTGTCCTCTGTGCGGCTCAAAACTGGCCGCGAATATTCGCTTGAAAAATACTTCCATCGCAAAATCTTCTGATATGTTGGGGTCATGATTGCGGATGCAGCTCACGAGCACTTTACTGTTTGCCGAAGGGAGACGCACTATGATCTGGAATCAACTCTGAAAGCTTTAGGGCACCAGATAAAAGGCACACTGTTGTGTTGGTCAAAAATATATTCTCCGCTCTTGTTGTCATTACCAGAATCCACGCACCGATAGATTGAGTAATATTAGACAGAAGGGAGCGCGGGGTTAGCTACATGGTCGCACCGTAAACTAAGCTTTAGATAGGGGCAGCAGAACCAAAAGAGCAATTGTCGCAGTTTGCAGTTCATAAATGTTTTATCAAGCACAGTCATTGAAGCACCAAAACGTTCTCACTACCATGAACGAATGGTCTCTCCTAGAACGTCGTGAAGAGCTCGAAAATCACCAGTTAATTTATCTTCAAACAACTAACGCTTCCTGGTATTTTTCTCTGTCTTTCGCTCCTTGGAACTATTAATATGTCATCTTAATATTACAAACCACAGAGGGCTATCCTGATAAAGCACTGTCCTTGCATCTGGCCGCCCTATTGGATTTCTTATTTCCCTTCGTTTCGCAGGTACTGGGACTTGATGTACGACGTGACGGAAACCTTGGCTTCTTGCCTGTCGGCCGCGTACACTGCTTTCCTCCACATCCAGTACGCTTCCATGCTTGACTGGAATCTCTTGTGGAACTGCTTCGTCGTCGAATGCGCCATAAGGTAAATGCATTTTGTTTGCTATGGCGCCGCTGAAACGCGTTTGCAATTTCGTATCGCTCGTGCTGTGTCACTGCCAAAACATGTGACAAAATCCTGACCTGCTTACCTGTATAAGAAAGTAGCTAATGCTTCAAAGCATCTTACTATATTTGGGTCCATTTTCCCTAGATACGAGCCTGCTGCAAGGCAAACTATGTTTAAAAACCTCTCTGTGCGAGATGGAAACGCTCCTTGTTAGGCGCACATTTCGGAGACTCCTTCCACCGCGTTATTCTTATGGCAGCACAAACCATCCTCCCAGTGTCAGTATTGAATTGGAAATGTCTAACCCTGCATAGGTCAACACACTTAAAAATAATTAAATTGCGTCTGTCTTAGTTCGGCTAAGACCGGTTATACTTGGTAATGCTGCGTTAAGCGAGGTCAGACTCATAGGCCTGAACTTAATTTAGAGAGTGGAAGCTCTTTTAAGCATGCTCAGGTACTGTTTGATGTGGTTTTTACTCCTCCATGATGGTCTGCGAAGCTGAAGGGCGCCACAGCGGGATCCAGATGATACAAAGCTGTCGAGGGAATTTCGAAGGGTTAGGTCGCAGCAGGTGAGTCAGATGGGCAGCGATGACTGTAGAGTGTAAGATTAGGCAGAAGACTGGAAGGCTGTGGGCCACTGCGTCAGTCAATGTTCTATTTTTGTGAAGATATGTATCGCTACGAAAAACGTGGTCAAGTGTTTGAAGAATAAGCAACGTGTGTGCGAAGTAGAAGCGAAGCAGAGGAAAAAGAAGCCAGTACCGCCAAAGACCTTCACTCGACGAAACAATATTCAAGATTTCGCTTTTAAATAGTATGGTGTTTTCTTACGTCTGGGTCACTTTTCGTTCGGGCGCCTATTGAAAAGCGGTAGCTTCAAAGCTCTATACGAAGTGCTGTATTGATTTTTAGTTTTTCAGCTTGGTCACGTTTGAACCTCTTCTCTGTTCTCCGACCACAGGTGTATGGCGGTGGTGGTTCTATATCCGGCGATCGGGCACTTTGACTACCAGGTCACTGTGCGCCAGGTGATTGTGCTCTCTTGGGCGGGCGTTAAGGGAACCACCTGAGTTCCCTCGCCACTTCTCAGTTCCTGAGGAACGAGAACATCTACACGGAGAGCATCACGAAGGTCTCCTTCTCGACCACTGAAGTGCTTAAAAAATTCAAGGGTTCTGATTTTTTTTTCTTTTTTTGCTGCTGAAGCCTGTATCGAATCGCTTCCTCGAAGAACTCGTAGAGATTACGCGGGCAACCTTTGTATTAAGCAAAACTAAAAAAAACACAGCATTTTGTAACGAGACGCCCTTTCCACAATAGTTTTGTAGTTTTTAACAAAGCAATGAAAATGTTTCATTCTCGAATAAAAGTTAAAATAATTTTCATCTCGCGCTTAATAATTTGTTTTGGCCAGCTTTTCATTTTAATAACAAGGAAGGCTTTGAAGGCATGATTTTTTTTTGTCATCGGCTAAAACTATGTGAAAGTCATGAATGAAGTCACAGCTTTAAGGGAACAAAAGTTGTATTCCACAAACAATTCGTAGTGCGGCTTGCAGAATATAATTCCCAAGACAGCGCTTATTTCACGCTACGAAGAAGAAGTGAGAATTACTAGTACGCATCGCACAAAGGAAAGCCGAAAGTTTGTCTGAATGTGTAATAATGGCGTCGATCACGTATGTATAAACGGCAGACATCCTACAATATCAGCCTATGATACGAAAAATTTGACGCTTATTTTTTTTTTTCATTCCAGTCGTACCTGTACGTCGTCGGCGACATGGTTCTCACGCAGGTCATCAACGTCACCCTCTTGCAGGGGGTCCTCGGCAGCCTAGGTGCGTCCAGCAGAAGGCCTCCCCTTGTTAGCTCCTCCTAACCCTCACCCTGTGCGCAGGCATGCTCGAGGTGTCGGACGTGGAGCTACGCGCCATGCGTAACGCGGTGCATCACCTCAAGGAGGCTGCGGACTCGGCTCGTGCCCTCTACATGAGGGATGACTCGTTCTTGCTGGCAGACTGGCACTGGGTGGCACGGAACACGCTCATTCGGAACCCGCTCGAGGCCAGCTTCGGACTACAGACAGCCTTCGTGAGCCCTTTCCTTTCCCGCCAGACGCTGACAATTTTGTTTTTGAATCTGCTGCCCTAAATGTAAATTATTCCGCTTCTAGACACCTTTTGTGATTCAGGTTATACCGAGAACGCGCACACGTACTATCGTAAATGCCGTTCAGCTTCCTACAGTACAGTAGCCTTGTCACAGTAGTCTTGTCACAGTAGCCTTGTCACAGCATTGAAAGGAGCTATAATCACGTATTTGCGCTATTACCTGGTTTGTTATGTTATTACGCGCTTCAGTTTACACCAGCGCCACCTTGATGGTAGCTTCTTTCTTTCTGCAGAGGGCTGGATGCATTGTGCGACTTCGAAAGGTTCGCAGGCACATCGACACATTGGCAGTCGAAAATGTCCTCAGAATTGAGCAGGTACGTTACCGGGTCTTCACTAATCACAAGCCAATTGACTTAGCCAGCTTGCAGGAACACAGCCATGAAAACTAGCTTTCCTACTTACAATTACGAAAGAAATCAAGATATATAAAGAGACCACAGCGAATTGTATTGGCACGAAATATTGACTATTTTTTGACTGGTATAACTGAAGTGTCCGTTTCGTTCATGTTCTGGGCCTGACTGCTGACACAGTAGGACGCAGAAAAGTCAGTTTGTCTCTCAGTCACGAAGTCTCTATGATAAAATCTTAATATCCTCATAATTATGGTTATACACGAAAACTATATCACTCGCGTGCTCTCCCGCAGGATCGGTTGTCCTGCAAAAACAAATTAAGTCACGATATAATAGAACAAGTAAATACACATCTCGAAGTTATGCTAAACACGCCATAACGACATCAGAAATAGACTACGGTGAGAGCTAGGTCTCCTGCACACTTTTTATTTACTATTACTCTGCGGAGGGAGCTTTTAGCCCTTTGTAAAGCCGCGGTAGAGCTCTTTGTTAATATCACTAGAACCCTATATAGAAGCTTTTTAAAAATCCTCTTTTTTTTTGAAGGTCAGCTATGCTTGTCAGTACCGCCAAGGAATAATTCAGCAATTAAAGGACCAAAATGACGTTAATTGCAGCTCTTCAGTACCCGTTTGACAAGAAAGTGTAAGTGGAACTTTGTATATGTTTAAAGGACACTAAACGGGAAGGAGAATTCTAGCTAAAAAATGGCAATTATATCCAAATGTTATAAATTCGCCATTTCTTCTGAAAACTCTGATTTTGTGAACCAAAACTGTCTGCATATGTTTAAGGCAAACAGCTATGCCCCCGCGTATTTCGGCTAGCTGATTTTGACACAACTTGCTATCGGTAAAATACCGGTTAAAGGTAAATGAAAAAAAAAAGGAATAATTCCTAATACACAGCATGAGCTTAAGCACGCTCCGTAATCCTCAGGAGAAAGCGCCTGTTTCGTGTGCAGAACCAATTTTGGAGGTTCGAGATGCATCTTCGTTATTTCAATTAACTTGCACTGAGGTGGTTAACCCGGTTGGATAAAAGTGAGCTCCTTAGTCAGTGCTTCCATGGCGTAGATTGTTCCTTCCGGTCCACCGGAAGAGTCTTGTTTGGTACTCTTTCATCTGTCAGAAGCTCGTGGATACAGGCCAAAGCTCTGAAGCACAATGCATTTGACTGATTCGACAGCACCTCCGTAAAGTTTGCACATCACGTCGTATTAGGTTATCTTCACCTTCTGCAACACTATTTCGCCTGGCAGCTATCACCTATACAGGATGAAGGCTGTACGGCGAATCCTGACTGTTTGCGAAGCAATGCTCCCACTGCTTATAGTCCGCTTTGTCTGTTCAACGGCGACACGAGCAGCAATTCAGGAGCCCAACAAAGCGTAAGCTGTCAGTTCAGACCGAAGAATATCTGAAAAACAAAAATACAAGAGCTATTAAAAAGTAGCTCCATCTTTCCGAAATAGACGCACCTGACATAGTGCCATTTGATCAGTGGTCAGGGGCGGTTTCTTTCCCTCACGACCCACCTAATTTTTCTCGGCCTTCCTCTAAGAGCAGAAAAGACCATGTTGTAAAACTCATACGCAAATGGAGAAACAAATAAGCTTCTATTCCACTTTTTCAGAAGCATGGTCATGATTTCAGCGTTGAAACAGACAAAATTGTTAACAGTCCCCGGAGGTGTAATTTTACTCACAGATAGTCTTCCATTACACTTTCTCTTTAGAGTATCGTGTAAGCCTTTGGCAATATCAGTTTCTAAGTCACTCCGCTGAACGAACCTCCATCATAAGATATTCCTTAATCTTCGATGTCACATTCCAGCCTGCACAGCGGAATATCAGCAGCTAATGCGTATATGTTATTTTCCTACCACGCAACTTCTATTTCATATGTAGGCAAGAAATTGCAGACAGACGTACTCAGATCGCTATGACGAGGTTCGTTTTAGAATTTAATTACCATCTAAGGGTTGATTCGGAGGTACAAAAAAATACACCAGGCCGGCCCAGCTAGAAGCAAATATTTTATCTATACACGCATTTGATGCAACGATAGTGAGAATAAAAAACAAGCTGAAGACAAGTAATGAAAAGTGACCAGGTGCTAGACGATGAAAGAGGAGTCGGTGCAGACGCTCGCGGTCTGGTGAACAAGATTGGCGAGGTAAGCCCAGTGTCGAGGTGAATCTGGGGAAGTCCAGCATGCGGCTAGAACGCTGGAGGGGGCCCGGTTCAGGCGAGAGGCCTCAAGCTGCCGTCCAACGGCAGTAGAGCCAGGCTTTCTGGGCGTCTGAGTCCAGCATTGCGCCGAATGCGTGCGTCGACTATATGCCCCAATAAAGGAGCAATGCGCGAGTCGGCCACTCGCAGGCCTGGTCACCAGGGTCTGCAACAGGTTCAGGGCTGGAGAGAGCAGGCAGGCCCCAGATCTGGTCACTCGGGTAGTAGGTCTGGTGGAACACAAATTGCCGGAGCTATGAGGCTGTCCGTCCTCCAGCTACGCTGCTCCCTCGTTCTGATTTCCTCGTTTCTCGCTCCTAGCGCCATTCGAGCCGCCGGCCTGCATGTTCTCTTCCAATTCCTCTTTTTCAAACGTAGCTTTTTTCCTCCTGGTTTCTTGGATATTGGTTCTTGCACGCACTAGTTTTTCAATCACGCCTTTGAACTGTGTTTTCGAGAGGCACCTTGCTGAAGATGATCCCAAATGGAAACGTATTTCGAGTTTCAACTGGCCACTTAGAGCAAGGAATTTTGATAAACAAACCGAGGAGCTGTTTCAGTGCGAGATTTGAATTTGCATCTTGAATGCTGATTGGACCACGCCGGCATGGCCCTTATACTTCCAAGTATATTGCTGATACGCTGATATGGAGAGCCCTCAGGATAGCCGACAGAAGTTCATTACGTGAGGTATGTGCAAGCAATCTCAACCAGTTCAATCGGCGACCCAGAGCGCTCTCCCAATACGCAATAGGGCAAAATATTGAGGAGAGAAATAGCTCACGATGAGATACAACTCATACATTGAAGTGGTTCCTCGGTGTCGTGAAAGAACTAAAGTTGGTACAAGCCACCAATTGTGGTCGCCCTTTGGTAGTATAATAGCGCTACCGAGCAAAGCGGGAAGCCGCCACCATTACCACCGTTCGCCACGAAAGAGAAAAGTAAGAAAATTTCGTTTTATTATTCTCTCCGCAGCAGTCGTGCTAGGTTGACGCCATCTGTACAGCAATTTTTTTGCCACAAACGTTTATTCTTAATGAAAAGCTTGAATGAAAAGCTACCGTTCGCCATATATTTACTTAAAGCTAATCGTATTGCAGTTACAAAATAACAAAAATGATAAAATAAAACGCAAAAATAGTCTGCGGAGTACCTCTAAAACATTGGTCTAAATAAGCCACAGAATACATCTGAAGAGAATTCAGCGTGTGCCTTGTAAAAGGCGGAAAAAGTTAGGTAGGGACATTTAAGACTTCTTATATGTGAAAACGCGAAAGCATGAGCAATACCGTTAAAGCCACAGAAGCATCATCGCAGTAAAACCCACTGCGCCACTGCCGCGACTCTCGTACTCATGCAAGCACTCGTGCTCTGGAATCCACTCCCACCCGTCGCGGTCGCGCATATATTACAGCGCTCGACTACTGTGCCCAAGATGCGGGATTGAATTCCGACCACAGAGGCCGCTTTTCGATGGAGGCGATAAGAAAGGTATCAGTGGGCTGTGTGTGCGATTGGTGCAAGTTAAAGAACCTCAGGTGGTGAAATTTCCGGAGCTCTCCACTACTGCGTATCTCATAGTCTGAGTCGCTTTGGGACCAAACCAATCCACTCACAAAGCTTGTTCGCCGGTGCGTAACTCTGGCGTCACATACTGCGTGCTGCCTCTAACTGAACACCCGCGGTTGCTGTCGCGTTGCCGACGGAATTCAGACTTGCTCTAAGAACGGACACGTTTCTTTAAAACATCACATGTGTCGACCCGGCGTTGAGGCTATACAGGACGCGCCCTCCGCGCGTGAAGAAACGCCGCGGCCTCCAGAGAACGCGAGGGAAAGACGCCCGTCCACAAGCCTAGCAAATATGAATGGACCATTCTCTAATTATATACTGAAGCGTGAATGCGAGGAGAAACAAGTAAGCTCATAAAGGGTTCCTTGGCGCGACCTCCGGACAAAGCCCTTACACTCGTCACTAATCCCATCACACGCGTGTTTTTCATGGCCGCATTTCTACCTTTCTGCATGCTCCTGCTCTGTTCATACTGATGCCGACAAACATGTGGGTATTGGTGCCGATCAATATGGCTGGTAATAACAATTTAGCATTATATTCCAGCCTTCTTTATTTGTACTTCTGCGTGTAATACTGCCTGCATTCTGTCCATCTTAAAGCTTTAAGACACTGACTCACTGACTTCCAGTTCCATATTCTAGTAAACTTAATTTGATTCTACGAAGTGCCTGTAGAGAGATGCGGCGACGAAGTGAACACATGTCCCCACGTTACCATTACTAACGCCCCCATTGGATATCTTCAGATACTTGGACATGGACACCATTGGGTCGATACTGGCAATACCACAGTGGGTCATTTGGCTGGTGAGTTATAACTTTTGACCCTTTAACAAACTCTAAAATACAAGCGGTGTATATACGACGGCTGGTTCGCAACTACTGAAGAAGTTAGTAACTATGCTTTCACGTCCTCTCCAGAAGGAAAATGTCGGCATCGTTCACGAGGAGGGACTCATGGAGGACAGCGCCATAGACGTGATCCAGAGGCCTTTACGCGAGCGTGTGGTCGAGCTGTTCGAGCACTTCTACTACGAGGCGGTCGTCACAAGCTCTACTCTAGCCATAGTCTTCGTGCTGGCCGGGCTCTTGCGCATCTTGTTGGTGACGGCTCGCAGCAGCGCCTTCGTCGCCGCAATCAGCGTCGAAGCTATCTACCTCACCATGTTCACCACAGAGGTTACCGTCATGGTAAGTCACGTTTCTTTGATTTACCTTAGCTGTCGCAGGTAGGAGTCCTTCAACGTAATACTGTGAACTTTAATCAATGTTCAACGGTGGACTACAGTACTACTTTTTCCTTAATAAAACATGCTATGCGAACAATTATATACTGGTTTCTGGTTTTGCGCATATAGAATGTATTTGTACATAGTCGAACACACACCCAAACTACACGTCTTCTAATAAACTTCATATTCTGTTCTGAAAATTGGTGCTTTTCACTAAATCTTCCGTAAACCCAAGCGGCTGTCTGAATTTCTCGAACAGCGAACAGATCGAACAGATCGAACAGCGCCGTTTTCTTTTCAATTTCAGATATCGGCGTATGGCCAGCGCATCGTGAATATGGACAATTACAACCGCCTAGACCTGGTGCTAGTGGCCGTGTGTATGCTAATAATCACCCTGCTGTACGGCCTCTTCCTCATGCAGCAGAACGACCTGGCAAACAGCGCGTTAATCGTGTGCTTCATCGCCGCCATCTCGCTGCGCTTCCTGCACGCCGCAAAATACGCCGAGGTGGGTTTCCCTTTTTTTATTCGCGGTCATGTCGTGTGCATAGTACGATAAAAGCCAACTGTAGAATAGGTAGCATCCTTGTTTACTATTAAGGTACAGGAGGTATCCTGAACCCCATTTAAAAAGCAATTTAACTGGTGACAGCCCGCCCTAGGTACATTGCCTGAAGAAGAAAATATCGTCACTGTCATCATAGTCGTAAGTACGCCGGAGCATACTCATGGGCACGACCACCGCATGGTGAGATTTTTGCGCGTGCAGAAATTAGAGCATAGAGTGAGGCATAAAGAGAAAATCCCACACCACTGATGTATGTCTACCAGAGTTGCAGGCAAACCCGATTTTTTTAACGAACATTCTAGCGGCTTTGTGTAAATATTGCCAGTCTCCATAAATATTAGCGAGCTTCGCAGCTTTGTCGGAATCCACTATCCCAATTATCGAATGCGCGCTGACTGCTCGAAATAACCCAGTGATACCAAATACCGAAGTGGCGTAACTGTGCGTAGCAGTCCGAAGTAACACAGCAAACAAGTACTGCATGCAGACTGCCAAAGTGTCTTAGTGTGAAACGGGCCAAACTGCGAATGGGCGCTTTAATTTTCCGTACACCAGAAAAGATCCAGAATTTTATCTAAATTGAACACACTTGTAGGACTTTTCAGAACGGTTTCCACTTTTGCAGCTATAAAATTATTTCTATGTATACATCTGGCGTCAACATCTGTGAGTCGTCGTAACTACATATGCGCAGTATATTTGCGTTTTCTCCTCCAGTCAGCATTTCTTCGGCTTTGATAACTGTTACAAATAACTACCTCTTTTCCCATTCTGTCTCCTGGTTTCTGTTGTCAGAGGCCATCAGAACGAACTCCTTCGCAAATTAAGAATTTTTGTGAAGGAAAACGTTCAACTTAGCCAGAAACCGTATTTTCTAAGATTCTCCTCCGATCGTATCCTCACGCTCTTTATACTTCTCGAATTTTCACAGCATGTACTGGAACGGCTGGCCGCATACGTGCATCGCTACCTGGACGCTAAGATTTACGACGCTTACCAGATCGGCCATGCCATCATTACCGGCGAGGAAGAAGTTCAGCAGAAAGCCTGGAAGTTCGTCAGCAACAGCAACACCATTGCAGAGATCCGTGGTCGAGCCACGCTGAACCGCCGGCTCGTGTTGCGACGACTCGTCGAGATTCAGGTGTGCCTGGGCTGCCTCTTTGATACGCGGCATTATGTTCTCTTCCCACAAGGGCAGATGAGTGGCGGGTCGGGCTGGTTGGTGCAAGTTTGACATTTTTCAAAAGTGCTGAAACAACATGGACGGAGATTAAACAGCGCTCGCCCCTGTCTGGCTCTTCTCCGTCCACGCTGTTTCAGCACTTTCGAAAAATTTCAACCAAGAAGTGCGTGTCGGTGACAGCAGCAATTTCCCTAAACACGACCTAGGGAGGGAAGGGGGGTTTACGCACCACCTTGTTTTTCCTGAATGCAATTCATTCGTAACGAACATTTGTGTTTTGCACATTGCCGGGAGTTTCACCTAAAAGCGCCGGAAGACAGGCATGTACGCGAAGGGACACATTATCCATAGCTTGCTTGTGGTGGAACATGACCCCGACAACCAATCCAATGTACCAATTCTTGCGTAGCAGCCGTAAATACACATCTAAATGTGTCAGGGTCATGCAACTCGTATGGCCGATATCAAGGCTGTAAAATGCACGTTCAGAGTGCGTAATGGATTCGAATTTCTATGCTGTGTGTGTGTGTGTTGTTCTAGTATGCCATTGTGCAAAGTCGCACGTGTTTTACAGCATTGTTTCCAAGTCTATGTACGCATGAGGTGTTCAACAGCAACTTTTTGTATGAGGTTTATTGCTAGTAGCCAGAGGTGTAATGTAGTTTGCCGACAATTTATATATTCTTTTTGTTTCTTGTTCATAAATACGCATTTTGTCTTTGTGTACAGTGAAGTAACTGTTCGCAATTGTTCGCATGAGTGTTAATCCTTCGCATCACATCGACGACAAATTAAAAATTTCGAGAGAACTTTGGAACATATACTGCACAAATGCAAAAGCCAGGCGTTTTCTGCTGCACACGGTGCATAATATTTGCTCTAATTACCATTATCAAACAAATGCACGGTCTATATCATTGCAAATGTCATCATTGTCATTATGACTAACTGCAGTGTCTTTGTCATTGCTACTATCATTCTCACCGTAGACAGAGGGAATTAAGATGTCCGTTCCACAATCCCGGGCGTGGCGTAATTGGTTAAAGCACTCGGCTGGAGATCCGAGAGAGACAGTTTTATTTTTGTGATGACGTCATCGGGCAATTGACTATCAGCGCCCACATAAGATGCACAGGTCTGAGGCACAGATACCACTCACGGCATTTCGTTCCATGAGCCTAGAAGGGTTTTCCCCGTAAAAAAATATGAATGACCACCGCTCCTCATCTACCGGCCCCCAGCCCGCGTCCCCTAAAAATAAGGCACCCCATGCTAATTTGGATTCTTGAGGAAACCCCTGGTGGGCCGCATTTCGTGAAATTATCAACGTATACGGTTGTAGCAGTTGTTTAAATGAAACACACATCGTCTTTATTCCTAAACCGCACGCGCCTTAGCAGCAGAATGTTCGTTTCACGATGTTTTTCAAGGGAAGCATTTTTTTCCCTTAGGGCACATAAAGTTCGTTTTAGCCATGTTCAGAGGTGGGCATCGAGGCAAACATCCCCAAATTACACGTAATATGTCCGCATACTTGTATTGTGCACGAAAAAACAGTGAGCAAATTTTTTTTTTTTTACAGGCAAAGCTGAAAAGCACTAAATATTTACTGCTAAATAAGTGAGCAATATTTGAACGCCTTTCTGCTACTTGTTCCTATGAGCGAGGCAAAATTGAAAACATTGCTTTGTGTTGGAGCTAACAAAATTCATCACGGTCAATGAGATGAAAGCAGCAGTACATGCGTGGCTCCGAGGTCAGCATAAAGAATTTTGTTTACGCATGCGGGCTCTGTTGAAACTTTCGACCTCCCACGTCAGTCGTTGTATTTCTAATGCCCAAGAAGGAAAAATTAGATTTTTCATCGCACTAAAGTTTTTGACAAAGATTATTAAGTGAACTGTCTCACTAATATTACCCATGACTTACGGAGATTGAGGACGTGGCATTTGACGCTCCATTTCTGCGATGCTTGAAAATTGCACCAGCTTGACTTCATTGCGATGGAACTCTGTTTATTTCAGTCTCGGTTAACGGGAGTGATGGTAGCCTTTCGTAGTCGCCAGGCGAGCACTGCTATCTTGGACGACGTCGCCAGGAATGTCGACGACCACCAGTCTGAGGGACTACTAGACGCGGAAGCTGCTCTGGAGCTCTGCGTGGTGAGGCCACGGTTGGGGGCGATAACATCCCTACTGAAAAACCAAAAGTTCTACGGGGCAATAACCTCATAAAATCTCATTTAATCGCATAGAGTCTCATACGGTGCACATCATTATCATAAAATATCGTACATACTTTATGATAATGTACAAGAAACTATGAGAACTTATGCAATTATATGCGACTTGTACGTGATTTCTTATGTGAATTGTGTGAGATTGTGTGAGAAAATGTGAGGTTATTGCCCCTTACAGTTTTTTCAGTAGGGATGTACAAGCACGTTATCCGCGCAGCCGCTGTCTGCTCTGAAAGAACCCACAGTTAAAAACCTATTCATTATTGTGGGAAAGAAAAATTGTGCCATAGACGCCTGCGATGGGTTCGAGGAAGACCTGCAAAGAACGAGCGAAGGTTGCCCATTTTTCAAAAACATTGAGAGCACTGCAGACACCTACATAAGAGAAAAGGGAAAGCGTGTGCGTTGGATGCTCTTTGGTATATGCTAGAGCGTCATGACTCCAAACTTTCAGCACTTTTCAATGTCATAAAATCAGCAGTTTTGAGTGACATCACCAAGCACTTTTGAGAATCATGACTAGACACTAGTAATGGTCATGACCATTATTGAGTTACGAAAGTCATGGACTCCATTGGATCTTCGATCTGACTGCCTCATCACAAGTGACTATGATACATGGCTAAACTATAATGACTCACAGGGCATAAGTAGACATGACATGACATTTTATACCACTTGTCTTTACATACACGTTCATGACCACCAGTCTCATTTTAATGTAACCTGTTATCCCACGTTACATTCTGCTTCCACGTTTTGCGGATAAGTTTTTAAAAAGGTAGCCAAGGAAGGCTTTCGCCTTAATAAAAATGCCTACCGAAGTGTAAATATTATTACGGGGATGTACTTAATGTAACGGCACTGCGATGGGCTGAACTCGACGATAAGACTTCAGTAGCCGTGCAGTATCCACTCTGTTGGCGTCGTCCTCTTTCTCAACGCTTCGTCGTGCCCGGATTCCTCGGTCGTCGTCTTTGTCAGTGAGCACATCACTTTGGTCCCGTGTTTCCCGGTAACACTACCCCCCTCGGCAAAAGGCAACGTCCCGGTGCGTATTAGGCGTGCGATGCGGAGGGGGAGTAATATGGCTTGAGGCGGGTGACATGTACGATGTCGGAAGTGGGTGTAGCAGTCGGTGACTTTGGGTGGAGCGGTGCAATCTCATAGGTCACGTCGGTCACTGGGCGTAGTACATGGTAAGGACCTGTGTAGTGGGGCAGAAGTTTTTGACACAACCCCACACAACGGCACGGAAGCCAGAGCAACACCAGAGATCCGGGAGGATAGTGCACATCGCGGTGGTGAGTGTCGTAGCGGCGTTTTTGAGCTTCTTGAGAGATGGTGAGATTGTGACGAGCAATCTGGCGAGCAGCGTTGGCTCGGGCGATGGTATCGCGGGCATAGGTTGTGACGGTGCCAGCGGCGGGAAGCAAAGTGTCGAAGGGCAGTAAGAGGTCTCTTCCAAAGAGAAGATAGAATGGAGAGTACCGGCAGTGTCATGACGCGAAGAGTTATATGCAAATGTGACAAATGGCAGACTAATATCCCAGTCGCGATGACTGTCGGATACGTACATTGCGAGCATGTCGGTGAGTGTGCGGTTAATACGCTCCGTAAGGCCGTTCGTCTGAGGGTGATACGCAGTGGTGAACTTATGCTGAACGGAGCAAGAACGAAGTATTTCCTCAACAACTCGGGCAAGGAAACAGCAGCCACGGTCGGTAAGTTGTTGACGGGGAGCACCATGATGAAGTATGACGTCGTACAAAAGGAAGTCAGCAACGTCTGTGGCGCAGCTGGTATGAATGGCGCGAGTGATCACGTACCGCGTGGCATAATCGGTGGCCACAGTGGTCCATTTGGTTCCTGAAAAGGACTCGCGGAAGGGCCCTAGAAGGTCAAGGCCAACACGAGAAAATGGCTCAGTCGGGATAGCAAGCGGCTGCAGGTGTCCAGGTCATAGCACAGGGGGTTTCTTCCGGCGTTGACAGAGGTCGCAAGCGGCTACATAACGTTGGACAGAGCGGTAGAGTCCAGGCCAGAAGAAACGCCGGCGCACGCGGTCGTATGTGCGTGAGAGGCCAAGATGACCAGCTGTAGGGGCGTCGTAGGTGTTGGGGATCGACCAGCAAGCGCTCAGCGCCATCAGGTCGCATGTTGCAGCGGCATAGCGAATTCCCATGAAGGAAGAACAGGGTGAGGGAAGAGTCACGGCTGTGTGTGCGGAGGCGGTCGATAAGAGCACTGAGGGTTGGGTCCAAGCGCTGTTCGTCGGCTATGTGGGAAAAGTCCGATATAGAGAAGACACAGGGGTCAAACTCATGGTCAGTAGAGGAAGGGGGATCGACGGGGCAACGGGACAGACAGTCTGCATCCTAGTGGAGCCGACCGGATTTGTATGCAAAGGAAAGGTATACTCCTGCAAGCGCAGTGCCCAGCGGCCGAGGCGGCCAGCAGGATCCTTGAGGGAAGAGAGCCAACATAAGGCGTGGTGATCGGTAATTACAGCGAAGGGTCGGCCAAACAAGTAGAGTCTGAATTTTCCAACGTCCTAAGCGAGAGCCAGGCACTCCCTTTCCGTAATAGAATAGCTCTGTGGCGCTGATGAAAGGAGACGACTGGCGTAGGCAATCACGCAATGTTGGCCGCGTTGTCGCTGTCCAAGAATGGCACCAATCCCGTGGCACTGGCGTCGGTGCGAAGTTCCGTCGGGGTATACGGGTTGAAATGGGCCAACACAGGAGGATTGGTGAGAACAGCGATGAGGGTGGAGAATGCGTTAGCCTGCTCTGGTCCCCATGAGAAAGGAATGCCTTTCTTCAGCAGATTGGTGAGAGGACGAGCAACAGCGGCAAAGTTTGGGACGAACCGGCGAAAATAAGAGCACAGTCCTATAAAGCTGCGGACACCACGGGGTGAACGGGGAGATGGAAAAGCACTGCCAGCGCGAACTTTGTCGGGATCAGGTTGCATGCCGGTGGCATTCACCAAATGGCCAAGCACTTTATTTCGCGGCGACCAAAACTGCACTTCTTTGAGTTCAGTTGGAGTCCGGCATGGCGGAAAAGTGCCAAGATGGAAGAAAGGCGACGAAGATGGCTTTCGAGCGAGGGCGAGAAGACAATCACGTCATCCAAGTAACGTAGACAAGTCGTCCATTTGAAACCGCGGAGTAAGGAGCCCATCATTCATTCAAATGTAGCAGGGGCGTTGCAAAGTCCAAAACGCATAACCTTAAATTGGTAAAGTCCATCGGGTGCGACAAAAGCTGTCTTCTCACGGTCTTTTTCTTCAACAGAGATCGGCCAGTAGCCGCTACAAAGGTCGATGGTGGAAAAGTAGCGGGCTCCATGTAAACAGTCCAAGGCATCGTCTATTCGCGGCAGCGGGCAACATCTTTCCTTGTAATCTTGCTCAGATGTCGATAGTCGTCTGTTGTCTTTCTTTCTAACGAGCACGACAGGAGATGCCCAGGGGCTGTTCGAAGGTTCGATGATATTGTTGCCCAACATCTTGTCGACCTCCTGCTGGATGACTTGGCGCTCAGAAAGGGACAGACGATAAGGCCTCCGATGTACATGCTTTTCATCGCCGATATCAATGCGGTGAGTCACAACTGATGTTTGGCCCAGACAACCGGCAGCAAAGTCAAAAATGTCGGAGAAGCATAACAAAAGTTTGTACAGGTCCTGAGCGTGTTCGGGGCTGAGGTCAGAGGCAATCATTGCGGAAATAGGGTCGGTAATTGTGGTGGGGAGTACGGGTGTTGGAAAGACGCTTGAATGTGGGCCAGGAGTGAGTGCACAAATGGTACAGTCTGTGAGAGGAAACAAGGTAGCAAGGAATATTCCTTCGGGGAGTGAAGTTCAGGATAGTAAGGTAGGTGCTGTTCTGTGTAACGCATACGATGAGATGAGGAAGAACGACGTTGCGGTCATTAAAGACATCGGTGATAGGGAAAGCAACATAGTCACCGTCAGGTACAGGCAGGAAAGGTGACAGAGAGATGTAAACAGCAGATTCAGGGGGCAGGCGAGCGAACTTGGTGGAGCGAAGGCGGGGTGCAGATGGAGGATGTTCTGAGCAGACATGTAGGTCCAAACGAAGAAGGCCGCTGGAGCAGTCGATAAGGGCAGAGTGGGCCGTTAAAAAGTCAAGGCCGAGGATCAAATTATGAAGGCACTGGTTGAGGACGGTGAAGAAAACAGTGATGTGATGACCGGCAAGGGTGGCTCGGGCAGTGCACAGCCCAGTGACGGCAGCAGTACTGCCATCGGCAACACGAACAGTGGGTGAAGCGGCGGGGGTCTTTACTTTCTTGAGGCGGCGGCAAAACGATGAGCTCATGATCGAGACTTGGGCACCAGTGTCAATGACGGCAGAGACGGGAACACCATCCACGAATAGTGAGAGGAGGGTACAGGGCGAAGAAATGGGCAGTAGAGGATTTCCAGGTCGGGGTACCAATGCAGCGTCACCTCCGGGAGCTGCATTGCCTAGTTTCCAATGATGAGGCCGGCAGAGGACGGCGAGGAACTGCGGCTAGGACGAGGTGAACGGGAACGGCGGGCTGGCGGGGAAGGAGAGCGACAGTACACAGGAGGAGGCGCAGTAGTATCGGTGCGGGGCGGCTGATAACGAGGCATGAAACGGCAGTGGCCGTAATCGGAGCAACGATCAACATTAGGAAAATGTCGAGGATGTCCTGCGATTGTGGCAGAGGCGGGATATGTGGCCAATACTTGAGCACGTGATACAGATCGGCCTGTCTTCAGGGGTGCGCCACTCATTAGGATTGCGGTATCGGTAGCGTGGCGTGTAGGCGTTGCGGGGCGTAGCGGTGGCGACAATGGGAAGGACGAGGCTCGAACTGTGGTCTTCCACGGTGTGGCTATAGGGGACGCCCAAGTTGGCAACCCCTTGACGAACGACGGCTTGAATAAGGGATGTCGTCGCTAGGTTGCTGTCCGAGGAGGGGGGGTTGGATGCAGCAGGAGCGAGCGCTTCCAGTTCACGACGCACGATGCAGGTCACATTTTTAGTGTTAGAAGGTTGCCTTAGGGTCGGCAGATCCTCACACGTGGAGCTAGGGGCAGCATTGGGGAGCCGATCGAAACGATGTGCAATGCGTCTTTGTTTGGCCTGTTCGAAATGTCGACAAACCTGCAGAACGGAGTCAACCGTAGAACAGTCAACCGACAGAGTAGAAGATTGAAGGCATCGTCGGCTATGCCTTTGAGCATGTGCCCCACCTTATCAGGTTCTGTCATGTCTTTATCAACTTTTCGGTAGAGGGACAGAACGTCTTGTGTATACGTAATATAAGGCTCAGATGTCTGGGCACGTGTGGCGAGGTCCCTCTTGGCGGCGAGTTGACGGCCCACCGGTTTTCCTAAGAGGTCACGGAGTCTTTGTTTGCAAACATCCCAGGAGAGTATATCTGCTTCATGTGTTCCGAACCACAGGCGTGCCGTGCCAGTAAGATAGAAATTGACATTGCCCAGCATCAGCGTGGCGTCCCACCTGTTGTGCTGGCTAACACGCTTATAAAGCGAAAGCCAGTCCTCGACATCGACCTCATCTGTTCCGCAGAATGGGTCACGGGGGTGGGCTACGAAGACAGTTGTAGTTGCAGAGGTAGATGGAGCCGCGTCGGTTGTCATCGTGACGGTTCCGAGGTGACGGCCACTGCGGAGATCCAGCGTCAGATTGCGTCGAATCCACGACCTCCACCAAGATGTTACGGGAATGTACTTAATGTAACGGCACTGCGATGGGCTGAACTCGACGCTAAGACTTCAGTAGCCGTGCAGTATCCATTCTGTTAGCGTCGTCCTCTTTCTCAACGCTTCGTCGTGTCCGCGTTCCTCGGTCGTCGTCTTTGTAAATGAGCACATCACTTTGGTCCCGCGTTTCCCGGTAACAATATGAATCGCTGAGCGTTATTCGTCTGAAAGGCAACTAACAGCTCCGCTAAACATGAGATGCGGCCATAGTACCTAACCTACTCGCAGTGACTTCACATTGTGCACTTCCGTGGCTCGCAGACACTAAAGGCTCGCCGCATGCGTGTCATCGGCGGACCCTGCAGTCTTCCGACCAGCTACAAGCCCATCGCCATGCTCCGCGTCATCCTTTGGATAGACTCCGACAGTGTGCGGCAGTTCCTCGCTGTAAGTTAGCTGCTGTTTATGCTCGGACAAACAAAAATCACAATAAAAGCACTGTACAAACGTCACATTATGTGGCTGTCTTAGAGATTTGAGTACCTTGGTAAGCGCAGGTTGGTGAAGTGAATGTTGTTTACTAAATCTATACAGTGTACTGAGATGGGAAAAAGTAAAGAGTCCGGTTGACTCAGCCTGCAATCTGTATGCCAAGCTGATTTAGACAGTGGTCTACTCTTGCCATTCGGTCAGAAATGGAAAACATTATTGTACCCAATATCTCCTTGACGATAAACGCGCCCAGAAAAACAGCTTTATGTTTTTTCGCTTTATAAGTCCGTATTGTCAGCATTGTTAGTCTACTGCCTAAATATAATTGCGGCAATAATGATTTGACTCAGCTATTCCTATTACGCAACAACACTGGGCTGATGCAGTGTAGTTTTCTTTCAGATACAGGGCTGATTCAGCGCACATTTCTGCTTTTAGCACCATTATAACAAAATATGCCTTTTTATGATCGCTACAGTAGTTTTAATTCTCGAAGTGACTATAGGCCGCGAAGTATACAGGCAGTCATGCTTGTCCAGAACAGCCACACGTGTTCATTGTTATGCGACGAGCATAAACACAATGTCAGGTTTCTTGTACATATGTGCGGTCCTTGCACGTACAGTGCGGTTCCTGTACATATTTCACGTCCTAAATGACTGAGGATGGTCTCAGACGCTCTAGGCAGTCTAGACTCGAGTAATCGCATAACGCATAACTCTTCTCGTTATCAGATACAAATCCGTCCCATTGTATTCTCGCCCGAGGACGTCATCGTGGAGCGAGGGCAAGAGAATCCGATTTTGCTCACCTACTCCGGAATTCTAAGGTAGGTGCCACGTTAGCGTCGGTCTCCGACGTCAGCGGCCTTGAAACTCTGAGCCCAGATTGCGAGAACACATTTCATTACACGGGACGAAGGATGGGACTCCACAGTATCGATTTTGTTTATTGGTTGCGTGCAGATCGAAGGCGAGTTCGAGAACCCTGGTGACGGATCGCTTCCCAACTCGGCGTCGCATCTGTTCTTCTACAACGAGGGCTATTTCCGGGACTACGTGAGCGCACCCGCCTGTATCGCCGTGTTGGGACTCGTCACTGACGAGCCTTCCATCACTCGAGTGGTAGCCGAAACGCAGATAAATGTGAGACCTGCACTTTGCACTTCGGTAGCGTTCACCTCAATGTTTTTTTTTCCTTTTTGTTTTGAGTGAGAACAAGATAGGGGTGGGGGAGAAGTCAGAGGGACAGCTTAGCCGGTTCATGCCTTGTGACCAATTTCTGTTGAGAGCTTGTGCAAATTATTGGCTGTCTGGCTCTTTGTCGCGCAAGTCTCAAATGGCAGAATATAGTCGTTTATAAGAGCTTTTCCATGCTTTCCGTGGTGTGCGCAGGCGTACGTGGTTCCAAGGGAACGCGTCATGGAAGCCATTCAAATATTCACTCGGCCTCCAAGCCTTATTTACCAGATTTGGTCCTACATCGCCAGGATCATTGGCTTCATGGTACTACAGGCACACCCGAAATACCAGGTGCGAAGTTTTGCGGTATAGTCAGTTTTCCCGGCGAGGAGGAAAATAGCCTCGAACCGGAGTGCACGGAACCGTTCCTCCTCTCTGGTATGTAAGGACGCGGTGATAGCAGCGGGGGCTCCAGGACATTCTACGGAGAAAGCGCATGCGGTCCTAGTCTTTTGCACACAAAGTGTTCTTAATAGACGAAAAGTGTCTAAGCTGGTTAGATGATGCGAGCGATGCACTATCTTTAGGCTTCTTTATACTTTGTACCCTTTTACATACCCCATCCCTGTTTTTGTTTTGGTCCTTTCTTCCGTCGGTCGCAGTTCAGCTGCTAAGAGGTGCCGCGGCTAACAAAATCTTTTTTCTCTATTCAGTTGTTCGAATTAACAAGAAAATTACAACCAAAGGAGATGAGCAACAGAACTAAAATATTAACAGCGATGGTATGCGCGTACGTCGTTCTACGCTGTTCCAGTTGCAACTCTGTCATTTGTATGAAGAGAGCAGCCTCTGATTTTCAACGCCCAATCGACTATTTTTTGCCTTAGCAGCCTTTCGTGCGCGTTCGGAACACTGTGTTTGTAGGGAAGGGACCGGAAAATTGAATATCAGTGCAGAAACGGTAGCCTTTGGGGTGGTATTCCTTGCGGCAAGCACTTACGAGATGTCACCTGGGAAAGATAAACTATTTCTATGCAGCCACCTGAGGTTCATGATACTTTAAAAGAACGTGTCACACTTGAAGAGAACGCTGTTTAATAAATTGGTTGTGAACATTATTTAGTTAAACAGCGCAAAATGTTCTTAAATACACATTTCGTAACCTTTTGCTGCGGATAATTAATCAAAATATAGTCACAGGAACAGCAGCGATTTCTTAAAGTAAGCAAATTTTTCGACGACAAATGAGATATAATTGTTGATAAAGCCAATTTTTGCTGAGGTCATTATGGGGCATAGTTTAACGTCACTATTCTATAAGTATTCCAGCTTCCGTTTAATCTGGATGACAGCATGACGACCGCCTCAGACAAACTCAGCTAGCGGCCAGTCAAAGAAATTGCACGACAGCAGGTCCCACCGTCGACAATTCATCGCCACTTTACGCACATACTGGGTGGTTGAGTCATGTAGTAACGCTGAAATCCGATTTATTTATTTTAGTTATTGTACCTTCAGGGCCAATGGCATTACGGAGGGGAGTAGGATGCATAGCATACAACAGTACATCAAATACAGTGAATGTTATAAGAGCGCAAACTCAATTTTCTTCAGGATAAACAAAATTAGCTAGTGCATCGCGAACACGCTGCTTATCTTCAATGGCTGCAATGTTGGATGAACGACGATACCACCTAACAATGTCCAGGGAAGGTAAGACTGAAAAAACGCTTTGGTACAGCATTTAGCGGTTCCAACCTTGTATCGGCGATAGATGCGACGGGAAACGTATTCAGGTGGAGAGATGAAGTCGTCACGTAGCGTGTCATCATCATATATTTTGTGAAATAGAGTTAAGCGATTGATTTTCCTTCGAGGTTATAAGGATAGGAGGGAGAGATTAGCTTTCATGGCTGTGATGCTCGCGGTACAGTTATAATTTGAAAAACTGCCTGGTTGTGGGTGCTTGAACGCTCCGGCTTTGTCGCCCTGCAGAAGTAGCCTAGGGAAAAGTAAATGGATCCGAAATTGATAATGGATCGTTAAGAATAGAACCCCAGTAGAGATGTGAGAACTCCCGCATAGCCACTCAAGCAATAAAGAGTATATGAATGATCGGCTGACGAAACAAATGTAGCGCGATTAGAATTACTTCTAAATACGATGTGAAACGGCAACATTCGCTTGCTTTTATTGCTCAATTTTACGGTAGCTCGTCTCTAGAAACCATTTAAGAATCAAAAACAGGTTGAAAGGCCCTGCCTTGCTTCCTTTACAGCCGTTGCAGCCAGTGGTGCGCCACCGCCCCTCTGTTCCACATAAAAGTTACACACTAATTGTAATCAGGTTTGTAGCCTTCAGCCGAGCTGATCAGGAGCATAAATATTTGTAATTTCTGACCGAATGACTTTGCTGCTGTTGAAAAACATAGATGCGAAAGCTCCGAGATGCCGATGTGCGCAACGTGTCGCGTGTTCCGCAGATGGGACCGCACATACCAGCATGGCGGTTGTACTCAACGTGGCTGCTAGATGGCGCCAGATACACAAAACGGCATACATTGGAAAGTATAAGCAATCACTTAAGGCCGAATGGCGAAGAAATGCCGGGATAATGAAGCATAAGGCATTGTGGGGATAAAATAGATATGAGGTTTTGAGGGGTATTTGGAAAGGAATCATGGTGCCGGACTTACTTTCGGAAATGCGGTTTTGGGCCTGAAATCAGAGGTACAGACGACAATAGAAATAAATCGGAGATCCCTTGGACGATCAGCACAAGGTGCCCATGGCAAAACCACAAATGAGGCGGTACAGGGAGATATGGGCTGGACATCTTTCGAAGTACGGGAAGCTCAGAGTAAAATATTATATGAGGAACGCCTGAGGAAACTGGACAGCAGCAGATGGGCAGCTAAAGTATTTAAATACCTGTACTTAAAAAACGTGGACTCACAATGGAGGAAAAGAACTAGAAAACTAACTAGTAAGTATGCTAGTCACAAGGACGGAGAAATGAAGAGCATTAAGCAACAGGTGAAAAACACAGGATAAACTCGATAGAAAAGAAACAGAGCTTAAAATTATACCAAAAGTGGAAAAGGCAGATCAGGAAGGAAGCTTTCGTTGATAACTCAAGAGGCAGTGCCCTACTTTTTAAAGCTAGATCAGGGTGCCTTAGAACACGTAGCTACAAAATAATTTAACAATGAAGATGATGCACGAGCTGTATGTAGTAACTCCAGTGAAACAATTGATCATATTATACTCCAATGTAATGGTATCCATCCGGAAGTTGATGCAGGCGCAGTCACTGTTCCTGGAGCTCTGGGGTTTAGAGATGCCAGTGGCATTGTGAATAAACCTGCAGTGGAAACTAGAAAAAAACGACTGGAAGATTGGTGGCTTAAAAGCAGAGAAGTGACATAATGTTAGTAATGTAGAAGCAAAAATTTAATAAATAGAATGATGGTTTAGTTAACCAATCTAAATCAATAATTAAGATATAGGTAGAAAAATGAGCATGATAGCTACTGCTACCACGCCGTTTCAAAGGGGACGCTCATATATTCCATCCGTCCGTCCGTCCGTCCGTCCGTCCGTCCGTCCGTCCGTCCGTCCGTCCGTCCGTCCGTCCGTCCGTCCGTCCGTCTGTCCGTCCGTCCATCCATCCATCCATCCATCCATCCATCCATCCATCCATCCATCCATCCATCCATCCATCAATCCATCCATCCTTCCATCCATCCATCCATCCATCCGGCAGCGCCCATGATAAAACGGTCTATAGCTACTCAGGAAAAGGCACTTCGCGGACCTGTAAAATAGTTTGCAGTTGGATTGAAATACCGCATAAAATTTCAAGATACTCCAAGAGCTGTTTGCTTCGCTCCATATACATATATATGTATATATGCATATACAGGGTCTTGAATATTTGGGGGCCGGGATTTCAAACATTCCTTTCCAAAATCTACCCCATTCGAGCTGAAATAACGTTCACAAAGTAGCAAAATATAGTCTATGTTATCTGATAAGTGATTCAACATCGGTACTTGCCCAGATCTTCCGAAAGCAAGGAAAAACTGATCTCGGTGGCGTGCACAATTTTCGCAGAAGAGAGTCAAAAAGCTGCTTTGACATGGTACGTCTTCTGTCGAGCTGTGAGGCAAGCGCCATCCCGGCCGTTGGCGCGCTTGCCTCGCTGTCCAAGAGATGAGGCACCATGACAAAACAGCTTTTTGACTCCCTTATGCGAAAATTACGCACACCACCGAATCAGTTTTCTCTCGATTTCGGAAAATCTTGGCAAGTACCGATGTTGAATCACTTATCCGATAACGTAGACTATGTTTTGCTACTTTGTGAATGCTATTTCAGCTCGAATAGGGTAGGAGATTTTGCATATGAATTTTTTAAAACCTGGCCTCCAAATATTCTAAACCCTGTATATATGAATTAGCATGCACTCATTAGGTTTATTGAAGCAGAGTAAATTTCAAGCGTCCGAATGGTTCTCTAAAGCGGTTTGAAACATTGGAATTTTCGCGCCATATTAGTCTAAGCATGTTCCGGAACATGCACATTCCGTACAAAGCAGTAAATGTGTACTGCATTTTCGAGCTCATTCTTGCCAACAATTTAAACTGGAAACTTAATTTGTTTGGGGGTTATGTCATATTTTGATGTAGAGATATAATGTTCGCCAAAACATAAGGAGCTTCAAAACTTTTATTGAAGCATTACTACCCACGTTTTGGAAATTACTTTGTTCATTTCTTCGAATACAAATTCTTCTTGAGTCAGAGGTAAAGGCGCTAGACAGTACTTTCGGTTAGTGCAAAAGAAACAAACCAGCAGCATTATCATTCAAATATCACACTAAATTTTCAAAACTTGTCCTCAAAATCTCCAAATTCTTTCAAACTTCTTTTTCACTGCCTTCAAAAATGTTTAAGTCAGGAATCTCCCTAACATCCGTCTAACAAAACAAACCTTTGAAGTAAAGTTTTATCAATCGATATTACACTGTACCAAGTATGCGTGTCGTGTGCTATGCGAATGGGATACTCTTATTGATAGCTGTAGCCGTAGCGGCCTTTGCCACTGCGAAGTTTGAAGTGTGTTTTGGGGGATATGAGTGACCAGCAATGCACGTGCTAGTCATAAAGAACTGCTGCGCAGTATATCATACCTGAAATTGCAAGTTCATGCGTTCCATTCTTACGTTGCTAGCCGTATCGGGGAGCAGCACCTGCAAAAAGGGAAATGGTACCTTCTACAACTGAGCCGGATCGTATTCCCTATTTGCTTGCATTGCGCACCAGACATGGCCGCCGGATAAAATCAACCGACGGCTTGACTCCTTCCTACTTCCCGACTTGGAACGTTGCTCAAAATTCAACCTGACGGCGGACATAGAAGACGCTATTCTGATACATGGCACCGCCTTGGATCCGGAAACGCAAGAATACTTCGTCGCTCCAGCCTACCTGCCGCCGCAGACGATGAAGATTGCCTTCCCGGTAAAATACCTCCTCCACATATACTCACATATAGCTTTTATCGAAATTTAGCTTACAACGGGAGACCTATAGCCGAGTTTTAAATACGACGTGTTTTAACGAGAAAACCTACAACACGGACAGAGGAAACGACAAATTTACACTACGATGAGTAACTGTGAGGTCGTGGGAAACCTGTAAATGTACAGTATGAGCATCTGTTGCACCCTTTGACACCTGTTTCACCTAGCTGTGCTTCACCCGGAGAAGTGGTCGTCTCCCGCGTCCATTCGTCTCGAATGTAGCGCCGCTTAAGTGCGTCAGCGTTGACAGCGCGGAAATTCAGAGCAGACCAGATTTAATAAAAAACAAAAAAAAAAACATGCGTAGCACGAGACTACGGGTAAATTAAGAGAGAGAAAACTAGAGGAAGAGAAGATATCTGATAAACTTAACCCATGGACCCGTAATCTAAATCAGGCTGGCGCTGGTCGGAACGCTTTAGGGATGAGAGGCGTGTATCTCTAAAATTCGCGGTGGGTCGCACGAAAATATGTAACATACGTGGAGTAGCCGTCCTTTGCTATGACCGGAGAAGGGCCTGCTACAAGTATGCAGCACCAACTGGCTCCCTTCTTGGCTTTAAGAGAACTAAGACGAGCTTGTCGACAGCGTATCATTGTAGTGTCGTTATAACAGGAAACCTTCAGAGATAAATTCTTACTGATGGTAATCCGCTTGTTTCTGTTGATGCCAGAGAAAAACAGCATAATCTCACCAGACTTTATTCGTTCAGAATGACCACAAACGTTCCATGAGAATGGGATATGAATCCATGTATGCCATACACGTTCACCACGAGTTCAATTTCCGTCTGTTTTGCGGGCGTTTTTCTAACATTGCATCTGCACGTACCGTTGGACTTCGTAGCTCCGGCTAATTGTGTGCTCATTGTTTCTAAGTTCATTTAAAGCTTGACTGTTTCGAATTCGGAGTCGCGCCGTTTCCACAATTTTCTCGGAACTTGTGATGCGTGTGTTGCTGTATTATATTTGTACCGCGGTCAGCACGGGCTTCAAAAAAACCATTCGCCAACAGGACTAAAACTTACGCTAGTGCCCATCACCTTCGTCTGCTGGGGCTCAGTGTGTCAGCATCTGTTTTGACTGCAGTTCAATTTCGCGTCTTCCACCTGGGTCTAATCTACTGGGGGTGCGCGCGCTTTGGGCGGCCTTGTTTGCCGCATTTCGATCGTGTGTCGATCACATACGCGCACAGGTGACCCGACATGACTTGCTGCAGCTTGCACGACTCACGTGTTGCACCTGACAGCTTCTGCTTTGAAGAGACCAAGATTAGAAAAAGCAGAGCCTACACCGGCTCGGGATGTTTGTATGGCAAACAAATAAGTTATTCCGATTCTTGGTTTCGCCACTGACAGTGGGCATTTGGGTGTCTTCCTGAGTTATGTACAACATATTGCTTTGCCCACGCTGCTCTGAATTTCATAGTCATACACTTTGGTGGGCCCGGGCAGAAAATCGTCTGCTAAGCAAGAAACACGCGTGGATTCGATTTAAATTTTCAACCAAGTTTTAATATCTTGTTAACATGTAGAAGCGCTATAGATGTGTCCTCTTGAATAAGAAACTGGCTTCTGGAGTCTGGCCTTATATCCAAGCTATAGGGAGTTAGCTGCTGAAGAGACCATAGGTTAACGACTCGACACTTCCTTAGACTCTTGGTGTTTTAAATATCGAGTTGCTGATTTCATTCTCAATGGAATATTTGAGACTTGAAGAGCGGCAAGGTGAAGAGGGCGAAGATACATGCGCACACTGCAAAAATGTTGTCCCATATTAAAGTCTAGATTGAGAATACAACACACACATCACGAGTACAGCGCAGAGCGTGTTCAGTGTAAGAACCTATGTCTCCACGATGAAACGTGTGAAAAATTGGAAACGGAAACTTGGAACCCTACCCGCATTAGCGTTACTAATGATCAAAATATCCAGAAATCCGCACAGCTCCTTGTAGACCACCAAGATTCAGTTCCTTTCCAGCTTTCTTACAATTTAATCTGATTCATTTTCAGCCTGACTATACCTTTGCAAGGCGAAGGCGTCTACCATATTTCTCATAACCCGGTCCTGTGCTATCTGCATCCACTTGGCCCTGCGAACTTCTTAAACTCATCTGCCAACCTAACTTTCTGCCGCACCCTGCTGCGCTTTCCTTCCCTTGAAATCCAGTTTGTTACCCTAAGCGACCGTCGGTTATCATCTCGTTGCACTACATGTCCTATCCATGCCCATTTCTTCTTCTTGATTTCCAATAGAATGTCAGTAACTTGAGTTATTTCTCTGACCCATTATGCCATCTTCCCATCTCCTAATGCTACAGTTGCCATTTTTCGTTCCATAGCCCTCTGCGTTGTCTTCAACTTAAGCAGAACCCTCATTTTAATTAGCATCCACGTTTCAGCCCCATAGGTGAGTACAGAGAGGATGCAACTGTTGTATAGATGTCGTTAAGCTGCTAGTCGCAGTCTTCGAGTGTTTGCCAAATGCGCTCCATGCCAATAGCATTCTCCTTGGTATTTCTCTTTAATGGTCCGGATCTGCGGTTACTACCAGTCCTAAGTAAACATTTTCGCCTACTACTTCCAGTATTTCGCTACCTAACGTAAACTGCTGTTCTTTTCCAAGGCTGCTGAACATTACCTTAGTCTTCTGTATATCCATTTTCAAGCCAACCTTTCTACCTTTCCTTTCTAGGTCATCAATCATTATTTGCAGTCCACCCCCGAGTTACTTCATCTCATCATCATCATCATCATCATAATCATCAGCCTGACTATACCCACTGAAGGGCGAAGGCTGCTCCCATATATTTTTTTCAATTAACCCTGTTCTGTGCTAGCTGCATCCACTTGACCCCTGCGAACGTCTTAACCTCATCCGTCCACCTAGATTTCTGCCGTCCCCTGTTACGCTTTCTTTACCTTGGAATCCAGTTTGTTACCCTAAGCGACTATCGGTTATCCTCTCTTCGCACATGTCCTGCCCATGCCCATTTCTTCTTCTTGAATTCCACTAGAATGTCAGGAACTTGAGTTATTTATCTAAACAATCTGCACGCTTCGTATCTCTTAATGTTACCCCTACCATGTTTCGTTCCATAGCCCTATGCGTTGTCCTCATCTTAAGTAGAACCCTCTTGGTTAGCCTCCACGTTTCAGCCCCATAGGTGAGTGCAGGTAAGGTGCAACTGTTGTATACTTTCTTCTTGAGCGATACCGGTAAGCTGCTTGTCATAATCTGCGAGTGCTTGCCAAATGCGCTCCATCCCAATCTTATTTTTCTTGTTATTTCCTTTTCATTGTCCGGATCTGCGGGTACTACCTGTACTAAGTAGACATATTCGCCTACTACTTCCAGTGCTTCGCTACCTAACGTAAACTGCTGTTCCTTTCCGAGGCTGTTGAACATTACTTTAGTCTCCTGCATATTGATTTTCAAGCCTACCTTTCTACTTTTCCTGTCTAGGTCACCAATCATTCTTTGCAGTTCATCTCCTGATTTACTTAGCAAGACAATGTCATCAGCAAATCACAGGTTACTGAGGTATTCTTCATCTACCCTTATCCCTACCTGCTCCCATTCCAAGCCTCTGAATACTTGTCCTAACCAAGCTGTGAATATTACTGGGGAGGTCGTGTCTCTTTGCCAAACACCTTTCTTTAGAGGAATTTTTTACTTTCTTTACGCATAACTATGCTTGATGTGCAGCCAATACACACATATATATATATATATATATATATATATATATATATCTTCTAGCACTTTCCCATACGGTTTGTCTACTGTCGTCAGATTTGCTTCGTTATCATTTCATTCTTCAGTTGGTTTTCAGGGTTTGTAACTGAATATTGTGATCAGCAGCATTTCGTGTAGGAGAATTGAAATTGTTGTCTGTTACTTATACTTTGTAACGTGTAAAAGATTGCTACAAAACAGGCGACAGACAAATCAAATCAAACTGCGACAGAGCCACGCATTTCGCCATAATTATCTCAGTGCCAGAGCCGAATGCTTCGCTGGCGCTAGTCCAGAGACAGGCTGTCCAGCGTTGGTACTAAGCGCGCACGGTGCATGCCGGGATTACGGTCGCCATGTGATTTCTTCCAAGTTTTCTACCAACGTTATGTGTGATTCGCAATGCTGAACGCCGATTAGAGAACTACAGTAAAAACAGCTCAGCTTCGACAATACGCTAGGCTTTACCATACTTCTTTAAGAAGTAGCGCACTCGGAAAGCACAGACAGTAAGAAAGCGCAGTAAGTTGCGCATATTGGTTCGTGTGTAGCGCTTGTTTTGAGCGATTTGTGTTTAGGAAAGGGTGATATGTTGACTACACGTTTGGAGGGCCGCAATGTTATAAGGGTCGTAAGATATGTATATCACTATCTACTTGAAAGGACAACGCGATTATGTGGCGAAACTATCGGTTCTGTTCTAGACGTTTTTGAAGAATGCTTGGCCCCTTTGATTTTGACTCACTAGGTGCCTCTCGGTAACAGCGTACGGTTCCTAGACTTAAGCCTCCGTTTCTCTGATAAACACGCCTGCTGGACTTGTGAACCTAGTAGGACAAAACACTTTCCGTTCGATTCGACACACTCTAAATTTAGGGCAAAGAGGCGTTGCCAGGCTTTGTTTTCGTAATGCGTAAACAAGCCCTGCTAACGCACAGTTCAGTATAGCCTCATAAAGCAGTCAACCCGTCTGGGTGGCGCCGGCTACCCTTTTTGTTAGTTTCAGTGGCGGAATGCATTCTAAAGGACAAAAATGCGCAGCATACAGTATTGGGTGCCTTTGTGGAAACGAGAGGCAGAGACAATGAAAAGCAAAAGGTTGGGGTGATACCCTATTCACATGAAGATCGCCAGAAAGCCAGCATAAAAGTGTTTTTTTTTAGCCCCGGTAAAACTCATGAAGTTGTGTCGAGTGACTAATCTAAGAAAACAAAGCAGGGTTTCAGATAAAAAATAAAACATCAGAACACATTTTTAGCATGGCAGCAGGGCATTGTACGAGATAAAGTTGCTCTGTTGAAAAACAGCCGATGTCTCAATGCACGGCTGTACGACCACAATTATAATGTGTGTTACATCACATCAGGATTTCAGGCGTAGCACTGCCAAGAATGCAAATAAGCCTGCCTTGAAATCCGACTTTTCCGGCTGCAGAATTCTAGCCAAATATGCATGCAAAATATCAAGGCGAAGGCAATAGCTAATGCGGGGACATGTGTCAGCACATCCTCCATTCGCTATCTGGAAAGCAGTCGCAATTCCTTGATGTTCGACGGTAAACGTGACTAAGGATGTCTGGGGTCCGCACCTTATCTAACCTTGTTTGTGTCTCTCATGTTGAATTGTTTCGTATTTATTCTGGCGTGTTCATGCATAAAATTGTAAGTTTTTCGCTTGTCCCGTTCTCCTGTCTGTGTGTTTTGCTGGTGTGCTGCTTTTATTTGAATGGCAACCCAATTAGCCCAATTATCCGCTTTAATTTTACATACGACGTAATAAGTGAATATCTTTGCAACAACGCCCAGCCGTGGGTCGGTCGTCCAGCGATGAGCTACTTGAACTTGAAAAAGCTGAACTTCTTGTGAACAGCGAAGCTCCCGGGACGAATAGTTGCCTCATTCCATCCTCATTTTGAATGCTGTTTTAGGCTCATGCATGGCCCAGCACAATATTACCTGTATGAAGTCGATGATTTCAGATAATACAGCATCATACTGTCAATATCACATTCACCACGTTGCGGGATTGCCATTCAACTCCAACCATCATTGATAATTGATAATAAATTGTAAATTGGTGTTGATAATAAATAACAACCAAGTTTTACATGTGCCGGAAAGCTAACCCTTTGTGATGCTGCGGCCGAAATTGTCCCAGTTTCGGTTCATAGCGGCAGCGAAAGAAGGAAGTTGCCGTCATGAATCAACAGTGTGACCAACTTACCCAAAACCTTATTTTGCTCAAAGGTGTCCCACTTCCTTCAAGAAACAACGTACAACATGCACCTACGTACTATATCTTTGCATGTTCAATACTACGTACTATATCTTTGCATATTCAATACTACCGAAATATCAAACAAACCATTCAACTCTTTTCATCTTTCGCTAATAGGCCTACACGATGTGGGGTTGTCTTTACATACATTGGGGCGCAGTGGGACGAGATTCATGTCGTCGCGAAAAAATTGCAACAATTGAGTTTGTGATATTTTTCAGCTAAGTAACTTCCCCTTAATACTTCTCAAAGTAATGTAATTTTAATGCAAATTTTACTTGACATATATTTCACTTAGTTACTGACAGGTACCCTGTATTAGGTATTTTGCCAAGAGATTATTGGTACAAATCTGTAAGCGTTTTACTACAAATCCATACCTTTAAATGAATAAAAAATGTAACATTCAAATTTTAGAGGCAATTTCAGTGCAATTTTCTCACCATAAAACGCTGCGTCCGCCTCAATATGCCGTTTTCCATCCGTGCAGTTTCACCAGAACCGACTGCGTCCGGTCATGGTGATAATCGCCAGCAAGACGTACAGGCTTCCGCCGGAAGTCGACTGGCTGCAGACAAGGGTGGGCGACGAGAAACAGGCCGAATACGAGGACACTTTCAAAATGGTGGGAAGCCGCGGCCGCGCCAGCACAGAATTGGAGATTGGCAGTTTCTAGATCGCATTTTGTGCTCAGTAGTTCCCTTTTTTTTTCAGGAACGAGTTGACGATTTAACCGACAGGGTCATGTCGCATCGTCAGAGTGTGGATCTGTACTGAGAGCGGCTGTGGTCCGTACAAAATAGCGCTCCGTTCTTCTCGCTGCGAGCGCCAAATCCCGTTCGTTCATGGAATTTAAATAAGACTGTTTCGCCGTAGGCATGGTTTTATGTTTTTTTATGGCAGCATCGCGTGCTCTTGATGGAACGGTGCATCCTAACAGAAGCGGAGACTCTTATACAGGCGCCATACCTTTGTAGCTCACACGTCGGATGCCACTAAGAAAAGGTGATAGGCGGCACCAATGAGGAACATGAACCTAAGCAAATGACCTGGGTGGGCGCGTATTGGAAGTCTTAGCTTTAGCGTTCTCTGCAAACTTAACTGCTGGAACTTTCCCTGCGAACTTCTGCATGGCGCACAGCTAACTACATTTTTTTACCACAATGTGATGCACCTGTCAGGCGCTGATACTTTCCAGTCTAACAGCATGCTCACTGACCAAGAAGCGAAAGTACTCCCAGCAACCAAACGAACGGCTGCGAATGAATATGCACTAAACAATATCTAAAAAAAAAATGTCCCCCTTCCTTTTTACTTTAGCGCTCTATGTGATTAGCCAGTAGATGTTGCCCAGAAGTTTTGACACTAATATGACGCGTGTCGCATCACCATCTACTGAGCGCAAGCACTCTACTAAGGTTTTCGTCATCTTTGCAACAAGAACACCAAAGTGGTATTTGCCGACACAAGATCTTGTGTTCTGCTTATGGGCAATGCTACAGCGCACACCTTCCAGCTTCGGCTCCCAGCTCGCCTGAAAACTTTTCTGTTCCCGAAGCTTCCTCAAAAGCATGTCAGAATGAAACCTAAAATTTAATGTACACCACGAGGGCAATGATAACCTTTTGCGTAGAGGCACTCCTTCCGTTTCAGAAAGTCTCTAAAATCATTGCAGATGCATGTTCACATCTACTTCTTCATAGACGAAGTAACACCCATGGTTATATCATAATTCCTGACAAATTAGCACTTACCGCTTGCTACTGCTACAGACAAGGCATTGCTGAATGATGTAGAATACAGCATAACGTGTGGACGACGGGAAACAACCTTGTCATCTTAAGCACTTCCCTACTTTAACGCTTGCGAGAAACTCTCCGGTGTAGATGTACTAGATGGAGGAAAATATATTGCAATCTACGATGACGTTAGAGCCATGCGTGTCACTTCTGAAAAGCTGTGTGGCCTCTATTAATGGCTCCGACTAAACTAACGAGTTGAAACAATAAGTCCCTGCCACATTTATCACACTCTTGTCATGTCTGCTATGCCATCATTCGCGCCTTTGCAGCCCCTGACAACACCAAAAAAGACATGGAAAAATCACGCAGTGGGCATTGCACGCATAGGACGTCTTGAATGGGCACCTTCCAACTACAAATACATAATACATTTTACTCACTGCCAACTGAGTGGCCTAAAGTTTCCTCTTCATTATCAGTCACGTCGCACACTGCCATCAAATTTCTGCAACTGGTATTAAACCGCGAGGGTTTTTCCGGGCGATATTGTAAGAAGCTATGAACCGTAATTCAGATCCCCAATGCTCAATGAATTCTTGCGTGCGTGTACTAGTATACTATCTTGTATCTTCAGTACACTACCTGCATAGAAACGGTGTAATCAAATTATTCAAAAGGATACGCAAATATTAGCGAAATTGTAAAAACGCCCTTTCAGGACTTCCTTAGTCTTATCTCGACGCCATAAGCAACAAGTGGCGTATCTACTGCAAGTCTCCTACACTGTCGTCATCGCAGGGCACAACTCGGTATTGCTTGAATGCCTTCTGAGGACAACGCACACTCCACGGCAGAGCCGTAATCACTTCGCAAGTTTGTATAAGCCAAGTGGTCATACACCGAAGGGTACGTGAATAATAGGCGCGGTGCTATATCTGCAGCATTTCGAAAAGGTTACCTCGTTCGGGTAAGAATTCTCACCGCTAGAGAAAACCGTTTTATTACATAGGTCCTTTAAAAATAGCCAGAACGAGAGGCTGGAAGTCAGTTCTAAGTGACGGCCACTGCTGGAAGTCTTTCGCATACCAGAAAATAGACCCCACTAGGCTCCGCCCTTGGCACTGCCTCAAAGCAAGAGGCCACAACCAGTTTTAACTCCTCCTCAGAGCAAGACGCACGATAACAGCTGCGTCGATGTGCCAGAGAACGTGACCCATCTGACAGACGTCGATACTGACCGTTCCATGTCCGTTCGTATGGATAATACTGTGCCCATACGCAAGTTTTTTTTTTTTTTTTTTTTTTTTTTTTTTTTTTTTCCAGAACGAACAGTGGTGTATTCAGATGAAATTTATGTTTTGCTTTCCCGGTGGCCTGTGCTAACACCGGCAGCACTTCTCTCTTTTCCCTCCAACACAAACCATTGCCAATCAACGGTCCACCCTGGGCTGCTGTATGCGCCTGTTCTTTCCCTCCGTCCCGGTACCGGACAGCCGTCTCCTGAAGGGAATGATAATTTGCGTCCCATTAACGGTACGATAATAAATAAGAAATTGAGGAGTGGAAAATTGTTGGTCTGTTTATGTGTTGAAAAGCCCGACACTAATCCATTGGTCCATGGGAACAGCGCGAAAGCCAAAATATGTCGGTAACACATTAACGGTAACACACATGGTAATGGTTTCAAAGTGTGGAAAAAATATGCGGCAAAATGATTTTGAATTCTTGGTTCAAGCATCAATTGCATCTCCAAAGCGTCACTGAGTGAACCCAAAGAAAATACTCCCGCACCCGACTCCCATAAAAGGATAAACAATTTCCTTGCTGCTAGTGCTTACTTAAGCATTTCTTGCAGTTTGAGCCAACGCTTCGATAAGTGGACTTGTCTTCGTCTGAGCAGGCTATCCCGGTCTCATGGGGGCTTCATATGTTGCCCAAACTGGTCGCGGATTTATTGACCGGCTATGGGAGCATGCCAAAAAAGAAGAAAATAATGAACACCACAGGCAATCTCGTGCGGTGTCTTGTTTCGTTTGACAGACAGCACGTGTAGGACAAGATTTGAGATGACGATTCTGCGATTCTGTGAGCTTTCAAGTGGTTTGATTATTTTCTACATTTTTGGCATGGTCCCATAGCCGGTCATTAATGCCGCGACCAGTTTGGCCAACATAGAAAGCCCCACATAAGAGCGGGATGCAGTATGTTATTGCTATATCACAGTAAAGCAAGGTGTAGTGATGTTGGCCAACCTGGCTGCTTTATTCATTACCGGCTGCGGGACCATGCCAAAAATGTAGAAATATTGGCACTATAATTTAGATCTCGTGCGATACTTTGCTTCGTATGACAGGATGTGTAAAGCGTACATCAAGGTTTGATAAGAAAGTTCTGGCTTCTGTTAGAGGCTTATCATTAAAGTTGTCCGATTGTTGTGTAAACCAAGGAAAAGCTACCGGAGAGGTGAGAACTAGGAGGACGTTTCTTTGTCCATAAGTACATAGAGGGTATTATAGATGAATTATATGGTATTAATGAGAGGTTGGCAAGCCTTAGGCTTAATAAGCGGTGTAAACTAAACGTTGTACAAACCTATGCACAGACATGTAGTTATAATGACTAGGCAGTTGAAAGCTTCTACGAAGATGTAGAATCGGCAATGCGAAAATTAAAGACGCAGTACACTATACTAATGGGCGACTTCAATGCCAAGGTAGGAAAAAAGCAGGCAGGAGACCAGGTAGTATGTGACTATGGCATTGGTTCTTGAAATAGCAGGGGGAGGTACTAGTTGAGTTTGCAGACCGCAATAACTTGATAATTATTAATACCTTCTTCAGCAAACGGAAGAACCGAAAATGGACATAGAAAGGTCTATAAAGGGAAGACTAAAAATGAAATTGACTTCATACTACATTCAACCCCCGCCATTATGCAAGATGTAGTGGTAATCGAGAAAGTACGATGCAGGGACCACAGGATGGTGAGGTTAATAATTAGTCTAAATCCGAAGAAGGAACGCAACAGATTAGTAAGAAAGAAGTCCATCAACGAATTAGCGGTGAGGGGGAGGATAGAAGAGTTCAGGATCTCGCTACAGAATAAATATTCAGCTCCAACCGAGGATGGCGACATTACCCTAGAAGCAATAAACAATAATTTCAGAGATATCATTACTTATTGCGCTGTAGAAGTAGGCGGTTGGATACTTACAGAGGATACCGGTAAGCTGTCTAAGGAGACGAAAGATTTGAATAAGAAAGGCCAGAGTATGAAAGCTTCCAATCCAACAGACGAGATAGAATTGGCAGAGATATCAAAGCTAATAAGTAAGCGCAAAGTTGCCGATATAAGGAAGTATAACATGGAGAAAATTGAGCATGCTCTAAATGACGGGGGAAGGCTTAAAGCGGCGAAGAAGAAATTGGGCATAGGAAAAAATCCAGATGTATGCGCTAAGGGACAAGGCGTGCAACGTCATCAGGGATGGACAAGATAGTCAAAGCATCCGAGCAGTTCTATACTGATCTCGATAGTAGCCAAAGTAGTCAGGACCGTAATGAAATTGGCCGTAGGAAAAACAGTCAGACGTTCCACCAGTGACAAAGGACGAGGTTAAGAAAGCAATAGAAATTATGAAAACAGGGAAAGCAGCTGGAGAGGATCAAATAACTATAGATTTGTTGAAGGATGGAGGAGATATCGTGCGAGAAAAACTGGCCACCCTGTATACGCTGTGCCTGGTGTCATCGACGGTACCGCAACCATGGAAGAACGCAAACATTTTTTTCATTCATAAGAAAGGGGACGCTAAGGACCTTAAAAATTACAGCGTCTGTTACGTATAAGGTATTTACTAAGGTTATCGCTAATATAATCGGGACAACCTTAGACCACAATCAAGCAAAGGATCAAGCAGGGGTTCGGAAACGGTATTCTACTATCGATCACATCCATACCATCTACCAGGTGATAGAAAAATGTTCAGAATATAACCAGCCTTTATACATAGCATTCATTGAATACGAAAAAGCTTTTGACTCAGTAGAAACCTCGGGGTTGATCCAGGCATTGTGAAATCAGGGGGTAGACGAGCCGTACCTGAAAGTGCTTGAATATATATATAGTGGCTGCACAGGAACCATAGTTCTGCATAAAGTAAGTAACAAAATTTCCATAAGAAAGGTGTTAGGCAAGGAGACATGATTTCCCCAGTGCTATTCACAGCTTGATTAGAGGAAGTATTCATAGAATTGAAATGTTAGCAGTTAGGGATAAGGGTAGATGGAGAATACCTCAGTAATCTGCGATTTGCTGATGACATTGCCTTGCTAAGTAACTGAGGAGAGGAACTGCGAAGAATAACTGGTGACCTACGGTAATATTCAACAGCCTCGGGAAGGAACAGCAGTTTACGTTAGGTAGCGAAGCACTGGAAGTAGTAGGCTAATATGTCTACTCAGGACAGGTAGCAACCTCAGATGCGGATCATAAAAAGTAAATTTCAAGAAGAATAAGGTTAGGATGAGCGGATTTGGCAAGCACTCGCAGATTATGACTAGCAGCGTACCGGTATCGCTCAAGAGGAAAGTATACAGCAGTTGCATCTTACCTGTACTCACCTATGGGGCTGAAACGTGGAACGAAAAATGGTAGGGGTAACATTAGGAGATAGGAAGCGTGCAGAGTGGGTCAGAGAAATAATTCCAGTTACTCACATTCTAGTGGAAATCAAGAAGAAATGAGCATGGGCAGGACATGTAGCGCGAAGAGGGGATAACCGATGGTCACTTAGGGTAACTAACTGGATTCCAGGGGAAGGAAAGTGTAGCAGGGGGCGTCAGAAAGTTAGGTGGGCGGATGAGGTTAAGAAGTTCGCAGGGGTCAAGAGGATGCAGCTAGCACCGAACCGGGTTAATTGGAGAAATATGGGAGAGGCCTTCGCCCTGCATTGGGTGTTGTCAGGATTGTGATGATGATGATGAATATGATGAAGATGTGTAAGTTTTACGTCTGCACATGTAAGTTCTGCTGAGTGTGATTTTTAGATTCGTTATTGAAGCAGAAGGTTCCCTTGGCCAGCCAGCTCCAGCCTTCAGCGTCAGCGTCGGTGGGTGACTGAAAGAGCGCGAACTCGGGACTCTCGTTTCATGTGGGAAGGCGGCATTAGAACCAGCTTGCCATGATATTCAAATTCACATTACTCATATTCCCCGCAGCTGTTCATAACAGGCATGACAATGGGTTCTGAATAGAACGTCGGTGAACTGTGAGGCGTTAAACGGAACATGTGTTCGACGCAGCGCTAGGTCGCCCGCAGCCAAAGCTTTCGCTCCACGTTCGGTTCAGAAGCGCTGAACCCCTCTAATATTTTTTCAATAACTCGATCGCTGAATGACTTCAGTGTCTTTTTTGTATTCTCTTCGCGCATACTCGAATTTTCCTTCGTATATGCCCTGGGCACATCCCGAATAAACAGTTGCTAGTAGCGCTCGTGAATGTCCTGTGAGTCTTCCGTTTTGTCTTTAAATAGCCCTTATCCCAGATTGAACGAAATAGTGGCAAAAGTTTAACTCACTTGATAACACATCCATTTATGAGCAGGGTTACCCAGCATGGTCTCAACAACTGCAGATACACCTTCGCTCACACGAAACACAGATCCAACTCTCAGAAGCAGTCGCGGACGTGGATAACCACCTCCTTCACCTCTGGGAAGCCAGATGCAGCCTCGTCAGCAGTTGGCGACGCCAGAAACACATAAGAAAGCTTAAAGCTCAAATTGCCGAGTTCACCCAGAAAGCATCTGAGTACACGGCCCATCTGGTTGACTCCAGTTGGGTGTATAGATGCAACACGGCCGCGCGACAAATATCCAGCCGCAACACATGACGCCTCTTTCAAGCCCTAATCGACCCAACCCAAACACGAACCGCAACCCAGAAACATTTGCAGAGAGCCATGCATGCTTTCTCTGGCAACACGACTCAGCTGGAACAGAAACTCCGGGACCAGTATCTGCGTACAGCCCAAGACTTCCGTGGATCAGCATACTCTTATGCAGGTCGAGAGAACACAGAGCTGGATCAACGTTTCCGGCTCCATGATCTGCGGGCGGCTCTTGCCAAAATGAAATGGGGCACTGCCCCGGGAAGGGATAAGGTTACCTTATCTCCACCAACGGAAACAACAGGAGGATGCCCTTGAGGTCATCCTTCGATAATGTTTGAAGCGTGCCCTGGACTTCCCCATCACTATTTCAAACAGCAGTCTTATGACCCTTGGGATGGTGAATACTTTCTGGGAACTCCGGGAACGCACCTTCAAACGACTACATGCTTTTATCGCAAACGGAGACAGATCGCCATCTTCTTGCTCGCCTCCGCATCGATCACAGCACTCTCTTGGTTTCTCATCCCAGAATTGTGTGCTACCTATGCTAGCCAATATGTCACACGAAGATCATAATCTGCTTTGTCTGGCACGAGCGGAAGCCCTAGCCCGACTTTATGGCAACAAGACAGGTTTATACTACGTGGAAGCCTCCGGCCATCACCACGGGAGATGGTACACGGCCACTGTAGCTCACAAGAGCAAAACGATTAATGGCCTCGCCTTCAGAACCCACAGTACTACACACGCAGAAGAGGCGGCGATTGTTCTTGCGGCCTCACACTCCGATTCAGAATACATAATTACCGACTCGAGAGGGGCCTGTCGAAACTTCGAACAAGGCTGGACTTCCTTCCTAGTCTATCAAATCTACTTAATTTGCATACGGGATACGGATTCCGCGCACCGTTACCTTATATATAGGCCCCTGCTCATCAGGGTTCGGCCGGAAACGAGGAAGCAGACGCAGCAGCCGGCGCGCTCTCTCACCGGTCTGTTTTCTCCTCCCCACCCGATCAGGAACCCGATTTTAATCCGGTCTACACCTTCAAAGACATCACGATCCGTACTATCAAAATATCATCGCCTTTACCTTAACACATGTAAAGGCCTCAAAACGGGGGATGAGCGGCTCCTTCTCTGCTGTTTCACCAATACATTGCTGTGCCCGGCAGCCCTGAAACATTTTGACGCCACCTTTAGCGGCAGCTGCCCAGACTGTGGAGGGGTGTCTTCTCACGCTGGATAAGGACATCATCTGTCGGTCTTCAACGCTTAAGATTCTGTCGCGCGCGGCGCCTTAAACGAAGCGATGCTCTCGGTAGGCGCCATGTCAAAGCAAAACAGGTCACTGCCATGAAAACAACTTATTCAAAACGCTCAGAAATCGTATATTCGCGTTTCTGTTTGGAATACCACAGCTGCTGAAGCATGCGACCGCTGACCTCTTCATAACAGAATAAAGTTTGAAAGGCTTCTTTTTGCCTTCTGTATGCACGATAAAGTTGTTGACGTATTTCTTCTCTTTCTCCTTGCCTTATGCATTTATTTAGCAAATGCTGCCGGCCTCTATTACAGGCCTTAGGTAGGAATGAGGAGAGACATATTTACAAAACGAGAAGTACATTGCAACAGTAGCAAGCGAACAGTGTCAAACCCAGACCACAAAGCAAAGTACAATCTGGAGTAGAAAAGCAGAGAATTGACAGGATCGAACTTGGCAACGAATGGAGGCTTCGAACGTGGCCCAAAACAGGCATGCATGTCAGTCCTAAGCCCTGCCTGGAGAGCTTGTAAAAATAAATTCACAGATTCACAATTCTCAACACATGCGGGTAGACCTTTTCACTCAGCGACAGTATAGGGAAAGGACGAATATTTAAAAACGTTATTCTACATGTAAACGCGGCAACATTTTTATAATGACACGAGCGTGTAAGGCGGAGAGATATGGGTACAACTTAAATTTCTCCCTCTATTTTATTTTATTGGTGTAAAATAAGTAGAATAACCTTAATCTTTTGTGATGACGACGTATGTCCAGCCTGCAGTTTGCAGTAGGGTTGTTGAGGAAATGTTCCAACTGTAACTATTAAAGATAGACATGGCTGCTTTGAGATGGACACTTTCTTTTTTAAGGGAATGCTGACGTTTCATGTTAAACCTCGGTCGTGGTGTCTCAGTTGTAGGGCGCTCGACTGCTGAGTTCGAGAATGGGGAAGGTTAAATCGCAGCCGTTTCGCAAGGCACTCCTCTGCTAGGGGAATTTGACAGCACGTTAAACAACCCCAGGTCGTCAACGACACCGGAGCCCGACGCAACATAATCCGTCATAGCCGATGTCACTTAGGCGTGTTTGACACTTTTTTTTTTGCAGTGGAAGGCTTCTACGCACCTGCAAAATGGGCAGTGAGTAAATGTTGCTTTGGGAATTGCTCAAACGTATTAGAAACATATCTTCCCAGTACCTAATTGTTGCACTCAATATACCTAATACACCTACATCAACATACTTCACTTGTAGCCCATTAAAATCTCTTTTCGTCTGCGTGCTACTGCTGTCTCCCGCGCAGTCTCTTCGTTTCTGACAAGGGGAGTAAAGTAGCTTCATATGAGGTTAACTATCGATGTTTAGTTTGGGAATAAATACCTCCTTATAATCGGATGATAAGATGAACTTCATTTCTTTTGAAATTTGTTTATCCGGTACCTGCTTTGCAAGTCATCCTAGTATTTTGCTTCGTATAACATTGAGTCACCCTTGAATGATTACAGCGATAAAGAAATATTCAGCTTTCAAAATTCCTTACCAAATGATGACAGTGCCCATGCAGCGGTATTAAGATGGCTTCGCTACAACTGATTCGTAGCTTCCACTTTAACGTTATTGAAAATTAATTGCTGGTAGTCTTAAATTCCATCAAGTGTGTAAGCCTTCTCTTACACAGTGAAATGTATTGGCAGTGTAAAATTATAACAGTAATAATTTACAATTTCAAGACTACGCACACATGAGACATACTGTCACGTGGTGGTGATAAGGTCGATGACAAATGAAGAGTCGGTAATTGCACTTACTTAACTCTTTATTGGGCTGACTTACGCCCGCAAAAGAACTAAGCAACTCGGGGGCGGCGATAGCAACAAACGTGCTCGTCGATCGTCGAACAAAGAATGCCCGTCACACTCGTCAACGCTCAATTTAAAGGCTGCTCAGAACAATCTAGATAACGTCGCAAATTGCTACTAGCACAACCTCGTACATTGTAGGAACATACGCAAGTCATCGGAATTTCAAGACAGATCTCGAAGCATCGTTCGCGACAAAGAAAATTATAACGCGTCTTATCGCGACAACGAGCATGAACAAACAAGGCTACAGAATTGATATGCGTTATGGCACGTTCACACTGGCGGGAAACTTCCCGCAGCGGCGCAGTGTCGACGGCGCCGCTGCGTCGCAGCTCCTCGGAATGAAGCTCACACTACGCGCGTTTTTCCGCTGCGGTTGTCGTGGAATGCAGAGAGAGGAGGCGCTGAGGGAGTACCCTAACGAGTTGAGCGAGAACGCGATAGTCGCGTGACACCAGAGAAGACGGGAAAACGCGCTCTTTTCCCGCGTCGTCGTCTTGATCGTCTGCTAGCTTTTCTCCCGTCGCCCTTTTTGTCCGGAGGATGGCTGGTTCTAACGATGAGCTTTTGGCTACTGTCAACGTACTAATACTTGTTTGTTCGTTGCTTGTGCACCGTCGCCGTGCACGGAATGCGCGCAAGCGCCGATTTTGTTTGCGACCCATGTATCGCCGCCGAGATCAAGAAGGGCAGGCACGCCTTTTGTTGCCACGGATGCGAGCGGAAGACGAGGCCTACTTTCGCGAGTAAGTACTGTTTCTTGTGACGCATTCGTGAAGTCGGTGCTCGTCGTACGGGGTATAACTGACATAACACCTGTCCTCTTTTAGCTACCTTAGGATGCCTCCCAGCACCTTTGACACTTTGCTGGGCTTTGTCAAGCACAGCCTCGGCCGTCAGGTGACTCCATTTAGAGATCCGATTTCGGCCCACGATCGACTGGCAATTACAGTACGGTGAGTGTCCATGACGAATCTTATCCAATTAAAATGGTTGACAGCTTACCGCAGATGTATTTGCTGAACCTGCTCCGTATAATGTGGTGCGCTGTTAGTACCTTTCAATGCTGTAGAACTAGACACATTGTTTGTTTTAATTTTTAATTAGTTCGGTCTTCTTACATAAGGTACCGATCAGTTTATTGCTGCTCAATATCTCTATTATATATGTGATTGTTTTCCAGGTTTCTTGCAAATGGGGACACATTCCGCAGCTTGTTGTATAATTTTTTAATTGGCCGATCAACAGCTTCAGTCCTCATAAGAGAAACCACAGCTGCAATATGGAAGAATCGATGGGATAAATACATTCCTTTTGCTCAGACTGAGGTAGAATGGAGAAAGGTGAGAGAAACTATTTTTCTAAAAAAAATCTTTGGGAAACAAACATCTCTTTTCTCCAACAAACCGCAGAACGTGTTAAAACATTATATGCACATGTTGCCGTGACATGTAGTGCAAGTTGAATGGAATGGTCAGTGCTACACCCTGGAGTGCCTCCTTTACTTCATTCTTTTTGTGCTGTGATTACGCAGTGAAATCTCGCATCTTCAGATGTTTTTTTATATGGATTGTTTTGTTTTGCGAGACCTACGTGTAAATGTTTGAAACTCGTGAAATTATTTGTTTCATAAAGAAAATAGTTTCAGCCGAACAAACAGGAAGCAGAGATGAGGACGTTTATGTTTGCATAATTTTAATTGATTGATCATTATATGCACTATTCCCTCTCCCCACTTCTATAAAAATGTTTACTAAGCCAGCTACTGCTGCCAAATTTGTGTCTGTTTCAGATTGCATTGAACATGGGAAATTATTGGAATTTTCCAAATTGCATTGGAAGCCTTGACGGCAAGCATGTAAACATTGAATGCCCAAATAACTCTGGGTCAAGAAACATGATCTACAAAAAAACTTGCAGTCTTATCCTTTTGGCCTGCTGTGATGCACATTACAGGTAAAGTTATTACCTGCACTTGGTTTCAACTTATTTCTAGCCATGTACAGCTCGGTGCTTTGCTCTTTTGGTTGTAGCAACGGTAAACATTAATGTCAAAGCTGACTGAATGCTGTAAGAAATGCAGCAGCAGACAATGAGCATCTGCAGAGAAATATTTTACGACGGAGCGCTATGTAACAAAAACACGAGTCCTAGACACGTGCTGATAGCATGCATTTAATATTTTTAGCAATATCTGAGTAAAATATTCTCCTATAGTGGCGTCATTTATTTTGGAGAGGTGTAACGTAGTCTTTCTCACCTGCTATTATAGCACTCATTATTAGTTTAGTGATTTCCTTCTCTTATGACATTTGTTTCAGATTCACATATGTGGATCTTTGCCATTATGGTGGTGAAGGGGACTCAGGAATATTTTTACGTTCAAATTTGCTGAAAGATCTCACCAACAACTGGTGTGGTGTTCCAGCCCCCACCGCTGTCGGGTCGGCAGGTGACATTCCCTACGTTATTGTAGGTGATGAAGTCTTCCCTTTGAAGAGATTCCTCATGCGTCCCTATGCCCGTCGTGGTGAGCCTGTTTATGAATAGCATTATGCATTTTATAGCCAGTAATTTCCTGATGCTCACTACAGCTGGTCTTGTTGCCCAGGAGGTAATTCTGTTATTTGTTTTCCATTTTAGAGCAAATATCTGGGTGAAGTACCCTAGTCGAATGGGACCAAACAGCATTATGCTCATTTAAATAGACAGTTTTGCTTGTGATCTTTGAAGTCCACATTAAAATCTCTATTTTTTTGTCACAGTAACCAGCCACATATTTTTACTCAAAAGCAACGGTACTTGCAGTAATCAAACTAGGTTTTTTAAGTCAAATATAGAATGCAAGCCATCCTTACTGACACGATGCCTTTTTTAATGTGCCATCCAGAGCAGTAAGCATTTAGTCAAATGCAGCCATTATCCACTTTATTTTTCATTGTTCCTTTATGCTGTAGTGCTAAAATTTAAAATGATTTAAAGTGGCAAGTTGCTTTCTATTAATATGCCTCATGCTTTCATTTACAGACTTGCAGAAGCACAGATTAAGCCCATCTGGACGTGAGGAGTACCAGCAGGGAGCTACTTTTAATGATTGTTTAAGCCGGGCTCGCCGGGCATTGAAAATTCGTTTGGAATTATGGCGGCAGGATGGCGAATATTAAGGAGGCCCTTTAGAGCATCAGACGGAACGACGGAAAATATCTGCAAGGCATTTGTTGTGCTGCATAACTTCATGATGTCGGAGAGCGCATTGGCACGATCTGCCTACAGCCCACCTGGCTATGCCGACAGTGAGGACTGGCAGGGAAATGAGACTGCTGGCTTATGGAGGACAGACGGCAATCACCTTCCAGGACTGAGAGAAATAAGTAGACAAGGCTGCCACTCTGCAAGGTTAATAGGGAAAGCCTATGTCAATCAACATTTTTATGCAGTGTATCTCGATGTTGTGTGTCCGATATATGGATGTGCGTGACAGACTGGCACAATATTTTGTCACGGATAGCAAAGTTCCATGGCAAGAAAGGATTTGCAACCGTGCAGGACGGAAGGTAAAACAAGCAGGATAATGCTGTATCTGCTCTAAAAGATATTCTTTAAAATTAATGCAGGCATCATACTCTTGAATTCAAACAATTGTTAGCTTTATTTCCCTTCAAAATTCTAGACTTTCTTGCTCAACTTCGTACAAAATTTTAGATATCTTAAATATAGCTTCCGATCGCTGCCTTGGTGTTAGAGCACGAAGCTTCGCAGTGACTAAACGGTCCGCGGCGTCACTGTCGTCGTCACATTCTTGTTCATTCTTTTGTTTTTTCCGTCATGCTAGCAAGACTGCCAGCACATCTGTCAAGGCTCGCCTTGACGCAGTCTTCAAAAGTGTCCGCTGTCTTTTTCTTCCTTCTGCAAAATGATGAAAACTGCATTGTTTCACACCATTTTTTTAATCTTTTATCTCAGGAAGTATGAAACTTGCAAGTACATACCGTGAAGGTGGCCCACCTGAAGGTGTTCCTTTGGACGGCCTTGAGAAGAAAAAGCACAAAAAGTTAATAAATGACTACATGACAAAGTTTGCTTGCTTGCTTGTCTACCTGGCTGGGGGTGTGTATCGGCCAAGTAGCTCAGTCTCAGCTGGTGCAGGGCTAAGAGGCGGCGGCCCCCAGTTTTGAGCCGTTGTAGGGCTAATAGACCCTGGAACCCTAGCTTGAGCAGGTGCTGGGCTGCGTGACAAACAATGCATTTCCATACTTTCTGATATATATCAATTACTGCAGGCAGTTCCTGCTAATGTCAGTAAAAAGGCTGGTAGATGCTTACCTTCTGTCGTCGGCATCTGAGTTGACAACTGCGTTGTCATACCTGAATTAAATAAAATGCGAGAAGTGCTTCAATGCGAGACAATGCAAGAAGTGCTTCTGCAGGGCTCTGGCTGCTTATATTGTCACGATATTGGCGACTAGGGCTAGGCTATCAGAGCCGGTGCAGGTGGAATTATAAGGTCCAAGCTTTAGGTACGTTCTTCTAGTCCGGAGCCGATTCACTTCGTCCTTTTTCTCCGAGCGCTACTTCAACGTCTTTCGCTGCGAGCGCCCCATGGCATTCCTCCCTCCTTAAGCGTGACGCACACGGCACACGTGCACACAGGTGAACAAAAGTAAACGAAAAAAAAAGTTTGCAGATGCCGTCTTTCAGTTACCGCGTAAAATACGGCTTCATGCGTAGGACATGAACTGTCTCTGGACGAGGTAGCCGACGGCCTCTCTGCTCTGGGCCATCTGGGAGGACCTCATAGTTAACGTCGCTGAGGCGCCGCAAGACTTTATATGGTCCGAAGTAACGGCAAATCAGCTTTTCTGATAGGCCACGGCGTCGAACAGGAGTCCACACCCACACCTGGTCCCCGGTGTTGTAGGAAGCTTGTTTGTGGCGGAGGTTGTACCGGCGTGAATCCTTGTCCTGTTGCTGGGCGATGTGGACGCGTGCTAGTTGGCGTGCTTGCTCAGCATGTTGGGCAAAGTGTTCGGCGTCAGTAGAAAGCTCGGTATCTGTTTCGCAAGGGAGCATTGCGTCCAGCATCGTCCGAACCTCTCTGCCGTAAACTAGGCGAAACGGCGTGAAGCGTGTCGTCTCTTGGACTGCCGTATTGTACGCGAATGTCACATATGGTAGGATAGCATCCCAAGTCTTGTGCTGGGCGTCGACATACATCGCCAGCATGTCCGCAATGGTCTTATTAAGCCTTTCAGTCAGCCCATTGGTCTGCGGATGGTAAGCAGTAGCTTTTCGATGCGCCGTACCGCTGAGATGAAAAACTTCGGCCATCATTTGTGAAGTAAAGGCAGTCCCTCTGTCAGTAATAATACAGGTCGGAGCACCGTGCCGCAGCATGATCTGGTGTACAAAGAAATGGGCAACCTCCGATGCTGTACCACTAGGTAACGCTTTGGTCTCGGCATATCGAGTCAGGTAGTCTGTGGCGATGATTATCCAGCGGTTGCCGCCTGAGGATCGAGGGAAAGGACCGAGAAGGTCCATGCCGACTTGATCAAACGGTGCGCGTGGTGGTATTATGGGCACGAGAAGGCCTGCAGGCTTTGATTGCGGAACCCTCCGACGCTGACATTGCCGACAGCTCTTAACATAGCGCTTAACGACAGTTGCAAGGTTAGGCCAGTAGAATGCTTTTCGTATTCTAGCAAGTGTGCGAGTATAGCCCAAGTGACCAGAAGTTGGTTCATCGTGGCACGCGGAAAGGATTTCCTCTCGCAGAGCTGCGGGTACCACGAGGAGGTAGGTTCTCGAATCGGATCTAGAGCTGTGCTTATAGAGTACACCACTTCTCAGGCAGAAAGTTGAGAGGCTCCGAGAAAAGCACTTAGGTATTGTGGCTGGCTGACCTTCTAAATAATCGATCAGGGCTCGTAACTCTGGATCAGCACGCTGCTGATGAGACATATCTGAAGCATCAACAGCTCCGAAAAAACTGCCAGAGTCACCCGTATGTGGTGAATTGAGCTCGACGGGCGCACGAGAGAGCGCGTCAGCATCTTCATGTTTATGTCCGGACTTGTAGACTATAGTAAGGTCAAACTCCTGTAGGCGAAGGCTCCATCGCGCCAGGCGGCCGCATGGGTCACGCAGGTTGGCCAGCCAACACAAGGAATGGTGGTCAGTGACCACTTTAAATGGGCGACCATAAAGGTAGGGGCGAAATTTTGCAGCCGCCCAAATTATGGCGAGGCATTCCTTCTCAGTAGTTGAATAGTTCATCTCGGCGCGGGATAAAGCACGGCTGGCATAGGCGACGACTCGTTCCACACCCTCTTGACGTTGCACGAGAACCGCCCCAAGGCCAATGTTACTGTCGTCAGAGTGGATTTCTGTTTCACCGTGCTCATCGAAATGGGCTAGAATAGGCGGCGATTGGAGACGGAGACGCAACTCGGTAAAAGCAGCTTCTTGCTCGTGACTCCAAACAAAAGGGGTGTCTCCCCGGGTGAGCCGAGTCAGCGGTTCAGCAAGATCAGCGAAGTTATCGATAAAACGGCGGTAATAACTGCACAAGCCGAGAAATCTGCGGACAGCTTTCTTGTCACGTGGAATCGGAAATTTCGCAACAGCAGTAAGCTTGTCAGGGTCGGGCTTCACGCCGGCAGCGCTTACGACATGACCGAGGAATTTAAGCTCTTGGTAGCCAAAGTGACATTTCTGTGGCTTAAGCATCAAGTTAGCGGATCGAAGGGCTTCGAGTACTGACCGCAGGCGTTTAAGATGTTGTGAAAATGATTCTGCGAAGACCACCACGTCATCTAGGTAGACTAGGCAACACTGCCATTTAAGCCCGGCGAGGACAGTGTCCATCATCCGCTGAAATGTGGCCGGCGCGGAACAAAGTCCGAAAGGTAGAACTTTAAATTCGTAAAGTCCGTCGGGTGTGACAAAGGCCGTTTTTTCACGATCTCGCTCATCTACCTCAATCTGCCAATAGCCACTTTTTAGATCGATTGACGAAAAGTACTTCGCACGCCGAAGGCGGTCGAGAGAGTCGTCAATCCGCGGCAAGGGGTATACATCCTTCTTGGTTACGGCGTTCAGCTTGCGGTAATCGACGCAAAAACGTAACGTGCCGTCTTTCTTTTTAACTAGAACGACTAGGGAGGACCATGGGCTATTTGAAGGCAATGGGAGTCTGATGCACTTTTGACGATGATGCAAAACACTCTCTGAATTCAAGTAACAATGAAAACAGCTGTTCACGCTGGCTCACCGATAGCTCTGAGCTAATATCGAGGTTGTCGAGGGATGTGGGCGGTGGCACGGTTTCTGTGGACAAGCACTCGGAGACTTCAGATATGCGTTCCGCGAAAGCTACGGAAGTATTCCGAAAAAGGTGTCGATACTCGTGCGAAAAATTGGTAACAAGTACCTTGGACTGGCCACAGTTAAGATGGATCAAACTGCGAGCCACACAGACCCCCTGCGTCAACAGTAACGAGAGGTTAGTTTCGGCTATTGCATCACCATCGTGAAATGCATTGCATTTGACATTAACGAAGGGGCTGGTTCGGGGTGGCAGCGTGACACTGTCCGCATAAACTCGAAGCACATTGAGTGGTCGCTGTGTACTGCTGAGGGCCACTGCTTTCTCAGTTGAAAACGAGACCTTAAAATCCCGGAGGTCAATAATTGCGCCATATTCCCGAAGAAAATCTACGCCCAGAATTAGGTCACGTGAGCAGCTTTTCAGAACGAGGCAGCTTACCACAAATGTCGACTCTTGAATTTGAACCCTGGCCGTGCACATGCCTAGAGGAGTAACCAGATGACCACCCGCAGTGCGAACGTGTGTGCCAGCCCACGGAGTCAAAACCTTCTTGAGAATCGTGGCAATCTGGCTGCTCAAAATAGAATAATCAGCGCCAGTGTCCAACAAAGCTCGAACATGGCGACCATCCAGTATTACTGGTATGTCCAACGACAGCTTCTCGCGAATATCAGGCTTCTGAGTGTTTGAGTGCTCTGCGTCGGTGTACGCGGTATGCTTCACCTGCAATTCGTCGTTGTTGCAGGCGCGTTGTTGCGGTGTCCGTTCCACCGGCAATTCTTCGTCGTTGCGGGTGCGTTGTCGTGTCATCTGTTCCACCGGCAATGCGTCGTTGTTGCGGGTGCGTTGTTGCGTCGTCTGTTTCACCGGCAATTCGTCGTTGTTGCGGGTGCATTGTTGCGTTGTCTGTTTCACCGGCAATTCGTCGTTGTTGCGGGTGCGTTGGTGCGTCGTCGGTTCCACCGGCAATTCGTCGTCGTTGCGGGTGTGTCGTGGTGGCGTCGAGGTAGCGTTATAATCGACAACCGCGGACTTTTCCAATGTCGATTCGTAGAGTTTCCGTGTCCTCGTCGATGGGGGGTCTCCCGCGCAGCGATGTCCAGCGAGCCTACCCCCGAAGGTCGCTGGTTTCAGTTTTCCCGCTGGGGGCTGGGCAATCGGCCCTGCGCTGCCCATGAGGACCTCGCAGCAGATGGCGAAGGGCGAGCCCTGGGCGACGGTGATCGAGATTGCCGCAGACGAGACGGAACACCACGGCGCTGGTCATTGAGGAAATCTTCAACGGCTCGGGGCCGTTCGCCGTAGCGAGGCCGCGGAGAATCGGCGGAAAAACCTTCGAGGTCCAGTCGACGGTAGGGACAGCGCCGATAGACATGTCCTGGTTCGCCGCAGTGAAAGCATAAAGGGCGTCGGTCGGGGGTACGCCACTCGTCTGCTTTCCGTCTAGACTGTCGGGAATCCGTTACGTACTGGATCACGGGGGCCGGTGTTGTTGGTGCAGCTACGTTAGCAGGAATTGGGGTCGGCGACTGGGGTGGCGAGTACTGTAGCACCTCGGCGTATGTGGGACGCTGGCACTCAGGTGGCGTAAGGGGAGGAGCAGGGTGAGGTTCACCGCTTGGAAACGGAGGCCGGAGCGCTTGCTGCACTTCGTCGCGGACAACGCTCGCAATGGAAGCAGAAGCTGGTTGATGTGCGCCATACAGCAGTCTGAGTTTGTCGCGCACAATCGAACGTACGAGCTCACGTAGCGCCGATGCGTCCATGCCATGCGATGGTAACTCGGCAGAGACGGAGGTGGCGTGGACGGTACGATTCTGTGCCGAAGCTCGCTGCTGAAGCACTCTTTCTATTGTGGATGTTTCCGCAAGGAATTCTGCGACAGTTTTCGGTGGGCTGCGCACCAGGCCAGCAAAAAGCTGCTCTTTAACGCCAAGCATAAGGTAGCGCAGCTTTTTGTCCTCGGACATTGTAGGGTCTGCCCGCTTGAAGAAGCGTGTCATGTCTTCGATATATGCCGCGACCGTCTCGTTGGGCATTTGAACCCAAGATTGGAGAGCGCGTTCGGCCCGTTCGCGGCGATCTGAGCTACCGTAAGCAGCCGCAAGATGACGCTTGAACTCACTCCAGGTTGACAGCTGGTCTTCATGGTTCTCGAACCATGTCCGAGCGCCATCTTCAAGGCTGAAGTAGACGTTGCGAAGCCGGGCGGCGTCATCCCAGAGGTTGAAGGTAGCTACCCTTTCGTAGTGCTGCAACCAGTCGTCGACGTCTTCATAGTTGTCCCCGTGAAAGGTCTTTGGGACGCGGGGGTTCTGAATCGTCACGTAAGTAGGGGCCGCTCCAGGCATTGCGACGACGTCGTGGCTGCCGGTAGTCATAGCCGATGGGGAAAACTCAGGTGGTAGGCATCGTTGCCTGCGGCTGGTGCGGTGAACAGGTGTTTCTTCGAATATATGACCAGCACTCCTGCTTAGCGGAGGGGTACGGGACATCAGACCTGACCTCCACCAGATTTGTCACGATATTGGCGACTAGGGCTAGGCTATCAGAGCCGGTGCAGGTGGAATTATAAGCTCCAAGCTTTAGGTACGTTCTTCTAGTCCGGAGCCGATTCACTTCGTCCTTTTTCTCCAAGCGCCACTTCAACGTCTTTCGCTGCGAGCGCCCCCTGGCAATATCAGCACTGCATCAAATAATTGTATTGAAATATGACATTCCTTGTACTCTCCATGTACCAACACTGCTTGAAAACATACTGAGAAGCACAAATGTATGGTTTATATCCTTGTAAGGTGCAAAAACGTCGAAATTTGTAGTGTGTAGTGTATAGCACAGTACACACTTGCTTATTGAGTGTGTACTTACATTCCCAGAAGCTCCATGTCTGGAGACCTCTGGTTTGTGTCAGTACTGCATGAAATAAGCACACTGAAGATTGAAATGACCTCTCAGCTTGCCTCAACACTGCTTAAAATACAATCAGAAGCTTGACATTATTGCATACGTTTGCCAGCCAAACATGCCGACAATACTGCCTACCTTTCTGGGGTAGCAGACCTGCTGCAACTTAGTTGACTCGGCCCCTGTGATTGTCTGCATAACAGACGCCACACAAGAACATTTTGGTGCTCAGGCATACAAGCATGCAGATCACAGCTGCAGGTCATAGCTATACATACCCGGTTTTCTTTCGTATGTTTGTCGTGATCTTGAGGTGCAAAAAAAAAAGAAAAAAAACGTTTACAGCACTGTAAGTGAGGCAATATGCTTAATTCTTCTAACTTTCCGAGGCGTAAATGTTCAAACGACGCGAAATGAGAACATGGAATTTGCAATATTTCTCGGGAGATATCAAAGAATGTTTTAAAATCGCACCTCACAATAGCAAAGTGCCGCAAGCACAAATGGAGCTGGAGACTGCTAAGTATGGCCTGCCACTAGCGCAGCCTGGTCGAAAACTACTTTTCAGTGATATTGGGGCTAAGCACGCGTTTCGAAAGTGCAAACGAAAAGGTGTGCATGAAAAGAAGCGGTACGGGTTGTAGAGAAAGAATAATGGCGCTGAAAAAGTTCCGAGTAGGGCAAGCAAAGAAGGAAACATACATCACTGCTACAGCTTCCCACTGCGAAAATGGTAGCGGAACCTCTTTTGGAGCACTGTGGCTATGTACCAAGTCAGAAAAATATTCGCACTGAAAAGGTAAAACATAGCGGCAAAGGTGTCAGTATACTAACCTGCTGGCATAGTGCGGCGTGCTTCGCAGCATGCCGTCAATCAGGGGGAAAAGCGCCCACTTCTTCGCGCCGTTGTCGCCGTTGCCGGGCGCCCCACTCCGACATGTGGCGTCAATGCCGCTGATTATCTTCAGCCAACGGTCTCTAGGATTTTTAAATTTTGCGGACGCCTGGGAAGCTGCAGAAAATGTTTTTCTCGTGCTGACAGACACCTGTATCGACAACAGATACTAGACACTCCACAACGCAACAAAAACTATTACCTGTCAGGCCGAACTCCAGTCTGATTAATTCCCATCGGTTGTTTTTTAGATCCGTGTCCTTGTAGTCGTAGTGTGTCTTGTCGTAGAGGAAGCGGTAGGGTCGAATACATTCCAAAAAACGCTCAAATTCCTCAAGCCGCATGCTCATGCTGGAACAGCAACCGCAGACTGTCCCCCGCAGTACGCGCGCAGTATGCGCCTCCTCTGACGGGTCACTGAACTGGGAACGTCACGGTTCACGGTCGGTTGCGATTGGCTACTCCTTTGTGCGGAACCCCATCGCTCCACGGAACGTGAAACAAGTCAGCCTGCGGGAAAAAAACCGGCTTCTGCGGGAAGCAGCGCGCGGAAAACGTCCAGCGTTGCGCGTTTTCCCGCTAGTGTGAGCGTGCCTTTACAGAATCACAGTGATAACGCCGCATGCCGGCGGCTGTTAAAAAACAATAAATACAGTTTTGAAGGTTTCGCGGCATTACTCCCCCCTTAAAAAACATCGCCTCGAGGTTCCAAAACAAAGCAACTTAAACATAAACACTACAAAATTTAAACACCACATATTCCTTAACGCGCGCAATATGGCTTCAGTCGTACATGTACAATTTTTGGGCGTGCGCGTCGCCGTTGTAGTCCAGTGGCCCGACGAGGCGAATGAATTTGTACGGCCCAAAGTATCGACGCAACAACTTTTCCCTTAGTCCGCGATGGCGAATTGGTGTCCAAACCCACACTTGGTCTCCTGGGATAATGTCCGTGGCGACGTCGTAAGTTGTATCATCGGCTGTCGGTGCGCTGTTGGTCTTTAATACACAGCCGTGCAAGTCGTCGGGCTTCCTCTGCACGCTGCAGGTAGGCGGCGACGTCAAGGTTGTCCTCGTTGGTTACGTGCGGCAGCATTGCGTCGAGCGTCGTCGTGCGCTTCCTGCCGTACACAAGCTTGAACGGGATCGCTCTGGTCGTGTCCTGGACTGCCGTGTTATAAGCGAAGATCACGTACGGCAAGATGGCGTCCCAGGTCTTGTGTTCAGCGTCGACGTACATGGCGATCATGTCCGCGATCATTTTGTTCAGGCGCTTCGAAAGGCCATTGTTCTGGTGATGGTACGCAGTTGTTCGTCGATGGCTTGTATGACTGTATTTAAGGGTGGCTTGCGTCAACTCTGCTGTAAACGCCGTTCCCCTGTGCGTGATGAGCACTTCTGAGGCGCCGTGTCGCAAGGGAATTTGTTCGACAAAACGTTTGGCGACTGCTGCCGCGGTACCATTGGGCAGTGCTCTTGCTTCGTCGTAGCGGGTAAGATAGTCAGTGGCCACGATGATCAACTTGTTACCCATAGACGAAGCTGAAAAGGGGCCGAGGAGATCCATCCCAATTTGTTGAAAGGGCAGGTCTGGGGGCGGAATCGGGTTTAGTAGCACTGCTGGTCTGATAGGCGGAGTCTTGCGTCGTTGGCACTCACGACATGTCTTCACGTAGTGGGCAACTTCGGCAGGCAGTCGCGGCCAGTAGTACTTCTCCTGGATTCGACGCAACGTGCGCGAAAATCCGAGATGGCCTGCTGTGGGGTCATCGTGCAACGCATGGAGAATTTCCTGCCGGAGGTTTTTAGGCACTGCAAGAAGCTGCGCAGTCCTGCTGGGTGCGAAGTTCTTCTTCACGAGGAGCCCATTGCTTAACGCGAATGATGATAAATGTCGCCTTAACACACCAGGAGGGGAAGCGGTCTTTCCTTCTAAGTAATCGGCTAGCGCTTTCAGCTCAGGGTCTGATCGCTGTTCTTCTGCGAAACTGCTGGCGCTTACCGGTCCTAAAAGGCGTCGTCGTCATCGTCCTTCGGGGAAGCGTCGACGGGAGCGCGTGATAAGCAGTCTGCGTCGGAATGCTTCCGGCCCGACTTATAGACTACAGTCAAGTCAAATTCTTGAAGTCGTAGGCTCCATCTGGCAAGGCGGCAGGAGGAATCTTTCAAATTAGCCAGCCAGCAGGGAGCGTGATGGTCGCTTACACCCTTGAATGGTCGGCCGTATAGGTATGAACAAAACTTAGATGTGGCCCAGATGATCGCAAGGCACTCCTTCTCAGTCATCCAGTAATTGACCTCGGCTTTTGTGAGGGACCTGCTAGCGCAAGCGATTACTTTCTCCTGTCCGGCACTCTTCTGGACGTGAACGGCTCCTAGGTCCACACTGCTCGCGTCGGCGTGAATTTCAGTCTCAGAGTTTTCATCAAAGTGGCCAAGTACAGGAGGGCACTGCAGGCGGCACCTAAATTCTTCGAAGGCTGCTCCTTGCGGCGCTTCCCATTTAAAAGGTACGTCAGCCTTTGCAAGGTGCGTCAACGGTTCGGCGGCGGGAAATGTTTGACAAATCGTCAATAATAAGCGCATAGCCCAAGTAACCTGCGTACAGCTCTCTTGTCAGCATGCGGTGGTAATTGTGCGATTGCAGCTGTTTTCTCCGGGTCTGCCCGAACCCCATATTTGCTAACGATGTGACCTAGGAACCACAGTTCCTCGTAGGCGAAGTAGCACTTCTCTGGTTTTAACGTTAGTCCCGATGATTTCATGGCTTCCAACACTGTCTGCAGCCATTTCAAGTGGTCTTCAAAGTTTGACGAGAAGAGAACGACATCATCCAAGTATACCAGCCAAGTCTGCCGCTTCAAGCCCGCCAGCACAGTGTCCATCACTCGTTTAAACGTCGCTGGTGCGGAGCAGAGGCAAAATGCTATCACCTTGAACTCGAAAATGCCGTCCGGTGGGATGAATGCGGTCTTCTTGCGATCTCTTTCGTCGACCTCAATTTGCCAATATCCGCTCTTCAGGTCCATCGATGAGAAGTACCGTGCTTTGCAGAGCCGGTCCAGTGTGTCGTCGATGCGGGGAAGTGGGTAGACATCCTTCTTAGTTATCGTATTCAAGCGGCGGTAATCGACGCAGAAGCGAAGTGTGCCGTCTTTCTTCTGCACGAAAACGACTGGTGCCGCCCAGGGGCTGTTGGATGGCTGGTTCACGTCATCACGCAGCATTTCCACAACTTGATCGCGTATTGCCTGGCGTTCTTGTGGCGATACACGGTGGGGGCTTTGACGTAGTGGTCGAGTGGTTTCATGCGTGACGATCCGATGCATTGCCAACGGATTTGACGCAGCTTCGAGGCTGAAGATAAGCACTCGCTGTAGTTTTCAAGAAGAGTGGGAATCCGGTCCTGTCTGTCTCTGGGGAGCGCTGGGTTAATGTTGAAATTGGGCTGCTTGGCTCGGTTGGGTGCATGGTCTTCAAGTTGGCTGGGGAGGAAGAAAAGTTCTAGGGTTCCCGCTAGCTCGTAAAGGAAAGTAATCGTCATGCTCTTGTTAAGATGCCGGTATTCGTCGGTGAAGTTCGTGACGAGCACATCAGCTTGCCCATGACGGAAACGGACGATGCCTCTTGCGATGCCAAGTCCTCTATCCAGTAACAACTGAACCCCTTCCATGATTTCGACTTCTGTTGTAACCACAGGGACGATGACGCTTGATCGAGACGGTACAGTCAATTCTCAGTCGATGACGTTTAGAGCGACGTGTTGCATCGAAGTCGTCGTAGCAGGTGTCGCTTTGTCTGCATAGAGCTTGATGAGGTTGGATCGGAGGTCGATGATAGCCCTATGTTCATTTAGGAAGCCCATGCCTAAAATCACGTAGCAAGTGCAGTTGAACCGTTTGTTGATCGAACTAGATTTAGTCATCGTAGCCATACAAGAAACAAAGGTTGAGGATGAGCAGCAAACAGATAATATGGTGTTTGGTTTTCGGTCACGCTTCAATGTTTGTGTAAGCCATGCAGTCGGTTTGGCGGCAGGTTGCTGTCTTTTCCTGAGGAAAAGTGTAGGCATAGCAGTGGAGCAAGTAATAACTTGTTCAAGGGGGTTTCTTCGTGTGCGACATCAAGTACGAAACCTGTGCGGTGAGGGGGGTGGTCCTGTATGCACCAATGACACGAAAAGAACGGCGCGACTTTTTTGAGCAGTTGGTGCCTTTCCTTGAATGCAGTCGTGCGCTTATATTTTTGGGAGATTTCAACTGTGTTGTAGGCTCTAAGGATCGTTCGAATATAAATGTTGGAAAAGACCAAAGTGCCGAATTGCTGAAGTGTGTCCTCAATGAGTGCAGCTTAGAGGAAGTAACAGTCCAAGTGAATGGTGAGAAAACGTGTGCATTACACATTTCCAAGGTAGTAGTCACGCGCGACTTGACAGAATATATCTGTCGCAGGAGTTTTCGCCTACCTGTGAACAGTATGAAGTGAAGCAAGTGTCATTTAGTGATCATTGCTTAGTTACGGTCACGCTGGGCGGAACGAAGCAGTGTAAATCAAAATTGAACTAGGACTTATGGAAAATAAACTCGAGGATTACAGAAGACGAACTATTTTTAAGAAAAGTTATGAAAGCATTGATATTTTTATGAGAGCGAAACAGGCTGTATTGAATCCTGGGAACGATTTAAACAGGAGGTTAAAATGAATGCCATTGAGTGCTCTTTCATTATTAAGTATGAGGAAAAGAAAGAAGAAAAGCAACTGCAAGAGCTCTTAAAATATTTAGGGCGTTAAGAAGAACGAAAGCCGGGTATGTTCATGAATGATAAAAATTGCATCAAAGTTAGGCTAGAAGCTTTGGATGCCCAGAAGTACAGAGGCGCTGCGATAAGAGCGCGCGCGGAAATATGGCTCGGTGGCGAGACGCCAACAAAACGCACGCTCGCTGATGAAAAGCGATAACGGTTATCGAATACAAGGGGGAGAGGCATGATGATCAAGACAGAATTACGAGCGCCTTCGTGGAGCATTACCGTGAGCTGTTTTCGAGCAAAGCACGAAGTGAAGAAGGGTTTAGAGATAACCTTTTGCCTCTGATGCCAATATTACGCAAAGAAGTTACTGAAGCGTTAGAGAACGAAATAAGTGTGGTGGAAATAGAAAAAGATTGATGAATTGAATGTCGGAAAGTCCTCGAGGCCAGATGGTTTGAGTGCGGCCTTTTACAAGAGCCTTAAAAATGAGTTATCTGTCGTGCTCTATAGGCTTTTCAAGGAATGCTTTGATGTGGGTTATCATAACCCTGCCACCGTCGTTTAGCAACGCGCATACGGTCTTGGTTCCCAAGACTGATGAGCCAGCCATGCTTTTAAAAGTTACAAGCTATAGACCGATCACGTTAACAAATGTTGATTATAAAATTCTGATGAAGGTGTTAGCTAAGAGGTTGCAATACATTATAAAAGATATTGTTGGACCTCATCAAACATGTGGAATAAAGACCAGAAGCATATTTAATAATATTGATGTGGCGTGTAGTGTGTTCGAGTGCTGCGATGCTCTAAACAGGAGAGCGGCCATGTTTCAAGTTGATTTTGAAAAAGCATTTGATCGTGTGTCTCATGAAATATTGTACAGTTTGTTGGAACATATTGGCGTTGGTGCCGTTGTATTGAAAGGAGTTAAACTGGCTTATGCATGTTGTTCTACACGCCTTATGATTAACAAAGCGTTATCTGAAAGAATTGATGTAAGAGCATCTGTGCGGCAGGGATGTCCACTGTCTCCTCTCCACTTTGCTATATATTTGGAACCGTTGTGTAGAATGGTAATTGCTAACGAATACATCCGTGGTTTTAAGCTGGAAATATGTGAAGTGAAAATATTGGCATACGCAGATGATGCGGCGCTTTTTTGTGAAGACCGCGAAAGCGTTTCGGAAGCTTTGAAAGTAACACAATAGTATTGCGGCAGACTGGTGGTGCTGTTAATTTAAAGAAAAGTCTCGGAGTCTGGCACGGGGAATGGGAAGAGGAACCGGAAATTTTCTGTGGATTAAGGTGGGCTACAAAGCCCGGAGTTTTTTTTGAGTCCCTTTGGACAAATACGGGGAAATACGAATTTCTGGAATGAAAAAGCAGAAGAAATACGGGAAAGGACGAAATGATGGATGGGACGTAACCTCTCTATTTTCGCCCGTGCGACTGTATGCAATACCTTTTTGCTTGCAAGAATAATGTATTTACTTCAAGTATTGTATTGTGCTCGAATCAATATACAAAGGTTCCATCGTGTATTTGCGGTCTTCATTTGGTCGTCCAACTGGGAACGAATTAGCAGAGATAATCTCTTTCGACGAGTTAAAGACGGAGGATTGTCTCTAATGCATCTATATGTGCGGCAGATGGTTTTAAGGTTTTGTTTCCTACGTGACCAAAAAGATGCATTCCTGAGAACCTTTATGCAAATCATTCTATCCAGTGCAATGCCAGAGTTTATAGTGTCTTCATGCTCTGCTCGGGGATACACTGTGTCACGCTTCCTGCTAGAAGTGGTGTGGTCGTTCAGGTTTTTGCGCGTGCGGTACTCTTTAGAGTATTTAGCGACGGTACCACCTAAGCAGCTGTACAAGGATCTTATTTCACAATTGTTTCCAGCTCCATTGTACAGAACCATATACTGTGAAGGCCCAGGGAAAGACGTGCTCAAGCGAGTTAAAAACATGACTGTTGCACCGGGCGTAAAAACATTCTTTTTTAAATTGCATACAGGAACCCTCCCAGTCAAAACATGGATGGAAGAAAAGGGCCTTTTTGTACCTTGGAGCTCAAACTGTACTATGTAGGAAACCTGCTACAGTTGAGCATGTGTTCCTGGATTGTTGGGATGCGGTATTTTACTGGGATGTGTTACAAAGGAAACTTAAAAAAGACCTGCCAATGACGCCACGTGGAATTCGGTACCTGACCACTGTTAATGATGATTTTCAGTATGACCTCATCATGCTATTGGGCCTTCACAGTATTTGGAGGAGTAGGATGGCTTATAGACACTGTGATGTCCATGCACGATCTGTATGTGATTATTTTATTGAACAAGTGTATAAACTAAAAGAAATTTTGAAGCAGCAAGACGCTGCGGAGGAGGTCTTGAGTCTGATGGGCGAACTTGTGGTAATGAAAGTCCATTAGACACGGTTGTCAGCCAAGGGGCATGGCAACCACGATCTTTTACTGATGTATTTCTACCAATTCATGCAATAAAGAAAAAAAAAAGCCTTCGTGGTAAACAGGAACGGCGTCTGCCTCCCGATGGGAAGGTCCGAGTTCAAATCCCATCTCGCGCTTCAGTGCCAATGCGCTCTACTCAATTTGGCAACCTAGGACTGCTAATTGAGCCAGGTAAAGTACTCTAGTGAGGTGACAATAAGCTGAGCACTCAGCACCGGGTTGTGTAATCTCCCAACCAAGAACTGATAGAGACAAGATTGCTACTTTTTGCTGGCGTCGCCGATAACGCTGACGCCAATTTTTGTAGAGAGCTCTAGGCCTTTACTAGCTTTACATTAAAAAGGTTAGATGGAGCCAAAGCGGAGGAGGAGCGCGAGAGCGCGCAGACGGGAAAGCACAGAACAAGTCTTCACATAAAAATGTAGTGTATGCTAATCGAAGTACAAGTGATGCAAAATGGCAAATATTAATGTAGCGTCTGAAAAGGAATTTATTATCTGCGGCTTGCCAAAAAAAAAAGAAAATCTGGCTATCGCATTGACGAATGAAGAAATATTGGGAGATACACAGTTTAAGCGGGAAGGGCGTTTCTACTGAACTCTGTATGAGGAGAGAACGAGATTTCGAAAGTAGATGTTTTCAAGAATTTCCCCTCAATTTATTCTCCCTATGGTGTTACCTATTTATTTGGCAATTCACATCTTCTATAGACCAGTCTTCATTCCTAGGCTAATGTGGTAAACCTGAAATAATAAAAGAAGCTTTTACTGGAAGTGCAAATCTATTATTCTTTAACGAAAACTTCAATTATAATTTTTCAGTTATGCTTCAATTCTAGAATTGCAAGGTTGTAAACTTTCTGGGAATGCTGCAGTTCATGTTTGTTTGATGTTAACGTCATAAATGACCCAATTGAGTTGGTGTCCACCTTTTATATCCTAGTAATATTTCCTATTGTTTTAAATCACACAGAAGCCGAGTAATCTAGCATGGGCGTGAAGCAAGTTGCATAAATTCATTTGTTAACCGGACTTTCCAAGCCATCTGCCTAAGTATCAAGTTATTATTTCCTGCTTTGGTTATTACAGTGTATATCTGGGCTGTTGATATTTCCCAAGAACTTGCAAATGTGAAAAAAAAATTTCGATCATTCGTAATTAAAACGAAAGATGTTCCTTTTTTTAATCGAGGTTCTTCCGCTAGATGGAACAACTTCAGTGTATCCTATTTAGGTAACTGTGAATTCTCTAGTCCAGGCCATCAGTAATGTGATATAGTATCCCTTTCTTTGAAAAATCTCTTAACTGACATTTAATATGTCATAATATTCGTTATTATTAAGGATACCACCTTTAAATATGTTTGAGCCACCACAATGTCTTAGGCTGAGCCACAGTTGTCAATAGTCGGTCCAATCCTAAAACCTCCTAAAGCAGAAAGTTGGGCGAGTTCAATGTCAAAACGGCTAGCCGGCTTGGAAACTCATGGTAATTGGGCCAGGTTATTCTTAATGGCCCGCATTCTCAACGGGACCGCATCTCAGTGGCAGCTGACGGGGACGTCATCGGTTCCCTGCGAACCATCGTCGACAACACGGAATGCCATCCAATGCTGCCGGCAGAGCATGGATTGTGAACTCAGTTTTCATTTTCTTTTTATTTCTTCAAAGATATCTGTCCAGGTGCATTACATTGGGGTTAGTACAAAATTTTCGATTTCAGTGTAAATACGTTTGATCAGGTGATCTCTAAAGTTTTTCACGCTACTTCTGCAATGCCTAAGCCGCACGGCAGTGTCGAGCTGGGGTCCTTATATACTCGTGGTCAGATCGCGCGCAATATGTCGATATAGCTTGTGCTGCTTGGCGGTTCGCGGGCCAGCCATCGTCGGGCTGCTTCACGCATTTGTAGAGGGCACATTATTCGGCTCACTGCATATCAGCAGCGGTCAGGCGCTACCATATTATCAAGGTTTTTGTCTTTGGTTTTGCGCAGACACACCCTCAAGAAAAAATTGGCCACGCACAAGACAATGAAAACTTGATAGTAAAGTACAGATGATACGATGAGGTGCAGGAGAGAATTTTGAACTCACTACTGATGTATTCCGGGTTAACTTTAAACAACACAATGTAGTTTGGAGTCTACAGTCAGACTCCTCCCGCACCACTGCTGTATCGCGGGCAGGAAAAGATATCACAGTTGTAGATATAAACAAACAGGTCCAACTGTACAAACTGTTTTCGTAAGGAAAATATAAAAAAATTGGCAGCCGCTTAGCTTGGTTAAGCCTGGTAATCACGAAAGCAATAGCTATGGCTACGCCTAGGTTGAGCTGGTGGTGTAGTGGTTGTGGTGCTTTTGGTTATGCTTATGGTTATGCAGTGATTCACTCTGGCCACGTCATATGCTTCAACTATTGTTTATTGCGGGGTGCTACCTGGTTATTCTATGTATAACTAGTAGCGAGGCAAAGGAGTGCCGTGGCTGCAAAGATATTCTTTGTTATGGGTGAGGTTAAGGCAGAATGTACAACTGCTGCTCCGGCACCGGCTGCAACGGCATTCTTTACGGCAGCAGAAATGAAAGCATCCCTGGAGACTGCGTTCGTTCCACCTGCTGCTAGGCCACCTCCTATAGTATCCAATGTTGCACCCCCGGTGGTAGCTGCGGTAGGAGTGGGAGTTAGGTCGCGGTTGGTAGCTACCGCCCCGCGAGTTGACGGCGCGAGTTGGGGGCCCTGTTTTTGCGGCAGATGGGATGACGTCACCTCACTACGCGAACGGCTGAAAAGTGAAATTAGTATTGCTTTCGCAATAATAAGATAGATTTTTGTTCTGGATCTAAAACGCAAGGATGGCAGTTCACTAAAATCATGACAAGCAAAGTCGGTCTGTTTGCGCCGCCGTTGATTTGAAACCCGTTGTCATTACGTGTTCTTACTAAGACTATGTTAGCCTCAAGAGCTGCCTACTGACCCCTACACGCCCTAGGCTAAAGACCGGCACAAAACGCATGCGAACTCGTCAGATGCGGGTCCTCTACCATCTGCCATATACCATGAATTGGAGAAAAGATTAGTATATTAAGGAACTCATGGTTGTAACTGCCTGCGAAATATTACCTGTAAGAGTCTAAGCGCTATGTGCGGGATGCCTTGATTTGTGGCGAAACTCGGGATCTCCCCCACACTCAAGAGGCACGTTGAGGTTAACGATGGAGTGGTATCAACAGATGAAATCGTACACTCTGCATGCCATCGACTCTTGCTTTATTGAGAATCCCACTTGGATTATCACTTCCTGAGCGTCATTTCATGGGTTTCATGTGCATTCGACAAATTACAACTCACGCGACCTGAAGTCTGCTGCATTATTTCGTACTCCCGAGTACATCACTTTCGCTCGTTACCTGTATAAGCAGCATTTCAGCGCATGTGAACTGGATGCGTTTTGGGATAATTATTGGGATGGAGCGCATTTGGCAAGCACTCACAGATTATGACTAGCAGCTTACCGGTATCGATAAAGAGGAAAGTATATAACAGTTGCATCTTACCTGTACTCACCTATGGGGCTGAAACATGGAGGCTATAAAAGAGAGTTCTGCTTAAGTTGAGGATAACCCAGAGGGCCATGGAACGAAAAATGGTAGGGGTAACATTAAGAGACAGGAAGCGTGCAGAGTGGGTCACAGAAATAACTCAGGTTACCGACATTCTAGTGGAAATTAAGAAGAAGAAATGGACATGGGCAGGACATGTAGTGCGAACAGAGGATAACCGATGGTCGCTGAGGGTAACAAACTGTATTCCAAGGGAAGGAAAGCGTAGCAGGGGGCGGCAGAAAGTTAGGTGGGCGGATGAGATTAAGAAGTTCGCAGGGGTCAAGCGGATGCAGCTAGCACAGAACCGGGTTAAATGGAGAAATATGGGAGAGTCCTTCGCCCTGCAGTGGGTATAATTAGGCTGATGATGATGATGATGATGATGATAGACCAACACCGATCTGTGACGTAAGCACGATGCGGTGGCGCTTCTATCGCCAGCGTGGTCCAACTGGGGGTGAAAAATAGGCTTAGTGCCCATAGGAATACATGGAAATATTCCAAAGCAGTTTTCTAATTTCACCTGTCATCTGTGATGGCGTTATTCGGTACAGAGCAACCATAAACGCCCTGGAATAGACCGTGGAAGTGTGAAATCTCATTACCGAGGCAAAGTATTTTTAAAACACCGCGATACGTACCGGGATGCGAGTGAGAGGGCGACCCATAGAAATACATGTAAACACAACTTACCGCAACATTTTGCTCTGGGGGGGGGGGGGGGGGGGGGGGACGTCTTGTACGACGCCCCGACGTCATGTTGCATGACACACTACATTCTCTTGCAAGTAATGCAAGCCTGACGACTTGCGGGACCGCTCACAGCACGATAAACTGACCGCGCACAGTTGCAGACGACCATGCACCACCCGTTGTCGCTAGCAGACGCTCCGGAGCGGGAGGCGGCCGCGGTGGGTATCGCCAGCTACGCTGTCGTCTGCTGCAATGGGCGAATCTCGTTCGGTTCATATTGTCGTATGGGGTTCGAGAACTGATTTTTAAATGTAATTCTGTCTAGGACGTATGACTGGAGCGAAAGTATTATTAAGCTTATTTACCCTATGCGGCAGCATATCAGACTGTAAGCGAAACTGCGCGATTAGCTACAACCAGCTTGCCTTTTGGCGATGTCTCTATTCAAAACATAGGTTATTCGGGGAGTTTTAAAAGTAGACTGCCTCCGTAATGACGCACCATACTTTATCACACACTTCTTCAAAGCGCTGGTCAACGTTTAACGACCGGCCACCACTTCTGATGATCTGCGAAATGAGAAAAAATGTTCCGGTAAGTTTTGTTTACATGCATTTCTACGGGTCGCCCTCCCAATCCGCACCCCAACTTGTTTTGCGGTGTTTTAAAAATACTTCGCCTCGGTAATGAGATTTCATATTTTGACCATATGTTCTAGGATGTTCATAGTTCCTTTGTACCTAATTACGACCTCACAGGTGCCCCGTGAAATGAGAAAACTGCTTAGAAATATTTCGGTTCCATGTATTCCTTGGCGCGCTAACCTTATTTTTCACCCCCAGTCGACTGCGACGCCGCGAGCGCCCCCTTTGTTTGTAAACACTGTGTTGGTCTATAGCTAAGTATGTTTTTTCGTTCTGCCGCGAAGGAACGCCACGTCATCCCCTGGAGCTCTTTTGCTTCTAGTACAAATTTCTCGAATGACGGAGCCTCCACTTGTAACGTTGTTTGGCAGCCTGCGCACGTGATTTGAAAATACTGATGGTCCTCAGAGCTATCTGTGCACATTCATTGGCAGAATTCGGGTGCGAGAATTTAGCTGTTTGTATTAGAGGGGACGTGAGAACCAGTAACATTTTCAGGCTCTGAATTTCGTTCGAAACTGCACTTTGGCTCGAAAGGGCGAATAATATTTTGCGTATCTTCACCTGAGTGCACAGCCCTGAAGAAAGCCGGTACCGGGTCAGGGGATGCTTATAGACATTTTTGCCCGGTAGGTGTCCGGCAGCGGTTTTGACCCAAACACCTCCCGTAGCCGAGACAGACGTCCTAACAAATAGGTCAGGGCTCGAGCACAATAAGCTCCGGAAATGTCATCAATGGCTACCCTCTATCTTCCATAGGGGCTTTACTGAGCTTCACTGCAGATCAAGCGGCATATATTGGTGGTTTTCCAGTGTCTTTTACGCTTCCTCAATATGATATTTTCAGGGAGGTATTTCATCAATGAATATTCGAGTCTTTACCAAGAACACTTCAACGATGAAAAGTGGACAATGGTAGAACACCTCCCCTCAAAGTCTGCACCGTGCCGGGATGCGAAGTCAGGCGTTTTGAGTAAAATGGCTCAAAACTTCGAGCGCGGAGGGCCTCTTCAAATTAGCTCGCGATAGCACATAAAAGGACATTCTAAAATCACTACCAAAAATTTAGTGCTCTAATGCGAAATTATGCGATACCTGAGAAATTAAATATTGTCAGCAAATTAAATGCGTATAATCCTTTTCACGCTTCCGAATTTCAGCGTGCTGGAAAAAACGCAAAAAACTCCCCTCGGTCTCTTTTGAGACCGTTGCGCAAATAACAAATTTATTCTTATTTTAAACTATATGATGCTCGCTAACATGCGACACAATAGCTTTAAAAGCACCGAGAAATCTTTGGATATTGAACAGGAGAAAGACTAACTTCACGAGGTTGGTACCGAATTGAACCAGCTTACAGTTTATCCTTCTTAGAGGCAGCCCTGAACAACGTTAAATAAAACAACGAAACATGCCCAGACTTGCCCGGCACTGAGGTTTCTTCTCAGTGCATCAAAGCCTTGCGGCGCAGCACCTGTCCTTGCAAAGGGCATCAGGCACTTGTCAGCCCACACTCGGCTCCAGTCGTCGACCGCTGGCGGAGCAGCGGTAACCGCGGTTAGAAGCCCAGTCATGATACTGCCTGAGTGCAGTGCCCACATAAAGCAAAATAAATTTTATCTTATGTAGTAAGTCCTAAATATTTTGCTCAAAACAATGCAATATATTTTGCAACGTTTGTAAGCGTAGGATTTTCATAGAATACGGCGTAAATATAGAAGTGCAGTTACTCTGAAATGTGTTTGGATGTGTGCACAATGGTTACAAAATGGCATAAAGATGTTTTCTATTCTGGCATACGTTTTATTTTTTGGGAAAACATACACTCCAGGTTGCAATTTTTTTTTTCGTGTAGACACAATTCTCATCTCGCACAAATTTTATCGCAAAGCAAGAATGGTTATTGGAGCTTGATTACCCTTCTAATCTAAATATATGTCCCAAATAAATATAGAACAAGCCCATAGAGCATAATTTATGTGAAAACCGCTCTTCTCGCGTCCTCAAAATTAATCAGAAATATTTACATTTTAGATGTACTGCCAGTTTAAATATTCACTGCGTAAATAATACAATCGAAATTTTATTATTAAAATCCGCAACTTCTCTTAGTAACATATTACCTCAAAAACTTTCCAGTTGCACTCGAGAACTGAAGCACTCCTATATCATTTATGAGGGGGCAAATACTCCTTTTTTGAAAATATATCGAACTCCAAGACATAAATAACGGCTGTTGCTCTTTTCAGAAGTTTGTATTATCAATATCCCTAACCATGTAATAAGTGGCATTTAACTTCATTATTGTCCGTAAGCAAATGATTGTTTTTATTGAGTGTCCATACATCCTGCAGACAAAGAATAGAAGTGCGCACGCACACAAGCGAATGTTTTTGTTTAGTTGGTAATTAATTTATTGCACTAGTTCAGTTTGTGTAGGAAATTTGGCAGTCCACGCTGAACCCTGGCCAATCCCCCTTCATGGGTACGTGCCTTATATCATGGCAGATGAAGAGGAAGAAGACTGTCCACTAAAAAGGCGCCGCCGCCATAAATACGTACTGCCGCCAGTCACCGATCAAGACGGCAAGTTGATCGATAGCCCCCATTCCAGCTTGACATAGACCCCGGTGTGAGAGGATGTCGCAAGACAAAGAAAAGTCAGCGCTCCAGCCGTCGACCTTCCCAACAGCGGACCGCAGTGCCTCGCATCGAAGCTCCTCGGGAGACCACTACCATGTCCTCCGCGCCTGTCATAGGAGTAAGCTTGGCCGTTCCCTCCCCCTAAGCACCGCAGGTGGCCGACACCAAGTCTTCCGCTCCAGTTACAGCAACCGCCGTGACTGAGCTGTCCCCCGAAGTCCTACGCCAGGTCAGCACCGTGTTTTCCGCCCCGGTCACAGCAACCATCTCGACCGTGCTCTCTCCTGAGGCTCCGCAAGAGGGCGGCACCAAATCCTCCCCTCCCGTTACAGCACCCGCCTCAGTCGTGATGTCTTCGCCACTGGACCACATCCTCATTTTCGGTCATGGCTGGTTCCAGAGGCTCGTTCTTCTCTGCACCACACTGGCCTTCTTCACAACCATTCTGCACGCAGCGGCGATCAATATTCTGGCACACCCCGTCGACCAGTGGTGCAAGGCCCCAGCAGAATACGCCCACCTGCCCGCAGAGGTGTGGATGAATGCCAGCTTGCCGCTCGACGCCGATGGCGTGGCGCACAGCCAGTGCTTTCGATACGAGCCGCCAGTTCCTTCCGAACAAGGCAACAGCTTTGAAAACCGCAGTACTATTGCCTGCGACGCAGGTTGGAACTTCGGGGTCGATTCCGCTTCTGGCAGCCAAATCAACTCGATCGTCAAGGAATGGATCCTAGTGTGCGGCCGACGATGGATGTTGGCTGCATTAATAGCTGCTTACATGTTCGGAGGAGTAGTTACTGCTCCCTTGGCAGGAATCGCGGCTGACGAGATTGGAAGGCGCCCCGTGCTATGCCTTGGGCTTTTCTGGATAGCGTTTGCGGGCATATCCCTGGTCTTCGCCGGAACCGTACTTACCTTCGCCGTTCTTCGCGCCTTCCTGTCTGCCGGGGCCGTCAGTGTCCTCGTCTCGTCCGCCGCGGTGCTGTTCGAAGTGACTGATACGAAGCATCGAGCCCTGTTCTGCAGCCTCGCCGTATCCGTGGGCAGCCTCACGGCACATCTGTACAGCACGCTAGTTTACCGGCTAGTGTTCGACTGGAAGGTCGTCCAGATCACATATATGGTGCCAACCTGCACCCTGATTCTTGCCGTGTACTTGATGGAAGAGTCGCCGTGCTGGCTCCTTGGCGTCGGGGACCTGAAGCGGGCTGAGAAAGTGCCGTCGTTAGCAGCGCGCGTCAACGGCGCCGACGTGGAAACCTTTAAACAGCGTCTGTCTGAGCTCATATTTGAACAGAAACGGCATCAACAGGACACTTACAGCTCTGACATCGCCTCGCAGTCACAAGGTGCTCCTTTTTACTTGTAAACGTGCTAGTCCCTTACAGCGGACTTATTATTTTTACATATTTCGCACCAGTAACAGAAACCCAAGGAAGAAAAACTAGGGAGCCAAATACCAAAAATTTAAGATTTACGTATATAGGTTAGTGGGAGCTCAACATACTTTAAGTGATTCAGCTGAGGGCTGTGCACTTTTTCAATCTGTAATTCATTGCGGTCTTCTGAGATTATACACAACACCAACGCCTTGCATTGCGCCTCCATCGAAATGCGGGCGTCGTGTATAGAATCCAACTCACGTCCTTTGCCTCAGTTCTCACGCGCCCTTACTAATCAACTACAATTATGCCGGGGAAGTTACATCATTCAGTTCTTAGTTTTTAAAATAAAGTTTATTTTGCAACTAGACGCTTTAAAGAAAAGCACATGAATTTAAACTCGATTACCAGCTGTAGAGATCCCGGCTTCTTTACAGGCTACATTTATAACAAATTAACGCCTGTAGAGAAAAAAATGATGATGATGATGAATACATTTATTGACATTGGATTAGATTAAGGGAAGGCTGATCGGGTCTCTAGTCCGGGGCACCGTTGGTAAAAGCCGCTGCCCGTGCTCTTTCGACGAGGACTCGTCGTTCCTCGAGGTCCGAGCTGGACAGGGCCGCCTCCCAGCCTTCCCACGTTGGCTGATTGATTATGTCAATACTGGTATTGTGTTGAAATTCTAATAGCTGACTAACTTCGACGCAGACAAAACATAGCGAATGCATCTGCATCGCGTTGTAAACAGCGTACGCAAGATTGCTGCTGAATTCCAATCAAACATTCGGCAAAATGTCAAATGGCAGCAAAAATACGACATAAATATTTGCGTAGTAATGATTTAAAAATCTTGTTGGTCGCCAAGCATACGAATTCATGAAAAGTGTTCAAATATTTTACCGTTCTACTATCATCTGTCTTAGAAATAGTTATAAAGGACGATTATTTATTATGCGCAGGTTTTCAGCTGCGACAAAGATGCAGTTCCCCTCTTTATTCTAGCCGTAGGCAAGGCCTATGAGCAGGATTCTTGAAGGCCTGATTGTGACCTCTCCTACTCATAGAAAGGCCAAAGCCATAGCGGTGCTTGCCGTTTCAGCAATGCATGTCCTCTATCAAAAAACGCAGGAACTGTTCCTGCGGCTACGACTAGAAATATATTGTTGTTGCGGTAAAAGGGCCCTTCTCCAAAGTTCTAATTTAAATATATTTTCAGATGCAAGATTCAAGACTATTCTTCCCAGTATAGGGAATATGCAATATACAGATTTCGCTCTGCCAATCTCTTTACCCTCTCGCTCAGCCTAGTGGTTGGACAGGCCGAATAATCGCCGCCTGAACGTGTTTTTCACGCCGCGTGCCTGCATTAGTGGACATGGGTACATGAGCTCTTTGAACCACGTGAGTTGTGTGTGAAGAAATAAGAGCACCTGGTAAGAGCTATAATCCCCTTACTTGTTTATTGTAGAACTGATGTACCTAAGGCCCTTTTGTCCAATCAGGGCAGTAGAACCATAAAAAAAATATTTCTGCAATAATTTCGCAGTGTTGAACAACCTTCATTAAGCAATTATGTCAGAAACTGGTAATTATATCAGAAACCGGTAACATACTTGATCCTTTATCCTCAGAGTGCTAAATGTGCGTTTCAATAATTGACTGTTTGAATTGCCAGGGAATTACCACGCGAACACAGCACAAGGATCGAGCTTGCTTCGGAGCGGTACGCCGCCATCTGTAAAGCACAAGTGGCGGCCTTTAGTCGGCTGACGTTTCCCACGTGCAGCAGATGTATACTAATACCTTTCCCATCCAAGGTATGGGACTGCCCGTCGTGGGTTGACGGCTACGGTGGAATATATGTACGCAGAGCACCATTCCGATCGTCTTGGATCAGCGCATAAGGCACAGAGTGGTGAAATCCACTTGTACGATGAGGTGTAAGCAAGGAATATTATCAACCAGTCACACTCATCTATTTTTCTGAATAAATATTCGTATTTTGCACAACCCAAAGGGCTAACGGCACCGGTTTTTAGGCGCAGAAAAGAATTTTGAGCTCCATCTGGGCACATCACTTTCTCCTACAAGAGTGAGATGTCAATCAATTCACACTATAGGACATTCCAGTCACTTAGAGGGCGGTTATTGCACTTCTAGTCTCACTTTAAACATATTCCTAAACCTCCGTTTGTAAAATCCCGTCATGTTTTTTTTAAATATTCATATAGTGGCACGGGCAGGTGCACTTTATTTTTTCTTAACTTTTGGTCTGCCTCACTATAGTATATATGTATGGTAAACACAGCGTTCTCTTGAGGTTATCTTCACCAAAGCGTTGTCAAAAACGCTTGACGTCGGCGGCAGAGGCAGAATCATCGCCACAATCGTTATCATTCGCGTATCAAGAGACCATGCTCCCTCTAAACTTCCCTAACGTCTCTCTGACGCTTTCGCACTTCGCAGGGATGTACGTGACCGTACTGCTGCGGAACCACACTCTGCGCAAGCAGTCCTTGGTCTTCTTCGCTTGCTGGTTCGTCCTCTGTGCCGTGTACTACAAGCTCGTAACAGGCCAAGTCATGAGCTCCCACAGCGTGGCAAGCATTGCAATTGACATTTTGAAACTACCCTCTATACCCGTAAACGTATTCATCATCACGTTTGCCGGTCGACGCAGGACGCTTGCAAACAGCTTGTTTGCAATGGCCTTCGTTACCGGATCACTGGCCATAGGGCACATGTTTCGCGCATCCGGTCACATCCTGGTTGTTACCGTCGTGATCTGGGAGCTGATTTTTGACCTCTGCATCCTCACCCTCTTCATCATGACGGCTGAGCTCTACCCGACGGTGGTGCGCGGAGCGGGGCTGTCCTTCTGCTATGCCTGCGGGCGAATGGGCGCCTGCGTGGCCCCGTTCCTCAACGAGGTCCGGGCGCCATACTTGAAGGATGTTCTCTACACCGCAGCGGCGGCACTTTTGCTCATTTTCGGACTGATGGCGCTGGCGCTGCCGGAGACGACGGAGGTACAGCCAGCAAACACGATGCGAGAGTTTGCAGCGAAGTGGCAACTGAAGTCTCCCCTGAGGATCGCACGTGGAGGAGGCAAGCGGAAACGATACAAGAGTGCCAAAACCATACACCGAGATTGATGCTGCATTGGACCAATTGGAGCAGCTGGGAGCTAAAAAAAAAGCGATGATGGCAGAAGGGGACGGTTTGGGGGGATATCACACTGACGTTTGAAGAACATACCCTGGCATATCACGTGATATAATTTCAGCTTTTACTGCTTATGTATTCCATTATGTGAACGATATCATTTCGGCTTTTTTAATTTCTTATCGTTGTTGTCTACAAAGTACTCACAAATGTTTACACATACCGGTGATTTAATGACCTGCATTGGTAGGTCTTCACGCTCTGCGAGAAAGACGTTTACCCATATTCTAACATCTGTACTTTTTGATTTACTGAGTTCCGTGATATGCAAGGCGTGCTCTGCAAATTTTCAGCTCAACATTTTCGCATATGACAATATCTAATTTTAACTACTCACTCCAAAATGCTGCGCTGCTCAACAGTCAGCCATAATTGGGCCTCATGCACCTGATTGCGAACTGGAATAGCATGATATCGCAAAGGTCGATGGTCTGAGATAACTTGGAAGCTCTCTGGCAGTGCTGGATGCAACGTTCAATTAACCACAATTTTTTGAAACCCTGGACTAGGCACATGAAGTGGAGCAATGCTCACCTTTTATGCACTAATAATACTACATAACAAAGCATTCTGCTTCTAATACATGGCTCAAAGGAGTAGGTTTATTGTTTCATCATTGAAAGGACAACGAATATTTATATTTGGTATGTGGCAGAAAGGAACCAATCTTCTGCCCCGCAGTCATGGGCCTAATGACACTCCATCCCTGCACGAACTCTGAATTGTAGCAAAGATGACAACTGATCTTCGAGCAAGAGGCTCATTATATACAGAATTTAATAAATTCACCTTGAAAGCGAATTCCGGATGACGTGCCACTTTGCAACCAGGCGAGCGGTCCTCCTGCTGGCTGAGTGGCGCGAAGGACGGCGGGATTTGAGGAATACGCGAGATGCATTAGCCCTCGAGTGGGCATATTCAGGGTGGTGAAACAAAGCTTGCATCGTAACTACTCTAAATAAGCGGTATACGCTGAAGGTACTACCAGCATGCGCACCTATATGTAGTCATGACGACCGGGCAGTTAAAAGGTTCTATAAAGATGTAGAATCGGAATGGGGACAGTAAAATCACAGTATAGTGTACTGATGGCCGACTTCAATGCTAGCGTAGGCAGAAAGCAAGCTGGAGACATAAGAATACTGAATTCCTTCAGCAAACGGAAAATCAGAAGTAGAAATGGAAAAGCCCTAACGCGGAGACTAAAAACAAAATTGTATTCATATTGTGTTCTTAGGATGTAGAGGTAATCGGAAAGGTGCGATGAGTGACCACAGAAAGGTAAGGTCTCGAATTAATCTGGATTTTAAGAGGAAACTGAACAGATTAGTTAGGGAGAAGTCCATCAACGAATTAGAAATAACTGGAAAAGTCAAAGAATTCGGGCTCTCGCTGCAGAATAGGTTCTCAGAGCTAACCGAGGAAACTAACCTTAGTCTAGAAGCAATGAACTATAATGTTACAGCTATCAATACTGAGTGCACGGTAGAAATAGGCGGTAGAATTATTAGAAAGGATACCGGCAAACTGTGAAAGGAGATGAAAGATTTGAATAATAAACGCCAAAGTATGAAAGCCTGCAACCAAAAGATCGGACAGAACTGGCAGAGATATCAAAGCTAATCAAAAGGTGCAAGGTGGTCGACATAAAGAAGATGTATAACATAGGGAAAATTGAGGATTACCTAAAGAACGGTCGTAGCCTGGAAGCGGCAAAGAAGAAATTGGGCATATGCAAAAATGAGATGTATGCACTGAGGGATAAGGGAGGCAATGTCATTAGTAACATAGACAAGATAAGATAGCCGAGGAGTTCTATACGAAACTCTACAGTAGCCATAATAGTCAAGACAAGACTGGAATTGGCTGTATAATGAAGAGCAATCAGACGGTCCAACAGTAACGAAGGACCAGGGTAATAAACCCTCAGCAGCTATGAAAAGGGGGAACGCAGCTCGGGAGGTTCAGGTAACTACAGCCTTATTGAAGGACGGAGGGGATATAGTGGTAGAAAAACTGGCTACTCAGTATACGGAATGCCTGATGACATCGACAAAACCGGAATCTTGGTAGAACGCTAACATAATCTTTATTCATAAGATAGGCGAGGCTAAGGACTTAAAAAAGTACAGACAAATCAGCTTACTATCAGTTAGATACAAGGTATATACCCAAGTAGTCACAAATAGGATCAGGAAAACCTTAGACTTTCATAAACCAAAGGTTGTGTGTGTGTATGTGTGTGTGTGTCTTGTGGGGTTTAACGTCCCGAAGAGACGCATGCTATCAGAGACGCCGTAGAGGAAGGCTCTGGAAATTTCCACCACCTGTGTCTCTTTAACGTGCACTGACATCGCACAGCACACGGGCGCCTTGCTTTGCGCCTCCATCGAAAAGCGGCCGCCGAGGCCGGGATTCGATCCCACGTTCTTGGGAACAGTGATCGAGCGCCGTAACCACTGCGCCACTCAGGCTGGGCCTCATAAACCAAATGATCAAGCAGGATTTATGAAAGGATACTGTATTATCGACCATATTCACACTGTAAACCATGTGACAGAAAAGTGCTCGAAATATAACGAGCCCCTATAGATAGCATTTATTGACTACTAGAAATCAAAAACTCAGCGGTCATGCAGGCATTGCGAGTTCAGGGTTCAGGCATTGCGAGTTCAGGAAGATATATTGAGTGGCTGTACAGCAACCACAGCTGCGCATAATTAAAGTGATAAAATTGTAATTGAGAAAGGTATTTAGCAAGGAGACAAGTTCTCCACAGTGGTATTTACAGCTTGCTTGGAGAGTGCATTCAAAGGCATGAAATCGGAGAAGTTGGGCAACACGGTGGACGGAGAATATCTCAGTAATCTTTGATTCGCTGAAGTTATAACCTTGTTAGGTAATTCAGAAGACCGGCTGGAATTAATTATAAATAATCTAAGCAGGGGAAGCAGACAGATAGGCCTAAGATTAATATAGAGAAGACTAGGGTAATACTGAAGAGCCTGGGAAATGAACAGCAGTTTAAGATAGGCAGCGAGGAGTTGGAAGCGGTAGGCGAATATTTTATTTTTTATTTAGTTATTGTACACCTCAAATACCCTAGTACGATGTGTTACATGAGGGGAATACACGGCAACACAGAAAATTAAAAATTAATTACAAAGATTAAATAACAAGATCTTCGACAGCTTTTTTTTAAATTCGCGGTGCTGGTTTGGAGTGCGGCATCGGCAGGCAGGCCATTCCAGTCGACTGCAGTCTGGACAAAGAAGGAATGCAGATGTGCAGAGGTATGTGCGCGAGGCGGATGAACGGCTTTTGATGACTCGTTCGAACGGAGGTGCGATGAGCTGGTTCTAGATCAGCAAGTGACAAGTGATAGAATTTGTGAAAGAGACTAAGTCTGTTGATTTTGCGTCGTGTCTCGAGGTTAGGCAGGTTAGGTTCAGATTTCATGGTAGTAACTCTGGAACGATAAGAGTAATCGGAAAAGATGAATCTAACTGCGCGATTTTGGACAGATTCGAGGGTTTTAGTCAAATAAGAAATATGAGGGTCCCATACTGCGCATGCATACTCAAGCTTTAGACGAACTAGGGTTACGTAGGCCAGATACTTGACAGAAGAAGAAGCTAATAGTAAAGTACGTCGTAACAAAGACAGGACACGATTAGCTTCGTTAGCAATTATTGTAATACGGTCGGACCAGACAGATCATAAGATATATGTGAACACCTAAGTACTTACATGCTGATGTGGAAGAAAGAACGGAGCCGCAGAGTACATAGTCAGGTGTTATGTATGAGTGTCGTCGATGGAAAGAAATTAACGAAGTTTTACTAACATTTAATGACATTAGCCACGTTTCGCACCAAGATTCAATTCGTGAAAGGTCAGTTTGGAGGACACATGCATCGTTGGTATTGTTATTAGGGCGATAGATAACACAATCGTACGCGAATAAGCGAATGGTAGATGAAATATTTGTTGTGATGGTCATTATGTATATTAAAAAGAGTAGTGGACCGAGGACTGTGCCCTGAGGCACACCTGAGAGTACGGGAGACCTGGAAGAAGCGGTATTAGCATACACAAATTGCTGTCGATTAGTTAAAAAGTCGCAAATCCAGTCATATACGTGCGGATAGAGATTAAGGGATGAAAGTTTTAAAAATGACCGTTAATGAGGAACTTTGTCAAAAGCTTTTCGAAGTCTAAAAATAGGGCATCAACGGGGAAGTTATTATCTAAGCTACAACTAAGGTCATTGATGAATAATGGTAACTGTGTCTCACACGAGCGGCCTTTGCGAAACCCATGTTGGTTGGGATGAAAAACTTACAAGAGATTAGAATGTTTACTACATGCGAGTGGATTATATGTTCTATTAATTTAGACCAAACGCAAGTGGCAGGTATAGGGCGATAGTTACTGGATGACTGTGAAGGGCTTTTTTGGGGACTGGAAGGACCTTGCCTACTTCCAAGCTTGCGGAACCATGCCTGATGAAAGGGACTGCTGAAATACATGAGATATTACGCTTGACACGCACTTTGTGTTCACTAGTATTTTTGCATTAATTCCGTCCACACCATCAGATGAAGTAAGTTTCAGGGATTTAGTAAGTTTTGCGATTCCATAGGGCTCGAGTGTAAAGTCAGGCATTAAAAAGTGATCAAAAAAAGGAAACTCTGGTAAGGACGTATCAGGCTCGCGGGTAAGCACAGAACAAAAAGTAGAATTCAACACTCGGGCAGCGTCACGGTCAGCAATAGAGATCCCGTCTGGGTCGAGCAACGATAGAGGCTTGGAGTAAGTGGGATTTACGATTTCCCAGAATTTTTTGGATTGTTACGCAGCATCAAAGGCAGGGTCGCTGAATAAAATGATCGTTTTGCTTTTTTTGCCAAGACATAAAATGTTTTGTCAACATCGTAGTATTTTTTCCAAGCTCCTTCGCTGCAAGTCCCTTTAGCCTCACGAAATAACCGCTTCTTTCTTTTATGTAGACGGCTTAGTGTATTGTTGAACCAGAGTGATTTTATGTTTTCGGTTACAGTGATTGTGGGCACATGAGCCTTGATAAGTTCCTGCATTTTATTTCTAGAGAAATATAGTAGAGGAATTCGTCGTGCAGTGGGTATAGTCAGGCTGATAATGATGATTTCTAAAAAGTTATCAGTTGGTGTCAACAGAGCGCCGGTTAAATTAAGTTACGAACCAGCTGCAAAACTGAGTGAACGCTTAATTAATTTTTTGATAATGGGCTCTATCTTTTTTCTTTTTCACCTTTTCAGGGCGAGGGATGTGACACTGGTATGTAGCATGAATTGTTACATGATCGCTAAGCATGGGAAGCTGTCAAACTGACAGGATGTTATCTGGGTGGGACGTGAGGATGATGTCGAGAATATTTGCTGATTTGTGAGCTTGCTTGGTTGGGAAATGGACTATTTGTGACAAACCAAATGTGAGACAGGTGTTCACAAAGTCTCCATTGGACCTATGGTTTGATTCCGCTAACGTGATATCCGACCAGTTTATAGTGGGGAAATTGAAGTCACCAAGAATTAGTATCGGAGAAAGAGGGCGTAACTTAATTAGGCTGTCTAGCGCGTCATGAAAATGTTCAATGAAAGAATTATCGGCATCGGGTGGGCGGTAGAATGCAATCGTCACAGGAGGAAAAGTAGCACAAGAGATAAAAACAGCTTCGAGTTGGCAGGGTATGTCAAGACTGGCGGACTGCAGACTGCTATGCGCGAAGATAAGAACACCACCCCCCGTTTCCCAGTACGATCGCGCCGGAATATATCAAAGTTGTTAAAGAGGTGTAGTAATTAGGAATTGCGAACTGATGAAGTCAACCACATTTCGGTTATTACAACAACATTACTATCAGTGGTATCGATAAGGTTAAGCAGAGAATCACGCTTAGGGGTGATACTTCTAATATTGGCGTAAAGCAATGAAATAGAGTCAAGACTTAACCTTTTACAGTTTTTGGCAGGTAGCTATGCACGGCGTAGGATGACTTGCTGGCTAGCATGGTCATAAATGTAAGTTTTTTTTGCCGATTTCCACTCTGTTATGACGAAGTTTTCATTTACCAGGCTGGCTTTTGGCGAAAGCGATTAGTTGTTTTCGTGCAAACTGAGTGTTAGGTGAATCGTTCTGGGATATGCTGTAGTCGGTGTCCTTTAGCTTTTTGGCACATGAAAGCATTAGAGCACTAGTTCCATGTCTTTGAAACGCGCGAATTTTGAAATAATGGGCCCTTTTTTTGCTAGGTACACTGGCGCCAAGCCTGTGTGCGCTCCCTATATCTATGGGCGGCAGTCTGACACCCAGATTGTCATTGCAGTGCCGAAGGATAATTTCTTCGGACTGCGCCCATTTTTCACTGGCACAGTCATCATGGCCAAAAAACAACAGGTTGCAGCGACGTGCTCTGTCCTCGCTGTCATCGAATCTTTGTGACAAGGTATATATGTCATTTGTGTTCTACTCGGCAATGGTCTGGATACCTTCAACTGCTTCCTTTACTGCGAGTAAGGCAGAGCAGCCAATTTCTATCTTATTAAGGCGTTGTCTAATATCTTCGAGGGCCATGTCATTCTGCGACAACTTCTCGTGCATTTATTTAACTTCGCTTAGCACGGATGCCTGGCCAGATCGAATTTCATTGAGGGCAGTTAAAATTTCTAAACCTTGAGGAGCATTACACCGCGTGGGTGGTCCGGGGTTTTCTTCGACGTCACCAGATAACTTAAGCAGGTTGAAGAGCAAACAGGCGCAATCATAAGCAGCAGAAGCACAAAAGCGTCGGCTCGGCAGAACAACTGAAGCGGGATGAGAAGTACGCACAGCGAACAAGGAATACCGATTTGTTACCTGCACAAAGAGCGGTTGTGGCAGGTGAGAGACACGCATCTTGGCTGCGCTGCCGAGCCCACTGAAGACGGCGCAGATTTCCGCACGCCTTTTATCGAGCAGGAGTGATGGCAGTAGCGATTCCGTTGTACGAGGTGACAGTGAAGGCAGTGGCCAGGCGTAGTCCACATCAGGGGTCGGTGGCGCCGGACAGAGGGGCGTTTAGACATCTGTCTGTCTGCCCGTAGTAGCACCGGCCACAATTGAGAGGAATGCGATAAAACACATTTTTTAACAGGTGGTGAACCTTTTCTTATGTGACACTGCACAACGAAAACTATAACGAGCTAGATTGTCGAGCGCCTTCCTAACTCTGGCGCACAAGCCTCCTATCTTGTTTCTTGCTGTAAATACAACGTAAACGTCGTACCTTGCCGCCAGTTTCTTGAGTCGGTGCGAAACGCCATGGAGGTAAGGTTTGGCAGCCACCTTCTCTCGCCGCGTCGCCACACCAACATCAACCCGCCCCGTTTTGCTCAGTTGTGGCGAGTGCTACTACGCTCAGACAGGCAGATGTCTAAATGTGCGCCTGACGAAGCACTCTAATTCTCTGGAAAGGAAGGCGAGTTCTAATCTAGATGTGCGTTGTGTCGGGTGTCCCGGCTGAAGACCAGCTATGAACCTGTACCGGCAGGCGCACAGGCTCAAGCGGCAGGTAAGATCCCGTCAGGTGGCTTCCGATCCAGTATGACTCGGGAATATGCGGCGAAAGGCAGGTCGCGGCGAGGATCTGCACAAAGAGCAGTTGTGGCAGGTGAGAGACGCATCTTGGCTGCGCTGCCGAGCCCACTTCTATGTCTTCTGGGAAATGTAGTGACCGCAGATCCGGGCCGCGAAAGGGAAATGACTGGAGAGTAGGACTGGAATGAAGTGCATTTGCAAGGTACCCAAACCTTATGACTAGCAGCTTACCGGTATCACTCAAGAGGAAAGCGTATTACAGTTGCATCGTATCGGTACTGACCTAAGTATTTGAAAGATGGAGGTTACCGACAAGAGGTCTACTTAAGTTGAGGACAACACAGTGGGCTATAGAATGCAAATTGGTAGGTGTAACGTTAGGAGATAGACGTGCAGAGTGGGTCAGAGCTTGTGATAGTCGAAATTAAGAAGAAATGGGAATGGACACAACGTGTAGTTCAAGAGAGGATAACCGATGGTCTCTAATAGTAGCCAATTGAATTCCAAAGGAAGGTAAGCGTAGCACGCAGTGGCATGGATAGATAGATGGATGGATTTATTGAAAGGAAAGGCAGCGAGGTTGGCCGGAAAAACTACTCTCGACTGCTACTCTGCACAGGGAAAGGGGAAGGGGAGAAGAAAGAAGATATTGATGGGTGATGATGTGTCATAAAATATGGTCTGTGTATGAGATTAGGAAATTGCAGGGGCCAAGTGGATGCAGCTGGCATAAGACAGAGTTAATTGGAGCAAAATGGGGGAGGCAATCGCCTTGCAGTGGGTATTGTCCGGCTGATCATTTATCAGAATTCCTTCTTCTCTGAAATTTTACCTGTACTTATACTGAAGATATTTTAAGTAAGGAGAACACAAAAGAAGCAGTGTTTCTCTGCTGGCAGAGTCCGCGTTGTACTGTCTTCCTCCTTTTTGTCTTCTTTGCTGGGAAGTAAAAATTTGTAATGAGCTCTCTAAACCATCTAGCCCTACTTGTTGCACCCGATCAGTTTGTTTCTATAGGATTAGCGCTCCTGTTAGGGGCCATTAATCCTTTTGTGTGATGAAAATGAAGGTTTTAGTCTGCCTGTCAGCCATCGTTCCGTATTGTTTGCATCCCCCTATTGGATAAGCCGATGGGTGCCTATTCAGATTACTGCACCCTCATCAATCAGGTGCTGGTTTCTCATGGTTTGGGCGGATCATTGAGCATAAACTGCTCTACTAGCACCATAACCTGTTCTCCATTCATTCGTCACGTGCTATGGACGTTTTGCTTGTCAGTACTCCCAAGCAAAACTTCCATATATATATATATATATATATATATATATATATATATATGTATATATATATATATATATATATATATATATATATATATAAGCAGATCAATTAAGGGGAAATGAGGGTGCTCGTTATAATACATGAAGGAAAGAAGCCAACAGTCGGCGAGGCCAAGGAAAGCGTTGGGGATGGTACTTTGTTTCTTTTAATAAAAACGTAAATAAAAAAGAAACAAAGTACCATCCCCAACGCTTTCCTTGGCCTCGCCGACTGTTGGCTTCTTTCCTTCATATATATATATATATATTGTAAAAGAAGGCTAGGTCGAGACGGCGAGGTCGTGACGGCAAGGACAGCGAAGCCTTGTCTAGCGTTTTAATCCGATCACTTACCCAGGCGCGCGCCGGAGCCGGCGCTGCGCGACGATGATGATGGTATGTACAAATGAAAGAAGAAGATCATGGCATGTACAAATGAAAGAAGGTCCACAGAAGGCTCACAATATATATATATATATATATAATGTATACATATTGTAACTGATGAAATGGTTTTTAATACAGGTGAAGGGACGCACACTGCTCAGAAAAACCCGGAACAGTCAGGGCGCGCTTCACTTCCGCTGCTCCTGCTGCTTCTCAGTGCGCCGCTGCGCGGCGTAACAATTCCCCCTGGGCAAACGGTTCTCGTCCTCGAGAAAATTAGGCAGATGGAAGATGGCAGCGCTTCATGCGAGCCACGTGAATATCTTGTGTCTTGCGGGATCGGCGGTTAGCCGTCGTGACTTTGGCGAAAACGTAATTCACGTCATTCTGTTGGTCCAGCACTACAAAGGGGCCATCGTACTTCCAGAGGAACTCCTCATATAATCCTCGCTTGCGAATAGACGTCCAAAGCCAGGCGTAGTATCCAGTGTAGTAATGAACTGCACGATGTTGCTGATCGTAATGTTTTTCGAGTGGTTTTTAGAGGCCATTATGCGTAAACGGGCTATACGACGGGCTTCTTTGGCACGGCATAGTATCTGGGAAACAGACGCATCGTCGTTGGGGGGAAAACGGGAAGATGGTCTCTAAGAAAACGTGGGAGTTCTTGCATACAGTAAATAGAAAGGAGAACAGCCGGTAACGTGATGATTTGCAGTGGTGTAAGCGTACGTCACATACGGTAGCACTGAATCCCAGTTGCGATGGTCAGACGAGACGTACATGGTTGTCAAGGTGCGATTGGTGCGCTCGGTGAGACCGTTGCTCTGCGGATGATACGGTGTCGAGTGTCGGTAGTGTGAACCACAAAGTCGGAGCATTTCTTCCACGACATCAGCCGTGAATTGCCGACCACGATCACTTATAATAACACGGGGTGCGCCGTGGCGAAGAATACCGGAATGCAAAAGAAACGACGAAACATCAGCAGCTTTTGCGGTAGCGAGAGCAGCGGCCTTCGCGTATCTGGTAACGCAGTCAACGCAGACGACAACCCAGCGGCAGCCCTCCACAGTCTTTGGAAAAGGACCAAGCAGGTCAATTCCAATGTTTTCAAAAGGTGAGGTAGGTGGCTTGACGGGTTGTAAAGGTCCGGCCAGGGTGCTGGTGCGTGCCTTAAGTCGATGGGATTTTTCACATGTCGCAACGTATTGCTTGGTGGTCTTATAAATTTGTGGCCAATAAAAACGCTGGCGAATTCGGTGCAGGGTACGACAGAAGCCTAGATGTCCAGAGGTAATATCATCATGCATGTCATGCAAAACTTGTGCACGAAGACTTTTTGGGACGACCAAAAGGAGGACAGCACCGTCAACTGAGTAGTTCGTCTTGAACAAAACACCATATTTGATAGTAAACTGCGTTGACTCTGATCTTCCTTCTGCTTCTTTTATAAGAGGCTGTAGTGACCGGTCGTTGCGTTGTTCTCGCCCAAAGGTCGCCATACTAGGAAACGTCGACGCGATTGAGGCTAAACATCAGTCGAAGCCGTCTTCATCGTTAAGGGAAGTCGGCAGTGGGTGCCGTGACAAGCAGTCTGCATCGCTGTGATGTCGTGCACTCTTGTACGTGACACCAAAGTTGTATTCTTGCAGGCGTAATGCCCAGCGCGCCCGACGACCAGATGGATCGCGAAATACGATGAGCCAGCATAGCGAATGGTGGTTAGTAACTATGGCGAAGTAGCGTCCATATAGGTATGGTCGGTACTTGTGCACAGCGAACACAACTGCAAGGCACTCCAATTCGGTAACTGTGTAGTTCCGTTCACATTTTGTCAACGTGCGGCTGGCATACGCCCCACGTTGGGCGCCATTCGTGAAGCGCGGTGCTCGTTGCTCAGGGGTCGGGTAAATTGACGACGTGGGTAAAAGCGGAAGATATGTCCGCTGCCCCCACAGCCGTAACATACAGTTGGCTGGCGGCTCTGGTAGTTCACCTCAGGATCCCTTGGAGGCCGAGATGGGGCGACAGAAGGGCGACGATGAGCACCACAAGACACTTCATCCGGATGGGCTGGATGCTGTTGGAAATAAGGGTGCGATGTTGGTTGCAGGGTCCGCTCCACGCCGTTGTTTTAAGATGGTTGGCCGTAATTTTGTGCAGCCCATGGCGCGCGTTGTTCCCATATGGACCTCGATGTCGGGTGGTAGGGTGCATCGAAATTTGTACGTCGCCGCTGAATATCCAGCTCCTCGCGCATAATCCTCCTGACCATAGAAGTGATGTCTTCAGCCTCCGGAATGTCGATACCGGCAACAGTTGTCACATTTGAAAGACGGCCAAATTTGGGCGCTATGCGGCGTGCCTTTAATGCCTGAAATGCCCCGCACTGCTTGATGACATCTGCCACTGTGTCAAGGGTGTCCCGCGAAATAAGGAAGTTGTACACATCCTCAGCAATCCCCTTGAGAAGGTGCCCTATCTTGTCTTCTTCTGACGTCTGCCGATTTACAATGCGACAAAGTTTCAATATTTCTTCGATATAACGTGTGCATGTCTCACCGGGCAGCTGGGCTCTCTGGAAAAGTTGATGCTCAGCGCGTTCCTTCTTCGCAGGGGTATCCCCAAAGGACTTCGTAATTTCTTCAACAAATCGGTCCCAGGTCATCAGGATTTCTTCGTGGTTATCAAACCACGTCAGGGCCGTGCCAGCGAGGGAGAAGACAACATTGTACAGACGTGTGATCGAATTCCACGCGGTTGTACTTTCTGCATCTTTCGTAGTGTCGGAGCCATTCCTCAACGTCATCTTCGGGCTCACTGTGGAACGTACGTTGCTCTCGCTGGTGGGGAAAGGCCGTCGTCTCTTCAGGACGCTCTTCATGTGTCGGCGTCGTGCGGGTGGTAGCCATTAAAATGTACTGTTGAAGAGATAAAGGTGGCAAACCTGCTACACGACGGCTGCGACGAGGTACTTGGGGTTCCGGAACGTTTTTACCCAGCGCCTATCACATACATCATACATTCGTATACATACATACATACATACATACATACATATATACATACATACATACATACATACATACATACATACATACATACATACATACATACATACATACATACATACATACATACATACATACATACATACATACATACATACATACATACATACATACATACATACATACATACATACATACATACATACATACATACATACACACATACATACATACATACATACATACATACATACATACATACATACATACATACATACATACATACATACATACATACATACATACATACATCAGCATACATCAGCCTCATGAAGTAACAGGGCACGCACCACCTGAAACTTTGTCAAGCCAAGACGGGTTTTCAGCTCCCTCACGTTTTTGGAGAAGTGCCGGCAGTTCTATTTCAGCACATCAAAGATGCCGGTGCACGCAATCTATCATTAGGAGTACAAGAGTTGCAAGAGAACCGATAATAGGTGTGATAGATAACGGATTGATCATGAAACGGGGCAGGATCGAGTGCTGCAGAATTGCCTGGCAATGCAGAAGATACTCTTGGAGTAGGGCTAAATGAACCAGGTGTGCGGCATATAGTTGGTGGTGATAGAGCATTTCCATTTGCATACCTGGACCGGCTGCAACCTTCCGGTGAGTAAGCAGTTCACGATGCTGTCGGTGCTTAGGAACATCTACCAAGATGCATGCAATCTGATTTTTCACTGCTGTCATATCGTCCTTTAAAGGTTCCAGAATTATGCGCTGTTTTGTAGACAGCTTGTGCCAGCGGCCCTTACACAAACTGTTAGTATAAGCCTGTTTCTATTGATCACGATTTAATTTTAGTACGGCTCAGAACGTTCAGGCCATTCGTCACCATCTCACTGCAGAGCATCAACTATTTTGCAGGTCTGCACAAAGACTGGATTCACATTCCTAGGCATTGCTTAGAATAGGCGTAATGAACCTCTCGAGCTGCCTTCTATATTTCTGGGCAAGTGGGAGGTGTTATATCGTGGTCGTCAGCCTTGTAGACTTCTTGTCGGCACTTCACCAATGTGGTGAGGACATGCAGGAATAGAAAAACTAGAAGGAGAAGGAAAGTCACACACTGAGCCTCCAGGAACTATTGCGGATTAACCCAACACTTTTGGTAGATTGCAGATATGTATTTGTTTTGCTTGATAGTGAATGTGCCCTCTACTGTGCAGCGTTTTTCTGCGACTGCGGATGGATGTGAACCAACGCAGTTTCAAGTTTTCATATAGTGTAAAATAATGCGCGACTTATAAGGAGACAACCTGCACAGCTCGTTTGGTCGTATAATCCCTTAGAAAATAAATGATGTGCTAAGAATGCATTTGAAATCTATTGTAATAATTTCGTATTTATTTCCTACTTTTTCTCCCCATACTTAAAAAATAAAGTGCGATGAAGCGGAAGCCATTATTGCGCTTCGGATCGTAGCCCTCCACTGCAGCACCTCTATCTCCCTCTCTTCTTTCACTCCCACCTTCTGCCTTCCTTTACGACAGGGATACATGTGTCCGCGCAGAATTCTGACAGATACTGCGCCTTCTCTATCCTGTAAATCAATTTCAAAAGACGCTGATGCCTGCTGTATTAGCGCCTCCTAGACATCTGCGTCTCCACCTGTTTGCTGTTTGGTGCGGCGTTCGAGAAAGCGGCAAATGAAAGGCGCCGCACGGTCGCCTGGATCGAACGCCCGGTGGGGTCAGCTTCCTATAGTGCATGAATCGCCTGGTGACGCCATGACCTGTCGTGACAGTAGATCGCGCAACCCTTGTCGAGTACAACCAGCATTGCATTGGACGCAGAAAAGTTCACCGGTGTTTTATGCGAAGCATATTAACATAGGTTTCGGGCCTTCGCGCGACGCCCGGCGATGGCCACCATTGACCCTGAAGTGGGGTCACGTGACATGACGTCACGTGATGACGTCACACCGGCTGCAGACGGGGCCTCACATCGCGCCGTCGGTCGCCTCCCGGCGGTGGCCACCATTGACCTCGAAGTGAGATCACATGATGTGACGTCACGTGATGACGTCACACCGACTGCAGATGGGGCCTCATATCGCGCCGTCGGACGCCGCCCGGCGGAGGCCTCCACGCTTCTTCGGACTTCGGCGCCACCATCGCTGCATCACGTGATATGTGACGGCGGCGCCACCATCGCTGCATCACGTGATATGTGACGTCACGCCAGGGATGAAGCGGCGCGCGCCCGCCGTCGCGTCAGTCTGTGCCCGCAACCGCACCAGCGTCTTTGCGCCGGGCGTGTATGCGGTCAAGATGCCTACGACGACTAACCTAAAACCGCGTCTCCGTTACTTAGCCCCATCCACACTGAGGCAGCTGCTTAATATGCTTCGCATCGACTGGGCTTAACCTTGATAAGCCTCCAATTTTTTTTTATAATTCGTTTACAGGAAAGGCGCAGTATTTGTCACTCGCGGAATTCCGCTATCATCCTCACAATTGACAAAGGGAATTATGAAGAGCGTTTCAAGATCCGGGGCGTTTCTGGTTAAATTGGTTCGAAGTACTTAAATGCAATACAGAAAGCAAATAAAGGACGTGGCGCAGTTTATAGGTGAATCTTTCTTTATGGTTCTTTGAAGTACATCCCAAAAATTAACTCCTTCCCAACAGAGAATGCCCCGCCGGGGTGGTGCAGTGGTAAGACGCCCGACTACTGTGCCGGAGTTCCCGGGTTCGAACCCGACCGCGGCGGCTGCGTTTCGATGGAGGCGAAACGAAGAGGCGTCGTGTGCTGTGCGATGTGAGCGCACGTTAAAGATCCCCAGGTGGTCGAAATTACTCCGTAGCCCTCCACTACGGCTCCTCTTTCTCTCTTTCCACTTTCATTCCCACCCTCCTCCCTTCCCTTACGGCGCGGTTCGGGTGTCCACAGAGCAAGTGTGACAGTTACTGCGCCTTTCCCTTCCTGTGAACCAATTTATTATTATTATTATTCCCAACAGAGAAGAAATACATGATCTATCGCTTCTGGCTTTTTACAAATTAAGCAATGTGCACCCCCCGGGAGAAATAAACCTTTGTCTTGCAAAAACATTTTGACTGGCAAAGTTCCAGTGTGCAACTTAAAAAAGAAAGTTTTAGCCGCTGCAGGTACCTTCATTCTCTTTACCCTCTTCAGTCCATTCCTGCCAGAGCCTCCCCTGCATATGGCCCTATAGATGGGCTCCGGAAGAACAACGTCGCACAAATCTTTGTACAACTTTTTCTTTTTCACAGTTTATAAATATTCTTTTGAAAATTTTGCAGAAAGAAATCGCACACTTTGAACAACTTCTCTAAAGTAACCAAAACTACCTCCCGTGTAACATTCGGTTGGCACAACAAAACTTGGCAGTGCACATTCAAGCCTAATTTGGCAGACAGTGAACAAAAATGGATCATGAACGTCACGCAGGAACCGAAATCTGCTGACAATCTGCCGCAAAAAAGATGCCCTACGCTCACGCCGCCACCCTTAACACTTCTAAATAAATTCATGTGGCTGCATCTTTCCCATTTTGAAGCCCACACAAAAACCGCGAATATCCTATGCAGCTTCTCCACACTCAATATTACACAGTGTAAAACTTGCATCACGTACCACAGTCTAGAAATGAAGAAGAGGTTGCATACTGTGGATCTGGCAAAAATTGATAAGCCAGTTCCTTTCCACTTATCTGCCCTTTCCCGCGTGTCATCTGTGCATGCTCTCCAATATGTCTCGCTATCACGATAGCTTTCTATTGGCACGCCAAGGTACTTTGCCGGAGTTGTCACCCCGGACACGTTTGCAAAATTATCAGGAGCATTTTGCCATCTACCATGCCAGAGTCCCAGGGGCTTGGACCAGTTTACCCTACTGCCTTGACGTCGCTAAAGGTTTTTAAAGAATCAACAACTTCGGTTATACACTCATGGCTAACCGTAAAAACCGCATTATCATCGACGTACGCCAGCAGCTTTATTTTCGCGGCTTGCAAACGAAAATCAGTAATATTCTCATTGTCCAAGATATTTAGGCCGATAGTTTCAACGTAAATGCAGAATAAAGGAGGGCTGAGGGGACAGCCCTGCCACACAGAACGCTGCAGACTAATGGGAACCCCCAGATTTTTATTTACGACTAATCTCGTGGTGCAATTTCGCTACGCTAGCGCCACGCCCTCACGAATAACAAAACCCACATTTATATGGTCTATTATACAAAGTAGAATTTCATGGGCAACGCAGTCGAACGCCTTCCCAGACAACCATATCAGATCCAGGAGATGTCCATAAAATGCACCCCTCAAAATATTTAATATTCAGAGGATCTCCACAAATACCCACAATTGATCCAGTGGATATTCCAGAGATGTCCCTATTGCCTCACAGTGGACGTCCCCATGGACATTCATTATGATGTCTAGAGGACATTGCCAAATCAGTCTCTGGACATTGCATGGACATTGCCAAGATGTACAAGCATGCACTTTCAACGGAGCTAGGGATAGCTGTTGAGCAAAACAGATAGCGTGAATTATAGTTTTATTCACAAAAGGACTGCAAGCTTTCAAACACCTTGCCCTCTTCATGGGTTTCTGTTTGCGTCCGTGCTTGTGCCTCCTGGAAAATACGAAAGATGAAGTGAACCATAAAGTGGGGCATTAAGAAATTTACAGGTAACAGAAAATAGTCACAGAAAAAGGCCGCATGCACAAAACAAACTTGTCTGAAGGCTGGCAAAAGAACTTACAGCTATATAACAGTGAAAAAAAAAAATGGATGTAAAACCTTTACGTGCGAAGAAAATGAGCCTCTTAACATGCCCGTAGTTAAATGAATGTAAAAATTTCACAACCTGTTGTCTCTGTAACAAGGATAGTTAACAATTTGTGTTCACTTCTTTTCAATTAAGGTTGGAAGTTGTTTTAGAGTGTAAGCTGCTCTATTTAGGCTGCAACTTCAGATTTCACCTCGCTGGGACTGAATGACTTCAGCCTAATTAAGCATAGGTGTCCACTAAAAACTGAGACCATACTGTGCCTTCCTTTCCCCAAAAACCAACAAAAAAAAATAAAAAAAAATAGCGGAATGAAAAGGTGGTGTTAAGGCACTCTCGCATCTACTGTTAATGAGACGCTTGAGCACCCCCCTAATTCAAACCGTGTAAAGCCTTGGTAAACCATGCAAAATCATGCTTGAGCTTTCGCTCATTTAAATTTGTTCAAGCCATGCTTAAACAGGCATCTAACTGGTATGTACACACACAGTTTTGTACAAAATAGTGGCTAAATTTTCATACCTTGTTTTGCAAGCCTTTCCTCTTGCTGTTTAAGACTGCATGGAGCATGTTGGAACCATTTCTCTAACTGCTTGCACATCATCCATTGTTGCAACATACCGCATGTTTGACCTTGCAGCCACTGAAACAAATACAGCAGTACAGTAGCTGTGGTTCATTATTAAAATACCAAAAAGAAGGGAAAATTGTTGCCAGCTGCTGCAATTGCTATTTAATAACTTAAGCACCTGAGTACTGAGCTGCAGCCAGTGGAAATAAAGGAACAGGGACAAGAAAACAAGGACAAGTAGAGCGTAATGACAGCAAGAAAGGAAAAGAGAGTTTCATACACTTCATAATATCCAGAAAAATATACAGTGTGAACAAGCTAGCACCGCACGCATGGCAAGACAGCAATCTTATTTTTGTAAGTGAGCTAATAAAAGCCAGTCTAGCTTTTCTAAAAAAAAAACTTTAACAAAAAATGGCAAAGCAGCAACCCATTTTGCGATGAAGGCATGCAAAAAGTGACGTTCGCAGCAAGTGCTGTTGACCTGGGCGTGTTTAGGAGGCTCCTGCAGTCGCGCGGCAAATCTGCAAAGCAGCTATGCTTTGACAGCTTTTTAAGCAGGGAGGTCACGGCCTTCTGCGTAATGTTCTCTTCTAGTATCCACTCCCGCAAAATGCACTTTATGTCAATATCAGCAATGTCACTCGCCCCTTTGCTAGACGTTGGACGCGCACAAAATGGCTCGCCGCTTAAAGAAAAAGCTAGAGGTTCCGATGACGCAGGTGATCCTTGCGCGGCGGGAATAAACTCTGGGTCAAACATGGCAGAGGTGGGCTCCGGGCTGTCACTGCGGGCTAGCTCTCCAACTACCATTTCTGGTTTATGCACTTCTGCACACTCGTCGGGTTCACCAAGAGCAGAAAACGTGGCACGAGTATTTCTCGCAGCTGCGCGTGCTGCCCATGTCTTCGCTCTTGCTTTAGGCATAGCAGAAAAAGTCGTGCTCTTAGGTGATGCTGAAACGTACGTACCTTTGAAGAAACGTACTTCACGAACAAGGCAATGCACAGGGCGATTAACAACTTGAAATGACTGCTGCTGTCAACTTCGTCAGCGAAGATGTGGCCATGTGACGCGCGTGCGACGATATGTGGCTGCCAGCAACTCGGAGAGCGGTTGAGGCGATGTGAGCTTGTGTCAGCCATGCAACATATGCCTGCCAGGCACAATGACACTTCCGGCTTCCGGGGATCGCTTCCGGTTGTACAGGAATGTACTGGTAAGGTGCATAACTATTACACCAAGCGCGAGCTGCAATACTCGGAAGCGCCAAGATTAGCAGACGTTCCCAAAATACGACGACGCCACTCGCGACCGCTGAGTGTATTGCAATAGGCACGTACTACGGCATGAGTCATCTGAGGACAAACGTCCGCGTTGCACTTCTTGCTCGCAGGGATAACACGTGCATTATGTTATTGTGTTGTGGTGGCTGCGCAGCGGAGGCAGGGAAGGGAACGAGACGAAAGCCGCGGACGCCATGAAAGAAAAAAAAAGGCGTGCTACTCCGCGCTAATTTTGTGGTAGAGTTGCCGAAGATCTCATGAAAGTGATAGTGCGTCGCCCAATAAACGCATTATTCATGTTCATAACAAATGTATCATACAACAAGTCTACAGGTAAGGCATTTAATATTTTTCGCTCGCCACAAAGAATGCACTATTTCTTGATCGCGAATGTAGGCAGGCAGCGAGTCTCTAAAACGTCCTCCTCAACCTCTCCGGCACGAGCAACGAGCTGCCCACGTTTTTATCATGCACTACGGCATGAGTCATCTGCGGACCGCGTATTCTCGGCCGGGGGGGGGGGGGGGGGGGCTGTGCAGAGGAGGCAGGGAAGGGACAACAGGGTCTTGAAGATGAAATTGAGGGGCTTTACTTTAAGACTCTGCCTGCCTTTCCATTTACCTCTATCCGGTCCGCGCAATGAGCTACCCCCCCGTTTTTCTCCGGTAGCGCCCGGAGACAATGAACCACATCAAATCGGTCAAATTTCCAGGAAGCTCGACTCACGGGCACGTGCTCACGCACAGTACGCTACGCAAACACGATCTAACACCACGGCGCGAAAAATAAACTGCATTAAAATGCAATTAAATTACTGGATATTTCGATTATTTAATTTCTTACGGCAATTTAAATTTCGCACCTTGTGACATCTTTGCAATAGCATATATTCATGAAGTCGACAATTTGAATATGTTAGTCAAATCTACATGGTATTTACCAGCGGAATTCGGTAGCTAAAGAAAAAAAAAGTTTAGTAGGCTGGCGCGGTAACATTCACGTTTGGCTAGTGCGCGCTGCCTGATATTGCGCGCGCTGCCTGATATATAGAAACACAATCTAGATGTGTCAGCAAAACAGATGTTTCATTAGTCCGAATCAAAATTTAAAGTAAAAATCTGCTGAAATATGCATGTCCACTGAAAGTCACATTATAACATCGAAGTTGTGTACACTGTGTGATATCTTCACGACCACGCAAAGGTAACGTCATGAGGATATCCACTAAAAGATGATCTTTTAATAATGGACGCATGGACATCTCATGGGTGTACAAAAATGATGTTTGATATTGAGACCTTTTGTGAAGATCCTATGGATATTGCTGGTTGTGTGGGCTATGCAGGATGGCCACACGGCCATTTATGACCCCCCATCACAACATTCTAACGCACTTCTTGCTTTGTGTATATTTGTAACAATGGACCGTCTATTTATCCCACACGTTTGATGTGGCCCAACGATTTTCTGGATTACCGACTGCAGCCTTCGTGCTAACACCTTCATATAAATTTTGTAATCAACGTTTGTGAGCGCAATTGGCCAGTATGATGTTACTTGTAGTAGCCTATCTGCTTCATCAGTTTTGGGTATGAGGACTGTGTGGGATTTGCCATAAGAAGGAGGCAGTTCGTTTATGTCATAAGCTTTATTATATCAATGTCTTGTGTGTGTTTGTGTTGTCTTGAAAAGGAAAAATGACCCTGACGCCCGCCCTGCAAGGCTCTACTTTCTCGAGAGTATACATGCTTTTGCTGAAATGCACAAATTGAAGACCACTGTGCCAGACTGGATTTCAAGAGTCGAACCACTATGAGAGCTGAAGGAATTTCAACTTGACAAAGGCAACTCGTTTGAGCCTGCCGGCTTCTGTATTAACAGTGTCATGCTTGTGGTAACCGCTCTGCTGTGAGCATTCTGTTTGTAGCGCGTTTTTGTTGGTTTTGTTTTGTGTTGGTGATAACCGGCAATAAAGACAAAAAAATGGGCCTGGCGCAGTTGGTAAAGCTCTGAGCTGGTGTTCCGAGGTATGGAGGTTCGATTCCCGGTGGAGATAATGTTTTTTATTTATTTTTACTCTCGATTTAGAAAGCAAGACACCTCTGCTGACAACCTTCTGTCGACATCTATGAGCCATTAAATGCTTTCGCCTTAAAATGTACAATAAATGCGCTATAAGCATTCTCACATGTTTTTTTATTGTGTAGTTGCGAGAACAATGCAGTGGCTCGCGTATAGGATGTTTAACTTCCGCATGAACCCCGACATCAGGCAACCCTTTTGAACACCTTGTGTTCACTGTGGTTCTGTTTGTGTTGTGGCGTCGCAGGTGCCTCACTGAGGCGCGCCGCACTCCCGCCCACGCAATGTACCCAGCCTTGCATAGGCTGCGATTCGTCGTTTGGAAGTATCTGTCTGGACAGTTAGAAACGGACGACTACACGCGGTTCCTGCGACGCTGGCACCCGCGCTTCTATGTTGTACGGGGGAGCAGACTTGAGATGCCTGCCGTCCTTTATTAGAACCCCCTCCCCCCCTCCCTTCTATTGTTTTCCTCTTTATGGGGAATCATGTTTTTCAGTTTATTATGTATATGTACCATAGAGTGTTTTGTATAGATCTTTGGTCTGTGAGTAATGTACGTTTTTGTATTTATGTATGTACCCAATAAATTCTCTTTACATTTTAAATTTACTAGGAGTACAACACCACATGCTTCTCCAAATACGTTAATGGTACATTTCTGCCAGCTTAGTGTATTTCTAACATATTAAAACTGTACTTTATAAAGTTCGGCTTGCTAGGCAGGGATGAATAATGTTCTAACCGTATATTTTCAAGGCATCACAACTGCATTAATGAACTTTTTTCATGCTAGAAGAAAGTTACGAATATTGTGCCAAAATATATTTCTAGCATGCTAGGAATACGCTCAAAATGCGCCAGAAATACAATGCAAGTTGCGAAAGGAAAAAATATGCCGAAAATTAAACAGAAATATGCTCATCAATGTTCTCATGAAAGCATTTTCAGAGCTGGCTAACAAATTAAAAAAAGGCTATTATTCACAAATGTCCCAATAAGCCAACTTTGTCTCCGTTCTAATGCCCCTTGCTGTCGAGATTTGCAAGGTTTACGCAAGCGCAGATTACATACATTTTCAGGCGAGTCTACCCTCAACCTAGCTCCAACCATTACGTGCGTGTGGAAACTTTATGGTACGTGTCGGAAGCAATTAATAGGCATCGTGGGGCAATAAACCTCGTCCCTAGCGTATGTCAATGTGGCGCTGGTTATGAGAATTATGTATCAGATATATTTTACTCAAACGTTCTTAGCTCGGTACTCTGTGTGCTTTCTAGCTATTAATCGTTTAAAGTAGCATACACCTGTTAGGCAAGGTAAATGCTACTTGAGACAGAGATAAGAGCTGAATAAAAAATCGGTCATATATAGATAAGTTTCAGTAAGGAGCGACACTCGAAGTGCACTTGGCACTAATTAATTTCATATTTACAAAAGTAGATTTTGAAAACACTCCCACTATGCTAAATATACATATGTATTTTTCACGTATTCGAAGTAGTATTCTAAGCGTACTCTCAGGTCTAGCATTTTCGATGGATTTCAAAATACGTTTTGAACATCGAGAAGGCAAGACTTCAAATGTACTTCAGACAATTTTATTTTATATTTACAAAGCCACATTTTTAATTCACTCCCAAAATGCTAAACGCATATATACTTTTCACCTATTCGGAATATACTCGAAAGTGTACATTAATATATGGTATCTATGACTATTTATATATATATATATATATATATATATATATATATATATATATATATATATATATATATATATATATATATATATATATATATATATATATATATATATATCTGTATATATATATCGAATATTTACTAAGAAATTTACAAATGTATATTATTATAAGGTGAGCTTATTCCTGAATAACAATCATATTAAAATACATTTCGAATATACCGGAGTATATTCAGAACGTATTAGTTTGTGCTAAGGGATGTATTACCACCTCCATAACACAGAGATGAGAAACACGGTGCAGTAAAATTGTACCCGGGAATAAATATAAAACGCTTGGGGCAAATAATCTTTGTATTCAGGAAGCCATTGTCATGCCAGTTTCTTACCATTTAGAATCCATCTGCAGTCTTGGAGAAATCTAAAGGCTAGTTCATGATAGAATTTCAAATCGGATTGTATGCCATTATTAGTGAGAGCCGGGAACAATCGAGAATTGAGGAAGATGCTGCACCTGCGCTTTTGCAAAACAATCATGATTTTAAGCGTGGTTACATCGAAGATCGAGAGATAGATGACGATAATTATTTTCGTACTCCACTCGTGGAAACTTTTCCAACGACATATCATCACGTTCATTGTTCCGTATTGTTCGACAGTCTGATCGCAGTTAACTTATTTTTCCTACAAGCCGAATTCAATATTATTCATAGTTAGCTAACTAAAAGTAATTACGTCGCAATTAGCCCAGGGTAAGTATACTCAATATAAGCTATTTACCATTGCATGACTGTAACACCAAGTTCATTACACGTACAAGTACGCAATGCAATTATACGTGACAAACAAAACCAAGGATATATTCCTTGATTATTTACTGCTGATTTCAATTTATTTTTTCTCTAATATCTGGTATATAGGGGTAATGTGCCAAATAACTGAGGCTGAGAGACGCCGTGGCAGCGTCTCTCAGCTTTAGTTCCTGAATTGTTGCGACCCCAGGTGTTGCGTGGCTTGCACAAAATTACCATCACAGGCCACCTTATTCCCGGCAAGAGCCACGCCCACATATGGAGCGCTTTTGGTGGCATCGTTCGAATGGTGCCGTTCATATGCTCCAAGAGCCAAGCACCTGATGTGGCGTACGCCCGGAGTTTGCTGCTAGCCGATGACAACGAAGACGCAGCGGCCGCTGCGGCTAGGTCTAGGCGCTCGAAGGGTCTTAGTTCTTCCCTACAGCTTGAAGCTGGTGCTGAGCGCCTCCTGGATAGCCTCCCAATACGCATCGGAGGGCCGACGGTTGAGTGTTGCCAGCTCTCCGGGAAATCAGCTGGGGAGGTTCAGATAACTATAGATTTGTTGAAGGACGGGGGGGGGGGGGGGATATTATGCTAGAAAAACTAGCCACCCGGTATACTCAGTGCCTGGTGTCATCGAAGGTACCGCAACCGGAGAAGAAAGCAAACATTATCCTAATTCCTAAGATAGGGGACATTAAAAAGTACAGACCAGTCAGCTTACTGTGTGTTACGTATAAGGTATTTACCAAGGTAATCGCTGATAGAGCCAGGACAATCTTAGACTGCAATCAAGCAAAGGATCAAGCAAGTTTTCGGAAACGGTACTCTGATATCAATCATATGCATAGCATCAACCAGGTGATAGAAAAATGCTCGGAATATAACCAGCCCTTTTACACAGCAATTATTGATTACGAAATACCATTTGACTCAGTAGAAAACTCGGCGGTGATGCGGGCATTGCGTAATCAGGGGGTAGACGAGTTGTAAGTGAAAGTGCTGGATGATATATATAGCGGCTGCACAGAAACCATACTTCTGCATAAAAATGTAACAAAATTCCCATAAAGAAAGGTGTTAGGCAGGGAGACATGATCTCCCCATTACTATTCACAGCTTGCTTCGATGAAGCATTCAGAGACTTGGAATGGGAGCAATTAGGGATAAGGGTAGGTGGAGAATACCTCAGTAATCTGCGATTTGCTGATGACAATGTCTTGCTAAGTAACTCAGGAGTTGAACTGCATAGAATGTTTGGTGACCTAGACAGGAAAAGTAGAAAGGCAGCCTTGAAAATCAATATGGTGGAGACTAAAGTAATGTTCAACAGACTCGGGAAGGAACAGCAGTTTACGTTAGGTAGCGAAGCACATGAAGTAGCAGGTGAATATGTTTACTTAGGACAGGTAGTAACCGCAGCTCTGGACCATAAGAAGGAATTCAAAAGAAGAATAAGATTGGGATGGAGCGCTTTTGGCAATCACTCGCAGATTATGACTAGCAGCTTACCGGTATCGCTCAAGAGGAAAGTATACAGCAATATCATCTTACTTGTACTCACCTATGGGGCTGAAACGTGGAGGCTAACCAAGAGGGGTCTGTTAAAATTGAGGACAAAGCAGAGGGCTATGGAACGAAAAATGGTAGGGATAACATTAAGAGATAGAAAGTGTGCAGAGTGGGTCAGAGAAATAACTCAAGTTACAGACATTCTAGTGGAAATTAAGAAGAAGAAATGGGCATGGCGAGGACATGTAGTGCGAAGAGAGGATAACCGATGGTCGCTTAGGGTAGCAAACTGGATTCCAAGGGAAGGAAAGCGTAGCAGAGGGCGGCAGAAAGTTAGGTGCGCGGATGAGGTTAAGAAGTTCGCAGGAGTCAAGTGGATGCTGCTAGCACAGAACCGGGTTCATTGGAGAAATATGGGAGAGGCCTTCGCCCTGAAGCGGGTATAATCAAGCTTATGATGATAATGATTTACAATTGTTAACTCGTGTCAGGGGCTATTATTCACAACTTAACAAAGATATTCTACAATCATCTGCAAAAAATTGAATACTGACATTGACATAAGAGGGTAGAGCTTTAACAAAGATTAGAAATTAAACTGGAGTCAGGACGCTGCCCTGAGATACTCCTGATTCTACTCGTTCAATTCTAGAGCACTGATTGTTAATCTCAACATGTTGGGACACAACTGTTGAATTAGCTTTGTTCCGGTTAACAATAAGGCCTCTGCCAAATGTGCATTATAATTTATTAATATATTTTCTGTGTGAAACGTGGTAAAATGGCTTTGTGAAGTAAAAAATAGATCATATTTACTTGTTTCTGACTCTTGATGCTCAATGATAGGTCATGAGTTAGTTCCCAAAGCTGAATAACAGTGCAAAGACCTTTCCGAAACCCATGCTCGAATGGTGTCAAAATGTATTGTTTGAAAAATATAGTTATATGCTTGGCCATGATTTGTTCGAGCATTTTGCATGTTGTGCAAGTTAAGGAGATGAGTCCGAAGTCAGAGGGTTCAGTCTTGCATCCGAATTTATTTACTAGAATAATTTTGGCGAATTTCAATTCTTGGGGTAAGACACCTGTTGATAGCAGTTAATAATCAGTAAGCATAAGTATTTGGCGATCCATTCAACATATCGTTTAAGAAATATGTTTAGTATGTTGTACGGGCCAGTACCTTTTTTGTGTCTAGTTTAACGGGGTCCCGACAGCTAAGAATTGGGCATAAACAGAATTTCGCATTTCACTCCCAGCACGATAAATGACAAATCCTCGTCATTGAGCTCATTCCGTGAGTACATAGTTTTAAAATAATTTTTAATATTAATGTTAAAATGAGCTTTCTGGTCTGGAAACCATTGGCCGCTGACGTCACAACGTCAACCGTGGCGTCTCCATGTCGCCTCCTATTCGCGGTGCCGGCTGCACTCTGGCATCCACGTCGTGGATGGTGTCAGCAATATTTTTTTTGTTAAGCAATAAGACCGATGTCTGGAGAGTCACGATATGGCCGCCATTTAAGACGAGCGCCGGTCCCTCGCAGATCAGTGGCCTTGTCTTCTCGTAACAATATCTCAAAATGTTCGTATAAACTAAATTCACATGCTAGCAAAAACAAAGGGAAGGTCATGACTGGATTACCACGATCAGCTCAGCACAGATATATTCCTCTGCTCGAACCCCCTTTCTAGCAAAGAAACCCCCTTTCTAGTAGAACAAACATAAGAATGGGTAATTGACATCCCAAAATATAGCTCTGAGCCCTCGTTAAGTATTGACCATAATTTTAGCAATATTGATTGCAGAAAATTCAATCATTAAACGCTTGATAATTCATAAATGTTGTACCTTAAAAATAAAAAAATGATTAAAATAAGTTTCAACCGTACTGCAAAATTTGTTGAATATTCCTCGTGCCGCTTCCGCTATCCCAGTCTTCACGGCACAACACCCGGCACATCCACTTACTACGGGGGAGGGACGTATCAGACCGTATAATACACGGACTGGGAGCACCCATCTTCCCCGCGGGGAACGGCTTTATGCGCCTGTGTTGTGTGGTCGGTGGGTTAGCGGGCGGAGGGGCGCTCCCTTCAAGGTCAGAAGACAAACACTCAGCGACTCTGGAGCAGTGCGGTGCTCGTTTTCGATGGTCTCCGGTCAGTGCATCTTTGTGTGCAGTTGGACAATAAAAGTCATGTTGTTTTTATTAAAACTTCTGCCTAACATCAAAGAAAAATAAATATTTTTTGGGTGCTGAAAACCGGTAATAAACGAAGAACAACGGCCCCTTGAGGCCATCGATTCCAACTGAAACGGACGACGACGGAAATAGACTCCAAACAAAGAGAGAAGTGACGCGCTTCGAACTAGACCGACTCAACGGAGAACTTGCGGGAATAATGACGACAAAATGGCCTCATCCCCCAGCAACGAGACCTCATCGCGGAAATATCAGATGAGTTGGACATTGTTTTGAAAGATCTGAAACATCTAGATTCCCTGATTGAGCCGCATGTGCGTTACGAAGGCCTCGCGGAAGAATACAAAGGTGTTCATCAGTGGCAAGCTCTCATGACACGAATGCAAACAAGGCTCCGGCGTTTCAGTGAAACACATTCTAACAGTGAAACAAGCGCAGTGAATGCAGAATCCACGACCGTGTCAGTTGCGACCCGCTCGGAACAACTGAGGTTGCCTAAGCTGGAGCTTCAGAAATTCAGTGGCAACAAGCTCGACTGGCAACAGTTCTGTAAAGACACTCGGAGAGCACTACGGGCGAGGGACGTGCTCGTACAAGAACACCTTACGCAGCTGTTAAACCTCCCCCAGGTTAGAGCTCTTAGCGACATGAACGCGCGGTGACGCCTCCACGATCGTGTTCAGCGAAACATCTAGGAACTAAAACTTTAGGTGTCAGATCGGACAGCTATGGTTCGATGCTGTGCGCGGCTTTGCTTCGTGTATTGCCGGCCTAATAGGCAGTTGAGTACCAAATTCCTGAAGGGCAGACAAGGATGTGCTCGACAGCTCGAGTCTACAAGCCATTCTGCAATCAGTTCGCCTGGAAGTTGGCAGAGGGGAAAACGTACAAGGGGGAACCACGCATGCTCCTCAGAAACACGACCAAACCTGAGCAGAGAACGTTTTCCCAAGAGCGTCAACGGCAAGTGCTCAGCGGCCAGCCATATTAAAAGTAAGGAGAGATGCGCTTTCTGCGCCTCGGAGAGGCATGAGGTAGCAGATTGCAATGCTCCGATATCAATCGATGCGTAGAAAAGAAAACTTCGAAACAATGGGACGTGCTACCGATGCGCGAAAAGAGGGCACATGACGAAAGGGTGTAAGAACTGGACACTACGTTGCGCGAAATGTGGCTACGCCGAATGCCGACGGTGAGACCGCTTCTCGGTTACACTCAACAGCGTCTCTCAGCCACTGCAACAAAACATTTGGAGGACGCTCAAGCTTCGCCTTTAAGAATGCAAGGCGATAGCACAAGAGACACCGTAATGCGCCTGGCACTGGTAGACGCAACCGCTTTCATTACACGTCTCTCAAGAGCGAGCTCAGTTTCCGACACTTCATGCCCTAGCGGTGGCGTCATCGCTTCCCCAAGCGGTTTCTGCGAAAGAACCTTTCGGCTCCAGTTGGCGAGTACAAGCGTTCCTTCGCTTACAATTCGGCTGAGGCGTCCACTGAGAAGGGAGGCCCTGTTTCAAATTCATGCTTAGAGGTAGGAAACTTGGTATACTCATTTTTATTTATTAATCCTTCCGGGACGTAGAAGCGCTGCCAGCAACCTTGCCGAAACGCGCGGGCCTCACGTTGCAGTCGTAGTTAGTCGGCAACATCGTTGCCGATCCGAGCCGGCGCGATGAAGATCTCGGAGGCCATGCGCTGTCTATCTTATTCCGTGCGCCACACGCATCATAGCGCTACGTGCCCGCCAAGCGAAGAGGAAGTACAGCGGAAAAGTAATTTGCCACTCACTTTACTGCATGTTCTGTAATTTACATGCTCAAAATTATTATTATACGCCACAATACACTTCTCTAAGGGACAATTCTGAGACAACACCGCAGTCAATAGACGGGCCTTTGTCCCTTTCAAACCATCTAGCTGGCATGGTGGAGTGGTTAGCGTGCTCGTCTCGTACCCCGGAGGTCCACATTCGATTCCTCAAGCCGGCGATGTTTTGATGTTTCCTACTCGTGTTTGTTTATTAATGCTTCCGGGATTTTTTGCTCACGGCCAACGCCGGACAACGCGTGACAGCAGCCGCCACCGACGACACCGACTTTTCTGCGACACGGGGCCCTTAACGCTACCGCGTTAAAACGTCGTTCTGCTGCAGACGGCGCAGGTGTGGTCTACGGACCGAAAAGAAAGCTCCTCGCTCGCTGTCTCTTTCAAGGGCGCAATCAACGATCGTTTATAACAGAGAGCTCTAGCGAATACTGTATCTTCAGGTGACCTGTGAAGAAGTGGCCATTTACCCTTTCGGCGGCTAGGCCAACGTTATGAAGAAAAATCAACTCCGAGTCAAACTCCGCCTACGAAGTCAGTACGACCGCAAGGACCACAGAATAGAAGCTCTCGAAATTGAAGAGATCTTCTCCAACCAACCGCTGCTTCCAGAAGACGCTGACGAAATGACTTAAGTGGCTGATTTAAAATTAGTGAGTGTCACCGTCTCACCAACTCGCCAATTCACACAAGGCGTCAAAATGCTAATATGTGCAGAATATTATTCGACTACTCTTATTGTGCACGCAGAAGTAAGCAAAGGGCTAGGAGCCGTGGTTGCGCTCAAGATTGACTTCGGCTGGACATTCCAAGGACCGATACCACTGTCTGCTTCAGATGTGTCGTGTTCCACCGTTGCCGTTGCGCGCCAACGTCTGTGACATGGACGCCAACCTATCGGATGAACTTGGAGTGTTTTGGGGGCTTGAGAGCCTTGGTATCTCATCAAGCAGTTGCCTGCCTGGAAGCGATGAGCAGCAGGTGAGAGAAGACTTTACTCGTTTTTTGATTTCAACCGATGGGCACTACGAGTCAAGCCTCCCGTGGAAGGCGCTTGACCAACGGCTAGCCAGCAACGAATCTGTAGCAAGAGAACACCTGCCATGGTTGATGCGGCATCTCAGACCCAGCAAAAGGCAAGCTAATGATCTATGATGCAGACATCCGTCCCTACATGGACAAATGCTTTGCTAAAAGGATTCCAGCCGTTGAAATCGACACCACCTCGACTCGAGTGTATTTTATGCCTCATTGTGCTGTTTTCCGTTCAGAGAGCTCTACCACCAAAGTTCGTGTTCGTGCATTATGTTCGATGAATCTTCAAAATTATAAGGCTGATGTCACTTAATTATGCTCTCGCCACCGGCCCGTTCCTTAACCCCGACCTGCTGCGGCTTATTCTGAATTTTCGATGCCATGAAATTGCATTCACCGCCAACATCGAGAAGGCCTTCCTTAAGATGAACATCAAAAGTGAGCACTGCGACTCTAGTCGCAGGCTAATCACCTGATCACCATAGATGTGATATAGATGATGTCAAAACTAGCATCACCCTAACATGTTTAGACATGAAGGTGCGGGCGTGGACATAATATCAATACAATATCGACAAGATCTGTTGTCGCTATAGCAGTACGTCTGGAAAAGATATGGTGAAAGGCGCAAAACATAGGCTATCGCAATAAAGCGGTATTGCAATGAATACAAAATTTGATCAATCTGAGTAAGCATGCCGTGCCTAGATGTGGATACGCACGAGAATTAGAATAATTTCGCATCTGCACACATAGGGCGACTTAAGTGCGACTTTGTATTATTATAAACGACTTTGTATTATTATAAACGATTGTTCTTAGGATGGTTCCCAGTAACCTCGGCGTAAAAAAAGATTACGAGTCGCAATACATATGCATTAAAACGCCTTTGACAGTTCGACACATTTATCTGGAAATATTCCTAATGCTCCAACTCAGGCGAAACACACAAACACACACACAGTCAGTGGACTATGCCAATAATTTTTCACTATAAAGAGATCATCTTATCTCTATGAATTACTTGTTTTACACCTCTTTGCCTTACCATGACGCATAAATGTTCCAATTCGATCGATTACAAATCTATTCGCTTTTATTTCTGCCCGTGCATTGAACGAACAGCAGATCAGATATTCCTAGGTCCAAAGACCGAAGAAGACAAAGAACAAAAAATGTTTTTTTTTTTTTCCTTTAAACGCTTTTCTGAATTTTATCTTCTATTTTAAGCGGTTGTTCTGAAGAGGTCTCCCAGTAACGTCGGCGAAATCTAAGATTCCGAGTAGCAATACCTGAACAATAAAATGGCTTTAACAGTTCAACACATTTACCTCGAAACAAGCAAACCACACCTGGACGCCAATAATGTTTTGTTTCCAAACAGATCATCGTGCCCCTAAGATATCTTTACTTCCTTCTGACTTACATAGACATAGAGACTCCAATTGGAGTGATTCTAAATGCATTACTTTTATTTCTGTCCGTGTATAGCATTAACAGTCATTACATATTAGCATGTGCACCGGCCGAACAATATAAAAAAGACGACCGCAGGCAAAATTTGTTTTCTTTGCTTTCTTTACTTTAAATCATCTTAAGTAAACTTTCAATCGCTACGTTTTTAAAAATTCTCACTTACCTGTAATATTTGTGTCCTTATCGCCTTCGGAAATTATCTAGAACATGACACGTTGACAAATCCCCCATGTGGGTATGTGCCATGTTTCAAGAGAATAAGAGGAAGAAGAATGCAAGGACGCTGACGAGCAATCACCAAGCCTTGGCCGATGACCCATTGTTAGTATGAGTTGATTACCCCTTCGAGGTAACAAGAAAAAACGCAAAGATTTTCAACTAAGGCTTCGCCGCAACTGTGAGCGGTTCTTAGTCATTGAGAAAGAACGTCTAGATTATTTGACCATCAGCGTCCCTGCAAGTCGATATGGCCACCTCCGAGGAGGAGACTCGCTCTCAAGAAAAGTCGGCGTTCCGTCAGCCAACCTTCCGCTGCACTGTCCGCGTCAGCACGGCCCCCCGAATCTGTGCAGGAGGCTGGTGTCATAGTTTCCGCCCCTGCGAGATGAAAAACGCCCCTGCAACATGACATGCCCGGCTCCGAAAGAGATTCTCGCACTTCGAAGAAAATTAGACAATTCGACGATCGACCTTCCGCGCCACCGGCCATGACAGCACCGTCAACCGAAGCTGTGCAGGAGGCCGGTGCCACAGACTCCGCACCCATGACAAGAAGAGTACCCCTGCATCCCGATGTGACCGCCTCCAAAAGAGAGACTCGCACCTCGAAGAAAAGGCGGCGCATCGGCGGTAGACCTTCCATTGAACCGTCCATGTCAGCGCAGTCTCCCGAACCTGCACAGCAGGCCGATGTCATAGTTTCCTCACCTGTGACAGGTACAGCGCCCCTGCAACACAACATGGCCAACTCCGAAAGAGAGACTCGCACTCCGAACAAAACTCAGCGCTCAAGTGTTCGACCTTCCGAGGAACAATCAATGTCAGCACTGTCCCCCGAAGATGACCAGGTGGCTGGTGTAACAGTTTCCGCACCCATTACACGAACACCAGCCTTGCAAAAAGATATGGTCACGTCCGAAAGAGAAAGTCGCACTTCGAAGAAAAGTCGGCTCCCCAGCCGCCGACCTTCCGTTGGACCGCGCATGCCAGTGGTCTCCCTTGAAGCTGCGCTGGAGGCTGGTGCCACAGTTTCCGCCCGGTGACAGGAACAAACCCTGCCGTGCTCACGTCGCCCCTGGATCGTATCCTAATTTTCGGTCATGGATGGCTCCAGAGGCTCATTCTTCTATGCTCTAAGCTGGCTTTCTTCACAACAGCGCTGCACGTATCATCGCTCAAATCCCTCGCGCGGCCCGTGGACCACTGGTGCAGACCGCCACCTGAGTATGCCCACCTTCCCCCAGAGATGTGGAAGAACTCCAGCGTGCCACTCGACGCCGATGGTCTGACGCGCAGCCAATGCCTCCGGTACGAGCCACCGATTCCTTCCGATGACTTCGATGCCTTTGAAAACCGCAGTGCAATTCCCTGCGACGCAGGTTGGGACTTCGGAACTGATGCCAGTTTCGGCAAACCAGTCAATTCGATCATCAAAAAGTGGAACATAGTCTGTGATCTTCATTGGGTGATCCCGGCCTTAATGGTGGCCTACATGTTCGGAGGAGTTGTTGGTGCTCCTTTGGCGGGACTCTCGGTGGACAAGATCAGGCGCTACCCCGTGCTGTGCATTGGGCTCTTGCTTTTTGTGTTCGCCGGCATAAGCAAGTGCAAGATCTTTTTGCGTTCGCCAGAGTGGGCAAGGAAGCAGCCATCGCAGCAGCATGGCTAACCCGCTTCTGTTCTTCGCACCACAGGCGTTCCTGTCCCTGGCGACGTGCTGTCTGCTTTCTTGGCAACCTTCCGGTGCGGATGCTCCCGGTTATCTACCTCTTGCCGAACCGGCATATCAGCGGGCTCACGCATGCGCCTACGTTGAAGGACAATCAGCCGTTATTGTGCCAGCAATCAACGACATCGCCTCTGAAGTGACATCACACAAGACCAAGGCTATAAAGACCCTCAGGACCGTCATACTCTTCAGTGGGCAGGGAAGCAGCCATCGCAGCAGCATGGCTAACCCGCTTCTGTTCTTCGCACCACAGGTGTGTAATCAGCTCTCTCTTTTCGCTAAAAAATGCGACAATAGATTCCTTTTATCGTTTCCTTGCCCAGGTGTAGTTTGTGTTGCTGCCCGCGAGTGCCTTGATTCTGCTCTTTTGTTGTTATGCTGCGGTGATGTCGAGTCAAACCCCGGTCCCAACACGCGGGCTGGCACTGGCTCCTCAGTGACGGAGCGTGAGCCCGAGCATATGAGCCCGAGCGAAGTGATTAAATTATTTAAAGACATTGACAAAAAAACGACGGAACTCACGACTGGACGAGCGAAACTAAGCGCTGACGTCAATGCAATCAAAGCAAACCAAGAAGCATTAGAAATCAAGTTGCTCGATGTAATTAACCGTCTGGAACAGGTTGAAAACACGTGCAAAACTGTGGAGGCCCTAGAACTTGATATCGCCTCAACTCAAGATACTGTCAGCCAGCTAACCTTGCAACAACATGAATTATAGGCCCGTATAGACGACCTTGAGGACCGCTCACGCCGCAACAATTTAATCTTGCGAGGTATACCCGATGAACGCGAAACCTGGGATGAAACGGAACGCAAGGTGTCTGCCGTCTTTTCAAATGCCTTTGACAATGAACTTCCCGATTCCTTCATAGAGCGTGCTCACCGCATAGGGTCATTTTCAGTGGACAGGTGTCGGCCCATAGTTGTCCGCTTCCTTTCGTTTAAAGTCTCGTTCTTTGATACTGGCATCGCGATCCAAACTTAAATCTGACAACATTTCCGTGTCGGAAGATTTTTCGCCCGCCACCCGCAAAGCGCGCCAGCAGTTACTGATTTCGCTAAAAGCCTGCCGCTATCACCCAAGTTCCAATTGCGTCACAACAAACTTTACGTTAACAACAAATGCTACATGTGTGACCACATCACCCACAACATCAAACTGATTAAGATCTTGCCAGTTGAATCATCACATGAACACACACCTCGGCGAGCCACAGTACATGCCGAACATTCCGATAACGTCCCATAGCATCACGTGAGGGGACGTGGACAGCCATCTAAACCACGAATATCTATCCTACTGGCTAACGTGAGAAGCATTGTTAACAAGCGTGACATATTTCATTCTGTAGCTGACACTTGTAACCCAGATGTTATTGCACTCACCAAAACCTGGCTTCATTCTAATATACGTAACACAGAAATCTTTAAGACTCATCCCACTACACGTTCTATGGCTGCGACCGCACTTCACGTCAGGGTGGTGGCGTATTACTTGCTGTTTCTAAAATAATCCGGTCATACGCACTGAACATCATTACAAACCTCGAGATTGTCTGGGCATGCATAGAACTTGGACACTTAAAGCTCATTTTCGGTGTTTGCTACCGCCCTCCCGGTCATTCTATTAGCTTCATCGATGACTTCCACGATGCAATAAATACTGTTTCTACTCGTCACCCAACGGCGCCTATTTTCTTACTATGTGACTTCAACCTTCCAACATATCTTGGTCCTCTGAAGCCCCTGTTCAGAGTCCAATTTCAAGTCTAAGCACCGACTTCATAAACCTTTGTTCCACTTTTTCATTTTCCCAACTAGCATCTCAACCGACCAGAATTACCAACACTACCGCCAACATCCTTGATTTAATACTGACCACACATCCCGATATTGCCTCAAAAATACCTACCTGCCTGGACTTAGTGACCACTTATCGCTCTCGTTTGACATTTGCGTACATACTTCACCTGCTCGTAAAATCACTAAACAGATCCGTGACTATAAAAAGGCTAATTTTCCGGCTATTAACGCGGAACTCGCTGAATTTCTAGACTTTTTTAGAGCGCAGCTCTTTGGCGTCCGTTCATGGGTTTCTCGTCGGCGTCGTCGTCGGTCTCGTAACCAGCTTCGCCCCCCTTTCATCCCCCCAGCGCTAGCAGCGACCGACTGATACCGATGGATGCCGCTGACGCCGCTAGAGAGTCAAGATAACGTGACTGCATAGAACACCATCGCCGCCATGCAGAAAGAGGAGGGGAGGGTCCCCCCCCCCCTGTTCCTGTGTGGCGGATAGGGTGCTCTTCAGTTGCCGACGCGCCGGTTATTTCACGTAGGCCCCGGCACGTCGACGAATACGTGACCACCTTCCCGCGGCTAGACCTGGTTCTTGGCGCTGCGGAAGTGAGGGTATCATATTGTTTACGTCGGCATCAGCGGCGTTGTCCCTGAAACCAACTCTGCAGCTGGGGTTGACTCACTATCGGCGTCAGCAGCATCAGTAAGTCGCTGCTATATCTTCCCTCCTCCCTTTATCGCGTTGTCCGCTTGCTGCGCGCGCTTCTGCCCCCATCGTTTGCCGCTGGGTGTACATGCCGCCCCCCTCCCCCCTCTTCCTGCGAGTCTCCGGTTGTCAAAGCGCCGGCTCGAACTTAATTCCTTTCTTCGCTCCTCCTCCAATGCAACCCCTGTGCGGTGGCAATCAGAGAGCCAGATCGGTGACGGCGGATCTGTATATGTGCACCGCCCGAGCCGACATTGCCGCTGCCGTTCGCCTCTGCGAAATTATCTGCCAGTTCTTTCTGAGCCATAAGCGAGACGACCGGTGGAAGTCCTCCGGCGGCGGCGGCGGTGGCGGCGGCTGCTGCTGCTGCCGCTGCCACCGCTGCTGCTGCTGCTGCTGCTGCTGCTGCTGCTGCTGCTGCTGCTGCTGCTGCTGCTGCTGCTGCTGCTGCTGCTGCTGCTGCTGCTGCTGCTGCTGCTGCTGCTGCTGCTGCTGCTGCTGCTGCTGCTGCTGCTGCTGCTGCTGCTGCTGCTGCTGCTGCTGCTGCTGCTGCTGCTGCTGCTGCTGCTGCTGCTGCTGCTGCTGCTGCTGCTGCTGCTGCTGCTGCTGCTGCTGCTGCTGCTGCTGCTGCTGCTGCTGCTGCTGCTGCTGCTGCTGCTGCTGCTGCTGCTGCTGCTGCTGCTGCTGCTGCTGCTGCTGCTGCTGCTGCTGCTGCTGCTGCTGCTGCTGCTGCTGCTGCTGCTGCTGCTGCTGCTGCTGCTGCTGCTGCTGCTGCTGCTGCTGCTGCTGCTGCTGCTGCTGCTGCTGCTGCTGCTGCTGCTGCTGCTGCTGCTGCTGCTGCTGCTGCTGCTGCTGCTGCTGCTGCTGCTGCTGCTGCTGCTGCTGCTGCTGCTGCTGCTGCTGCTGCTGCTGCTGCTGCTGCTGCTGCTGCTGCTGCTGCTGCTGCTGCTGCTGCTGCTGCTGCTGCTGCTGCTGCTGCTGCTGCTGCTGCTGCTGCTGCTGCTGCTGCTGCTGCTGCTGCTGCTGCTGCTGCTGCTGCTGCTGCTGCTGCTGCTGCTGCTGCTGCTGCTGCTGCTGCTGCTGCTGCTGCTGCTGCTGCTGCTGCTGCTGCTGCTGCTGCTGCTGCTGCTGCTGCTGCTGCTGCTGCTGCTGCTGCTGCTGCTGCTGCTGCTGCTGCTGCTGCTGCTGCTGCTGCTGCTGCTGCTGCTGCTGCTGCTGCTGCTGCTGCTGCTGCTGCTGCTGCTGCTGCTGCTGCTGCTGCTGCTGCTGCTGCTGCTGCTGCTGCTGCTGCTGCTGCTGCTGCTGCTGCTGCTGCTGCTGCTGCTGCTGCTCCTGCTGCTGCTGCTGCTGCTGCTGCTGCTGCTGCTGCTGCTGCTGCTGCTGCTGCTGCTGCTGCTGCTGCTGCTGCTGCTGCTGCTGCTGCTGCTGCTGCTGCTGCTGCTGCTGCTGCTGCTGCTGCTGCTGCTGCTGCTGCTGCTGCTGCTGCTGCTGCTGCTGCTGCTGCTGCTGCTGCTGCTGCTGCTGCTGCTGCTGCTGCTGCTGCTGCTGCTGCTGCTGCTGCTGCTGCTGCTGCTGCTGCTGCTGCTGCTGCTGCTGCTGCTGCTGCTGCTGCTGCTGCTGCTGCTGCTGCTGCTGCTGCTGCTGCTGCTGCTGCTGCTGCTGCTGCTGCTGCTGCTGCTGCTGCTGCTGCTGCTGCTGCTGCTGCTGCTGCTGCTGCTGCTGCTGCTGCTGCTGCTGCTGCTGCTGCTGCTGCTGCTGCTGCTGCTGCTGCTGCTGCTGCTGCTGCTGCTGCTGCTGCTGCTGCTGCTGCTGCTGCTGCTGCTGCTGCTGCTGCTGCTGCTGCTGCTGCTGCTGCTGCTGCTGCTGCTGCTGCTGCTGCTGCTGCTGCTGCTGCTGCTGCTGCTGCTGCTGCTGCTGCTGCTGCTGCTGCTGCTGCTGCTGCTGCTGCTGCTGCTGCTGCTGCTGCTGCTGCTGCTGCTGCTGCTGCTGCTGCTGCTGCTGCTGCTGCTGCTGCTGCTGCTGCTGCTGCTGCTGCTGCTGCTGCTGCTGCTGCTGCTGCTGCTGCTGCTGCTGCTGCTGCTGCTGCTGCTGCTGCTGCTGCTGCTGCTGCTGCTGCTGCTGCTGCTGCTGCTGCTGCTGCTGCTGCTGCTGCTGCTGCTGCTGCTGCTGCTGCTGCTGCTGCTGCTGCTGCTGCTGCTGCTGCTGCTGCTGCTGCTGCTGCTGCTGCTGCTGCTGCTGCTGCTGCTGCTGCTGCTGCTGCTGCTGCTGCTGCTGCTGCTGCTGCTGCTGCTGCTGCTGCTGCTGCTGCTGCTGCTGCTGCTGCTGCTGCTGCTGCTGCTGCTGCTGCTGCTGCTGCTGCTGCTGCTGCTGCTGCTGCTGCTGCTGCTGCTGCTGCTGCTGCTGCTGCTGCTGCTGCTGCTGCTGCTGAGGACCAGCGCCGTCGACGCCAGAATCCAGAGCAGTAAGCGAGGCTGAAGCAGAAGCTCATCGCCGCCGCCGAGAAGGGAGTCTTTGTTAAAGGAATACGTGTGAAAAATAAAAAAAAAAAATTCTGTGATAGCGCATACATGTGTTGCTCGATTTCTTTGCCTCAATCTATCGAAAAGGTGAAACAGCTTATTTGCTGCGCTCAAATTTCGCATTAGGAAGTAACGTATTCGTCGGTAATACCTAAAACGGCTGTCAAATAGGAGAAAGCGCTTCTACCGAATTGCCAAAAGGTCCGGCAGTCAAGAAAAATGGGAGGCGTATTACGGGGCTAACAATGCTTACGTATCTGCACTTAAAAACGCGAGGCATAATTTTCTTCATAATATGCTTCCCAAAATTCTTACCACGGACACAAAAAGGTTTTGGAGCGTGGTTAATCCAACCGATAATAACACGATTTCTTTATTAGACGCTAACGGCCTTTCCATCCCGGATGAAGAATGCGCAACAGTTTTGAACTCCGCCTACTGCAGTAATTTTGTTCAGTGTAACTACACCAAATTTCCGCAAACTAAAAACTATAATTACCTAACTATGGATCCAATAATAACAGAACCCCGGGCTATTGAGAAGATAATCGACTCCCTTAAAATATGTTCTAGCCCAGGCAGTGACTTCATCAATTCAAAATTTCTAAAGGGTGCTCAAATACACTGTTCATTATTAATGTCTAAGATATTTCAGCAGTCCCTCCACACTGGTGCCCTACCTGCTGACTGGACGGTCGGGAGGGTGATCCCCATCTATAAATCAGGTAACAAGAATTCATCCATGAATTACCGCCCCATCTCCTTAACAAGCATTCCATGTAAAGTTTTAGAACACATATTATATTCAGGCATTGCAAACTTTCTGGACTCCAATTCATTTTTTACTAATACACAGCACGGTTTCCGTAAGCGGCTTTCTTGCGAAACACAGAATCATTCACACATAAACTTCATTCCATCCTCGATCGCCGCTCATTACCCGACTGCGTTTTTCTCGACTTCGCAAAGGCGTTTGAAAAAGTACCCCATAAACTACTACTCCTCAAGCTAAGTAAACTTAACCTCGATCCAAATCTTTTTTGCCCTGGCTTGAATATTTTCTTTGTAACCGCTCTCAGTTCGTATCTACTAACAATACATCTTCCCCATTACGTGCCGTCGAATCTGGCGTACCCCAGGGTTCGGTTTTAGGCCCTCTCCTCTTTCTAATTTATATTAACGACTTACCTAATTGTGTATCTTCTAACATTCACCTTTTTGCTGATGACTGCGTTATTTTTCGGGAAATTAACGATATTAACGATTTCTGTGCTCTACAAGACGATCTCACTTCCATATCCGCGTGGTGTAAATTATGGCTAATGGAACTAAATTCTTCAAAATGCAATGTTTTACGTGTTTCCCGCACATCACCTGCTACTAATACATATCATCTGAATAACACTGCCCTCGAGGCTGTCACATCATATCGATATTTTGCCGACCATATAACTTCTTCTCTCACTTGGTCACTCCACATTACCACCGTAATTAACAACGCTAACAGCATGTTAGGCTACCTGCGCCGCAACTTCTCCGCCGCTCCTACTTCATTAAAACTAACGCTGTATAAAACGCTTGTCCGCACTAAACTCGAATGCGCATCAGCAATTTGGGACCCAAGCTCCACTAACTTAACTAATTCACTCGAGCTAGTGCAAAACAACTCTGCCCGGTTCATCCTTCTTAACTACAATCGTACAGCAAGTGTCACCTCCATGAAAAACATGCTAAATCTACCTACTTTAGCCTCCCGTCGAAAATTCTCACGGTTATGCTTATTTCATAAACTTTTCCACAATTGCCCCATTCTACGAGATGAACTAATTTCTGTGCCATATTTTATCTCATCCCGGCTTGATCATGCATATAAAGTCGGCATCACATCATACAAAGCCATAGCTTGTTCGCAGTCGTTTATTCCCCGCACATCAGCAGATTGCAATCCCGGATCGACAGCCAGCATTCAAGACAGCCTGCGATTCCGTGCCAACTTAGCTAACATTGTATACTCAGGCCCTTAACAATTGTAGTCATTGCTGTTACAATCACCAATGTTATTTTTGCCTTGCACTTACTATAGCAGCTAAAAATGTATAACCAGGAACATGACGCTTGTATTTTTCATTTTTGTTCTTTAACCTCTGTTCTATTATTTTTGTGACCACTGCCCTCTGTAATGCCCCTGGCCTTGAGGGCAATCATAAATAAAATAAATAAAAACAAAATAATGCTGGTCTTCGCCAAGACCATATTCACATTCGCCGTACTGCGCGCACTGCTGTCCGCCGGCGCCGCCATGGCGTCCCCCTCCCTCTTTCGGCACTGAGCGTCTTCAGCCCGATTGTGGCGCGTGGCGTCTCCTTCCCTGTCTTGGTACTCAGCGTCTTCAGCCCGCTTTTGGCGCATGGCGTCCGCCTATCTCTCTCGGTACTCAGTGTCCTCAGCCCGTATTTGGCGCATGGCGTCCCCTTCCCTCTTTCGGCACTGAGCGTCTTCAGCCCGATTGTGGCGCATGGCGTCTCCTTCCTTCTCTCGGTACTCAGCGTCTTCAGCCCGCTTTTGGCGCATGGCGTCCGCCTATCTCTCTCGGTACTCAGCGTCCTCAGCCCGCATTTGGCGCATGGCGTCCCCCTCCCTCTTTCGGCACTGAGCGAGTTCAGCCCGATTGTGGCGCATGGCGTCTCCTTCCTTCTCTCGGTACTCAGCGTCTTCGGCCCGCATTTGGCGCGTGGCGTCCCCTTCTCTCTTTCGGCACTGAGCGTCTTCAGCCAACACCGCCTAGACTACAAGGCCTCTTCATATCCTCCTCCTCCTCGCGCCTACGTCATCACACTACCACGGAGCTCTTTCGTCGTCTCCCGTCTCGGCGCATATCCGGGAGGCGGGTGCGAGGGGTGCGAGTGGTTTGTCTAGGTGGTGTTCATGCTCCAACCGCAGTGCGAGATTTCGCCTTCGTGCAACGTGTGTCGCAAAAGTTTTGCTAATTTGTTTTTAGAAATAAGCACTGGATGAGTGGCGGTGACAGGTCTGCGCTGATGCTACAGTGTTTTCATCAAGTGTGCACGTTAATGCCTGGACATTGCTGTGTACCGCGGTGCCGCGGAAACTATGATGGTGGGGATACAGTGAGAGTCTTCACGGTCCCATCGGACTCAGTGAGAAGGGCTCAGTTGATAAAAGCCATCCATCGTGCCGATTTCATACCAGGAAAGCGATCGGTGGAAAGGCAAATATTCCTCTTTACTATTTGTTATCGACAACTTCTTTGCATCATACGCTACATAGATACTCCGAGATTATGTGTACGTGATATATACCTTAAAAATAACGAGGGACTTTAGCAAGTAAAGTAGTGGAAGGCGAAAGCCCGAGAAATCTCATCTTGTCTAGCGTTCCTGACATCTGCAATCCCACACGAACGCGCGCCAAGGAACGCCAAGCGACAGGATCGCGATGGCGTACCATCCAAACGCACACTTGTCGGAGAAAGTGCGACGGATACTGCGCCTTTCCTCCAGAAGTCTCATCTTGTCTAGCGTTCCTGCATCTGAATTCCGCACTTGAACGCACACCGAGGAACGCAAGGCGACAGCTGCCGCAAAAGCGGGACACAGTCCACGACAGTATGAGCCATTAAAGGCTTCCACCTTAAAAAAGAACGTTGCCATAGTGCGAACCTTATTCTATACTACGTGAATGTGACTTAGAGACGCAGTATTACTGATATTTAGTGCGCGCGGACTTTAAACTAACTTGCGATCATTAGAACCTTAAAAGATAAGGCTGCTGTTTCTTTTTTTTACCTTCAGGTATTGCATCCTTTTAACGTCTCATTTCACATGCTAGGTCTGCGAGCGTCCCTTTAAGCCTGCGGAGATGGTCGACAAAACAAGTTACGTGGATGCGAAGACATGAAAAGTGATTGAAGCTAAGCTGAAACTGCTACGACTTATACCTGACGTGGGAAAGGCAGCGGCGACAGCGTGAACATGCTTCTAATCAGGCATTTTTGCATACTGCAGTTGCTGCTTTCTGTCATCGGTGACTGTGTCAACAGCATGCTCTGGGAGACAAGGACACACCCCCTTCAAGATAGCTACCGATGGACTGACCAGAACTACCGCCTGCCAGATCTTCGCTACAACGTGCAGGATCGCTGGCATACCGACACCACGTGCTTAGGAACATCACATGACCTTCAAGATTTTCAGTATAAAAGGCCTCATCTGTACCATTTCGCCTTCAGTGGGAAATGCAGCGGCGACAGCGTGAACATGCTTCTAATCAGGCATTTTTGCATACTGCAGGTAAGGCTCGACTTTCCTTGCTATAGAAGCGATGACCACTTTTTGCTGCTGCTGCCTTTCCCACAAAGGATGTGTGAACTAGTCCCGTCAGCGAAGGCGTTCTTCGCCAAATTGTTGTTATTGTCTGGCGACATTGAACAAAACCCCGGTCCTGGCGCCGAAACGGCTGCTATTCTTCGCAGTCTGCAAGAGGGTCAGACAGCAATTCTTAACAGACTAAGTGACATTGTGGAAAGACAAACTAAGCTGGAAAATCTAGTGAGTGACTTCAGAATACACATAGAATCGCTCGAGCCAAGGATGGCCGTTCTTGAAAGTAAAGAACATAAGACTGCGACAGCGCAATGCGGAATTCAAAGTCATTCTGAAAAAGTCGATGTGACAGCCAAAAAAATAGACTACTTAGAAAATAGTAGTAGAAGAATGAATTTAATTTTTCACGGCTTTGAAGATGCTGAGCCACGTGAAAGCTGGGAAACTTTTGAGAACCTTGTTAGGGCACTCTGAGGATACGTTAAAGGTAACAATAAGGGAAATCCAGAGGGCCCACAGAATAGGCAAACACACTTTTGAGCGTAAACGACCGATTATTGTAAATTTTGCGTCAAATAAGGACATCGAATCGGTCCTAAGCAATGACAATAAACTAAAAGGGCCGAACTTTGCAATCTCAAGGGACTACTCTCGGCGTGTCAGAGAAATTCAGCAAAAGCTATGGGCTGTTGGTAAGCCAAGAAAACTTAACGGTAAAGACAAAGTGGCCCTAACGTACGACAAACTTATCATAAATGAAGTTTTCGTATGGGACGATCTTACCCAAGATAACCAAATAAAAAATGACCACTCTTAAGCATCGGGAAACCTAACATTCGAAGTGCCCTGTTAATAAACTGTCAAAGCATTAAGAATAAAATTGATGAATTCTATAGCCTGCTCCAAATGTTTAATCCGTACATCGTTTTTGCAACAGAATCCTGCCTAGACGACTCAGTAAGGGACAGCGAAGTATTTCCTTTGGCATACCAGGTATTTAGAAAAGACAGGAATTCGAGAGGCGGTGGGGTGTTTATCTTGGCAAAAGAATTCTTGCATTGTACTGCAGTTGACATGGAAATCAATGATCACGAATCAGTCTGGTGCAGACTCACCACTCCTGATAAAGGAACGATAGCGTTTGGCGTCGTGTACCGCCCACCAAGCGCACGACCGTAAGTTATCTCCCCTTGATGACACGTTGGCTTCGCTTCCAGCTGAACGTATAGTGTTAGCAGAAGATTTCAACTTTCCAAACTTGAACTGGGGTGACAGCATACATTCAGACGGAACTTGTACAGCGTTTATTGATATGATTTCCAAGTATGGGTTTGAACAATACGTTGTGAACCCTACGGGTGGAAATAACACCCTATACTTATTATTTTGCAATGACCCGAATGTTGTTCATCACGTTTGTGTTTTACCTGGAATCAGTGATCATAAAATTGTAACCGCAATGCTTACTCTGCCACACCTTATTCCTCCTACTCATGAAGTACGGAAGGTTTATGACTATTCCAGGGCGAATTATAATGAAATCAGTCTGGGTTTAGAGGCAGCTTTTCAGGCTTTTACAGAACATTCGCCTGAGAGCGCAGAACTTCTGTGGACTTCTTTTAAAACATTGCTGACATCACTGATCGGAAAACACGTTCCTTTCAAAGAAATATCACACAAACCTAAGGTAGACAAACCCTGGATGACTTTTGAGGTCAAACGGAAGATAAAACAAAGGACCCGTGCTTACCAAAAATACAAAAAGAATCCTTCATGTGAACTTGGGTGCCATCTAAAGGAACTACATACAGCCTATACCTCAGCTATAGCTACGCCAAGGAGGTTTACTTCTCCGGACTCGCTGAATCTATTAACAGTAATCCCAAGGCATTTTGGAGCTACCTAAGAAAGACACGCAAGGAGAGAACAGGTATTCCGAGTATTCTTTACGATGGAAACCAGATATCTGAGAATAACGCTAAAGCTGACTGTTTTAATAACTACTTTAAGTCAGTATTTCTAAAAAAGAACAAAATAAATACTTTACACGGCACTACTTCTATAGTGCAAAACGTAATGCCTTCAATAACAATCACAGTTGAGGGTATCAGGAAGTGCCTAAACTCCATTGATGAAACCAAAGCAACTGGTCCAGATGGAATCTCTCCTAGAGTACTCAAAGCCTGTTCTTTCAGTGTATCTCAGTACTTACAAGTAATTTTTCGCAAAACACTCGAATGCAACCTAATACCCAAAGACTGGAAAAAAGCTTATCTGGTACCAGTTTTTAAAAGCGGTTCCAAATTTTCTGTGAACAACTATAGACCAATCTCACTGTGCTCCGTATGTTGTAAAGTGTTCGAGCACTTACTATACAGCAATATAATTAGACACTTAGAACAAAGCAGCTTTTTCTTTCCCAACCAGCATGGTTTCCGCAAAGGCGTGTCCTGCACCACTCAGCTGGTTGAACTTTTTCATGAGCTAGCGGACACTGCTGAAAAAAGGTTCCGTACCGATTCAGTTTTTCTCGACTATCGCAAAGCATTTGATTCCGTCTCACATGAACTACTAAAGTACAAAATGAGAACTATTAACCTGGATGATAAAGTTGTGAAAGTAATCGAAGACTACCTGAGCGACAGAATGCAATGCGTGGTAATTGGAGGCGAAAATTCTAGCTTTGTTGAAGTCACTTCGGGTGTGCCGCAGGGCTCGGTGCTGGGCCCGCTACTCTTCCTAATCTGTATCAATGATATCCCTTCAAACATATCTTCACAAATAAGATTATTCGCAGAATACTCTGCGTTGTTTATAGACCAATCCGTAATGTACAAGATGTAGATGCCTTGCAGCAGGACCTGAACAGCATAGCCTCCTGGTGCCAAACCTGGCAACTTGGCCTGAACACCAACAAATGTTACCAGGTAACATTTACTAAGTCTAAGATTCCTAATGAACCTACCTACAAACTAGGTGATACCACTCTCAGCACGGCAAATGAGGTGAAATATCTAGGAGTCCTACTAACTGCTGATCGATCCTTTTCAAATCATATTGATATGACCGTCAAAAAGCTGGGAAAATGCTCACCCTACTCATACGGACCCTTGGAACTGCTGTTCAGATTCTTAAAAGTACAGCCTACAAGTCACTGGCAAGGCCTCAACTGGAATATGCGTCTGCAGTATTGGATCCGCATCAGCGGTACCTGATTGATAAATTAGAAGCTATACAAAACCGCGCAGCCAGATTTATATCAAGGCAGTAATCCAGACATGCCAGCATAACACAGATAAAGAAACACATAGAACTCGAACCGCTACAGATAAGGCGCCAGAAGCAAAGGCTCAAACTTCTGCTCTCAATATACACCGACACAACAGGCATTGATAAGGGAAAGTACCTAAAAAGAGCCCACTATATTTCTAACAGGACAGACCACAGTTTTAAAATACGGGAAATGGCGCGTAAAACGAAGTACAAAAAGTACTCATTTTTTCCACGTACTATTTCTGAATGGAACAAGCTGCCAGCTGATGTGAGTGTAGACCGATATGTATTTTTACGGCTAATCAATGATTTGTGATTTTACTGTTCCTTCAAACTATTATTGTTGACCGAATGCACTGTTGTTCCTCTTGTATTTTTATTTTTTTTAAATCATTACTCCTTTGTCTACCCCCCCCCCCACCCCCCTCGTTTTTTTTGTTCTTTCTCTCGTGTGATTTTTTTTTTCTGTTGTTGATCTGCTCGTCACTTTAATGTTGTACACACTCCCCTACTGTAATGCTTCGGTGCTGCAGGGTGTACTGAAAGTAAAATAAATAAAGTACCACGCATACTCCCAAACTGCCCAGCGTATCTTTCTGGTCTAGCTACAAGTACCTCTCGAGAGTATATTTTAATAAATACTTTCATACTCGATACATTTTACGTATTTATTGAGCTGAAATCAATTCTAGAGCTACAAATAAAGTCCACTGCTGATCGTAGAGTTACATGTTTTGAGTGCTATGAAATCATTGCGAAACTTTCTTCCCATTTGTTTCCAAAGCGAGTACAGACACTTAAGAATGTCCCAGCATTTAGAAGAGATGACTTTCTGAAGCTATGTTTGTATCCGTAGCGTTATACTAAGACTGGCACAATAAAAGCAGTGCTTCTGGCTTTTCATAAACTCATTTAGATTATGTGCTGTTTCCTGAAACTTTAATCTTCTTTTGAAAATCCGCTGCACCAATATACAGACGTTTACTTGCGATATTGCAGCCGACTGAAAAGTTATGTACCTTCCTCCCTTCCCTAACCGCGCGGTTCAGGTGTGCACAGAAACAAGTGTGACAGATACTGCGCCTTTCCTTTCCTATGAACCAATTATTATTATTATTATTATTATTATTATTATTATTATTATTATTATTATTATTATTATTAAACAACGGGGATTAAAACACCAAAGAATGTTTTCGCATGCCGCAACAACCACAATTCTAGTGAAACAAGAATAAACCCGCAGCAACGCGCAGCAGCGTGCAGCTTCCGCGTTCGTTGTAGTGTGATGACGTCATGGAGGAGCGGAGAGGCCTTGAGTAGTCTAGGTGGTGTTGTGTAGTAGTCTAAGTGGTGTTGCTTCAGCCCGATTGTGGCGCATGGCGTCTCCTTCCCTCTCTCGGTACTCAGAGTCTTCAGCACGCATTTGGCGCATGGCGTCCCCTTCCCTCTCTCTGTACTCAGCGTCTTTAGCCCGATTATGGCGCATAGCGTCTACTTCCTTCTCTCGGTACTCAGCGTCTTCAGCCCACTCCTGGAGCATGGCTTCCGCCTCCCTAGTTGAGTAGTGAGCATAATCGGTCCACCGCGCCGCTTTGCATCCGCCTGGGTCTAACGATAATCCACTTCTCGGGCGCGTTCTGCCACATTCCCCCCGCCTCTCGTGCCCGCATCACCCCGCCGGAGTGGCGCAGTGGTTACGGCGCTCGACTACTGTTCCCAAGGACGCGGGATCGAATCCCGGCCTCGGCGGCCGCTTTTCGGTTGAGGCGAAAAGCAAGGCGCCCGTGTGCTGTGCGATGTCAGTGCACGTTAAAGAACCCCAGGTGGTAGAAATTTCCGGAGTCCTCCACTACGGCGTCTCTCATAGCCTGAGTCGCTTTGGGACGTTAAACCCCACAAAACCAAACCACAAAACCAATCTCGTGCCCGCATCAAAACATTTTCGCACCGCCCAACCCTCATCGCCTCTGCTCGCCTAGCCTTCGTCTCCGACTACGCGGCGTCAGATTTTCTCGGGCGGGCTTGCTGCCGAGGACCAGACGTACTTGCACCGCCCGCACTCTTAGAAGGCTACCAAGCATAAGCATGCGTAGATACACCATCCGCTCTTGTAAGACGAAGACGTCTCACACGAACATCCCACGCTATTAGTCTATTAGTCAGCGCGTATCTATCACACATGTAGTTACAGAAATGCGTCCGCTTAGTGTCCATTAAAATTTGCACAGCCAGCATACAGCGCGGGCGCATGGCCAGCTGACGTGTGAAATTGTGAGCTTGTGCGGGAAGAGTGCGAAGCACGACTCGCGAGCAGCATGGTGGCGCCATCTACCCTAATGAGATCGTTCCAGGTCGAAATCTGATTGCCGCCACCAAAATATCGCCACGAAATTGCATATTAGCAAAGCTTAAAATTTACGAAAATGTACGGTGTTACTCGCCTAATTTCTTTTTATTCCGCATTTCTAACTCCAAAGCGTACGGAAAAGCTTACACAAACACCCCTTTACTCAAACAAAACATTGTGGAAGTTTGTTACCTCGAGGATGTTGCAAATTTACTGTCGAATTCTGATGTGTCGTAATTCACACATTACCAGAGAGATATCAAAGCTAGATAGAAGATAGATCATATTGTCACGTAGCCGTTTAGGCCCGTAACCAGAAGGTTGGTTTTAATGGGGGGGTTGACCTAGAAGGCACAGAAGAGTAGGTCCAGAGAGCACTGAGAGACAGCAGCCGACTTCAGCTTCTTCTCGAACGCCACGAGACCACTTCTTCCAGTCCGCGCACGAGACTCTCGATGAACTGCCGCCTAGCGGCTGCTGTTGCACACGCTACATTACCCCCCTCTCTAAGAAAATAAATGCGAGTTTGATGAATTCAAAAGAGAAAGAAAAAAAAAATAAAGCAAGAAACATGCGGTAGGCGGTGCGCTAATTTTCTCGCGAAAAGTACGGTTTCATGCGCACGACATGAGCAACCTCGGATTTCTGCTGACGACGAGTAGAAGAAAAGCCGTCCGGAAGCACTTCGTAAGTCACGTCGCTCAGCTGACGGAGCACTTTGTATGGGCCAAAGTACTGTTTCAGAATTTTTTCGGATAGTCCCCGACGTCGAATCGGAGTCCAGAGCCACACTCTGTCGCCCGGTTCGAAAGTCACTACACGGTGGCGGTGATCGTACCGCTGGGCGTCTCGACCTTGCTGGTTCCGGATGCGTGCCCTCGCCAGCTGTCGCGCTTCTTCTGCGCGTTGAGTGAACTCCTCGGCGCCAACTTCGAGGTCACGGCCGTCGTGGGGCAACATGGCTTCGAGCACTGTCGAAACTTTACGGCCATACAATAAGGAGAAAGGCGTCATTTGCGTTGTTTCCTGCTGCGCCGTGTTGTACGCAAACGTGACGTACGGGAGGACGTCATCCCAAGACCGATGTTCAACATCCACGTACATGGACATCATGTCGGCGAGAGTTTTGTTCAGACGTTCTGTCAAGCCATTAGTTTGTGGATGGTAGGCTGTTGACCTGCGATGGGTAGTGCCGCTTAGCTGCATGACAGATTCCAGTAGCTTGGCAGTGAAAGCAGTGCCTCGGTCCGTTATTATAACTCTCGGGGCGCCGTGCCTGAGGACTATGCGTTCGATGAAAAATTTCGCTGCCTCGATTGCCGTACCACGCTGGAGGGCCTTTGTTTCAGCGTAACGCGTAAGGTAATCTGTAGCGACAATTATCCACCTGTTGCCGGAATCAGAAATTGGAAAAGGACCCAACAAATCCATGCCAACTTGTTCGAATGGGTATCTTGGCACTTGAACAGGATGTAGTAAACCGGCCGGTTTCACAGGCGGTGTTTTTCGTCGCTGGCAATCATGGCATGTTGTCACGTAATGGCGTACTGCGGCCGCAAGGTTTGGCCAATAATAACTCTTCTTAATTCGGGCCAGAGTTCGAGCATACCCCAGGTGACCCGCGGTGGGCTCGTCATGACATGCCTGTAAGATTTCTTCGCGAAGAGACTCCGGTACGACGAGGAGATAATCTCTTCCCGTCGGAGCGAAGTTGATCTTGTTTAAAACATTGCTTCGCATGCAAAACGACGAATGCGTTCTGGCGAAGAGACGGGGAATTTCTTTAGTGCGCTCTTCTAGAAAATCAATAAGTGGTGCGAGAGCCGGATCATTACGTTGCTGCTGCGAAACAGTGAGCGCGTCGACGGCTGCGATAAGGGGAAAGTCTGGTTCTTCGTCTTCTGTAAACTTCGTCTTCTGTAACTGCGTATCTGGTAAACTTGCGCGTCTCAACAACTGCTACATTTAAAGCCTGTTTCGTTTAGTGACCATAGCCTGGTCATGTGTACCATTGGAGCCAAGGAAGCGAAGCCGCGGTTTAACTGGTATTTATGGAAGCTTCACGACAATCTACGCATAGATGAAAGATTTGTAGGTGCTGTGCAGCGACGCATAAACATCTTGCTAGAAGTGGAACCTGAAACAGTACTTGAGTCATGGGAGCATATTAAAGAGGAAGTCAAGAGAGAGGCACTTGACAGATCGGGTTCGTTATGAACAGAACAATGGAGTAAAAGGATAGAATTGCAAGGTGAGCTTGACATTTTGTTCAGCTTAGAAAGTGCACTACCGGGGTCATATATGGAGCAAATCAGACAGGTTAAATACCAACTAGAGGCTACTGATATAGGCAATAACAAAGGGGCTGTCGGCATAGCACGAGCAGAAAGATTATTTTCCGAAAGAACGCACACCAAGCGTGCAATAAAAGAAAAATGGTACTCGATGAAGATTGAAATAAAAGAAATAAACACCAGCGACAGTGGAAAGATAGAACGAACGTTCATAGAGTATTTACGCTGCTTGCTAGGTCACGCGAGGCGAGTGGAGGAAAGATTTGAAAAATACTTATTGCCACTAATGCCACGACTCGATGACACTGTAAAACCAAGCTTGTAGATGCCCATCAGCATGCGGGAAATAGTAGAAAATACGATAGATCACTTGACCGCTGAAAATCTCCTGGTCTTGATGGATTGGGCGCAGCTTTTTATAAAGCTTATAGGGGTGAAGTTTCACCGTCAATGCATCGAGTTTGGAGTGAGCCATGTGATAAGGAAGAAACGCCACCATCATACGCACATGGTGTTGATACCATAGAGTAATGACGCCATTAAATTGCTCTCAGTGAAGTCATACCAGCCAATAACACTTGCCAATGTGGACTGAAACGTTTCATGAAGATCCAAGTGACACGGATTCCTAACGTATTTAAAGACGTTTTAGGGCCTCATCAAACATGTCAAATTAAAGAGCAAAGCATATATACAAACATTCATGCAGCTAGAAAGAGTTTGGAGCTCTGTCATGTGTTTGAAGATCTTGTTTCGATGCGGCAACTAGACCGGGAGAATGCTTTTGATCGGGTTAGCCACGAAATTTAATTTTCAATACTTTATCTTGTAAGTATAGGTTCAGTTCAGTTCAGGCGTTCAGTCGTGTCCGACTCTTCGTGACCCTATGGACCATGTCACGCCACGTTTTCCGGTCTCTCACCATCTTCTTAACATCACATAGCTTCATCTGCAATGCCTCGAGAATGCCATCTAACCATCGCGTTCGCTGCCTGCCCCTTCTCCGGCGACCCTCAACCTTTCCCAACATCAAATCTTTCTCCAGTGACTCCTCTCTTCTCATCAGATGACCAAAGTAGCTGAGCTTTAACTTTAGAATTTGACCCTCCAATGAGCAGTCAGGGTTTATGGTCGACAATATCGACTGATTTGATCTTCTGGCAGTCCAAGGAACTCTTAAGAGTCTTCGCCAGCACCACAATTCAAACGCGTCAATTCTTCGGCGGTCAGCCTTTTTCACAGTCCAACTCTCGCATCCATACATCACAACTGGAAAGACCATAGCACGGGTTATACGGATCTTGGTTGGCAGACTAATGTCTCTGCTCTTTACTAGGCGGTCAAGGCTAACCATTGCTCTCTTTCCCAGAAGCAGGCGTCTCCTAATTTCATGGCTGCAGTCTCCTTCCGAGGTAATCTTGGCGCCCAAGAACAGAAAATCTGTCACAGCTTCCACTTCTTGTCCACTGATGCTCCAGGACTTGATAGGGCAAGACGCCATGATCTTCGTCTTTTTAATGTTCAGTTTAAGCCCAAACTTCTCACTCTCTTCTTGTACGCGCATCAGAAGTCTCTTGAGTTCCACTTCACTTTCTGCCATTAAAGTGGTATCATCCGCATATCTAAGGTTGTTGATACGTTTTCCAGCAATCTTCACTCCAGCTGAAGACTCGTCCAGACCAGCCTTCCTCATGATGCACTCTGCATATAGGTTAAATAGGCAGGGCGACAGTATGCAGCCTTGCCTCACCCCTTTCTCAATCGGAAACCAATTAGTAAGACCATGCCCAGTTCTGACTGTGGCCTCTTGCCCTTCATAAAGGTTCCTGAGGAGACAGATGAGGTGAATTGGAACTCCCATCTCTTGGAGAGCTTGCCATAATCTGCTGTGATCTACGCAGTCAAACGCTTTCGCATAATCAATAAAGCAGAAGTAAATGGGTTTCTGGAACTCTCTTGCTTTTTCCATGACCCAGCGAAGGTTGGCAATTTGGTCTCTAGTTCCTCTGCCCTTGCGAAACCCAGCTTGCACGTCCAGAAGCTCCCGATCCACATACTGCTGCAGCCTACCTTGCAGGATTTTTAACATCACCTTGCTAGCATGCGAAATAAGCGCGATCGTGCGGTAGTTGGAATAATCTTTGGCACTGCCTTTCTTTGGAATGGGGATGTAAACTGACCTCCTCCAATCCTGTGGCCACTGCAGGGTTGTCCAAATCTTTTGACATAATGTATGCAGTGTGTTAACAGCGTCGTGGTTGAGGTTTTGAAGCAACTCAGCTGGAATACCATCAATTCCGCTAGCTTTATTCTTAGCAACGCTGGCTAAGGCCCATTCAACTTCACTCTTCAGGATGCCCGGCTCGAGATCAGTAATCACAACCGTCCTATGTTGGGTTTGCACATCCGGGTCCTTCTTGTACAGTTCTTCTGTGTATTCCTGCCACCTCTTCTTTATCTCTGAGGCTTCAGTGAGGTCCTTGCCTCGTTTGTCCTTTATCACGCCCAGCTTAGCACAGACGCTTCCTTTGATATCTTTGATTGTCTTATACAGAGCTCTTGTGTTCCTTAATTGGCTGTTGTCCTCAACTGCTTGGCACTGTATGTTCAGGAAGGCATTCTTATCTCTCCTTGCTATTTTCTGAAAATCCGCATTGAGAACCTTCTATCTTTCTCTTTCCCCCATACCTTTTGCCATCCTCCTTTCCTCAGCTATTTGCAAAGCCTCTTCAGATAACCAGTTTGCTTTTTTGCATTTCTTTTGCTTTGGAACTACCTTAGTAGCAACTTCTTGTATTATATCACGAACATCAGTCCACATCTCTTCGGGCTCTTTGTCTTCTAGATCTAATTCTTGAAATCCATTCCTCACTTCCACAGCATATTCCAATGAAATCTGATCCAGATCATACCTGAAAGGCCTTCTAGTTTTCTGCATTTTCCTCAATCGAAGCTTAATTTTGGCAACAAGAAGCTGATGATCGGTGCCACAATCGGCCCCAGGCCTTGTTTTTACTGCTTGTATAGCGCTTCTCCATCTCTGCCGGCAAATAATATAATCGATCTGATTCCTGTACAGACCGTCCGGTGAAATCCATGTGTACAGGCGCCTCTTGTGCTGTTGAAAATGAGTATTCGCTCTGGTCAGGTTGTTTTCTTGACAGAACTCTACTAGCCTCTGCCCAGCTTCATTTGGCTCACCAAGACCGAACTTGCCTGTAATTCCGGATATTTCTTCACTCCCGACCTTAGCATTCCAGTCTCCTATGAGAAAAACGACGTCTGATGATGGGGTGCGGTCTAAAAGGCATTGTAGGTCCGCATAAAATCTCTCAACGTCAGCTTCTTCAGCAGCAGTGGTCGGTGCATAGACTTGGATAACTGTTATGTTGAAAGGGCGACCTTGGATCCGAAGTGAAATCATTCGGTCGTTTTTGGGGTTGTACCCTAGCACTGCTTTTCCCATTCTTCTGTTTACTATGAGAGCGACCCCATTCCTTCTCTTGGATTCGTGCCCACAATAAAAGACATAATGGTCGCCGGAGTTAAATTCTCCCATTCCGGTCCATTTGAGCTCGCTGATACCCAAGATATCAATGTTCAATCTGTCCATTTCTCGCTTGACGATATCCAGTTTACCTTGCGTCGTAGATCTTACATTCCATGTTGCTATGTGATATATCTCCTTGCAACATCGGACTTTCCGGTCGCTTCCCTACACATCCACAACTGAGCGTCCTTTTGGCTTTAGCCCAGCCGCTTCATTCGTGCTGGAGCTACTAGGAATCACCCTTTGTTCATCCCCAGTAACATGTGGGACGCCTTCCAACCTGGGGGGCTCATCTTCCGGCGCCATATCGATAATGGTATTGTGACTGGCCATAGGGTTTTCTTGGCAGGAAATACTGGAGTGGGTTGCCATTACCTTCTCCAGTGAATCACATTTTGTCAGAACTCTCTGCCGTGACCTGTCTATCTTGGGTGGCCCTACACAGCAGAGCACACGACTTCATCGAGTTTCGCAAGCCCCTCCGCCACGACAAGGCAGTGATCCATGAAGGGGAAGTATAGGTTCAGTCAATATAAATTGTTTCACTAGCATTATCGTAAATAACTCACAGAAGGTATTCAGATAAGACCGTCTGTTAGACAAGGATATCCGCTATCCTTTCTGTTATTTGGCATCTATATATAACCAGTTTGATTTATGGTGATCAAGAATGAAAGGATCCGAGAATTTAGACCTATGAAAACGAAGTAAAGATATCGTCATACGCTGACGACGTTGCTGTTTTCTGCCAAGATAAAGAAAGCGTTTCAGAAGCAATAAGAGATGCTACTTGATTTTTAAGCAAACGGCCAGCGAAGTCAACTGATACAAATGTTTGGTGGTGTGGCAGGGGGTCTGGTGCAACGCACCTTCCCTTCTCGGAAATATTTCTTAGTCTGCTACACCTTCGAGGTAACTTGCAGTGGCGCTTGAACTCTACAAGGATATGAAAGATTACTGCAATAATGAATTTAAACATGTCCGGTCGAAACAACAAGGCTGGTGGCCTATATTTGTCAATGTACGCGTATTCAAATTTATGCAATGTGTTCATTGTTCCGAAAGTCTCGTATGCATTGCAAGCGTTATCCATGTCTAGGGCTATAGCGTGCAGAAGGGTCACAGATTGCTAGCGGTTTTTGTCTGGGTATCTGTTTCGGAGAGAACAAGTCATGCAAATTTGTTTCGCTTGGTGTAGAGTGTAGGACTTGGCTCGGCCTATTTTTACGGCAAATAATGTCCAATTTAATGCTCTTACGTAGCGAAATCAAGCCTTTTCTGCGTACGATTTTTAAGTTCGACTGAGCAAGGACTTGCCCAAATTTTTGGTGTCCTCTAGCGCAACAAACGCAGAAAACGGAATGTGTGTTTTTGCTTTTTTGCGAGGTTATGGCTTCCTTTATCATTATAAAGGCAGGTCTCTCACTCGAATGTCTGAGTGCTGTAACCTAAAAGCACCTGTATAAGGACTTGCTTTATATAATGATGCCAGTGCCCTTTTATCGATCATTACACAGTGAAGGGGAAGGCAAGGATGTCTTAAAAAGAGTTAAAAAGATGCTAGTACGGTCGTCAGCGAAACGTTTCTTCTTCGTTTTAAAGAGTGGTAGATTGCCTTTTAATCCGTGGTTGATGGAAAAGACTTCTTTGTCTCGTGGTCAATGGACTGCTTGATTGGCCATAAACCGGAAGCCATAGACCGTATTCTCCATGATTACTAGGATGAAATATTTCTGTGAGATATCTTTGCAGAGCACTACAGGAAAGGATTTTCCAATTACACCATATGGTATACGGTTCCTGCCTTTCCGTAATAAAGGCTGTGTGCCATAAGACTTATCCACGTTGCTTTGCCTCCTCAGTGTATGAAAAGCGAGAATGGCTTTGACACGCGCGGGCGTAGATATTCGCTCCGCGAAGGAATATTTTATTAAAAGTGTAAGCTACCTGAACACGATCTATAAGGCTCCAAGTCTGAGAAACATGAATGGACGCCAGTTTTGATCAAGCTGGCTAAACTAAAGTGTTTTTGAAACTGTGTGAAGCTTTACTTTTTGTGCTAGCGCTCTTTGTTGTATTATACACTGACACTTTTACCCCATTGTATTTTTCATCATTAACAGGAAATAAAAAAAAAGTCTGGTGTATCGGTAGCGTGCTTTTTTCGCGATCGGAATGTCAGGAGCATTGAAGCCTGTTATCTTCAGAATACCTTCATTTACTTCTACTTATCTTATTAATTGTAGATTTTACGTAACAACGGTCAAAGACCATATAAATACGTTTCATCTTGTTTTGGTGAAATGTGATGTGTGAAAGCCAGGCAATAAAGAAAAAACACCAACGCTGATACCAGTTTTCGCGCGACACGGAGTCATTGCGTTATCGCGTGAAACTAAAGCTAATCTCAAAGAATCTCCATCCACCTTTGAATAAGGAATTACTCGAAATATTTTCAATAAATCAAATTCGGACCGGTGCTAGCAATGACACTGCAAGCAAATAGAAAAAAAAAACATCTCGACCTACAGTCCAGTAGATAAAAAACACACACATCAAGTTCTAGAAAAAGCAAATCCACTATAACTAGCTGAGCAGAAAAAAAAAGCGAGCATACGGAGGGAGTAGAAAACTCATTCATTACTCTCTTCTTTTCCCTGTCGAAAGGACAAACAGAAAGGCAGATAATGAAATGTCCTTGATGAAAATGGACATCTGGAAACGGTGCCAATATAGGAAGTCTCATATTCCAAGAAGAGCTATCGCAGGGATTTAAAAAAATCTTAGCTTTGCATATGCAAGGCAGTAAGAGATCACGACGTTATATTTTGAAGAGGAGTTTACTGAGACGTGCGAAGGGCTGAAACGGGTTACGTTTGCTCAACACAACCGTATTTTGAGAAGAAAGGTCAAATCCGGAAAGGCAGTCGAAGCACCAAGTGAGCGCGGGAGCTTGCCGCTGACTAAACTAAAACTGTTATCGGCATTTTCGTTGCGCATTTCCGTCTTGTTTATAGTTTGTAGAGATATCCATCAAAGTGAATGTTCGGTTACAGGTGCGCTCATACCGTGCGTGGTTTACTCTTCAAATGTTGGCAGCGGTTATTTAGACGCTCTTACTACAACTTGCACGTACACATGCGCGCAAGGAAGAAGCTTGTCAATAAGCATTTTAATGTCGCACAGAATCCCCAACAAATATATGGGAGGCGTTCTCTGTAAAGTACCGCCGAGGAAATCTTCTCAATTTTTTGTCCCTTTGCTTTGTGGAAGTCAAGTGCAAAACTGAAAGTATATCACACATGCCTGGTTTCAAAGGATTGCAATAGCCTGAAATTCGTACGCATCTTCAATACTGAGATCTCCAGCAACAAACTGCAAAAACCTTTTATGTTTGTATTCTTGAATCGCAACGTTTTGCTTGACAAACCAGTATCACTGCTCTTTTAGCGTTAATTATTGCTGAATAATAGCAGATGACACAGCATAAAGCATATTCAGTGGTTGGTTGTCCATTAGTCAATCCTTCACATGTATGAAAACTTGCAGGAACGTGCGTTCTGGAAATACTGAAGCCAAACCTTACCTCACATCAGTAGCAGTTTCACTTCATATGTCTGCATAAAAAACCTCAATCTGCTATTAGGTCTATCAAGAGAGAGAGAGAAAGAGAGAAGGCAGAGAGGTTAACCAGGAAAGCTTCAGGTTTGCTACCCTGCACTGGGGAAGGGGAATGAGGAGTTTAAAGGAGAAAGAAGAGAATGATAGGAAAGGTAAGGCGGCGAGGAGCACAGTCACAGTTTCTCAATCAAGTTTGTGTCTCTCATAAAACACATAAGTGCTTTGAAGTCTTTGCCGTTAGACGCCTTCTGTGGCCATGGGCCGAGAATTTTCTCTTCTGTGAAAGGACGGCTGTCAGGATGGTCCAGAGCCGAACGCAGCGCATATCTTTCGCTTGAAAAAGCAGGGCACTCGCAAAGGAGATGCTGTGTGGTCTCTTCGCAGCCGCATCTTTCACAGTTAGGGCTATCCGCCATTCTCACCACATAAGCGTATTTTTTGGTGAATGCAACACCGAGCCACATACGACACATCAGTTTTGTTTCGCGCCGCCCTTTGTTAGGGGGAACACGAAGGCGCAGCCCAGGGTCTAGTTCCCTGAGGCGTCGATTGGAAAATTCTCCTTTGTTCCAGGCTGAAAGCGTTAGCTCCGCCGCTAAGGAACGAAGTCGACAAGCTGCGTCAACTCTAGATATAGGAATGTTCACTGTAGTTCCGTCGTTGTGTGCAAAACGGGCAACTTGGTCTGCCTGGTGGTTTCCCTCAATACCGCAATGTCCAGGTAGCCACTGGAAAATTATATCATGACCTTTTGATGTAGCGTCGTGGTATAGCACGCGGATCTCTGCAGTTAGTTGTTCATGTGATCCACGACGTAGCGCAGCTTGAACGCCTTGAAGCGCTGCTTTCGTGTCCTTAAAATGGACCAGACACCTGGAAGTTCCTGGCCGATGTATTCAATAGCTGCACGTAAGGCAGCCAGTTCTGCACCAGTTGAAGAGGTGGGGTACGTCGTCTTGATCCTCAGCACGATGGACCCTGCGGAGTTGTTGAAGCAACTGAGCCATCGGTGTAGACGTGTTCACGATTATTGTGCATAGAATACAGGTGACCCAACGTCATTTGCTTCAAGGCAGGCAATGGTACACCCGTTTTCTTTTTTACTCCCGGAATAGATAGGTAAACTTTCGGTTTATGTAGGCTCCATATGGGTAAACTCGGTCTTGAAGCTGGAGTGAACTGTGAAGGAAGGTAGATGCGATGAGCTGCTATGGTTTTGGCAAATGCAGTATGTGGTCTAATTGTTGGGATAGTTGCCAGGTGGTGACGGGAAACCCGGGTGAGGTGTCGTATATGTGTCCTCATGGTTTCAACATCAATATATGTAGCAATATATGTAGCTCGCGGGAGAGAAGAATCGTTGCTCCCGTTGATGTGCATTTTGGCACTCGAAGGCAGATGCGGAGAGCTTGAGCTTGCACGCTTTGGAGGATCTCGATGTTCGTCTTCCTAATACTATTGAATATTGGAAAGCTGTACCGCATGTAACCCAGGAAAAGTGAACATTATAGTTGCAGCATAGAGTGCACTGACGCGCCCCAGGACATGCCTCCTAGAAAGGAGAGAACATGGGCAATCGCCGTCAGTCTTTTCTTCATACTATTGATATGTGGACTCCACGAGAGGTTCCTATCAATGACGATTCCAAGGAAGCGATGACTCTTTTCATAAGGAATAGCTTTGCCATTTATGTATACTGCGTATTGTGAAATTGATTTTCGTGTGAAGGCCACCACAGAACACTTCTCTGTTTAGATAGTAAGACCCTGTACACGAAGATATGACGTCACAATCGATGCCGTTTTTTGTAGTCTTGCACGAACTTGGGGTCGAGTCACGCTTGAGGCCCAAATGCAAATATCATCCGCATATATGGAGATCTGAGCTGACTGAGGCAGCAGGTCGACTAGGCCGATGAACACAAGATTGAATAGAGAGGGCTCAGTACCCCACCCTGCGGAACTCCGCGAGAAGTTCTATGTGAGGATGTTCGTCCGTCCTCTGTCTCGATGAACAGTGACCTGTCTGACAAATAACTGCGTATCCAGCTATAAGTTCGTCCTCCGATATCAGCAGTTTCCAGTGCATCTAGGATGGCTTCATCCGTTACATTGTCGTAGGCACATTTAATGTCTAAAAACAATGCCGCAGTCAATCTTTTCAGATTCTTTTGGACATTGACTGACGTAACCAGGTCTACGACATTATCTATAGAGGAAAGGCCGCGTCGAAACCCAGACATGAAATCTGGATATTTTTCGTGTCATTCCAAGTACCACTCAATGCGTGTTAATAGCATCCTTTCCATTACTTTGCCGACGCAGCTGGAGAGCGCAATGGGGCGGTATGAATTAATATCGAGCGGTGATTTTCCGGGTTTTAGGAGTGGAATGATACGACTTGTCTTCCATTCACTAGGAACTTTGCCGTCGCTCCATGACCTGTTGTATGTCTGCAAGGGAGCCTGTCGAGCCTCTTGGCCTAGATTGGCAAGCTCAGAGTACGTCACACCATCTGGCCCTGGCGAAGATGACCTTTTACAACAAGCGAGAGCAGCGTCAAGTTCTTCCAGTGTGAACAGTAGATCCATCCGTGAATCCCTCGATGGCGAAACATCACTACACTGCTGTGGCGCGAGTATGTTTGAAGGTCCTGTTATTCTTGCGCAGAATTCTTCGGCTACGTCGACCTCACTGCATCTCTGGTGAAGCGCGATTGATTTGAAAGGGTGTCGTTGTTGAGGTGATGTACGAAGGCCGCGAATGACAGTCCAGATACGTGACAATGACTTCCGTGGGTCGAGAGTTTCACAAAATGTCCTCCAGTGGTTAGACTCCAGGGATTGAATTTTGCGCTGGATCTTTTTCTGTATGCGCCTTGCGTATGTGAGGTCTAGGCGAGACTTTGTGCGCCGGTATCTACGTTCCGCCCTGCGCCGAAGCGATCGTAGTCGCTGTAGTTCAAAGTCAAAATCTGTGTAGTTTGCGACAGGGTTAAAGGTACAGGTTGCACTCTCCATAGCGTCCTTAATTTTTTGTTCGAGACTTGTGGACAAGTCTTGGGTGCAAGTATCTTCCATAATAGTTTTAAAAAGTGTCCAATCAATACGCCGCATACGTGTCGCTGTGAGAGATGTCGAATGGCCGGTAATGTTGAGGTAGGTTGGGATATGGTCGCTGCCATGAGTTTCTATATCTGTAAACCACCGGACATGTTTTGTAAGGCAATGTGAAACGAAGGTCAAGTCCAAGCAGCTGCTGTAATTAACACTTCTAATATAGGTCGGCGTTCCATCGTTAAGGCAGAGTAGACCATTGTCAGAGGCGAAGGACACAAGCTTTCTGCCTTTAGAGTTCATCCGAACGACTCCCCAAACGGGGTGGTGAGCATTAAAGTCACCTGTGATTATCCATGGTCCAGAAGTGATGGCTATAAGATCACTTAATCTGTCATCGTCGAAGTGACTTGATGGTGCCAGGTATGCAGCCACTAGCGTAAATGTCAGGGCGCGACACTTCACGGTCAAGCACACATACTGGTTGTCATTGTTCGGGGAAACAGAGTGGAGCACATATGTTAGTTTACGTCGTACGTAGACGACGACTTTGCTGGTTCTGTTGAGTGTTGGCGAAGGAAATGCCTCGTAACCGGAAATTCGCAAAGTATTTGGTAGATCCGGCTCGCAAGTAACGAGAACAGGGAACTTATTTTCGTAAACATAGCGTCGAATATCTGAAATCTTGGACTGTAGCCCACGGGCATTCCACTGAAAGATGAATGCTTGCTTGACCTTTTTATGAAAAGGTAATCCCGAGAAAGCCATGGTGCTGTCTACTGTAAAGCTGCAAGAACCAGTTGCAATGCGTCCAGTACTTGCAAGGCGCTGTTCGCTGCTGGCGTGTGCATGTTCAAAAGCAGGATTCGCATATTCAAAGCAACTAAGATCAATGATGTTTATACAAATGTTATTTAATCACGGTGGAGCGATTGAAAAACTGATTTCCATCCACGTTTAAGTCGCAGTTTAGCAGGCCTTGAACAACTTCAAAGGCATCACCGGCATTGTTTGCGAAGCATGGCCAACCGTTCTTTGGAGTGGACGAAAACTGTTTTTTTACTTGCTTCTCTAACTCCTCTCACTTTTTTCCTCATTGCAGATGTGGACGCTATGGTGCTTATCCGGAATCAGGCCCTGCGCAATCAGTCCCTGGTTCTCTTCGGGTGCTGCTTCATCGTGTTCGCCGTCTACTATGATCTCGCAACGGGCCAGCTCGTCAGCTCCGTCCACGGGGCAAGCACTGGGCTGGCTCTGCTCCAGCTGCCCGGAATCCCCTTGAACGTTCTTATCATCACGCACGCCGGGCGGCGGATGACGCTCGCCATAAGCATGATAACCCTGGCCGTGGTCGCTGGTGCACTGGCTATTGTAAACGCGGTCCATGCCCCGAGCGCCGTTCTTGCGGCCATCGTCGTGCTGTGGATGCTGGTCTTCCAAGCCTGCCTCATGGCTGTGTTCATCCTGCCTGCAGAGCTGTATCCGACGGTGGTCCGGGGAGCAGGCTTCTCCTTCTGCTACACCTGCGGTCGCATGGGCGCCTTCATGGCATCGTTCCTTAAGCAGAAACAGTCGGCGAACGGGAAGGGTCTGCTGTACGCCGTAGCGGCCGCGATGTTGCTTTTATTTGGGCTGAACGCGTTGGCGCTTCCGGAGACGACGAAGCTGCAACCGGCCAATACGATGCGGGAAATGGCGGCGGAAAAGTGGATTCTTAGCTCGCCTTTTAGGGTTGCGCGGCGACGTGGCAAGCGGGAGCGAGCCAGAAGTTCTGAAACTGAGTACCGGACGGCAAGCCGTACAGGGTCGGTGCGAATGGTCAGAACCGAAAACGAAGATACGCACTGATTTCAAGGCATGACAATAGCGCTGACTGTTAGCAGATATATTTACACGAGTGTTTCGTCATAATATTTCTACTACTGCCAGTGTAGGTCGTTAATTATGGGGATTGTTATTAATCACACTTATATTAATTATTTTGCCCCTTACTAGGGGTGAAAAGTAGATGAGTGACTTAATATTCTTAGAACGGATAGTAACTCGTATTCCTTTTCAAGCACCATGTTCAAGCACAGTATCGCTTCTGTCGGGTAATTACTTGGTCTGCTAGGGGTACGTACATGGCGTGTGAGTGTTACCTTTTTACAGGATATCGATAGGCATGGACATCCGCCTCGAGCAATGGCCTGTACAATACACAGCTCCGGGGAACGAGCCAGCAAGACTGGAATAGATGTACATACGGTTGTGTGTGACTAAGGCTCGTCTGCTGCTGTGAACACTGCCTGTGTGTTTCTCTTTGTTTCGTTTGTACCCTGAACCTAATTAGCCGTCATTTATTCTGTTCGAATAAATTCACTAGCATAAAAATTATAATTTAGGCGCATTTTATGCGACTCTGCTCGGTGCCTAATGTTTTAACCGCTTTGGCAATGCGCGTTGCAGTCATCGCTTGTGATGCCGAGTGCGAAGTAGTCCTCGATATTTCTCAAGCGTTACATACGTCGACATACCGTTACTTTGTTGAGTTACAGGTCATCCTGGAGATTTCTTATTCGGAAGTGTACTGAAGCAGTGTCCACTCAACATGCGCTACCACGATTCGCTAACACTGACGTGAAGTAAAATATTAGAGAACATTTTCTCCTCAATATACACAGCACTTCGGTAGTGGTGAGCAATTAAAATTTTTGAAAGCAGCCAGTAATATCCCTTTGACGTGCCGCAGCATGTCTGTGCTTCCGTCGTATTTTTTTTATCCAGCATAAACCTGATACAATAGTTCTTGCTACATTCGCCCTGAGATTTACCTAGAGATTGCTCCACCATCGCCCCTATAGTGTGGATCGGCTGGCGGCGCTTCTCGCTGGAACGAAGGCGGCGTTCTTTTTAAGCTTACTGTGTGTTTGTTGGCGAATAAAACGTGCCTTCTGCAATGCATTAGCAATTTATTAATGCGAAAGCATTACTTCGCTGCGTTTACAGATTTCTGTCAGCATATCGTGTCCGCAGTCCGTGTCCGCAGAATGAGTCCGCAGAACGTGTCCGCAAAATTGTGTCCGCAGCAGTTGTAATTGAGAAGTGATAGAGGTGAATGAGTGGTGTCAATTGATAGAATGTGACGTAATGTTGTGTCCGAAAAAATATTTAGGGCAAGTTTATTACGTAATTATTCGAATAACTGGTTCACAGGAAAGGAAAGGCGCAGTATCTGCTTCAATTGTTATGTGGGCACCTAAACCGCGCCGTAAGGGAAGAGAGTAAGGTGGGAGTGAAAGCGGAAAAGCGGAAAGGGGTGCCGTAGTGGATATGACGTCAAGGAAGTCACGTCACGCAACCAGACGGGAGCCGAAAAAGGACATAGGAAGGGATGCGTGCAATTTGAAAGTACCAAAGCCTAAAATGGGTAAACAAGAAGTGAATTACAGTTGAGGAGATTATGTTGCCGGGCTAGTTGGTGATTCATTAAGTAAAAATTTTTTCCGCTTGTCAAACGTCTTATGTGTTCTTCTTTGTCCTTTGTGTTCTATTTTTGCGCTAAACTTTTTACGTAAGAAGAAAGCTAATGTGAGGTAGAGATGTGACGTCACGGAACTGGAATTAGAGCCGAGAAACGGCATGGGAAGAGATTGGCACGCAATTTGAAAGCACCAATGACTAAAATGGGCAAACAAGAATTGAATTAAGCAACTACAAGCCACCAACAGCAGCATCCGGGCTTTCTCATTACTGCAATGCAGATCCTGCAGTACTATTTAATTTTTGTTAGAGTGTTCCAATATTGCCGAGGCAAACCCGTGTAAATGGCCAATGCTGTGGAAAAAAAGCGCAAATTTTTCGAAAACTACGCGAGCTACACCCGGTCATTATTGAGACTTAATGGCTTTGTTTTCCACGCCTTTAGCGTTGTACCGCACTTATGGACCTGACATTTCTGCTCTGTATCACTTGCCTAATGAGAGGTTTGTTTTTCTTATCGCCGTTTCAACCGTTCAAGTGTCTGACACTACTATTGGAAAGTCAAATGTAGTTTCAACCCATCAAGATGCAAAGTTCCTGCTCTGACCTGCAGTACTTTAGAATGAGTCGAGACACTGCCTGAATTATTATACCATACCTAAATACATACCATACCTAATTAAGCTTCTAAATATAGCACCGACAGCCTACTGCCCAGCGGGTTGCCATATACTGAGTGCCCATCAACTCTGGACAGACAGACAAAAGTATTCTCCAAAAATGAGGACATCTCGCCGCTTAGGAAAGTTGACTGTTCACATGTAGAGTACTGGTGGGTTGAGTTTGCCTAGCTCACAACGAAGCAAATGCTTCTTGCGATTAATGTCAGATAATCTGATACTGTAGCACTGCTTCAAAAGCTCTAAACGATTTCCTCAGTATTGCCGTGAAACCTTCAAAACTGTATATGTTGTTTTTTAACAGCCGGCTGCATGCGGCCGTATCACTCTTATTCTGTAACGCGTATCAATTCTGTATCCCTTGTTTGTTCATGCTCGTTGTCTCCATACGACGCGTTATCATTTACTTTGTTGCGAACGATGCGTCGAGATCTGCTTCGAAGATTCCGATCACTTGCGTATGCTTCTACAATGTACCAGCTTGTGTTAGTAGCAGTTTGCGACGTTATCTAGATTGTTCTGAGCAGCCTTTAAATTGAGCGTTGACGAGTGTGACGAGCATTCTTTGTTCAACGATCGACGAGCACGTTTGTTGCTATCGCCGCCGCCTAGTTGCTTAGTTCTTTTGCGGGCGCAAGTCAACCCAATAAAGAGTTTCTTTAGTGCAATCACCGACTCTTCATTTGTGTCATCGACCTTCTCACCACCACGTGACATCTGGTGGAGGTGCTCCCCTTGATCCTTCAAGCGAAGACCTCAGCCTTGTTCCTGTCGCCCTGGAAGACCAGCCTACAGGTCACCGAGCCAGCCGCCGACTCCAAGGCCTACAACCCGAACACGGTCTGCTGTCTGACCCCGTTCGACTCCGGAAGGCATCAACTTTATAAATGACCCAGTCAACAGCCCCCGTCGCCTTCGTGCAGCCCAGGGAGTCCCCCATCTTCAAAGGATTGGCCAGTGAAGATGCGGAAGACTGGATGGACCTTTTCGACCGTGTGGAAGAATTCAACGGCAGGAACGACGCCGCGAAAATCAGGCAAGTATACTTTGTTCTTCAAGGACATGCCCGAGTTTGGTTCGAAAATCATGAGGCAGCTATGAAGGATTGAAAGATTTTCAAGGAAGCGCTTTTGACTGCCTTTTCAAGCGTCGTCCGAAAGGAAAGAGCTCAGGCCCTCCTTCAGTCAAGACTTCAACTCCCTAACGAGCGTGTATTCGCGTACGTTGTGGAGATGAAGCGCCTCTTTCGCCACGCCGATCCCAACATGACCGAAGGTGAGAGAGTCAAATGTTTAATGCGAGGCGTTAAACAATCGCTTTTTGCAGGTTTTCGAAATCCGCCAAAAACTGCGGTGGAATTTGAAACGGAAGCGTCTACCATCGAGACGACGTTGGACAGCCTGATGCGCCACTACAAGCGATCACTTAAATCGGACCACTACCCCAGCGTATCTGCAAGCGGGGACAATCTTCGGGACCTCATCCGGGAGATCGTGCTAGAGGATCTCCGCCGATTGCTGCCATAATCTCAACAATCCAGGTGGCGACGCTCGCGGACGTCCTACGTCAAGAAGTCCAGCAGGCACTGGGTGCTCATCAAGCGACGACGCCAACGGCTCCAGTGCATGAATCAGAAGCGATGAACTATGCTGCTGCATTACGTCGTCCTTCACTCCGTCGTGACCTCCCAAGCCCTCGTCGCTACCCTCCTGCCCCGAAAGTCGCCCCTTGGCCCCCGCCCGCCAAGTCTACCAACGATCTCCAAGCCCAAGCAAATGCGACGCCTGGAGGACATCTAACAACCGATCGCTCTGCTTCCATTGTGGGGAGGGAGGACACATCCTCCGTCACTGCCCGTACAGGCGGATCGGCCTCCGTGGTTTCGCTGTCGACGGCCCACGACCCCATCCTGGCTAGCAACCATAGGAAATCAACGACTTCCTGCGCAGCGGAGAGCACTCGTCGAAAAGGCGTCTGTCACGCTCCCTATCGCCATACAATGCCCGATTTGCGTTGCCGGGCCGCGGTTACTTGCAAGGACGGTCTGCTAGCCCCCGTAGGGGAAACTAAAGGCAGCAACCTTTGGACGTGAGGTTGCTCAACGGCGAGAAGAGGAAGATCCTTCGCCGCCGACTGCCACTAACGACGACGCAGCCATTTCACCGCCGCTCCACACGACGACATCGACGACAACACGACCAGAGTGCAAGCCGACACCGCCGCCCAGCGATATGTAACAACGGTATGCCCCGGTCATGACCTGAAGAAACGACGGAGCCGAGATCAAACACCACGGCCCACGTGCAATGCGAGGACGCGAACAAGTGACCTTGAAGTTGATGTCGATGGTCGCAGAGTTACGGCCCTAGCAGACACCGGAGCTGTCTATTCAGTCATCCGTGGACCGCTAGCCTTCCAGCTCAGGAAAGTGATTACGGCTTGGGATGGCCCGCTGATTCGCACTGAAGTGGCAACCTGATTACTCCATCGGGACAATGCACTGCAAGAATAACCGTAAATAGGCGTACTTATCCCACCAGCTTTGTGGTATTGAAGCTGTGCTCCCGATACGTGATTTTAGGCATGGACTTCCTAAATGAACATGGGGCTATGATCGACCTCCGATCCAAGCTCATCAAGCTCTCTCCAGACAAAGCCATACCTGCTACGGCGACTTCGATGCAACACGTCGCTCTAAACGTCCTCGACGGAGAATTGACTGTGCCGTCTCGATCAAGCGTCATCGTCCCTGTGGTTACAACAGAAGTCGAAATCATGGAAGGGGTTCTCGAAGGAAATACTCAGTTGTTACTCGATAGAGGACTTGGCACAGCGAGAGGCATCGTCAGTTTCTGTCATGGACAAGCTGATGTGCTCGTCACGAACTTCACCGACGAATACCGGCCTCTTAACAAGGGCATGACGATTGCTTTCCTTTACAAGCTAGCGGGAACCCAAGAACTCTTCTTCATCCCCAGCCAACTTGAAGACGATGCACCCAACCGAGCCAAGCAGCCCATTTCGACATTAACCCAGCGCTCCCCCGAGACAGACAAGACCGGATTCGCACTCTTCTTGAAAACTACAGCGAGTGCTTATCGTCAGCGTCGAAGCTGCGTCATACTCCGTTGGCAAATTATCAGATCGTCACGGACGAAACCACTCGACCGCTACGTCAAAGCCCCCGCCGTGTATCGCCACAAGAACGCCAGGCAATACGCGATCTAGTTGTGGAAATGTTGCGTGATGACGTGAACGAGCCATCCAACAGCCCCTGGGCGGCACCAGTCGTTTTGGTGAAGAAGAAAGACGACACACTTCGCTTCTGCGTCGATTACGGCCGCTTGAATACCATAACTAAGAAGGATGTCTACCCACTTCTCCGCATCGACGACACACTGGCCCGGCTCTGCAAAGCACGGTACTTCTCGTCGATGGACCTGAAGAGCGGATATTGGCAAATTGAGGTCGACGAAAGCGATTGCAGGAAGACCGCATTCATCCCACAGAACGGCATTTTCGAGTTCAAGGTGATGCCATTTGGCCTCTGCTACGCACCAGCGACGTTTCAACGAGTAATGGACACAGTGCTGGCGGGCTTGAAGCGGCAGACTTGGCTGGTATACTTGGATGATGTCGTTGTCTTCTCGTCAAACTTTGAAGACCACCTGAAATGGCTGCAGGCAGTGTTGGAAGCCATCAAATCATCGGGACTAACGTTAAAACCAGAGAAGTGCCACTTCGCCTACGAGGAACTATGGTTCCTAGGTCATATCGTTCGGGCAGACCCGGAGAAAACAGCTGCAATCGCTCACTTTCCACCGCATGCTGACAAGAAAGCCGTGCGCTGGTTACTTGGGCTATGCGCTTATTATCGACAATTTGTCAAACATTTTCCGCGCATCGCCGAACCGTTGACGCAGCTTACAAAGGCTGACGTACCTTTTAAATGGGAAGCGCCGAAAGGAGCAGCCTTCGAAGAATTTAAGTGCCGCCTGCAGTGCCCTCCTGTACTTGGCCACTTTGATGACAACTCCGAGACTGAAATTGACGCCGACGCGAGCAGTGTGGACATAGGAGCCGTTCACGTCCAGAAGAGTGCCGGACAGGAGAAAGTAATCGCTTGCGCTAGCAGGTCCCTCCCAAAAGCCGAGGTCAATTACTCGATGACCGAGGAGGAGTGCCTTGCGATCATCTGGGCCACTTCTAAGTTTTGTCCATACCTATACGGCCGAATATTCAAGGGGGTAAGCGACCATCACGCTCTCTGCTGGCTGGCTAATTTGAAAGATCCCTCCGGCCGCCTTGCTAGATGGAGCATACGACTTCAAGAATTTGACTTGACTGTAGCCTATAAGTCGGGCCGGAAGCATTCCGACGCAGACTGCTTATCACGCGCTCCCGTCCACGCTCCCCCGAAGGACGATGACGACGACGCTTTTTTGGGACCGATAAGCGCCAGCAGTTTCGCAGAAGAACAGCGATCAGACCCTGAGCTGAAAGCGCTAGCCGATTACTTAGAAGGAAAGACCGCTTCCCCTCCAGGTGTGTTCAGGCGACATTTATCATCGTTCGCGTTGAGCAATGGCCTCCTCGTGAAGAACTTCGCACCCAGCAGGACTGCGCAGCTTCTTGCAGTGCCTAAAAACCTCCGGCAGGAATTCCTCCATGCGTTGCACGATGACCCCACAGCAGGCCATCTCGGATTTTCGCGCACGTTGCGTCGAATCCAGGAGAAGTACTACTGGCCGCGACTGCCTGCCGAAGTTGACCACTACGTGAAGACATGTCGTGAGTGCCAACGACGCAAGACGCCGCCTATCAGACCAGCAGTACTACTAAACCCGATTCCGCCCGCAGACCTGCCCTTTCAACAAATTGGGATGGATCTCCTCGGCCCCTTTCCAGCTTCGTCTATGGGTAACAAGTTGATCATCGTGGCCACTGACTACCTTACCCGCTACGACGAAGCAAGAGCACTGCCCAATGGTACCGCGGCAGAAGTCGCCAAACGTTTTGTCGAACAAATTCTCTTGCGACACGGCGCCTCAGAAGTGCTCATCACGGACAGGGGAACGGCGTTTACAGCAGAGTTGACGCAAGTCACCCTTAAATACAGTCATACAAGCCATCGACGAACAGCTGCGTACCATCACCAGACCAATGGCCTTTCGAAGCGCATGACCAAAACGATCGTGGACATGATCGCGGTACGTCGACGCTGAACATAAGACCTGGGACGCCATCTTGCTGTACGTGATCTTCGCGTATAACACGGCAGTCCAGGAGACGACCAGAGCGATCCCGTTCAAGCTTGTGTACGGCAGGAAGCTCACGACGACGCTCGACGCATTGCTGCCGCACGTAACCAACGAGGACAACCTTGACGTCGCCGCCTACCTGCAGTGTGCAGAGGAAGCCCGACAACTTGCACGGCTGTGTATTAAAGACCAACAGCGCACCGACAGCCGACGATACAACTTACGACGTCACCACGCACAGTAAACCCAGGAGACCAAGTGTGGGTTTGGACACCAATTAGCCATCGCGGACTAAGGGAAAAGTTGTTGCGTCGATAATAATAATAATAATAATAATAATAATAATAATAATAATAATAATAATAATAATAATAATAATAATAATAATAATAATAATAATAATAATAATAATACTTCATTTTTCCTTTACTACAAGGAAAGGAAAGGAGCAGCCGCCAAAAACCTGCTTCGAAGAGCAGCTTGACGGGAAGGCTGCCCCTGCATATGACGGCATTTCACAGCAGAGAAAGTCACGCCCACACAGTGAATAAACAGTCAATGGAGAAATAATTAGACCACAAAAAAGCACTAGGTAAATCAGGAAAAATACATGAAGATAAAACAGAAATGCCGCAAGACAGAACACCTAACTTAAATATATGTATTTATAGAAATATTTCGCGGATTAATTTAATGGGAGGAAGAGAGAAATCTTGACCACTATTAGCAAAATATTGATTTAATATGGTAGGAAGCCTGAAGCGAAGCATCTGCGTGCCATAGTTCGTCCGGCACGCTGTAACGTGCCAATGCTCCGGGTTACGGGTGTCGTATGTGTTTACGTTGTCTTGAGGCGCTGCTATGAGTGTTAGTGTGTTGTCCTTATTACTGATGCCTTGTTTATATAATCGCAAAAGCCTGTAGTTATACAAAGATGTTACTTTAACTATTTTTAGCTGCTTAAATGTTGGTTCTGTATGTTCGAGGTAAGAAGCTTTAGTAATATTTCTTATTGCACGTTTTTGAAGGAGTAGTAACTTTGTAATGTTTTCTGCTGTTGTTGTTGTTCATACTAGCAAGGAGTAGTTCAGAATAGACGAAAACAGTGAATTATAAAGTATAATTTTAATAGTAAGTGGAAATACACGAAAATGTCGGTGTAGAGAACCTATTGTGCGTGATAATTTGTTGACTAAATATTCTATGTGAACGTCCCATGTCATGTGTTCTAAGAACTACACGCCCAACGTTTTTACAGAGTGAGCAATTTCTATTTTCGTGCCACTGAGTACAAGAGAAGGCAGCTCAAATGCTTTGTTTCTGGGATGGAAGAGAACGGCTTTTGTTTTACTGACATTGAGTTTTAAACTGTTTTGACACGCCCAGTTTTCAATTTTTTCCAAGGTTATGTTAGCCCGACTGGATAGCTCTATGCCTGAGTGGCCAGAGAAAGACAGACTTGTATCATCAGCGTATATAATGTGTTTTGCAGATGAGCCTATGGAAACAAGATCATTGATGTAGAGAATAAAAAGAAGGGGGCCTAAAAGACTGCCTTGTGGAACTCCCGAGATGACTGGCTTGATTGTAGAGGAGAAACCATTTATTTCAACATATTGTGTCCTATTGGCTATGTAGGAAGATATTAAAGAGTAGGCTGTGCCACGTATGCCATACCTGTCTAGTTTATTGAGCAAACTTTGGGCCGTACAAAATCATTCGTCGCGTCGGACCACTGGACTATAAAGTCATTCCCGACGGAACGTCAGCATCACAACGGCGACGCGCACTCCCAAAAATTGTACATGTTGTACGACTGAAGCCGTATTGCGCGCGTTAAGGAATATGTGGTGTTTAAATTTTGTAGTGTTTATGTTTAAGTTGCTTTGTTTTGGAACCTCAAGGCGATGTTCTTTAAGGGGGGAGTAATGCCGCGAAACCTTCAAAACTGTATTTATTGTTTTTTAACAGCCGCTGGCATGCAGCCTTATCACTGTGATTCTATAATGCTTATCAATTCTGTATACCGTGTTTGTTCATGCTTATTGTCGCGATAAGACGCGTTATCATTTTCTTTGTAGCGAACGATGCATCGAGATCTGTCTCGAAAATTCTGATCACTTCGGTATGTTTCTACAATGTACGAGGTTGTGCTAGTAGCAGTTTGCGACGTTATCTAGATTATTCTGAGCAGCCTTTAAATTGAGCGTTGACGAGTGTGACGGGCATTCTTTGTTCGACGATCGACGAGCACGTTTGTTGCTATCGCCGCCGTCGAACTGCCTTCAGTGACGCCTACTCCGGCGGCCCCCGGATCCAACTCGTCCTCGGAGTCCCCGCTGCCAGATACAGGGCCCAGGCGCCACGCTTCCAGCTCTGGTGTCCGGGGCTAGGGCAGCCATGGACCTGCCGCCACCAGTCCAGCGTCCTACTAAGGCGCAATGCTTTCAGTTCACCCTACCGGAGCCTGCTCCGGCGGACGACCTAATTGATGCACTCGAGGCGGTCGTCGGTGTCGGGGGCCTGCAGTACCTGCAGCACCTCGGCGGAACAAAGTTCCTAGCTGCCGTCTCGTCGATGGCCCAAGCAACTAAGATGGTAGCGGCGGGCACAATCCTCGTCGATGGAAAGCAAGTACCACGGCGCAAATGGCTGCTCCAGTGGCTTACGTGACGGTGTTTCGTCTACCCCCGTCAGTGAACGACGACTCCCTCGCCGCCGTACGGCAAGGTCCGCGTTGTTACCGAGCATGTTTTCATGGGAAAGAGTCATGTGCGTAACGGAGCGAGGCTGGTAAAGCTAGACATGCTCCGGGCACCACCCAACTTCATCACTGTCGCTGGGCACCGTGCGATGCTTGAGTATCGTGGGATGAAGCGAGTGTGCTCCAAGTGCGGCGCAGAGGGCCATTTTGGTGCTTCCTGCACCGCGGCACGTCGTGGCCGCTGCTCCACGTACGGCCACGAGACAGAGGTGTGCCAAGCAGCGTGTAAACGGTGCGGCCAAGGACTGCGTGATGCCGCGCTCGTATGCGACGCCTGATACCATGTCGCACCAAGGTGGAAACGCCGCCGTGGCAGTCCTCAATGAGCCCTCGGTAGTGTCCAGTAAAACCCCCACTACACATTCGGAGGGCGAACTGGACAGGGCGTCCACCACCGCCCAGTCGCCGGAATCCGATGTCAGGAGCTCGGAAGTTACGTCCGACGGCGAGTCGTCGCGTGTGTCCTCGTCAGTGACTGACTCGGACGCGTCGCACCTTCCCGCCACACCGACATACGAGGGTGCGGCTCTGAGCGCACCCATTACGAAGGAGAGCGCTGTGCCCGAGGCCTATTCGGTGTCGGCGGCTTTCCCCTCCCCTGGAGCTACCGTGTATGCCCAATCGGAAGACTACAGTCATGAATCCCGGCTTCCCAGAACACCTAGTCTCCTGCCCGAGTCGTTGCGCGCGTTGGGCGCTAGTGCTCCCAAGACCCAACGCCCAAGTGTGCGGAAAACATTGCTTTTGGATGGCGCTGACGAAACAAAGCGCCAGAACTCGGCATCAGATCGTGGAGTGAGCGCGACGACGCCCTCGGCTCCAAAAAAGAAGCCGAAGACCGCTGAAAAGGACGCACCGATGGATGTCTCGTTTTCCGAGACGTGAGCGCTATGGCGCCACTCTTCAAGGTGACAAGCCGTGACAGCCAACCTCATCCTTTCCCGCTTTGCGGTGGCCGAAGCGCCGCTACCTTGGCGTTCCACACCAGCCACTTCTATCTTATCGGTGCTACGGCTTCGCCGGCGCCGGTGGTGAACGATGGACGGTGCGTGCGGTGCAGTGTGTGTTGGTTCGAGTGTGACTGTGTGCTTTCCTCCATAGCCACTCGCTCTGACGGGACGTTTTCGCCGCCGTATCGCCGCTGCCGCGTCGTCGTCGAGCTAACAGCCGGAACCTCAGCGGGGACCTGTGGGACACCGTCATGCCTTTCCATGGCGCCGACGCAGGGTGCACTCGCAAACTTGGTTCGCAGAACTATATCGTGAGTCCTTCGCCGTTTTGTTTGTTCTCCAGCTGCGTTTCTTTGCTGTTTTGGTTTCATTCACTCATTTGTTATGATGGCTAGGTTTCGCTTTCTTACTTTTAACGTGCAAGGGTTTCGTAATCCCGATAAGCAGCGGCAAGTGCTACACCTTGCACGTTTGTATCAAGTTGATGCTTTGTTTTTGCAGGAATGCAATTTCCGTACACCTGCAGATGTCATTTCATTTCGTTCTTATTTTAATGTGGATGCCTTTTTTTTTGACGGACTCGCGGTTTTGCGGCATGGGTGTCATTTTTCTTAACCCTGCATTCAGATCGAGTGCTCACTGCACATTCGGTCTCGACGGTCGCTTGATTGCGGTGGACGTTTTTTTGGATGGCCGGAGAACTCGTTTCGTCAACGTTTACGCGCCGGTCTCGCGTAGTTTGACGAATGAGTTCTTCAAAGCCATTGCACCACATTTTTTGGATGATGTTCCACACGTCCTGCTTGGAGACGTTTACCGTGTTTTGGACTCATGGCGCGACATCAGGGGGCCCGGACAGGGCGCGTCACATTGTCATGCAAAAGAACTGGGGAAGCTTGTCCGCTCCCTGTGCCTTCAGGACACATGGGTCGCACTACATGGGGACAATTTTGTGGCAACGCGCACTAGGAATCGGAGTGCTAGCCGGCTAGACCGAGTTTATGTCCCCTCTACCCTGCTGGCCAATTTTCTGGAGTGTGAGGTGCTGCCCTTTCCTGCAGCGGTCGGAAATATTAGCGACCATCTCCCAGTAATGGTCACTCTACAGGAGGCGCCTGGACGCTCCAACAGCCCACTAATGTGGCGAATGGATGCATCCATACTGCATGACGATGAGTGCATTACTACGATTCGCGCGGAACTACGGGCATTGGTAGCGGATGTGACTGACTTGACTCCCACAGGCTGGGATATCCTCAAGTCACGATGGCGAGACGTTATTTTGCTCACGGGGAAAGCGCGGCGCGTCCGTGTTACTACGGCGCTTAACGACGTCCTCAGACGTATGCGGATTGTACGCGATGGCGGCGAGTTAACTTTCGCAGTGAGAGAGTATCTTGACACTGCGCACTCGGTATCATCGCATCCTTGAGAACAGCTCCCGCTCATCACGTATGGCAGCAGGTTCACGCATTCCCCTCGTTGACACTGCTGGCGTTGGTTACGCGCGCTAGCAAGGTCAGTCTAAAGTTCGGCCACCGCAAGTGGATGAAGTAATCTTGGAAGATGTTACTCCCTCTTCAGATGAAGCCGATATCAATCGCATCTTTTGCGGTCATTTTGCTGCCCTGTTTTCTTCCCAGGGTGTCGGCCAACGCGAAGGCTATGAAGAAGCTGTCAGCTCCTTCTGCGGGCCCCTCCCTCAGGTTCCTGAAGAGGCACGCGTAGCACTTACATCTCCAGCTACTATGGAGAAGGTGCGCGACGCTGTAGGGGCCATGAATCAGTCAACTGCGCCTGGTCCAGATGGGATAGTGGCAGGTTTTTACACCACCTTTTTCGACATCATCGGAGGTTTGCTTCTTAAACTTGTAAACGGCTTTCTTTAAAATGGCACGAAACCACCCTCGTTTAGCGCTGGGCGCATCGTCTTGCTCCTAAAGGATGGCTTGACACCATCAAGCCCAGCGTCTTGGAGACCAGTTACCCTCCTGAACACTGATTATAAACTGATTGCCACTCTACTTGTCAGAAGGCTGCGAGCCTATTTAGAGGACCTGGTAAGCCCTTACCAGTCCTGCGCGGTACCTGGTAGGTCGGTGTTTGCCTCCCTTACGTTAACGAGAGATGTATTCGCTTATGCAAATGCCAAAAATGTCAGTGGTATATTCCTTGCTTTAGACCAGGCGAAGGCTTTTGATAACGTAGATCACAGCTATCTCTTTAATGTGCTTAGTTGCTTTGGCTTACCGACTGAATTTGTACGACTCATAAGATCACTATATAATGGTTTAACCAGCCAACTCGTCCTCAATGGCACCATCGCAGACAGTTTTGCGGTAACACGAGGGGTAAGACAAGGGTGGCCGCTCTCACCGACCCTTTTCGTGCTTGCTCTGGATCCTTTTCTGCGTAAAGTAGTCGCCGACAAACGAATTCGGGGCTTCCCAATGGTAGGACAGGAAGCGCTAGTGGTTTCCGCGTATGCGGATGATGATGATATCTGTGTTTTTGTTCGCGACAGCGAGAGCTTCCGAGTCTTCCTATCCACCTTTGACCAATACGCTCTTCTGTCAGGTGCACAGCTCAACCCTAGTAAAAGCCAGGCGCTGCGTTTTGGGTCTTTCAGAGATCCACTGCCTGTGGCGGTGAACTTTGTGGCCGCAGTCCGTGTTTTGGGGATATGGCTCGAAACAAGTGGAATTTCTTCCCGTACTTGGGAAGAGGTTGTGTTGCGAGCAACACGCGCTCTTTCGGAGGCCGCCGTTTTCAGCCTTTCACTAAGGGCAAAAGCCACGGTTGTGAAACCTCGTGTGTGCGCTTTCGCTTTTTATGTGGCACGCGTCGCAATAATTCCGCGCCGTACAGCGGGCCGCCTCGCGTCTCTTGTAGGCGCCTTTGTGTGGGACGGCCGGACTGCGTTGGTTGCCCCGTCACTTGTTAACACTGCCGACAAACCGGGGGGCCTTGGATTGCCGTGCATCCCTACTGTGTCGCGGGTGCTGGCAGTGAGGTTAGTGTGTTCCCTTCTCACAAGGGAGCCTTACCCAGGACGCTCACTACTGTTCTACTGGTTAAGCACGGCACGTCGGGCTTTCAGCCCTGGAACACCTGTAGGCCCCCAAGCGGAGAGGCCGTCCTCTTTCTATCGCGCTGTCGCGGGAATGAAAGAGGCGTTAGACGCCGACTTACCTGATGCGAGGCTTACAGACACGCCATCCATTCAGATTAGCGAACAAATCGCGTGTGCACGCCTTACACCGGATGAAGTCCGGATGACAACCATCTCCAAATGGCGGGCGTTGGCGACAGGCCGAATGTCCAATGAAGTTGTAGATTTTGAGTGGAACAGGCGCTGGGGGGTTCTTCCCACGCGCCAGCGCCTCGCCAGGTGGGGCGTGGTACCCAACGATAGATGCGCCAATTGTGGTGGCGTAGAAACGTTGCAGCATGTTTTCTTTGAATGTGTTGTTGCACGCACGATGTGGCGCCTCGTGCAGCGCATGTTTAGAGTTCGCGTAGGCCCTGGCACAAGACGCCAGCGTGGCCTTTTTCCACGTTTAGTTGTCGCCGCCACCATGTATGTACTGTGGCGGCGTCGCTGCCTCGCTGAGGCACGTCGGACTCTGCGCCTCGTCATCTGGAAGTACTTGTCTGATCAGCTAGAAAGAGGTGGTGAGACGCGGTTTCTGCGGCGTTGGCATACGCGCTTCTTTGTTGTAGGTGACAACAGGCTAAGATGCCGGCATTGCTTCACTAGCCTGCGAGCCTCCCCCCTTTCTTAAGCTTGTACCCGAGGTCTTGAGTAAGCGCAGTATTAAGCTTATATTGCGCCTTTATGTGATATAATCGGTCGCCCTGTCAAACTGCTCTTTCTTTGGGGGATAGTTTCCACACCTTGATGTGCGTCTGAGTTTTATTTCCCTTAAGGGAAGAGAGGCCATACGGACAGCTTTGGCAGTGGTTATTATTACCCTTTGTTTGAGCACAGTGAATAGCGTGTATTATTGACTACTGTATAAACATCGCACCCACGATCGTCTGTGTTTTCAAATGTACGTTCAAGGTTCCAAATAAACTTCTCTTTGCTATCGCCGCGGCCGAGTTGCTTAGTTCTTTTGCGGGCGTAAGTCAGCCCAAGAAAGAGTTTCTTAAGTGCAATCACCGACTCTTCATTTGTCATCGACCTTGTCACCACCACGTGACAGTATAAAGAATTTCTTATGTGTGTAGTTTTGAAATTGTAAATTACTACCGTTATAATTTTACACTGCCAATACATTTCACTGTGTAAGAGAAGGCTTAAACACTTGATGGAATTTAAGACTACCAGCAATTAATTTTCAATAACGTTAAAGTGGAAGCTACGAATCAGTTGTAGCGAAGCTATCTTAATGCCGCTGCATGGGCACTATCATTTGGTAAGGAATTTTGAAAGGCTGAATATTTCTTTATCGCTGTAATCATTCAATAGTGATCAATGTTATACGAAGCAAAAATTAGGATAACTTGCAAAGCAGGTACCGGAAACAAATTTCAAATGAAATGAAGTTCATCTTATCATCCGATTATAAGGAGGTATTTATTCCCAAACTAAACTTCAATAGTTAACCTCATATGAAGCTACTTTACTCCCCTTGTCAGAAACGAAGAGACTGCGCGGGAGACAGCAGTAGTTCTTGGAGGAAAAGAAATTTTAATGGGCTACAAGTGAAGTATATAGATCTATTTTACTCCCCTTGTCAGAAACTAAGAGGCTGCGCGGGAGACAGCAGTAGCACGTAGACGAAAAGAGATTTTAATGGGCTACAAATGAACTATGTTGATGTAGGTGCATTAGGTATATTGAGTGCAACGATTAGGTACTAGGAAGATATGTTTCTAATACGTTTGAGCAATTTCCAAAGCAACATTTACTCACTGCCCATTTTACAGGCGCGCAGAAGCCTTCCACTGTAAAAAAAAATGTGTCAAACACGCCTAAGTGACATCGGCTATGACGGATTATGTTGCGTCGGGCTCCGGTGTCGTTGACGACCTGGGGTTGTTTAACGTGCTGTCAAATTCTCCTAGCAGAGGAGTGCCTTGCGAAACGGCTGCGATTTAACCTTCCCCATTCTCGAACTCAGCAGTCGAGCGCCCTACCACTGAGACACCACGACCGAGGTTTAACATGAAACATCTACATTCCCTTAAAAAAGAGTGTCCATCGCAAAGCAGCCATGTCTATCTTTAATAGTTACAGTTGGAACAATTCCTCAACAACCCTACTGCAAACTGCAGGACTTGAACAGCTGGACATACGTCGTCATCACGAAAGATTAAGGTTATTCTACTTATTTTACCCCAATAAAATAAAATAGAGGAATAAATTTAGGTTGTATCCATTATTCGCCGCCTTACATATTCGTGTCATTATAAAAATGTTGCCGCGTTTACATGTAGAATAACGTTTTTAAATATTCGTCCCTTCCCTATACTGTCGCTGAGTGAAAAGGTCTACCCGCATGTGTTGAGAATTGTGAATCTGTGAATTTATTTTTACAAGCTCTCCAGGCAGGGCTTAGGACTGACATGCATGCCTGTTTTGGGCCACGTTCGAAGCCTCCATTCGTTGCCAAGTTCGATCCTGTCAATTCTCTGCTTTTCTACTCCAGATTGTACTTTGCTTTGTGTTCTGGGTTTGACACTGTTCGCTTGCTACTGTTGCAATGTACTTCTCGTTTTGTAAATATGTCTCTCCTCATTCCTACCTAAGGCCTGTAATAGAGGCCGGCAGCATTTGCTAAATAAATGCATAAGGCAAGGAGAAAGAGAAGAAATACTTCAACAACTTTATCGTGCATACAGAAGGCAAAAAGAAGCCTTTCAAACTTTATTCTGTTATGAAGAGGTCAGCGGTCGCATGCTTCAGTAGCTGTGGTATTCCAAACAGAAACGCGAATATACGATTTCTGAGCGTTTTGAATAAGTTGTTTTCATTGCAGTGACCTGTTTTGCTTTGACATGGCGCCTAACGAGTGCATCGCTTCGTTTAAGGCGCCGCGCGAGAAAGAATCTTAAGCGTTGAAGACCGACAGATGATATCCTTATACAGCGTGAGAAGACACCCCTCCACAGTATGGGCAGCTGCCGCTAAAGGTGGCGTCAAAATGTTTCAGGCCTGCCGGGCACAGCAATGTATTGGTGAAACAGCAGAGAAGGAGCCGCTCTTCCCTCGTTTTGAGGCCTTTACATGTGTTAAGGTAAAGGCGATGATATTTTGATAGTACGGATCGTGATGTCTTTGAAGGTGTAGACCGGATTAAAATCGGGTTCCTGATCGCATGGGAGGAGGAAACAGCCCGGTGAGAGAGCGCGCCGGCTGCTTCGTCTGCTTCCTCGTTTCCAGCCAAACCCTGATGAGCAGCGGCCTATATATAAGGTAACGGTGCGCGGAATGCGTATCCCGTATGCAATTTAAGTAGATTTGATAGACTAGGAAGGAAGTCCAGCCTTGTTCGAAGTTTCGACAGGCCCCTCTCGAGTCGGTAATTATGTATTCTGAATCGGAATGTGAGGCCGCGAGAACAATCGCCGCCTCTTCTGCGCGTGTAGTACTGTGGGTTCTGAAGGTGAGACCATTAATCGTTTTGCTCTTGTGAGCTACAGTGGCCGTGTACCATTTCCCGTGATGATGGCCGGAGGCGTCCACGTAGTATAAACCTGTCTTGTTGCCATAAAGTCGGGCTAGGGCTTCCGCTCGTGCCATGCAAAGCCGATTATGATCTTCGTGTGACATATTGGCTGGCAGAGGTCGCAAACAATTCTGGGATGAGAAACAAAGAGAGTGGTGTGATCCATGCGGAGTCGAGCAAGAAGACGGCGATCCGTCTCCGTTTGCGATAAACGCATGTAGTGGTTTGTAAGGTGCGTTCCCGGAGTTCCCAGAACGTATTCACCATCCCGAGGGTCATAAGACTGCTGTTTGAAGTAGTGATGGGGAATTCCAGGGCACGCTTCAAAAATTATCGAAGGATGACGTCAAGGGCATCCTCCTGTTGTTTCCGTAGGTGGAGATAAGGTAACCTTATCCCTTCCCGGGGCAGTGCCCCATTTCATTTTGGCAAGAGCAGCCCGCAGATCATGGAGCTGGAAACGTTGATCCAGCTCTGTGTTCTCTCGGCCTGCATAAGAGTATGCTGATCCACGGGAGTCTTGGACTGTACGCAGATACTGGTCCCGGAGTTTCTGTTCCAGCTGAGTCGTGTTGCCAGAGAAAGCATGCATGGCTCTCTGCAAATGTTTCTGTGTTTCGGTTCGTGTTTGGGTTGGGTCGATGAGGGCTTGAAAGAGGCGTCATGTGTTGAGGCTTGATATTCGTCACGCGGCCGTGTTGCATATATACACCCAATTGGAGTCAACGAGATGGTCCGTGTACCCAGATGCTTTCTAGGTGAACTCGGCAATTTGAGCTTTAAGCTTTCTGTTGTGTTTCTGGCGTCGCCAACTGCTGACGAGGCTGCATCTGGCTTCCAAGAGGTGTAGAAGGTGGTTATCCACATCCGCGACTGCTTCTGAGAGTTGGATCTGCGTTTCGTGTGAGCGAAGGTGTGTCAGCAGTTGTTGAGACCATGCTGGGTAACCCTGCTCAGTAATGGATGTGTTATAAAGTGAGTCAAACTTTTGCCACTATTTCGTCCAATCTGGGATAAGGGCCTATTTAAAGACAAAACGCAAGACTCACAGGACATTCACGAGCGCTACTAGCAACTGTTTATTCGGGATGTATCCAGGACATATAAGAAGGAAAATTCGAGTATGCGAGAAGAGAACACAATAAAAGACACTGAAGTCATTCAGCGATCGAGTTATTGAAAAAATATTAGAGGCGTTCAACGCTTCTGAACCGAACGTGGAGCGAAAGCTTTGGCTGCGGGCGACCTAGCGCTGCGTCGAACACATGTTCCGTTTAACGCCTCACAGTTCACCGGCGTTCTATTCAGAACCCATTGTCATGCCTGTTATGAGCAGCTGCGGGGAATAGGAGTAAAGTGAATTTGAATATCATGGAAAGCTGGTTCTAATGCCACCTTCCCACATGAAACGAGAGGCCCGAGTTTGCGCTCTTTCAGGCAACCACCGCGTCGCTGACGCTGAAGGCTGGAGCTGGCTGGCTAAGGGAATCTTCTGCTTCAAAAACGAATCTAAAAATCACACTCAGCAGAACATACATGTGCAGACGTAAAACTTACACATCATCATCATCATCATCACAAGCCTGACAATACCCACTCCAGGGCGAAGGCCCCTCCCATATTTCTCCTATTAACCCGGTTCTGTGCTAGTTGCATCCTCTTGACCCCTGCGAACTTCTTAACCTCATCCGCCCAACTAACTTTCTGACGCCCCTGCTCCACTTTCCTTCCCTTGGAATCCAGTTTGTTATCCTAAGCGACCATCGGTTATCCTCTCTTCGCACTACATGTCCTGTCCATGCCCATTTCTTCATAATTTCCCCTAGAATGTCAGTAACTTGAAATATTTCTCTGACCTACTCTGCACGCTTCCTATCTCTTAATGTTACCCCTACCATTTTTCGTTCCATGTTTCAGCCGCATAGGTGAGTACAGGTAAGATGAAACTGTTGTATACTTTCCTCTTGAGCGATACCGGTAAGCTGCTAGTCATAATCTGCGAGTGCTTGCCAAATCCGCTCCTCCTAACCTTATTCTTCTTGAAATTTCCTTGTTATGATCCGCATCTCCGGTTACTACCCGTCCTAAGTAGACATATTAGCCTACTACTTCCAGTGCTTCGCTACCTAACGTAAACTGCTGTTCCTTCCCGAGGCTATTGAATATTACCGTAGGTCCTCAATCATTCTTCACAGTTCCTCTCCTGAGTTACATAGCAAGGCAATGTGATCAGCAAATCGCAAATTACTGAGGTATTCTCCATCTACCCTTATCCCTAACTGCTAACATTCCAATTCTCTGAATACTTCCTCTAATAAAGCTGTGAATAGTACTAGGAAAATCATGTCTCCTTGCTTAACACCTTTCTTTATGGAAATTTTGTTACTTTCTTTATGCAGAACAATGGTTGCTGTGCAGCCACTATATATATCTTCCAGCACTTTCATGTACGGCTCGTCTACCCCCTGATTTCACAATGCCTGAATGAACCCCGAGGTTTCTACTGAGTCAAAAGCTTTTTCGTAATCAATGAATGCTATATAAAAAGGCTGGTTATATTCTGAACATTTTTCTACCACCTGGTAGATGGTATGGATATGATCGATAGTAGAATACGTTTCCGAAACCCTGCTTGATCCTTTGCTTTGATTATTGTCTAAAGTTTTCCGATTTTATTAGCGATTACCTTAGTAAATACTTTATACGTAACAGACAGTACGCTGATTGGTCTGTAATTTTTAAGGTCCTTAGAGTCCCCTTTCTTATGAATGAGAATAATGTTTGCATTCTTCCATGGTTCCGGTACCGTCGATGACACCAGGCACAGCGTACACAGGGTGGCCAGTTTTTCTAGCACGATATCTCCTCCATCCTTCAACAAACATCTATAGTTATTGGATCCTCTCCAGCTGCTTGTCCTCTTTTCATAATCTCTATTGCTTTTTTAACCTCGTCCTTCGTCACTGGTGGAACATCTGACTTTTTCCTACGGCCAATCTCATTACGGTCCAGACTACTTTGGCTACTATCGAGATCAGTATAGAACTCCTCGGATGCTTAGACTATCTTGTTCATACCCGTGATGACGTTGCCCGCCGTGTCCCTTAGCGCATACATCTGGTTTTTTTCCTATGCCCAATTTTTTCTTCGCCGCTTTAAGCCTTCCCCCGTCCTTTAGAGCATGCTCAATTTTCTCCATGTTATATTTCCTTATGTCGGCAACTTTGCGCTTACTTATTAGCTTTGATATCTCTGCCAATTCTATCTCGTCTGTTGGATTGGAAGCTTTCATACTCTGGTGTTTCTTATTCAAATATTTCGTCTCCTTAGACAGCGCACCGGTATCCCCTCTAACTCTCCAACCGCCTACTTCTACAGTGCACTCAGTAATGATATCTCTGAAATTATTGTTTATTGCTTCTAGGGTAATGTCGCCATCCTCGATTGGAGCTGAATATTTATTCTGTAGCGAGACCCTGAACTCTTCTGCCCTCCCCCTCACCGCTAATTCGTTGATGGACTTCTTTCTCACTAATCTGCTGCGTTCTTTCTTCGGATCTAGACTAATTATTAACCTCATCATCCTGTGGTCACTGCATTGTACTTTCCCGATTACCACTACATCTTGCATTATGGCAGGGGTTGAATGTAGTATGAAGCCAACTTCATTTTTAATTTCCCCTTTATGACTTTTCCATGTCCATTTCCGGTTCTTCCGTTTGCTGAAGAAGGTATTAATAATTCTTAAGTTATTGCGCTCTGTAAACTCAACTAGTACCTCCCCCCTGCTGTTTCTAGAATCAATGCCATAGTCACCTACTGCCTGGTCTCCTGCCTGCATTTTTCCTACCTTGGCATTGAAATCGGCCATTAGTAGAGTATACTGCGTCTTTAATTTTCGAATTGCCGATTCTGCATCTTCTCAGAAGCTTTCAATTGCATGGTCATTATAACCACATGTAGGTGCATAGGTCTGTACAACCTTCAGTTTATACCGCTTGTTAAGGCCTAATTGCGATGCCTGCCACCCTCACATTAATACCATAGAATTCATCTATAACACTTGCTATATACTTATTTACAAGGAAACCTATTCCTAGTTCTCGCTCTCCGGTAGCCGCTCCTTTGTTTACACAACCATCGGACAACTTAAATAAGATAAGCCCCTAACAGAAGCCCAGCCTCACTGTTACCCCTCTAGGCCAGATATTTGTTCTCAAACCTTGCCGTACGCTTTACACGTCCTGTCACACGAAGCAAAGTATCGCACGAGATCTAAATTATAGTGCCAATATTTCTACATTTTTGGCATGGTCCCGTAGCCGGTAATGAATAAAGCAGCCAGGTTGGCCAACATCACTACACCTTGTTTTACTGTGATATAGGAATAACATACTGCATCCCGCTCTCATGTGAGGCTTCCTATGTTGGCCAAACTGGTCGCGGCATTAATGACCGGCTATATGGGACCATGCCAAAAATATAGAAAATAATCAAACCACTTGAAATCTCACAAAATCTCAGAATCGTCGCCATCTCAAATCTTGCCCTACCCGTGCTGTCTGTCAAACGAAACAAGACACCTCACGAGATTGCCAGTGGTGTTCATTATTTTCTACTTTTTTGGCATGCTCCCACAGCCGGTCATTAATTCCGCGACCAGTTTGGGCAACATATGAAGCCCCCATGAAACCGGGATAGCCTGCTCAGACGAAGACAAGTCCACTTATCGAAGCGTTGGCTCAAACTGCAAGAAACGCTTAAGTAAGCACTAGCAGCAAGAAAATTGTTTATCCTTTTATGGGAGTCGGGTGCAGGCGTATTTTCTTTGGGTTCATTCAGTGACGCTTTGGAGATGCAATTGATGCTTGAGCCATGAATTCAAAATCATTTTCCGCACATTTTTTCCACACTTTGAAACCATTACCATGTGTGTTACCGTTAATGTTGAACACCGACATATTTTGGCTTTCGCGCTGTTTTCATGGACCAATGGATTAGTGTCGGGCTTTTCAAAGACATAAACAAACCAACAATTTTCCACTTCTCAATTTCTTATTTATTATCGTACCGTTAATGGGACGCAAGTTATCATTCCCTTCGGGAGACTGCTGTCCGGTACCGGGACGGAGGGAAAGAACAGGCGCAGACAGCAGCCCAGAATGGACCGTTGATTGGCAATGGTTTGTGTTCGAGGGAAAAGAAAGAAGTGCTGCCGGTGTTAGCACGGGCCACTGGGAAAGCAAAACTGAAATTTGAGCTGAATACACCACTGTTCGTTCTAAAAAAAAAAGCGATACTTGCGATTGGGCACAGTATTATCCGCACGAACGGACATAGAACGGCCAGTATCGACGTCTGTCAGATGGGTCACGTTCTCTGGCACATCAACGCAGCTGTTATCGTGCGTCTTGCTCTGAGGAGGAGTTGAAACTGGTTGTGGCCTGTTGCTTTGAGGCAGTGCCTAGGGCGGAGCCTAGTGGGATCTATTTTCTCGTATGCGAAAGACTTCCAGCAGTGGCCATCACTTAAACCTAAGGACTTCCAGCCTCTCGTTCTGGCTATTTTTAAAGGACCTGTGTACGAAAACGGTTTTCTCTAGCGGTGAGAATTCTTACCCGAACGAGGTAACCTTTTCGAAATGCTGCAGACATAGCACCGCACCTATTATTCACGTAGACTTCGGTGTATGACTACTTGGCTTAGACAAACGTGCGAAGTGATTTCGGCTCTGCCGTGGAGTGTGCGTTGTCCTCAGAAGGCATTCAAGTAATACCGAGTTGTGCCCTGCAATGACGACAGTGTAGGAGCCATGCAGTAGATACGCCACTTGTTGCTTATGGCGTCGAGATAAGACTAAGGAAGTCCTGAAAGGGCGTTTTTACAATTTCGCTAATATTTGAGCGTGCTTTTGAATAATTTGATTACACCGTTTCTATGCAGGTAGTGTACTGAAGATACAAGATAGTATACTAGTACACGCACGCAAGAATTCATTGAGCATTGGGGATCTGAATTACGGTCCATTGCTTCTTACAATATCGCCAGGAAAAACCCTCGCGGTTGAATACCAGTTGCAGAACATCGACGGCAGTGTGCGACGTGACTAATAATGAAGTGGAAACTTTAGGCCACTCAAATGGCAGTGAGAAAAGTGTACTATGTATTTGTAGTTGGAAGGTGCCCATTAAAGACGTCCTATGCATGCAATGCCTACTGCGAGATTTTTCCATGGTTTTTCTGGTGATGTCATGGGCTGCAAAGGCGCGAATGATGCAATAGCAGACATGACAAGCGTGTGATAAATGTGGCACGGACTTATTGCATCAACTCGTTAGTTTAGTCGGAGCCATAATATAGAGGCCACACAGCTTTTCAGAAGTGACATACCTGGCTTTAACCTCATCGTAGATTGCAATTTATTTTCCTCAATCTACTACATCTACATCGGAGAGTTTTTCGTACGCGTTAAAGTAGGGAAGTGCTTAAGATGACAAGGTTGTTTCCCCGCGTCCAGTCTTTATGCTGTACTCTACATCATTTAGCAATGCCTTGTTTGTAGCAGTAGCAACCGGTAAGTGCTCTTTTGTCAGGAATTATGATATAAGCATGGGTGTTACTTCGTCCATGAAGAAGTAGATGTCAAAAGGCAGCAATGACATTAGAGACTTTCTGAAACTGAAGGATTGCCTCTACGCTAAAGGTTATCATTCCCCTCGTGGTGTACATTAAATTTTAGGTATCATTATGACATGCTTTTGAGGAAGCTTCGTGATCAGAATAGTTTTCAGGCGAGCTGTGAGCCGAAACTGGAAGAGGTGCGCTGTAGCATTGCCCATAACTAGAACACAAGATCTTGTGTCGGCAAATACCACTTTGGTTGTTCTTGTTGCAAAGATGACGAAAACATTAGTAGAGTCCTTGCGTTCAGTAGATGGTGTTGCGACAGGCGTCATATTCGTGTCGAAACTTCTGGGCAACATCTAATGGCTGATCAAGTAGAGCGCTACTGTAAAAATGAAGGTGACCTTTTTTTAAGATATTGTTTAGTGCATGTTCATATGCAGCCGTTCGTTTGGTTGCTGGGAGTACTTTCGCTTCTTTGTCAGTGAACATGCTGTTAGACTGGAAAGTTACAGCGCCTGACAGATGCATCACCTTGTGGCCAAAAAATGTAGTTAGCTGTGCGCCATGCAGAAGTTCGCAGGGAAATTTCCTGCAGGGAAGTTTGGAGAGAACGCTAAAGCTGAGAATTCCGATACGCGACCACCCAGATCATTTGCTTCGTTCCATACTCCCCATTGGTGCCGCCTGTCACCTTTTCTTAGTGGCATCCGACGTGCGAGCGTCAATGGCATGGCGCCTTAATAAGAGTCTCCGCTTCTGTCAGGAAGCACCGCTCCATCAAGAGCGCGCGATGCTGCCATGGAAAAGAAAAACCATGCCGACGGCGAAACAGTCTTGTTTATTTAAATTTCATGAACGAACGGTATTTGGCGCTCGCAGCGAAAAGAACGGAGCGCTATCTTGTACGGACCACAGCCGCTCTCAGTACAGATCCACACTCTGACGATGCGACATGGCCATGTCGGTTAAATCGTCAACTCGTTCCTGAAAAAAAAGGGAACTACTGAGCACAAAATGCGATTTAGAAACTGCCAATCTCGAATTCTGTGCTGGCACGGCCGCGGATTCCCACCATTTTGAAATTGTCCTCATATTCGGCCTGCTTCTCGTCGTCCACCCGAGTCTGCAGCCAGTCTACCTCCGGTGGAAGCCTGTACGTCTTGCTGGCGATTATCACCATCACCGGACGCAGTCGGTTCTGGTGAAACTGCACGAATGGAAAACGGCATATTGAGTTGGACGCAGCGTTTTATGGTGAGAAAATTGCACTGAAATTGCCTCTAAAATGTGAATGTTACATGTTTTATTCATTTAAAGGTATGGATTTATAGGAAAACGCTTACAGATTTGTACCAATAATCTCTTGGTAAAATACCTAATACAGGGTACCTGTCAGTAACTAAGTGAGTTATATGTCAACTAAAATTTGCATTGGAATTACATTACTTTGAGAAGTATTAAGGAGCAGTTACCTAGCTGAAAAATATCACAAACTCAATAGTTGCAATTTTTTCGCGACGAAATGAATCTCGTCCCACTGCGCCCCAATGTATGTAAAAACCCCACATCGTGTAGGCCTATTAGCGAAAGATGAAAAGAGTTGAACGGTTTGTTTGATAGTTCGGTAGTATTGAACATGCTAAGATATTGTACGTAGGTGCATGTTGTACGTTGTTTCTTGAATGAAGTGGGACACCTTTGAGAAAAATAAGGTTTTGGGTAAGTTGGTCACACTGTTGATTCATGACGGCAGCTTCCTTCTTTCGCTGCCGCTATGAATCAAAACTGGAACGATTTCGGCCGCGGCATCACAAAGGGTTAGCTTTCCGGCACATGTAAAACTTGGTTGTTATTTATTATCAACACCAATTTACAATTTATTATGAATTATCAATGATGGTTGGAGTTGAATGGCGATCCCGCAACGTGGTGAATGTGATCTTGACCGTTTAATGCTGTATAATCTAAAACAAGACCACAAAGATGGTGGGGTAAGTACGGTCATTTACGGTTATTCTTGCAATGCATCGTCCCGATGGAGTAATCAGGTTGCCGCCTGCGGTGCGAATCCGCGGGCCATCCCAAGCGGTGGTTAACTTTTCTGAGCTGAGAGGCTAACGGTGCACTAATGACTGAATAGTCAGGTACGGTGTCTACTAGGGCAGTGACTCTGCGACCATCGACATCAAATCCAAGGTCACTTGTTCGCGTCCTCGCATTGCACGTGGGCCTTAGTGTCAGATCTCGGCTCCGTCGTTTCTTCAGGTCATGGTCGGGGCATACCGTTGTTACTTCGCTGGGCGGCGGTGTCTGCTTGCACTCTGGTCGTGTTGTCGATGACGTCGTGTGGAGCGGCGGTGAAATGGCTGCGTCGTCATTAGTGGTCGTCTGCGGCGGAGGATGTTCGTCTTTTCGCCGTTGAGCAACCTCACCTCCAAATGTTGCTCTGTTTAGTTTCCCCTGCGTGGGCTTGGGGACCTTCCGCGCATACTCTCATCATAGGTAGGGCCTGGCGACGCAAAGCGGGCCCTGTACGCCGATTAGATCTGAACCGACGGCTTGGTTGCGCAATCTCACCGTTACGCATGATAGTTGTCAATTTCTTGTGGTCGTTCATCTGGGCGTGGTCGTGGAGCGTCGACTGCAAATCCGCGGAGACCTATTCGTCCGTACGGGCAGTGGCGCAGAATGTGGCCGGCCTCACCGCAGTGGAAGCATAATGGCCGGGGGTTTGCAGTCCTCCAGGCGTCGCACTTCCTGGGGTTTGGGGGTCGTTGGTAGGCTTGGCGGGCGGGGGCCAAGGGCGGTTTTCAGGAACAGGACTGTAGCGGTGAGGGCTCGGAAAGTCATCACGTCGGGGTGCAGGGCGACGTAATGCACCAGCGTAGTTCATTGCTGTTGCCTCTGGTGCTGGAACCGTCGCAGCCGTCGCTTGAGGAACACCCAGCGTCTGCTGGACTTCTTCACGGACGACGTCCGCGAGTGTCGCCACCTGGGGTTGTTGCGATGATGGCATCAATCGGCGGAGCTCCCCTCGCACGATCTCCCGGATGAGGTCCCGAAGGTTCTCTCCACTTGCAGATGCGCTGGGGTAGTGGCTTGCGTAGTCTGGCTGAAGTGTTCGCTTGTAATGGCGCATGCGGGTGTACAACGTCTTCTGGATGGCAGACGCTTCCGTTTCAAATTCCGCCACGGTTCTTGGCGGATTTCGGACAAGATGTGCAAAAAGCGATTCTTTCACGCCTCGCATTAAAAATTTGACTCTCTCAACTTCAGTCATGTTAGGGTCGGCGCGGCGAAAGAGGCGCTTCATTTCTTCAACGTACGCCAGGACAGGCTCGTTAGGAAGTTGAAGTCTTGACTGAAGGAGGGCCAGGGCTCTTTACTTTCGGACGACGCTTGAAAAGGCAGTCAAAAACGCTTCCTTGAAAATGTCCCAATCCTTCATAGCTGCCTCATCATTTTCGAACCAAACTCGGGCATGTCCTTGAAGAACAAAGTAGACCTGCCTGAGCTTCCAGCGTCGTTCCAGTCGTTGAATTCTGCCACACGGTCGTAAAGGTCCATCCAGTTTCCAGCATCTTCATCTGGTCGTCCATGGAAGCAGGGGGGCTCACGGGGTTGGATGAAAACAACCAGTGCTGTAGGCTGGGCCATTGTCAGCGTCGATGCCTTCCGAGATCGAATGGGGTCAGGCAGTAGACCGCGTTCGGGTTGTAGGCGTTGAAGTCGGCGGCTGGCTCGGTGACCTGTAGTTTGGTCTTCCAGGGCGACAGGAACACGGCTTGGGTCTTCGCTTGAAGGATCAAAGGTAGCACCTCCCCCAGATGTCACGTAGTGGTGACGAGGTCGACGACACAAATGAAGGGTCGATGATTGCACTAAAGAAACTCTTTATTTGGGCTGACTTGCGCCCGCAAAAAAAAACTAAGCAACTCGGCGGCGGCGATAGAAACAAACGCGCTCGTCGATCGTCGAACAAAGAATACCTGTCACACTCGTCAACGCTCGATTTAAAGGCTGCACAGAACAATCTAGATAACGTCGCAAGCAGCTACCAGCACGGGCTGAAACATTGTGGAAAGACACCCGAGTGACCGGAACCTTCGAGACAGATCTCGGTGCATCTTGCGCTACAACGAAACTGATAAAGGTGTCACTCGCGACATCGAGCATTAACAAAGATTACGGAACTGATACGCGTCCAGAATCAGAGTGATAAGCCTGTATGCCGCCGGCTGCTAAAAAACACCAAATACAGTTTTGAAGGTTTCGCGGCATTATATAAATATATTGGCTGCGCATCAACCATAGTTATGCGTAAAGAAAGTAAAAAATTGCTCTAAAAAAAGGTGTTAGGCAAAGAGACACGATCTCCCCAGTACTATTCACAGCTTGCCTAGGAGAAGTATTCAAAGACTTGGAATGGGAGCAGTTAGGGATAAGGGTAGATGGAGAATACCTCAGTAATCTGCGATTTGCTGATGACATTGCCTTGCTAAGCAACTCGGGGGTGATCTGCAATTAATGATTGATGACCTAGAGGGAAAAAGTAGAAAGGTAGGCTTGAAAATCACTATGCAGGAGACTAAAGTAATGTTTAACAGCCTCGGAAAGGAACAGCAGTTTACGTTAGGTAGCGAAGCACTGGAAGTAGTAGGCGAATATGTCTATTTAGGACAGGTAGTACCCGCAGATCCGGACCGTGAAAAGGAAATAACAAGAATAAGATTGGAATGGAGCGCATTTGGCAAGCACTCGCAGATTATGACTAGCAGCTTACCGGTATCGCTCAAGAGGAAAGTATACAACAGTTGCAACTTACCTGCACTCACCTATGGGGCTGAAACGTGGAGGCTAACGAATAGGGTTCTACTTAATTTGAGGACAGCGCAGAGGGCTATGGAACAAAAAATGGTAGGGGTACCATTAAGAGATAGGAAGCCTGCAGATTGTTTAGAAAAATAACTCAAGTTACTGACATTCTAGTGGAATTCAAGAAGAAATGGGCATGGGCAGGACATGTTGTGCGAAGAGAGGATAACCGATAGTCGCTTAAGGTAACAAACTGGAATCCAAGGGAAAGAAAGCGTAGCAGGGGACGGGAGAAATTTAGGTGGGCGGAGGAGGTTAAGACGTTCGCAGGGGTCAAGTGGATGCAGCTAGCACAGAACTGGGTTAATTGAAAAAAATATGGGAGCGACCTTCGCCCTGCAGTGGGTATAGGCAGGCTGATGATGATGATGAAGAAGAAGAAGCTCGTGGGTGAACTGTAAAGAATGATTGATGATCTAGAAAGGAAAGGTAGAAAGGTTGGCTTGAAAATGAATATACAGAAGACTAAGGTAATGTTCAGCAGCCTTGGGAAAGAACAGCAGTTTACGTTAGGTAGCGAAACACTGGAAGTAGTAGGCGAAAATGTTTACTTAGGACTGGTAGTAACCGCAGCTCCGGACCATTAAAGAGAAATACCAAGGAGAATGCTATTGGCACGGAGCGCATTTGGCAAACGCTCGAATACTGCGACTAGCAGCTTAACGACATCTATAGAACAGCTGCATCCTCTCTGTACTCACCTATGGGGCTGAAAGTTGGACGCTAATTAAAATGAGGGTTCTGCTTAAGTTGAAGACAACGCAGAGGGCTATGGAACAAAAATGGCAACTGTAGCATTAGGAGATGGGAAGATCGCATAATGGGTCAGAGAAATAACTCAAGTTACTGACATTCTACTGGAAATCAAGAAGAAGGAATGGGCATGGACAGGACATGTAGGGCAACGAGAGGATAACCGACGGTCGCTTGTGGTAACAAACTGGATTTCAAGCGAAGGAAAACGCAGCAGGGTGCGGCAGAAAGTTAGTTTGGCGGATGAAGTTAAGAAGTTCGCAGGGTCAAGTGGATGCAGATAGCACAGGACCGTGTTATAAGAAATATGAAAGAGGCCTTCGTCTTGCAGTGGGTATAGTCAGGCTGAAAATGAATCAGATTAAATTGTAAGAAAGCTGGAAAGAAACTGAATCTGGGTGGTCTACAAGGAGCTGTGCGATTTCTGGATATTTTGAACATTACTAAACAATAGGGCGAGTAGGGTTTCAAAGTTTTCGTTTCCAATTTTTCACACGTTTCATCGTGGAGACAGATTTTTACACAGAACATGCTCTGGGCTGTACTCGTGATGTGTGCGTTGTATTCTCAATGTAGACTTTAATATGGGACAACCTTTTTGCACTTTGTGCATGTATCTTCGCCCTCTTCACCTTGCCGCTCTTCAAGTGTCAAATATTCTATTGAGAATGAAATCAGCAACTCGATGCTTAAGTCACCAAGAGTCTAAGGAAGTGTCGAGTTGTTAACCTATGGTCTTTTCAGCAGCTAACTCCCTCCCGATAGCTTGGATATAAGGCTAGACTCCAGAAGCCAGTTTCTTATTCAAGAGGACACATCTATAGCGATTCAACATGTTAACAAGATAACAAAAACTTGGTTGAAAATTTAAATCCAATCCACGCGTGTTTCTTGCTTAGAAGACGATTTTCTGCCCGGCCCGCCAAAGTGTATGACAATGAAATTCAGAGCAGCGTGGACAAAGCAATATGTTGTACATAACTCAGGAAGACACCCAGATGCCCACTGTCAGTGGCGAAACAAAGAATCGGAATAACTTATTTATTTGCCATACAAACATCCTGAGCCGGTGTAGGCTCTGCCTTTTTAATCTTGGTCTCTTCAAAGCGGCAGCTGTCAGGTGCAACACGTGAGGCGTGCGAGCTGCAGCAAGTCATGTTGGGTCCCCTGTGCGCATATGAGATCGACACACGATCGAAATGCGGCAAACAAGGCCGCCCAAAGCGCGTGCTCCCACAGTCGATTAGACCCAGGTGGAAGAAGCAAAATTGAACTGCAGTCAAAACAGATGCTGACACACTGAGTCCCAGCAGACGAAGCTGATGGGCACTAGCGTAAGTGGTAGTCCCGTTGCCGAATGTTTTTTTAAAGCCCGTGCTGACCGCGGTACAAACATAATACAGCAACACACGCATCGCAAGTGCCGAGAAAAAATTGTGGAATCGGCGCGACTCCGAAGTCGAAACGGTTAAGCTTTAAATGAATTCAGAAACAATGAGCACACAATTAGCCGGAGCTACGAAGTCCAGCGGTACGTGCAGATGCAATGCTAGAAAAAAGCCCGCAATACAGACGGAAATTGAACTCGTGGTGAACGTGTACGGCATACATGGATTGATATCCCATTCTCATGGAACGTTTCTGGTCATTCTGGACGAATAAAGTCTGGTGAGATTATGCTGTTTTTCTTTGGCATCAACAGTAACAAGCGGATTACCATCAGTAAGAATTTATCTCTGAAGTTTTCCTGTTATAACGACATGGCAATGATACGCTGTCGACAAGCTCAAGTCTTAGTTCTCTTAAACCAAGAAGGGAGCCAGTTGGGGCTGCATGCTTGTAGCAGGCCCTTCTCAGGTCATAGCAAAGGACGGCTACTCCATGTATGTTACCGATTTTCGTGCGATCCACCTGCGAATTTTAGTAAGATACACGCCTCTCATCCCTAAAGCGTTCTGACCAGCGCCCGCCTGATTTAGATTACGGGTCCATAGGTTAAATTTATCAGACGTCTTCTGTTCCTCTAGTTTTGTCTCTCTCAATTTACCCGTAGTCTTGTGCTACGCATGTTTTTTTTTTGTTTTTTATTAAATCTGGTCAGCTCTGAATTTCCGCGCTGTCAACGCTGACGCATATAATCGGCGCTACATCGGAGACGAATGGACGCGGGAGACGACCACTTCTCCGGGTGAAGCACACCTAGGTGACACAGGTGTCAAAAGGTGCAATAGATGCTCATAGTGTACATTTACAGGTTGCCCACGACCTCACAGTTACTCATCGTAGTGTAAATTTGTCGTTTCCTCTGCCCGTGTTGTAGGTTTTCTCGTTAAAACACGTCGTATATAAAATTCGGCTATAGGTCTTCCGTTGTAAGCTAAATTTCGAGAAAAGCTATATGTGAGCAGATGTGGAGGAGGTATTTTACCGGGAAGGCAATCTTCATCGTCTGCGGCGGCAGACAGGCTGGAGCGACGAAGTATTCTTGCGTTTCCGGATCCATGGCGGTGCCATGTATCAAAATTGCGTCTTCTATGTCCGCCGTCAGGTTGAATTTCGAGCAACGTTCCAAGTCGGGAAGTAGGAAGGATTCCAGCCGTCGGTTGATTTTATCCAGCGGCCATGTCTGGTGCGCAATGCAAGCAAATAGGGAATATGAATCGGCTCAGTTGCGCAATGCAAGCAAATAGGGAATATGAATCGGCTCAGTTGTAGAAGGTACCATTTCCCTTTTTGCAGGTGCTGCTCCCCGATACAGCTAGCAACGTAAGAATGGAACGCATGAACTTGGCATTTCAGGTATAACATACTGCGCAGCAGTTCTTTATGACTGGCACGTGCATTGGTGAACACTCAAATCCCCCAAATTACACTTCAACCTTCGCCGTGGCAAAGGCCGCTACGGCTGCCGCTATCAATAAGAATATCCCAATCGCATAGCACACGACACGCATACTTGGTACAGTGTAATATCGATTGATAAAACATTACTTCAAAGGTGCGTTTTGTTAGACGGCTTTTAGGGAGATTCCTGACTTAAACATTTTTGAAGGCAGTGAAAAAGAAGTTTTGAAAGAATCTGGAGATTTTTGAGAAGAAGTTTTGAGAATATAGTCTGATATTTGAATGACAATGCTGCTGGTTTGTCTATTTTGCACTAACCGAAAGTCTCAAGAAGAATTTGTATTCGGAGAAATGAACAAAGTAATTTCCAAAACGTGGGTTGTATTTGAAGCTCTTGATGTTTTGCCTAACATTATAAATCTACATCAAAATATGACATAAACCCCAAACAAATTAAGTTTCCAGTTTAAATTGTTGGCAAGAATGAGCTCGAAAATGCAGTACACATTTACTGCTTTGTACGGAATGTGCATGTTCCGGAACATGTTTTGACTAATATGGCGCGAAAATTCTAATGTTTCAAAGCGCTTTAGAGAACCATTCGGACGCTTGAAATTTACTCTGCTTCATTAAACCTAATGAGTGCATGCTAATTCATATATACAGGGTCTTGAATATTTGAGGGCCAGGTTTTAGAAAATGTCTATGCAAAATCTCCTACCCCATTCGAGCTGAAATAACATTCACAACGTAGCAAAACATAATCTACGTTATCTGATAAGTGATTAAACATCGGTACTTGAACAGATATTCCGAAATCGAGGAAAAACTGATCTCGGTGGTGTGCACAATTTTCGCAGAAGAGAGTCAAAAAGCTGTTTTGTCATGGTGCCTCATCTGTCGGGCGGCGAGGCAAGCGCGCCAACAGCCGGGATGGCGCTTGCCTCACTGCTCGACAGATGACGTACCATGTCAAAGCAGCTTTTTGACTCTCTTCTGCGAAAATTGTACACGCCACCGAGATCACTTTTTCCTTGATTTCGGAAAATCTGGGCAAGTACCGATGTTGAATCACTAATCAGATAACGTAGACTACGTTTTGCTACTTTGGGAATGTTATTTCAGCCCGAATGGGGTAGTAAATTTTGCATAGACATTTTTTAAACTTGGCCCCCAAATATTCAAGACCCTGTATATGCATATATACATATATATGTATATGGAGCGAAGCAAACAGTTCTTGGAGTTTCTTGAAATTTTATGCGGTATTTCAATCCAACTGCAAACAATTTTACAGATCCGCGAAGTGCCTTTTCCTGAGTAGCTATAGACCGTTTTATCATGGGCGCTGCTGGATGGATGGATGGATGGAATATATGAGCTTCCCCTTTGAAACGGGGTGGTAGCAGTAGCTATTATGCTCATGTTTCTACCTATATCTTAATTATTGATTTAGATTGGTTAACTAACCCATCGAGAAATTTATTAAATTTTTGTTTCTACATTACTAATATTATGTCACTTCTCTGCTTTTAAGCCACGAATCTTCCAGTCGTTTTTTGCTAGTTTCCACCGCCGGTTTATTCACCCGGCCACTGGCATCTCTAAACCCCAGAGCTTCAGGAACAGTGACTGCGCCTGCATCAACTTCTGGATGGATACCATTACATTGGAGTATAATATGATCAATGGTTTCACTGGAGTTACCACATACAGCACATGCGTCATCTTCATTGTTAAATTTCTTTTTGTAGCTACGTGTTCTAAGGCACCCTGATCTAGCTTTCAAAAGTAGGGCACTGCCTCTTGAGTTATCAACAAAAGCTTCCTTCCTGATCTTCCTTTTCCACTTTCGGTTTAATTCCACACTCCGTTTCTTTTCCATCCAATTTATCCAATTTTTACATTCTGTGTTTTTCACCTGTTGCTTAACGCTCTTTATATCTCCGTGCTTGTGATCAGCATACTTACTGGTTAGTTTTCTAGTTCTTTTCCTCCATTGTGAGTCAACGCTTTTTAGGTGTAGGTATTTTAAATACTTTAGCTGCCCATCTGTTACTGTCCAATTCCTCAGGCGTTCCTCATATATTTTACTCTGAGCTTCCCGTACTTCGAAAGATGCCCAGCCCATATCTGTACCGCCTGATTTGTGGTTTTGCCGTGGGCACCTAGTGCTAATCGTCCAGCGGATCTCTGATTTATTTCTAAGTCGACTGTACCTCTTATTTCAGGCACAAAACCGCATTTCCGAAAGTAAGTCCGGGCACCATAATTCCTTTCCAAATACCCCTCAAAACCTCATATCTATTTTATCCCCACAATGCCTTATGCTTCATTATCCCGGCATTTCTTCGCCCTTAGGCCTTAAGTGATTGCTCATGCTTTTCAATGTATGCCAATTTGTGTATCTGGCGCCATCTAGCAGCCACGTTGAGTACAACCGCCATGCTGGTATGTGCGGTCCCATCTGCGGAACACACAGTTGCGCCCATCGGCCTCTCGGAGCTTTCGCATCTATGTTTTTCAACAGCAGCAAAGTCATTCGTTAAGAAATTACCAATATTTATGCTCCTGATCAGCTCAGCTGAAGGCTACAAACCTGATTACAATTAGTGTGTAACTTTTATGTGGAACAGAGAGGCGGTGGCGCACCACTGGCTGCAACGACTGTAAAGGAAGCAAGGCAGGGCCTTCCAAACTCTTTTTGATCCTTAAATGATTTCTAGAGACGAGCTACCGTACACTTTTGAGGAATAAAAGCAAGCGAATGTCGCCGTTTCATGTCGTATGGAGAAGTAATTCTAATCGCGTTACATTTGTTTCGTCAGCCGTTCGTCCATATACTGTCAACTGCTTGAGTGGCTGTGCGGCAGTTCTCACATCTCTACTGGGGTTCTATTCTTAACGATCCATTATCAATTTCGGATCCATTTACTTTTCCCTAGGCTACTTTTGCAGGGTGATAAAGCCGAGGGCGTTCAAGCACCCACAACCAGGCAGTTTTTCAAATTATAACAGTACCGCGAGCATCACAGCCATGAAAGCTAATCTCTCCCTTCTATCCTTATAACCTCGAAGGAAAATCAAACGCTTAACTCTATTTCACAAAATATAACATCATGACACGCTACATGACGACTTCATGTCCCCACCTGAATACGTTTCCCGTCGCATCGATCGCCGTTACAAGGTTCGAACCGCTAAATGCTGTACCAAAGCGTTTTTTCAGTCTTACTTTCCCCGGACATTGTTAAGTGGAACCAGTCTTCCATCCAACATTGCAGCCATTGAAGATAACTAGCGTTTTCGCGATGCATTAGCTAATTTTGTTTATTCTGAAGAAAATTGAGTTTGCGCTCTTATAACATTCACTGTATTTTATGTACTGTAGTATGCTATGTAGCCTACTCCCCTCCGTAATGCCATTGGCCCTGAAGGTACAGCAACTAAAATAAATTAGTCGGATTTCAGCGTTACTACATGACTCAACCACCGGTTTGCCAGTATGTGCGTAGAGTGGCGATGAATTGTCGATGGCGGGACCTGCTGTCCTGCAATTTCTTTGACTGGCCGCTACCTGAGTTTGTCTGAGGCGGTCGTCATGCTGTCATCCAGATTAAACGGAAGCTGGAATACTTATAGAATAGTGACGTTAAATTATGCCCCATAATGACCTCAGCAAAAATTGCTTTTATCAACAATTATATCCCATTTGTCGTCGAGAAATTTCCTTACTTCAAGAAATCGCTGCTGTTCCTATGACTATATTTCGATTAATTATCGGCAGCAAAAGCTTATGAAATGCGTATTTTAAAACATTTTGCGCTGTTTCACTAAATAATGTTCACAACTAATTTATTAAGCATCGTTCTCTTCAAGTGGGACACGTTCTTTCATACCATCATGAACCTCAGGTGGCTGCATAGAAATTGTTTATCTTTCCCAGGTGACATCTCGGAAATGCTTGTGCCGCAAGGAATACCACCCAAAAGGCTACCGTTGCTGCACTGATATTCAGTTTTTCCGGTCCCTTCTCTACAAACACAGTGTTCCGAACGCGTACGAAAGGCTGCTAAGGCAAAAAACAGTCGATTGGGCGTTGAAAATCAGAGGCTGCTCTCTTCATACAAATTCGAACAACTGAATAGAGAAAAAGATTTTGTTAGCCGCGGCACCTCTTAGCAGCTGAACTGCGACCGGCGGAAGAAAGGACCAAAACAAAAACAGGGATGGGGTATGTAAAAGGGTACAAAGTATAAAGAAGCCTAAAGATACTGCATCGCTCGCATCATCTAACCAGCTTAGACACTTGTCGTCTATTAAAGACACTTTGTGTGCAAAAGACTAGGACCGCATGCGCTTTCTCCGTAGAATGTCATGGATCCCCCGCTGCTATCACCGCGTCCTTACATACCAGAGAGGAGGAACGGTGCCGTGCACTGCGGTTCGAGGCTATTTTCCTCCTCGCCGGGAAAACGGACTATACCGCAAAACCTCTCACCTGGTATTTCGGGTGTGCCTGTAGTACCATGAAGCCAATGATCCTGGCGATGTAGGACCAAATCTGGTAAAGAAGGCTTGGAGGCCGAGTGAATATTTGAATGGCGTCCATGACGCGTTCTCGTGGAACCACGTACGCCTGCGCAGCCCACGGAGAGAATAGAAAAGCTATTTTAAACGACTATATTCTGCTATTTGACACTTTCGCGACAAAGAGCCAGACAGCCAATAATTTGCACAAGCTCTCAACATAAATTGGTCACAAGGCATGAACTGGCTAAGCTGTCCCTCTCACTTCTCCCCCACCCCTTTCTTGTTCCCACTCAAAAAAAAAACGAAAAAAAACATTGAGGTGAAGGTTACCGAAGTGCAAAGTGCAGGTCTCACATTTATCTGCGTTTCGGCTACCACTCGAGTGATGGAAGGCTCGTCGGTGACGAGTCCCAACACGGCGATACAGGCGGGTGCGCTCACGTAGTCCCGGAAATAGCCCTCGTTGTAGAAGAACAGATGCGACGCCGAGTTGGGAAGCGATCCGTCACCAGGGTTCTCGAACTCGCCTTCGATCTGCACGCAACCAATAAATAAAATCAGTACTGTGGAGCCCCACCCTTTGTTCCGTGTAATGCAGTGTGTTCTCGCAGTCTGGGCTCAGAGTTTCAAGGCCGCTGACATCGGAGACCGACGCTAACGTGGCACCTACCTTGAGAATTCCGGAGTAGGTGAGCAAAATCGGATTCTCTTGCCCTCGCTCCACGATGACGTCCTCGGGCGAGAAGACAATGGGACGGATTTGTATCTGATAAAGAGAAGAGTTATGCGTTATGCGATTACTCCTCGAGTCGAGATTGCCTAGAGTGTCTGAGACTATCCTCAGTCATTTAGGACGTGAATTATGTACAAGAACCGCACTGTATGTGCACGGACCGCACATATGTACAAGAATCCTGACATTGTGTTTATGCCCGTCGCATAACAATGAACACGTGTGGCTGTTCTGGACAAGCATGACTGCCTGTATACTTCGCGGCCTATATTGACTTCGAGAATTCAGACTACTGTAGCGATCATAAAAAGGCATGTTTTGTTATAATGGTGCTAAATGCAGAAATGTGCGCTGAATCAGCCATGTATCTGAAAGAAAACTACACTGCATCAGCCCAGTGTTGTTGCGTAATAGGAATAGCTGAGTCAAATCATTATTGCCGTAATTATATTTATGCAGTAGACTAACAATGCTGACAATACGGATTTCTAGAGCGAAATAACATAAAGCTGTTTTTCTTGGCGCGTTGATCGTCAAGGAGATATTGGGTACACTAATGTTTTCCATTTCTTACCGAATGGCAAGAGTAGACCACTGTCTAAATCAGCTTGGCATATAGATTGCAGGCAGAGTCAACCGGACTCTATACTTCTTCCCATCTCGGTACACTGTATAGATTTAGTAAACAACATTCACTTCACCAACCTGCGCTTACCAAGGTACTCAAATCTCTAAGACAGCCACATAATGTGACGTTTGTACAGTGCTTTTTTGTGCTTTTCGTTTGTCCGAGCATAAACAGCAGCTAACTTACAGCGAGGAACTGCCGCACACTGCCGGAGTCTATCCAGGGGATGACGCGGAGCATGGCGATGGGCTTGTAGCTGGTCGGAAGACTGCAGGGTCCGCCGATGACACGCATGCGGCGAGCCTTTAGTGTCTGCGAGCCACGGAAGTGCACAATGTGAAGTCGCTGCGAATAGGTTAGGTACTATGGCCGCATCTCATGTTTAGCGGAGCTGTTAGTTGCCTTTCGGACGAATAACGCCCAACGATTCATATTGTTACCGGGAAACGCGGGACCAAAGTGATGTGCTCACTGACAAAGACGACGACCGAGGAACGCGGGCACGACGAAGCGTTGAGAAAGAGGACGACGCTAACAGAGTGGATACTGCACGGCTACTGAAGTCTTAGCGTCGAGTTGAGCCCATCGCAGTGCCGTTACATTAAGTACATCCCCGTAACATCTTGGTGGAGGTCGCGGATTCGACACAATCTGACGCTGGATCTCCGCAGTGGCCTTCACCTCGGAACCGTCACGATGACAACCAACGCGGCTCCATCTACCTCCGCAACTCCAACTGTCGTGGTAGCCCACCCCCGTGACCCTGGTCCATTCTGCGGAACAGATAAGGTCGATGTCGAGGACTGGCTTTCGCTTTATGAGCGTGTTAGCCGGCACAACAGGTGGGACGCCACGCTGATGCAGGCCAATGTCATCTTCTACCTTACTGGCACGGCACGCGTGTGGTTTGAAACACATGAAGCAGATATACCCTACTGGGATGTTTGCAAACAAAAGATCCGTGACCTGTTCGGAAAACCTGTTGGCCGTCAACTCGCCGCCAAGAGGGACCTCTCCACACGTGCCCGGACATCTACCGAGCCTTATATTACGTATATAAAAGACGTTCTGGCCCTCTGTCGAAAATTTGATAAAGACATGACAGAACCTGATAAGGTGGGGCACATCCTCAAAGGCATAGCCGACGATGCCTTCAATCTTCAACTGTGTCGGTTGATTGTTCTACGGTTGACTCCGTTCCGCAGGTTTGTCGACATTTCGAACAGGCCAAACAAAGACGCATTGCTCATCGCTTCGATCGGCTCCCCAACACTGCCCCTAGCGCCACGTGCGAGGATCTGCCGACCCTATGGCAACCTTCCAACACTGAAAATGTGACCCGAATCGTGCGTCGTGAACTGGAAGCGCTCGCTCCTGCTGCTTCCAACCCACCCGCCTCGGACAGCAACCTAGCGACGATATCCCTTATTCAAGGCGTCGTTCGTCAAGAGGTTGCCAACTTGGGCGTCCCCTATAGCCACACCATGGAACCCCACAGTTCGAGCCTCGTGTCTCCCATGGTCGCCACCGCTACGCCCCGCAACACCTACACGCCACGCTACCGATACCGCAATCCTGATGAGTGGCGCCCCCCTGACGACAGGCCGATCTGCTCACGTGCGCACGTATTGGCCACATCTCTCGCCACTGCCGCAATCGCTGGACATCACCACCTCGACGTTTTCCTAATGTTGACCGCTGCTCCGATTACGGTCACCGCCGTTTGACGCCTCGTTGTGAGCCGCCCCGCACCGATACTACTCCGCCTCCTCCTGTGTCCAGTCGCTCTCCTTCACCGCCAGCCCGCCGTTCCCGTTCACCTCGTCCTAGCCGCAGCTCCTCGCCGTCCTCTGCCGGCCTCTTCACGGGAAACTAGCCAATGCAGCTCGCGGAGGTGACGCTGCATTGGTACCCCGACCTAGAAATCCTCTACTGCCCATTTCTTCGCCCTGTAACCTCCTCTCCCTGTTCGTGGATGGTGTTCCCGTCTCTGCCCTCATTGACGCTGGTGCCCAAGTCTCGATCATGAGCTGATGGTTTTGCCGCCGCCTCAAGAAAGTACAGAGCGCCGCTTCGCCCACTGTTCGTGTTGCCGATGACAGTACTGCTGCCGTCACTGGGCTGTGCACTGCCCGAGCCACCCTTGCCGGTCATCACATCCCTGTTTTATTCACCGTTCTCAATCAGTGCCCTTACAATGTGATCCTCGGCCTTGACTTTTTAACGGCCCACTCTGCCCTTATCGACTGCTCCAGAGGCCTTCTTCGTTTGGACCTACCTGTCTGCTCAGAACATCCTCCATCTACACCCCGCCTTCGCTCCACCAAGCTCGCTCGCCTGCCCCCTGAATCTGCTGTTTACATATCTCTGTCACCTTTCCTGCCTGTACCTGACGGTGACTATGTTGCTTGCCCTGTCACCGAAGTCTTTCTTGACCGCAACGTCTTTCTTCATCTCATCGTACGCGTTACACAGAACAGCGCCTACCTTCCTATCCTGAACTTCAGTCTGTCACCCCAAGTTCTCCCCGAAGGAATATCCCTCTCTACCTTGTCCCCTCTCACAGACTGTACCATTTGTGCACTCACTCCTTGCCCACATTCAAGCGTCTTTCCAACAGCCATACTCCCCACCACAATTACCGACCCTATTTCCGCAATGCTTGCCTCTGAACTCAGCCCCGAAAACGCTCAGGACCTGTACAAACTTTTATTATCCTTCTCCGACATTTTTGACTCTGCTGCCGGTTGTCTGGGCCAAACATCAGTTGTGACTTCACCGCATTGACACCGGCGATGCAAAACCTGTACATCGGAGGCCTTATCGTGTGTCCCTTTCTGAGCGCCAAGTCATCCAGCAGGAGGTCGACAAGATGTTTGGCAACGATATCATCGAACCTTCGAACAGCCCCTAGGCATCTCCTGTCGTGCTCGTAAGAAAGAAAAACAGTTGGCGCTTTTGCGTCGACTATCAACATCTGAACAAGATTACAAGGAAAGATTTTTACCCGCTGCCGCGAATAGACGATGCCTTGGACTGTTTACATGGAGCCCGCTACTTTTCCTCCGTCGACCTTCGTAGCGGCTACTGGCAGATCTCTGTTGACGAACAAGACCGCGAGGTGACAGCTTTTGTCACACCCGATGGACTTTACCAATTTAAGGTTATGCGTTTTGGACTTTGCAGCGCCCCTGCTAATTTTAAACGAATTATGGACTCCTTACTCCGCGGCTTCAAATGAACGACTTGTCTACGTTACTTGGATGGTAATTGTCTTCTCGCCATCGTTTGAAAGCCATCTTCGTCGCCTTTCTTCCATCTTCGCACTTTTCCGGCGTGCCGGACTGCGACTGAACTCAAAGAAGCGCAGTTTAGGTCACCGCGAACTTAAAGTGCTTGGCCATTTGGTGAATGCCACCGGCGTGCAACCTGATCCCGACAAAGTTCGCGCCGTCAGTGTTTTTCCATCTCCCCGTTCACCCCGTGACGTCCGCAGCTTCATAGGACTGTGCTCTTTTCGCCGGTTCGTCTCAAACTTTGCCGCTGTTGCTCGTCCTCTCACCATTCTGCTGAAGAAAGGCGTTCCTTTCTCATGGGGACCAGAGCAGGCTAACGCATTCTCCACCCTCATCGCTGTGCTCACCAATCCTCCTGTGTTGGCCCGCTTCAACCCGTCTGCCCCGACGGAACTTCGCACCGACGCCAGTGCCACGGGATTCGTGCCATTCTTGCACAGCGACAACGCGGCCAACACTGCGTGATTGTCTACGCCAGTCGTCTCCTGTCCTCAACGGAACAGAACTATTCGATTACGGAACGGGAGTGCCTGGCTCTCGTTTGGGACGTTGGAAAATTCAGACCCTACTTGTTTGGCCGACCCTTCGCTGTAATTACCGATCACCACGCCTTATGTTGGCTCTCTTCTCTCAAGGATCCTGCTGGCCGCCTTGGCCGCTGGACACTGCGCTTGCAGGAGTATACCTTTTCATTTGTATACAAATAGGGTCGGCTCCACCAGGATGCAGACTGTCTGTCCCGTTATCCCGTCGATCCCGCTTCCTCTACTGACCACGAGTCGGACCCCTGTGTCTTCTCTATATCGGACTTTTCCCACATAGCCGACGAACAGCGCTTGGACCCAACCCTCAGTTATCTTATCGACCGCCCCCGCACACACAGCCGTGACTGTTCCCTCGCCCTATTCTTGCTTCATGGGAATACGCTATACCGCCGCAACATGCGACCTGATGGCGCTGAGCGCTTGCTGGTCGTTCCCCAACACCTACGACGCCCCTACAGCTGGTCATCTTGGCCTCTCACGCACATACGACCGCGTGCGCTGGCGTTTCTTCTGGCCTGGACTCTACCGCTCTGTCAAACGTTATGTAGCCGCTTGCGACCTCTGTCAACGGCGGAAGAAAGCCCCTGTGCTACCACCTGGACGCCTGCAGCCGCTTGCTATCCAGACTGAACCATTTGCTCGTGTTGGCCTTGACCTCCTAGGGCCCTTCCGCGAGTGCTTGTCAGGAAACAAATGGATCGCTGTGGCCACCGATTATGCCACGCGGTACGTGATCACTCGCGCCATTCCAACTAGCTGCGCCACAGACGTTGCTGACTTCCTTTTGTACGACGTCATACTTCACCATGGTGCTCCCCGTCCACTACTTACCGATCGTGGCCGCTGTTTCCTTGCCCGAGTTGGTGAGGAAATACTTCGTTCTTGCTCCATTCAGCAAAAGTTCACCACTGCGTATCACCCTCAGACGAACGGCCTTACGGAGCGTATTAACCGCACACTCACCGAGACGCTCGCAATGTACGTATCCGACAGTCATCGAGACTGGGATATTAGTCTGCCATTTGTCAACTTTGCATATAACTCTTCGCGTCATGACACTGCTGGGTACTCTCCATTCTATCTTCTCATTGGAAGAGACCCCTTACTGCCCTTCGACACTTTGCTTCCCGCCGCTGGCCCCGTCACAACCTATGCACGCGATACCATCGCCCGAGCCGACGCTGGTCGCCAGATTGCTCGTCACAATCTCACCATCTCTCAAGAAGCTCAAAAACGCCGCTACGACGCTCACCACCGCGATGTGCACTATCCTCCCGGATCTCTGGTGTTGCTCTGGCTTCCGTGCCGTCGTGTGGGGTTGTGTCAAAAACTTCTGCCCCACTACACAGGTCCTTACCGTGTACTACGCCCAGTGACCGACGTGACCTATGAGATTGTACCGCTCCACCCAAAGTCACCGACTGCTACACCCACTTCCGAAATCGTAAATGTCGCCCGCCTCAAGCCAAATTACTCCCCCTCCGCACCGCACGCCTAATACGCACCGGGACGTTGACTTTTGCTGAGGGGGGTAGTGTTACCGGGTAACGCGGGAATAAAGTGATGTGATCACTGACAAAGACGACGACCGAGAAATCCGGGCACGACGAAGCGTTGAGAAAGAGGACGACGCCAACAGAGTGGATACTGCACGGCTACTGAAGTCTTAGCGTCGAGTTCAGGCTATCGCAATGCCTTTACATTAAGTACATCCCCGTAGCAATATTTACACTTCGGTAGGCTTTTTTATTAAGGCGAAAGCCTTCCTTGGCTACGTTTTTGAAAACGTATCCGCAAAACGTGGAAGCATAGTCTGTTGCCATAAGGCAGTCAGATCGAAGATCCAATGGAGTCCATGACTTTCGTAACTCAGTAATGGTCATGACAATTACTAGTGTCTAGTCATGATTCTCAAAAGTGCTTAGTGATGTCACTCAAAACTGCTGATTTTATGACATTGAAAAGTGCTAAAAGTGTTGAGTCATGACGCTCTAGAATATACCAAAGAGCATCCAAAGCACACGCTTTCCCTTTTCTCCTATGTAGGTGTCTCCAGTGCTCTCAATGTTTTTGAAAAATAGTCAACCTTCGCTCGTTCTTTGCAGGTCTTCCTCGAACCCATCGCAGGCGTCTATGGCACAATTTTTCTTTCAAAGAATAATGAATAGGTTTTTAACTGTAGGTTCTTTCGGAGCAGACAGCGGCTGCGCGGATAACGTGCTTGCACATGTTATCGCCCCAACCTGTGGCCTCACCACGCAGAGCTCCTGAGCTGCTTCCGCGTCTAGTAGTCCCTCAGACTGGTGGTCGTCGATGTTCCTGGCGACGTCGTCCAAGATAGCAGTGCTCGCCTGGCGACTACGAAAGGCTACCATCACTCCCGGGAAACGAGACTGAAATAAACAGAGTTCCATCGCAATGAAGTCAAGCTGGTCCAATTTTCAAGCATCGCAGAAATCGAGCGTCAAATGCCACGTCATCAATCTCCGTAAGTCATGGGTAATATTACTGAGACAGTTGACTTAATAATCTTTGTCAAAAACTGTAGTGCGATGAAAAATCTAATTTTTCCTTCTTGGGCATAAAAAATACGACTGCCGTGGGAGGTCGAACGTTTCAACAGATTCCGCATGCGTAAAATAAATTCTTTATGCTGACCTCGGAGCCACATATGTACTGCTGCTTTCATCTCATTGACCGTGATGAATTTTGTTAGCTCCAACACACAGCAATGCTTTCAATTTTGCCTCGCTCATATGAACAAGTAGCAGAAAGGCGTTCAAAGATTGCTCACTTATTTAGCAGTAAATATCTATTGCTTTTCAGCTTTGCTTGTAAAAAAAAAAGAAAATTTGCGCACTGTTTTTTCGTGCACAATACAAGTATGCGGCCATATTACGTGTAATTTGGGGATGTTTGCCTCGATGCCCACCTCTGAATGGCGGCAGGAAATAACATATGAAGAGTAGAACCCCGTGCGGCATAATTAAAACGTCTAGAAAAAATGTGAGGTTGTTTTAAGTGTCGCCCATTTATTATGAGCTTTGTACTCTCCGCCTAATCAGAACATGGCTAAAACGAACTTTATGTGCCCTAAGGGAAAAAAATGCTTCCCTTGAAAAACGTCGTGAAATTAACACTCTGCTGCTAATGCGCGTGCGGTGTAGGAATAAAGCCGATGTGTTTTTCATTTAAACAACTGCTACAACCGTATATGTGGATAATTTCACGAAATGCGGCCCACCAGGGGTTTACTCAAGAATCCAAATTAGCATGGGGTGCCTTATTTTTAGGGGACGCGGGTGGGGGGGGGGCGGTAGATGAGGAGCGGTGGTCATTCATATTTTTAAGGCGAAAACCTTTCTAGGCTTATGGAACGAAATGCCGTGAGTGGTATCTGTGCGTCAGATATGGGCACCTTATTTGTGCGCTGATAGTCAATTGCCAATCATCCCGATGACGTCATAACAAAAATAAAACTGTCTCTCTCAGATCTCCAGCCGAGAGCTTTAACCAATTACGCCACAACCGGGATTGTGGAACGGACATCTTAATTCCCTCTGTCTACGTTGTGAATGATAGTAGCAATGACAAAGACACTGCAGTTAGTGATAATGATAATGATGACATTTGCAATGATAATGACCGTGCATTTCTTTGATAATGGTAATGAGAGCAAATATTATGCACCGTGTTCAGCAGAAAAGACCTGGCTTTTGCATTTGTGCAGTATATATTCCAATGTGCTCCCGAAATTTTTAATTTGTCGTCGATGTGATGCCAAGGATTAACACTCATGCGAAAAATTGCGAAGAGTTACTTCACTTTACACAAAGACAAAATGCGTATTTCAGAACAAGAAACAACAAGAATATATAAATTGTCGGTAAACTACATTACACTCCCGGCTACTAGCAATAAACCTCATACAAAAAGTTGCTGTTGAACACCCCATGCGTACATAGACTTGGAAACAATGCTGTAAAAAACGTGCGACTTTGCACAATGGCATACTAGAACAATACACACGCACACAGCATAGAAATTCGAATCCATTGCGCACTCTGAACGTGTATTTTACAGCCTTGATATCGGCCATACGAGTTGCATGACCCTGACACATTTAGATGTTTATTTACGGCTGCTACGCAAGAATTGGTACATTGAAGTGGGTGTCGGGGTCATGTTCCACCACAAGCAAGCTATGGTAATATGTCCCTTCGCGTACATGCCTGTCTTCCGGCACTTTAGGCGAAACTCCCGCAATGGGCAAAACACAAATGTTCGTTATGAATGAAGTGCATTCGGGGAAAACAAGGTGGTGCGTAAACCCCCCTTCCCTCCCTAGGTCGTGTTTAGGGAAATTGCTGCCGTCACCGACATGCACTTTTTTGTTGACATTTTTCGAAAGCGCTGAAACAATATGGACGGAGAAGAACGAGACAGAGACGAGCGCTCATTCGTGTCTGTTTATTCTCCGTCTATATTGTTTCAGCGCTTTTGAAAAAATATCAAACGTGCACCCAGTAGCCCGATTCGCCGCCCATCTGCACTTCTGGGAAGAGAACGTAATGCCGTGTATCAAAAGGCAGCCCAAGGCACACCTGAATCTCGACGAGTCGTCGCAACACGAGCAGGCGGTTCAGCGTGGCTCGACCACGGATCTCTGCAATGGTGTTGCTGTTACTGACGAACTTCCAGACATTCTGCTGAACTTCTTCCTCGCCGGTAACGATGGCATGGCCGATCTGGTAAGCGTCGTAAATCTTAGCGTCCAGGTAGCGATGCACGTATGCGGCCACCCGTTCCAGTACATGCTGTGAAAATGCGAGAAGTATAAAAAGCGTGAGGCTACGATCGGAGGAGAATCTTGGAAAAGACGGTTTCTGGCTAAATTGAACGTTTTCCTTCACAAAAATTCTTAATTTGCGAAAGAGTTCGTTCTGATGACCTGTGACAACAGAAACCAGAAGACAGAATAGGAAAAGAGGTAGCTATTTGTAACAGTTATCACAGCCGAAGAAATGATGACTGGAGGAGAAAACGCAAATATACAGCGCATATGTAGTGACGACGACTCACAGATGTTGACGCCAGATGTATAGATAGAAATAACTTTATAGCTGCAAAAGCGGAAACCGTTCTGAAAAGTCCTACGGGTGTGTTCAGTTTAGATAAAATCCTGGATCTTTTCTGGTGTCTGGGAAATTAAAGCGCCCATTCGCAGTTTGCCCCGTTTCACACTAAGACACTTTGGCCGTCTGCATGCAGTACTTGTTTGCCGTGCTATTTCGGACTGCTACGCACTGTTACGCCACTTCAGTATTTGGTATCACTGGGTTATTTCGAGCATTCAGCGCGCATCCGACAATTGGGATAGTGGATTCCGACATAGCTGCGAAGCTCGCCAATATTTATGGAGACTGTCAATATTTACACAAAGCCGCGAGAATATTCGTAAAACAAATCGGTTTTGCCTGCAACTCTGCTAGACATACATCAGTGGTGTGGGATTTTCTCTTTATGCCTCACTTTATGCTCTGTAATTTCTGCACGCAGAAAAATCTCACCATGCGGTGGTCGTGCCCATGAGTGTGCTCCGGCGTATTTACGGCTATGATTACAGTGAAAAGAGACAAGTGGTTCTTTATTGGGGAAGAAAAGGGGGATCGGCACGTTCAACTGTCTCCTCAGGTATGAGGGATCACCGCCGTTGCGCCGAATTAAGGGGGAGGGGGTGAAAGGAAGGGAGGATGACTGGGATAGTGGGAAGGAAGAGGGGGATAAAAGGAAGGGAGGATGACTGGGATAGTGTGACAGTGAAGATATTCACTGTCACACTACCCCTATGACAGTGAAGTTACCGTCAGGCATGCGCACAGAAGAGGAGAAGGAAGTGCAAAAAGAGGCTCTCCGGAATAGAGGAAGAAGAAGAAGAAGCTCACCATCTGTTAGTTAGCACATCAGGCTAAGGTCCAGAATCACTCTGTAAGTAAACCCTAACAGTGTGGTGTAAGGTGCTGCAAAGATCACCACGGATTTTTCTCTACCCCGTTCGAGCCGACGACTCGCTGGGCTTCCCCTTTTGACCACCAGAATGATCCAAGACGACGACGCAGGGCAGTCAGGTCCAGCGGCACCCGCATGGCAGCATTACCGTGAGCCGCGGACCTTTTCTGGCAAGGCTGGCGAAGACGTGGATGAGTGGCTCACCAATTACCAGCGGGTGAGCAAGTACAATCGCTGGGATGCCACTGTAATGCTGGCAAATGTTTTTTTCTTGGACTCCGCAGCCCTGACATGGTTTGAGAACCACGAAGCGTCTCGAACGAGCTGGGATCGTTTTGAAGAGGAGATTCGAAATTGTTTCGGAGATACCACGGCAAAACGGAAATGCGCTGAGCAGACTTTATTCCAGAGAGCCCAAGGGCCTGGTGAAACATGCACAATGTACATAGAAGAGGTCCTAAAACTCTGCAAAGCGGTGAAACCGAACATGTCTGACGAAGACAGAGTTGGCCACCTCTTAAAGGGCATCGCGGTAGACGTGTATAACTTTGTAATTACAAAAGAAAACTTAGATTCTCCCGCGGCCGTGATCAAACACAGTCGTACGTTCGAAACTTTAAAGCTGCGTCGCATAACCCCGAAATTCGGCCATCTGCCTAACGTGACCACTGTTGCAAGCGTGGATTCTAACAAGCATTCACATGAGCCTCCGCATTTGGCCGACATGATTCGCCCAACTTTCCGTGATGAGCTCTCCCGCCATCAAGATGTGAACCGCAGTGCAATCCCCTGTGATAGCTGCTCCCTGCAGGCGGCTCCCATCCAGCGCGCTTTCTGGTGTTCTACCGCTCCTCCTCCCGTCCGTGACCACCGAAACGACTCATATGGCCCTGCTCCCCTAGCTCGTTCCCACTACAGGACGCCACCTCCTCCGCAACAACCCCAGCGGCTGGACTTTGCTGATCGCTGCGATCTTGTTACCGAGGACTATTATTTGGACCGTGCTCGCGAACCACCCGTCTGTTACCGCTGTGGTATGCTTGGCCACATATCCAGATGCTGCCGCCGCCGGAACCCGGCACCACGCTACCAGCGCCAATGGACAAATCGCCGTTCTACCGTGAGTCCAGAAGTCCGTGACCCGACCTATCCCCCTCCTTCGGGCTCCTACCGCCACGTACCACCACGCAACGACTCACCAGTTTCTGATCGCAGCCTGACTCCTCCTGCCCGCCGCTCCCGACAATCGCCTTCTCCCCACCGTTCTTCTCCGCCACCGGGAAACTAGCGTGTGCAGCCGATAGAGGTGCGGTCGCCAGGTCATCGATTTTGCCAATTCCTCTACGGGTCGTTATGCTGAAGAACCGCTTGGAAGTGTTAGTGGATGGTGTTCGTGTTATGGCCTTAGTGGATACGGGTGCTAGAGTTTCCGTGATGAGCTTAGATTTTAAGAACCGTCTTGGCCGCAAAATTAATTTGGGCTGGGATAGACCTGTCATATTTCGAGGTGTAGGGGGAGAATCGTTGGTTCCGCTTGGTATTTGTTATGCAAATGTAGCGATGGCTGGACACGAGTTTAGAACTGAATTTACGGTGCTCCCTTGCTCTACGCACGACGTTATGCTAGGAGTTCACTTTTTACAGCAGTGTGGCGCAACTTTCGACTTCAACAGTGGCGAGATATCCATAAGCCCCAGCCTTCGATCGGCCCTCATGGAGGAATCGCCGCGGGCGGTCCAAGTATTCTCTGTCTTCGACGATACCATCGTTCCGGCGATGTCCGCCATCTTCGTCCCAGTTGTGTCTTCGGGTGCGGTTCCCAATGCCTTCGACGCTCTGGTGGAATCCGCGTCTCTTTCCGGTGCCAAAAAGAGTGTGTTGGTGCCCCGCAGCGTTGTTCGAGTCAACGAGGGCCGTGCCACGCTTTGGACTGCCAACCATACCAATGAACCTGCCGTATTGCCGCGTGGTTTGAAACTCGCCGACTTTGAAGAACGCCTTTCTATGCACATCGCCGCGTTCAGTGACGGCGTTGCTCGTTCAACTAGACGTCCCGATCATGCTGATTTCCAGTTTGTCTATGATAAATGAATCGCTGCCCACCAACGACCGGCGAATATTGATGGAGGTTCTTATGAAACATGCGGACGTGTTCGACTTTGCTCGAAATCATCCACCACCGATTCCGCCTTCCCGCACCCATCACATGATTGACACTGGATCTGCATACTCGATTAGACAGACACCATACCGTGTTTCTCCTTCAGAACGTAAGATAATTGAAGAACAGGTCCGTGATATGATGCAAAGAGGAATCATTCAGGAATCATCAAGCCCATGGGCCGCCCCTGTGATTCTTGTGAAAAAGAAGGATGGCACCTGGCGATTTTGTGTCGACTATCGCCGCCTCAATACTGTGACCAAGAAGGATGTTTACCCGCTCCCGCGTGTTGATGATGCCATTGACTGCCTCTATTCAGCTTCCTACTTTTCATCTGTTGATTTACGGTCCGGATACTGGCAGATACCGATACATCCGAAAGACAAGGAGAAGACGGCATTCGTGACTCCCGATTGGTTATATGAATTTAGCGTGATGCCTTTCGGCCTATGCAACGCTCCAGCTACCTTTGAAAGATTTATGGACAATCTTTTGCGTGGTCTGAAGTGGCAAATTTGCATGTGTTACCTAGATGACGTAGTGATTTTTGGGAGGACCTTCGCCTAGCATAACAGCCGTTTAGCTGTGGTCTTTAACTGCATGGAGAAAGCGGGTCTCGTGCTGAACTCTAATAAGTGCCGCTTCGGTGAACGCTAGATTGTTGTGCTTGGGCATTTGGTTGACAAAGACGGTGTTAGGCCTGACCCACAGAAGATTGAAGCTGTCAGCTGCGTCAAAGAGCTCAAGTCTGTGACTTTGCTCTTACTATCGACGCTTCATCCCTAAGTTTGCTTACGTAGCTTACGCCCTCACATGCCTCTTGCAGAAAGATATTCCTGTGAAATGGATTCCTGGATGTGTTTCTGCGTTTCGCCAGCTCAAGTTTCTTCTTACCTCGCGGCCCATACTGCGTCATTTCAGCCCGACAGCTCCCACTGAACTCCACACTGACGCAAGTGGCGTCGGCGTGGGTGCTGTGCTCATACAACGGCATGACGGAAATCAACACGTTGTCGCCTACGCAAGTGCACCCTCAGCAAGTCTGAACGCAACTATACCGTGACGGAGCAAGAGTGCCTTGCCGTCGCTTTTGGCGTACAGCGGTTTCGCTGGTACCTTTATGGACATTTCTTTACAGTCATCACCTATCATCATTCACTTTGCTGGCTGGTGAATCTACGCGACCCCGGCAGTCGGTTGGCCCGCTGGGCATTACGCCTTCAGGAGTTCTTCCTTTTACAGTGTCCTTCCTTTACAGTGTCGTACAAAAGTGGCCGCCAACACGCTGACGCTGACTGCCTCTCGCGGCTGCCTCTCGCAACTACCCTCTGCGATGACAACTTTGACGACTATTTCGCCGCCGTTTCCGTACAATTTCCTCATCTTGCCACTTTCCAGCGAGAACAACGAAAAGATCAAGACTTGGTATCACTTTTTGAAAAAGCTCGTGATCCGGCATCTTCGAACCCTTTCTGCATTCGCGATGGTTTGCTGTATCCAAACAAATTACTCGTCTGGCGGTGCACGCTTTCTGCTAGTCGTTCCGGCTAGCCTCTACTCCTCTGTTCTACACTCTGCACGATGACGTTAGAGCTGGCCACTTGGTGTTTGCCAGGACTCTTACGCGCATTAAGGAACGTTTCTAATGGCCAAATATGCATCGAACGACTCAGCGTTACGTGAACTCCTGCGTGCAGTGCCAGCGGTTCAAGCTCCCCACGACTTCTCCGCCGGGCCACTTACATCCGGTGACACCACCGACCACACCATATGAGAAAGTGGGTGTTGACCTCATAGGCCCGTTTCCCCGCTCGTCGAAATGCAATTGCTGGGTCATCGTGTGCGTTGATCATCTCACGCGTTACTGTGAAACTGCCGCCATCCCTTCCGCCACCGCCGCTGACGTCTCGTTCTTTCTTCTTCACGCTGTCGTCCTCCGTCATGGGCCTCCTCGTGTAATTATCAGTGACCGATGCCGCCAGTTTACGGCAGATGTTGTGGAACAGCTTCTGCGCTATTGTACTTGCCAGTTGCGTCACTCTAAGCCGTACCATCCCCAGACAAATGGCCTCGTCGAACGTACAAACTGGACACTGACAAACATGCTTGCGATGTATGACTCGTGGCACAAGAACTGGAATGACGTGCTTCCTTTCATTACTTACACCTATAACACCTCGAAGCATGAGACAACTTCTTATACTCCATTTTTCCTCCTCTACGCCCGTCCGCCTCGACGTTCTTTTGACACCATTTTGCCGTTCTCTCTCGACACCGAGCCGTCTGTTTCGAGCACCTCTGCCACGCTGAAGAGGCTCGTCGGGTCACCCGATTACGCACTCTGGCCTCGCAGGACCGCTCCAAGCAGCACTACGATCGTCGGCATCAGGATGTCTCCTACCTTCCCGGCGACTTAGTGTTGCTCTGGACACCTCTCCACAAGCGTGGTTTGTCCCAGAAGCTGTTGTCGCACTACACAGGCCCATTTATTGTGCTCAAACGCATCAATGAGTTGAACTACGTCGTGTCTCGCCAATGTTCCCACGGTCGTCCTCTCGGAAAACACAGGTAGTTCATATCGAAAGAATGAAGCACTGCCACTCTCGCTCGGGACTCTGACAGCCCAGGGGCTTCGTCTGCGAAGGGGGAAATGTCAGGCATGCGCACAGAAGAGGAGAAGGAAGTGCAAAAAGAGGCTCTCCGGAATAGAGGAAGAAGAAGAAGAAGCTCACCATCTGTTAGTTAGCACATCAGGCTAAGGTGCAGAATCACTCTGTAAATAAACCCTAACAATATACTTCTCCTTCAACCAATGTACTTAGGGCAGTTACGTTGCCACCAGTTACGGCAATGCGGCACAGGATACCTTAATAGCAACCAAGGATGCTACCTATTCTACAGCTGGCTTTTATCGTACTATGCACACATGACCGCGAATAAAGAAAGGGAAACCCACCTCGGCGTACTTTGCGGCGTGCAGGAAGCACAGCGAGATGGCGGCGATGAAGCACACGATGAGTGCGCTGTTGACCAGGTCGTTCTGCTGCATAAGGAAGAGGCCGCACAGCAGGGTGAATATTAGCATACACACGGCCACTAGCACCAGATCTAGGCGGTTGTAGTTGTCCATATTCACGATGCGCTGGCCATACGCCGATATCTGAAATTGAAATGAAAACGGCGCTGTTCGATCTGTTCGATCTGTTCGCTGTTCGAGAAATTCAGACAGCCGCTTGGGTGTACGGAAGATTTAGTGAAAAGCACCAATTTTCAGCACAGAATATGAAGTTTTGTAGAAGACGTGTAGTTTGGGTGTGTGTGCGCATATGTACAAATATATTCTATCATGCTAATATATGCGCAAAACCAGAAACCAGTATATAATTGTTCGTATAGTATGTTTTATTAAGGAAACAGCAGTACTGTAGTTCACCGTTGAACATTGATTAAAGTTCACAGTATTACGTTGAAGGACGCCTACCTGCGACAGCTAAAGTAAATCAAAGAAACGTGACTTACCATGACGGTAACCTATGTGGTGAACATGGTGAGGTAGATGGCTTCGACGCTGATTGCGGCGATGAAGGCGCTGCTGCGAGCCGTCACCAACAAGATGCGCAAGAGCCCGGCCAGCACGAAGACTATGGCTAGAGTAGAGCTTGTGACGACCGTCTCGTAGTAGGAGTGCTCGAACAGCTCGACCACACGCTCGCGTAAAGGCCTCTGGATCACGTCTATGGCGCTGTCCTCCGTGAGTCCTTCCTCGTGAGCGCTGCCGACGTTCTCCTTCTGGAGAGGACGTAGAAGCAGAGTTACTAACTTCTTCACTGGTTGCGTACCAGCCGTCGTATATACACCGGTTGTATTTTAAAATGTGTTAAAGGGTCAAAAGGTCTAACTTACCAGCCAAATAACCCACTGTGGTATTGCCAGTATCGACCCAATGGTGTCCATGTCCAAGTATCTGAAAATATCCAATGCGGGCGTTAGTAATGATAACATGAGGACATGTGTTCACTTCGTCGCCGAATCTCCCTACAGGCACTTCGTAGAATCAAATTAAGTTTACTAGAATCTGGAACTGGAAGTCAGTGCCTTGAGGCTTTAAGACGGACAGAATGCAGGCGAGTATTACACGCAGAAGTACAGATAAGGAGGGCTGGAATATAATGCTAAATTGTTATTACTAGCCATATTAATCGGCACCAATACCCATATGTTTGTCGGCATCAGTATGAACAGAGCAGGAGCATGCAGAAAGGTAGAAATGTGGCCATGAAAAACACGCGTGTGATGGGATTAGTGACGAGTGTAAGGGCTTTGTCCGGAGGTCGCGACAAGGAACCCTTTATGCGCTTACTTGTTGCTGCTCGCATTCACGCTTCAGTATATAAATAGAGAATGGCCCACTCATATTTGCTAGGCTTGTGGACGGGCGTCTTTCCCTCGCGTTCTCTGGAGGCTGTGGCGTTAATTCATCCGCGGAGCGCGCGTCCTCTATAGCCTCAACGCCGGGTCGACACGTGTCATGTTTTAAAGAAAAGTGTGCGTTCTTAGAACAAGTCTGAATTCCGTCGGCAACCGCGGGTGTTCAGTTAGAGGCAGCTCGCAGTACGTGACGCCAGAGTTACGCGCCGGCGAACAAGCTTTGTGAGTGGATTGGTTTGGTCCCAAGGCGATCAGACTATGAGATACGCAGTAGTGGAGAGCTCCGGAAATTTCAGCACCTGAGGTTCTTTAACTTGCACCAATCGCACACACAGCCCACTGATACCTTTCTTATTGCCTCCATCGAAAAGCGGCCGCCGTGGTCGGAATTCAATCCCGCATCTTGGGCACAGTAGTCGAGCGCTCTAACATCTGCGCGAGCGCGACGGGTGTGAGTGGATTCCAGAGCACGAGTGCTTGCATGAGCACGAGAGTCGCGGCAGCGGCGCAGTGGGTTTTACTGCGATGATGCTTCTGTGGCTTTAACGGTATTGCTCATGCTTTCGCGTTTTCACAATAAGCAGTCTTAAATGTCCATACCTAACTTTTTCCGTGTTTTACAAGGCACACGCTGAATTCCCTTCAGATGTATTCTGTGGCTTATTTAGACCAATGTTTTAGCGATACTCCGCAGACTATTTTTGCGTTTCATTTTATCATTTTTGTTATTTTTTAACTGCACTACGATTAGCTTTAAGTAAATATGTCGCGAACGGTAGCTTTTCATTCGGAGTTATTTATTTTCGCTGCTTTAGGAATAAACGCTTGTGGAAAATAAAATTGCTGTACAGATGGCGTCAACCTAGCGCGACTGCTGCGGAGAGAATAATAGAAGTAAATTTTCTTACTTTTCTCTTTCGTGGTGAATGGTGGTATAATGGCGGCGGCTTCCTGCTTTGCTCGGTAGAGCTATTATACTAGTAAAGGGCGACCACAATCGGTGGCTTGTACCAACTTTAGTTATTTCACGACACCGGAGAACTACTTCAATGTATGAGTTGTATCTCATCGTGAGCTATTTCTCTCCTCAACATTTTGCACTATTGCGTATTGGGAGAGCGCTCTGGGTCTCCGATTGAACTGGTTGAGATTGCTCGCACATTCCCCACGTAATGAGCTTCTGTCGACCATCCTGAGGGCTCTCCATATCCGCGTATCAGCAATAGCCTTGGAAGTATAAGGACCATACCGGCGTGGTCCAATCATAATTCAAGATACAAATTCAAACCTCGCACTGAAACAGCTCCTCGGTTTGTTGATGAAAATTCCTTGCTCTAGGTGGCCAGTTGAAACTCGAAATACGTTTCCATTTGGGATCATCTTCAACAAGCTGCCTCTCGAAAACACAGTTCAAAGACGTGATTGAAAAACCAGTGCGTGCAAGAACCAACATCCAAGAAACCAGGATGAAAAAAAGCTACGTCTGAAAAAGAGGAATTATAAGAGAACGTGCAGGCTGGCTGCTCGAACGGCGCTAGGAGCGAGAAACGAGGAAATCAGAACGAGGGAGCAGCGTACCTGGAGGACGGACGGCCCCATAACTACGGCAAATTGCGTTCCACCAGACTTGCTACACCATGCAGTGACCAGATCTGGGGCCTGCCTGCTGTCTCCAGCCCTGCGAGCGGCCTACTCGTGCATTGCTCCCTATTTGGGGAATATAGTCTACGCACGCATTCGGCGCCGTGCTGGACTCAGACGCCCAGGATGCCTGTCGCTTCTGCCGTTGGACGACAGCTTGAAGCCTCTCGCCTGAACCGGGCCCCCTCCAGCGCTCTAGCCGCATGCTGGACTTACCCAGATTCACCTCGACACTGGGCGTACCTCGCCAATCTTGTCCACCAGACATCGGGCGTCTGCACCGACTCCTCTCTCATCCTCTAGCACCTGGTCAGTTCTCACTATTTGTCTTCATCTTATTTTTTAGTCTCACTATCATCTCGTCATTTGCGTGTATTTATAAAATATGTGCTTCTAGCTTGGCCGGCCTGGTGCATTTTTTTGGTACCACTGAAGCAGCCTTTAGGTGGTAATTATATTCAAAAAAGAACCTCGTCATAACGATCTGAGTACGTCTGTCTTCAATTTCTTGCCTACATATGAAATACAAGTTGCGTGGTATGAAAAAGAAATAAGCGCATTGGCTGCTGATATTCCGCTGTGCAGGCTGGAATGTGACTTCGATGATTAAGGAATATCTTATGATGAGGTTGGTTCAGCAGAGGGACCTAGAACCTGATATTGTCAAGTGTTTACACGATACTTTAAAGAGAAACTGTAATGCAAGGCTATCTAAGAGGAAAATTACACCTCCGGGGACTGTTAACAATTTGGTCGGTTTCAACGCTGAAATCATGACCGTGCTTCTGAAAAATCGGAATAGAAGTCATTTTGTTTCCCCATTTGCGTTTGGGTTTTACAGCATGGTTTTTACTGCTCTTACAGGAAGGCCGAGACAGATTAGGCGGGTCGTTAGGGGAAAAACTGCCCCTGACCGCTGATCAAATAGCTGTATGTAAGGTGCGTCTATTTCGGAAAGATGGAGCTACTGTTTAATAGTCCGAGTATTTTTGTTTTTCACATATTTTTCGGCCTGAACTGACAGCTTACGCTTTGTAATGCTCCGGAATTGCTGCTCGTGTCGCCTTTGAACAGACAAAGCGGACTGTATGCGGAGGGAGCATTGCTTCGCAATCAGTCAGGATTGGACGCAGCCTTTGTTCTGTATAGGCGGTAGCTGCCAGGCGAAATAGTGTTGCAGATGGTGGAGATAACCTAATACGACATGAAGTGCAAACTTTGCGGAGGTGCTGGAGAATCAATTAAATCCATTATGTTGCAGAGCTTTGACGTGTATCCATGAGTTTCTGACACATGAAAGAGTACCAAACAAGACTCTCCCGGTGGTCCGGAAGGAACAATCTAAGGCATAGAAGCACTGACAAAGGAGCTCGCTTTTATCCAACCGGATGAGCCACCTCAGCGCAAGTTAATTGAAATAACGAAGAAGCACCCCGAACCTCCAAAATTGTTTCCGTACACGAAACAGGCGCTTTCTCCTTAGGATTACGGGTACCCTAAGCATGCTTGAGCTCAAGCTGTGTAATAGGAATTTCATTTAACCTAAACCGGTATCTTACCGATAGCAAGTTGTGTAAAAGTCAGCTACCCGAAATACGCGGGGGTATAGCTGTGTGCCTTAAACATGTGCAGAAAGTTTTGGCTCACAATAGCAGAGTTGTCAGAAAAAATGCCGAAATAACAACATTTGGACATAAATATCATTTTCTAGCTAGACTTCACATTCCCGTTTAGTGTTCTTTAAACATATACAGCGTGTCTGGGAAGAAGGACAAAGTTCCACTTACACTTTCTTGTCAAATGGGTACTGAAAAGCAGCAATTAACGTCATTTTGGTCCTTTGCTGAATTATTCCTTGGCGGTACTGACGAGCATAGCTGACCTTCAAAAAAAAAAAGATTTTTACAAAGCTTCTTAAAGGGTTCTGGAGATATTAACAAAGAGCTCTACCACGGCTTTACAAAGGGCTAAATGCTCCCTCCGCAGAGCAATAATAAAGAAAAAGTGTGCAGGAGACCTAGCTCTCACTGTAGTCTATTGCTTATGTTGTTATGGAGTGTTTAGAATATGCTTGTTCTATTATATCGTGACTTCATTTGCTTTTGCAGGACCACCGATCCTGCGGGAGAGCACGCGAGGGATATAGTTTTTGTGTATAACCGTAATTATGAGGTTATTAAGTTTTTTTATCATAGAGACTTCGTGACTGAGAGAAAAAACTGATTTTTCTGCGTCCTACTGTGTCAGCAGTAAGGCCGAGGACATGAACGAAACGGACACTTTAGTTATAGCACACAGAAAATGGTCAATATTTCATGCTAATGCAATTCGCTGTGGTCCCTTTATAGATCTTGATTTCTTTCGTAATTATAAGTAGGAAAGCTAATTTTCAATACCGTGTTTCTGCAAACTGGCTAAGTCAATTGGCTTATGATTACTGAAGACCCGGTAACGTGCCTGCTCAATTCTGAGGACGTTTTCGACTGCCAATGTGTCGATGTGCCTGGAAACCTTTCGAAGTCGTACAATGCATCCAGCCCTCTGCAGACAGAAAGAAGGTACCGTCATCAAGGTGGCGTCGGTGCAAGCTGAAGCGCATGCTAACATACCGAACCAGGTAAAAGCGCATATTTGTGATTATAGATCCTTTGAATGTTGTGACAAGGCTACTGTAGGAAGCTGAACGGCATTTACGATAGTACGTTTGCGCTTTCCCGGTATAACCTGAATCACAAAAGGTGTCTAGAAGCGGAATGATTTACATTTAGGGTAGCAGATTCAAAAACAAAATTGCCAGTGTCTGGCGGGAAAGGAAAGGGCTCACGAAGGCTGTCTGTAGTCGGAAGCCGGCCTCGAGCGGGTTCCGAATGAGCGTGTTCCGTGCCACCCAGTGCCAGTCTGCCAGCAAGAATGAGTCATCCCTCATGTAGAGGGCACGAGCCGAGTCCGCAGCCTCCTTGAGGTGATGCACCGCGTCACGCATGGCGCGTAGCTCCACGTCCGACACCTCGAGCATGCCTGCGCACAGGGTGAGGCTTAGGAGGAGCTAAAAAGGAGAGGCCTTCTGCTGGACGCACCTAGGCTGCCGAGGACCACCTGCAATAGGGTGACGTTAATGAGCTGCGTGAGAACCATGTCGCCGAAGACGTACAGGTACGACTGGAATAAAAAAAAAATAAATAAGCGTCAAATTTTTCGTACTATAGGCTGATATTTTAGAATGACTGCCGTTTATACATACGTGATCGACGCTATTATTACACATTCAGACAAACTTTCGGCTTTCCTTTGTGCGATGCGTACTAGTAATTCTCGCTTCGTCTTCGTAGCGTGAAATGAGCGCTGTCTTGGGAATTATATTCTGCAAGCCGCACTACGAATTGTTTGTGGAATATAACTTTTGTTCCCTCAAAAATGTGACTTCATTCATGACTTTCACATAGTTTTAGCCGATGACAAAAATATCAGGCCTTCAAAGCCTTCCTTGTTATTAAAATGAAAAGCTGGCCAAAACAAATTATTAAGCGCGAGATGTAAATTATTTTAACTTTTATTCGAGAATGAAACATTTCCATTGCTTTGTTAAAAACTACAAAACTATTGTGAAAAGGGCGTCTCGTTACAAAATGCTTTGTTTTTTTTTTAGTTTTGCTTAATACAAAGGTTGCCCGCGTAATCTATACGAGTTCTTCGAGGAAGCGATTCAATACAGGCTTCAGCAGCAAAAAAAAATCTGAACCCTTGAATTTTTTAAGCACTTCAGTGGTCGAGAAGGAGACCTTCGTGATGCTCTCTGTGTAGATGTTCTCGTTCCTCAGGAACTGAGCAGTGGCGAGGGAACTGAGGTAGGTTCCCTTAATGCCCGCCCAAGAGAGCACCATCGCTTGGCGCACAGTGACCTGGTAGCCGAAGTGCCCGATCGCGGGATATAGAAGCACCACCGCCATACACCTGTGGTCGGAGAACAGAGAAGAGGTTCAAAAGTGACCAAGCTGAAAAACTAAAATCAATACAGCACTTCGTATAGAGCTTTGAAGCTACCGCTTTTCAATAGGCGCCCGAACGAAAAGTGGCCCAGACTTAAGAAAACACCATGCTATTTAAAAGCGAAATATTGAATATTGTCTCGTTGAGTGAAGGTCTTTGGCTGTACTGGCTTCTTTTTCTTCTGTTTCGCTTCTACTTCGCACACACGTTGCTTATTATTCAAACACTTGACCAACGTTTTTCGTACTGGCAGATATCTTCACAATTACAGAACATTGAATGACGCAGTGGCCCACAGCCTTCCAGTCTTCTGCTTACCCTTACACTCCACCTTCATCGCTGCCCATCTGACTCACCTGCTGCGACCTAACCCTTCGAAATTCCCTCGACAGCTTCGTGTCATCTGGATCCCGCTGTGGTGTCCAGCTTCGCGGACCATCATGGAGGAGTAAAAACCACATCAAACAGTACCTGACCATGCTTAAAAGAGCTTCCACTCTCTAAATTAAGTTCAGGCCTATGAGTCTAACCTCGCTTAACGCAGCATTACCAAGTATAACCGGTCTTAGCCGAACTAAGTCAAACGCAATTTAATTAATTTCAAGTGTGTTGACCTATGCAGGGTCAGACATTGCCAATTCAATACTGATACTGGGAGGATGGTTTGTGCTGCCATAAGAATAACGCGGTGGAAGGAGTCTCCGAAATGTGCGCCTAACAAGGAGAGCTTCCATCCCGCACAGAGAGGTTTTTAAACATAGTTTGGCTTGCAGCAGGCTCGTATCTAGGGAAAATGGACCCCAATATAGTAAGATGCTTTGAAGCATTAGCTACTTTCTTATACAGGTAAGCAGGTAAGGATTTCGTCGTATGTTTTGGCAGTGACACAGCACGAGCGATACGAAATTGCAAACACGTTTCAGCGGCGCCATAGCAAACAAAATGCATTTACCTTATGGCGCATTCGACGACGAAGCAGTTCCACAAGAGATTCCAGCCAAGGGTGGAAGCGTACTGGATGAGCAGGAAAGCAGTGTACGCGGCTGACAGGCAAGAAGCCAAGGTTTCCGTCACGTCGTACATCAAGTCCCAGTACCTGCGAAACGAAGGGAAATAAGAAACCCGATAGGGCGGTCAGATGCAAGGACAGTGCTTTATCGGGATAGCCCTCTGTGGTTTGTAATATTAAGATGACATATTAATAGTTCCAAGGAGCGAAAGACTGAGAAAAATACCAGGATGCGTTTGTTGTTTGAAGATAAATTACACTGGCGAATTTGATGCTTCAATGACTGTGCTTGATAAAACATTTATTTATGAACTGCAAACTGCGACAATTGCTATTTTGGTTCTGCTGCCCCTATCTCAAGCTTAGTTTAGCGGTGCGACCATGTAGCTAACCCCGCGCTCCCTTCTGTCCAATATTACTCAATCTATCGGTGCGTGGATTCTGGTAATGACAGCAAGAGAGGACAATATATTCTTGACCAACACAACATTGTGCCTTTTATCTAGTGCCCTAAAGCATGCAGAGTTTATTCTACGTGATAGTGCGTCTCCCTTTGGTAAATAGTTAAGGGCGCGTGAGCTGCATCCGCAATCATGACCCCAACATATCAGAAGATTTTGCGATGGAAGTATTTTTCAAGCGAATATTCGCGGCCAGTTTTGAGCCGAACAGAGGACAACTGAAATGCAAGTCTAAGCGGAAATAACACGGATGCTCACTCCTCCAGGGCACGGGCAAGTTCGGTACAGGCGACGGAACGGTGTAAGTTGACCGCCATGGAGTAGACAACAACGCCGGTAACACCAGAGCTGCTCATGTTCTCCAGCATGTAGTAGGTAAGGTAGGTGCCTGCTACGACTACGGTGACAGCAGAGTTTCCACCGATGACCGACATGTTGCTCAGGAGGAAGATGGTGACCGCGCCCGTGAAGAAACCCACGGCTATCGCCGAGCATGGGTTGTGCAAGGGAAACATCAGGTCGGTATCACCTCCTGAAGTCAGGAAAAACGCAAGGCACAATTTGAAGACCACGGATAGTTTTCTTGTTATATCTTCTGACACACTGCCGGGGAGATATAGCAAAATATACTTCTCTACAATGACGACGGCATAACCACAAAACAATCTGATACACCCGAATAAAATTCACTTGCTTCGACGCTTCAAAAAAGCTGCAACAAAATGAGCGTTAGAGAACAACGAATTGCACTCCATTCACAGACATTAATATTTCCCCTTTAGGAGCAGGCCATAGCACGGGCAATCGATCTTTACAAAGTTAGCGCTTGTTGAATAAAGTAATTCTATACTTTGCCCATACCTTCGTGACAGCGGTAGTAGCCGAAGATGCCCCATGTCAAGACTGCGTTGATAAGCGACTCGGATTGCACCATGGTGGTCATCACGGGGTATCGACCTGCGAGCAATAACGTCAGCTGTTGGAGGTGCAGACAACTGCAGATTACGCTCGATTCCCCAGAGAACTAACAAAATACGCAAACGTTGAGAACTGCCTCCTCTCGAACTTATACATTCATTTAATGAAGGCATGCCTTTACAGAATTACAGAACACTGTCCTTGGCGACATTCTGTTTCCATCAAATAACTAAAGTCGTTTTGAAAACCATTAAAAAATTGCCGACGATTGCGTTACTTTCTAATGCGAAATCTGAGCGCAGCTCATCAGATTTTTCAGGTTTTCGATAGATCGAAGCAAAGAATTCGAGCAACATATCTATATACAATTACAGACAACTTCTTATTTTTCGCACATATTGGTTCTTCAAGAAACACTCCACTAACAATTCTTGATCGAAACGCATATGTGGCCTGCACTACAACAGGAAAGGCGGCGGTGGCGCTGGACGGAGTAACTGTGCACGCCACGGCAGATGAAGAATTTCAGCCGGCTGCCTCGCTCATGGCTTAGAAAGAACTGGCAGAGAATAAACGATTTATGTAAGCAGGCGGTTCGCAGTGGCGAATGGCGGCGGCTACGCGTTTTGCTCGGGCGGTGCGGGCTACCTAGCGTTGCATCGAACAAAACTACGTTCAGTTGAACGCATCAAAGTTCATCGGTGTTCTAGACAGAATCCACTTTTATGCCGGCTTCTGTCCCTACGGGGCTGGGAATGGCTCGCCTGCCCCCAGTGCTTGTACCTGTCGTAGGCCGTCATTGCACTTGCGCCACTGTGGTCGCGGACGACGGCTGTTGAGAAGCTTGTCTGTCTCTTTCTCTCTCTCTTCTTTTTCTTTCTTCTTTATTTTCTCCTCTGACCGCATGAGGCAGGTGAGGTGGCTCAGCGGCAGAGCCAGTAGCAGGCCCGTGCATTTTTGTTTTCATCTTCCTACAGTCGCAACAACGACATAACGCTATATCGGGCTTTCTTGCTCCACTCGGTCAGCTCTCCGCTGCAGCACGTGCATGCGCAGTGCGGAACCTGCTTACGAGGGACTACGCCGACGGTGACGCCAAGAAACGCAGGAACGGGCGCCATAAAGCTGTGCTCTAAAATAATACATTTTCGCCAGGCACAATGCTTACTGTGAAAATTTCGCATCACTGGGAGCTTTTAGTGTTGTCACACCTCTTTTAAATGTCCAGAAATGCACCCTCTCCTCCCTAACGATTCCAGCTAGGACTAAAAACAGTCGGAGAAAATTTAACCTAACACGCTTCATGAAGAAGTTTTGCAATTTACCTAGTACTCCAGGCTCCTCCTCATAACCTCTCAGTATGTTCTTCAAAGATTGCATTTCTATCAACAGAAAACTGAGGTTACCGCTAAAGGCATCTGGAATTTGTGCGACCTATCGTCTTGGTTACTGTACAGCGGACTTTTGCTACTATATCCACCTAGTAACTGCGTATAATTTTCCTAACTTTCAATTCATTGCTTCAAGCTGTGCGCTTTGAGCTTCATTTGCTTATTTATCAGGAGAATGTTAATTCGAGGTCTTGGTGTTTTGTCTCAGCTTTTACCTGTGTACGAAAAGTCTTAGTTTATCCTCTAACTGCTGCTCTTCCTGGCCACTGATAACGTCGAAATTAGGCTTCACTGTCTATATCAAGATTCATAATCTTGTCCCATTTCAATAGGTAATGTTTTGCCTTCGGTGACTACAAGTAAGCTGCATGGCTGCTTTCCCCCCAAAACTTTGCTTCCGCCACTCCCGTACACCATTTCACGTTTCTTATTTTTCCGGAATGATTTCAAACCGTTCTGGAAACTTCCTCAGGAATGCTTAGAATACGTGTTATGCAGTGAACCTTTACAAACTTTACCTTATCTGCAATCGCTACGCAGTTTGTTTTGGTTTATAGGGTATAGCGTCCCAGAACGACTAAGACTATGAGATAGCCCGCATTGGAGGGCTCAGGATAATTTAGACTACCACGGAGCTTTATACTTACACTTGCATCGCACAGTACGTGGACGCTTTACGTTTCGCCACCATGTAAAACTCGACGCCGCGGTGAGGATCGAAACCGCATATCTTCGTTCAGGGTTCAAGCGCTTTAACCAAATTATTCTTGCTTCGTTTGTGTTCTGAGAAAACTCACGCATTGGCGTAAGGTACTTAGAAGGACCTTGAAGACGACGTGAAGTTAAGCTCTCCAATTTAAAACGAAGTTTTTGTAAAACAGAGAAGTAAAATATTTCGAAATACGCGTGTCGCCAGACGTGGGGCATTTCGCAAGTAAATGGTATGGTCGACGCCCAACATCTCGGACGGATCTCGGAGGCCATGTAAAAACACCATTCAATTCAAAACGGCGGAAACCTGGCGTCGACAGTATAAACGACATGAGTTTAAACCGAGCGGTGAAGAAAATTTTCAAGTCCTTTTTATTAGCCGCCGATGTGTTTTTTGCAAAACACTTCAGCGAATAACACAAACGCTTGTCTGTGTCTGTGTTATTTGCACTAGTCTTTTTATTTATGATGACACACCAACTAGCCATTTTTCTGCTTTGACTACCTAGGAAGTGGCCAGGGGAAATTTGAATGAGAACCACGATATGATAGAATGGTCCTCCGAGACCCTGAACTAATTCTCCCATTTAATTCGCCTACATCATCGTGCTTTAACTTTTTAAGAACTGTAGTCGTGATTGAAGAAATATGTTATACATGAGAGGGAAGAATCGGATGTTGGTGACTGCTAACCTTCTTCGAAGAGTTCATCGGTCATGGGCAGTCGCTCGACGCAGGCCATGTATAGACTGAACAGCAAGGTCTGGCGGATCGACCACGTGTCGTCGGCGACTTTGTTCGTTACGTACATGAAGGAGACGGCCAGCGTGATGCCTGCGCAAAAAATGCACACACTCGATGCTCATCATACACCCTTCGGCTTTGTCAGCGATCAACACAGCTCAGCACTGTTGTCCTTGGGCAGAAAGGTTATGTATAGTGTTATATCGGCCGAGTTAGAGATGGTGTGAAGCCATGCTGAGTAATGGAAGGGCCACACGTTTTGCAGGCGCTTTGCGTAGACAGCATGACTTCATCGCGAATAAAACGAGAGGCTTTTACGCTGTGCGCAAAGGTAAACTTCGCCATGGTTAACTTAACCTTAAACTAATGAAGCACTGAGCGGCTGCACGAAGTTTGGCAAAGTGCTGAACGCCTTTAGTAAGTAATTGCTTCACAGGAAGGGAAAGGCGCAGTATCTGTCCCACTTGCTCTGTGGACACCTGAACCGCGCCGTAAGGAAAGGGAGGAAGGTGGGAATGAAAGTGGAAACATAGAAAGGGGTGCTGTAGTGGAGGGCTACGGAGTAATTTCGACCATCTGGGGATCTTAACGTGCGCTGACATCGCACAGCACATGGACTCCACTTCGTTTCACCTCCATTGAAACGCCGCCACCGTGGTCGGGTTCGAACCCGGGAACTCCGGTACTGTAGTCGGGCGTCTTACCACTGCACCACCCGGCGGGGCTGAACGCCTTTATGTGGTTTGGTTTTATTGCCAGAGCTATACTGCTAGCACTTTTCTGCTGTCGGTTGAGGTCGTTCCTTCGCTCCGGCTACCACGTGACAGCGTGACGTCACGAACAGAGGAGAGCAGGGGCCCCAACTCGTCTCTTTGGCCGTAGTCGTTCCTTCGCTCGGCACGGCAGCTACCACGTGACGGCCTCCTCGGCCCGCCGCGTGAGGGCGCTCGCTAGGGATAATCGGGGCGCCGCAGGCGCGCTCTGCTTAGTCATGTCTGAGGAGTTGTACAAGGCGTTGCTGGAGCGATGTGTTGCGCGCGAACGCCGGCGCCGTGCCGAGGAGACAGATGATGAAAGGCAAGAGCGGTTGGCTACGCAACGCGCCTATGCCGCAGAATAGGGAGCCCGGCGGTGTTCTACAAGTTCAGTGAGCGAGCAAGTGTTCAGACCAAGAGTCACTACTTTACGGACCACCAAAGCGTGCTTATTGGAATAAACAAACAGTAGAAACCATGTTGTGTCCAGAGTAAATCCTTTAGGAGCACAAAAGGCGAAGCCATGCCAAACCACCAGCACAGCCAAGCGCAGCCAGGGAGGTGTTGCTTTCGTAATCAATATGCCTAAAGAGAGCTAAGCCACAGCTAATTTTTGAGGTAAGGAAACACGCAGCATCAGCATGTCTTTCTTCTATGTGGACACCTACACTTACAATTAACGGCATCTATTGGACGTAAATATGATATAAACGCGTTTAAGGGCCGCATCCGTTTACGGGCAGCAGCCAATTTCCCGCATGAAACGTAAAACAAAAGTGTGAGGGCTGCACTAATACATTGCACGACCCACGCGCGAATAGCCTTCAAAATGCACGCTTACTGGAGCTTCCAGATGCCGCCCACAGATGGCACCCGAAGTCGCAGGTCATCATCATTGTCGTATTTTCCCTCTGCCGCCGGTCTCCACAATAAAAATTGTCATTGCTATCGGTAGCCTTGGCCGCTAGCCGCGTATTGCCAAACCATATCCCGTAGAAGCACTCTAGCAGACGACGCACTCAGCGAGTTCAACCAACACCTCCTATACTTGGTTCAACGGCGATTGTTGCTGAAAGGTGTGTCTGAAGGCAACGTAAAGGTAACATACACTCACTGAAACCGGAGATTCTTGCAGAAAGGTGTCTGTGAACGCAACCTAAAGGTAAAATATACTAACTGAAAGCGGCGATTCTTGCTGAAAGGTGTCTGTGAACACAACCTATAGGTAACATACACTCACTGAACCAAAAGCCTCACATAATGCAACCTAAAGAGGAACACACCCCAGGAATAATGTTGATGAGTTATTTTAACATTGTAAATGGAAACAAAATATGTGAATCTAAAAAAAATATCCAGATAAAAGTGCAACACTAGATTCGAACAGGTGTTTCATTGAGGTTATTGATGAGAAGTGTTAATCCGTTGGGCTGAACAACGATGGGAACAGCGGCCTTTAAATGCAGGCTTATTGCTTTTGTCAATATTTCTACTATTTGTCGCCAGGTCATGCTCCTCAGAGGATTCACGCGCCAGAACGTCGACTGCTCGAGTGCTCTTACAAGATATGGTTTGGCAATACGCGCCCCGGCCACCTCGGCTTTTTTTTTTTGCGACTGTCATAGGCACGTGAATAGCGGTGCGTGGTGGATGTGGTCGCACGCCATAGTTGCGGTTTTTTTGTACCCTCTGCTTAATTTTTCGTCAATTACCGTTGAGCGTTGTTATGACCGTGCATCATCCGCACTTGCGCGCTCTATTGTTCGCCTGAGGGCATGGATAAGTGCTGTGGATATGTGCTGTTGGTACAATGGCGCTAAGTGAGCCTGTTTCCATGAATCCTTTTGTGTAAGCCTGTTTTGCTTTGTGGAGACCCTGCAAATGCCAAATTGGCCCTGTCAAGGGAACGTCTAGAAAAATACAAAGAAATGTCCCCCTGCGGGAAATAGCCGGAAGTGCTTTCGTTTAATTGTTCACCCTTCCCGTCGAGAAGCGCTATCGTCCAGTGAGGAATGCCTACTGTCCAAAGGAGACGACAGAGTGACACGTCCGCTGACGTACAGGACATGAAAGGAGCAAGGTGATTACGGCCATTAGAGGATTTCCCTGGAATGCAGGAAAGATTTGCAATTGCTGGAAAGGGACAATGCTGGGAGCAGTATGCGGCGCGCACGTGCACTTGGGTTTCTGAGAAGGAAATCCACTTACCGGAACCAGCATATCGAATCTTTGCTGAAGAATAGAAATGTACCTCCTCGCCGTTCCCAAGTTCTTCCCGCCAACAAGTGACCACGCCCAACGGAACAATGCCGGACCAGTCAGTGCATCAGACCATCAGTGCAGTGATGTGTTCGATTGGATGCCGATATCTGAGGGGCGTGCCCTGGAACTGGTTGGTCAGCATCTTCAGAGAGGGGCTGGACATAGGGGGTTTTAAAGACTTTGCAGAGCACGAAAAGACGCTCTGAGCCCTGGGTAAACGGCTCATCCAGAAGCTTCTCGCTATGAACTCTTATCGCTTGCCATTTTGCTGATGTACCCTTCTTTTTCATGTAAATAATCATGTAAATAAGTTTTCTCAAAGTGCCATTAAACCTGCTTGTATATATTTTACCAACTTTGAAGATTCAATCCATCATCAACCCGGAGTCTCTGCTCGCTACCAAGTGAAGGCCGGGTGAACTTAGTCCCAGCCTCACGACAACTGGTGACCAGCGTTGGGATCTGAATCTACAAGCCACAACATCTGGTGAATGGAGGTGGATCTGAAGCTACAAGCCACAACATCTTGTGATCGGAGGTGGCATCCCAAGCAACAAGCAAGAGCAGCAATCGGCCAACATCCTAGTGAAAAAACCCTATGAGTCACAATAACCTCATACAAATTCTCATACAAAACTCATACTAATCTCATACCAATCTCATATAATCTCATACAAAACTCATTCATAATATGAGAAATATATGAGAATTAATGAGATTTGTATGAGTTTAGTATGAGAAATCTGTATGATGCTATTGTGACTCATATGGTGTTTTTCACTAGGGCAAGAGAGCAGCTCGGAACATCGATCGCATGTGTGGGTGAGTGCTTGGCTTTTCTTCTGATGTGGACCAGGTTCTAGAGCAGGGTTAGATTTTAGAACTGGTAAAAAGTGTTGAAACGCCTTTAGGTTTGGTAGTTTGCACTGTTGTTTTGGAAGTAGCCGACGCTCGGAGCGATCATGGACCTACAAAAGCTGCAGAAACCGGAACTGTTGCAATTGTGTGAGGAATTGGGAATTGATACTAGTGGTTTGGCACGAAAACCCTTGATTATAAAGGCAATCACTGATCTGGGAACCGATGATGAGGAGCTCAGTGAAGCATGGAACCTCATCGGTCAAAAAAAGAAACAGCTCAGACAGCAGAAAGAGCGGGAAAAAGAGGAAAAGAGGCGTGAGCGTGAAATTGAAATTGAAAGAGAAGCAAAAAGGCTGGAGCTAGAAATTGAGCTCCGGAAATTAGAAGTAGAGTTGAGCAAGAGGTCGGGCAATTGTCCCCAGCTAGCTGTACCTCTTCTCAACAAGGAGACAGATTTCAAGATGTCAAAGTACATGCGGCCATATGTGATATCAGGGGATATCGGTCTGTATCTGGCTAACTTTGAGCGAACCTGCGAAAAACTGTCCTTCCAGCGAGACACTTGGTCTCAGAGATTATTGACGGTTCTGCCCTGCGAGGCAGCGGAGGTTGTCGCGCGGCTAAGCAAGGAGGACGCGGACAACTACGAGAAGGTCAAAGCTTGCCTGCTGAGAAAGTATAGGCTTAGCGCCGAGGCGTTCAGACAACGTTTTCGGAACGCTACTAAGTCCAGGGACGAGAGTTACCCTGAATTCCCCAAGTAGCACAAAGTGGGCTATGACGTGGGGGCCCGCGTTGGGCCCGTGAGGGCAGCCCATACGGGCCCCATGCGGGATTTGCAACACGTACCCAGAGGGGCCCCGCGTGGGCTGCCCAATTTCGCTGCGATCGGTCCCAAACTGTATCCGTGTGGGCAGCCCAAATGGGGCTGCCCGCATTCAGCCCAAATAGGGCTGCCCGCATTCAACTAAGGCAGACGAATGTGGGCAGCACACCAGAACCATTAATTTGTCCCATGTTTGTGCAGGCAGTGACATCCCATTGATCAAGGTTTTAATTTTTAAGTCGATTAATCCCTCCAATACCTGAATTGTACAGGCACGGGATTTGCGAAAGCCAGTCCGTATCGGGCTGACCCACGTGCTGCCGTCATGGATTGAATCGGGCATTTTCAGGGCTGCCGAAGTTCCAATAATCAAATGTGAAACATTAAGCACTATTTTTTTTTTCCTTGTATGCTACACTCAGTAACATGAGAGAAATTTATTCCCAACACTACAGTAATGTGGGCTTGCCCACATCACCCCAATATGTTGGTCTGAATATTTATTTCGGTGCTGCGTGCAGAATAGTAATGCCGTAAGAAACATTTGGAGGTCGTTCAGTACATACTCGTAAAGCGGAACAGTTACTGTTGCATATTTTCTGTCGATACTGCATAATTAACGTAGTTTGTAGAGTAAACATAGATAGTCTTTATTCATTGCATAGATATGCTTAGGAGAGTTATGTGAAACCTCCAGAAGAGGCAATTAGTGGCCGGTATAACATGATTTACATAAATAAAATGGTGCCTTAAAGATAGAGTGGAGACGTTTCAGAGCGGTATGCCCGCCTACGGCCAATTTGGGGCACACTGCGGCCTTTGATGGGCCGCCCCAGTTGGGCTGACCTTATTTTTACCGTATGGACTACGAATATATGTTGCATTTTCCCGCAAGTACCCCAAGAAATACCCGTGTGGGCAGCGTGGTGGTGTGCTCACTTTTCAGCCCGGCCGCAAACCATGTGGGACCTATTCGGTTTTTGCGTGGGCAGCCCCAATCGGACTAACCCGTCATCTATTTGCTTTAGGCCCACATTTGCATCGCATCTGCCCTAAATTGCCCCGCAAGAGACCGATGCGGGCAGGAGTACTTGCCGGCCCCGCTAACGGCCATGCGGAAATTATCTAGGTTTTTGGTGGGCAGCCCTATTTGGGACAGCCCAGGAATTTTCTGAATGAATTCCACATTTTCGTCTGACCTTCCCTCAAGTACCCCTCAAGGGTCCCATGTAGGCAATGTGCAGGCATACCCGTATTTAGCCCCGCCACGGCCCATGCGGGACCTATTTGGCTTTTGAGTGGGCTGCCCCAATTAGATTAGCCCAGGCTTTTCCTACACAGAGCCCAAATTTTATTTGCATCGGCCCTAAAATTTCCCGAGCGGGACCCTTGAGGGCCAGATGTGGGAATATGTAATGAGTTAGCCCTTTCCGCGCCTATATGATGCCCAGAAGTAAAAAGCAGGGGCAAGCCCAATTTGGGCTTGCCCGCTTGATCTCTAAAGGGGGCCCTCATGGGTGTTATTGTGGTTACCCAAGCCCAACTTGCCCATACGGGCCCCAGGTGGGCCACGGGCCATGTGTGCTACATGGGTCCTGTGCAATTTAAGAGTCAATTTGGGCGAGTGGCTAAAGAGCACAGATTCCTACAGTGATAGGGACGCTGTAGTCGAGCGAATTCTTTTGGAGCAGTTTTATAACTGCCTCCCAGAAAAAGAAAGAAATTGGTTACAGGACCGAGGCTACATTAGGTCGGCAACTGAAGCTGCCGAACTCATTGAGGAGTATGCTTCGCGCCGACAATTCAACCCAGCAGTGGATAGGCCCCGCAATCCCAAGTTGAGTGTGAATAACTGTCAGGAAAGGCACTTTGCTAGAGTTGGAAACGAAGAAAGGAAGGTTTCTTCAGGCAAACTCCCTAGAAAGGACGGCAGTGAGAAAAGTGGGGAAGTGACCAACGCGCAAAATGCAAAGAATAAGCTTGAGGCTAGGTAGCCGCTCACATGCTTTAGGTGTAATGAGCAGGGTCACGTTGCCGTCAACTGCCGGAAAGAAAAGATTGCTTTCTCGTATGTGCGATGAAAATATGCAGCTTTTGGAACCTTACATGCATGACCTAGTAGTCAACGGGAAGCCTTGCAAGGTACTGCGCGATTCGGCCGCAACGATGGATGTTGTCAATCCGGCGTATGTGTCGCCTTCCGACTATACAGGACAGTGTGCATGGATCCGCCAGGTAGTGGAGGAACAGAGTGTGTGCTTGCCAATCGCGAACCTGGTCATCGAGGGCCCTTTCGGCGAGTTAACAACCGAGGCTGCCGTTTTAGGAAAGCTTCCTAAGTGCTATCCGTATTTGTTTTCCAACAAATCGGACATGCTACTGCGAAAGAGGGGCATCCTTTTCGGAGACAGAGTTGTGCAAGTCTTAACACGTTCAAAGGCGCGAGAACTAGTTACACTGCTCATTCCAGAAAAATCCACAGCGGAGGAAACGGCAGTTAAAACAGTGGTCGATGCGGAAGATAGCGGGTCAGAAAACTTTGAGAGCGAGGCATCTCAGATAAGTCAACTTGAAAGTGAGCTTGATGAGACGCGGAATGAGGACGTTCTTGAGAGTAACCTCTTGCCGCCAGTGTCTAGTAATCTCACGAGACTTTTAAGTGGAACCCGAGAGGACTTAGCTATGGAGCAAGCTAATGATCCCAAGATACAGGAGATAAGGGAGCGCCACCGCGCCACTAAGACAGCAAAGAATATTTCTTTCGAGATGAGAAAGGGAGTGCTGTATCGCTTATTCAAGGATAAGCGTGGAGTAGAGCGGGACCAATTAGAAGTTCCCCAAAAGTACCGCAAAGACTTACTGCGATTTTCCCATGGCAGCTCGTGGTCATGTCACCTTGGAATAAGGAAAACAAAGCACAGACTGTTGCAAGAATACTATTGGCCTGGATGTTTTAAGGACACGGAAAATTTTGTACGGTCATGCGACACGTGCCAGCGGGTTGGAAAGGCGCAAGATAAGTGGAAAGCTCCGATGGTGTTAGTACCAATCATTACCGAGCCGTTTCACCGGTTAGTAATAGATGTAGTTGGGCCACTTCCTGTGACAGAGTCAGGGTACCGTTATATCCTCACCATGTTATGCCCAGCCACAAAGTTTCCAGAAGCTGTTCCGCTGCGCGAGGTGACGTCCGAGAGTGTAGTGGATTCGCTGCTGTCAGTGTTTGCACGAGTTGGATTACCTTCCGAGGTCCAAAGTGATCAGGGTAGCGTTTTCACAAGTGTCCTCACCACCTCATTTCTCGAGCGATGCGGCATTAAGGTAGTGCATAGCTCGATCCACCATCCGCAGAGCAACAGCGTACAAAGATGGCATTCTGTTCTCAAACGAGTCCTGAGGGGACTGTGCTATGAAAACAAGTACGAATGGGATACCTGCCTGCCTGCAGCACTTTTCGCTTTGCGGTCAGTGCCGCACGAATCCACTGGATTTAGCCCAGCCGAGTTGGTGTACGGAAAGTCACTGCGCTCACCTTTGCGAATGGTGCGCGAAGCCTGGGAGGGGCGCGGAGAAGACCCAACAGTAGTAGAATTTATTCTGAACCTCTTGAATCGCTTACATAACACTAAGGAACTCGTTGAGGCCAGCATGAAGTCAGCCCAGGCTCGTTCCAAAGTGTACTATGATAAGTCAGCCCGTCAAAGGACGTTTCGTATCGGGAACAAGGTGATGTTGCTGAGAGGTTCAAGGCAGAATAAGCTCGAAGTACAGTGGGAAGGACCTGCTGAAGTCGTTGCAAAGCTTTCTAACACTAACTACGCAGTGAAAATCCCCGGTAGGCGTAAAGAAGTGCGCATTTATCATTGCAATCTTATGAAGCCTTATGTGCAGAGGGAAGCCTTGGTAAATCTAACGTTAAACCTTCCCGAGGAGATGGGGGACAACTTGATTTGCCTCAGCGGAAAAGGAAGCAACGCTCAGGAGCTTCTCAAAAAGACGGAGCAGAAAGGAGAACTAAAGAAATCCCAGCTGTCCGATCTGGGCGAGATAATAACAGAGTTTGAGGCCTGCTTCATGGACAGGCAAGGCAGGACTGATTTGGCTGAGCACGATATTGAGCTGACTTCAGACGTGCCAGTGCGATCAAGGTGCTACCGATTCTCTCCAAGGCAAAGAGAAATTCTGGATAGGGAAGTAACTCGCATGCTGGAATTGGGAGTAATAAAACCCTCGGAAAGCGATTATGCTTCGCCTATGATCTTAGTAGAAGCTCCAGGTAAAGACCCTAGGCCTGTGGTAGACTACCGAAAGCTAAATTCTCTCACCAGGGATCAAGTGTATCCTATTCCGAATATTGAGGAGAGAGTAGAACAGGTCAGTAGAGCGGCATATGTGACTACGCTGGACCTTACTCGAGGATACTGGCAAGTACCGCTCACTGAACGCGCCAGCAGATACGCGGCTTTCGTCACTCCGACGGGCAGCTACCAGCCAACAAGGATGAGTTTTGGGCTCAAAAATGCTCCATTTTGTTTTTCTCGACTCATGGGTAGGGTTTTAAAGGGGTGTGAAACATTCGCGGTGCCTTATTTAGATGACATTGCGGTTTTTTCCGACTCATGGGCGGACCATATGGTACATCTAAGAGCTGTACTGAGCCTTTTGCGTCAAGCTGGACTAACTGTAAAGGCCGAGAAATGCTGCCTGGCAAGGGCGACCTTGGACTACTTGGGTCACAATGTAGGTCAAGGTTTCAGGAAACCCAGCGAGATTAAGATTTCTGCGGTAGCAGACTACAAGCGGCCGAGCACGAAGACGGAAATTCGAGCATTCCTGGGTCTGACTGGATACTACAATCACTACATCCCTAACTATTCAGCTTTGGGCAGCCCTCTGACCGACGCTCTCCGCAAGACAGAACCGACAAATGTAGTCTGGGACGAACAAAAGGAAGCCTCCTTCGTAAACCTGAAGGCTGTGCTGATTAGCCGTCCGGTATTGCGAGCTCCAGACTATGACCGAGAATTCGCGGTCCAGTGTGATGCAAGTGATCGAGGGCTAGGTGCTGTTCTCTGCCAGAGAGATGACGATGGTAATGAGCACCCCGTGCTCTACCTGAGCAGAAAACTGAGTTCTAGAGAGAGAGCTTATTGCGCGTTCAGAGAAAGAGTGCGCTTGCATTGTATGGGCCATTCAAAAATTGCAGTGCTATTTTGGAGGGGCCCAATTCACCGTAGAGACGGACCATTGTCCCCTGGCGTGGCTGCAAACTGCGACATCGAAGAACAGCCGCCTTCTGAGGTGGAGCTTGATTTTACAGCAGTACAATTTTGAAATAAGATACAAAAAGGGGAAGTTAAATGGGAATGCGGACGCTCTTAGCCGCTGTTTCTAAGCGGTCCGAGGTGTTCCTCGCCATGTATCCAAATTGATACTCAGGTTCTTTTTTTTTTCGTGCGCTGGTACATGTGTGACTATGTAAAGCAGCATGTTTGGTTTTCTAGGCATACGTAGGTCCTTAACGTCTTGAGTGTGGGCTTTTCTCGAACAACGATGGCAGTTTTCCTTTAACCTGGTCTCTTCAGACGGTAGCCGAGTGCTTGCTTGGACATGTGGTTGAGTTTCAGACAGCTCGAGCAGTTTGGCCTACGACAATCAAGACAACGCGACAAGCAGCATCGAGCTTCAAGCATTCATGTGCAGGCCATTAAGTCGTCTCTTCATGCAGCAGCTGCGACTGCTGCCCTCCGTGACTCTTCTGGCGGGGGAGGAGGCTGTTATGACCGTACATCATCCGCACTTGCGCGCTCTATTGTTCGCCTGAGGGCATGGATAAGTGCTGTGGATATGTGCTGTTGGTACAATGGCGCTAAGTGAGCCTGTTTCCATGAATCCTTTTGTGTAAGCCTGTTTTGCTTTGTGGAGACCCGGCAAATGCCAAATTGGCCCTGTCAAGGGAACGTCTAGAAAAATACAAAGAAATGTCCCCCTGCGGGAAATAGCCGGAAGTGCTTTCGTTCAATTGTTCACCCTTCTCGTCGAGAAGCGCTATTGTCCAGTGAGGAATGCCTACTGTCCAAAGGAGACGACAGAGTAACACGTCCGCTGACGTACAGGACAAGAAAGGAGCAAGGTGATTACGGCCATTAGAGGATTTCCCGGGAATGCAGGAAAGATTTGCAATTACTGGAAAGGGACAATGCTGGGAGCAGTATGCGGCGCGCACGTGCACTTGGGTTTCTGAGAAGGAAATCCACTTACCGGAACCAGCATATCGAATCTTTGCTGAAGAATAGAAATGTACCTCCTCGCCGTTTCCAAGCTCTTCCCGCCAACAAGTGACCACGCCCAACGAAACAATACCGGACCAGTCAGTGCATCAGACCATCAGTGCAGTGATGTGTTCTATTGGATGCCGATATCTGAGGGGCGTGCCCTGGAACTGGTTGGTCAGCATCTTCAGAGAGGGGCTGGACATAGGGGGTTTTAAGGACATTGCAGAGCACGAAAAGACGCTCTGAACCCTGGGTAAACGGCTCATCCAGAAACTTCTCGCTATGAAATCTTATCGCTTGCCATTTTGCTGATGTACCCTTCTTGTTCATGTAAATAATCATGTAAATAAGTTTTCTCAAAGTGCCGTTAAACCTGATTGTATATATTTTACCAACTTTGAAGATTCAATCCTTCATGAACCCGGAGTCTCTGCACGCTACCAAGTGAAGGCCGGGTCAACTTAGTCCCAGCGTCACGACAGCGTTGCTATTCCAGCACGAAGGGCAAAGCATATCGAGAGCTACACGGTAGGCTTTAAACTGAAAGTAGTGCAGTCTGCCCTCGAACGTGGCAAGCATGGAGCAGAAAGAAAATTTGCCATGCACGAGAAGTTGGTCCGAAGATGCCGCAAGCAGAAGGATGCGTTGAGGAACACCAGCTACAAAAGGCGTGCTTTTCGAGACAAGCCGTGCAAGTATCCCGACCAGGAAGAAGAGTTGTTCCACTATGCAATGGTAGTGCGGAACAATGGCTACGCGTTGACAACAGACATGCTGCGCGTGAAGACACAAGCTTTGGCTCGTGCGAGAAGCATACCACGGGAGGACTTTAAAGCCAGTGTTGGCTGGTTACGAAGATTTCTAAAGAGGAAGCGCATATCCCTTCGGCGAAGGACCACGCTGTGCCAGCAGCTGCTCCCCGACTACACCAGCAAGGTGTTCAGCTTTCATATGTACGTCATCGGTGTCAGCAATGAGCGCAACTATATATTTTCTCAGATAGCCAACGCCGACCTTACCCCCGTGTAGTTCGATTGCCCTGGGAACAGCGCAGTTGAAATGAAATTGAGCAAAAGAGTTTCCGTGCGGACAGCCGGCGTGGAGCGCCAACTGTGCACCGTTTTGTTGTCCGCCACCGCGGACGGGCGGAAGCGGTCCCCCTATGCTATCTTGAAAAGCGAAATGATTCCTAACGACGCTATCCCCAAAGAAGTTATAGTTCAGGCCCAAGAAAAGGGCTGGATGGACGATGAGCTTGTGCTCGACTGCATAAACAGCGTTTGGCAGAATCGCCCCAGCATCATGTTGGCGAAACGATCACACCTCATCTTGGACAGCTTCCGCGGTTAATTGACTGATAGGGTCAAAGAGCACCTGCGCAATATCCGCACCGACATGGCCGTTATATCGGGCGGCCTCATCGGCATGCTTCAACCCCTTGACGGCAGCATCAATTGGCTTTTTAATGCTGAAATCCGAAAGTAGTACTCAGAATGGATGGCAAACGGCAATCACGACGAGTAAACGACCGGGCGACTCAAGAAGGCACCGCTCACGACTCTGCTTGGCTGAATTTTGTCAGCGTGGAACTCCGTGTCTACGGACATTGTATTCCGTAGTTGCAAAGTGACCGGGATTTGAAACAGTTTAGGCGGGACTAAAGACGGAGGCTTGTGGGTTGAACGTGCACCAGAGCAAGGCACCAGCTCGGAGTCAGAAGACTCCGCCAGTGACAATTCAATGTTAAATAAGTTCACTGATCAGTCCGCTTTTACTTGGAAAAAAAATTTCGTATGTGGCATGTGTGGGACGCACCCCAAACATTTTAAAAAGGAAGGGGAGGGAGCACGCGAAAGTATATATCTAAATCGTGGTGATCATATCGTACGAGGGCCACATAGAGTACTGAAGCAAAGATTGAGACCGATACATTCTTTTTGTTGGCATGATTGGAACGCTTTCATATGGAAAAATGATGCGAATTTTAATGTGCTAACCGCGGTGTGAGAGTAGATGGCTAGAAGCGAGAAGCCTGCAGCGGACAAGCGAGGTGGTTGAATAGATATGGATGGTTAAGGCAGAACGCTTTGAATCGGGCAGTGGCCTTGCCGTTAATAGTGACATAACATTACTTCTAGCATGTAGTTTTTGACATATATAACATGTAGATTTTAGGTAGCAGTCACAAAATTCTCTTTAACTTATTTGTACCCGTATAAAATTATTTTTTCTCCTGACCTTTAAACCCCAGTTCTGTAAATATTTCCGCCCAGTTGCCGTGGGCTGTATGGCGGAAGCCTTTACAGAAAATTGCCAAGTGTTCAGCCTTTACTGCTCCCCTCAATGACGTGTGTAATAGTGTACTTGACTTGGTACGCCTCAGTCCGCAGTACACATGTCGTTAACCTCAAACTTCAATGAGCTGCCTCTAGAAATACCGTAGGTGCTTTCTTCGGTTATTTGCTGCTTAAATGGGCTGTTCGTTTCCAGAGCTGATTTTGTTCAGCATTCCTGTTTACCATAAGGAACTATTTCTTTCTTTATACACTTTCTTAACCGATAATACCTGGATTGCCCCTTTACTTCTTTCCAATGACCGCGACAAAAGCAACATTTTCAGCATTTCTAAGCTAGGCGATGGCCCTGAAGGCTTAACTCAGGGAAGAAGCTTGCACCGGGTTAAGGGAAAATTCAAAACAATGTTGTACACCCAGTTTGCCTGCTTCTGTTGCGGGTCTCCAGATTTTCTTCGGAAGGATTCTGATATCCCATAACGTGATCCACAGCTAGCAGGGAGTTTCCAGTACTTGATGAGGGCATCTAAATTCAAAGGCATCTAAATAGCATACAGCAACTGCACTTAAATATGTTAATCGAGTGCACCGTCTGTGAGAAAGGTAATCACGCAGCATGGTTTCTTTCTCAATCTTATCCCTGAGCGTTACAGGTTTCTGGTATCAAAAGGTCTCGCAAAAGATTGGAAGACTGGCTCTCCTTTCCTTCGAGTTTGTGGGTGGCATTCATCACACGACTGATAAGCAACGCCACACAGCCTGATTGACTTGGACGAAGTCGGTACTTGTGAACATAATGCACTTATAGACAGAACAACGAATTTCAGCGCTGTACGGAAAAAGCGACACAAAGACAATTGTGTGCTCCAGCACAACAAATAGTTAAAAGCGTGTAATTGCAAGAGATGGCAACTTGCCTCTGGGTGTCTGCGTGCCTCGTTGCAATTCCTTGTCACTATGATAAATCTAATGACAATAAATGTGTGGCAATGATATTTTTCCATTTTGTGCCACGATGTTTATTCGCTTTTCGAGGGACATACATTCCGGCATTACAGTATAATAAATTCCTACAATCAGATTTTGGTCTTTGATGTTCTATTTTTTTAAGTGCTATTAAGTTGGTTATTGAATTATGCACAAGACTCGATTGCGCGAAAAACCACGTTATGTACCTAAACAGATGGCAGCACAAAAACGGCAGGGAGTTCGACGATATGACGGCACTGAACTTGCTACAACGTTTATGGCGAATCATTCATCCATACTTAAAAACACTGTACACAATATGGCCTTTCGCTAGATTTGCGGAAAGCGGAGTATATCACTGATAAAGTTTATTATGCCTTGGAAAAGCATATCTCGTCAAAATTGGGAGATGCGTGTATGATAGGTTAAGAGAAAACTGCAAGAACGCAAAAAACAAATGGTCGTGAACAAAATAAATTTGGAAGTTTCCTGGTCACTCAATGCCTGCCTTTTGAGAACCATTGCCCTCACTTTGGGAGCACCTTTATTAGAAAAAAAAAATGATCAAAGAACATGTCACCCGAAAAATCGTGCAATCGGTACTGATATGTAACCTGGGGGAAACATGCGTCCATTCCACATCTATCACTACATTTGAAAAAGAGCCGACCTTGCTGCGCTTGCATTGGCAGTAACACCGGATAGTTCAGAGTGTATAATGTATACCTGATCCATTCGAAATAAAAGTTGCATGTTCAGCGTCCTCCTTGTCTTGTCTAAATACCTGTATCTTTTGCGCTGTCATCTGTCCAAGACATGTCCGGACAAGCCGAACTGCCACATTAATTAGGTTAGTTCTTTTTGTACTATGCCTGCTCATTGAGGGCGTCGTACCAAATACTCCAAGGCAGAAGATCATGATCTCGATTTAGCATCTCCGAAAGATGTAGCTGTTGATGCCCTGCGTGGTGTGAACTACGAAGGCCGGCATGAAGAGTGCTATGGCATGCAGACCCAGGGAGCCGAAGAAGAAGTCCGTCGGCTTCGTAGTCTCGGTCGACAAGAAGGCCATGATGCTGGCCGTCGCTGTCAGGAATACCACGAGCGTGTACGGTATGCGGATGTGCCGCTGCATGGTCTTCACCACCGCTGTCATGGATGTAGCGCCAGCAAGACTCGTATGAGCAGGAGCGTTTTTCACAGCCTATCCTGGGCTTCAAAAACGCAGCGATATATGATTTCTCCCATACGCAACAACTGTTGACGATGGACGTCAGCTGCCATCCTCGCTAACAGAATCTCATAGAATTTCTGTCTGGTTATGATTATTCTCGTCTCGTGTTTAGGACTACATGTGCAAATTATTAAAAAGCAAGGTACCACAGATTGGTTATGTTTGATGAGGAAGAATTGATCAAAGAGAAGTTTGAGTAATAACTTTGCTAGGAGCACTGAAACGCTTCTTGAGCGCCAATATAGTTCTAGGCAGAAATTTTGCTTTTCTTTTACAGCATTAGTTCTAATTTGAATAGACGTGTCGACAATTTTAGGAGCTCAAACTCTTGCACTCAGCATACTGCACTTTTTACGGGCGATACGACTGCCGGTAATGTCAGGTAGTAGCATAATGCGGATCTTATATACTCATTCCGAAATGGTTGGGTGTATGAGTTTTGTTAGGCGTACAGTAAGCCTAATGTTTTAAAATTATTTTCACGCAAGATTTAGGTACAGCGGACGCAAAATGCAGCTACGTTTCTATAAATGTATAACGGAGGAGACGTAAGCACAAAGTAACTTTGCTCGTAATCCTATATTCCTAATGACAAGGTTAAAAATCCGGCATGAATTGATGAGCGAGTGCTTACCCCACTCAAGCAGAAAGACAAAGCCGTACATTTTTAACTACTCGCTTTACATAATTTTTGGACACAGATATTTGAACTAAGGCGTACAGCCACTCGAACGACTGAGAGCGTGGCCAGAGGAAGGAACCCGCTTCATTTGTCCTCCATTTAAAAAGCCAGCGCCAATTCCTTTCCAAGCGGCAGGAAGAAGGTCTAGTGAATCGCTGTGAAAACAAATTTTCTCGTAGCGAGCAAATCGAGCCACCACTGGCTAAAAAGAGTGTTTCGCGATGCGAAAACTCGGCCAACGCCGCATCTTATTGGTCCACATGTGTGCAAAATGAGGCATTTCTTTATAAACATCAATTTCCTTCAGTAGCCAGGTGCGAAGTGTAGTTAAAATTGAAAGTTGCGAGAGCTATCTGCCCCTGGTCTGGCTTCGACTAGCGCCATCGCCACGAAACTTTGTTTTGGTTTGTGGGATTTGACGTCCCAAAGTGACTCGGGCTTTGAGAGACGCCGTAGTGGAAGACGCCAGGTGCAAGACCATGCTCTCTACGTTTGCAGCGGTGGCCCACAGCTGGTGCTTGCCTTGTTTAATCTTGCTTCATTTTCTTATACGTCCGATCACCACGAAGACGAAGCACTCTCGAAGGTTGCGTCTTTTTCCCTTTAAGAGCTGGAACGTGTAGCCTGGAGCCGTGAGGCTGCAACTGCTAGCAAAAGGCCGAAGAATGCCCATTGCACCAGTCGCGGCTACAGGGCACAGACACAAAAGCAGTGAAGCCGAACAGTGCACTTGCTATCGTGAGCCGTCAAAAGATAGAGATCATGGTCTCACAACAGAGGCTATAACGTGGGGCACTGGAGTGAGTCGAAGCCACGCCGCTAGCTGATCAAATTCTTCGTGCGTGCGGACGATTGCATATGTACTCAGTGGAAAGAGCTCAGTGAGAGCCATATTTCGAATGTAACTCCATTCTTTGTAAAAGTATATTCATAGAACTTGCGTGGAGAATTTGTGAATAAAATTGCGCAAGGTTACAGAAATAATAGGGAGATTTCGCAAACGAGTGCACAAAACTCTGAGGAAATTGTCGCACATACAAAGTTTCTTCAAAACTGACCGATGTCTGCAAACTCGGCATCGTCGCTTATCCGGAGATTTGAAGAGCAAGATGCTCACCTGCCTCAAGGGTCCAATATAGGGCGCGTGGATGCAAGCATACACAGCTGTGAAGCAAAAACGGCAATCTACTGTCCGTGGAGACCTAGCCTGAACCAGGCCTCTACGTTTAAACATTCAGAACCCCCTACAATTCTCTGCGCTGCGCTCGTGGCAGTTCAGGAGGCACTCTGCTCCGTGGCTACCATAACCATCACTCCTGCGGCCCACGTTATCATCCGCACTGACGCACTTCAAGCAGTACGTTTGCTTCGACGTGTAAGCCGTTGCCCCCTAATATGTCAAGATATCGAGTAGCTTGCGGCGCGCATCCCGCAGTCAATATGTATAAAGTGGGGACCTTCTGCCTTGTCGAAGTTGGATTTAGCGACCTGCCTCGTTAAACAAGACTCATCAATGCCACGGCTGCTTGAAGTGGACGACGCTACCCTTCTTTTGAAAAGAAAGTAACATCCCCGGCGCCGCACTCATGCTCTTATCCCTCCTTGTGCGGTATTACTCCCCCGCGGTCTCACCCGTGCAGAGGAGGTGGCGCTTAGGAGGATTCGGGTCGGTGTTGCCCTCACACCCGCTGTCACTCGGATGTGGTCTCACTTCCGACGCTCCCTCTGGGTGTCCGATGTATAAAACCGAAAAAGTTGAAGTCGACATCCCAGCACTGAAACTGACACGAATGTGGCACCTGATGATAGCTGGCCTTTCAGCAAGAAATCCTGCGTCGTCCTGAAGCAATAAATATCGTTACGAAAATGTAGGCTACAGTAACAGGAGCATACCGGAATGAATAGCATAGCGCATCCCGTTTGCGTGGTAGACCGCTATTCCTGGCTTATGCTGACCAACGACTCTATGCCGCCAAGCGCAGTTAGTGCACTTACCCATGATGGTGAGGAAAGAAAACAGGGCCAGGTAGGGGTCGCTCTGTTCATCGTACCGCACCAAATCTCGTTTCGGCTCGGCAGCCATCGCAGCAATGTTCTGCGTAGCAAGAAATTGGATTAGTGGCACCGGTCCAGCGGATCGAAGCAACCAATGCTATCCATGAAACTCTCGAGGCCTCAGGAAGACCGGCTGGTCACATACCCGAAACGGAGGAGACGTGCGATATGGACCGGTCCCGTGGACAGCAGAATGACCTCGTCACGCAGAAGGAACTCAGGGCCACAGAGGTATCTCGAAGTAGGAGATGAACGTCCGGTGATGGAAACAAGCGGTGCCAAGCCGTGATGCGGGCGCCCGAGACAGACGAGATACGAGCGACTCGTGTGCACGAAGGATTTTCTTCTTCTTCCACGATTACCGGCACGTGCACTCGCATGTAAAGAGGAAAAGTCGAATATGATGATGATGAAAACGTTTAATGAACGCCACATTTGTTTAGATTAAGGGAAGGCTGATCGGATTCCTAGTCCGGGACACCGTTGGTGAAAGGCGCTACCCGTGCTTTTTCGACGAGGGCTCGTTGTTCCTTGAAGTCTAAGCTGGACAGGGCCGCCTCCCTGCCTTCCCACGTTGGCTGATTTATTATTCCAATACTACTACTTTCTTGACAAGCCCATACCATATGGTATAAGTTTGCCTTCTGGCTACAAAATTTGCACTGCGCCGAAAAGGACTCGTGCTCAATGGCGTGAAGCGTTGCTGGATTATTAAATAACATATTTTGTAACCTTCGAAGGTGTCACTCTTCTGATTTACTAACAATGACCAATTAGGAAGTGAAATGGCTCCAAGATTCTAAATTGGGATAATTAGCTCATGTAGGAGAGACAGTTTGCAATGGCTATGAGCCGAGTGAACAAAGTTGAATATGCTTTGAAGTTTTATTCTGTACATATAAATCTTACTATTCTCCTACTGCGTGCGTTAGTATTTACTCTTTTATATTATGGTTTATCATATTTCCATTTCCTTCTCTATTCCCTAGCATTTACTTTTTTTTTATTTTTGCGATGTAGTTATACATATCAAAATCTAATATCACTGCACGCCAATTCTTGGCCGATCCCCCTGTGTGGGTATGTGCCATCACATTAGAGGAGAACAACAACAACAAAGTTGAGGCAAGCGAAATGTGCGTGCGCTTCTGGCGCGTGCTAGCTGTCCTCATCCTTCGCGGCAGGCTGAGTTTTGGTGGCCAGTGTACTTGCGCCTTGCATGGTGCGTCATATTTGCGTGCCGCGGATGCTTCCTGCCGCGCAACGTCGCGAATAGAAGTTTTGTTACTAGGTAGTCACGGAGAAAAATGCAAAATTGAGGGCATGTGACTCTGTTCGAGAGTGGATGCTTAGAGCTGACAGCATTGGGTGACAGTCTGTGTAGAAAGAAGCAGGCCTTTTAGCTTCATTAAGGTGGGCTGAGCGTTCGTCAGCAACGCCCTGTATGATTCATTCAGCACGTTATCTAAACCAACAGTGGCAGGTAATACTGGAAATATTAAAAAGGACCATTTTGACATGCAACCCGTGGAAATCACAGCTTGCAATGATCCCTAGATGTTCTATATTTGACGCGATAGCGTTATGTGCCCCGCGGTTCACCAAATCTGGTGTCGGCATTGTGATTGTAACGCGATAATCAGGATAGAGTAAAGAAACAATAAAAGTGTTGCGGAAACCCGCGGAGTCGAACAGGGTTCCTTCGCCATGGAAGGCGAGCACGCAGCCTTACCTCCACATAAAGTTTTTCTTTGTTATATTCCGCCACAGAACCGCATTACTTCCGTCCGAATAAAGGTGGACCTAATGTACGCGTTGCCTTATGACTGTCATGTAATGTTTAGGTGTGTGATTCGGAAATTAATTTCGCAAGTAATAGTTAAGCGAGTAGCAAATAACATTTCCGCGCTTTGCTTACCTTAGATGCGGCACTCAATGAAAAATTACTTACATCCTACGGCGCTGCCACAACAGATGGCACGAGCCGTCACTCGGTTATACAAAATACCGTACTTGACGCGGCTAGGTGGTGTTAGCCAGCGTGCTCACGTCGCGCCGGGAAGTAGACGGACGAGCTTCCACACTTTGTGCTTCTACGTTCTGCAAAGTGTGTGCGATGGGCCCCGCCATTGTAGTGCTGTGGTTAGGGCGCTAGACTACTGCGCTCAAGGTTGCGGGATCGAATCCCGGCCACGGCGCGCGCTTTTCGGTGGAGGCGAAAAGCTTAGTGCCCATGTGCTGTGCGATGTCAGTGCACGTTAAAGAACCCTATGTGGTCGAAATTCCCGGAGACCTCCACTGCGGTGTCTCTTATAGCCTGAGTGGCTTTGCGACGTTAAGCCCCGCAAACCAAATCAATCCACACCACCTGTGTGCGATGGATGCAGTGCCGGCTGTGCCCTGTACTAGTTAAGGGTGCTCGAACGAGTCGTCGTCTTCTGCGAGTGCCGATAGGGCATCAACGTATTCTCCTAATCGGCGAAGAGGGTGAGAAGGCGACGCGAACGGGTCCCGATAACGCTATCGCGTTGAACTCTTAAAGGCCATAACTCCAACTTTCTACAATCCTTTTTTATTCAAGAATTGCCCGAATTATCCGAAGATATTATAGCTGCGCGGTTAAACTTTGGTAAAAATATTCTCTGTGGTTTAGCGTGTGGTTAAACCTGGAGTTGCGCAAAAGCAATCAGCATGGCTACACTTAGGTTCGTCTTGAAAGTAAAGACATGACTTTTGCACATTGTAGTTTACTCGGTGGCTTCAGCTTTATTTACGTCATAGGGGGCACTTTTGACCACTAAAGTACGATGAGGCGAAAGCGTCTGGGTCGCGGTGGTCCGAATCCCTCCACTACGGCACCGCTTTCTTGCTGTTTTCGCTCCCACCTTCGCGATGACTCGAGAGCGTAAGCTACCAACCAGCGTACGAAGCCCCGCCTGAACCGAGCCGGATGAACGTGCCTCCTTGGTCTAGGGATAACGTGACTGTAAAGGGTTTGGCAGGCTGATTGTTATGTCACCCTCCCATATGAAACGAGAGGCCCGAAATGGCAGCTCCTGCCAAACTAATGTCAGGAAGCCCTACGTCCAGTTAGTGCTCGGCCACACTGCGAAGAACCTGCTTGCGACACCACTGTCCGGCATCTAACAGGACATGCTCAGGAACTTCACATATCCGCAAGACCATTCTACAAAAAGCTGGGCTTTCACCGACTAATGACTCTCATTTCCACTTATGGATAACAAACAACATTCATGCACGCAGTTTATGTGACTTCTTGCACATGGCTGCACTCCACACATTTCTGTGACTCTACCTCCACCTTTTATGCTATGAGGCAAACTCCAGCGCCATCCACGACTTCTTGCGGTTGTTAGGCAACGGTTCAAAGTCAGTGCGACCACGGCCAACGTGCGACCACGACGAAAGTGAGATCACGGCGAAGAGGTGGAGCGATTGGCGTAGTGTAGCTCTCGCTACAAAACGCATCTTGGATGGCAGAGTCCACTTGCATCTCCAAACACATGTTTCATTGTTGCATAGTTTTGACGAAAATGAATTCGCAAATAAGTTTAATTTTGCGGTACACTCTGGAATTTGACACAAATGGTCATACTGCTCCAAACTGTAGAAAGGCTGCTTAAAGTAACATTCAGATCTGTTCGTGAGATCTGTCCGCAAGATTCCGCGAGATATGTTCATGTCTAGCCTTCCTGCCGTCTCCATGGGAACGGGTGGGGGGGGGGGGCGTGATGACAAGTGATATCGTATGCAAATCCCTCATTTGAAGGAGGACTGCAAAAAACGTGTGCAAAAAAAGGAACTTATCCTGTGGTGCACAAGCCTCGGCCTTGCTAGCAAAAGCTATATAAGCTGTGACCGATGTACCGTGTGAATGACTGGGACGGCAATGCTCAGCTGGATTCTCATTACGGATGAAAATTCGAAGACGCGACAGAGAAAAGACCGAAGATCGAATCTTATTGTGGACTCCCATTGCCCACAGCAGACTGAGTAAAAGCTTTTGCGAAGCTTCCTGGCCCGCGCAATAGCCTTCGTTGACTAGTTGAGCTGGGCTGTGAAGTCTTTCTTGATGAAGTCACATCCTCGCAATGCCGCGACCGAGCGAGGAGTATTCTATGTCATGTGTCTGAGCAATATAAGCCCTAGTTGACGCTCCGTGTTGCCATTCTCAGTATGTTTTAGCACTTTTGTTTTAAAACACTGAACCGCTGTTGTATAAGCGCGGCCAACGCTGCAATGTCTTTAATGTTTGATTATGTTCAAACCCGCCGACACAAGCCTTTATAGCTTTGTTCAGGACGATAGATTCGACCACACGGATCTGGAATCTGGAACCGGGCCAAGCTGTTCATTGGGAGTTCCCAATTCACATATTCGGTCATATCAGCATCCGCGCGCTTCGGCATCGCGGTGTCGTCTCTATGGATGCAGATGCTGTCAGCCGAGATGAGAGGGGAGGTGGAAGGAGGGACCGCCCGGCATGCTACGCCAGTTCTCTCATCTCCACCCTCTCCGCCACAGCTCCGGGGGAAGGAGGCCAGGAGGGGAAAGATAAGAGCTCCCCAAGAGGGATAGAGTGTGTTTAACGTGTCGTGCGAGCGAGGGGAATGTGAATTCCCTCTGTTTCGGAACTGTAATGGGTAACATACCTACGCTAACATTGTTCGGTGACGTAAGGTGTCACGTTACTAGTTATTTATTCCAACTGTCCCCCTCTACACCCTGGTTTTTGTTTTTACGCTGAGTGTGCTCAAGGAAAGCTTCCCGCGCGTTCATCAGCTCTTTCTGAAAGAGAATACAGCAGTGTCATCCAGTGCGTCTGTCGAGCATCTATTTTGCGTAGGTGCAGACGCATTCACCAAGAAGCGAGACAAGCTGTCCGATGGCAGCTTTTAAATGCAGCGGTTGCTTAAATTCTACAGCAAGTTGTAGTTATTTTAAAGTTGTCGCCGGAGTACTATAACTCTGTTTAGAACCCTGTTTTCAAAATAAATTTTGCTTCTTTCTGCCTGCAACTGATGCTATGTTTCTGGCTATTGCATTCTGATAAGAGTATAGGCACGTATATTTCCTGTTTCCGTATTTTTGCTTTAAACGATCCACGATCCAAAAGAGAAGAACTGCGACCCACAAAGCCTCAACGCGCCTCAATTAATTATCAGGGCATTTATCAGGACCACTTTCGGTTTCGAGCTATCCGAGCACGAGCGCGCAATGACGTCAGAGATGCCAGAGCGCCACACGAGTGCCTCCTGCTGGCAAGTTTGGCGACCCGTACACACACAATCTAATGACGCATACCGATAGCGTTTTCGGTCTTTGTGTTTCAGCGTAGCATAACTAGTTCTCCGACGTTGTTTAGCCCGAAAGCGCGGGTGTTATTCACATTGCCGAGCACTTTCATTTCGGCCCGCTCGACAGCGACTCAAGTGAAAAAGCAGGACCCAACAGCAGCCACGAAAGCTCAGCGGTTGGCGTACGGGAAATATCAGCTGGTTAGACATGTTGAACAAAGGAACTAATTATTGTTAAGATGCTGCTTTCTCAGCCCGGTTTGCCGGCGCTATGAGCTCCAAACTGACGTCGGGAAAAAAGAAACAATTGTTTTAGCAGTAAAAAAAAACCATGGCTCGATCAGATATTATCAGCCAGTAGTGACTTGCTACCGCGAATCTATCGCGCATGACTGCGGCCACAATTCGCGGCGACACGCGTCGTGCGGTGGGCTGAGCGGCCGCCAAAGCATTCCCACTCGTCGTTGTTGCTGAGTTTCTGGATTTTCAGAAAATTTCGCGTGTCGTCCGGAGGTAACTCTCAAGGCAGCCAGTCGCAGGAAGCATTGGGATGCTCAACTTCTGTTCTTTTCGTTTTGCGGGTGAAGATTGTTTGTCTTGTCAGGTTTGGGCGAAGAACCTGGTACCTGCAGACGCTCACTTTGTCTGATAAGTGTATATAAAAGCGCATCGAGGAAATTCAGTAAAATCTTGGAAGGGTAATAAAGGAAAACAAAAGGCTAGTGTGGCTAGATATTAAATATTTTCGAAGGGAGCAGTCACTGTTTGCAATGCAAGTCGGCATCGCAGTGTAGTAGCGCACCGCTGCGCTTTGACCCTTAAAATTGCGATGCGTTACAAGAAATTTCATCAGTGTTCTATTGTACTTCATTATGTGTAGCGTGAGAAATGGAATATAGAGTTACACTCCCCTTCACCGAACGAGGAGGCAACGGTAACGAAACAACGCTGAAAACGCGCCGCTTTGTCGCTGAGCCCCGTCGCTCCGTGCGGTGTGAACCAGCCACAACGGCCTTATATTGTGTGCTTGTCTTCTTTGCGCTACGTTCCTAAAATGCAAACACACCAACTCGCCCAATTCAGCATTCTTGTTCAACGACAGGCGTTGGCTTTGGCGTCGACCGACGGATCGCTAGGGGTTGTCGCCACAAGCGGTTACCGCTTAACAACTACGTACAAAGGACCATGAATAACGAACAAATTGTGAGCATTGTTTGAACAATACTGAGGTGCTGGTAGAGTGATTACAGCGGTACAAACGAGTTTCTTGTTTCCACATCCACTTTGCTGCTGGCGCCCGGCGCGATTCGCCTGGCGTCTGCTAGCTCCACTGCTGAAGCCGTCTTGCGCATCAAGAATGTATTTTTTATGTGATATGCTTCCAGTAAAGCAGCGCGAAAGACTGACGTTTATTAAAACGTTTTAGCCCATTCCGAAGCGTCGTCCGGTGCCGCTTTGATGTGAAACCAGCTTTGCCCAGCGACGTCGGCAGGCGGGGAGCGACGGTGCAGTTCACGTCTCTCTGCACGACAGAGGACGGTACCGTTGCCGAAAGCTGTGCACTTGTGCAGGATTGGGACCTGAGTACAGCAGGCAGCCTGAATGTACACCAGGTTCATTATGAATAAGTGAGGCGTCAATGAAACGAGTAAATAAATTGTGCTTCTCCTTTTCGGAGCCAGATCTGTGTGTCCGTGCCCGCGCTCGAAAAACACGCCGACCGTGAAATGGACGCCAAGTGAAGTAATTGTAACATGCTGCAACGAAGACAGTGGAGAAGATATTGAGTCAAGCGAGCAGAAGCGCATAGCTTTCCGTGGGGTGCCCAGTCGATACAGACAGGGCAGGCACGGTGAGCTATCCTGTGTCGTCACTGCTCTTTGCTCTGCCAGCTGGCTCTACTGACCTCACGTCACAGTTGTTTGATGACGTCATGTTGTTTACCTTTGTACACGTTTTCGTCACAGGGATGTCCCTGTCGATGGGTTTTGAAAAGCAGAGTCTTTGCTTAGCTTGCACTTAAAATCAAATTAAAATATGTTCTGGGCAAAATGAGAAGTTCGGATTACTTGGGGAGCATCTCTGTATAAACAGGAAAGCAACCGTATTACTTCCGATGCTTCAAAAATTGGTGTCTTTAATAATTTAAACAAGTGAGGTTACCTTGCACACCTTCATACGAACAATCGTATTTTTATGCTAATTTACAGGTTCAGATTAAAACGATTGTTTTTTTGGAAGTACAATTTTCCAGAATTATGCATTTTAAGCAGTTTTTTGTTGCTACACACTTTGCGCGTCTATTTGTAAAAAGAGGCTCACCGATTATTTTGGAACATCATAATTTCCAGAATTACTGTATGGTTGTTAGTATTTTAGCGATTTTCTTTTTCTTTGGTAGAGTTGGAATTGATTGTGAAGAGTCATTTTGTTTTTGATGTCACATTCAGAAAATGGCTTCATCATGTGCCACATAGCTAGAACCTATCAGAGTTCACTGTTCGGGCAACTTCAGGCCACATAGTACTGCTGAATTCCTTGCCATTTGTGCAAAGTATTCTTGTTAAATCAGAATTTCGGGTAAAATCTGTTTGCGCGACAAGTCTTATGTGAAATATGAACTTTATAAAATTGTTAATATGAGTTTTATGTGAAATATAAGCTTTATAAAAATATTATTGCGAGTTCTTGCAGCAAATATGCACTGATGATAATTTATGGCCATGAAGTAACGGCCGAGTAACGTGCGTTACTTTTTTTCGGTAACAATATCGGTAACGCGTTACCTTTTTGGTAGTTAACGTATGGCGGTCATGCGTTCCTTTTTTTTAAGTGTAAAGAGTAGCCTACTTAGTTACTTTTTAATGGTAACGTCTTCAACACTGATTAGGAGAGAAGAAGTGTCTTAGCTCGAGAAAACGATTGGTATTATTGTCTGGCACTTCGTGGGTCGATTCGAGTGGTGCCATTGTATTCGCAAACATGGTCAGAACTTAGGGTACCTGACGTAATATGGATTCACTACTGCAATTTAAGAGCGCTAAGTAATCATGCACAAACCAGAATATTTTTAGAACGTGTGAGTTATCAAGCGTTCCTTAAGAGCTCTGTCATGCATGGAGAGGTAAAGGTCACTGAGGCTATTGGCAATGCATGGTCCTATACGGATTCCCTACCTTTGGATAAAACGAGACCCATTCCACTCTGCAAGGGTTGATTTGAGGTAAACTGACAACAATTCCAAAAACCATCAACACTAATGACACACTCATTTAGAAAAGCTACGCGCCATGAGTGCCAACAGAATCATGCGCTCATCTCATAAGATCCTACTGTGGTATTGAGTAGAATAAATCTTTTACATCGATGGAGAATCTGCTTAAAGGATTGCTTTTATTTTCGATCGAGAACCTGACTACTTTCTCTTTGTTTTCACCTGAATATAGTCGTTAACTGGAAACAGGTTGAGCGTGCTCTGCAAGAATTTTGCAATATCTAGACGTGGTCATTTTTACTGAGGGTATCTATGATGTTGTTTGCGGATTACCAAAATAGTTGCAGTTCAGCGACGGTGTGTCCTACTTGTTCCTCCGTGCTGTGACCGAAAACGATGGGAAACCAACTACCCCGAGAAGTTGTCTTCTTCAGACAATGCTGAAATCCTGTCGCTAGGTAGTGGATGCTTGAACGACCTGGCTTTGTCACTCAAAGAAAGGAACCTATATAGGGCCGCGTAAATGGATCCGAAATGGATAATGAATCCTTATGAATAGAAGCTAGTGGAGGTGTGAGAATTGCACGCAGTAGCCGCTCAAGCAGTGAACAGTATACGAATGATCGGTTGACCCAACAAATGTAGCGCGATTGGCACTGCTCCTGAAATGACGAAACAACTAAATTCGCTTGCTGTCACTGCTCAAACGGTTATAGTAGCCCATCTTTAGAAGTCATTACGTAGATCGAAAGCTGTCATGCCTTGCTTGCATGCTTCACCGCCCTCGCTGCCAGTGGTGCGCCACCGCCTCTCTGTACCACAAAGATTACACATTATTTTAATCAGACTCGTAGTCCTGTGCCGAAACAATCAGACTCAAAATTCGGTCATTTATGACAGAACGGCTTGAACACAGCTCAAAGGCCTTATTTCTTTCAGCAAGGTACCTTCAGGACGGAAACTTTTGCATGTGAAAGCTCCGAAATGCCGATGTGTGCTAATTGTCTCCAGTTTCGCTGATGCGACCGCACATACCAGCATGGCAGTTGTTCACAACTTAGACGCTAGATGGCGCCACCTACACAAAATGGCAGCTCCACTGATAAAATGGTTTATATGGATTCCTGTTTTTTTTTTTAATTCAGTGCAACGATTTTGGTGCTTATTTAAGAACTAAAGTTTCGTTTTTCGCGTAAAATATTTTCGACGTGGAGTTACTTTTTTCGCTTATTTATTGAGACAATTCTGTTTGGTCGAAATAACTTAAGCGTCTCGGTGTTTTTGTCAGCATGAAAAAGAGAAAAAACTCCAGCATTGTGAAAGGCAAGAAGGCACACATCATATATTTACACGCCCAGGCCCGCGGTGGGCTGGTCGACATCATCCTGGTTGGTATAGTATCAACAGTGAAGGGATGGCAAGTCTTGTCGCGACACATACATATTTAAATTATACGCAAAGCATAGGGATCCTCCGTGAGAAACACACCGCAAAAATAGGGAAACCGAATTGAAAATGCACTTTTAATGGCCTCTCCTGTGCCCATATATGTTCGGGACAAAATAAGCTAACGCCAGGCACCCAAGTATGAAATATGGTCACTGCGCCGCTGAAATGAAGTGGCCACCAATTGTAAAGGCGTTCTGCGGTAAGGAAGTCCCAGGTCGCTTACCGAAATTAACGCACTGCTCAATTTAACAGTTTGTTTGCCACAGCTGGAGCTGATGCACTCACAGCACTTTCTGTGCATTGATCACTGCTCAAAAGGCGTGGTCTAGGAGCCCCTCTGCATCGCTAGTGCATGGCTAAAGGGAAGTTAGGCAGTTCTTGCATGGTATAAATAGGGTGTCCTTCCTTTCTTTGTATTATAGCTTTCAGCACGCAGCATCGGAGGCCGTTGCTGCGTGCCAGAACACTTAGAGAATTTTTGGAACAACCTTAATCTAGCAAGAAAATTATTGAATGGCTTTGAATGGCAGTAGTTGTGAACCAGTTATGGGCGCGGCACGAACCAATATCTCTCGTACAATGAATCGTTAGCAGTTCGTGAAAATATGACATGCATAATTACACATTGATGCTGCGAACAAAATGATACTCGCTTACTGAGGGAAGCCACAAAATAAACTACGTAAACAGTCAATAATGGAACAAAAGTAAACGGGGCATGAGTGCACAGTTACTCCCAAAATGACATACGATACCCCTCCCCCCCCCCTCGCCACCAGTCAGCGCGCATCTCAGTTTTCTCTTCTAGCCGCCAGCTTGGACACAATGCGGCTGCTGTCATAATATCTGGATGTCTTGCGCTTGCTCCCTCTACGCGCGACTATCAAAGGAGAGTGAAGAGCCCACTTCTTCGCCACAAAGTCCTTCATCGTATTGATCGGCTGCATCTCCGTTGTCTCCGGCATCCCCATTGCCATCAGCGCTAAGGAGAGCAACAGCGACGCTGCCACGGCGTACAGCATGCCCATCATGTTTGCCGACAGGGTGTCGTTAAGGAACGAACTCAATAACGAGGCCATGCTCCCGCAGGTGTAGCAGCAGGACAGGCCAGATCCACGAACTATAGTCGGATACAGCTCGGCTAGCCGTATGAACAAAGTGAGGACGCAGAGGTCGAACAACTGCATCCATAGTATCACGAGGCCAGTTATGATATGGCTGGCATTGCGCAGAACGTGCGCCGTGGCCAGTACACCGGCCATGAGGGCCAGGACGATCATGCTGAGGACGAGCGTCTTGCGCCGCCCGACATGCGTGATGATGAGCACGTTCACCACGACGCTGGGAAGCTTGAGCAGTACCAGCCCGATGAGTACTTCCGGGCTGGAGTTCGTTGCGAGTCTGCTGAAAACGCCGAACGTGATGAACCAGCATGCGAAGATGAGTAAGGTGTGCTGCCGGAAGATCGGGTTAACCAGCAGCGCGGTCACCTGCACGTCTGCGATGAACAAACGCGTGAAGAAGCCGTTAAATAAACGTAAAAACAATGACCCCAAGTAGTTGAATAGAGCCTTCCGGGACAAGGGCGCTACTAAAGATGACGCTGTGCCTCTGAAACATTTTACACTACCGGTGAGCGAATGGTACTTTGTCCAAAACCAGAACAGAATACGAATAGCGCAAGGAAAACTGAATCGAATGCGAATCGAGTAGCGATAGAATAGAATATTTGCAGCAATGTTCACTCTTCGCGTGAATATTCGTGCGAAAGCAGCCAACACGTGAAAGAAAACTGGAGTGCTTAAGCTCCATCTTTAAGCGTACGATCTGACATCGCGTTAATGGTTCCTGTGCGTCATAGTTTCAATTGACCTTCGTTCTCGTACTCGAATTTTGCTACTAGTTTAATCAGTAATCATTTTTATCTCACAAACGTTCATTCGCGTACTGTCTTACGCTAACATATGCGCAAGACCATTCGGCATAGATACAAAGCCCCTCATTAGCAAAGCCACGCGCACTATGGCTTCTATGGTGTCTGATTGTGGTTCCAAGAGCCTCACCTCATCACGTCATAAAACCCGACGGCCATTCACAGCCCAGTCATGTCACCTGCGGCCCAAGGGAGGCTCCGGATAGGATTTTTCGCGCGAGGTGCGTCACACCCTAGTAACGCGGCAGACCTATGGAGAGCGCGCGCGTAGGGCTCCGAGAGCCACCTCGAGCTCCATCCGTCAGTCGCATTGCTAGGGGATGATATCAGGCGTGCTCACGTCGAAGGTAAAGCCCCTTGATAGTATGATCGAGAGACTTCAGTCGAAGGAGATCATCTGTATCCTCTGAGTGCGCGCTGTTGCTACCGGCCGGATCGTCCAGCATTCAACAATGTGCCCGCTTGACCGGGGATGATTTTCACCTGGCGATAGCACCGCTGAAAACTATGACGTTAAATTTTCTGGTGGGCGGTACCTGTCGCGCATTATAGGCTATACAAATGTAATCTGTATACTGTAATTATTCAATTTTGTTTAAGAGTAGTGGCAAGTTAAAATTAATGCTCTCTATAGCTCCTTAATTAGCTCGGGTACGCGGAATGATATGATTTTTAGTACCCGTGCCAAAGTTGTGAGACTTCTGTTCAAGTTAGTACTTTTCCTTGACGGAAAATACTGGGTTTGTAGCTGCAGTCCTGCATGGACTTTACATTTGTATAGCTGCTGGATAAGAATTACATTCAGTATATGAAAAATCGGTTCTGTAGGGGTATCTCGGGAAACGTTGACGATTGTTCTAAGGGCTTGTTTTTGTGGTTAGGAAAGACCGGTAACATTAAAAAAGGTGGTGGTTCCCCAAATTAAACAGCAGCAACATATAACGGAACGAGAATAGTGACTGAGATATTTGTTTAACGCACTGTGGCACAATATGTATATGTATTGATAATTGTTCATAAATATATGCTCCATGGCTTTGAAATTCCGAGGCAGCTGACCCTATCCAAAGTGAGAAGCCTAGCTAGCAAGTCAATGATTCCATTTTTACCGGAAAATTATACCTTTAGTCTTGTAGTACTAATTTCTAATAAGTAATGGTTGTTCATTCTTAAAGAGAACGCAAACCCTTATTTGCCTACCGAAACATATTAAATACATACGTTGGTGTCGTCAGCGTATATTATAAATGTGCAGTTGTTATCTAGGCTAGTAATATCATTTATACATATGTTGTATGGCAGTGGATTCAATATACAGCCGTAAGGAACACCATTTCGTACAACCTATAATGAGAAAACTGATTTTTAATTTTGATTTGCTGGCAATGAAAGGTTAAGATTGGATTAATTGGAGAAAGAATCCCCGAAAACCGGATATGTCTAGCTTGGGTAAAAAAGCCCCATAGCTGATCTGATCAAAGAATTGGAAAAATCTGCGGATATGCCCAGAATAAGCTGTCTGTTTTTAAATGGCTTTATTATTATTTTATTCCTACCTTTTCTGAAAGCATGCTGGCATATAGTTACTAAATTGTTTTTCATTAAACCCTGCTACAAATCCGGTCGGCTCCACCAGGATGCAGACTGTCTGTCCCGTTATCCCGTCGATCCCCCTTCCTCTACTGACCATGAGTCGGACACCTGTGTCTTCTCTATATAGGACTTTTCCCACATAGCCGACGAGCAGCGCTTGGACCCAACCCTCAGTTCTCTTATCGACCGCCTCCGCACACACATCCGTGACTCTTCCCTCGCCTTGTTCTTCCTTCATGGGAATACGCTATACCGCCACAACATGTGACCTGATGGCGCTGAGCGCTTGCTGGTCGTTCCCCAACACCTACGACGCCCCTACAGCTGGTCATCTTGGCCTCTCACGCACATACGACCGCGTGCGCCGGCGTTTCTTCTGGCCTGGACTCTACCGCTCTGTCCAACGTTATGTAGCCGCTTGCGACCTCTGTCAGCGCCGGAAGAAACCCCTTGTGCTACCACCTGGACACCTGCAGCCGCTTGCTATCCCGACTGAGCCATTTTCTCGTGCTGGCCTTGACCACCTAGGGCCCTTCCGCGAGTCCTTGTCAGGAAACAAATGGATCGCTTTGGCCACCGATTATGCCACGCGGTACGTGGTCACTCGCGCCATTCCAACCAGCTGCGCCACAGACGTTGCTGACTTCCTTTTGTACGACGTCATACTTCACCATGGTGCTCCCCGTCAACTACTTACCGATCGTGGCCGCTGTTTCCTTGCCCGAGTTGTTGAGGAAATACTTCGTTCTTGCTCCATTCAGCAAAATTTCACCACTGCGTATCACCCTCAGACGAACGGCCTTACGGAGCGTATTAACCGCACACTCACCGACACGCTCGCAATGTACGTATCCGACAGTCATCGCGACTGGGATATTAGTCTGCCATTTGTCACCTTTGCATATAACTCTTCGCGTCATGACACTGCTGGGTACTCTCCATTCTATCTCCTCTTTGGAAGAGACCCCTTACTGCCCTTCGACACTTTGCTTCCCACCGCTGCCCCCTTCAGAACCTCTGCCCGCGATACCATCGCCCGAGCCGACGCTGCTCGCCAGAACGCTCGTCACAATCTCACCATCTCTCAAGAAGCACAAAAACGCCACTACGACGCTCACCACCGCGATGTGCACTATCCTCCCGGATCTCTGGTGTTGCTCTGGCTTCCGTGCCGTCGTGTGGGGTTGTGTCAAAAATTTCTGCCCTACTACACAGGTCCTTACCGTGTACTACGCCCAGTGACCGACGTCACCTATGAGATTGCACCGCTCCACCCAAAGTCACTGACTGCTACACCCACTTCCGAAATCGTACATGTCGCCCGCCTCAACCCAAATTACTCCCCCTCCGCACCGCACGCCTAATACGCACCGGGACGTTGCCTTTTGCCGAGGGGGGTAGTGTTACCGGGAAACGCGGGACCAAAGTGATGTGCTCACTGACAAAGACGACGACCGAGGAACCCGGGCACGACGAAGCGTTGAGAAAGAGGACGACGCTAACAGAGTGGATACTGCACGACAACTGAAGTCTTAGCGTCGAGTTCAGGCCATCGCAGTGCCTTTACATTAAGTACATCCCCGTAACAATATTTACACTTCGGTAGGCATTTTTATTAAGGCGAAAGCCTTCCTTGGCTACGTTTTTGAAAACGTATACCCAAAACGTGGAAGCATAGTCTGTTGTCATGAGGCAGTCAGATCGAAAATCCAATGGTGTCCATGACTTTCGTAACTCAATAATGGTCATGCCAATTACTAGTGTCTAGTCATGATTCTCAAAAGGGCTTGGTGATGTCACTCAAAACTGCTGATTTTATGACATTGACAAGTGCTAAAAGTGTTGAGTCATGACGCTCTAGGATACACCAAAGAGCATCCAACGCACACGCTTTCCCTTTTCTCCTATGTAGGTGTCTGCAGTGCTCTCAATGTTTTTAAAAAATAGGCAACCTTCGCTCGTTCTTTGCAGGTCTTCCTCGAACCCATCGCAGGCGTCTATGGCACAGTTTTTCTTTCCCAAAATATTGAATAGGTTTTTAACTGTGGGTTCTTTCGGAGCAGACAGCGGCTGCGCGGATAACGTGTTTGTACATGTTATCGCCCCCCAACCGTGGCCTCACCACGCAGAGCTCCTGAACTGCTTCCGCGTCAAGTAGTCCCTCAGACTGGTGGACGTCGATGTTCCTGGCGACGTCGTCCAAGATAGCAGTGCTCGCCTTGCGACTACGAAAGGCTACCATCACTCCCTGGAACCGAGACTGAAATAAACAGAGTTCCATCGCAATGCAGCCAAGCTGGTGCAATTTTCAAGCATGGCAGAAATCGAGCGTCAAATGCCACGTCATCAATCTCCGTAAGTCGTGGGTAATATTAGTGAGACAGTTGACTTAATAATCTTTGTCAAAACGTTTAGTGCGATGAAAAATGTAATTTTTCCTTCTTGGCCATAAGAAATACAACGACTGACGTGGGAGGTCGAAAGTTTCAACAGAGCCCGCATGCGTAAAATAAATTCTTTATGCTGACCTCGGAGCCACATATGTACTGCTGCTTTCATCTCATTGACCGTGATGAATTTTGTCAGCTCCAACACACAGCAATGCTTTCAATTTTGCCTCGCTCATATGAACAAGTAGCAGAAAGGCGTTCAAATATTGCTCACTAATTTAGCAGTAAATATTTATTGCTTTTCAGCTTTGCTTGTAAAAAAAAAAGAAAATTTGCGCACTGTTTTTTCGTGCACAATACAAGTATGCGGCCATATTACGTGTAATTTGGGGATGTTTGCCTCGATGCCCACCTCTGAATGGCGGCAGGAAATAACATATGAAGAGTAGAACCCCGTGCAGCATAATTACAACGTACTACAGAAAATTTGAGGTTGTTTTAAGGATCGCCCTATTTTATGAGCTTTGTACTCGTCGCTTAATCAGAACATGGCTAAAACGAACTTTATCTGCCCTAAGGGAAAAAAATGCTTCCCTTGAAAACATCGTGAAACTAACATTCTGCTGCTAATGCGCGTGCGGTTTAGGAATAAAGCCGATGTGTGTTTCATTTAAACAACTGCTACAACCGTATATGTGGATAATTTCAGGAAATGCGGCCCACCAGGGGTTTACTCAAAAATCCAAATTAGCATGGGGTGCCTTATTTTTAGGGGACGCGGGGAGGGGGGGGGGGGCGGTAGATGAGGAGCGGTGGTCATTCATATTTTTTAAGGCGAAAACCTTTCTAGGCTTATGGAACGAAACGCCGTAAGTGGTATCTGTGCGTCAGATATGGGCACCTTATCTGTGCGCTGATAGTCAATTGCCAATCATCCCGATGACGTAATCACAAAAATAAAACTCCTGCCTCTCGTATCTCCAGCCGAGAGCTTTAACCAATTACGCCACGCCCGGGATTATGGAACGGACATCTTAATTCCCTCTGTCTACGTTGTGAATGGTAGTAGCAATGACAAAGACACTGCAGTTAGTGATAATGACAATGATGACATTTGCAATGATAATTACAGTGCATTTATTTGATAATGGTAATGAGAGCAAATATTATGCACCGTGTGCAGCAGAAAAGGCCTGGCTTTTGCATTTGTGCAGTATATATTCCAAAGTGCTCTCGAAATTTTTACTTTGTCGTCGATGTGATGCCAAGGATTAACACTCATGCGAAAAATTGCGAACAGTTACTTCACTTTACACAAAGACAAAATGCGTATTTCAGAACAAGAAACAACAAGAATATATAAATTGTCGGTAAACTACATTACACTTCCGGCTACTAGCAATAAACCTCATACAAAAAGTAGCCATTGAACACCCCATGCGTACGTAGACTTGGAAACAATGCTGCAAAACACGTGCGACTTTGCACAATGGCATATTAGAACAACACACACACAGCATAGAAATCAGAATCCATTACGCACTCTGAACGTGTATTTTACAGCCTTGATATCGGCAATACGAGTTGCACGATCCTGACACATCTAGATGTGTATTTACGGCGGCTACGCAAGAATTGGTACATTGAATTGGTTGTCGGGGTCATGTTCCACCACAAGCAAGCTATGGATAATGTGTCCCTTCGCGTACATGCCTGTCTTCCGGCGCTTTTAGGCGAAACTCCCGGCAATGTGCAAAACACAAATGTTCGTTATGAATGAAGTGCATTCGGGAAAACCAAGGTGGTGCGTAAACCCCCCTTCCCTCCCTAGGTCGTGTTTAGGGAAATTGCTGCTGTCACCGACGTGCACTTCTTGGTTGATATTTTTCGAAAGCGCTGAAACAGTGTGGACGGAGAAGAACCAGACAGGGGCGAGCGCTCATTCGTGTCTGTTTATTCTCCGTCTATATTGTTTCAGCGCTTTTGAAAAAATATCAAACCTGCACCCAGTAGCCCGATCAGCCACCCATCTGCATTTCTGGGAAGAGAACGTAATGCCGCGTATCAAAAGGCAGCCCAAGGCACACCTGAATCTTGACGAGTCGTCGCAACACGAGCAGGCGGTTCAGCGTGGCTCGAAAACGGATCTCTGCAATGGTGTTGCTGTTGCTGACGAAGTTCCAGACATTCTGCTGAACTTCTTCCTCGCCGGTAACGATGGCATGGCCGATCTGGTAAGCGTCGTAAATCTTAGCGTCCAGGTAGCGATGCACGTATGCGGCCACCCGTTCCAGTACATGCTGTGCTAATGCGAGAAGTATAAAGAGCGTGAGGATACGATCGGAGGAGAATCTTAGAAAAGACTGTTTCTGGCTAAGTTGAACGTTTTCCTTCGCGAAAATTCTAAATTTGTGAAGGAGTTCGTTCTCATGACCTGTGACAACAGAAACCACAAGACAGAATGGGAAAAGAGGTAGTTATTTGCAACAGTTATCACACCGAAGAAATGATGACTGGAGGAGAAAACGCAAATATACAGCGCATATGTAGTGACGACGACTCACAGATTTTGACGCCAGATGTACACATACAAATAATTTTATAGCTGCATAAGTGGAAACCGTTCTGAAACGTCCTACGAGTGTGTTCAATTTAGATAAAATCCTGGATCTTTTCTGGTGTCTGGGAAATTAAAGCGCCCATTCGCTGTTTGCCCCGTTTCACACTAAGACACTTTGACATTCTGCATGCAGTACTTGTTTGCCGTGTTACATCGGACTGCTACGCACTGTTACGCCACTTCAGTATTTGGTATCACTGGGTTATTTCGAGCAGTCAGCGCGCATCCGACAATTGGGATAGTGGATTCCAACATAGCTGCGAATCTCGCTAATAGTTATGAAGACTCAATATTTACACAAAGCCGCTAGAATATTCGTAAAACAAATCGGGTTTGCCTGCAACTCTGGTAGATATACATCGGTGGTGTGAGATTTTCTCTTTATGCCTCACTCCATGCTCTGTAATTTCTGCACGCGGAAAAATATCACCATGCGGTGGTCGTGCCAGTGAGTGTGCTCCGGTGTACTTACGGCTATGATGACAGTGAAGATATATTTCTCCTTTAACCAATGTACCTAGGGCAGGCTGTCACCAGTTAAATTGCTTTTCAAATGCGGCACAGGATACCTCCTGTACCGTAATAGTAACCAAGGTGCTACCTATTCTACAGCTGGTATTGATCGTACTATGCACACGACATCACTGCGAATAAAGAAAGGGAAACCAACCTCGGCGTACTTTGCGGCGTGCAGGAAGCGCAGCGAGATGGCGGCGATGAAGCACACGATGAGTGCGCTGTTGGCCAGGTCGTTCTGCTGCATAAGGAAGAGGCCGCACTGCAGGGTGAATATTAGCATACACACGGCCACTAGCACCAGGTCTAGGCGGTTGTAGTTGTCCATATTCACGATGCGCTGGCCATACGCCGATATCTGAAATTGAAATGAAAACGGCGCTGTTCAATCTGTTCGAGAAATTCAGACAGCCGCTTGGGTGTACGGAAGATTTAGTGAAAAGCACCAATTTTCAGAACAGAATATGAATTTTAGTAGAAGACATGTAGTTTGGGTGTGTATGCGCATATGTACAAAGACATTCTATCAGGCTAATATATGCGCGAAACCAGAAACCAGTATATAATTGTTCGTATAGTATGTTTTATTAAGGAAAAAGCAGTACTGTAGTCCACCGCTGAACATTGAATAAAGTTCACAGTATTACGTTGAAGGACGCCTACATGCGACAGCAGAGGTAAATAAAAGAAACTTGACTTACCACGACGGTAACCTCTGTGGTGAACATGGTGAGGTAGATGGCTTCGACGCTGATTGCGGCGATGAAGGCGCTGCTGCGAGCCGTCACCAACAAGATGCGCAAGAGCCCGGCCAGCACGAAGACTATGGCTAGAGTAGAGCTTGTGACGACCGTCTCGTAGTAGGAGTGCTCGAACAGCTCGACCACACGCTCGCGTAAAGGCCTCTCGATCACGTCTATGGCGCTGTCCTCCATGAGTCCCTCCTCGTGAACGCTGCCGACGTTCTCCTTCTGGAGAGGACGTAGAAGCAGAGTTACTAACTTCTTCACTGGTTGCGAACCAACCGTCGTATATACACCGCTTGTATTTTAGAATGTGTTAAAGGGTCAAAAGGTCTAACTTACCAGCCAAATAACCCACTGTGGTATTGCCAGTATCGACCCAATGGTGTCCATGTCCAAGTATCTGAAAATATCTAATGCGGGCGTTAGTAATGATAACATGAGGACATGCGTTCACTTCGTCGCCGAATCTCCCTACAGGCACTTCGTAGAATCAAATTAAGTTTACTAGAATCTGAAACTGGAAGTCAGTGCCTTGAGGCTTTAAGACGGACAGAATGCAGGCGAGTATTACACTCAGAAGTACAGATAAGGAGGGCTGGAATATAATGCTAAATTGTTATTACTAGCCATATTGATTGGCACCAATACCCATATGTTTGTCGGCATCAGTATGAACAGAGCAGGAGCATGCAGAAAGGTAGAAATGTGGCCATGCAAAACACGCGTGTGAGGGGATTAGTCACGAGTGTAAGGCCATTGTCCGGAGGTCGCGCAAGGAACCCTTTACGCGCTTACTTGTTTCTCCACGCATTCACGCTTCAGTACATAGAGAATGGTCCACTCATATTTGCTATGCTTGTGGACGGGCGTCTTTCCCTCGCGTTCTCTGGAGGCCGTGGCGTTTCTTCACGCGCGGAACACGCGTCCTCTACAATCTTAACGCCGGGTCGACACGTGTGTTTTGAAAAAACATGTGCGTTCTTCGAGCAAGTCTGAATTCTGCGGGCAACGCGACAGCAACCGCGGGTGTTCAGTTAGAGGCAGCTCGCAGTACGTGACGCCAGAGTTACGCGCCGGCGAACAAGCTTTGTGGGGGAATTGGTTTGGTCCCAAAGCGACTCAGACTATGAGATACGCAGTAGTGGAGAGCTCCGGAAGTTTCACCACCTGAGGTTCTTTAACTTGCACCAATCGCACACACAGCCCACTGGTACCTTGCTGATCGCCTCCATCGAAAAGCGGCCTCTGTGGTCGGAATTTGATCCCGCATCCTTGGGCACAGTAGTCGAGCGCTCTAACATCTGTGCGACCACGACGATTGTAAGTGGATTCCAGAGCACGAGTGCTTGCATAAGCACGAGTATGGCGGGAGCGATGATGCTTCTGTGGTTTTAACGGTATTGCTCACGATTTCGTGTTTTCACATATAAGAAGTCTTAAATGTCCCTACCGATTTTTTTCCATGTTTTACAAGGCACGCGCTGAATTCCCTTCAGATGTATTCTGTTACTTATTTAGACCAATGTTTTAGAGGTGCTCCGCAGTCTATTTTTGCGTTATATTTTATCATTTGTTTTACTTTTTATCTGCACTACGATTAGCTTTAAACAAATATTAGGCGAACGGTAGCTTTTCATCCAAGGCTATTTATTGTCCGCTGCTGTTTTTAAGAATAAACATTTGTGAAAACAGAATTACTGCACAGATGGCGTCAATCTGGCACGACTGCTTCGGAGAGAATAATAAAATTAAATTTTCTTCCTCTTCAAGTATTGGCTGGCATAGAACCGATTTCAGGTATTTAAAACAGCAAAATACAGGTTGAGGGGAAACCTCAGTCCTATAACCAAAATTTTGAAAATAAGTGTTCTCTTGCGGTATAAAAACAAAAGTCGCGTCTCTTAGATAACTGGCCACGGGCAACATGTACCGAGATGTCTTTTTAGCAGCCAAAATCCATGCAGCTAATAGCAGTGCAAAGCTTAGGCTCTTTGCTTCTTACTTTGACTCCATGTACTCTCATCTATTCTGAAGACCATTCACATGGTGAACGGTGGTAATGGTGGCGGCTTCCTGCTTTGCTCGGTTGCACTATTATACTACTAAAGGCCGACCACAATCGGTGGCTTGTACCAACTTTAGTTCTTTCACGAAACCGGAGAACTACTTCAATGTATGAGTTGTATCTCATCGTGAGCTATTTATCTCCTCAATATTTTGCACTATTGCGTATTGGGAGAGCGCTCTGGGTCTCCGATTGAACTGGTTGAGATTCCTTGCACATTCCTCACGTAATGAACTTCTGTCGGCTATCCTGAGGGCTCTCCATATCCGCGTATCAGCAATATCCTTGGAAGTATAAGGACCATTCCCGGCGTGGTCCAATCCTAATTCAAGATACAAATTCAAATCTCGCATTGAAACAGCTACTCGGTTGTTGATCAAAATTCCTTGCTCTAGGTGACCAATTGAAACTCGAAATACGTTTCCATTTGGGATCATCTTCAACAAGGTGCCTCTCGAAAACACAGTTGAATGGCGTGATTGAAAAACTAGTGCGTGCAAGAACCAATATCCAAGACACCAGGAGGAAAAAAGCTACGTTTGCAAAAGAGGAATTGGAAGAGAACGTGCAATCGAGCGGCTCGAATGGCGCTAGGAGCGAGAAATGAGGAAATCAGAACGAGGGAGCAGCGTACCTGGAGGACGCACAGCCACAAAGCTCCGGCAAATTGTGTTCCACCAGACCTACTACACGAGTGACCAGATCTGGGGCCTGCCTGCTGTCTCCAGCCCTGAACCTGTTGCAGACCTGGGTGACTAGGCCTGCGAGTGGCCGACTCATGCATTCCTCCTTGATTGGGGCATATAGTCGACGCACGCATTCGGCGCCCTGCTGGACTCAGAGGCCTGAAAGCCTGGCTCTACTGTCGTTGGACGGCCAGCTTGAGGCCTCTCGCCTGAACCGGGTCCCCTCCAGCGCTTTAGCCGCATGCTATACTTACCCAGATTCACCTCGACACTGGGCTTACCTCGCCGATCTTGTCCACCAGACCGCGAGAGTCTGGACCGACTCCTCTCTCATCCTCTGACACCTGGTCACTTCTCACAATGTGTCTTCATCTTGTTTTTTAGTCTCACTATCGTCGCATCAAATGCGTGTATAGATAAAATATGTGCTTCTAGCTGGGCCGGCCTGGTGTATTTTTTTGTACCACCGAAGCAACCCTTAGGTGGTAATTATATTCTAAAAAGAACCTCGTCATAGCGATCTGAGTACGTCTGTCTGCAATTTCTTGCCTACATATGAAATACAAGTTGCGCGGTAGGAAAATAAAATAAACACATTAGCTGCTGATATTCCGCTGTGCAGACTGGAATGTGACTTCGAAGATTAAGGAATATCTTATGATGGAGGTTGGTTCAGCGGAGTGACTTAGAAACTGATATTGCCAAGGCCTTACACGATACTCTAAAGAGAAAGTGTAATGAAAGACTATCTGCGAGTAAAATTACACCTCCGGGGACTGTTAACAATTTTGTCTGTTTCAACGCTGTAATCATGACCGTGCGTCTGAAAAAGCGGAATAGAAGTCTGTTTGTTTCTCCATTTGCGTATGAGTTTTACAACATCGTCTTTACTGCTCTTACAGGAAGGCCGAGACAGATTAGGCGGGTCGTGAGGGGAAAAACTGCCCATGACCGCTGATCAAATAGCTCTATGTAAGGTGCGTCTATTTCGGTAAGATGGAGCTACTGTTTATTAGCTCTTGCGTTTTTGCGTTTCAGATATATTTTGCCCTGAACTGACAGCTTACGCTTTGTAATGCTCCAGAATTGCTGCTCGTGTCGCCGTTGAACAGACAAAGCGGACTGTATGCGGAGGGAACATTGCTTCGCAAACAGTCAGGATTCGCCGCACAGCCTTCATCCTCTATAGGTGATAGCTGCCAGGCGAAATAGTGTTGCAGAAGATGAAGATAACCTAATACGACATGAAGTGCAAACTTTACGGAGGTGCTGTCGAATCAGTCAAATGCATTGTGTGGCAGAGTTTTGGCCTGTATCCACGAGCTTCTGACACATGAAAGAGTACCAAACAAGACTCTCCCGGTGGACCAGAAGGAGCAATCTATGCCATGGAAGCACTGACTAAGGAGCTCCCTTTTATCCAACCGGGCGAACCACCTCAGTGCAAGTTAATTGAAATAACGAAGAGGCATCGCGAACCTCCAAAATTGGTTCCGCACACGAAACAGGCGCTTTCTCCGGAGGATTACGGGTACCCTAAGCATGCTTAAGCTCAATCTGTGTAATAGGAATTATTCCTTTTTTCAATTACCGTTAACCGGTGTCTTACCGATAGCAAGTTGTGTCAAAGTCAGCTAGCCGAAATATGCGGGGGCATAGCTGTGTGCCTTAAACATATACAGACAGTTTTGGTTCACAAAATCAGAGTTTTCAGAAGAAATGCTGAATTTGTAACATTTGGACATAAATGTCATTTTTTACCTAGAATTCGCATTCCCGTTTAGTGTCCTTTAACATGTACAGCGTGTCTGGAAAGAAAGAGAAAGTTTCACTTACACTTTCTTGTCAAATGGGTACTGAAGAGCTGCAATTAACGTCATTTTGGTCATTTGCTAAATTATTCCTTGGGTGTACTAACGAGCATAGCTGACCTTCAAAAAAAAAAAAAGATTTTTAAAAGGTTCTTATAGGGTTCTTGTGATATTAACAAAGAGCTCTACCGCGGCTTTGCAAAGGGCTAAAAGCTCCCTCCGAAGGGTAATAGTAAATAAAAAGTGTGCAGGAGACCTAGCTCTCACCGTAGTCTACTTGTGATGTCGTTATGGTGTGTTTAGCATAACTTCGAGATGTGCATTTACTTGTTCTATTATCGTGACTTATTTTGCTTTAGCAGGACAACCGATCCTGCGGGAGAGCACGCGAGAGATATAGTTTTCGTGTATAACCATAATTATGCGGATATTAGGTTTTGTATCATAGAGATTTCGTGACTGAGATACAAACTGACTTTTCTGCGTCCTACTGTGTCAGCAGTAAGGCCGAGAACATGAACGAAACGGGCACAGTTATACCAGTCAAAAAACAGTCAATATTTCGTGCCAATACAATTCCCTGTGGTCTCTTTATATACCTTGATTTCTTTCGTAATTGTAAGTAGGAAGGCTACTTTTCATGACTGTGTTCCTGTAAACCGGCTAAGTCAATTGGCTTGTGATTACTGAAAACCCGGTAACGTACCTGCTCAATTCTGAGGACATTTTCGACTGCCAATGTGTCGATGTGCCTAAGAACCTTTCGTAGTCGCACAATGCATCCAGCCCTCTGCAGAAAGAAAGAAGCTACCATCAAGGTGGCGCTGGTGTAAACTGAAGCGCATAATAACATACCAAACCAGGTAAAAGCGCAAATACGTGATTATAGCTCCTTTCAATACTGTGACAAGACTACTGTGACAAGGCTACTGTACTGTAGGAAGCAGAATGGCACTTACGATAGTACGTTTGCGCGTTCTCGGTATAACCTGAATCACAAAAGGCGTCTAGAATAGCAATAATTTACATTTAGGGCAGCAGAGTCAAAAACAAAATTGTCAGCGTCTGGCGGGAAAAGAAAGGGCTCACGAAGGCTGTCTGTAGTCGGAAGTTGGCCACGAGCGGGTTCTGAATGAGCGTGTTCCGTGCCACCGAGTGCCAGTCTGCCAGCAAGAATGAGTCATCCCTCATGTAGAGGGCACGTCCGACACCTCGAGCATGCCTGCGCACAGGGTGAGGGTTAGGAGGAGCTAGCAAGGGGAGGCCTTCTGCTGGGCGCACCTAGGGTGCCGAGGACCACCTGCAAGAGGGTGACGTTGATGAGCTGCGTGAGAACCATGTCGCCGACGACGTACAGGTACGACTGGAATGAAAAAAATAAGCGTCACATTTTTTGTATTATAGGCTCATATTGTAGGATGACTGCCGTTTATACATACGTGACCGACGCCATTATTACACATTCAGACGAACTTTCGGCTTTCCTTTGTGCGATGCGTACTAGTAATTCTCGCTTCGTCTTCGTAGCGTGAAATGAGCGCTTTCTTGGGAATTATATTCTGCAAGCGGCACTACGAATTGTTTGTGAAATACAACCTTTGTTCTCTTAAAGCTCTGAATACATTCATGACTGCCGCTTAGGTTTAGCCGGTGACGAAAATATCATGCCTTCAAAGCCTTCCTTGTTATCAAAATGAAACGCTGTCAAAAGAAATTATTAAGCGAGAGATGAAAATTATTTTAACTTTTATTCCAGAATGAAACATTTCCATTGCTTTGTTAAAAAATACAAAACTATTGTGGCAAGGGCGTCTCGTTACAAAATGCTGTGTTTTTTAGTTTTGTTTAATACAAAGGTTGCCCGCGTAATCTCTACGAGTTCTTAGAGGAAGCGATTCAATACAGGCTTCAGCAGCAAAAAAAAAAAATAATTCAGAACCCTTGAATTTTTTAGGCACTTCAGTGGTCGAGAAGGAGACCTTCGTGATGCTCTCGGTGTAGATGTTCTCGTTCCTCAGCAACTGAGCAGTGGCGAGGGAACTGAGGTAGGTTCCCTTAATGCCTGCCCAAGAGAGCACCATCGCCTGGCGCACAGTGACCTGGTAGCCGAAGTGCCTGATCGCCGGATATAGGAGCACCACCATACACCTGTGGTCGGAGAACAGAGAAGAGGTTCAAAAGTGACCAAGCTGAAAAACTAAAATCAATACAGCACTTCGTATAGAGCTTCGAAGCTACCGCTTTTCAATAGGCGCCCGAACGAAAAGTGACCCAGACGTAAGAAAACACCATACTATTTAAAAGCGAAATCTTGAATATTGTCTCTTCGAGTTAAGGTCTTTGGCTGTACTGGCTTCTTTCTCTTCTGCTTCGCTTCTACTTCGCACACACGTTGCTTATTCTTCAAACACTTGACCAACGTTTTTTGTACCGATACATATCTTCACAAAAATAGAACATTGAATGACGCAGTGGCCCACAGCCTTCCAGTCTTCTGCATACCCTTACACTCCGCCGTCACCGCTGCCCATCTGATTCACCTGCTGCTACCTAACTCTTCGAAATGCCCTCGACAGCTTTGTGTCGTCTTGATCCGGCTGTGGTGTCCTTCAGCTTCGTGGACCATCATGGAGGAGTAAAAACCACATCAAACTCTACCTTACCATGCTTAAAAGAGCTTCCACTCTCTAAATTAAGTTCAGGCCTATGAGTCTAACCTCGCTTAACGCAGCATTACCAAGTATAAACGGTCTTAGCCGAGCTAAGTCAAACGCATTTAATTAATTTTAAGTGTGTTTACCTATGCAGGGTCAGACATGGCCAATTCAATACTGATACTGGGAGGATGGTTTGTGCTACCATAAGAATAACGCGGTGGAAGGAGTCTCCGAAATGTGCGCCTAACAAGGAACGCTTCCATCCCGCACAGAGAGGTTTTTAAACATAGTTTGGCTTGCAGCAGGCTCGTATATAGGGAAAATGGACCCCAATATAGTAAGATGCTTTGAAGCATTAGCTACTTTCTATTACAGGTAAGCAGGTAAGGATTTTGCCGTGTGTTTTGGCAGTGACACAGCACGAGCGATACGAATGCAAACGCGTTTCAGCGGCGCCAAAGCAAACCAAATGCATTTACCTTATGGCGCATTCGACGACGAAGCAGTTCCACTAGAGATTCCAGTCTAGCGTGGAAGCGTGCTGGATGAGCAGGAAAGCAGTGTACGCGGCCGACAGGCAAGAAGCCAAGGTTTCCGTCACGTCGTACATCAAGTCCCAGTACCTGAGAAACGAAGTGAAATAAGAAACCCAATAGGGCGGTCAGATGCAAGGACAGTGCTTTATCGGGATAACCCCTGTGGTTTGTAATATTAAGATGACATATTAATAGTTCCAAGGAACGAAAGACAGAGCAAAATACCAAGATGCGTTTGTTGTTTGAAGATAAATTAGACTGGCGAATTTCGAGCTGTTCACGATGTTCTAGGAGAGACCATTCGTTCATGGTCGTGAGAACGTTTTGGTACTTCAATGACTGTGCTTGATAAAACATTTATTTATGAACTGCAAACTGCGACAATTGCTATTTTGGTTCTGCTGCCCCTATCTCAAGCTTAGTTTATCGGTGCGACCATGTAGCTAACACCGCGCTCCTTTCTGTCTAATATTACTCAATCTATCGATGCCTGGATTCTGGTAATGACAGCAAGAGAGGACAATATATTTTTGACCAACACAACAGTGTGCCTTTTATGTAGTGCCCTAAAGCATGCAGAGTTTATTCCATGTCATAGTGCGTCTCCCTGCGGTAAATAGTTAAGGGTGCGTGGGCTACGTCCGCAATCACGACCCCAACCATATCGGAAGATTTTGCGATGGAAGTATTTTTCCAGCGTATATCCCTGCCAGTTCAGAGCAGCACAAAGGACAACTGAAATGCAAGTCTAAGCGAAAATAATAATGATGCTCACTCCTCCAGGGCACGGGCAAGTTCGGTACAGGCGACGGAACGGTGTAAGTTGACCGCCATGGTGTAGACGACAACGCCGGTAACACCAGAGCTGCTCATGTTCTCCAGCATGTAGTAGGTAAGGTAGGTGCCTGCTACGACTACGGTGACAGCAGAGTTTCCACCGATGACCGACATGTTGTTCAGGAGGAAGATGGTGACCGCGCCCGTGAAGAAACCCACGGCTATCGCCGAGCATTGGTTGTGCAAGGGAAACATCAGGTCGATATCACCTCCTGAAGTCAGGAAAAACGCAAGGCACAATTTGAAGACGACGGACAGTTTTCTTGTTATATCTTCTGACACACTGCCGGGAGATATAGCGAAATATACTTCTTTACAATGACGACTTCATAACCACAAAACAATCTGATACACCCGAATAAAATTCACTTGCTTCGACGCTTTGAGAAAGCTGCAACAAAATGAGCGTTAAAGAACAACGAATTGCACACCATTCTCAGACATTATTATTTCCCCTCTCGGAGCAGGCCATAGCACGGGCAATCGATCTTTAGAAGGTTAGCGCTTGTTGAATAAAGTAATTCTATACTTTGCCCACACCTTCGTGACAGCGGTAGTAGCCGAAGATGCCCCATGTCAAGACTGCGTTGATAAGCGACTCGGATTGCACCATGGTGGTCATCACGGGGTATCGACCTGCGAGCAATATTGTCAGCTGTTGGAGGCGCAGCCAACTGCAGATTCCGCTCGATTCCGTAGCGAACTAACAAAATACGCAAACGTTGAGAACTGCCTCCTCTCGAACTTATACATTCGTTTAGCGAAGGCATGCCTTTACAGAATTAGAAAACACTGTCCTTGGCGACATTCTGTTTCGATCAAATAACTAAAGTCGTTCTGAAGAACCATTAAACATGCCGACAATTACGTTACTTTCTTATGTGAAATTTGATCGCAGCTCATCAGATTTTTCAGGTTTTCGATAGATCGAAGCAAAGAATTCGAGCAACATATCTATATACAATTGCAGACAACTTCTTATTTTTCGCACATATTGGTTCTTCAAGAAACACTCCACTAACAATTCTTGATCGAAACGCATAAGTAGCCTGCACTACAACAGGAAAGGCGGCGGTGGCGCTGGACGGAGTAACTGTGCACGCCACGGCAGATGAAGAACTTCAGCCGGCTGCCTCATTCATGGCTTAGAAAGAACTGGCAGAGAATAAACTATTTATGCAAGCAGGCGGTTCGCAGTGGCGAACGGCGGCGGCTACGCGTTTTGCTCGGACGGTGCGGGCTACCTAGCGTTGCAGCGAACAAAACTAGCGTTCAGTTGAACGCATCAAAGTTCATCGGCGTTCTAGGCAGAATCCACTTTTATGCTGGCTCGTGTCCCTACGGGGCTGGGAATATCTCACCTGCCCACTGTGCTTGTACCTGTCGTAGGTCGTCATTGCACTTGCGCCACTGCGGTGGCGGACGACGGCTGTTGAGAAGCTTGTCTGTCTCGCTCCCTCTTCTTTTTCTTTCTTTCTTTCTTTCTTTCTTCTTTATTTTCTCCTCTGTCCGCATGAGGCAGGTGACGTGGCTCAGCGGCAGAGCCAGTAGCAGGCCCGTGCATTTTCGTTTCAATCTAGGAACAACAACATAATGCTATATCGGGCTTTCTTGCTCCACTCGGTCAGCTCTCCGCTGCAGCACGTGCATGCGCAGTGCGGAACCTGGTTACGAGGGACTACGCTGACGGTGACGCCAAGAAACGCAGGAACGTTGGCCAAAAAGCTGCGCTCTAAAAGAATATATTTTCGCCAGCCACAATGCTTTCTGTGAAAATTTGGCATCACTGGGAGCTTTTAGTGTTGTCACACGTCTTTTAAATGTCTAGAAATGCACACTCTCCTCCCTAACAATTCCAGCTATGACTAAAAACAGTCGGAGAAAGTTTAACCTAATACGTTTCATGAAGAAGTTCTGCAATTTACCTAGTACTTCAGGCACCTCCTCATAACCTCTCAGCATGTTCTTCAAAGATTGCATTTCTATCAACAGAAAACTGAGGTTACTGCTAAAGGCATCTAAAATTTTTGCGACCTATTGTCTTGGTAACTGCACAGCAGACTTTTGCTACTATATCCACCTAGTAACTGCGTATAATTTTTCTAACGTTCAATTAATTGCTTCAAGCTGTGCGCTTTGAGCTTCATTTGCTTATTTATCAGGAGAATGTTAATTCGAGGTCTTGGTGTTTTGTCTCAGCTTTTACCTGTGTACGAAAAGTCTTAGTTTCTCCTCTAACTCCTGCTCTTCCTGGCCACTGATAACGTCGAAATTAGGCTTCACTGTCTATATCAAGATTCATAATCTTGTCCCATTACAATAGGTAATGTTCTGCCTTAGGTGACTACAAGTAAGCTGCATGGCTGCTTTCCCCCAAAAACTTTGCTTCCGCCATTCCTGTACACCATTTCACGTTTCTTATTTTTCCGGAATGATTTCAAACCGTTCTGGAAACTTCCTCAGGAATGCTTAGAATACGAGCCATGCAATGAACCTTTGCAACCTTTACCTTATCTGTAATCGTTACGCAGTTTATTTTGGTTTATAGGGTATAGCGTCCCAGAACGACCAAGACTATGAAAAAGGCCGCATTGGAGGGCTCAGGATTGTTTAGACTACCACGGAGCTTTATACTTGCACTTCCATCGCACAGTACGTGGACGCTTTGCGTTTCGCCGCCATGTAAAACTCGACGCCGCGGTGAGGAACAAAACTGCATATCTTCGTTCAGGGTTCAAGCGCTTTAACCACATTATTCTTGCTTCGTTCGTGTTCTGAGAAAACTCACGCATTGGCGTAAGGTACTTAGAAGGACCTTGAAGACGAAGTGAAGTTAAGCTCTCCAATTGAAAACGAAGTTTTTGTAAAACAGAGAAGGAATATATTTCGAAATACGCGTGTCGCCAGACGTGGGGCATTTCGCAAGTAAATTATATGGTCGACGCCGAACATCTAGGATGGATCTCGGAGGCCATGTAAAAAGACCATTCAATTCAAAAGGGCGGAAACCTGGCGTCGACAGTATAAACGATATGAGTTTAAACCGAGCGGTGAAGAAAATTTTCAAGTCCTTTTTATTAGCCGCCGATGTGTTTTTTGCAAAACACATCGGCGAATAACACGAACACTTGTCTGTGTCTTTGTTATTTGCACTAGTCTTTTTTATTTATGATGGCACACCAACTAGCCATTTTTCTGCTTTGACTACATAGGAAGTGGCCAGGGGAAATTTTAATGAGAACAGCGATTTCATGGAACGGTCCTCCGAGACCCTGAGCTAATTCTCCCATTTAATGCGCCTACATCATCGGGCTTTAGCTTTTTAAGAGCTGTAGTCGTGATTGAAGAAATATGTATTACATGAGAGGGAAGAAGCGGATGTTGGTGGCTGCTAACCTTCTTCGAAGAGTTCATCGGTCATGGGCAGTCGCTCGACGCAGGCCATGTATAGACTGAACAGCAAGGTCTCGCGGAATGACCACGTGTCGTCGGCGACTTTGTTCGTTACGTACATGAGGGAGACGGCCAGCGTGATGCCTGCGCAAAAAATGCACACACTCGATGCTCATCATACACCCTTCGGCTTTGTCAGCGATCAACACAGCTCAGCACTGTTGTCCTTGGGCAGAAAGGTTATGTATAATGTTATATCGGCCACGTTTGAGATGGTGTGAAGCCATGCTGAGTAATGTGAGGGCCACACTTTTTGCAGGCGCTTTGCGTAAACAGCATGACTTCATCGTGAATGAAACGAGAGGCTTTTACGCTGTGCGCAAAGTTAAACTTCGCCATGGTTAACTTCACCCTAAACAAATCAAGCACTGAGCGGCTGCCCAGAGTTTGGCAAAGTGCTGAACGCCTTAATTAATTGGTTCACAGGAAGGGAAAGGCGCAGTATCTGTCACACTTGCTCTGTGGACACCTGAACCGCGCCGTAAGGGAAGGGAGGAAGGTGGGAATGAAAGTGGAAACATAGAAAGGCGAGCCGTAGTGGAAGGCTACGGAGTAATTTCGACCACCTGGGGATCTTTGACGTGCGCTGACATCGCAAAGCACATGGACGCCACTTCGTTTCGCCTCCATTGAAACGCATCCGCCGTGGTCGGGTTCGAACCCGGGAACTCCGTTGCAGTAGTCGGGCGTCTTACCACTGCACCACCCGGCGGGGCTGAACGCCTTTATGTGGTTTGGTTTTATTGCCAAATCAATACTGCTAGCACTTTTCTGCCGTCAGTGGAGGTCGTTCCTTCGCTCCGGCTACCACGTGACAGCGTGACGTCATGAACAGAGGAGAGCAGGGGCCCCAACTTGTCTCTTCGGCCGTAGTCGTTCCTTCGCTCGGCACGGCAGCTACCACGTGACGGCCTCCTCGTCCAGCGGCGTGAGGGCGCTCGCTAGGGATAAACGGGGCGCCGCAGGCGCGCTCTGCTTAGTCATATCTGAGGAGTTGTACAAGGCGTCGCTGGAGCGACGTGCTGCGCGCAAACGCCGGCGCCGTGCCGAGGAGACAGACGAAGAAAGGCAGCATCGGTTGGCTAAGCAACGCGCCTATGCCGCAGAATAGGGAGCCCGGCGGTGTTCTACAAGTTCAGTGAGCGAGCCAGTGTTCAGACCAAGAGGCACTACTTTACTGACCACCAAAGCGTGTTCATTGGAATAAACAAACAGTAGAAACCATGTTGTGTCCTAAGTAAATCCTTTAGGAGCACAAAAGGCGAAGCCATGCCAAACCACCAGCAGAGCCAAGCGCAGCCAGGGAGGTGTTTCTTTCGCATTCACTATGCTTAAAGAGAGCTAAGCCACAGCTAATTTTTGAGGAAAGGAAACACGCAGCATCAGCATGTCTTTCTTCTATGTGGACACCTACACTTAGAATTAACGGCACCTATTGGACGTAAATATGATATGAACGCGTTTAAGGGCCGCAACCGTTTACGGGCAGCAGCCAATTTCCCGCATGAAACGTAAAACAAAAGTGTGAGGGCTGCACTAATACATTGCACGACCCACGCGCGAATAGCCTTCAAAATGCACGCTTACTGCAGCTTCCAGATGCCGCCCACAGATGGCACCCGAGGTCGCAGGTCATCATCATTGTCGTATTTTCCCTCTGCCGCCAGTCTCCACACTACAAATTGCCATTGGTATCGATAGCCTCGGCCGCTAGCCGCGTATTGCCAAACCATATCCCGTAGAAGCACTCTAGCAGACGACGCACTCGGCGAGTTCAACGGCGATTGTTGCTGAAAGGTGTGTCTGAACGCAACGTAAAGGTAACATACACTCACTGAAACCGGCGATTCTTGCTGAAAGGTGTCTGTGAACGCAACCTAAAGGTAAAATATACTAACTGAAAGCGGCGATTCTTGCTGAAAGGTGTCTGTGAACACAACCTTATAGGTAACATACATTCACTGAACCAAAAGCCTCACATAATGCAACCTAAAGAGGAACACACCCCAGGAATAATGTTGATGAGTTATTTTAGCATTGTAAATGGAAACAAAATATGTGAATGGAAAAAAAATATCCAGAAAAAAAGTGCAATACTAGATTCGAACGGGTGTTTCATTGAGGTTATTGATGAGAAGTGTTAATCCGTTGGGCTGAAAAACGATGGGAACAGCGGCCTTTAAATGCAGTCTTATTCGTTTTGTCAATATTTCTACTATTCGTCGCCAGGTCATGCTCCTCAGAGGAATCACGCGCCAGAGCGTCGTCTGCTCGAGTGCGCTTACAAGATATGGTTTGGCAATACGCGCCCCGGCCACCTCGGCTTTTTTTTTTTTTTTTTTTGAGGCTGTCATAGGCACGTGAATAGCGGTGCGTGGTGGACGTGGTCGCACGCCATAGTTGCGGTTTTTTTGTACCCTCTGCTTACTTTTTCGCCAATTACCGTTGAGCGGTACTATTCCAGCACGAAGAGCAAAGCATATCGATAGCTACACGGCAGGCTTTAAACTGAAAGTATAGTGCAGTTTGCCCTGGAACGTGGCAAGCATGGAGCAGAAAGAAAATTTGCCATGCACGAGAAGTGGGTCCGAAGATGGCGCAACCAGAAGGATGCGCTGAGAAACACCAGCTACAAAAGGCGTGCTTTTCGAGACAAGAGGTGCAAGTATCCCGACCAGGAAGAAGAGTTGTTCCGCTATGCAATGGTAGTGCGGAACAATAGCTACGCGTTGACAACGGACATGCTGCGCGTTAAGACACAAGCTTTGGCGCGTGCGAGAAGCATACCACGGGAGGACTTCAAAGCCAGTGTCGGCTGGTTACGAAGATTTCTGAAGAGGAAGCGCATATCCCTTCGGCGAAGCACCACGCTGTGCCAGCAGCTGCTCCCCGACTACACCAGCAAGGTGCTCAGCTTTTATATGTACGTCATCGGTGTGCGCAATGAGCATAACTATATATTTTCTCAGATAGCGAACGCCGACCTTACCCCCGTGTAGTTCGACTGCCCTGGGAACAGCGCAGTTGAAATGAAAGGGAGCAAAAGAGTTTCCGTGCGGACAGCCGGCGTGGAGCGCCAACTGTGCACCGTTTTGTTGTGCGCCACCGCGGACGGGCAGAAGCGGCCCCCCTATGTCATCTTGAAAAGCAAAATGATTCCTAACGACGCTTTCCCCAAGGGAGTTATATTTCAGGCCCAAGACAAGGGCTGGATGGACGATGAGCTTGTGCTCGACTGCATAAACAGCGTTTGGCAGAATTGCTCCAGCAACATGTTGGCGAAACGATCGCTCCTCATCTTGGACAGCTTCCGCGATTAATTGACTGATAGGGTCAAAGAGCAGCTGCGCAATATCCGCACCGACATGGCCGTTATATCGGGCAGCCTCATCGGCATGCTTCAACCCCTTGACGGCAGCATCAATTGGCTTTTTAATGCTGAAATCCGAAAGTAGTATTCAGAATGGATGGCAAACGGCAATCACGACGAGTAAACGACCGGGCGACTCAAGAAGGCACCACTCGCGATTCTGCTTGGCTGAATTTTGTAAGCGAGGAACTCCGTGTCTACGGACATTGTATTCCGTAGTTGCAAAGTGACCGGGATTTGAAACAGTTTAGGCGGGACTAAAGGCGGAGGCTTGTGGGTTGAACGTGCACCAGAGCAAGGCACCAGCTCGGAGTCTGCAGACTCCGCCAGTGACAATTCAATGTTAAATAAGTACACTGATCGGTCCGCTTTTACTTGGAAAAAAAAATTTCGTATGTGGCGTGTGTGGGCCGCACCTCAAACATTTTAAAAAGGAAGGGGAGAGAGCACGCGAAAGTATATATCTAAATCGTGGTGATCATATCGTACGAGGGCCACAAAGTACTGAAGTAATGATTGAGACCGATACATTTTTTTGGTGGCATGATTCTAACGCTTTCATATGGGAAAATGATGCGAATTTTGCCGTGCTAACCACGGTGTGAGAGCAGATGGCTAGAAGCGAGATGCCTGCAGCGGAGAAGCGAGGTGGTTGAATAGATATGGATGGTTAAGGCAGAACGCTTTGAATCGGGCAGTGGCCTTGCCGTTAATAGTGACATAAGATGTACTTCTAACATGTAGTTTTTAACATATATAACATGTAGATTTTAGGTAGCAGTCACAAAAATCTCTTTTACTAATTCGTACCCGTATAAAATTATTTTTTCTCCTGACCTTTAAACCCCAGTTCTGTAAATATTGCAGCCCCGTTGCCGTGGGCTGTATGGCGGAAGCCTTTACAGAAAATTACCTACTGTTCAGCCTTTACTCCTCCCCTCAGTGACGTGTGCAATAGTGTACTTGACTTGGTACGCCTCAGTCCGCAGTACACATGTCGCTAACCTCAAACTTCAATGAGCTGCCTCTAGAAATACCGTAGGTGCTTTCTTCGGTTATTTGCTGCTTAAATGGGCTGTTCGTTTATAGAGCTGATTTTGTTCAGCATCCCTGTTTACCATAAGGCACTAATTGTTTCTTTATACACTTTCTTAAGCGATAATACCTGGATTATCCCTTTACTGCTTTCAAATGACCGTGGCAAAAGCAAAATTTTCAGCATTTCTAAGCAAGGCGATGGCCCTGAAGGCTTAACTCAGGGACGAAGCTACTGCCTCGGGTTTAAGGAAAATTCAAAACAATATTGTACACCAAGTTTGCCTGCTTCTGTTGCGGGTCTCCAGATTTTCTTCGGAAGGATTCTGATAGCTCATAACGTGATCCACAGCTAGCAGGGAGTTTTCAGTCCTTGATGAGGGCCTCTAGATTCAAAGGCATCTAAATGGCATACAGCAACTGCACTTGAAGATGTTAATTGAGTGCACCGTCTGTGAGAAAGGTAATCACGCAGCATGGCTTCTTTCTCAATCTTACCCCAGAGCGTTTACAGGTTTCTGGTATCAAAAGGTCTCGGAAAAGTTTGGAAGACTGGCTCTCCTTTCCTTCGAGTTTGTGGGTGGCATTCATCACACGACTGATAAGCAACGCCACACAGCCTGATTGAGTTTGACGAAGCCGGTACTTGGGAACATAATGCACTTATAGACATAACAACGAATTTCAGCGCTGTACGGAAAAAGCGACACAAAGACAATTGTGTGCTCGAGCACAACAAATAGTTAAAAGCGTGTAATTGCAAGAGATGGCAACTTGCCTCTGGGTGTCTGCGTGCCTCGCTGCAATTCCTTGTCAATATGATAAATATAATGATAATGAATGTGTGGCAATGATATTTTTTCATTTTGTGCCACGATGTTTATTTGCTTTTCTAGCGAAATACATTCCGCATTACAGTAATAAATTCCTACAATCAGATTTTGGTCTTTGATGTTCTATTTTGTTAAGTGCTATTAAGTTGCTTATTGAATTATGCACAAAACTCGATTGCGCGAAAAACCTCACGTTAGGTACCTAAACAGATGGCAGCACAAAAACGGCAGGGAGTTCGACGATATGACGGCACTGAACTTGAAACAACGTTTATGGCGAATCATTTATCAATACATAAAAACACTGTACACAATATGGCCTTTCGTTAAATTTGCGAAAAGCGGAGTATATCACTGATAAATTTTATTAAGCTTTGGAAAAGCATATCTCGGCAAAACTGGGAGATGCGTGTATGATAGGATAAGAGAAAACTGCAAGAACGCAAAAACCAAATGGCCGTGAACAAAATAAATTTGGAAGTTTTCTGGTCACTCAATGCCTGCCTTGTGAGAACCCTTGCCCTCAGCTTGGGAGCACCTTTGTTAGAAAAAAAAGATCAAAGAACATGTTACCCGAAAAATCGTGCAATCGGTACTGATATGTAACCTGGGGGAAACATGCGTCATTTCCACATCTATCACTACATTTGAAAAAGAGCCGACCTTGCTGCGCTTGCATTGGCGGTAAAACCGGATAGTTCAGAGTGTATAATGTATACCTGAACCATACAAAATAAAAGTTGCAAGTTCAACGTCCTCCTTGCCTTGTCTAAATCTTGTATCTTTTGCGCTGTCATCTGTCCAAGACATGTACAGACAAGCCGAACTACCATATTAATTAGTTATTTTTGTACTATGCCTGCTCATTGAGGGCGTCGTACCAAATACTCCAAGGCAGAAGATCATGATCTCGATTTGGCATCTCCGAAAGATGTAGCTGTTGAGGACCTACGTGGTGTGAACTACGAAGGCCGGCATGAAGACTGCTATGGCATGCAGACCCAGAGAGCCGAAGAAGAAGTCCGTCGGCTTAGTAGTCTCGGTCGACAAGAAGGCCATGATGCTGACCGTCGCTGCCAGGGATACCACGAGCGTGTGCGGTATGCGGATGTGCCACTGCATGGTCTTCACCACCGCTTTCATGGATGTAGCGTCATCAAGACTCGTATGAGCAGGAGCGTTTTTCACAGCCTATCCTGGGCTTCAAAAACGCAGCGATATATGATTTCTCCCATACGCAACAACTGTTGACGATGGACGTCAGCTGCCATCCTCGCTAACAGAATCTCATAGAATTTCTGTCTGGTTATGATTATTCTGGTCTCGTGTTAAGGACTACATATGCAAATTATTAAAAAGCAAGGTACCACGGATTGGTTATGTTTGGTGAGAACGAATTGATCAAAGAGAAGTTTGAGTAATAACTTTGCTAGGAGCACTGAAACGCTTCTTGAGCGTCAATATAGTTCTAGGCAGAAATTTTGCTTTTCTTTTAAAACATTAGTTCTAATTTGAATAGACGTTTCGACAATTTAAGGAGCTCAAACTCTTGCACTGGGCACACTGCACTTTTTACGGGCAATACGACTGCCGGTAATGTCAGGTAGTAGCGTAATGCGGATCTTATATACTCATTCCGAAATGGTTGCGTGTATGAGTTTTGTTAGGCGTACAGTAAGCCTAATGTTTTACAATTATTTTCACGCAAGATCTAGATACAGCGTACGCAAAATGCAGCTACGTTTCTATAAATGTATAACGGAGGAGAAGTAAGCACAAAGTAACTTTGCTCGTAATCTTATTTTCTTAATGACAAGGTTAAAAATCCGGCATGAATTGATGAGCGAGTGCTCACCCCACTCAAGCAGAAAGACAAAGCCGTAAATTTTTAACTACTCGCTTTACATAATTTTTGGACACAGATATTTAAATTAAGGCGTACAGCCACTCGAACGATTTAGAGCGTGACCAGGAGAAGGAACCCGCTTCATTTGTCCTCCATTTAAAAAGCCAGCGCCAATTCCTTTCCAAGCGGCAGGAGGAAGGTCTAGTGAATCGCTGTGAAAAACATTTTCTCGTAGCAAGCAAATCGAGCCACCACCGGCGAAAAAGAGTGTTTCGCGATGCGAAAACTCGGCCACCGCTGCACCTTATTGGTCCACATGCGTGCAAAATGAGGCATTTCTTTATAAACATCAATTTCCTTCAGTCGCCAGGTGCGCCGTGTAGTTAAAATTGAAACTTGCGAGAGTTTTCTGCCCCTGGTCTGGCTTCGACTAGCGCCAGCGCCACGAAACTTTGGTTTGGTTTGTGGGATTTAACGTCCCAAAGCGACTCGGGCTATGAGAGACGCCGTAGTGGAAGACGCCAGGTGCAAGACCATGCTCTCTACGTTTGCGGCGGTGGCCCACAGCTGGTGCTTGCCCCATTCAAATTTACTGCTTTTGTTATATGTTCGGTCGCCACGAAGACGGAGCGCTCACGAAGGTTGCGTTTTTTTCTCTAATAGAAGAGCTGGAACGTGTAGCCTGGAGCCGTGAGGATGCAACTGCTAGCAAAAGGCCGAAGATTGGCCATTGCACCAGTCGCGGCTACAGTGCACAGACATAAAAGCACTCAAGCCGAACAGTGCACTAGCTATCGTGAGCCGTCAAAAGATAGAGATCGTGGTCTCACAACGGAGGCTATAACGTGGGGCAGTGGAGGGAGTCCAAGCCACGCTGCTAGCTAATCAAAAACTTCGTGCGTGCGGACTATTGTATAAGTACTCAGTGAAAAGAGCTCAGTGAGAGCCATATTTCGAATGTAACTCCGTTCTTTGTAAAAGTATATTCATAGAACTTTCGTGGAGAATTTGTGAATAAAATTGCGCAAGGTTATAGATATAATAGGGAGATTTTGCGAACGAGTGCGTAAAACTATGAGGAAATTGTCGCACATACAAAGTTTCTTCAAAACTGACCAATGTCTGCAAACTCGGCATCGTCGCTTATCCGGAGATTTGAAGAGCAAGATGCTCACCTGCCTCAAGGGTCCAATATAGGGCGCGTGGATGCAAGCATACAAAGCTGTGTAGCAAAAACGGCAATCTACTGTCTGTGGAGACCTAGCCTGAACCAGGCCTCTATGTTTCCACATTCAGAACCCCCTACAATTCTCTGCGCTGCGCTCGTGGCAGTTCAGGAGGCACTCTGCTCCGTGGCTACCATAACCATAATTCCTGCGGCCCGCGTTATCATCCGCACTGACGCACTTCAAGCAGTACCTTTGTTCCGACGTGTAAGCCGTTGCGCCCTAATATGTCAAGATATCGAGCAGCTTGCGGCGCGCATCCCGCAGTCAATATGTATAAAGTGGGGACCTTCTGCCTTCTCGAAGTTAGATTTAGCGACCTGCCTCGTTACCCAAGACTCATCAATGCCACGGCTGCTTGAAGTAGATGACGCTACCCTTCGTTTATAAAGAAAGTAACATCCCTGTCGCCGCACTCATGCTCTTATCTCTCCTTGTGCGGTATTATTCCCCCGCGGTCTCACTCGTGCAGAGGAGGTGGTGCTTAGGAGGATTCGGGTCGGTGTTGCCCTCACACCCGCTGTCACTGGGATGTGGTCTCACTTTCGACACTCCCTCTGGGTGTCCGATATATAAAACCAAAAAAGTTGAAGTCGACATCCTAGCACTGAAACTGACACGAATGTGGCACCTGACGATAGCTGGCCTTTCAGCGAGAAATCCTGCATCGTCCTGAAGCAATAAATATTGTTACGAAAATGTAGACTACAGTAATAAGAGCATAACGGAATGAATAGCATAGCGCATCCCGTTTGCGTGGTAGACCGCTATTCCTGGCTGATGCTGAGCAACGACTCTGTGCTGCCAAGTCAGGTTAGTGCACTTACCCATGATGGTGAGGAAGGAAAACAAGGCTAGGTAGGTGTCGCTCTGTTGATCGTACCGCACCAAATCTCGTTTCGGCTCGGCAGCCATCGCAGCAGTGTTCTGCGTAGCAAGAAAATGGATTAGTGGCACTGGTCCAGCGGATAGAAGCAAGGAATGCTATCTTTGAAAATCTCAAGGCCTCAGGAAGACCGCCTGGACACATACCCGAAAAGGAGGAGATGTGCGATATGGACCAGTCCTGTGGACAGCAGGAAGACCTCGTCACGCAGAAGGAACTCAGGACCATAGATGTACCTCGAAGTAGGAGAACGTCCGCTGATTAAAACAAGCGGTGCCAAGCCGTGATGCGGGCGCCCGAGTTGTTGTTGTTGTTGTTCTCCTCTAATTTGATGGCACATACCCACACTGGGGGATCGGCCAAGAATTGGGGTGCAGAGATATTAGATTAGATTAGATTAGAGATTAGAGATATCATACAGACACGATAGGAGCGCCTCGTGAGCACGAAGGAATTTCTTCTTCTGCCATCATTACCGGCACGTGCACCCGCATGTAACAAGATGATGATGATGATAAAAACGCTTATTGAAAGCCACATTGGTTTAGATTAGGGGAAGGCAGATCGGGTTCCTAGTCCGGGACACCATTGCTAAAAGCCGCTGCCCGTTCTTTCTCGACGAGGGCTCGTTGTTCCTTGAGGTCCGAGCTGGACAGGGCCGCCTCCCAGCCTTCCCACGTTGGCTGATTTATTATGTCAATACTGCTATTTTCTTTACAAGCCTTTAAGATACGGTATAGGTTTGCCTTCTGGCCACAAAATATGCACTGCGCCGAAAAGGACTTGGGCTCAATGGCGTGAAGTGTTGCTGGATTATTAAATGACAGTTTGTAACCATCGAAAGTTTCCCTCTTCTGATTTACCAAGACCCTTAGCGGGCTTCGGGAATGTCTGCCTTTCAAGGCGCAAATGCTGTAATATTTCTGAATATGTTGTTAACGGAGAGGGGGATCCTAAATCAGCACTTCAGCTGCACGGAAGGAGGTAATATGGGTTCTAGGTCACCAGGGAGTTGAAGGAAACGAGTACGCACAAGCTTCGGCCCGAGGTTTACTTTCCAGGATTCCTTGTACGTCCTCTCTTGCTGATTTAGGCTCCCCCTCTCCGTTAACAACATGCAACGGTAGATAGATAGATAGATAGATAGATAGATAGATAGATAGATAGATAGATAGATAGATAGATAGATAGATAGATAGATAGATTAGATAGATAGATAGATAGATAGATAGATAGATAGATAGATAGATAGATAGATAGATAGATAGATAGATAGATAGATAGATAGATAGATAGATAGATAGATAGATAGATAGATAGATAGATAGATAGATAGATAGATAGATAGATAGATAGATAGATAGATAGATAGATAGATAGATAGATAGATAGATAGATAGATAGATAGATAGATAGATAGATAGATAGATAGATAGATAGATAGATAGATAGATAGATAGATAGATAGATAGATAGATAGATAGATAGATAGATAGATAGATAGATAGATAGATAGATAGATAGATAGATAGATAGATAGATAGATAGATAGATAGATAGATAGATAGATAGATAGATAGATAGATAGATAGATAGATAGATAGATAGATAGATAGATAGATAGATAGATAGATAGATAGATAGATAGATAGATAGATAGATAGATAGATAGATAGATAGATAGATAGATAGATAGATAGATAGATAGATAGATAGATAGATAGATAGATAGATAGATAGATAGATAGATAGATAGATAGATAGATAGATAGATAGATAGATAGATAGATAGATAGATAGATAGATAGATAGATAGATAGATAGATAGATAGATAGATAGATAGATAGATAGATAGATAGATAGATAGATAGATAGATAGATAGATAGATAGATAGATAGATAGATAGATAGATAGATAGATAGATAGATAGATAGATAGATAGATAGATAGATAGATAGATAGATAGATAGATAGATAGATAGATAGATAGATAGATAGATAGGAAAAGGCAGAGAGGTTGGCCGGAATAATTGAAATCTGGCCTGCTGCTCTGAATTGGGGAAGGGGAAGGAGAGAAGAAAGAAGATCGTGACGAGTGACGATGTGGGAGAAGGCATATGAAATACATATCTACAGGCACAGTGGCTTGCTTTACAAGCGCGAATCAAGTCCGCTGGCGCATAAAAAACGGCAAGGAGCACGCACTGCCTCGACACCCTTCCCCATGTCCTGTCAAGCGCCCAACAGCAGTTCTTCCGACAGAGGCCTCTTGTCCAAACGCTTCAGGAAAGCGGCTAGCACACTTTTTTCGCACGCTTATGCTGGACACACCAATAATATATGGTCCACAGTCTCTGGGATGCCACAAGTTGAGCATTCCTGCGAGTCCACCTGTCCAATTAAATGTATGTACTTGCGCGTGAAAGCCACATTTAAACGAAGTCTATGTAGCAAACATGCCTGATGGCGCGGAGTATCACGCGGAACATAAAAAAGACGAATCAGCTGAAGCCTAAAGAGAAAGAAATCTCCAATAATTCAACATTTATTATTGCAGATTGACAACGAGGACAACAATGATCAATGAGGTAGTGAAAATGGCTCCTAGATTCTAAATTGTGATGATTAGCTGATATAGTACAGGCAGTTTGCAATGGCCACGAGCCGAATGAACAAAGTTGAGGCAGGCGAAGTGTGAGTGTGAGTCTGGCGCGTGCTAGCTGGCCTCATCCTTCGCGGCAGGCTGAGTTTTGGTGGCCAGTCTACTTGCGCCTTGCATGATGCGTCAGATTTACGTGCCGCGGATACTTCCTGACGCGCAACGTCGCGAATAAAGTTTTGCGACTAGAAAAATGAAACATTGAAGGCATGTGACAATGTTTGAGGGTGGCTGCTTAGAGCTGGCACTATTCGGTGACAGTTTGGGTAGAAAGAAGCAGACCTTTTAGCTTCATTTAGATGGGATGAGCGTTCGTCACCAACGCCCTGTATGATTCATTGAGTACGTTACCTAAACCAACAGTGGCAGGTTGTGCCGGAAATATTGATAAGGAGCATTTTGACATGCGGCCCATGAAAATCCCAGCTTGCAATGATCCCTCGATGTTCTATATCTTGACGCGATAGCGTTAAGTGCCTCGCGTCTTAGCAGATCTGGTGTCGGCCTGGTGATTGTAACGTGAGAATCAGGAGAGAGTAAAGGAACAATAAACGTCTTGCGGAAACCCGCAGAGTCGAACAGGTTTCCTTCACCGTGCGAGGCGAGCACGCAGCCGTTCCGCCACATAAAGTTTTTTTTTGTTATATTCCGCCACAGAACCGCATTACTTCCCTCCGAATAAAGGTGAAACTAATGTATGCGTTGCCTTATGACTGTCATGTAATGTTTAGGTGCGTGATAAGAAAAAAATTCCTTTCGGAAGTATTAGTTAAGCGAGTAACAAAGAACATTCCGCTTTGCTTACCTTAGATGCGGCACTGAATGAAAAATTCCTTAGATCGCACGGCGCTGCCGCAATAGTTGGCACGAGCCATCCCTCGGTTATACAAAATACCGTACTTGACGCGGCTAGGTCGCGTTAGCCGGCGTGCTCACGTCGCGCCGGGAAGTAGACAGACGAGCTTCCACACTTTGTGCTTATACGTTCTGCAAAGTGTGTGCGATGGGCCCCGCCATTGTAGTGCTGTGGTTAGGGCGCTCGACTACTGCGCCCAAGTTTGCCGGATCAAATAGCGGCCGCGGCGCTCGCTCCTCGGTGGAGGCGAAAAGCTAGGTGCCCATGTGCTATGTGTTGTCAGTGCACGTTAAAGAACCATATGTGGTCGAACTTCCCGGAGACCTCCACTACGGTGTCTCGTATAGCCTGAGTGGCTTTGGGACGTTAAGCCGCGCAAACCAAACCAATCCACACCACCTGTGTGCGATGGATGCAGTGCCGGCTGTGCCCTGTACTAGTGAAGGGTGCTCGAATGAGTCGTCGTCATCTGCGAGTGCCGATAGCGCATCAACGCCTACTCCTGATCGGCGAAGAAGATGAGAAGGCGACGCGAACGGGTCCCGATTACGCTATCGCGTTGAACTCTTAAAGGCCATAACTCCAACTTTCTACAATCCTTTTTTATTCAAGAATTGCCCAAATTATCCGAAGAGATTATAGCGGCGCGGTTACACGTTCGCAAAATTATTTGCTGTGGTTTATCGTGTGGTTAAACCTGGAGTTACACGAAAGCAATCAGCATGGCTACACTAAGGTTCGTCTTGAAAGTAAACACATGGTTTTTGCACATTGTAGTTTACTCTGTGGTTTCACCTTTATTTTTGTCATAGGGGGCACTTTTGACCACTAAAGTGCAATGAGGCGAAAGCGGCTGTGTCCCGGTGGTCCGAATCCCTCCACTAGGGTACCTCTTGCGGTTTTCCTCCCACCTTCGCGATGACGCGATAGCGTAAACTACCAGCCAGGATACAAAGCCCCTCCTGAACCGAGCCGGATGAACGTGCCTCCTTGGTCTAGGGATAACGTGACTGCAAAGCGTTTGGCAGGTTGATTGTTATGTCACCCTCCCAAATGAAACGACAGCCCCGAAATGGCAGCTCCGGCCAAACGTAATGTCAGGAAGCCCTACGTCCAGTTAGTGCTCGGCCACACTGCGAAGAACCTGCTTGCGACACCACTGTCCGGCATCTGATCAGGACATGCTCAGGAACTTCACATATCCGCAAGACCATTCTACAAAAAGCTGGACTTTCACCGACTAATGACTCTCATTTCTACTTATGGATAACAAACAACATTCATGCACGCAGTTTATGTGACTGCTTGCACATGGCTGCACTCCACACATTCCTGTGACTCTACCACCATCTTTTATGCCGTGTGGCAAACTCAGCGCCTTAAATAAATAAATAAATAGTGCTCGACCATGTCAGCTGCTATCTACCGCTTCCCACGACTTCTTCTTGCGGTTGCTAGGCGACGATTCAAAGTCAGTGTGACCCCGGCCAACGTGCGACCACGGCGATGAGACGGAGCGGTTGTCGTAGTGTAGCTCTCGCTACAAAACGTATCTAGGTTTGCAGAGTCCACTTGTATTTCCAAAAGCAGATTTCATTGTTGCACAGTTTTGACAAAAATGAAATCGCAAACAAGTTTACCTTTGAGGTGCGCTCTCGAATTTGGAACAAGTGGTCATACTGCTCGAAAATGTAGAAAGGCTGCTTAAAGTAACGTTCAGATCTGTTCGCGAGATCTGTCCGCAAGATTCCGCGAGATATGTTCATGTCTAGTATTCCTGCCGTCTGCATGGGAACGTAGGGGGCATGATGACGAGTGATGTCGCATGCAAATCCTTCATTTTAAGGAGGACTACAAAGAGCGTCTGCCAAAAAAAAAGGTACTCTATGCTGTTGTGCACAAGCCTCGGCCTTGCTAGCAAAAGCTATAAGCGGTGACCGATGTATCATGTGAATGACTGAGACGGCAATGCGCTGCTATATTCTCATTGCTGATGATAATGGGAAGACTCGGCAGAGAAAGGACCGACGATCGAATCTGGATGTGGACAGCCATTGCCCACAGCAGACTGAGTAAAAGCTTTTGCGAAGCCTCCTGGCCCGCGCAATAGCCTTCGTCGACGAGCTGAGCTGGACTGTGAAGTCGTTCCTGATGAAGTCACATCCTCGCAATGCCGCGAACGAGCCAGGAGTATTCTACGTCGTGTGTTTGAGCAATATAAGCCCTAGTTGATGCTTCGTGGTAATATTTTTTAGCAAACACTGGGCCGCTGTTTTAAGCGCGGCTAACGCTGAAATGTCTTTAATGTTTGATTATGTTCAAACCCGCCGACACAAGTTTTTATAGCTTTGTTCGGGATTGTAGATTCGACCACACGGATCTGGAATGTTTGTAGTTCTGCGCATACTTATCTCTAAAGGTCTTCTTCTTGAGCTTTAAATTTGGTGAGGATGAGGGCCGGCTTGTACCTGTTGGTTGTATTGATCAGTTTTATGTGAGATCTAAACATTCTATTAAAGAGTTTGTTTTTTTTTGCAACAATTTAGCCGTTTTCCCCCCGACTGGACTGCTGTAAATATGTATCAAACTTGAACATTGCAGCAACAAGCTAAGTGTCTCCGGCCGCGGTTGTCGCTTGTATCACGTACTTGGAGTCCCATTTCTTTACATCATTGCATCTTGCATGCGCTATTACTGACTCCTACAAACGCATGCAGAAGAATGTAGCGATCAGCTCCGCCACTTGCCAATTAAAAGTTTCACAGACCTTATTTCGACTCTGATCTTCGAGAAACCGCAATCATCCCGGCTGATTGAACGAAGTCGGTTGACTTCATTGAGCACACAGTGACAAGGATGGGATGTGATGCTGTACCGTGGAGGTAATGTTTCTTCACGTTTCTGTTTCTCATTTTTATCTGGAAATTGATCCTAGTATTGCGGTAAATCCAACCATCAAACTTCTTACGTGTGGTTAAAGAAATAAAATGATGACAGTAGTGCGAAATGCCATTTATTATGCAAAAGCGTGAGGAGTTTGATGTGGTGATTTGTGGCTGCTTTCTCGTGACACACATTGTCCCCAAATGTTACAAAACGCAAGAATGAGTGGGGTTTAGTAGGATAAGCTTGCGTTAAGACAATGTGGCCACACGAGTACATCCACGGCAAAAGTAGTCGCCCGTTGATACATTGCACATCATGAATTGTCATGACGTACGCTTCAACCAAGAAGATAAAGAACGTTAGAGCTGATTTAATTCAAATTCCACAAATTCCATTATGTAAAGAGAAAGGTCAAGTACATTTGATGTGCATAACACTGTTTGAGGTGCCATGAAATAGATATACTTTTGCAGACAGCAAGGTTTCGACAGTTTTTTTTTCTGCCATATGCAATAGGAAATCTGCAGCTTCGAGCTTACTTTCCCGAAGCTCGGTGACTATCTGCTACGTACAAAATAACCACTGAAGTAGTCGCTAGTAGAATGATTACAAACTTAGACTCCAATCAATCAAGCAATTAGGCAGGCTTTATTAAAGGCTACTCCACTATAGATGATATCTAGTATCAACCAGGCGATAGGAAAAGTGTTAGGAATATAACCAACCTCTGCACATTATATTCATTGATCGTAAAAACGTTGTTGGACTCAAATCAAACCTGTAGCGATCATGCAGGTACTGCGAAATAAGGGTAAGATGTGAACGTACTAAAAAATAACCGCAGTAGATGCACACCAATTGTCGTCCTTCATAAATGAAGTAACAAGGAAGAGGAGGAAGAAAATGAGGAGGATGAAAGACAGGGAGGTTAACCGGTAAAATTAACCGGTTTGCTACCCTGCACAGGGGGAAGGGGTCGAATGGATACAAAAGTGGTGGGGGAGAGAAGGGCGTTAGGCTTGGACATATCACCTGCCCCGTACTGTTCACAACTTGCATAGAGCATTCAAAACGCTGGATTGAGTAGAGTTAGGGAGAAGAATTCATGAACAATACCTGAGTACTCTGTAATTAGCTGATGACATTGTCTTGCCAAATACCTCTGTGAAAGCATTACAAGGGATGAATAATCACTATAGACAAGTAAAGCAGAACAGCACGCCTAAAAATTAATGCGCAAAAAACTATTGCGATGTTCGGTATTCCCGGGAAGAGTAAGTACCTTAAAATAGGTAGTGAGGAGCTGGAAGTGCAAGGGAATATATCTTGTTTGGAGAGGTAACAGCCGCACAAACGGACCACGAAACAGAGATAACTAGTAGATTCATAATGGGACGAAATGCATTTGGCGAGTGCCCGCATACCATAGCTTGCAGCTTACCAGCATTCCTCGAGAGCGAAGTACATAAAAGATGTATATCCCCGGTGTTCAACTATAGGGTAGAAAGATACGTAGAGCTTAACGAAAATGGCTCTAAACGCAGAGAAGTGTGGAACGGAAAATGGTAGGTGTAACGTTAAGACAGGATGCGGTAAGAGTTGATCAAGGAATAAACTCTGGCCTTCTAGTCGAAGTCAACAAAGAGGCGCGAGCATGGCCAGGACATGTAATGCAAATGTAGGATAACCGACGGTCGCTAGGTATAAAAAATGATTCCAAGAAAGGAAAGCTGAGCAATTAGCGGCAGAAAGTAAGGTGTGCGGATGAGGTTAATAAGTTTTGCAGTGGTCAAGCGGATGCCGCAAGCAGAGGACCGGTCTAATGGGAGGTGTTTTGCCTGCAGTGGGTATAATTCGGATGGTGATGATGATGGTGATGATGATGTTGCTAACTCAGTATTAAAATGTGTTTTGTTACAAGTTCATTGAAGAAATGTAATTATTTTTAATGTTTGTTTTGCGTTGACGAATTGGTATTTCTTTGTACTGTCATACAGCAACACACACGTCCACAAGTTTTGCAGTTTCGGCTTGATGTGGGAACATTGTGCACTGTGTGCCCAACTTTGTTAGCTGGGACGGGAGCCTTTGTTCGACCATTATTAGCCATTAGGCACTATTCCATTTTTCTCGGCAGGAAGGAATGGAACAAATAATAAAGAAAGAAAGAAAGAAAGAAAGAAAGAAAGAAAGAAAGAAAGAAAGAAAGAAAGAAAGAAAGAAAGAAAGAAAGAAAGAAAGAAAGAAAGAAAGAAAGAAAGAAAGAAAGAAAGAAAGAAAGAAAGAAAGAAAGAAAGAAAGAAAGGAAAAACGGGCCTGCCCGCGTGCTCCAGGTTGGACCAGCACCAAGAAATTCCGCGTGCGGGCAGTGGAGAATTGAGGAGTCAGCATAACAACTAATTGACGCGCGTCGACACCGACTCAACAGGAGGATAATAATATTAAGAATGAAAGATGGCAGCTTCAGCAACGGATACCCTCATGGCAAGGATCCTCCAGCATAAGTGGGGAAAGCTTTTAGACCACCTCGAAAGGACACAAAGCCCTCCCCTCTCATTGACTGCCTCCTTGCTCTCACACTTCAGGCACAGCAGTCAGCATGTCCTCAAGATGTGGCAGGCACGTGGACAATCAAGGCTTAGACATTTTATTGACATACTGTAACATCTGCCACATCCATGCAAGCTTATATGCTCACTCTGGTCTTTTCGCGCTACTGCTTCTAGTCATGCTACTGGACCCACAAGCACATAATACAGCTCTAGCAGCAAGACGTGTTTACCCTTGCGATGACATCCCCGCAGTTTACGCCGCTGGCATCCGCTTCACATATATACACAGCCAGTTGCTTCCGATGTGCGTCACAGAACGCCTTTTTCACGAGTGGGTGCTCTCAGATTCTCCACAGGCTCCGTCATAACTGCGCCCTCTACGTAGCCCTTCTTAATCAGCGAGCAGAGGCGACGCACGGTACCCACGAGAGTGTGGTAACGAAATAACCTCGCGATGTATTTGAAGCGGACAGAAGATATGCGATCTGCGACAGCTTATCAGGGGCCCATCTCTCAAAGCATCTCGTATTTGAAAAAAAAAAAAAATTCGTTACTAGCATCACAACCTACACTTTGACGGCTGCTACAATGCGTCGTGTTGGATGGAAAATTAGCCGACAAATCATATTCTGGCATGGCGCACAAACACTTTGTAGTAGGAGGAGGCGAAAAAAAATCTTTAATGCAACAGAGTATTAAGCGTCGAAACGGTCCTGGGCAAGGGTCATCAAGGCCAACTAGTCCATCTGCTTGTCCGAGTCTAGTCAAGAGCGCCACATTGGGGTATAAGGGAGAGGAAAATGATGAGACCGAATTTCAAGGAACACGAGAAAACGCAGTGTTCTAAAGTTTCGTGGAGTTCAGGACCATTCGAGTAAGCGGGAGGATGTCTGATATACGGCAGGGAAGAAAAGCATTTACCACTTGTTATGGGTTTGCTGGGCGCTGAAGCCGACGACAATTCGGCACCTGACGGCAGTGGGTCTTTCGCCGAACAACTCATTATCGTACATTGCTTGGACACAAGGGCCTTATCATCACTCTTTCTTGAACTTTATTAGAAAAGCCAACCTTTTTTCTTTCATTTATTACCGCCTTAAATATTTTTTACATATTCCATTATGGCCTGAGGCAATAGACAACGTTATTAAAAAAAAGCAAAAGATCGCAGTAGCGTTCAGTCTGTTCTAGTAACCTCAACGAATGACGGCGAGCAAACAACACGAACCCGTCTTGATTACTAAACAAACGGTGCACATTACAGCCCTGAAAAGCCATGCGCTGGTCCTGCAGAATTGAGACCACAAATAGGCTGTTATCCTCAATCGTGAGAGAAATCAGAGAATCCGACGCATTCGGCCGAGACTACCTCTTTCTACGCTCAAACTCGTTCTTTTTTTTTCTTTTTTTTTTTTGTACGCAAACTTGCCATAAGACATATTATATAAACTCATGTAAATGGTTTTCCGTGAGGAACCGGAGCAGGCTCCCGCTCTTAGCTCGTTCTTCTTCCGGATTCACCACGTAATATAGGTAACTTTTTCTCCTAGTGAAGTGGACATGCATGCACAGTGGTCTCCGTCCATAAGTGACCATACGTGAATGAGCGAATAAACGTTTATTGGTGGAAGAAGGTATTGTGCCGTATTTGGGGGTGGAAGAATAAAGTGACCGCTTATACAGATGAAAAGATTGCTTTATTCATCTTGCGGAACTCTACAGTGAGCACGTAAAACTGATTTATTTATACGCACAACTATATCGGAGCTTTCCTTAACAACCGCACGGCTGAGGTCCACTTTGGCCCCCACACTTCACCTCCTTACTCCCTTAAAGGAGTCGGTACTCCCCAGGGTTCTGTCCTCTCCCCTTTCCTGTTCAACGCGACAATGATCTCACTCGCCCGGAAACTTACCACGATACCACACCTCCGGCACACCCTCTATGCCGACGACATAACGTTGTGGACCACCCACGACCGTGATGGCGACATAGAAGGCACACTACAAAGCGCCGCCACATTAACACAAGAACACTACTGAAGCATCGGACTCTCATGCTCCCCAGAGAAGTCCGAGCTCCTCATCCTCCGCCCCACCACCCGTAACCCTGCCAGCGCCCCCATAATCGTTGCTTTGGATGATCGCCCCATTACGGAGGTGGACACTCTCCGGGTCCTGGGGCTTCATATCCAAAGCAACGGTAGAAACAGCCTCACAATAAAGGAACTCAAGCGGGTGACAGGTGCGATCTCGCACCTCATCCGCAGAGTTTCGGGCCAACATAGGGGCATGAGGGAGCATGATCTATGTCGTCTCATTCATGCCTTTATCCTCAGCCGATTCTTATACACGCTCCCTTACCTCAGACTTAGAGGTGAAGAGATCTCCACCTTGGACGCGATGCTTCGTACCGCGTTCAAAACCGCCCTCCACCTACCCCTCAACACTTCAACAGAGAAATCACTTCAGCTGGGTCTCCACAATACTGTTGGGGAGCTTGTGGAGGCCCACAGACAGACCCAGTATATCCGATTGACACAGAGTGGCACCGGACGTCACATCCTCAGAACTCTCGATGTTCACATCCCAGCTAACGACCCCACACTCCTCTCCATCCCACGCCCTATCCACTCTAACCTTCTTGTCGAACCCCTTCCCAGAAACTCCCATCCACAACACCACGAGCCCCGCCGCCGAGCCCGGGCAAAGGCGCTTCACAAATATTACGGCTCCGAGACGGATGCCGTATGGGTGGACGCCACATGCTCGGGCGGTGCGGCGGCGGCAGCCGCGGTGAACAATACCCTTCAGTCCATTGCAACTCTCCCCTTCCCCTCTGTTACCTCCTCAGAAGTGGCCGAGGAGGCAGCGATCGCCCTTGCAATTGCCCACACGGAAGCTAAATATAGACTCACAGACTGAAAAACTGCACTACTAAATTTCGTACGTGGGCGAGTTCATGTTTCTGCTTTTTGCATACTGACCTCGCCCACTGCCAACCCGCCCCGCCACATGGATGTTATCTGGGTGCCTTCGCACTCGGGGAACCCTGGCAACGAGGCCGCCAACAGCTTAGCCCGAGGTCTGATACGCCGGGCACGGGCAGTCCCCACGTCGGAGTTCTCCCGGGAGCGCATGCACACGTTTAAAGAGATGACTCAGGCCTACCGGGTCGAGAGACAGATCTACCCCCCACCTCACTCCTCCCTCAGCAATCCCCACCAAACACTATGGCGCCGCCTCCAGACGCGAACCCTCACATCCCCTTACATTAGGTCCCGTTACCAGCCCACTCTTACCGACCCCTCCTGCACCCTTTGCAACCACCCCACTGCCACCCTCGCCCACATTCTATCCCAATGCCCGGCGGTTCCTCCCACGCGGGGTCTGGAGCACTTCACCACATGGGAGGATTGGGAGACCCTGCTACGCTCTAAGGACCCGATCCGGCAAAAGACCGCCACAGACCGAGCTGCCGACGTCATGAACCGTAGGAACATGAACGTTTGAGTGTAATGGGGCCGTGCGGGGGCCCAGGGGCCTGCGCGCCCCGAACTCCTCTGTTAAAATAGTAGGAAGGGAAATGCGCTGTAACTGTCTCACTTGTTTTCTGTGGGCACCTCAACCGCGCCGCAAGGGAAAGAGGAAGGTGGGAGTGAAAGTGGAAAGAGAGAAAGAGGAGCCGTAGTGGAGAGCTACCGAGTACTTTCGACCACCTGGGGATCTTTAACGTGCGCTGACATCGCACAGCACACGGACGCCTCTTCGTTTCGCCTCCATCGAAACGCAGCCGCCGAGGTCGGGTTCGAACCCGGGTACTCCGGCACAGTAGTCGGGCGTCTTACCACTGCACCACCCCGGCGGGGCTGAGCACGAAAAATTTCCTTTGTAAAATAAAGGAGAGTAGAGGGGACGGAAGGAGTGAGGAAGATATATAGTCTATTTCTGTGGAAAAAAAGTCCAAGTTAACGAAATGAATATATGTTATCTGTTACTTGCCTTTACGGTTTTGAAATTACATCGTCGATTTTACTGGGTCTTTGGCGTACCGTATAGCCTTCATTGCGTTTGTGTCGCACAACTCCACACAACCCTTCCGTCATGCAACGCTGTGTGAACTTACGTGAACACAAGTACAGCTTTTCAATGTTTTAGTAATAGCCCGGCGTCGTCGAGAAGGTGGCCGCTCGGAGTTCTGTGAAGGACTGGAGCGGCAAAAATGGACGAGACTACAGCATGTGCACTGAGTGCTTGGCAGTTGAAGGGCCATTTGCGCGGCTGCTCTGCTGACATGACACAACCTCCGCTGCTGTATTTTCGGGTAGTTTCTCAGTATCACACAGTGGGAATAGCGCCCTATGGTATATCACCCTTTAAGAGAAGCGTAGAAATGCATGGGCGATGGAGTTTCGTACTTGTCTTCGCTTTTGTAGGAAACAAAACATGCATTCAGCCGAAACATCGCGACTCTTCTCGAGGCAAATCTCCGGAACTCGTGAGCAGACCAGCAGCAGGATCGCTTAGCAGACAGTGTTGCAACTGACAAGCGCTCTGTCAGCGTGATGTTATGGCACGCTAAACGACCATCTGCTAGATATTACTAAGATATGTTACTTAAACGTTAAACGAACTACACTTGACTGTGTAATTAAGAGAAAGAAAGGTTGCTCGGGGAACTGGGAGGAAGAAAAGGGAACGTAACATCCAAGTGACGCTCCATACATGCAAATGTGAGAAAACAATCGGTTTTTATTACAAACGTCAACACCGACATATCGAAAACAACACTGATTGTGAGCAATGGAAGTAACAGAGGCGTATACAAATGGTGTCGAGTTCCGGTAGAGTGAATGGGAATGCACACCGTGATTCGTATGGTGCGTGAATGTGCGAGATACCCAACCAGCACTAACGAGAAGGGGGCAAATATGTCGGGAAATATCTCGGTGCCGAACTACTCCTCATTTCCGTCCGCTTACATACCGGTCTCGCCTCTCTTGCAGCGCCATTTAGCAGCGCTCGTGACTTGCGAAAATTGTGATAGTAGCTTAAGTTTACGCCAGTCCTCGAAGAAAGTTTCTTTTTTTTTTTCTAGGCTGGAGACTATCAGCAGAAAGCTGCCTCAAAGCCTGCTCCTGTTTCTGTCTTAAGTCGGAAGTGGCATATTAGTGCTGTTGCGATTTTTGAAGCTGTCTTTTTCACCACAAAAACGCTTCGCTCGACGTTGATCCTTATATGGCGGAAAGCACTTGCTTCACAGCATACCGGATAATCCTATTCTTACTCCTCTAATACCAATACTCCTCTTTAGTCTCGCATTAGTCTCAAGTTATCTACGTCATGTGAAGGTCATAGCGACCCTTTTTCACGAACGATTTTTTTTTATTTTGGGCGGTGGTTCTATAAATGCTTTTACATCAATGCATTGAGCTCGACATCAATTACACCACGTTGAAAATCTAAAACAATAAAGGCGTAAGAATACTCAGGTGGAAATGAAGCACCGTAGCTCGGAAGTTAGAATCCGTTTTTTCAAAGCCTCGTTTGCATCCCAGCTTTGTCAGCGTATAGCATACAGCACTCTCGGGGCAACCAGGGTACTTCAACAAAAAAAAATATCACTTGATCATTGACTACAACGCAACAGCATATGCACATCTAGTTACAGCTGCAAAGGGAACGAATACAAATAATATTTATAGAAAGGATAGTGCTTGAGATATCAACGGACAAGAACAGCACGAACGGTCATTCAGGCAGTTTCCCTTACCTTTTGTGTTACGAGAAAAGCGTGGAGGTAGTTGAGCCAGATTTCACAGTAACTTGCAGGAGCTTCATTTTAGGATCGGTGCGAGAGAATGCTACTGTTCTGGCGGCGAGAATTAAACCGGAGATATGTACAGAGACACGTTCTCATAGAATACACTGAGCTTTATCGCTTCTTAGTACTGCGTAATCGCAGAGAAGTGTGAGCCTCACAAACCATTTGTCCCGAGAACCAACGATTCCAAATAAACATGTATCTGAGCAATTGTAACAGCTCTAAAAAACACAAGACAGTTTGAGGTCCTTTGCATGAAAAGTTTTGCTTCTTGCTAATGGTCCTGCGCTTAGCGTTAAGAGCTTCCGGTGTGCCATGTAATAGCCATCTCGCACGCAAGAAAAAGTCTAGCAAGTATGACTGAGCCGAATTTGAGATTTTCAGTACGCATAACAAAGGAAGCCAGGTTTATTATCGCATGCCCATCACTTCCCCAAACACAGAAGATAATGGTATCATATACACTCTCTTAAGTTATTGAGCTTACACTAGCTGTGTCCATCTTCCAGTGAGTTGCTAGTGTCCATGCAGAACATCAAAACGCTTTAATTATACGAGATCGGGCATAATATGCGAAGCAGGAGCTATAGTAGTTTCCGACACTGTCACATCAAAGACCGATGCTTGCGTACAGCGCAGCACGTTCTCTACTGGGCGCGGTAAGGTCAAGCTCACACTGAATTTGCAGCAAACTTCAGTCATGGGAAATACAAGCGTTCCGCATATCTTCTCCGGGCTTGTATTAAACTCACCTTTGGATTGTACACTTGCTTGAAAACTGGATCTAGGCCCACGAAGGGCATTCCGAACATTGAGAAGTTTTATGCAAAGGGAATAGCTATCTCCCCTTAATCAAACAACATTCACACGCCAGCATCTGCCACGCATGGCGGCAGTTCTATTCAGGGGAGAGAAAAGCACCTTACACCTTCAGGATCACTGCACAACTTAATAGCAAGCGCTACCCTGAGAAATCCGCAAATATATTTATAAACGCTTCACTGCATTTTCTGTGGACATAAGGGCATACATCGCACAAATATTTCATATCAAGATTAGGCAGTAGCTTCTTGACTGTGCTTATGTTTATGTACTCAATGGGCACGCGCACACCAAAAGACGACTAGAGAAGAGGAAACAAACACATAAGGGTGACCAAATGCGCAGATGACAGCTTGACCAGCTTGTACAAATCGATCCTTGCCTAGAGTTGGCCCAGTTAAATGCCTTACTCAATGGAGCCCTTTCTCCACGAATAGCTCCAGGTGGGCGTCAGAAAGAAGCGTCTAAACTGTCGCGTTTGTTATGCTAGACAAGCCCACGTGCCTGTCAGAACAAAAAACACCAGGCACCTAACGACACCGCCATGGAGCACAATGCCGAGGCATACAGGCAAGCTTGGTCCCACCGGGCGCCCCGCGCCTTCCTTGGTCGTCCCTTTATGCTACTGGGTCAGCCACTAAAGTCTAAGCTATGCAAACATGTTCACATATAGTCGACTTCAACCCTTCGACTTCGAACTACTTCTTCAGTGATACGACACTCAAGTGCTTTCAGCTCATATCGCTCTCAACTCAGGGCTAAATGAAGTAAAAAAAGAATACATCGGCTCAAGCTTAATGTATGGCTTTCGTGGTCGTTCTGTACAGATAGAACATAGAGTAGTCAATGAATCTCAGCCCATATTCTTAGTCGGTACGCACTGTTTCTTCGGGGCATCACCCAGTCTGCAGTCAAAGTTTTTCTTCTTGACTACACGAAACGCACCTCTCAGGAAAACATGAAAAACATAACATTTCTGATCTCTATGATTTTTTTGTTCAGTGAAAAAATAGCACATGACCACACGGGCCTTATGCTGCCATTGCCAACCGCTGAGAATATAAGTTGTTTCCAATTGTATTACTGCCTGAATGTACAACATGCTAGTGAGGGAAACCTGCTTCTTTGTCCTGAAATGTTTCTTCTTAAGCAGGGCGCTTGATCAGTGCTTGGATTACTATTATGCATACCAAGGCTGAGTGAGACAGCGATTATTTTCTATTGGTTCTATTTGGCTCTCTTCACTCACCTTGCCAAGTGACCAGTTCTGGCGATGGAGCGCGATGAATTTTTCCGATTTATTAACTACCGGTAAACTGGATCAGTAAAAATATGAGTCAAAACAATCAAAGCGCGGGGTTTTGCGTAAACCGAGATTAAGCGGACCCATTTGTTTCACAGTGCAATAAACATGGAGCCAGGAATAGTAACTTTAAATTTGGCTGCCGGTCAGGATAAATATTTTACTGATAAAAATGAATACCATAAACACGATTCTTTCTTCACCGAAAGATGGTACATAAAAATTAACGCTGCGCAATTTGAGCAACATGCTTCCCAGCGGCTTTATCACGAACAAACTCTGTAATCAAATGATCCGACAAGGTGTGATGCTTTGAGCTTGTTGATTTAAATTTGCTCCATTACCTACATACGTTATTACGTACAACCAGTAGAGCCATTCATGTGCGCACAGCACACTTGTGAGAAGAGAATGAAAATAATGTTTTGCCAACATTGAAGCAAAATAAAGATCAAACCATACTGTTGATTTAAACGTATGCATTGCAATGTGCATCAAATCGTAAAACATCGGACAACGTGCTGTGACAAACGATAAGAAACTAAGAAACCGCAGTGCATTGCGCACCACAGCAGGCGGCGGTTTGAAGCTTAATAATTGGCATAGCACTCGAGTCGCGCAAAGTGTTCCGTGGCACAGATACAACGCCATGACTCTTGTATCCGCCATCTTTCTGGCACAGGCACCTGCCTGACACAAACATATAGTCTGTCGTTGACCTTTGCCTTCAGAAGCCCGTTGGCTCCGGGACGTCAAAATGCGGTCAGGGCTTTCAGACATCTGGGCTTTCTTCTCAGGTGAGCTCGCTCTTGTAGAGATAGTAAAACCAATAGACGACATTGAAGACAAAAAAAATGAACGGGAACATGATTCGGCACACCCTGTCGACGTTCTGAGACCTCTTGAGGTTCTTCTGAAGCTCCATGTTTCCCCGGCTGCTGTATTTGTTGGGGCCTTCCTCGCCATCCTGCTTTTCGGTGCCTCCCTTCCGGTTGCGCTGAACGAAGGTGGAAGAGACAAGGGCAGGATTTAGAGAGTACTTTTGCCTTGCACTACTCAAAAAGAAAAAAAACAAACAATAAAAATGTGTTGCCCTGTAAGCTTTAGAGGCATATATGGGGAATAAGCATTTTTTTCTTTTGCGCCGTTGTCGGGAACATTTTTACTTTTAAAAAATCCTTCGTACAGCCCATTACGAGACCTGAAAAGGGACTGTATCCTAAGTTCCTAACCACACAGTATACGAGCAATGGAGAAGCATTTACATGATCTGAAAGGTGACGTAATGAAAGGTGACTTAATTGATTCTTCCGTTCGCTGAACTTCTTTGCGGTAAATGGCCGAGTACTACTGTAAAAACTATGATTAAGAATCATTTTTATTTCCTGACATTCGAACACAGAATACAACGAGATAAAAATTTGGAAACAGAGCTCTTCTGACGTGATACCACACTGGTAGCTTTAAATACTGGTTTAATGAAGGAGGAGAACATCACTCGGAGAGAGTCGCTGTCGTAACGATTCAGGAAATAGCTACCGAGCTTGTCACCCATCTAGGGATTTTTCATCATATGATAACATAATGTTCGGCGTCTCGCTTATGTATTACTATAAGGAGAAAAGCACAACGAATTTGGAGAAAGTAAGTGCTACACAAGGCTAAGGAGTAGAATTTTAAACCAGTTTGGAGTTGAATGCGCTAAATTCAAGAAATGTGAACTATTAAGATCATTAGCGGAAGTCTAACTTCTAGCCTCTGTTGTGAAATAATTAACCTCACTGAAATAAAGGTTGCTTTGACCATTATTAAACACGTTTGTTATATGCCTGAACTCATACAAAATGACTTTACTTAGGCTTTACACGCAACTAAAGTTATGCCACGTTTATTGATTAGTCAGTTGCCGTTTCTAAATATGTACAAAACTGACATGAACACAAACAGAAATTGCTATTTATTGGTCACAAATATCTTTGCTTTAATGGATTTGTTTAGTTGAACAAGAATAATGAAATTATGAGAGATTATCGCAATATATTTTAATATTCTCATATGAGTTCCACTCCGATTTTAGGTGTTGTTACAATCACCCGTCAGAAAAACATGTGATACCTTTTTCAGTCTTGTCCACTGCAAAGAAGCACACAAAACTCTTAGATTAAAACATGCACCATGCAAATTATGCTTGAGTGCAATAAACAGAATAAGCCCACATTGTTAGTAGACATACAAGAAAAAGGCCTCCGAGAGGTTGAAAAGAATTGTGCTGCATGAAACACAATTCAAAAAGGTGTGCAAGAACAAGCAAGAAATATATAGTAGATGTTAGAAGTAACATACAGAGTCATCGAATTCGTAGCCAGTCGCCTTTTCGGAAGTGAAGAAGAAAAAAGAAGCACGAAAACATTCTTAGGCAACAAGAGAAATTTTCAACCGCTTCGCTTCCTAGGGACAAACTGGTCTTTTATTTTTCTGATCTCGTAATTCCTAATGTCTTAATCAGTTACGTGGGAAATGAAACCAGCTAAAAAGATCGCACAAACTTCCCCACACATTTATTACGTATTTAGCATAGCAGTTACGCTGAATAATGCTCCATAGATTTAATGCAGTAAATATAAAGGAGCAAATATATAGCGCGAGCAACCAAATCAATCGAACATGGGTTCGTGATAAGCTCCCCCGAGCTTCTTTTGTGCCAAATTACGTCCAAGCTGGCGCCTTAACGGAAAGTTTTATGCGAGGCACGCTCGTTTCAGCTTGGCCCCCCAACGGAACGCTTCGTCTCGGAAATGGGGTGCTCGCCTAAACTTCGTCTGCGGCTCTAGCACTTCAGTGTGCGTTGCACGCATTAACGAGCGGCCAACTTTGAGTTCCACCAAATTAAATGATAACGACGTATTTTTTTTAAACTCCCATCTGCTATGAACTCGTGATGAACGAGCATACTGATTTGCGAAAGATATCAAACAAAACTACTAATTATTTATTCCGCCGCCGCGCTGGTTTAATTGCACACATTCACGGCTCAACCTTTCTGTGGCTAGGCTAGCCAGATAAGATGTAGGCTAACCAGCTACGAATTAGCCTTGAGTTGAACGCAATTCAAAGATATTGCAATCTGTCAAGGTCACATGCGTGTGCACACTCTGGAAGCCTGGGTTCTATTAAACGCAGACACAAAATAGAAAATGCCCCACCGCGGTGGCCCAGTGGTTAAGACGCCCGTCTACTCCGCCCAAGGATGCGGTATCGAATCCTGGCCGGGGCGGCCGCTTTTAGATGAAAGCGAAGAGGAAGGCGCCAGTGCGCTGTGCGATGAGAACGTTTGTTAAAGAACTCCAGTTGGTCGAAATTCCCCGAGCCCTTCGCTACGGCGTCTCTTATAGCCCGAGTCGCTGTCTAGATGTTAAACCTCCTAAACCAAACTAAAAAAGAAAACGATTGATGTGATTATACGCTTGCGTGTATTTCTTCGAATAGAATATTCTTTTTTTTTTTCTCACGGCTCAAGCGGCTATCATCGGGTGCTTTGAGTACAAAGGGTAGGACATCCAAAGAATCGTATCAGTTGCAGAGGAAAAAAAGTGTAGAGAGGAGGTTAGCCGCCAACAAAACGTCAGAGAACAGATGATCTAAGAGTTTTGGAGAGGAGAGAAAAGATGAAGCAGCACGAACACAAGAAAAAGAAGAATTAGAGACTGAAGACAGCACCGTCGTCCTACTCGTCGAAACATGAAGCAAACAGAAGAGTAAAGAGCAAAGGAGGAGAACAGAGAATTTTAGCCGTGGCTAACCTCTTCTTCTTGTGTTTCGACGTCCCAGGTTTTGTTCTTGCGAGGCTGAAGAAGCAACAGGGATAAGGCATTTCAGAAACGTTGGACCATACTCCGTAGTGCACTGGCTCTGGCGATATACTTAGGGTATGTGGAGGTTAAACTGGGGTATGTGGCTCCGTTAAGCGGACAACATACCCTGATATATAAGAGAGAACTTTGGGTAAAATCAGGGTAAACAAAACAGAGCTTACGGCCGTGCTGTGGATCTGAAAGTGATTAGAAGACAAGAAGCACTTGATAAATTTAAGGGTTGTTGTAAGCGTCCAATATTAGGAATAAACTTAATCTACACAAAGGACAGTCAACAGTCACGCGATGGCACATAAAAAGGTGAACATGAGCTGCTTAAAGCAGAGTTCCATCCGCTTGCTGGATGGGAAATCCCCTGATACATATTTCCTTGTGGAGTACAAGCTATACAAATTACTTGACGAATCACCTGATTTGAGAGCACGCAACTTGGTGGGGATCAATAAATCAAAATTATTGCTGCAGATAAACTTTCTGCCTCTCTGTGGGTAAACGTATTTATAAACTCTAGGTGCGCGCAGATTTCTTTGAAACGGAAGCTATTTATGAACGCAATGTTTTTCTCACGGCGCAAACAATTGCTATCCGCAGATTCGCAGATTCTTCCTTGGAAGGGTCGCAGGTTCTTACTGTGAACGTTTTTGCTATCACCAGAGACCCTCTCCGTTGGTGTTTCTATGGCAATTTTAACTGCAAGAGGTAAAACTATTTCTTTCAAGATTTGCATTCCTTTTTTCAACATTTTTTTTTTTCACCTGAATGTTTACAGTATCGTCGCATATTGGCCAAGTTGATTGTCCATAGTGGATGGAAGTTTTTGCACACACACTGCGCCTGTGTGTCCCCTCTTTGTGCAATATGTTGCGAGTGGGAAAGTTTCAACAATTTGTGAATATTTGCACAACAGCATTTTACAATATTTAACAGTCGACGCACAATGGAGCCATATTGTTGTAGCGCTACATCTCTTTGTTTCGTTTTCACTTTTGCGAATGTGTTGTTAATATTTAAGATCGTTGTGTTTTTTACAGCATTGATGTACTTCTATATTGTGTGCCCACGCTGAAAAGGTCCTGTAAAAAATCTCAGTATCAATAAATAAGAAAAAATAAATAAATAAAATTTATAAATTAAAGTTAGTGTCCAAGAAGGCGTGACTTGTTTCCTCTGCTGAAAAATGCGAAAAATGTGTGTGGCTGAGAAAAATAACTTCAAAATTGTGTGCCCTTCCTTTCACTCTCGCGACGTCGACACTAGGAAGGACTCTGTTTCCAATGTTGTGAACTGAATGATGCCACAGCATCATCTAACGGATGAGCGAACAAATTGCTTGTTTTACGTTTTACTTTACGTGTTCAATTCTGCGAGATCTACCTGTCATATCAAAGCCGGAATTTTGATTTATGGCCTTTGTCAAACTTGCAAAAGCTCCCTTTTTAACGGGCGTAGTCCCTTTGGTTTTAAACCATCACAGTTCATTGATAGAGGCCAAATTCAGATTGTGTGCATTACCTTTTAAGCTAGGCGAGATAGCAAAGCGAAGGCATATATGAGCGAGTGAAAAGAAGACTTCTCAATTGTCCCGCATGTTCGTTCAAAGACTTATACTTACCTATAGGAGTAAAAAAACGCTTTCCCGACTAGTGGCCATTGATGTATATTTAAGAATAGTAAGGTCTGCTTAAAATATTTTGCTTCTCGGGGAATGCATGCCAATTTGTGCAAATGCTCAAGTGGTAGGAGCACCAAGTTAGGAAAACTTTACGAGATTCGAGGACAGCCAGTCGCTTTTCTCTCAGTCACCAGCTATTTAAACATAGGCGAGTTCATTGGATGAGAAGAGTGAAAGGTTATCTAGACTGAATGCGGACGAATAGCGCAAGCATGAGCAGAAGCAGCAGCTACTACAAGGAAAACTTGTTTTTTTTTTCTTTAGTATAGTTGGTTATCTTTCACAAAGGAGCATCGTATAGACAAACGTCCGAGGATCCTAAACTCTCTCTTGCACCTTGCTAGAGCAAGGTGCAAGAGAGAGTTTATAGTTGGCGGCGAACAGCTGTATTTTTCGCTTCCGCCTAAAATAGCAGTTTCGAAGACAGGACTTGATTCATACCCCCGCGCGCAAAAACATCTGGAACAATTCTCTCCTCTTTCTCCTTCCAGGTTTTTTGCATAGCCTAAAAGTCTTGTAAAAGTGGCAGCCAAATGTATAGCGCAAATTAATTCACGCCATTTTTTATGTCCCGTGGGAACACCTCTGCAGCATTCTTTTATGTTGCGAAACCCAGCCAGAATCCCCGAACATGTTTTCACATCTAGGAACATTTTCAAAGCCATATTCTCCATGACACTTCTGAGCACTAACCACCCTTGCTGTTCATGTTTCATTTTGTGAATACAATGTGCATGTCATTGTTGCGTCCACACTGCATGCTCTGTTATAGCGTACACATCAGCAAATGTTTTAAACTGATGAGTGTTACGCATGCACAGCTTTTGAGCAGCGCTGTTCACGAGCCAAAAGCCTCTGTTGCGATCGCTGTGCCCAGGATTCATCGGCCTGTTTTTCCAACTTCCTGCCGCGCCGTTACTCCTAACTTACCACTGCCTTCGCACCCGAGGGAGTACAAACTTGAGCTATGCTAAGCCGTGGTACAATTTCAGCTTTTCCCGAGGAGGCCGCCTCCTCCAGAGATTACCATAAATCACCTTCCACACCATTTCCCTCCTTCTAGCGACGAGGGTAGATGCATTTGATGATGTAGCTTGGTGGTCGTATAAACGCCGCAAGAGAGCTCCACGAAACGAATTTGACTGCTCTAGTGTGGCGCTACCAAGCCCATATCGGGACGGGCGAAGAACGATGAGCAAAGATGAAGATGCGGTTTCTCGGGACAAGCCATAGATGCGTCGCCGACGTGACTGATAACTCACTTCATGTCAGCATCGAACGACGTATTTGCGTTGAGTTAGGTTTATCATTATTCATCTTAGCAGTAATCAAAATGTGCTTATAAAACGCTTACTCCCTGTCGCACAGTACGATAGTTTCCCTTTCTGGTATGACGCTTTTACCGACAACTACGTGGTCAGCATCGAACGACGTATTTGCGTTGAGTTAAGTTTATTATTATTCATCTTAGCAGTAATCAAAATGTGCTTATAAAACGCTCACCCCCTGTCGCACAGTACGATAGTTTCCCTTTCTGGTATGACGCTTTTACCGACAACTACGCGGTCAAATTTGCAAGCGAAGTTATCTGTTCATGCTCTTTATTTTAGGAAATTGTGTTCTTCTGTGGGTGTTTGGAGAGCTTAAATTTATCGTCAAGCCACCGATATAAGCGTAATATGTAGGTTAGGATCTTAGAAGTACTTATAAAAATATTCTGCGCCAAAATAATATTAATTTCTAATACATTAAAACTTGACGCGAATGATGCCTCGAAGATGTTGTTACAAAGAAGTTTTGTATTTGTCGACGATATTTAAAAAACGTATTCATTGCTTTTATTTTACACACTTGTACCAATTTCCAACGATAGCATCAAACACAGTACAGATATAAGCAATGAGGAAAGGCAAGTTAATGCTAAAAAAAATTACGACTGAGTGTAAGTATTAAAACAAAAAACTACGCTTTCTAGGATATTGAAACTTTTTTATTGAGTGCGTTGGCTCAATGAAAACAGCAAACGAATTCTAGGCGCGGCACATTTTTATTCCAGGATCACAATTCTATTTCTGCATCTAACTACATAGGTGTCTTACCCCAGTGCTAATTCCAGCGCTGTGCTTCAGGCCTCTTGTATAAAAAATCCGGAGGACACCTCAACTTCATATTTCAGAGCATGACATGACCGCGTTAATATTTTTCGTCTGCGGTGACTCCCATTGCGGAGCCTTCTTCGTGTACATGCGCATTACTTATTTACTTAATCTCTTAATCACTAATCCTTTAACTTGTGCATGTTTGCTCTGACACTTATCATTACCGTACATTCGTAAGCTACCGCTATATGCGAAAAGCCATCCGACATAGACATAAAGCTTCACTTAACCAAGTCGTAGGAACGGGACCTGCTTGAAGTAAGAGTAGCCTGTCTGACTCTGTATCCGAGGGCCCCGATGGGTTCGATTGCCACCTTAGACCAGCCACCCGAGATGGAAGCTCCTGCCACTAATCAGGGCCTGGTCGTGTCAGCTGTCAGCTGTCAGCTACCACCGGCCAGAACCATCATGGTCGTGGTTTACTACTAACTACGTTGAGAACGCCTGGTTTTCTGGAGAATGAGGCCTTAACGTTGGTGGTTTAGAAAGTTTAAAAAGTTTAAAAAGTGTGCAAGAAAAATGTAAAATTTTAAACAATCGCAAAAAGGTCGAAGACACATCATCTCTGCTTCTCTCGTGGCCCACTTTTTTCTTGCCATAGGTTTGAACGCACATTCGCTAAGGGATATTATGAGTACTATTTTTTAAATCTCCCCTTCCTTTAACTAACCTGCGTCGTACTGCTCCGTAGAACGTTTTGAAGTCTTTTAACAAATGTTGTAGTAGTTCAAAGGTTCAAGTCTAAATTTATGCCGCATAGACCGGTCTATTATAAAGCCGTTTTTCTTTACGAATCCCGTGGGTAATTGGGATGGGCTCTTTTAAAGTGCCGCTTAAGTGGCTTTGGAATTTGACGATCTTAAAGAGGTCGGAGGTGTTACATTTTCAGAGAAAGCATACGAACTCATCTTTTGGCTAGTACTTCAAATGGTGATAAAACCACAGATGATTACTTATTCAGCTTTCAGGCTCCCCCGCAGTGCACATCGCCAGAGGGGGATGCATGATGACGTAATTCATTGTGGCGGTACATGGCCAACTCACAAACGCCTACTCTGAAAGAAAAAAATAACAGCACTACCAGAAAAGCCTGCGAATATTTCTTTGACGGCGTCCTATAGGTACGTGGCCGAGTGCGAGTACAGACAGCGGAAAACTAAATTTCATCATCCTTGACGTCACCACAGAGCTCATCTAACTCCTCTCCCGCTGTAAAGAGAAGCCTGAATTTTATTCGGTAATTGCACCGCAATCTTAAATACCATCGCAAAAACACTTGGCATAGTTATCGTAAAGGCTACATAGGACTAAAACTTTTTGAATATCTTCAAATTATCAAACCATGATTCCGTTACCCTTGAAGAGAGCATATGACCTTTATTTGTCATGAAAGTGGAATATTTTTATGCTTTTTGAATGCCAGCTTAAGTATACTTGAGGAGATCTCCTGCGAACAGCGCTCGAAAAACCACAAACGAACTTTCCATTTTACCGCCACCCACTAATATTCACAAATGGAGCAGCCTTGCCAAACATGCAAATTGTGTATTTGCACAATCTGCACATTCAATGCTTTTGTCTAGGATTGTCACAGCTCAGCAAAGAAACCGTATTCGAAGAAAATATGATAGAATAAAATGCTGACAAAGGTATTATGGATGTTATATTGCAGCCGAAATCACAACGCTAGACAGCATCACATGCAACAAAGCACTGCAAAAAAGATCAAAATGGGAAAAACCTATTCTTGACTTCAGCAAATCAAATTCAGCAAATGAAAGTTTTGCACGTCTTTGTTTTATACACCAGACATTTTGTCTTAACTGCAATAAGTAGCCGCTCTAGATAGTCATCATTTTATAAAAAGCGATCACATTTGTGAAATTATTTATATTTTCATTGCATCTGCGAAGGCCATTTGTACTACGCGTTCTAGTGCTGATTAAAGTGCTGCTGTTGATGACATATCCATAGCTAAAATTATAGATTTTAGTGCTTTAATAAACATTTAGCGTTCATGGATAGCACACCTATGCGCTTTAGTGGGCATGGCTTCGGCTGCTGAGTTCCAAGTCACAGGTTCGAAACTTGGCCGCAGCAGTCGCTTTTCAATGGAGACGAGATGCAAAACTACCGTGCACTTTGCGAAGCCGCAGATGATCGAAGCTCTAATTTTTCACAATGCTTTAAAAAGTTGCGCACAAGATAACATAATACAGTACTACATCAATATTCCTAGCTCGGATAGTTTTCTAAGGATAATTAGGTCCACTGTAAGGGGCCTATACACAATGATTTCTCAACCATTGTTGATCCAATTTTTAATTTCGCTTGCAGAAATGAAACAACTGAAAATGGGGAAATAACAACTCTTGCGAATGGCTTCTAAGAAAATGTGAGTTCTCGGTGACGGAATTAGTGTACGATTGCACAAACCAATGACTACGCAACTGCAAGGTCTCAGAAAAAAATGAAAGTTTTTTAAAGTTCTGACGTGGGTCACGGATGAAAAAAATAAGTGCGCTCTATAAAAGTTACGATATAGCATAAAAAAGGAATAAAAACAAGTACACACTAAATACTGAACCGTATAAGAAATCCAATAATGCACACACGGTGGAAGAGCGATAAGCCATTTCAAAAGTTTACCATAAAATTACTACTCTTAGAGGGGAGAACCCAGACGGGGGCAGAAACTAGAGCATTGAATATAACTTTTTTTATGCAGATAGCTACTTTAGATGTTTTTAAGGTCATCTGTCTTTGTGTTTCTTTTACAAAATTTGTGCGCGTTCCTTGACAGAAAAATTGTGCATGCGTTGACCTGTTTTTGGCTTAAGGCGGCTTCACTACAGAAGCCGAAGTAGCTGAAAGCCAAAGTTTTAGCTTTGCCGAGATGTCTGCGTACACGGTTCATAGTGCAGTCATCCGTCAAGTCATAATTACGGGGTATTGTTTGTACGCTGTCGAACAAAGTTGAACGGGAAGCGTCTTTGATAAATTATCGTTGAAATAAATGAAAGATTGACTAGCGGACTGAGTCTCCCCCCTCAACCCTTGTTCGATTTCCTTTGACTTTGCTTACCGATCGTCCACACTTGATCCTACCCTGGATCCGGCATGCCTGCGATGTTACTAAAGCCTTGTGTTAGCCACCAGCTTAAAGGTTCGAAATTCAGTCCTTTTACATGTTCACCTGCTGGGAGCTTTGCATATTTTATGCCTCTTAAGTTGTGAATAATTATTAAAATATAATGTCAAGTGATGCTATCAACCAAAGATGTTAGTTAAAATATTTGGCGCCCAACCCAGAAAATGCATTCTCGCGCACTTTTTTGTTTTCTTGACGCTTCGTAACCATGAGTGTAAATACATTTATTTTAAACATGCATTTTGTAATCACCTCTTAATATGCAGCGTTCTATGCGTCGTTAGATTCCTCATCCGCCGCTGACAAAATGAAGATGACAAGTCACAGCACCATAGGCGCCTTGCGCTAGTAACATTTTTGTTGGACCGCCTGCCCTTTAGATATTTAGTCTTTAAGAAAAGCAGCCAAAACTCAACTGGTAGTGGATAAAATTGTAAGACAGTCCACCGTTGCTGCCGTCAACAGCTGCATTGATATGTACCGGTGCTGACAAAAGTAAACGGAGCATGCTATTTCCTTCAAAACTTTTTCGCGCTTTGCATAATTGAAGCTGGCAGTAATAGTACGTGCGAACCGGTAGTTGACGCCAGTGACCTTTCACTGAGAGATATTGTTTTTTTGTTTGTTGTTTTTTTATCTCCGGTGCAGAAGGCGCTATTTTAAGGTGAACAGAAAAGCCTGCTCCATTTAATTTTGTCCGCACTTGTTCGTATAGCTCTGTTAGCACAGAAGAACTTCAGGGAAGGGATTTCCCCACCATTGGCGAGTACTATGCTCAAAAGGGACGTGCTTGTGAGAAAGATCGCATTTTGAATGTCTTTTTGCAAATTATACATCTCTTAAGCAGCTTCAGTGCTTGCCGCAGAGCGCGCTTTGCCGCAAGCATGCAATTAGTGCGACAAAGCTTGCCTGCCAGAGTACTACATGAACGGGAGCGTCGGCTGCTGGAAGGCAACGGGACGAATGTACGGCGTTAATCTGGTGGTGTCTCATTAAGCTGACTGTTTAGGTGTAGCTTTCACATTTTCGAGTCACAATTATGTGGAAAAAAAAATGTGGTTCAATCTGCAGCAAATCATTTTTTCCACCCCTTCACCTCTTGCCCCCACATACACAACATATGCGACTAAATTTAGCAATGCGGTTTTCGCACCTGTATGTCGGAAAGAAACATTAACAGCAGCCTGCAACTTCCGCCCATATTCACCATCTATTGTACTTTAATCCACACCCTACCGGTTTACTATCGGAGCAGGAAAGCCGAGCTCTACGTAAAGAGGTGTGGTTGCCACACACATCCCGCCAAGTTTTCTGTTCCGCTGCTTCTTGTTGAGAGCACTGTACTTCATTATACTAGTCGCTAGTCGAATATCAATGAGCGAGTATAAGTAGTAAGTGGACGAGCAACGACATGGCGATGAGGAACGTTAAGTTTTCCGTTAGTTGCGTTCATACTTTTGTTGATGGTGAATCATGCCTAGTACACACTTCGCATTCAAAAACAAACAAAATAAACTTACGACAAATAAATATGACAAAAAAAACAGTATATACTGCGACCTCAAGGGAGCCAAATAATTGCAGTAGAATCTGAAAGACACTAGCCGCGTAGTTCGGACGTCAACGAAGTCAGCTGGCCATAGAATACTCACGTGGAAGATGTTGATCGATTTGCGAAACTCCTCCGGGCGGAGCTTGCTCCGCGAGAGGTAGTTGACGAGTGTGAACTCAAGAAGAGCGCCGAAGACCATGACGGAGCAGGCGCCTATCCAGACGTCGATGGCCTTGATGTAGGACACGGGCGGCAGCTGGGTGCGCACACCGGACGCGACAGTAGTCATGGTGAGCAACGTGGTGACTCCGAGGGTGACTCGCGCGGGAGTCGCATCCACGTTGAGCCAGAAGGAGACCCACGAGATCATGACGATGAGGAACGTAGGCAAGTACGTCTGGATCAAGTGGTAGCCGTTCTGGCGTTCTAGCGTGAACGTGGCATTCAGGAAGCTGAACACGCCTGCGCACAAGATTGACAGGTGATTTGCGATACACGCCACGAAGCTAAGTCGAAATTTAAGCTTATTGGCGCCCAGTTTCTGCAGGTTAGAATATGGTGGCGCGACATCTGAGCGGTTCTTTTCGCTTGTAGCGTTCAGAAGAAATATTTCTGACACTAGGGATGCATGGGTGCGTTAAATGCCTCTGAACCGAATGCGTTCTGATCATCTGAAAGTACTGCGCAGCTACACGAGGTGAATCAATAACGACATGCGGTTCTAATACATTTTCTGCCAACGAAACGACACGGACACATTGAAAGTTTTACTCCTTCGTGTCCACTGTCTGTGCAACAGCACATGCTAAAGAAAAGTTCCAGTAAAAGGCGCTTTCAGTATAGAACTCTCAAAATTTAGTTATGCGGCCCAATTAGATAAATTATCGGCTAAAAAAGTTTACGTGATACTGTTTTCAAAACAAAAAATGAAAAAGGACGCTTCTCAGTAATGTGACCGAGCCGCCTGAAATATACCAGTGTATGGAGACATTAACTTGCTCTATCGGCTGGTAACAAAATCAAGCGACTGAGTCGCCACTTGAGCTATATTTTGTTTTTGTGAACACAAGTCCCGTAAACGTTTGCGGCCGGTAGTACATAGCAACCCATATGATGGTTATGTTTGATCTCGTTGGCTGCGGTTGTTGCCTTTCTGTAGTATGAAAGTCATAATGCTTACTAGGGGCCATCCTGAAACTTAATTCGCAATCCGCGTTGCTTCTTTCATATCCATTGGCAGGTGCTACAAGCGAACAAAACAAACCAACAGAAACTATGAACTTGCCTTTAGCAACGCCACTGCAATAAATCCAGCTAATTTTGTGTTTGCCGACTGCTTTTATTTATCATCGTGAAGCGCCACGGAATAGACCGATCCCACCGGCCAGTTTCACAACGCCACCGCTCTCGCGGTGCATGCTGGCACATGTAGTCAACCAGACACTCCAGCCGCCCGGAGAGCCTACTCACCGTGTTTCCCAACTATTTTTAGCTCGTGTGTATGCCGCAGTGCATTAGGAAAATTCACCTGTCTCGTTCCTGGACGCTATAACAGCACATGGTACATATATTAGTCTAGTATGTATTTAGGCAAGAGCTTATAAAGCCCGTTCAGCCGATGGCGTTGTAGTCAGAGCTTTGGGAATAGTATACGGCTCTGGTTGTAGTAGTAGAAGTAGTAGACGAAGTTGTCTGCGCTGTATGTCGAAAATAAGGAGCGCTGCGTAAAAATCCGCATCATGGTAATTTGTCCTTCCAGTTTGATAATTGATTGGTGTTTGATAGGCGACGACGAGCTATTGAATCAATGTGATTCCATAGCTCCATAAATAAGGAAATAAGGAATAAATGCGATTCCATAGCTCCATTCCATAAATAAGGAAATAGGAAAAATTGGAAAATAGGTGGTTCAAGTCTCAAAACGCTTAGAATGAAAAGCCAATTTGATGATGCTAACTTAGAAACTGTAGTGCATATTGCCACTTATTAGTTGAAATAACAGAAAAATGAAAACTTGTGTCCAATTATCTAAATTAAATGCCAGTGCTAGATGGTGATGTTTATGAAAATTTAGAATGTTTAATTAAATTGAAAAAAAATCAAACATTAGAAAAATGAAGCCTGAAAGATGTCAAAATTGTCACAATGAAAAGCCAATGCTTGATCATGTGACATAAGAACATTTAGTGCGTGAATGATGAAAGAATTTTTAATAAATAAAAAAGTGAGAAATTGAAAAAATAACCGGGGTTTTAGGTGCTAAAATTTTGAGACCAAAAAGCCAATGCTTGATGATTGCAAGGAAGGAAATTTAGTGTGTAATTGATCAAATAAGTAATTTCAATACTTTAAAATTACGAATTAGAAAAAGGGAGTTGAAAGGTGTTAAAATGCTTGGAATAAAAAGCCAATGCGTATTGATACTAATTAGGAAAATTTAAAGTCTAATTGGTTAAGAACTGAATTGAAAAAGTAAAAATCCGAAAAAGGGTGTCCAAAGGTGTCAACATGGCGGGGTATGAAAACTCAAAACTAAATGGCGCTAAATAAAAAATTTTAGAGAGTGTAATTGATAAAATAATTATTTGAAATAATTGAAAATCTTGTATTATTACAAAATGCGGCTCAATGTATCAAAATCAGTTCGGCATATGCACTTTTCTATTTCATACAGTCATTGCAACTTTTAGTTGGTCACTTATAAACTATTTTTTCCATTACCATCCTCAAGCATTTATCTTTCATTATGTGTATTTGACCACTCTTCATAATTTTTCAGTTTGTCCTTTGTTTCAAATAAATAATTGGTCAGTTTTACTCCCTAAATTATCTTCATTAGTTATTATGTCAGGCATAGACTTTTCGTTCTATGCCATAGCACCTTTGAACCCAATTTTTATTTTTTATTTTTTGTTATTTTAAATATTTGATCAATTACATACTTTAGGTTTTCTTTATTTGATAATCAAGCTTGGCTTTTCATTTGCGCATTTTGACACTTTTGAAATCTTTTTCCAATTTCTCATTTTTTCAATTAGTTCACTTAGTAATTGATCAATTACATATTCTAAATTTTCTATTAGCATCGTCATGCATCGGCTTTTAATTCTCAGCATCTTGACACCATTTCACCCCTTTTATCTAATTCATTCATTTTTATTTTCTTTATTTTATCAATTAATTACAATAATTTCTTTACCTAACTATCGCCTATCACACTCTAATCAACCATCAATCACCAGAACCACATAATTATTTTGAAACGATTTTGTACGCAGCCCTCGATTATTTCCGACAAGCTCTTCATAACTAGACGAGGCTACTGGTTAAAAACGAAACAAAATTAAGGCCCTTAGAACGCTAGCTTTGCATGTAACAGTCACTGTAAATTTGTGAAATAATGACAACGAATTTTCCTCTGCAGTGAGGTATGGGAAATGTGCGTTGATTCCTGTGGACCGGAGTTTTAAATAGTGCCGTCGCATGTGCGCACGCTGACCAGCCGACAGCCGACTACAACAAACATGGCGGTGGTGCAACTTCCGGAAAACCAGCGCATGCGCATATCGGTCGGTGGGATCAGTCTATTCTATCATGTCGAAATGATATTTAGTTTCAAATAGTCGTTTTGGGTCAAATATTTTTTCGCGATATATGTATGTACGTGTAGCAGACGTTCTCACGTGTACAGCACCTCTTAGAAGTTCATTTGAACATCTCAAGAGGCATGGAAGTTGGCAGCCCTTCGGGTTTTGAACCAATTTGAGTGCACAATGTCAATTCATTCATCTTTCCGCAGAGTTCTGCAACTGATATTTTTACTCCTGCCCTTCTAGCAATGGGTTCAAAAACTGGTCACCTTCAACAAGAAGTTCTAAAGAAACATTATTGATAGATTTTAGCATTGGTCTTCGGAGCTACTGACTTTTTAACATTACCGATACTACTACGACTGTAAGTTCCTCGCTCCAGTAGCGACAAAGTTTGTCTGAACAGTCTTGTGAAGCTGTAAAACGAACAACACTTAAAAAGATGTGCATGCCTTATAAATACAGCTCATGTCCAGGTGATATAAGTGAAAACGCTTGCGCATGAGAATGTCATTGGTAATTATCTTGAAGGCACTCAGGGACAGCTAAAAAATCTCACAAGATGTGGAAGCGCACAAAATATACAGGGTCATTCAGTCTTAGAGCGAACACGCTAGGAGGTGCTCGCTCCCTACTGAGCACCTTCGCGACCGGTCTAGAATCAAAGTAAAGCGCAGTTTCAACTAAACATAATTTATTATATTAATTTAATAAATTTAATTTGAAGTCCGTCATTTCCCGTGCGTCCGTGTCGGACATAGTGACTCTTCAAAGACCGCAACCACCGGACTGAGTGTTCCCCCTAAAATGGAACGATCGTGCACCTCTTGTGTGAGGTTGCCAAACTGACACAGCCTACGCCAAGTCGAGTCTTCGTACATTTGAGAGCACTAAATCCAAATGCACTTGAAAAATTGATGAAAAAGCCTCTTCAGATGCATACGTCGCACGGCTAAATGTTATACTTTTTATGGTGTTTTTCGGACTGTTTACGTTATAATTGTAACCGAAGCACAAAAATCGGTTGCCTGAAAGGAATTCAGTGAATAGTTTTGGAGGCGTACCTGTGTCGATGGCCCTGTTGTAGTGTCCATATGAGTTGTGCACAAGGTCAAACTCAGGGATTTCGATTGGGCGTTCGAGCACAATGGGATCCGTGTCTTGCCATGATATAGCCGTTTGTTCGATAGTTTGGGCGTCTGCGAAGGGAACAAACAGTTTGTTTGAAGATGAATCTATGAACGCATAATAGCATCACTGGAGACACTTTTATCGAGCGACCGAGATTTGCGTTGCGGAATAGGCACGCATGCGTCTATAAAAGCTTGCATAAATGTGAATGACCAGTCTGCGTATAAACTCAAGGGGACAGAAGAGTTTCACTACTTGAAAATTTTAATAAATGATAAAAAAAAATGCAAGAAGGAAATTCTTATCGGAGAACTTCACTCCTCCCTATCGTGTTGCAGTGCACATTGCGTATAACGCTGCAGAAAAAATGTTATCTGCAACTTAGTTCCGGCTTCGAGCTAACACTTCCTAACTATCTCTGCGTAACTCTGTTCTGAGCAGGGAGCGCAGAGGAGAGCCATTGAAGTTTCTGAGTCATACCCTTGAAGGTGGAACTTAATTGTCTCCTAAATTGCTTAGTCTGGAGGAATCGCGTTAAAGAACAAGCAAATATTCGGCGCCTAGAAGAGAGAGAACATTATGGACGCCCTTAGAAAGAGGTGAAAAGAGGTGGGCGTACAGATTCAGTTCCAAGTTTATCAAATTCACGGTTTTACAGCAACCTTCGCAATTAAACGATATATAAGTCCGAAACATGCGCGTGCCTGGTGCGGCCCCATTGTCAACACTGCTGAGAATTTTTTTCTAACCTACGCAGGAAACTGCTGCACTGATGTCTGCTTCCTGTAATTATTGCACGGCGCAAGCTTGACGAGAACGCTGCAACAGCTGCCCCTTTTTGTTCTAGCCTGAACCGAGCTTTTCTTCCATGCCTTCTAGTACTGTACAAAGTAATCGATGTTTGCATACGCTAGCCGTCGATATAATTAAATCACACTTCCCACAACGCTAGGCAGGCCATATTCCGCAACACTACCGCGTAATTACGGCTCTAAGCTAATCTAGACAAACTGGTTCCAGACTGACCGAATTTCATCGGAAATAACCTAGGAAACCCAGAGCACACGGGATATCGATACCACTCACAGGGACCAAGCAGTATGTGGCAGCGTTGCGTGTCGAGGGGAAAGTGCTTGAAGGACATGAAGCAGGCAAGGCGCAGCGTGAGGCGCATGCTGAACAGGACCTCTCCGTCAGGCCCCAGCTTGACCAGCTTGTTAGGCACGGTCACGTAGTGGAAGTTGGCCTCCTTCACGTTGCGGAAGAAGAGGTCGGGCTTCCATATCTTGTTCATGATGTCCTCGCCGTTGATGGTGACAGGCGTGGTGACGCCGTACTTGCTCACGTTCAGCCGCACGTCCTGCCATGACTGGCGCAGGTAGATGTCCATGCCGTACTCCTGCGCCGTGAGACATGTATATGCAAAGTCGTTTCGCTACAAAGAAGAGTAAATCGAATGCAGGAATTGATGCTTCGAACCGATAACATATGCACTGCTGTGGTAGAGTTCAGTTCAGTTCAGTTTAGTCGTTCAGTCGTGTCCGACTCTTCGTCACCCTATGGAACATGTCACGCCACGCTTTCCGGTCTCTCACTATCTTCCTAACATCACATAACTTCATCTGCAGTGCCTCGAGGATGCCATCTAACCAACGCGTTCGCTGCCTACCCCTTCTCCGGCGACCCTCAACCTTTCCCAACATCAAATCTTTCTCCAGCGACTCCTCTCTTCTCATCAGATGACCAAAGTAGCTGAGCTTTAACTTTAAAATTTGACCCTCCAATGAGCAGTCAGGGTTTATGGTCGACAATATCGACTGATTTGATCTTCTGGCAGTCCAAGGAACTCTCAAGAGTCTTCGCCAGCACCACAATTCAAACGCGTCAATTCTTCGGCGGTCAGCCTTTTTCACAGTCCAACTCTCGCATCCATACATCACAACTGGGAAGACCATAGCACGAGTTATACGAGTTAGAGAGTTAGAGTTAGTAGCTCCGAAATATGAATATATAGTAAATAAAGAAACAAATGACCGTTGTCGATGTCGTGCCATTTTGCATGTTGTCCTTCTCCAGATGATGTTAGGCTACGGGACAGAAATCCGTAGACGTGGGTAAAATCAGCGCAGCGCAAGAAGGAAATAAAAATTTCCATTAAAACAGCGCCCCATTCCTTAACGTCAGAACTTGCTATTTTTTTTTCTAATTATTGGGGTCGGCACACTAGCAGCGACTTTAGCAGAAAACGAGGCTGCGAAACGATTCAGTCTTGTTTTAAACGCACTGAGAAGAGGCATGATTGAGCCTTACGAATCCTGCAGGTGCCACATTTTCCTCTGGCACATTACTTAACGTACAAAGCTGCTAATGTCAATAGCGCCAGCTATCTTCCGTTAGAAGTCCCGGATACGACGCAGGTTCGTTTTTTGGTAAGGCTAACAAAGCAGCTCTTCGTCCGACAAAATAATGACGGACATAAATCGTGTACCTGCTTATCCAGCGCTCAGCTCGGAGCCCAGAAATCAATATGTCAAAACAGATATTAATTTAAAAAAAGTTAGAGGCTTGCTCTTAAGACTATTTGACAGCTCAAAATGTGAAAGTATTTCTCTGTTCCGATCATTTGCTGCTCCCTGCTGCATGAGACTGCTGCGTTGCGGCGCTGGCAGGGCCATATTTCGAATACCACTGCTTGTCATGCCCCTTGCGGTGTTCAGACAAACTATTAAGCGCTGCTCAAAGATGCTAGCATGGTAGACAAGCACATATCGTAGCATAGTTGACAACCCAGCACACTGGACACGACATTTTGTCTGCTAACCCACAGAAGGTAAACATACCTGGGTTGCGGTTTCGCAACAGGTGTGATTAATGTGCTGCACATACACATAAAATCCGGAGAACATATTTTTTAAACAAAGTGTCGCTTGTGAACTAAATTGTTTTTCCACCTTATAAAAATGCACCATAAAAATCAATATGCAAGTGGAGCCTCTCTCAACACACGTGTTTCTTTTTTGCAATTTATTCACCGAAACGCACCATGCTGTTCTTCTAAGCGACGCTTAAATACTCATTGTGAGAGCAGAATGAGATATAAGAGCAATATTTTGCCACACATAGGAAGGTTACACCATCCCATCAAGAATTTAACCAAAGTACATTACGGAGATATATTTTAATTACAGGATCTCGCTCAATACTTCTCAGTAATTACATTAAAATGCAGTCATCACCAGGAACCCTGGACTTGTGTTATGTGCAGCCCTCTGTGTCACGTAATGCGAATGAGCACGTATATTATTCAAATTAAAATTCATTTATGCCTGCCATGTATAGTTACGGAGAAATTATTTTGAAGACAATATGAGAAGCGACAGGAAAGTTCTTTCCCGCTCACTTTTTTTATTCTCATTTGGTTTCATCAGGGAGACCTCAAATTATTCCAGACATGCTCGTTATCCTTCGAACGTGCTGCATTAGACCCCCAACCAGATGAGCTGCATGTTGGATCTACATAGAATGACATAGTGTGCTAAGTTGTAACGTATCAAAACAAGTGTTTGCATCAACATATATACACATACAGAGAGGCACGCATGCACAACGCGCTCGTACGTACATACGCGCGAGCACGTGTGCCAATAATGGCAACGTGCGCATGAATATTGAAATGTGGTATGCACTTATTACTAGTTTTGACTTGGAAGATTTTTTTTTTTTAATCGAGGGAAAGTTTCTATGAGTAAGATATATCAGAGGCCATGCCTTTGTGTGATCTCGCAAACTTAAAACCATACTTAATATAAAAAAACTTTCAGCAGCTGGGCTGCTACTGTACTTTTGTGGCGGTGTTATTGCTTGTGCCTTCCCTGAGGTGAACAGACTATGACGCCTCGTGAATATATGATAAATTATTCTCCACCTCACGGAAGCTCCTGGTGCCAAAAAAAAAGGAACAAATTTCTTTTTGTGTTTTTTTTTTTCTCGCGCAAAGTTAAAGCACATGTGTTGAGCTTCAATATTTACCCCGCATTGTGAAAACTTTCTAGTCAAGGCCCAGAAACGTAAATGCAACTTTAGAAACTCAAGTATGTCAGCGTGGGGCTTAAGTTTACAAAGAGCAGACGGCCAAGCAAGAAACTGAAAGGCGATATCCTCTATTCTAAAAACAGCAAGTGCAGAGGTCGTGTTTCTTTCTACGCGTATTTCTTTTTTAAGCGCTACAACCGTTGACATGATCCTATTCTTCCTGTACGCGAAATTTGCACGCATGCTTATAATACCGTCTGGTCTCTGACGTTGCCAACTACAAAGCGCCCGCCTTGTCACGACGTCTCGCGTTAGCGCCTTTGTGAGCAAGGTAAGGAGAATCAAAGCATCTCACGGAAGCGCTTTCGGCTCAACCATTGCCGCTATTTTACCTCGACGTCACCGCGAGCGTTAAAAGCATTTTGCGCGTTAAACTAGCCGCACGAATCGCCGTGACCAGTCAGCGACGTGGGGAGCATTTCACAGAAGGCCAAAGCTTATATATACATATATATATATATATATATATATATATATATATATTTTGCGTCAAAGCAAAACTATGCCTGCCGAACGGCCTAACGCGACGTTGTACAGTCGCAAGAAAAAAAAAATAAAAGGCATCAAAATGATACGCCGCCTGTAGCATCACTCGGCCGGGAAGCGACGCAGGCAAATAGACCTGGTCGCCTGTTTTCGACAGCGAAACGGCTTCCCTCAGGCGGTGGCGCGACGGCAGCCGCCTTTATTTCTGGCCGAGCGGCTGCGCGACAGGAACTATTCAGATGAGCGGCTTCTGCGAGTTCGCGCTTCGAGCCTCCGGCCCGGCAAGAAAAGTCAGTCCCCGCTGCCATTGCTGCGGGGCTCTTGCAGCGAATTCGCTGACCGCCCGACGCGTCGGCTGTTCCGGCTGTTCCGGCTTTTCCGGCTTTACCCCGCTCCCGTACCGCAGCTTCATTTCCTTGGTGCACCCGTATCGTTGCTTCCTGCACCTCGCAATGACGGCGGCGATGACGACGGGGCGGCAAAAAGCAGTTCGCGGGGCTTCTTGTGTCGCCGCGTCCGCGTGCGCTACCATAACGACGCGGCGCGAGGCGGCGATGCAGTGGTTATTGTTAAGGCTTCTCGACCTTCGCTAGCTTTGCTTGGCTCTTCTCGGAAGGCACCGGCTTTGGGCCTTGAGACGGGGACGGAGCACGCAACGCGTTTCCGCCGCATTATTTAGAGTTGTAAAATAAGGTCTTTTTATGGTACATTCGCTCGGAGCGTTTTACAGTTTAGTGCCGCTCTTACGCGTTATATGCGCCTCTGCCGTGACGCATTAAAAACGCAGTGCAATATGAACATACGCCCTCACATCCGTTATCTGTGCGCATTTTGAGTTTCTAGGCGGCGCTGACGACTTTCGACGATTTCCTCTCAATGCAAGCCGAACACTCGATGATAGTTTGGCTGGTGGGAAGCTTGCAATAAAGGTTTTTGTCGTTAACCTAAGGGGACCTAACGAGACTGCGAGAGTAAATCGATGTTCCGCTGTGCTGATAAATTAGTGCCTTCTGTTGACTACATTTTCTAAATATACACCGCCTATAGAATAGAATATATACAAAAATGAATCACAATCGTCACCGTTATCCACTGTATTAAGAAGCAAACTTTGATGGCGTTAATAGAGTTCAACGTAAAATGTAAAGCTACTTGCTTATAAATCAATGATCGGACCAAATCTTGAGCATGCATCCGCAATTTGGAATCCACAGCAAGCATACCTCATTGATTCATTAGAAGCCGTGCCAAACAGAGCTGCCCGTTTCATTCTCCGTTCATACTCGTCCTATGTTAGTGTTTCATCTCTCAAGCTACAGTCCCAATTATACAGTCTTTCCCTCCGTCGCCGCGTTCCTAGGCTGTGCCTATTTCACAAATTTTATTACTTCCAGCTCAAACAGCAGCCATACATCTGCGCACCGCCACCACGCACTTATCACCCCATTGGTCAACCGCTGAAAGTTTCACGCCAGCATGCCCCTACGACTACATTTTCCAAGTCATTTTTCCCCCAAATAGCAAGCGACTGGAACGACCTTCTCCATGAAATTGCAGCCATCAGCTGCCCAACAACCTTCCTAGATAAAGTTACATTTCACCTGTCATCATGAAAAGAAAAATGTTTTGCTTTCTCATGTTAACCCCATCCCTTAATGTAAGGGGGTATTTAAGGAAATAAAAATGAAATAAAATAAAAACGTGAATCTTATGGTATACACGAACGACGATCCACCATTCGCTTTACAATGGTAACCACAGAATTTTTTTCAGTACGGATGTCATGAGGCAGAACCGAGTGACGTGAAAACTCAATTTTTAAATCATGTTTTACTGCTATTAAGCGTCTATTTTGATAACGGGCATATACGTGATAGCCAAAACGAGATGATCATTTTATGCTAACTGGGAAATAAATAAATGGAGCCATATTCACCCTACTTTCAAAAGTAGAAGAAACCGAAAAGAGAGCAGAAAAAAAGGGAGGCGGACTACACCGCCGAGTCTCTTCTATCTCTGCAATTCTGACATTTTACTGGCTTGAAAAACAAAAGATGAAAAAGGTATGTCTGTGCTACCGTGGCAGCATAGTAGAACCTTCAAGCTTTCAGCGCCTTCTCTATCGTACTTTTATTACAAGAAGGGAAACCCAACTACAAGTCACGCAAAGTTAGGAAAGTACGTTGAGATTGCGTAGGTTGTAGGCAAGCGTGTAGTGATTGAAACCTGAGGAATGGAAAGGGTTGTACTCTATACTCTTTGTGGGAGGCCAGAAAAGCTTTCAGGCCCGTGGAAAGATACACAGGGAAACTCTGGAAGCGCATGATGCCTACGCTACGCAATGCAAAATAGGATGGCCGCATGGAACAGAGGTTGCAGCAACAGAGTGCCCGCCGAATTCTGATGAAGCGGCAGCCACCTTGCTAGAAACCGTCAGCGATTTTAAATGGTGCGCACTTCGTACCGAGGCCTTGTCTCTTTTCTCGTCCGCACTGTATTGGCGACAGGCTCCGGTAGGAAGGCAAAATTCGGCGGCTTCGTTGCTTCCTACTGGCCTCACACCAATAAAGCCGGCGGGCGACTGCGGCCCGCGGAATCTCATAGAGGCTGCAAGATAGCTCCGAACCCACCTGGCTGACTCGCTTCTCTGCGGAGAAACTGCCAAATGTCGCAAGTGCTCTCCGCGCAACGGCGTCCTATCGTCGCCTCAGAAGAGCAGCAATGTTTGCGTGGGTGTGACTGTTCGCAAAATGTCTTTGGAAGCGGAAACTTACTCTGTCTCAGAGACAAACTTCAAACGACTTCCTTGGGTATACGCAGTACTACTAGAAAGGCTGCCGGGGAGCGCTGGTCTTGTTTTGGGAGAGACTGTGCCGATTGAAAAGTTCAGTACATTGCGTAGTTTTGAATATTTTTTTTTTTCAGTTCTCCTCCGAGCAAGGAGAAAAAAATATCAAACACCTGAAAGCAGCACCAAAGTAGAAGGGCACATGAAGAGGACCAGTGATGGTGCTGTGAATTTGTTCGCCTTGTCTTTTGTCTTTTTCGCAGCGTTATGCTTTGGAAGAGCGCCAGCTCCGTCCACGTGCCTTACCTTATTCCGAAATATATTTGTAACCACCCGAAGTTTCAATAGTTATAGCGCTCCATGCTTTGATGAGCATTGCATCTCCTCATTCTATCTCGGCTGCTTGGGACGAGTTAAAAAACAAAAGATGAAATCGAACAATCTTCTCACGTTCATTTGCATTTCCAAGCCTGTTAAAGGCCCGTGCCGGGACTCGAAAATAATGCTATGTCCTCCATCGTACCGTGCATTGAAGCGGGATGTTGACAAATGAGTTTGCATAAACATGGCCTCTGTACATTTTTACAAATCCGCAGGGACGTGAAGGCTCATCTTACTGCGCTACTTGTTAAAGTGAACGCTCCCCGCTTCTACGCAGTAGTATATGTCGCCGTGGCTGTCTAGCGACCCCAGAGTGGGCACGAGAACGACTAATGCCACACGGCCGCGTCATAACGTGCTCAGCTGGCCACTATGCCCCAATGACAGTTGACTATTCCTCCCACACTGGAGAACCCGAGGGACATTTCGAACGCTTCCGGGAGCTTTGATCAGGCTAATGGCCCCGTAACTTAACATAGGCCTGTTCCGGGGGGAGCAAATACTATATAGGCGTGTATTCTGAAGGGCAGAGTTTTTGGTGCGCTCTTGGTTAAGAACTGGCTGCAATTGTTGCTTTGGCTGTGGAGCCACATGTTCAGAAGCTCTGGAGAGAGCGTTGCTGGGTAACAGACCTTTTGGAGTGATGAACATATTTGTGCCAGTATATGTACACAGAGGCTTATCATCACCTAGCGTTTTCTTGAACACCAAGTGCCGCAGCCGGAGCCCCTCGTAGACTGCCCATGACAATAATCGCTTCGGGGAGTCAACATATGGAAATCAGACGGAAAGCCTGAATACCAGTTTCTCAGTCTTCTGCGAAAAGCGTAAAAAAAAAAACTTTAAGAATAGCCCCATAGGAGTGAAGAAACTCCAAGCCTCACATGGGGTAAGAACCGCGCAGAGTACAAGGTGCGAGTGTTAAACAAGAGATATTACTTGCGTAATTCAAAGAAATACCACTATTGTTTTAAAGATAATTTGTTGCAGTAAGAATTCAACTGAGTACAAGCTTCAAAAGTTTCAAGCGCCCTCTCCACCTGCTAGAAAAGCAGTTTTTTCCTACTGTACTGAACGGCGAAGAGGCCTGAGAACCACTGAATGACGTTTAAGAAGCCTCCGACGTCCGAAATTGTTTTTTTGTTTTTATTTCAGCTTCCTTTGGGACGAACGTCATGGAGGCACCAGTTCCAATAAACCAGGAGTTCAAATTAGGCAAGCTTATCTACTGTACAGCTGTTACTTCTAAACGATTGGACTCTTCGCCTGATGTTGGCCACAGAAGATCTCCCGCATCTCAGTCTCGCCTCGCCATTTTTTTTAATATTGCCACGTGCCTAGCGCCGCGCCACAGCCGTTTTTGGGGCCGACGACGACGAAGCGGTGGTTGGCACGAGCGGCGCGCTGGTGCTGGACTCTGTGACTCTGTGTTCGGAACGACAAACCGACCTTATTCTCGGGTCCTCGGCTACGTGTACTCTCACGGCTTCCTCTGACTTCAGTCGTGACGCTGGTGGAGGTGCCATCGATGATCCCTTCTCCTGCGGACGACCCTACGCGGCCGCCTCTCGTGACCACTCCTGTTCACCGTACCAGCCGACGGCTCCGAGGCTTGTCCCCCGAGGCCCTCCCTCTTGACGAAGAGACTCTGGCTGTGGCAACGACACCGCCCGCCCGTACCATGACTGTCCCTTCCACCCCTTCGTCCTATCTCATCCTTCAGACCCCACGTACCCCTAAACCATTTCACGGTGAGCAGTTTGAAGACGCCGAGGACTGGCTGGCTCACTATGAAAGGGTCGCGACGTTTAACGGCTGGGACGACGCTGCGAAAATGCGGAACGTCTACTTCAGCCTTGAAGACGCTGCTCGGACATGGTTCGAGAACCGCGAGGCCACATTCTCTATGTGGCCGGCCTTCCGAAGTCAGCTCCTCGGTACGTACGACAACAGTGACCGCCGAGAGAATGCCGAGCGTGCCCTGACCTCTCGAGTTCAGCGTCAGAACGAGGGGGTCGCAATGTACGTTGAAGACGTTATGCGCCTTTGCCATCGCGCCGACCCGTCTATGAGTGAGGAGAAGAAGGTTCGGCACCTGATGCACGGCGTCAAAGAACAGCTTTTTTCTGGCCCCGTGCGGAACCCGCCCACCACCGTCGCGGCGTTTCTGGCTGAAGCTGTGACCATGGAGAAACTGCTACAGCAGCGTTGCAGCCAGTACGGTCGGCTGAATTCCATCTCCACACTACCGCCGTCTGACCGAACCGACTACAATCCCGGGGCAGATATGAGCTCCCTTCGCGACCTCATTCGCACCGTTGTTCGCGAGGAGCTCCAGAAAGTTCATGGATCATTTACTCCTGGCGTAGCTTCCCTGGCCAGCATCATCCGTGAGGAGGTCCAGAACGCACTCACGCCACCAACAAGTACAGTCGTTCCACCACCACCCCCGGGCCCCGCCGAGCGGATAACTTATGCTGATGTCACACGCCGCCCAGCCCTGCTACCTACCCCTTCGCCTTACACGCAACCTCAGGTCGATGTGCACGCTGCGGCACCGCTGCCCCTTCGGGCAGATCCGCACCAGGCGCCCCGGAAAACTGATCTCTGGCGCGCTCCAGATAACCGCCCTCTCTGCTACCACTGTGGCGAGGCAGGTCACCTGTACCGGCAGTGCCCTTATCGTCAGATGGGCCTTAGGGGATTTTCCCCCGACAGCCCTCGTCCACGGCCTGGTCAGCGGCCTCAGGACATCGCCGAGTACGTCACCCGCCAGCGTACGTCACCCGCCAGTCTGCCACATTCTCCTCGTCGCGAGTCGCGCTCGCCTTCGCCTCGTCGCTCTTCACCCTCTGGGTCACGGTATACCGCTGGACGCCATGGTTCCTCGAGCCCTCATCGGGAAAACTAGCTCCGGCGACCTTTGGGGCGAGGCCGCCGCACACCGATTCGCTGTAAAGCTTCCACCGCCGCACCGCTCGATTCGCCCCGACGTCGAACGCCGAATTCCTGTCCAGTTTTCGCCGCACAGACCAGATCGCCCCGACGTCGTCCGCATCGCCGCCCAGTTATCACCGCCGTGTCGCTTAAATCGCCCCGACGCAGACCACACAACTGCCGCCCAGCTTCCGTCGCCGCACCGCTTGCTTCACTCCGACCTGCCGTCGACATTGAATTGTCCCGACGCCGACCACCCAACCGCCGTCCAGCTTCCGCCACCACACCGCTCACTTCACTCCGAACCGACGTCGACAGGCCCTGGTCTTGGCCGGGTCTCCCTGGACATCCCTATTATCGTCGACACGAAGGAGGTCAGCGCTTTAGTTGATACGGGAGCCGATTATTCTATTCCTGGCGGGCGTCTTACAAGGACACTGAAAAAGGTGATGACGCCATGGAACGGACCAGACATACGTACGGCAGGCGGACATGTGGTTGCACCACTGGGTATGTGTACAGCCCGGGTTACGGTGCGAGGCTGCACATTTGTTGCGACTTTTCTCGTTCTACGCGAATGCTCTCGTGATGTTATTCTTGGCATCGACTTCCTTCGTGAGCACGGTGCCACTATAGATCTACCGAACCGCTTGGTGACGTTTTCCGCCAAACTGGCCACTGAAAGGCATGAGTACCGCGGGTCCCACTCCACGCTGCGAGTCGCCGATGATAGCCTCACAGTGCCGCCACGCGCCAGCATCCTCGCCAGAGTTACTTGTGACGAGCCACATCACGGCCTCCGGGTTGTTGAGCCTAATGTCTCCCTCTCACTCGCCTTGGGAGTTTCTGTGGCAAGAGGTCTTTGTTTCCTTCGTGGAAAAGAGACGGAGGTACTTGTCACCAATTTCTCCAATGAACATCGACATCTGTTCCGTGGCACTGCCATTGCTTACGTCGACCATCTGCACGAAGTCGCCGAATGTTTTGCTTCAGAGGAAGCTGCGCCTAGCACTGAACCGGATGATGCCGTACACGCTGTCGACATCAATTCTAGCCTTTCCTCCGTTGAAAAGAGGCAACTCCGAGATCTATTGCTGGAGTTTCGTGTGTGCTTCACGTCTTCATCTAAAGTGCAGCAAACGTCGGTCATTAAACACCGGATTATCACGCATGAAGGCACTCGACCCATCCATCAGCAGCCCTATCGTGTGTCGCCTCGGGAGAGAGACGCTATCCAACAGCAAGTCAAGGAGATGCTCGCCGATGGCGTCATTCAACCTTCAAGCAGCCCATGGTCGTCGCCTGTAGTCCTCGTTAAAAAGAAAGACGGAACACTTCGTTTCTGCGTTGACTATCGGAAACTTAACAGTATGACAAAGAAAGACGTCTATCCGTTGCCACGGATTGATGACTCTCTCGACCGACTTCGCCGAGCCAAGTACTTCTCCTCCATTGACCTCAGGAGTGGTTATTGGCAAATTGAAGTTGATGAGAAGGACTGTGAAAAAACTGCCTTCGTAACACCAGATCGGCTCTATGAATTCCGCGTCCTCCCGTTCGGGCTCTGGTGTGCTCCTGCCACCTTCCAGCGGATGATGGACACTGTGCTCACAGGTCTTAAGTGGCAGACGTGCCTTGTTTATCTCGACGACGTGATAATTTTTTCACCGACGTTCACGGAACACCTGCGCCGCCTGAGAACTGTTCTCGAAGCTGTCCGGTCTGCCAACCTTTCTCTCAAGCCTCAAAAGTGCCACTTCGGGTTCACCGAATTGAAGTTTCTTGGGCACATCATGAGTGCTGATGGCATCCGAGCTGACCCTGAGAAACTTGCTGCCGTTGCTGCCTTTCCCTTCCCCGTCCACAAAAAAGCATTCCGACGGTTTTTGGGGCTGTGCTCCTATTATCGTCGCTTTATCAAAAACTTTGCACAGATGGCCAGCCCTCTGACTCTCCTGACTCGAGATGACACATCATTTTCCTGGGGCGCCGAGCAGCAGATGGCTTTCGACGAGTTACGACGCCGGCTCCAGTCACCCCCGATCCTGGCACATTTCGATGATGATGCCGACACAGAATTACACACGGACGCGAGCAACGTCGGCCTTGGTGCCGTTCTAGTTCAGCACCAAGACGGGGTCGAGAAAGTATTTGCCCACGCCAGCCGTGCACTTTCCCGTACTGAGTGTAACTATTCCACCACTGAAAAAGAATGTTTGGCGGTAGTATGGGCCGCTGCCAAGTTCCGCCCGTACCTATATGGCCGACCGTTTCGCGTCATCACTGACCATCACTCGTTGTGTTGGCTGAAAAACTTAAAGGATCCTTGTGGCCGCTTAGCACATTGAGCATTGCGCCTACAGGAGTTCGATTTTGATGTTATTTATAAGTGTGGTCGGAAGCACACCGATGCTGATAGCCTGTCACGCGCGCCCGTCTTCCCTCCTTCGTCAGATGCCACCGACGACGATAGCTTCCTCGGAGCAGTCACTACGTCCGATCTCGCCTGCAAACAGCGTGCCGACGGCGAGCTGCGACTGATTATTGACCATCTTGAAGGTGGGCATCCTACAATACCCCGGTACCTTGCTCGGGAGTTGTCGTCGTATTGCCTCGGCAATGGGGTGCTTTATAAGAAGAATTCTATGTCGAGTGCGAAAACATACCTGCTAGTCATACCAGCTGATCTAAGGCACGAAATCCTCCTGGCCTGCCACGACGAACCAACTTCAGGGCATCTTGGCTTTGCACGCACCCTAAACCGAGTCCGGCAGAACTACTACTGGCCACATCTTTCTCCGAGCGTTAGACGTTACGTACAGACTTGTCGACAGTGCCAGCGGCGAAAAAAACCCACGCTCAAGCCATCCGGAATGTTACAATCTATTGAACCACCCCTCACACCCTTCGAGCAAGTGGGCATGGACCTTTTAGGCCCATTTCCTTTATCCTCGAACGGACACAAGTGGATCGTAGTCGCCACAGACTACTTAAAACGCTACGCTGAAACGAAGGCCCTTGCCCGAGGTACCGCCGGCGAAGTTGCTCGATTCTTTATGAGCGACATTGTGCTCAGACACGGTGCACCGTCGACCATCATTACTGACCGCGGAAAGGCGTTTACAGCTCGGCTACTGCGGGACACCTTAACTCTCAGCCACACCGAACATCGCACAACAGCGTATCACCCTCAGACAAATGGATTAACGGAACGACTAAACAAAACATTGGCGGACATGATCTCAATGTACATCGACGTTGAGCATAAAATGTGGGACGAGATCCTGCCGTATGTCACCTTCGCCTACAATACGGCGCCGCAGGAAACCACGAAGTTTACGCTGTTCCGTCTCGTATATGGCAGAGAGGCCCGCACGATGCTGGACGCGATGCTCCCGTGCGGGGAAGAAGCGGTCGAACCCGACGCCGCCCATTTCGCAGAACAGGCCGAGCAAGCCCGTCAGCTGGCCCGCTTGCACATCAAGGAGCAGCATGCCACCGACGCTCGACACTATAACCTTCGGCACAGGGAGGCCCACTACGAACCAGGGGACCAAGTGTGGGTGTGGACCCCCGTGCGCCACAAAGGCGTGAGCGAGAAACTACTCCACTGCTATTTCGGACCCTATAAAGTCCTGCGCCGCTTAAACAACGTCAATTACGAAGTCATTCCAGATGGAACTCTGACCGCCAGTGTTCGACGCCAGCGGCCTGAAATTGTGCATGTGGTGCGCTTAAAGCCGTACTTTTCGCGTGACTGAGCGTTCCCTGCAAGTGAAACCCTGCGTTATTGTACAGTTCACCTCACGCCTAACTTTTTTTCTCCTCTAACCTTGTCATCGGGACGATGTTTTCTTTCACGGGGGGGGGGGGGGGGGGGGATATTGCCACGTGCCTAGCGCCGCGCGACAGCCGTTTTTGGGGCCGACGACGACGAAGCGGTGGTTGGCACGAGCGGCGCGCTGGTGCTGGACTCTGTGACTCTGCGTTCGGAACGACAAGCCGACCTTATTCTCGGGTCCTCGGCTACGTGTACTCTCACGGCTTCCTCTGACTTCAGTCGTGACAATATGTTCGGGGGACAGGAGATATAAATTTCGATAGATATAAAGCGCTGCGCGGCTTCTTCCACATTTATTGTTCCAAGCAGTCTCCAATGAGCACTATTTTCTTTAAATGTCTTATAATTAAATTCAGCTGAGACACGACAGCTTACGTGTATGAGTGCGCAATCAATATATTCTAGGGGCAAGTTGGCGGGCTAGTTGGTTTTGCGTAATTAAGGAACAGCGCAAAGGACGGGACACAGAGACACAAGAAAGCACGAACACAAGGCGCTGACTATCAACTGAGGTCTATTGCAAAAAGGCAGAGATTATATAGCGGAGACGCCGGGGGGTGGAACATCGATAAAGATAGTGCTCAGTCACCGGCCGTCAGAAGATAGTCACGTCCCTAAGTTAAAAAAGTTGAAATTTTGGTGAAAAACAGCCATTCATGGAAAACAAGATAAACAATAGATTAACAGCAAAGGAAGATGACGAGGAAAAGCAATAACGGTAAAATCTATAAAACGTAAAAGTTAAAAATTCAAACTTGTGGTGAAAAACAGCCGTCGATGGAACACAAGGTAAACAATAGATTAACAATAATGGGATATGAAAGGCAATACCGGTAAAATCTATAAAACGTAAAAGGTAAAAATCAAGGTGTAGAGGGCCTTAGTGAGCTGTTTTTCACCAAAATTTCAACCATTAGCAAATGTTTTAACTTAGGGACGTGACTATCTTCTGACGGCCAGTGACTAAGCACTATCTTTATGGATGTTCCACCCCCAGGTATCTTCGCTATATAATCTCTGCCTTTTTGCAATAAACCTCAGTTGATAGTCAGCGCCTAGTGTTTGTGCTTTCTTGTGTCTCTGTGTCCCGTCCTTTGCGCTGCGCTGCATCTTAAATAAATATTCTAGAGGTTAAATAGTTTCCGAATGAAGTTTCCGGTCACTAATTAGGTCCTTTCTGCGGTTATTGTATTCGGTGAGTTTATTTACGTATTACGGGTAAATTGTCATGCACCACGGGGTTTATGGGTCCTTGATGTGAAGGCCTACTGATGGACGTATTTATGTCTCTGGTTCGAATCCTTATCTTGAGCTAGCCTTCAACTTTGCTAGCACATGCATCTATATGCAACGCGAAATTGTGTGGCGCTACCTGGAGTGCTCGTGAATTATGTGCGAATGTCTCTCAACCCCTCCATGTATTAGTCTGTCTCCTTACAAGTAAATGCAACCTACCCCTGTTTTATTATGCATTAAATCACGTACAGACATCGAAGTCAAATGACCGTTTTGTTTTAATGAAATTTTTACATGTAGTGGGCAAATATATCTACACAGAGTTGTTGCTTAGTGTTGCTAGATAGACAGTAATTTTCTCCGAAAGTAATCGTATGCCCCTACAGGTGAAAAGCGTTGGTTTTGCCATTTCAAAAAAAAAAACAAAGAAGTTCAGGGGACACGCTAACTGTCTAAAGTGTGGAGGGGCGAAAGCCCATGTTCGCACCAGGCAGACTACTGACAAAGCAAGCGCAATCTTAATCATCTCGCCCCGCCCCTTTCATGTCGCGCGCCTGCCACCCCGTGGCAGGCGCCGCAATCATATCCGTCTACAGGAGCGAAGTCACAGTAATTCCGTCGGTGTGGGCCTGAAAGCCTATATAGTAACTCTACCATCAATCATCTTGTCCTGCCCACGGTGGAAGAATAGGTCCTGCCCCCTCTCACACCGCAGGGCTGCTGGGCAGACTGGTGGCGCCACCCAGTAGCAGCCGTTGCAATTACTAATTCGATGGCCGTGACGTCACTTCCCTTCGACTATAAAGACGTCCGTGCAATTTTGACGTCCAAAGTGATTAATGATCGTTAACTAATGAACTAATCATTGTGTCGTTGCCAAATTTGGTAGTTAGGTTCATTATTACCACCACTACCGCTACTAAAATTAGTTGGGCCTCAATGGCGTTAGTGTGTTTTTGTTAGACTTCCAGTTCCGTCGTGAAACGCGGACGCTTTTGTTCACGACGAACGATGAGGCAATAAAGGCTCTCGCCTTAAAATTGGCCGTTTGACCAATGGCTATCCCGAGTAGAATTGCGGAGGCAGCATATGCGGCATGGAGGAAGCAAAGAACTTAGGAGAGGCCCTGACGTAATCTTTTTTTGAAGCCGGCGCGGCCGCGCCGCGACCGGACGCTGCAACGTCTCTCCTCCTCCTTTACCCTCCGCATTCTCTTTCTCCGCGACGCTCACGTAGCTAGGGCCCTTAGCAACGCTGTTGCTAGTGGCCCGAGTTTTCATAGCAGCAGCGTCGCCGTTGCTAATGGCCCGACTTGGCTAACCCTAAATTTTGACGTCACTTCCGCCACACTTTCTCCAATGCATTGGGAATGGCAAGGGCCTTTCCTTAGTTGTTTCCTTCCTTCATGATCTGCGGCGAACGCTGCGGCGGCGGCGGCGGCACCTTTAGGGCTCCTTTATTTTTCAAAGTAGCGATAGATCTTGATCAAGCCGCCCCTTCCTCCAATAGGCCAGTTGGCTGCACGTGAACTCTTCGCCGCCAAGCTCCGCCCAAAAGGTCCAGCGGTGCTCGCTGTAGCGCTGTAATGCACGGTGATCTGCGCTTGCTAGCATGATATTGGCCGAGTTAAGCAAAAAGTAGTTCACAAGCCTCTATTGCATTTTTAGGAGTGTGTATGCAGTACTGAATGATTAGGCGGACGCAAGAATAAAATCTCTGAACTCGAATCTTGAAGCGTGCATGACATGCGGCTGCGCCGGGCTGCTGTGCTTTCGGCTGTGGAAACCGTGCAGAAGATGCGAAAAAGAAATTTCCCATTCCTCGCGGTGACGATAATACCAACAGAAGGAAGCTGTGGCCTCATGAAATTGGGTGAAAGATTTTCATGGCCACGAAAAACACCCGAATATGCGAAGTGATTTCTGTCTGCTTAAAAAGCCGTTCGCTTACCCGGGATGGCCTTTGCTTGGGATTATGCTATTTCATGAGCAAAATATCAAGAACGCTATTACTATGTAGCTATTGTACTGTCGATGTTTAGTGAAAAGTCACTGCCGTTTCGCGCCCCCTTACGTTCCTCAAACAGATCAGGACTGCAATATAACGCGTGGAAACAATGGTGTCAGAATGCTCAGAATGAAAAGGATATGTCTGATAATGCTTATTATGAACATTTGGTTCGTACAATTGATCAGTTAATGGTTATAAATGAAAAATGAAACATAGGAAAAAGAGGAGGGTGCAAGGTGTCAAAGTGATCGAAGTGGGAAGTCAATATTTGCCTATCCTAAATATTGGTGTATAAAATTAAAAAAAAAAAACAAAAATTTATACCATAAAAAGAGTAAAAACAACCGTGTGTGTGAAACACTATTCAGCCATTGTTTTAACGGATTAGCCTCGTGGAGTTGCATCGAATTTAAACAAATTCGGTGAACGCGCAGAGGAACTCATCAAGTTTCAAAAGGCGCCATCCAAGATTACTGGTGACTTTATTGCCCGGAAAGCTATAATAAAATTAATATACAGCAAATAAAGAATAGAAAAGTGAGAAAAGATTATCCGTGAGCTTTGCATCGCATCATTCCCGATTTTTGTTTTTGTAGTTGTTGGAAGATATACATGCGTTCGCAATGCGCAGCTGCAGAGAATCTGTCTTTTTCTCCAAAATAAGCTATCGGAATGCTGTGCAAACAAAATAAACTCGAGCCAAAAAAAAAGTGTATGAATCGGAGTATACCCGAATGGTTACAAACGCAATGACGTCCATATTTCATTCGAGCTCTGTGAGCAAGGACGTTCCCAAAAGTTGCAGGAAACTCGTAGTCTACTTATTTTTAGTAGGGAAGCGAGCCCAATAAGTTTACTGAAATATCGCTTCTACTTCAAGTTCGCTACTAATTTCAAAGCATAATTAATTAACAGTTTACTAACCGCTGTACTGAGGCGAATGGTTGAGAAGAATGAGCTGGCACGCGTTTTTTTTTGCGTTTATGCTGTACACGCATGTTTAAGTTATTATTCCTGTATTTTGAAGCTTCTTGAGTAGGAGAGGGCACAAATCTGTTGAATTAACCGGTTTATGTGTCCACCGAGCGCGGCTTCATGAGTACGTGGTATGCACGAAAGATTGCGGCGTGTCGTCTGCTAGCGCTGCCCCCTGGACCCCTCGAGAGGGCGCTCGTGTAGTTGTCCCTAGCTTTAAGAAAATAAAGGAGCCTTAGGCACCTCTAAAACCCCTTGATACTTTGAAAGTTACGCCAACGATTGAACTTTGCCGCCGCCGCGCTACCTCCTCGCCCCCTCCTCGCCCCTTGCGCGCCCCTTCGCTGAAGGCCGGCTCTCCGCCCGATTTCCTGAGCGACGATTGGTCTTCCTGCCGTTGCCATTGGAAACCGACGCGCGACCGGCGTTTTCCTTGTGTTTTCTTTTTCCTTCGCGCCATTTTGCTCCTAGTCTCTGCGAGCGAATATTGCGCGCTGTGCTTTTATTGCAGCGTGCAAGCTCTATGCCATGCTGTTGCGCGTACAACTGCAGCAAGCGGCCTGAAGATGGTCATGCGGTATACATGATATCTCAAGGCAAGCGTGACGGCTTGCGCACGAGTCAATGGATTCACAAGATTAGTCGAAAGACGTTTATTCCTAGAAACAACAGAGTTGTTTGCGACGTCGGGTGCCTTCCTCACTCCCCGTAATAACGCGTCACCTGACGCTGCGTTTTTTATTCCTGCTTGCTGCTCAATATATTTGCGGCGGCAGCATGTTCATTGTATAAAAATAAGGTTGTCCTCTGCAGCATGCTGAATATTCTGCGAGGCTCCAAGGCTTCATCATTTAACACGCTTCGACTTCTGTACAGTCAGAAACAGGGCGCTAAAATCTGCTTTTTGCTGTCAGAAATAACTGGAAAATTACAGTCTCTCGATTGCATTTGTTGCGATTATGCTAGGATCCCTGGCCTCCTTCACTAAAAGTCAAAATTCGGGCTTGTAGAGGAGCTAGCCTTTCCAGCTTTTACTTGTAGTGTGCGTCGGTTACTCGGGAGCAATGAATGCTGGCCCTGAAAAACTCTTTGGCAAGTAAACCCGAGGTATTGCGGGTAATCTGCACTAGTTAGGTCGTATGGCATTTTTTTTTTCAATTCTTGAATGTGTCTTGCCATGCTTCGACGCACGCGTGGGCTAAAAAATATGCGTTCGTTTTATCAGGGATACGGCCAATGTGCAGGAGGTGTTCATATGATCACACACGCTTCACTTTGACCATGACTATTAGGCGTTGGCAGGTTACCTTCGCTTTCAAAGCTGGAGCTCTAAAAGCGCGATTCCGCGTATTCATTTATTGCGAGAAAAGTTATCCCATCGATGTCAAATCAGCCGGAATCATTGCATAAATTTTCTGTATTTACGAAACTTAAACAATCAATAATGATTATAGTTATTATGTAAAAATAGGGGAACATTTTGCGAGCCACAATTGTTAACACTGTAACATAGTACTCATTTCAATTGTATGCAAGAAGATTTTTTTTTTTACCTAACCTGAGTAATTATCTCATCGCTCTATGTTCCAGCTACATTTCACTGAAGACCAGTTTGAGCCGCCAATATTACACGAACCCGAAAAAAAAAATCAGGCCAAACGCAGTTCCATCAATTTTCTCTCACCGACCTGTCCTGAAGTAAAGGAAGCCTCCTCGACAGAGACATGAACCTCGCGCTGATAGTAGTCAGTTATTTCTGTGGCTTGCTCTTTTCCCACCTCCATTTATGAGAAAACAAGAAAGTATAAGAATTAAAAGTCAATGTATAGTTGTCTCGTCAGATATTATGAGATAATAGAGATATGACTGACAACGTAAGTCAATGAAAATTGAAGTATATCAGTGGTCATGGGACGGCATCAGATTAAATAGTGATGGTTATGAATAGTGATAGGTAATGATGGTGAGTGTTACGGATAATAATAGTAAATTATAGTAATAGGCCCGGATAGTGAGGTGATAGTGTTCGTTGCGGATAGTGACAGTTACGATAGGTCTCTGGCGTTAGTAGATATAGTGATAGATAGGATAGTGATAGTTAATGAATTGGCAGTTATATGCTTTCTCATTTCCGCACGTTGAAGACCTATCTGCACCTTGTAATTTTTTTATTTGATTGTTGCGTTCAATTAAATCAAGCTCTTTTACACAGCGCATGAGAACACAGCATGCTTGCCCCAGAACTTCAGTGTATCGGCAATAGGGCCCACCACTCCTCCCAGTGCACCCTGCTGTTTTTTAACCACACGCGAAGTCAGTGAGGGGCCCCGTACTCATAAAATTATTTAATTCCTCCATCAGCATCATATCAAGACTGCCGTGGCAAACCTGTTCCTTGCCTCGAAGCAGCAAGGAACAGCTCAAAATTTGGTTTTATACAAAATTAACTAATGAACGCAGATTATCGCGGATCGCTAACTAGCACAGTGCCATTACACTTGGCCTAAGCTTTCGATGTTGCAGCTAAAATTTAGATTTTAATTGCAATTTACTAAATATCATATAATTTGGCCCAGTAATTGATCGAAATACATGTACAATTAACCAATAATCCAATCTAATGGTTGATCACGTGACATATACTATGCTTAGAGAGATAGCTTGACAGTAGCGAAATAGACTAAGTCCTGCTTTAACCTTCTCTAATCTTGAAGTTCAAAGCACCAGCCTGGATCGTTTTCTGAAGTTTTACCGCGGTGGCAGATTTCACGCTCTAAAAAAAAACACACAAAATCAGAGGCAGTACTAGATTAAGTGCACAAAGTAAAACCTTATCATGAGACTTAAAAAGTGTCTGTAGCACAGAACTCGCCTGAAAGCTTTGTTTATCAGTATTCCCCATTCAAACAGTTCTAAGAAGGAACCAATCAATTCATGAACGTTACTTTCGGCATTCTCAATGCTTTTCTCGCAATTTATCAAAAATTTTGTGCACTCCTGGAGCGCAGACCTGGCCCAAAAGCTCGCGCTTCACTCACTGCTGCGGCCGGCCGGCGGGCGTCAAGGGGAAAAAGCATTTCGTGCGCAGCGCTCTCCGCCGCCGCGCGAGGAGAATCGAGGAGGAAAGCGCGGCGCGGAGGAGAGTGTCGCTACTTTCAAATTATCAAGGGACTTTAGGCACCTCTGGTTTACCGCGCCGCGGAGGAGTCAGCGGTGTCTCCGACGCGGCTCTCCAGCTGTGCTCCGTGTGACGTCACTCGCTCCTCGCGCATTGCAATTGCTAAATATCAATTAATTTGGCCCAGTAATTGATCGAAATACATGTACAATTAACCAATAATCCAATCTCATGGTTGATCACGTGACATATACTATGCTTAGAGAGATAGCTTGACAGTAGCGAAATAGACTAAGTCCTGCTTTAACCTTCTCTAATCTTGAAGTTCAAAGCACCAGCCTGGATCGTTTTCTGAAGTTTTACCGCGGTGACAGATTTCACGCTCTAAAAAAACAAACACAAAGTCAGAGGCAGTACTAGATTAAGTGCACAAAGTAAAACCTTATCATGAGACTTAAAAAGTGTCTGTAGCACAGAACTCGCCTGAAAGCTTTGTTTATCAGTATTCCCCATTCAAACAGATCTAAGAAGGAACCAATCAATTCATGAACGTTACTTTCGGCATTCTCAATGCTTTTCTCGCAATTTTTCAAAAATTTTGTGCACTCCTGGAGCGCAGACCTGGACCAAAAGCTCGCGCTTCACTCACTGCTGCGGCCGGCCGGCGGGCGTCAAGGAGAAAAAGCATTTCGTGCGCAGCGCTCTCCGCCGCCGCGCGAGGAGAATCGAGGAGGAAAGCGCGGCGCGGAGGAGAGTGTCGCTACTTTCAAATTATCAAGGGACTTTAGGCACCTCTGGTTTACCGCGCCGCGGAGGAGTCAGCGGTGTCTCCGACGCGGCTCTCCAGATGTGCTCCGTGTGACGTCACTCGCTCCTCGCGCATGCGCACCTTAGCTCATTGACGGCTCCACGAAATGGCTCAGCGACTAGCGTAGCGTTGTTTTCGCAACAAAAGTTGCAAGTTTGAAGCCCTGCTGCTAGCTCACAAATATTTGGTTTTCTTTGGACCAGATAGCTCTGTCGACAAAAATACTCTTTATCTCGACTCATTCATGCTGCTTCCATAAAGAAATATATAATTCCACCAAATCTATTTATTACACTGTCAATCATTGTCTTATGAATGGACTTAGGTGCACATTAGAAAAATCGCCTTTAAGTATATTTTATTGTTAATTTTTTCAATAAGCGAGAAATCAGACAATGATTAAGAACTTGATTGTATACCACTGCGCCCCACAGTGAAAAAAATCATAGGATAGCGAAAATGTTCAACTGTCACTTGCGTTTTCTCATGAAATAGGAAAAAAATTGCAAATTTATTCCATTTAAATCTATCATCAGCCCTGCCGACAAGCAGAAATCCACTTCATGAGCATCGAGAAGGCTTTGTATATCATATAAGATAAAAGTTTACTCAATTGAGGAAATACTAAATCGAATCTCTGAGGCATAGTCATTAAAGGGAAGCCCTATAATATAGAAACATGCGTTCAGTTTTATATTTATTCTTACGTTTTTCAGAATAATGCAATTATTTTAATGTCTGACATCTCTAATGTAGTAAAGAATTATTTTAGAAGATTTCGACTAAAATAAAAACTCTGTTGTTTTTAAAATTCGAATCAAAATTGTTCATATATTACAGTTTTCGATTTCGGCCAATTTAGAAATAATGTGACGAATGGAGAGCTCAAGAGTTAAAAATTTTACCCGGATTAAAGAAGAAGGCACTTATAATACATAGGAAAAGTTTCACTGACAACCTTTTACTGCGTCTTCCCAGAATTCAGGCCTGAATATTGACAATGTTTGAGACAAGCACTCAGTTTTATATTGAGTTTTATAACTTGAAACAACATAATGCAACACTTCAGTCCATAGTATTTCAAAGGTACTGAGGATCGTTGAGCAAGATAATTATCTGTAGTTTTATACAAAGGTGGGAAGGGGTGGGAAGGGTAACACAGGCTACTCGTTTTAATTTTATGTAACATTTCAGCCCTACACCACGATTGGGAAGTCTCAGCGATGGCTTGGGCGTAGCGACATTCGAGCCGCTAACGCAAAGCAGTAAGAGTAAAATGACCTCTGTTTTTTTTTTTTTTTTTTGCCTTTGGAATAGCGCTTTTGGATTTGTGCTGTTTTTCGTTCGGAAATAGCTTACCATGCTGTTGGCGTTGACTGGTCCTATGCTGTTGACGTAGATGTTGACTTTGACGTACGTTGGCTGCCCTGAAAAAAAAAAAAACACAAGAAATGAGACTGGATGAAGTTGCAGACACTAAAGAGGAAAATTTACGAGCGGCTTAATAATTGTGCTTTTATTTGGCCACCGATACGCTGTGAGCAAATATATTTCCGTAGCTCTAACACACTATCACATGCAACAATATGAAGTTTAACAGGGATGTAGTCGTGGATTAAGGGCAAGACACGAAGGCAATTATTTTCGACAGAATATTCAACTTTGGGCGTAGAAAAGGCAGAAGGAGAGGAGGGGGGGGACGCTATGTTGACGCTGGCATGGGCTTTTCCCGAATAGCGGATAATGGTTCCTTACTCGCCTTTCCCTCAGAGCGGTGAGGGGCAGCGGATCATAGAACTGCCCTCACATTTTTGGAGTTTAAAAACGTGAACATCAACACAGGAAAGAAAAAAAAAAAACTTCGAATGAACATTCGTTTCCGTCCATTGATGGCGCCCGAAAGTTTGAGCCAACACGAAATGCTTTCAGCGGCAGAAGCGAGCTAGGTAATTGCTTCGCACGATACGCCGACCACAGTCAATAAGAGACGCACGGTAAATCAAGCACGACAAATGCCTCCAGCAGCAGTTGGCACGCAAAACGAAATCAATATCGAAAGAGTACGTTGCCTAGCCTGAGCTTAATGAGAGAGCGGGAAACGCCCCGGGCAAGAGCTGTGTCCATTAGCCAAGTAAAGTTCGCACTCGGGAAGCAATTACTGACTGAATATTTTTGTTTCCTACCTCCAGTAGCTGACCCGTATTAGATTTAAATTCGTTGCCTACTTTTTGTAATGGCCATTTTCCATTGAGCATTATCTGGCGTTATACAACACGGGCGTCAAACCGCGGAGGAATACATACTGGAAAAAGAACTCATTTCCCACGCAAATTTGCTGTTCGGTTCTAACGCTTACGTGCAGACGTACTAATGCAAACGCTAGAGCCAGGCAACAATCTTGGTTGTACCTGACGCTTGGTTTGTCCGCCAGACTGTGACGTCGCAGCTTAGGTGTTCTAACGCGGGTAATTCAATCTGCGCTTTTCCACGGTATGTTCGCTCTAACTAGGCTTAACTCCGGATGATTTATTTTCCTTGGCACGTCTTCTGAGTAGCCTCTACTGCGTGGAAACAGATTTGCGCGCATATCGAACATCATTTCCCTAAAGAGACAAGGCTAGTGAACTCGCTTGAAGAATGCGTTCTCTGGTGTTTAGTGGCTGCCCTGACGACTGACAATGCGTAATAGGGTAGCTGCTTTGCGTTACGCACAGTTTGCCTACCTCCTCCCAGAGCAATATACAAAATTTTATTCTTCCTCTAATTTATTTTCTTTATTGGCTGTTTGTTTAGTTTACACGCCAACTCTCATCGGCGATAGTAACAGTAGACTCGCAAGAAAATTAAATTTGTTCCCTCCTTTTATAGTAATTTGGTTGTTTCAGTCTAATTAGGAGGCACATGCACAATAATGCATGCCCAAAAGGGTCATCTTTTCAAACTAAAGTATGCACAATAAATGCAAGCGGTACATTTCATTTCGATCAATGGTTTTGTTTTTCACCTGCTAAAAGTAGAGTGAAACTGCCATTTTTTATGCGTAGAAAGAACGACAGGAATACTGACGGAAATTAAAATGAGTACAGCAGACAATGCGCAGAAATGGTTCGTCAGTAACACGCTTGCCTTAGGCGAGAGCTCGTAGTGTTCAAGCAATATTTAAAAGGCTCTTTCGGCATCGGGCTATGGAAACTCACGGATCAAGATTTTATTGAGAAACAGGGTTCTGGAGGTTGTCGATATGAAATGTTACTCTGATGGTGACGGTGCTAGGTTTCACACTAGTCTGGGAGAGGGTAGCAATGAAGCAACACTCTTTACCTCGTTTTTCATCGGGAAGTACAGGAAATCGCGTCTACGCCACACGGTTTGCTGAATCAAACAATACGCTTCAATTTTCCCACGGACGTTCTACACCTTTGCAGACGATCTCAAAGAAAATAGCCCGAAACGTTTCTGCGCTATGAATAGTGGATGGGAGTGAACAAGAGCCGTTGTTTGAGCAGACGATGCGAAAGGCGGGGCCAACACGTACAGTGGGGAGCAAAAGTGGTATACAACACCATGCCAGTGACAGAGCTCGAGAAAATTGCGTTGAAATGCTATCTACGTAAGGCACAGCGACAGTGACACATGCATGTGGATAAAATGGGGCACTGCCACTATTGTCTCGAGCTTAGATAGCTAATGCTAGATGAAGTTGGAATGCTGTTTTCTTGAGCTCCGGCACTGGCTGAATGTTGTACACCACTTTTGCTCACGACTGTACTTTTGCTTTCCCTCTCAAACTAGGCGATCAATATCGCTGGGAATTTTTCTAATCCAACCCAGCATATTTGGTGAACATAATCCGTTTGCAGCTGCGTCCACTTAGAAATAATATTAGAATCATTGATACGCCGGTAGGGTTGGCTGAGGCAGCAACTTTGCGACATTTGCCCTGAGGACCCGGCAACAGGTGTCCCGCCGGGGTGGTGCAGTGGTAAGACGCCCGACTACTGTGCCGGAGTTCCCGGGTTCGAACCCGACCTCGGCGGCTGCGTTTCGATGGAGGCGAAACGAAGTGGCGTCGTGTGCTGTGCGATGTCAGCGCACGTTAAAGATCCCCAGGTGGTCGAAATTACTCCGTAGCCCTCCACTACGGCTCCTCTTTCTCTCTTTACACTTTAACTCCCACCTCCCTCCCTTCCCTTACGGCGCGGTTCGGGTGTCCACAGAGCAAGTGTGACAGTTACTGCGCCTTTCCCTTCCTGTGAACCAATTTAATTTTAACAGACGGTTTTTTTCTTTTTTTTTTCTCGGAACTTTAAAGGGAGCCTGTTGTTCGTTGCTATTTTATTTTTATAACAGCACTTACTTTTCGCTCGAGTTTCTTGGCTGTGAAAACAAAACTAGCCGATGCCGTACGGTACTTACTCTTCCCGTGAGTTTCTTGGTAGTGAAAAGTAAACTAGTTGATGCTGTTCAAGTGCCCCGTCGTGGTCTCGCGTAAGATGCCCCACTTTTACGGAGTATCCGAGCTCGAACCCGACCACCATTGGCTGCGTTTCGATTGAGGCGAAACAAAGAGGCTTTCGTGTGGTGTGCGATATCAGTGCACGGTAAAAAAAAGCGGAAAGTGATAACAGCGGGGAGGACCTAAAAGAAGCTACGGCAATCGGAGGTCTCGAGGAGGCAGCTCTTTCTCGGTTTCCGCTGTCGCTCCAACCTTCTTCTATTTGCTTATAGAACAGGTGTTCACGGAGAGAGTGTGGCAGACATAGCGCCTTTCCGTTCCTTATTATTATTATTATTATTATTATTATTATTATTATTATTATTATTATTATTATTATTATTATTATTATTATTATTATTATTATTATTACATTCGGCAATCAGTTCGGCTGTAGGAACTTACCGGCGAGACGTTCGGAAGGGACAATAGGGCTCTCTCCCACTTCGCCCCGCCGGGGTGGCGCAGTGGTTACGGCGCTCGACTACTGTTCCCAAGGACGCGGGATCGAATCCCGGCCTCGGCGGCAGCTTTTCGATGGAGGCGAAAAGCTAGGCGCTCGTGTGCTGTGCGATGTCAGTGCACGTTAATGAACCCCAGGTGGTGAAAATTTCCGGAGTCCTCCACTACGGCGTCTCTCATAGCCTGAGTTGATTTGGGACGTTAAACCCAACAAACCAAACCAAACCATACCAAACCACTCTCTCCTCCTTCTTATCCTCATCTTTGTGCTTATATGTGAAAGCGAATTGTAGAGGCGTCCGTGTGCTGTGCGATGTCAGCGCACGTTAAATATCCCCAGGTGGTCGAAATTACTCCGTAGCCCTCCACTACGGCTCCTCTTTCTCTCTTTCCACTTTCACTCCCACCTTCCTCTCTTTCCTTATGGCGCGGTTGCGGTGTCCACAGAAAACAAGTGAGACAGTTACCGCGCCTTTCCCTTCCTATAAATAAATCAGAATTGGTTTATAGGAAAGGAAAAAAGCAGTAACCGTCACACTTCTCCGTGAGGACCATACCCATGCCGTAAGCGAAGGGAGCAAGGTGGGATGGGAAGAATTAAGGGAAAGAGGGGCCTCCGGAATAATTTAGACTACGTGGGGATCATTAGCGCGCCCTGACATTGAGCAGCACACGTACGACTTTCCTTTTCGCCTCTATAGAAACTCGGCCGCCTCAGCAGGGTTCGAACCCGTACAGTAGCCGAGCGTCTTAATCTGTCAGCCAACGCGGCAGGTATTTTTCTGTATCAGCTAGCCGATATGGCCTTACAATAAACAGGACAGTTCAAATAAACTTCATCAGTTTGATTTAGAGAGAAAGGGAGCAAAAAGAGGAGACGCGCAGCGCTTGTGCTGGGTGTGTCTGCTTATCGTGTCGCCTTTGTGAGCGCTCAGTTTCTCTCCACATCAGTCCAGAATAGCTAGTCATGATATCAATACCTCAATAACGACAGAATAGCTAGTTATGATATCAATACCTGAATAGCGAGTTAGAGGCCAATGAGAGGAGTAAATTGATGGAGGGCGAGCAAATTTTCACATCTAACTGCAGTTGAGTTAGCTTTGGCATATTAGAGGGTCTTTGCTTCAGGCGCTTTTGCAAGGTAGTGCATAGGCATAGGAGGTGCAGTGGTAAGACGCCCGACTACTGTGCCGGAGTTCCCGGGATCGAATCCCGGCCTCGGCGGCTGCGTTTCGATGGAGGCGAAACGAAGTGGCGTCCGTGTGCTGTGCGATGTCAGCGCACGTTAAAGATCCCCAGGTGGTCGAAATTACTCCGTAGCCCTCCACTACGACCCCCTTTCTCTCTATCCACTTTCACTCCCACCTTCATCCCTTCCCTTACTGCGCGGTTCAGGTGTCCACAGAGCAAGTGTGACAGATACTGCGCCTTTCCCTTCCTATGAACCAACCAACCAACCAACCAAAGTGCGCTCAAATGTACTGTAGGCACACAAGCTTTCTTACACGTAAAATACAACGTGTGTACGAAGTTCATTAGCATATAGATTAATAAGGGGACACTTAAACTCCGCATTTATGGGTATTTAAGGCGACAGCCCGACGCATAAAGCCACGCGTAAACCAAGCCGTCGGAATGTGGCTGTGTGACCTACAGGTGACGTGTCTGACTCGGCATCAGAGAGCACTGGAAGGCTGTTCGTTATTTCACACTTCCACTCGAAATGAGAAAGCGGAGTTCCCTTATGAACTTCTCATATTATGTGTTCTCATTAATTCGCACAAACTCTAGAAGAATCAGCGCTCGGCAAGATTAGCTGCCAGGTACTCTCGACGCCTACAAAGCCGGTAACGACGAGAAATCTGAAAGCGCCAACGTCGGATTTTCTGGGTAACGAGGTCTTTAAGGTTAGCGCAATAACAGGCCTTCGTATCTAACCGATCGCACAGAGTAGCGGATGCTTCATATGGAAAGGCGCATTGATATCTCCCCTCCAGTAAGATGTGTTGTCGGCCTAGTTGGTGCAGTACTTCAGACATCTTATAGTAGCGCGAAGAAACACACACAAGACAGGGTACAGGACGAGCGCTAACTGCCAACTGTTTATTGGAAGGAAAGAGGAAAGTATATTTAAACCCTCGGCTACTCAGGTGTTCATAGCCCCAATCGCACTCACCCCACCCGGTATCAAAATTCATCAATGACAGGCTAGCTAGGCATGTGTGAATAAACACAACAAGGAAGCGATAAATAAACGATACAGATCTTAACAACAGTCAAACGTAGCAAAGCAGTGTGAAGACTTGAAGCAAAAGCAGAGAAAACTAACCTAGTTGCCTTTGGTTATTACCTTGTTGTGAGGTCTAATTTTTACGTTGTTTAGTTTTGTCTGCTTTTGCTTCAAGTCTTCACACTGCTTTGCTACGTTTGACTGTTGTTAAGATCTGTATCGTTTTTTATCGCTTCCTTGTTGTGTTTATTCACACATGCCTAGGCTTGTCATTGATGAATTTTGATACCGGGTGGGGTGAGTGCGATTGGGGCTATGAACACCTGAGTGGCCGAGGGTTTAAATATACGTTCCTCTTTCCTTCCAATAAACAGTTGGCAGTTAGCGCTCGTCCTGTACCCTGTCTTGTGTGTGTTTTTTCGCGCTACTATAAGATGTCTGAAGATATCTCCCCGTGTGCTTATTTTTGTGTTGTATCTAACGCAATAGCAATACAGGCTTCATTTTGAAAGAAATCTTTCTTCAGCGTTGTCGTTAGAGTAGGCGTCGGGTTTGTATTTGTCGGCGTTGTGGGCGAAATATCACCAACATGCCTCTGGCAGGTGGTAGCTGGCAGGTGGCACGGTCGGGAACTAAATGATTGGCGTTCTGTGTGACGTCACGAGACCACGTGACATGGCCGAGCTGGCCGGAGCTGCCAACTCTGGCAAGTAATTTAAGATGGGAATCCAACCCGGACTATTTGGATCCCCTACCGAGTATCACACAGGGGCGCTGGTACTGTTTGTTTGAAGAGGGGCTGTATATCTATGACTAATACAAGTACTAGTTCAAGATTTCCTATTATATTTTAGTGAATCAGCTAACTATTTTACATTCATTACCTGCTGTCTCATGTTTGCCATCGTAGGAATTACTGATAGGTGAGGGCCACTTTTATCATAAACAAGCCTATGTTTGAAATGGTTGACGGACTTCGTTGAGATGCTGTCATTAGACAGTCTACAATGGCCTCTAAAGCAAAGCTGGACTTTCCCAGTGAAGCAATGCTTTAGCTTTATTGGCGATATGTGAGGAATATTTTGAACGCAGAGCTTTAGCGGCGTTGACGTCAATATATAGCAAAAGAGCCACCCCACGGGGAAGCAAACAATTAGCGTGCTTGACTGCCGTACCCAAAGGATGCGGTATTGAATCCTGGACGCGGTAGCCGCTTTTCGATGGAGGCGAAAAGCAATGTGTCCGTGTGCTGTGCGATGTCAGTGCATGGCAGAAAATCCCAGGTGGTCGAAATTTTCGGAGCCCTTCATTACGGAATCTCTCATAGCCTGAGTCGCTTTGGGACAACAAACCCAAGAAACCAAAGCAAACCAAAGCAAACCAAACCATCGTAAGATTCCCCTCTTCTAAACAAACCAAACAGAAAGCACAGGAGCAAAACAACAAGGGTAAGCATCCATGCGTATAAATAAATGTAATGTAGTAATGGCTCACTTATAGCGAGAATCAGTTTAAAAAACATCTTCCCGGATGGTCGTCACAGCTGTTTACGTCACTGAAAAATAGGAAGAGGAAGAACCTACTACAGGGTTTTGAATATTTGGGGGCTGGGATTTAAAACATTCCTATGCAAAATCTACTACACCATTCGAGCTGAAATAACGTTCACAAAGTAGCAAAATATTTCTACGTTATCTGATAAGTGGTTCAACATCGGTACTTGCCTAGATTTTCCGAAATCGAGAAAAAACTGCTCTTGGTGGCGTGCACAATTTTTGCAGAAGATAGTCGAAAAGCTATTTTAACATGGTGCGTCATGTTAAACTAGCTTTTCGACTCTCTTCTGCGAAGATTGTGCACGCCACAGAGAGCAGTTTTTTCTCGATTTCGAGAAATCTAGGCAAGTACCGATGTTGAATCACTTATCAGATAACGTAGACTATATTTTGCTACTTTGTGAACGTTATTTCAGCTCGAATGGGTTAGTAGATTTTGCATAGGAATTTTTAAATCCCAGCCCCCAAATATTCAAGAATCTACCATCATATGCGCATTGCTCGTCTGACGCAAAATCCAATAAAAGTCAAAGCAGACACCTAGTTTAAATTAATTCCAGCTGAACTGACCGCTTCAAGCCGCAAATTAACCAGACTTTTTTTTTTTTATTAGCCCATCTGGGTTTTTCACTTATACTTGTTTCTCGCTGCCAAATGTCCTCTATTTTCTGCCTTTGTCGGCACTTTGCTTCTCTCAGTTTATGTCGATCGCACATCCTTTCTTTTTTTTGTTATTATTAGCATGTTTTGGACTAAAGGAGTGCCCTTTCAATTCTGTGTTCCATAGTGCCCTAACCTGTCTTAAGGGTCTCTGTCATGCTCCTATTTAATCGCTGCTTGAAGTTTCGTCAAGAACCCAAAACAAGATGCCGTTGGCAAGTAGTAGCACCTTTGGAATGTATCACTTATCTTTCGTAGGATTGAAATTTTGTCTATGATAATTGTTTGTAAATGCAATTCTGAAATTTTTTCGGTTTCAATCCAAGATACTCAGCTGGCCTCAAATCAAAGCTGACCTCAAATGTAACATCCCGGAAGTGTTAACAGTATTTGTAAATAAATAAAAATAAAAAATTCGCTTCTCTAGAGTTGAGGGTTATATTATTGGGCCAAGATTTCACTAACTGAAAACCAGCGAGATATCTGGCCCACACGAAACAGATATACACAAGACCCAGCATGAGCGGGGCCATGAAACAGGTAAGTGTACTTTTGATGATATTTTTCCTTCGTCATCATCATCATCATCAGCCTGACTATACCCACTGGAGGGCGAAGGCCTCTCCCATATTTCACCACTTAACCCGGTTCTGTGCTAGCTGCATCCACTTGACCCCTGCGAACTTCTTAACCTCATCCGCCCACCTAACGTTCTGCCGCCCCCTGCTACGCTTTCCTTCCCTTGGAATCCAGTTTGTTACCCTAAGCGACCATCGGTTATCCTCTCTTCGCACTACATGTCCTGCCCATGTCCATTTCTTCTTAATTTCCACTAGAATGTCGGTAACTTGAGTTATTTCTCTGACCCACTCTGCACGCTTCCTATCTCTTAATGTTACTCCTACCATTTTTCGTTCCATAGCCCTCTGGGTTGTCCTCAACGTAAGTAGAACTCTCTTGGTTAGACTCCACCTTTCAGCGCCACAGGTGAGTACAGGTAAGATATGCAACTGTTATATACTTTCCTCTCTAGCGATACCGGTAAGCTGCTAGACATAATCTGCGAGTGCTCGCCAAATGCGCTCCATCCCAATCTTATTCTTCTTGTTATTTTCTTTTCATGGTCCGGATCTGCGGTTACTACCTGTCCTAAGCAGACATATTCGCCTACTACTTCCAGTACTTCGCTACCGAATGTAGACTGCTGTTCCTTCCCGAGGCTGTTGAACATTACCTTAGTCGTCTGCATATTGGTTTTCAAGCCTACCTTTCTACTTTTCCTGTCTAGGTCAACAATCATTATTTGCAGTTCATCTAACAAGTTGCTTAGCAAGGCAATTTCATCAGCAAATCGCAGATTACTGAGCTATTCTCCATCTACCCTTATCCCTAACTGCTCCAATTCCAAGTCTCTGAATACTTCCTCTAAGCAAGCTGTGAATAGTACAGGGGAGATTGTGTCTCCTTGCCTAACACCTTTCTTTATGGGAATTTTGCTACTTTCTTTATGCAGAACTATGGTTTGTGTGCAGCCACTGTACATATCTTGGAGCACTTTCACGTACGGCTCGTCTACCCCCTGATTTCGCAATGCCTGCATCAACGCCGAGGTTTCAACTGAGTCAAATGCTTTTTCGCAATCAATGAATGCTATGTATAAGGGCTGGTTATATATGAGCATTTTTCTATCACCTGATTGATGGTATGGATATGATCGATAGAGTACCGTTTCCGAAACCCTGCTTGATCCTTTGCTTGATTTAAGTCTAAGGTTGTCCTGATTCTATTAGCGATTACCTTAGTAAATACCTTATACGTAGCAGACAGTAAGCTGATTGGTCTGTAATTTTTAAGGTCCTTAGAGTCCCCTTTCTTATGAATGAGGATAATGTTTGCATTCTTCCATGGTCCCGGTACTGTCGATGACACCAGGCACTGCGCATACAAGGTGGCCAGTTTTTCTAACACGATATCCCCCCCGTCCTTCAGCAAATCCGTAGTTATCTGATCCTCTCCAGCTGATTTCCCCCTTTTCATAGTTTCTAATGCTTTCTTGACCTCGTCCTTCGTAACTGGTGGAACGTCTGACTGTTTTTCCCTACCGCCAATCTCATTACGGTCCTGACTACTTTGGCTACTGTACAGATTTGTATAGAACTCCTCGGCTACTTCGACTATTTTATCCATATTCGTGATAACGTTGCCCGCCTTGTCCCTCATCGCATACATCTGTTTTTGCCTATGCCCATTTTTTTCTTTACCGCTTTAAGGCTTCCCCCGTTCTTTACAGCATGCTTAATTTTCTCCATGTTATACTTCCTTATATCGGCCACCTTGCGCTTATTGATTAGCTTTGATATCTCGGCCAATTCGATCCGGTCTGTTGGATTGGAAGCTTTCATTCTCTGGGGTTTCTTAATCAAATCTTTCGTCTCCTTAGACAGCTTACCTGTATCCTCTCTAACTATCCTACCGCCTACATCTACCGCGCACTCAGTAATGATATCTCTGAAATTATTGTTCCTTTCTTCTAGGGTAATGTCGCCATCCTCGGTTAGAGCTGAATGCCTATTCTGTAGCGAGGTCCTGAACTCTTCTGCCCTCCCCCTCATCGCTAATTCGCTGATGGGTTTCTTTCTTACTAATCTGTTGCGTTCCTTCTTCAGATTTAAGCTAATTCGGGACATCACCATCCTGTGGTCACTGCATCGCACTTTCCCGTTACCTCTACATCTTGCATAATGGCGGGGGTTGAACACATTATGAAGTCGATTTCATTTTTAGTCTCCCCGTTCGGACTTTTCCATGTTCATTTCCGGTTCTTCCGCTTGCTGAAGAAGGTATTCATGATTTGTAAGTTATTGCGCTCTGCAAACTCAACTAGTAACTCCCCCTGCTATTTTTCCTTAGTCGACCCATATTATCAGTTAGCAACACCACAGCGCTAAATATACTTGAGAACTCTAGCTACCCTTCACTTTCTTGCTCACGTTTGCCTCGGCCGCTAATGAGCTCCACATATTTTTGCCACCCTTCAGTCAGTGCTCTTGAACGCCCCCCTCTTTAGCTCGGCACAAGAGTCTTCGTGTTAACCAAGCGCGATGGGTGCCGCCTAGCGGAATTGCCAGTTGCTCAACGTGAACCCTATGTTTGGCACATGATAGTCTTCGGAGCCCACGCTCCCTAAAATCCAACAGAACACAGCTGCTCACCGAGCCCATAAGTGGGCCAGGCCCGTTTGTCGTACTGCTCGAGCATCTTGTCGAGGAAGGCGAGCCGGGGCGTGGGACCCGCTCGGGCCCCTTCCGCCGCTGCGTCGGCTGACGTCACCGGCGGGTCGCTGGTCGCAGCGGGGGAGTCACCCTCGCGCTCCAGACTACTCAGGTACACTTCGCTGCTGCTGCCTTCGCCCGGAACGCCCGTGGCGCCGCTGCTGCTGCGACCGGAGATGAAAACAAGAGCGACCGTAAGATTCACGGGGAATTTGCTCAGTGGTTTCCGAGTTGCACAGTAACTTTAATTTGTGGCTTTCAAGAACACAAAGAAAGTTCCTTACTCCTTGATAGCGCCGAGCTTAAATCCCTTCCTGCTAGGATACAAGCTTATTTGTTCGAGAAAAAGGCTACGCAAGCTACATGACACGTCGAAAAGGAGCAGGATAACCTTCATTTAAGTCTATTTGATGCAGTTACCTAGTCTGAACTTTATAAACAAATGTAACCCAATTTCTCCCGCTATAGTGTCATATGATGTTACTTTCTGTTGTATGGCGCTACACTTATCGGCATGAGCGGCTCACTCCTAAAAAGTGAAATAGAAGAAATTCTGGTCTATAGCGAAAGTAGAAGCGAAAGAATGTATATACAAGCTGAGTGCATCAAGGAACGCTGAGTTTCGATGGAGGCGAAACGGAGTGGTGTCCGTGTACTGTGGAATATCAGTGCATGCTAAACAACTCTAGGTGGTATAAATTTCCAAAGCCCTCAACTCCGGCGTCTCACAGCCTGAGTCGCTTTGGAACGTTAAACCCTACAAACCAACCAAACACTTCGGAGCCGACAGTTGGGACTTATAATGCGGCTGCTAGCAACAAAAGATTTTCGCAGATGCCATCATCTATGCACGGCTTAACCTTTGCTGCTATAGCGAGGACAAGGCCCAAAGATGGTATAACGGCATGCTAATTCAAAAGGTATCCGTACAAGTCGTTAGGAAAGCCGTTTTCTTCGAGAGAGCCCGGTACGAGGTAGAAATGCTACCCATAGTATGAGCTGCTTGTAGCGACGAAGTACGAGACCTTGCTTTAAGAATAGCGCATTGGCAAGTGGTTTATGTGTTTTGCGCCTGGCCTTCCTAGATCTAGCATGCAACTGTGCATAACCAGGCAAGTATGCGCACTGTATTACGGTTAAAAAGAAATAAAAATTCTATGCTGCTTTCCCGTTCTCCGTCTATATATTCGGAGATTAACCACTCTTTGTAACTTAAAAGCTGGAATTAACCGGGGTCGTTATCTCGTACATCAGTACGCTTAATGCGCTCAAACATGGTGTTTTAGTTACTAATTGCGCCAACATAAAGACTGTTCATTACAAACGATTTGCCGTGTACAATCGTCACGCCATCCTGGAAATGCTTATGAGAAACTGACATTCTTTCAAGGATACTTAGTGTTAAATCTTATTTAGAGCTGAAAGGTTCTGATTACTTACATTGCGAGCCTAATGACAATAATCGCTATAATTTTTTCATCAAGTTGCAGATGCAATGTACATCACCAGATAATGACCTCGCATAGCGGCTGAAAGGTGCAATCACTACAATGCGGTTGAGGCCAGTGAAGCGCTGCAAGGAAAAGCAAAAAAGGCTTTTCTGAGGTAACATTGACATTGTTGTCTCTCTAGCAGATAAGCGCTTTTCTTCTAATATAAATCGTCATGCATTTTTGTCTACATACCGTGATCTGTCAGTTCGAACGCGCCATGTGTAACTAATATTGAAAGCGCCAAAACGTATCTCCGCTTTGCATTAAATAACCGCCGAAAAATGAAAGGCTGGAATTTGCTGCACATTTTTGATAAGTAGAAGCAAAACAGACTTTATGAATCCAAGCTTAGTTCTTTGCTTTTTGGCAGTGCCGGGAGAACCTCCTTCCGACATCGCACATTTGCGGTTAGATGAGGGGCCGCAGTGAATGGAGTGCTCTTTTAATTAAAAAATTCTTCGCCTAATTATTCGAGCCCGGTCAATTCCATTGTTGGCTTTGATTATTTCCGGGAAGCCATATAGATCCCCTTGGTAAATGTTCCGCAGTGTAGTAGGTAATGTTTTCTATATAACGGCAAGCTGCCTGCGGTGTTTATTATAGTTAACCGATGAAACTTTTTGCAGCAAGCTCTGTCGCAAACACGTATTTCAGTCAGCCCAGCAAAGTTTTATCATTCTATTCGTAACCAATCTACCAGGCCAACTGGAGACGCGATGAAACTTCAGAAAAAAAAAAGGCCTTTTTTAGCTGCTGTAAGACAATAAACATGTGTAGGGGGGAATAGCTTCTCAAAAAAGGCTCTACTGACTACAGTGATTATGTTTAAAAGCCATAAGACGAAATATGGCCTTCAGTTTACTTCTTTTGGCATGCATGCAAAAGTTCTTTTCACGCATGCAGTGCATCGCTTAGCACGCGTAGCTCCAGGGATTCGGATTTCCACTCTGGTGGGGCGTCCTACTTTCGAGCCAACGTAGAAGGGCCCAGAAAATTACAAACAAGAATAAGCGAATAAGCTGCTGCCTCGGAGCGCTTTGAATATCGGCAGGCGCCGGTCTTCCTCTACAGAGCCACGACAGCAGCGTCGGCTGGGGGACGCTCATTCGATTTGCAGGGCACTCTGCCCAAATGCCTCCTGCCGCTATGCGCGCATCCCAAACAATATATATGAGATTGACTGCAGTGTGGCGGCCGAAGCGCTGTGTCTCCGACACGGGGCGCTGCTGTCGCGATGACGAAGCAAGACGGACGGATGCTCCGACTTCCAGAAAGGGCTGTCTCCAGAGACAGTCGGCCGCTGTCGAAGGCATGTGTCCGACTTTTAGGCGCGAAAAGTGCTGAGTGCCGAAGCTGTCAACGTGACATCATATCGGGTTAGCGCACTTTGTTGGAGAAGGCGAGGCCTAGTTGGAAAATATAGGATGTCCCTACATTGACGAATATGAATATGTCGCCCTCGGCTCTCAGACCTCGGTTCCATGGAAACAGGAAACACGTTTTTTTTTTATATGAAACTTCTCACTTTTTTTCTTTATTCACGCGATTTATATCAAAGATTTATCGTCAACAGGACTCTGAAATGCAAATATTTCAGCTCAGGTTGACACCATGACCTGCATACGATGCTCGGAATTTGCGTCTCGTTAGTAAGACGATGCAAATCACATTCAGTGGTCTAAGCAAAAAAAAAAAAAAGAAAAGAAAAGAAAAACATTTGTGTGTGGAGGAGGGGGGGAGGACCTTGATCGGTATAAGTAGTATAGTTTTCATATTACGTGGACGCAAACTACGTGGTCATGCAGTACGTATTATTCAGTAGTTCAGACTTCTTTTTTTTTTTTTTTACACACCGTACCCCTGTGACAACTGCCGCATGCTGCTCGCGGTAGCGGTACCGTTTGCTGAGTTTTACCATGATGCTAGCCCTTACGCGGTGATCTATTACGTGGTACAGAGATGATTGGAGCGTTATTGCATACTGTTACCAAACACAACTTCCATATACCACTCATGTTAGCGGTGCGCACTAACCCGCACTAAAACGCTCCGATGCAGTAGATTGGCAGTACTTTTCCAGTAGACGTAAGTTTACAGTGCTGAACCACGCTTTGATCATCGTTTGGCTTGTGGCGTTTAAAGCCTCAATGTGATATTGGAGACGCAGTGGACTCCGGAAATTTCGACCACCTGCGCTTCTTTAAAGTGCACTGACATCGCGTATCACACGATCGACTTGGTATTTCGAAAAGCGGCCGCCGCTACCGGTACTGGATTCCGCATCCTTGGGCGCAGCATTCCAGCGCTATAACCACTTCAAATCGCTGCGGGACTGCTTTTATCATCATATCTCCATTAATATACCATCTTGATCGTGATACTGTTAGCACTCGCCTACTCCCTCATATATTCGTCTTACGATCGAAATGATGATCCTTCATGAAGATCCACATATGAATCCTCGTCACGCACCTGAATGACTCACTTGACTCACCTATCTCATCACCTAACTTCCTCAGCGTTCATCTACGCACTTTGCGTTGCTATGTCCCACATTACGCACCTAACACGCGTCGCGCACTCGATTTTTACTGATCAGTAACCCTCTTTATCGAAGCGCTACAAAATAGCGCAGGAGGTGCCAGATATTATACTACCAGCATGCGAAAAATAGGGACAGCTTTGGAGCCCACATTCTCAGTGAAAAATATGCAGAATAACCCGCCGAATGTTTTGGGGGTTCACCTCCTGCCCGTTCTACACCGACTTTGCACAAGCACCGGCGAAACGTGTAAGAAGCTGCGTACATGGTTAGGCAAAAGAGACGAGAATAATCAATATTCAGTCGTGATATAGACGGATACAAAGCTATCATTATATTCTTTTTCTAAAAAAAAAAAAAAAAAAACGAGAACTCTTTCCAGCATTGCTAAGCGTGCAGTATATCGAGCAGTAGCACAGCTTGTCATGAGTTTCCACTGCTTTGATGTGCTGAGGCACGACCTTACTGTGCGCCGATTCTCACTGCCTCCATCATCTTAAGCACGCTTTTTAAGTCGAAAGGTTTTCTATATTTGATGGGCTGAGGAAATGTTCCCAGCAAATGTCCGCAGGGAATGTGCGCAGAAAATGAAATACACAGCTGTGACTTAGAGCTGAGGTTTTGTAATCCAGTAAACAAGACCTCTAAGAATTGCAGATGTCGTCATTTCTCGGCAGATTTATTAAGCAAATGCGCGCGTGTGACGCAATTTTCGGGTGCGGATTTGGGAGGCTACGAGGCAAAACTGCCAAATAGGCTGCAATGCGCCTTTTTTGGTAATTAAGAGTGCCGTGAGTCTGAATCAAATGGCAAAACTTTTTAATGCAAATTTCTAGGTAATAAATGCGTATTTTGTATTTTTTATTGTCACGTCTCGATAGAACGCCAAAGAGGACCCAAAGATAGGACGGGTTTAATAATCAACCAGGACGAGTCTTGCGCTCAAACTTCCTTCTCCTCCAGGCTCGCGCTTGTGGGGCCAGTCATCGTCTTTGGCATCGTCTTCTATGCGGCATTTGCCCCCCTCCTCAGGAAGTATCGTCCCGATGAGCATAAAAGGAAGTAGGAGGTCAATGTCGGTCCGAGTTGTACGGCTTCATGCGTACAACGTGGACGATGTCGGCTTGTTGCTGGCGTCGCTTTGAGGTCGACACCCCGTCTGGCACCACCTCATAAGTGACGTCGGTTAAACGTCGCTGAACAACATAGGGCCCAAAATATCGCCACAATAATTTTTCGGAGAGTCCACGGCGGCGAATAGGCGTCCACTCCCACACTTTGTCGCCAGATTCGTACATTACATGTCGGCGTCTATGATTGTAGCGTCGTGCATCATGCTCTTGCTGATTTGATCCGCACCCGCTAGTTGGCGAGCTTCCTCTGCACGCTGAGCGATTTCATCAGCGTCCTGATCGAGATCGTCGGTGTCGGCATTCGGGAGCAACATTGCATCCAGCATAGTTGTTACTGGTCACCCGTGAAGGAGGCTGAATGGTGTCATACGAGTGGTGTCTTGGCGTACCGTGTTGTAGGCGAACGTGACGTAGGGAAGAATTTCGTCAAGAATTACATGCAAAGCATGTCTGTGGTGGTTTTATTGAGGCGTTCCGTCAACCCATTGGTTTGGGGGTGATAGGCTGTAGTTTTACGGTGACTGGTACCACTAAGGCGGAGAACGGTCTCCAAAAGTTCGGCCGTAAATGCAGTTCCTCGGTCAGTTATAATGAGCGCCGGAGCGCCATGCCTCAGGACAATGTTCTCCACGAAGAACCGAGCTGCTTCAGCGGCGGTACCCTTTGGCAGAGCCTTGGTCTCCGCGTAGCGGGTTAGATAATCGGTGGCGACAATTATCTATTTATTCCCGGCTGTGGACGTCGGAAATGGTCCCAGGAGGTCCATGCCGATTTGCTTAAAAGGCGTTGTTGGCACTTAGAGAGGTGGAGTAGGCCAGCTGGTTTTACAGGGGGTGATTTATGGCGCTGGCAGTCCATGCACGTACGTACATAGTGTTTCACTGTTGCCGGCAGTTTCGGCCAGTAGTATCCGTGCTGGACTCTAGCCAACGTGCGGGTGTAGCCTAGGTGACCGGCGGTTGGCTCGTCGTGACACGCTTGCAAAACTTCACTGCGGAGAGCAGATGGGATGACGAGTAGATGACTGTTTTCCCCAGGGCGGGAGTTCTTCTTGTAAAGAACGTTGTTGCGAATAAAGAATGAATAGAATACTCGGGTGAAAATCTTAGGAAAAATCGTAGTTCATATTTTCAAGAAATCAATAACAGGGAGCAATTCCTGGTCTTCTCGCTGCTGTTGGGAAAGCGTTGTGTCATCTATGACACCTAAAACGCAGTGTCTTCATCGGTCATAGTGGAAGGTTCGACCGGCGCTCGCGAAAGGCCGTCAGCATCCGTGTGCTTTTTTCCAGATTTGTAAATAACTGCCATGTCGAATTCTTGTAATCGAACTCTCCAACGCGCGACTCTCCCTGAAGGGTCCTTTAGATTCGTCAGCCAACAGAGCGAGTGATGGTCGCTAATGACTTGAAAGGGGCGAGCGTACAAATAAGGGCGGAACTTCATAACCGCCCATACCACTGCAAGGCATTCTTTTTCGGTTGCCGAGTAGTTCGCTTCTGCTTTAGATAGGGTCCGACTGGCGTAAGCAATTACTTTTTCCACACCATTCTGGCGCTGCACCAGCACAGCACCTAAGCCCACGCATCTCATGCACGGTGTCAAAGAGCAGGTGTTTGCCGGCTTTGTACGCAACCCACCTAAAACCGTGAGTGAGTTCATTAAGGACGGTACGGCTATAGAGCGAGCCCTCCAAGATCGGTGCCGTCAGTACAACTGACCTGTCAGCTGTGCCCCGACGACTGCGGCGGCGCTGACTGCAACAGATCAGACCCCTGTTCGAGACATGATTAGAGAAATTGTCCTTGAGGAGCTGCAGCGAATTACGGCTACGAAAGCTCAGTCGTCAGAAGCCCTCGTGCAAGCTGTAAGGAATAAAATTCGGTGCTCCCTATCAACGTCTGCCCATTGCAACGAGTTTCACCCAGTCGACAACGCGGCAGCCATTTCCGAACCATACCGCGTTCCACAACCGGTCAACTACACGGCCAACGTTCCTGCACCTTATGAGCCGCAATATGAGAGCTACGCCGCGGTACTACGTCTCCCGCCTCCAGACCACGCCCCACCGAGCTCACCAAGCCGTCAGGAGACGCAATTCTTCCAGGGGCCTCAGTGGGCGCCTTCCAGGCGCTCTCAACGACGTCGAACGGACAGGTGGCGCAGTTATGACAGCCGGCCACTGTTTCGACTGCGGACAACCTGGCCACGTATATCGGTACTGCCGCCACCGCGAAGAGGGGCAGACCTTTCCGCCTGCTTCTGCTCGCCGCCACTTCGACGCTGACACTTGCCAAACCGAGGACGGCCTTCCGGTCAGCAGGGAAACCGAATCCCCGGGCTTCCGCCGCCGCTCCTCCCCATCGCCACAGCGTTATTCTCCGCCGATGCGTCGTGTCAATGCTGATGTTGGCGGGCGGCGGTCCCCCCGCCCTCACCGCGGAAACTAACCGCCGCAACCTCGCGAGGGGAGGTTGCACACAGTCGAAAAGTGTCAAAACCCTCACCATTGCCGCAACTGCCGACAAACCGTGCTTCTGACGCTGCCGTTAGCCTTGACATTGCCACACTACCACCGAAAATGCCGCACCAGATGAGCAACCCCGACGACGAAGCTGACACCGCTGACCTTACCGCACTTCCGCCGCAAATGCCGAAAGAGACGAGTAACCCAGGTAACGTTGTTAGCGCTGACCTCGCCGTTTCCATTGAATGGCTGGAGGTACATGCTCTGGTGGATACCGGGGCGGATTTTTCAATTATTAGCCAGAAACTGGCTGACACGCTGCGCAACGTAAAAACCGAATGGACTGGGCCAGCAATAAGAAGTGCTGGGGGCCAGCTACTGGCACCGACAGGGAAGTGCACTGCCCGGATAGGAATAGGAAACGCGGTGTTTGTTGGCAGCTTCGTTATTCTCCCTGACTGTTGCAAAGACCTCATCTTGGGCATGGACTTTCTGCGTCTTCATGGGGCTGTAATCAGCATTCGTGACAGCGTCGTTGCCTTCACCAACAATCATGAAGACCTTGGTATGCGGAAGTACCACTATTGCCCTTACGCGTCGCCAATGAGACGGTGACATTACCTCCGCGATCATGCTTTCTTGTTGAAGTGAAGTGCGACATGGCGCATACCGGCGATGGTATCGCCGAAAGGGCAGTCGCCCTGGTACTAAGCCAAGGTGTTTCTATAGCTCGAGGGCTAGTCAACTTGACCAATGGGCAGACCGAAGTGCTGCTGACAAACTTCAGCGACGAGCATCAGCAAATTCCGAAATGCACAACTGTGGCCTTTTTCGACAGTCTTCCAAATGCGCAGCACTGCTTCTCACTGCAACAGGAAGGATCAATGTGCAAGACGCCCGTAACCATCGTCGATGTGAGCCGAAATTTGTCTTCTTCAGAACGGGACCGTCTTTTGGATCTCATAGATCAATTTCGAGACTGTTTTGCTTCCGAATCGCGGATCGGCCTTTGACAAAACATCAAATCATCACGGACGACTCGATTCGCCCGATTCGACAAATTCCTTACCGTGTAGCTCCGAAAGAACGTGAAGCCATTCAGCGCCAGGTGGCCGAAATGCTTAGAGACGCTGTTATCCAGCCGTCACAGAACCCCTGGGATTCCCCCGTGGTACTTGTTAAAAAGAAGGACGGCAGCTTACGATTCTGCATAGATTACCGCAAGCTCAACCAAGTAACTAAAAAAGACGTGTACCCTCTTCCGCGCATCGACGATTCTCTTGATCGCCTACGAAATGCACGTTACTTCTCATCAATGGACTTGAAAAGTGGATATTGGCAGATAGAAGTAGACGAGAGTGATCGGGAGAAGACAGTATTCGTCACTCCCGACGGATTGTACGAGTTTAAGGTCCTTCCGTTTGGTTTATACCCAGCACCTCCACCAGTATCACGTCTCTATAGAACGCCAAGGAGGACCTAAAGATAGGACGGGTTTAATAATCAACCAGGACGAGTCTTGCGCTCAAACTTCCTTCTCTTCCAGACTCGCGCTTGTGGGGCCAGTCATCATCTTTGGCGTCGTCTTCTATGCGGCAATATTTTTGCTGCCAGATATGCACCTCAGACCTTAGAAACAGTCAGCAAAGAATGAACCTTTTCTGTGAAAACATTAAATGCACGTAGTCTCCTCTATGCCGCTTCAATTACTGATGCGTTTTCTCTGGCGTGTGCTCTGCCGCTGTAGTCACAGTGACACAGTTAAATACATAAAAGAGCACTGAACAAGGGTAGAGAGGGGGAGTGGAGCCTTAGTGATAAGATTCTCTCCTATCACTTTCTCTTGAACCCTTTTTTTTATAAGGACGTGGCAGGTGTGGTTCACATGACCTGTTATTACTTTGTTTCTTTGTCGTTCTCCCTTCCAAGTGGAAGGCTCTTGAGAACTGTTTCCCTGCAGATTTATTATTTATCAGGGCCTTTTGGAATGCCTGCCGCCTTCCAAGAAATGTATGTCAGCATCGAACCTGCTTTAGATACTGCATCATCATCCACCCCGCATTGTATTTTTTCCTGTTGCAGCCGCTTTTTATTTTCTTTTTCAGGTCACAGGATCACCGATTCCAGGCTGAAAAATACATACCGAAGATCCAATTGTTAACTTCTTGACCTTCTTTCTTTTTCCCCACCTTCTCCATACTCCCTTCCTAGCTTTTCTTCTTCGGAAGCAGAAGCGTAATAAAGCCATTTAAACCCCTGACAGCGATGATCGCGCTCCCAGACGAAGACAAGTCCACTTGTCGAAACATTGGCTTACCTTGCGAACTGAGCCCCCCCCCCCCCCCGCCCCACCCCCCCTTCTCCCCTCTACCCTTGTGCAGTGCTCTTTCATACTGTGCAGCCATCTTTTTTTTCTCGTTCTACAGTGGATCTACAATTAAGTATAAGTATATAAAAATATTCTTTAAATAAGCTTTTTAACGTGCACACAGCATTGCAGTTACAAGCCTTATTAGCTATACTACTTCTTCATGCTTGCAGAATATTATATTAGAACCTCTTTTCTACTTGAGCATTGAAAGTGAGTGGTAAACAGAAGGGCAGAGGTAGGGTAACATTTGTTTTTCGTAATTAAATTGACCACAGCGTCAAGACCAAAGCAAGCAAAAACGAAGACCTGGCACAAAGCGCTTAATATAAAGTACATCATGCACTTGCGAAGTTTCGAGGGCATTAGAAATGAACTGCAGTGAAGTTTGTTTCTTGCGTACCCAGAGATTTTCAGAGTTGCTACCGGGTTCCAGGAGTAAGTAGGCACAATCCGTGGCCTGCCACACTACTGTACCAGACCATAGCAAAAGGAACATGAGAGAACATATGACCTCCAAGCGTATCGCGAACGCCACTTCCTCCGATCGCCGGATGGCGCCGCATAACGAAGATCCGAACCTGAAATACGCATTTATTATAAGGAGCAGAGAGGGATTTCACTTTCTTACTGGATTTACTGGTCTAGTTTCCTTGATCTAGAATAGGCCTATCTAGAACTCGGGACGTTGCTCGAAGCCACTCGATACGAGACACGCGTCTGCATTGGTTCTGAACTCTATTTTCAGATAAACGCTACTGGGATATAGCTGCTTTCTTCGTTCTTTTTCCTCGCAGTATGTAGCACTGCGTTCAAAAACAGTATCGTTCGTGGTATCCGGTGAAAACGATACTCTGGACTTCCAAGGGTGCGTTTTTCTGCCTTAGTAAGCATAAAGGGCACCGAAGTGCGTACTCAACCGCAAACAATGGGAAGGAATTGCAAGCAGCGAGTCGTGATGAGCAGCGTCCGCGGTCCGTCTTAATACAGCTGACGCATCACCGTGACTGATTTCGCCAGGACGCGTTCTTTTGACACGATCGGGGCCCTTAGAAAAGGTTAGGGGACAAGTATTCGTGAAAACAAACGGGAATGGCAGCTGGACGCTCACTTTCTATCGAATGATTACAAAAGCACAACGAACGTGGAAATCAAACAAGTTTAAGAGAGGGGAGGGGGGTCGGCACTGAAGCTAAACCTTAGGGGAATATGCGACAGTGCTAACGTCTCTCGCATGGGATACACTTGCCGATGCTCGTTTTTTTTTCTACCTGCGTAACCATTCATCCCTTAATCCGTGAATCTGTTATCTCACAATATTCAGTTGTAAACTACCAAATTATGTGTAAACCCAATCAACATAGATATCAAGCTGCGCATGAACCAGGCCGCGCGAACTAGCCTGCATGGCATAGGGTAAACGACGTGACAAAAAACAAACAAACAAAAAAAATCATTCAGGTTCCTCACTGCTCAGTGCGGCTATCTCTCTTCGTCGTAAGGCGCGCGAAAAATGACGATTTCACCTTGCACTAAATCGTCGTTCCCTTATAAAAATCTTTAAATGTGACTTCATAGAAGACCAATTTCGTATCGCCCGCAAGCTACCGTCTGAGTGATGCACTGGAACCTATCGAGTACGGCTTTATGGACTGCAAAGGTACTATTTTATTTTATGAAGTTCTTCGGCTGACCACCGAAGAAAGCGTTCGCTTATAATTTTTGCATTCTGCCTCGTTTATGGCTACTTAATTTGACTGCACGGCTTGATTTTCTACTTTGCCCACATAGCCTGTGGGAAATGCGAATGTCTTACCGGTATGCTGAGCCTACCTTTTCTCTCTAGAATAAGTTTCGGCCAGATGATGGCTCAGATGAAATGGGAGCTTAAAAATATTTCTGAAAATTGAACCACATATAAAAATGAGAATATATGAAGGTAGTCGGCTAAGCTTAGAAAGTGGTTCTGATCTACTATGCAGTAATGTAACCTAATCGGCTATTAAAGTTGCGACAATTTTCAGGCTTCTCTTGAAAGCACAAAAACAATACAGAGTAACAAGTTAATGACGTCATTACTGGTGAAGTTTCAGGTTCCGACTTCTTTTGTTCACGCCCCTGTGGGCGTTGTCCGATGCCGCCAAACAACTCTTCGCTCCCTCTGTCTTCAATGGAGTTGGTTCTCTTCGACAGGGAAGACGTTTCTACGCTGGAAACGTACCGCCAGTAAGAAAGACGTCATCATCAGGCTGCCTACTTGTCAATGGCACTGCGGAGAAGAGCAACTACCGGTATAGGTTTATTAAGGGATTACGTAATCGCTGTAAAAACTAGCACAATACTACCTGACATGGCTTAATTACGTGCAGCGGTCCCACATTTCCTTCCTTTAATTTGATTGAATTCCAAGACCTCTTCAGCAGCCCAACAGAGACAGTAATAATGAAACTAACGTTCTGACAGCCTGACTTGTGTTACTGATATTTGTCTTTCTTTACCACCCTTTGTGGTGCAGTCCGCCGCGGTGGTTCCCAAGGATGCGGGCTCGAACCCCGTCCGCGGCGGCAGTTTTCGCATGGAGGTGAAAAGAAAGGCGTGCTGTGCGATCTCATCGTTTGTTAAATGACCTCAGGAGATCAAAATTTCTGGAACCCTCGACTACGGCGTCTCTCATAGCCCGAGTCACATGGGGACGTTAAATCCCACAAGCCAAGCTTAACCTAACCAACCCAAGTCTTTTAGACATGTGTTGTATGCTTGTGTATAGCTGCACGTGTTGTCAGGCTGATGAATCTCAGCCACAAGGCTGGCTGTTTTGTAAATAATTGCTCTACATAGTTCCTTCTTTTCCAAATATTGTGAAATAAATACCGTGGTAAAAAAAGTGGCTACAGGTGCGAACTGTACTTGAGGTAGCAAGCCGGAGACCGTTGAACATGTGTTTTTAGGTTTTTGGGATAGGATTTTTGTTTTAAATGTTCTACGGAGAGCTTTGTCCAAATATTTCTCTCTAAAATACCTCATGCAATTCGGGTCTAGCCGTAGAAAATGGTGATGGTGTACCGTATGACGTGATAATGCTGTGAGGTTTGCAAAGCGTGTAGAAACGCCGAATGGCGAACTGCCATTCGCCATGGGGATTTTCATATCAGACCTGCTCTAAACTATTTTGGATATTAATTCCTACAGATAATCGGTGTTTCGAAAACAAAGTCATGTGTACTTGAGTTTATAAATGCACTGGAAAAATTAATAAATTTGATATTTCCATAAATTTTTTATATATTGCATGTAAAGCGGCTCACTCCGTATCGGCCATGATGAATATTTTGTGAAATAATAGGGATAAAGACAAAAAAGAAAACCACGTGGCCTAATTAGGCCGCCCAACGGAGTAAAGATCCAAACCGGCGGTTCGATGCCCATTTGATATCCTAGGAGCGTTTTTTTTCTTCAGCGCCATTCTTTCAGCCATATACTTACGCGTCCTAATGACGTTTCGCCCATGTGAGTTTTTGTTCCCAATGTATGTAGCGTTTTATTAGACTTTCGATTTCAGCTCAACGTGTGATGCTAAACCTTTCTCAGCTATGTTGGTTTTATCTTGGTACATCGGCGCTGCGGGAGTCTCCGCTGAACGGCGCGTTAAAAAGCACAGGAAGTAAGTTGGGCGTTTTCATGTCATTATACATATTCTCAGTGCACAATACCATCTTGGTCACAGGATGGCTTCTAGCAGTTTCGGTTACAGGAGTGAAAAGAAAACGCGGTGATTGCGAATACGCCACCTTAGCAGCTTTTTAGCTTTTAGCAGTATGGTCGCTTGAAATCGGGTCACTGCATCGTAATATTTAGGATTACCAACAACGACCACAGGCCACAAAAGTGTTTACCTCTACAGTTAGATGAAGCAGGGGGGGGGGGGGGAGGGGGCGGCTATGCATCGGTACTGTTAAAGTTGGTTAATGACTTAAGGCGTTAGGGGATACTGTGGGAAAGGAATAAAATTATGAAGTGGAACTGCCCATACACGAAAGCGTTGTGCAATGCGACGGAATAACTTTCTATGCCGTGATGCTTGCCCTTCTTTTATTATTTTTCCTTCCACTACGTGAGAGTTGATTATTTGAATGTATTTGTACTCTGAACCTGGTAGTCAGCACAACAACTGTGAAACAACCAAGAACTTTAACAAATATAATGGCGGAAGTTTTCTGAGCTAGTATACTTCAAGTACTTGGTGGTCTTGCTTCGTACGCTGAATCTTCTTTCTGTTTTTTGCGCTCCTTAGCCTCCTCTTTCAGATAAGGATTCTACTCTTATATTGGACGGCAGCCGTCAAGTGGATCGCGTCTTCGATATAAGGAGCGCCGGCAGTTTTATTTCGGACAGCTCAGTAAGACCTGGGACGCTATATTCCAGAGACACTTGTCATTGCCTGCGTATCAACTAGCTGCCCTCCAGATCCATAAATTTCCCAGTGCGCTTCAAGGTGTATAACTAAGCATGACGCTAGTGTCAGGCAACACGGACACAGGAGGAGAAGAAAGCGGTGACACCGGACTATAAATAAATAGGTGGTTGAAAATCAATGTTCCGTATCGTCGCTTCTTTCTCGTTCTCAGCCTCGTTTTGCCTTACAATAGTGGCGTTGCTAGTGTTGAAGCTCTGTCTGCATGTAAATGTTTCAGGACGGCTTTCAAGCGTCATATCTCTCTATTTGTATCCTTAAGTCAACAAGACAATTTTCGAACAAAGACAGCACGAGCTTCGTTCCACAAAGAGGGAGCTCTAGTTAGGCAACGTTGGGTTATGAAAAAGAAAGGGGAGGGGGAGGGGCTATCTGGAGAGGATTGGAAAAAAGTCACTTCTTTTTTTTTTTTTTGCAGTGGATGAAGTTATGCTATTGATGATGTAACTCTGGATGCACAATTTCGAGTTGTGCTAGTGAGGCTATATGCTCAACAGGATCGGTGTTGTCTCTGCGCCTTAATTAGGCTGCGTAGTTCGAAAATCACAAGTACCGCAGGCGAGAATAACCACGCACTGTCAACACCGGAGACTCGTTGTGTCAAGACCTATTGCATGCAATGCTCCAAATTAGTGTTTCCGCGAGTGCTCGAGCGCGAGGGCGTGCGCCGGCATATCCAGCTAACCAAGTTAGCCAGCGCGCATAGGTCGTCGTATGCGTCTGCGAAATGCTACCTGCTTTTTTCTTTCCTACCACAGGGGGTCACACGTGCATCGCACCGTCCCGGTCACCTTTCTGCCCAGCGCATGTCAGTGCTTGTTATCCGATCATCGTACCGAAGAGCGGCCTGAAATACGGCGCCTGTCACTGGCCAGGCGCCAAAGCTGTCTATTGCATGCTCGCTTTTCACTCGTTCGCTTCGAGGGCCATATACAGGCGGCCGCAGACGCCCAGACTTGATTCCCGAGGCGTTTTATTGGGGCTGGCGTCGGCTGACCGGAAAACATGTGGACTGGACAGTGAGGGGCAAAAAGAAGGTAGGTGCTTCGAAGTGAGATGCTCTCTTTTCATATGTACGTTTTATTCTCAACACTTCTCGCGAAGTCCTCGACATTGATGGAACGTCTAGAAGACGTCGGTGATTTCTCAGGCGTAACTTAGCCTTTCGAGAAGATGCGAGAGTTGAACGCATGTCGATCACAGAAGCAAAAGGGCGTGCAGAATGTCTGCACAGCAGTCGGTGTTTGTCGGAGACTGATCGCCGCTTTGTTCATTGTAGCGTTAACGCATACAATTGAGGGTAGTAGCTTGGCCTGCGATAAGTGCTAACTGAACTTGTTTTCTCAAGGTAGACGCAGGTTGCTGCAACACAAGGGCTCAGAAGGAGCGACGTGCAAAGTCGATTGAGCGCGGGTCTTCGGATATGAAAACGGCTTGCAGAGTCTGTGCCTTGTTCCAAGGAAATCGATATACCTATTGTAGTTTGCGCACAAATTCATGCAAAGTGAATAAATCCATGCAAAATAAGTCTAAATTTTGCTTCAGATAGATACATAGGGATGAGAACGGAAGGCAGGGATGTTAACCTGGAAGGCCTTCGGTTGGCTACCCTACGCTGGGGAAAAGGGATAAGGGGATTAAAGAGAGGAAGAGAAAGGGGACTTGGAGCACAGTCAGAGTTTGTCACACAAGCCGGTGGCTGTTAGAAAACTAAAGAGTGCCCTATATTCCTTAATGGTGGTCGACTGCCGTGGTCACAGACCAAGGACCTTATCTGGGCGACGATCGAGGTGGTCCAGCACACAACGCAGCTTATGTCTTTCACTCACAAATGTAGGGCACTCTCATAAAATATGTTCGATTGTTTCTTCACAGGCAGAGCTGTCTGCCGTTCCAATCTTGGAAGCATACTTGCTGGTGAATGCAACATCTAGCCATAAACGGCGCTTTAAAATATTAAATACCTTACATGGTGCTTAGTACTGTTCAAGGAGACAGAAAAAAAACGGCAGGGTTCGAGCATCTTAACTACCATAAACGTTAGCTTGAACTTTTCTAAAGAAAATGACGGCTAAACAATGACACCTGTTTTACATGACAGTTGTCGATGGGACACCTAAGGGATTCTTGCAGCAAGGCGTGGCTGAAGTAACAGCCGTCATCACCATTGCAACCATCAGCAATGCAACGTCATGACCTAGTTCACTGATCCCTCAGATCAAAGAGGACAGCCGGCGACATCAGCATCAACGGATTCTTCCTTTTGCGGAGCAGAGAAAGAAACGCTGTATATACAATATGGTGATAGCCTGGAATGAGAGTCAATCACCGGTAGACATGGATTCACTACCGGCCGCACTTGGCTTTGGAGAGACCCGAGACGGGAGCCCGGAATTTGAAGTTACGAAGCGCTGTCTTGAACATTGGTGGCATGAGACTTCGTTTCAGACATTTCGTCCCGTCTGACTGTCTGAAGCTTTGCGGGCAACCTTTGTTTATTTTCTTTTGGCTTGACCATGTGGTTAACGTCGCGGTCTTTTCTTTAAAAAGGATACAGCGATCATCACTATCACCATTAAAATCATGTGACAGCGCTGTCGAGAGCGTGAAAGTACTTTTTAGGGATAGAGTGCATAAACTGTAAAATGAAAGGGTGCTGAAGAACAACCGGAAAACCCTGGCCGGCCAACTGTGACGTCGACCGCTGCTGGTTGTGGCAGGAAGGGTGGTGCGCAAATATTTTTGGAAATGTGGCATCAGCAACGCGCTGCGCGGTACAGAGGACGATGTACTGTATCAAGTGGGCAGCGAGTACCCCCCTTCCGACTCGAGTTCACATGACTGCTAACCACGCTTGCTTACTTTATGGTCTTCTGGTGCATAATGAATATGCAAGCAGCGTTTAAGTGCAAATGAAAATAAATAATGTCATCGGTATGCAGAGGCGGCTGCATTGTATTTGGTTCACAGTAGGTGTGTTGCCGGTACGTTTAATCATTCAGTAATTTATTTTCTTTAGTGTTTAGGAATGGGAAGTTGGGGAGGGTCGAGCTATATTACGGTAAGACCTAAGTTCTAGTTTTTTCGGCAGGTTTGTAAGACGGTGTAACTGATGCGAAAATTGCTCGGCGGATACAAAAAGGTGTCAGTGAAATTTACGCTTTCAGTACAGACCTAATTTCATCAACCAGTAAGAGCAACCGAGTTATGAATATTGTGTATATTATATAATCCACAGCCCAATCGTGTTTGGGCTCGTCCCACCCAAATATTACCGTCATTCGCGAAGAGCGACGAGCACCTTCCTGCCATTCACGAAGTGAGCTGTAAGGTATTACGGCACAGTATGATGTTACCGCTATGTTGATTAACTCTGATGCTTGGCGCTTATTGTTCAGCGGGAGGGATACTGTGTAAACGCTGTTGTGTGGCATTTCGATCCATAACATTGTCCCCTTTGCGTAAACAGGGGCGTCCGTATGTCTAAAGTCATATCTCTACGATGGCAATCCACTTATACGAGCTCGCAACGAGCTAATACCATAGCGCTCACCATATACCAGTGGTGCGTCGGACAAGGCCGGATGAGGCGTCAAGCATATCGCAAGCGGGCGCATCGTTTCGACGCCTGCTGTGTCTATCCTGGCCGAGGCAGGAGCGTCAGGGACGTCACCGCTTATTGTTCCCTAGCTCGTTGTCATTGGCAGCAGCTGCTAACAGGCTGCCGGCGTAAAGCCCGCCAGCTCCGTATATATACAAGCCAGCGGCCGACGGGCCCCGAACCGCGACGTATGAGAGCTCGTCAGCTTCTGCTTTCCGTATACGTGCGCTGATCGTAAAACAGCGCAGCAGCGGGCGACGGTAACGTTACTGGCCGGAGCGTCGTTTTCTGTTACTTCCGCCGCGTCAGGTCGGGCCCGTAGCGACCGGCGCCAGCATCGAAGGGCTCCATTAGCGGCAGACCTGATTCGTACCTGCGTGCAGTGCGTCACGCACGAACGGGGTGAGGGTGGCTTTTCAGGACTGGGTGCTGTTGCTGGCGGAAGACGTGACCGAACGGGCGAAGAAGATTCCATTTGCCATCGGCAGTTACGGCGTGTGAAGAGCGAAATGCTCGTCCGCGGGGCGAGAGAAAAAGAAAGACCGCGTTCACAAAGGGAAGGAATTCGGATGCGCAGGGGGTAGAACGTTGCTTGCCGTAGACTGCGTGAGCAGCCCAGAAAGAAAAAGAAAAAGGCAACTTTGAGCACCCGGAAGCGCCGTAGCCGAATAAAGTATTGAGCCAGCCTAGGATGTAGACTCTGTTAGTATTCGAGGGAGAGTACACTTCGGAACGTTTTTGCTTTTCATGCAAGGGTGACCAACGCTGCAATGTAGGAGGGCATAATTTGCCTGCCTATAAATCTGCGGTAGTCATGTTTGAATCTAAACCGAAGTCTGCGTTTCAATACTGGTGTTAGTATGCGTTGTTCGGCGCTTCGGAGCGACACATTGGCTATGAGGGATGCCGCCGTAGAGGGCCCCGGCTGAATTCAGACCACATGGGGTTCTTAGCTGTGCGCTGACATTGCCCAGTTTAAGGCGCTTTCGCATATCGACTCGTTCGAAATGCGGCCGCCGCTGCTAGGATGTGCGTCAGTATGCTCTCTATAGTATGGAACGAAAAATGGTATGGGTAACGTTAAGGGATAGGAAGCGTGTAGGGTGGGTCAGAGAAATAACTCAAGTTACTGACACTCTGTAGGGGAAATCAAGAAGAAGAAATGGGCATGGGCAGGACATATAGTGTGAAGAGAGGATAACCGATGGTCGCTTAGGGTAACAAACTAGATTCCAAGGGAAGGAAATCGCAGCAGGGGGCGGCAGGAAGTTAGACATGGTGCTAGCTCATGTCCTGTCCGCCTACCTGCAGTGTGTGTCTTTCTTGTGCGCTAGCACCATGTCTGAATTCGTTCCCAACAAGCCCAATTAGGAGCATTGGTAGAAAGTTAGGTGGGCGGATGAGGTTAAGGAGTTCGCAGGGGTCAAGTGGATGCAGCTAGCACAGGACCGGGTTCTTTGGAGCAATATGCGAGAGGCCATCGCCCTGCTGTGGGCATAGTCAGGCTTATGGTGATGACGATGCTCTTCCGATGTTTACAACAGGTTTCTGCTCAGGCTTCCCCAATGCGAAAGGTGATATGTTGCTTGTACGACAATGGTCTTGCAATTAATCAGTGCCACATTGCTAAGATGGGTGTTATGGCATGCTGCTATACGCAGGCCATATAAGGTCAAACCATACTAGGCGATAGCTTCGAGGTAGATGAGGTACAGTAATTGCAGCTGAACATTAATGAAAGAGGAATTTGTTTAACAAAGGTGGTTGGCGGGCTGATAATGCTGACGATGACAGCTCTGCATAAACCCGTTTGCTGTTCAGGAAATAAGCTGTCAACTAGCTAGCTAAAATAAGTATTGCCGAATGTATTTCAGATTTTCTTGTTCGGTAGTAATTGCTACTTGGAAGGTTTATTTATCCATCTATAGGGTTTGTAGCATGTTGTAATAAGAAATTTATATTTTTCTACAATGAGACTAATGACATCAGAAAATTTAAAGAGGAGTCTCAATTTTTTATGGTGACAGTAACAAATTTCCAAATTAATTTTAAAGAAGTCGTTCTGAACGCTTTCAGTTTATGCTAAATTCATGTTGAATTTTGTATTTTCTTCAGGTGATATATGAGAAGAACACTCAGCGCTGTTTCGCAACCCTACCTAAACAGCTGCACATGTTCCATTCAACCTGAACTTATATGCAGGAGTGTAACTTGTAAGGTGGATGTTTAATAAGCGGATACATTCTGCATGCTTCGTAACATACGCACCCTAAAGCCCCAGATATCCTCGCAACGCTGTAGAAAATCCTTAAATCTAGCATGGGATAGACGCTAGAAATGCGCGGCTGCAGAAGGCATTCAAATGTGTTCAAGAAGGTTACAAGTGCTTGCACAAGTGAAGCGCTTAAATGATGACATACAAAGACGTGACACGTGATCTCTGGTTGATATTTGTCGGCCAGGTATCATGCTATGAATCTGAAGTTACAAACTACAACAGACAAGCAAGAATCCTTAAAGTGGGGTCTCCTATAACAAAAGATATCTGTTGGACTACAGATCCCTTCCGCAGCCAAAGGGCGCACGGGGAGTTAGCGAGAAACGCCCTATCCAGTGATGTTGCTCAGTAATTGATGCTGTATCGGCACGTCACAATACAGCAGTCACTGGACTGGGGGCAGCAGCGTTCCACAAATGGTTATCAGGGTGCAGCAGGGCATTGTAGTACAACGGAGACAACCGCATGGAGATCTGCCATGATCACCGAGTACGAAGCGTGAAGCTGGCGGGACTCTTCCAGTGGTGGTTGATCTCGATGCATTCGATCGGCTGAGCCGCCGCAGCTGCATGCTCCTCCGCATTTCGCCAAATCCCATTTACTTTTCGATTAGGGCCCCTTCCTTTCGGTGGTGTGGTTGGTCGGCGTTCATTGAAGTATTTGGAGCGCAAATACGCTGCACATCCCCAAGGCTGGCCTTTTGCGGTGACAGAGTGATCTGCAGAAAGCTGGTGATCTTCTGGACGTAGCTGGCTCCTCAATGACTGTCAGGGTCAGCCGTACGAAACGGATGTTTGCTTTGTACTTCGCAGGAAGCTCGATAGAAATTTAGATTATGTTGCTTTGTCGCCGCGATGTCGCAGCCCTATTTTATCAGGCCTTTTGAAATGTAAATCTAAGCACGACCAGAAGATGGCGACCTCCGCGAATGGAACCTTGTCTTCCTCCTCTTCACGATCTGCTTCCGGGTGCTCCATCAGCGCATTTTAATGGCGTGCGTAAGTGATCGCTGAAGACTCGCGATATCAGAAAAGGCGCAACAAAGAAGGAAAAATGAAACAGCCATAAACTATCGCGACGATTAAAATAAAAGTAGTTATAGACATACATTCATAACTTGAAATGTAAGAAAGAAATGGAAGCAGGGAAAGGTTTTTGCGCAGTAGGCGGTCCCTTTTCATATTGATATTAGCACTGACGCCAAGATCACTATTCTTTTATATGAGACGCACGCACTTAAATTTAAATTGTAAATAACCATTAAACAATGTCCGGGGCTTTCACAACAAACAGTTGCCTTGAGGTTTAATTCAAGGTCAAGAGGTGAAAGCGACAGCTGCCTAGGCGATTACACCAACTCTAAGCGAAGCCAGCAAGTGGAGTGTCCGTTGAGAAAGCCATCACAAGAGTAGAATAGTCAAGTCGAGTTTATGGTGTCAAGCATTACTGCTGCGAACATTATTACTAGAGCATATTCTGAATAAAATATTTGCCAGTGAACGGTCATTTGGATCAGGTTCTTGCGTGGGTAAAATGAGAGAGGTATGGTTTGATTTGCTGCTGTGTGTTCAAGCCGTCCGCTGACCTAGAATGACTGAAATGCTAATGATTGATCCCTCTGTTTCATCGCTGTCATCTTTCAAAAAACCGCCAAAAACTTCTTTGAAATTCATAAGATACGCTATGGGACATAATTTTTTCCAGGAAAGCTGTTTACCCTTTGAAACGCTATATGCACATGATTGTGAAAAAAATGCAGAATCACATCTTTTTCTGTTGGTGCGACCCGCCTAAAACTGAGCTTCTTGTTTAAGGCGAAACTCATGGCGTACTTACCACGACTGAAGGCTACTAAGTGCTCCGCCGTTTACCGTAAATAATCACAAGTACCACAAGCACTGAACAAAAAACAAAAAAAAAATGAAGCGACAGTACTCTGCGCGCCTGGCCACGAGCAATGGTGGCGGGGCTTGGCCTAACATGCGCATAAGGAGGCGTATAGTGAAGGCCCAGCCCCTAGTTAGGGAGGAAAATTACTCATCCAGGTGAAAACTGTGGTAACAAACGAAAACAACGGGAACGCGTTGAGTGGTGCTTAACGTGGTGTTACGTTTCTCCACCTACAAGTGGGACAGCGGACGCGGCCACCGCATAGCAACAGGCAGAACCGCGAGCGGATCGGCCATTTCGACGCCGTTCATCGGCCGCGCAACGCTTCCTCCCGCCGACAAGTCTCAGCGTGTTCCTGCCACGCGCCAAATGTGTGTGCGTGCGTGTGTGTGGGCAAACGCCGGCCAAGCCTGGAGCTCGTGAGAGAGGGCGCCGCCCTCGCCCGTCTGCAGGAGGTGGAGGAGATGAGTTCGGACCATCTGCGATTGAGTCATTCGTCGTGAACCAACATGTTTGGCTCTCCCTTTCCTGTGAGGGTTTACCCTTTCCCTGTGAACTGGAAAAACTATAAAAAGCAGCGGCCGACTCCGCTGAGATAGAGACTACTTTGACGCGCCGTTGAGACGACGCTAGACACCAGCTGTGTGAGTGTGTCTGTAATCTCTCCGGGTCAGCTTCACTGCCCGTTTCTTCCTGATGTTACAGTAAAGGTTGTTTCGTTAAAAGACGCCTCGTCTTTGCTGGCACCTTTGATGCCGTCCGCCGTCCACGGAGCCGCCAGGCCAACGCTACCGAGGGGCCGCGCGCCGCAGCGGTACGCTACCCCGGCGCTCGCGACCCCAAATGTAACAATTGGTGAACAGCGGTGGGATGACGACGACCAAGCCGTAACCGTGGTCGGACGAGCCAGGCCATACCGTCGTCCAACAACTGGTGAACAGCGGAGAGACGAGGACGACCAAGCAGGTCGGTGAAACGAGCCAGGCCTGACCGAGGTGCAACATCTGGTGGGAAGAGCGGAGATGTCCGAGGCGTGACTCGTGAATCAATTAGCAGCTCAGCGGAAAGACGGAAGCAGTGCAACGAGCCCTGTGTGATGACTGGTTGCCTGCAGCGGAACGACTGCGTTGGATTCTTGGCTGCGAGGTTTGGTGAGTGCGGGACTTTCTTCTGCTGAGTTTTGCCAGGCTTTTGTTAAGTAGAGAACAGAGCTGGTAATTGTGTTGTCGTTGTTGCTGGGTTAATTGCAGCAAGGCAATAGTGGGCAGTAGAGGAGGCAGCACTCGGAACAGCATGAATTTGGATTTGAAGTCGTTGCGCAAACCGAAATTGCTGGAGCTTGCGGAGGAGTTGGGCCTGAATTTGTCAGACAAACTCAGAAAACCAGAAGTGTTAAAGGCTATTCTTGCGTTGGAAGCTGAAGATGACGAGCTTTTGGAATGCCTTGAGATCATTGACGAACGTCAAGATGAACGTGAACGTCATGAGAAAGAGGAACGTGAACGTCGCGAGAAAGAGGATCGTGAACGTAGGGAACGTTACGAGAAAGAGGACGCCCGCGTAAGCAAACTGATACAGCTGGAGATTTCAGCACATGGAATGAGCGTGGAAAAGATTAAAGCTTTCAATGCCATTCAGCGTAACGGTTCGATACCGCGAGACGGTACGCCACCGTTCCTCATCGCCGAGGATGTGGCCGAGTATTTGGCAGACTTTGAGAATGTCTGCAGAAGTAAACGTTTCGAGCGAGATAGTTGGGCGCAGATGTTGGTAGCTCTTCTCTCCGCTGAAGCGTCAGAAGAAATCAAGCGATTGGTTGGCAACAGCTTTAAAAATTATGATGCACTAAAAGAGTCATTGCTGATACGATATCAGATAACGCCTCATGATCTTAGGAAGAGATATGAGAGCGAGAAAAATTGTTACAAGTCGTACTTTGATTTGGCGTATCAGTTGAAAGCCGCTGTAAGCGAATGGCTAGACAGTGCGGAAATTCCGGAGCAAATCGAACTTGCACCGGAGTGTGAGAAACAGCTTGGGGAAGCGGCCGAGCAACGTGACCGCAGTAGTGAGCCGACCGATTCTCGAACAGAAGAGCATCGTGTTACTTTGGTCGAGCCACTAGCTGAGACGGTTAGCACAGGCTTAATCGGCGAGAAGTCCGAAGTGACGCCGTTAAGCGAGGTGAAATGCACGCCGACCCAAGTAGTTGCAGGAGATACCGTTCCATCACATGAGTGTGGGGAAGTGGTATTAACTGAACCGTCTCTCGAGTCGAAAGCAGAAGCTTGTGTAGATCGCGACGGAGATGGAAATGAGCTAGAAAAGGAGAAAATTGCGGTTTCCGAAATCAGCTGTGTCGTAGAGCAGGGCACGCAGGAAAACGAAGTGCCGATCAGGGAAACTGCGCAGCCCGCGAGTTGCGATCAGCCAGGGCAGACCGACGCTGTAGAGAGCGAGACTTGCAACGGCGACAGTGTACGACCAGAGCAGAGTCAGAATCGTTCGTGCCCCAATACCACGCTAGGTTGTATTCGCGAAAGCAACCCCAGTGCGAACGCGGACGTGGCACTTATGACCCTCACGCTATCCGAAGCGCCCCAGCTGTCGCAGGAGCTTGATCCTGTTCCGGTTAGCGCTGAGCAATGCGGCTCATCGGAGGACCCGTGTGACGTGAGTGGCGAGCCGCCAGAGGAAATGCCTGGCTTGAGGGCTGGCGTGAGCAGTTGTTGTTCGGACTTGTCTGAAGGTGAGTCATGCGCTGCTGGCCGCGATGCAGACGCGGCGCCGCACTTCGACGACACCCGTGTCCTACTAGCTCCAGTTACCGCTAGAACGTTGACCGCTAGCTTGCCAGAGCTCGCGCCGAAAGAAAGTGGGACTAGAGTATTGAAGTGCTGCCACCGAAAAACGCGGAAAGGCAGGCGCGAGAAAGAAGGTTGCCATCGTAAGGAGAGCAAACGATTGCAGAACGAAAGCGGAAGGCTAGTATTCCCGTGCTGCCGACGAAAAACGCGAAAGGGCAGGCGCGAGAAAGAATGCTGCCATCGTAAGGAGAGCAAACTCCAAAGATTGCAAAAAGAAAGCAGAAAGCCTGTGTTCCAGTGCTGCCGTAGAAAAAAACGGAAAGGCAGGCGCGAGAAAGAAGCGAGGAAGTTGAAGCTATCGCGAAAGAGAAAGCGACTATCCCAAAGGCACAAATGCGCCCGTGCAAAGAAAATGCGTGATTGGTGCGCCACACGTAAGGAGAGGGATAGGTTGTTTAGGAAAGTGAGTGACTTATGCTCATGTGTTTCTTTGCATAGAAACAAGAAGGTACGGTTGTTCCGTGAAACGGACAGCCGAAGCCTTAGTGAAAAGGATGATCTCAACGGTAATGCCGATGGCTTAAGTCGAAGCCCATAACGTGAGAAGAAGCCTCAGTTTTCACTTCTTGGTGTTTTTCTTCCTGGCATAGGATTTTGAACATTTGTATTGTATTATCTTTGTTTGAAGTGCTGTTTTGAAAATGCGATTTTCAAATTTGTGGACGCGTTCCAAGTGCTGCTGAGCTGCCCTTTAATGTAGATGGGGGCATAGGAGGGAAATAGTCTGGCAGAACTTAGTGAAGTTTGTGCCGTGCTTGCTGGCTGACCGGTTGAGTTTTTAGCGTGGTTGTGATGCTGTAGGTTGTCAGAAATCTCTCCTGAAGACAAGTTGCAGAGTGCCTTGGAAACCCGGACTTGCCAAGGAATTCTTCAGGCTGACTGGCTCAAGAGAAACAGAGTCGGATGAACCCGGCTAGCAGCAACATCTCGATCCCTCCGGACAGCGGATGCAGTCCCCTGCCCTTCGGGATCTCCCTTCCCCGGCGGGGCAGTCTGTTACGTTTCTCCACCTACAAGTGGGACAGCGGACGCGGCCACCGCATAGCAACAGGCAGAACCGCGAGCGGATCGGCCATTTCGACGCCGTTCATCGGCCGCGCAACGCTTCCTCCCGCCGACAAGTCTCAGCGTGTTCCTGCCACGCGCCAAATGTGTGTGCGTGCGTGTGTGTGGGCAAACGCCGGCCAAGCCTGGAGCTCGTGAGAGAGGGCGCCGCCCTCGCCCGTCTGCAGGAGGTGGAGGAGATGAGTTCGGACCATCTGCGATTGAGTCATTCGTCGTGAACCAACATGTTTGGCTCTCCCTTTCCTGTGAGGGTTCACCCTTTCCCTGTGAACTGGAAAAACTATAAAAAGCAGCGGCCGACTCCGCTGAGATAGAGACTACTTTGACGCGCCGTTGAGACGACGCTAGACACCAGCTGTGTGAGTGTGTCTGTAATCTCTCCGGGTCAGCTTCACTGCCCGTTTCTTCCTGATGTTACAGTAAAGGTTGTTTCGTTAAAAGACGCCTCGTCTTTGCTGGCACCTTTGATGCCGTCCGCCGTCCACGGAGCCGCCAGGCCAACGCCACCGAGGGGCGCGCGAACCCCAAACGTAACAGTGGTGAGAATATGTTGTGCGGCTCGGTGAAATTTTATGAAAAGCACCCACGTACACGGCAGAGACGGCAACAAAACAGCAAAGCAGCTGCCTCTCTTTTCATCCAGGCTTTTTTTTTTCTTTTTGCTATAAAGTATATCCCAGCCATTCCAATTACCCAAGCTTTCTGCTCTTCATTGAATCCCGTACTGTGGAGCCGCTCATGGATAGCAAGACGAAAACTCAGACGAGCAAGACGAACATCCACCGCCCGCTTTCTTGCAGTTTAGGGCGCTTACGAAATTCGCGTAAAAGGACAAGCGTGGCTTTGAGTTTCGCGCACGTAAACAGCGAACCCTGCGGGCAGAAATAATCGAAGCACGCTGCAGGGTTTAGCGGCAGTAAAAACGATTAGCCTCCCAAGTCTTTAATTATCCCGGCTAACAAACTTTGACTCACTAATTTTCTGGTGTTTCAGAGAGTGTTTAGTTCGGTGAAAAAAAGGGACAAAACAAAAAACATTGTGTGCGAACTTTATGTAGCGCTGGAGCGGCATGTCTGAGCTGTTACTTTTTTTTTTTTTTGTCAGCACATCCCACCACTTATGAGAAATGAGTCTTGGGTGTCCGCTCTGCGGTGTGGTAAAAAAAAAAGTTACATAATAAGAGTTGCAACGCCGCGGCTGCTCGCGTCTTTTTCGGTGGAGCATACGGTGGCGGGACGGGTCTCAGTGGGGGCGGGACGGGTCTCAACTCTGCCGTTGTTTAATATCATAAATTTTTATATATTTCGGTGCTCTGCTCCGGCAGAACATTTTATGGATAGGAAACCACCAGCTTGTTGCGTCATACACGTAAGTTTGCTGGAAGAGTTTGCTAAACAGAAGTAATACTCTTTTGGTCGCGTGCTCATCAATCGTGGGCAGAACGGCGAAAATCACATTAGCAAGCGTCGGTGATCATTAGCAAAAACACGGAAAGAAAATTAAGCATGTCGAGTTTGGAAGGTGGTAACAGCGAGGACTTTTTTTTTTTTTTTTTCAAAATAACTGCTTGAGAGGCTAGTTGGTGCATCATCGTATTCAGATATGTGGCGCAAACAAACACAAACACAGGAGAAGATCCACAACACACGCGCAAAAGTACGCGTGTCTTGTGGATCTTCTCCTGTGTTTGTGTTTGTTTGCGCCACATATCTGAATACTTTTTTTTTCCTTTTTATTTTTTTGTGGGTTGAATGCCGCTTATATGAACAGACCAGAGTATCGAAAAAGCGGGTTGTAAAAATAGCTTAATCATGCACTATAAAACACAAAATGTCTGTGGCTGTCCATGCGAAACTTGAAGAAGAGGCGGGTTTGATTGGGGGATTGCACGGTAAACTTCGAAATTATGATTCAGCTCTTAAGCCTTTTAAGGTAATAAGTTGCGCCACACGTAAAAAGATGGAAACTCTTTCTTAGCCCCTAAACACACTGGCATTCCAGTAGACGCCCATTGATAAGTAATACCTATAGAAGACCGTGCATGTGTTCCTAGCTGTCACGCGAATTCAAACTACCGTTTACTATGCCGGACCCCGCCGTGATGGTGCAGCGGTAAGACGCCCGACTACTGCGCCGGAGTACCCGGGTTCAATCCCGACCTCCTGCGGCTGCGTTTCTATTGAGGCAAAACGAAGAGGCGTCCGTGTGCTGTGCGATGTCACTGCAGTTTAAAGATCCCCAGGTGGTCAAAATTACTCTGTAGCCAACCACTGTCTCCTCTTTCACCACTTTCAATCACACCTTCCTTGCTTCCCTTAGGCGCGGTTTAGGTGTTATTATTATTATTATTAATAATATTATTATAAGGGAGCTTTTGCAATGTCATGTTTTTGTTCGAGAATGCTTCAGTTAACACGACTGAAGGTAACGAGATTACAATGTATTTCTGTTTCGCATTAATAAAAGGCCGTGTAAGGAATTATTTAAACATCGAGCGTAAATGTGTAGAAACTATGAGGAAGGATAAAACGTGACCGGAGGGAGAGAACACGCGGCATATTTTCTGCCTTGCAGTCAATTGAGCAAATGACCTATGACTACGACTCTCGGCTTATGTAAGTTAAAATAGATTTATATTTTCGGGTGTAGTAGAAAGCCTTTGCGGACTCATGCACTCTCCGATATCGCCTCTTACATCTACGTGGCTCCTGGTATTTGTCCATTTGACCACTATGCGGCTCGTGATTTGGAACGTGGTCGAAAGGGAAGGCATCAACTTTCCGAAAACTCTTTGTGTCACTGTTGATATCGTAATCGCCACTCATTGTGTAATGACACAATAGCAACAGTTGATAGATGGAAGCTATAAGGCGGAGAGAATCACATTTTCTTTTTTTGCAATCGTTGCAGACTGAACGAGATTTAAGTTATGGTTCAGATTAAGGACCGGTTAATTACAGGAAAGTAATGTCTACTTTTATGACTAATTCTTCAAAATCTAAGTTGGAAGACAGCATTGTTTTGCAGTATAGACATATCATAAAGGTAGCGTAATACAGGATATGCCCTAAGTGGTTATATTAGCAGATATTTATATCATTATATAAACACCTCGGTAGTGTCTTTCAAATAGCTTTAAAATGTTTCAAATAGCGTTGGGCAGGTGTTACAACTAAAACATAAACCGAAGCAGTAGCGATATCAAGCAGCTCTCTGTGTTAGGGATTTTTTCTTACTTCTCGAAGTAGCGACATGTTTTTTCCTAATGAACAGTTCCGGTTCGTATCTTTGGAACTACGAAAAATGTACCAGTTGGAAAGTTGCACACTGTCCCGGAAAAGCCATAACGGCTTACTTTTTGTATTGCTTTTGGGCCCTTGGTGTGCTGCACGCCAGGCGCAGCCGTCAATACTTGCGATTTATTACTCTGTTTGGCACATTAACGTAGCAAACAGTGATAGCTGCAAAGGCAGCTATCACTGTTCAAAGGGTGACTGCAACGTACTACAAATGCGCAAAACTCAAGATGCCAACGCCATAAGCTATGTCCTTGATAATTTCGCGCCGAGCTGCGCTGTAGCTAACGAAGCCGCGGGTCGCTACCAACATGTAAGAGCTGCAGTGGTAACTACAGCTCTTACATGTTGGTAGCTTTTCGCTCTGTCATTTTGATGTGCTGCAGAAAACAATGTTCCAGATGATGATGATAAAATAAAGAGACATAAACTTTGAACTAATAGATACTTCGATACTTTTTATATAGCGGTAAACCTCCCAATGAACGTTTTTTGCTCGAACCGCGTCGTTGGACTCGACTCGTTGCAACTTCGCCTGAGATATTATTGCGAAAGCAATACTACTCTAGGTTTCGAGCCTTCAGCATGGCGCGGCCGCACCCACGTGACGCTATGACGTCACACCCCACGTGACACTAGGGTTAGAGCTGGGCTACCAACTCAAGCGGTCGGCGTAGCGCGGCCGCAGCCACGTGACGCTGTGACGGCACACTCCACGTGACACTAGGGTGAGGGCTGGGCTACCAAATCAAGCGGTCGGCATAGCGCGGTCGCAGCCAAGGCGCAGCGCGTGACGTCACACCCCACGGGACACAAAAGCGAGAGATGGGCTGACAGGAGCTGCCAACTTGGGTCTCTCGTTTCACATGGGCGGTTATGTCAGAATCAGCCTACTAGGACCCTGGCATTCACGTTACCCCTATAGGCCACTAAGGCACGTTTACACGGCTTGGTTAAAGCCGGGCTTTATATCTGGGTTGAGGAAGAAGAAAAAGAGAAGAAGAACGCTCGGTCGCCCACAGCTAATGCTTTCGCTCAATATTTGGTTCAGCAGCGTTGAACCCTTGTAATGTTTTGCCACTGAAGAATCAAATTATCCTTGGGGGAAGTCAGTGACATTTCAAATATGCTGGTTTATTCTCAGTCTCGCGCAATGAAATAGAGTAGTTTGCTTTCATTACCCGACTGAAATCGCTTTTGTCGGATGCAGAATAAAGATAGTGGGAGCCATAACTCCTGTAATGCACAGTACTATAAAAATAGTTCCATATATTCAGCAAAGTAGCGAATTGTCATCAAGACTGTCATCACAGGCTACGAAAGCAAAGTGGAAGGTCGTAAGCCCACAACTGTTTTACGCGCTTTCTTTGTTTACCAACATGACTAAAGATGCTCAAGAAAAAATGTGACACTATCAATTCTTGAGATACGCAAATTCAAGAAGCAACCCCGGAATACAGCAATGATAAATCGAAATAAGTACAAAGTAGGGGAAAACGGTTGTACGCAAGTTGATAACTTAGATCGGATACAATTCCATGCTGTGAAACAATCGCGCTGAGAAGCCAAACTTGATCGCTTAGCTTTACTTGTAACAGAGTGCGATAACCTGCGATGGTTACGCTTTCGAGTTCCTGGCAATGTTGCCTCATAGTTACGAGGGAGTCAATTTAGGGAAAGAATAAGCAAACCTTAAATTACAGTGCTCACATTATCAGACCAGGAGCCATCGTATATATTAAACGTGCAGCGGCATATATCTTTTGACACATATTGGGTTTGCAGGTGCATTGCGGTAGCGTAGAGACAAACTCTGCGCGCCTCTGTAATGACCGCACAGGCGAGCTGATTTCATGGCCCCAAACCGGCCGTCATGTCTCGCGCCGTGTGGCAATACAAGCGGTTACTATTGCAATGCTTTTTAAGGACTGCCTGAGGCAGCTGGAGCACAAAGCTGACCGCCACGAACATTCAGATATCCCAGATTCCTTCCTGGTGTTACGTATCTTTTCGGTGCATGATCACCCAGCTGCCTAACGTTGTCTTTTCCGGACAAGAAAGAAAGCGGCAGCGGCGTGTACCCCTCAAGATGCCGGTTATATTTCGCACTTTCGGGCACAAAGTCCGCGCTCATTTTTTTAGTCTGCAAGCCCAAACTTGTGCGAAAAATTCTTACCTAACAATAAGAGGTAAGATTTTTTCGCAGATTTGTTCTGGTGTTCTGACCTCCCCATAAAGAGCTATGCGCGTGCGCAGCAGAATTGTCACAAAAGTTTGTAGACTAATAAGCTTCTGCAAAGTCAGAGTATATTTGTCTTGCCGAAAAAAAAATATTGTATATTAGGTGCTCATGGATAGTCCGAAAAGCTGAAACCTTCAAATGCGTACAGTGCACAAACTGTATAGTGGGCATTACGGTATTTATTTGTATGCGTTGCAGAGTTAAAAATCTCTGAAGATGCTTCGCGCCGTGCGAATTATGGCCCATGACCTTTTGAAATAGTGACGTGATTGAAAATTTTGTAGCAATCCGCGAGTCCTTCACAGCACTCGCATCAGGTCAGACGGAAAAGCGCCACTGTCCTTTGCGCGTCTCAGAATGCTTGGCGAGGTCCATTCGTAGTGCCACGGCTTGTCTACATTCCTTCGCCGAGGCCGTTTCGTCCAGCCAATAAACGTGGCAGAGGTCGTCCCGCCTTTGCATCGCTAGAGTCTTAACACTAACAAAACGGAAATGGACACTGCAGCTGACATTTACTGAATCGGCTTGAAACAGACTGTGCAAAAGGGATTGAGTTCGAGGCAGACACTACAGAGTATGGCGCATGTTACAAAATAAAAAAAGAAGGTCCTTTATAACATGGATATTTTCTTTAAAGAATTCTTTCAGATCACACAAAAGGTCTTCGGCCCCGCCGTGTTAGTGCAGTGGTTAGGCGCTCGACTGTACCCAAGAATGCGGGATTGAATTCCGGCCGCGGAGGCTGCTTTTTGCTGGAGGCGAAAAACAAAGCGCCCGTGTGCTGTGCAATGTCAGTGCACGTTAAAGAACTCCAAGTAGTCGAAATTTTCGAAGACCTCCAACCAACAAAATATCTTACGTAGATTGCTGGCATTGCCTACATTGCGAAAGGGTCGGGTTGCGTTCGATTGATACATGATCAAAGCCTTTTCATTTGTTGAAACCTTGTTTTCAAACTAGACTTAAGTTTTCTAACTGATGTGTGTCACTTTCTGGCCACTTTACGCCGGCCTTTATAATACTTACAATATGTTTTTAATGGTTCTAAACAGAATATGCTATTCTCTTCAAACATCCGAATGAAAAACATTTTTCCTGCATTAGTAGCGAACTGCCGCCAACGAATTTATCTGCTGGAGCTCGTGGTATTCAGATTACGCTCACAAGCTACTATGGAACTTGGCAGCGGCTGCATAAAAGCGGGGTCATTGCCATTACTGACGGACAGTCAGTGCGACATTGGAGTAATAGGCTGTGTGGCATTCGACGATCGGAATTTTCCATAGCACGAGAGAGACAGCGCCGGTAGCGATCATTGCGCGAACTCGCGCATTCCCGATACCTAAGAGCGACCGCTGTACCTTCGCCAGTTACCCGGCTCGCGCCCGCCTCGCGCTAATCGAATTAGATAACATACGCGGCTCGCACAGATGATGATCCCTCGTCGATCGCGTAGGCTTTCCGGAACACGGTCGGTTATGACTGAACAGGGGTCGCATTTCTAATGCACGTCATTCCGGAGCGGGGTGCCACTTCCGTTTGGGGCGTAGGAAGATTATAGATCACCGCTATCGAGGTCTCTTTCTATGAATAATTCACTCTCTTTTGGGATGCATCTTGAACAATGAAACAGTTAACTCCACGCAAAAGCACGCGTAATATCATCTTTGGCATTCAGTTCAGTTAAAAAGCATACTGAACAAACAATTCCGGAGAACTAAGCTTGACCTCTCAGAATTTTCTTGCTGTGCCCAAGCAAAGCTAGCTGGTAATCAAACTCGTTGGATAAAGGTTAAATAGTTTCGGCAAAAAAAGGGGGAAGGGGAGAGAGGCGGTATTATGGGCTAGGGAACAGCTAGGGTTGGCCAATAGGCACACAAACATTGTTTAGAACTATACTCGAAACACCGTGACACCCTGTTAGAAGCACTCTTTACAGGCAAATAATTATTACTTCGGGCATTTTAAGGTCGCGCAAGTGATTGAAAAAACACATGTGCAAACAAAAGTGCGTGTTTTGAGGGAGCCATAAAACTGATGTGTTAAGTGTAAACCGGCATATGTTGACGGCTACAAGTCCGATTAGTTAGACAAAAGTTTACGAAAGGGTCACTAGATATGTCGATGGTGTCATAATGAGTATTATGGGAGATATTTTGTCGCCGATAAAACGAAGACGCTAAAAGAGGAGCTTGATCAAAGAAATATTTAAAGCAAGCCCTGGAACACACGAAGCATGTTAGAATCTGATGAGAAAACCAGAAAAAAATGATCTTGTTGGGACTGTATTATCTCTTATTTTAGAGTTATTCTTATATATTTCATGCAGGATCAATTTTAAGATTGAAGTAAATAAGTATCGGCGTTATTTTAAGACAGTGTTCAAGACAGCAACGCGGAGCCTTTGCATTACCACTGCCCACAGCTTTCTGCCAGCAAAACTGACACCTTGCGAAACTAACCTACATTTCATGCGAGGATGTACACCGTCAATCAAATCATTTATCCATTGCATGCAAGGATGCAACACCATAGAAGTACGTTTTCTGAGATCTTCGGTCAGAGAGAAAAGACTGTGAATTTCTTACCAAAGTCTGAAGACACTTTGGAGAAATAGCGCGAAGTGACCTAATTGTTCCAGGAATTAGGTTCCAGAATTTAATGGCGCGAAAAAAGAAAAACTGTATTTAAGATGATCAGGTCAAGCAGACTAAGGCTTAATATAAAGGATAAATATCTGAAGGAATATATATTGAATGTGAGACACGATAACAAAAATTGACGATGTCATGCAAAAGCGCCGTCAATGTGACGGCGTAAGGATAAAGGGGTTACGTTCATGGAATACAAGGCACGAGATGGTGAAAAATGTTGATAATAGCGATAGCATATGAACCTTATAGATTCTCGTTGTATGCTCTTGCAGATTAATGTCACAATGCGTATGAGGGTTCCAGACAGGGGAAGCATAATATAGAATTAGACGACGCATATTAGGACTTATAATTTATTAACTTCAGAGAATTGCTGAAATTTTGCCTCAAATATCCAAGCTGACTGACTGATTGCTTTAGTGCAAATGATTAAGTTTCGACCAGGACCTGTTACTAGTAGTTATGACGTAAAGATGCGTTTAGCCCGAAACCCTGTCCAAGGATAAGTCACTGAAAGTGCTATTGCACAGTGAAGGAAGTGCACTATTATAAAATGGCATTATTATAGGTTTAGGAAAATTTATTTTTAATTTCCAAGTGTTACACATAAGCTGACAATTGAAGAATTTAGTTGAAGATGATCTTCTCGTGTGTTAGTCACGTAATATGAAACATAGTCGTCCGCATAAAGGCATATGTGAGAAGAAACTTTTGGAGGCAAATCCTTAATGTATAGTAAAAATAATAAAGGATAAAAAACTGCCCCTTGTGGTAGACCAGATGACGCGTCAACAGGAGAAGAGTTAGTTGAATGATGCCCTACGAATTATGACTGATGCGAAAAGAAACTGGCAATCCAGCTACCCAAGTAAAGATTTTTCAATATCATTTTAGGCTTTATTAAGATATTAGAATGCAATACAGTATCAAAAGCTCTTGAAAAATCTATTAATATAGCGTAGATCTGGTTACCGATATTAAGGGCGCAGATAATTACCTGTGAAAATTCAACTGGTTGTGTTAAGGTATCAAAACCTTTCCTAACGCCATGCTGGAATTTTGAAAACGTGTCATCAGATTCCAGAAATTATATGTTTTTGAATTATGCGCTCTATTATCTTAAATGAATATGATGTTATTGAAATAGGCCTGTAATTAGATAACAACCGTTTGTTACCAGACTTGAATAATAGATGTACTTTGACCCGCTTCCGTGAGGATGTAACAATTTCTAGTGCTAAGCTACTTTGAAAGATGACGGTTGATACCAAGCAAACCACAATACATAAAAAAACGAGAAAAGAATTGGGTATATCATCGGGAACGGTGATTTTTTTTTGTGTGTGTGTGTGTATGTGTGTCTAACTCCAGTATTAAGTTAATTAAATACACCGTGGTCAACAATCACGATATAAGTAATCGGGGCTGCCCCACTTGGACTGTCAGAGAATGGAACTTTGCGAGTTTCTGGTGAACAAAAAAACAAAAACAAATTTACTGTAGGGATTAACAAGACAGCTATTATTAACCGATCAATAGTTGTTTCATCACTGACTATTATAGACGACGATGCAGGCTCTGTTGGCAAGACAGAGCGCCAAAATTTCAGAGGATTAGCTTTTAGAAGATTTCCTAAGTGGACATTGAAAAAACGATCTTTAGCAATTTGGCAGTTGATCAAAGTACTTCCTTTGCCCTGCTAAACAACTCGACAACATTTTTCTGGATCCAATGAACGTTTCATGTGCCTCAGGCGTCCAATGCGGCGTGATAAGTGAAGGATATCACGTTTCAGCCAAGGTACTTTGAGGTGTTTTGCATTATTTTTAGCGGAACAAAACGTTGCATGTAGCCACTGACAACAGCTTCACAGTAGCTGACTAATTTTTTGATGTCACCCATGCGATAAACATGTAAAATGTTTCAAAAGAAGCCGCTAGCAGATCGGTGCATAGCAACATCGTCAGCGTGAGCGAAATCGTGAAACGTGGGTAATGTCGACGGTGGCGCGAAAAAAGGAGAATTGAAACTACCGCAACCTTATGGTCCGAAATTCCATCAACAATATCGCATTCAAAACAGCACTGATAATTATTTGAACCTACGAAAACCAAGCAATGAGTCACTTCTTGTTGCTTTGTTAGCAATTCGCTTTTGATCGAATAATAAGGAAATGTTCACCAATGCTCGACAGATGGATGCATTCCGACGAGAAAACGTAAGTGATAGCCAATAAATGCCTGGAGCTTTGAAATCGTCCATCGAGATAAAATTAGACAGTTTTAATGTTCGTGTGTTCAAATAATAATTAAGAATGGTCAACCTGGTGGTCTATATAGAATGCCGATTACAACAATATTTAACACCAGACGGATTAAGTCTTATATGGGGCCTTCATGACGGAGAAATGTTTCAGATCGAAAGAGAAAAGTGGCGCCTCCGCCTTTGCTATGCTCTCGATCAGCTCGTATCTACACATAGCCTGGGGGAGTGAATTATAAATTGTAGATGCCAATGTGAAGCCACGTTTTCGTGATGTGCAAAACGTGTAGGAATGCGAACACACAAAAGACAAGAAATCAGGAATTTTTTTGATAACACTCCTATATCGTTAATGTTAGGAATGGATAGCTCTTTATGTCCGTGTTTAAGAATTGAAGCAGAAGACGGAGTAGACTGTCAGGCTATGCGTTTAGGGCAGGACCTGCGGCCATTCTCAAAGGCATCCTTATTAGCATTCCAGATGTACCGAGATTAATGGATGACAATAGAATTGAACCAAAGCTTCACCTCACAGCCACACCCACGATATACCTGGGATGCTTCCCAAAGTTTTTTTCGAAGTGCACGAACGTTGAAGCAAAAGTCTTCGGTTTCATGGTAGTCAGTGTCTTTAAATTTGTGTACGTTCTTTAGTATGGTTATTATCTCGGAGTAGTCCAAAATTCTCAGAATAAGGAGATGCGGACGGTCCTCGCGCGCCCTACCAAGCCCATGACAGCCCTCGCGCTCGATTCTTGGACATTGGATCATCAAATTCTTTGTAATACCATTTGACACCTTGTTTAATAATTCCTACCCATCCTCATTTGGGTATTCTGGGATGGCACGTAAGATTAGGCTATTGCGACGAGACCTAATCGTCAGGTCATCATTTTTCTTACTTAGTTGTTCAACAGCAACAGTCAAGTAGTCAAGTTGAGCCCGTAAGATGACGTAATTTTTTGTGGTAAGGACTCAAGCGCAGTAACACAAAAATCGAGACGTTTGAAACTGTCTCTGACAGTTTTCTGGAATTACTTTATGTCGGCTATGTCACGGGCTAGTTGCTTCTGCCCATTATGAGTTCAGATAGCATTTTTGCATATGAGAACAATCTCAAAATTTGAGACCTGGACGCAGTTGACCACGGGCGTCATTACAACTCGTAAGCGCCGAATTAAGCCCATTCGGACCGCCGTTCTAAACAGAAAACATGAGCGGCGTTTCCAGTGTGTGGACAGATTCTGTTATCCGAGTTTCGTAAGAGTGCCTCCGCACTTGCTGGCACCAGAGACAGAGAGCATTGCCGCGACAGGGTTTCGAACCCACGACAGAATAAAAAGACTAGCTTCCCTGGCCCACGCACGAGAGCACACTTCTATCGTAGCAAGGAATCATGCCTCGTTTAAGACTTTAGCCCACTCTCTTGCTTTGCACCAAACATGGTCTTCATCAAGTTCCAACTGAGACACACTAGCGCTTTGCATCGAACATCATCGTCTTCATGAATCTCCACTTGCGCCACTCCTTCATTTACGTTTGGTAAATACGCCATAATAATGCGCCATCTTCGTGAGTGCGGACGAGGTTTGCGAGCCTAGCAAACCCACAAGGCAGTGTGGCAGCACAGAAAAATAAAAAATAGTACCGGCGCGTCTAGTGTCGCAACAGCAGATACAACGTTCAGGCTTTCGTATTTCTCCAGTTCAGGTTCTGCAGTGTTCTCGAAGTCCTTTTTTGTAATACATGGAACACTTGGGAAGTTTAGCAGCTTGTAATATCGCAGTTCTAGCAAGCGATGACTGAAAAGACATTTATACCTATAGGCAATAACCTGCAGAGAGCATACCATGAAGAATACCTGAGAGCATACCTTGCTCGACAACTCGGAGGGGCTCACTGTTACCGGGCAGTGCCACCCGCCGTTTGTCGCCTTGCTATTAATTACAGCAGCCGTTTTCCCATTTATCATATTGCTCTTAATTTACAAAGGTTTTTCTTCGCAGTTAAACGTATTTACGCTTATGGTTTCGTGCTGACGGCGTAAAAGACGTCCTCACAAACTAGCTTTCCCTTCGTAATGGTTTCAGCCCAGCCTTTGTGTATTACGAAACTTGCAATTGTGGCTAAGGTATTATTATATTCTGCGCGGCCCTTGGCCACCTTAGATTTAGTTCGGATGAGTTCTTAATTGCGAGCGCAACAACATCGAGACGTGAGCACTGTCGCACGAATGCAGCTGAAGAAGTGAAGTCTGAACTTGCTACGGATTGATTGATTGATTGAAAACTTTATTGAGTATATGGGAATTCCCGGAGTTTTGGGTGGTCCCCCTATCCCGGCAGCCCAGTGGCGCACGCAGCAGCGTGGGCCCTGCGAACCAGTGCTTGCTGCGGAATATTCACGGTGAAAAAGACACCAGAAGCGCTGACTATTATCTGATGGTTTAATAAAAAGGCGAAGAATGACTGCCACACCGACTGGTGTTTTTACTCTTAAGGCTTGCAGCAAGGCCAGGGACACCTGGTTCTGTTCCTGTTTGCAAAACAGAATGATGGAGGTTGGTATAAGTAGCATGTGTTTACATTTCGGGATTGTATTGGAAGGCGGCCAATTGAGTCACTACCGAGTAAATTCGTGCTGTAAACAATACCGGCCAATCTAGCCATTGTGCACGCTGCCTGAGGATAACGACAATCTCTGCAGAAAGCCCTGTCTAAATTTGAGGACAGGCGAGACATGGTTCCTTGAACAGATCTTCACTTCATGTGGCTACTAGGCTTGAAATTTATGTACTCTTGCGGAAGAATTGAAGCCAGATTCATTGGGGCCGATAATACAACCCTGGCGCCTAATTTTTGGGTCAAGGTCTTTAGTCTATGGGAGACACATTGAGCATTAGTGATGACTGGCGGCCTAAGACGATCACTACCATCCCAAACTATCTTATTGACACCTGACTTTCCCATAGGACTTTTTTTTTTCGGCTTGCCAAGAAATATCTGCTTTCCCGTCAGGTTTCCATGCTTAAAGTGGTTATAGGTAAATGGTGCTTTGTAAGCGGCCTCTTTTGAAGGTAGGGAAATATAGAGGTAGATACAGAGAGAGTTAGTGAAGCACGTTATTGAAAAAAATAAAATAAAATCCAGTCTGCTTTGACGTCCAGATTACTTGCTTCTTTGCGTGGAGATGGATTTTGGGGAGAGAAAGACAGAAAGAGGCAGGTGCAGGTATGAAGCTCGGTATTCCAAATTTTCTATGCGCTCTGTGCCTGACATGGGCGATTCTGTGATAATGTGTGAACATTATCATTCATTTCCGACCACATAAAACGAAAGCAGGCGGATGTTAAACCCGTTGCCATACTTGCCAAGCACTAGCGTTTGTATATCCTCCCAAATAATTCGTTTTGTTCCCGAATTCCGAGAGGCCTTCGTTGTTGGAATTCCACGTACGGTCGATCACTACCGCTGCACTTAACGCCAAAAGGATTATTTCAAAAGTGGATCGTAAGGTATTCTAGGTGAATACTTGGGTTTTCATCGGCTGCTCCACATGCCATCTGCCTGCCAATGCTAGTCTCGAATGTGTGGCGGTCCGATCACAGCGTTTGAAGTGTTTACCTCCTTTTAAAGAAGGAGAAATTATGAATGCCAGCTGCCAAAATTTGCACACGTCCTTTTATTACCTTGAAATATACGCAACTGTTCATAACAACTAACACGCATACACGCACAAACGTGGAAGCACATTAAAGAACTAACCTACACCGCAAAAGCAGCTTTGACATCATTATCAGACTGGTCGTCGCTAAACTCATTAAAAATAAACAAGGTAAAAACCAAGGCTTTATAATTCCATCAAAGGGGCAACACATAATCAATGCGCCATCCCTCTATTTAGCTAACGCTGCCATTGAGTTTGTACAAACATTTACTCACTTGGTGTCGTGTGTGCAACCACTATGTCCTGCGATGCCCATGTGAGCAAAGTCTGCACAGCTCTTTCTAAGTAAGTCGGGATTATTGCACGGAATAAGTATATTCTTCCTGCCAAGACAAAGCTCCACTTTTACTACGCGTTCTTTTATTCCTATGTATCATATTGCTTCCTTGTTTGGGGAAAAACTACAGCATCTAATATCCAGAAGATCCTAATTTTTCAGAAATTGCCAACGTGTCGTATGATGCACATACAAGTCCGATCTACCTGCAATACAAAATAATACCGATAAACAAACTGTTTGACTACAGGTTTGCATCCTTTAATAAAATACAACGGCAGATAACAACATATTCTTTCTTAACATAGCGGTACTTACACGACACCAAATACCGTATACGACACGAAAAGACCCTACCTAGTCTTTACCGCGATGCAGAACAAATTACGGTCTTTCCACACTAAAATATATACTCCCCAAATACTTGAACACACAGTTTTATGACCAGTTGCAGAGTATGTCTTCCGCTGCTATTCAGAACTCATTCCTTGATTAAATTGATTAGGTGTTCTTGTGCAAATATGTCTCGAATTGTAATGTTATGTAACCACTGTGTTTATTTTTTCCCCTTCTGTCGTTTCATTCCTAAGTATCAGATGTACCCAGATTATCTTGAGTGTATGCGTGTATTACCTTCTATATCTTCCGTGTGTTACAACAAGGGTACGTCATTCTCGCCCTTTCAGTCGCTACAAAACTGCCTCCGTGTAGGTGTGGCGAGGCTTGTTAAGCGGTCGTAATGACTGCTTTTTTCTTGCCGCTCTCCGTTTCCTTTTAACGAAAACTGAAACAAAAAAAAAAATTGACTGATTGATTGATTGATTGAACTATGGCTGAACCCGATTGTTACGGAGCGTTGGGTTATGTCTCGTCTCTCGGTAGCACCTCAGTAGCATGTATTGCGCACCTTTAGGCAAACTTGCTGCTCGACTACTTCTTCATTCCAGAACTTTTGTTCTTGGAAACTGCATGCTAGTGCGTGATCGCTTGTAATCTGATAACAATATCACTCGCGCCAAACTTTCTTTAAATTTTTTATTGAAGGTAGGGGGGGGGGGAGAGGGAGTTGCTTCTCTCTCGAACAACTCTAATTTCTTGCATCGTACATTATCTCGATGTAGCGTGCAGCATAACAAGAAAACTGACAAAATAAAGAAACAGACTTACCCTTGCATCTGCTTCCGCCGCTCTTCTTTTTATCCTGCATTATTCACCAGGTTTGTTTCGCCACCTATTTCGATCAGCCGAATGACGGTGGAGTGCACAATTCGAATTCTTAAGGTAACATGCTATCTTCTTTATTTCTTTTTTACCTCACGTGAAACGTTTTCAAAATTATACTTACCACAAGTGCGGTCTTCTCCTGAAGTGTACTTTTAATTTATTTTTTTTCTCTCGTCATACTCCTCCTGCCTGCTTTCGGAATCACAAAAGTCCAACTTAACAAAAAGGACAGTAATAAAAAATTGCGACGGACTTTAGCGACTAAAGTAGTGAAAGGCGAAAGCCTGAGTGCCGCATTCTGCTGCGCAACTGGCACTAGTCCGTAAATAATTAATTAACTGATCAGTAATTATTCATTATTTATTTAAATATTGCTTTCTTACTAATAATGTAATTAATTTTAATTATACATTAAGTAGTAATTGATCACTGATTGCCATATGACCATATAAAGCACGCATTCGCGCATACTGTGGTGGTGCTCAGTGATTGGTCGAGACCTCTATGACGTCATCACTCTTCGGCCAATAAGAGCTGCCGCAAATGCGGGACACATTTTGTCCAAGACATCATGAGCCATTAAAGGCTTTCGCATTAAAAGTGCCGGACATTGCTAAGAAATGCTATCGCGCCTAAAGTTACGGAATAATGCATGCAATTCACTGAACGGTTTCGGTCTTTTTAATTCTACTTTCAGCTCCTTCCTCGCGAGCATGGACGTTACCACTTTCAGCGATGTGACAAAATCTATAGACTGGATAGTACACTTGCTGACCACTCAGTTTTATATCCTTATCTTCAAAGCTCTGTATCTAACCTTCAGAACGTTCTCATCAGTGCACCATATATTTAAGGTGGTCCTTTTTTCGTGTGTTTATACGCTTTGGGTAACTGGAACTCGATCGCAGCTTTTAGTTCCGTAACCTCAAAGATTTAAGTATAAATCCGATGCTTGGGATTAGAGTTTTTAGGAAACATTTCTTCAGCGACTACGTATTTTCAACAACTTCGCGCCTGGATATGAACGGTTTCTTATTTGGTTTTTCATTAACTAAATCTAGCTGTAACACTGTTATTTTATGCGAGCGGTTATTTTAAACCAGTTTTGAAGACTCCAGAAGAGATATGTTTCAGTTTTGAAGGGCCTGTCTTGACCTATGCCCACCAGTTCCTTTTAGTTTCTAATAGTAGCCTCGTCGTACTTCTAAGATTAGAACGCTATCGTGTTTCTTTTCGTATCTTTTGTATACTCTCACTGTTTCTAACAACTGCGAACAGCGTTTTCAAGCCAAGACGAGAAGCTTAAAGTTTGCTTTTTCTTTGCCATCGAGCCGGTCCATTTGTTCTGCTCCTTGGAACGTTTACACTGTGTTTCAAGAAAAGCTCGGCATTCGGCCACGTGCTATTGCTACACGTACTCGGGACATGTTTTCTCTTCTCCCTTCGTGCCGACGCGTACCTCTTTTTGGACGAGACCTCGCAGGCTTGTTTACACTGTTCTTCGGTGGTGAGTAAGGTGAGAAATACGCGAGGGCGCTGGAACGCCGAAGAACGACTAGCGTGTTTAGTATCTTTCATCGTTTTCTCTCGTCGTTCGACGTCCCAATTCAAGTACTTAAGTTTAATTTTTAGAATATTTTCGATACTAATAGCACTAAGAAGCCTGTTAAAATACCTCTGTAGATGAATATGGCGGGAAATGCGGCCTATTTATTATTATCGAAGTCAACCAACCGCTTCCACCTCTTTTACCACCTCGCTTACCCTGTTAATATAAATACCTTAATTAAGGAGGCTGCTTTTTGAGAACCTAAATTTTCAGTGTCCGTTGGTGAGCGCAATATTGCAGTTCATTTTGTAGTATCAGACTTCAAGGAGACAATATAATGCCCATTTATTTGGACCTCTTTAGCGCTTGTGTTCTCCGTAAAGGTGTGTTACATTAAATGCACACGACAGAACTTTGTAAAGAATTTAAAAGCAAACCGTATTTTTGCCTTTCTTTTTATTCTACATTTTTACAGCTCTGAGCAAATATACATGTACTAGGACAGTCCTACCACATAAAATAGCATCTTAGCGTTTGATCGCTGTCATGTTTCCCAACTTATATTTTGAGCCTCCATTACGGAAGTGGTTTTTAAGCTACAAGCGCACGGGGAATCTAATACACGCAGAATGATGGAAAGAGCAACTGTGGGGTCAGTGATGTATATGAAGATATACGTTTGGATATTCTAGCATCATCAAAATTCTGGCGCAATGTACGACCACAGTATTTAGTGGTAAGAGAGTTGCACGTCGTCACCCAGTTTTCGTTTTACGTAGCCATATATAATATCACATTTAAACACTGTTGCAGTTGCTAAATGAACGAGGTCCAATTTCGCTCAAAATGATCTTTGCTGCATTCTATTACGCAAGTTAGAAGTTTGCTCAGGGTCAGTCAGAGGTGCCACTTCGTCAACGTCATTTCGTAGCGTGAATGTAGCCTTAGAGACGAAAAAATAAATATAAAGTCCACTTTAACCGCCTGTTTCATTACTGCCCTTCTGGCGTAATACAGCTGTGGCCTTGTATTTTTTTTACACAATTATGGCAACAGCTTCCATGGCTCAAGGCTTTTCTCGTTTCTCGTCTCCCTCCTCCTGCCTTGTGCACAACTTCATTCTGTGTCGCAGTTTTCATTCACTCCTGCTTTTTTTCCCCACTCCGTGCATGGATATTTTCTCTTTAGTTTCTCGCCATTTCTGTCCCGCTCGCCACTGCGAAAGGAAGCACTGTTTTTCGGTGCTCTGCAACCATTTTCTTTCTCTTTATTTTTACGTCATTTTACGTGCTTCGGCAGCGCGAGGGCCAGCATAACAAACAGATTGTATAGCGCGTGCGGGGAGTCACAGTAGCTCGAGGAGCCCAGCCCGTGGATCCCGCTCTAGCTGGGCGTGGGGCGCTGAGCGGAAACGTGCCGAGCAACCGCCTCGGACCAGGGGCGTCTACTCGAACCGCACGCCCGCACGCTGCTATGGAGTGACTCGATCTTCAGTCCCCCTTCTCTTGTTCCGGCTCACCGCAGACACTATTCCGCCGTTAGACGCACCATTGCTGTTGTGCACGTCCACCTTCGGAAAGATGAATGCGGCGCCGAACGCTTGGTGAGCCGTTTGTAGTTGCGCTTGGTAACTCAGGGAGCGTAGAGAGGCATCGAGAGCGTCTCTGCTATGATGCGTTTCGCCCATATTATTAAAAGAGGCGTGGGGAAGGCCGCAGCAAAGGTTCAGCAGTGATGAGTGTATGAGTCAGCGTGACATCTTAACGAACGACGTTATAAAGATCGCCGTTTTACTGACTACAGACAACGTCAAAGAGAAAATACGAGGAATATCAAAGAGAAGAGGGGCTGTTCAAGAACAGTTTCTTCACAATGCAAACCGAGAAGACGGGCTGAGCAGAAAAAAAAAGAAGTACGCAATATAAAAATTTAGTTTTTTCTCCTTTCATTAGTTGGGTCAAATGCCGCCTTGAAATGCCCCACGCTCCTTACAGAAAACAATTACTCCTGGAAATATGGCGTATTTTGCTCTCCAGACACAGATATACGCTAACCGTATATGAACCGGCTGAATTTGGGATGCTACCTATGCATGTTACTTGAAAAATTCTTTACTGGTGAAAAAAAAAAAAAGATTTACTTGAAAGAGGTGCACCATCCGCTGCACCACGTAGTGTATGGGTGTCTGTTGATGCCACCATTTTAGAGCGGTTTCTTGCGAATGAAGCAACGACTATAGGCTGTATGGCATCCGTAACCGTGTCAAATACCGTTAAAAAAAAGAAACTTTCAGACGCTTTTTTTTTTAAACAACTGCGACTGAAATAAATGAACTCGACAGCTGTGCAAAATAAGGTTAATATCTTCCATTGTCGTATGCACAACACAAAAGAGACAATTTAGAACATGGCATACAGTAGTGTTCCATAAGTATCTGTTATCAATTTTGCATTTCGTATCCACTTGGGCTTCAAGAAATAATCACATCTGTTCGGTAACGCAGCAGTGACTCAAGCGTCTACGATAAGCGATCACACATTTTGGCTCATTGGGGACATGACCTCGCTACTGGCGTCGCATATCGCGGGCTGGTGGCTAACATGTGAATTTGCGGCAAGCGGCTAGAGTACTTCTACTCTGTGATTTCTGCGATTGGTCGCTTCTTGCTTTCGTATGAAACTGCCTACACGGCGACGTCACTCCAAATGAAGTGGGCAATTTCTATTCAGTTCAAAAGGTTTCTTATCGAATGCGCCCTCTTTATGCTTTTACAATGATGCACCACGGAAGAGCCACGAAGTAACAGAAGCTGTCAATAATTATCGATGCATAAACGCGAGGAAATATCTGCTCCTGCCATTCCTTTATGAGGGAATAGTTAAGTTCACCTACCTTCTCAAGATTTTTGTTTCGAGGATAGCCGCCCAATTGCCGGCCAGAATATTACCGAAGTTTACGATTTTAGCTTGATTGCGTTAAGCGCACAGTTCACAAGAAATCTGGCGTCGGCGTCCGAGCCCGCATTGTGAGCGAATAATCAAGAGCATGGCGCTGACAGGCAGTAGATGGCAGCATGGTCGCCCACCATGGAGAAAGGAAAAAAACTGAGAGGATGTTACGTCACTTTTCACGATGCCGGCCCGTGACCGAAAATTGCTGTGGCGCCACCTACACATGGGGCGCCTTTTCCCCTCGCACTCCTCTGTGTGCCCTTCCCTTTCTGAGCGCTTCTCCGCCCCATCCGATGCCACCATGTCCGACGCCTACACCGAAAGCCATGCTGCCCCATAGCAACGCTGACGCTGTTGCTAGTTGCCCATATCTAGGCTAAAAAAAGAGCACGTGACTTCCGGCATGTTTTTCGCAATGCATCTTGGCATACATGGGGCCTCGCCTCAGTTTTTTCCTTCCTCCATGCCACCCACTGACTACCCTTATGGTTGCCTGGTGTTACGTTTTGCAGGAGCGGCCAACTCGGGCCTCTCCTTTCATAAATAGGAGGGTGATATCAGAATCAGCCGGCCAGCCCCTAGCATTCCCGTTATCCCTAGGCCATTCAGGCATGTCCATACGGCTAGGTTAAAGCGGGGCTTTATATGTGGGCTGGTAGCCTACGCTATCGCATCATACTCTTAAAGGCGTAGCTTACGTGTACCCCATAATTTCTTATGAAACACCGTGCATTTTCATCGAGCACAGAAGAGAGAATAAATTGGACGCTGATTCTACTCCACAAAATAACTGCGTATTGATTAACGTGACGTGTCGTGTCTTCGCCGCAAAATAAACTATCAAGCGAGTAGACCGAAGGAGGAGCTGGCACGGCAAAAGGGTTCCGACGCGCGAGGGGCCTCGTCGGATTGAGCAAAGGAAACCGGTGGCGTGATGGCGATCCTGCGCCGTGTCCGTTCGTGCCACCAAGTGGGCACAGCCGCTACAGTCACACGGGAATGCTGGGAACTAACAGAAATACACATCCAGCTCGATGCCGGCCCAGGGAGAAAAAAAAGAATGAGGGAGAAGACGCACTTGTTGTTATAACGAGTCCTTCGGCGCACCGACTTAGCTGTAGGCCAGGTGCACTTCCAGGTTTGCCGAGATTCGTTTGCCGATGCGGCGACACAGGAGAGCGCCGCGTCGCGTGCCGCCTTGGCACGAGCGTTTCCTCGCTTCCGAAAGGTTTGATTTCCTTTCTCGCTATCCGACCAGTCCTTCTCCTGTACCTTCAGCCATCACTCTCTATCGAAGCACTTATAGTAGCGGTGCACGCGAGGCCAGTACGCAGGGCAACGCAGTATGGAAGCTTGTACCTCCGAAACACGGTGACCTGATGTCGACCGCAGCGAGCTTCTGCAGCAAGAGAAAAATAATTTGATTCGACACTTCTAGCGACCCACAACGTACTGAATGCACTGATTAAAGTAAATGCGATTACTGGGAATGAGAAAAAATGAAACACTCGCCCTCTTTTAAGCCCATCATGAAGCTCACATCTACTTGCGAACGACTCATACCTGAAAGCACAGTACGCTTCAAGCCAAAATAAGACACTAATATTTTCTGAAATAAATGTCAAAGACGTCTGTACGCTTCCGGGGCGCCATAGGTCAGTTTAGTCTAAACTGTTCTCATTTTTGTTTTTTTGCGTTCTTTTTTGAAAAATCCTTATTGCCGCAAGCCCTGCTGAAATGTCCTGAATTTATTTAGGCCCTTAATATTGAAGTTTCTATTTTCCCTGCTTGCTTGGTAATCCATGCGAGTCAAGCGCAGTCTTTCTTTCGCCGCTTTTGAATACTGTCTTGTAAAATAATTATTGAGGATATATTCATCCGACGTATACGATAACAACAGCTCCGAGAGAGCACCGTATCGCTTGCCCTCGTGCACACATATTTCTTTGAATACTCGCGCTTAAACCTTACCTAATGTTTCTATGATAAAATATACCTGAGACATTTCAAGTGGAGATAATACATGATCCTTAAAACTGTACAAAATTATCTGCAACAGATCATAGGAAGGCAAGGGCCAAGAGGCAGATAATTTAACCTTCAAAGCAATTTAAGTTTCATATGAAGCGCAATCTGCTAAATCCCTTAAAGTTCTTTGCAGCATTTATACACATAACATCGGGATTATAATGGATGAAAGTAAGGAGATATAACTTCCGTTTCTCCTTCTCGCTATGCCTTTCGGTCGATTAACCTTCTTAAATTCTGCCAGCTTGTCACCAGAGCATTCCGCATATTTCTGCGACCTCTTTTTGGTGCGCCTACATCAGATAACGGCAAATCAGCTCTCTCATGTTGCCACGTATAAAAGCGAACATTTAGGATGCATTGTTGCACCTCGACATGAAAACAAATGTCCATAGATCGCCCAACGGAGGAAAACGTGACAGGTCTCTGCCCCAACGCCCTGCTCTTTGCAACACACAAAGTGATTAAGTTTACCGCCACAAGCTTAGAAACATTGCCACCAATTGTTTCAACCTCTTTAAACATCGCGTCGATGCGTGGCGGCAAATCGCTTCACGTATTCTAGGCGTAGCGCGCCAGTAACTCATGCATACGACGCTTCCAGCGTGAATCCCAACAAAATTAAGGAAAACAGTTTCGGAGAGAACGCAGCGGAACAATCCATATCTCGAGCCGATTCTTCACATCGATTCGGCGTCGCGTGATGGAGAATGGTTAAGTACAAAGGGCCTCTGCTCGCGCAAGCAACAGCAGTGGCAACACAGCGTGGTTGTGGCAATTTGTTCGCGTTTTTATTTTCCCGAGCACAAAGTGTTTGAGAACGACCCGCGCATTCTGGCACGTAATTCCGAGCGTGCTCCTCAGCCGGCGCACGCCTTCAATATCACTCTTGGAATCGTGACGTAAATGCTACTCGAGGCCGCTTAAGCACTCCAGCGAAATCGGTTAAGGTATAGTGAAACGAACGAGGTTTGAAGCACACTAAATTACAGGCCTGTGAAACGCTCCTCCTGGTTGGCTGGCCCTTCCTTATCCTAGTCCTTCCCCATCACCGTCGATCAGCGTCCGTCCACATGTTTCCGCACGTGCGGGTTGTGTAATAGCGGCTCGAGTTGGGAATTTCTAAGCGACTGGATGGACCATCTGCCAGGAAAAATCATTATGTTTCGCACTAAACGTGGTCTCGTTTCTGTTATGGGCGACGTATATATGTTAGCGACTGTTCATCGCCAACACAACTGACTCTCATACTGCATCGATCAGTGAAAGCGATGAGCTAAAGACTTAGTGATGACAACGTGGGGCTTGGAAAGCGGCTTATATTACTACGAGCCGAGCGAACGAAAATGAAGGGGACGAAGTGTGTATGTGTGTCTCGCGCTCTCGCTGGACGAATCCTTCGCGGCAGCCTGTGGTTCGACGTTCGGCGTGTCCTGTGCTCATTTCTTGCGTGGTGTACCTATTTGTGATAGTTTTACGTTCTGCGGTTCTGCGGACGCTTCCTGCAAGATGACGCACGCCATCATTCGCCTGAGGAATATGACTTCGAGCTTTTAGTTGGAGGACCCTTACAGAAAACGGAGCAAATTATTTTTTTTAAATTTTAGCTTCTGTATTAAGAGGAGTAATGCGAAAAGAGCAGTTGCATAAATAAATCAAATATAGTTCATAAGTGTTAACATCTAATGTTATTAGACTGCATCCCGTATACAAACACGCCTTTAGAACTCCCCACTCTTAAAAAGACTGTGGTTGATGTAAGAAGTTATCCCCCTTTTGATCGCAGTGGTAAACTTTATTTAGCTCGAAAAAAGAATCCTTATAAATTGAGCTTATTGATGAAGTTTTATGACTAAAATGGCTGGTACAAAATTCAGTTTTTGCAGCCCCTGTAGTCTTTAACGTAACTAATATGACACAAAGATGTTTTGTGTCATTTTAATCACCAAAGCCAGCCAGGTTATACCGCAAGGATATTTAAGGATGCGACAGTATTCTGATTTCGAATAGAGAATCGAATATACCTCAATTCGAATATTCGAAGGAACCAAATCCTGGACGCTAAAAATTATTTTCAAACTATTCGAATATATTCTCGGCTTTTCTAAAAATATTCGAATTGGCAAGAAGTTTGAATAATGCCCACCGTATTTGTGGTCTTCGATGCCCTTAAAACAAGGTTCACGTTGACATCGCATGTTACACGGCCGCCATCAACATGCGTGCTAGCAAGGGTCCATTCGTCTAGTAACGTACGTCCATAATACGTGCACATTGCCCTTAAGACGACGACGCGGGAAGTTTTGGGCAATTCAGCAAGGTCTGAATTGATGCTCGATCTCGGGGGCCAGAACACATACGTAGCTGTAAACGGCCTCGTGCCCTCAGGTGTCGCTCTATGCAGTTTATCCCCGCTGCGATGGTGATAAGGGGGTTCGTCTCCTATGCGCAGGAATGCGGAATTGAAACCCGGCCGCAGTCACTGCTTGTCTACGGAGGCGAAAAATAAGGCGTCCGTGTGCTGCGCGATGTCAGTGCACGTTAAAGAACTCCAAGCGGTACAAAAACAAAAAAGTCTTAATGGCTTTGGGACGTTAAACCCCACTAACCAAACAAAACCAAATATCTGATTGCGAGTTTTCGATGCATAAAATGATGGGCGATTTATTATACAGACTTCATGTAGCGATTCTTTAGTCAATGCTAGCATTGAGATATTTAAGAGTTATAAATATAACACCCGTAAGTTACAGCTCCAAAACGCAAAAGCGTTGCTTGCACTTTGATGCTTCGCGTGGCTTTGTCTAGCTTTGCCGGGATATTCGTACAGGCACCGAACACAGTGCAAATGCTTAATTCTTATTCCATTCGGTTCAATCACTATCCGATTTTCATTCCATTTAGTTTTTTTTTTAATTATTCTTATTGGATTTCCTTTGGAAAATACTACCCGCTCAGACTTAAACTCTTACTATAATTTTCCCCTGGGGAAAAACATATTATACCGCACTCCTCGAGATGCATTTCCTTATACACTCCACTATCTCAGCTCAATGAATGTCGATGACCAGAGAGAACACTGGCGCCTAGTTTTGAGCGAATCACGACCCGTTGCTTATCGTATATTTTGCAGATGTTCTTGTTAACATTAATATTTCTCAAATATGGCGCCACGAGCCGAGTTTTTATTGCAAAATGTTGAACATGGGGTGACGAAACAACGAGGAAGCGAGCCTAAGTGCCGCAGTAAAAGAAAAAAGGAGAGCTGAATAAAGCGTTTAGAAAGGCAACCTTCTCTTTCGCAACGCATTCTGCCTCACGAGTTTGAAAAGAGGAAGCTGGTAGGTCAAGTTTGCTGTTAGGCAAAAAAGCTCAGTTTATTTTTTTTTTCTCTTTAGATGGATGCTTCTGTTTTCGTTGCCTGATGGTTCTCTGGCAAAAAGCACTACCAATGGCCTTGACACACCCCAATGCTTCCGCCTTCGCAGTGCAGCAAAATTCCGTCCAGTAGTCGCAGACTAGGACAATCCCTAACTGCCCTAATCGGGAAATCCAGCAACACTATGAGGAATATAAAATGCTAGTAGAATCGCACTCAATTCTTTTATTGGTGCTCAGCTTTGAACGGGCCCTTGTGAATCATAATAGTGAGCAGGTAGCTAGAGCTAACTTGCCAACTAAGCGGTATTTCTGACATTTGAGAAACAGTACCATCTTGGAATTGGGCGAAACATACCTGAAACAAGGCTCACGCGTTACACAGGCCTGAGTTATTCTCGGACGGAAACTACTCTCAACCGGAAACAGTGCATTACTATATTGCACGTGCCGCAGTCTACTTAAATAACCAAGTGAGGACACACCGAGCATTTCCGACTTGAAATAAGGCGAGTTATCAACGGCAACAAGCACTAATGCGTTGGGCTCTCACCTAGGCTTGCCTCGCTGTTAGCAAACGGTCTCCGGCCCTTGTGAGACGGGATGCAATATGGCTTTGCCAAAGCGCATTCTGTCTGGCTGCCATCCTCTTTGCAGGGGGCGGACGCATCTCATGCTGTGTCTTGACACAGAGCGTGAAACGCACCCGAACCACTTCCAATATGTCCTTCGCGACAAATGATGCCCGGAAAAGAGTGAGAGCATGGTATTCTGCTGCGTGAGCACCGTGAAACGCCGCACTAACTTCGGGCCACTTCCTCGACGTTCACCTCCTCCCCATTTTCCTCTTCCCAGGGGCAACCGGCTTTTGCCCCGCGCTGTTTTCGCCTCTGCGTCGACCCCCTTTTAGCGCATCCGCAGAGGAGCTCGTTTGTTGCGGGCTTTTGCGTTTTGCGTCGGTGATCATTTATTTTTTTGTCACTTGCCTCTTCCGTTCTTTCGGGCCCTTTTTTTCTTGGCTCCCTTTCGAGTGCTGCGCGCGTTGTCGCCGCCTTTTGTGCGCAGCGCATGCAGGTTTCGCGCCCGAGGGCGACGCTGTCAACTGTCATGCATCTTGACATTCAGGGCGGGACACATGCCACGAGCGCTTCGTTAGCCGCTCTCTCTTGCAGGGCACGTCTGCGAGCAAGCACACGGCGGCTAATAGTGTCATGCCGGTAATACGGCGCGAGGAGAATCTGCATGCAAATGCTTCTAAGGGCCCGTGATGGCCTAAGCTCAGCAGGTATCGCTTGACAAATTATGAATGAAGCGATCCCAGTATCATTTATGCGACGTAAACAGTATAAGGCGCCGCATAAAAGACGCCGAGAAAGCATCTCCTGTCTTCTGAATTTGCAGCGCCGCCGAGGTGGAACTCCGTCTTGTTAAGAAGCAATAGGCGCGGAATCTTCGCTGCTCACGGGTGTTTTTTTGTTTGTTTTTTTCTGCCCTCTTCCTTTACAGTATAGGTTGCCTCTACTGCTTCTCATGCTGTTAAATGATTTTTCACTAGCCAGACAAGAGTAATGATGATACACATGCAGATGCGGGTTTATTAATCGATGTTAAAGCTGGCGTTTAATGGAAGGGAGGTTGGATCCCGATAACCTTGTGTATTTATAAGACGTTTTAAATTTAAGCATGGGCTTCAGCGCAGTTTTTTTTTTGTATACGATGTTTGACTTGGGGAGTGGGGGGAGGTGCGAACACCCAAGCTGCACCCCCCTCCCCTAACTCTTTCCCTGCGCACATCGCCCATCTTATTATCTTAGCCAACGAAGGATGGCGATCGCAGCATAGCCACTCAATATACGCCTGGTTACGTTTGGTAATGGCTGCAGTGCCTTGCCAAGCACTACTCCTCCTAAAACAGAGGTTTTGGTTTACGAATAGAGAACTCATGAATTAAAGCTACATATGGCCTAGAACATCGATGCGAGTATAAAAAAAAATAGACCAAGTGACTGACGACAGAGGCAATCACACTACGCGGCGCTGCGCTTCGCCAACTCAATAAGTGGGCTGTCACCACGTTTTAATGAAAAGCACGTAGTGTGGGCGAGTGCTAGCAACGCTTGCAGTGTGCATCGATTACCAGAGCTCCGGCCGCAAGTGAGTGAGCACATGTCCTTTCCGTTTCTCTCAATTTGTTGAACAATTACGAGAAAGAAAACATTGTGTAAGGTGAATATAGTGACCATTTCGGTTATTTGGTGCGAATCTAAGACATTGAGCCAGTGAAAGACACAGAAACACAAAAAACGAAGTACACGGGGCACCGCTGTCTCGTGTATTCTTTTTCCCTGTATTTCTGTATCTCTCGCTGGTTCAGTATATTAGCAGGCGAATATCCTCGGCTGACATCCATTTATACCGAAAAGCGGGTAAGGCCAGGTACATTCAATATTGTGGTATTGGCGTTCCTCAGCACAGTTGACACACAGCGCGTTGACGCGCAGCTGCTCCGATGATCTATCAGTAGCCCGAAGCAGTCGCAGTACCGTGTTCCTGGTTCAGAGTTTCAGGCACGAATAAGGTGAAACTCATAGAGCCATTCTAAAAGGATTGCAAATCTTCAGAGCGACCAGAGGATGAAGAACCGGCAAATGCGTCACTCCTATCTTTAACGCACTGTAACATTTCACACACACTGGTTTTTACAACGGGAATTCGCTTATGGAAACATTTTGTTTTTCGCTTGTCTTTAGATTGTACCATTAAAGCCATTATGCATTTTGATTCTCATTTGAGACCCTTACAGTTTTCGGCAATTAACTGCCAAAACTGCACCCCAGTGATCGTCATAATTTTACTCGGTAAGAGCGAAGGACACTCCGTTAAAGCAAAGGTTTGGACATTATTGGAATATTCTATACTGCTAGATGCACAAAAGTTGGTCTTACAACACGTCGCAGTTGCCCTATCATAAAAAATGTTCAAAAAAGCAGGACATGCTACAGAGCAAAAGAGCTTAGATAGCAGAGAAAAGGCCTGTAAACAGTTTTGGTTTTTCTTTCATGCCGTAATTATCGGATTAACTCCAAATGACCTACCTAGCTGCTCACAACTCACCTCGAAATTATTTTTTGCACTTGTTCTCTATTTCACCTTGTCAGCATGCATATCAGCCACGTATAATTTTCTTCGCCTAGGCTTCTCAGCCTTACAAAAAAGAACAGAAGTCAGCTAATCAACTGCACAGCTATCAAAAACGGGTCTCCTATACTAGTCTAGTACCTGGCTAGAAAGCATCGCGTCGATCAAAAGTTTGAGTACTGTGGCTGCGATGACAGTAATCGCTAGCTTTTTCATCAAACTGATTTCCCTGCAAACAGATTTAAAAGGTAGGGATCTTCTAGTTAACGTGTTTCATGGCTTGTACAGAGACGTCGTGTGTTGGAAACAAAATCAAAACGACATACGCTTTAAACATTCGTGGCAACATAGCAGATTTCGTGCTATAAACTCTAAGAGTAAACTCGGCAAAGAAATTAACTGAGCAGGACAATCTATCCGAGAGCAGTTTCCGCCAGGGTTCAGACTACAGCACTTAGCCATCCATCATTAAGAACGAACCACCTCACGCCGCTGGATAGCTAGCTGGCTGGTTAGCGTAGAGGTGAAGAATTTGACCACCAGCAGTGAATGGGGTCCTTACAAGAACTGAGCCCTTCCGAAATGACGCAATGCAGGTCGCTGGTCGTACACGACCGGTAACGTACATCAATATGCTCCGAGTTTTCGTGAGTTCCAGATGCGTCATTCATGTATCTTGCCTGTACCATAGCATCATATCATGGCGTGAAAAGAGCCTTCAGCGTAGCCTGGGTGCCACATATGCGCCTTCGAAGGTCTGTTGTCATCCTGTAAATGACTACTATCAACATGTGGGTAATAACTCGAGGCAAATAATACCCTTACCGTCCTGCTTTGTATTTAAGAGAGTTTGTATTTTCTTCCCGCCTAGAGTACCCTGTTACATGAGATGCCCATTAGTGGAGTATAATTTCTAAAGCACAGGTGTGAAGATCGGGCCAGCCCGGAGGACGCACCTAAGGACCTCTGAAGCACACAGAACTACCAGCATATACTATCATGATAGCAGACATGATCTCTCCTTTTCTCGCTCATTCCTTAACTGAGCAAGTGACAAATACTGCCCATCAAGTGCTCCCCCTGTCTCGCCACCAAACGTCTCTTGTACGTACGCACTTCCCTCCAAAATGGCTCTCATGAGGGCTAAGCGTGCCTATTGCCCCTCCGTTTTGCTGTCCTTTGGTATTGCGCTGTCAGGCACCTACATGCTGTTCCAGTGGTGACTGGGGCAGCAAGACAGCGGGATCAAAAACGCCCGTAGGGTCCTCAAACAAGGGCATTAACCAAGAAATCAGGAAGATAGGCCGGAAATTTGTCAGGCTACAGATTTTAGCCAGTGCTGATCATCCAGGGTTTTCCTTTAAATACAGTTTGTCCGATTCTGATTGATATGGTTCTGAATACATTTCTTTTCGACGGAGGCGAAACGCAAGGCGCCCATGTGCTGAGTGGTGTCCGTGCACGTTAAAGAACCACAGGTGGTCGAAATTTCCGGAGACCTCCACTACGTCGTCTCTCATAGTCTGAGCCGCTTTGGGACGTTAAACTCCACAAACCAAACCAAATTTTGCACTTTCTTCACTCTATCTATCCTACAGAGGTCAATGTATTCTTCAGTACCGTCGTCTGCGCAGGTGCTCCTTTGTAATCCACGTGAGCGAAAAACTTGTAATTATAAGGTGGCTCGCCACTGAAGCCTGCGTTTGCAAAGTGCCAGATGTTCCGTCTAACGACGAACAGTAGCATCCGCCCAGTAGAAATTTATTACAGGACTAAGCCGGACGCTGAGCGGACGTTGATGATTGTTTTTATTGGTTCACCTTATAAACGTACCAGTTCTTCAAACAAAGTACCCTCAAAAGAACATATGACGAAAAAAAAAAAACTAACCGGGTCCTTTCGTTTTGTGTTACGCTTCGTAGGTTTTGCTTGAAGGAGCGTTGAATCAACTTCCCCATCAGTTAATTCTCCTGGAGAGACGACACTGAGAGGACACGGCAAACTATGAAGCTAGAATTCGGACTCAGGGAAACCTCAAACACAAGTGGCGATTAGCGGCAGAGATTAACTGCTGATGCCGTTTATGCATACCACACGGCTCCAGTAGTAAACGAAGCTGACTGAAGACTACACTAGCAAGTGCTAAGCGGAGTTTACATATTGCGTGTTTTGCAGCAATATCTTTTTGTTTTTCGAAATACGATCCCTTCTCTCTGTGTATTACATATTTTTTTTGCAAAGTTTTTTTTAGGGCGAGGCTTGGTGTTGCGAGTGCCTCTGTACGCGGAAAGCTATTTGGTTTGGAAGCACGGCGGAGAGCACAGATTCATCATGTGGCAACGCGGTGCGGTGTCCCGGAATTTTGGGTGGAAGCCAGAAGAGGGACTCCAGGTGATACACAAGGCGTCAGGAGAAAGCACCACTCACTGTCAGCCGCGGTTTTCCTGTCAGACGTCGCGGTACCGCCGCAAAACGCACCGCGTCGTCATCCGTCTCCGTCTCCATGGGACCACTAGCACTTATCAGAGAAATGGCCGCTCGAAATGCTACCATTGCTGTCCGGAGCTCTCAAAATATTGAGCAACTTACATTCCTTGACGCTAAAGTTCTTCTGTGTTATTCTGCACAACATTTTTGAAATATAGATGTTAACGCAAGGAAAGGTACATGCCTGAGGTGCTGCTGGAATTTAAAAGGTAATAGCTGGGAACTGCACGGAAGATTTTTATTTGCAGAGTTGCTATGCTTTGGAGTAGTTTTCCTTCAGGTACCGTTGTGTTTATAAGCTAGCATTTATAAATATCTGACACTTCCCTGCTTCTGATACCAGTCTGCACGCACTTCAGAAAGTCAGGGAAGTAAAGCTACCGAAAAAAGTAATTTTATTTGCAAGTCAGCATTCTTCACTCTACGACACTCAAGACAGTTTGTTTCATTAGTCCATAACTGAACTTGTGACTACGAAAAACGTCCAAATGCCTAAGTCAGCAGTCAAAATAAGAGTTCACTCTGAACATGCTCTCATAAAGCAAGGTTTCTTTATGAACAGTATGAAACACTGCCTCGTTGCTGAATTGCTGTATCACAGGCATGACCCGATGCAACTGTTGCGTGTTCACATCTTTAATAGTGCTTGTCGGGATCATAGCTTGACGTAATAAATTTTTTTTTTCGTGTGTGCTATTAAAACTGTCTGCCCCTTAATTATTCAAGGAAATGTAGAATGCTTGCGTGCGCAGAACGGAGCTACCATGCTCAGGAATTAAATGCTAATTGCACCTCCGGCAAAAATTAGAGACAGTGGAATCAGGTTTTCTGGTCGCCCCCTTTCGACGCCTTCAGCTTGCCTCGCACACATGCGGCTCATAGAAGAATATAGAGGAGAGAAAAGTTTCGTGACAAGGAGTGTACAAATTTTCATTTGTGTTTTACAAGCCTTCTAACTTCGCGCATCGGTGCGAAAGGACGAGCAAGCGGAAACGCCGAGGCCAAGAAGAGTGGGGTGAACTGCAAGCGCCAGAGTAGTTCGCGATGCGACCTGACAGCGTGTAACGATCTCACAACGTCAATCCGTGGCACCTTGCCGCAACCCTGAGTCGGAGAGGCGCGCGAACGCCAACCTCGGTTCGGTACAGTGTCCCCTTAGCGGAGCGGAACAGCTGGCTGCGCGAGGCGGCATCGAAATAGCCCAGTTGCTGCAGCCGTCTTGAGCGTGTTGTTCCATCCTACGAGCATCCCACGAGCCGGAGTCTCGCGGGTTAGGAGGACGTCGTGGTATACTTACTGGAGGGGTGGCTAATACGTGTGCTGTTCTTCCAGCCTATGCGGTTGCCATAGCGCGTTTGTGCACAATATAACAGCCGAGCGAGTAGCTTAGATTAAAAACGACTATCAATACACGAGGTCACAAAGGCTAAATCATGAGCGCCATTGCTGGAGAGAGAGAGAGAGAGAGAGAGGTCGTTGGGCCTGCTGTTGGTTTCTAAAGGTATCTAAGGCATTTTTCTTGAAACTCTGAACAGTCATTTTCTTGCTGGCCAGGAGCCACAAGAAAGCATATGTCAGAACCAGGATGAAGAAAACAACGCATCGTAACGATATGACCTTTTGCACCCCATCCCACTGCGAAACAGAAGGCAGCAAAAAATGTGCTTTTATTTTATGCTTCCAATTTCGGGATTGAAGAGAATGCATCATACCATTCTTTGAACCGAGACGTCTGTCGGGACCCCCCCCCTCCAAAAAAAAAAAAAAATATATATATATATATCCGGAGGCGGATCGTAAAAAACAAATGCTTGAAGCCCTCTGGCTTTGTCCTCTGCAGCTGCTTTGTTTTATGCGAATCGTCTAAAATCCCATTTTTTCAGCGTCCATTGACGACGATAGCGTCAACTCTTTGAAGCGTCCTCCTTTCTCTCATTTACATCATAACGCAGTTGCGAAACCACTTAAAAATTAGAACCGGTCTTCAACAACGCCTTTTATTCTGTGTTAGGTTGAACGGATCATGGGTTTGTAGAAACCATTCTTTAATGGAGGTCGTCAAATGAGCAAAAGGTTTTGCGTTTAAGAATTTGCTATGCTTTAGAAATTTGCCCCCAATAGGAAGTATTGCAGTGACGTCACAGACACAATTTTTTGGCATAGAGCGCCGCTTCAGAAGTGCAACCGGAGCAGGTGGCTATAAGTAGATTAGATAAGCCTGCAGCCTTTGACCGTGCTACATGCAGAGAACAATGGCCGCTACTATAACGTTGCTGCATACTCCCTATAAAACCCTAGACGGTACACTAAGCTGCACCTGTAAAGTCATGACGCGACAGCTTCAACGGCTCCCGTAAGTCGGAAAACATAAAGTCCCGATTAAGCAAGCTGTACAAGGTACGAATATGCCCGTCTGGCTTAAGGGTAACGTGCGTGCCTCTGGATGCAATGGTCTTGGAAGATGCGATCGCTGTAGCTGTAGCAAAAGCACTCGCGGGCAATTTGCATTCCGAATGACATGTGCTATATTCTCGTGCTGTCTTGAATTTTGTAGAGCCATTCTATGTACATGCCGGTTAATAAAATCGTACCCTTAGAACTGAAACGTGGCGCCATCGATTTCATGATATGTACTAGGTGTCTTTCGTTGGGTTGGTATTGTGAGGAGCATTAGTGAAGTCATTTCCGTAAAAAGTGGCCGTCAGATGTTTTCAGCGTATAACAGGAAAGGAAGACTCAGGAGGGACCACTTGCAAAGTAAAAAGCTTGAGGGCAGTTGCAAGTGCTATCCCGACTTCTCACGTGAGGACTGTTAAGCATCAGGTTAAGAATGCAAAGAAATAATAAAAAAATGAAACGCGAGGGATAGGCGCTGTGACTGTCACCTCAAGACGAACGGAAAAAGAGGAGGGCTGAGCTTTATACTGGTACCATGTGTATAAAAAGCCTGGCGCCAGTTAGAGTTATTAATGGTGTCTCTCAACCTGTTGCGACATGCAGTCGACAGGGATGTATTTTACCGAGTGATCAATGGCAGTTCAAACCGGCCGCAACAAGAAGCAGAGCACTAAAGGATCTGGCTCCTTCGGTCTTGTGCCGGTGCCAGTAATTTCAGTTTGGGAACCCACTTTGTAAGCACCATGTAGCCACTTACGCCACCGCATGCCTTTCTGCCTAAATTAGATAGTAGAGAGATTTAGCACACCGTGATCCGCGATTCGCTACCGTGATCCGCCACCGCGCGTTTCATTGCGCATGCCCAGATCACTTTGATGCCGATAGATGGCGCCACATACTGGATGTCCGCGCATTGACCTGCCGCATCGGAACCAATCAGCTTGTGCGCCCCGCCCACGAGCAGTAGAGGGTCGCGGTGGCGTATCGCGGATCACGGTATGCTAAATCTCTCTAATATGAACCTTTTCAGCGCGATAACGGTAGAGATCACGTTAACATAAAAATCCGGACTCGGTTTTACGAGCTGAATATCACCCCCATGCTTCTGACGGATGGTAGTTTGTGGCTGGCAATGGCGGGCCCTGATTGGACGTAGGTTTGCCTGACGTTAGATGGCCGGATAACATGGCTGATTTGGCAGGAGGCACTAACACGGACGTTTCGTTCAAGATAGAAGGATGAGATCACAATCAGCCTTCTTTGCATTCGAAGTCAGACAAGCAACCTCCAGGTCACGCACGCACTTTTTTACGACTTAGTTAAGCGACCCGTTATATCCTTTCACATGCGACGTATGATGAGAGCATGCGTGACATATTAGATGAAGTTAAGCTATGACTAGCCTGGTGCGTAGGAGCGAAATCCATGTACATGAACAAGGATAAGCTAGGAGACTTCGCAAACGGGAGCCTTTACCGCTGTAGCGTGAGACCCTTAAAGAGGAAGCTTATGTGTCCCTCTTAGTTTTTCCTACAGATCTAGAGAGCCAGATATTCAAGCCTGATCAAATTTGCAATTGTAAATTTTTGTTCTCTAGAACACCATAAGCTTACCAGCAAGGCATTAAACGCGCTCATTAAACTTTCAATGACAATTCTCATTATTATTTTTATTTTGTTCAAATGAGCGCCCATTGAGCGTAACTGGCGTCTCTCATAGCCCGAGTCGCTTTGGCACGTCAAACCCCACAAACCAAATCACTGAGCGCAATTGAAAAGTTGTAAAGATTAGCATAGGTGTGTGCCGATTTCCACATTAGAGGGAGCAATTACCGTTTGCTTTCAGTATGTGTAGGGCTTAAGCCAAGCAGACAGCGAGCCGATGCTGACCTCCTGGGAAATATCCACGTCTTGCATCTGAAGCGAAGGCGTGGGTGTAAGTGTCCCGTATCATCTCCTCGAATTTGGCCACCATGAGTATTCATGTGGTCATGTTTCATGTACCGCAACAATTCCTTCCACCCTAATGAACACCAATACGAAACTTGCAACGTGCAGTCAAATGAAGCCTCTGCTCATACGGAAATATATTGATCCCGAAGCCTTTCAAATGCCGCTTAACTCTAAATGAAATTCGCCGATTTTGTGGAATCTCTCTGCTGAAAAACGGCTCTATTGAACGAATTCCCACGGTAAACATCGGTCCACATAGGTTGCGCGCTACTACATGCTGGCATAAATGCGCTACCACTGAATTGTGTGGTTGGAATATACGAACGCAATATCAGCCCTACAAGAAAGCAAAACAGAGGATGTGTTTTCAGAGAATGATATTGATGCACGGGAAGTGTACGTATATGTATAGAAATATGTATACCACGAACTCAACTGCTAGCTACCATGCATCGAGAGCGTGCTCAGAGAAGACGTATGTTTAGAGGCCTCCATGTGATTTCTTAAGGGCAGAAATCGAATGCAGAACTGTGCTGCATGGATAAGTCAAATCTATGCAGCGCAGGTCTATTCAAGCTCTTTTTAAATCCAAAAGCGCGGCGTCTCAGAGGTGCACAACTTTATTTCCACCGAAAGGAAAGCTCTTGTGTATAATATTGCATGTATTACATAATACCTTATAGGCTGAGTAAAATCTCCGACGTCATTTACGTGCTGAAATGCGCATTTCAGGGATGTTTTTAAAGTGAGACGAGACTTTGTTGTGCCAAGAAAATCAATTTAAGCATAGAACGAGGTGTTTTCTTTCTTTCAAAAAAATATATCACACATCGAAAAAACTTTAGATTTCCTTTGCAATCACATCGTGTGGATAGATGGCAGCTTTCGGTTAGTACTTTTACCACTTCAACTTGTTTTGTAAAAAGAAAAAGGCTTCAGATATGAACGAACCTAAAAGGTTTTATTTAGCTTTCAGAAAATATATTAAGCTTGGTTATTCACGATTCTAAAGATTATTCTTTCGTCTTTTTTAGCTGTCTCATTGAATATAATATGAGACGTTTGAGAAGATTAAATTGCGTTTTTCTTAAAACAGTACTTTCAGAAGTTTCTTGCTTCTATGCCTTTTTTTTTAACCTTTAAGCACACAAAATATTGGAGGACGCTTAAGCTTTGCCTCCAAGGGCTTAACGCGACAGCTGCTCTAAACTCCAATGCTTTGAAGACCATGGATGGATGTATAATGCTTTGAATCGGATGGCAGCTCGCGCCGTCTGTTGCGGCAGCGTCATACGATCGAAGGAATTTTCCAGTGAGCACCGCATCGCAGGTACGTAAAGCGGAAATATTCTTTGCTACTCGCTTAACTATTCTGTAATTACTTTCTTTTTAATGACGCACCTAAACATAATCTGACAGACATAAGGCAATGCATACATTATGTCCACCGCGTCGGCTTTAGCGACCACCTAGTTTTTATACTGTACCAAGAAATATCGCTACAGGTAAATGAAAGTTACATCGTTTATTATTGCATGCTCTTCTGTCAAAGTGACAGCCGTAGCAGGTTAGGATTGTTTTAACACGCAAGTTTATTGTTACAAACTGTGGGTTATTAATATCGGAAAGGACGCTTTCTGTCAGCTAAGTTCGCCTACAGAGTCAGGACACTATCCTCTATCAAGATTAGGTTCTTCGTCTTCATATAGTGTTTACCCAAAGCTTTTATAGGGCCAGATTATTGATGTAGGCGCAGCTGAAGGTATTTGATATAGAGTGTAGCGTCTCACTCAAATTTGGGGTAAAATATAAGCATTTTATTTGCATATGAAAATTGAGCGAAGCAAGAAAAGCCTTTCTACAACTAGAACGAAAACACCGGGGAGGAACTGATCATCCCAAGATTGATAAGGCCACAGTACTTCAGAGCATGTTATAAACCTTTCTAAGAGTTCAGTTTCTCTTACGAATCATTGCCATTGAAGAACCCTTTCCTTGATAAAAACAAGTGGAAAAATGAAAGCTCTTCCTATTGCGAGAAGGAAAAAGATACAGGCCCGAAACACAGGCTAATAATTTGTTTGAAACCGTTATTATTCTACTAGCACTGCGTCTATCGTTTTCCCCTGATTTGGGTATAGAAAGAAAATAGCTGCTGCTTCGGCTGGTGCAGGGCTATGCGGTTTTCTTTTGTATAGTTAAGCGACAGGCAAATCGCTAACTGCATTTTTCAACAGTGGTTCCGAAAGTAATCATGTATTGATGATTTACATACGTACTTTAACGGTCGTTGTTGCCGTATGAAGGTCAAGGTTTTCAAAAGCACGTTTTCTTTCGTGATTCCTTTCAGCTAGTATCATGCGCCTTTAATGATACCCGAAAGAATAAAAAACAGCATAAAACAGGAATTGTTAGTGTTGTTTTCACTATTCACAAAGGATTAACAAATAATAATAAGAACTATTAAGAAACAAATAATAAGTAACAAAAAGGTAATAAGAGATTTAGCATCTTTTTTTTTTGGCCGTGCATCAAAGCACACACACACAAAAAAAGAGGCTAAACCTAAAATGGTGCATTTTTTCGATGACAAAGTATAGAAAAAGACAAAGGTAGACGAATTAATTTTGACTGCGTCATACCCTTCGATTGCAAAGCTTTTTCATTCGCAATTGCACCAGCAAAAACATAATCATCCTCCACTCCTCTTTGCAGCATGGGCTATCAACACCGTTGCCTTAAAGGTTCGGGAATGTCCACACAAAATATTTATACTATCTTCATTATTGAGCTAGAGCTGAAAGGAAAAATAAACTCATTGTTAAAATTCAACCACCTAATTTAATCACTTGGAGACCAGGTTAGAAGCCTTGTTACATCGGTCCATGTGCCTCAACACTTGCTTCCTGTACAGTTACAAAATTCAGAGTGCATCAAGGTGCTTGATATGACTTCGTATTCTGTACGTGTTCTGTAGTGGAAAGCTGCAGGTCTGGGACAAGACTTAACTAGGATTATTTTACTGTCTCTTTTCACAACTCCGGAGGACATGGGGCAAGTCAGACTCTTGGACGTCAGCAAATACAATTACTCATTTCTAGTAATCTTCTTAACATGCCTGCTGGGTGCTGGGTTTGCTGGGACTTAAGTCAGCACATATTAGATTTAGTGGGTGATAGGACACTACGGCCATGGATTTTTGGCGATTGACATTGCCTTTAGGATACGGAAAGTTTAGGTTTTGCGAAATTATGATATCGTGAAGACAGGCAAAACATATATTCAGTGCACAGCGCTCGTGCAAAAAGCACTGGCACTGGGTCAAGCGCCCTCATTTCGAAGTGACGACGTGCAGTCTGATATATATATGCACGCCAACTATAAAACAAGATATGTAGTTGTTAGTTTGAGTTTAGGAGCAGCTGTGAAAGTGTGCACATTTGTCACATGTTTTCTTTTTACTACAACCGAGCCTTTATGTATCGAACTTAATGGGGATCGTGAATTTTTCTATATGTCGATAATTTGTTATATAAAGCAGCAATAGAAAAAAAACAGTCTACAAACAAGAAGCAGGAATACATCGATGAACGTTTCTTGCGTGTTGGGACCCTAACTCTTGCTGGATGTTCCAAGACCTCATCTTTTTTCTTTTTTTTTTTTCATTCTTGTGGAGTTTTCCCCGACGCGGAAGTTTGACGGTTAGGTCGCTCTCACTACTGTCTTGCGCCTACTGTATTGCAACGACCGTGGTATATAATCCCGGCGCGGTGGCTGGGCGCAAGACATTCTTATACTGTGAGGCGACAGTGCACGCTAAGCAACCCCAGACGGTTGAAATTATTCCGCAGCCACCTACGTTGTTCCCCATAGCCTGAGTCGCTTGGGGACGTCATGCCCCCAAACTAAATGTATTCACATATTATCAGCAGCGCCTCTAGCGGATTATACAAAAATGTAAGAAACATCACAAAATTAATCTACATGAAGTTCTGCGTCCAACTACATTTCCTAGCGACAAGTTCAATTGCTGTTGGAAAAAAAGAAAAAATGAGTTAAGGAAATCTGCGCGGCAGTAGTATGGACGGCACTTCGATTCGTGACCACTTTGTAAATAGGTGGAATATGGTTTTGGGCTGCAGTCTTAGGCATTGATTCCTGTCTCTGTTTGATCGGCAATATGCTAAAGGGCTTTTGAAATCTTAGATCTGACATTTATTAAATGGGCATCAACAGGGTTCCCGCTTCATAATTGTAGTGTTGAGGCATCTTCCCAACTTTCCCATTACCCATCTTGCATCAACAGAGTAATGCGCGTCCGTATCGTGCACATGCATACGAGGCAGCAGCGCCCACATGGGGAAGGCATACGCTAATATGTGCACCAAATATACCTGATAAGTAGCCTGTCGTACTTAAATAGAAACACGTTTAAAGTCTGCTGCAAACAACTCAGTGCTATTTCCACCTTGCCACCATTTACTTACACGTGAATCAAAATTGCAGTAGACGGTGCTTAGGAACTAGCGCCTTCCTATCAGAAGATGTCTAATCCTGTTCCAATGCACTATAATTCGGATAATTGTTCGCTCATATTAAGACATAGCCCCCGCGGAACTGCTGAATCGCGCCACGCGGCGCTGTTGTCATCGTGATACAGAGTTTTGGGCGTGAACGTTGAGAGCACAAAATACTGAAGACAATGCTAGAGCGCAGCTCATGTTCACCTCGTGTTTCACAGCACTAGAAATGCTGAAGTTATCAAAGAAAACGCGGCTGATTCACACCCGCGCACGCTAGTGATCGGAGAGTGCCCTCTGAAGAAGTGTCATTCGCAGAAGCACTGCACCTTGGTCAGCATGATGATGAGCACGCACGAATTTGCAGGGCGATATATCGCGCCTGTTTTTTTCTGCTTTTATGCGCAATTTTCATTGAGACACAAGGCGATAATCTGAGTGTTAGATATATCTAATAATTTGAAACGTCCTGGTTCATATATACTGGCCTGACTTTATATCTATACCCCTGCTCCTCCTTCTTGTCTTTCGCGTAGAGCAGCAGAGTTTCAGATCGCCATATTTAGCACATCGGCGGAAGTGTGCGCTTCCTACTTTACAATAACCATTTTCATTTCTCGCGCTGTCAATCAAGCGGTCCGCGCTGAGCTATCGTGCTCGAAGAAACTATTCTGCTGCCCCGCTCCTGATTCCAGGATGGCTGAGCGGCTCCTCCGTCTTGCAGACATCCGGCAGAAGACAGGTCTGCAACAGTGAGCGAATTCGACAATGGGAACGCGCCAAGAACCGAATTATCCGCCAACGACACAACACGGAGCGATGGAAGAAAAACAGTTTTCTAACTTCGTTAGTTGGACAATGTTTGCGATAGCCCTGACTAAGTCACTTTCTCTCTCTCTCTTTTTTCCTCATGGAAGACGTATCCGGCGAGCAATTACTGGGCTGAATTTCGTGAACAAAAGGAAATGACTAAAACACAACACAGGTAGCAAAATATTCGTGACACCTTCCAATTTCCATCTATCATGCACAATATTCCCTAGGCTGAATATATTTCGAAAATGAAGGCAGGTGATCTTCTTCGACTCTAATAGGTGGCGGTCTATTTAGAACCCAAGGCTCGGTTGTTTGTCGCCCAGCGCTGCTGCTCCCTGCTGAGGGTTGTCACCTTCTTTCCTCCTCACCCGTCTTCGCGTGGCGGCAGGAATACAAAGGGAGGTCGTGTGCTGACTTTGGAGTGGGAACCAGGGAGACGCAAGAGATTCAGAGAGAGGGGCCAGCCAGCACACCTGCCTCCACTCCGGGCCTCTTGACCCGCCCTTCTCTTGGTGACGAGGGGGGTTCATTTTATAACCACGCCCAGCCTCTTGGCACAGCTGATGTATACAGGCTGAACTCCGTGCATGTGGTGCTTTCTGCGCAGTTCCTCATCGTTCGCTAGCACATGAAGCACAATATTTCCGGATATAAGAACGGGAAATATCGGAAGGAGAACCAGTGGCCTGTGGCTCCGTGGAGCCACGCGAACGCGAGCTAGAAAAAATAACACGTTCAAAACTGCGTGAGAGTACACACAAAAAACCTTTATTGGCATATTTGTGATCACTTCAGTGAAAAGTCTATATGATGAATTGCAATTTATTAATATGTTTTCAGTACTTACCTTATGGAAACATTATCCATGAATTCTACAGACGTTGTATATGAAAATGTTGCAGCTCCTATAATCTGTATATGACGCCACGCAAATTATACAGAATTTACGCAGAGAGGGCATGGAAAGGACGTGGAATATAAATATTTTACAAATCTCTACGAATTTTGACTGAGCAATGTGACTTTATATTCTGTTATTTTTGTATAAGAGCACAATATGGAAGGGTTTATTTAGGATGTTAACACTTTAGGATCGAAATAAATTTAATTTTCACTTCCGTCGTTTACAGTTTCGTTAGCGTTATTATCGCAAAGTCATCACACTGCAAACGAGTCTCAAGCGGTACTTTTTCTCAGGTGATTATCTTGTTCTTTATTCATGCCGCTGTCGTCGCACAGAGGAACCAGACATATTATTCTTAGCTTTAGCATGCCAGTTAGTCGGTCTTTTTATGGATCTGAGCTCAGTGCAGGAACAGCACTTATCACACTGAATAACCAACGCCGATTTGGGTAGAAATGTAATACCAACAAGCGGTTCGAATATCTAGGTGTTGAATGCACTGATGTGGCAAGAGTCAAGCCTATAAATGTTTTGATAAGGAGCGATGGAAGGGGGAAACGTAAGGCAAACCCTACGTCTTCTCAGTGCGCGGCCATGCCAGCTACCAGCGCCAGGCTCTGGCATTTTTTTTTTTCACAACGCCAACGCCGACAACGACAACGACGCCAGAGTTTCCGGTGGAAGGGGCCTTTGACGCTAGCGTCTTAATATAGTAGAGCAGTGACACTAGATATTCGAAGGCTGTTTCTAGGCAGTTACGAGCAAAAAAAAACAAACAAATAAGCTAATTGTGAATGTCACCTGACTTAGCGAGGTCACTGCCACCTTCAACTTGACGGTTGCTTAAGACACAAGGCGGAATAAACAAACTTTACTCTTTGATGCACAGCAAAAATGTCATTCGCGGTGGTTGGTTTGACGTTCAAGTGAATGTTTCCATTTGTTTGATTGTGGAAGTCTTCTTTTAAAAATGGTACGAGGGACAAAACTACCAAACAATTCTTGGTAAGGAGTTAAGCGCAGGAAGAAAAGATACTGCCTAATATGAAATGCAGTGAGAGCAACGCGTTAGCAACAAGCCATTACAGCAAAGCCGCCGATTACGATGCAGGAAAGGAAATGATGATTTACATACGGCGCGCACTTCCGCATTGAAGGTCCACTGGATTCTTTACGGATGCTGTTTTAGCGCCAGCTATAGAGAAAGCGAAGCTCCGGTGACGATTACATATTGTGCAAGAGATGCGGAATAATACACTTCACGCTTAGACGTATTAGGTTGGGATGAATCTTGTAGCGAAAGGTACGACTGGCCTTAATATGTAATTGAAGCATTGGCGCCTAATACATGCTCTATGAAGGCAAACGCATAATGCCGAATGGCTGAGGATGGTAAATGTCCAAACGACGAGCAAACGAAACGATGCGACAATTCAGAAACATTTAAACAGAAGTGTATTTCATTTATTTCCTTTCACATCGTTTTGCAGCCATTATATTCGGCCCACCACCATAGACCTGCCGTTATTCAAGGTTGGCTTACGGAAAGCGCTAATTCAGCTGTTTCTTTTTTCTTGGGCAGGCAGCACGATTATAAATTTCGGTGATACATATACTATGTGGGTGTTCCATGACAGGCCGCTAGTAAATATATCTCCCAATTATTGATAACCTTTAACTGTAGTAAGCCGTGGTCCACACAGAAAATAGTTATTGAGTTCATATATATTTTTTGAGAACATAATTGGGGGGGGGGGGGGGGGGAAGCTAAATTCTGAAAGGTTGCAGTTCATTTTCCGTTCCTGACACCCGGACAAAATGATCTCAAGATCCTCTTACAGTATGTACGAATCTGTTTCACAAAGAATAATGCGATTGACGCAGCAGACAGCTGCATAGAAACTGATCTAACTGGACACTTGTGCTTATAGATAACAGAAACCTATTCCCCCCGGGCAGTAAATTATTTTCTAAACACAGCAACCCATTTGGTAATCCCGTTCCACGTCTGGAACCGTTCGGAAGGTTTCAATGGCCTCACTTGTTTCGTGTCATTGGTCTATAGGCCTAAATTGCTGTCGTATTAAGTGACGGCTTACACTTGTGTAGGCGGCATTGATTGGCGTAGTTCTCTGGCACCTGCGGAGAGCGACTCTTTCTTATGTGCTCTAAGAGGCGCTCAGTACGATAATGCCAAATTTTAACACCCTTCCTCTCTCTCCATAGGATTTGACACATGAACTGTGTAGACTTAAATGTAAACGGTGCAGCTATCGTAAAGAAATATGATCAAACTTTTCAAAAGCACGTTTGAACTTTTGCTGAATCTTGGCAGAGTGAAAACATTTTGTTCCCACGCGGCTCGCTCATTGCGCTCGCGAGTGCTAAGAGAGCCGCCTTACACATGGAATGAGGTGCTTTGAATTATTTGAATGAATTGGAGCCAACTTTATTATAAATGAGAACATCACACCTAAAACTGAGAGCTAGTGAATGGAGAAAAATATAAGGCAATCTTTTGAACAAGGATTCATGTTGTGGTCGTTAACAAATTGATAGCATTTTCTAAAAATGTGTTAACCACATATTTTAGCACGTGCCTGTGATGTGCTGCTTTCTACACAGCGCAAAGCATTGGGAAGGGAACTAGACTGCTGGGAATATGCACGTACCTAATGTTCTGGAAACAAGAAGACGAAAGCGTTAGAGCATTAAAACGTGGGAATTACGCCCCGCAGGAAGTACGCCCCGCAGGAAGGCAGAATTCAATTTCCGCTTATCCAAGATGATGGATGGCAGTGTCGATATTGTCTGCGAGGGAGAATCATTTATATTTTGGTATGTACGAAAACCAGCCCTGAGATAAAAAGGAAAACAGTGCATTTAGAGAAAATACAAAGAAGTCATATTTATGGGCAGCTGCTGCAAGTCCACATCGCTTTTAGCAGCAAATAACCCTGGCGTAAATGACTATTTGCACCTTCATGGAATCCCACACGTGCTCAGAAACACCGCAAAAGCACTGACTTTGATTTACGAAGTCTCTCGTAGAAACTCCTGCAGAAAACAGAATAGAGTCACTAACTTCGCACGCACACCAGTGCCGGTATGTAAGAAAAAAAAAAAAACGACCCGTTAAAATACTTGAGCGCGCGTGTTGGCAACACTACATGCCAGAGAGATGCTTGACCTCGATGTTTGCACGATCCAAAGATACCCTTTTCTTTTTTTTCTTCTGCCTACTCCATACGGGCTGTTTTCCAGTCACTTCATTCCGGGCCTCGACTAGACGGATCTCCAGAGTCATGATCTCTATTTCATGGGGGCATCGTTAAGTCAGGTCTGGTTATGCAAACCTCATTTCCCCTTTCACAGCGATGATCCCGCTATGCCTTATCATCGCGCCTTGCCATCCCTCCTTCCGACTTCCGTCGCTCCCGTCCGCCCTTTTCCATTCCAGGCACTCATTCCTCGAGAAGCCGTTGTGGCCGGCCGCGGGTAATAACAAAAGAACAGAAAAAGCCTTCATTATGCCGTGCGGCTGCGGGAGCACGTCGAGACGCAGATCGTCGTGCTATCTTGCAGAGATTTGTATGAATACATGCAGGCTGCAAAAAACCAGCTTACTAATCGTGCTTTATTGTCCAGATTAAAAACACCGGCGTTGCAAATCTCGAGGCCTGTCTTTTTTTTTTCCTCGGGGGGAAGAAGGGGAGGACGTAGGGTTCGCGCAATGCGAGGATCAATAACACGGATGCTGGAGCAAGGCTGCGCTTCCTTTTTTTTCTTTTTGCTTAATTTTAGCTAGGAAGGACAAGAAATGCAGCTATCTCGTCTTCATCAAAGCAAGTGGTATTCCTCAGCATCCTCTTTATGTTTTTGCATCGAACTTGGTCACGTCGAAAGAAACATTCCTCACAAGGTCTCAAGCACGTATGGGTATGCACATTGTTTCTTAAGGCACGCCCGCTGTGTCGCAAATAATGTTTAAAAATAGAACCGTGACATCCCTAAGCAGGGCTGCGAACAGTGCGACGTGACGCAGGCAAATTGTACAAATGAGCCCATCAAATACAAAGCTTTCGTGACGTCCAATGCAATGAAAACGCAGGCGCAGTAAACAACCCAATAAGCATTCGCTTTATTACAGGCATATCGTCGCTTTTCTCTCCTGTGCACCATCAATAATCTGCAAGCTCCTGCCGACTCCTTTAATCGTCACCTATATGAACTTTCGCTGAGCCGACCGCAAGTGCCTATATGGTTTGTTGTAATTAGTTGTAATTATTTGAGTGCAATGTTTTATTTTTGCGGCCTATTTTGTTGAGCTTCGTAACTTATGTAGTTGTTATAGTAAGTAGTTTTCAGTGAGAAGGTACATTCTCTTTTGATTTGTGTCTTTTGTTTTTATCTTATTTTATTTTCCTTTTTTTTTGCCTGTGCTTTATACTTAGCGTTTTCTTTGCGCTGTCATCTCGCAACGCTGGCGCTGCCAATAAACAGGCCTTCGAACTACTGTAGTCCGCGTTTTGAAAACGTTAAAGGTATACTGATTACGTCAAGATAAAACCAACTTTTTGAAACTTTTTGGAGCGCGTGCGGCTTTCTTCTTCACTCAGTGGTCCAACTCCAAGGTTCGGGCACGAGGTACATAGTAAGTATTCCCAAAAATGATCAAACACTTCGCAGGACTATACGGCTGCTTCATTTTACATTTTGTCCTGACCGTAAGTTCACGCAGAAAGCGGCTCTGATTTCAGTCTTGGTAAATGATCCAAGGGCAGATAAAAACATTAAAAATCAAGATACCTAGCACTGCTGTTCAGTGACTGTGCTTATTGTTGCAGGTTGAATTCTGGTGGGAGCGACATGTAAGAGCACTGGCGAAGTTATGTTCTGACGTCAAGCGAAGAATCGTTGGTTGTCAAAACTATTGTGAATGTAACAATGTGCCATACGACGTAGATCCATGTGTAGCCGCGACGCATGAAAAGGGAAGAAGATTAAAACCGTCTAAAGAAGTATGTGCAATGATGCACTATTACATTAGGTATGATTAGTATTTTATATGTGTGGAACACATCAGAACTTTCCAATGTCCTCCTTAGGAACGCATGCGCCTAAACTCTACGACAACGTTCTTGTTCGCACATTTTGTTTTCACTTATTTTTACCCCTTCCGCAACCTCCTTCCCCTTCTTAAACTCCCTTCTATACGCAGCGTTCAGTACGTCTCATTCAGTTCAGTTTCCTCAAGAAAGAGTAATACATTTACCGATAAAGGGCACTGTACAAATAGATGCACCATACACATATGCATTTAGACCACACAAGGGTATAAATGCACAAGAAATGCGGGAATGGAGACAGCTTCAAACCAACACTTACCCCAACCTACATCTATACAACATAATGTTCACAGAACACTACACAGACATATGCCCTTGGTGCAATGACCAGCCCACCGCCTACCATGTCACATGGGGGTGCACAGGCCCCAAACCTCCACACATAAACATGCACCATTCGGAGGCGCAGTGGGAGGCCACTTTGCAATGCTCTGATCTAGACACCCAGCGTAGGCTTGTATCTCAGGCAAGAGCGGCAGCCCAGGCCACTGGGGTCTTGAAATGAAGACTCCACTCACTGCCCCCCCCCCTTTTTTTTTCTTTTTTATTTTCTTTTTTCTTTTTGAAATAAAGTTTTCTCTCTCTCTCTACACATATAGGTCGCCCGCATTATGTTTTTGTTTTCCCTTTGTCCCTGAATAAAAACTGCATAACCTGAGTGTGAGTGACACTTAATAATTTGTGCTTATCCCGTCCCCCCACGCGATCGCTATCTAGTGTCCTTTTTGGTTTGCGAGGGGCCACTTATAGCGAGGAAGCATTCCAGCTATGTTTCTAACCGGCCGCTCGCAAACTTCCTATGCGACATTCAGTTGTAGAAGTCCCGCGATAATTTGGCCTTCAGCGGCGTATTCCCAGGGAGCCGATGTCGTCAGGCATGTGTTGAGGAAGTGCGCAATTCTCTTAATGCGAATGACTTCGGCTAATTCCTTATAGTGTTGGGAAAGTAAAGAACACTAACTGCGCGTAATAGCCATCGGTTTAATTGCGTTCTTTCCTGGTAATATGCAAAGAGACAAAAAGAAAAATGAAGAAGGGTGCCTGTCGTTTCCATTCCCCATGTCGGAAGCAGTGTGGCTGCCAGAGACTTGACGCAGTGAGTTAGAACAGGTCTTGCTCAAGAGCACAGCGCAAACTGGAAGAGCGATTAGCTCGCTAGCCGGAGGCGTTCCTCTGGGCTGCCAGAGGGAATATCTGTCGAGAACAAGCCTTACGTGTTTGCAGTTCTTATTCGGAAGAAGTTTGAATGTCTTTGAACGATCTACCCGAGAGCATAAATACTCTTACTCTTTTCTTGCTACCGCCATTATTGTGGCCGAAATTCTAGTCTCAACGCCTTAAAGTTTAAATTGTTAAACAGGTGCTCGTGACGGCTGTGCTCTGTTGGGCTGAAATCGAATTATTTTGGATCGCGATTGCAGATAGCGTGAGCGAGTGCTTATCTTTTCCTCTCTCTCTTTCCTAGCACTTGGATGCAGCAAGCAAAAGCACTGTGTCGTGTAGTTTATACAAGGTACGGTATATTAAGGCACTCCTGTAAGCTGAAATCCCAAGTTTAAAAGGCATATCTCATTTTACGATTTCCAAAATAACTTGAAACAGGAGGAGAAACGTTTGGTGCACACATACGTTGCATCTGCACCGGAACACAATATTACTGCATACAAATTTTTCACGTTTCTGCATGTTCCAGGGAGAAGAGTTGACAAAGATAGCTATAAATAAACTTTGCACCGCAACGCGATATTACTGAGTAGAACTATTTCCCTTTGCTGCGTATTTCAGGTAAAAAAGTTGACAAAGGTTGCTATGAAGAAAACTTTGCGGTATCACGCAGACACGTATTCAACATTTCTTCTTTCAAGAACAGCTTCTGTTGCACCAGCCTAATTGCACCGGTCTGCACCTCCCTTTTACTATTCGAAACTCAGTTTAGCTCTGCGCGGCTCTTGCTTCTATATAAGCTATATTTCAACATCTTCCACGTACCAGACAGAGCGCTCTGAAAGTTATTTTTTTTTTTTTTCAACTTTTAATACGCCAAAAGATGCTGCCGATTCTGAAATATTGAAAGCTGGGCTAAGCTTTAAATGTGACTAGTTAAACTTCTCATTTTCACAACGTGCTCTAAGGACGAAAGTAAACGAAAGTTGATGTCGTTATGATAGCAAATTAACCGGCTTTCTGTTGCAAACTGTCCCCTAAATAATGTTCTATTCGTTGTGCATTCAACACGCAGGGATTGCACTTGAGCATATTGTACGGTTTATTTATATCTTTGTTGAATAATGTGAAGCACTTCGTAGTATATTTTAAAGGGGTTTGCAATAGAGCACTAAAAACCAATGCAAAAAAGCGACCATTGAAAATTCGCGCTCCTTCCTAGTCGCGCAAACTACACAATTTACAGTGTAATTTAAATGCATGATATGTTTCTCTGCGGGTTTTATTTCTACATTTTATATATGTTGTGCACAACAGCGTGACGGACCATCTAGGGATAGAAAGAAAGACACTTATAGACAAGGTAAATAATCTGTGGTGCTGTCTTGCTCGTGCGCTCACGAACACAATACCACTTCTTTTCGACCGTATTCTCAGTTGAGTACGTAAATTGCCTAATGTAATGTAAACTTTCGTTTTACAAACTACAGCTTCCACTTATCCCTTGCTGCCAAGGAACAAAAGGAAATGTTATAAAACGGTTTGCGGCTTTGACTATATCCACTCATTGATTGAGAGATTCGTTTATTTCAGTAAGCGTAACATTTGAAGCACGGGCGAAATCACTCACTGGTATATTGGTAAGTGTTTTCGAAGCCTCACCTATATGTTGCGACATTAATAAAATGGTGCGTTAGAACATCGTGAAAGGGTATTTATCAGCATTCGGATGGGGGCTCTCGCTTGTGAGTTTCCACTAGGGGTGCTTAGGAGTGCCCCCTTCAATGGAGAGCTGGTCGCCAGGAGCAAGTAGCTTTATTGCAAAAAACACTCTCACAGCGACCTACCTCGAGCAAGAATATTGTCAACGATCGTGTGGTTCAGCCTACACTCAGTAGCAGCAATGTTTTCTTGTCATGCGCGACCGGCACCTGAGGAACGTAAACCATCAGATGACTGTATAATCCAATTCTAAAGGGGAAGGGAGTACGGAGCGTTGTAGCTGTCGTCTTTGCGCGCGTTAAAATACAACACACTATACGTTGTCGTCTTCATCAATTCCATGTGCGCGAAAAAGCGCTTTCCCTTCCTCCTCACTATTTTATAGTAAAGCCTTCCAATTTTCACCTGCATGTTTGGTTTGATCAATATGCTGCAATAGCGTGTGTAGTGCACCGCATACGCAGAAGACTCATGCCTCCGCGAAGGGCCGCACTGTTTGCTTCAGGCTTAGCGACTCATACGAAGTGCAGCAATCTTTCTTTTATTACTCGCCAAGATTCAGAAGCAGACATTACCGTCATCATCGCCACATTCAACTTCATTCTTGTAGCTATCGCGAAGAATCTCTCCACAACTTTTGCTGCGAACAGCTGCATCGAAATTCACCCAATGCCGACATCGTGGCTTCGAAGGTGCCAGACCACGGAGCTTTTGCTACCTCTTAACCACTAAATAGCAGAAGAGTCCGTGATTATGCAATGCCCTGCCCCCATGGGAGAACCACGCAACCAACGCGACTGGAAGCGTTACCATAGCAGCCCCGCAGTTGCCGCCGCCCTGTCTGCGTTCCTACCAGGTGCACCATACAGTCTCTCTTGCAAGACAAATGGTTCCTATGCCCCTTTCCTAGTGACCCCATTTCCAGCCATGAAGTAGACGCTTTGTACTACGCCCGGTGTTGAAACGCCACCCCGTGTGTACCTTCCGTCGGGGCGCAGACCTGCGGGCAATCGTCGCACGGAGCAAAGGAAAGCAAGCAGATGGCGTTCATACTTTTAGAACCGCGCAAGCGGGAACCTCCTGTCGAGATGGCATTCGTGATAGGGCTAACTCTGCGCGCGTCGTGCCAGACGTACGCCGTCTTGCCTACAGGACTCGCACGTGGCTTTTGGAATGCCTCAGAGCAAAGCGGAAATGTCTTGCAGTAAGCATATTGCGCCACTTGGCGCTGGTTCTATGTCGAAGTTGGCTTGTCGAGAGACATCCGTGAATTTCACGAAGGACACGCGGACACCGCTGTAAACGACTGCAGGTACTTCGAACTCTCTGAGAAGTGGTATCAGCTATATAGAAACAAGGACTGTAGGAGACCTAGGCACAGCGAAAGCTGGACAGTGTACAGAAAGAAACCTAGGCACCATGTAAACCTCTTCGGGATGGGCAACAGCCTCCAATTCGTCTTTTATTGGGTGCCCCATTCCACTGTAAGGAATAAGTCGCTTCAGCTGTCGGCCCTTTGTGTGGTTCGCTTTTTCATTCTTAAGATTAGTCAGAAGATTATGGTCGCCAAGGTCTCACCAAATTATTCTCCCAGCGTTCTCAGCGCCGTTCACCATGTATACATAGAGCAACATAACTATCAAGAGCGGAAAGACACAGAGCAACATTAACAGCAAGACGTCCTAGCGTGGGGTTCGACACCTCCACCAGAAGACGTTGCTCAAAGAAAACAATTGCTGATGATTTAGCTTGATTAAACCTAGTGTGTAAGCGAAATATTCATTACTAATAATTACAGGTGATAAAGCTGTTTATTTAAAGAAGAAGAAGCCGGTCAAATGAAGCAAACATATTCGGAAGGCAGCAAGAAGAAGAAGAAAAGAAGAAGACGGGAAGCAGGAAGATTCAGAAGACGGCGAGAAGAAGACGGATGAAAGGAAGAAGGAGAGGCGCATGCGAAGTTGTGGCCTGCGCCCTGCACGGTGACATTGGCTTTACATTACGTTTTCTTTAAAAACGACTTCGTGTCCGATATTTTTATGTAGGTGCGCTATATCATTGATACTGATGTAGGCTGTGGTGCTCTTCTTCGCCTCCGCTAGGTGCACTGAACGCACAGGTCGGTAATAGGGGCCTCCTGGAATGTCCTCTCTTTTTACTGTATATTACTTTATGGTCTACAAGCGGAGGGTGGCTTTGGCTTTATTTCAAGCCAGCTTTTTTTTTTAGAACCTCACGCTAGGACCTTCCAGCCTAAACACGAATCAACGTGTTGTTCTTTTAAAGCGACAGCTGTAAGTCTCCCGTTCGGTGGAAACCCGGGTCGTGTAGTGCTGCGTAAATCCTGACTGGACGAGAGGGTCGTGACGTCGCAGCCAAGTGGGAATTTAAAACATGACACAATGATGACGTAGAACGTGACGTCACACGTGGCACGAAAATGAATGAAGACATGACAGGTAATTAAACAGATATGGGAGAAGTCATTGCCCTACTGCAGTGGGGGCATTCAAGCTGAAGACGATGATGATGATAATATAATATGAAACGAAACATTGCCATGTCTCAAATGATTGAAACATCAAAAGTATTTTGCTTAATCAACAAAAAAGTAGCTGTGGCTTAGATTCTGGTTAAACCTGCAGTTACGCGAAAGCAATCTGCATTGTTACGTTTAGGTTCGGCTTCAATGTAGAGACATGACTTTTGCCCATAGTAGTTAACTCTATAGTTTAAGGTTTATTTATGCCATAGGGGAATAACTTCACGTGTGAGCACCCTTTGCCTCTCGTCGTTGACCATGCTCAGTCGGGTGTAGAAGACTTCTAATGGTATGACATTGTCTCTACGTCGACCTCCGGGGCACACCGCCGTCACAACGTTCGAACGAACGTTGTCTTAGCAACTCGCTGTTGTCGTTCGTCTCTACCAAATACCGAGTTATCTGTCTTCTTCTTTTACTTCTTTTTCTCCACTTTCTTCTTCTTCCTCTTTTTCTTCTTGTTTTTTTTTACTTCATCTTTTCTCCTTCATTTCTTCTTTGTCTACGGAACCATGGTAACACGTAGTCACGCCGACGGCTTGAAAACCTACCGCAGTGTAGCTTTCGCTACAAAATGTTAAAAATGCCAGCGGTGTCCATGCCAAAACTTTTCCGTTGTGCCTCCGTAGGCGCCGCTTGTACGCAGAGGCAACAAGCGTGGGTTGCTGTGTTTGCCATGTGTTCTTTCACGTAAAGCGGCATTTTACGACTTTAAACTAATAAGTGTGTGTGTGTGTGTGTGTGTGTGTGTGTGTGTGTGTGTGTGCGTGTGCATGTGCGTGTGTGCGCGCGCGCGTGTGTGTGTGTGTGTGTGTGTGTGTGTGTGTGTGTGTGTGTGTGTGTGTGTGTGTGTGTGTGTGTGTGTGTGTGTGTGTGTGTGTGTGTGTGTGTGTGTGTGTGTGTGTGTGTGTGTGTGTGTGTGTGTGTGTGTGTGTGTGTGTGTGTGTGTGTGTGTGTGTGTGTGTGTGTGTGTGTGTGTGTGTGTGTGTGTGTGTGTGTGTGTGTGTGTGTGTGTGTGTGTGTGTGATTAAGGAGGGTTGTAGGCTGCATCGCGCCATACCCTTGTGGCGGAGCTCAAGTGTCAAAATTGCTCAAAATTGCACATGCAATTTTTGAATTGCATGTGCACATTTGTTCCGTGTTCCTGATGCTGTTAATAAATAATCTGCGCTGTGTAAGGAGCAAAGCGAGCGTGCTCGCAGTCTAACTATCGAAAAACTTATACTGCAGAGACGGCCAAATCGCGAGTTCGGTTCTAATGTACTTCAGCAACGCCCCGGTACGCGTGACACATTAAACGTTATTACAGAAACAAAGAACCTATCGAGTTACTCAGAAAGACTCAATCAAGCAGCTGTACACTTTATAGTTCCTTTTCAGTAGATGACATATGTACAGTCACGGTCTATATGACAGTGAACACACTTCTTGCACAAAGTTGGAAATACTGTCAGTATTTCTCTATTACAATATCAGGATGACCTTTGGATATTAAACATCTACAGGAAAGCTAGGTATAAAAATTGAAAAACAGAAAAGAACTGCGTTTGTTACACATAAATATGGAGTAATAAGTAGATCAACGCCCGAACTTTGTTCCCTCTCATATTGTTGATGACTGTACATCACGGAAGCGCTTTCTCAGGCGACATCCTTTTAAGGGCCGGTCGTCCAGAAGATTTGGCTTTGTCTGTGTTTTAAGCGAAATATCCAGAGGAAGCTCTGGCATCTGGAAGTGGGCAGGTCACATGGTCAGGCGCTGAATGGTAGTCGGCCACTGTGACGTCATGAGACCATGTGACAAAGCCTAATTGAAAGAGACTTGCCAACTCCGTTACGTCTTTCGAAATGGGATGTTGAGATGTCTTTTTATTTAATACATCACAGTTCAAGGCACGAGTGCGGGGCCAGGCGTCTTCTGCAAGCTTCCTTTTAGTGCCGAACAGGAAGGCGGTACGGCGGGCAGTAACGGAACCATCTGAATCTATTTCAAGTGAACAGAATGGCGTGCAACTTTTTTTTAGGGTCATACATTGATTCCGACGTCGTCGTCCGTGCCGTAAGTTTCGCCTTGTCATTGCAAGCTGTTCTTGTCACTCATCTGAGTAGCTCACCAGGATAGCTTATTTCTGTCCCTACTGGGAGCTTCTCGACTTGCGCAGAGAACAAGACGAGAAAAAAATGAAGAAATCGAACCAGTCCCTCAACACGGCGGTGATGATACGGTTTTTAGGGGCTCACCGCAGTCACGAGTTAATGAAAAAGATACCAGGCACGGGGATCTCCTCGGAGGTGTTATTTACGGTTGCTCTGTGCGGGTACCCAGCGCTTTGGCAGGTTCCCCTCATCGGCTTCATCTGACGCAGTCGGCGCGGCCGTTGCTAGGTTCATTGTCTCTCCCCTTGAGTTCGTCTGCTGCGCGACCGCTTGTCTGCTTGTGCCGGAACGATGCTTCCAGATGGTACGTCAGCCACGCTGCCGCTTTTATTTGGGGAATGCCCTGTACGCTCACGTGGGCTCACGGCAGTGACAGCGGTTGCAGCGGAGCAAGGGTAAAGGCTGTGGAAGCCTTAAACTTAGCGGAAGGAAGGATGCCGACAGGGGAGGGGGGAGCTTGAGGGAGGTTATTGCGGCCGTCATTAAGAACACAAGATTTGGAGTGGTAGCTCCAGATAAATCCGACTGACACACTATGGGTGGTCCTAGATGTCAGACGGTGGCTGCGGCTGTGTTTCTATAGTGCCGAAGAGGGAGAAGGCTACCAGAGATCACTGACCCCTACTGCTATTGAAATACAAGAAAAAAAAAAGAGCTGAGCAAAGCACCTGTTGTTCAAGCCTATTCTTGTGCTTGCCGACATGCGTGGTTCGAATTTTGTATCTCTTTGGAAGCGTGTTTTACACTGAGCACTTTTTTTTAAGAAGCATTATTGAATGCTTATCATTGTGCGAGTAAGAAATGATATTAGGTTATGCAGTTTTAATGTATTTCTCTTAATTTTGCGCTTCGTGTTGAGTAATCCCAGTCAATCTTCACTGACACTGCGTCGACCGTTGAGTGCGGTTCCCGCAGGCATGTCGTGGTGGTGCATGTTTCAAGGCACTGCATTCTGGATTTCCAGCATGGTTGTTGACTCCGAGGCATGAAATGCCTTCAGGTACTTATTAGAAAATTAGACCCGATTGGATATCTCGCTTTCATTCAGTGCATTGGTTATTTTTTGATATTCTAAATGTATGCGGACATGGAACGTGTCCCTGGTGCCTCAAATCGGCTCGTGTCTTGAGCTGTACAGCTACATTGGTGCTGACTTATTTCTGTCAATACATTTGAGACATGGAGGTCACGATATTATGATGTTATGGAGGAGCTGTTTTTCCGGAGATCTGGCAGGCAAAATTTAAATTTAATATGTAGCTGAAAACGGAAAGAGAAACCCCATTTGCGGCTAAATTTGGCTAATCCGTGTTTTATATTACTAAGACGAAGACACGTTTTGGGTACGAGGTAATCAGAAGCCTGCTGACCCCCCCAAAAAAAAGAAGGCCTGCTTAGAATAACGGCTTGAGGGGCTAGTTGGTGCTGCATCGTATTCAGAAATGTGGCGCGACAAACACAAACACAAGAGAATATACACAACACACGCGCACACTACCAACTGTAATAAGAATCTGAAAACACTTCCTCTTCACCACTCCTTCTCTTCTACACTCAGGTACATCTCATCTCATCTTTCTGTGGCTAAGGCCTGCTTAGCCACAGAAAGACAGGAAGACATGTCGTGGTTAGTCATAAACTCACTAATCAACCGAGAAGTGGTAACGTCACAAGGTTACATGACATGACGGAGTGCTCATTGCTCGGCGTGGTGTGCCATGTCAGGAGACAACGTTAAGTAGCCAACCTGGCAGGTGCTCCGGTCACGTGATATGACCGAGCACGGTGTCGGGCTCAGCGGTCCGTGCTGACAGCTACGCTTCGTTGTGCGCAGACGTGTCGAGGCAGCTGCGTGTATCAGGCTGAAATGAAGCCGGAAATAACTTCGGTCATGTCTACTACAGTAAAAATTCTTTCAAGTGGAGAAGTGGACTGCAAATGTATGTCGCTGAAGATGGAATATATGCTAGACGATTAAAAGGCTCAGCGCATCCAGCGAGCAGCAATGACTGGTAAAGAGAATCAGTGACGAGTGGACCGCAATATTCAACACGATCGTGTTCTCAACACGTATTGTAATTCCTTGTCTCCTCAATATTTTAAGCTATGCGCAGCTCACTTTGAGTCATGTACAAGAAACGCCATGCATGAAGTCGTAAGATTATATTGCACATATCCATTTGGAAACGAAGATTTGAACGTCAATAGTTAAGAAGTCTCCGCACTCAAGGAGACGCGACAGCGTTAACGGGTAAGTTAAATCACGCAGTCAGCTATTAGTAGGTAAGGTCTTTGTTACAGGGCACGGTAAGGTCGGTGTGAGTCCTTTACTCGCCTTAATGCCTGCTCGGATATACAGAAAATCATGCCGGAGTAATTATTCTCTAAGTTGAGAAAAAGCATTGGAAAGCTGGTGATGCTGATAGACTTTTGGATTTAATTTGGAAGATGATCATATCTAACAGTGAACTGCAGGTCAAGGTTTGCGGACTTCAGCAAATGAGTATGGATTCATCATTTCATTAACATCCAGCAGATGAACGTCAGGATGAACGGCGCTGTGGCCAGTGCAGGATGACGAGTTCAAGGATCACGCAATTAGAGGCAGCAAACCTTTCATTGTTCTTACCACGCCTGCCTCGCGAGGCCACCAGCTAGCGGTCTTGGCCTTTCGCCATTCAGTTATATTATTTAGCATGGTCTGGGGCAGCTGAGCGCGTCACATTGTGGCCACTGCCTAAAAAACACGTCTATCAATTTAGAGTGGCGCATGTCCTCCCATAACACATGGAAAAGCGATGCGACACTACAACGTCTCATAGATTGCAATGGGCTTGGCGATCGTGTTGTTCTGGGCACTAATATTTATTGCTTTGTTATTTCGGAAACTACCTGCACAAGCAAAATCAGCCGTGATTTAATATTTTTCGCTGCTGTATTGTTAACATACACGTACTGCTTTGACTTTTTCCCAAAGTTCGTAATGTTCGTACAAGTATTTTGAAACGACATAACAATTTTCAGCGTTACGTGTTCCTCTTGAAGCTTTTAATTCCACCGCTTTAACTTCAGGGACACACTATGCAGCAGATTTACACGCACAAGTATCCTTCGACAACTACTGACACCCTTCTATTTAAGATTTCGTAGAACCTGGAGATATACTTTTAGGCACAGAAATGTTTACTCTGGCCTTATGCTGCAGCGAGGCCTATTTAAACGGCATGACCCTGTTTTGTCGAGTCTCATGTGTGTAATGTGTATAATGGTCAGTGTTCTAATCAATACTGACCTAAGTGGAGGACAGAGTAATGTAAACAGCAGCTGATGTTGGTGCAAAATCACGGGCCCACAGCGAATTTCTCACACAACAAACGTGGTTTGAAGTTCGCGTATTATTTATTTTGTAGCTATAGCTCCGGCATCGGTACTAACGCAGCCAAACTGTACGTTCCGACGGCCGATATAATCTTAGTTTCTTAATACTCGAAACACTGTGGGACCAGCCGCCAGAACGATGCACGTGACGTATTGACGACGTGAACGTATATTTCAACTTGTAGAAAAGCGGTTCAAAAGAATAATGCTCATTTAAAGCTGACTCATGGCAGAACCAGTGCATGTCGCATTTGTCTAGAATATATGACCGCTAGACTGCCTAACCTGGCAGTGGTTTCTTCCCAGTGCACCTTTATATTGACTTCAACTTTCAAGTGCAATAAAAATTAAAGCTCATGTGAAACCCTTCTTCAATTTATCTGAGAGCGTCTTCGCATAGGTCGCTTAAACTCTGAAATCGAAGTCAACAAAAGCCTACTGATGAGCGGTAAGGCTCAAGTAAAAATCAGGAGCATTCTCGTCAAACAGACTAGGCTTTTCCCACTGTTTTCTTACCGGACAATTTTTACCACGTTTCTTAACTGGCCATATTCATCACTGTCTCTGGAGCAACACACACACACACACAAAAAAAAAAACGACTAAATGCGCTTAAACTTGTTGAAACACCAAAACAAATTATTTGTAGATAAACAAAACTTATCCGATTCATCGCTTGGCAGCTTTGTGGGGTGCTTCGATTTTCGGCTTACCGCCACGCCAAGCCAGAACTTCAAATAGCGACGCACTTATTCGCCCACTGATAACTCTGCTAATGACGCTTGAGTAAACGTAACACGTGCCGCTGATAAATCACATCGCACGGCACGCAGGCGTCGAGGAACAGGCATAAAACACGGAACAAAATATTTACGATCCCGTTAGGCGTTCTTCTTTGCTTAGCGGTAGAAAGGTTTACACGGGTCTTGTCGCGGCTGTGGCTGCAGATGGGTATACAAGCGGCTTTCGTTCCTGTCCTCTGCATGAGCCATGCTTTGAGCAGAAAAAAAAAAAGCACTTGTCACGGACGAGTTATTATTATACCGTCAAAAGCGACTGTTTTGGCAGATGCAAGCTGTTGGCAGTATAGCGCATTCGATGCTCGTTTTCTGTCGGGGCTTTCGCACGCTATACGTTCTATGGCTGCTAGTCACGTTACGTGCAGTAAAAAATGTCTCAAGGATGAATGCCTAAACAAAAAACAAAAAACAAACAATGAATACGGCAAGCCGTCACCAGAGCAAGAATATTTGCTAAGATTCTGAGGGTTGGTTTGTAGGGTTTACGTCCCAAAGCGACTCAGGCTATGAGACGCCGTAGTAGAGAGCTCCGGGAATTTCGACCACCTGGGATCTAAGATTCTGAGGATTCCAGACACCGAAATCCGCTGTAACGCGCATTTTGTGCCTCTTTGCTCGCATTTGTGTGCTGGAGCTTTGTTGACGGATCCTATGTATGCAGCGCGCTTATTTGCGGATGCACAACTGGAGGACGCTGTAACTGCTACAGCTACGCTTGTCCAGGGTGGGTGGCGAGCTGTCGCAAAACAAAGCAAAGGTACCTACAGAAGAGAGCGTAAATTGAAACTTTAAATGCATTTTAATTTTATTTTGTGATTATGTATATGTTGTTGGAATAAGGGTAAATGGGGCAGCGAACCATCAATCCCATGCTTAAAGAGCGAGCTCGCTATAGGCTGTAAACGTGAAACGTGCTTACTTAATGAGTGACAGAAGCCGAGCGCGGTTCTGGGTGAGGTAATACCCATAACACGGCCGTCACTATGCTCATCAATTTATTGTCGTTGTTTTCCAGAGTCACGCCACATTGTAATGCGCTATTCGCGAAGGCTATCTAAATAGGATGCATCCGTTCTAGTGCTGCAGTTTCGAGGTTCTCATATTTCCGTGTAATTTTATATACTCACCGTTCACTCCACATATCACCAACCTTTTTCAGTGGCTAGGAGGTTTCAAATTCAGCTGCTGACCCTAAGGTCGCATGATCGATCCCAGCCGCTGTAAGAGGCAAAATCGAGAGACGCCAGCAGCTCCCTTCCGGTCGCGACCACTAAAGTGTTTCTCGCGAACCGTTTGCATCTTCAGGACACGAAACCTAATGGACACCATACCATACGATACTATACCATACCCTTGCGTAGCATACCGTACAGTACAATACCATACCGTACCATACCGTACCGTACCGTACCAAACCATTGCATACAATACCGTATCATACCAATGCCGCACTACAGTATCGCACCCTATCAGGCCACACCGTACCGCATATTGCCGTACCGTATCGAGCAGTGCCCTACAAAATATATATTGCCCATCATTGTTCACATGGCCTTTCACGTACGGCCCACGAATCCCCTCAGCTTCACGTCAAGTGCCTCCTTCAGTACTGCAAGAACCGTCTAGAATTTCTCTTTCGCTTTTTTTTTTCTAAATCCCAGCATTCTTGAAGAATTATGAAAAGTACAAGGGGTGTTTGCTTGTCAGTAACAAAATACTTCCGAGAACGCTCCCAGCGAGTCAGCAGCGTGCACGTGTAGGGACGACTAAGAGACAGCGGCGTCGTTAGTCTGCGTCAGTCACTGACAGGCAGCGCTGTAGGCCCTGTATGCCAAGAAGCAACTGAATAACTCGAAGCGTCAGGGCAGATAATAACGCACCGCAAACGATCCCCCCCCCCCCCCCTTCGCTCTCGCTAAAGCTCGTTGTTACTGTTCGCCGCAGCTTCCGAAGCACCGTAACAAAGTAGTTGCTGTCACTGGGATTCATCAGCTGTCTTAAACATTTGTGCCAAGAAAGGATGCTGGATACAAATAGGATCAGTACATTCCCTCTGCTTGCTTTGAGTCAGAACCGGGCACAAGCGATGACGTAATGAGGAGCAGAAAGGTTCCCCTGTTTCGATGGCATGATGCCAATGAAAGTAAACCATTTTTTTTCGCTCAAATTCACCCGAAAACTTGAAAATTAAGAGAAGTGAACTCATCTTTTTGATTGCGGCTAAGCGAAGCATGCCTTCCTCAGCGTCACCATGCTGGTGAAACGTACATTTTTTGCTCGCGCCGTTCTATTTCTGAGCCTGGCACTACACTATCTCTAAAATTTAGGATAAACACAATGCGGTTTAAAATTTTGTATTCACATTTTACTTCCTATACTTGTGTATTTGTTATCTGCGGGAGTGGGCCCAAACGTCAAAGACGTCAAAACGGCGCGTTCCTGGGACCACCAGTGTTACGTAAAGGTGATGTAATAAAACATTTACTTGGTTGCTAATTATAGCATAAGACGGCGTCCAAGCGAGGAGTGGCGCGTGTGGAAATACTTTTCGTGAAAACCGACGATGCCCTCAACGGCAGCGCGCTGCAACGGTGACCTAGTACGGGCTCATGCGTAGCCAATATGCCAGAAATACGAGAACTCATTAGTCTTCGCACAGAATGTCTTGAGCAATACTTCAAAACGAGGGCTGGGGGTGAGAAGAGAAAGCAGAGTGACTACAGGAGCAGCTAGACGGAACAGGAGGAACGAACGTTGCGTGCGCAGGCAGTTGTACTTTGAAGCTGTTGCGCACTCCCTTGCCTGCCTCGTGAAGTTCACATTGGTAACGGTTGAGCTTTGACCCTTCAACACTCGCTTCACAACATTCGCTGCCTGACCTTTCTTTGTTTGGTTTTCTGTTGTCCTTCAGTTGGCACTCCTGACACAGCGGGGTTATAAATCTTGCCTCACGCGTAGATCTTAGAAGGCGTCGCCAACAGCCCGGCGTGTTGCGGTCTTTCGCTACCACGCAGGTTATGCGCGAAAGCATTGGACGCGTCTCCCAGGTGTTTCCGCTAAGTTACTACGAGGTAGAAATAACCGGCGACAGCAGCGGCACGCTTGTCCAAAAAACCAAAGGCGGGCGTCCTCGGATAATTAAAGAAAATAACGGTAAAGGTAAACGAAGATGGAGAAGAGTGAGCTTCTATCGTAAAAAAAAAAAAGGTGTTACAATAAAGCAAACAGACAGGAAAGCAACCAGAGGAGGTGTCGTCAGCTTTGCTCATACTTTTCGTCCGTGGTGTGATCCCTTTTCAGACGTCTCTGGGACGAAACTTCATGTCACAACGGGTTGCGGCACTCAAGCGGTTGCTCGCTCTCCCTTTCTTTCTGACTCTCTCGAACGTGGGGGCACTGGAGGCACTGAATTTAGCAAAAAGCATTATTCATTCAAGAGCCGCGGCGGAGGTTCAGGAGCGAAGCGAGCCAGGAGATGGCTCGCTCGGTTTCTGCTGGTGCGTGAATCTTCGCCCAACCGCTTCTGGAAATGACTTCCGGTCTTTGCCGCACAACAAAAACGAGTGCCCAGCAATGCTGGCCAGACGCACGTCACACATAGAGACCACAATGCTGGCCTGCGAAGGGAGCCTCACGAGGGGAGCAACCGGGCCGTTCGGTTCCTTCGCTTCCTTTCCTTCGTGAATGTAGCAAAAAAAAAAAAAAAAGAAACGTTGATAGTTAAAGGCAGTCGCGGTTACCGCGATTGGTCGGTACTACAGACACGATGTTAAATTGAAAAATCCATGGAAAGCAATGGGCGGGGTATACCTCAGCCATTCGAGAGCTCTGCGCGTTGATGCGTCATGCATCACCCCACCCCCCTCCCCACAAGGAAAGCAAAATGCGGACAACAATATGTTTAAAACGATATAAGCTACTTTTTAGCTCGTTTACTCGAAATCATTTGTCAAATCTTCCCGCCGCTCCAGGGTTCCGAAAGAAGCATTATCCCCCTTTTGTTAAGGTTAGAGTCCGGAACATCATTTGCAACGTCATTCTAGAGAATCGCAGAAGTTGGCCTCAGCGTATACTGTGAATATGAGTCCGTACGACTAAGACAATGGCCCTAGTATTACGTAGTTACCGTCATATCTGTCTATTTTTAAATGCAAAAGCTTGTTTCCTTTTTATTGTGCCAGTATGTTCAGGCAGTAGAAGCAATCTGAAGAGGCAGTTTGTTTAGGATGAAAGCTGACGCTGCGTTAACGATCCGAAATTAAGTAAGGCACCAAGATAACGAGACGAGTACCAATTGCCAAATGATAGATTTCACTATAGCATATTCATTGAGTGTCCACACTGCGTTATTATAAGGCCAGACATAGCAACACACACACGCACACACCAAAAAAGAAACATTTGGGATGAAGGTTGGTTTCGAAAATTGTACAAGGATTCTAATTGCAATCTGTACCAACACGAATCTTTCTAAGACATTCATTTTCTGGTAGTGATGTCGACGAAATCAGCTTTCTCCTTTCTTCTTTCGATCGCGCTTTGATTGCCTCTGCCAATAAACGTGGCTGTTTCAAAGTTAGGCTTCGACTTTTCAAGGCCAAAGCATTTCTAGACTTATGGAACGAAATCTCGTGCGCGAGATTTGTGGGCGAGATCTGTATGCGAGATCTGTCATATTCCGCGAGAATCTGTGAGATATGTCCTTGTCTATAGCGTTCCTGCCATCTTCTATCCCACTTGAACGCGCGCCACGGAACGCCACGTGACAGAAGCGATGCTGTACCGTTCAGACTCACACTTGCCGGAAAACATGTGACAGATACTGCGCCTTCCCTTTCCTGCAAACCAACCATAATTATATGTAGCACTGAAAAGAACACCGATAAGAGGCAAACGATGAGAGGCAAAAGATAGGAGATGAAGGGCAGGCTTTCGCAATTATCCTCTTTAGAGACATCTAAGATAAACTCTAATTGTTTTCATTTGCATTCTTTACACTCACTGCAGTGATGTGGTATCTAACTGAGGTTTTATTTTTACTTCTGGGTACTTGCAAGTGCCTGCTGCTAATCCTTGAGTGATAATGCCGTGCTGTATGAGCAAATAGTTAACTGACTATTAGCACTGGCTTCACTTCGTAACATGAACGAAGGTGGCTACCTACCCGTCATGGACCCATAATGAAGAATCTGCGGGCGTTCAGAGCGCCGTGACAAAAATAACATCGACAAAAAAAGAGGGAGGCCTGGTTCTAAAATAGCGAACAAAATGGGGGATCGTTGTAGCCACAACGTCACTAAACAGAGCGCCCTAGCTCAATCTTAGTTCGCTTCGTTTTTTTTTTCATACGTAGTCTCTGCTGAATGAAACGCCAGCTTCATCACAATCGGAAAGCATGGAAAATGCAGACTTCTCTTAATTCTTCTAGCAGCTTTCTTTGATAGTAAACAAACCCTGTTAGAGCCTTCTTCACAGTCACCCATGACAAGTGTTATGGGTTTTAAATGTAGGAAATTGGAGGAATAAGGAAAGAAAAAGTAAGCATGCTGCATATCGCTATGTGTCCGCATTGCCTGTAGAGATCAATTTTAATGCGTTCCCTTCCTTCAAAAGTAGGCTAGCCCCCGCATTCACACCGTGAGCTTGATATTTCCATCGCGAATACTGGTCGTCAATAAGTAATCCATTGACAGCTCGGAAACTTTGCTTGAATTTTTGAAGGCGTCGAGCAGTGTTGACGCTGAAGTAGCTGGCCCGCGTCTATTGTGCTCCGCGCTTGATTTTGTTATTCTTTCTGAGGGCAGAGCCGCCACTGCGTCGCCGGATCAATGACACATACTGTACCAGTGATGAAGTTGCCCGACTACGGTGAATGTTCTAGCATGTACTGCGCGATCAAAAGCCGACGGGACAGGTGCTCGAGAAAAACGTCTCTATCTCTGCTTGGCAAACCAGTCGGCTTAGTATCGTTACCATCTGACAGAGGTTGCCGATCGTCTCCTGGTTTAACTCATTTTCAGTAGACCGGATCATGTTTTTGCTCAGACACTTGTCTCCCTTAGGCTTTCGATTGCGATGGTAACTGAATATTTACAATTAAAAGAGAGGCAGCTCTTAATTAAATCCAATTTTAAATGTTGCGCTGTAAAGCAAATATTGTGTAAAGTATACCATTGGTATGCAATACACATCTTTACTAAAGTACTTTATCCTTACTGAACTTACACTTAGTTTTTCTTCTTTATTACTTTATTTTATTTCGCATAAGGACTACACCATTGCTTACGTATACCCTATTTTCGGAAAAACGACTATTCATTGTCCTAGTAGTGTTTGATGACTTAATGACATGAACAGAAGGTAATTACAATGAAATAATGTGAAGCTATTTCAACGTCTTTGCCTATGTTCCGCATGCTAAAAGTTATTGTAGAAATTTCTCTTGAACTTAACCCGACTGAGTTTCTACAACATGCTAGTAAATTTTCTTTGCATTTATAAAGCTTGATTGGGCATATGTCACACCTTGCTACAGGCAGCGATTAGGTGTATTTATCTAGGTTTTGACAGACGACAGATGTATCACCTTCCATTGGTGACTTGTTTTGGTTGCATCTGCTCTCGTAGTTGCAATATTTGGTTCAGTTTACTGTTTTTTTTTTCTTTAGGTGCAAGCAATCTATTCGTACTGATTAGAAAACGTGTGCGAAGGCGTATGCAGTTCATTTCTCTCTATGCTGCAAATGTGGAACCGAACCGAAACTATTTTGTGAAGCTGCAGCTGCCAAATAATTTAGATCTTGGTTCTATGTACAACAAACGATATGTTATCAACATCAATTAGTATGGATAAAGTTGTGCATGAGGCCTCCTTCTCACTTTTTACGTTCATCGGATACAATGTCTCCTCCGCAGAGCACGCACGCCGTACAGGCAACCCATCGGATGAAAGGAGAGTTGGCGGACACAAGTTCTCGGCCGCTTCAGCTGCTCGAATGCATCGTTCTGCAATACCACACTCTTTCGGTGCATGCTTTTGCTTGTTGGTCTCGCTTTCCAGCTTGTTGTAGTTTAAATTTCAGCGTTTCTTTTGCTTTTACGCTGTCATTCTCGCTGTATACAGTTAATATTGACAACTGAAATGTTCAGTATTTCTGATGCAGATGGTTATTGAAAGTTAACCCAGTTAAAACATATCTGTTGGCAAGAAAGCCAAATCGGGTTTGGTAAATAGTGGCTTATACGTGAATGAGAAAAAAGCGAGCCACTCTTGTTTTCCTATAAGATCGCACTGTACCCTCGATATCCGCCGCTTGCTGTCGACAGCTAGTCTGAAGAGGACATTATCGGCCTTTAGCTGCCGCCGTAGAGTACCAGTCAATGACCGACATTTATTGCAGGCCCGATGATGTCGCTATATAAGGATCATACAAAGCGCCTGTGTTGAGAGCTCTCGTAGGACAACTGATTCAGACGCTTAACTGAACAGAGAAGTGACGCCGGATGCTTGGACAGCGCATAGAATTATTCTAAGGAAACACATATGTATATTTTTGTTTTTTCACTGACTATGTACATACGCTGAGTGCTATTAAATTACATTAAAATAAGCGCGGCCTCTTGCCAATTTTTTTTTTTCGGTGGGGTTTTCGAGACCCTCGGTTTAGCAACAGCTCTTGTTTGACAGGAAATAAGGCAAGCGGGCTCAAGAGCACGGCCTCTGTCCGCAGCGCTACTGTATTGCCGTTCATAGACAGTACAGTGTGATCCGGAAACATAGTTTGCTGAAATATTTTACCTGGGAGGATTTTGTGCCTTTTCAGTCGTACAAATGCAATCTGTGCATTATATTTGAGTGGAGATGATGCGCAAATCCTATACCTTTTTTTTTTAAGAAGAAAGAGGGTGCAAGAAAGCCATATCAGGTGATTACGTTCGCGTGAAAAAAAAAAAACAGTTACAGCCACTGCGAGTGTGTAATGCACTAAGTATTACGATATCCCCCAATGCCATTCCTGTATGCAACCACAACAGGTTTTGTATAACATCGAGGCTTCTCTCTTAACGAGACGTTCGTTGCAAAGTAGCGCGTCGACGATTGCATTATACAGAACATGAAGTGAAATGAATCCGCAGTTGTAAGGAACGCTGTAACGGAAAGCAAGTGCCGAAAACTTTCAATATGCACCACATAGTGCTATTCCTCTCGCCTAAAACAACTGGAAGACATTCTTTGTTGAAAACGGGCATAAGACAAATGTCGGGATACCGCAGAAACCAAATAAATAGCTCCGCATTGAAAAGGCGCAAAAATGTAGCGTGTCCTATAACGGGCTCATGACGTTGGAAATGCAATATTTCTAAAGACCTCTTTGACGCGGCTTTTACCCATTTCCACCTTAATTGGCACTGCGATGGACAAGACTGCTCTGAGGCGGCCTATAGGAAAGTTAATCTGCAGCATTTTAATAGAAGCTGTACGGTGAGTGAATATTTTTTCTTTGAAGTATGAGTTATATATCTCTTACAACCATCGACGCAGTGAACATGTCCATGGTGGCCGCAGGTCTGTGGCTACAAAACAAAACAGTGAGTTCTTTAATTAGTACGGAGGAGCCCAACTCACCTCGCCTCCAATGCTCGTGCGACACGCAGGCTCCCCAAGACTAGATGCGCCGCGAGGCAGAAGCAGAGCAGGGCCCGGTAGGACGTCGGGTCCATCCTCCGTCGGTCGTGCCACCAACTCATACTGACTGTTCACTCAGTTCCGCCGTAGTGCGAACTGATGACATCAGAAGCTGCCGCCAGACCGCGGCCTGTCCATCAGCGAGCGAAAGGGACACAGAAAGAGAAGCGTTCTTCGTTCACGATGAACGCAGGCCGTCTGTGTCAGCGGCCGCAGTTGGCTTCTCGCGCGGCCGACACTACTGCAGCTGCACCTCGCGAAAGTCGTGCTCAGTCGGCGTGCGCGCTCCGTGGCGTCTGGCGCTAGACTCCGCGCGCGTGCCTCTCGTTCCTTCGACGCCGCCGACGCGCCGCCGGGGTCCGGTCCAGAAACTCCGGCGACCGAGACTGCGAGGGAGGAGGAGGGGAAGAGAGGGAAAAAACACCGTTGACACGTGACTCCGGCTCTCGTCGCTTCTCACTGCCAACTCTTTCCCCACACCCTTCACATTTTTCTTTTTTCTCTCTCTTCAACAGGGGCTGTGGTCTCGACTCTGCCGGGACCACAACCTTTTGTTGCTTTCAGCACGTTGTTTCCCCACGCACTAGGCGCATCCTGTCTTTTTTTTCTGCCTTTTTATCGTTCTTTAAACGGTTTTAGGTTTTGGAGAAAGACGGGAAAGAGACGCGGGGGGGGGGGGTGCGAGGAGGCAGACAGCGTGGTGGAGGAAGAGGAAAGCGTTGAAAGTGCACGTAGCCGCAGTCAGAATGCGTAAACACGGGCTAGCCCGTCACCCGGAGAAGGGTGCCTTTGTTTTTACGAACATGGGAAGGGGGGGGGGGGGGGGGGGGGCTGCGCTGTTGGAGGCGCTGCCCACGCCGGAGTTTTTAAAAACAGACTACAATATGTGGCGCGAGGCGACACTGAATACTTTCAGGACTAGAGATTCCAAGGGACGGGAGCCCAACATTCTTGCTGAAGCGTGAATGGCTCTTTCTGGGCGGTAAGCCGACAGACAGGCGAAATTTCGCTTTGCAGCTGTTTGTACAGGAATGACACCGTTTACTACCCGAGCTGCTCTGGATAAAAGCGCCTGAAAGAATTTTCAGTGTGTGTTTAAGAAACGTACCTACCTCTGGAGCATCTAAGGTCCCGGCGAGATAAAAAAAAAATAAATTACTGCCATTCAGCCTGGAAGCAAGCATCAATGAAAAAAAAAGGTAATGAAGTGAGCACGAGATAAAGCAGGCGCAAAAGCGTAATATTCTTCTGAGAGCTTAGTGCTATACCGACCTGAAACACGACATTTGAATTTGTAATTCAATTAATTAAAATTAAATTGGTTCACAGGAAGGGAAAGGCGCAGTAACTGTCACACTTGCTCTGTGGACACCCGAACCGCGCCGTAAGGGAAGGGAGGAAGGTGGGAATGAAAGTGGAAAGAGAGAAAGAGGAGCCGTAGTGGAGGGCTACGGAGTAATTTCGACCACCTGGGGATCTTTAACGTGCGCTGACATCGCACAGCACACGACGCCTCTTCGTTTCGCCTCCATCGAAACGCAGCCGCCGTGGTCGGGTTCGAACCCGGGAACTCCGGCACAGTGGTCGGGCGTCTTACCACTGCACCACCCCGGCGGGGCAATTTGTAATTCAAAGTAACAGGTATCTATGTTTTTTCTTAAAATGCACATGTGTGGCTGCAGCTTAATAAGAGTTCTGAAAAGAGCTCAGAGGGAGCCTCAGTTCGCAAGCCAAGCCAACGTTTCGACAAGGGGATTTGTCTTCGTCTCAACCCTTGTTCAGTGCTCTTTCTTACTGTTTAGCCATATTTTTTCTCTCGTTCTACCCTGGACTCAGTTTGGTAAGTTAGTCGGTAGCTTTCTGCGCACAAGAACGCTAATGGTGGCCGAATTACAGAATGCTTTTAGGCTTTTAATATAAGACACTAAGGTAAAGAAGGGTTCTATCGTGTGTAGTGAAGAAATTACCTCGAAGAAAATTTTCTCCGCAAGCTCTACACCCTTTTCTTTTTCAGTATACAACGCATAAAATTCGGTGGGGTAGGCAATGAGGAAATTGTGTTTCTACATAGCCGCACTTTATTGACAACACAAAGAATACCCCGGGATGTCTAATTTCAATAAAAACAGCTTCCACATGGAGCGGCTACAGACGGATGTTTTGATGCCGTTGGATTCGGACCTAAACAGCTGACACTTTCTTACCTCGAAAACAAAAAGAAAATAGAGGAATGCCACTGCTCAGGGAAAAAAAGCAGAACTTCTAGGAAAATAAAAATTATTGTAATTTATTATAATTTTAGCAAAAAACAACGAGAGGAAAAGAACCTAAACTGCCCTTTCTGCGCGCTCTATTATTCAGAGGTGCCTGGCTGATTCGATCAATCAGGTTACATTTCTACGACTCTTAAATTGCCGAAAGCAAGGCTGGACGCGGAGAATAGTTGAAGGGTCGTTAGTTTCGAAATGTGCACCAAGGCGTACTTTTCTGTGAGAAAATTTATAGACCGCTTTAGAAAACTTAGAGGTGGACTTTAACGAAGTTTGAAATACTTCTTGTACTATCGTTTTCTTTGTATGCTTCTTGCGGCATTTATTGCCATTGCAGTCGCATACTATATATTGGGAAGCAATAAGCAAGAAAACGATCAATTTCCACTCTTTAACACAAAGAATTTATTATTCACGCATTCTGTATTTTTTTACCCCCTCTTTATGAGACCCGTCGTACACATAAGAGTGCACGAAAAAATGTGACGAGAAGTGGAGCGCACCATATTCTTTATGCTAACAACACCTACTGCCCGGTTAGCTGAACAAGAATCCAGAAAGCACACATTTGCGCAAAAATAATCAGATTCCCGGATGAAGACTGATGAAGCCGCCCCACTATTTCTTTTTCTTTTTTTTTTTTCTCAATCTTGCAGAGCTAAAGGTGTGGAGTTTGTCTCCTGTAACTCGACGAGACCTATATCGGCTGGGCAAGTGCTTAACTTTAGCATTTCTTTTTCATTTTGTTTACGTTGAGGGAATCGGGAAATGAAAGCCAGTTTGAAAAAACAAAGTGCGTTTGTTGTCCACAACGGCTACTGGTTATTTACATTTACATCAATGATTTGAGCGATGCATTTCGCTTGTATGGAACTAAATTGTAGCGCATAATGTAGGGATCTTCACAGTCCACAGGGGCAGGGCATATAAAGCAACAAGCTGGGCCTCAAGCAGCGCGCACGCGCCTACACCCCCCCCCCCCCCCCTTTACACGTACCACACACGATTTCTGGAGACCTCCAGTGTACTTTGGCGTCTCTCAGAGCCTGAGTCGCTTGGGAACATGAAAACTACAAAAACGAAATCAAATTAAACGCATTTGTTCTTTAGTGCCTGACACAAATATTCCAAGAAAAGTTCTTTTAGAGAGATTTCTGTCACTACTTTGATCTACACTCAAACATGAGAGGATTTCACGTAGCATGGGGCCGTGTTACCCATCAAATCTCTGAATTGGGATGATTGTGTTAATACATGCTGAAGTAGATAACTTGCAAATACGGTGTTGGCAGTGATTTCAGTCTGTTGTGGCCAGACAGAATAGGGCTGTGATTAAACGAAGCAGTACACGCTAGGACAGTAGCTCTCTGCGACTGGCCAGGGCAATAAACTTTTTGGTTCTGTGTGTTCTTACTCTAAGGCATGAATTAAAAAAAAAAAAAAAAGACCACACCAAAGCGCGGCATCATCAGCATGCATACGCTGGAATTGACGGAAGAAGGTGTATGTACAGTACAAACGACCATGGCGACTGGCGCTACTCTTCGATTAACCTGTAGCGAAGGTAGAAGAGCTGAAAGGCGCATTATTAAAGCCATCGTTGGCACACTGCATGCTAATTCTCAGCTGACGGGAGAAACGGTGGCGGTTGCCCCCAGATTATTCACCATCGAAGAAGGAATGAAATGATTCTACTTCGTCGTTTGCAGGAATGGGTGAAAGCACAAGCTACAGACAGAAGGGAAGCGTGTATCTACAATCGTGGGACGATTTTAGTATGCGATTACCAGGAAACTGTAGCCTTATCCGCAAAAACGAAAACGCGTCAGTAAGTAAGCAGCACAATTTAGCCGGTAAAATCTTAGTCTACTTGCACAAGCAGCGTGAGATCCAGATAACAAAGATTATACCTCGCCATTGCATTTGATTGAAAGACGAGGCAGCGAGCAGCGCCGTCAAAACTGCGACACTTTCAAACCGCTTAGTTTACTTTGACGCATGCGTTGTTTACGTGAGTGTACAGCTCAGAACAACTTCGCAATCTCTTTACAAGGCCGCTGACTTGGACAGAGTGAACTGACGCGAGCATGAACACTTCCATAGACTCACTCACATATTACAATTATTTGCTTTCCGCTGGCTTATTAAGACGAAGCAGTTCAGCCTACCTTTTCTGCTGTAATGGACGCCACCTTTTCCTTTCGTTTTGTTTTTCAGTCCCTGCTAGATTTGCCAGCACGCAGACGTGGCGCCCTAGACAACGTGCAAGCACCAAATGATGACGTGGTTAGCAAACATCCATTGATTCACGCATAAAGCGATATTAACAGTTGAAGCGTTTTACGCTCAGGACATTTTTTTTGTGTCGGGCCCAGAATCGATGTGGAAAGTAAGAGAGGCGTTTGCGCAGTGCAGGTATTCTGCCGGCATTTTTGTTTGCGAACTGTCCGACAGAATTAATGTGTTTTTGTCTGCGGAACGACATGCCTATGCATACATGCCTACACGCACACACACTGAGCTGATATTTTTCAGCCCGAGAAGCGATGCGATCTACTAAAGTCAGCGAATACTGGACTGCAGTTTGCATGTCACTGCACACTCTGAAATGGTATTCTTATGGTGCTGATTCCGCTAGTTAAGTTAGGGAAAGGGGCTGAGTGAGCATGACATGACATGTGTGAAAAGGAAGCAACATATTTATGCGGATCATTGGTGAAGACGAACGAAGGGTTAGGGGTAAGCACGAGGAGTTGGCAATGCTAATAAAATACTGCATGACTAGCAGCGTTGATCAGCGGAATTGGCGTTCGTCTGCAGCTCTCAAGTTCAAGGGCTCCATAAAACATCTCAATAAAGAAGAAATACAGAAAAATCATGGGCTATTTGATGTCTCACAATTCCTAAGAATTCTGGGCAACCTGAACTAATCGGCACTATCCACTACCGCACCTCTGGAAGCATTGTATCAGTTTATGAAGATAAATACCTCAGTTTCGTTTGGTTTATGGAGTTTAACTTCCCAAAGCGACTCAGGCTATGAGAGAAATAGTAATGGTTGGCTTCCAAATTTTCGACTATCTGGGGTTCTATAACGCGCACTGACGTCCGAACGGGCTACTTGCTTTTCACCTCCATCGAAAACCAGCAGCCTTGGCTGGGACCGCACGGTTGACCATTCTGTATTAGTATCACAAGAGAGAAACAGAAAAAAAATACTAGCTTCTTATGTGACGATGGCCCGAAGACCCTGAAGAAAGAGCGAAATGCTCACAAAAATAAGGTATTTAAGAAAGAGATAATTTAGCTCGCCAAAATTTGTGGGGATAAGTGAAAAAAAAAAAGGCGTCCAGGTCACCAGTTGCGATTTCGTGACAGACATTACGAAGTACATTCTGCTCAGAATTGACCACTCAGACAGATGAAGTGTGAGTGTACCTCAATTTGACTAGAATGCGAATAAAATGAAAATTACTTCCCAGAAAATAAATGAAGATGGTCCTAATAGCTCTGTCTAACCAACCTTTCAGTCCTTATAAGCTGTTAGTGAGGGCAAGCGCTTGCGCGCAAACACTATATGGCAAGTTGTCGCAGAGTCATTTCTTGAGGACATTGGTGTTCCTAAATTGAACTACTATAGATGTGAAAGTCTTTGCATCCCCCCATCATTCGCGTTTCATGACCATCTTCACTCTCTTTAGAGCACTATTATCAGCTAACGCTTACAACTCATACGTGCGATGGCTGTCCAAAAACCAATTTTGAATTCAAAGTTTCAATGGACGTGATGTTGACTCTAATGTTACGTCGGTATATCCTCACTACGGTTGAGGCCCTAAATTGTTGCTTGATGAAACATTCCTAGGTGTTCAGTTGTTACATTTCTTTCTTTATTCTTCGTCTCTTTTGTCCACTTATTGCGTAATTTTAACATTGTGAAACCCAGAAAGCGATGAAAAAAAGAATCGGCTATGCGGCATAAAAAGCAGGACGAAGAGGCGCCTGGTACTGGCGAAAATCAAGCCTTCCGACGCTCCCACTACGGGAAATAAGACGTGGCTCGTAATAATATTGTCACGCGCCTTCGTAGAACGTCGACGGAAGATGAAAAAGAGCGGTCGGGTAGATCGGTGAAGAAGAAGAAAGAGCAAGGGCAGAGGAACGCTTGTACGCTTCGTCGCAGTCCTCTTTGTACAGATCCCTGTAAATAAACCCCCCGTGCGTACAAAGTACGTAACATCGCGTACAAAGTACGTAACATCTTGGTGGAGGTGCTGGGTAGCGACCACGGAGCGTTTCATCTACCGAAGAAGCCGTAGACTTGCTGGCCTACCACCAATGCCATCAGACATGGCTGAAGACAGTCAGCATCTGAGTGTTTACGGCCGCTTTTGTGCACCACAGTAAAATTAAACTTTGTAGGCGTAAAGCCCATCGAGCGAGCCGCCCACAGGGGTCACGAAGACTCACGAGCCAGCAAAGGGAATGGTGGTCGGTCACAATCGTGAAAGCATTCCCATACAGATAGGAACGAAAGCGCTGTACAGCGAAAACAACGGCTAGACATTCTTGTACTGCATATATCGAAGCTATCTTAAAGCTATGCAGACTCGTCAACCCCACTATGCTTGAAGAAGACAAAGTCGGTCACCTCCTGAAAGGAATAGCGGAAGACGTTTATAATTTTCTTAGCAAAGAGAACCTGAGCACCACCGCTGATGTTATAAAGCATTGTAGAACATTTGAGGCTCTCAAGCTGCGACGAATTACACCTAAATTCGGAAGACTGGCCAATGTCACCTCTGTAGCCAGTGTTGAAGCCTGTCCTTCAGTTTCCATGGCTGATATGATACGAGAGATTGTACGCGAGGAATTGTCAAGATCTAGGGACGCCATCTGTAGTGAAGAATATGTGCGGCAGAGTTATGCACCGCAGGCAAATGTTGCCGCCCTGTCCACTCCGTGGGTTCAACCTAGCGGCGCTTCGCATATGGACGATCAGCGCAGCTATACTCAACGTTATGACCACCAGCCGATGGAAAAGAGGCCCGCCTACTCTGAAAATGTGGTTCGTCAGCAGCGAGAGCCTCGCTACAACCAACGTCGCGACTTTGTTAGTGAGGACTCTTATGCTGATCGCTGGCGCCCTCAACCTGTGTGCTACAGGTGTGGCATTGCGGGGCATATCGCTAGATACTGCCGCCGTCGTTTTCCAACTGTACAAGATTACCGACCCCACGCGAACATTCACGGACGGCTGCACACCGAACAACAACGATCCCCGACTATGCCTACTGGGGACTCACACCATTCGACACATTTGCGGAATTCATCTCCTGCATCTGATCGTAGTGTGACGCCGCCACCCCAGCGCCCGCGCAGGTCACCTTCCCCTCGACGTCGTTCTACCCCTCCGCCTCCGGGAAACTAGGGGGCGCGGCCGATGGAGGTGAGGCCGCCGGCGAGTCGATGACGTCCATACCTCTGCCCGTGTTTATGTTAAAGAACAAATTGGAAATGTTTGTTGATGGTGTGAAAACAATGGCTCTTGTGGACACTGGTGCTACAGTATCTGTTATGAGTTTGAGTTTTAAGAATCGTTTAGGTAGAAAAGTAATGTTCAGTGGTGACCGTGCAGTGTTATTCCGTGGTGTCGGTGGTGAACCTTTAGTTCCTCTTGGTGTGTGTGCTTCGGATGTTGTTATTGGCGGCCTCAAGTTTAGAGTAGAATTTGCAGTACTGCCTCGGTCTACGCATGACGTGATTCTTGGGATTGATTTTCTGCAAGAGTGTGGTGCAACTTTAGACTGTGGTACGGGAGAGATTGCTTTGAATCCTTAACTACTTTCGGTTCTTGTGGATGACTCGACACCTGAATTTGGAGCATTTGCTGTAGAAGAAGACACAATTGTGCCAGCGTTATCTGCAGCATTCGTGCGGGTTTTCTCTATTCGGAACAAGTGCGAATGTTTTGAGGCTATAGTAGAACCTACGAGATTCACATGCTCTAAGAAGAGTATCCTTGTGCCTCGTTGCGTCATTACCGTGACTAAAGGCCGCACTCACCTATGGACAGTGAACCACTCCGAAGAGCCAACTGTGTTGCCTCGGGGCCTGAAACTCGCCCGCTGAGAGGAAGGCATATCCGGTTCCGTCGCGGCGTTAAACAGCTCTGTCACTGAGCAGCAGGTGCGACCAGGCATGGATACCCAAGTTACGGCTATGATTAGTAAGTCTCTTTCTACAACTGAGCGTCGTATTCTCGTGGAACTACTACTGAAACACGTGACAGTGTTCGACTTTGCCAAGGATGACTCAATGCCACTGCCTACCAGTCGTATTCATCACACGATCAACACAGGGTCCGCCCCTCCAATACGTCAGAAGCCCTATCGAGTCTCAGCAACTGAACGTAAGGTAATAGATGAGCAAGTTCAAGACATGCTAAAGCGCGGCATTATTCGAGAGTCCTGTAGTCCTTGGGCAGCTCCAGTTATCCTTGTTAAAAAGAAAGATGGCACATGGAGGTTTTGTGATGACTACCGCCGTTTAAATTCAGTCACAAAGAAAGATGTCTACCCGCTTCCACGTATAGATGACGCAATTGACTGTCTGCACTCAGCTTCATACTTTTCCTCTATTGACTTGAGATCCGGTTACTGGCAAATTCCCATGCACATTGCAGACAAAGAAAAAACGGCATTCGTAACACCAGACGGACTTTACGAATTTAACGTTATGCCTTTTGGATTATGTAATGCACCTGCAACATTCGAGCGGTTCATGGATACAATTCTACGTGGACTAAAGTGGCAAATTTGTTTATGTTATTTGGACGACGTAGTAATATTTGGCAAAACATTTAGTGAGCACAACAGCCGTCTGGATATCGTACTTAATTGCATGGAACGAGCTGGTCTTGTACTGAATGCAAAGAAATGTCATTTTGGCGATCGTGAAACAATTGTCCTTGGTCACTTAGTTGACAAAGAAGGTGTTCGACCATATCCCAAGAAAATTGAAGCCGTCAAAACTTTTACCGTGCCCAAGTCAGTAAAAGAGCTGCAGAGTTTTTTGGGGCTATGCTCGTACTTTCGACGCTTTATACCAAGGTTTGCAGACATCGCTTACCCACTTACGAGTCTACTGCATAAAGATACACCATTCAATTGGACCAGCGAATGTGACTCAGCTTTCCGTCATCTGAAGTTTCTTTTGACCTCGGGCCCAATCCTCCGCCACTTCTGCCCATCAGCTCCAATTGAAGTACACACTGACGCAAGTGGTATCGGTATCGGCGCTGTACTTATACAACGCCATGGACGCGATCAGCACGTGATAGCGTATGCCAGCCGCTCGTTGAGTAAATGTGAAAGAAATTACACGGTTACGAAGCAAGAATGTCTAGCCGTTGTTTTCGCTGTACAGCGCTTTCGTTCCTATCTGTACGGGAATGCTTTCACGATTGTGACCGACCACCATTCCCTTTGCTGGCTCGTGAGTCTTCGTGACCCCTGTGGGCGGCTCGCTCGATGGGCTTTACGCCTACAAGAGTTTAATTTTACTGTGGTGCACAAAAGCGGCCGTAAACACTCAGATGCTGACTGTCTTTCGCGTTTGCCGCTTCAAACGACTGATAATGACTCAGACAATTTCGATGAATATTTGGCTCCAATTGCACAAACTTTCCCCGATCTCAGAGTTTTCCGAACCGAGCAACGCAAAGACAAAACATTAACTTCACTGTTTGATTCCGCCAACGATCTTATGAAGAACACATTTAGCATTCGCGAAGGAGTGCTTTACAAGAAAAATTTCGCCTCTGGGGGAGCACGTATGCTTCTTGTCGTTCCGGAAAGCCTACGTATCACAGTTCTAGAAATGACGCATGATGATGCCACGTCTGGTCACCTGGGAGTGGCCCGAACACTCCACCGCACACAGCAGCGATTTTACTGGCCGAAGATGCGTTCAACGATCAAGCGATATGTAGCCAGCTGTGTGCAATGTCAGCGCTTTAAGCTGTCGACTTCAGGCCCACATGGAAAACTGCAGCCAGTCACACCTCCAACAGCCCCGTTTGAGCAAGTTGGCATTGACCTTCTTGGACCTTTTCCACGGTCCTATAAAGGAAACCGATGGATTCTTGTGTGCGTTGATTATTTAACCCGCTACTGTGAGACAGCCGCGATACCATCCGCTACTGCGTCTGAAGTATCAAATTTCTTACTTCGACTCGTCATTCTTCGGCACGGCCCTCCTGCAGTCATCATTAGTGACCGTGGACGCCAATTCACAGCGGACATTGTCGAAGAACTTCTTCGCCTCAGCGCCTGCAGTTTTCGCCACTCCACGCCATATCATCCCCAAACGAACGGTGTGGTAGAACGAACTAATAGGACGCTTACCACCATGTTGGCTATGTACGTCGCTGCAGACCATAAGGAGTGGGATGGCGTTCTACCGTTCATTACGCATGCATATAACACAGCGCAACATGAGACAACAGGCTACAGTCCCTTCTACCTTCTCTATGCTCGCACGCCTCGCTGTGCCCTCGACACCATACTGCCATTTTTCATTCATGACGAACCTTCTCTTGCTACCACACTCTGCAGAGTTTAAGAAGCCCGCCAGCTGGCCAGAGTTCGAATTTTATCTTCACAAGAACGTTCTAAGAACCACTACGACACCCGACACCAACAAGTTTCCTATGCTCCTGGTGACTATGTGTGGTTGTGGACACCTCTCCGTAAGCGTGGTCTTTGTCAAAAACTGCTTTCACACTACACCGGACCGTTTGTTGTGTTAGAACGCATCAATGACCTGAATTACGTCATACCACGCATAACGGCGAATGGTCGACGGTCACGGCAGTCGCAGGTGGTGCATGTAGCCCGCTTCAAGCGATTTCATTCCAGAGGATCTCTGTAACTCGCTCGACGGGCTTCGTCTGCGAGGAGGGAAATGTCACGCGCCTTCGTAGAACGTCGACGGAAGATGAAAAAGAGCGGTAGGGTAGATCGGTGAAGAAGAAGAAAGAGCAAGGGCAGAGGAACGCTTGTCCGCTTCGCCGCAGTCCTCTTTGTACAGATCCCTGTAAATAAACCCCCCGTGCGTACAAAGTACGTAACATCGCGTACAAAGTACGTAACAATATGATTCTTTGCTTGTCATTACTTGCAGTTTATTTCCCAATATTCATGACCTAACATTACTGTCTGGCGAACATGAATTTTATTATGTGTGTTGCAATATCTTTGTGCATTCTGAAGTTTTATATTCTCATTTCTAGGGATATTTTCCAACAAAAGAAAAGATGCAGTCAGCGCCGCTGTAAGCCACCAACCTGTCCTCTATGTTAATTTCAGTAAAAACGTATATGAGCTGATTTGTTTCTTGCTACCACATGTCCAAGCGGACGGGTCTATTAAAATCTTGCTTTCATACGAGCTCCACATCAAACGTGAAGAAGATCTCTTGATGCGTCGACTTTTTACCTAATATATTAATTCAAATTTTTAGTAACTTTGCCGAAATTTGTTAGAGGAAGACCGTTTGCGAATTGCGACGGTACAGATAACGGCCCAGATATCCACCTGAACGAAGTTCTTGTTTAAAAATCCTGAAATGGTATCACATAAACTACGATTAAAAGGAACAATAGTGCACAGTACAAGGCTTTAAAATTCCTCGACTCTTCTCATGCCGCGTTTAGGTAGTTACAAACGTTGAGTAGGCCACTACAACATCGGCACCTTCTGGAATATATTTAGTAAAATGTTCAAAGTTCAAATCGTTTTTTATTTTGCGCAGCAGAGGTTGAGGGATGACTTAAGATCACGGCGTCTTGCCCTATCAAGTCCTGGAGCATCAATGGACAAGAAGTCGAAGCTGTGACAGATTTTCTCTTCTTGAGCTCCAAGATTACCTCGGAAGGAGACTGCAGCCATGAAATTAGGAGACGCCTGCTTCTGGGAAAGAGAGCAATGGTTAGCCTCTACCGCCTAGTAAAGAGCAGAGACATTAGTCTGCCAACCAAGATCCGTATAACTCGTGCTATGGTCTTTCCAGTTGTGATGTATGGATGCGAGAGTTGGACTGTGAAGAAGGCTTACCGCCGAAGAATGAACGCGTTTGAATTGTGGTGCTGGCGGAGACCCTTGAGAGTACCTTGGACTGCCAGAAGATCAAATCAGTCGATATTGTCGACCATAAACCCTGACTGCTCATTGGAGGGTCAAATTCTAAAGTTAAAGCTCAGGTACTTTGGTCATCTGATGAGAAGAGAGGAGTCGCTGGAGAAAGATTTGATGTTGGGAAAGGTTGAGGGTCGCCGGAGAAGGGGTAGGCAGCGAACGCGATGGTTAGATGGCATCCTCGAGGCACTGCAGATGAAGTTATGTGATGTTAGGAAGATAGTGAGAGACCGGAAAGCGTGGCGTGATATGGTCTATAGTGTCACAAAGAGACGGCCGCGACTGAACTACTGAACTGAACTGAAAGAATGACTTTGAGACTGTCTTAAGACATTTAGATTGAAATTGCCGTCTTTTGCTTTATGTGTTTGTGTCAACGGGTTGCAAAGTTGACATCAGCAATCCGGCTGCATAGAGAATAAAGCGCATGTTCATGATTGTTTGGTTGCAACTTTTAGAGAGATCGAATATGAATATTATCTTGGAAAGTCGTATGCAGGGTCTGTTTAAAAAGCACATTTCTTGGCAGGAAAAATACTCAATTTGTCAATGGGAAGTACCCCGGTTGGTGATAAGCAATCTTAAAGGCTCGAGTGGGGTCTTTGCACCAGAGCCCGATGATGCAAGGAATTGCGCTTTACATAAGGTGACATCGTGAGAACTAGAACCCATTCTCGAAACAAATAATCTGAGGAGAGCCGCAATCTAGGCGAGGGAAAAGAGTGTTCTCGCTGCAAAAGCAGGTAACATCAGGGATCAAACACTGGCTTTTTGAATACGAGGTGGATACTCGAGAAATGGTGCAGACTTTCGTTCGAAATGAAATGAGGTAGAATTGAAGGAAGAGGAATGTAACAATATAGCCATATCCAATGCTAAACGCATTCAACGGCGCTCATTAGCTGAAAGCATTAATTGGCGAGCCGGGAATCTCCGAGGAAGATTAGTTTCATAATGTAGTAATTATTCGAAGTTATATGGCCGATCAAATTAAGCGTCGTCTTCAAGGTTTCTTTCTCGTGGCCTGATGCCTCCTCTCTGCCAGCGCTACTGTTTTCTTGCGCTATAGGAATGAACTTTTTTGAAACTCCCGAATTAAACGTTCTAATATATTTTGTTTCTTTGCGTTCGAGTCTGCTCGAATACTTCTGCTCGTTGCACTGGCGCAGCTTTTAATGAGGTGGTATTAGGTAGTACCATGCAGCTTGAGTGTGTTTCTTCATTGAAAATTCCTTTTGTTCGCATCGTGTTCTGATCACAGCCCTAATCACATCTACACGATGCACTTACGTCTTTAATTCGGAGAACGGCGGATGACTAAACCAAGCGGGCGTATTGAGACAACTTTGCCATCAAACCTAACACACTAGCATATAAGGCACCGATGACCTATATGCGGAGGCATCCTTAACTGACTTAAGCTGTTTCCCAGTTTCGTAAAAATGGCTTCAAATAGCCTGATCTTTTCTATTATCCACCGTTGCTTAAACTAGCGTCAAATGTCGGCACCTCATCTCAGGAAAAACATAAACAAAAGATATGTTTGCAGCACAACTTAGAAAAAGTATTTAGGTGCAAAAATATAAAATAGCAAATCACTTTGGTAACACACAAATTTCGCAAAATATATTAGTTGGTAATTAATGCGGACGCAAGTTATAAGGCCAGATGAAGTTTTTGAACTAGTCACTATGTGCTTACTTTACTAAAGTTCAAAGAGGGAAACCTTTTGTTTTTGTTTCAGACAAAATAATGACAGTTTTAAACAGAAGCTAATACGTCCGCCATTTCATTCGTCAAAAGTGACTGAAACATTGGTGTTAAAAGAATGCCGTATTGCAGTGGAGCAAAACATTTCATTTCATTTCATGTTGGATGACGCATGTGTGGGCACTGCTCCCAATTGCTGTTGCAAAACAGTTCACTGCAAGTCGCCTTGAAGAGCGCTTGAGAGCAAACAGTAGGCAAGAAAGTCTCATAGAGAACAACAACCTGCATTTTCTGAAGTGCCAGTTTGAGCCCTTCAGTGTAAATGGCAGCGCTGTATTTCATCGTAGTGGAAAATTCGAGTGCAGTTACTTCACTTTACCTCTATTTATTTTACCTAAAGACCTCCTTCGGGAGTATTACACAGGGGGTTAATATATGCAATAATAACAAATACATGCCACTGCCTTAAGGTAAGACTTGTTGCAGCAGATAAGAATGCAGATGGGCACTTGATGGCCGCCTATTTTCAATGTACTTTGTAGGGTTTAACGTCCCAAAGCCACTCAGGCTATGAAAGACGCCCTAGCGGAGGGCTCTGGAAATTTCGACGACCTGAGTTCTTATTGTGCAGTGACATGGCAGGGAAGAAACGCTGCCGTCTTTTGGTGGTTCCCAAAAAATCAGTAACCACTTGTTACGATAACATAAGCACGTGACAAAGGGAATAAAATAATCATAGAATTTTGGCTAAAATTTTAATATCATCCGAAAGCGCGGTTGTGCAGGCCCCCTCGGTGTCTCCAGGTTCGAGACGAATGTCAAAGATGAAGTCATGACTGACAATGGTCATGACTTTCACGCATAGGCACACTACCGAGGCCATGCGTGGCTGAATGTACCAGCGCTGCTATACAGCTGTTGCTATACACGGTCGTGGCTCCACAACCAAGGTGGCATTTCGTCCGCGGTGGTTCCCGATGGATTACTGCGTTCGCAATAGAATAACAGACCATAGTGCACGGTTAAGACAAATGCTAATTACCGGCCTTAGCACTTCCTTTTTCACTTCGAATTTGTTTTCGGGTCGCACATACTATAAGACTACCGTACAGGTATATGAAGCCGCGCTTTAAGCAAGATACGCGAAGGTGTACCTGCATGGCCTAGGAGCAGCGTGCTGACTCGGGATCCAGGTGGGCTCGATTTCCATATTAAATTTAAAGGCTGCTCTAGTAAGCAGCTTCTTCTGAAGCGCCCATGATCGCGTCCCGTCACACAACCTACAGAGACACAAAGCTAATTTGTCGTACAAACATCACAGCGGCACGATACTGAAGGCGTCACACGTCACAAAACAGCTAAATAACTTTGTTCAAGCTTTAGTGCTAAGGAAGTAAAACTGGGGTACATTTTGAGCCACACGTAAGCTTCGCTTTTAAGAGCAGAACGAGATTGCATTACCTTGTCCTGTTTTCACAGCACGCTCACAAAAACGACCTTTATTATGTTTGAACCAACGGGGCTGCATGGTCTGCATGGTCTGCATGGACGGTTTTCGCATTTCGCCATTCGAAGGTCCAGGGTTGTATTCCTACACCCCACCGAATTCTCCAAAAGTTCTTACAGGCTCAATTACGTTCTTTTAACTACGGGAGCCTCGGTGCGCACATTTGCTTAAATCAGAACATATTTAACGATACAGCATTAAAGGCTCTGTTCTCCGGAAACATCCGAGGTCTGCTTCGGGGCCTGCCTTATGAGCGAAAAGAATAGCTGGTTTAAAAATCGCGGCTGAGAGCGCAAATCAGTGTGAGTTGAGTGAAATATTCCGCCGAAAGGTCCGCATTGACAGAGAGATCCGGCGCGACCCCCTTGTGGGAGTTTACATCTGTGTTGGGAGCGTAAACAGCACCCCCGGCGCAAACACCTCTACGCGCAGGTTACATGCGGATACGCCACCCATTTCTGTTTTCTTACAGCGAGTTTGAGGCCTGCATCGGAAGTAAGCTGGTACCGATTAATTTCCTCAAATCAATTTAAATTTTCTTCTCTTCCTGCTGCCCGCGATCTGCCTGCTTTTCTTTGTTCTCAAGTGTCAAAAACAGGCTATTTCATTCCACCATCTAGACTTTCCTTACCGGAGTGGTTGAGATGTCCACGAAGACCTCATGACTCTACTTTTAGAACACTGTTATTACGAAAATTTTTTTCTTCATAATCAATTCCCATTTTTTCCCTTTTAGGTATTCGAAAGACGCATTACCATGAAATTTCTTTTCGCAATCGTGATTGCACTCTCTCTCTCTTTGTGGAATTGTGGTGCTTTCCCCTTATAGGCTCGAGTGGCTTCAAAGACTCATTTCTTAATTCCTCACGTTTGTTCACCAGAAAAATTCCTTAAACATTAAGAGGTGGCGCTCCCGTTGCAAAATAACAGGCATGTCACTTGCAGGAGGTAGCTAATAGAGTTGACATGGATGGCGCTGATTGGTAGGTAGGTTGTGCGACTTACAAAGTCACGTGACATTGCCGAAACCACGTAACACCTTGGTATGGAAAAGAGATCAAAATGAAGACCTCCAGGACGTTTGCAGCCCAATTCGACACTCTACTCCAAAACTACGAAGACGCGTTCGTATACGGATTGGTAAATCAGTGCTTGACGTTTATATCTTAGCTTGCGGCTGTATGAAAATGACTATTTGTGATTATTTGAGATGATTTGGAACTATTTGTGTGAGCAGTTAAGGGATCAGTGAAAGACAGCCTCGACGCGTAGGAAGATCCGCTACGGAAGCCGTGTATTCGAGCCATTAACGCTGGCTCGTCATACACTCGAAAGCGGTAATTACGTCTTCCTCAATTTCTTTTTAGGCAAAATCCTTTTTTTTTTTGTCCCATGATTGGCACTGTTTGACCTGTTTCTGAAATGTAATGCTACATTTAAATTTTTCACTCATGGCCAACTAGGCCAGCGACGCCCTTTCTGCAGTACGGAATCAGTAAACGCTCTCACATAGAAATGACGCTGAAAATATTCCTTGAAATCATTAGGCTGACAAATTCAGCTACATTAGACGGAAGCAACATTAAGGCATTCACGCTATTGCGCTCGAAGTGCTATTGATATGTATTCTATTTCAGTACAAGTGGTAAGAAATACAACTTAACAGAAGTACATGTGCAGTTGGGCACTGTATAGAAAAAGAAAGGAAAATATAAATTTAATATGGAAACGAGTACAATAATAACAATAACAGTGTGCCCGGCTCGTGCCATCCTTATATCAGCACATATTTGCTGAAAATAGGCAAACAGACTTCGCCCTCCACATTTCTGTTTAGCATGTCTCTCTCATATGCTCGTAGTAACATGCGGTACGCATAATACAACAGTTGCCAGGGGTTCTCAGCCCCTTAGACTAAGCCGTAAAACCACACATTTTGCGCATGTGATCTTCTTTCTACTCAGTATTTAGGCCATGGTGCCCACCAACTAGTTCGCCGTATTCCATACTTTTGGAAGAAAAGCGGAATTTCGTATCCGGGGTACACTTATCGTACTCAAGTCGCATTCAACGGCGATATAGAGGCAATGACTGGTTACCATCATAGAATCGAAAACATCTATTTAACTGAATGCCTACACAAGGTCAAACTTCAGACCGTTCGGCCCTTTGTGCTCGTACGTGAGGTATTGCTTACAGCTGGCTCTTGATTAATGACGTTTTCTCTAGATCTCTCCTGTTACTTTTCCTATCCGTTCCAAGCACCTGTTACTATTTAGAATGGTCATAAATATATTCGATGTGAATACCTTATGCTGGCCTCCAGCTAGACATTTCATTCGTGTATCAAAAGAAGACACGTGCTAATACTTGCGTACACGTGTCCCCACCATAGTGCATCAATGGGTAGGGTACTCGGCTGCTTTACCCAAGGATACAGGAATCCAGGCAGCGGTGGCCGGTTTTTTGGATGGAGGCGAAAAGCAAAGCAGCCTGGTGCTGTGCAATGTCAGTGAACGTTAAAGAACCTATAGTGAGCAAAATTTCCGCAGCCCTCCAATACGGTGTCTTTCACAGCCTGAGACGCTTTGGGATGTCAAAGCCAACCAACCTGTCTTGCATGCCGAAGAAAATCCTAAAGACTGCGAAAATAGTCAAGACAATGTATTAAAACACAGGGTTTTAATAAATCATGAACCGAGGGAGCGTACAAACCCTTTATATTTTAAAGGTGCATATGACACAAAAAATCCAGAAAAAAAATTGTCATATCACTAGTGGAGAATTATACCGTCAAGAAAATAAAGGACGACGGGGTATCAAACCCATCTGCTTTGCTCTACGGTTCGTGCAGTGTTCGTGAAAAAAAAGGCCTATATATAAAAGAAGCGGGATTCCAAATTTGCCTGAATTGCAAAAATCAGCTATAGCTCGACCAAATCTGAGAATACGAGGGCGAGAGCACAAAGAGTCTTCTGTACACGCTTTCAGCAGCTGGGATCATTATCGAAGTGAGAAAAAGGATCAGCGGTTAAAGCGGCTAAATGAAGTTTGACGAGCCGCTCTGTTTTGCTCGACAATGACATCACGTAGTCAATTGACATCGTCGCGCGCCTGTATCATGATCTTTGACGCTATTGAAAATTATTCAACTCGAAAGTTAAGGTCATTAGTTTGCACGTTTCGAAGAATTAAAGGCTATGACAAACGCCGTAGTGAAGGGCTCCGGAACTTTCGACCACCTGTGAGAGAGTAGAACTTCTTATTTATACCAGCGAATCAATAAGCTCCGGCTCTCATCAAAAGGGACGGATGACGAGGGGCCCTGCCTCTGTCTCAAGCTTACAGGCACTTTTGGCCGGTGGCGTCCCATCCCACCAGGATGGCTGCTAGCTGGAGCCCAGGGTCCGACCAGGGCAGCGTGGCCTCCCAAAGTGGCGGTGTCAGAAATAGGCGCCTCCCGGGACAAAAGGGGCAGTCCTAGATGATGCACTCAAGGGTTCCTGTCGAGTCGCAGTTTATATGCATAATTCTGGGAATCTACCAGTCTACATGTGGCGCCAAGCGACGGCCTGCCTGGAATTTAGGTTAGGGGCTGGCGTAGCAGCTACATGCCTGCCTAGTCGACAGTGCTCCAAAATTTCGCTGTAAGATTCGGTACAGTCTACGCTTATGGCTCGAAGCCGCCCCCCCCCCCCTTCTTTTTGCCACCGGCTCGGGGCTAGAGCCTTTGAGTAAGGGCATGGGAGGATTCATTGCCGGGAGCGCCAGTGCGCCGCAGACCAAATCAGTTTTACAGTTCGAGAGATTAGAAATTAATGTAATATTCGAATCGCTTTGGGGGCAATTAACCAATGGCTGTAATTTCATATAGCAGTTTTGATGTCGCAGACCAAGAAACGCACTCTCCTCTGGGCGCCGGCTCGAGCTAAAGCCACTTCCTCAGCTATCTTCGGAATCTAATTTTCAGGGTGACCAGCGTTGACGCTGTAACTCTGAAGGCATTTGTCTCATCGGCGGCATCGATGAAGGATACGTCCTCCGGCGGCAGGCGTGTGAATTCTCAACTGAGTATTTGAGCTTGTCACCATCCTGCTGTGTGTCCGGGTATCAAGACTCCGAATCCACTCGTTGAGGTGAACAAAAAGTGAATTTGTACATTATTGTCAGTCAGGGTACAAGGCATAACGTATTGGCACGGGGGCCCGAAGCTACTGGCTACTCGCGAGTGTCGTCGCACAGCGACGGTTATGGAGATTGTACTACGTCCACTCCAGGCGAGCTGCACTGCACTCGACGACGCTCCAGACTGTCTCCCCCAACAAGCGGCAGCGCCTTCTTTTATAAGCTAGAAAACCGTTGGAATATTAACTGCCCAATCCAGAGGTAGCAGCTGGTGGCGGCCCAAGATGGTCCAATAGAGCGCGCGCTGGTTTCCCGCCCCGAAGCTGCCGCGGCGAGAGAGGAAGAGGAGGGCCTGGCACAGGCGCCTGATTGTCTGGCGCGTGTTCTAACTTGCCCCACGGCGAGGCTTCTTCTCAGTGGGCCAAATCCATGCGGCGTAGCACCGCAACTTGTAAAGGGGCATCAGGCGCTCGCCAGCACCCATTCGGCTGCAGTCGTCAACGGCTGCAGGAGCCACGGGAACCGCGCTGACGACCGATCATAACAAGCTCTCTTTTCTTGACGCTCCGTGCCGTATGGTATTCGGGATGCATGCATTTTGGCAGCGGGGGTATCCGTAGACTGCCCTCTGCAGCCTTGTCTATTTCAGATTTGAGCTGGTCGCCTTCGCAAGTGTCAATTGTTTTCCTAGTTCAGCAGGGCTGTTCCTCCACCACAAGCCTCGTGCAGCTTGGCATTTATAACACGCGGGATGAGATTGCGGAAGCAGTGCGTACCTCGCAGTTAGAGCGGGTCCGCTTAACGCCGCAGACAAATCCATACTAGAAGAACTGGGGATATCGACCACCTGAGGTTCTTAAAAGGCACTGACGACACACAGCAAACGGGCGTTTTGCTTTTCGCCTGCAGTGAAAAGCGGCGTCAATATCATGTAGCCCCCGGGTTTGTACCTGGAGGAGTAGAGCTATAGCACTGAAAACCGGCAGCCAAGAGCTCCGGTATGTACTTGTAGAAGTAGTCTGGCAAAATTTGATGGCACGACTCTCTCAACGAGTGGGACATATTTGTTAGTAGAAAGTGTTATGCTGTTAAAGGCGTCCAATTGTCTAATATTAGTATATTTTCAGTTTGGTTCGTGTTTGGTGTGGAATTAAAAGCGGATGATATAAGATCTCTTTTCCAGACAATAGAAAAGTGTACATGCGATTTTAGCAGTGACGCTGAGTACCTGACAAGAGAGGAGAAGCATTGCGCACAATAACTTGTAAAGCGATTACTACACTTCTATAGAAGCTGGCAGCGGCTCAGATTTTAAGGCGCTCGAATGTTGGTGCAGATGAAGCAGGGTTGATCCCGGCCATGGTGACCATAAAGAACGGCATTTGTGTTACTTTGATGTCAGTGTTTATTAAAAAGTACCACTTGTCAAAATTTCGAAACCTTCCACTACGGCGCCCCTCATAGTCAGTGCGGCTTTCGGAAGTAAAAGCCTGTAAGACAAACCATACTTGTAAACATTCAAGCGCAATATTCTGGTCAGCCCGGATGAATAACGTCTGTATCAGAGCGCTTCCTCCATGTCTCGAAAGTGTTTTGGTATCTTGTGTGTGCCAGTATCTGATTACCGCCCTATTCCCTTGGTATCATCGATCTGTAAAATGCTTGAACACATAGCGAGTACTCACATCTCTGACTTCCTAAATAACCACAATATTCTATCTCCATTCCAGCATGGCTTCAGGAAGGGGTTTTCAACACACAACACAGTCAACAAAAGTTGCTCATTTTTTCGCTTCTGTCCTCGACAGAGGTGGACAAATAGACACTATATTTTTGGACATTAGCAAAGCTTTTGATCTTATTCCGCATGACAAACTTATTTTCAATCAAAAAGAAGCTTGAACTTCCCCGTTTCCTCATTGCCTGGATCTCCGCCTACTTAAGCAATCGTACTCAGTACGTACAGGGTGATCCACTTCTAGCAATAACACGGTAACTGCTTTCAATGTAGCATTACGTCGGAGGCAGGCGCTTATCCCAGCAAAGCGATATACGTACAGTGGGACGCGAAGGTGATGCTTCGCGTGGCCTACCGCCTAGCTTTATGGAATGGCCGGGTCGGTTGCAATGCTGTTTTGAAAGCAGTGACCGTGTTATAGCTAGAAGTGGATCACCCTGTACATATAAATGGTTTAGACTCTGACTGTCTTCCAGTCTCTTCCGCTGTTCCGCAAGGTAGTGCTTTCGGGCCACTCCTCTTCCTGATATTTTGCAATGATATATTTAATGTGATCCACGATTCTGTGAAAATTCGTCTCTTCGCCGATGACTGCGTTATTTTTAATAAAATTGTGGTACCCGAAGACCAGCACGCATTTAATGTCGAACTAATTAATATACTAGAATGGTGCCAGGAGTGGGGCATGCTCCTAAACTCAGAAAAATCTGTCTTAATTGCTTCGCATAACCAGGAAAAAATACCCTTTTCAGTACACTTACTCTGTCCAGGACCGCAGTTTAACCGAAGTGAAGGAATATAAATATCTCGGTGTTACACTAAATAACCACCTCAGCTGGAACACACATATTCTTAACATCTCCTATTCAGCCTTTCGCAGACTATGCCTGCTCAGACACAAGCGTATGGATGCTCCCGCTCATGTTAAACTTCTCGCATACATAACACTTATAAGGCCTAGGCTTGAATATGCAGGCACAGTGTTGGACCCCCCTACGATGTGCAATATAAATGCTCTTGAAAAAATTCAGGGACAGGCAGTGCGTTTTATTTATTTTAAATATGGTCGCACCGATTCAGTATCTGAATTAATGGCAGAAAATGGTATTGCCACTCTCCAAGCAAGAAGGAAATTCCTCCGTCTTAAATTTTTATTTCCCTTACTTAATAACAAACTCGGACATAATCCGAGCCCTTACGTTTGCCCTCTTATAACTAGGCAGACACGCCACTCTCATGCCCTCTTTTTAGCACCTCACTTTGCAAAGACTAACTTTACCAATTCTCCCTTTTCCCTAATGCAGATTGGAATAGTTTGCCTGCTTCTTCCTCCCAGTCTTTAGATATGCTGTAATTAAGTATGTGATGACTTATGAAATCTTGCACCTGTCAGTTCTTGGGTGTCGGTTTTTACTGTGTCAGTTTTTTTTTCTTACTATTGTTATGCCTATACTTTAAGCATGTGCAATAATAACCGCTTCAAATGGTCTACTCAATGTGTTGGTGTGTTGTGTACCTTGTGCTTTTTTGAATTTTATGTAAATGTATGCCACTCCTGCTTGGGCGCTCACAGTGCAGTACGTTAAAAATAAATAAAATAAATAAATAATCTAGATGTGTCTTTCCCTCTTAGTCATAGCAACCAAAAAAGCGGAGGTAGGGCCTTCAGTGAAACCTGGTAGGCCGGGAGCGGCCGCCAGAGGAAGTGTCTGTACGAACTTAATGAATCAAGCAGAGAGTGTACGTGGTATCCTCGGCGCTAATTGATGAATGCTTTACCACGACGGGTTCGTACCTGGCATTAAGAAGAATTCCAAGCGCAGACTATGCAAATAAGACGGGTTGTCTTTGTCAAGCTCGACAACGATCATCGCGGCACTTAGGGCTCCGGCACATCCCTTGTAGTTTGTACCAATGACTTGACCTTTCTGTGAACCTCTCACATAAAATGGAATCAAGCCCCTATGAAAAATAAACCCCGATAAAAAATTATTTTCACCGCCTTCGCCAAACTCGGCAATATCAGCGTACGCCCCCTTATCCTCCAGGACAGCGGTACTACAGCTAGCGTAATTGGTGTAAAGCATACGTTATTCGAACAAGCGATGAATAGCATATACATAATCAAAGTTCAGTGCATCGCAAGCTATAAATGCGTCAAGGTTACCATCAAGTACTACCGTACACCATCGTACGTGAATGTTGCCCGCGTTTGACAGCCAATTCGGCCTTCCGTACATATGCCGCTGTAGTGCAGAAAGTGCATCAGGATCAGTCACATGTGCGGCTTGTGCAACAGACCTATAACGAATATCTGCCACGTGACTGTATTGAAGTGTTCCAACTGTTAAGGCCCATCAACTACCAATCGAAAGATTACGCTTGCCCGAAGATTAAATGGGAGGTACTGCAGAAAATTGTGCGGTACCATTCCACGCCCAGAGAGGCCGCTGAAAAGATGCAATGTCATCGTTTGCGCCACCAAGTGTACTCGAAGAAGGTAATCGTCTTTGAAAGGAAGGCGCGAAGCCCTCCTGCAGCTATTTCGCTTTCTCTAACAACAACACAAAATCTAGAGAGCTTTGCGTTTATTACCTCGGATATTGCTCCGCCGCCACCCACCATTACCGAAGCTTTATACGACTCATGGGTAAGAGACGTTGCCACACTCCCAATGTCAAGCACCTTTGACTGAGCCACACAAAAGCCACGGCCGTGCTTATGATCTGCATGCAGAAACAGCGGTCAGATCCTTAATGAATGCAACGCTTGCTCCGCTTTGTAGCCAACAGAAACCGACGCTTTTCAAGTGCTGGACACAGTATATCCAGTTCTCGCTGCTCCATGGTAGAAGGCACGATGGCTCCCTTGAAATTAACTTCTTCAAAAAAAGTCAGGGAAGACTTTTTGTTTTCTATGTAATGACGGCGCACTCCAGTGGCAATGCCTTATATTCGGCAATATGTTAGCGGAAATGGCTTTCCCATCCTTGTAACTTAATTTGCGAACCGAATGCACCGAAGATTTTGAGAATGTCTGTTTACGAGGCCTTTATATCATTCACGTGCAATAGAACCACCAAAAATATCCTCCAATTCCGTCGTGAACTAATGTACGGGCTACTTTAGATTGGCTCCCACTACTACGCCTCGCATAACCACGATCCGCATTGTGCTGCTCAAGAACGCGCCTATAGTAACCTACCTCGCTAGTTCACTGCGTAGTGTGTCGAATCCGGGACATTTTTGCGAGATGGGTCAGCGAGAGGCCGCAAGAGAAGCAAAGGGATCACGCCGGATAGGCGCTGTTTCAAGCTTCCAATTTTAATGCGGCGCCATGCTCCAGCAAGCATGGCTGAATCTGAGCGGCAGAATTCCGTTCTTTGTTTCTGTTTTTTTAAGAACAGAAGGGTCCACTAAGCATGCAGAGGCAGGAAGGTTGCCAAGAAGCGGAATGGATGCTCGTTTAAATAACTGGAGACGCAGAAAAACGAGGCCCCTTGTTCTGGCCGCAGACATGATTTGTGGGTTGAAGAAAAAAAAAAAGAGTTTTTAGGGAATGCGGATACAACTGTGCACGACCTGCTTACTGCCTCGGGTCTACTATAGCAGCTTCTAAATTTAATGGCTATCATCTGATCTGCATGCACGCTTGCAGGATAGGAGAAGTGGCTCCTGTCAACTTGTGTACGGAAAAGAAAAATACAGCACTTGATAACGTATGCAATATATTTGCATATTGCCGGAGGCGCATAGAAGCCTGCCATATACAAAGGTAACACAGCGAAACAAACAACTAGTTCCGTTATTATTACCTTAATGAATTAAAGTTTCATTCGCCAACAAAGCACTGAGTTCTATCATGTTTACTGTAAACTGAGTTGAAATGGGTATCTGCGGTTTCTCGCACGTATGAGTATCGGCTTCTAAGCCTGAAAAAGTTAGGTTGTGCGGTTTGAGTTACAGGCTAGGCCTTGTGAGATTTCAAGTGCGTGAGAGGCGGGATGTGCTGCGGCTTACTTGGCAACTGTCAAAAGCCGGGATCGTTGCCGGCAGGATGGAAATAGACTTTTCTCCAATGAAAAGGAAACGTGCGTTTTTCAGGGTTCTTCTACAAGCAGTGCTTCTATTAAGAGGCTGGCCGCTCCCACGCTAAGAATTTCTCTATTGGTCACCAGTCATAACACACAAGGTCAAAGCTGAACTTGGGATCATAATGCGAGTTAGAGCGCGTACAGCCTGATCGGTCGAGCAGCCGTCGCCGTATTTCGGTTGGATTATGTCTAGAGTTCTCAGAAGTGTTCAGAACACGGCAGGAAAATTGTCGGGAGTTATCGGCATGAACACCTGCAGGTGGGGCGGTGTTTCATATCTTAATAGGCAGTTCAGGCGCACACTTATAAGTGTCACAGATAATGCGCATTTTGAATTTTACAAAGGAGGAACCATGCCTACGTTTAAGGCGTAGCTTGAGCGTCCCCATAATGTTTTTTTTTTTGTCTCACAATAAGGTATTCATCAAATCAGCAATGTGATAAGAGTGCCGGATAGGTACGCCCTCAGCGCTTCTTCATTGCAAGAACCTTACACAATCCTATGCATACAAGCGGAAAATGAGAACTCAAACGAAGGGCGAATGCTTATTGTTTGAAGCAAAAAGATGCCTTCAGAATACTTCTACCCTCCTCTATGGCGAACATGTAAAAAACATAGATTTTTATTTCGCTTTCTTATTTACATTTCTGGTTGTCAGGCATTTCACGAGTGAAGGATATTGCTGTTGTGTGGGCTTGGCGAAAGTGGAGCGGACAGTGTGTTAAACATGCCTCCCATCTCATTGCAGGCGATCGTGCTATTTTCTGCCGGACTTCTAAAATTTCAACCGCACTGCGAAGGACTCAACAAGCAAGCAGAAAAATTGGGCAGCACGTTGGAAAACGCCTACAGTATCGACGGTTTTTTTCAAGCGGCAACAGCAAGCATCAGATATCAACGACACCGATAATAAAATCAGGACTGCATTCTTGAGACTTCAGTGGTACCTGCGAAAGCGCAGCGGACGGTGTGTTAAACATGCCCCATGTTGTTGTAGGTTATATATACTCGCTTATTTAAAAGAGGTGAAGGAACGCTTGTTGTTGTGCCATGCCCACGCACTCTCGTACTTATTGCTGCTGACTACTTCCATGTTTGTAAGTCATTGCTTTGCGGCGATACAGAGGAACAGCCTGGTCCATCTGTTATGGAAATGTTAGAGCAGCTAGTGGAAGGTCAGAAAGCAATTTTCAGGGATCTATCAGATGTTACGCAAAGACAGGAAAAGACTGAGAAAGCTGGGCTTCATTTTGGCGTGTGCGTAAATAAGGTAGAGGAGAATATTAAGGAAGGGCACAAAAGTTGCACGAAATTGTTGCAAAATACCAAGAACTAATCTCGCAGTGGTCACGCCTAAAATATTTCGAAGATCGTAGTCGAAAAGATAACTTAGTTGTGTTTGCATTAATGAACAGGATGATTAAACTTAAGATTACCTGCGACGAAAGGTAATTGATGAGGTCTTTAATTATAAATTAGGATTAGATTGCATGTCAGCAGCACGTATTCACAAAATGGGGCAAGGTGCCTCTATTCGCCGAGCCATTCTTTACGTACAGAACTATCTTGAGAAGCTAATGATGTGGCGTAACGTACGGAAGCCAATAGATTCGGGCATTTTTATTCGAAATGACTTCTCGGCGAAAACGTTAGGGAAGCGCAAACTACTTTCGCAGATTCGAAAAGGAGAGAAAGATGCTGGCAAAAAGGTAAAAGATAAATTACGTGCGGATAAAGTTTCTTTTTTTACGTTTTGGATGACTCGTGTAATATGCGAATGCCGGCTAAACAGACCGTCCGATGAGACAGCAACTTGGTTACAGATGGCATCTCTAGCGATACAATTGTTCCTATTGGTTACAAAGTATACAGGCGTGACCCCTGTTCTCGTGGTGGACCGGTAGTAGTTATAGTGAAGTCTTCTGCTACTGTTAGTGTTTCAGACCAAATACCTGACCGCGAGAGCTTATTTTTAAATGTGTCTTATTGGGAATAATACTTTTTACTTTGTTCAATTTATCGTCCACCTGACTCTGCAAATTTGTACCTTCAAAAACTGTATGATCACCTGTTGGCAAAGCGTCAATGCATTGCAATATTAACTGATGATCTCAACCTGTCCAGCTTGGATTGGACATGTTTGGCTTATGGGCAATGTATTGCCAATAGAAATCTTGGATATCATGTTAGATTTGAATTTGGATCAAATGGTTAGAGAACCCACCCTTGAAAGTGCTCTTGTCAGGGAATGTTCTTTTCTGATAAACTTTTGAGTGTTGAGTGCGGAATTTCAGATCATGGATTGTTATTGTTCTGTGCGTCTCTTAAATATGAACGATGTTCAGAGAATATACCACTTGTACGTATTCGAGACTTCAATCGAGCAACGACACTGCCATAATTGACTATCTAGAATCGTCTCTAATCAGTAATGAGAGCAACGATATTCATGTTTTGTAGAATGTGCTTAAAAATGAATACTATCTGCTATTGCAAGTTTTGTTACTCTTAGATAAATAAAACCATATCGAAAGAATCCTTGGGTCACGCGGGAAATTAGACACCTGAAATGCAAAATAAAACGACACCGTAGGCAACACAAAACTTCTGCTGCCGACTTTCAAGAATTAAAGCACGTGCTAGCACAAATGTTAACAGTAGCAAAGGACCATTACTACAAAGTTATTCCTCCTTCATTTTTAAATTCTAGTCACAGGAGACTTTGAAGCCATCTAAGTAAGAGAAAGGAAGGAATAGATAGAGTGAAAACTGTGAAACCTATCCCTACTAAGCCGAAAGAATGTATTAATCATTGTAATATACCTTCCATCTCCTAAGAAGGCGTGTTATCGTCGCTACGTCAGCTTGATACACAGAAAGACTGTGAAGTGGAAGGCATTATGAACATTTTTTTAAGACGCTATGCTTCAAAGATAGCTGAGTATTTAACCAACATGTTGGTAATTTCTTTCCATTCAAACGGTGTACCTTTTTACTGGAAAGGTGCACGTGTAGAGTCTATCCACAAAACAGGTGATCGATCAATTGTATCTAATTACCGACCTGTATCAATAATTAGCAGCTGTTTAAAAAATTCAAGAACATATTTTAGCCGGTATCATTAGGGAAGTTCACGTAACAAAAGCACATTTTATTATCATTTCAACATGTATACCGAAAAGAAATATCAACAGTTACCAAACTGGTGTCAACTGTTCATGACAAATCCTATTCTCTTGACAATTCCGGCCAAGTGGACATAATGTTTTTGGACTTTGCCAAGACCTTCGATACGGCCCCACACAACAAACATGTATAATTTAGAGCTGATATGTCTTCCACAATACATATCGCAGTGGATAGATGCATACTTGGAAAACAAGAGTCAGTTTGTTGAAGTAAATGATGCCGTTTCTCAATCACTGGGTGTTACTTCCGGTGTACCGCAGGGAAACGTATTGGGTCCATTACTGTTTCTTATATATATTAATTTCGCCTAATGTTGTTCCAAATTCTGTATCCATACGGTTATTTGCAGATGATTGCATATTGTTTAAGCAGGTAAGGGAAACTTCTGATCGGTGACAGCTATTGACCAATGGTGTGTCGAATGCAGCACGAAACTTAATATTAAGAAAACTATCCTCCTACGTCTAACGAGAAAAACATTTTAGCTCATTCACGTATTCTCAACAAGGCTCCGATAATTAAGATAATAAAGAAGCAGCAAGCCGTAAGTATTTAGTTTTGACAACTACCAATCAATTGAACTGGTCACCGCATACCGCACAAATTTGTTCTTCAGCATTTTCAACGCTGTTTTCTAAAACGAAAACCTAATAGCGCTCCCTGCAGTGTTAGGCTTTTGGCATACAACACATTCATCCGGACTATGTTTGAGCACGTCTTTATGGTTTTGGTGGTGGTGGTAAAAACTTTAATTTCCAACAGATACAGGGTAGGCGTCAACCTATCCGCCTGCACGACGGCCTGGAGCCCTTGGACCCGGGCGGCGTGTTCGGCCAGTCAGATTACACCTAGCTGAGTCTCAGGGTGTGAGCTCAACAGTAGAGTCTCCCATAAGTATTCCGTTTTTGTCTGTGCATTTATATTTTTATTTCTAGACACGTCCATATCACATGTACCAGATCCGCCTTATCCTCACATAGTTTGCACCTATCTGAGAACTTCTCCGGGTACCACTGACTTAAAGTAGCTGGATTCGGAAAAGTCCTTGTTTGTAAGCGCCTTCAAATGCTTTCTTGGATCTTATTTATTGTTCTATCTGCCGTTGGGTATTCTAACCTGTTTAGTCGATAGTGCTCTGTAATCTCTTTGTAGCTGACTAGCCTGTCCCTGCTAAGAGTGTACTGAGAATCAGTGCCTACCCGGAAGGTGAGACCACGGCCAAACTTATGAGCTCCCTCATTTCCCTGAGCTGGGCGTGGGCTGGTACCCATATTGGCCGGATTATTTTATCACCCTGACATGTTCTCAGTATCCTTTTTGCCTGTGGAGAGACCCTTCCCTTGAGAAAGTTGCATATTGATCCACACACGAAAAAGGACATAGCCGTTCTTGAAATGATTCAAAGGAAAGAAGTCAGGTTTATTTTGCACAATACAGTAGGTCCGATTCTCCTACACAGCTAATAGATGAAAATAACAACCCGCTTCCTTCAGTCCGCCGGAAAAAAAACCGAGTTTCATTCCTTGGAAAGATTATGTTACAGGAAGTAAATATTCTAATACCTAACCTTGTCCAACCTTCTACTGCTAGACGAACACGACACACTAAGGAACACACACTGCAACCTGTTTTTGCCCTAACAAATTCAAGTACAGTTTTTCCCCCGGACCATCTCCTATAAGAATTTTCTGCCAGAAGTTCGTTTCTAAAGTAGCTATTTTAGCAAAGCGCTTGAAGATCATTTGCTTGGCTGCTGTTCAACTTTTACTATTATAACAATATTCTATTTTTGTTTAGTTTGTTTACTCCGAACTGTGCTATGTATTGTAATAATTTACCCTTTTTTATTTGTTAGCCTGTACAATTTTGTAGTAATATTATTTCAATTATTTGGTCCCTTCCTTCTCTTCGAATTGTGCTGTGTGTTGTATATCTTTTTGTGTGTCTGATTGTTACCTTATATGCCTCTCCTTCTTGGACCATAAGGCCTGCAGTATTTCGAAATAAATAAATAATAAAACACCTCTATCCTTTCTCTGATTTGGCTGGAAGTAATAAATTGCACGGCTCCAGCGGTAGATTGCTTCTTTGCCGAGATTGTTGACTCCAAATGAACGGAGGTGAGGAATAGTTCTGGCCGCTGAAGGTACAACGGCCTTGTGGTGGTCGCTTCGGCTGGGGAGATCATGTGCTGGTGATACGAATAATGCTCACAAAGATGTATGATAATTTTTACAGAGATTTACGGAAGGAGCGCAATCGCAAAATGTTTTGCCGTAATTCAAGATAGGCAAGAAAGCTCTGATTCTTTAAACATGCACACTTGTATAATTTCTACAATTGTGACAAATGTTTCAGATAAAGCGGCTTTATATCTTCTATAGCATTATATAACGCTTAAACTCATAGAGGTCTTATATATCTGAAGTGAAATTTAATTTTAATAGGCAACCAATCGGGTTGCTTAAAATTTCATAAAAGGGGTCGCAGAACAAAGATTCTGATGCAAAAAAAAAAACTCAAAGTTCCCGTTAACGCCGAATTGTTTGGTTTATTGAGTTTAATGTCATAAGATAACTGATGTTATTAATCGAAGACTCTGTTTAATTTCGACCCCCCTGGGTTCCTTTGCTCTTACTGAAAACACCCAATACACGGACAACTTTGCCTTTCGCGTCCACCGAAATTTGGCGCCAGCGGCTGAAGTGGAACCGGGCTCATATGGCAAAGTAGTTCCGCCCCTAACTACTGAAAAGCCATGGCGAGGTAAAAAGCGACATTAGGGATATACTGTCCCCGCCATAAACCTACGGACCGATCGGCTTGGTGATAAAATATTTTGTCATGCGTAACCAAGCGAATATTAGCAAGAAGTTTACGCATATGCAAGCACATGTCATTGCTGCACTCGGGTATGGATCCGAATAACCATTGTGTCTTTTCGTTTCTACCGGAGGCGTGTAGAGATTTTAAACACAAGAAGCATGCTCCGTAATATTATGGCCGCACCTGTACATGAAATGTACAGACCATCTGCGGCCTGCGTTGAACTAATGCCCAGATAGAGATGAGCAGGAAACACTGCGGAACCAAAAATGGTGCATTTATTGGGAATACAAAATTACTCGCTATGCGAAGACATCAAACATATTTTATTATTACGAAGGCACGTTAACCAATATTTGTACCTAGTTTCGATTTGGGCAATATGGGGCACACTTCTCTTTGAGGGCTCTATGGGCGCACGAGTATCCTCTTCAAGACTCTCATATGTCATTTTTGCCTCGTCTCCCTCATGTTAAAGCTGCCTTTGGCAACAGGTGCTGGCGGTAATGTTTGGTGACAGGTTACTACGCCACCAGCAGCGACAGCTTTTATGCCAAAGAAGGCTCCTAACAGAGCCACGAGTGGTTAACAGCAAAACTTGTATCCGCCGGTCAGAACGTAGGGCTCGAATGTTACACATGATCAAATAATAGCATGTTGCGTGAGAAACTGAAGAAAATGATGAAATACATACTGCAGGAGACAGCTGTCAAGAACCTTAAGCTACATGCTCCTTTGATGGTATTTCGTTGCGTACCCGAAGGCACTGGATAAAAGAAAAGGAATAGAAACAGAATTTGAGACGGACTTGTTTTGCGAAGTTCATGTTATGGACTTGTTTTGAGAAGTTCTTGTTATGGAAATGCGCAAAAAAAAACACCAACGAATGGCAACAAAAAATATACGAGACATTGAGCTAAGCTCACTAGTATCCGCATTTTTGTAAGCGAAACAGGCCGTTAACAGAAGAATCACTGTCTCTATATTTCCACTAGGCAAATATTTCTGAGCTACGTTCGTTGATCCACTGTTAAAATGTTTTTTTTTTTAAGCGCTATATGCAGAGTGAATATTAAGATATCAGGACTCAATAAATAACGATTTATTACGAATAATGACATCAATATGCAGAAGCCTAAGGTAATGAACAGCCTCGGGAAGGAACAGCAGTTTACGTTAGGTAGCGAAGCACTGGACGTAGTAGGCGAATATCTCTACTTAGGACAGGTAGTAACCTCAGATCCGGACCATAAAAAGGAAGTAACAAGGAGCTCAGGAAGATCAAGCAAACCTCCTTCAGCGGGAAAATCTACGAAACGAACGCCTGCCCACCCATACCTGGGGAACTCAAGCGCGCGGTCATCCACGGAATATCGGCGGGACAATCATCAAAAACACTAATGTCGAGACTCAGGATTTGCACCCAAAGAGTGGAGATCCTGGAAGCAAGAAGGCTGGGCAACTCAGAGACTGCGCTCATCACCTTCGATGGCCCCATGCTCCCGAACTGGGTGATCTACAGCTAGGGGGTGTACAAGACCTACCCTTACAGACCAACCAGGCAAATCTGCTAGGCTTGCGGAATGCAGGGACACCGCTCTGATGTCTGCCTGACACCGGACGCCAAAATCTGCAAGATGTGCTGAACAAGCAATCCAGCCAAGGGACGCCAATGCAGCGCAAGATGCGTGGTGTGCGAGGGCGACCACATGACCGGCATAAGAGACTGCCGTCATTGCCTCAAGAAGGTCGAGGAGCTGCGAGGAAGCCAGGCAGGAAGACTACCGTGGAAGCAGCAGGGGCAGCAGCAAGACCGGAGCCGGAGCAGGAGCCGCAGGCGTCGACCCAGGTGGCTGAGCTCGGAGGGGGAACAGAGCTGATCGCAGAGCCGGGGCCGCAGCCAGGGGCGGAGCCGGAGCAAGAGTCAGAGTCGATCCAAGGACGACTCGTTCCCGCCGCTAGGAGCGGCACCGAACGCCAAAGGGAAGAAGCATAACCAACAACAGCAGCAAAAGAAGAGCGGAGTAAAGATGAACTGGGGAGCAGGCCCTCCCAAATCGCTAATTCTGCACTCGGATCGAAATAATGATAACGGCGAAGCGGAGGAAACAAGGTCTCTTCGGGAAGACAATACAAAGCTTAAAAAGCACATAAATGACCTTAAAAAGCGCATAGACGACCTTATTAAGGAAATTCAGGCACAAAGAACAGGTAGCCTATCGTGGATGCAAATCCAGCCAGTAGAAGAGCAACAGCCGCAACTGAAGGAAATAAGCTCAGAAGAAATAAACTTTTCATGATAGACATAAAAGCCTTCATGAAGCAAACGCAGGTAGAATTTGGCATAATGCAACAAAAAATAGCAATGCAGGACCAGAGTTTCCGAAATTACATTAGGAATCAAATCACGCAAAGAATAACTAGCGAAGCTAGAGACAGACTCTACGAAGAAAGAAGATTCGGCAACGAAAATCAAAGTTCTACACAAACTAATAACAACAACCATGGATAGACACGATACAGTAGAAATTTGGCAATGGAATTGCAGAGGCAACCTCCACAAGCAGGGCCTATTGCAACAATATATATACACACAATCGAAATCACAAGATATAATAGCGTTGCAAGAAACGAACACCGTGCCTACACTCAAGGGGTACACATCTAAGGAGAGGGGTCGCAGAACTACGCTTGTTAGTAAGAAATTAGTAGCCATAGCACACGATGAGATTACGGACACGCGGATAGAACATATCGTGACAGAAATAATAATAATAAAGGCATTTTCGTCATAAATCTATATAGCCCGCCAGAACAGAAAGACGGAGACATTCAAAAGCTTTTGGTCGGAGCCAGAAAACTAGCCAAATAAAACACCCTTCTCCTAGTAGGCGACTGCAGACAAAGCTGGGGATAACCAAAAGATGATAAGAAAGGGGTGCAAGTTAGCGGAGCAGCTGAAGTTGTAAATTGTACCCTTCTCACGGACGAAAATCAGCCAACGCGCCTAGGTAACAGTGTAAGCCGTGATACATGCCCGGATCTGACGTTCGTCAGAGGGGCGAGGCAAACCACTTGGGAAAATCTGCTGAGGAACCTCGGCAGCGATCATTACATCATTAAAACGCCAATCTTAGCAGAAGATGTCAAGCGCAAGATCGGAACTGCCGAAATAATAAATTGGGACACTTCCCGCAAGGACTGCAAGCATTGGGGGGGGGGCAGCGGGGGGGGCCTCCATAGAAGACAGGTGCAAGCAGCTGAACGACATACAGCAGCGGTACACTAAAGAAGTGAAAAGAACTGAACAGACGCCGGAGGTGGATTTGCGGCTCCTTAAGCTATGGGAGGCGAGGCGGGGACTCACTAGAAGGTGGAAGAAACAGCGTCTAAACAAGAAACTCAAAAAAAAAGGTTGTGGAAATTACCAAGATGGCAGAGGAACACGCAACGCAAATTGCCAGACAGAGCTGGCAATCTCAGCAGCTCGCTGGTCGGCACCCTTAGCACTGCGAAAACGTGGCCAATCCTCAAGACACTGATAGACCCTCCTAAAGCCGAAGAGGAAAGTAGCAAGGCCATTCAATGGCTAGTACATAAATTCCAAGGGACGAAAGAAGAACTCTTAGAGAAAGTCCGAGTAAAGTGCTATGGGACGGAGCGACCGGAAGCGTACACCGGAGATTACTGAGGCCGAGAGAACCCAAACCCGGACAGCACGGTAATCAGAGAAAAGGTCTACGCGGCAATCAAGGCATGCACCAGGAATGCGGCAGCGGGTGCAGACAAGATTAGAAACTGACTAATCCGCAACCTCAGCGATGAGGCAGTCACACAGCTGACTGACTTCCTCAACGCCCACTGGGCTGCAGGAACGGTACCAGAAGAACGGAAGCATGCAGATTCCCATACCGGGGAAGAAACTACAAGTCACAAATCTCCGACAATATCGCTCACAGTATATGAACGACGAGGATCTGTACCCCCCTCCCCCCCCCCCCCGCAGTAAAATAAATGAAGAGGTCCTCAGCAACATTCCGTGTAACGGGGAAAACGTAATAATGGCCCTGGACGTAAAAGGGGCTTTTGACAACGTTAGCCACGCAGCCATACTGGAATGCCTCGACAACCTGGACCGCGGCAATGGAATACACAGCTACGTAAAAGCCTTCCTCTCCAACCGTACGGCAACGGTAGGAATGGGGGACCAGCGGAGCGACAAATTCCACACCACAAACAAGGGAACACCACAGGGACCAGTCGTCTCGCCGATACTCTTCAACGTGGCGATGATAGGCCTGGCAAAAAAAAAAATTAAAAAAATTGAAGGCCTACAACCCCCCATATATGCCGACGATATTACGATCAGCACCAACCAGGGGTCGCTGAGCCAAAAACAAGAACGTCTTCAAATAGCAGCAACGTGTGTCGAAAAATATGTCAGGGAAAGAGGACCCTCCTGCTCAACGGAAAAGTCCGAGCTTCTGCGAGTCAGACGGGGAAAACGGAAGGAAGAGAGCCTCAACGTCGTCATCGAGGAGAAAAAAGTACGGAAAAGGGAAAAGATTAGGATTCTGGAAATGTAGGTGCAAAACAACCAAAGATGCGGCCTAACAATCGGCCTCCTAGAACAAGCAACCACGCAAGTTGCCAGGATGACTACCCGAGTGTTGCAGAGAAGAAGCGGCATGAAGGAGGAAGGCACGATCAAGCTAGATGAAAGCCTCGTGATCAGCTGAGTCACGCACTGCTTTCCATACTACAACACCACCAAGACTTCAAGGGAACAAGCCAACACTGTCATAAAAAAAAGCATACAAGACAGCTCTTCATCTCCCAACCAACAAATCGACGGAGAAGCTGCTAGCCCTCGGAGTACATAATTCATTCGATGGACTCAAAGAAGCGCAACTGCAAACGTAAAAAGCGAGACTACAGCAGACCACCACCGGCCAATCGCTCTTCAAAAAACTGGGGTATCGGGAAGTTAAAGAGCTAGAACAGAGAACGGCGAGAATATCCGACAATTTCCGCAGCACCTATAAGGTGAGCTCGCTCTCCAAAAACATGGATCCAAACCTACACGCGGCCAGGCGGGAAGCCCGAGCAAAATATGTAGAAAAAGACAGCAACAAAAGCGAACATGGTGTACACAGACGCCGCGCTTTACCCATACAAATAAAAAAAAACGTGCACAAATAAATACAAAGCCGTAGCGACAGTGGTAGGCTCGAACTTCAAGGAAATCGCTAGCGTGTCGGCACGAGACTACAGGGTAACCGAAGGAGAAATGGCTGTTGCTCTAGCGTCCGCGGAGGGCTACCGGGCAAAGAAACTCTTGACCATTCTCACAGATTCAAGAGAGGCATGCCGTAACTTCACCAACGGCAGAATAGGCCACAAAGTGCTCCAAATGTTCCATTGAGCGGGCCTACCTAGAGAACCAATTACACACACCATTTTCTGGATACCAGAACACACCGAGATTGAGGCTAACCAAAGGGCCGATGAAGTAGCTCGCGAGCACACGAACCGAGCGCTTCACAACGCGGACCCGGATATCTTCATGAGGGTAATCCCGACGTATTCTGATATCCTAAATTACTATAAAGGGACGAGAATAAAATACCCTCCTCTCCAGAAAGTATTAAATCAACAGGAAGCAGTCTACTGGCGGAAACTGCAAACTGGAACCTTCCCTAATTTACACATCCTAAGCAAAATAATTTGTCCATGGTGCGGTGCTATACCCTCCCTATATCGCATCACTTGGGAATGCGATAGAAACAAAGCATTCCACAAACTAGAAAATCTGAGTCCGGAGCAGTGGGAGAGCATGCTCTCCAGCGGCAACCCAATCTTCCAGCGAGGATTGGTCGTCCATGCCCAGCGTGCAGCAAAATGCAATGGTGGCCTGGAATAGGGCGCCAACTCTGTGAAAGGGAGCCAAGCCATCGACAAAAAGAAGGAAGAACTCCGTGGGCAATGATATCTAAAGTAGAGCAATAAAGTTTATCTATCCTATCCTAACAAGGAAAACAAGATTGGGATGGAGCGCATTTGGCAAGCGTTCGCAGGTTATGACTAGGAGCTTACCGGTATCACTCAATTAGACAACAGCAACAGTTGCAACAACAGGTGAAATACAACAGTTTCATCTCACCTGTACTCACCTATGGGGCTGAAAGGTAGAGGCTAACGAAGAAGGTTCTACTTAAGTAGGACAACGCAGATTGCTATGGAATGAAAAATGGCCGGGGTAATGATAGGCGATAGGAAGCGGGCAGAGTATGTCAGAAAAATAACTCAAGTTACAGACATTCTAGTGGAAATCAAGAAGTCAAGAAGAGGAAATGGGCAATGTCAGGACATATAGTGCGAGAGAGGATAACCATTTGTCGCTTAGAGCAAAAAACTGGATTTCAAGGGAAGGAAAGCGTAGCAGGGGGCGGCAGAAAGCTAAGCCCTGCAGTGGGTATAGCCAGAGCGATGAGGATATTGATGATCTTCTATCACCGATTGCAAATTTAATTGGCACCAAGAAATCGAGAATTATTAAAACCCAACCTCTGGATGGCAGAGCTACCTCATTAAGGAGCTATTCACAGATATTGCTTCCAAAACAATCACCCACTAGCGGTCACGCAAGATCATAATCTCTTCCAAGATGTTCCGGCTTTCTTGTCAAAGGTATAGTTTCTGTGATTTTATTACCCATACGAAATAGAGAGTTTATTCGTTTCGAAAAATTGCTTGTTTTTCACTCTAAACAGTCTTTCTGGCATAGGCCCAGTCCTCAATCGAACATTTTTCAATTTGCCGCTGCACTTATTTCTCCAAGTAAATCAGTCTCACATGAAGAAAACTACCAACAGAATTGACCTGTGCAGTAAACAGAATTTTGAAGTCCAACACAACCGATTGTTTTCATGTCACTCTTCGCTGACACATTGTAGAAATGAAAGCAATGCAATAAATATAGTCGGTCTTTTATATGACAGCTTCAGGCTGGATCGGTATGAGAAACAAATACAGGGCAGGCTACTTTTATAATGGTATGACGCAATGATGTGTTGCACGCTGTGCAAGGCGACATCAGATCGGGTGCCCTTGTGTTCCCTGTACATTGCATAGACTTCGTCAGCTTGCACTATCGGCTCCTACTATCTTTTCAATAAGACAAACAATACGTCGCCAGCTGGGATCAATGCGAATGTATAAAGTCTCACTCCGTTTTTCTTGCAGGCCAATCAAACCGCCTCGACACCTTTTGAAAGGATGGACTCGACCTACTTAGCCCCTTTTCCAACTTTTCAGAAGGGTGCCACGTGATTACTGTTGGTGTAGAATGTATAACGAGATTTGTGGAAACTGTAGCTCAGTCTTGTGCAGGTCAGAGAAAATGAGGAATGATTACAGTTACAATTACTCTATCTTAAATGTAGCCGGTTACAGCGGTAAAATACACTACCCGAACAGTAACTGAATAATACAGAACAGTAATCGCGTAACGTTGAGTTACTTTTCTTCGATCTTCATTGCTGTCACAAGCTCTCTCGAACGGCAATAAACTAGTGTGGCTTGCCTGGACCGTTTTCACTCGTTGTTAGCTTTCAACGGGGGTTCGTTTTCAAAGCGGTCGTCGAAGATTTTGCAACATTTCCTCGTGAAAACATTAACCGCTAAACTGAACGATCGTCAGTATACAACCGCTAGTGCACAGGGTAGTCGTATACCGTACGAATACCTTAAGCACCCGCTGGTGGCTGCTCAATGCTTCGATGTCAGTTTCTGCGTCCTCTATGGAGTACCGTGCTTCGTTGTTGAAACTGTGAAAACGCGCTACAGGTAAGGCCACTGAAAAGCTGAGAAACTATTCAGTATGTTTTACTCTCGGAAATATCAGACTCAGCTTTTGGTATAAAACCATAGCAAGGTTCATTTTTTTGTTCAAAAGTTGGTGAAGCTCCCCGGGTGAAAGTGAGAGTGAGCAGCTGAAACATTTCACGCAATCATTTGGTCAGAGACGCTCCGCGCCTATAGGCATTTGTGCAATGAAACATTGACTACTAGCCATCAATTGCCGACAAAATTCAATTATGCGCAACGTCTATGCTTGAAGTCAGCAATGAATTGCAGAATTACCGCAAAATAAAATTATTTACAAGTAATTGATTTTAAGTAATAAAATACATATATCTCTACTTCAGCGCGCACTTTGGCGATGGCAAGTGGTGTGTTCCATTATATACTGCACTGTATTATTCCTTTTTATGATTGCGCAGTGTTGTTCTCAGCGACTACTGGTGGCCGTTTGCTGCTGACGTCGTACAAGAATTATTCGGCTTTGCTGTTCTAACGAAAGTCACTCTACGCTTTACCAGGAACCAGGGACCAACGGTTTTACAGAGCGCACAAATGGCATCCTTACGAACAACTATGCTGTTCATGTTGTCGCATTGGACCTCCGAAACTGGGACGCCAAGTTGCCATTCGTGACTTACGTGTCCGATACTGCGAACAATTACCTCATCGGGTATTTCCATTTCTATCTGCTCTAGGACAATATGTTCCGCGCTATTTAGGACATGATCTTTGCCTTTTCGTCTTTCGTCAACCTTTCAATCTACGAGGTGTTTTGACGTGCAGAAGGTTGTCGCCTGGATCGCGTGCGCGCTTCTTCATTTTTACAGTCGTTATGACGAGCGTCACACTGCCGCCATATCACGGCGTCTCGTTGGGCTTTGGGTGCCATCCCGTGGGTGTGGTTTCTGCCGTTAGTTCTTAAGGCGAAAGCCAATATCTTGCGTGTGCGAGATCTATCCGCGAGATTCCTCGAGTTGTGTTCACAAAACGTGTCAGGGAGACGTCGTAATAGGCTCGGACGTCAACATAATTTCTCCAATAAGGACGTTGCAATAGACTTTGACGACGAAGCCAAAGAAAGGAAAGGGATGAAACTTTAACGACTACATAAACACGCAATATAGAGGAAGGAGAGAATATATAGACAGTAGAGGAAGACGAGGAAAACGAGGGAAAAGGCTTAAGCAAAGAAAAGTGCCATCTTGTAATTTTTTTGTTCAAGTATTCTTGCGCCTCCGTTGTCCTGAGCGGTTTGAGTGATGTGAACAGAGTTATTGCCAAAGTCAGTGCATGGAATCGCCGCTACCACAAGCCCAAAGAAACCCATTTGTGGCTCATGTCAATAGGCTTCGGCTCGAGCACGAGCTTTGTCTCGAGCAGGGGTAATTGTCATACCATGCGGCGACCGCACTGTCGGGGCAACTTTAAGAAGCAGACCACGCGCTAAAGGGCGTTTCCTGGCTGCCCACTCCGCCTTTTAAAGTCCGCCCAGCACTCATGTGTAAATAAACCCATCCCAACCGCGACAATATTTCTACTTCTCCATTATCTTGAAATTGCATGAACTCGATCCTTTGATGTGACGTACAGAAGCGCAGCATAGAGATCGATCGCATACAACGTATTTGTGTGCGTAATGTTAGATGGCAAAAAGAAATAATCCAAGTCCTTTCCTAAGTTTCAAATGTTGTGACGAAAAAAGTGGGACTTTGCATCCTCTTAGCTTAAATTTTCTCCTGTGATCTCCAATGCTGAGTTGAAATTGAAGCTTTCCAACAACAACAACAAAAAATAACTTGTTGAAAAACATGGCCTGTATTTTCGAACTGAAGCCTTTCTTCTTTTTTTTCTCTTGAACTGCCTTCCGTAATTTGAAATCCTTTTTTTTTTCTATTTCAAGAGAGAATCGATGATTTCAAGGCCTATTCCCGCGCATATTTTTTTTTACAAGCTACGTGTCTCGACGTGGATCGACGTAATACTCGATGTGACCACTCCGCGGACACAGATCAGATCCAGAAAGCCATGCGCAAGGAACCGGCAGTCAGAGTGCTTACTTGCGTGCGTGGCCGAGGAAGATCAAGAAGTAAAGTTAAGTAGGGAAAAATCACATCACTGGGAACCAAAATAGACGATCCGTTGCATGGAGTCTACAGCAGCTGCTACGGCTGTCAGCATCATATATCTTGAAGCGGTTCTGAACACACGACAGAATGTTAGTCTCATTGTGTTAAGGTGAACCGGAGACTGCCGTCATGCTGCAAATTGACTGCCCCATCCCAGCTGCTCCCTGTTGGTGCACTTTACGTGGACGTGTGCGGTAACTGAGGCAAGAAGAATTGCACTTGCGTGCTCTGCAAAGCGCCATGCTATGGTTGCGCTTAGTTGGCATCATTTATCAATGCTCAGTTTAGGTTGAGGTCAACAGGAGTGCACTTCAGCTGCGCCTACAAAGTATATCGTGGGTGACTGTTGGATATGGGCATCCCACGCTGGCCACTCGAAGAAAGAAAACAAGCAGCGCGCCACTAGTAAAAATGTATAAGGCGTTCAACCGCGGCAGCTGCGCTCTGGCTGCTCAGCCCGTTTATCAAATGCGAAAACGGGATCTGCACTGCACGTCCTCCACAGAGAAACGATACAAAAACAAGTTCAGTAGTTACCATATTCCGTCACTAGAGATCAGGAAAATTTTTCACAGATTTAATAACCGTGTAGGCTGCATTCTATGGAAACTATCGTTTCCCTGGAGCACACATTATCACTCTATATTGCAAGCGACTGAGCCACAAAATTAGAACGCTGAAGTGTGCGTACGCGAAGCACACCCGTTCGCTATGCCAGGTTAATAGAAGAAATATTTTTTTTTCTTGAAAGTAAAAGCGAGCTGAGTTTCACACGCGCACACATAAATACATATAAGACGGGTGCAGACTCCAACTACGTTCATTGAGGGGTACGCATGTTGTTTAGCAATATAGCACGTAGTTGATGAGTGCATACGCATTCCAAACATGGCAAAGAAACAAACAGTTTATAGAATAAGGAGACTATATAAACTTTACCACATTTTATTAGTGGTGTGTATTTATTTTTCCGCAGAAAGATAGAAGGTGTGCTGACGTACGCGTCGCCTCTCTCTTTCAAAGAAAAAGAGATCTGTTCTGCCCGTTGGCGACCAATCTATCGTTTTCATTTCCTTCAGGCGTGGCTTACAGTCTCTTTTTTCGTCTGCCAAGGGCGGCAATGGGCGGGTAGATTCTCGAAAAACTCGTATGTGTTTTATTGAATTGAATTGAAGTTTATTTGTCCACACACATTACAGTGGGAAGAGAGGACTCTGGGCAAAAAGCTGCATAATGCAGCTGGAGGTAGCACCCAGTGCCCCAAGAATACATGAACAGCAGTTTGTTCCGGAACATCAAGCTTTATGGGAACTTAACACCTCCCCCAACACAAAGAAAGAAAAAGTACAACAGTATAATGTTGATCGCGTACACAACAAAAGAAATGCACATAATAGAAACAACATGCATTACAATGCAGCAAACCGATGCAACAATTATTCCGCAATTGACTCGAAACTGCACATGACAGATAAATTATTTTTTGAGATGTCCTCTACACATATACTATTTGCTGCCAATATGTTCAGGTAATTTCTTAAATTATAGGTTAATGACTGCTTACGATATGAGGTACGGCAAAAGGGTAGAATCCAAGGTAAGACATCGTGTATTGTGCACTTGTGCTTATTGATGTAGATTAAATTCTGCAAGCAATAGTTTATTATTTGTTTTAACTGCATTTTTGTATGCACATAATAATTACAATGGGTACAATATATCAACAGACAAAATACCATATTGTTTAAAATAAGGAACCGCATGAGAATGCCATGATACATTTGCAATAAATCTGACAGCACGTTTGTCTGCAATTAGTAGCTTGTGTTTATGTTTTGTTGTGGTACTCCAGACACTTATGCAATAGGTAAGAATAAGAACAAATTATGCATTAAAGATAAGTATTTTTATCTTGGCAGGAAGTGTGTATCTATGCCGACACAGGACGCCATTGACTGGGTTCAATTTCTTGCGGATAATGTTTATATGTTTGTGCTAACTGAGGGTTTCCGTGAGCACCACACCGAGGCATTTTATACTGTCTACAACTTCGATTCTAATGTTACCCAGCGTGAGATTAAAGTTAATGGAGATAGACTATTCTTTGAACGGAAAATAATTGCATTAATTTTTCTAGCATTTCTTTTTAACTATTCTTTCCCGACTATTTGCACAAATATTCTAAAAATGGGTTTCCATACAATAATAGACCTCTTTCATTGTCTCCGTGCACAAGCATTGTGAGATCGGCTGCGTAAACTATTACAGCCACTGGTAAGGGCATATAAAATATATCATTAATATAGATAATGAAGAGTAAGGGGCCTAAAATGCTGCCCTGTGGGACACCATAACTAATAGCCTTTACTGTTGATGATGTGATCATTGACAACCATTTCCATGCCGTTTTCTAGGTAGGATTCAATTAAAGATAAGCCTATTCCACGGATGCCATAATGGTGTAGCTTACGCAGTAGGAGACGATGGTGTACTAAGTCAAAAGCCTTCGTAAAATCAATATAAATTCAGAGAACATTTTTTTGATACTCAAAGGAATTTATGATCAGCTCTTTTTGTTTATTAATGCGATTTCTGTTGACATCCCTCGCCTGAATCCGTATTCACAGTCAGAAAGCGCCGAGTGTTTTCCTAACAATTTGATAAGTCTGGTATAAGTAATTTTTTCTGAGCCCTTGGACAGTACAGGAAGAACTGAGATTGGTCTATAATTGGAGAGTTCTGTTTTCGCACATCCCCTATATATAGCCCCCACCTTTGCGATTTTCATTTGGTCCGGGAACGTTTCAGTGGAAAGAGCAAGATTGTAAATGCCTAGCAGTACCGGTGCGAGCAAGTTAATCACAAACTTAAAAGGCCCGATTTGAAAGCCGTCTTTGCCTTCTGCTTTACTAGTTGTTAGGTTTGTGAATACTGTTATTATTTCGTGCTCTGTCACAGGATCAAAAAACATCGACTCAGGAACATTTGGTGTCTGATAATCATACCTTATGGTAGTAGTGAAAGAACCGCAAAGGTCCTTTGTGAAATTAACATAAAAACTGTTTAGTTCATTTGAAAGCTCTTCGCCCTTAACAAGTTTGCCATCCCTTGTGATGCTATCAATTGAAGTCTTTGTATTAAAATTCAAAATTCTATTCAGATGATCCCATGGACATACATAACGATCTTTAGCGGTCTCTGGTAAGTGCAATGGACGTACAGCCGAGGGTCGCAGTGCCACTTCTGCACCCCGTAGGGCATATTATGACCAATTGTTGTAACGTGGAGAAGACCATAGGACGCCCTGTCTCTCGGGTTGTAGGACAAGCGTGTATACGGAATCGCGCTGGTTTGGCGCTGCGAAATTCTTTTAGGGGCTGCTCCTTTTGTCTCCCTTGACTTTCTGCAAAAGCTCGAACATGGCTGCCAAACAAGCTCATGGAGCCCAAGCAGTCTATTACTTCACTCTGAAAGCTGTCCTTTAAAAGGTGCAGCCTGCGTTTCCTAAAGAGTGCTTTTGCCATATGTGGAATGTGCTTACGCTTACCACATTTGTGGTAAATAAATACATAATGTGTGCCCAACGAGACTTGTAGCTGTAGGCAGCGCCTGTCTTGCCTGTCTTCCTGTGTGCGTGTATGAAAAAGTAGCGCCATTTTATATCAATAATCTGTGAAACGTGCCCACATAGTGGGGCTCCGAACAGCCGCGAAGGTAAAACTAAACAAAATTTCAGCGCGCTCATAGGATAAACTGAGCCAAGAGACAAGCGCTAGGAAACAAGGAAACGGGTTACATGTTCATCTCTACCTGTAACATATGTACACCAAACTGCTCAGACAAAGTCGCATTTCAAATCAACAAGGCATCTCCAAGGAAACTTTGATCATTTTTAGAGTGGGACATCCGCGAATTACTCCGCAATATTACTCAGTACAGATTTTAATGAAACAAGTCGCGTACGGATGCCATTATTGCGCCGGAGGGCACTATTGAGTGTCAGGTGCGGCCCAGCTGTGCGCAATAAGTGCTTGTCATGTTAGGATCAGTCAGCGCGTGTACCGCTTTGGCGGGGTGCGGTAAGAGGCGACGGTGGTTGCACGCCCGATGCTAATTGTCTCGAATAAGTGTTTATAAAGGCCATGAGTTCGTAGCGAACACTAAGCTCTTGTACTGTAGAGATAAAGCGACTTTAACACACAAACCCTTGCCAGAGATGGCGTCCATCATGAAAATTATGAAAAGGGAGAGAGAGTTTACAATAGAACATGCTTTAAATCAATCGTGTCTCTTGCTATTTCAGCAGCTCGCACATGAGGAGCATAGCGGGTCGACTTGTCTTTTTGGTGCGCCCTCACAAGGCTTATTTGCCAAAATAATTTTCTCGATATGCCGTGCTTACACTTAAGAGAATTTGTGATAACCTTAGCTTGTCATTACTAGTCTGGCGTCCTGTACTAGTCTGGCGTCCTGAAATTTTATTCCTAGAAGGATGACTTTATTACAAGTACAAACGTGTAGCACATTCACCGTATACCATGTGGTGTGTATTCACTGCAAAATGCTGCGCCTCGTGTAATGCCGAATGAAGTAGTGATGCTATGACAATTTACTTCGCATTATGTAACAGACGTGATCGCCAACAAATATGGCGGAAATGGACTTTATATGCCTGGAGATTTGGGGTAAAGCAAAGCAGCCCAATAAATATTCACAGAAACACACGTTTTTCAGGACATAATTTGATTTGCTGTATCTTGCACTGGATGTCAACCATGACCTGCTTCGTGTCAACATAGTTTCTCATATTTTGTTTGCCTTCAGCTTGGAACTGTCGACGTGAAATTTCAAGAACGTACTCATAACAAATTCTCGACGCAGCTTTTGTGCATCTCCTGCCAGAAGGGTGCGATTCAAATATGGAAGATTGTAAAATCTCGAAATGTTTTTGCAGGTGTTACATTGATTTTGAGACGCCATAGTGGAGGGCTGCGGAAATTTCGACCACCTGGGGTTCTTTACCATGCACTGACACTGCGCAGTACACGGGCTCCTCGCGTATTGCCTCAATCAAAAAGCAGCCACCGTGGCCGGCATTTTATCTCCCGACATTGACTTGGCCGTTCAGTGACTACTTTTGCTTATTTCACAAATATGGACACGCATGGCTTAGCGATTGCTCATGCTCTGAGTCAAAAATAAAGGGACACTTGATCTGCTTCTTTAATGGCCGGGCAAAAAGTTTTTATGGCTCCCATATCTGGCCTTATTTAGAATTCTGTTTCACGCAGGCGCACGTTCCTATTCACTTATTCACCGATCCCTTAACTATTGAGCTTCTTACCTCACAAATAGTAGTTACCGTGCATTCCTAAGCTATCACATTTGGCTTATGGTTTATGGGGTTTAACGTCCCTATGCGAATCAGGCTATGAGAGACGCCTGCCACATTTTTTGAAGGACCATAGATATAAAGCATCCGTGGCTTAGGAGTAGCGTGTCCCACTCGGGTTCGACATTTCTCGGTCGCTTCAATCTACAACTTACCCCCTGGTGTCAAAGGAACTGGCCGAGGTGGTACCACCAGCCACCTCGGATACGTCACGGGGTCTCGTGACGTCTTATCACCCGCCGACCAATAAGTACCCAGCACTGACACATACCACCGACCGCCAGCCAGATACATGCTCGCAATTTTAGTGCAGCACTATTACTACTAGCACTCTTGGATTTAACCGCGGCAACTCTCAAGCCTCCTTCCTGCAATCTCTCTAAAAAAAAAAACGAAGACAAAAACCTTGCCGTTAGCAGGCTTGAAATCGGGGGGGGAATCAAAGAGATAAGCCATACCTTTAGACCACTGGGTCATCTCGTTTCGTTCTTCACTGTGATATCACCGTAGCCGCGGTTTCTTCGCGGACTAAACTGCCATTATTTCATGCTGTGGTTAGGACCGCATCTTCATGTTCTGGATTTTCTCCAACAAATTTGCACCAAGGACCTCAATTAGACCTTCCTTATTTTAATACAACTTAAAGCACTTAAATATTTTGCTACCAGTGACAGGAACTAGCTCAGGAAATCTAAAGGAAGCAAAACTTAGCTAAACGAATGATAACCATTGCATAAGCATGTGTGTCCAGTGTAACGACAACCCAAAAAGGTGATTTTCTTTCCATGAACCGAATCCTAATTATACTGCTATTGCTAAAACATAAACGTAGAAATTACCACGAAACGTTTGCTCCGCAATGGCGGTGCAGTTGTTAAGGAGCTCAACTAGTGTGCTGAAGGTTTCGGGATCGCACCCCTGTCGCGGCAGCCACTTTTTGATGTAGGCGAAGAGCTATAGGCGCCCATGTGCTGTGCAATGTCAGTGCACGTAAAGGACCCCAGGTAGTCGAAATTTTTGGAGCTCTGCACTACGGCGTCTCTCATAGCCTGAGTCACTTTGGGATTTTAAACCCCATGAACTAAATGAAACCAAACCTATCATGAAGCATTTGTACCGTTTTCCGCCGAAAGAAACACAAGACGACACTTTCGATGCGGTATGAGATCGGCGATGGCGAAAAGGGATCCAGGCTAGTGGCTGTTCTGAAGAAATAACACATAACCTTCCGAAAAAGAAATTAACAGTGATTGGCGCCATGTTTGACACTGCTAAACACAGCATTTCTGTTACAAACTCCCCTCGAGCTTCCCGCTGCAGTTTTAAAATGCAGAGCTTCACAAGAAGAGAATCGTTTAGAGGCATATTGCAAACCTGAAATAAGTAAAGTCATTTCTAAGGTAACTGAAACTATACGTGCATTTCAGTTGTTCATTTGGTAATGCATAATGGGGATACCTACTGACTCTTTCAAGTTTTATACAAAATATATTTCATACACGCATAACGAAATACAGGTATTTCTACCGCAATCAGCAGTGGGGAGGCGAGAGTGCTGTTTACCGATGCAATTCACAAGTTTGCTTTGGAAGTAGCAATATTCAGAACTCTTGATTTCATCAGGGACTTGAACTGCTGCGTATACACACGAAACTCCTTGCGTCGACAAGCAGAATTATTTAAAAATTTTCCAGGAAACGATTCCTGTGGTTGCACATGCCGCATCATGAATATTCTATGATGATTATGAAGGTGGACAACGGATCATGTTACATCTTTGAAGTTCACTCTCAGGCCCCTAGAACGATCTCTGAAGCGGCGAAAGCTTTCCGTATGTGACGTAACTGTCATCAATCGCGCCTTCCTTGGCTGAAGTGAAGCAACGCGGATGCGTCGCAGTCACACAGGTGTTCTTTTATGACAGTATGCGTGGACATCGCGCACGATACCGCTGACTCATATGTATGTCGGTAATGAGCGGGCCCGCATAAAAAAAATGAAAAAGCTAGTGAACTGTAACGCAACAGACGACTGTGGATAGCGTCGAACATGCATAGGAGAGACAACGGTGTAAATGCTCTTTAGGCCTTTAGTGTTGGCACAATTAAGTACTCATCAAAGTTCTCTAGAGTTGAAAAAAGAAATTCAGGCCCCAAGCGTTTTAGCTCTGTTTGACAAAGTTTCCACAAAATGGGGCAGGGAGGAGTGTGGAACGACACAACGTCACCTTGAAGTCGTGAATTTTATGAGTGTCCTCAGCACAGCTATCACGCTCTGTCACCACGCAATCTTGAAGGAATGTGTTGGATAATGGCATAGGACATGAAAATTAGTTCTAAAGCTTCATGTAGAGTTGAGTATGCTGCGAATCGACGAGGATGCGCAGTAAGTGGTTAAATGAACCTTGACTACTCGTAGCTGTTCTCAGGTCTCCGCAAACGCATTTATTACTTTAAACACTGCTCCCCTATTTCTTTAATAACATCAGTTATCGTCATAAGTTACCGTGATATGTCGAACCAGTAGCGATTATTATTACTTAATGAGAGCAAAATGTAGGCCGCTCATAACTGTATCGTTTGGAATTTCATGAGTAGGTGTCAATAAAACGCAATTTTTTTAACAAGAATTGATTGTAATGAAAGCACGAGAAGTGGTAAAACTCGGTAATATTCTGCCCGGTGACGCGCACACTGCCCAATTGGGGGGTATTGTAATGCACTCATGGATAAGTGCCTATGATAGGTGAGAAAATTTCGAGTGGAAATATTCGGCAAAGAAAGAAATACAGCTACCTTCTGAAATAGAGAAATCCTGAATATTCGGTGGAAAACTATGCCCCGACTTTAAGAATAGGGCTGATGGCTTGCGGCTGCCGCATTCCCCAGTGGAACCTCGTTCGCGTACTTTCCTTTTGCTGCCCACCCAACCAGTAAGCTATTGTTTTTGCCTCTATAATATCACTCGTGATCATTACCATAAAGTCGGGAGATATAGCATTAAGTGAAAGACCACTCAGAATTGTCTTTGTTACGGGATTCGAGGTTATTCTTTTCTCTTGCCTGATCCGTGGCGATATTAATGTACGCTGTAACCAAACTGTACGCAAGGTGCTGCGCAGCGTAGATGGCTGCGTGCCTAAGTCGGTATCCAAGTGTCCTCGACGGCTTGGCTCCGATCCCAACCTCTCAACTCAGTAGCGAAGACTGAGTTGGCAGAGCCTGCCAGCTCGGCTATATCACGTGGTGCATGATGTCACATAACCCTGCAGTCATTTAGTGGCCGGACATGCCAGCTGCCACCTGCCAGTTACCAGCTGCTAGAAACAATGCTCGCGATTTTTTGCTCATAACGTCGACACTGAATTCTCTAGGGAAAAGGGTCCTTAACGTTCTTGCGGAGACAGATGCGGAGAAGTGAAAATCCGTGCCCGCTCATTCACGCCTCTTATAGATAGCAAAGACGGTAAGCCGCCGAAGGAGAATCTTGTTCAACGCACTCGAACGCCGTCACGCACACAGGTTGAGGGGGAGGGCGCGTGTTTGTTTTGAAGGCCGGCGCTTGACGTGACACCGAGTCGAGGGCCCCGCCACTGCACTATCTGCTTAAAATGCCGCCGGGCGCTGACGGCGCGTGTCGACGATGAGTGCCCGTCAACGCGTTCCACGGTACCGCTGTTTCCGCGTGCCTGGACATTTTTTTTAACGCAGCATTGAGCTCGCCCCAATTGCTTTTTTTTTCTTTTGTGTCTTTTCTCCATACCAGCCAACAATATTTTCGAACTGACTATGTTCAACATGAATGTTTTCAGAGAAAATATCTCCAATGGAAATTATTTTCAATCGCTTAATCCTCAAAGCGAGGGAGATATTTATTAATCTGATAACCTCTTTTTGTTGCATTGATGGTCTTGACTGTCTTGACTAGCTCCAAATGAGAGGATAGGATAGGAAATACGTTAGTTTCTCTAGGAAGGTCTTGTGCTAGTAGCGGAAGAGTTCCATCTTCCGTCTTCTCACAGGGTCGGTGCCCCTATTCCAGGGCTCCGCTGAGCTTCGCTGCTCGCTGGGCGTGCTGGATTAAACCTAGTTGGCAATCCAAATCGCCGCTGGAGAGCCGGCTCTCCCACTGTTCCGCACTCGGGTCTTTACGAAAGCTGTCGTTATTTTTACATTGCCACGTGATGTGGTATAGCAAAGGTTTGCTACCACACCATGGGCAGGTGTCTCGATATTGTGACGGGTAAATTTTGCTCAGGGTATGCAGGTTAGGGAATGTTCCTGTCTGCAGTCTTCGCCAGAACACGGCCTCTTGTTGTTTTAGATCCCGATAAAGCGGCGAATAGCGGGTCCGTACCCCCTTATAATAGTTCAAAATGTCGGAGAACGTAGGGCCGACTCGCTCGGGTAGATCGTCCGATTGGGAGGAAGCTCAGCTCGTGTACCCTCGAGCTACCTGATCGGCGCGTTCGTTCCCCGCTATGTCGGTGTGCCCTGGCACCCAGTAGATGTTGTGTTTGACTTTTTATGGGGTTGTGCTATGGAGGAGCCTGAGGGCGGCGCGACCTATGCGGCCGTTCATGTAGTTAAGGCACGCTTCTCCAAATGAGAACAACGTGTAGAATTATTCACTCGCACCGCGAACACTCATTCAAAAACTATCACAGGGAATGCACGTAATACAAACGTAATTGTTACGAAAGAATACAAGAAGCCATATTAACAACAAATATTAGAAAAATGTTCAGAATAAGACATACTACGGACAACCAACTAGAGCTTATTAAAAATTACAAAGAGAAATAAGTACTAGAAGCAATATAACATCAATGTACGACATAAGTGAGCCATTCATTGCACTGCTTTGTTCATAAGGGCTCGAACAGTGGACATTGGCAAAGACTGTACACAGGTCACGTGACACTTGCGCAGTGGAGTTACAGTGAAGGAGGCATTGCTTAGAGCATGAATTACGGAAAGCGCGCGTCTTTTAAAGATAAATCGCCAAACTTTGTTGAGACACATCGTCACGGGCAGTCGCATTGTTCAAATTCTAGAAACTTGTGTAGATATTACCAATGGCCGCCCGCAAATTCCTAATTTTAACCCAATAGTAACTTTACAGTCGAAGGGTAAATATCAGAAATTAGGTGAGTACCTCAGTAGTTAACATTATTCACCTGCTTTTTGATGTCTACCATAATTGGTACCGGTGTGCAATAGAAGCTGTATTCATGTCTGAGAAACCCTGCCTATAAACGTTGAGTGGGTGAGGGCCCGGTGGAAGGTGGTTTCTCTGAAACACAAGGTATACGAAAACTTAAACGACGTTGTGAATCTTGCATAATTATAAAAGAAGCTCACATATCTCTATAAGTCTTTACTGTAGTTGAAAAATTGTTTCTTTGGTTGCAACATGTTTGATTCTCTAATTTTTCTAATTTTTGTATTCCAATTTTTCAGGTCTAATTTTTTTTCTATTTTCTGTTCCTAATTTTACAAATAAAACTCTGATGACATTGTCGCATTATATATTGGTGACGTATGGGAGCGCTAGAGTAGCATGACAAAAATACTCTGCAAGACGCGTTATTTTTTTTTTTTACAAAATATTCGGTGCCGCCTGTCGATACTCTGTTGACAGCGATCAAATAACATTGCCAACCCCATATCCCCACTAGAACCTCAGAGTATACAGGTCAGAAAACTTATAGCCAGCGTGATCGTTGCGAATGAACTGCTGTCGATGTCACATCCCAAATCATTTGAAGATACCATTACCAATTCTTGTTTTCCATTGTTTGATTCCTCATTTTACGAAGACATTTGCTATGTGGTGCCATGTAAAATGCTTTCACGAAACCTCTTTCAGTTAAAGTAATCTGCTCGTTGTCATGCAATGTCTTGCAAAAGGTTTATAGTGATCTCAATAATTTGCGCTGCTGTCGAAAATCGTCTGGCGATGTTGCACTACTGTTCGTAAGGTAATCCGTTGACCTCGACAAGAAAAACGAAAAATGATATAATTTTGACGTTGTTATACACAGTAGGAGGAACACGATAGATGAACGTAGCTAACCGATGAAGCTAAAAAAAAACAAGTAAAACGTGCAGTGCACAGCTCGAGACTATTTCGCAATCAGCACACGGGCGAGCGCAGGCCAAGGAAAGGATGTAGCGCGACGATCCGAAGGATGCCTGAAGATCTACTGTAAAACATTTTCCTTCCAGCTGCATTCTAACGCCCTTTATGTTAACATATGGCATGTGGAAAAGAGAATCTTCCTTCTTTTGCTAATAAACTGCTTGTAAAAACCCGAAGCAGTTGAACATGACTTAAGTTATTGTTGGAGGGCCATATTTGATTTAGATATTCTACAGCGTACTTTCAGAAAAGAACCTCTCATAACTCCTTATGGAATTCGATGCCTCTTTCGGTTGAAAGCGATGAAGGTATGCCGTTTTATATGTCCATATCACCCTGAGTCTTCGCAGTTTGTGGAAGACAAGAATGTCTGTTTGTAATGCAGATGTCAATGTGTTTTCGGTACCTGAGAGCATGAAATCCTAACTGAAAGTGTTCCGTTCTTTAGTGGAGTGTATCGAACCCAAAGCGAAACCCTCAGAGTGGGTGAGCATTCCTGGTGACCCCGTACGCCTGAGCAAATTGTAATATAACAATGTATTGTTCTGTGGCGCTGATTTGCTGCACATATTGATGTGTATTTGTGTGGTGTTGCGATGCAGAAAACAAGAAACAAAAATACAGCGACAGCTACAAAGTTCTTTACTGGCTTCCCAGCTAGCAATCCCTTGGCTCGAGTTCGTTCCGCGCCGACAGTATTTTCTTCCGCTTTTCATCCGATCTCGGAATATGTATGCCATAAAATTGTTAGTTGGGCTTGACCGTGTGAAATTCTGCCCTTGCATTACAAGTGTAAGTAAGTAAGTAAGTGCTTTATTTTCCGTTTGCAAAATACAGTTGAGAACGGACAGGTTCGAGGAAAAAAGCTGCGGAAACAGCTTGACAGGTCCTAAAACCCCGGTCTATGCACCGACCACTGCTGCTGAAGAAGCTGACGTTGAGAGATTTTATGCGGACCTACAATGCCTTTTAGACCGCACCCCATCATCAGACGTCGTTTTTCTCATAGGAGACTGGAATGCTAAGGTCGGGAGTGAAGAAATATCCGGAATTAAAGGCAAGTTCGGTCTTGGTGAGCCAAATGAAGCTGGGCAGAGGCTAGTAGAGTTCTGTCAAGAAAACAACCTGACCATAGCGAATACTCATTTTCAACAGCACAAGAGGCGCCTGTACACATGGATTTCACCGGACGGTCTGTACAGGAATCAGATCGATTATATTATTTGCCGGCAGAGATGGAGAAGCGCTATACAAGCAGTAAAAACAAGGCCTGGGGCCGATTGTGGCACCGATCATCAGCTTCTTGTTGCCAAAATTAAGCTTCGATTGAGGAAAACGCAGAAAACTAGAAGGCCTTTCAGGTATGATCTGGATCAGATTCCATTAGAATATGCTGTGGAAGTGAGGAATCGATTTCAAGAATTAGATCTAGAAGACAAAGAGCCCGAAGAGATGTGGACTGATGTTCGTGATATAATACAAGAAGTTGCTACTAAGGTAGTTCCAAAGCAAAAGAAATGCAAAAAAGCAAACTGGTTACCTGAAGACGCTTTGCAAATAGCTGAGGAAAGGAGGATGGCAAAAGGTATGGGGGAAAGAGAAAGATACAAGGTTCTCAATGCGGATTTTCAGAAAATAGCAAGGAGAGATAAGAATGCCTTCCTGAACATACAGTGTCAAGCAGTTGAGGACAACAGCCAATTAAGGAACACAAGAGCTCTGTATAAGACAATCAAAGATATCAAAGGAAGCTTCTGTGCTAAGCTGGGCGTGATAAAGGACAAACGAGGCAAGGACCTCACTGAAGCCTCAGAGATAAAGAAGAGGTGGCAGGAATACACAGAAGAACTGTACAAGAAGGACCCGGATGTGCAAACCCAACATAGGACGGTTGTGATTACTGATCTCGAGCCGGGCATCCTGAAGAGTGAAGTTGAATGGGCCTTAGGCAGCCTTGCTAAGAACAAAGCTAGCGGAATTGATGGTATTCCAGCTAAGTTGCTTCAAAACCTCAACCACGACGCTGTTAACACACTGCATACATTATGTCAAAAGATTTGGACAACCCTGCAGTGGCCACAGGATTGGAGGAGGTCAGTTTACATCCCCATTCCAAAGAAAGGCAGTGCCAAAGATTGTTCCAACTACCGCACGATCGCGCTTATTTCGCATGCTAGCAAGGTGATGTTAAAAATCCTGCAAGGTAGGCTGCAGCAGTATGTGGATCGGGAGGTTCCGGACGTGCAAGCTGGGTTTCGCAAGGGCAGAGGAACTAGAGACCAAATTGCCAACCTTCGCTGGATCATGGAAAAATCAAGAGAGTTCCAGAAACCCATTTACTTCTGCTTTATTGATTATGCGAAAGCGTTTGACTGCGTAGATCACAGCAGATTGTGGCAAGCTCTCCAAGAGATGGGAGTTCCAATTCACCTCATCTGTCTCCTCAGGAACCTTTATGAAGGGCAAGAGGCCACAGTCAGAACTGGGCATGGTCTTACTGATCGGTTTCAGATTGAGAAAGGGGTGAGGCAAGGCTGCATACTGTCGCCCTGCCTATTTAACCTATATGCAGAGTGCATCATGAGGAAGGCCGGTCTGGACGAGTCTTCAGCTGGAGTGAAGATTGCTGGAAAACGTATCAACAACCTTAGATATGCGGACGATACCACTTTAATGGCAGAAAGTGAAGTGGAACTCAAGAGACTTCTGATGCGCGTACAAGAAGAGAGTGAGAAGTTTGGGCTTAAACTGAACATTAAAAAGACGAAGATCATGGCGTCTTGCCCTATCAAGTCCTGGAGCATCAATGGACAAGAAGTGGAAGCTGTGACAGATTTTCTGTTCTTGGGCGCCAAGATTACCTCGGAAGGAGACTGCAGCCATGAAAGTAGGAGACGCCTGCTTCTGGGAAAGAGAGCAATGGTTAGCCTTGACCGCCTAGTAAAGAGCAGAGACATTAGTCTGCCAACCAAGATCCGTGTAACCCGTACTATGGTCTTTCCAGTTGTGATGTATGGATGCGAGAGTTGGACTATGAAGAAGGCAGACCGCCGAAGAATTGACGCGTTTGAATTGTGGTGCTGGCGGAGACTTTTGAGAGTTCCTTGGACTGCCAGAAGATCAAATCAGTCGATATTGTCGACCATAAACCCTGACTGCTCATTGGAGGGTCAAATTCTAAAGTTAAAGCTCAGCTACTTTGGTCATCTGATGAGAAGAGAGGAGTCGCTGGAGAAAGATTTGATGTTGGGAAAGGTTGAGGGTCGCCGGAGAAGGGGTAGGCAGCGAACGCGATGGTTAGATGGCATTCTCGAGGCATTGCAGATGAAGCTATGTGATGTTAAGAAGATAGTGAGAGACCGGAAAGCGTGGCGTGACATGGTCCATAGGGTCACGAAGAGTCGGACACGACTGAACGCCTGAACTGAACTGAAAACCCGTTTGTTGGCAGCAGCAGCCGTGCGGAATGGCAATGCGTTTAATACAATAAAGCACCGGCATTAACCCGGTTTAACCCGGTTGAACCGAAGATACCGTACTAAAGCTCTGTTTGAATTCATCATCATCGTCACCAGCCTGACTATACCCACTGCAAGGTGAAGGCCTTTGAATTACCGGCTGTAAGACGCGTGGACTATGCCGGAACGATCTGGCGGTCCAATCAAGAGTAAAGCACACGAGATCCAAGATCGTTGCTTGGTTCTGGCGTCCGTGTGAGTGCTTTCACGCTAATATGCGTCGATATATAATGCGCTTCACGAGATGGCGACTTACATGTTGCAGGCTGAAGATATAGGAAAAATCTCAACAAAGGGTAACGCTCTTACAAGAAACGGGTTCGTCGTGATTTTTCGGATAGTACGAACCAACGGAGGTATCGAAAATGCAATGACCAGAGCTTAGAAAATCGGGAGAAAAGACATGCCTATCTATCGCGCCTAGCAGAAAACAAGCTCTGATGCGGTGTCATTCCTAAGCATTTTCAATACCTCCTGTGAATCGGTAAGGTTTAAATAAATCGTTGTGATATGAACACACCCGAGAAAAGAAGACAGGACCTTTGCTGCTTCTGACATGGGGTCTAAAACAGCCTCGGGATAATGGAAAAACGACTAATTATAATGTTAAGCAGAGTAAACTGGCTATTGGGAATATAAAAGTCTGTGTTGCCTCCGGCATGACAGAGTCGCTGTAGAATTAGGGCTTTGAAAAGAGTATGTTACGGTTACATTTATTTGTAGGACTTTCATTTGCCACCTCTCAGTTAAGGCGAAATGCGAAAGACACCCACGTGCTGAGCAATAGCGGAATGAGCGGGTGGTCTAAATTAGTCCGGAGCCCTCCGCGGTAACTTGCCGTCCCAACTTTCTTCTCCTCTTTCAATTTCTCATTTGCAACCTGGTTTTGGCTACTAGCAGTGCCTGACTGCAGTTTCCTACTTCTGAATTAACTTTATCGTTACCTTAACTTACATCCTTTTCTACTTAATTGGAGCAAAACTTTACTTGCAATCGATCTCCTACTGCGATGGTAGGAGAGATATAAGATAATGAAAGTGTTCGAGAATTAATGCAACATGGTTTCCTTAGAGGAACAGCTGATATATCTTGACATATTCCTGCATTAGAATTAAGCTAAAAATAATACTAAACATTTACCGCCGTGTGAAAGTCGCCTGCGCTCAGTAATTTGCCTCCTGCTTCTTCTTCTTCTTCTGCCGCGCAGCTTCAGGTTTTTTGGATTCAAGTTGCCTAACGACAGGTGCGACATCACATTGATATAGTTGAGATCTCAGTAGCCCACATATTCTTCAATACAATAGTTATTTGTCCAGACGCTGTCGTTTCAACTTCTGGAGGGGCTGCACGAAAGAGTTTTCGTGAATTAAAACTGCAAAGAAGCTCATGTATTAAAGCTTTTGTGTGCGTAAAGTGAAATCGCACTACCTTGTGACGTGAAAGTATTCACTTCGCAAGCAGTAGGACGCAAGCAATTTCCTTATAAAAGATATTTTCTGAACGTAAACGAATTTTATGGGGTGATACATGTTTGCTAATGTCTTACGCATAATTTTAAAATAGAAATGCAGTCCGAAAATGTCATATCGCTATTGCTTTAAGAAACCCGACTGTCTATACGTTTGTGATTTGCGAGATCAGAAAGAGCAGAAATCTGCACTTTTCCTACCGGATATTACTGACCGGTTGGAAACTCTGTAGGGCACGGCAGACCCGCTGATGAACATCTTACGTAGATCGACAGCTTTGCAATCACAAAAATACAAAATGGGCAAAATATACACCAAAGGGGCTGTGAATGTTTAAAAGTGATGGATGTGCACCTTACAAAAAGGGGTGTTTCTATGGATTTAAAAGGCAAATTACAGACTGTGTGTGCGGAAAACCAAGCTACAAAAACAATAGTGTAAACGTAATCAGAAACCGAAATCATTAAGTGCTTCTCTTCAAAGTTCCTGAATTCGAGGAGCGCTGACGCCGTGAACGTGCCAGTGCTTTTAGGGAATTCGGCTGCGCGAAGGAATCTTAACATGCTGAAGTGAAATATTGATAAAAGTGTGGCTAGGACCCTCTGAAAGATTCTGTAGTTTTGTCTGGAAGCCAACGGATTCTCGTGATTCGATTGCTTTTCCTTCACGAGCTTTGTCATCGTTTTGGGTTATAAAGATGTTATTATTGATTTTTGAGTGATATAAAGTTTCATGAAACTGATAAATAGCTGCTGAATATTTGATGTATCCTTCACTTTCTTTTACTGTGAAAACAATCTGCAAATAATTGCTCCGGCCAAACTGTGTTAGCTTCTTTCTAAGTTATGCGCAATATAAGCTAAACATTCGTGCTAACAAGCACACCAATTAGATCACGCGCCAGAAGTCTCCACAATTCTGCGATATTAAACGCGAGAGCATGCTTCCAAGAAAGCGAACACCACTGTTACTACCTTAGCCCTTGTCGTCTTCTTTGTTTTTCTTTTTAGGTATTTTTTTCACAAAAAGCGAAAGAAACCACACCACTTTATTTCTGCTGGCTTGGCACTTCGCATGACAACGAAGACCTGCTAGTTTCAATACACCGCAGCAACCATGCTTCATCCGCTTGAGCGCTCTGAATTACCTTCCCGGATGCACTGAAGCGCGGTGCATTAATTGGCATGTTGAACCGTGCCTTCCCTGCAGCGGGCAGCTCCCAAGTTGACGTACGAGGAAGTCATACGCGGATGCCAAAATGACAACTGCGTGCGACGCCCATGTGCACATTGCTTGCTTATCCGGGTTGTCATTCAGCGCTTGACGCAATACATGTCTCTCCCCACCAACGCTGTTATAGTGACTGACTTCAGATAGTTTGCGCTGCCTTGTTTCTGGGAGAGCCCAGAATAGTTTTTGTGAGGTATAACTTGAGAGTTCCAATGGCTCCTGTAAGGTCGCTTATGTTTCAGCATGCAGCAAAAGCGCCATCACATCAGTGTTGCTATAATCTGAGAGGTAAACGGTTTGATAACTGCGAACTGGTACTTGGCTGGTAAGAGCAGTAGCATTATGGGGTACGCTATGGTTTAGGCGAAATTGAGAACTTTAGGAATCCTGCGATCCCTTTCGTGGAATACCGATGAAGGTAATTTCGTTTAGGAGAACTAGAAGTGTTCTGTCGCTTCCACGTTCCAAGGGCAGTCGAACGCAGTGCGTTCAATTATACATGAATTTAAGCTCAGTCCTTAGGTATGCCTCCCAGAATAATTGGCAGCGCTCCTGCGTTGCCTCACCGAAACGAGACCATCCTGAAGTGGGTGATTTGTCACTGTCAGTTCTTCGAAATCCGCATCCGCCTGCTTCCGATCGTAGTAACTAGTCGTGGTAATTACTCTTCGGTTAAAAGGAAAGGAACACAAATGAGTGGGGGTGAGTAGCAGATACTAGCCTCTTCTATTGCTCGGAAAGTAAAAAGGTTTGCACACTTGCAGCCACTCAGATGAAAACTTTTCTACGCAAAGAGATTCCACCCATTATTAAAGGTTGCACATTAAATCAAACATTAAATGAAACTGTCGGTCTCCTCTTCGAAATTAAATGTGAGCATTAAATGCATTGCAATAAAGGCTTACAGTTTTCAAGCGTCTCACAAATGACAGTAGCTGCCCTCGAGTAGTCAAGAGCTATCAATTGTTTTAGTAGGTGAGCACCCCGATCGGCTTCCCTCACCCCTTTCGTAGTATACCGAACTCTATACTTCGTCTCACAGGATATCTGCAGCACTGCGAAAGGCAGAGGCACGCAGGTCCAATCAGGATCATGCGCACTACAATTGGCAATTGTGCTCTGTATACGCGCCTCTAGTTCCTCAAATTGGCGGGGGTGACAGTATAGGAGCACAATTCTCCATTATAGTGCGCAGGGGCGAGAGGCACTTAGAAGCACAATTGCAAGAGCTCCTCTGCCTTTTGCAGTGTTGTGGGTAGCCTGTGAGACGAAGTATACAATCTTCGCCTCGGGCGTTCAACGCGCGTGCTGGCGCCATCTCCGCTTTTTCGAAGTTGAGGTCTGACACGAGAAAGCAGATTCCGCATACTGCGCCTTTCTTTGTCTCAAACCTAATTAATCACGACGCAGTGTGGAGGAAACAAAGATAAAAAAGCCTAGTGAAAAATATTCAGGAACAGTTCGGGCCGAATTATGCAATAATGTAACCACAAAACCCCTCACAAACCGAATCAACAATCCTGCTCCTGCCGGTTTATCTTGGCCGGAGAACATATCGAAGAATAGACGCAAGGTTGATGGGTCTGCTTGCTGCTGGTTCTGTGATTACATCGTTGCAGTAATGGGGATTATAACTGGCATTAGCCCATGTAGCATTAACCATTGTGATGCCACTGTGAATGGCATTAGCCACACTGGAGTGGCAGAAGACCCCTGAACGGCCGTCTCATTGGTGAAGTCCATTTTTCTGGGATATCGCTCTTGATTTGGAGGTAACAATAGGATATTGTAAGATACTGTTACCCACAAATCGATGGTACCAAACTATCGTTTCGATGCGCAGAGAGAAATTCGTTCAAAGGCTTGCCCCGACCTTCTACGCAGCACTTTAATCGGTCATATAAAACATATAAAATGCGCTTTTCTTTCGATAATTTAAGTAACGTTGAGAACATTTTAACGGAATGGTTTTATTTTCCGGTGCTCAATAACGCTTTGATATTAAAGTTTGTCCAGCGCTTCCTTTTAATAGTTAAAACATCCATGAAGATCAATATTACGCGCGTTTTTGGTAATAAACAACTATACAGTCCAAACCTCGTGAAGTTGAGTTCGTGGATGTATTGATGGTTATGGTTTAAACTTTCGATATGCAGAAAAACAAAAGATGTTTTTGATCAAGTTTCCGGAAATTGTCTTCAATTTCCGGGTATGATTCACATTATAGGCCTTAAGCCCAGGCCTTCTTTATGGTTATAGTTAACAGTCCACGCCCCATGAGACCAGCAGCGCGAATTACACCGCGAGCGTGCGTTTGTAAGCATTTACAATTAGAGATATTGTTTAGCACGGTTTCGTTTCATGGTTTAACGTACCAAGGTATGGGAAGCCCCGTACGGAGGGTTCGCGCGCGCGCGCGTGTATGTGTGTGTGTGTGTGTGGGGGGGGGGGGGGGGCGTATATGTTATAGCATCATTCGCTGGGATAAACAAGGTTGTTGCAACAAACGAATATTTTACATATATTTTATGCCACACTGCAAAGTGCATGCAGCTTCGCCTGCGTAAACCCTGTACCGGTGACGCGATTATCCAGACGTTGTTGACACACGCGCTCTCTTATGCTCCTAATGTAATAAAGTGAACAATAGAATCTATCATGCCTTAAGCTTTTTATACGAAATTTCCCTTTATAAAGTTTATTTGCTTTATAGTTCGCCTGTTTCTTGTCAATCTACTTAATGCGTGCGGTTTGCTTACAGACGAATACATATATCGTTGCACATTTTCGATCTTTACTGGTCTGACTAGCGCCTGGAAACGAATTAAGCTACTCGGCGAAGGCGATAGCAGCAAGCTTGCTCGTCTATCGTTGAACTGCAAACGTCTGCAGGATTCGGCATCCCGCAATGTAATGTCAGCACAAAACCATCTCAAAAGCGAAGTGTGCGAGTTGCGGGCTCGGCACGCACCAGAAATGCCTCCGAAGTGTTTCGTTAATTATTTGTCGGCAAGTTCCGCTCATCGCCTGTGCTGGAGTGCTCATTACAGCGGATCATGCCGAAGCCCACGTGTCTCAACAGACGCCGGCAGGCCGCTGTTATCGTCACCTGACGACAGTGGGGACTATCTGCACTAGCGCTGACGAACTTTGCCTTAGAGGTTCCCGCCAATCATCTTCCACCACAACGCTACCGGTCCCCTTCGTAACCAAGCCCTTCGACCGACACGGATTTCAGTGGCGGGCGCGGCGCTCATCAGACCATGTCTCCGAATTTGTTCGTCTTTGATTGTCTGCAGGTGAGAAGGGATTCCTCTTCTTTTAGATGAAATCAGTGGTCAGTTATTGTCGCGCTGTGTCCCCGCACACTGCTATTGCTTTTGATTGATTGTTGATATGTTTTTTGAACTTGGTACTAGCGGTGATATTGAGACAAACCCAGGCCCTACAACCCTTGATGAGAAACTTGAACAGATTTTAAAGACAATGAAATAGCCCCCCAAAGCTCTCAGTGATATTAAACGAGACCGAAAGGCTACTTAGAAAGGACTAAAAGAAGGGAAAGAGAATGGAAACGCTATAATGCAATTTGATGAGCGCCTCAGTAAGCTCTAATCATGCTTACCCAACTTTTCTGAAACAAAAACCTAGGTGGCTATTCTCACGATAGAAACCGGTATGCTTTCTGCAAATGTGAATGATTTCGGAAACCGGCAACGGGCGTAAAAATGTAATCATTTATGGATTACCTGAAAATGAAGAAGAGACATACAAGAAGAGACCTTTCGGAAACGGTAAAGCAGAAACTGTTCTCTGTTATCGGGGTTACCTCGAATAGCATAGAGCGCATGCAGCATCTTGGAAGAAAAAGGCCAGGAAATCATCGTCCAGTAATCTTTCGACTGTATGATTTTAATAGAAAACTGATATTCTACGAAACTGGTCAAATTATGAAGGTAAAAAAATTTCAGACAACGAGGACTTTTCTAAATGTGTGTCACATATTAGAAAGTGCCTTTCTGAAAATGCAAAAACCGAGAAGTTGAACAGAGCAAAAGTGCGTCTCGTACACGAAAAGCTTATTGTGGTTGGAATTATGCACTACTGGGATAACACGACTGCATCAGGAAAGTTATGCTAAGGACCTATAAAACGCGCACAATGCAAAAGGAAATATTAAATTTGCTTCTCAACCTAGACGAAAAAAAGTCTGCTGGTCCGGATGATATCCCAAACGCTTTTTGAAAAGACAGGGAGAATGGTGTTCATATTACCTCAGAGATATTCTCAACAAATCTCTGCAAATTGGAGAGGTTCCGAAAGGTTGGCAGCGTGCGAGAATCATACCCATACACAAGGGAGGCGCGAGAGATAAAACAAAATTACAGAGCGATATCCCTCATCAGCACATGCTGTAAAACTCTTGAACATGTATAATAAAAGCATCTGATTAATAAAAGATCTGTATAATAAAAGCATCAGACAGACATTATTTTATTTTATTTTATTTTATTTTAGGAAGGCTTTTTACCAGATTTTCTATCCTAAGCTGTTACTCAAGCTTAATATGACATTGCAGAATGATAGTATTGTTAAATAGATTGAACCTTGCCTGTATAGAAGGCAACAGTTTGTTTTCCTGAATGGTTCGTTCAGTACTTCTTAACAGGTTCGGTCCGGTGTTTCACATGGGTCGGTCATAGGACGTTTGCGCTTTTCTATCTATATAAGTGATATGAGTATAGGCTTTCACTCGGATGTAATGATGCGGCATTATGTAGGTGACACAATTACCTGTGCTAAAATAACATCCTCCGACGACCATGTTAGACCTAATGAACATTTCGATCATGTTTATCTTTAGTGCAAAAAGTGGAAAATGGATGTAAATAAAGAAACAAAAACAGTGTTTATGCAAGTGACACGAAAAAAGAATCCCCTGGTGTTCTATTGCAAATTTGATAATATTCATTTAAAGGAAAGAAAACAATACAATTACCTTGGTATTTATCTAACTAGTGACCTGAATTGATCTGCACAGGTCGACCATATTTGCAATAAAGCGAATTTTAAGCTCTATACATTGAGAACGAAACTATGTGGTGCGACGCCAGAAGTAAAGCTTTTTGCGTATAAAATGGCTGTGATGCCACTTTTCACATATGCAAGTCATGTCTGGCTACCTTATACCAAAAACAATATACAGAAATTAGAGCGGGTTCAGAATCGAGTGCTTAGATTTATTTATGACGCCTACATTAGAACGCGGTCTGTTACAGAACTCAGAAAAAAAGCTGAACTTGCTACTTTATATCACAGAATGAGATACAAGTTTCCTTTTTTTAAATCTTAACTCTATAGTGTGCATATTAAGAAACACATCACACCAGACGTTAATTTTGACCTACCAACAAAGCACGCGAAATGCATTACACCATTAATCTACAGAACCGATTGCTTCAAATATTCTTTTTTAGTTCAGTCAATAGACGAGTGGGACAAGCTGCCTAACGATATTGTCATTCTTACGAAACTTACCTTTGAAAAATGCTTTGACAAAGTACTTGTTAACGGTATGATGATTTCCTGTTGCGCTGTGTAATTTTATTCGGCTAACCAAGAGTAGCTATGTCACGCACTGGTTGAATTATGATTTGCTTCTTGTTCTATGATAATTAAGGCTGTTCACGTTTCTTGTAAAGTGGTGTTTTGTGCATGCAAGTAAAAATGGATTGCATAGGTTTATCGTTTCCTATTTTTTCATGTATGTAATATTGTTATTGTACATATCCTGCAACTCTTGTCTTGGCTCATGCTGAGAGTATGAATAAAAAAATACCGGCTAAAAGAAACTACAGCGGCATGAGACAATGTGGAAGCAGCCGGCTAGGCTCTACTCATTTCACAGACACATCGGTCCATATTGCGCTACAAGAAAAGAGATAATACTGTGCCACGGCGACACTCAGCGTGAGGAATCAAAGAGCATAAGATTGTTCTGCGCGATACAAGCAATGTGATAAAGTCGAATGGAAGCGCTTTTGTGAAGCAACTAAAAATCTCAAAGCGCCGTCATAACACTGCGGTGAACCAGTCATCGAGGACGGTCATTCGTGTGAGCCCAGGTGTGCGCTGTGCAAGGAAGCGCATCCCACAGGGGCAAAAGAGTGCAAGCAACGCCTAAGAAAACCGAGGAGTCCACGGACCAGAACGAAAGAGGAAACCGACAGCGCAGCAAAGGGCGATGGCGGCACGGGCGGACGCGGCCGGGCTCGGAAACGCTGGTTCAGCTCAGATGCTACTTCGCCATCCAGGTCCAGGTCGGCGTCGCGCTCCAGGTCCAGGTCGACGTCGCGCTCGAGATCAAGGACCAGGGAGCCACCAGAAACAAAAAAGGGGCAGCAGCAGAAGAAGATAAAAAAGGAGGAACAGAGTAAGTTGAGCTGGGCAGCGCAGCTTTTCTCTACTTCTCCCACTGTTCCAAAGAACACGAACGCGCAGGCACAATTCAGTGAAAACGCTAGTGGACAACTTAACGAAGTGCACGAACTGAGACAAACCCTTCAGACACTCAGGGCGGAAAATGCTGAACTGAGAGAGAACCTTAACGACCTTATAGAAGAGCTCAAAGCCCAGAGAACAGGGCAGACTGACACGAACGCGCGAACAGATGAAACTCAGCCAGCCACCATAGGGCGGCAAGAATTCGCAACTGCCATGGCAGCCATGAACAACTCACTAGCTAATCTTAGTAATCTCATTTCTAACATCCATGCAGAGGCGCAAAGAGATAGAGAACGCCTAGTACAATTCACGAGCATGAAATCCAGAGGCAAACCCTATGATAGGCCATTGACCGAGCATGGCGAGGCACCGTAAGAGCTCGGTCAAGTTGGAAACCCTTGAAATATGGCAATGGAACTGCCGCGGGATCAGCAAAAAGCGGGGTCTTCTTAAACAACATATCACAAATTGTACAGTACCGCCAGACATAATCGCCCTACAGGAAACCGGCTGCTCACCTACTCTCCCGGGTTACTCAGCATATGAGGGGCAGGGGGAAAGCAAGGTCGCCACGCTGGTTGCCAAAACTATCACCGCAATCAGACACGACATCGACGAAACGGACATTGACCACGTTGTTATCGAAGTCATTACCCAAAAGAGAAGCCAAGAAAGCATCTTCCTGCTTAACGTATACAGCCCGCCCAGCCAAAAGAACGCTAGCTTCAGCTACCTGCTGGGCAAGGCAGAACAAGCAGCAGGCAAGAGGGGTCTTCTCATCCTTGGGGACTTTAATGCCTGGCATATGTCAGAGAAACTCCGAAAGGCAAGGATCTAGCCAGAGAAGCTGATCGCAGAAGCCTCAGCCTAATCACAGATCACACCCAGCCAACGCGAGTGGGAAATAGCATCAACCGCGATTCGTGCCCAGACTTATCGTTCGTCAAAGGAATAAGGCAGGCAAGATGGGAAAACGACGGGGAGACGCTAGGCAGTGACCACTGCATCTTGCGCATCCAGATAGAAACTCTTCCAATCAGGAAAAATTATGGCCAAGCTAGACTCACGCAGTGGGAAGCCTATAGAAAAACCAGGGCGGAGTCCGAGGATACAGAGATCAAGGACATTAAGGATTGGGTAGAGGGTATCAAATCCGACTGGGAAAAAGTCACTAAGAAGGTCACTCTCACCAACAAAACGCCCAACGTGGATAAACATCTCTTACACCTCTGGGATGCTAGACGGGGGTTGCTAAAGAGATGGAAAAGGCAGAAGCACAACAGAAAGCTCAAGCTAAAGATCACCGAGGTCACAAAACAAGCCGAAGAATATGCGATGGAGCTCTCGAAACGGGACTGGGACCAGAAATGCAACGATCTAGAGGGGAATCTAGGTTTGGACAAGACTTGGGCATTGCTAAGGGCTCTCATAGACCCAACTAAGACCAAATGTGAAAACCATAAGACAATCCAAAGGATCGCGCACCAATTCCAAGGTACAGACCGGGAACTGCTAGAGAACATCAAGCAGCGATACATCGGTGACGAAACGGGCGCCGACTACAGCTCGCCATACACGGGAGAAGCAAATCCCACTCTTGACGAACCCATTACTATAGAAGAAGTCAGACACGCTGTTATGTCTGCCACAAAAAACACCACCCCAGGCAAGGATGGCATTACCAACGCCATGATTAGGAACTTGGACGAGAATTCAATCCACAGATTTACTGAATTCATCAACACACACTGGGAGCAGGGGACCATCCCGAAAGACTGGTCTCATGCGGAAATAGTAATGATTCCTAAATCCGAAAAAACTCCCAGCCTGGAAAATCTACGACCCATTTCATTGACGTCATGTTTGGGAAAGGTATACGAAAGAATTGTGCTTCAGAGGTTGCAGACCCACCTGGAGGACAATGACCTCATGCCGCACACTATGTTCGGATTCCGAAAACATCTATCAACACAGGACATCCTCCTGCAGATCAAGGAGGAGGTGCTTAACACGGTCCCGAAATACGGAGACAACATCTTGCTCGCGCTCGACCTCAAAGCGGCATTCGACAATGTCAGTCACAGGGCAGTGCTAGAAGGGCTCTGAAACTTAGATTGCGGGCAGAGAATACACAGCTACGTGAAAGCCTTCTTGAGTAACAGAACCGCCACCATTGAAATAGGCGGCATCAGGACAGACACCTTCCCGACCCCCAAAAAAGGAACACCGCAAGGCTCAGTGATATCCCCTATGCTCTTTAACATTGTTATGATCGGCTTAGCAAAAAAACTCGAAGAAATTGAAGGAGCCAGACATGCTATCTATGCTGATGACATCACGATCTGGGTGACCAGGGGATCCTTAGGAGAAAAGCAAGACTGTCTGCAGAGAGCAGCAGACGCTGTCAACGCATACGCTCGACATTGCGGCCTTGAATGTTCTCCGGAGAAATCTGAGGTGCTCAGAGTCCACAGAAGAGGGTACGATCTGCACAACTCCATAAACATCTACATAGGGGAAAAGAAGATCCCGGAAGTATCGCAAATAAAAATCCTAGGCATGCGGATACAAAGCAATTGCCATTTAGATCAAACAATCAGGCAGCTAGCAAGTACCACCGCGCAGATCACGCGAATGATAGCAAGAATCTCCAACAGAAGACGAGGCATGTCCGAGGAGGACACATGTAGGCTAGTACAGGCCCTCGTTGTAAGCCGAATTATATATGGCGTCCCCTACCAAATTCCGCTCGAACAGGAAAAAGAACAACTGGAGGCAATCCTGAGGAAAGCCTACAAATGCGCTCTTGGACTACCGGTCAACACCTCGACCGAAAAATTCAATAAACTGGGCATAAACAACAGAGTGCAAGAGCACATCGAGGCCCACCTTCTCGCGCAGAAAATAAGACTCATGCAGACGCAAACGGGAAGGAACACGCTAAATATACTGGGCATGAGAGATGCTTGCAGAGAAATAAACAGCACGGGCAGCATACCGAAAGAAATAAGAGAGATCATTAAGGTCAACCCGATTCCGAAAAACATGCATCCAAAAATACACAAGGCCAGAAGAGAGGCAAGATCCGAGGCACACGAAAGAAACCTCGCAGGGAAAAAAAACATATTGTACGTCGACGCGACCACATACAAAGAACAACGCGGAGCGGTAGCCAGTGTGGTTGATCACCAGCTTAAAGAAGTCAACTGCGCCTCGATCAAGAGCAACAACATTCTCGAGGCTGAGGAAGCGGCAATCGCTCTCGCTATCACCCACCAGGGTGGGGAGGCTACCACAAAAATAATTACGGACTCGCAAGAAGCATGCAGAAGGTATAGCAGCGGACGCATATCCACTGTGGCCATCCGCATACTCAAGGCAAGAAAAATCAGCTTTTCGAGATGCTTCATAACGTGGACACCAGGCCATGAGACTGTCAAAGGTAACCAACGTGCCGACGCCAATGCCCGAGCATACGCCAACCGGGGGGCGCACAACGACGGGGAACCGGACGCAGTCACTAGACGCTATGGAGCCATCCTTGAACATCAAAGAGTCTTAATTAGGATCTATCCACCTCCCCACGAAGACCTCAATAGAGAGCAGTCGGTTGCCTGGAGACAGCAACAGACTAACACATACCCCAATCTGAGTATACTCAGTAAAATCCACCCCACTACATATGAAAATAAATGCCCACTATGCGGAGAACCCCCTAAACTCTACCATGTTGCATGGGCCTGTCAAAAAATAGAGGTAGCACCAATAAACACCACACCAACACCGGAGCAGTGGGAGGCTGCGCTGTCCTGCTCGACGCCTGACGACCAGCTCAAGCTGATTGACAGAGCGCGCAAGACGGCAAAGGCCACTGGGGCCCTGGACTGAGGGCCCCACCAAGGCCGGGAGAATTCCCTTTGTGTAAATAAAGTTTTTCATTCATTCATTCAACCATACCATACTTCGCGGCATATTAGGTGCTCTTCAAAGGCACTGGCTTCTAACAAAATCGAGTCCCATATGGAATACTAGGCCGCATGTTTCGCCCTTGTACAACCGGTAATCCCATGAAAAAGAAACGTTTTGCACGGCTCCATGCTTGCGCAGAAGTTGCGTTTACTTTCGTGATTCTCAAACACTCAGTAGTTCTGTTAAATAACTCATCAAAAGAGTTTCAGTGAAGGACCGATGCAAAATATTACTCTAATCGCGATAGTAAGGAGCGTATTGCTCCTCCAATAGCTACAACCTGAAGCGGCATTTGTTGAAAACGCATTATGCTTACAACCTTTTCATTATAAGCCGTAAGACCTTTGCTGTCTCATCTCCTATAGCAGATATAAATGTAATCGGCCTGTGCTCTTTGCGCGCATATCAGTGAAATGTGAGACGTTATTTCAGCCTTTTTATCCATGTTCTGTTATAGTTTACTAACGATCGTTATTTATGCCGTTGTTAATTTCATGCCAGTTAAGTGATGTTAGGAAGATAGTGAGAGACCGGAAAGCGTGGCGTGACATGGTCCATAGGGTCACGAAGAGTCGGACACGACTGAACGACTGAACTGAACTGACTAATTCCGTGCCCACCAAATTGTAAAGTTTCCGAACGCTGTGAAGGGTACGTTTATGGAAAGACGGGAGCTTTTAAACGCTACAAGGATTTCTATGACAGTGTAGTCAAGGTCCTAAAATAAATGATAGCAGAAGGTGAAATCACTCACGTGCAATGTGTATATAAATGGATATTCTGGTTGACGGTAGCCTTCTTTCCCTCAAGTACCGATGCTATCATATAAGGCTTCATATGGTTGTTTCCGGATTTCACGCTGAATCGCCTTGCCGTCACCACCGTATGCTAGAGCATTCGTGTGCGTTCTGCTTGGTCGGCCAAAAAGAGCTCGTATTGTTGTCTTTTTACACATGCAGACTTCGACAAAAAGTTGTGCGTACTTCTTCCTATACACGCGTGACGGTTATTAGGCAGCCGTCCTCGCTTACAAGGCTGAGAAGACAATCTCAGCTCACCCTGTTTTGTCTGGTTTCCACTCCGTCAATTGTACCATGATGTTCGGCGCCACATGCTCCCATTTCCTCGTGCGCACCGATGGCCTCGAACCGCGTCCATCTGCTCGCGTCCATTTAGCTGCTGATGATCGCAAAGTTTTCCTGTAGGGATTTTGCGGCTACTACGGCTATGACTCTGATTAAAGCCGAGCAGTACTTACAAGAGACGTTCCTTCAAGCTTTCATCAGAAAAAGCTAATAGGTTTTTCCCAGCTACTTCAGTTATCGGTGACCATGCTGAAAAAACGTTGTATATATAGTGATTGGGATTCAGTATCGCTATATATATCTGTAGAATCAGCGCTTAAAAAAATTAAATATAGAGAAAAGGTCGTGTAGAGTTTACCTCTCCCTTTTTGCGGGTTAATGCACAGCGTTGATGTAACACAGAGGGAGTAAATTACGGCGACAAATGGTACAGAATAGCGCTAGGAATGTCTAGAGCATCATGCGTTGGGAGATAATTGTTTTCGAAGAGGTCGTATTTTAGGTCCTGTAACTAAACAATCAGAGCAAAAAAATTTTTTGCTGTGCTTGCTGACGTCATAAAGAAAATTAGTGATCAATTTAAAGCAACGCTACTCAATTAAGATCAGTTAATGTGCACTCAGCATCAGTGCGACTGCATTGTGGACTCCTGATTGCCCTGCTGAGTGTTCATTTGATAACGGTACCACAGTGAAAAATCCCGTACCGCGCCAAACCCGTTTTTACCGATCCTGTATTACCTGGTATAAAGTCGATCATAAAGGTGTGACCAATTCTGCAGGAAGATTAAACAGGTTTAACGGACATGTCCGGACGGTATGGACGCCAATCTGGACAGACCGGGCCAGTATGGTGCTAATACCGGACTGACAATGTCCAGTATGCATCTCAAACCAGACATCCCGGTTTGTTGTGGATCAGAACCCGAACAGACCGGTCCGGTATGGAGCTCATATGGCGGAAAGATCCCGTCCGGTTTAAATCAAAGCAGACGAACCCGTCATTTATGGAACTGATATCTGACAGAGTATTTTCGATTCTCAAATCAAGCTGGACCGATTGATGAAGTTCAACCAGAATGGCCATGCCGAAGCATGCCTGCGCGCTAAATAATGCCTAAAGCATGCGCAATATGCGTTGCAACTTTTCTGCCTATGTGGGCAGACGCTGTTTCACAAATGCCTCAGATATGTGCAGCCATCGAAGTGCGCACTGGCAAGAACATACGCGCGCGCATCGCATCTCTTTGAAGCGTGCAAATACATTCGCTGCAGTTTGCGCGATCTTGCGTTGCATGTTCATATCTGTGACTGAAGAAGAACCTTGAAGCGAAAGTGCAATGAAGAACGTGTCGTTTCGCTAGCGACAACGAGAATATGCGCGAATGTTAATGAACACATCGGTTACCATTGAAATATGAACAGATAGCCAAGTATTGGGCGACGCTTAATAGAATGTTTACATATGCAGAACGCTTAGTCGGAAATGTGTCTATTGACGTCGCTGCTCCGCTGACAGCAAGTGAAGCAAACATGCAATATCACAATTTTTATTGCGCTGGATGTTACTTGCGTTAGAAGACAATGATAAAGCATTTAGCACTTATAATTAAGAATATTCTGAGGCATGCTTTCCAGAAAGCGAAGCATTATAAAGATGCGGGACATTAATGGCCCCTCGTGATACCTAGGAAATTGATTTAGCGTGTTAAGGGGGAATCGGTGGATTGAAACCGCAAAAAACTACACCCTAGAAAAATGTACAAAGTGCGAAAGAGCATAGTTCACTACACAGACAGACATATCCCCATTAGAGGATGCTTATAAATGTTTTTTTTTTTTGTGATATGTGTACTGTGTCAAACACAGTCAATATAGGAAAAAAGGAGTCGTGGACACTGAGTGGAGTGCGTCGCTGTGTGCGTAAAGACGAAAGTTGTAATCTGAGCAATGTGCGCACAATGGATACGTTTTTTATCATTATTCAAATAAATTGTATTATTATATAGCTATGAATGTCCTTTACAGCTCGGCGACTGATTTTTCTCCACAAACGAGGGCCACCGACCGCGCAGAGAATTCAGCAATCAGAGCGCATGGTTTCATGTGGTTCAGCCATTACAATGATCCGGTATGCTTAATCTGGTACGAAACTGACGCAGGAATTTACAATAAGTAGCTTCTACTACGAACACATTTGAAACTTGAGTTCATGCTGGGGCCGTGTTAGGTAAACATAATTCGTCATGTGCTTGCGGGGATTGAGAAAAGAACAAAATAAGAAGATAGATACAGAAAAAGCACGTCTAGCCGTCGAATTCGATCCATTGGTTTCATAGAAAAGATCATTAGAGTTCAAGAACAAATGGCTTGTAGACATTTTACGGAAATTTATGTCCTTCGTAACAGAAAGTTTGTTCTTGAATATCTTGAAGCTAAAGCTTGACTACGCTTGGTAGAGCCAGTCTTTGCGTGGGCTTCAATTTGACCTTTATTTTACCTTCAAGAAGCAGGCGGACACTGTTTCTATGCGGTCAGGTGCCCACAGAAAAATGTTCGGTTCGCTGTTCGGTTCAGCGGTGAACTAAAAAATGTGGCAGGTAATATGTATTTCCTATAAACCAACAAAAAACGTCAGTGTGGGCTCGCCATTGACCTTCAAGGAGCCACAGGACAAATTGTGGCCATAAATATACTCTTCCTTCCTCTGCCCAACACATCCGACTGCTTCAAATGCAACTTTGAGGGCCACCTTGGTGTCGCACCGTGCGACACCAAGGTGGACACGTCGCGCTATCGTGCGATAGAAAAATCCATGATGTCTACTGACGGGTATAAACGAGGAGCGACCGCCCCTTGACCTTGAATCTTCGGGCAACTTTTGACCTTTAATCTTTCAAACTTGCAGCTGAGGAAGGGGATGGAAGGAGGTGGAGCATCTGTTTAATCCCGTGGGTGTTGTCACGTCGCACCATAACATGATACAAAGAGCTATCAGGTCAATCGATGGGTATAAACGAGGAGCGACCGTGCCTCGACCCACAGCCAGCCATGGATGTTAGTGGCGATCACGCTGCGCTTAGCACACTGTACCGATGCCAGTTAAATCAGGCTACGAAAGAATCATAGCAAGCGTAACAACGCATTGAAGCTTTTGCTAACAATGTTTAACTATATGCTAAACCTCTGCTATTTTTTTACTTCGGAGTCACTTTCGTGTGGAGCGTTTTGTAATGCACCATGAAACTAACGTTGCATTAGCACCGCTGCTGCACTGTTTGCAGTCACCACAATCGTTCATCACGGTCGCTCTCATGATGAATATAAATACGGCCACTGTAGGACAAAGGCCTTTCCCATATCCCTCCAATAACCCGATGCTGCGCCAGCTGCGTCCACCTAATCCTCGAAAACTGCGCAGTCTCATCCGTCTTAACTGTTTGCCATTCCGTGTTAAGGTCACATTTATTGAAATTCATTCTGTAATCCTTAGGTTATCGTGCCTTCGCAATGCATGGCCTGTGCATGCCCATTTCTTGTAGATTTCGAGCAGACAAGTTTGTTCCCTGAATCCATCTGCTTGTGTCCTATCTTCTAACGTTACATTTATCATCATTTTCTTTACATAGCTGTATGCGTTGCGTTGAATTCTAACTGAACATTTCTCTTTAGTCTCCCCGCTTCTGTCCCATAGGTGAAATTTCTCAAATGCCCTCTTCTGCATTGTGTAATAAAACACAGTGTAGAAGAGGGCCTTTAAGACCTTTTGGGCACTGTTAGATCAGTTGAAACTGGATCAGAAACCCGTTGGCTAAGGCACATTTTTCATCTACGAAGGACGCTGCGGCTCCCGCATTCCTATCTTTTCACCGGTTGTAAGGTCGCTGCTAAAGCTTGCCTCTCCTGTCAGGATCTCAGCGTTCACTGCTGAGGCCACTGTGTTTGTGGCGCGCACGCCTCGCGTCCGGCTGACGTCACCATTTTCTAAGCTAATGCAGGTTCGAGTCTGTCACGGTACGTCACTCCGCACAGGTACACGTGCCGCGAGACGAACAGGATTTCCTCTTGGCTGGATTTTCTTGTTTGAAATGTTCTTTTGGGGCAGCGCAGAGATCACGGAACTCCCATGATGTATTTCACCGAAGTGGCGGCGTACATCAGCGTGGTTGCATCATGAAAAAGCCAGCACTGTATCTTTGCAGGCTACATCGGACATTATCATAATTGAACGTTTGTGGAGGTGTATAACTTGCCGTGTAGTCAAGAGATGCTGGCTCTAGTGCAAGAAAAATCATTCAAGCTGCGTGCACTGGCATCTGTACTCGACGAATGTGCGGTACATGTCGCTTTAATCTACATTGCTTGATAAGTGCACTTCACAGCAGACAGTGCAAGAACCGGCAAGCCCAGCAGGTTTCTTTTCGGCAGAGCTTCCCGGGATGTGCACCGACATAACCACGCGGACCATATTGTCACTTTGTGCAAATGCCGTTGAGAACTAATTAGGAGGCTTGAAATTCACTAAAATTCAAGTGACCAACCGTTTCAACAAACTGTCATCTGTAACTGGAGCACTGACTCGATGCCGCGATTTGTTACCAACAAAACTTAAGTTACAAATATACAATGCGCTCTTCCTTGCTCACATAAGTTACTGTGGCATAGACTGTGTGATAACGGCGAAACCTAACATCACCAAACTACAGAACCTGCAGAAAAGGATTGCTAAAAACGTTGGAAATATAGATCATGTTTCTTCAACACAGACTGCATTAAAAAAAATACGGCATTGATAGACTTCAGTACTGGAATCGTTTTCGAATCTTACACTCAATTTATTTCTCCTCGAACGACTTTAAGAAATTTCTAACAGCTATTCCATGTTTAGTATCAAGCTAGGACCGCGCACATACTCGAAGCACTGGATTAGGGTTTATTCCAAGGTTCCGCAATAACTATAAATTTCAGACGTTGCAGTACAATTTGCCATATATCCTAAATAAATATCGTATGGCACAAATTCCCACTCTAAGTGATGTCCGATCACTTTTTCGCAGTATGGAATAGGCTTTTGTATTCACTTGGTTTCGTAGGTACTGTCTGTATATTCATGAAAAGTGGGTTCCAGATAATTTACACCATTTCATAATTGTCTGATACGCTGGAAATACTTTCATCTGCGAACTGTTCGTTGTGACTTTTTTTCTGTATGCACTGTTATGTCATTTCGTTTTTGTTTAGCACTGTTCTTTGTACTCTTTAACTCGATTATCGCTCTCAAATTCCAATTCTTACTTCCGCTTTGCTGTTTTCAGTTAGTTGTTGCACCGCCATCTGAAAAGCGATAGGGTTCCACGGCGATCGTCAAGCTGTTATAACAGCTTTTAAGTCGTGGAACCCATCTAGGATGTTTTCTGGGCAAATAAAGAATGAAATGAAAATGAAATAAACTCTTTATTAGGCTGACTTGCTCCCGAAAAAGATTGTAAAGCTTGCTAAAGATGCTAAGCAATCGGAGGCGACAATAGCAACAATCGTGCTCTCTGATCATCGAACAAAGAATTCCCGCTTCACTCGTCAGCGCTCAATTTAAAGGCGGCGAAGAATTCCATATCGATAAAACCGCGAATGGTAACTAGCATAACTTGAAACATTGTGGAAACACAAGCACGTGGCTGGAATCTTTCGAAATACAGCTCGAAGCATCTTCCGCAACAATGAAAATGATAGAGCAGCGTCGGGAGGAAACGATTATGTATTAAAGAATACATAATCAATACGCGCGCTACAACGACAGTGATAAGGCCACATGTCGGCGGCTGCTTAAACAACAACAAATAGAGCCTGAAGTGGTTCGAGGCAATGTGGACTGGTGCACTTTACACAAACTTAAACGCCGCAGCAGAGTTTATTCATTCATCGCGTGCGTTGCAAATCCCGACCGCTCTGCATAGGTGTGTTGCAGAATATAAATTCTTTACTAGAATATGCCATGTTTTTCAGGTAATAGTTGCCAAACAAAGGCCAACGCCGCAACCTACTGCTGATTTTTCCTCATTTCTTAATCACTCTGGAACTGTGATTCCGAGCAGCTGCACTTCGTAAGGTAGCACACAATCAGAAGTAGTTCGTTTTGTGCTGAGTGAAAGAAAAAGAAAGATGGAGCCGGAGTGCGACAAAAGGGGGACCTCGCTGCTGCCCTCAGCTTGTAACCAGATGATAATCTATTTCGCCACAGAAGCAGCGGTTCGATCGATAAGGACAGTGTTTTTAAATAATTCTAGAAATTTAGTTTCAGATGGTTGCATGGGTGATCAACTCTGTGCCCTCGTCGGCTCCTACATTCGCCTATGTGACTGCGCCGAGAGAAAAGTTTTTCGTTTAACCTCACCACGTAAACGTTTGCACCTGACTATGCAGTCCACTCATGGCTCAAAATTGAATCGATGGTAAAGACGACATCAAACACTGCTGATAGACTGAATACCTTTCGAATGATGATTTCACTGAAATGCGGTTGCGCACCCAAAAAAGACCGATACAGCTGAAACAATTCGTACCCTTACACTAGTACGGTTAACGTGTAGTTTGTATGGTTCTGCATAAAATATAGCAGGACAGCTAAATACTTATACGCTACTTATGGAACGTACTCCCCCCCCCCTCCCCCCTCCCCCCTTTTTATTTCTCTAGCGCACCGTCCTCAGTCCATGCCGATATCGTTTGACACTGATGACCACGATAAACATGAATATACACCCTCTCCATTACACTCAACCTTCCCCAAATCCCCGTGTACCAGAACTATAGAAAACAGTCTTAATTACTCTTAGGGAAACCGCGGTATCAGAGGGAAAGTATTTGACCGCCTTTATTAAAGTCGCGTTGGTGCGCCGTGAGTGTAAATTTCACCTCCCTCGCGTTCTTATACTGGTACGTAAAGCACTCAACGCAAAAACTCCGTTCGATGCAAGCCTGTATGTGTCAGTGTGAAGCGCGCATACCACTAATCGCAACCGACAATTTTAAATGAATAGAAGTTTATTTTCATTATATCAGCAACAGTATGTTTATGATACTAGAATCGAAAGGATAATATTTCTCAAGGTCACTTTGGCAAAGTCTCACGCTACCATAGAGTATCAGGCAAATGTGGCAAAACAGTTCAGCTTCAAGAAAGAAGAGAAAGGGCAATAAACACAGTAATCAAAAAATCAGTGGCCGCATAACGCATTTACAAGGAATATAGATCAGCACACTGCGGAGCTATATATATATATATATATAGAATTATGAGGATAAGATCAGTTAAGTGCATATTGGGCAGTGTTGTCAAATTCCAGACTCAATATTTAAATCTTGTTTTCGTTTTCTAAAAGCCGATAGTTGTACAACTTTGCAACAGGCAATGATTCTTATTTTGTGAATGGTTCTAGGGTATGCAGAGAGATTTCGTTTTATTTTCGTGTAATCATCATCACGACTTGACTGAAAGGTATCTCTGAAGATGCCCTAGCAGTTTTCACTGAAGAATGGTTTCCTCCAATCGATTATCGACCTCGTTCTATTTGCTGGATTTGGCGCTGGCACTGCACCTGCATCGAGTGGTTTCTACATGTTTATCTTATCTTGAGGCTGAACTGCTGATGAACGTTGCATTTCACGTATGTCTCAATTGCACAGACAAGCTCATCTGTAACCATAAAAGACCATCCTAATGACATCTTATTCATCACTTGTCGTATGCATTGACATCAAGAGGGCAGGTTATGTGAGGTTTTTGTAGGACATAGCAAAAATGAGCAATGGCTTAGAGGAGGCTCAGTATACACTAACCAACAATTCGACAATGGGTGAAGTTTCTCTGACGCTTCACTCAACCCACGCTAATTTTACTGTGTATTGTCACGCAAGAAGTAGACTTTGGAAGCATACATATTGTAAAGGGATGACGACGACAAAGTGCTGTACTCGCATGTGGAAGGTGGAGAACGACCAAGTGTGTGTGATTCGTGCTGGGCGCCGCTCGCATGAAGTTGTTCGTCTGGTCAGCTACCCCTTTGTAAATATCTGCAAATACATCCGTGTATCTACGTTACATTATTTTACTGAGATTTATCAAGTTTTGTTATCGGTGAAGGTATGTATGATTTACCGGTTTTCAAGTGCTGGTGTGTGGAAAATGTTTTGATTAGTTGCTTTTTTTTTCAGTTCCTGCAGATCTACGTTCGGTTGTTTTCTTTGTTCTAGCAATGAGCTATTTTGCACTTTATTGTCCTTGATTCTTTCTAGGCAATCAGGGAACCCACTTGATTTAGTTGGAAAGTATTTACGTCGGTTGACTATTCTGTTGTTACCACTGGTTACTGCTTTCTATTACGACTTCCTTATAAAACATAGAGCATTTGCCGTTTCAAATCTTCCTAGTAATACCTCCTGATATTGGTGCACTCTTTTTAAATGGTCAAAGGAATATCCGCAATGCTTGTTTAACTGTTCTAATAACTTTTACTCTACCAGCTACCCCATCATACATCTTAAGTTTTGTAGCGTGTATTTATTACAAAACTCATTTCATAGAAAAAAACAATTTCGCTTCATTGCGTCTGCCCCTCCATATGTAAACCGTTGAAAGGAATTAAATGCAGTCCCTGAAAAGTTTTATGCCCCCCCCCCCCCCCCCCTGCAACTTCCCGCATTGGGCGGCGCATGGAGATCCAAGAGCGCTCTGCTGCATTTGCGAGGGAGAAAAGCGACGGCTAACCACCACATAGTGTGCACATCGCCCCCTTGGCGCTCCCCTATTTCGTCTGCAGATCGAAAACATCACATTATGAACTGCTTCTTCCTTCAAACCTTTCTTTGCATATTATATCTGATTTCTATACCTCCTCCAAAACAAAAATTATACCTTTTGGTTACTAGCAATTATTCATTCCCAGCAACAAGGCTAAGACCGTTACTGCGCAACCGGTCTCCTCAGTCGGCCGCAGCAAACGAAGAATTATTCTCATGCACAAGCATGGAAGACGTTTTCGTTCTCCATGTGTACAATTTTCACAGGACTGGCCTGTGTTCAACCAGTGCTGGCTAGGCTAAGTAGACATTTTGCGCCATCTGTCCTCTAACGCAGCAGGATGATCCACCTCATTTCTACTTTTGAACACAGGATGGCGACGTAATCGAAGCGCCGGCTCCTGTAGCCCTTTTGCTGCTGCTGGTGGTGGCGGAAAAGTCTATTCAGATTCATCACGAAGGGGATTCGGTAAAGAGGACGTTGATGATGATGATGATGGGTTTTAATGGCGCAAGGGTGACTCAGGCCAAAGAGCGCCAAACTCAAGGTTAACGGTGTACTCAAGTTTATGTAATAGTATAGTTGTGATGTTTCATGAAGGGATAAAAAACAGTGGTGTATAGGGCATAAAAATGCATTCGCTCTGTACTATCGCTAAAAACAATGGTGTATAGGCCCTAAAATTTATTTGCGATGTATAATGGGCTGGAAAAAGATCTCATCCGTCCTTTCAAGGAGGAGTGAGCTGAGACCCACGTCGATAAGAAATTTCATGTAAAAAGCCTACTTGTGATAAAAATTTAAGCGCCTGTTTTAAAGGAAACATTGGGTTGGCACCAATAAAAATGGATGGATGTGCAGGTATTTGATGAGTGTACAAGGACGGAAAATGACGTCTCCTTTCTGGTTCTAGTTGTGCACATATAATTAAAACATGAATGACAGTAAGCCGATCACCACATCTCGAACAGTGTGGTGCAGGAGAGTTAGTTAAAATATATGTATGTGTGTGTATGTGTGACCAATTCTCAGCCTGCACAGAGCTACTTCTTTAAATCTGTCTTGTTTTTCTGTGGTGTACCTGCCTATCCTGGGCTTTATTGCGTGTAGTTTATTTTCCGTTGCTGCGTCCCATTCCTCTTGCCATTGTTGTCGAATCATGTTTTTGATGTGTGGCTTGAGGTGCTGATATATGTTGACAATGTCTGTAGTGCTTCGAAGGGCAGCTGATGCAGCAAGCCTATCAGCTGCCTCGTTACCTGATATACAGAGGTGTGCTGACACCCAACACAGTGTAACTTTAAGTTCTAGTTTATGGGCAGACATAGGGGTGTTATAAAGAGAATTCAGGACTGGGTTCTTATTATGCCACTTCCAAAAGGATAGGGACGTTAAAACACTGAGGGAGTCTGTATACATGATCGATGTCTGTATTTTATTTTCTATAATATTTCTCATCGCTAGCAGGATTCCATGGCATTCAGTGGTAAATTTACTTGTGTGTCTGTTCAGTGTTTTTGAAAGTGAAAATTGCGGTCCATGTGCTGCACAGTACACTTGGGCAGACTTTGAAGCATCACTGTAATATTCATCACAAGCGTACTTCGCCTGAAGTGACATGAAGTGCTGCTGTATGGCAATAGGGGATGCGTGCTTCCCCACTTCAAGAAACGACAGGTCACAATTAACACCGTGCATTTCCCAAGGAGCAATTAGGTCTTTTATGGAAGTTGTATGAAGACTGGTAACCGGAACGTCGAGATATTCAACATGCGTGGCAACTCTGATTGGATACGATGGTGTTAGAGATGTTTTTTTTTCTTGAGAAAAGTGCTGTGCCAGTTTTGTCAAGCAGGAGCCGGCGACATGGATGGTCCAGTTGGCATAGTATCTTCATAGCATAAGTTAGAGAAGTAAATTGTCTCCTTCGTTGCAGTGACCATCGGTTCGCCTCGACATAAAGGCTAGCAATTGGGCTAGTTCGAAAAGCGACCGTAGCGAGGCGAAGGCCGAGGTGGTGCACGGGATCTAGCAATTTTCGCGCAGAGGATGATGTTGACCCATAGACCATCGAGCAATAGTCAAATCGTGTTAGAACTACACTATTCAGAAGGTTCAGAAGGCAGTCGCGGTCTGTGCTCCATGACCGGTGAGAGAGAATTTTTAGCAGATTCATTGCTTTCAGACACTTCAGTCGCAACTGTTTTATGTGGGCAATGAAGGAAAGTTTTTCGTCAACAACTACGCCAAAAAAATTATGTTCCTTATTAAAGGCAAGGGTCTGACCATTCAGTGTAATGTTGGGGTCAGGCCTGATGCCACGCTACTTAGAGAAAAGTACACAAACACTCTATTGAGAGTTAAATTTAAACCCATTGTCATCAGCCCACCTGGAAAATTTGTTTACACCTAGCTAAATCTGTTGTTCACAGATAGCCAAGTTGCAAGATTTGAAGCTTATCTGGACGTCATCACCATATACAGAGCAAGAAATAGTTTTTGGCAGCACGCTTTTTAAATAGTTCATTTTGATTATGAAAAGTGTGCAACTGAGAACACCACTTTGAGGGACACCATTTTCCTGCATGCCTACTTGAATATGCATTGCCAACACGAACTTTGAAGGTCCGTTCAGACAAGTAACTTTGTATTGTATTCAACATGATCCCTGTGATGCCAAGAGTGAAGAGGTCGCGGATGATACCATAGCGCCAAGTGATATCATATGCTTTTTCAAGATCGAAAAAGACAGATAAACTATGTTGTTTATGTACAAAAGCATCCCTTGCATAAGACTCAAAGGCAATGAGCTGATCAGCTGTTGTCCGCCCAGCTCTAAAACCAGCTCGGTTTTCATGAAGAAGACCATTGTATTCAAGGAAATGGAGAAGGCGACGATTTACCATTTTCTCAAAACGATTGCATAAACAGCTGGTTAGTGCGACAGGCCGATAACTAGCAGCAAGTGTGGGCTCTTTTTCGGGTTTTAATATTGGGATGATGATCGCTTCCCTCCATGCTTTAGGTAAGCGTGCTGTAGCCCATACTTTATTATATAGGCAGAGTAGGGTTTCAAGAGGGTCCACATGCAGGTGCCTGAGCATTCCATATATGATCCTGTCAGGACCTGGTGCTGTGTTACCACATGTGTCTAGTGCAATCTTCAGCTCTTGCATGGTGAATGGGCTATTGTATCCTCTTGTGGATGGTCTTTTATCATGTATGTGCTTCCTCTCATCCTCTTGCCTTGTGCCGCAAAAAGGAATTTGTATAGTGTGCTGAGCTGAATATGTATTCAAAGTGTTGCCCTAGTGTGTCTGCTTGATGTTCGAGAGAGTCACCACTGCTGACAAGGGGCTTTGGGATTGTGCTATATCCTTTGAGTGCTCTTATCCTGTTGTGAACTTTGTGCGCATCAGAATAAAGTTCACAGAAGAAAGGAATGATGATCAGCTTTCTCGCTTGGAGATGCGTCGAACACGCCTGCCATTTGCCTTTGCACGCTTAAAGGCTATTAGTTTTCCGGCTGTGGGGTATCGGTGTAGTTTCGACCATGCATTGCTTTACGTTTCACGAGCAGTCTTACATTCTGCATTCCACCAGGGTCTTTGTTTATTTCGTGGCTTACTTGACGTCTGTGGAATGTATTTTTCTGCTGCCTCTATAATGTGCAGCGTGATCAAGCGCTGAGTTTCATCAACGCCTAAGTCAGTAACTGATGAACAAGCCAATGATGAGTGTTCCCTGATCATCTCCCAGTTGGCTGCATATTTTTAAACTTTCTAGGATTAGACGCATTTTAATTTTTATTACCTGTATACTTTACAGAGATCGGAAAATGGTCACTTCCATATAGATTGTTAATTACAACCCACTCTGTAGCTGCTAAGACACCTCTTGCTCTTTCAAGCAAAGAGGTGTCTTATTTAAGTGATTTTTTGTGTGCGGCAGGTGAACCCAGGGGTTGTTTCAAGTGACTGTTTCGTTTTCTTCATGTTTGTTTTTTCTGGGCCTTGGAGTAAAGGGCTTAGGCATAGTTGTGAGTCAGCGCTTGTACTATTTCTTTTCGTGTTCGCGCTGTTTATATTAATAATGTTGTAGTATGTTGGCTCTTTTGAGTTAAGTAGGCATGATCCAGAGGACAATAAGAATTTTTGATTGGCACACCTCGGGAGTATGTTCTTGTACACCCCCATAATGGATGGTGTACATTAAAGTCTCCGACCAGCAGCCATGGTTCTGGAAGTTGATCAATTAGCTTTTCAAAACTTTAGCTACATAACCTATAATCTGGAGGAATGTACAGAGAACACACTATTGTTATTTTACCAAAAACTAAGGCTCGTGTTGCCACTGCCTCTAGGTCTGTATTAAGTGAGATGCTTCGGCTTGGGATTGATTTTTGAGTTACAATGGCAACACTGCAAGAGGGGCGAGTGCCTATCCTTCCTGAATACGGGACACTGCTTGAGGAAACTTGTGTCTGCTGGTTTTAAGTGGGTTTCTTGCAGACAAAATGTGTTTGGTTGGTGCTCGGCAAGGATTTCATATACATCATCCAGATTGTTTAGTAGTCCCCGACAGTTCCAATAAACGATACTCTCAGTAGCCATTTTTGTAAGTGCGGGATGTGGATGAGACAGTGGGTTTAAGACTCGTTGCCTTTATCAGGTGGCTTAACTGGCGTATGGTTTTTCAATTTGAAGCGGTCCGGCAGGCACCGCCTGTCGTTGGCGGACTCCCTAGACGCCACTGACGCTGCGGAGTCCACGCTCACCTCCATCGCCTCTGGTGAATGCATGGAGGCAGGAGGTTTTTCCAGAGGCACCAAGTTCCGTCAGATGTCTTTGGTGTTCCGGACGTCTGGGAGAAATTGACCTCCGGGATTGCAAAGATTGGGGCAGCCGATGGCTGCTTATTGAGGAGCCGTGGTGGGAACACGTCAGCAGCATTGCACTGCGTGCCCACCGTTACTAGACGCGGCCTGGCCCCTTTACGGGCTGCGTCAGCGTAAGGAGCAGAGGAGAGAACTCTATGTTTCTTCCGGCCTCTCGGTATGATATATTCTCGGTTACCTTCAGATTCATCACTTCCTTTTCGGCCTGAAAGGCCACACAGGACCGTGAGTATGCAGGGTGTGTGCCCTCACAGTTCACACATTTGCAGTCAGTTGCATTGCGATTATCAGTTGCATAGTCATTTGCGCTGCATTTTGCACAGGTAAAGCGTCCTCGGAATGTCTGGCTACCATGCCCGTACCGCTGACACTTGAAGCACCTGCGGGGGCTTGGTATGTACGGGCTAACTTTGCGTCGGATGAATTCCACATTGATGAATTCAGGAAGTGTGCCCTGGTTGAAAGTGAGAACAATATGTTTCGTTTTTATTTCTTCATTCTATCGCCTGATTGTTATTCTTCGTACTGCCGTTACACCTTCGTTCTGTAGGCCCTCAAGGAGATCTGATTCTGTTTCATTTAAGAGGTCTCGCTCAGAAACCACTCCCTGGCAGCTGTTAAGACTGCGGTGGGGCGATACCTGAACGTCAAGGTGAGCAAATGTCTTTGTTATGAGGAGTTTGTCAGACTGGCTTTTGTCAGATACCTCTATTAGCAAGTCACCAGATTCTAATTTTTCCGCTTTTTAGTTAGCCCCAATGATGGCCTTTAGCGAGCTGGCTATCAGAAAAACTGATAGCTCATTTACAGGTTTAGACTCTGATAATGAACGCAGGACAAGAAACTTTCGGAAGTTCTCAGTTGGTGCCGTGATTTTTTGTGTCACTTCGGTGCAACTTTTTTTCGGAGGTCGATCAAGTTTTTTTGATGATTGTTTTTCCATGCATTATGGGTGGTCTAAGGGTTCCTAATATTCTGTCGCCTCTGTTTCACCCTTATATGCAGAGGAAGGTGCCGGAGCCCCTCACCTGGTAGACAGGTTGGGAGCCCGTCGGCCGAGGCTTTACCACGTCCTCGACCGCCACCGTTCACCGCTTCTTCCCTCCACCTTTCAACCTATCGCCACGGTACGGATTACAGCTTCGGTATGGGGGCTCAGGGTCCGTGGCGGCGCCAAGCACCAACACCTCATTACACAAGGTGCCCCTGCGGGGAGTAAATAGGACGTTGACTTAGGATTTTCGCGTCATTGGTGACGGAGCTGTTAAAAGGAAAACGGGATCGGAGGCAGCCCGAGGAGTTGGCATTGCTATATAAGTTAATAGGAACCGAAAATTGGGCTAGTTGGTGGGGGTTCATACTTGGCAGTGCGAAAAAAAATAGGACCATAGCGAATGAGGAGGCACAACACGGGCGCTAGCTATTAACTAAACTTTTTATTACAGAGAGAAAGGTTTATAGACGCACTAAACCAGAAAACAGAGAAAAGGAAAGACTACCCTAACTTCCACACCACCGATGGAAGCCACTTTAAAATCAAACCTACATGGTCTTTAAAACGAACAAAAACTAAATAAAACAAAAAAGGAACGCAATGCATCAGAACAACCCCCTGTACCGTGCAGTCGTACTGAAGGAGCTACGTAAAAAAGCTATCTCCTTTTCAAGCGCGTTAACCAAAGGTGATCTGACTCACGCGTCTGCTTCTTTTTTGATCAGGTAAGTTTCCACCAGCTCACAACATATATGTTCACTGTGATTAAGCAAGATACTTGTTTTATCCAGCAAAGGTAACCAATATTTGCACCCTCTAAAGTGCAATGCGAAGGTGGAGGACACAGCACCATTCAACAACCGACGGTGTTACGCCACACGTTCATTGATTTATCGGCCAGTGTGATCGATAGTTCTTGCCACATGAAAGCGGAACCTGATACACTACGCCTGTATCATAGTCTATAAGCCTCTTTCTGAGGGCTATCGTACATCCTTTCCTTTCACTATCACCACCGTGCTCAGGCGTGTTGCGCACAGCACTGCACACACCACCCATCTTATTCTTCGCTGTGAAAACAACGTTAATTCAGTACCGCCCCCCCCCCCCCCACCCTTTTTCAGGCGATGTGAAATATAGTGGACGTAAGGTATTCCCTACATACGGATACTCGAACTTTCCTCAGACCTTTCCGTCTTAAACGAGATCCTGCAAGTTGCGCGTCCACAATCTCGTACTACAACATTTGCGGCGTAATTCTTTCCTCGCTCAGCCGTAGACTGGAATGGCCTTCCACACGACATTGCTGGAATCACCTGCCCATCCACATTTTATGATTGCATAATTGCCATATTCAACCAATAATATGTTTACTTTGTATATAATCTTCATGCGCGTACCACCCCTTATGTTTATTTTGTATATAATCTTCATACATGTACCCACCCCTTATGTAGTACCCCCGAACCGGGGGACTTTAAGGTAATAAAGTAATGGTGATGATGGCGATGAGCTGAGACAAGGTCTGATCAGGAAAACTAGCTTCCTTAAGCTTGTGCAATTGCACCAGGAAGCTAGGAAAGGCCGTGTGCCCCAGCCGCCTCCTCTGACAAGCCCATGATCACGCCGATGAAGTCTAGAGCGGAATTGAGCCGCCAGATCTGTGTAATCATGGTTTGTTTTGTGGGAGCAAACCATTTGTTGTTTATATGGCAAGGTAGAGGTACGACATATATATGGGGGTGGGTACATGTTAGTTTCTACTAACCTCCAGGTTACGTCTTGATTCCTAGGCACGGGTTTCTGGGCCAGGGGGTTCTTATTACATTTACCACCCTTGTTTCGGCTAGCAGGCGCGGCTGCACCCGGCAACGGAGTAATGATTCACAGTTGCGACATTTTCAACAAATCAGCGCTGTGGAAACCTCACTTGTTGGGAAATGATTTGTACAAATGATTATCAAAGCGCTGTGCATTGAGAGACTTGTCGCCCCCGGCGCTTACGAGGTTAGAATAAACAGCGTGAAGGACGAGGACAAAGTACAGAAAGACACAAACACAGAATTGACTGACAACTGATCTTACTTGCATATACTTGCACACTTTTTTTATTTATTTCAAATACTTTCCGGGCCGAAGGCATTACAGAAAGGAGTGGTACACAAAAAAGAAAAAATATATATACAGTGCATAGTTATACTGTGAGGCTATGGGCGAGGACTTAAGGCAGAGAAAAGGTTGGGTTGAAATGGGGCGAGGCATCCGGCATTGAACAGGGCTCAGGTAATGGAGACAAACTTTATTAACGAGGCATGTTGCCCCACTACTCAGCTTCACGTCTCCACGCCGAAGCACGCGTTCAATTAACTCTCGCACACACACACCATACTAGGCTTGGCCACTTGGCCTCGGTGGAGCTGTAAGCGGTAGATGGCGCCAGTGGTGAGTCGCTCACATCCGGCCCCTCTCAGTTAGACCAAGTCCATTTGGTCAAGCAACGAAATGTGCCGTGAGGCGCTCCCTGGGAGAGGGAGTATTCTTTCAAGCACTCGGGAGGCCGATGTTGTCCAAATGGCATGCGGGTGCACATGAAAGTACCATGGTGGGTAATAATGCAGATTTTGCTCTGTCTTCTTCCTGGACACGAACGTGCCAGTATGCAAAGTTGAGGTCAAGGCAGGCAAAGTACAACGAGCCAGCAATTTCATCCATGATGTCATTCGCATGTGGAAGGGGCTGAACAACAGTCACTGTCATCTTGTTTAGAGGCACATAGTTAACACAGAGGCGCTTCTTAGTACCTCTGCTAACAACCAATGCAGGGAATGCCCAACGTCTTTTGGCTGGGAGAATGATGCCTTGGCGAAGAAGTGTGCTTGTTTGATCGTCTAGGAAACGACGATCTGCAGCTGAATAGCAGTAAGGGGATCGACTGTACGACATGGCATCAGGAAGAAGGTCAATGGCATGTTCCACACTGTAAGGCCGCATTGAAAAGCGACTCGCGCGTGGAGTCAAGCTGGCGGTCGAACCCCCCACGCGCCGAGGCCAAGGAGCGAGCGCTGTTGTTTTTTTCTCCTTTTCTTCCCTTTTCTTGGGCGCGGGCTCGCGGGGCGCGCGGGAGGCTTGGTTTGTTTCGCCCCTTTGCCCCGTGGCGTCGCCAAGAAGCGAACGACAGACGCATCCAATTATCAGCCGGGAACAACAGTGGCACGCTTCTGCGAACCACTTTACGGCCAGCTCGTCCAGCAATCTCAGCGATCTCCCGCCGTGGCGCCAAGCATGGGTGCAGGAAGACGCCGTTAATGAAGCTTTTTGCACTGCCACAAGCGCTCACTAAATGGCCTGCAGAAGGCGACAATGGGCGCGGCACTTAGCCCCCCCGCAGCGGCTCATCGGGTGCGAGCAACGACGACGCTACAGTTCTCTGGGACGGTGCTGCCCCCCCCTTTCCCTCTTTTCTCGAACGGGATGTAAAGAATTTATAAAGAAAGAGAAGAAATACCGAGATCTTGCTCCCGAAAGAGCAGCCAGCAAAAGTCAGCGCGTTCCTAGGTATAGGCATGGTCCACTCTCCCGGAACGACCGGGGAACGCGCGATTGGTAACAAGGGTCGGCGTGGCACCCCGCTGTCGTGACGCTGGGACTACGTCGACCCGGCCTTCACTTGGTAGCGTGCAGAGACTCGGGGTTGATGAAGGATTGAATCTTCGAAGTTGGTACAATACATACAAGCAGGTTTAATGGCACTTTGGGAAAACTTATTTACAAGATTATTTACACGAAAAAGAAGGGTACATCAGCAAAATGGCAAGCGTTAAGAGTTCATAGCGAGAAGCGACTGGATGAGCCGTTTACCCAGGGCTCAGAGCCCTTTTTTCGGGCTCTGCACTGTCCTTAAAACCCCCTATGTCCAGCCCCCCCTCTGAAGATGCTGACCAATCAGTTCCAGGGCACGCCCCTCAGATATCGGCATCCAATCGAACACATCACTGCACTGATGGTCTGAGGCACTGAGTGGTCCGGAGTTAATTCGTTGGGCGTGATCACTTGTTGGCGGGAAAAGCTTGGGAACGGCGAGGAGAGGAGGTACATTTCTATTCTTCAGCAAAGAATCCATAGGCTGGTTCTGACAAGTGGGTTTCCTTCTCAGAAACCCAAGCGCACGTGCGCGCCACATAATGATCCCAGCATTGTCCCTTTCCGACAATTGCAAATCTTTCCTGCATTCCTGGGAAATCACTTAATGGCTGTATGCGTCATGCTCCTTTCTTGTCCTGCAAGTCAGCGGACATGTCACTCTGTCGTCTCCTTTGGACAGTAGGCATTCCTCACTGGACGATAGGGCTTCTCGACTGGAAGGGTGAACAAAAGAAAGAAAGCACTTCCGGCTATTTCCCGCAGGGCGATATTCCTTTGTATTTTTCTAGACGTTCTCTTGACAGGGTCAATTTGGCATTTGCAGGGTTTTCACAAGGCAAAACAGGCTTACACAAAGGATTTATGGAAACAGGCTCACTTAGAGCCTTTGTACCAACAGCACATATCCACAGCACTTATCCAGGCCCACAGGCGAACAATAGAGCGCGCAAATGCGGATGATGCACGGTCGTAACAGCCTCCTCCCCCGCCAAAAGAGTCTCGGAGGGCAGCAGTCGCAGCTGCTGCATGAAAAGACGACTTAATGGCCTGCACATGAACGCTTGAAACTCGCTGTTGCTTGTCGCGTTGTCTTGATTGTCGTAGGCCAAATTGCTTGAGCTGTCTGAAACTCAACCACATGTCGAAGCAAGCACTCGGCTCCCGTCTGAAGAGACCAGGTTAAAAGAAAACTGCCATTGTTGTTCGAGAAAAGCCCACTCTCAAGACGTTCAGGACCCACGTATTCCTAGAATACCAAATGTGCTGCTTTACATAGTCACACATGTACAAGTGCACGAGAAAAAAAAAAAAAAACCTGATTATCAATTTGGATACATGGTGAGGAACACCTCGGACCGCTTAGAAACAGCGGCTAAGCGCGTCCGCATTCCCATTTAACTTCCCCTTTTTGTATCTTATTTCAAAATTGTACTGCTGTAAAATCAAGCTCCACCTCAGAAGGCGACTGTTTTTCGATGTCGCAGTTTGCAGCCAAGCCAGGGGACAATGGTCCATCTTTACAGTGAATTTGGTCCCTCCAAGATAGCACTGCAATTTTTGAATGGCCCATACAATGCAAGCGCACTCTTTCTATGACGCGCAATAAGCCCTCTCTCTAGAACTCAGTTTTCTGCTCAGGTAGAGCACCGGGTGCTCATTACCGTTGTCATCTCTCTGGCAGAGAACAGCACCTAGCCCTCGATCACTGGCATCACACTGGACTGTGAATTCTCGGTCATAGTCTGGAGCTCGCAATACCGGACGGCTAATCAGCACAGCCTTCAGGTTTACGAAGGAGGCTTCCTTTTGTTCGTCCCAGACTACATTTGTCGGTTCTGTCTTGCGGAGAGCGTCGGTCAGAGGGCTGGCCAAAGCTGAATAGTTAGGGATGTAGTGATTGTAGTACCAGTCAGACCCAGGAATGCTCGAATTTCCGTCTTCGTGCTCGGCCGCGGGTAGTCTGCTACCGCAGAAATCTTAATCTCGCTGGGTTTCCTGAAACCTTGACCTACATTGTGACCCAAGTAGTCCACAGTCGCCCTTGCCAGGCAACATTTCTCGGCCTTTACGGTTAGTCCAGCTTGACGCAAAAGGCTCAGTACAGCTCTTAGATGTACCATATGGTCCGCCCATGAGTCGGAAAAAACCGCAATGTCATCTAGATAAGGCACCGCGAATGTTTCACACCCCTTTAAAACCCTATCCATGAGTCGGGAAAAACAAAATGGAGCATTTTTGAGCCCGAAACTCATCATTGTTGGCTGGTAGCTGCCCGTCGGAGTGACGCAAGCCGCGTATCTGCTGGCGCGTTCAGTGAGCGGTACTTGCCAGTATCCTCGAGTAAGGTCCAGCGTAGTCACATATGCCGCTCTACTGACCTGTTCTACTCTCTCCTCAATATTCGGAATAGGATACACCTGATCCCTGGTGAGAGAATTTAGCTTTCGGTAGTCTACCACAGGCCTAGGGTCTTTACCTGGAGCTTCTACTAAGATCATAGGCGAAGCATAATCGCTTTCCGAGGGTTTTATTACTCCCAATTCCAGCATGCGAGTTACTTCCCTATCCAGAATTTCTCTTTGCCTTGGAGAAAATCGGTAGCACCTTGATCGCACTGGCACGTCTGAAGTCAGCTCAATATCGTGCTCAGTCAAATCAGTCCTGCCTGGCCTGTCCACGAAGCAGGCCTCAAACTCTGTTATTATTTCGCCCAGATCGGACAGCTGGGATTTCTTTAGTTCTCCTCTCTGCTCCGTCTTTCTGAGAAGCTCCTGAGCGTTGCTTCCTTTTCCGCTGAGGCAAATCAAGTTGTCCCCCATCTCCTCGGGAAGGTTTAACGTTAGATTTACCACGGCTTCCCTCTGCACATAAGGCTTCATAAGATTGCAATGATAAATGCGCACTTCTTTACGCCTACCGGGAATTTTCACTGCGTAGTTAGTGTTAGAAAGCTTTGCAACGACTTCAGCCGGTCCTTCCCACTGTACTTCGAGCTTATTCTGCCTTAAACTTCTCAGCAACATCACCGGGTCCCCGATACAAAACGTCCTTTGACGGGCTGACTTATCATAGTACACTTTGGAACGAGCCTGGGCTGACTTCATGCTGGCCTCAACGAGTTCCTTAGTGTTATGTAAGCGATTCAAGAGGTTCAGAATGAATTCTACTACTGTTGGGTCTTCTCCGCGCCCCTCCCAGGCTTCGCGCACCATTCGCAAAGGTGAGCGCAGTGACCTTCCGTACACCAACTCGGCTGGGCTAAATCCAGTGGATTCGTGCGGCACTGACCGCAAAGCGAAAAGTGCTGCAGGCAGGCAGGTATCCCATTCGTGCTTGTTTTCATAGCACAGTCCCCTCAGGACTCGTTTGAGAACAGAGTGCCATCTTTCTACGCTGTTGCTCTGCGGATGATGGATCGAGCTATGCACTACCTTAATGCCGCATCGCTCAAGAAATGAGGTGGTGAGGACACTCGTGAAAACGCTACCCTGATCACTTTGGACCTCGGAAGGGCATCCAACTCGTGCAAACACTGACAGCAGCGAATCCACTACACTCTCGGACGTCACCTCGCGCAGCGGAACAGCCTCTGGAAACTTTGTGGCTGGGCATAACATAGTGAGGATATAACGGTACCCTGACTCTGTCACAGGAAGTGGCCCAACTACATCTATTACTAACCGGTGAAACGGCTCGGTAATGATTGGTACTAACACCATCGGAGCTTTCCACTTATCTTGCGCCTTTCCAACCCGCTGGCACGTGTCGCATGATCGTACAAAATTTTCCGTGTCCTTAAAACATCCAGGCCAATAGTATTCTTGCAACAGCCTCTGCTTTGTTTTCCTTATTCCAAGGTAACATGACCACGAGCTGCCATGGGAAAGTCGCAGTAAGTCTCCGCGGTACTTTTGGGGAACGACTAATTGGTCCCGCTCTACTCCGCGCTTATCCTTGAATAAGCGATACAGCACTCCCTTTCTCATCTCAAAAGAAATGTTCTTTGCTGTCTTAGTGGCGCGGTGGCGCTCTCTTATCTCCTGTATCTTGGGATCATTGGCTTGCTCCATAGCTAAGTCCTCTCGAGTTTCACTTAACAGTCTCGTGAGATTACTAGACACTGGCGGCAAGAGGTTACTCTCAAGAACGTCCTCATTCCGCGTCTCATCAAGCTCACTTTCAAGTAGACTTATCTGAGATGCCTCGCTCTCAAAGTTTTCTCACCTGCTATCTTCCGCATCTACCACTGTTTTAACTGCCGTTTCCTCCGCTGTGGATTCTTCTGGAATGAGCAGTGTAGCTAGTTCTCGCGCCTTTGAACGTGTTAAGGCTTGCACAACTCTGTCTCCGAAAAGGATGCCCCTCTTTCGCAGTAGCATGTCCGATTTGTTGGAGAACAAATACGGATAGCACTTAGGAAGCTTTCCTGAAACGGCAGCCTCGGTTGTCAACTTGCCGAAAGGGCCCTCGGTGACCACGTTCGCGATTGGCAAGCACACACTCTGTTCCTCCACTACCTGGCGGATCCACGCACACTGTCCTGTATAGTCGGAAGGCGACACATACGCCGGATGGACAACATCCATCGTTGCGGCCGAATCGCGCAGTACCTTGCAAGGCTTCCCGTTGACTACTAGGTCATGCAGGTAGGGTTCTAAAAGCTGCATATTTTCATCGCAGTCACTGACATACGAGAAAGCAATCTTTTCTTTCCGGCAGTTGACGGCAATGTGACCCTGCTCATTACACCTAAAGCATGTGAGCGGCTTCCTAGCCTCAAGCTTATTCTTTGTGTTCTGCGCGTTGGTCACTTCCCCACTTTTCTCACTGCCGTCCTTTCTAGGGAATTTGCCTGAAGAAACCTTCATTTCTTCGTTTCCAACTCTAGCAAAGTGCCTTTCCTGACGGTTATTCACACTCAACTTGGGATTGCGGGGCCTATCCACTGCTGGGTTGCTGAATTGTCGGCGCGAAGCATACTCCTCAATAAGTTCGGCAGCTTCAGTTGCCGACTTAATTTCGCCTCGGTCCTGTAACCAATTTCTTTCTTTTTCTGGGAGGCAGTTATAAAACTGCTCCAAAAGAATTCGCTCGACTACAGCGTCCCTATCACTGTAGGAATCAGTGCTCTTTAGCCACTCGCCCAAATTAACTCTTAAATTGTACAGGAATTCAGGGTAACTCTCGTCCCTGGGCTTAGTAGCGTTCCGAAAACGTTGTCTGAACGCCTCGGCGCTAAGCCTATACTTTCTCAGAAGGCAAGCTTTGACCTTCTCGTAGTTGTCCGCGTCCTCCTTGCTTAGCCGCGCGACAACCTCCGCTGCCTCGCAGGGCAGAACCGTCAATAATCTCTGAGACCAAGTGTCTCGCTGGAAGGACAGTTTTTCGCAGGTTCGCTCAAAGTTAGCCAGATACAGACCGATATCCCCTGATATCACATATGGCTGCATGTACTTTGACATCTTGAAATCTGCCTCCTTGTTGAGACGAGGTACCGCTAGCTGGGGACAATCGCCCGACCTCTTGCTCAACTCTAGTTCTAATTTCCGGAGCTCAATTTCTAGCTTCTTTTCCTCTTTTTTCCCGCTCCTTTTCCTCTTTTTCCCGCTCTTTCTGCTGTCTGAGCTGCTCCTTTTTTTGACCGATGAGGTTCCATGCTTCACTGAGCTCCTCATCATCGGTTCCCAGATCAGTGATTGCCTTTATAATCAAGGGTTTTCGTGCCAAACCACTTGTATCAATTCCCAATTCTTCACACAATAGCAACAATTCCGGTTTCTGCAGCTTTTGTAGGTCCATGATCGCTCCGAGTGTCGGCTACTTCCAAAACAACTGTGCAAACTACCAAACCTAAAGGCGTTTCCACACTCTCTTTACCAGTTCTAAAATCTAACCCTGTTCTAGAACCTGGTCCACATCAGAAGAAAAGCCAAGCACTCACCCACACATGCGATCGATGTTCCGAGCTGCCCTCTTGTTGGCCGATTGTTGCTCCTGCTTGTTGCTTGAGATGCCACCTCCGATCACCAGATGTTGTGGCTTGTAGATTCTGATCCACCTCGAATCACCAGATGTTGTAGCTTGTAGATCCAGATCCCAACGCTGGTCACCAGTTGTCGTGACGCTTGGACTACGTCGACCCGGCCTTCACTTGGTAGCGTGCAGAGACTCGGGGTTGATGAAGGATTGAATCTTCGAAGTTGGTACAATACATACAAGCAGGTTTAATGACACTTTCGGAAAACTTATTTACAAGATTATTTACACGAAAAAGAAGGGTACATCAGCAAAATGGCAAGCGTTAAGAGTTCATAGCGAGAAGAGACTGGATGAGCCGTTTACCCAGGGCTCAGAGCCCTTTTTTCGGGCTCTGCACTGTCCTTAAAACCCCCTATGTCCAGCCCCCCCTCTGAAGATGCTGACCAATCAGTTCCAGGGCACGCCCCTCAGATATCGGCATCCAATCGAACACATCACTGCACTGATGGTCTGAGGCACTGACTGGTCCGGCGTTAATTCGTTGGGCGTGATCACTTGTTGGCGGGAAAAGCTTGGGAACGGCGAGGAGAGGAGGTACATTTCTATTCTTCAGCAAAGAATCCATAGGCTGGTTCTGACAAGTGGGTTTCCTTCTCAGAAACCCAAGCGCACGTGCGCGCCACATAATGATCCCAGCATTGTCCCTTTCCGGCAATTGCAAATCTTTCCTGCATTCCTGGGAAATCACTTAATGGCTGTATGTGTCATGCTCCTTTCTTGTCCTGCAAGTCAGCGGACATGTCACTCTGTCGTCTCCTTTGGACAGTAGGCATTCCTCACTGGACGATAGGGCTTCTCGACTGGAAGGGTGAACAAAAGAAAGAAAGCACTTCCGGCTATTTCCCGCAGGGCGACATTCCTTTGTATTTTTCTAGACCTTCTCTTGATAGGGTCAATTTGGCATTTGCAGGGTTTTCACAAGGCAAAACAGGCTTACACAAAGGATTTATGGAAACAGGCTCACTTAGAGCCTTTGTACCAACAGCACATATCCACAGCACTTATCCAGGCCCACAGGGGAACAATAGAGCGCGCAAATGCGGATGATGCACGGTCGTAACACCGCTGAGGAGAAGGAGGGGCCTGGGCCGGCGACGAGGAGGCTGTGCGCACGTGCGGGGTGCGAGTGCTGCTGGGAACGACTGGCGGAGAGAAGAGGGGACGAGACAGTGTGGAACGCACCCTTCGTCGGAGAAAGACGCGTGTAAACTTTGATCAATATATCCAGTGTTTTAACGCGGTAGCGTTAAGGAGCTCGTGTCGCAGAAAAGCCGGTGTCGTCGGCGTCCAGTGAGCGATAAATCCCGGCATGCACTTCATAAATAAACATGCACTTCATAAATAAAAAGCAAGTTCCAAGATGGGCTGGGTGGGAATCGAACCAGGGTCTCCGGAGTGTGAGACGGAGACGCTACCACTGAGCCACGAGTTTTTTTTTCCTTTATTTCCGAGGTATACATGAACAACAAATTGTCACACTTAATAAAACACTTCAGCTGCCCTTGAGCTGACCAGTGTGAGGTTAAAATTTCTTCAATTTTACCAGGTCATCCAGAACTTCTGCCCACTGTGGTGGGTCGGGGAGCGCGCAGATACATTCCCGTAGATAAACAGCACTTTCAACAAAATTTTCACGTACACTGCGAATGTTAATATCTTCATGCCTTACTTGCATCTGTGTTTTCCACAAGCTGTGGAGGCCCAGAAGCATTAATAAATCATAGGGTACGTCTTCGTTCTCCACCGGTAAAAACCGGATGCCATAAGGGTTTAGTGGTAGCTCTTTTTTAATTGTTCTTTGTAGCACGTCCCAATGAAATACTGCATCCCAGCAGTCTAATATGTGTTCTATTGTCTCTGGCTTCTTGCAAAGCAGGCAGTTTGTCGTCCAAGGGACATAGATTCCTTTTTCGTGAAGCCAGGTTTTGACGGGTAGAGTGTTCGAGTGCAACATAAAAAAGAACGTTTTGGCAGCCGGTCGAACTGGCATCCTCTTCACTCGTTTTAAAATATCCTGCCCTGGGCCTCCACAGTAGGGCTCTCGATACAAAGGTGCCGGCAGCATTATTTCCACTAGGTCCTTATACAGCTTTTTCTTGCCAACACTGTACAAATATTCACGGGAAAAACGCACTTCTAACAACTTGAAAGAGAGAACTACCTCGCGCAAATATCCTGTGACAGCACCACGCATGTTTTCACTTGAGGAGACAACAAATCCGGGTAACAGCCTTTGCAGCCGCACTTGCATGACTGTTCTTAAAAAGGTGTCATTTTGGTCGCGAAGAAAAAAAAAGCGCGATACCACTTGGCGCAGAAACAAATGAATCAAACCGACTCCTCCGCTTTTTAAAGAAAAAATAAATTCGTTCGCCTCGTCTTTTCCCAGGTCGAAGTCCAAAGAAAAACTGCAAACACACGATGAATTTTTTGAATGGCAGTTCGTGACGCACATAGAACATTCATTACATACCATATCTTTGAAATCAAAAAAACATTGCAGATGAACGCGCGTGAAAAGATTGACAGTTGCCTTCCCTGCCATGCTTCCGCTTTCTCTCGCACTCTATTTGTTTCTTCCTTCCAATGTAAGCTAGGATCGCGATAACATTGTAGGGGCACACCCAGATACTGCATTGGCACGGAAGACCATTGCAATCGGGAGAAAGAAGCCGGTTCAGCATCCCATAAGCCGTGTCGATGCTTGAAAGCGGTACAAAAGCCCTTCTAGTGAATGCGGTGTTGCCTTAGAAACATGCCGTAGAACGTTATACTGCAGTGTATATCGGTAATTATGAGCATGTTACTTACAGAAGTCGCAGTTACACGAGTAGCGAAGTACGTTTCCGCTACATTTCTTCTGCGCTCTGCGCACATGCAGAGCCATCTTGCGGCAAACACAGAAGAACCCCTCCTCGCAATGTGCGGCGCTGCCCCGACACGTGGCGCGCCACTCGCCCCTGACGTTTCGCCGTGCACTCTCACAGGTTGTAGAATCAAGCGTTTTCCTTTTCTTTAAATCACTATCTTCGCTCACCAGCTTCTCCCCTTCGGGCCGCGCGGGTACCGGTGCGAGGATGCCCCAATACCCTTGCGTTTAGTACGTTTTCTCGACGAGGTGCAATAACGCTATCGCGTTCCACTCTTGAAGGCGAAGCTTAAGCGTCCTCCAAATTTTCTTTTTTGCTACCGTTAAAGAGTTTTTGTCCGCGCGTGATTTCTTCACTTTTATTCGAATCCCCTAAAGTTCAAAGTTGTAGTAACAAAGTTCAGTTTAATATAAAATCATCAACTACTACATGGTGCCGAAACCAGGGATGAGAAGATAGTGGCGAAATCCGAAAAGACCACGACGGACCAAAATGGAAAAGCTCAAAGCGAAGAGGCGAAGTCGACGAGGGCAGAACACGATTATCATCAACAAGGCCACAACAGCATTGCCGACAGCCAACGTCCAACAGTTGACAGCTATGCTTCACAGACTGGAAGTCAGCAATGATGAGCTGCGGAAGATCAACGACGAGTTGGAGAACTATCTACCGGAGGAAGCGTTCGAGACCGAGTTTACAGAAAGCGTCCAATACGACGACTGGGCCATAAACCTCATCGGCCAACTGAGGGCTCGAATCGCCGCTTCACAACAGACTGCGTCTGAACAGAATGCCGAATCGACGCAAACGTCCGTGCCGACGCCCAGACTCACTGCAATCAGGCTTCCGAAGCTGCAGCTCCAGTCTTTCAATGGTGAGCTTGCCAACTGGCAGTCGTTTTGGGAATGTTTCCGCGAAGCGGTGCATGATAATCAGGCCCTGTCCAAAGCGGAGAAATTTCATTACTTAAAGAGCCTCCTCACCTAGCCTGCCGCGTCGGCATTTAAAGGGTTACAAGCGACTGAGGTCTGCTATGAAGACGCTATACAGATACTGCAGCGCCGTTTCGGAGACAAGGGGCTAATCGAACAAGAACACCTTGCCGAATTAAGGACGCTACCACCAGTGTCGTCATCAGGAGATGTCAGAGGACTCCGCCGGCTCTACGATCATGTTCAAGCCCACATTTGCGGGCTAAAGGCTCTCGGAGTGACCAAAAATGCCTATTGCGCCATGCTTTACGACATTATTCTAACGGCGCTGCCGCGAGACATGGTGGTGGAGTTTTACCGCCTGGCAAGCCGAGCGACCAAGACAGATGTATTGTCGCCGCTCGATAGTAGTCCCGCGTCACCAGCGCAGCAGTCCTCCGCCTCGACGCAGGAAGCAGACAGATCAGAGAGAAGGCTAGAGGAGGTACTACATTTTCTGCTGGTAGAAACAGAGTGTCGAGAGCGATGTAGGCAAGGTCTCGCCTTTCAGACGCCGTCTTACAAGGAAAACTTCGGCAAACGCGCCAGGCAGCCGACTCCGAGTGCCGCTGTTCTTTATGCGCAAACAGAGAAGACAGAAGGTGCTTTCGATGCACAAGGTGGGGACACCGTGCAAAAGACTGCAGACGAAAGATGAAATGCGGGAATTGCGAGAAAAGGCACGCTACCTCAATGTGTAACCCCAATTGGGCAGCGATCAAAACTGACGCACCAACAGAGATCACCGCCACTAATATGCATGCAGACGCCAAAACAGAAGAAACGCAAGAGACGGCACTGCAGACTTTCCGTGCTTTTGCGTTGGGGAGCACCAAATAAGGCTACATCCGGGGTGTAATGGACGGTGGAAGTCAAAAAACGTTCATTCGAGCAGATATCTCAAAAACACTTGATTTGAAGGTTTTAGGAAAGGCCGACTTCCGCCTAAACACCTTTGGTGCTGCGGCCGCGCAAGTCCAAAGCTGCCGGCTGGCAGAAGTTCGCCTCCGAAGCCAATACTGAGATCACGAAATAGCAATAGAGGCTATTGAGGTGCCCTTAATATGCAAGGACGTCAAGAAGGTGCCCACAGATCACAGTTTTGTGCAAAAGATGGAAGTTCGAGGAGCACTGCTCGCAGACAGACCGATCCATCCGGGCATGTCCAGTGCCAGGTATTGGATTACTAATTGGAGCCGACCACCTTTGGAAATTTCAAGCGGGAGAGGTGCAAAGAGATGCAACGAAAATGAAGGATTAGCAGCGAGGAATACAAAGTTTGGTTGGACGATTCAGGGACCGTTCAGTGTGACTTCAAGCCTCGCAATCGCAAACAATGTTTGCATACTAAGAATAGCTTGGAAACTGCAGACAAGGTCCACACTACGCTGCAGAATTTCCAGGAACTAGACGCCATCAGCATAAAAGATTCCCCAGAGACACACGACGAAAGAGCACTGAGCAAGGTAAAGTTGGAAAAGAAATGTCTGCGCTATGAAGTTGCCTTGCCATGGAAAGACGCATCCAAAGAACTCAACGACAACAAAAATATGGCAATTCGGCGACTCGACAACCTGACAAAGCGACTATGCCGCAATCCAGAACTCGCTCAGCAATACGAGGACGCCATCAGGAGTTATTTCGAGGCAGGGCATGCGGAGCGGGTGACCGAAGAAGTAGCGTCTGGGAAAGTTTATTACATGCCACATCAGCGAGTCGTACGTAGTGAGGCAACTACGACGAAGCTGCGTGTCGTGCTCGACGCATCATCACACGCTCCGGGGAAACGGTCACTCAACGACCACTTGGAAAAAGGACCTAACCTCATCAGTGATTTGATGCAGATTCTCTTGCGGTTCCGCCTACACAAGGTCGCTCTCGTAGCAGACATCGAGAAAGCATTTCTGCAGAGAAGCGTGCGGCCTGAGAATAGAGACGCCCTGCGGTTCTTCTGGTACAGTAGCCCTCCGCTTGATCCGTCAGCATTGCCGGATATCGAAGAATGGAGAATGACTCGGGTACCGTTTGGTACGACAGCCAGCCCGTATTTGCTGACCGCTACCCTCCTCCACCACCTTGAATGCACGACAAAGGAAGCCTCGAAAACGGCGAGCCTCATGAAGGACTCCTTTTACGTGGACGATCTGGTGACGGGGGCGGCTACAGTAAACGAGGCGTTGAGAGTAGCCACTGAAGCCACCGACATAATGAGCGACGCCGGCATACGCTTAAGGAAATGGTCCTCGAATTCCGATGCAGTCCGCGCGGCGTTTGGGGACGACGAAACTACATCTTCGAACGGTGAACAGAAGATCCTGGGAGTGAAATGGAACGCAGCTGACAAGATGGCAATATCCCTGACCAGTGTGATCAGCTCATTAACTAGCGGAGCTGCGTCGAAGCGCGTAGTGCTTGCAGACGTCGAGGCTACGATTAATTTTCGGCCACTAGCCTACGTCTCCTCAGCACCAGAAGAAACATCGCTTCTCACGTCTTCCCATCTGCTCACTGGGAAACGGTTGATCGCCTTGCCCGAAGCGAAAGCAGCCTCCGTTCCTTCGGCCAGTGCAACCGACTTATGTCGAAGGTGTAAATACTGACAAACGGTCATGGACTCGCTTTGGAAGCGATGGCTGAAGGAGTACCTGCTTCAGTTACGCTCGGTCCACTTGTCTGCTTCCAGCCCTGCGAGTGCGATCACAGTAGACGACTTGGTTATCGTGCATCAAGAAAAGGCACCGAAGCTGCTCGCTTGGTAGAGGTCTTTAAGGGACGAGATGGACATGTGCGTTCGTGCACAGTTAAGATGCCATCCGGGGCCATCATAAGGCGACTGGTTCAGCTCCTCTATCCCTTGGAGACGCGCATAAAACGAGTTGCACTCATTTTGGGGGGGGGGGGGGGGGGGGGGGGGGAGAATGTAAAGAATTTATAAAGAAAGAGAAGAAATACCGAGCTCTTGCTCCCGAAAGAGCAGCCAGCAAACGTCAGCGCGTTCCTAGGTATAGGCATGGACCATCCCGGAACGACCGGGGAACGCGCGATTGGGAACAAGGGTCGGCGTGGCACCCCGCTGAGGAGAAGGAGGGGCCTGGGCCGGCGACGAGGAGGCTGTGCGCATATGCGGGGTGCGAGTGCTGCTGGGAACGACTGGCGGAGAGAAGAGGGGACGAGACAGTGTGGAACGCACCCTTCGTCGGAGAAAGACGCGTGTAAAACTTTGATGAATATATCCAGTGTTTTTGTTGCCGTTAAAGACTTTTTGTCCGCGTGTGATTTCTTCACTTTTATTCGAATCCCCTAAAGTTCAAAGTTGTAGTAACAAAGTTCAGTTTAACATTAAATCATCAACTACTACACGGGACGGCGGGGTGGCCTAGTCTCCAGAGCCCGCGCGGCGTTTCTTTCACAAAGGCGCCAGCTGCAGGGTCGCGTCGCAAACACGCTGAGGAGGGGAGGCAAAGACAGGCGCCGTGTGAGAGGGTTTGGGGACCGGCGAGTGGAAAGAGTGTTTTCAATGTTGCATTTTTATTTGACGTAATTAAGGATCTGGGTCCGAGATTATTCCCAACCCACTGGGGTTGTGACATGTTTTTAAATAATTTGATTGGCTGCTTCGTTCTCGGGGCGGATCACCTAAGGTGACCGCCCTTAGGTCTTTGTTGATGTCTGGTATCAAAAAGCGGTCCTCGGACCTTGTTCGACAGTCAAGATTGAGGCTTTGTGCTTAGCACGTATTTACAGTCCCTAGGCTTTAACCGAAATACTCGGTAGAAAAGTGAGGGCTTGTATAGTTACTTCTCTGTGTGAGAGTCTATTTTGTTTTAAGTTGCAGTTGTCTGCGTGACTCTTGTTACTGTAACTTACAGTTTGCCAATGTAAACTATTTTGCTTCTGTAAATATATATCTCCTCCTGACCATCATCAGATCATCGTCTTCTGCTTCTCTACCTGCCGAACACGAACTTAACATCACTGGCGCAGTCGACAGGATTCGGCAACCAGCGACCACGAGCATCACCCAGAGCACCCAGGCCCTGGGAACCCACTAGGCAACAAGCGTCCGCACGTCCAGCCAGAAGCAGCAAGGTGATCCAGACCCAAACCAGAAGCAGCATTCTGGTGAAGGACTCCGACGAGGCTGCGGCACCAAGGGACGGAGGCCCCAACTGGCGACACCAGCACGGGTGAGCGGGATTTCTTGCGCTTTGTTGAAGTGGCTATGGCTCAAGTGTAAAGTGGCGTATGGTTTTAACACGGAGCATGATGGCGAGCGTAGGTGAGAGAGAGACAGGGGGAGATATAACAGATGACAGCGAGCAGTCGCAGCAAGCGACAACTCAGCCCGTAGCAGGAGCGCTACGTGAAGTAGCGGAGATGTCGGTATCCGATGCGGTTGCAATTCGCCGCATGGAACTAAATTTTGAGCTGGAAAAATTGAAAAATCTTGCACAGGAATGCCTAGAGTTACAGAAACTTGGGCTAGATCCAGCGGTTGCAATAGCGATAGCGGGAAGCGGGCAGACGCCTGTAAGGCCATACATTGACGATCAGCGTCGAATGGGGCCCGATCCAGTCTCCCAATGCGCTAAAGTCCTTAAGGGACTGAAGCTGCCGTGTGACGCGGACGTGCCGTTATGGTTCGAGGAAGTCGAGAGAATTTTCACGACGTACAAGGTGCCAAACGAAAGCCGCGTTCACTTAATCATGCCAGCACTAGCTTAGCGTGCCAGGTACCTTCTCCGTAACCTCGGGGACGATGAGTGTGGCAGCTACGAGTCGGTAAAAACAGCCGTTTTAAAGGAGCTGACGCTTAACCCCTCAGAATACCTCGAACGAAACGCCGCGATGAAACTTGGGCGCAGTTCAGCTCGCGCACTAAGACGTACTTTCAGTACTACCTTCGGTCACGGGACGTAGAAACCAAAGACGACCTGGTATCATTGATCATCGCAGATCGCATAAAGGGTAGCCTGAGCCCTGAGGGCTTAGAGTATGTGCGTCTTCGTGAGGACGAGAGGTGGCTAAAACCGGATGAAATATCCGACGTTCGCCAAGGCACTCTTCGAACAGGCTAAGGGCAAGGGGCGCGCAGCGAAACAAATTTTTGTGTATGCGGAAAAACCGAAGGGACCCCCGCAAGCGGCGAACAATGATAGCAAACTGCCAATTCAGTGTTATGAGTGCCGCGCATATGGCCACCGAGCCAAGGAATGCCCTCGCGCTTCACAAAACGTGCAGAAGAAGGAGAAACGCGCTCGAGCTCAAAACGTAGCTGTAGCCAACGTAGAGGCATGCGAAACACCGGCGTCAATAACGTCCCAGACAACCCTTTTAGCAGAGATGAAAACACCCCAGTCATTCTACGAGGTACGCAAATCGAAGCTACAGCAGGTGGAGATTGAGTGCGCAGGGATACCGGCGACAGCTATAATTGATACCGGTAGCGAGATAACCATGGTTAGGGAAGGCCTCGTGCCAAGTATAAGTCGGGAGCCATCCGGCTCAATAAAGCTAGTTTCGGCTTTAAAATTATACCTTTTGGTTACTAGCAATTATTCATTCCCAGCAACAAGGCTAAGACCGTTACTGCGCAACCGGTCTCCTCAGTCGGCCGCAGCAAACGAAGAATTATTCTCATGCACAAGCATGGAAGACGTTTTCGTTCTCCATGTGTACAATTTTCACAGGACTGGCCTGTGTTCAACCAGTGCTGGCTAGGCTAAGTAGACATTTTGCGCCATCTGTCCTCTAACGCAGCAGGATGATCCACCTCATTTCTACTTTTGAACACAGGATGGCGACGTAATCGAAGCGCCGGCTCCTGTAGCCCTTTTGCTGCTGCTGGTGGTGGCGGAAAAGTCTATTCAGATTCATCACGAAGGGGATTCGGTAAAGAGGACGTTGATGATGATGATGATGATGATGGGTTTTAATGGCGCAAGGGTGACTCAGGCCAAAGAGCGCCAAACTCAAGGTTAACGGTGTACTCAAGTTTATGTAATAGTATAGTTGTGATGTTTCATGAAGGGATAAAAAACAGTGGTGTATAGGGCATAAAAATGCATTCGCTCTGTACTATCGCTAAAAACAATGGTGTATAGGCCCTAAAATTTATTTGCGATGTATAATGGGCTGGAAAAAGATCTCATCCGTCCTTTCAAGGAGGAGTGAGCTGAGACCCACGTCGATAAGAAATTTCATGTAAAAAGCCTACTTGTGATAAAAATTTAAGCGCCTGTTTTAAAGGAAACATTGGGTTGGCACCAATAAAAATGGATGGATGTGCAGGTATTTGATGAGTGTACAAGGACGGAAAATGACGTCTCCTTTCTGGTTCTAGTTGTGCACATATAATTAAAACATGAATGACAGTAAGCCGATCACCACATCTCGAACAGTGTGGTGCAGGAGAGTTAGTTAAAATATATGTATGTGTGTGTATGTGTGACCAATTCTCAGCCTGCACAGAGCTACTTCTTTAAATCTGTCTTGTTTTTCTGTGGTGTACCTGCCTATCCTGGGCTTTATTGCGTGTAGTTTATTTTGCGTTGCTGCGTACCATTCCTCTTGCCATTGTTGTCGAATCATGTTTTTGATGTGTGGCTTGAGGTGCTGATATATGTTGACAATGTCTGTAGTGCTTCGAAGGGCAGCTGATGCAGCAAGCCTATCAGCTGCCTCGTTACCTGATATACAGAGGTGTGCTGACACCCAACACAGTGTAACTTTAAGTTCTAGTTTATGGCAGACATAGGGGTGTTATAAAGAGAATTCAGGACTGGGTTCTTATTATGCCACTTCCAAAAGGATAGGGACGTTAAAACACTGAGGGAGTCTGTATACATGATCGATGTCTGTATTTTATTTTCTATAATATTTCTCATCGCTAGCAGGATTCCATGGCATTCAGTGGTAAATTTACTTGTGTGTCTGTTCAGTGTTTTTGAAAGTGAAAATTGCGGTCCATGTGCTGCACAGTACACTTGGGCAGACTTTGAAGCATCACTGTAATATTCATCACAAGCGTACTTCGCCTGAAGTGACATGAAGTGCTGCTGTATGGCAATAGGGGATGCGTGCTTCCCCACTTCAAGAAACGACAGGTCACAATTAACACCGTGCATTTCCCAAGGAGCAATTAGGTCTTTTATGGAAGTTGTATGAAGACTGGTAACCGGAACGTCGAGATATTCAACATGCGTGGCAACTCTGATTGGATACGATGGTGTTAGAGATGTTTTTTTTTCTTGAGAAAAGTGCTGTGCCAGTTTTGTCAAGCAGGAGCCGGCGACATGGATGGTCCAGTTGGCATAGTATCTTCATAGCATAAGTTAGAGAAGTAAATTGTCTCCTTCGTTGCAGTGACCATCGGTTCGCCTCGACATAAAGGCTAGCAATTGGGCTAGTTCGAAAAGCGACCGTAGCGAGGCGAAGGCCGAGGTGGTGCACGGGATCTAGCAATTTTCGCGCAGAGGATGATGTTGACCCATAGACCATCGAGCAATAGTCAAATCGTGTTAGAACTACACTATTCAGAAGGTTCAGAAGGCAGTCGCGGTCTGTGCTCCATGACCGGTGAGAGAGAATTTTTAGCAGATTCATTGCTTTCAGACACTTCAGTCGCAACTGTTTTATGTGGGCAATGAAGGAAAGTTTTTCGTCAACAACTACGCCAAAAAAATTATGTTCCTTATTAAAGGCAAGGGTCTGACCATTCAGTGTAATGTTGGGGTCAGGCCTGATGCCACGCTACTTAGAGAAAAGTACACAAACACTCTATTGAGAGTTAAATTTAAACCCATTGTCATCAGCCCACCTGGAAAATTTGTTTACACCTAGCTAAATCTGTTGTTCACAGATAGCCAAGTTGCAAGATTTGAAGCTTATCTGGACGTCATCACCATATACAGAGCAAGAAATAGTTTTTGGCAGCACGTTTTTTAAATAGTTCATTTTGATTATGAAAAGTGTGCAACTGAGAACACCACTTTGAGGGACACCATTTTCCTGCATGCCTACTTGAATATGCATTGCCAACACGAACTTTGAAGGTCCGTTCAGACAAGTAACTTTGTATTGTATTCAACATGATCCCTGTGATGCCAAGAGTGAAGAGGTCGCGGATGATACCATAGCGCCAAGTGATATCATATGCTTTTTCAAGATCGAAAAAGACAGATAAACTATGTTGTTTATGTACAAAAGCATCCCTTGCATAAGACTCAAAGGCAATGAGCTGATCAGCTGTTGTCCGCCCAGCTCTAAAACCAGCTCGGTTTTCATGAAGAAGACCATTGTATTCAAGGAAATGGAGAAGGCGACGATTTACCATTTTCTCAAAACGATTGCATAAACAGCTGGTTAGTGCGACAGGCCGATAACTAGCAGCAAGTGTGGGCTCTTTTTCGGGTTTTAATATTGGGATGATGATCGCTTCCCTCCATGCTTTAGGTAAGCGTGCTGTAGCCCATACTTTATTATATAGGCAGAGTAGGGTTTCAAGAGGGTCCACATGCAGGTGCCTGAGCATTCCATATATGATCCTGTCAGGACCTGGTGCTGTGTTACCACATGTGTCTAGTGCAATCTTCAGCTCTTGCATGGTGAATGGGCTATTGTATCCTCCTGTGGATGGTCTTTTATCATGTATGTGCTTCCTCTCATCCTCTTGCCTTGTGCCGCAAAAAGGAATTTGTATAGTGTGCTGAGCTGAATATGTATTCAAAGTGTTGCCCTAGTGTGTCTGCTTGATGTTCGAGAGAGTCACCACTGCTGACAAGGGGCTTTGGGATTGTGCTATATCCTTTGAGTGCTCTTATCCTGTTGTGAACTTTGTGCGCATCAGAATAAAGTTCACAGAAGAAAGGAATGATGATCAGCTTTCTCGCTTGGAGATGCGTCGAACACGCCTGCCATTTGCCTTTGCACGCTTAAAGGCTATTAGTTTTCCGGCTGTGGGGTATCGGTGTAGTTTCGACCATGCATTGCTTTACGTTTCACGAGCAGTCTTACATTCTGCATTCCACCAGGGTCTTTGTTTATTTCGTGGCTTACTGGACGTCTGTGGAATGTATTTTTCTGCTGCCTCTATAATGTGCAGCGTGATCAAGCGCTGAGTTTCATCAACGCCTAAGTCAGTAACTGATGAACAAGCCAATGATGAGTGTTCCCTGATCATCTCCCAGTTGGCTGCATATTTTTAAACTTTCTAGGATTAGACGCATTTTAATTTTTATTACCTGTATACTTTACAGAGATCGGAAAATGGTCACTTCCATATAGATTGTTAATTACAACCCACTCTGTAGCTGCTAAGACACCTCTTGCTCTTTCAAGCAAAGAGGTGTCTTATTTAAGTGATTTTTTGTGTGCGGCAGGTGAACCCAGGGGTTGTTTCAAGTGACTGTTTCGTTTTCTTCATGTTTGTTTTTTCTGGGCCTTGGAGTAAAGGGCTTAGGCATAGTTGTGAGTCAGCGCTTGTACTATTTCTTTTCGTGTTCGCGCTGTTTATATTAATAATGTTGTAGTATGTTGGCTCTTTTGAGTTAAGTAGGCATGATCCAGAGGACAATAAGAATTTTTGATTGGCACACCTCGGGAGTATGTTCTTGTACACCCCCATAATGGATGGTGTACATTAAAGTCTCCGACCAGCAGCCATGGTTCTGGAAGTTGATCAATTAGCTTTTCAAAACTTTAGCTACATAACCTATAATCTGGAGGAATGTACAGAGAACACACTATTGTTATTTTACCAAAAACTAAGGCTCGTGTTGCCACTGCCTCTAGGTCTGTATTAAGTGAGATGCTTCGGCTTGGGATTGATTTTTGAGTTACAATGGCAACACTGCAAGAGGGGCGAGTGCCTATCCTTCCTGAATACGGGACACTGCTTGAGGAAACTTGTGTCTGCTGGTTTTAAGTGGGTTTCTTGCAGACAAAATGTGTTTGGTTGGTGCTCGGCAAGGATTTCATATACATCATCCAGATTGTTTAGTAGTCCCCGACAGTTCCAATAAACGATACTCTCAGTAGCCATTTTTGTAAGTGCGGGATGTGGATGAGACAGTGGGTTTAAGACTCGTTGCCTTTATCAGGTGGCTTAACTGGCGTATGGTTTTTCAATTTGAAGCGGTCCGGCAGGCACCGCCTGTCGTTGGCGGACTCCCTAGGCGCCACTGACGCTGCGGAGTCCACGCTCACCTCCATCGCCTCTGGTGAATGCATGGAGGCAGGAGGTTTTTCCAGAGGCACCAAGTTCCGTCAGATATCTTTGGTGTTCCGGACGTCTGGGAGAAATTGACCTCCGGGATTGCAAAGATTGGGGCAGCCGATGGCTGCTTATTGAGGAGCCGTGGTGGGAACACGTCAGCAGCATTGCACTGCGTGCCCACCGTTACTAGACGCGGCCTGGCCCCTTTACGGGCTGCGTCAGCGTAAGGAGCAGAGGAGAGAACTCTATGTTTCTTCTGGCCTCTCCGTATGATATATTCTCGGTTACCTTCAGATTCATCACTTCCTTTTCGGCCTGAAAGGCCACACAGGACCGTGAGTATGCAGGGTGTGTGCCCTCACAGTTCACACATTTGCAGTCAGTTGCATTGCGATTATCAGTTGCATGGTCATTTGCGCTGCATTTTGCACAGGTAAAGCGTCCTCGGAATGTCTGGCTACCATGCCCGTACCGCTGACACTTGAAGCACCTGCGGGGGCTTGGTATGTACGGGCTAACTTTGCATCGGATGAATTCCACATTGATGAATTCAGGAAGTGTGCCCTGGTTGAAAGTGAGAACAATATGTTTCGTTTTTATTTCTTCATTCTATCGCCTGATTGTTATTCTTCGTACTGCCGTTACACCTTCGTTCTGTAGGCCCTCAAGGAGATCTGATTCTGTTTCATTTAAGAGGTCTCGCTCAGAAACCACTCCCTGGCAGCTGTTAAGACTGCGGTGGGGCGATACCTGAACGTCAAGGTGAGCAAATGTCTTTGTTATGAGGAGTTTGTCAGACTGGCTTTTGTCAGATACCTCTATTAGCAAGTCACCAGATCCTAATTTTTCCGCTTTTTAGTTAGCCCCAATGATGGCCTTTAGCGAGCTGGCTATCAGAAAAACTGATAGCTCATTTACAGGTTTAGACTCTGATAATGAACGCAGGACAAGAAACTTTCGGAAGTTCTCAGTTGGTGCCGTGATTTTTTGTGTCACTTCGGTGCAACTTTTTTTCGGAGGTCGATCAAGTTTTTTTGATGATTGTTTTTCCATGCATTATGGGTGGTCTAAGGGTTCCTAATATTCTGTCGCCTCTGTTTCACCCTTATATGCAGAGGAAGGTGCCGGAGCCCCTCACCTGGTAGACAGGTTGGGAGCCCGTCGGCCGAGGCTTTACCACGTCCTCGACCGCCACCGTTCACCGCTTCTTCCCTCCACCTTTCAACCTATCGCCACGGTACGGATTACAGCTTCGGTATGGGGGCTCAGGGTCCGTGGCGGCGCCAAGCACCAACACCTCATTACACAAGGTGCCCCTGCGGGGAGTAAATAGGACGTTGACTTAGGATTTTCGCGTCATTGGTGACGGAGCTGTTAAAAGGAAAACGGGATCGGAGGCAGCCCGAGGAGTTGGCATTGCTATATAAGTTAATAGGAACCGAAAATTGGGCTAGTTGGTGGGGGTTCATACTTGGCAGTGCGAAAAAAAATAGGACCATAGCGAATGAGGAGGCACAACACGGGCGCTAGCTATTAACTAAACTTTTTATTACAGAGAGAAAGGTTTATAGACGCACTAAACCAAAAAACAGAGAAAAGGAAAGACTACCCTAACTTCCACACCACCGATGGAAGCCACTTTAAAATCAAACCTACATGGTCTTTAAAACGAACAAAAACTAAATAAAACAAAAAAGGAACGCAATGCATCAGAACAACCCCCTGTACCGTGCAGTCGTACTGAAGGAGCTACGTAAAAAAGCTATCTCCTTTTCAAGCGCGTTAACCAAAGGTGATCTGACTCACGCGTCTGCTTCTTTTTTGATCAGGTAAGTTTCCACCAGCTCACAACATATATGTTCACTGTGATTAAGCAAGATACTTGTTTTATCCAGCAAAGGTAACCAATATTTGCACCCCCTAAAGTGCAATGCGAAGGTGGAGGACACAGCACCATTCAACAACCGACGGTGTTACGCCACACGTTCATTGATTTATCGGCCAGTGTGATCGATAGTTCTTGCCACATGAAAGCGGAACCTGATACACTACGCCTGTATCATAGTCTATAAGCCTCTTTCTGAGGGCTATCGTACATCCTTTCCTTTCACTATCACCACCGTGCTCAGGCGTGTTGCGCACAGCACTGCACACACCACCCATCTTATTCTTCGCTGTGAAAACAACGTTAATTCAGTACCGCCCCCCCCCCCACCCTTTTTCAGGCGATGTGAAATATAGTGGACGTAAGGTATTCCCTACATACGGATACTCGAACTTTCCTCAGACCTTTCCGTCTTAAACGAGATCCTGCAAGTTGCGCGTCCACAATCTCGTACTACAACATTTGCGGCGTAATTCTTTCCTCGCTCAGCCGTAGACTGGAATGGCCTTCCACACGACATTGCTGGAATCACCTGCCCATCCACATTTTATGATTGCATAATTGCCATATTCAACCAATAATATGTTTACTTTGTATATAATCTTCATGCGCGTACCACCCCTTATGTTTATTTTGTATATAATCTTCATACATGTACCCACCCCTTATGTAGTACCCCCGAACCGGGGGACTTTAAGGTAATAAAGTAATGGTGATGATGACGATGAGCTGAGACAAGGTCTGATCAGGAAAACTAGCTTCCTTAAGCTTGTGCAATTGCACCAGGAAGCTAGGAAAGGCCGTGTGCCCCAGCCGCCTCCTCTGACAAGCCCATGATCACGCCGATGAAGTCTAGAGCGGAATTGAGCCGCCAGATCTGTGAAATCATGGTTTGTTTTGTGGGAGCAAACCATTTGTTGTTTATATGGCAAGGTAGAGGTACGACATATATATGGGGGTGGGTACATGTTAGTTTCTACTAACCTCCAGGTTACGTCTTGATTCCTAGGCACGGGTTTCTGGGCCAGGGGGTTCTTATTACATTTACCACCCTTGTTTCGGCTAGCAGGCGCGGCTGCACCCGGCAACGGAGTAATGATTCACAGTTGCGACATTTTCAACAAATCAGCGCTGTGGAAACCTCACTTGTTGGGAAATGATTTGTACAAATGATTATCAAAGCGCTGTGCATTGAGAGACTTGTCGCCCCCGGCTCTTACGAGGTTAGAATAAACAGCGTGAAGGACGAGGACAAAGTACAGAAAGACACAAACACAGAATTGACTGACAACTGATCTTACTTGCATATACTTGCACACTTTTTTTATTTATTTCAAATACTTTCCGGGCCGAAGGCATTACAGAAAGGAGTGGTACACAAAAAAGAAAAAATATATATACAGTGCATAGTTATACTGTGAGGCTATGGGCGAGGACTTAAGGCAGAGAAAAGGTTGGGTTGAAATGGGGCGAGGCATCCGGCATTGAACAGGGCTCAGGTAATGGAGACAAACTTTATTAACGAGGCATGTTGCCCCACTACTCAGCTTCACGTCTCCACGCCGAAGCACGCGTTCAATTAACTCTCGCACACACACACCATACTAGGCTTGGCCACTTGGCCTCGGTGGAGCTGTAAGCGGTAGATGGCGCCAGTGGTGAGTCGCTCACATCCGGCCCCTCTCAGTTAGACCAAGTCCATTTGGTCAAGCAACGAAATGTGCCGTGAGGCGCTCCCTGGGAGAGGGAGTATTCTTTCAAGCACTCGGGAGGCCGATGTTGTCCAAATGGCATGCGGGTGCACATGAAAGTACCATGGTGGGTAATAATGCAGATTTTGCTCTGTCTTCTTCCTGGACACGAACGTGCCAGTATGCAAAGTTGAGGTCAAGGCAGGCAAAGTACAACGAGCCAGCAATTTCATCCATGATGTCATTCGCATGTGGAAGGGGCTGAACAACAGTCACTGTCATCTTGTTTAGAGGCACATAGTTAACACAGAGGCGCTTCTTAGTACCTCTGCTAACAACCAATGCAGGGAATGCCCAACGTCTTTTGGCTGGGAGAATGATGCCTTGGCGAAGAAGTGTGCTTGTTTGATCGTCTAGGAAACGACGATCTGCAGCTGAATAGCAGTAAGGGGATCGACTGTACGACATGGCATCAGGAAGAAGGTCAATGGCATGTTCCACACTGTAAGGCCGCATTGAAAAGCGACTCGCGCGTGGAGTCAAGCTGGCGGTCGAACCCCCCACGCGCCGAGGCCAAGGAGCGAGCGCTGTTGTTTTTTTCTCCTTTTCTTCCCTTTTCTTGGGCGCGGGCTCGCGGGGCGCGCGGGAGGCTTGGTTTGTTTCGCCCCTTTGCCCCGTGGCGTCGCCAAGAAGCGAACGACAGACGCATCCAATTATCAGCCGGGAACAACAGTGGCACGCTTCTGCGAACCACTTTACGGCCAGCTCGTCCAGCAATCTCAGCGATCTCCCGCCGTGGCGCCAAGCATGGGTGCAGGAAGACGCCGTTAATGAAGCTTTTTGCACTGCCACAAGCGCTCACTAAATGGCCTGCAGAAGGCGACAATGGGCGCGGCACTTAGCCCCCACGCAGCGGCTCATCGGGTGCGAGCAACGACGACGCTACAGTTCTCTGGGACGGTGCTGCCCCCCCCCCCCCTTTCCCTCTTTTCTCGAACGGGATGTAAAGAATTTATAAAGAAAGAGAAGAAATACCGAGATCTTGCTCCCGAAAGAGCAGCCAGCAAAAGTCAGCGCGTTCCTAGGTATAGGCATGGTCCACTCTCCCGGAACGACCGGGGAACGCGCGATTGGTAACAAGGGTCGGCGTGGCACCCCGCTGTCGTGACGCTGGGACTACGTCGACCCGGCCTTCACTTGGTAGCGTGCAGAGACTCGGGGTTGATGAAGGATTGAATCTTCGAAGTTGGTACAATACATACAAGCAGGTTTAATGGCACTTTGGGAAAACTTATTTACAAGATTATTTACACGAAAAAGAAGGGTACATCAGCAAAATGGCAAGCGTTAAGAGTTCATAGCGAGAAGCGACTGGATGAGCCGTTTACCCAGGGCTCAGAGCCCTTTTTTCGGGCTCTGCACTGTCCTTAAAACCCCCTATGTCCAGCCCCCCCTCTGAAGATGCTGACCAATCAGTTCCAGGGCACGCCCCTCAGATATCGGCATCCAATCGAACACATCACTGCACTGATGGTCTGAGGCACTGACTGGTCCGGCGTTAATTCGTTGGGCGTGATCACTTGTTGGCGGGAAAAGCTTGGGAACGGCGAGGAGAGGAGGTACATTTCTATTCTTCAGCAAAGAATCCATAGGCTGGTTCTGACAAGTGGGTTTCCTTCTCAGAAACCCAAGCGCACGTGCGCGCCACATAATGATCCCAGCATTGTCCCTTTCCGACAATTGCAAATCTTTCCTGCATTCCTGGGAAATCACTTAATGGCTGTATGCGTCATGCTCCTTTCTTGTCCTGCAAGTCAGCGGACATGTCACTCTGTCGTCTCCTTTGGACAGTAGGCCTTCCTCACTGTACGATAGGGCTTCTCGACTGGAAGGGTGAACAAAAGAAAGAAAGCACTTCCGGCTATTTCCCGCAGGGCGACATTCCTTTGTATTTTTCTAGACGTTCTCTTGACAGGGTCAATTTGGCATTTGCAGGGTTTTCACAAGGCAAAACAGGCTTACACAAAGGATTTATGGAAACAGGCTCACTTAGAGCCTTTGTACCAACAGCACATATCCACAGCACTTATCCAGGCCCACAGGCGAACAATAGAGCGCGCAAATGCGGATGATGCACGGTCGTAACAGCCTCCTCCCCCGCCAAAAGAGTCTCGGAGGGCAGCAGTCGCAGCTGCTGCATGAAAAGACGACTTAATGGCCTGCACATGAACGCTTGAAACTCGCTGTTGCTTGTCGCGTTGTCTTGATTGTCGTAGGCCAAATTGCTTGAGCTGTCTGAAACTCAACCACATGTCGAAGCAAGCACTCGGCTCCCGTCTGAAGAGACCAGGTTAAAAGAAAACTGCCATTGTTGTTCGAGAAAAGCCCACTCTCAAGACGTTCAGGACCCACGTATTCCTAGAATACCAAATGTGCTGCTTTACATAGTCACACATGTACAAGTGCACGAGAAAAAAAAAAAAACCTGATTATCAATTTGGATACATGGTGAGGAACACCTCGGACCGCTTAGAAACAGCGGCTAAGCGCGTCCGCATTCCCATTTAACTTCCCCTTTTTGTATCTTATTTCAAAATTGTACTGCTGTAAAATCAAGCTCCACCTCAGAAGGCGACTGTTTTTCGATGTCGCAGTTTGCAGCCAAGCCAGGGGACAATGGTCCGTCTTTACAGTGAATTTGGTCCCTCCAAGATAGCACTGCAATTTTTGAATGGCCCATACAATGCAAGCGCACTCTTTCTCTGACGCGCAATAAGCCCTCTCTCTAGAACTCAGTTTTCTGCTCAGGTAGAGCACCGGGTGCTCATTACCGTTGTCATCTCTCTGGCAGAGAACAGCACCTAGCCCTCGATCACTGGCATCACACTGGACTGTGAATTCTCGGTCATAGTCTGGAGCTCGCAATACCGGACGGCTAATCAGCACAGCCTTCAGGTTTACGAAGGAGGCTTCCTTTTGTTCGTCCCAGACAACATTTGTCGGTTCTGTCTTGCGGAGAGCGTCGGTCAGAGGGCTGGCCAAAGCTGAATAGTTAGGGATGTAGTGATTGTAGTACCAGTCAGACCCAGGAATGCTCGAATTTCCGTCTTCGTGCTCGGCCGCGGGTAGTCTGCTACCGCAGAAATCTTAATCTCGCTGGGTTTCCTGAAACCTTGACCTACATTGTGACCCAAGTAGTCCACAGTCGCCCTTGCCAGGCAACATTTCTCGGCCTTTACGGTTAGTCCAGCTTGACGCAAAAGGCTCAGTACAGCTCTTAGATGTACCATATGGTCCGCCCATGAGTCGGAAAAAACCGCAATGTCATCTAGATAAGGCACCGCGAATGTTTCACACCCCTTTAAAACCCTATCCATGAGTCGGGAAAAACAAAATGGAGCATTTTTGAGCCCGAAACTCATCATTGTTGGCTGGTAGCTGCCCGTCGGAGTGACGAAAGCCGCGTATCTGCTGGCGCGTTCAGTGAGCGGTACTTGCCAGTATCCTCGAGTAGGGTCCAGCGTAGTCACATATGCCGCTCTACTGACCTGTTCTACTCTCTCCTCAATATTCGGAATAGGATACACCTGATCCCTGGTGAGAGAATTTAGCTTTCGGTAGTCTACCACAGGCCTAGGGTCTTTACCTGGAGCTTCTACTAAGATCATAGGCGAAGCATAATCGCTTTCCGAGGGTTTTATTGCTCCCAATTCCAGCATGCGAGTTACTTCCCTATCCAGAATTTCTCTTTGCCTTGGAGAAAATCGGTAGCACCTTGATCGCACTGGCACGTCTGAAGTCAGCTCAATATCGTGCTCAGTCAAATCAGTCCTGCCTGGCCTGTCCACGAAGCAGGCCTCAAACTCTGTTATTATTTCGCCCAGATCGGACAGCTGGGATTTCTTTAGTTCTCCTCTCTGCTCCGTCTTTCTGAGAAGCTCCTGAGCGTTGCTTCCTTTTCCGCTGAGGCAAATCAAGTTGTCCCCCATCTCCTCGGGAAGGTTTAACGTTAGATTTACCACGGCTTCCCTCTGCACATAAGGCTTCATAAGATTGCAATGATAAATGCGCACTTCTTTACGCCTACCGGGAATTTTCACTGCGTAGTTAGTGTTAGAAAGCTTTGCAACGACTTCAGCCGGTCCTTCCCACTGTACTTCGAGCTTATTCTGCCTTAAACTTCTCAGCAACATCACCGGGTCCCCGATACAAAACGTCCTTTGACGGGCTGACTTATCATAGTACACTTTGGAACGAGCCTGGGCTGACTTCATGCTGGCCTCAACGAGTTCCTTAGTGTTATGTAAGCGATTCAAGAGGTTCAGAATGAATTCTACTACTGTTGGGTCTTCTCCGCGCCCCTTCCAGGCTTCGCGCACCATTCGCAAAGGTGAGCGCAGTGACCTTCCGTACACCAACTCGGCTGGGCTAAATCCAGTGGATTCGTGCGGCACTGACCGCAAAGCGAAAAGTGCTGCAGGCAGGCAGGTATCCCATTCGTGCTTGTTTTCATAGCACAGTCCCCTCAGGACTCGTTTGAGAACAGAGTGCCATCTTTCTACGCTGTTGCTCTGCGGATGATGGATCGAGCTATGCACTACCTTAATGCCGCATCGCTCAAGAAATGAGGTGGTGAGGACACTCGTGAAAACGCTACCCTGATCACTTTGGACCTCGGAAGGGCATCCAACTCGTGCAAACACTGACAGCAGCGAATCCACTACACTCTCGGACGTCACCTCGCGCAGCGGAACAGCCTCTGGAAACTTTGTGGCTGGGCATAACATAGTGAGGATATAACGGTACCCTGACTCTGTCACAGGAAGTGGCCCAACTACATCTATTACTAACCGGTGAAACGGCTCGGTAATGATTGGTACTAACACCATCGGAGCTTTCCACTTATCTTGCGCCTTTCCAACCCGCTGGCACGTGTCGCATGATCGTACAAAATTTTCCGTGTCCTTAAAACATCCAGGCCAATAGTATTCTTGCAACAGCCTCTGCTTTGTTTTCCTTATTCCAAGGTGACATGACCACGAGCTGCCATGGGAAAGTCGCAGTAAGTCTCCGCGGTACTTTTGGGGAACGACTAATTGGTCCCGCTCTACTCCGCGCTTATCCTTGAATAAGCGATACAGCACTCCCTTTCTCATCTCAAAAGAAATGTTCTTTGCTGTCTTAGTGGCGCGGTGGCGCTCTCTTATCTCCTGTATCTTGGGATCATTGGCTTGCTCCATAGCTAAGTCCTCTCGAGTTTCACTTAACAGTCTCGTGAGATTACTAGACACTGGCGGCAAGAGGTTACTCTCAAGAACGTCCTCATTCCGCGTCTCATCAAGCTCACTTTCAAGTAGACTTATCTGAGATGCCTCGCTCTCAAAGTTTTCTGACCTGCTATCTTCCGCATCTACCACTGTTTTAACTGCCGTTTCCTCCGCTGTGGATTCTTCTGGAATGAGCAGTGTAGCTAGTTCTCGCGCCTTTGAACGTGTTAAGGCTTGCACAACTCTGTCTCCGAAAAGGATGCCCCTCTTTCGCAGTAGCATGTCCGATTTGTTGGAGAACAAATACGGATAGCACTTAGGAAGCTTTCCTGAAACGGCAGCCTCGGTTGTCAACTTGCCGAAAGGGCCCTCGATGACCACGTTCGCGATTGGCAAGCACACACTCTGTTCCTCCACTACCTGGCGGATCCACGCACACTGTCCTGTATAGTCGGAAGGCGACACATACGCCGGATGGACAACATCCATCGTTGCGGCCGAATCGCGCAGTACCTTGCAAGGCTTCCCGTTGACTACTAGGTCATGCAGGTAGGGTTCTAAAAGCTGCATATTTTCATCGCAGTCACTGACATACGAGAAAGCAATCTTTTCTTTCCGGCAGTTGACGGCAATGTGACCCTGCTCATTACACCTAAAGCATGTGAGCGGCTTCCTAGCCTCAAGCTTATTCTTTGTGTTCTGCGCGTTGGTCACTTCCCCACTTTTCTCACTGCCGTCCTTTCTAGGGAATTTGCCTGAAGAAACCTTCATTTCTTCGTTTCCAACTCTAGCAAAGTGCCTTTCCTGACGGTTATTCACACTCAACTTGGGATTGCGGGGCCTATCCACTGCTGGGTTGCTGAATTGTCGGCGCGAAGCATACTCCTCAATAAGTTCGGCAGCTTCAGTTGCCGACTTAATTTCGCCTCGGTCCTGTAACCAATTTCTTTCTTTTTCTGGGAGGCAGTTATAAAACTGCTCCAAAAGAATTCGCTCGACTACAGCGTCCCTATCACTGTAGGAATCAGTGCTCTTTAGCCACTCGCCCAAATTAACTCTTAAATTGTACAGGAATTCAGGGTAACTCTCGTCCCTGGGCTTAGTAGCGTTCCGAAAACGTTGTCTGAACGCCTCGGCGCTAAGCCTATACTTTCTCAGAAGGCAAGCTTTGACCTTCTCGTAGTTGTCCGCGTCCTCCTTGCTTAGCCGCGCGACAACCTCCGCTGCCTCGCAGGGCAGAACCGTCAATAATCTCTGAGACCAAGTGTCTCGCTGGAAGGACAGTTTTTCGCAGGTTCGCTCAAAGTTAGCCAGATACAGACCGATATCCCCTGATATCACATATGGCTGCATGTACTTTGACATCTTGAAATCTGCCTCCTTGTTGAGACGAGGTACCGCTAGCTGGGGACAATCGCCCGACCTCTTGCTCAACTCTAGTTCTAATTTCCGGAGCTCAATTTCTAGCTTCTTTTCCTCTTTTTTCCCGCTCCTTTTCCTCTTTTTCCCGCTCTTTCTGCTGTCTGAGCTGCTCCTTTTTTTGACCGATGAGGTTCCATGCTTCACTGAGCTCCTCATCATCGGTTCCCAGATCAGTGATTGCCTTTATAATCAAGGGTTTTCGTGCCAAACCACTTGTATCAATTCCCAATTCTTCACACAATAGCAACAATTCCGGTTTCTGCAGCTTTTGTAGGTCCATGATCGCTCCGAGTGTCGGCTACTTCCAAAACAACTGTGCAAACTACCAAACCTAAAGGCGTTTCCACACTCTCTTTACCAGTTCTAAAATCTAACCCTGTTCTAGAACCTGGTCCACATCAGAAGAAAAGCCAAGCACTCACCCACACATGCGATCGATGTTCCGAGCTGCCCTCTTGTTGGCCGATTGTTGCTCCTGCTTGTTGCTTGAGATGCCACCTCCGATCACCAGATGTTGTTGCTTGTAGATTCTGATCCACCTCGAATCACCAGATGTTGTAGCTTGTAGATCCAGATCCCAACGCTGGTCACCAGTTGTCGTGACGCTTGGACTACGTCGACCCGGCCTTCACTTGGTAGCGTGCAGAGACTCGGGGTTGATGAAGGATTGAATCTTCGAAGTTGGTACAATACATACAAGCAGGTTTAATGGCACTTTCGGAAAACTTATTTACAAGATTATTTACACGAAAAAGAAGGGTACATCAGCAAAATGGCAAGCGTTAAGAGTTCATAGCGAGAAGAGACTGGATGAGCCGTTTACCCAGGGCTCAAAGCCCTTTTTTCGGGCTCTGCACTGTCCTTAAAACCCCCTATGTCCAGCCCCCCCTCTGAAGATGCTGACCAATCAGTTCCAGGGCACGCCCCTCAGATATCGGCATCCAATCGAACACATCACTGCACTGATGGTCTGAGGCACTGACTGGTCCGGCGTTAATTCGTTGGGCGTGATCACTTGTTGGCGGGAAAAGCTTGGGAACGGCGAGGAGAGGAGGTACATTTCTATTCTTCAGCAAAGAATCCATAGGCTGGTTCTGACAAGTGGGTTTCCTTCTCAGAAACCCAAGCGCACGTGCGCGCCACATAATGATCCCAGCATTGTCCCTTTCCGACAATTGCAAATCTTTCCTGCATTCCTGGGAAATCACTTAATGGCTGTATGCGTCATGCTCCTTTCTTGTCCTGCAAGTCAGCGGACATGTCACTCTGTCGTCTCCTTTGGACAGTAGGCATTCCTCACTGGACGATAGGGCTTCTCGACTGGAAGGGTGAACAAAAGAAAGAAAGCACTTCCGGCTATTTCCCGCAGGGCGACATTCCTTTGTATTTTTCTAGACCTTCTCTTGATAGGGTCAATTTGGCATTTGCAGGGTTTTCACAAGGCAAAACAGGCTTACACAAAGGATTTATGGAAACAGGCTCACTTAGAGCCTTTGTACCAACAGCACATATCCACAGCACTTATCCAGGCCCACAGGGGAACAATAGAGCGCGCAAATGCGGATGATGCACGGTCGTAACACCGCTGAGGAGAAGGAGGGGCCTGGGCCGGCGACGAGGAGGCTGTGCGCACGTGCGGGGTGCGAGTGCTGCTGGGAACGACTGGCGGAGAGAAGAGGGGACGAGACAGTGTGGAACGCACCCTTCGTCGGAGAAAGACGCGTGTAAACTTTGATCAATATATCCAGTGTTTTAACGCGGTAGCGTTAAGGAGCTCGTGTCGCAGAAAAGCCGGTGTCGTCGGCGTCCAGTGAGCGATAAATCCCGGCATGCACTTCATAAATAAACATGCACTTCATAAATAAAAAGCAAGTTCCAAGATGGGCTGGGTGGGAATCGAACCAGGGTCTCCGGAGTGTGAGACGGAGACGCTACCACTCAGCCACGAGTTTTTTTTTTCCTTTATTTCCGAGGTATACATGAACAACAAATTGTCACACTTAATAAAACACTTCAGCTGCCCTTGAGCTGACCCGTGTGAGGTTAAAATTTCTTCAATTTTACCAGGTCATCCAGAACTTCTGCCCACTGTGGTGGGTCGGGGAGCGCGCAGATACATTCCCGTAGATAAACAGCACTTTCAACAAAATTTTCACGTACACTGCGAATGTTAATATCTTCATGCCTTACTTGCATCTGTGTTTTCCACAAGCTGTGGAGGCCCAGAAGCATTAATAAATCATAGGGTACGTCTTCGTTCTCCACCGGTAAAAACCGGATGCCATAAGGGTTTAGTGGTAGCTCTTTTTTAATTGTTCTTTGTAGCACGTCCCAATGAAATACTGCATCCCAGCAGTCTAATATGTGTTCAATTGTCTCTGGCTTCTTGCAAAGCAGGCAGTTTGTCGTCCAAGGGACATAGATTCCTTTTTCGTGAAGCCAGGTTTTGACGGGTAGAGTGTTCGAGTGCAACATAAAAAAGAACGTTTTGGCAGCTGGTCGAACTGGCATCCTCTTCACTCGTTTTAAAATATCCTGCCCTGGGCCTCCACAGTAGGGCTCTCGATACAAAGGTGCCGGCAGCATTATTTCCACTAGGTCCTTATACAGCTTTTTCTTGCCAACACTGTACAAATATTCACGGGAAAAACGCACTTCTAACAACTTGAAAGAGAGAACTACCTCGCGCAAATATCCTGTGACAGCACCACGCATGTTTTCACTTGAGGAGACAACAAATCCGGGTAACAGCCTTTGCAGCCGCACTTGCATGACTGTTCTTAAAAAGGTGTCATTTTGGTCGCGAAGAAAAAAAAAGCGCGATACCACTTGGCGCAGAAACAAATGAATCAAACCGACTCCTCCGCTTTTTAAAGAAAAAATAAATTCGTTCGCCTCGTCTTTTCCCAGGTCGAAGTCCAAAGAAAAACTGCAAACACACGATGAATTTTTTGAATGGCAGTTCGTGACGCACATAGAACATTCATTACATACCATATCTTTGAAATCAAAAAAACATTGCAGATGAACGCGCGTGAAAAGATTGACAGTTGCCTTCCCTGCCATGCTTCCGCTTTCTCTCGCACTCTATTTCTTTCTTCCTTCCAATGTAAGCTAGGATCGCGATAACATTGTAGGGGCACACCCAGATACTGCATTGGCACGGAAGACCATTGCAATCGGGAGAAAGAAGCCGGTTCAGCATCCCATAAGCCGTGTCGATGCTTGAAAGCGGTACAAAAGCCCTTCTAGTGAATGCGGTGTTGCCTTAGAAACATGCCGTAGAACGTTATACTGCAGTGTATATCGGTAATTATGAGCATGTTACTTACAGAAGTCGCAGTTACACGAGTAGCGAAGTACGTTTCCGCTACATTTCTTCTGCGCTCTGCGCACATGCAGAGCCATCTTGCGGCAAACACAGAAGAACCCCTCCTCGCAATGTGCGGCGCTGCCCCGACACGTGGCGCGCCACTCGCCCCTGACGTTTCGCCGTGCACTCTCACAGGTTGTAGAATCAAGCGTTTTCCTTTTCTTTAAATCACTATCTTCGCTCACCAGCTTCTCCCCTTCGGGCCGCGCGGGTACCGGTGCGAGGATGCCCCAATACCCTTGCGTTTAGTACGTTTTCTCGACGAGGTGCAATAACGCTATCGCGTTCCACTCTTGAAGGCGAAGCTTAAGCGTCCTCCAAATTTTCTTTTTTGCTATCGTTAAAGAGTTTTTGTCCGCGCGTGATTTCTTCACTTTTATTCGAATCCCCTAAAGTTCAAAGTTGTAGTAACAAAGTTCAGTTTAATATAAAATCATCAACTACTACATGGTGCCGAAACCAGGGATGAGAAGATAGTGGCGAAATCCGAAAAGACCACGACGGACCAAAATGGAAAAGCTCAAAGCGAAGAGGCGAAGTCGACGAGGGCAGAACACGATTATCATCAACAAGGCCACAACAGCATTGCCGACAGCCAACGTCCAACAGTTGACAGCTATGCTTCACAGACTGGAAGTCAGCAATGATGAGCTGCGGAAGATCAACGACGAGTTGGAGAACTATCTACCGGAGGAAGCGTTCGAGACCGAGTTTACAGAAAGCGTCCAATACGACGACTGGGCCATAAACCTCATCGGCCAACTGAGGGCTCGAATCGCCGCTTCACAACAGACTGCGTCTGAACAGAACGCCGAATCGACGCAAACGTCCGTGCCGACGCCCAGACTCACTGCAATCAGGCTTCCGAAGCTGCAGCTCCAGTCTTTCAATGGTGAGCTTGCCAACTGGCAGTCGTTTTGGGAATGTTTCCGCGAAGCGGTGCATGATAATCAGGCCCTGTCCAAAGCGGAGAAATTTCATTACTTAAAGAGCCTCCTCACCTAGCCTGCCGCGTCGGCATTTAAAGGGTTACAAGCGACTGAGGTCTGCTATGAAGACGCTATACAGATACTGCAGCGCCGTTTCGGAGACAAGGGGCTAATCGAACAAGAACACCTTGCCGAATTAAGGACGCTACCACCAGTGTCGTCATCAGGAGATGTCAGAGGACTCCGCCGGCTCTACGATCATGTTCAAGCCCACATTTGCGGGCTAACGGCTCTCGGAGTGACCAAAAATGCCTATTGCGCCATGCTTTACGACATTATTCTAACGGCGCTGCCGCGAGACATGGTGGTGGAGTTTTACCGCCTGGCAAGCCGAGCGACCAAGACAGATGTATTGTCGCCGCTCGATAGTAGTCCCGCGTCACCAGCGCAGCAGTCCTCCGCCTCGACGCAGGAAGCAGACAGATCAGAGAGAAGGCTAGAGGAGGTACTACATTTTCTGCTGGTAGAAACAGAGTGTCGAGAGCGATGTAGGCAAGGTCTCGCCTTTGAGACGCCGTCTTACAAGGAAAACTTCGGCAAACGCGCCAGGCAGCCGACTCCGAGTGCCGCTGTTCTTTATGCGCAAACAGAGAAGACAGAAGGTGCTTTCGATGCACAAGGTGGGGACACCGTGCAAAAGACTGCAGACGAAAGATGAAATGCGGGAATTGCGAGAAAAGGCACGCTACCTCAATGTGTAACCCCAATTGGGCAGCGATCAAAACTGACGCACCAACAGAGATCACCGCCACTAATATGCATGCAGACGCCAAAACAGAAGAAACGCAAGAGACGGCACTGCAGACTTTCCGTGCTTTTGCGTTGGGGAGCACCAAATAAGGCTACATCCGGGGTGTAATGGACGGTGGAAGTCAAAAAACGTTCATTCGAGCAGATATCTCAAAAACACTTGATTTGAAGGTTTTAGGAAAGGCCGACTTCCGCCTAAACACCTTTGGTGCTGCGGCCGCGCAAGTCCAAAGCTGCCGGCTGGCAGAAGTTCGCCTCCGAAGCCAATACTGAGATCACGAAATAGCAATAGAGGCTATTGAGGTGCCCTTAATATGCAAGGACGTCAAGAAGGTGCCCACAGATCACAGTTTTGTGCAAAAGATGGAAGTTCGAGGAGCACTGCTCGCAGACAGACCGATCCATCCGGGCATGTCCAGTGCCAGGTATTGGATTACTAATTGGAGCCGACCACCTTTGGAAATTTCAAGCGGGAGAGGTGCAAAGAGATGCAACGAAAATGAAGGATTAGCAGCGAGGAATACAAAGTTTGGTTGGACGATTCAGGGACCGTTCAGTGTGACTTCAAGCCTCGCAATCGCAAACAATGTTTGCATACTAAGAATAGCTTGGAAACTGCAGACAAGGTCCACACTACGCTGCAGAATTTCCAGGAACTAGACGCCATCAGCATAAAAGATTCCCCAGAGACACACGACGAAAGAGCACTGAGCAAGGTAAAGTTGGAAAAGAAATGTCTGCGCTATGAAGTTGCCTTGCCATGGAAAGACGCATCCAAAGAACTCAACGACAACAAAAATATGGCAATTCGGCGACTCGACAACCTGACAAAGCGACTATGCCGCAATCCAGAACTCGCTCAGCAATACGAGGACGCCATCAGGAGTTATTTCGAGGCAGGGCATGCGGAGCGGGTGACCGAAGAAGTAGCGTCTGGGAAAGTTTATTACATGCCACATCAGCGAGTCGTACGTAGTGAGGCAACTACGACGAAGCTGCGTGTCGTGCTCGACGCATCATCACACGCTCCGGGGAAACGGTCACTCAACGACCACTTGGAAAAAGGACCTAACCTCATCAGTGATTTGATGCAGATTCTCTTGCGGTTCCGCCTACACAAGGTCGCTCTCGTAGCAGACATCGAGAAAGCATTTCTGCAGAGAAGCGTGCGGCCTGAGAATAGAGACGCCCTGCGGTTCTTCTGGTACAGTAGCCCTCCGCTTGATCCGTCAGCATTGCCGGATATCGAAGAATGGAGAATGACTCGGGTACCGTTTGGTACGACAGCCAGCCCGTATTTGCTGACCGCTACCCTCCTCCACCACCTTGAATGCACGACAAAGGAAGCCTCGAAAACGGCGAGCCTCATGAAGGACTCCTTTTACGTGGACGATCTGGTGACGGGGGCGGCTACAGTAAACGAGGCGTTGAGAGTAGCCACTGAAGCCACCAACATAATGAGCGACGCCGGCATACGCTTAAGGAAATGGTCCTCGAATTCCGATGCAGTCCGCGCGGCGTTTGGGGACGACGAAACTACATCTTCGAACGGTGAACAGAAGATCCTGGGAGTGAAATGGAACGCAGCTGACAAGATGGCAATATCCCTGGCCAGTGTGATCAGCTCATTAACTAGCGGAGCTGCGTCGAAGCGCGTAGTGCTTGCAGACGTCGAGGCTACGATTAATTTTCGGCCACTAGCCTACGTCTCCTCAGCACCAGAAGAAACATCGCTTCTCACGTCTTCCCATCTGCTCACTGGGAAACGGTTGATCGCATTTGCCCGAAACGAAAGCAGCCTCCGTTCCTTCGGCCAGTGCAACCGACTTATGTCGAAGGTGTAAATATTGACAAACGGTCATGGACTCGCTTTGGAAGCGATGGCTGAAGGAGTACCTGCTTCAGTTACGCTCGGTCCACTTGTCTGCTTCCAGCCCTGCGAGTGCGATCACAGTAGACGACTTGGTTATCGTGCATCAAGAAAAGGCACCGAAGCTGCTCGCTTGGTAGAGGTCTTTAAGGGACGAGATGGACATGTGCGTTCGTGCACAGTTAAGATGCCATCCGGGGCCATCATAAGGCGACTGGTTCAGCTCCTCTATCCCTTGGAGACGCGCATAAAACGAGTTGCACTCATTTTGGGGGGGGGGGGGGGAGAATGTAAAGAATTTATAAAGAAAGAGAAGAAATACCGAGCTCTTGCTCCCGAAAGAGCAGCCAGCAAACGTCAGCGCGTTCCTAGGTATAGGCATGGACCATCCCGGAACGACCGGGGAACGCGCGATTGGGAACAAGGGTCGGCGTGGCACCCCGCTGAGGAGAAGGAGGGGCCTGGGCCGGCGACGAGGAGGCTGTGCGCATATGCGGGGTGCGAGTGCTGCTGGGAACGACTGGCGGAGAGAAGAGGGGACGAGACAGTGTGGAACGCACCCTTCGTCGGAGAAAGACGCGTGTAAAACTTTGATGAATATATCCAGTGTTTTTGTTGCCGTTAAAGACTTTTTGTCCGCGTGTGATTTCTTCACTTTTATTCGAATCCCCTAAAGTTCAAAGTTGTAGTAACAAAGTTCAGTTTAACATTAAATCATCAACTACTACACGGGACGGCGGGGTGGCCTAGTCTCCAGAGCCCGCGCGGCGTTTCTTTCACAAAGGCGCCAGCTGCAGGGTCGCGTCGCAAACACGCTGAGGAGGGGAGGCAAAGACAGGCGCCGTGTGAGAGGGTTTGGGGACCGGCGAGTGGAAAGAGTGTTTTCAATGTTGCATTTTTATTTGACGTAATTAAGGATCTGGGTCCGAGATTATTCCCAACCCACTGGGGTTGTGACATGTTTTTAAATAATTTGATTGGCTGCTTCGTTCTCGGGGCGGATCACCTAAGGTGACCGCCCTTAGGTCTTTGTTGATGTCTGGTATCAAAAAGCGGTCCTCGGACCTTGTTCGACAGTCAAGATTGAGGCTTTGTGCTTAGCACGTATTTACAGTCCCTAGGCTTTAACCGAAATACTCGGTAGAAAAGTGAGGGCTTGTATAGTTACTTCTCTGTGTGAGAGTCTATTTTGTTTTAAGTTGCAGTTGTCTGCGTGACTCTTGTTACTGTAACTTACAGTTTGCCAATGTAAACTATTTTGCTTCTGTAAATATATATCTCCTCCTGACCATCATCAGATCATCGTCTTCTGCTTCTCTACCTGCCGAACACGAACTTAACATCACTGGCGCAGTCGACAGGATTCGGCAACCAGCGACCACGAGCATCACCCAGAGCACCCAGGCCCTGGGAACCCACTAGGCAACAAGCGTCCGCACGTCCAGCCAGAAGCAGCAAGGTGATCCAGACCCAAACCAGAAGCAGCATTCTGGTGAAGGACTCCGACGAGGCTGCGGCACCAAGGGACGGAGGCCCCAACTGGCGACACCAGCACGGGTGAGCGGGATTTCTTGCGCTTTGTTGAAGTGGCTATGGCTCAAGTGTAAAGTGGCGTATGGTTTTAACACGGAGCATGATGGCGAGCGTAGGTGAGAGAGAGACAGGGGGAGATATAACAGATGACAGCGAGCAGTCGCAGCAAGCGACAACTCAGCCCGTAGCAGGAGCGCTACGTGAAGTAGCGGAGATGTCGGTATCCGATGCGGTTGCAATTCGCCGCATGGAACTAAATTTTGAGCTGGAAAAATTGAAAAATCTTGCACAGGAATGCCTAGAGTTACAGAAACTTGGGCTAGATCCAGCGGTTGCAATGGCGATAGCGGGAAGCGGGCAGACGCCTGTAAGGCCATACATTGACGATCAGCGTCGAATGGGGCCCGATCCAGTCTCCTAATGCGCTAAAGTCCTTAAGGGACTGAAGCTGCCGTGTGACGCGGACGTGCCGTTATGGTTCGAGGAAGTCGAGAGAATTTTCACGACGTACAAGGTGCCAAACGAAAGCCGCGTTCACTTAATCATGCCAGCACTAGCTTAGCGTGCCAGGTACCTTCTCCGTAACCTCGGGGACGATGAGTGTGGCAGCTACGAGTCGGTAAAAACAGCCGTTTTAAAGGAGCTGACGCTTAACCCCTCAGAATACCTCGAACGAAACGCCGCGATGAAACTTGGGCGCAGTTCAGCTCGCGCACTAAGACGTACTTTCAGTACTACCTTCGGTCACGGGACGTAGAAACCAAAGACGACCTGGTATCATTGATCATCGCAGATCGCATAAAGGGTAGCCTGAGCCCTGAGGGCTTAGAGTATGTGCGTCTTCGTGAGGACGAGAGGTGGCTAAAACCGGATGAAATATCCGACGTTCGCCAAGGCATTCTTCGAACAGGCTAAGGGCAAGGGGCGCGCAGCGAAACAAATTTTTGTGTATGCGGAAAAACCGAAGGGACCCCCGCAAGCGGCGAACAATGATAGCAAACTGCCAATTCAGTGTTATGAGTGCCGCGCATATGGCCACCGAGCCAAGGAATGCCCTCGCGCTTCACAAAACGTGCAGAAGAAGGAGAAACGCGCTCGAGCTCAAAACGTAGCTGTAGCCAACGTAGAGGCATGCGAAACACCGGCGTCAATAACGCCCCAGACAACCCTTTTAGCAGAGATGAAAACACCCCAGTCATTCTACGAGGTACGCAAATCGAAGCTACAGCAGGTGGAGATTGAGTGCGCAGGGATACCGGCGACAGCTATAATTGATACCGGTAGCGAGATAACCATGGTTAGGGAAGGCCTCGTGCCAAGTATAAGTCGGGAGCCATCCGGCTCAATAAAGCTAGTTTCGGCTTTTGGGGAGACGGTTAACGCAAAACTGGTCACTCTTGCGGTAAGCATCAGGCGGTCCACCGCACACATAGCAGGGCCCGAGGCAGTAGACATTGTATGCGCGCTTTCTGATAAGCTGGCGGGGGGAGTGGATTGTTTGCTCTCCAAGGAGGATTGGGAACTGCTTTCGGAGATAGACAGTCGTTACGAGGCACTTGCTATGAATAAGGCCTGCCCTCTGTCTGAAGCAGTTAACGCGTCTGTCACCATGGTTGAGCAGAGGGCAAAGTTGAGCTCTACATCACACGAGGAGCAAGCGGCGGGGCCTGAGGCAGACAAACTAATGAGTTGTGAGCAGGGTGTGGCGACAGAACAGCCCTGTGAAGTAGATCTGGAAGAAAGCGAGAAGGAAGATGTAATTTCGATCCAGGATGACGCGGACGCAGCCCTAAAACAGCGCCAGGTATTCAGATCCGACCAAGTATCAGACGAAACCTTAAAGAAAGCGTGGGCTGACGCAAAGGCAGGGAAGGCAGGCATGTTTGTTTCAGACGGCTTGTTTTATCACTGGGACTCGATCTCCGGTAGCAAAGTGAAGCAGCTTGTGCTCCCCCTTAGCAGGCGTGAAGAGGTACTCTGCCTTGAGCATGAGTCCCTTTGGGGACTCATGTGTGTGGGGGGGGGGGGGGCGAGAATTAAGTACAGCATTTTCTGGCCAGGCTTAGAAGGGGACGTAACGCGACACTGCAGGACATGTCACGGCTGTCAAGTCCGCTCAGACAGGCGAATTAAAGATAGGGTTCCCATCACACCTCTCACCAGACCCGACCATCCGTTTCAGGTCGTAAATGTCGATATAATCGGGCCGCTCGATGTTCCGTCGAGCAGGGGTCATAGGTACGCTCTCTGCCTCGTTGACTTGTGCACGCGGTGGCCGGATGTAGTCTGTTTGCGATCCCTCACCGCTAGGGCAACATGCGACGCCTTACGATTTTCAGCCGCACAGGCATACCTGAGGTAGTCTGTTCAGATCAGAAAACGAACTTCACGGCGCAGCTGACGCGTGAGATGTTAGCAAGACTGGGATGCGCACCGCGTTTTTCGACTCCTGAGCATCCGGAGTGCAACGGGACAGTGGAAAGGTGGAACCGCGTTTTGAAGAACATGTTGTTCCATGTTACTGAGAAAGATCCCAAGAACTGGGATAGACTGGTCCCGTTCGTTCTCTGGGCGTACAGGGAAGTCCCCCATGACACCACAGGCGTTGCGCCGTTCCGGCTCCTATTCGGTAGAAACCCTACCGGACCGCTAGCAATTCTGCAGCGAACATGCACAGGCCAGCAACCCCTCCCGAACACACTCAGGGAAGAACCCGCGAAGTATTTGCGACAGCTACGCGAGCAGCTAGAAGTAGCAGCAGAAGTAGCGGGTTTGACGGCGAGCGCACGTCAGGGAAGTTACGCGCAGGCGTATAACAGGCGCGCACGGAGCAAGACGTTTGTCGTCGGAGACCAGGTATTGCTCTTTGGCACAGGCCCTGGCAGTAAAATGGCCCCCAAGTGGCTCGGCCCATTCGTCGTAACCGCGCAAGAGAGGAAGAACTCGTGCAGAATCGACAAGGGAAAAAAGGCTACAGCGATAGTGCATGCGAACAGGCTGCGACCCTACTACGCACGTGTCAGCCATGTCGGAGTAGTTTTCGAGGAAGACGAGGAGTTTGGTGAAATCGAGTACACCCGTCGGTCTGTGCCTGAGAGATGTGGTGGTTGTCGGATAGATGCGGAGAAACTCGCACACCTACCTACTCAGGACCGCCTGGAGATCTCGGAGGTGTTTGCCGCTTACGCTGATTCGTTCAGCGAAACGCCGGAAGTCACACGAGTTGGGGCACATAAGATAGAGCTGCACGAAGGCCACCAGCTCAAACGCACTTTCCCATATCGCGTGCCGGAGTTATTAAGAAGTAAGGTGAGCCGCCAGGTAAACGAGTTGCTAGACCTCGGGCTGGTGTATCCGGTGGAAAGCGAGTGCGACCATCCCGTTGTATGCGTGGGTAAGAAGGATGGATCGGTGCGCATGTGTGTTGACCATCGCGCTTTAAACGCAGCGACGCGTACGGATGCCTTTCCAATGTCACCCCCTAAAGAGCTCATCATGAGGGTGGGCCGCGCTAGGTATATCACTCTTATCGACTTGCGACGCGGATACTGGCAGGTGCCGGTAGCTCCGTTTCAGTAGGAAAGTAAAACAGAATTAATCACATCGGCTGTTACTCTGTGAAACTGTCATCATACCGTTCCACTGTAGACAATATTTTTGTGAACCCATGAACTGTGAGGCACACTGAATCTTTCCAATCACACTGTCTGGCTCCCGAATCACTTCTCACCTAGGCGCAGTTCGCTTGCCTCGGGATCACTATGGCGTGGTTTTTGTTGTGCTCATGGGGTCTCGTCAGCTACAAAATGAGTAGCGCTTCAATAGAGTTCTTGAGTGCTTACATGGCCACCACAGTAAATTTGAATTGGCCTTTGCTCGCACGGTTCGTAGCTGCCGCCGCATCGTCTGTCCACTTTTCTGACGTTTCTAGTATGCCTTCACCGATTTATTTAGATGTTTCTACACCCAATTTAAATTGAGCACTGTCGAATGAACGTGCCTTTATGGTTCGATGACCGATGAGCACGATTGCTACTATTGACGCCGCAGTTTTGCTTTATTGTTTTGTGGGCGCTAGTCAGCCCAATAAAGAGCTATTAGTTGCAAAAGTAGCACGCACCGGTCCCTTTGATGCCAATGTATATGTGAGCAGTGAGGATAAAGACGAGAATCTGCAATGGCAACATTCATCAGGCGTTAAAGTCATGAATGCTGAAAGAAACATTCAAAAACGAATGATATGACGGTTCGGGCATGTATACAATATGAAAAAAGGCTAAAAAAATCTAGTGGAGCCTGAATTAGCGTAACCCGGGAAAGATAACAATCATGGAAGAGGATCTACTAATGATTAGCCTCAAACAAAGGCAAGCTCTCTTTTGCCTTCCACCACATTCCCCTAAAGGAAAATTAAAATGAAATATGGGACAGATGTGTGAAAAGGAAATGGAGACTCAAGGCGTTGCCTGAAGAGAAAAACAGCTCACTCACAACTGATTGATTTCTTGGATGCAGTTCAGTGCTGTAACATGCAAGCTAAAGCATGAAGATTTCGGCATGAAACATGTATAGCTATTGGCGATTGCTATGTGGGGATAGAATGCCAGAGTAATTAGTGCCCAGGACGGCAAGTATTTGCATTAGCTGCAGTCTGCCATGTTGTTACTACATGTGTGTTCCACAGGGCTCTCTTTGTGCTGCTGCTTTATGAAAGCAGTGTTGTCGGGTGAATGCAATTTATTTTCATTTGAGACGTGTTTGTGCAATAAAACTCATTATTTTATTCCTACAGTTCCTGAAATCAGTACTTAGTATATTGTGTGATGTTCTTAAAACAGAAGGTGGCTATCACATTAAAACAACTAAAAAAAAGATCATCATGCAGTGTGTTATATACCAGGTGTCCTAGCTTTCAGAAAATCGATGTGCCCTAGCCCAGTGAATTAATCCAGCTGCGGGCTGTTGAGAGTTCCTGGCCTAGGCAGGGTGTTTCATTATTTAACCTCATAATGATTAAGGCTATATAGTTAACATTTCAATCATTGGCTACAAGAACAATTAGTATCAATAAGCAAGTAGTAAACTGTCTTCCAAAAGAGCTGACAGAAACGTTTGCACCAAGGTGCCTTCTATTTTGCTTTTTTTTTCTCGTCTTGAACGGCAACAAACTCAATAAATAAAGTGTCTGCATGACAGCAATTCCTCTTTAATGTCCCAAAACGTGGCTCAGACAATGAAATCTGCTTTTGTCTGAAGTGCTCTCCATGGTGTGACTTTGCATGATGTGGGTGAGAGATATGTGTGAGCAGCTAGTCATATGGTAGCTCGATTTGGAAGCCAGCTACGTAAATCATACCATGAAGCAAACATTGCCGGCAGCTGGTTTTCAGCACTATCTACAACTTTAGAACTAATGCTTTGCTCCTGGGGCCAATAAATAAGTCACTAATTAGTTTTTACTACCTGAAGAAAAACCATGGCAAATGGAAAGCCACTGAAGACTAGGGCAATCAAGTCTGAATAGTTCTCGGTTGGTTTCACTAGCCTAGACCACTCTACCTAATTTAAGGTTTGATTAAATTTAGCCGGCATACTTGGTATGCATGGTTTGCTGGCATCTCTTGTGGTCAGCATCAAATGAAACAGTCGTGACGCAGCTGTGGTTTTAACTGATATGGTGGAAGCTGTCTTGTAGTCTCTTATCAGATGCTTTGTAATGGAAGGGGGTGCATGCTTCTGGGATCATGATGAGAATAAGCAGCACTTTGAGGCCCATGGTTTGATTTGGTTTGTGGGGTTTGACGTCCCAAAGCAATTTGGGCTATGAGAGATGCCGTAGAGGAGGACTCCGGAAACTGAGACCACCTGGGGTTCTGTAACATGCACTGATATTGCACAGCACACGGGTGCCTTTCTTTTCGCCTCCATCCAAGAGCGGCTGCCAAAGCTGAGATTCGATCCCGCATCTTTGGGAACAGCAGTCGAGCGCCGTAACCACTGCGCCACCCCAGCGGGGACATTGAGGCAAATGTGTATGAGATGGCTAAGTATAATGTGCATTACAAGTACACATACACACTGCTTCCTGTACTTTCTCCTGTCGCGACTTAGAGTAAATTCTAAAGGGCTTGATCCCAGTGCACTGTGGGGATGGCTTGTGGGAAAAGGAAAGAGGAAACTGCATGAAGAAACAAGGAGAACAAGAATTGCTACATAGTACAATTGCATTTATCCTTTCCTACTGTTATTGTCCTTTAGCAGTGTTTGTGCCAGCTCCACACGACCCATTTCAATGTGTTGTGTAAAAGTCTTAAGAGCAAGTTAAGCCGACATAATTTCCGCTGAACAAATTTTTATTCCATGAACACAGTGTTGTAACTATCTTGCACACCTTCTAAAGAGAAATGTCCTTCTTGACTCCCACAGTTTAAAAAAACACAACCTATCTGCTTGTATCATTACTGTAACTAAAAAAGAAATAAGTTCACATATACAGCTACACCTCGTTAAAATGTATTTTTGTGATCCATGTATTTTTTATTAATAAGCACAGAAATGCTTGCAAACAAAACTGCCACTGTATTACCGAGGTTTATATTATAGTGTGTGAGGGCTTTTAAGGCTCTTTGTATTTGCGTAGGAAAGTAAAACAGACTGAATTACATGGCTGTTATCCTGTGAAACTGCCATCATACCGTTCATTGCACTGTGTACATTATTTTTGTGAATTCATGAATTGTGAAGCCCACTAAGACCTTCAGCTCACACACTCTGCTTCCCAAATCACTCTTTCTTATGTTGAAATAGTTAGCAATTAGTCACCACTGCAAGGTTTGGCAGCGCATTTGCTAGTCATCGCACAAAATGAATTAAGCTGCCCGTTTAGATTGTAACCATTCTGTTATGACCTTATCCTGCAAAGCTAAGGTAACACTCTGCATAGATGCAAAGCAGAGTAGTTATTCTGTGAATGCAAACAGCAACTCCAATCCAAGCAGAAAAGGAATGAATTCAGATTAAGTTACATGTGACCTCAGTGTCAACAAGTCCGGTGTTACATCCATGCCTCAGAACTTTCATACTGGATCAACATCAGCATTATAGAACCAATACCCATGTAATAATGCTTAACACACGATGAAAAGATAAGGTAATTAATATTTGCAAATGTGGTATGAGACCATGCACAGTGGTGACCATAGAGCAAATGTAAACTGATATGTGAGAAAACTCAGTTGATCCCTTTGCAAGGTGCAAAAAAGTTTAGGCGAGCAGCAAATGTAACAAGGACTAAAAAAATCTGTAATGCATCCTACATTGTTGTAAGGTTCACACACGTACATCATTGATATCACTCAGTAGGAAAGTAATCATGGGCTTCACAGCAAAATGAAAGCAGCAAATAGGCACGGACATGAGCATCAACGACATCTGATTTTGATGCCATCGGAAATATCTCAATTGGTACCCCTTAGCAAAGAAATGCAGCTGAATAGATACTTAATACCAATGAAACTGAGTTGACATGCAGTCTGGCGAGAGTAGAGCTGTCAAAGCAACAAGTATGGGATGTAATGTGTGCAACTCCATAACAGCATCATGTCAGTATAAAGCCTATATACATCATTTGTCTAAGCAGTTGTCCAATGAACTTAACTCACCCAAGTTATGCAGGAAGAAAGCAGACTGTAATCACAATAATGTCTTCAATTGTTTTCTTTCTTTTTAACCACATATGTTTTCATGCTCAACATGCCTTAGGTACACCAAAGTGTCCATATCATGAGGCACAGTTGCATATGGTGTGCCTTTTTTTCATAAGCATAACCTCCCGCCATACTGTGCTTTTTTTGGCATTGCGTCTAAATGTTTTTTTTTTGTTTTTTTTTAAGACCTGATGTGGTGATAAAGTGTTTAGCCATTCACATATAGAAGTGTTCAGTCAACCGATTCATCGCACAGATACTTTTTGCAGACATAGGTGCACATAGCTAGCAGGAAATAAAAATAAACAGGAAGGTACTACTCTCAAAGTGACAGCTGCCCCTGAAAGTACACAATATTTTCACAGTTTGCACAGTGCCGTCGAGCACCCATATCAGCACAAAGCGCAAACCGCGGAATAGTGGCATATTAGTAGCCCGAAAGCCGTGCAGCTAACGTCGTCGAAGGGCTTGGCGCTCGTGCGTGAAAATCAGCGTGAACTACTGTTGCTGGCTGTCGGGCGTGAAGATCCTCGCGGCTAGCGATAATCGCAAACACATCGTGACACCGGTGCGACCTAGTACACTTTGCCGGTTGGAAGATCACTGCCTTCAGCTCAGCGCAGATAACAGTCGCGCATATGATCCGACTTGAGGGGAAATCACAGTCGATAGGAACGCTAGTATTAGCCATGCGCGCGGCAGAGCAACAACTACCATCTACGCTTCGCTCGTCGCTTCGCTTTCACACCGCTGGCGGCCATGTTGCCTGGCAAGATCGAGCAGGAGAAGCCAGAGACGTCGCCTACAGCACAACCAATAGCTGCAATCCGGTCGCCTTGCTGATCAGCACGTGCGGGCAAAAAGTTGATAGTGAGTCAACTTTTCTGCGGACGAAGGATGCGGGTGTGCGCTATTTTATGCCTCACTAAACCGGTCGTCTCGGTGCGGCCGCATGCGTGCGGATCGGGTCTCCAAAGCAACTGTACAGCGGCCTTTAGCAGCGGAGCCAGCGTGCAGACGATAAGCCGCGCGCCGCACTAGCGGCAGCTGGCTGTGTTGAAGGATTAGAGATCCACAATATCTTTTTTTTGCTGCCGGCTTATTGTTCGACTGAAAAATGATTTTAGCACGCTCTTCTGGCACTGGCGGAAGCGATCCACCGTATTCGTTGGTGCGGAGGGCTTGCGGGAGGCACGGCCTGCCTGGTCTGCATGTTTACTACGGTGAAGGAAGTAAAATGGGCATCAAATTCGTGAGTCCGTCATTGCTACTAAATATGTCTGGCTTGCACAAAACGTTCATATGTGAATTAAATCAGGATGGACAGGAAAGCGGTGAAGCAGAAACAAAACACAGCCGTACTCGGGCTGTCGTTGATGCTTCCCGCATACGCTCTCCGCAATCATCTTACGATTTCTTTCGATACCGGACTGGACCACCCAGATTGAGATTCATACCGGACATCACCTAACCGATATAAACCCATTTAAGCTTCATGCAGGACTGGTCCGCCATGTTTCATATCCCGGACTGGGATGTCATGTATAAGATGCATACTGGAAATGGTCTGCCCTTATTATCTCTATACCGGGGTGGACCGCCCGGATTGAGATTTATACCGGACATGACCTGTCCGATATAAACCCGTTTAAGCTTCATACAGGACTGGTCACACCGAATGAAATTTATACGGGATAATACAGGACCGGTTCAAACCCGTTTGTTGCGATGCGGGATTTATCACTAGGGACGATATAATGAACCAGGATTTCTTGATTTATTCTAAAGTACTGCAGGTATCTGCGTGGGCTTGACACTAAATTCGCCGGTCTCACTCGCATGAAACACGCGCAAACTGTTTAAAAGTCGATAAGAAAAACAAAGCTGTCATTAGGCAGGTTCAAGCATTAGGCGCGCGAGCGCGGTACAGCGCAAGAAACGTGCAAAGTAAATCTAGAAGACTGGTGGTTGCGTGCTTTGTTTTCCTAATCTGAGCTTTTCTTCTGCTGCATTGGCGAAATCCTTGGATGCAGAAATACTGCAGAAGACACGTTTTCATCGCCAACAAACCCGCCGTAAACTCGGAAGCAGACCTACGCAGTGTGCGTCTCTGCGAGCGCCGCCGGCTGCCGATCCACACTACTGGAGTGACGGTAGCGCCACCTCTAGGTCGATCTCGCGGCGAATCGCGTGCCGAGCTTTGCGAATGAATGCGTGTCTCTGGTGCGCCGGCGACCGAGTGCAAAAAGCATACAATCAAGCTGTCCTACTTAAACATTGTACTTTCAAGTTAAACCACGGTTCAAGAACATCACATAAAAGAAGCAGTGTCTGAAGTACCATCTGTCGACGTTTTTATGTAGCCTTGGTGCACGTCCAGGAGCGCAGAAACATCTTATCCCCGTCCCGGCCGTCGTAGCAGCATCGTTTGCGCAACGTATTGTTGAGCAAAACGACAAATTCGTAGCACAGACATTCCCTCACATGCCCAAATTGTTCCGAACAGTATGCAAACTTGGAACTTAGCATGTTTTCATGCCCTGTCGCAATTCAATCCCCCTACTTTCCACACCCTCCTCCCCCAACTTGGCGGCCTTGGTTAGTATCTGACCAGCGGAATGATCAGTTGGCGTTGGTGACCCTGGGCAAGGACATTCTTGACGCTTAGTAATGCGTTGAATAAAGTTGTTTCTTCCTCCTTTCCTCCTCCTCCTAGCAGCGCTTACGAACTCGGCGCCGCACGCTAGCGCGGCGGACAACTGCCCTCTCCCCGAGCGGTGCTCCGTAGTGGCAGCTAGGCCTAATTGTTTCGCATCGAAGGCGTATACGACAGCGCTTTGTAATTGCTCAGCGCTAGAGTAAATGGTCTATCGTGGCACTTCCTTACTGCCTATCCCTTTGTATCAGTGAAAGAAAGATGTAAATTTCGGTGACGCCTTAGCAGTGGAGCCAGCGTGTAGACAATGAGCCGCGCTCCGTACCAGCGGCAGCTGGCCGTGTTGAGAAACTTGTTTGTATTGCAATTATCAACAACACGCTATGGGTCATAAATCCGCAAGAAAGATTTCTTTTCCTTTTTCTTTTTTGCTGTCGGCTTATTGTTTAAGGCGCTGGTGGAAGCGTATCGCTGACGCGGAGGGCTTGCGGGAGGCACGGCCTGCCCGGCGCGCTTGTTTACAACAGCCGAGGAACTAAAATGGGCATCATATCCGTGCGTCCGTCATTGGTACTATGTCTGGCTTACACAAGCGGTCATAGGCGAATTAAATGAGGATGAACTGGGAAGCGGTGAAGCAGAAACATATCACAGCCGCACTCGGACTGTCATTGCATGCTTCCCGCATACGCTCTCGGCAATCATCTTGCGATTTATTTGACAGTTTGTGCAGTCCACGAACACGCATTGCTGTCCCGATGACATTAGCACTACAATGAGGCACGGCCTGCCCGGCGCGCTTGTTTACAACAGCCGAGGAACTAAAATGGGCATCATATCCGTGCGTCCGTCATTGGTACTATGTCTGGCTTACACAAGCGGTCATAGGCGAATTAAATGAGGATAAACTGGGAAGCGGTGAAGCAGAAACATATCACAGCCGCACTCGGACTGTCATTGCATGTTTCCCGCATACACTCTCGGCAATCATCTTGCGATTTATTTGATAGTTTGTGCAGTCCACGAACACGCATTGCTGTCCCGATGACATTAGCACTACAATGGGCGCTAATAAATGCATTTAAGGCTCTCAAGCGACAATATACTGACGGGCAAGGCCGCTCTGCTATGCATGAAGCGTGCGAATGAACAGCCCACTTGGTGCTGGCAACAATGGGCCGGCGCAATGAATCTTGTTAGAGAGTATTCTCCTCTCAGTCTTGGTGTCGCGACAGAACCTACTACACCTGTTGTTGATGGGCGAGGGCGAAACTCTCTCCCTCGAGCGCCGGGCTTGGCAAGCGTTTGCACACACACGCACGCATATTACGGCACGCGTATTGTGTCGGAGCACGCTCGCGGGAGGAAGCGTTGGGCCGCCGACCACTCGTTGCTTTGACTGACGCTGCGCTACGGCAGCGTCAATTGTCGCACATGTCGGTGGCGAATCTAACAGACTGCCCCGCCGGGGGAGGGAGATCCTGAAGGACAGGGGACTGCTTCCGCTGTCAGGAGGGACTGTTGCGATGATGCTGCTACCCGGAGTCATCCGACTCTGCTTCACTTGAGCCCAGTCAGCCAGAAAGCTTCCGTCATACGTTCTGGTTCCCAAAGCACTCTGTAAAATGTATTCCGGAGAGTTTTGGTCGCACCAACAAACGTCACAACTACACTGACAACTCACCGCTCAGCCAGCAAGCACGGCGCAAACTTCATTAAGTTATGCCAGCCTCTTTCCCTCTTATACATCCCTCTATCTTAAGGGGTAGCTCAGCAGCACTTGGAACGTGTGCACAAATTCAAAAATTGTCCTTCAATTATTGTAAATCATTTTCAAAGATAATAAAATACAATATGTTCAAAGTCCTGTCAGGAAGAAAAACACCATGAAGTGCAACATTGAGGATTGTATTCTCACGTTAGGGCTCCGACTTAAGCCATCGGCGTTACCGTTGAGACTCCCCTTTTCAATGAAGCTCCGGCTGTCCATTTCACGGAACATCCTTACCCTCCTTTTTCTGTGCGAAAAAACACATAAGCATGAGACACTCGCTTGTTTGAACGACATATCCCTCTACTCTTTCCGCACCAGTCGCGACTCTTCCCAGCACGGCCGCGTTTCTGCCATTGGGGTAGTCGTTGTTTCTTTCCTGATAGTTTCGACTCCCTCACCTTACCACAGCAGCATTCTCCCCCAAGAATGCCTTTCCGCTTTTTTTGGCGGCAACACTTGAATACTCGCTTTCTGCGCCCTTTCGGCGCGAGCTCTGGCAAGCTAGCGGTAACGAGAGTGAGTATGGCACCTTCGCCGTCAAATTGGTCAATGTGCGGAGCCGCGTTTGCATTGCGGCCAGCAGCGGATGGCTCACTTTAAGTCAAGTGCGAATAACAGCAGCTCGTGCCAGCCCCCAAGCTTGGCATTTCCTCTGGCGGCTCGCCACTCATGTTAACCTGGTCCTCCGGTGTGCCGCATCGCTCAGCGCTAACACGCGCATTACAGCTGGGGGGCGTGAGGGCGTGAGGGCCATGTGGGCGTGAGGGCCATGTGGGCCACGTCCGCGTTCGCACAGGGGTTGTTGCTTTCGCGAACACAGCCCGGCGTTGTGTCAGAACACGAACGATGCTGACTCCGCTTTGGTCGCTCGCTATCGCCTTGCGGCCCCGTTGATAACGTTGGCCTGGCGCTTCCTGATCGGCAGATCGCATCAACGGTCCCAGCAAAGACGAGGCGTCGACTAACAAAACAACGTTTCAAGAACATCACGTAGGAAAGGGCAGAGAAGCAGGCCCGGAGAGAAAACTGACACGCTCACAAAGCAGGTGTCTGGGGTCGTCTCTGCGACGTCTCTGAAATCTCTTGTAGTAGCTCCCGCAGCGGAATCAGCCGCTGCTTTTAGGGCGCAGATCTTTGGCGTCCATTCCTGGGTTTCGCGTCGGCGTCGTCGTCGGCCTCGTAACCAGCTCCGCCCCCCTTTCATCCTCCCAGCGCTAGCAGCGACCGACTGATACCGCTGGATGCCACTGACGCCGTTAGAGAGTCAAGATAACGTGACTGCATAGAACACCGTCGCCGCCATGCAGAAAGAGGAGGGGAGGGTCCCCCCCCCCCTGTTCCTGTGTGGCGGATAGGGTGCTCTTCAGTTGCCGAAGCGCCGGTTATTTCACGTAGGCCCCGGCACGTCGACGAATACGCGACCACCTTCCCATGGCTAAACCTGGTTCTTGGCGCTTCGGAAGCGAGGGTATCATATTGTTTGCGTCGGCATCGGCGGCGTTGTCCCTGAAACCAACTCCGCAGCTGGTGTTGACTCACTATCGGCGTCAGCAGCATCAGTCAGTCGCTGCTATCTCTTCCCTCCTCCCTTTATCGCGTTGTCCGCTTGCTGCGCGCGCTTCTGCCCCCATCGTTTGCCGCTGGGTGTGCACGCCGCCCCCCTCCCCCCTCTTCCTGCGAGTCTCCGGTTGTCAAAGCGCCGGCTCGAACTTAATTCCTTTCTTCGCTCCTCCTCCAATCCAACCCCTGTGCGGTAGAGATCAGAGAGCCAGATCGGTGGCGGCGGATCTGTATATGTGCACCGCCCAAGCCGAAATTGCCGCTGCCGTTCGCCACTGCGAAATTATCTGCCAGTTCTTTTTGAGCCTGGCTGCTGCTGCTGCTGCTGCTGCTGCTGCTGCTGCTGCTGCTGCTGCTGCTGCTGCTGCTGCTGCTGCTGCTGCTGCTGCTGCTGCTGCTGCTGCTGCTGCTGCTGCTGCTGCTGCTGCTGCTGCTGCTGCTGCTGCTGCTGCTGCTGCTGCTGCTGCTGCTGCTGCTGCTGCTGCTGCTGCTGCTGCTGCTGCTGCTGCTGCTGCTGCTGCTGCTGCTGCTGCTGCTGCTGCTGCTGCTGCTGCTGCTGCTGCTGCTGCTGCTGCTGCTGCTGCTGCTGCTGCTGCTGCTGCTGCTGCTGCTGCTGCTGCTGCTGCTGCTGCTGCTGCTGCTGCTGCTGCTGCTGCTGCTGCTGCTGCTGCTGCTGCTGCTGCTGCTGCTGCTGCTGCTGCTGCTGCTGCTGCTGCTGCTGCTGCTGCTGCTGCTGCTGCTGCTGCTGCTGCTGCTGCTGCTGCTGCTGCTGCTGCTGCTGCTGCTGCTGCTGCTGCTGCTGCTGCTGCTGCTGCTGCTGCTGCTGCTGCTGCTGCTGCTGCTGCTGCTGCTGCTGCTGCTGCTGCTGCTGCTGCTGCTGCTGCTGCTGCTGCTGCTGCTGCTGCTGCTGCTGCTGCTGCTGCTGCTGCTGCTGCTGCTGCTGCTGCTGCTGCTGCTGCTGCTGCTGCTGCTGCTGCTGCTGCTGCTGCTGCTGCTGCTGCTGCTGCTGCTGCTGCTGCTGCTGCTGCTGCTGCTGCTGCTGCTGCTGCTGCTGCTGCTGCTGCTGCTGCTGCTGCTGCTGCTGCTGCTGCTGCTGCTGCTGCTGCTGCTGCTGCTGCTGCTGCTGCTGCTGCTGCTGCTGCTGCTGCTGCTGCTGCTGCTGCTGCTGCTGCTGCTGCTGCTGCTGCTGCTGCTGCTGCTGCTGCTGCTGCTGCTGCTGCTGCTGCTGCTGCTGCTGCTGCTGCTGCTGCTGCTGCTGCTGCTGCTGCTGCTGCTGCTGCTGCTGCTGCTGCTGCTGCTGCTGCTGCTGCTGCTGCTGCTGCTGCTGCTGCTGCTGCTGCTGCTGCTGCTGCTGCTGCTGCTGCTGCTGCTGCTGCTGCTGCTGCTGCTGCTGCTGCTGCTGCTGCTGCTGCTGCTGCTGCTGCTGCTGCTGCTGCTGCTGCTGCTGCTGCTGCTGCTGCTGCTGCTGCTGCTGCTGCTGCTGCTGCTGCTGCTGCTGCTGCTGCTGCTGCTGCTGCTGCTGCTGCTGCTGCTGCTGCTGCTGCTGCTGCTGCTGCTGCTGCTGCTGCTGCTGCTGCTGCTGCTGCTGCTGCTGCTGCTGCTGCTGCTGCTGCTGCTGCTGCTGCTGCTGCTGCTGCTGCTGCTGCTGCTGCTGCTGCTGCTGCTGCTGCTGCTGCTGCTGCTGCTGCTGCTGCTGCTGCTGCTGCTGCTGCTGCTGCTGCTGCTGCTGCTGCTGCTGCTGCTGCTGCTGCTGCTGCTGCTGCTGCTGCTGCTGCTGCTGCTGCTGCTGCTGCTGCTGCTGCTGCTGCTGCTGCTGCTGCTGCTGCTGCTGCTGCTGCTGCTGCTGCTGCTGCTGCTGCTGCTGCTGCTGCTGCTGCTGCTGCTGCTGCTGCTGCTGCTGCTGCTGCTGCTGCTGCTGCTGCTGCTGCTGCTGCTGCTGCTGCTGCTGCTGCTGCTGCTGCTGCTGCTGCTGCTGCTGCTGCTGCTGCTGCTGCTGCTGCTGCTGCTGCTGCTGCTGCTGCTGCTGCTGCTGCCAGAGCAGAGGCCCAGCGCCGGCGCCACCAGAATCCAGAGCTGTAAACGAGGCTGAAGCAGAAGCTCATCGCCGCCGTCGAGAAGACCCTGCCGTTCGCACCGCCGAAGCGGAGGCTCATTGCCACCGTCGAGAGCAACCAGGTGTAAGCGAGGCTGAAGCAGAAGCTCATCGCCGCCGCTGAGAAGGGAGTCTTTGTTAAAGGATTACGTGTGAAAAATAAAAAAAAACATTCTGTGATAGTGCATACATGTGTTGCTCGATTTCTTTGCCTCAATCTATCGAAAAGGTGAAACAGCTTATTTGCTGCGCTCAAATTTCGCATTAGGAAGTAACGTAATCGTCGGTAATTCTTTATACGCTCATCAGTTAAGAGGGAAAGGAAGAAAAATTCCTGTCCGAGCAAGCTGTGATGACTCAGCCTCGGTGTCACGACAGAAACTACTCCACCTTTTGTTTACGGGCGAGGGTGACGCTCTCTCCGTCGAGCGCTGGGCTTGGCCAGCATTTGCACACACACGCACGCACACACATTACAATACGTGTAATACTAATGTGCCGAAACACGCTCGCGGGAGGAAGCGTTGGGCGGCCGACCTCATGGCGCTAAAATTGCCGAAACGGTCACTGTTTTGACTGACGCTGCGCTGCGGCCGCGTAGGTTTTCGCATGTCGGTGGCGACTCGTAACAATCTCCGTCGACCTCGTCTACTTCCATGCAATGGTCCGTTGCCCCCAGTCCAGGGCTCCGCTGGCCACTGCCACCCGTTGAGCTCGTTGTACCAGACTTTGCTGGCCTTCGCAGCAGTCGCTGGACAGCATAGTCTCTCATTGGTCCGCATTCAGGTTTTGTATTTTTGGGGACCACGTCTATGTTTTGACAGGCCCATGTGACATCACGGACATCTGTTCGCGTATAGGGCAGGGTGCATTTTGTTTGGTATGTGTAGGTTTGGGTATGAACCTGTCTGTACTTGTCTCGAAATGATAGCTTCCGCTCTGTTGAGGGAATTGTGTGGTGGGGGATATCGCATTCTTCCGCCTCTATAGTTTTCTAAAATAGAACTTGATCGAGTCTATCACCAAAATGCGGTAGCAGATGAAGAAATCACCAAAACAGCCATCGCAACACATTCGCATCGCTCGAATTATTAAGAATGCAATTGTGAAAACCTCTGCACAAACTGCCAAGCGTTTCATCCACTCCGTCGTACGTGGCCTACCCTTCATCTTGAACTACGTGGATGACATTCTCGTGAAAAGTTCATCTCCTAAAGAACACCTGGAAATCCTGCGCCTAATGCTCCAACGCCTTTCGGCAAACGGTATTGTTATCAACTAGAATTCTGGATGCAACTAGTGCTGGATGCCAATTCGGGCATCCGGCACTAAAGTTTGTCGGTCATCACTTGGACACTAACGGCATCCCGACAAAGTGCAAACCATCGTCGAGTTTCCCAAGCCGATTTCAATCTCGAAGCTCCGCCTGTTTCTCGGCCTAGTTAACTTTTATCGCCGATTCATCATAAACTGCACCACTTTCCCGTAGCATCTCGACCGCATGCTTTGCTGTAAAAACTCCGCGGAAACACTAGACTGCGACACCGCTGCGAGTGATGCCGTCGATGCCATCAAGCTCACCCTGGCCAAAGCCACCTTACTCGCGACTGTTATTCCCGAGCAATCGGCCATAAATAGTTTCGGAAAGTCCGCGCATTCGGAGAGGGCCGCAGCAGAGCCGGTTGTGGTTTTTCGAGAATGCGACAGCGGAGCGGGGCGTGGTAAACGGAGACATCAATAGAAAGAAGCACGGATCCTTATCTTCTAGACATGGAGAGGCGCGCCTTCGACAAGTAAATAAACCTGAGCGCTTTAGCTGGCAAACAGAACGGGCCTGCTTTGATCTCTCGCATCACTCTTCTCAACTATGAACCAGGATGTCGGAGCGAACCATGACCCGTGGCATGCTGTCGTTTTGTGACTGCGCAGTGGGAGATGGCTCCCTTTGTGGTTCTTAGGGAAGCGATTGCGGATTCAAAGATGCTGCTTGTGTAACTCGGTGGTCATTAAGGAGTACTTGTTTAGACTGGGGTGTGGTCCTCCTGGGCTCCAGTTTCACCGCGGAGAGATGGGTGCCCTATCGTATGGCCGGCGCCGTTGTAGCACAACTTACCGCTTTTCGCTGAAACCTTCTCAGAAATGGACGGGGATGGCGGGGGAACCGGAGTAGCTGCAAGCGGTCATATTGTGACTGCACTGCGAAACATTGCTTCATTAATTGCTCTAAGGGAGGTGACGTGAATTCAAAGAAGCTGCTGCACGTTCCGCTCGATGGCGATTAATTAGTATTGGCTTGAACCCGTCTTTGCGCTGCTAAGAATGTGTGCAATGCGTGTAGTGGTACATAGCCTTCCCCGCTCAAGTGCGCGGCAGCGTATGTGAGTGTGTGTATGTGTGCGTGCGCGCGCGCGCGCGCGTTAGTGCGTGAGGGGTTGCTAGGACAGTTGAGCAGAGCCAAAAAAACTGGGCGGAGCAAAAAGAAGCGGATCAGCACCCATTGGACGATTGGGAAGCTGTGGCTTCCACAGCTATTGGAATCTTGAACTGAAAAAGGGATTTAAGCAGCCTACGAGGGCTGCTTTGGTGTGACTCGCCTGTGCTCTCAGGTGATTAAGAGCTAGCTCGCTCCCTTTAACACATAAGGAACCATGAAAAAATCTATTGATATCAATAATATCAAGAAAAGAGCTTTATTCCTTCAAACGTTACACAGGTGTATATTTTAGAGTACGCAGGCTTCTTCCCATTCCAAAACAAACACTTACTCCATGCTGTTATTTAGGGGAATTAAACTTGTTGAAGCATTCATGTTTCAAACAAAGAGATACACTGCACTTCACACATGCACACATTGACCTTTTGTGATAACATTGGCACCGCAGTAGTTTTCTAATTTGGTTGGAAAATGGCATCCCTTCTCAAGTACAATGTCACTTGCAATGCAGGCTGGCCGTGCGCCCGTGGTATTATGTTTTGTGCCGAGACGCAGGTAATAACGCCTGATATTGTTTAGAAACGTAAGAAGATCGATTGGCTCATCTGCAACAACGTTACAAATTTTCAAGGCGTTCACCACGTCTGCGTTTAGCATTTGTATAAACAAACACCAGCCGCACTTTTTGCCACGAATGCCAACTCTATATTTGCTTACCGTTTTATCTAAGAGGTCTACGCCTCCCATGCCTCTGTTATAGATGCTGAACATTTTTTGCTCCAGCACATTCGCGCTTTCGTGAACTGCACGCGACCACCGCTTTACAAAGGACGTGGGTTCAATACTGTCGTAGTTCGCAGCCATTGTTGAAACACTGCTGTTCTTCTACTTTACGAAGAGAACCTCACCTACGAGGTCAAAAAAAAGAAAAAAAATGTCCTCTTTGCCTTTTTTTCATTTCTTTTTAAGTTGGAAGAGGGGACGTCATATGCCGGTTCTCGCGAGGAGTGCGTGTTGCCCTAAACCCCTTAACACGCAGCGTAACGAGGATATACTGACTTGTAAAAATATTGTAAAAAACGATAATGTGCAGAAGTTGCCTCAAGCAGAGGGAGAACAAGGCGGGTTCTCTGCGGATTCTTATCTGAGTTTGATATTTTCCATAGCAGGTATGAAAAGCATAAAAGTAGCCGTCTGAACTGCTACATCACCCAGTTCTTGTACTTAAAACGAATTAGCTTGCCCCGCATTAATTATTTCGAAGTACCGTGTAAAATATTTTATCATAGACTTGTCTATTGAAACGTTTCGAGGAAAGGTACCATGCTGCTGAAAACGCTCGTTCAGTAAGTACATCATCATCATCATCAGCCTGACTATACCCACTGCAGGGTGAAGGCCTCTCCCATATTTCTCCACTTGACCCGGTTCAGTGCTAGCTGCATCCACTGACCCCTGCGAACTTCTTAACCTTATCCGCCCACCTAACTTTCTGCCGCCCCCTACTACGCTTTCCTTCCCTTGGAATCCAGTTTGTTACCCTCGGCGACCATCGGTTATCCTCTCTTCGCACTACATCTCCTGCCCATGTCCATTTCTTCTTAATTTCCACTAGAATGTCGGTAACGTGAGTTATTTCTCTAACCCACCCTGCACGCTTTCTATCTCTTAATGTTATCCCTACCATTTTTCGTTCCATAGCCCTCTGGGTTGTCCTCAACTTAAGTAGAACTCTCTTGGTTAGCCTCCACGTTTCAGCCCCATAGGTGAGTACAGGTAAGATGCAACTGCTCTATACTTTCCTCTTGAGCGACACTGGTACGCTGCTAGTCATAATCTGCGAGTGCTTGCCAAATGCGCTCCATCCCAATCTTATTCTTCTTGTTATTTCTTTTTCATGGTCCGGATCAGCGGTTACTACCTCTCGTAAGTAGACATATTCGCCTACTACTTCCAGTACTTCACTACCTATTGTAAACTGCTGTTCCTTCCCGAGGCTGTTGAACATTACCTTAGTCTTCTGCATATTGATTTTCAAGCGTACCTTTACTTTTCCTGTCTAGGTCATCAATCATTATTTGCAGTTCATCCCCCGAGTTGCTTAGCAAGGTGTGAGGTTCTTTTCTTTAGATCTTCTGGCAACCTTATTCTGTGGCTTATTCTGAGACAGTAATCTAAATAGACGACCAGACTGACCAAGCTAATAACGAATACTTTTATGTACACATGGACGGGACGAGAGAAGAACAATCAAGTGGGTCAAAGACTTAACACTAAGTTATCTACAGTCACCAGTTAGTTCGTTGGGTGGAGAAGCCGGTGCAGACGGTCCGGGTAGTCAGAGTTCTGCAGGGTCGGTGCAGTTGGGCCTCGGTAAGCCCAGCGGAAGGCTAGGCCACCGGACGGGGCCCAGTTGAGGCAAGAGGCCTCGAGTTGCCTTTCCACGGCCGAAGCGTTTGGCCTCCCCGACGTGCCTGGGCTCTGCACGGCGCCGAACGCTCGTGCCAGTGAAGAGCTGGCGCTGCGGCACTTCCGGACCCGACCACCGTTCCGAGTTTCGTGGACGACCGGAGAACAGGACAGGATACGGCCGGCAGGCCCCAGGTCTGGATCCCCGGGTCAGGCCTGGAAGAAGACGCATCGCTCCGAGCTCCTTGGACAGCCGATCGGCTCCGCTGCTCGCCTGTTCTCCCTGCTCGTGCCTCGCGTTTCTCGAGCCAGCCTTCACGTTTTCCTCTTCTTCTTTCTCCTTTCTTCGTTTCTGATCAAATTACCACTTGTTCTTCACAAATATGCCCCCCTTTGAGAAGTTTTTTTTTTCGGGGAAAAAAAACTTGGGGCCATGACCTGATGCACTCTTTCGGAGGACGACGGCACACCACAACACTGCTGCACCCATCACTGCAGACCCCACAGAGTGGCCACACCATTGCTATTGTCTGCTGAGAGTATGAGTCACTCGCGCACACAAAATAAAAAAAAACATTCGTACTAATACAAGTAACATTAACACTCAACACTTGTCAGAAGGAATAAACTCTTAGAAACATACTATGAACAGCACGACGACACCTCCAGAAGACGGGAGAGAGATTAACATTGTCTCCCGTATCATTCTCGATTCAACAGTTGACTATCATGTATCGAGTCTCGGTTCCCCAGTCCACTCTGGGACCAAGGTTCTGCACTGAACGTTGACAACGGAGTTTTCGACTCGACGTTATCAAGAACTACGAAGGATGAAGTTTGTAGGGCATTCACTGGCTGGCGCTCTTCGTAGCTTTTTGTGTTAATGGACATGCGTCCTAATGGAGCATTCCTCAGGTTTCCTTTCGGGACAGTCCTCTGATATGCATCGCACGACCTCACAAATCGCTTAATGTCAGCTTGAACCCTGGCCAGTAAAAGTCATCAAGCACTCTTGCGGTAGTTTTTCTGACCCCCTGGTGGCCGACAAGTGCACTCCCATGTGCCTGCACGAGGACCTGACTGCGCAAAGCCTTCGGAACGATCGGTTGTTTGTTTTTCCTGGACAAAGTTGATAGGTCCGGTACAAAATGCTGTCACTTAGATGGAAGGTGTAGGCCGTCTGCCCTTTTCCGTGGTAGGTTTCCTTAAGCTTGCGACAACACACGTCTAAGCTGGCGTCCTCTTCTTGTTTCTTGCGAAAAACAGAGCGAGATAAGTGTAGTACGGTTTGGGTGGCATCCAAACCAGTCCCTGGAACTTTCGCCGCCAGAACCTGGAAAGAAGCACTGTACCCATCATCAGTGGCAGGTATGCTTCTCTGGCCCGTCAAGACTGTTGGAGCGTCGGAGAATGGGACGCTTGCACCCGGAACGTTGCCGATAATTACGTCATATGATGGCGTCGGCAGGCACCTAGTAATAGCTTTGCCTGTGAAGTATGGCGACTTGATAATAACCTCCGCCTCAGGCGCTTTGATGTCAGAACCATCCACTAAACGTAAAGATGCTCGCTCACCGGTATATGCAGCCTCGGGCACCAAAGCCTGACGCACCACGATGCCATTAGAACCAGTGTCGCGCAGCAACGACACTGCTTGTCCGAACACTTCTCCATGCTTCACTGGCATGCTGTTAATAACCTGAGATGAACTAAGAGCCGAATCGTCCCTTCGAATATCTAGGCATGTTCTTCCCAGCCGACGACCAGGGCGGGAATCTCGAGGGGACGTGCAGCAAGCAGACGTCTCCCGGTCATTTGAATTTCCGTATCGACACAACTGGGTTTCATGCCCTGATTTGCGACATAATGTGCAATATGGGGGCTTCGGTTTTGTACGGCAATCCGCCGACCTATGTCCGATCTCTTCACAGATGAAGCATCGAATTCTCGTCTTTGGGTTTGGGGCTGCGTCCTGCGGTTTCGTAGAATTCTGCTCAGCTCTATCTTTAAAAATCGCGAGGTTATTCCGTCGCTGAACCTCAAGAAAGTGATCGGCGGCCTCAGCAATCTCGTCCACCGTTTTACAATCATATTCTCGCAAGAAGAGAACTAAACGATTGTGACAGCTGTTTAAGAACTGCTCAGTCGCGATCATGTCCCGAACCACTTCAAACGTGCGACGTTGTCCTCGCATCTCAACCCAGCGGTCAAAAAAACTTAACAGCCTTGTGGTGTACTAGGACGCTGTCTCACCATCTTGCGGCTTGCTTCCACGAAACTTCTCTCTGTAGCCCTCAGCCGTGAACCTAAACCTCCAAAGTAAGGCAAGTTTCGCTACATCGTAATTGACTGAGTCCTCAGGAGAGAGTCGTCCAAAGACTCTGAGAGCTTCTCCGCCGAGGCACAGACTCAAAGCCGTGGCCCACTTCTCTTTCGGCCAGCCTTGGCCAATGGCGACATGTTCAAAACGCTTCAAATACGCGTCCAAATCGTCCCTTTCCTCATTAAACAGTGGAATCAATTCTTGAGGACTAAGGGGGAAAGACGGAGCTGGTACGGTACCGTGCTCAGCGCTTCCAGCACTAGGGGCGTTTTCTCCCAATTCCGCAAGTCGTATTCGTAGCTGCAAATTCTGGTTTTCTTGCCCCAAGCGCTGCTTCGCTCTTTCACGTTCTGCAGCTTTCGCTTCGCGTTCTGCAGCTCTCTCTTCGCGTTCTGCAGCTTTGTCTTCCCTTGCCTTTTCCAATTATTTCTCCACCCACTCGCGCAACTCGACTCACTGCAAACCTATACGTTCCCCTACCGCGAGCAACTCTAGTGCACTCATTTTTCTCCAATCTCTAGCCGCGGGAAAATGTTGCTTGGCCGGCCTGGTCCTGCCGTGGACGCCAAAATTCTGAGGTTGTTTTCTTTAGATCTTCTGGCCACCTTATTCTGTGGCTTATTCCGAGACAGTAATCTAAATAGACGACCAGACTGACCAAGATAACAACGAATACTTTTATGTACACATGGACGGGACGAGAGTAGAACGATCAAGTGGGTCAAAGACTTAACACTAAGTTATCTACAGTCACCAGTTAGTTCGTTGGGTGGAGAAGCCAGTGCAGACGCTCCGGGTAGTCAGAGTTCTGCAGGGTCGGTGCAGTAGGGCCTCGGTAAGCCCAGCGGAAGGCTAGGCCACCGGACGGGGCCCAGTAGAGGCAAGAGGCCTCGAGTTGCCTTTCCACGGCCGAAGCGTTAGGCCTCCCCGACGTGCCTGGGCTCAGCACGGCGACGAACGCTCGTGCCAGTGAAGAGCTGGCACTGCGGCACTCCCGGACCCGACCACCGTTCCGAGTTTCGTGGACGACCGGAGAACAGGTCAGGATACGGCCGGCAGGCTCCAGGTCTGGATCCCCAGGTCAGGCCTGGCAGAAGACGCACCGCTCCGAGCCAGCCTTCACGTTTTCCTCTTCTTCTTTCTCCTTTCTTCGTTTCTGGTCAAATTACCACTTGTTCTTCACACAAGGCAATCTCATCAGCAAATCGCAGATTACTGAAGTATTCTCCATCTACCCTTATCCCTAACTGCTCCCATTCCAAGTCTCTGAATACTTCCTCTAAGCAAGCTGTGAATAGTGCTGGCGAGATTGTGTCTCCTTGCCTAACACCTTTCTTTATGGGAATTTTGTTTCTTTATGCAGAACTATGGTTGCTGTGCAGCCACTATATATATAATCCAGCACTTACACGTACGGCTTGTCTACCCCCTGATTTCGCAATGCCTGCATCACCGCCGAAGTTTCAACTGAGTCAAAAGCTTTTTCGTAATCAATGAATGCTATGTATAAGGGCTGGTTATATTCGGAGCATTTTTCTGTCACCTGATTGATGGTATGGATATGATCGATAGTAGAGTACCGTTTCCGAAACCCTGCTTGATCCGGCCTTTGCTTGATTGCGGTCTAAGGTTTTCCTGATTCTATCAACGATTACCTTAGTAAATACCTTATACGTAACAGACAGTAAGTTGATTGGTCTGTAATTTTTAAGGTCCTTAGAGTCCCCTTTTTGTGAATGAGGATAATGTTTGCATTCTTCCATGGTTCTGGTACCGTCGATGACTCCAGGCACTGCGTATACAGGGTGGTCAGTTTTTCTAGCACGATATCCCCACCGTCCTTCAGCAAATCTGTAGGTATCTGATCCTCTCCAGCTGATTTCCCCCTTTTCATAGTTTCTAGTGCTTTCTTGACCTCGTACTTCGTCACTGGTGGAGCGTCTGACTGTTTTTCCCTACCGCCAACCTCATTACCGTACTGACTACTTTGGCTGCTGTAGAGATCTGTATAGAACTCCTCGGCTACTTTGACTATCTTGTCCATATTCGTGGCGATGTTCCCCTGCTTGGCCCTTATCGCATACATCTGGTTTTTGCCTATGCCCAATTTCTTCTTTACCGCTTTAAGGCTTCCCCCGTTCTTTACATCATGCTCAATTTTCTCCATGTTATACTTCCTTATATCGGCCACCTTGCACTTATTGATGATGAGCTTTGATCTCGGCCAATTCGATCTGGTGTGTTGGATTGGAAGCTTTCATACTCTGGCGTTTCTCAATCAAATCTTTCGTCTCCTTACAGAGCTTACCGGTATCCTCTCTATCTGTCCTACCGCCTACTTGTACCGCGCACTCAGTAATGATATATCTGAAATTATTGTTCCTTGCTTCTAGGGTAATGTTGCCATCCTCGGTTAGAGCTGAATACCTATTCTGTAAAGAGATCCGGAACTCTTCTGCCCTCCCCCTCACCGCTAATTCGTTGATATTTTCTTTCTTACTAATATGTCGCGTTCCTTCTTCAGATTTAGGCTAATTCGGGACCTCACCATCCTGTGGTCACTGCATCGCACTTTCCCGATTGCCTCTACATCTTGCATAATGGCGGGGGTTGAACACATTATGAAGTCGATTTAATTTTTGTCTCTCCGTTAGGAATATTCCATGTCCATTTCCGGTTCTTTCGTTTGCTGAAGAAGGTATTCATGATTCGCAAGTTATTGCGCTCTGAAAACTCAAATAGTAACTCCCCCCCTGCTATTCCTAGAACCAATGCCATAGTCACCTACTGCCTCGTCTCCTGCCCGCTTTTTCCCTACCTTGGCATTGAAGTCGCCCATTAGTACAGTATACTGCGTCTTTAATTTTAGCATTGCCGATTCTACATCTTCGTAGAAGCTTTCAATGGCCTGGTCATCACAACTACATGTTGGTGCATAGGCCTGTACAACCTTCAGTTTATACCGCTTATTAGGCCAAGTTACGATGCCTGCTACCCTCTCATAATTACAATAGATTTCATCTATATTACCCGCTATATACTTATTGACAAGGAAACCTACTCCTAGTTGTTGCCTCTCTGGTAAACCTCGATAACACAGTACATGCCCATCCTTCAGTACAGTATATGCCTCATTTGGCCTCCTAACCTCACTAAGGCCTATGACATCCCATTTCATACCCTTAGTTCCTCTAATAGCACTGCTAAACTAGCTTCACTAGCTAGGGTTCTAGCATTAAACGTTGCCAAGGTCAGTTTCCAATGGCGGCCTGTCCAGCGGAGTCAGGAATTCTTAGTACCCCCTGCTGCGTCACAGGTCTGACCGCCGCCGTGGTTAGTTGTTCCACAGCCGCTGGTGACTGAGGGCCGGAGTTTTGTGGAGCTTATCATGAGAGGTCCCAGGCAGCACAAGAGCCCGGGCCAATATTGTCAGTGAGTTGGCAGAGATCAGCCCTATGTAGGCCCAGCACTGCCATCTTATGGCTGGTATTGGTTGTGCCTTTCTATAACACGTCCAACAATGGCCCTGAGGATTCCATTGGTAACCAATATTGTTGGTACCTATTTACAATGATAACAACATTGGCCCATCATATCCGACGCCCTCCCAATATCGGTGGTACCATTATACGGGGATGACAATGATGGGCCTGGATATCCGGCGTATCGCCAGTGTTGGCGCTGCCATGAGATAAGGATGGCTATAACGGACAGCATTAGCCGTCAGTCCACTGATATTGGCCAATATTCGACATATGCTGGACAATAATGTGAGCTCTAGTACAATGACCCACCAATGTCAGATATACACTGGCATACCTTACATATCAACGGTATTGGCATTGCCCTTTCATAAGGATGGCTATATCGAACAGCGTTAGCCATTACTCCACTGACGTTGGCTAATATATGGCATATGCTGGACAATACTGTCAGTTCTGTTACCATGTCCCACCAGATGCACTGGCATGCACTTTAGTCAACATTGTCCTCTCTATTTAACCTACTGGTCAATATTAGATGCAAATTAGCATGTGCCTGGAAATATTTCGTGGGAAACCGCATTAGCGTGCTTTTGCGGTTGGCAGGCTCATTTAATACTTGGAATCGTTAACTGTGCTGTTATAATTGATGTTTTCAAGGTACCTGTGCAATTTTAAATACCTCGGAAATCTTGTGTCTAAATAGTTATAGTTCCGCGGTGCTGGTTTCCGTCGTGTTTGCTTTAATCCCACCTAGCTGTTGTTGATGTTGCTTGGGATTACACCATGTTCTTTTACACTAGATCTTCATTGAGTTAAGCTGGCACTGTAATCAATCCGCATGTATACTGTGAAGAATTTGGTGAGACCGACGATCGGTCAACGGCGTCAAATATCTAAGTTCACCACCGTTTGCTGGTCCGTCAGGGCGGCGGCGGCGATAAATAGCTCCACGCCGACCGGGATGTTAGAAAGAATCAAAATGACATTTCATATATCGTGCATAGGCAATGGTTGCTATTTTTTGTATTCTATTCGGCAATGGTCTAGGTTCTTCCATGGCTGCTCTCGTGGCGATTCCTGCTGCTCTGGGTGAAGAGAATTTCAAAAGTTGTAGCAAATTTCTTTGCCCCCGAGTGTATTAGTTTTAACAACAGTGGCTTCAAACAGACGATTACCGCAGGACACGCATGCAGTGCGATGCAAAATATGAGCGATAAGCGTCGGCCTATTAAGGCTCGTACGTGACTCAGATCGACTATGGCGAGAGCGCTTCCATAGAAATACACTTTAAAAATACACTAGGCCGTTTAAGCTATACGAATACGAAGCATCGCAGCACATACTTTCGCTTAAACGATTTAACAATGGTGATCTAAATTAAAGCTGGGTTATTGATCGGTAAATTAAACGTCGGTCCGCACATGCATGGACGTACGTTCCCACATATTGCAAATCGTATCGACGCTTCCTGCTTCGCTGTCGCTCTAAGAAGGGAAGTATTAGAAAAAACATGGAGAGAAAACATTGCACGTACAATCTCAGTATGAATAATATTAAGGTTTTGCTGAAACAAATAACTGGGTTACAGTTTAACTTTTCTTCACCGCACTCGTTCGCACATTTGTTTTTTTCTCAAGCGTCCGCCCTTGTTGACGACACACCGCGCACTTCTGTTCCAGTCCACTGATGGCACTCACTCGCGCCGAAACATGGACGCTCTGTTCGCTGCTTGCTAGGTGCATTAAAAACATCACAAACAAAGGAAGAAAAACATGGAGGCACGGCGCCAGCAACAGCGGCGCCGACTTGCCCGAGCGGATGCGCTCTGCTGGTGGGGTTGTCGGGTTACACGTTGCGCGATGCAATCCAAGACGCAGGCCCTGACGCTCCACGTGTGGTTCAAGGTGCACACGGCCGCCGGTCGGGCGGGAATTTACGACGCAATGCGTCAGCCGCTATACTTTAAGGCTCTATTTCTTTCATATACCTATATGACATACGCAGAGCTAGCGTAACTTACGTCTTAGGCTTTGCAAGAGTAGACCATTCCATACGTGTATAATCAAAAGTACGACTGCAATGACCAAGGCGCATTATTTACTGATGGAAAATCGCACACATACGGTACTGGTAAATGCCCTATTATTATCTTGAAACACTCATTCGGCAAACGAGTACGACAGTTATTTGCTAAACAAGCCGCGATTATTCAAATCACTGCAGTGGCAAAAATGATCGCAGAGCCAGCTAGAGTCGCCCGCGGCACGGCGACGGGCCGGCTTTCACATTTCACAAGAACATGAAACGCGAAATATATCCGCGTGGGGCTTTGTCACACTGAATTTCATAGGAACACAAAATAGCTTCGTGTAGCAGCCAGTATACAAGAACGGCAGCTCAGCAGAACAACATTTGATCCGACGCCATGCAAGTGCATTGATAGCAGAATTTTTGAATTTCTGGATTATTTTTTTTTTTTTGCACAAGTGGGAAATAAAGAAGTCTGTAACGTTTTTCCGCTTTTATTCACACCCCCAAATTCGCGATTCCGTCGTGGTTCACTGCAATACAATGCTTGCGCTACATATGGCAAGAAGAAATAGCTGTAGAGTTCAAAAACTAAATAAAGCAGTCGTTGTTTTACAATTAAGCTTAATTCGGTATCAAAGCTTATTTATTCTCTAACTACCTCCGTGGTGGAACAGTTACAGGCGTGCGCGGGGAAGGCATTTTTTTTTTACAAATATTGTGTATGGAGAGAAGATACCCACATGTAAACTGACTTGTTCGCATTAGAACGAAAAAAAAAATGTGAAGGAAAAGATTGGAAACACAAATAAAATATGAAAAGGTACAATGGGTGTATTAACAACTGGATTACAATGACACATCTGTGTTTCGCACGCGCTCGTTCGCACAGTTTTCCAGCGCCTGCTCTCCGTGCTGACGCACCGCTCAATCCCGTCCTCGCGCACTTCGCACTCCTGTCGTTCCCCGGATCGCACTCTCTCACCGCATGCGATGCGAGCAAGGTCCTAGGTTGCATGCGCGCGTCGAAATCCACGCAGGTGCGCCAAAGCGGTGAACGGGTCGACGCACCACTCAGGGTCCAAGGGGCGGACGGCCGCCGCCCAGGGCAAGGAATTGCGCAGTAATAAAAACACGAACGCTAACAGACTGGAGACTTCTTTCAAACATTTCCGGGCTCTCATAACAGGTTGCATAGAGAAATGTGCTTTTACCGCATTTTCTTTGCCAATAAAATATACGCAAGAAACTCAACTGTGAGAAAGAAACAAGCGCACAATGAATCGGGCCAACAAACGACTAATCTAGCAGATAGAATGATGCTGACGGTGAGGATATATGAGAAAAAATGTAAGCATCTTATGCAACTAGCTTATAAAGAGGTGGCAAGTCGTGGTACTGAGATGCTTAGCTCAATAATTTTCAACAAACTTGCTTCAAATCCTCATTTCAGGGTGATTAAAATATTCCACTCGATTGAGCACTATTGTATGAAAGCATTTTCGTTGGTATGCTAAAAGTGAGCGAACTATACGTAGTACAACACAGCATTCACAAAATACTACTTGAACAGGTTTGGGTGTTATAAACAAATCAGCTAGGAGCCTCTCCAGGGCGACGGGCGACGACGCGCTTCGCTGCTGGCACAGAGCCCTACATAGATGAGCAGCAGCAGCAGCGCATCTATGCTGCTGCTGCAGAAAACCGATTACTAAAAAGCTCGAAGGATGACACGACAATCGCTTAGCCGGCATGACGGCGACAGTTGTATTTTGTTTCAAAGAGGGCGCTACGTTTTTTCGTCCATCCAACGGCCACTCGTTCGCTCGGCTCGACGTTCGGTGGCACCGCGCACGGAAAATGCTTCTTCAAGAAATATTCTATGTAAGTTTTCAAATTTTTTCATTCAGATTTCATAAAGCGTTTGTGTATATTGGAGCAAAATATTAGCCTCTTAGATTGAGCATTTTTAAATTACAAGCGTTGTCTTACATTTCATTGTTGCTGCAGGCTGCGTAAGCCATGTGCTAGGGAGATTTGTCTTCTGTAGCATATTTCTTATGTTGTTAACTTTTCAAAAGTGGTTCGCAAGTGTGCGCGACTTGATGCCGATCATTTTGCAGCTTATTTCAAGTTAAACCGTCACTGTTTTGCAGAGTACTGATTTCCTAAAGTAAACAACTGCGTGGCATCGTAGCCCTAATAGCCAACTTCGGATATTCACGGCGTTACAGTGGTTGGAACGGCGTATAGCCATCGCGTGGCTCGGCCGCTCGGGTTCCCTCTGGTGACCTCGGACGGAGTCGGCGGAGTCCGGGCAAAAGCATATTTTCTCGTGTCTGGTGCAATAAAACGCTAACCGCATGAGTTGCGCGGCAGCACGATGCGCTCTGTGCTGAGGACCGCTAAAGCATAGCCGCTCGGCGGTGTCGCCCAGGTTCTGGGTTTTTAGAAAATCGCTCATGATGCTGGAACCAGCTCGCGAGGCAGACAATCGCAAAAGGCTTGGGGTACTCACCTTCGTTGTTTTTTTGTTGTTTCTTTTTGCATGCAAAGTTTGTTTCCCTAGTCCGGTATGAGCGAAAATCCTGCAGACGCTCATTTCGTCTGATCCGTGCATATATGAGCGCATCGAGACGGTTTAGTAAAAGCTCGGTAGGGTAGTATTGCAAAACAAAAAAGGCTAGTGTGGCTAGATATTGCTAATTTTCGAAAGTTGCAGAAAAATGCCACTGCTTTCAATCATGTCTACATCGCAGTATAGTAGCACGCTGCTGCGCTGGGACCATTTTTTTTTTTTTTGGGGGGGGGGGCTCGACGCTTTTCAAGAAATTTCATCAGTGTTGCTGTTTAGCGCAAGAAACTGGATATAGCGTAACTGTACTCATTTACCAAACGAAGAGGCGGCGCTAACAAAGCAAGGCTGAAAACGCGTCTCTGTCGCTGAGGTCCTTCGCTCTGTGCGATGTGCACCAGCGGCAGCGACAGGCGTTGGCGTCGTCGTCGCGCGATGCATCGCCAGGGATTGTCGCCTATTTTTTTCTTTCTGTATCGTTGCTTCAGCTGCAATAGATCGGTTGCAAAACCTACACGTCAGCTTCCCTGTGCGGCAGACATTCCTGCACAATGGCGGCATAGACTTTGGGGTAATAGTTGGGTACAGTGATGGCACATCGCCTGACGGGTAGGTTAATTCCCGCACCTTTTGCCCATTCGTCACAGTATTATTCGCACGCGCATTGTCGCCCCACTATTACCCTCTCCGGTTAGTGTCCCTTTTCTAAATTTTCTTTCTTCACCCCTAGGGTGACAGTGCGCCCCCCTTTATTCCAGTGTTAAGAATGCCCGAAAACCTTTCTGACAATGGCCTGTGCGTGGGGAACTGCATCCCAAACAGCGTGGACTGTGGTAGATGCATGTACTGCACCTAACTATTATCCTTGAATCAGGTTCTGTCGCCACTGTGCACGAATTCCTGCCTCACAGGGAAGCCGACTTGTAGGTTTTTCAACTGGTCTGTTATAGCATGTCCAGCAGGGCCGGGGCCTTAAGTGTGAGCGCTGGGTGGGCTCAGGCAATTTCAGTTCCAGGCCGGGTTCGGGTTTGTAGCATGAGGCCCGGGTCGGGCTCAAAATTTATGCCCGTACACACCTCTAGTCGCATCGGTTGTGTAGCACACGTTTGGCGCCCGTGCATGCTTTTAATTTTGTTCTTCTCACCATGACACTTTGCTCCAGCGTCAAGACTGCATGAAACATCAGTATGCATTTTCCGGTCGTTATGCTAACTGATCGTTCCACCCCCCTGCACAGCTATGTTATACCATGTGTAACATAGAATTGCAATTAGTCCATTTTTTTAGACAAATTTCAATTGAAATTATAGATTAACTAAACAGAGAAGAGCCGTGGTATGCTGTTATCATGATTTAGAGGCATCGATTTAATGGAGACTTACTTTCCTTGCATTTAGGGCTCTTTGCTCTATAACGCCCGCAGTCCAGCTGCTCCCTTGTATCATCGCACTGCTTTTGCACAAGCAATCATCTGCCATCAAAGGGGTGCTGCCTGAATGTGAGGCAGACATCGTCATCATTTGGTGCTGCATAACCTGTCAACGATTGTGGGAGCCTTGCCATGAAACATGCTGTGTGTAAGGAAACATTGCCTCGGTAGGTATGACACATTGCCTTTGTTTTGCATTATATAAAGGCTTTAAATGCTCTGCTGGCTTTTTGCTATATGATTGCATGCTGTATGAGTTTTTCTGGCTTTTTAGCTCAAGACTTACTTGTTCAGAAGTCTTGCCCACAGTATGCAGAAAATAATAACCTTCATGTCCCTGGCAGTGCTTTAATAGCTGGTGCTGTATATCGTTGCTTTATTTCAACGGTATGTGACTATTTCAACTTGAGACATGATTGAGTGAACCTTGTTGTGCCGGTGGGGTTATCACACAGTAGCCCACCGTCAACAGGGTTGTGCCAAGGAGTTGGTAATGCAGCGCTCGTCACCCGTTTCGTGAACGAGGGCTGTCAGCTCCCTGGGCGGTAGCGATGAATCCGAGTCGGCGTTGGTGAGATGAAGAAAAGGCTTTATACACTATTTACAGGTATTTACACAACAAGATCGGCTCTGGGGCCGAAAGCTAACATAGCCATGTGCGACTGTTCTCGCGCAGCGACGGCCGGGGAGATTCCGCCGCGTCCGCACTGTCAGGGGGCGAACTGCTCCCGATGGACGCTCGTGACGAACTCACACTCGGAGTCTCGAACGGAAGCACTTGAGACTCCGTTTCCGAGAACCGTTGACGCTCAAAATGGTCCAATCCGACGGCAGCACTTTCGCAGGGCCAATGGGAGAGCTTGCTGCGCTCTCGCTTCAAATATGCCGCGGGGCGAGAAGGGGTTCACCGTCAGGGCCACGGCGCGCCGTGCTGTCTGGACATTCAGCGCATGTTGAAACACGTCGCTTCTGTCCCTTTGGTACGGCTCGCCTCCAGTGCACTGGTGCTTTGCAGAGAAGTATCCAGAGTTTGTGAGGAGGCGTTCGCCGAAGAAGTTTGGCGTCCGGCTGAATTTCTAGGCGGCTTTGGCCAGGCACAACAGCACCCCCGCCATCAGACAATGCGCCGGGAAGACGAGCTGCTCGCATGTGGCTCGGATGCCGGGCGCGCTCGTTCGCCAGGTTCCTCCAAGCTCACGTACAGTGTCCGGGCGCCAGGTAGCCTCACGTGCCTTGGGTTCCACTCGCCAGGTCAGGATCTTTGCCGACAGCCTTGTTGCCGGGGCACGCCGATCAACTTCGCTCGGGTCGCTCCGATGCCCTTGCCACTCGCCACTGGTAACGGTAGACTTTTCTGCGGCTTGCGAAACCGACCGACAACAGGCAACACCCAACACAAACAAGTGCCCTCGGTCACCCGTCAAACACCAGAGGCAAAATTTCAAATTCAGTTAGCTAAATTGTTGTCCCATTTTTGCTCCCACTACAACAAGAGACAAGTGTATAGGATGCAGTGTACAAGGTTCAAACAACAATTTTGCGCATTAATGGTATACAATTAATAGCAAAGAAGATTAATAATCAGTAATAGAAAAGAGTCCTTGAAATCACTTGGGCCGTAAAGCACAACTGAGGAAGTAAGGAGGTCATTCAATTTTGCCCCGATCTGCCTAGAACATTACCGTTAGCGACGAAACGCTCGTCGAAGGTAGCTATGTTTTGAATGCATAACTCAAAGCATCCGAGTTCGCATTGTGCTGATCTCTTCCGCAAGCGGCAGAACGCGAAGCAGTATTCGGGCGGTTTGGCTCTCCTCCCTCCGCTACAGCCTCGGCTGTCCATTTCTCTACGAGACCTTTCTTTCCACTTTGGGTGTGAAAGAACAGACGTACACAATTTGCTCGCTTTGTTGAACGATCTGTCTCGTTCCTTACGCTTTGCGCACCAATCGCGCATTTTCAGAGCACGGGTGCATTTGTGCCACTGGGATCCCCGCTTTTCCTTTCGCGATCGTTTGCGTTTCCTCACCTTTCGATGAGAGCATTCTTTCATGCACCTGCTTTTCCGCTCGTTTCGGCGGTTGCACTTGAATGTTTGCTTTCTTTCTTTTGGTGCCAGCTCTTTCAAGCTGCCGGTAACCGGAGCTAGTATGGCGCCGACATCGTCGGAGTGCGGTGCCGCGCCTATATCGCGGCCAGCAGCGCATGACTCACTGCCAGTCGCGTCCGAACAAGGACAAGGCTCGCTCACGCCAGCCCCCGAGCTAGGTATATGGTCTGCAGGCTCGCCACTCAAGTTACACTGATCTGCCGGTATGCCGCATCGCTCAGCGCTAACCGGCGCGCGATCACGTTCGTCCGACAGCTGCGGCGCTTCGGATCGCGTGAGGTCCATGTTCGCACCAAGGTTGTTTTCGCCAATACAATTGAGCGCGTCAGGACAGGAAGACCCATGGCTCCAGTCTAGTCGCTCGCCGTCGACTTCACAGGTGTGGTTCTCGACAGCGTCCGCGTCATGGGCCTGCCTTAGCTGTTCAACACTTGTGAGCTGCGCAATTTCCATGAGCGCAACTTCGTTTTTCTGTGTGTCATTATCTACGTCGACTCTGACTTCGGAAATTGCCAATTTGTCGTCTCCTAGCCTGACTACGTTTCCGCCACAGTTTACAACTTCTGCTTCTGAGTTGTCAGGCGGTTGATTTACTGCCAGTTCCCCACTCTCGATTGGTGGAATGCTTACAGCTACGTGGGAATGCGTGCAGGACGGTGTCACTGCGGATTTCTCGCCGATGGAGTCGGCTCCAACCGTCTCAGCTGCCAATGGTTCGACCAAGCTAACCCTAGACACTTCTGTTTGAGACTCAATCAGCTCGCTGCTGCTATCGCGTTGCTTGGCCGCTTCCCCCAGCTGTGTCTCATTCTCTGGTGCAAGTACAATTTGCTCCGAGACTTCCTGACTGTCTAGGCATTCGGTTATATCGGCTTTCAACTGATACGCCAAATCAAAGTGCGTTTTGGTACAGTTTTTCTCTCGTTGATACCTGTCCCTAAGTTCCATTGGTGACAGCCGATGTCTTTTCAGTAAAGATTCTTTCAGGTAATCGTAGCTTTTCAAGTCAACATCTATCACGCGCTTGATTTCTTCCGACGCCTCAGCGGAGAGAATAGCTACCAATTTTTGTGCCCAAGTATCTCGCTCGAAGCGCTTACTTTTGCAGACACGCTCGAAATCTTCCAAATACTTTACCATATCCTCGGCGATGAGGAACGGTGGTGGACAGTCTCGCGGTATTGAACCGTTACAATGAATGACACTAAAAGCTTTAATCTTTTCCACGCTCATTCTATGGGCTGAAATCTCCAGCTGCATCAGTTGCCTTACGCGGGCGTCCTCTTTCTCGTGACGTTCCCTACGTTCACGATCCTCTTTCTCGCGACATTCTCTACGTTCATCGCGCTCTTGGCGTTCTAGCAGTTCTAGCCTTTTGGCTTCTTCCTTCCCTTTTCTCTCTTGAATATCACCCCAGGCCTCTGCGGCTTCCTCAACCGTCACTTCTTCTGCCTGCATGATCTCAAGAATTTCCTTTTTTCTTTTTGTTGAGCCCAAATCGATGCCCAACTCCTCACAAATTTGGAGAAGTTCTTTGACCTTGTAACTCTCCATCTTTTACCGGCCTCTTGTTGTTTGCCTTTTTATAATAGTGTACTATACGTTCGCTATCTCGCTCCTAGCAAAAGATGCGCAAGCCTTTCTCACACTGATTCCCTTCTCAGCATCCCCTGGTTTTCAAAACACTTCCTATAGGCTTGAAACACGCAAGGTTAACACAATGCTACGCTCAGCCTTTCTCTAAGCTACCCTGTGTGTTAGAGAAGTCTGGCGTTTGAGGGAAACTTCAGGTACTCACCGCGCCGAGGTGCCTGACGCCGGTCAATCCCGCAGCTGCCATCCAATGTTGTGCCGGTGGGGTTATCACACAGTAGCCCACCGTCAACAGGGTTGTGCCAGTGGATCCTGCAACTGCCACCAATGTTGTGCCGGTGGGGTTATCACACAGTAGCCCACCGTCAACAGGGTTGTGCCAAGGATCCTGCAACTGCCACCAATGTTGTGCCGGTGGGGTTATCACGCAGTAGCCCACCGTCAACAGGGTTGTGCCAAGGAGTTGGTAATGCAGCGCTCGTCACCCGTTTCGTGAACGAGGGCTGTCAGCGGGCGGTAGCGATGAATCCGAGTCGGCGTTGGTGAGATGAAGAAAAGGCTTTATACACTATTTACAGGTATTTACACAACAAGATCGGCTCTGGGGCCGAAAGCTAACATAGCCATGTGCGACTGTTCTCGCGCAGCGACGGCCGGGGAGATTCCGCCGCGTCCGCACTGTCAGGGGGCGAACTGCTCCCGATGGACGCTCGTGACGAACTCACACTCGGAGTCTCGAACGGAAGCACTTGAGACTCCGTTTCCGAGAACCGTTGACGCTCAAAATGGTCCAATCCGACGGCAGCACTTTCGCAGGGCCAATGGGAGAGCTTGCTGCGCTCTCGCTTCAAATATGCCGCGGGGCGAGAAGGGGTTCACCGTCAGGGCCACGGCGCGCCGTGCTGTCTGGACATTCAGCGCATGTTGAAACACGTCGCTTCTGTCCCTTTGGTACGGCTCGCCTCCAGTGCACTGGTGCTTTGCAGAGAAGTATCCAGAGTTTGTGAGGAGGCGTTCGCCGAAGAAGTTTGGCGTCCGGCTGAATTTCTAGGCGGCTTTGGCCAGGCACAACAACCTGTGGTGTAATAGCACAATAACAGACATAGCTTGTTGAACTGACGAAGTAGTTGTCATTTGCGTAACACAGGAGTGCATGTGCTTTAAGTGATGGAATATTTAGCATACTTGATTATGCTTGCATTACAAGAATTCGCAGGAAGCCTGTATTGAGGTTGCAGAGAAGAAAGCCATTCAGTATTGCTCAGGTTATTTGCCTTCCACTCTCCCTTCATTACTGCTGCCTGTACTGTATGTATTTGTTCATACAGACATGCTGTTGCTGACTGCTTGTACATTTCTGGTTGCCTACACTGGCTTCAGCCATGTAGATGTAATATTACTTTGATCTAAACCAGGCTATTTACTTTGCTCAAAGTGACAATTATGAATAATTCTCTCCCCAAGCCATTTTGATTCGCCATTAGCTCCCAACTCGCTTTATTCGCAGCTGCAATGAATTTATTCTGTAACCCTAGAGCAAGACATTTGCACAAAGGAGATCATCATGCAATACTCATTCAAATTTTGTAAATTTTAGAGAACATTCTGTTTGTTTTTGCATATGCTTCTGTGTTCGGAAAACAGAGCAGACTTGCTTACAGTGCAGGAGGGGTGGGCTGCAAGACAAAAGGAAATTATTAGTGCAGCTGCTCATTCAGGCGTGCATTCCTTGTGCATTTATTGCTCTTATATATGTGCACCTTTGCCTACATGCTTGCCAGGGCTTTCCCCATAATAGGTGGCAGTGATCTTGCCGTCTTCCTCTCAGCGGGACTGCCCTTTTCCAACTACCTGCCCACAACCAACTCACCTCCTGGGCTTCAAATTTGTCATACTCAAGGACTATTTTCGGTGTTTGATGTTACCAGTGACGCCATTTAAGATACGAAGGTGTGCATCATTGGTCTATTAGTTTCATTTCGGGATGTTGTCACCCCTTATATTCCCTACTCATATTTCTTTTTTTACATCCCCTTGCAACTGCCAAACGAAATAAAACGTATAAAACTGCCAAACTCCCGCAGTCTCTGATTGCTATGTCAACAAGAAAAAAGCTTTTGCATGTCTTAATAAAAGTAGAAATGATCCCCCGATTTTTTTTTTATTGTCATGTCTAGTCAGACGGTTCAATGAACTGCCACATGACCAGGCAAATTGCAACTGTAAGCGCACTGAGGAGTCATGCGTTAGAGCAAGCATATGGATCTTTTGTTGCTTAGCTGCTTAACTCCAAATATCCTCCTTTGTCAGACAAGATATATTTTTAGAAAACTGGATGGGAGCCAGAAGAAAGCAGTTAGGATTTTTAGCAGCATTGTTACTTGTTACACGTGCGTTCCACCCCTGTATACATGAACTCGGCAGAATCCGCGCGAGGATGTGGCGCCATCATGCGGGAGCGGGCGGGAAACACATTGAGCGGCAGTGTAGCAGACGACGCGAGAGCACACCATACGAAATGGCCACGCCAACGCCGGTAGAAAGCGAAAGCTTCCCCCCTTTTTTGGCCTCGGAGCGGAAAGTAGTGACAGTGATTTCAGCATATCATGTTCACGCAGTATGGGGGAAGGTAGAGCGTTTTCACAATCCACTCATAACGCACGTACGCATATACTATCTTCGTATTGTAAGAGCGTGTAGCGCGGGCCGTGTTCGACGTGACAGAATGAGACGCTCTCAGCGTGCAGGTTTTCGGCAGACAGGAGAGCGTGGGGGCAGAGAGAGAGAGAGAGAGGGATCTCAAAGGGCAAAGCAGCCAGGGGTTTGTTGATGCTGCAGAGCTAGGTGGAATCGTCTCCTGTGACTTTGAGCGGCGCATATGCGCGGGGTGTCTTGAGTTACCGAGCACAATGCGGTCACCGCGGCGCCGGCATGGTGCAATAGGCGTCGCTTCCTCCTCGCGTCATCTACAACCGTGCAGCTATAGGATTTCATCCACGAAGATCGGCAGAGAGTCACATATACACACCCCGTGAAAAGGGCATTGTCCCGGCCGGAATGCACACCTGCAGGAAACGCGCTGCATTTTTCTGGCAATGGATGATTCAGAGCTGTAGCCGGTTTCTGGCCTCAGGAGTCAGAACGGATGTGGTCGCAGTGGTGAAAAGGTTCTCGATGCGCAGAGAATGGTCATTCTGTTGTGAAAGGATCTCCAACGTTCATTTCTGCCTCCGCCGCGATTTCTGCGGAATCAACAACTTGATGACACATGTGAATCTCCTACATATCGGATGCGCATCTCGGTCAGGAGCCAACCCTGTTCTACGTCCAGAGCGATCCACTCTACAAGTGAACGAGCATGAACCCTCCAGGAGACTCATTTATTGTGCCGGGCGGTTTCCTTGCCGTTGCAAACGGTTGGACGAAGACGACGATTATCAAGCTCCCTAACGAAGTGCATCTGATTGCGTACATTAAAGGAACAAAGTCCGGATGCTTTGGCGTGCACGAAGGCGAGCCTTTAATTAAAAAAAAATACTGTGCGTCGTGCAAGTGTCAAGTGCGTCATATGCTCCGAGCGGCAAAAACACAGATACTACAGGTATGTATGCATCTAAGCGAAATAGGCATGACGAAAAGTACCTACTGGAGTTTTCACCCAGGCTGTAGCGCACCAGTGATAGCTGCAATGAGGATTTCTTCGGTGCGTGATTGCTTCATTTGCACCGGGGCCTGAAGGCGATGTATTTTGTCCCTTCTTATCTTTATGTGCGAAAGGGCTAGGTAGCTTAGATATCACAGGCGGCTGTGTGCGCTAGGCCGTAATATTTAGCATGTTTTATCGTGACTGCCACCTCACTAACAAGAAAAAAGAAATACGGCGTTTTAATGCACTGCCGTTCGCGAGCCCCATGACCAGCTCAACTACTCGGCTCGCCAACGGCGGTGCATCACAACAAACACCCTTTTTTTCTTCTTTTTAGTCAGGCGGCAGTCGCGATAAAACATGCTAATATTACGGTCTAGCGCACACAGCCACCTGTGATATCTGCGCTACCCGGCCCCTTCGCACATAAATAAAACAAACGACAAAATACATCGCCATCAGACGCGCCGAACAAATGCTCATTGCGGCTATCACTGGTGGGTTACAGGCTTGGTGCAGACTCCGGTAGATACTTTTCATCATGCACATTTCCTTTAGATGCATACATACCTGTAACGAAGTGTTTTTCGCACAGTCGAGAGCACGCAGTCGGCTGCCAAGGTCGCCCATTCACGTCTTGACGCTTGGTTGCCCTAATCCAAGCTTCACGCCGTTGCAAGTCGCGGCTGGCCGAAGGAAACCTAACAAAACGCGTCTTGCATCCCGGCACGCCTCGAGAGTGGCAGCCGTAAGCGGCACAGGTGGTTGGCATCGTTTTACCGAGGCTGTGAACGTACCGCGCCTCCAGCCCCCGTGCGTTGGCTATGAGTGCGGCGACGAGAAGCGCAGTCGACGCCTCTAAGTGTGTTTTCATCAGTCGCCGCTGGGGCTTCGCGCATGCGCAGAAAGCTCGCGCAAAAGGCGGATTGGGTCGAGTACGTCTGTCGAGTAAAAAATCAGTTGTGGGGTTCATGTATACACAGTCGGGTCGAGTAAAATAGGCGGCGGAGCGGGTCGCGTTAACTCGCTTACAGGGGGTAGGTTAATTCGCTTGACCCGCTTATCTAAAGGCATGTAGGCGCTGTCCAGTCAGGGAGTCTTGTTATGGGGAACTCTGGGATATGAATAAGCCTCTGGAGCGGCGACGAGCGTCACTCGAAATGAATGCTTTTTAGCGCTCATCAACGATAAAAAATAATCGAAGCTCTCGATAGTAAAAGGCAATGGGATCAAATACGAGTAAGAACTTGTACAATAACTTCTAATCTCGATGCTACGCTCTGCTACGATACTTACTCACTAGAAAGCGAGTTCGTAGACATCAGCCGGGTCGGAAATGATGACCTTGCTTACTCAACGCTGATTCAAGCCGGTGCTGTCGAGTCCATGTACACAGGGCTATTGTACTTGTAATTTTAGGTGAACTCTCAGTTCGTGTACTGCACATTAAATTTGAGCGAGATTGGTGCTTTTTTGCGTATGCGCTGTTTTGTTCTGCAAACAGTACTATTTCTCCAGACACAATCTTATTTTTAATTTGAGTACAAAATATTGTCCATTTTTGAAAACAAAAACATTTGTGAGGCTGTTAAGAAATATTGATTTTGAAATATATTCACAAAATGTCAACATTTTATAGATACTGAAACATAAAATGTGTGCGAAACAACTTTTCAGCTCAGGATTAAACTGGTTTTTCAAGGAACTTGTGATAGGGTGAAAGTGAAACATCACTGTCATGCTAGATGTATCGTTTTTTTATGATCCCATAGCCACATCAAGCATTATTTTAAGGTGTGCTTAAGCAATGAAAATAATATTTGGCCTCAGATATTCAGGCATATTACTATTCTCTATACCAACAACTACTATGAATTGGTTTGAAGAAATCAGATGCCCGAGCACCACACCTGGTACCTGGACATAAAATCACCCATGTATGCCTAACTGAATATAATCTTGCACGTGGAAAGTTGCCGATGGTATGGCCATATGATTAGCTGTGATGAGGGAAAAGGCATACCTGGTAGCCTGCTAGCTGATAAGGAAGTACGATATCATTGCACTCAGATCTAGCATAACATTTTCCTGCCTATGCAAAGTAAATTTATAGTACTTGCTCAATTGCTCATTGCAGGCTGACTAATAATTTTAGCTGAACAAGCATGCACTGTGTGATTACTAGAACGTTTTGTTGGGCTTGTTCGTGTTTATTTATTACAAACTGAAGACGCCAAAACAATGCACGCACACAAGAAAAGAACGGGACAGAGTTCCACTCACAACTGATTTATTGTGCAGAACAAAGTACATATATATCTCACTGCCGGCACATGCGCAGCTACATCAGCTACATCACAGCAAATTCAGCTACATCACATTCAGCATCATGTAGTTTAAGATAAGATATGTTCAAGAAGCCCATGCCTCATACCACAGCCTCTTTCTCTGAGAAAGCAAGCATCATGTAGTTTAAGATAAGCTATATTCAAGAAATGCTTTCTCAGAGAAAGAGGCTGTGGTATGAGGCATGGGCTTTTTGAACATATCTTATCTTAAACTACATGATGCTGAATTGGTTCCCTGCGCATATGCCGGCAGTGAGATATATATGTACTTTATTCTGCACAATAAATCAGTTGTGAATGGCGCTCTGTCCCGTTCTTCTTTTCTTAATTGTGTGCATGTTGTTCTGGTTTCCTTAATTTATATTGAGCATTGTATGAAAACTATTTCTTGGTACATTACAAGTAAGGCAATTGTCTACAGTAGAATGCAGCAAGCAATAAAGCTGTGAAAACTAAAAAGCTGGAACTTGAAATGGTACGGTTATCTTTAGAAAATTATATGCGTACACAGCCTTGAGAATATCTGCGATGTACACATCTCCCTGAGTTAGCTGATTGAAGATAGCTTCATTGATTCTGTCAGGGCAATTATTTCTTTATTCTGGCCGCAGTAATGTATGCGTGCCTGTAACTGGTGTACTGCAGAAAAATATTTTTAATATGTTCTTTAATATCCAGTTTTGCATGCTTACTAATCCATATTGTCTATTGCAGGAATGTTTAAGATTTTTTTAAAAATTGAAAGTTCTGGAGACTGAACCGTCATATTTTCAGGAACTGTAAGTCTATATGAACACTAAGCATCCACCTGAAGTTATCGGTTTGCCGGAAGCAGGTTTTTCCTTCCAAATATCTTTCTTTTGTATCTGAATGGATATTATTTTGCATATATGTTTATTATCCCTACGTCATAAGATGCTGCATGACCTTGCAGGCCCAGAAACCTGTCGCAAAGTGCTCTAAAAGAAGAATGTGTGGCAATAGGCCTTCAATATATACAGTAGAACCCCTTTATAGTAAAGCCACTGAGGCCAGCGAAAATATTTACTATATCATGGTCTTTACTGTATCAGTGGGCTGTGATGACATGGTCCTGAAAGTGCTATCTAGTAGTTCAATAGGCACTTACTGAACACGTCTTGTTGCTTAATGAAAAAAAAAACCTAAATAACTTCCATCTCGCTTTTATCATCTCTTTGTGTGATTTTTTCGTTATAAAATTTCTCTACATCTTGTGGAAGTACCTCTGAAGCATGAAGACGTGATTACGTGAATGCAACCAAGTTCGATTTCATGTAAAAACTAAAGCTTTGCATGAACGTGGTATCCCTTTTTGCTCTTTCTGTCTTTTAAAAGGCAATAAATGATAAATTCGCATGGCACTCAAGTGCTGTAAGACTTTACTCGCTGCACCTCCACTTTCTGCCAACACTGCCTCATGATTTGTACTGCACATTGCAGTGAATGTTGACACATTTCTTTCCCTTCCCTATTTCTTGCTGCACTTTTACTTCTTTACTTTCTTAATGGAACACGCCGCCTCCTTGCTATGTTTGTAGACAGCTTTACTTTTTTTCTTCTTCGCGCTGCGCGCTTTCCCTCACGGCTCCAAGGCTTCTGTAAAGTAGGCTTCTTGTGACTGCTGCTACAGCTAGTAGTAAAGCCACCTAAACGAACACTCGGGGTTATTGTTCTGTTTTCAAATACAAAACTTCTTGACCTCGCGACTCTAGGTAGTGCGCGGAAGTCGTCGCCATGGCCAGGAGCACTTTAACTGATTTTTACCAAAAACATCTTTACTATAAAGGGGGAAAATGTACAGTTGCCTATGGAAGATGAACTGGGACTTCAGTTTCACTTTACTATATCAGAGGTTTTACTATAGCGGTGTTCTGTATTTTGTACTCAATCGTATAGAGCACCCAGACTTCAAATATGTCTTTGGATAAGTGTTCAGAAGGTGAGTTTAGATCTTATGGTCATATATGCTTGTCTTCTGTGCAGATGTCATTTGTAAGACCCACGGGCCAATCTCCTCAACAAACTGTTCCTGAAGGGTTGTTTCCTGCGGAGCGCCCAGCTTACTACCTGGGCCATGCGCTTCCCCCGCCCCCTCAACCTCATCACTTGATCCATTGACCCTTCACTGCCAACTATCGTGCTCAACACAGTCCACTGCCATTTTCCATCCATGGTGGACAATGCCCTGGAATGCACCCATGCTCAGCCTCCTATTCCTGCAACACCTCTCGCACTACAAGGCTATAGTGCATCAACCCTGCTCAACATGTCCAGCCCTTTCCATCATGACTAATGCACACTGCACCCGATCACCTCTACCTGCACTACCTTGGTCATGTGCTGCTTAGTGCCCTGTTTCCAATTACACCTACTAGCCTCTCCCATATTAACCCTGTACCCTATGCCTCCTGCACTGCAGTTTGGCCCTCTGATGTCCTTGTGGCATGTACATGTATATGAGCTCTCAATAAAATGTTTCGGAAAACATTTTGCTTGCTTCAATTAATTGCATGGTTTTTATGGCTCCTTAGGGAGATGACATGCAAGGTGGTATTGGGAAATGACTGCATAAGAAAACCACAATTTTCAGAGTGACAGTTAAGCAAATGGCAGCAGTAAGGGCAAGGGTGAAGTAACTGCATGGCTAAAAGTGGCTGAACAGTGGCAGTACCAATGCCACATGTGCCGGTGAATACTTGCTGCATGCCAATAAATACCAATATGTGATACTAGCGGCACGGCCGGTTTTATGCCAATGTCACATGTGCCAATGAATACTAGTCGCATGCAAATACGTGACACTAAGGGCACGGCCAGCTGATAGCCTATGTTGGCAGTACCAAGACAGGTGCAATGTTGGCATATAAGCCGGACCAATATATAAAAATATAGTAATTTCTCAAAAATACAGTGTTACGCCAATGTTGGTACCAATTTTTGTCGACGTTGGGCCGGGGTTGGTGCGATGTTGGTGTGCTGCCTGGGGTTGCGGCCAATTACTGCACCAGGGTGGCCAACTCCTGTTCTGGTGAGGGGGTGCGTTCTCGGTGGTGTTCACTGGCATCAGGTCGCACCCCAAACCTATTTATGCAATTCCATCGACACGCGGGTTTTTTTTTCCGGTGGAGAATTGCGCGGCTCCGGGATTTGAACCGCGGTACTCTTGCATGCGAGGCGGATGTTCTACTGCTACGCCACCGCTCAATAAGTACATAATGGGACTTATTTTGAACATCCCATCAGTCGTCTCGCCGATCAAGTCATCGTTGGCTAGGTGCCAAACATTTTTTATTTGAATAAACCTATATCGGCTCATGCACTTAGCTACATAAGGCATTCCAATATCTTCATCAAAGCACCAGTAAAGCTTCCGACGTGGGAGGCTTGGTAGCCAGACAGCAAAAGAATACCGTTGAACCTCTTCAAACAATTTACATCTAGAGAAAAGCCGTGTTAATGTTTTTGCTTTGCATATTTGCCAGTCCGTATTATGATAATAGTGACTCTTTGGCCATCAATAATGGTACTGAATATTTGCCTCAGAGTATAACCGCTGTAGACAGGTCTCAACATTGCCTTGAGCTCCGCTGCCCCGTCCGATGAACTCTCCTAGGTATACTCAGATGGGGCCTTGGTCCAGTTCATGGCACGAACCTTTGTGCGCTTCAACGCAAGGGTGCACTCATCTTCTTATTCATTGCGACACCAATGAACTTCAAGTTTGCCAGCAAAAAAAAATCCGGTTTGATGTAAAAGACTTGCTTTAGCAATAAAACAACGCTATCATTAGGCAATTGATACAGAACAGAAATATCAGGCCCATGAGAGGGGTACAACGCTAAAGGCGTGCAAAACGACGTCATTAAGTCTAAATGACCGCTGGTAGCTCGCCTAGTTTTCTTAAAGCCGCGCTTCTTTTCCGCAGCATTGACAATTTACGCGGATTTGCCTCTGCAAGGTTTGAACATTGTAACAATAAATCGCTAATACATCGCAGAAAGCACGTTTTATTCGCCAACAAACCCGCAATAACCTTAGAAGCAAACCCACGCCACCTGCGTTTCTGCGAGCACCACCGCCTACCGATCTACACTATTGGAGCGATGGAGATCTACCTCTAGGGAGATCTCGTGGCGTATATAGCGAATTTTTTTTTTATCAGGCTTATACTGTATACAAAATACGATGGAATCGCAGGGATGCTGCGGCCCATCGTCATGATCTTTTTTATTTGTTTTTTATTCAGGCAAAGTCTCGGATACAGAGGACAAAAGGCAGATCAACTCTGCCTGACGGGGCCAAAGCACCCGACACAATGCTCACAAGCAGCAGAAGCAAGAACAACATACGTTCTCATTAGACAGAGAACTCACACTTATGCAAAAAAAAAAGGATGAAGGTTGACACTTTTGCAGTGACATATTTATACATTGAATATTTACAAGGCATATTTAGAATAAGAAATATAAGACATTTCATATGAATATAAGAATAATTAATATAAGAATAAGAATATAAGAAATTTCACGCCAATGAAGTTTCACACAAATACCACTGGCTTCTTTCAAATGTTTAAATTGCCCATCACTACCAAAGTGCGCGGATAATGAGGAGAAAATGTTCTCTAATACTGTTACATCGCGTCTGTCTCAGTCGCTAATCGTGCTAGCGCATGTTGAGTAGACACTGCTACAGAAAACCTCCTACTAAAAATTCTGCAGGACTTCTAACTCGCCAAGGTAACAGCATAACCACTGACGTATGTAACGCTTGAGAAATATTGAAGACTACTTTGCACACGGCATCACAAGTGATGACTGCAACGCTCGTTGGCAAAGCAGTTCAAACATTAGGCAGCGAACAGTGTCGCATAAAATCAGCTTTGACTATAATTTATATACCGGTGATTTTTTGTTAAAATAAATGATGGGCAGGGTACAAACAAAGGCAAGAGAAACACACAGGCTGTGCTCACAGAAGAAGATGAGCCTTAGTCGCACACAACCGTATGAGCTATAGATCTATTGCATTTTTGCTGGCTCGTTCCCCGGAGCCACGTAATGTACAGGCCACCGTTTGAGGCGGATGTCCATGCCTATTAATATCCTTTGGAAAGGGAACACTCATACGCCATGTACCCCTAGTAGACCAGGTAATCCGACATAAACGAGGGGGTTTCGTAGTGTGGCTGAACATGATGCTTGAAAAGACATACGAGTTACTGTCCGTTCTTAGAATACTCAGACACTCATCTGTTTTTCATCCCTAGTAAGGAGAAAAATAACTATTATAAACTGGCTTAATAAAAGTCCCGATAATTAACGACCTACACTGGAAATGAGACAATAAAATACGGTTAAACACTCATGTAAAAATATCTACTAACAGTCAGCGCTATTGATCTGCCTTGAAATTAGTGCGTATCTTCGTTTTCGCTTCTGACCGATCGCACCGACCCGGTGCGGCTTGCCGTTCGGTACTCATTTTCAGAACTTCTGGTTCGCTTCCGCTTGCCACTTCGCCGCGCAACCCTCAAGGGAGAGCTCAGAATCCACTTTTCCGCCGCCATGTCCCGCATCGTGTTGGCTGGTTGCAGCTTCGTCGTTTCCGGAAGCGCCAACGCCTTCACACCAAAGAAGAGCAACATCGCGGCCGCTACGGCGTACAGCAGACCCTTCCCGTTCGCCGACTGGATATGCTTAAGGAACGGTGCCACGAAGGCGCCCACACGACCGCAGGTGTAGCAGAAGGAGAAGCCTGCTCCACGGACCACCGTCGGATACAGCTCTGCAGGCAGGATGAGCACAGCTATGAGGCAGGCTTCGAAGACCAGCATCCACAGCACGACGGTGGCCGCAAGAACAGTGCTCGGGGCATGGACCGCGTGTGCAATAGCCAGTGCACTAGCCACCACTGCCAGGGTTATCATGCTTATGGCGAGCGTCATGCGCCGCCCGGCGTGCGTGATGATGAGAACGCTCAAGGGGATTCCGGGCAGCTGGAGCAGAGCTAGCACAGTGTTTGCACCCTGGACGGAGTTGACGAGCTGGCCCATTGCGAGATCATAGTAGACGGTGAACACGATGAAGCAGCACCCGAAGAGAACAAGGGATTGATTGCGCAGGGCCTGATTCCGGATAAGCACCATAGCGTCCACATCTGCGATGAGGAAAAAAGTGAGAGGAGTTAGAGAAGCAAGTAAACAGTTTTCGTCCAATCGTAGACCATGCTTCGCATACAATGCCGGTGATGCTTTGAAGTTGTTTATTGCCTGCTAAACTGTGACTCTGACTAATTAAACATGAATGAAAATACATTTTGCAATCGCACTGCCGTGATTAAATAAGATTTGTATAAACATCATTGATCTTAGTGACTTTGCACATACAACGAAGCATCGAAAGTGCTCCGTATACTAAGGTCTAAATATTTTAGTGATTTAAGTTAGAAGTTATAAGAGTAAAGAATTCTAGCAAAACTTGAAATCCTGCACCCTGCTAACAAATGAATGTTTGGCAGTAGCCGGGCATATATGTTCTGACACTGCTTTAAAATTCTGTCTAATTAGTGTGTTTGGTCGTGAATAGAAAAATGTGATGTTCTTCGTTATTATATTCCAACCTTTTTTTTGCAAGTGCACTGGAAGTATACGGTACGAGACAAATGAATGGAGAATATGACGCTCGTAATGAGATGCATACAGAGGAAGGGAACAGCCACCGAGACAGATAAAAGCATAGGGCAATTATGTACTGTGCTGATAAAATATAGACATAATTATGTAATTATGGAGACAGTCGATGAGAAGGTAAAGGAAAAAAAGCCCTCGGTGGGGATGATACCCGCCAAATTTGTAGGTCGTGGCTTCGGATCCCACCGGCGGCCTGTGGCTGTTTTTTTTTTATAGGCTTTATAGCACCATCGAGTGTTTTTTATGCAGATATATGAATTGAAAATACTACTCATGTGAGGTAAGATTCCTCTATAGTATTTCCGCAACGCACATTCCTGCAAGTTTTTATGCATGGAAACGATTGACTAATAAACAACGCACCCTTTAATATGCTTTCTACTGTGTCATCTGCTTATGTTCACCAATCATTGCGATAAAAGAGCCGTGACACTGGTTTGCAAGCAAAACGTTGCGATTCAAGATTACGAACATAAAAGGTTTCTGCACTTTGTTGCTTGAGATCTCATTATTGAAGATGTGCACGAATTTCAGACTATTGCAATTCTTTGAAACCAGGCATGTGTGATATATTTTCAATTTTGCACCTCACTTCCCAGAAGCAAATTGTCGAAACATTGATCAGTTATTTCTTCCCCGGTACTTTACAGAGAATGCCACACATACATAATTGGGAATTCTGGGTAACATATAAAATGCTTATTTACAGGCCTCCTCCTTGCGTGCATCTGAATGTGAAGTTGGAGTACGCGCCTCTAAATACCCGCTACATATATTACGTACGTTACGTTACGAGCGCGCTTATAACCGAACATTCCATTTGGCGGGTATTTCTACAAACTCTAAAGAAGACGGCTATGCGCCTCGCAAACGGCGATAAGAGTTTTAGTTTAGTCAGCTGCCAGCTCCCGCGCAGACTTCGTGCTTGGACTGCCCTTTCCGGATTTGATCTTTCTTCTCAAAACTTGGTTGTGTTTAGCAAAAGTAACCCGTTTCATCCCTTCTGACGTCTCATTAAACCACTCTTCAAAATATAAACGTCGTGATCTCTTACTGCCTTGCGTATGCAAAACTAAGGTTTTTGAAAATCCCTGCGATGGAACTTCTTGCAATATATGAGACTTCCTATAATGACACTGTTTCCGGACGCCCATTTTTATCAATGACGTTTCATTATGTTCCTTTTTGTTTGTCCTTTCGACAGAGAAAAGAAGAGTGTAATGAATGAGTTTTCTACTCCCTCCATATGCTCTTTTTTTTTTCCTGTATATCTATATATAGTGTATTTCCTTTTTCTGGAACTTGATGTGCATTTGTTCTATTATCTACTGGACTCTATGTTGAGATGTTTTTTTTTCTACTTGCCTGCAAATTCCTTGCGTGTACCTGTACGTCGTTTGTTTTATGAGAAATATTTCGAGTACTTCCTTTTTGAAAGGTGGATGAAGCATATTATTTGATATTAGATTTAGTTTTACGCTTTAGCGCATGGGCACCGTGTCGCGCAAGAACCAGTATCGGTGTTATTTTTTTTCCTTTATTGCCTGGATTTGACACATTGCGTTTGTCGTGTACCGTTGTTACCAAAATCCACATTTAATAAGAGAAGTAAAAGTAAATTAAGGTACGTTGAAGATGATAGGATTATATGTCCTTGCCTTCCGATTCCTAAATCAGCACGTTACCGATACGTCAGACGTTTTTTTTTTATTTCCTGTTAAAGATCAAAAATACAATGGGGCAAAAGTCTCAAAGTATAATACAACGAAGAGCGCTAGCAAAACGTAAAGCTTCGCAGAGCTTCAAAAACGCTTTAGGTTAGCCAGCTTGATTAAAACTGGCGTCCGTTCAGGTTTCTCACTTGGGCCATTATAGGTAGACGGTGTTCAAGTAGCTTTCACTTTCAATGAAGTACTCCCTCACGGGGCAAGCATCCACGCCCGCGTGTGTCACAGCCATTCTGGTTTTCCATACACTGAGGAGGTAAAGCAACACGAATAAGTCGTATAGCAGAGCATTTATTATGGACGGGCAGAAACCGTATACCACATAGTGTAATTGGCAAGTCCTTTCTTAAAGTCCCCTGCAAGATATCCCACAAATAGATTTCATCCCAGTAGTCGTGGAAAATGCGGTCTATGGCTTCCGGGTTATGGCAAATCAAGCAGTCCACCGACCACGGGGCAAAGAAGCCTTTGTCCCTCAGCCACGGTTTAATGGGCAATATACAACTGTGTAAAAGGAAGAATACACGTTTTGCTAACGACCGTACTGGCATCTTTTTAACTCGTTTTAAGGCATCTTTGCCTTCACTTCCACAGTGTAATGATCGATAAAAGGTCACTGGCCTCCTTATATCAAGCGAGGCCTTTCACAGGTGCTTTTCGGCTATATCACTTAGGCATTCCAGTGAGAAATTCGCCTTTAAAATGTTGTTGTTGTTGTTAAAGAAAGCCAACAACCTCGCGCAAAACAACACTCAGTCTTCTGCGTTTCATGCTGCTAGAGGACACCAAAATTTGGGTAAGTCTTGGCTCAGTCGAACTTAAGAAATCGTACGCAGGAAAGGGACGATTTGGCTACGTAAGAACATAAACCTGGACATTATTTGCCGTAAAAATAAATGGGCCAAACCAAGTCTTCAACTTTTCACCGAGCGAAGCAAATTTCCATGGCTTGTTCTTTCTCAAACTGAACCCCGGACAATAACCGCTAGCAATCTGTGACAACTCTGCACGCTAACCCTTGACATGGATAACGCTTGCAATGCATACCAGACTTTCGCAACAATGAACAGATAGCATACAGTTGAATGCGCAAACATTAATAAATATAGGCCACCCACTTTTGTATTTTCGACTGGTGATGTTCACATTCATCATTCCAGTAATCTTTCTTATCCTTGAAGTGTTCAAGCGGCACTCCTAGTTACCTCGCAGGTGTAACAAAGAAATATTTCCGAAAATGGAAGGTGCGTTGCACCAGACCCTATGCCAAATCACCAAACATTTGTATAAGTTGACTTCGCTGGCCGTTTGCTTAAAAAATCGAGTAGCATCTTTGGTTACTTCTGAAACGCTTTCTTTATCTTGGCAGAAAACAGCAATGTCATCAGCGTATGACAATATCGTTACTTCGTTTTCATAAGTCTAAATCCTCGGATCCTTTCATTCTTGACCACCACAAAGCAAACTGGCTGTATATATATGGCAAATAACAGAGAGGATAGCGGATATCTTTGTCTAACAGACGGTCTTATTTGAATGCCTTCTGTGAGTTATTTACGATAATGCTAGTGAAACAATTTATATGAGCCATTCGACCTTCCCCTTGGTATGACTGAACCTATATTTACATGATAACGTATTGAAAATAAAAATTCGTGGCTAACCCGGTCACAAGCTTTCTCTCGGTCTAGTTGCAGCATTGAAACATGATCTTCAAACACATGACAGCGCTCCAAACTCTTTCTAGCTACATGAATGTTTGTATATGTGCTTTGTTCTTTACTTCGACATGTTTGATGCAGCCCTAACATGTCTTTGAATACGTTAGTAAACCGTTTCGCTTGGATCTTCATGAAACTTTTGTAGTCCACATTCCGGTATGACTTCAATGAGAGCAATTTAATGGAGTCATCGCTCTTTGGTATCAAGGCCACGTGCGTCCTTTTAAATGACGGTGGCGTTTCTTCCCTGCCATATGCCTGACTAAAAACTCGATGCAATGCCTGTGAAACGTCACCCTTAAAAGCGTTTTAGAAAAAGCTGCGCCCAATCCATCAAGACCAGGCGACTTTCCAGCGGTCAAGTGTTCTGTCACATTTTCTATCTCTCACGTGCTGATGAGCATCTTCAAGCTTGCTTTCACAGTGTCGTGGAGTCCTGGCATCAGTGGCAAAAATTATTTTCAAATCCTTCCTTCACTCGCCTTGCGTTAACTAGCGAAGAGCGTAAATACTCTACTAACGCTCATTCAGTCTCCCCTCTGTCGCTTGTGACCTCGTCGCTGATGTTTATCTCTTATTTCATTCTTAATCGAGTACCATTTTTCCTCTCCTAATACACGCGTGGTGTGCGATTCTTTGGAAAATAATCTTTCTGCTCGTGCTCAGACGACAGCCCCTTTGTATTTGCCTATATCAATAGCCTCTAGATGGTTTTTAACCTGTCTGATTTCCTTCATATATTGTCCTGGTTGTGCACTTTCTAAACTTAACAAAAGGTTATGCTCACCTTGCAATTCTTTTCCTTTACTCTTTTGTTCTGTTTATAATGAAATCGATCTCTCAATTGCATCCCTCTTAACCTCCTCTTTAATTTGCTCCCACAACTCGAGTACTGTTTCAGGTTCTACTTCTAACAAGATTTTATGTGCCGCGGCACAGTATCTACAACTTTCAGCTATGAGTAGATTGTCCTTAGGTTTCCATAAATCCCAGTTAAACCACGCCTTCGCTTCCTTGGTTGAAATGGTACTTATGACCAGGCTATGGCCACTAAACAAAACCGGCTTTAACATACAGCAGTTCCAGAGAGGTGCCAGCTGAACAGACATATAAGCTCTTTTAGCCTTGCATATCTCTCTGGTAAAGTGTGAATTGCGGCACATCAGACTTCGATAGAAAATTTGCAACATCCTCGAGGTAACAAACTTCCACATTGGTTCGTTCGAGTAAAGGCGTGCTTGTGTTAGCTTTGCCGTACGCTATGACGTTAGAAAGGTACTAGAAAGGAACAAAAAGAATTAAGCGAGTAAGACCGTACATTTCTGTAAATTTCGCTCTTTGCTAACGTGCAATTTGGTGTCGATATACTGGTAGCTGCAATCAGATTTCGACCTAGAACGATCTCATTAGGGTAGATGGCGCCACCATGCTGCTCGCAGGCCGCGCTTCGCACTCTTACCGCACAAGCTCACAAATTAACCAGCCAGCCGGCCATGCGCTCACGCTGTATGCTGGCTGTGCAAATTTTAATCGACGAGGAAAGGACTAATTTCTGTAACTACATGTGTGATGGATACGCACTGACTAATAGTGTGGGATGTTCGTGTGAGTCGTCTTCGTCTTCTAGATGTACGGATGGTGTGTCAACGCATGCTTACGCTCGGTAGCCTTTAACAGCGCGGACGGTGCATATAAGTCTGGTCCTCAGCGGGGAGCCCGCACAAGTAAGTATGAAGCCGCGAAGGCGGAGACAAAGGTAGGCGAGCAGAGGCAATGAGGGTTAGGTGTGCGAAAATGCTGTGATGCGGGCACGAGAGGCGGAGGGAATGCGGCAGAAACGCGCCCGAGACGTGGATTATCGTGAGACCCAGCCGGGTGCAAAGCGGCTCAGATTGGCCGATTATGCTCACTAATGAGCTAGGAAGGCGCATGTCGTGCTCCAGGAGGGGATTGAAGACGGTGAGTACCGAGAAAGGATGGCGGACGCCATGCGCCAAAAGCGGGTGAATATGTTTCGTACTGAGGGAAGTAAGGGGAAGCCATGTGCCAAAAGCAGGCTGAAAACGCTGAGTACCGAAAGAGGGAGGCGAACGCCTTGCCCCAAAAGCGAGCTGAAGACGCTTATACACGAAAGAAGGAGACGAAAGCCATGCGCGGCATTCCAGCCGGAATACGTGTCACACCAAAACCGTACTATATGGGCAACTAACAGTGCTGTGCCATGACCAGTAGGCCGCTTTGCGGCTTAGGAGTTGTAGAAACGAATTAGAACGCAATGCGAGCGGCATCCGGGAACTCAATTGCTAGAGCCCTTAAAGGTGGAGCTTAAGTGTCCCACCAATTTTCTTTCTTGTTCAATGAGTCATCTTCATATATTTGCTTGTGCGCGTGCCATTCCTATTTTGTGGTGTCAATGCCATGTGAGGCTCCTCTCTAAATAGACCCTGTGAGTGTAAAAAATATAATTTGTATTCCTGTAATCAGTGTGGCTTATGTTAATAAGCTGTCTAGGTCAATACTATAGCTGGCTTCGAATGCCAAAGCTGTTTTTGGTGTTTTATTTTTGGAGTGAAATTCAATTTAACAGAGCAATATGATAACCGAATCATTTCAAGCAAATATTTCTATAGTAACTGAGTTTCGGTTTAAGAAAGCAAACACAAGTACCTTTTGGTGGTGACGGAAATTTAGAGATTCCAGTGCCTGGCTGGTTCTCTAGTTGCCTCTTGTGTTCCACCTTCAGCGCAGACAGGCGAAGCTTGAATATATCCGGGTCGGCACCATTGACTCGTGCCCCCCACGACAGAACGTTTTCAGCTCGCTTCATGTCCAGGACCGCCAGAAGCCAGCACGGCGATTCTTTCATGTGGTACACGACAAGAACCAAAGTGCACGTGGGCAACATGAACAAGGTCTGTGCGGCTTTCCAGTCTGAGACCACGTCATGCACCAGCGCGCCATAGATTGATGCCGTAAGCTTTCCAGCGACGATAGCCAGGCTGCAGAACAAGGCCCGGTGCTGTGTGTCTGTAACTTCGAATAATACCACAGCGGACATGACGAGGACGATTGTGGCACCGGCGGACAGTAGTGCGCGCAGTACGGCGAAGGTGAGTATGGTCTTGGCGAAGACCAGCGCTATGCCGGCGAACGCAAAAAGCAAGAGACCGGTGCACAGCACGGGGTACCGCCCGATCTTGTCGGCCGCGACTCCCGCCAAAGGAGTACCAACAACTCCTCCGAACATGTAGGCAACCATCAAGGCTGGGACCATCCAATGACGATCACAGACTAAGTTCCACTCTTTAATGATCGAATTGACTGGTTTGTCGGAGGTGGCATCTGTTCCGAAGTCCCAACCGGCATCGCAGGGAATCGCACTGCGGTTTTCAAAGCCGTCGAAGTCACTGGATGGAACCGGTGGCTCGTACCGAAGGCATTGGCTGCGCGTCAGACCGTCGGCGTCAAGTGGCACGCTGGAGTTCTTCCACACCTCTGGGGGAAGGTTTGCGTACTTTGGTGGCGGCCTGCACCAGTGGTCCACTGGTCGCGCAAGGGATTTGAGCGATGATACGTGCAGCACTGTTGTGAAGAAAGCTAGCGTAGTGCAGAGAAGAATGAGCCTTTGGAGCCAGCCATGACCGAAAATTAGGATACGGTCAAGGGGTGACGTGATAACGGCAGGGGTTGTTCCTGTCACCGGGGCGGAAACTGTGGGACCAGCCTCCAGCGCAGCTTCGGGGGAGAGCTCTGGCATGCGCGGTTCAACGGAAGGTCGTCGGCAGGGGCCCCGACTTTTCTTCGAAGTGCGAGTTTCTCTTTCGGACATCGCCATATCTATTTGCATGGTTGCTGTTGGTGACATGAGTGCGGAATTTGGTACCCCGGTCTCCTGCGGACCTTCGGGGGACACTGCCGACATGGTTGGTGCAGCGGAACGTCGAACGCTTGAGCCCTGATTTTTGTTCGAAGTGCGAGTCTCTCTTTCGGAGGTGGCCATATCGTGTTGCAGGGGCGCTGTACCTATCACAGGGGCGGAAGGTTTGACATAGGCCTTCTGCGCAGGTTCGGGGGACAGCGCTGACACGGACGGTGCATTGGAAGGTCGACTGCCGATGCGTTGCCTTTTCTTCGAAGTGCAAGTCTCTCTTTCTGAGGTGGTCACATCTGGTTGCAGGGGTGCTGTTCCTGTCATGGGTGCGAAATCTGTGGCACCGGTCTCCTGCACAGCTTTGGGTGACAATGCTGGTATGGACGGTGATCCGGAAGGTCGACCGCCGAATCGCCTCATTTTCTTGGAAGTGCGAGAATCTCTGTCGGAGACAGCCATATCATGTTGCAGGGGCGCTTTTTGCCTCACAGGTGCGGAGACTACGACACCGGCCTCCTGCACAGATTCGGGTGGCATTGCTGACACGGACAGTGCAGCGGAAGGTTGGCTGTTGGAGCGCCGAGTTTTCTTGGAAGTGCCAGTCGCCTCTTCGAAGGTGGCCATATCGGGTTGCAGGGACGCTGATGGTCGAATAATCAAGGCGCTCTTGCTCAATGACTCAGAACCGCTTGCAGTTGCCGCGAGACCTTAGTTGAAACCCTTCGCGTTTCTTGTTACCTCAAGCAAGTTATCAACCTTTACTAACCATGAATCGTTCGCCAAGGCTTGGTGATTTGTTCGTCAGCGTGCTTGCATTCTTCTTCTTCTTATTTTCTTGAAACGTGGCACATACCAGCATGGGGGATTGGTCAAGATGACATGTTCCAGGTAATTTCCGCAGGTGATTACGACAAAAATACTAGAGCTAAGTGGGAATCTTGAAAAACGTAGCGATAAAAATTTTCCTGAAGATGATTAAAATAATAAAAAATTTTGCCTGCCGTCATCTTTTTTGTACTGTATAGCCGGTGCACATGCGATGTCACGTAGTGGTGACAAGGCCGTACGCACCAAAAGAAGACGCAGGCATGATGGTACTGAAATTAACTCTTCATTGGGCTGACTTGCGCCCGCAAAAGAACTAAGCAACTCGGTGGCGGCGACAGCAACAACCATGCTCGGCGGTCGTCGAACAAAGAATGCCCGTTTCACATGTCAGCACTGAATTTAAAGGCGGCGAGGAAAGATCTATATAAAGCCGCAAAAGGTGCTAGGATGACCTGGAAGATTGTAGAAACACACTCGAGCTGCTGGAACCTTCGAGATATTTCCTGACGCATCTTTCGCGACAAAATAAACGGGAACGCGTCGTATCGATACAACGAGCACGAAGAAACACGGAATACAGAATCGATAAGCGCGCCAGAACCACAATGATAAGGCCGCATACCAGCGGCTGTTGAACGAGAACAAATAAAGATTTAAAAAGTTCGCGGCATTACTCCCCACTTAAAAAATGCATCTCCTCGATGTTTCAAAATAATCACACATGACTTAACATAAACATCGCAAATCAAACATGAATCGCCTTTAGCGCGCATAATATGGCTGAAGGTGTACAACATGCACAATTTCTGGATGCACTCGGCGTCGCTGCGATGCTGCCGCGCCTTCGGGAACGCCCTCGTATAGTTCAATTGCCCTAGTCGGCGAAGTGTCCTATACGGCCCGAAATATCGGCGTAAAAGTTTTCAGCTCAGTATGCGGCGGCGAATCGGCGTCCAAACCCAGACTTGTTCTCCCGGCTTGTACTCATCATCACGTCGTCGTAATTTGTAACGTCGGGCGTCGGTTCGTTGCTGATCTTTAATGCGCATTTGGGCGATCGAGTCGCCTGGCTTCCTCTGCAGGTTGAATGTAGGCGGCGACGTCCAGGTGCTCGTCGGCTACGTGCGGCAGCATTGCATCGAGCGTCGTCGTGGGCTCCCGGCCGTACACAAGGCTGAACGGGGCCGACGTGGTTGTCTCTTGGACGGCGGTATTATAAGCGAAAATGACGTACCGTAGAATTGCGTCCCATGTCTTGTGTTAGGCGTCGACGTATATTGCAATCATGTCCGCAACAGTGTTTTTGAGATGATCCGTAAGTCCATATTTCTGGGGATGGTACGCAGTAGTTCGTCGATGGCTTGTATGACTGTATTCCAGGATGGCTGCGTAAGCTCTGCCGTAATTGCCATTCCCCTGTCCGTGATTAGCAGTGCGGGGGCGCCGTGTCGCAAAAGAATTTGTTCGACAAAAAACTTAGCGACTTCTGCCGCAGTGCCAATGGGCAGTGCATTTGCTTAGGCGTAGCGGGTAACGTAGTCGCTGGCCACGATGATCCACATGTTACCCGCATATGAAGATGGAAAGGGGACGAGAAGATCCATCGCAATTTGTTGAAAGGGCAGGGCTGGGGGCGGTATTGGGTTAAGTAGCCCAGCTCGTCTGATAGGTGGCATCTTGCGTCGCTGACACAGACGGCACGTTTTCGCGTAATGAGCAACGTCGGTATTTAGTCGTGGCCAGTAGTACTTCTCCTGGATTCGATGCAACGTGCGCGCAAACCCGAGACACCCTGCTGTTGGCTCGTCGTGTAACGCATGCAGAATTTCTTGCCAGAGGCTTTTGGCACGACAAGAAGCTGCGCGATCTTGCTGGGAGCGAAGTTCTTCGCGAGGACATAATTGCTTAAGGCTAACGACGATAACTTATGCCTAAAAACACCAGCAGAGGAAGCGGTCTTGCCTTCAGTAATCGGCTAGGTCCTTCAGCTGAGGATCTGATCGCTGCTGTTGTGCAAATCTGCTGGCTCTTACTGGTCTCAGAAAGGCGTCGTCGTCATCGTCCTTCGGGGGAGCGTCGACGGGATAAGCAGTGTGCGTCGGAATTCTTGCGGCCCGACTTAGAGACGACAGTGACGTCAAATTCTTGAAGTCTTTGGCTACATCGGGCAAGAGGGCCGGAGGGGTCTTTTAAATTAGCCAGCCAGCAGAGCGCGTGGTAGTCGCTTACCACCTTGAATGGTTGACCGTATAGGTATGGACAGAACTTAGAAATGGCCCAGAGGATCGCGAGGCACTCCTACTCTGTCATTGAGTAATTTACTTCGGCTTTTGTGAGGGACCTGCTAGCGTAGGCAGTCACTTCATCCTATCTGGCAGTCTTCTGGACAAAAACGGCTCTGCTCGCGTCAGTATGAATTTCGGTCTCTTCATCAAAGTGGCCAAGTACCGAAGGGCACTGCAGGAGGCGCTTAAGTTTGTCGAAGGCTTCTTGTTGCGGCGCTTCCAATTTAAAAGATACGTCAGCGTTTGTAAGCTGCGTTAAGCATTCGGCGATGCGCGAAAAGTCCCTGACAAATCGTCGATAATAAGCGTACAGTCTAAGGAACCTGAGCATGGCTTTCTTGTCGGCGGAAGGCGGTAGAAAGTGCGCGATCGCAGCCGTTATCTCAGGGTCAGGGCGAACACCATCCTTGCTAACCATATTACCAAGGAACTGCAGTTCCTCCAAAGCAAAGTGGCATTTTTCTGCTTTTAAGGTTGGCCCTGATGACTTCATAGCTTCTAGCACTGTCCGAAGCCTTTTTCGGTGCTCTTTAAAGCTAGAGGAGAAGATAACGACATCATCAAAGTATACGAGATATATCTGCCACTAAAGCACGCACGCGCAGTGTTCTTTACTTGTTGAAACGTTGATGGTGCGGAGCAGAGGCCAAATGGCAAATACCTTCAACTCGAAAAGGCCGTCCGGTGTGATGAATGTGGCCTTCTCGCGATCTCTTTCGTCGACCTCAATTTGCCAATATCCGCTGTTCAGGTACATCGATGAGAAATACCTTGCATTGCAGAGCCGGTCGAGAGTGTCATCGATGCGAGAAAGATGGTAAACATCTTTCTTCGTTATGCTCTTTAGGCGGCGGCATTCGACTCAGAAGCGAAGCGTCCCGTCTTTCGTCTTTACCAGAACGACTGGTGCCGCCCAGGGGCTCTTCGATGGCTGGATCACTTCATCACGAAGCATTTCCTCAACTTGATCACGTATGGCCTGCCGTTCTAGGGGCGATACAAGTTAGGGGCTTTGACGTAGCGGTCGAGCGTGTTCTTCTGTTGTGATGCGGTGCTTTGCTAACAGATTTTGCCGTACCTTCGACGCTGAAGAAAAACACTCGCTGTAGCTTTCAAGTAGAGTTCGAGTCGGGTCTTTTCTGTCTTGGGGTAAAGCTGCGGTGATGTCGAACGTGGGCTGCTTTGCTCGGTTGGGTGCGTCGTCTTCAGTTTGGCTGGGGAGGGTAAAGATATCTCGGGTGTCCGCTAGCTGGTCTAAGAAAGCAGTCGTCATGCCCTTGTTCAGGTGACGGTATTATTTAGTGAAGTTCGTAAGGAGCACATGAGCTTGCCTATGACAGAAATGGGCGACGCCTCTTGTGACTCCAAGTCCCCTATCCAGTAACAACCGAGTTTTTCCTTCGACAACCCCTTCCGCGAGTTCGACTTCTTTTGTACCCACAGAGACAATGACGCTTGATCGGGGCGGTACGGTCCATTCTCCGTCGAGGAAGTTGAGAACGACGTGATGTGTCGAAGTTCTCATAGCAGATATTGCTTTCTACGTCGAGAGCTTCATGAGCGTGGATCGAAGGTTGATGATTGCCCGATGTTCGTTCAGAAAATCCATGCCCAGAATCACATCGCAGGAACACTGCTGTAGAACGACGAAGCTGGTTCGGTAGGTACCGTCTGTTGCAGAAGTTTGCGGCCCAACGCGCCGGGCAGAGGAGCAGTATCGCTCCCGAGAGGCGCTGCTGCGCCCGCCGGCGCTGCCTGGTGACGTAGCTATAAAGAGTGAGGAGGCTTGTTCTCTTCCCCTCATCCGGCGGTTGATATCGCACATCTTTGCTCTCAGCCGCGGGATGAGGGGAAGAGAACAAGTCTCCTCACTCTTTATAGCTGCGTCACCAGGCAGCGCCGGCGGGCGCAACGCCGCCTCTCGGGAGCGATACTGCTCCTCTGCCCGGCGCGTTGGGCCGCAAACTTCTGCAACAGACGGTACGTTCATTTACCGTAGCTCTTGCTGTGCATTGCCCCGACTGTGTAATAAGGTTACTACTAGTGCTGCGGATTAGCGGGCCATCTCAAGTAGTCGTCACTTTCTTGAGCTGGGTGATGAAAGCTCCACTGATGACAGTGTAGTCGGCTCCGGTGTCCACTAGTGCGGTAACCGTGCGTCCGTCGACAGCAACGTTGAGGTCTCTTGTTCGTGCCATCGTATTGCTGTTGGCTTCGGTGTTCGATCTCAACTCCGTCGTTTGCTCATGTCGCGGCCAGGGCACACTGTCGTCACTTTTCTGGGCTCCGTTATTAGCTTGGAGTCTGGTAGCGTCGTCTTGGATGTTGACGTCGTGCGTAGCGGCGGTGTCACTTTGAAATCTGGGCGTGTCGAGGGCGGCTTCACAAGCAATGTCGGCGTCATAGCGGCGTCATTGTAATTCGTCATCGGCGGTGGAGGATCTGCGTTAGTTCGCCGTATAGCAACCTCACCTCCAAAGGTTGCTACCTTTAGTTTCCCCTACGAGGAATTGGGGACCTTCCTCGTACACTGTCATCGTAGCTACTGCCTGGGGACGAAAAGCGGGCCCGGTAAGGCGATGGGGAGCTGAACCGACGGTTTAGTGACGCAAACTCACCGCTATGCAGGTAGTTTTCGATTTCTTGTGTTCGTTCACCAGGGTGGGAGGGGGCGTCGACTGCAAATCCGCGGAGGCCGATTCGTTGGTACGGGCAGTGGCGTAGAATGTGGCCGGCCTCATGGCAGTGGAACGATAATGGCCGGTTGTTCGCAGTCCTCCAGGCGTCTCACTTAAGGCTTGGGGGTCGTTGGTAGGCTTGTCAAGCGGGGACCAAGGGGCAGCTTCAGGACCAGGACGGTAGAGGCGAGGGCTTGGAAAATACGTCGGGGCGCAGGTCGACGTAATGCTGCAGCGTAATTCATCGCTGTCGTTTCTTGTGCTGGAGCTGTCGGTTGAGGAACGCCCAGTGCCTGCTTGACGTCTTCATGGACGACGTCCTCGAGCATCACCACCTGGGGCTGTTGGGATGTCGGCAGCAACCGCTGGAGCTCTTCTCGCACAATCATCCGGATGAGGTCCCGAAGACTCTCTTTGCTCGCAGAGGCGCTGCTATCGAGGCTTGCGTAGACCGGCAGGATTGTTCATTCGTAGTGGCGCATCCGGGTGTCTATCGTCCTGTCGATGGTCGATGCTTCACTTTAAAATTCAGTCACAGCTTCTGGCTTATTTCTGACCAGCCCCGCACACGCCTCGCATTAATAATTTAACTTTTTCACCTTCGGTCATGTTAGGGTCGGCACGGTAGAAGAGGCGCTTCATCTCCTCTACGTATACCCGGACGCGTATTTGGGTTTATTCGGGGTGGCGGCTCCTCGAGAGAAAACAACAGGAGAGTCGAAGAAGCGGGCTGGTCCGACTAGCATCTACCGCTCCGAGAGGCGGCGCCAGCTTGAGGGAGACGAACGGCCTAGCTACGCAAGGCGCATTCTTTTTCAATGACAGATACTGCGCCTTTCCCTTCGTGTGAACCAATTAATAATAATAATAATAATAATAATAATAATAATAATAATAATAATAATAATAATAATAATAATAATAATAATAATAATAATAATAATAATAATAATAATAATAATAATAATACTGATAATCATTATTATTATTATTATTATTATTATTATTATTATTATTATTATTATTATTATTATTATTATTATTATTATCATTATTATTATTATTATTATTATTATTATTATTATTATTATTATTATTATTATTATTATTATTATTATTATTATTATTATTGAATTGCAGGACCGCTATGCTCTCTCAAGCTAGTGCCGCGGCCAACATGACGCTCATTCAAAAAGCATGCGCCTTGAATCGCTAGGCGGCTCAGCTCCATCAAGCTTGCGCCGCCTCTGGGGGCGGTAGATGCTAGTCGGAACAGCCCGCTTTCTTAGACACTTCTGTTGCTTTCTCTCTCGCGGAGCCACCGCCCGTGTAAAGCCAAATACGCGACCCGGACAGGCTCGTTTGGGAGGTGAATTCTTGATTGTAGGAGCGCCTGAGCTCTTCCTTTAGGACAGAACTTGCAAAGACCATTAAAAACTCTTCTTTGATTGTCTTCCAATCCTTTAAAGAAGTCTCGTAATTTTCGAACCAAACTCGGGCATGTCCTTGAAGAACAAAGTACACTTGCATGAGTTTCGCTGCGAAGATGAGGGCGCTTCTGTGGCTGCACGAAGTCAACCGGTGCTGTTGACAGGGGCATTTCCAAAATTGATGCCTTCCGGGGTCAAACGGGGTCAGGCAGCAGACGGTGTTGGGGTTGGAGCCCTCGAAGTCGGCGGCTGGCTCAATTACATGTAGGCTGGTCCCTCAGGGCGACTGGAACAAGGGTATCTTCGCTTGAAGGATCAACGGCAGCACCTCCACCAGATGTCACGTAGTGGTGACAAGGTCGTAAACACCAAGCGAAGACGCAGGCGTGAGGGTACTGAAATTAACTCTTTATTGGGCTGATAAATGCGCCCGCAAAATAACTATGCAACTCGGTGGCGGCGATAGCAATAATCGTTATAGACGGTCGTCGAACAAAGAATGCCCGTTCGGCTTCTCAGTACTGAATTGAAAGGCGGCAAGGAAAGATCTAGATAAAGCAGCAAACGGTACTAGCATGACCTGGAACATTGTAGAAACACACACTACCGGCTGGAACCTTCGAGATACTTGCCGACGAATCTTTCGCGACAAAGAAAATATAACGCGTCTATCGCTACAACGATCATGAACAAACACGGAATGCAGAATCAATCAGCGCGCCAGAATTACAATGATAAGGCTGCATGCCAGCGGCTGTCGAACAAGAACAAATAACAGTTCACGGAAATATGTAAAGGCTGTTAGCGCTACAGATCTTATTTCCATGCCCCCAACTTCCTGTCTAAGCCTGTTAGCATGATGCGAGTTTCACATCATCTATGTCACAACTATAGCGATAACGTGACTAGTTCAACCCGATCATGCAACTAGTGGTTGACGTGATTAACCTCTACTCTCAATATCACTCTTATGGTCAGTATCACTATTTATCTTATCTGATGACGTCATGTGTTTACCGCTTATAGTGTCCTAAATTACCACTGATGTGGCTATTCTCTCGTCAACCATCTAATAACAATGTTATCATGGTTATCATAACTCTAACTTACAATCTGTACACAGAGTTTTCATATCTTCGTTATCGTTATTGATCGTATGCTAACTGAGTTCTCTTAATTATTGCTCTAATTAGCTCATCTACATATCTTGTGGTCACACATCATGTTAATGCCACGCATCAGGCAAGAAATGCTTCGGCACTAAAATACCCAGCGGCGGTTTACGTTGGCTAAGAGAGGAGTCGCTCGAGAAAGATTTGATGTTGGGAAAGGTTGAGGGTCGCCGGAGAAGGGGTAGGCAGTGAACGCGATGGTTAGATGGCATCCTCGAGGCACTGCAGATGAAGTTGTGATTTTAGGAAGATGGTGAGAGACCGGAAAGCGTAGCGTGACATGGTCCATAGGGTCACGAAGAGTCGGACACGACTGAACGATTGAACTGAACTGAAGCAAGGATGTAGTACGCAGTGAAGGAAGAGCGGGGAAAAATTACCACCCTATTGGCTAAGTTTTGCTTGAGTGACACTTTTGGTCTGCCTCCTCATAATATTAATTAGCATAAAGATAGCAGAAAGAAAACGATGAGGCTATTTTATTGAAGGTGGCCATCACTTGCGTATTAAACCGTGAAGATTCCGGGCGTCACAAGCCCACCTCACGACTCTGTTTGGAGGTGCAGGTCACCGCTGGCCTTTAATGTATTTGAATATATCAAATGACGGATCAGGAATGAGGTCTGTAGGAAGTAGAGAAGCCCAATAATCCGAATTTGTGAAATAATGCCGCTTTTTTGCATAAGAAGGGAGAGTTGCGGTTTTGTTCTGAGAAGTTAGCTTGTCGTTTTTGTTTGATGTGTGTTTTTTCCCGTTTCCAGGCTAGGACAGAAATACTGCGACCGCCCGAAGCACTGGGAAAAGCCGCCATTATCAACATCATCAGGTACTTGGTAATTAGGTATAGGTTAGGGAATGTATCGATTTAAAGTTTCCTCCGCGCTACCGGCTTCTTTAAGGATAGTAAGCTTTCCTGAGGTGTGGTTGTCTCAAGCCTGTAGTGTGCGGTGTAACCGTGGTACAGCATCATCGACCTTGTGGCGACAGTAGAACACGAAAAGCGTCAGCGTCGACTAGTAGCTGCTGCATTTTTAGATATAAAGGGAGCTTACGACAACGTCCTCCATGAAGCTATTCTTGATGGACTTGACGACGTGGGAGTTGGTGGCCGGCTGTACTTGTGGAGTGTAAGCTATCTCAGCGGCCGTTCTGTTTACATGACTACGCCTGAAGGAAATACTACCCGCTTTCAGGTCGGTCGTGGAGTTCCACAGGGAGGAGTTCTCAGCCCAACCTTATTTAACGTTGTGCTAATTGGCCTGGTGAGTGAACTGCCAACTAACATCCACATAAGTGCATATGCTGACGGCATCTGCATCTAGGCCTCTGGTTCGACGTGCCCACAACTACGTGCGAGACTGCAACGAGCTGTGTCATCAACATCGATGTACTTACGGCGTCAAGGTTTATTTTTAGCGCGTTTACGGGAAAATGTGTCAGCCGCTACCCGATTACCCTTCATGGAGTCGTAATACCATACGTCTCCAGGCACAGATTCTTGGGAGTAATTATTGACCACCGACTATCTTGGTCGAAACATATTGCTATGGTGAAGAAAAGGCTAATTAATTTTTGCCATGCACTTCGTTACATAGCTGGCATCAAATGGGATCCAACTGAGCGCTCCTTAATACGGCTTTACGAGGCTCTGTTTGTTGGCTACATCCGGTACAGTCTCCCAGTACTCTCTAGTATGAGCATTTCCTGCTTGCAGACTTTAGAGAGCGTGCAAGCGCAGGCACTGAAAATATGTCTTGGACTGCCCAGATGCACCTCTAACAAAGGCACAATTGAAGAGGCACACTCTCGCCCAATGCCCATATACTTGTCACACGAACCACTTTGTGCATATTTACGAGCACTTACAAGACACCGTTTTCACCCACTCAGCAAGATTCTGGATGAGAGGCCGGACTGCAGTTTTACAAGTGCATTCCGCTGCCATCAGTCGCAAGTACCGACAGGATATGCCCTCCCATATCATCCCACCCAACCACCATGGACGATGGATAAACCTTTGGTGCACCTTCGTGTTCCCGGAATACTAAAGAAATCAATGGTACCAATTAGTGGACTCAAACAACTTACTCTGGCACACATCTGGTCAGAATATCCCAATTATCAGAGGTGGGCAACCTCATGAGGTTTCGACCTCATGAGGTCGACCTCAACCTCAAAATGACCTCAACCTCACGGAGTGAGGTGAGGTTGAGGTGAGGTCGGTGGCAGCTCGAAATTTTTTGAGTGAGATCACGAAATTGGACCTCAACCTCACGCGTGAGTTTGAGGTTGAGTGAGGTCGTCATTGTGTGAGGTCGAAATTGTGAGGTCCAGGCTTTTTGCTGTTGCCACGGCTTTCTTCGAAGAGCGCCCCCTTTTGACGCGGAGCTCGAGCGTACTGCCGCGGTGTGCCCGCCGACTCTCGGTGTTTGGTTACCCCCCAGTCGGACGACCGGATGCGGCAGCCCCTGCCCAGCTTTCGGCATTCCACCGTAATGTCCGCAGCCCGAGAGCGCTTCCCTCTGGTCTACTTGGAAGGAGATATTTTTTTTTTACTTCACGAACTCCACATGCCCCCCGTCAGCCACCCCCGTTTCCTCTGACTTGTTTGTGCCGATGCTTGCGGCAGGCTCCAACACCCGGGAGCGCGCAAAGCACATAACTCACGTTGACCCGCGGTGCTTTTGTCGGAGGCCGCAAAGAAACCAGCAAACTAAAAAGCGAAGAAAATTGTCTTTGCGCAGACGGCGCGGAGCAGAACTGTGTCTTGTGCATGCCTGTTTCCAGGCGCTAACGTCACGGCTGCTGCCTTACATTCGATAGAGGGCCCCGCTGTACATTACACGGAAACTTAACAGAAAATGGTGCAGCGAAATTGTTAGGGGACGTGATACTGACAGATAAAAAAAAACAAGAACAAACCAGAAAAACCGGCCCAATACCATCTGAACATTTTATCGAAGTCCTCCCTTTCGAATTGTACGTCATCGTTCTTATATTCCGGTCCTGTAAATTTATATTCTTGTATTCTCCAGAACAACCTCTCTTTGGTCTTGTGCTGGTTGTTTCTTCTCACAGATTCACTGGTGGCCCCGAACAAGTGCAATGGGATGAAGGTGATAGTGTAGCGGTAAAACATGCAACAGGATGAAACGGATGGCACAGCTTATAAGACGCAACTGCAGGTATACAGGAAAGAAGCCTGCACATGTTAATCATTTGCCGAGATAGGAGAGACAAAAAAATATATGGGGCTTGTATGCAGTAAAGCGCAATGAAAAAAAAAAGTTATTTCGCTCCGCTAAGGCCCTTTATTTCTCTCTCAAATTCTAGTGAAATCAAGCAATACAGGAGAAAGGAGGAGAGTAAGGGATTCTTAACTTCATAATATTAGGTTTCTCTTGAAATCTCTTATTCAGGCGCAGAAAAAAAAGAGAAAAGCGTTCTCCTACATGTTTTTATGAGCTAGAAAGTATTGAGATGGTTTCCGGCTCGACATTTTGGTGTCTAGACGGACGAATTGGTGTGGCGAACTGAACGTGCATGTCTGTTTCGTGCTCCCGTCTGCTTGAGACGGACACATCAATCGGATGAAAATTTTTGTGGCCAGATGTCGGAATAATTTTTTAAGATATTTGTTTTTTTTTTTTCTTTAAAAATCAATTTAGATGTACGTGATACGAAGCCAATTACATGCTAGCACTGAGGAATGCAGTATTAAGTCGATGTCTCAAACCTTCTATACGCTCTGGGAAGCGCAGTTCTCTTCTGGTTTTAGTGTGCGATATTTGTTATTACTTTCGCCGACATGGTATTTATTTATATATATTTCCTTGTATGTCAATTAAGTTCGTACACTACCGAAAAGAGAACAGACTTCTTCCCTCACATCAGGCTCTTTCTTTGGCATCTTTTCAGAGGCCCATAGCCCGACCCTCCTTTCCACTTACCCGCACGGTCATTTAGTTTTTTTTCTTTTTCTTTTGCAAATATTGGAAAGCGCGATCTAGTCTCTGAAAGCGGAGCTGGCACACATACGCCACTGCCGTTTGGTGTGTATTGGTGACAGTTCGGCATTCACCGCATGAGCAAAACCAGATGCCTACAGACGGACGGCGAAGGGAGGAGCGCGTGCACAGCGGGGGGGGGGGGGGGGGGGGGGGGGCGGTCCCTCCGGGCTGCTTGCTCGCCTCCTTTCTGTTGTTCTTGTCTTTATTTTACGTTTATGTGCTGTAACTATACGACACTAACGGGGAAACGGTTTGTCTAGATTCACCTACGGTGCATGCGGCGAAGCAGCTTCGGAGACATCACCGTTCAATTTATTAGTTCAGTCTTCAAAGGAAAACAAGTGAATACCACAAAGAAGCTCGTCTTAGAATTGTTGGCGAAATGGCATCCAGTATTCGGTTCTGACGTACAAGTATTTATATCGCGTGCGTGTGTGTGTGTGTGTGTGTGTGTGTGTGTGTGTGTGTGTGTGTGTGTGTGTGTGTGTGTGTGTGTGTGTGTGTGTGTGTGTGTGTGTGTGTGTGTGTGTGTGTGTGTGTGTGTGTGTGTGTGTGTGTGTGTGTGTGTGTGTGTGTGTGTGTGTGTGTGTGTGTGTGTGTGTGTGTGTGTGTGTGTGTGTGTGTGTGTGTGTGTGTGTGTGTTTAGTCGAGTGGGAGTTGGACATTTTGCTCTGGCGAAATTTGACGGGTGAGCCGATGTTCGCAACAGCAAAGTGGTTCAAGTTTAACCCTTATTCCTAGCAGTTACGACGCTTGTAATTTTTTAATGTAAGCGTGGTGTTTGAAGAAGCAATTTCGCCAATTCTTGCAATACGACACGGGATCACAGAATTATAATCTAACGCCCAGGAGTGGCCGGTTGGGACCTCATAAGATAAACAGCATTCCTCTTCGAAATGTTCTGAAGGTTTATTCGGCGTTGGCCGAGTTTTATGGTTAATTGGTGTTTTGCTGTCTTTTCCTCTTTTGTTTGTTTAGTTAGGGATTTGGTCTTCACAAGTCGTTTCATGAGTAGCTATTATGGAAAATTTGTGCCCCGTTAATATGACATCCGTTAATATGGAGGACTCGAATTATGGACCGTTTTTCTAGGGGCGAAGATTGTTCAATATATTTATGTCTCGTTAATATAGAAACTCGCTCTCTGAACAATGGAGATGGGATGAATGCACACAGCCTATTCGGCCCATGTATTTTTGTCTCGTTAATATGGACATCGTTTGAAAAAAGCAGGGGAGTCCGAACGCAAGTTAAAGAAGGGTGCGCAGGCCGGGAACTTATGCGACAGCCGATACGGTCGGATGCCTGAACGAGTCCTGTGGAGTTGGAAAGAACCAAAGCGGGCGTGTCGTCGTTTTAGGAGGGAGGGGGGGGGAGGGGGGGGGGCAAGAGCGGAAAGGAAGGGAGGTGGAGGAGAAAAGGAGGGTGGATGACAGGGATCGTACACAGCAAACCGAGGGTCAGCTAAGAAAGACCCCAAAAGGAGGGAACCGGGAGATTTCTGGGTGCAGCGGCAGCGCCGCAACTAGAGGCCGCAGTCGGGAAAACAGAAACATGTGGTCGCAATAACTTCTGCTGAACGTGAACAGAAGAGAGGCCGGTAAAAGCGTAAGAAAGAAACAATAAGAGTAAAGACAAGCGCCAAAATTGGGGGTGGGAACTGAAGTTTTTCTATCCCTGAACACAAAGTGTGTTCCACGAAACCGTTAACGCTTTTCGGTCAGGGTTAAGACACACTCACGAAGTAGAGCGACAAAAGAAACGCGACGACCACGCAACCAGGACCGGGCGTCCCGTCCTGGACGCCCTTCCTTCTCATGCTCCTGGTTTTCGTCACTGTAGCGCTGCCGAACTACCACATTTTGCACTACAGCGATCCGCATGTCGGCTTCGCCTTGAGTCAACGATGCGGCCTTGACAAGGTCTGAGCTCTTCGTAGTCGGCTAGCCGTCGTTCTAAACTGTACTTCAGCTTGCAGTGTTTGTTTCATAGGAACACATACAAACGGCACAGAAAAGGGCTGTTTGATAGCCCTCAGTATAGTAGCCTGCCAACTTGACTCCCTCGCTTCCTTACAAAAACAGTACAAGACAAGAAAGAGAATCAGAAGAACGGAAAGTCAGGGAGGGTAACTAGGGAAAAAAAAAGTGCAAAGAAGCAGGAGCCTGCAATTCTCAACGTTAGTCTGACTTTTGGCATGGTGGCAGTTAAACGCAAAAGAACGGAGCTGAACTTAAGCGCGAAGCGAGAAATCTGTGAATACAAGCGGCAAAAGTAATCTCAGTCAATCCAAGCCGTGAAAGACTGGACCCAAGTTCAACTAGGCCTCAGCCTCGTCAGGTCGACGGTATACCATCTATATATACTACCGGACTCCGATAAATGGCTCAACGTCGGTATCACAGCGTAAGCCACAGTCCGACAGCGCCCAGCACAGTTCGAAGAAATGGAGTCAGCCTTGTTAATGGGGTTCGGGAATGTGCACGCGAATGGTGCTGTCGTGAGCGACGAAATGCTTCAAGAGAAGGCTCGCTGCCTCGGCAACATTATGGGTTCTTCTTCTCCTCCGTCTTGATAGGTTTTACCTGTGATGACTTACGGAATTTTTTGTTCAGTAAAACAGGGCGATGTTTACTGAGAAATATTATTCTACGCTCTGTCTAGGCGTTACTGACTTCAGCTACTAAAGAGGATGGCTGACAAGGTTTAAGAACAGACATGACGTTTCGGGTCGACGGATTTATGGAGAAGAGGGCAGCATCGACATTTAAATTTAATGTTTCGCGTGATATTCCGCGTCATCAGGCATGCTTGATACATTGACTTCGTTTAAACGTGGCTTTCACGTGCAAGTACTTACATTTAATTGGACAGATGGACTCACCGGAATGTTCAACTTGTGGCTTCCCAGAGACTGTGGACCATGTATTATTGGTATGCCCAGAGTATGCGAACGAAAGAAGTGTGCTAGCTGCTTCCTTGAAGCGTTTAGACAAGAGGCCTCTGTCGGAGGAACTACTGCTGGGCGCTTGGCACGACAAGGGGAAGGGCGTCCAGGCAGTGCGTGCTCTTTGCCGTTATTTGAACGCCAGCGGACTTGATTCACGCTTGTAAAGCAAGCTGCTGTGTCTGTATAAATATTTCATACGCCTTCTCCCACATCGTCACCCATCATGACCTTCTTTCTTCTCTCCTTCCCCTTCCCCAGTGCAGAGTAGCAGGCCAGATTTGAATTATTCGGGCCAACCTCTCTGCCTTTTCCTTTGAATAAATCCATCTATCTATCTGTGGTACGAGGGGGGAGGATCATGGAAGTGCCCTGAGCACAAGGCGACTCCCACAGCACAGCCGGTTCCTACTGGAGCATATGGCTGGGTTTCCTCGTTGCTTGCGTCCCCACGAGGGCTGGCACCTATACAAAATAAGTTTCTCTGCGTTGAACGTTATGGTGGATGTTAGATATGTTGTGTTCCTAGCGATGTAAATATTCTTTGAGGCTTATGATTGTATGCATAGCGCGTGAATAAACCGGCTACCGATATGGCAGACTGACCTAGCGCAGCGTCATGCGAAGCTCATTGCTTTGCACCAGACTGAAATCGAGAGCCGCTGGCGGCGAGTTTTTTCCTCAACAACGAGAGAGAATAGGGGCAGTAATGCGTTTAATTAAACCCTCGCCGTTAGACGGTTTCGAGCTCGAGGCAAAGAGATCAGCATAGCTGATTATGCCGTTATCTGCGCAATATAAGTGCCCGATTTATTCATTCTTTCAAGCAGCTCTTTTGGCGTCGTTATATATCTTTGATTTTCATTTACCTTGACATTCATGTACTTGTGAGGATTCACACGAATCACCTGGCACAGTTTAACGGCGGCATATAATTACCAAACGAGTTACGCGCGCTGTAGGGATGTTGGCGAAGAAGATGGAACACTGGCCGCCCCCCACAGCCTCCGCGTTCCCCGCAGTGACACAGCACGGGTTTCTCTCTCTCTCTTTCCGTCCTAGTGGGACTACTGCTCTATAATCCGAGCCGAGCAGCGCGTGTTTCGGGACTCGCTCGGTGTCTTTGCAGCAGTTAGGAGTGTACGCGCAAGGTTCTGTTTTTCGCCGGGGAAACCGCGGTCGCAGCTTCATTTCCCGGTCATCGCACGCGTTTACCGCTGTAGGCCGCGTGTGCGAAGCCACGCCAGGTGAGCAGTACAGTCCTCTCAGCTCCTTGCGTGTGCTTCTCCATTCGATAGTTGTATTTCGCCCCCTTACGTAAGCGGGACATTGGCTCACAACGGCGGTTGCGTTGAGTGTTCTCTTGCCGTGTACTCGAGCATAACAAATAATTTTCGAGTAAGTAAGTCGGTGTTTGCTGTCTTTGGCCCGAACACGCCGCAGTGGCGATTTCTCGCGCCGCGGGTTGAGGGTTACAGCCACAACTCTGTCTGTTAGAGCTGGCAGGCCGGGCTGGCAGGCGACTGTAGCCTCTAGCTTGATAAACAAGGCGAGATTGCACAACTGCCCGCACCAACTGTCTCGCAACATCTGAGCGAGCGCCGCCCGTTTTTGGAGCAATGCGTCTAATCAGACCCAGTGTCTGTAACGCCTGTTTTTTAGCGCCAGACAGCCATGTAGTTCCAGTTCCTGACTCATGAATTGTTAAGCCCAATATTTTCACTGTTGAACTTTCCTGAAGTGGGGTTCCGGATAGATGTAGACGAATTGGTGTTGCCGATAGTTTACGGCGGCCCCAGCGGTTGGCGACTGATATGAACGTAGTTTTACTGGCGGAAAGTTCAAGGCCAATGGAAGATGCATACGTGCACGTAATATCTAAAGCTGATTGCAGGGCCGATGATTGAGTCAGTAGGTCGTTGTGTGTGCTCCACACCATGATGTCATCAGCGTATATAAAGAATTTAACATCAGAAATTTCATGTAACCGCCATGCAAGTGAGATAAACGCAATATTAAATAATGTTGGTGACAACACAGGTCCCTTGGGTACACCGCGAAGAGGGACAAGGCCTCGCTACTGAGGCGTATTGCAAATTGTCTACATTCAAGGAAAGATTTTACAAAATTGCGTACTCTAAGTGGTAAATGGAGCATGTCAATTGAATCCAGAATGGCAGCATGACTGATATTATCGTAAGCCTTTTCTACATCCATGGCGAGGACGGTGCGTACATTGTGAGTGCGTGTTGATGATAATACGGAGGACGCCAAGACAGCCAATCCGTCTTCTGTGCCTATAGATGGTCGAAAGCCAATCTGGGCCGGGTGGTAGAAACCGTGATGTTCAGGCCACCACGAGATTCGTGTGGCGAGCATTTTCTCAGCAAGCTTGCAAATTTTTGCCGTTAAGGAAATAGGTCGAAAGTTGCGTAGGTCTGTTGGTGCTTTCCCCGGCTTTGGAATAGGGATCACAATCAGCGTTTTTTTCCGCGTTAGCTAATATTGTATGATTAGAATTGTAACACCCTGTGCATAACTGCATATCTTCTGTACTGTATATATCCATTGTATTCTACCACTGCCCTCTTTAATGCCCTCGGGCCTTGAGGGTGAAATAAATGAAATGAATTGAAATAAGAGCATGTGAGTTGTTGGAAATCATACCCATCAGCAAACATAACCTTCCTGCTGAGAACCAAGCGCAAACAATTTAAATATTTGGATTTGAAGAAAAAAAGCATACATTGATAGCTCACTCAATAAAACGAAGTCACCATGTTCAGATTCATTACATACTGCGAAAATTCCTCCCTTGCTAAGTTGCTCAAAAACACTGAATGGTTCCAAGATCAATGTAATGCCAGTGCTATTGTTCCTAAGCATAAAAATACATGCTCTTTGATAGATATTAAGCTACAATGAACAGACCACAATGCCATAGCTATGTCAAAAAATACACACCATGCAAATATTGCCATAAGTAGTCGCCCAGCTCTGAAGAAGGCAGGTTGATCTTTAGCAACAGGATTAACAGAACTTCCCGCATTCCTCCTACTGGCAGGTACGCTGCAGTAAAGGTATCATTCATAACATTAGCATAATACTCGTAACTATTAAATTCATAACTAAAGTACAAAAAATAATGGCACCTCACATGCTAAAACAATGGTTCAAATATTTTCACAATTCAGAAGCTACAACCCATGTTCCTAGGGCCCCGCCGGGGTGGCGCAGTGGTTACGGCGCTCGACTACTGTTCCCAAAGACGCGGGATCGAATCCCGGCTTCGGCGGCCGCTTTTCGATGGAGGCGAAAAGCAAGGCGCCCGTGTGCTGTGCGATGTCAGTGCACGTTAAAGAACCCCAGGTGGTCGAAATTTCCGGTGTCCTCCACTACGGCGTCTCTCATAGCCTGAGTCGCTTTGAGACGTTAAACCCCACAAACCAAACCAAACCAAACCATGTTCCTAGGTATATCTGTAACAATATCTGCCACAACTTTACAGTTGCAATAACTGCTAAAACAAACTAGAATAGCAGATTTATGACAAACAACTGCTGGCACAATGACAATACACAATAACTTCAACATGGGAATGTCGCAGTAACAGTGAATTGTAAAAATGAGTATAACGCAATGTGTAACGCCAGAAACTACACGAGGAAAACAATGCTGTTATTGGTGAGGAGGCTGAAAATTTCAGAATGTAAATAACTGAGTAGAAAATATAGCAAATTCCAAAATGAAAACTTTTAGGGATATAAAGATTAACCTTAGCTCGCTAATACAAACGTAACACGTTTGATCAAAATAGCTGTTTGGGCCAGTTGGTTCATACTTAGCACATTAAAAGACAAGGGAAAAAAAGGAAACGGGGTCAAAGGAACACAAAACGTATTTCAGCGCCCGTCCTGTCATTTTGTGTTCCTTTGTCCTGTTTCTATTCTTGCGCTGGCCTTTTTATGTGCTAATTACAAAAAGAAAGTCAGTCCTAAAGCAGAGAAGGGGTGACACATGGTTTGCTTCAGTACTGAACACATCTGATCACCAACTAACCCAGACGTTTCACTTGTTACGTGATTTGATCAAGTCCAATATTTATTATCAGGTCTTAACCATAAGTGATCAGCAAGTTAAATAACACTATTCCTCGCACACGCCTTCAAACACAGCAAAATTCAATTTGTAAGTCACTGTCTGGGAATGCGTCATATTACACGGCATAAGCGAAAAAAGCAACACGCAAGGAGACACACAGGGCACGCGACATAAATATTCTCCGAGGAGACTCCCATGCAGTATAGATTGCGGCAGATGTCAGTATTCAGCAATATGTACCACAGAAGTGCGCGTGTAAATTTAAACGCCCCTTTCTGAACGGAAACTACGCTTTGGACTTACCGGAACGGATAGAAGTGACTAGATGCCAATGCTTTGAAGAAACGACACTCTGCGTTCTTGCACAGACGAGACGAAGGACTTCAGCCTGCAGCGAAAAAAAAAAGAATGAGAAAGGTTTTTCTCCTGCACATTGCGTCACTGCAACAGTATCTACCCGATTCGGCTCGGTCCCACTTCCGGTCTCGACGCCAACAGCTCAAAACTGCGGGGCTAAATTGGCGTCCTGAACGTGTGGCTTTAGGATATCAAGCGCGCTGCCTCCGAACGTACAAGTTGCTGGCAAAAAAAAAAACGTGAACTCATCCAATCATCCTGCATGCTCTCCCGCATTTATACTAACGTTCCTATAAAGAAAAAAGAACAGACGATTAAAATTGATTGTAGCCAGCGAGTGAAATAATGCAGCATGCGAACACACAACGTCAGTACGTATTACCAGGACTAGATTTGCGCTTGTCGACGCATGCTTTCGGCCTCTGGATACGCTTGCGTGTGTCGTAGATAACTAGAAATGCACCGTTAACATCCTGCAAAAAGGCCGTGACCATCTGACAAATTTGGGATACGCGGCTGCGTTTCGATGGAGGCGAAATGAAGTGGCGTCCGTGTGCTGTGCGATGTCAGCGCAAGTTAAAGATCCCCAGGTGGTCGAAATTACTCCGTAGCCCTCCACCACGGCTCCCCTTTCTCTCGTTCCACTTTCACTCCCACCTTCCTCCCTTCCATTACGGCGCGGTTCAGGTGTCCACAGAGCAAGTGTGACAGATACTGCGCCTTTCCCTTCCTGTGAACAAACCAACCAACCAACCACTCCTCCCGTCTGAACTGAGGAAGTGGTATGCTCAGGTTGGGACCCAAGACGTCGTGCTCAGAGGCCGTTTCAGAGACAAACAGCAATCAATAACAAAACATGTTCAGGCTAAGTTAAATAGAGAAAAACACGTAAGACGAAATACAAAACATCACACACATGCGCGGCTGAAATTTGGGGCCAAGGATCCGTTGGAACACCACCACCGCGACGACCAGCCATCCGCCGTTTCATTCCGAAGTTCACACTTTCACGTAGTCGTTTCAAAGTGAGGCATCGATGAGTGCACTCGATGAAACAATCGCTGAGCGCAAGCGAACTTTTCTGAAAATGCGGATTAGTACCAACGACAAAGAGCACGAATGCTGTCCCGTGCGGCAATCACCGTCGTCGTCTCGCTGAGTTGCAGGGAACGCAGGCAGGCTCAAGCAAATACGAACACGTGACGCTGTGTTGTGAATAAAAGCAACAAAACTAAAATGCAGCTGCTTCGCTTCTCGCCTCACCACCGCTCCCCCATCACCTCCCCTTTCTTCCTATTTTGCAGCCTGCACGCTTCTCCGTTCTTGTTCTGAGTTCGACGTTGCTCCCTCTATACTCGCGTAGGAGTCTGGGACCCGACCAAGGGGAAGGGGGCTATGCCAAGGGGTGTCTGTGCGTGTGGGGGGGGGGAGGCACCGAGCTTTTCCTAAGAAGATAAAATGCTCCAAACTTTTGACAGTGCTCCACCTCCTCCGAGAAAAAATGGGGGGCTTTTTGTAGTAGCCGTTGAAAGGACATCGGACGAAAAGAAGAAACACAGCCGCCCCTAGCTTGGAACCGGTTACCATCATAAAAGAAAGACAAAACAAGGGGCAAACGTTTTTTTTTGCTTGATATGCAGGAACAAAATAGTGTAACGTCGAGCGAAAGAGACTAACGTCTTCCGTGCGGGTGATAGCGGAGGTTATGTTTAAAGGGCCACTGTCCAGAGAAGGACCTTTTAAGCGAAGGAGCCCAGTGTTTCGGTCAGGTACCGGAGGTAGTCGGTGCAAAATGCTACAGTGACACGCGCGTCGCAAAGTAACGAAAATACAAATCAAAGATCTCTCATGCTCTCCTTCGGGAAGCCAGCTTTCCCTTCCCTGCGCTAGCCCATCGAGCCGCAGCTATGACGTATTGTCGAGAACCGCTGTCTGTGGGTGAAGGATGGGTGTCTACCGCTCGTTTCGCGCTTTTCCCTCGCCACGGCCAGACTAAATCCAGCAACGCGCTCCCTCGCCCGTTTTTTTTTTTTTTTTGTGCACGCGGAGTGCCACGCCCCACCTGCCGCTAAACGCGGAGGAGGAAGGGGAATTTGTCTAGCGGAGCCTAGACGACTGGGCAGGAGAGAGAGAAATCTTTGCGAGGGAACGGAAGGAGAGAAGCATGACAATATCGGGTGATTGCGGTGGCTGCACGTGCGTAGTTAGTTACTCTTTTCAAAAACATTTTGCGGCCTTGCGTTTGGGGGCGAATTCTCACAGTCACCGGGGAAGAAAATATTTTTGACCGGAGGGTGGACAGGGGGCCTTTAAGCCATGCGGTTTCAGATAGCATAAATCCCGAAGTTACCCTCCTTTCGCACTCTTTTTTTTTAGAGTGTAGGATCTCATACTGCGTGAGCCGAGCTGTGCTTCACGCGACTCACTCATTCAGACGCGCGGCGATGGGGGAAACTTTCCGTCAAGCGCTATGCCGCTAGTTACAGAGAGAACGGAGCGGCCATCGCAGCCTTGTTTATCCATTGAGGGTATGTTGCGCGAAGCTTTCCGCCTCATAGAAAGCCTCACGGCTGTCGTGCAGACGACTCTGCATGTATCCGCTTCAGCTGCGAGACCGAGGTTAGAGGTTAATATGCCGTTACTGCGGCTATCATGATCGTATCAGTGCAAACGAGTACCTGGACCGCATGCTGACATGCCAGCACGTGACAGGAAATACCGATGGCGAGACTCTGATACGGGTGATGCCAGTCTTACCCGTCAGGCTGCCCGCTGGTTCGACCACGCTGGTCACGGATGATGGATGAGTTCTGAGAGCGGTTTCGCGAGGATTTCGTGCCCACAGATCACGAGCATCGTCTGTGGCGAGAGCTGCAGCTCCGTACTCAGCATTCTGATGAGTTCATGTCGAGTACGTGAGGGCGATGGACGTGTTTATCATCTAGCAGACCCCTCTGATCCAAACGACGAGAAGGTAGAGCGGGTCACGCGAGAAGTTCACCCTGCCTTCGCAGCCTACGTACGAAGCGTTCAGTTGACAGATTTGGACAAGCTCTCCTCTTAAGCTTCGCCAGCGTCGCACGCACGTGAACTGCGATGCGCCTGGAACAGAGGCACTTTCCGCCCTCATTTCCGGGTAGCCGAAACGGTAGCATTCTGTGAAGGGCAAAGAGATACGGTTGGGACTTCTCTGACCGCGTTCTTGACCCGTACACGTACGCCATGCGTAAAGCAAACGCCACGCCTGGCCAAGTCGCGCAGAATCCGGATCTACATACCAACACGACGACGCAAGTGCAAAGCCCATCTGCGACAGCAAACTCAGCAGGGAGGTATGGTCAACCGGCGCGCGGCGGAAGCAGCTCCGCTTGGCAACGGCCCAATGCCCTCTGCTAGCGATGGAACCAACCAGGGCACTACGCCAGGTAATGCAGGCGCGCCGGTGCCCGAGAGCACGCGCTTTCGGAAACCTAGCGGAGCCGCCTGTGATCATGATTGCACAGCCGGCAGCGACAACAGTAGTGCTCAGGAAGTCACACGAACTTCTATCCCGGCTGGCTGGTCGTTTTGAACCCCCCAGAGTCACGCCAGTGCCACTAAAGGCTGCTGTACAGTCGAGCGCGATTTGAAGGTTATCGCGCGAGCGTCGACCAGCCTTGCACTCCATGCACCTGGCGGCCAGGTTTGGAACAGGAAAAATCATGATTTCGCACTCTTCTCTCCCTCGTTCGCTGTTCCATGCAACAACCATCACCCCCGCGACATACTCACCGCCCTTTCTCTCTATTCTAAGCTTTCCATTTGTTGCAATAAAGTGTCCAATTTCAGATAATACCGAAGAATACGTCGTGCTCACAACGATAACTGCCTGTTCGTAGAACCAAACGAAAAAAAAAATGAAAGTGATGTCCCAGCAGGGAGTGACGGCTACTAAAGGAACAGCAAAAAGAGTGAGGGAAGCTTTCTTGATACCTCCCTCACCTCGGCAGAGAATTCTGGGCCATGGCGCTGTTCATGTACCCGGTCGACGCTCGCGCGATAACCTTCAAATCGCGCTCGACTGTACGGTCACTATTTGGGCGCTGCGCCCAACCGCTCGAGGGCGGATCCGCCAGTTCCTAACAATAGGGCGGACGGAGGCATGCGTCTTCCGCCCGGCTGCCGCACAGGGTTGGTCATCTTCAACTTTTGTCGCATGTGTTCTCGGAGGCGCATCGCAAGCTCTTCCTTCTTTTTCAAAGATGGCCGCCGATCGAGCGTAGGTGAAACAAGGCCTAGGTGGGCGGTGCCGGTCGATATACTTCATTTCGCTATTGCTCGTTTATTACGAATATTCAAAGCGACTTGGAAGTTTTCCTTGCTATGTGCACAAGCATCGAGTAACAAATAGTTCCCCCAGTTGAGTAGTCCTGGACCCAGTCGACGAGTGGCCGACAAACCTACGGAAGATGTACTACTGCTACACAGTTGCGGTGCCTGGACGTGTTTATTTGGAGCCGTTTGTTATTGCTACTGGATTTTCACGGACAGCATCAAGAAGCAGCTCCCCGCAGTGAATTAATTCCCTGTGCGCGTAGACAGTTTCATAGCAGCGGCAATCAGTGCGAGTGTAACGAAAGTGATACGTTCGGAACGACTGCTGTTTTGCCAAGTTGGTGAACTCGCCTGCAAGTATATCTGCTGCATGTGATAAGCTCACTGCGCACCCTTTGCTTTCTGGATGTTGATATGAATTTTGAGCTGCGCTAATCGCATTCATTCGTCTGCCTGCAGCGACCGCGAACATACGATGTTCGTGTTACGTGTCGATCCCTGATATCAGTCGTGTTTTGTGTGTGTGCTGTGCTTCAAAACTGCCGTGAGTGGGAAGTGACATTTCTGAAAACTGTTTTTTTGGATAATGTATCACCAACTCGCCCGCTTAACTATCCTGCTGAAAACTGTGTTTTAGGTGCGCGAAACCATTTTGGCTGTACGGAGAAGCGTCGGGAAGTCGGCAATGGCTCACTGTGAGCCATAAAAGTATCTGCAAGCAAGATCTCAGAAGCAAACCATCTGCATGAAAGTGTATAGGGCTCCATGGATTCAGTTTTATCATGCGGCTCACAGAGGATAGTGTGAACCTTGGGGTAGTAATACATGGCACAAGGCAAATGTTTACATCTGGCATGCATTAAGCTGCATGCACTAACACTTCATGAGAGTAATGAATGCTGGTACTTTCAAGTATGACTCAAATAGCAAATATTTTAGGTATATTCATAGCAGAAATTAATGAGTAGAAGGTATGTAATACCTCTTTCACATGAATACTGTTGATCCTCATTCAACTCGATCTGCATTTAACTCGTGCAATCGCGCCCGAGCCTGCTTGGATCGAAGCTGTTTCTGAGCGCTCTTGAGTTTTGAAGCACATCCGAGAGCGGGCGTGGTCACCCTCGATGTCACCAACGCACACGAAGGAAGTTTCTCAGTGGTCATTCAAAACGGCCGTGCAGCACAGGATGCTTCAATGCTTCCTGAAAACCTCAAAGAAGATCACAAGTGTTTGCGTTGCAGAGGTATAAGATGGAGCAGGTAATTTCAGACTGAGTTTGCTAAGAAATGGGCTGCTACCACAGTTTTTTGAAGTGTATTACAATGAAAAACCAAATGTATATGCAGAAAATAGCATCTCATAAGCTTTTGTACACTCAAGGCAGGCAGTTTGCACATGTAAGCACTTCAGACGTCCCGTGAAATACGGTGAACAGCTGACCAGCGGCAAAATATTTGGCTGCAAATATTGTTTTGCAATATACGTTTCCCTCTTTGTCTTATGAACAGCCAAAAAGATGCTTTTCATAATGACAATAACCTGCACCTATTATTTACTGCAAATGTCCTGCTCACATTGATTCATTTTTCTTTTTTTATTTTTGCTGCTTATCTCTTTTCGTGGTTGAAATTGCCTACAAGTATTTGATTCGTTTGAAAAACTCACTACACATATCTTGCTTTCTGAATGCTGAAATAAAATTCGCTCTGTGCAGGTAGTCGCGTTTGTTCCTCTCCCTGTAGTGACCATGCATGCACGGCCTTTTCCCTGCAACGCGGCCATCATAAATATTGATTGTGGCTCGTGTGTACTGTGCCTGAAAACAGCCTTTGGTGCGATGTGACCTTTCTGGAAACTATTTTGAATTAATGAAATGATCTCCACTGTCTGCTTTATGATGTGACTACAGAAGCATCGGCACCACTCAGTGGCTTGATTCTTCATGAAGTGTAATTCTTGCAATTATAGCTAGATTATAGCAAGCCTGTCTATGTCTGCGCCACGTCTTGTTCTGATTAATCGTTATGTTGTGGGTGCTAGCATCATGATGGTGTTCCGACAGCACTGTTAACTTTCTTGTCTCTCTTAAAAGGGTACATATCTATGATGGGTACCAAGGGTTGGTGCTGAGCCAAAAACAAGAGGCGAGACTCGTGTCCCAATAGAGCACATGCGGTGTAATTAGCTTCTTTCTGTCGTTCTACCCTTGGGGCAACAGAGCAAGATGCCACCAAATGAATGGCTAAGAAAGATGGTAAGGCACATTATAAGACAAATGAATTGGGCAATATTATGGTGCAGAATGACAAACAAAAGTACAATCTGAAAGGATTTTTCAACCTGGCTAAACATTCTTCCAGTTGCAACGATACAACTATATACAGGTACTTGCACACTTTTATCAGATCCTACAGATGGCAAGAAGAATTCAAAGTATTTGTTGTAACTGAGCAAGATGAACTATCAGACAAGTTTGCTTGAGACTAAACCATGAAGGTTCGATAGTGTCAACCCTTTACAGCATGATAATTCTGGTTGAATCCCGTCGCACAACCGCATTATATTTCACTGCCTTGAGGTGCATTAACAGATGCTTACTGATAATGTTAAATGCTGCTGCTATAGTGTAGCAAAAAATGGAAATTACTTGGCAAGAACCAACTGTTGAGGAGACCCAGAATGGGGAGAATAAACATTTATTTTCTGGCTTCAAAGACAACTATACTGGTAACAGATGCGAGATGCTAGAACGGGGGATATGCATATAACAGCTTAAGCTTGCTGCTACAGACAGGCAACATTCATTTTTTGTTCATGGTATAGCATGCCGAAATCTGGATAAAATATCATTTGCTTTGTTCATTTTCCTAGCTTCAACCAGAGGATCGCAGAATTACTATCAGGCAACACAAACAGCCTGAAATATCAGAAAAGCCATGTTACACACATCTAAAATCACTGGAGTGCTTCTAAGTACTCCACAGATATGATTGTCAAGTAACAATAAATGCAGTTGCGTAAGCATGCACCTAATTAGCAATCTCGGACTGACCGAAAGCTTAGTGCGCTTCACGACTCCGGAACACAGCACCTTACATCATTTTATGTGTCCTCTCGGAGCAATGTATACTTCTCTTCCCCTGTTGAGCTCACTGGGTATTTTTATAATGTCCCTCTAAATGAAGCTGTTACTGTATACACCCATTGCAAGGACCTCTTTGTATTGAAATTTCCACTGAGCCTTTCTGCACATGCAACACTGCACAAGTGTGAAGAAGTGAGACTACAGTACAAGGCTGCATGCGTGAAGAAAACACAATTGCAATGAATGAGCAAGAGTAATGCTTTGCCAACTTATCTATTTATTCAATTTATGATAGAAAATAACCCAGCAATTTGGTCATTCACGCTGCTCAAAGGCAAAACAGCATTGTCTGCTAGTTTACAAGGTGCCACCATCACGATTATAATGCCGCGAAACCTTCAAAACTGTATTTGTTGTTTTTTAACAGCCGCCGACATACAGGCTTATCACTCTGATTCTGGACCGCGTATCAGTTCCGTAATCTTTGTTAATGCTCGATGTCGCGAGTCACACCTTTATCAGTTTCGTTGTAGCGCAGGATGCACCGAGACCTGTCCCGAAGATTCCGGACACTCGTGTGTCTTTCCACAATGTTCCAGCTTGGGCTGGTAGCTGTTTGCAACGTTATCTAGATTGTTCGATGCAGCCTCTAAATTGAGCGTTGACAAGTGTGACGAGCATTCTTTGTTCGACGATCGACGAGCACGTTTGTTTCTATCGCCGCCGCCGAGTTGCTTTGTTCTTTTGCGGGCGCAAGTCAGCCCAAATGAAGAGTTTCTTTAGTGCAATCATCGAGCCTTCATTTGTGTCGCCGACCTCGTCACCACTACGTGACATCTGGTGGAGGTGCTGCCTTTGATCCTTCAAGCGAAGACCCAAGCCGTGTTCCTGTCGCCCTGGAAGACCAGCCTACAGGCCACCGAGCCAGCCGCTGACTTCAAGGCCTACAACCCGAACAGTCTGCTGCCTGACCCCATTCGATCTCGGAAGGCATCGACGCTGACAATGGCCCAGCCTACAGCACCGGTTGTTTTCGTCCAACCCCGTGAGCCCCCCTGCTTCCATGGACGACCGGATGAAGATGCTGGAGACTGGATCACCCTTTTCGACCATGTGGCAGAATTCAACGGCTGGAACGACGCTGCGAAACTCAGGCAGGTATACTTTGTTCTTCAAGGACATGCCCGAATTTGGTTTGAAAATCACGAGACTTCTTTCAAGCATTGGGAGATATTCAAAGCACAGTTCTCGATGGCCTTTACAAGTTCTGTCCGAAAAGAAAGAGCTCAGGCCCTCCTCCAATCAAGAATTCAACTACCAAACGAGCCCGTCCTGGTCTACGTAGAGGAGATGAAACGCCTGTTTCGCCGCGCCGACCCTAACATTACCGAAGGTGAGAGAGTGAAATTCCTAATGCAAGGAGTTAAAGAGTCGCATTTTGCGGGGCTTGTCCGGAACCCGCCGAAAACTGTGGAAGAATCTGAAAGTGAAGCATCGACCATCGAGAAGACTTTGGACACCCGGATGCGCCACTACGAGCGACCACTTCAACCAGACTACTCATGCCACTACCCCAGCGCATCTGCCAGCGGAGAGAACCTTCGAGACCTCATCCGGGAGATTGTGCGAGAGGAGCTCCGCCGAATGCTGCCATCATCGCAGCAACCCCAGGTCGCGACGCTAGCGGACGTCGTCCGTGAAGAAGTTCAGCAGGCGCTGGGCGTTCCTAAAGCGACGACTCCGATGGCTCCAGTGCATTAATCAGCAGCGATGGACAATGCAGCTGCATTATGTCGTCCTGCGCCCCGACGCGACCTCCCAAGCCGACGCAACCTCCCAAGCCCTCGTCGCTATCATCCTGCTTCCGAAAGCCGCCCCTTGGCCCCAGCCCGCCAAGTCTACCAACGATCTTCAAGCACTAGGAAATGCGACGCCTGGAGGACATCTAACAACCGACCGCTCTGTTTCCATTGTGGTGAGGCAGGACACATCCTCCGTCACTGCCCGTACAGGCGGATCGGCCTCCGTGGTTTCGTTGTCGACGCCCCACGTCCCCGTCCTGGCGAGCGACCACGGGAAATCAACGACTTCCTGCCCAGCGGAGAGCACTCGTCGCCAAGGCGTCTATCACGCTTCCTATCACCGTACAATGCCCGATTTGCGTCGCCGGGCCGCAGTTACGTGCAAGGACGGTCTCCTAGCCCCCGTAGGGGAAACTAAAGGCAGCAACCTTTGGAGGTGACGTTGCTTAATAGCGAAAAGACGAAGATCCTCCGCCGACGACGACCACTAACGCCGACGCAGCTATTTCATTACCGCTCCACACGACAACATCGACGACCACCCGACCAGAGTGCGAGCCGACACCACTGCCCAGCAAAGTAACAACGGTATGCCCCGGCCATGACTTGAAGAAACGACCGAGCCGAGATCGGACACAAAGGCCCACTTGCAATGCGAGGACGCGAACAAGTGACCTTGAAGATGATATCGACGGTAGCAGAGTCACTGCCCTAGTAGACACCGTAGTAGATCAGTGGACCGTCAGCCTCTCAGCTTAGGAAAGTTACCACCGCTTGGGATGGCCCGTTGATTCGCACCGCAGGTGGCAACCTGATTACTCCATCGGGACGATGCACTGCAAGAATAACTGTAAATGGGCGTACTTACCCCACAAACTTTGTAGTCTTGCAGCAGTGCTCCCGAGACGTGATTTTAGGCATGGACTTCCTAAATGAACATAGGGCTATCATCGACCTGCGATCCAAGCTCATCAAGCTCTCTGCAGACAAAGCCATTCCTGCTACGACGATGTCGATGCAACACATCCCTCTAAACGTCCTCGATGAAGAATTGACCGTCCCGCCCCGATAAAGTATCGCAGTCTGCGTTGGTAGCGCAAACATCGAAACCGCTGAAGGCATCGTCGAAGGAAATATCCAATTGCTCTTACAACGAATTGTCGGCATCGCAAGAGGCATCGCGCAATTCCGGAGAGGTCAAGCTCAGGTTCTGGTAAGAAACTTCACCGAAGAGCACCGGCATCTCAACAAGGGCACGACGAGCGCTTTTCTCAACGAATTAACGGACCTAAAAGATGTATTCGCTCTCCACGACCAAACGCTGGAAGAATCACCGGACCTATTCCGTCAGCCCACATTTGACATCAACCCGGCATTGATCCACAACAGGAAAGACCAGATTCTCAGTCTGCTTCGGAGCAACGGGGAGTGCTTCTCATCGTCATCGAAGGTACGACAAACACCACTGGCCAAGCACCGCATAATTACCGACAAACACGACCGACCTCTGCGCCAAAGCCCTTATCGTGTATCGCCGCGAGAACGTCAGGCCATTCGCGATCAAGTTGAGGAAATCCTGCGTGATGATGTAATCCAGTCATCGAACAGCCCCTGGGCGGCACCAGTCGTTTTGGTGAAGAATAAAGACGGCACACATCGCTTCTGCGTTGATTACCACCGCTTGAATAGCATAACGAAGAAGGATGTGTACCCGCTTCCCCGCATCGATGACACTCTCGACCGGCTCTGCAATGCAAGGTACTTCTCATCGATGGACCTGAAAAGCGGATATTGGCAAATTGAGATCGACGAAAGAGATCACGAGAAGACCGCATTCATTACAGCGGACGGTCCTTTTGAGTTCAGGGTGATGCCATTTGGCCTCTGCTCCGCACCAGCCACATTTCAACGTGTAATGGACACGGTCCTGGCAGGCTTGAAGTGGCAAATTTGTTTGGTAAATTTGGACGACGTTGTTGTCTTCTCGTCAAACTTTGAAGACCACCTAAAACGACTACAGACAGTGCTGGAAGCCATTAAGTCATCGGGATTAACACTAAAAGCAGAGAAGTGTCACTTCGCCTACGAAGAACTCCGGTTCTTAGGTCACATCGTTAGCAAGAACAGTATTCGCCCAGACCCAGAGAAAACAGCTGTAATCGCACAATTCCCACTGCCTGCCGACAAGAAAGCTGTGCGCCGATCCCTTGGGCTGTGCGCTTATTATCGACGATTTGTCAGAAACTTTTCGCGGATCGCCGAACCGTTGACGCAGCTTACAAAGGCTGACGTACCTTTGAAATGAAAAGCGCCGCAAGGAGAAGCCTTCGACGAACTTAAGCGCCGCCTGCAATGCCCCCCTGTTCTTGGCCACTTTGATGAAAACGCCGAGACCGAAATTCACACCGACGTGAGTAGTGTGGGCCTAGGAGCTGTTCTCGTCCAGAAGAGTGCGGGACTGGAGTAGGTAATCGCCTATGCTAGCAGGTCCCTCACAAATGCCGAATTCAATTACTCGACGACCGAGAAGGAGTGTCTTGCGATCATCTGGGCTACTTCTAAGTTTCGTTCATACCTATACGGCCAACCATTCAAGATGGTAAGCGACCATCATGCGCTCTGCTGGCTGGCTAATTTGAAAGATCCCTCCGGCCGCCTTGCCAGATGGAGCCTACGACTTCAAGAATTTGACTTGACTGTAGTTTATCCAAATCCACTTTCCAAATCCACTTTATTTCCAACCTACAAGTTGGGGGCCCCCAGGAAAAAAGCTGTCACAGACAGCTTGACTGGGCACTGGGGGCCTACAGGCAGCATCTCGTAGAGGATTTCACAACACAGTCAAAAAATGGATATGTACATGAGGTCAAAATCAAAAGAATATACACACATCAGATATCAGAAATGAATATGAACATCGCAGTATTTATTCATTGCCTCATCATAAAATTTGTTAATTCGTGTCTAAATGTGTTAAGCTGGGCAGTAAAGTCAATGTGGGCTTTAAGTTCATTATAAAGTGATGGTATGCGGTAGTCAAGAGTGGCCCGACCATAATTTGTTCGTGTATGTGGCACTGGCGTTAGTTCCCTGCGTAAGCTGTAAGCATGCAAGGGACGGTGCGTATCATTGGGAAGGTTACGTTTATGCATATAGAGAGACAGTTTGTAATCATATAATTTAGTTGCTTTAAGCATACTATGTTTAGTAAACAAGGGATCAGTAGATAGCTGGCTAGGGTTTCCATAAAAGTTTTCAAGAATTCGTAGCACCTTTTTTTGTAGCCGCTCGAGTTTATTATAATTATGGATGGTTGTAATTCCCCAAACTAAAATGCAATATGAAAGACGAGAGTAGAAATTAGCAAAATATATTGCTTTTTTGAGCCTCACTGGAAGTAATTCTCTCAGCTTATAGAGACAGCCAAATGTTTTGCTTAATTCTATCGTCAGTCGGGCAGGAAGCATTCCGACGCAGACTGCTTATCACGCACTCCCGTCGACGCTCCCCCGAAGGACGATGACGACGACGCCTTTTTAGGACCGGTAAGCGCCAGCAGTTTCGCAGAACAACAGCGAGTAGAGCCTGAGCTGAAAGCGCCAGCCGATTACTTGGAAGGAAAGACCGCCTCCCCTCCCGGTGTGATTCAGGCGATATTTATCATCGTTCGCGTTAAGCAATGGCCTCTTCGTGAAGAACAACTTCTCACCCAACAAGACCGCGCAGCTTCTCGTAGTGCCTAAAACCCTCCGGCAGGAAATTCTGCAGGCGTTGCACGATGAGCCCACAGCAGGTCACCTCGAATTTGCGCGCATGTTGCATCGAATCCAGGAGAAGTACTACTGGCCGAGACTGCCTGCCGAAGTTGCCCACTACGTGAAGACGTGTCGTGAGTGCCAACGACGCAAGACGCCGCCGATCAGACCAGCAGGACTGCTAAACCCGATTCCGCCCCCAATCATGCCCTTTCAAAAAATTGGGATGGATCTCCTTGGCCCCTTTCCAGCTTCGTCTATGGGCAAGAAGTGGATCATCGTGGCCACTGACTACCTTACCCGTTACGCCGAAGCAAAAGCACTACCAAATGGTACCGCGGCAGAAGTCGCCAAATGTTTTGTCGAACAAATTCTCCTGCAACATGGCGCCCCAGAAGTGCTCATCACGGACAGGGGAACGGCATTTACGGCAGAGTTGACGCAAGCCATCCTGGAATACAGTCATACAAGCCATCGACGAACAACTGCGTACCATCCCCAGACCAATGGGCTTACGGAGCGCCTGAATAAAACGATCGCGGACATGATCGCCATGTACGTCGACGCTGAACACCAGACCTGGGACGCCATCTTGCCGTACATGATCTTCGCGTATAACTCGGCAGTCCAGGAGATGACCAGAGCGTAGCTTGTTCAAGCTTGTGTACGGTAGGGAGCCCACGACGACGCTCGACGCAATACTACCGCACGTAACCAACGAGGACAACCTCGACGTCGCCGCCTACCTGCAGCGTGCAGAGGAAGCCCGACGACTCGCTCGTCTGCGTATTAAAGACCAACAGCGCACCGACAGCCGACGATACAACTTACGACGACGCCACGCAGAGTACAACCCAGGAGACCAAGTGTGAATTTGGACACCAATTCGCCGTCGCGGACTAAGTGAAAAGTGGTTGCGTCGATACTTTGGGCCATACAAAATCATTCGCAGCGTCGGACCACCGGACTATGAAGTCATTCCCGACGGAACGTCAGCATCACAACAGCGACGCGCACGCCCAGAAATTGTACATGTTGTACGAATGAAGCCATATTACGCGCGTTAAAGAATCTTTGATGTTTATACTTTGCAGTGTTTATGTTTAAGTTGCATTGTTTTGGAACATCGAGGCGATGCTTTTTTTAAGGGGGGAGTAATGCTGCGAAACCTTCAAAACTGTACTTGTAGTTTTTTTAACAGCCGCCGCCATACGGCCTTATCACTCTGATTCTGGATTGCGTATCAGTTCCGTAATCTTTGTTTGTAAATGCTTGATGTCGCAAGTCACACCTTTATCAGTTTCTTGGTAGCGCAGGATGCACCGAGGCCTGTCCCGAAGATTCCGGACACTCGTGTGTCTTTCCACAATGTTCCAGCTTGTGCTGGTAGCTGTTTGCGATATTATATAGATTGTTCGGTGCAGCCTTTAAATTGAGCGTTGACGAGTGTGACGAGCATTCTTTGTTCGACGATCGACGAGCACGTTTGTTTCTATCGCCGCCGCCGAGTTGCTTAGTTCTTTTGCGGGCGCAAGTCAGCCCAAATAAAGAGTTTCTTTAGTGCAATTATCGACCCTTCATTTGTGTCGCCGACCTCGTCACCACTACGTGACAATATGTTGTGCATATCACTATGTATCACTGCTGCATTACAACAGTCCCCCCCCCCCCCCCCTCGTCTGCTTGGGGACTATGCAGTAAAGCAGACAGGTTCTCCCAAGTCTGAAACTGCATGGGCTATTTTCTACCCAGCTTTAAGGGGAACAATGTGGAAACCAAAAGCAAAAAAACAAGGCGCACAAGAAGCAGTAGTGCTTGCCGATGTTATTCGACGCAGCCCAAAGGCCTGGATGATGAATGAAGGGAAATGACAATGGCAGAGAAAGAAATGAACACACTACAGCACAGGCAGGAATGCATCCACAAGGCTTCAAAGGAATTTGTGCCTGATCCTGCAAACATCTAAAAAGTAACATTGAAACACAGGCAAAAAAAAGAATACAATCAGGAATGCATATAGAAACCTACACGCATTTAAAACCTGACAGGATGACATATCATGCAGCATGAGCTCTACAGGCGAGCCGAATCTGGTGGGGCGATTAAAACTCAGGGCTATTGAACCAGGCACAGAACCTTCCAGTGGCAGTGAAGCGAGGGCGCTGCTGCACATTCACGAAATAGTAACCCAGCATAAAATGTTCAATAAAACGGCACAAGAACATGATCAGAGGAAAAGAAGAGGGATTGAAAGGCGCTCTTTTTTTCCATCTTCTTTTCCTGTGATAATGTCCTTGCGCCGCTCCATTGGTCAGTGAGAACCAACTAGCCCTACAGCAAGTACTTTTACTAGAATAAGATGGCCAGCACGTGTAGCATCCTAGCCGCATGCTTCCATTGCAAGGTTGATGATATTTGAGTTACTAAATGGCACATATTGATCAGTTGCGAATTACTATTACATACGCATGCGTCCTCTGGCAGTTATGTAAAGCCTCGCTGGTTCATACATTTACATTCAATTCTTTTGCAGAGACAGACTCCCTGACGAAGGATCCTGCAGCGGTTGGCCAAAGCATGAAATGTGTTGTTTGCTGTACACCTGCAGCTTGGTGATATTGTAAAATGACCTAAAAGCCTCCATGTGCCTGACACAAAAATCAGCGAGATGAGCAATACAAAACACAAAGCTACATTAGATGGGTTTTTAAGCAAAGGTGGCATTGAGAAAAAAAAGCACCGCCAATTTCAGTTGATTAAGGGAATAAGTGTAATTACAAAATGCAACCATAATTTCAAACGGTTCGATGGTGGGCATCGCCAGCATTTTTGTAATCAGTCTCAAACAGGCCAGGTGATTGTAAACAGTCAATAAAAGCATGTTTCTTGGTTTGACAAGATTATCCAGCAGCTTTCTCATTATATGCAATTATAATATTAACCTAGTAAACCTCTTACAGTTCAATGCTGCTTTGTTTGCCTTTATGTCTTAGCATTCGTTACCTGTTACACAAGCCACTGAGTACAAAACATTTGGGTTTGCAAGGCATTTAGCCTCCCATGGCAAGAACTCCTAACATCCATACAACATACACTCCCTTTCTTCCATTTTTTTTATTTGACACTTCAGAGTTCCAAGTACAGTTTTCTTTCTCAGAAGAATATTGAATTCTCAGAGGAGATATTTTATTTGATATCAACAAGGTGCAGTTTTGCCATGGAGAACTGCACTGTGTTGGCATGCCACTACAATTGGTTTCTGTTCTTTGAACTGCATTGAGGATGTGTGTATTCACTCCCAAATGAACTTGATGTATCGGCTTGCAGTATAGTTATGTAAACAAAACATAATGACAAGGGTAGGTAGGTACATAAGTCATAGAAGTATCGTATTTCATGTTCACAGTCAAGTCAAAACTCCACCGTCTGCATGCTGGCCTTGCAACTAAGTGACATGCCATTACACGTGGTCACTGTTTTAAAATTAGCCCCTAGACAGTTTTCCTCTATTAGTAGGAATCCTTAGCTGATGCAAGCCAGTGGGGGCTTAGTATTTCTTGGTGCCAACTGACCGCTCCGGCCATGCACTATTATTCTGTCGTGCAGTGTCGCAACTTCTCAGTGCTTACTCTCAGCTGTATTGTTTTTAAGTATGAGAAACACTGAAATAAAATTACAACAGAAGAATAAAACACTTATTCCACACAAAACATCCAATATTTACATATTTGTACTTAGAATAGTCATTGCATATCAATTAAAACTGATTGGTGGGCTTGTTGGTGCATAGTCACACACATGAAACCTAGGATTGCATACCATGCAATGTTTCGAAAACTTAAGGGACTCTCCCTCAGCAGCAGCACAGTTGTGTAATAATTGCTGTTTATTTGTGCTCAACACCAACTGTACAAATATTTCACTTGAAATTTGGCTGGTAGAAGCTGTATCAATTGGTAACAATTCTTTTCAGTACATGCCACAGATGAGTAGCTTTAGCTGTGTTGCATGTTCACACTGAATCGCCAGATTTCATTTGCTACTTTCAGTGTCTGAAATGACAAAAGCAGTGCACACACATGAAACCTAGGAAGACCAAATGGCATAGGTCAAGAAAAGGAAGTTTATTCTGCACTTGACATGAAGGCAGTCATTAATATGGGCAGTACTGAGCACAGAAATGAAGAAACTGGTATTACGTACTGGGGGCATGCAAATTGTAGTTTTGCCAACCGAACTGATTATGAATAGCATAGTCCTGCTGCTGAATCAAATATGAGTAGTGCTGAAAACCAAACTGAATGCAAATAAACTAGTTGAGCAGCTTTTGTAAATGTTTTTGAAGAAGTAAACACATTGAATTTTAGAGATAGTTTGAACATGCACTGTTTGAATTATTTGCTATGGCATGCATACCATAGCAAATGATTCCATGCACTTTTGAAGATTTGTTACTGTCATGAACCTCGACACATTTTCTGCATGCAAGTGCGTCGCATATACATCACTACAGCTGTACGTTGCAGCCAGAAATGAGAATTACGTGGTGAAATGCATGCTGCTAAGAGATTGCTACCAGCTTGGAGAACCACACGGTAAATAGTACTTCTGTACATGTTACAAATGATGTGCATGTTTGTTCATGCTTTGCATCTGTTTTCTCACAGTAAAACAGGCTTGTTGTAAAATGCGTTTAGGCTGTAATTTTGGATGAAAACGTTAAATGACCAGCTCCTGCATCTTTTCCGCGAGTGCTATACCGAAGTGAACGCGCGAAGACAGGCAAGGAAGATATCAATATATAGACTTTACCTTTCAATGTATACATACGGCAGTACTTGAAAACATTCGTGCCGTCTTCTCCTCATACTAATATAAGCACACCAAGTATACGGCGAAAGCAGGCGGCGCTGGGGCATGCATGCGTCTATGTTGTTGCTGGACGATTGCATCGCCGGCGACTTAATCTCTCTACTAATGGTCAGTTCATACTGTTTGTGTTGTATTTGCGGAGGCTCAATCACTCTACAGCTAGGGTGCAAATTATACCCCAGTCACACGGGCAAGTTTAGTGACACTTTCACGAAGTGCACTTACATAGGAAAAGTGACACTTTCGGTGCTCGCTGTCACACGGCAAAATCAAGTGTCATTTTGAAATGACGGCAGTGTCGATGCGGATGCTGCAGCCCTATGTGGAAATATTTTAGTTTTCACAAAAATAGCTTAAAATTCAATTTTATTGCAAGCACAATTACCCCAAGCTAATATTCAGTCTATCTGTGCATTTGAGTACACGGTTTTCACTAAAAAAGAATCGCGATGTCACACGCGCTTCTCGCTAACATGCATGGTTACTGCTGTTTACATGCAAAACTGACATTGTTTATGATGTATAGACGTGCGCAGGTTTGGGCGCCCGTCTCGGCTGCGGGAGGTGGTCAGTTCGAAACCCGCCGCCGGACACCCACCGGTAAAATTGGCTACAAGCGTCCCCCGGCCTGGCGCCCGGCTCTTTCAGGGGTATGCGTCTGGAAGAGGTTCTGCTAACCCTGCTGTTGTGCTCCCTCGGGAGCTTAGTTTCGAACAACCAAAAAAAAAAGGGTCACATAATGGGCTGTTGCCGCGCAAGGCGGACTTATTGTTGTCCGATGGCGGAACGAATCACTGCCACATCGGCGCAACTATTTGGGTCGTGACCCCTTTTCCCAAGCATTTCACCCCAGAAGAGCCGAGCACCAGGCCGGAGGAAAGCTTGTACCCATTTAAAAACCGGTGGGCAACCGGCGGCACCAGGGATCGAATCCGGTACCTCCCGAATGCGAGGCGGATGCTCTACCACAAGGCCATGGTCTTGTGGCGTGCGCAGCGCCCACGCACGGCAGCATCGTCACGTCTTCACAGCGTTTACTTGGCGTGTAGTTGCAACACAGCGTCGAGAAATGTCCAGTTTCCGCAGCATCACGAAAGTAGGCGAGAAGTTCGCAGCGTTCACAGCACAGGATGCTGCTAGCTTTCCGCTGTAATGCCGCCCGTGAGCGCCCGCGAACGGCAGAGCGCGCGGGGCACGTAGCGCTTGGCCTATAGTTTGTTTCTCATCGAAGTATCAGTGTGCGGCGCTTTTGTATGGCCAGCTTAATAGGATATATGGCTCACTTGTGGCAATGCCTTGAGAGAAATGAGAACAATGAGAGAAATGTGCAATTCAAATCGACGACTCCTTAGGAGCGTAGCTAGCGCATACGTCTAATACAAGGGTGAGCTGCGCCGCGCCGCTGGCGACGATTGCTACGAAGTAGTGAGCAGAAATTTGGTTGTATCGCAGCAATTACTCCTGCTAGTGACTCGGTACAGGTCAACAATCCCCAAGAAGGATTAATTTCTGACATTGCTTTATCCAGGGATTATTATTTAGCGAAAAACAAAATTCTCGCACACGTTTCTGACGCCGGGGATAGCCGTCCGGATGCGCCGTAAATGTGCTGGATTGGAGCTGGTGGCTTGCTGGAGCAAAAGCGGTGCTGTCTTCGGCTGGCGCTTGAGCGAAATGCTGCCGTGTCAAGTGACGACTTTCTAAAGATTGGGTTACAAATAACTCAAACTTCGTTGATTCAGCATGAGATACCGCATACCATCGAGGTGTAACAGTAGACGAACGCCTTCGCCTTAGCGCAAGCACTTAGAGCGAGGGTATCTATTCAAGTGTACGCATCGTTTTTAGTTGCTGTCAGCTTAAATCCCTTGCCTATTAAAAGAGACGCTCAGAAAATTACGATAAACATTTCAAAACATTGTAATTCTCAAAACATGTATGAGTAATATGAAGTGCCCTGTTGTCGAGACTACACACTCGCCGGCCGGACAAAGTGTAGGAGTTCGCCAAACTCACTTCACGCTGAGTATGTTCGGCAGCGAGTGTCAATAAAGTTCATCGTGTGACACGATGCGAATGACACTAAAGGCGAGTGCACTCGTTGAAAGTGACACTAAACTTGCTCGTCTGACCGGGTTATTAATTTGATAGCCGACGATCGAGAGCTACCGTGAAGAGTAAAAGTTTCTCCAAACCAGCGCCGCAGCCGCCATATGCAGTTTCGGCGTTCGAAGCAGCGCGTGCCGGGCGCGCTAATCAGAACGCTGGAGAAATCCGCCTCCCAAAAGTGTCCGTAAAGCACCCTATGCGCCTCCTGTGCAGAACGCATCCGCCAGCTGGCGGAAGGCGGAGGGTCGCAGCACCTCTAAAAACGACCGTACGGCGGCCTTAATTAATCCTGCTGTCCTCCGACGTAAGTTCAAGGTTTTGCTAGACACAGGAGCGTCCACGTCTTTGTTTGGAGACGAGGCATGTGACCATTTCCGTCGAGGCGGCGTCCGATTGCGAGAGATCAACATCGCCTTCCGACTAGCCAGCGGGCCCGGTGCAGGCGTGCGGTGCCGCGTGGCGCCAATTAGGCACCATGCGCCTCGCTCACCTCGCCGGCCTGTCGGTTTCAATAAATTTTGGTAGAAACTTGCTCGCCAAGACGGGTATTGTTATTGAAGTCTGCAACGGAGGATATAGGGAGCGAGCATTGGGCTCCCCAAAACCTTTCGTTCAACCTTACAAAGCGTCAGAAGTACCTTTTCTATTCGATGGTACGCGTGCAGATGTACTCGACGATCGCCCAAAAAACCGTCTCAAAACGCTTTCAGCAGGGCAGATATACTGGTCGGCCGACCGCGCTGCCAGAAATGGTCTTAGGGGAGGGGGGGGGGGGGGGGACCGACTATCCTCCCGCGCCATCCCCTGCCACCTTTGCGGTTGCACTCTGCTTTGCGGGGAAAGCAAGCATTCCTACCCTGTGCTGAACAACTCAAGCAGTTTGTCGGGTGAAGAAAATGCGCGCTTGTATCAGCTCTTGAACGAGTACGACGCAGTAATCACTAAGCGGCTTGGGTGCACTATGCTAACAAAGCGCAAAACTGAGACTAGTGACGCCGTTTTGTGAAGTCCGTGAATCCAAGGCCAGTAAGTTTACCAAAGAGGAGAGCGCTTGATGACGCTATGGATGAAATTGTCGATACAGGCGTTGTGAAACTTCCAGTGGTGATGGTGCCCACAAAAAGATGGAACTGCCCGCCTTTGTGTGGACTATGAGCAGACTGAAGGAAAGCTGGAAGGAAGGATGCGTATCCACTTCCGAGTGTCACCTCGATCGTGTCCAATGTTGGCGTAGCGAAGTATTTTACTACTCGCGATGCCAGCAGAGGATGCTTTCAGGTGGAGATGGATCCCAGTGAACGACAGATGACCGCATTCACTTGTCGCAGGGGTCTTTTACTGTTTACCCGAATGCCATTTTGCCTGGTTGGAGCTCCGGCTAAGCACCAGCGTCTTATGGACCACGTCTTGTACGGTGCAAGTTGACACTATGGTATTGCTTGCATAGATGACACTGTAGTGTATTCGGAATCCATTGATGAACACTTCCACCATCTCAGGGACGTACTGGAAAGACTGAGGTCTGCGGGCATAACTCTTAACCCAAATAAGACCCAGATTGCGGCGACCCGAATAACCATGTTAGGGTTCACGCTAGAGAATGACGCCTTTTGCCGTTAGAGGAAGGGCTCTGGGTTATTCCGTAGTTCCCGCCGAAGGCAGACGTAAGCGGACTGAGACGCCATCTGGGAAACGTGAACATTTATCGCTAGTTTATCTAAGAATGCTCAGCTCTGCATGCCCCCTTAACGACGTTGCAAGGAAAGGTGTTAAGTTGCATTGGGGACCCGACCAAGAGGCTGCACAGCGAGGCCTCTAATGTGCTCGTGAAAACCACAGAGTTTCGGCTGCCTCGCCTGAACAGGGAATTTGTGATTCACACGGATGCATTTGACATGGGCTTAGGAGCAGTTCTTCTTCAAGAGCATGAAGGTAGCCTGAGACCGGTGGCGTACGCCAGCCTCTCATTAACTCCCGGAAAGAGGGAGTATCCCGTGACAGCGAAAGAATGTCGCGATTATCTCCGCTTTGCAGGAGTTCGACTACTATGTCGGCGGAGTCGCTTTCGTGATTGAGACTGATGATATGGCACTCACATGGCTGAGATGCCTAGGCGATCCGAGGGGACGCCTGGCACGATGATCGCTACTGCTCCAGTGTTACGACTTTACCGTGCGCTACAAGAGAGGTAAAAACAACTTTGTGGCGGACGCACTTTCGCTCGCGCCCGTTGACGGCGGGGGAAATAACCCTGCTACCCCATTCGCTACGCCACTCAGAGCAGCGCGATTCCAGTAAGCTCGTTCAAAGCCCCGAGGGAAGCGCGGCCGACCCGCCGTCCCAGGGCGAAAGTGTTAATCACTTGGACTGCGTCAGTTCAGTGGGGAGCTTGTTCAGAAGAAGGGAGCTATAAGGGTCTATTATGGGGCTATTATGAGGCGGCAATTTTAATGACGTTAGAGGATATCATGTTTAAGGTTTTGCGGCTCCCAATAAGTTATATTCTTATTGATCCGGATTCTTTGCCACTACCTACGAAACTCCTTGCGCTTCAAGTTGGATAGATCTGAGCTTGGCTTCTCCTAATATAGTAGCAAAAGGCTATTTTGGAGTGTTGTTTCCGATTCGCCATTTTACGAGCACAGGTTTATTACATGTTATTTTTTTTTTTAACCTTCGACGCCGTTCAAGCGACTCCTCCGAGCTAGCTACGCTCGTTTAATTTCTCAGTTGGCTTCACTGAATTGGTTTCAGTAATTTTATAACCATCAGCTCCATTCGGCGCCTGGCCTTGATTATGTCATAGTAAAAGTTAATGACATTTATATGAAGCTGTATAAGGACAACTTGCGTTCGATTAAACCTAAATTTCCCGAGGGATCTACTTGTTGGACTGCTGATTTGAGCATGGAGCGGCCGCGAGTGCGCGTTCTTCGTAGCCGTTTTCAGCGCATTTCAGAACCTGAGCTGAGAACTTTCCACGGCTTACTTTATTATAAAGCTCTCACTACTTATCCAGCTGACATTAGAAGAACACACGACAATTGTATAAAGACGATTTGCTCCTCAGCTATGCGTAAATGTCTTTTTGATAAGCCATATAAATTTGCTTTTGGAAAGTTGACGTGCCCTTCAGTAATACCTCCTCTGCAATATTCGGATGGCACATACACCAAAATGCTTACTGAAACTGTAGAACTCCTACTTCGCACTCATGCCGCTATTGATGATCCGTCTGTTGACCTTCCTTTTCATTCTTGTGTTTGGGACATTATCGCACAACCTTATATTAACACAATTCAGGACCCACCGTTCACTGCTGAGGAAATTGAAGCTGTAATTCACTCGATGAATTATAAACCTTCTGCAGGCCCTGATTTGGTTTATCTTCGCTTTGTTGTCGCATTGTTTAACGCTCATCCTCCTTTTTTTTCTCTTGTATCTTTGATTCTGCCTTGAATTTCGGTTACTATCCTCAGACATGGAAAATTGACAGGATTATTTTTATTCTCAAACCAAACAGACCAACACACCTTCACATTCTTACTGGCCGATTTGCATCAACTTGTCTTTTGGAAAGGTCCTTGAGCATCTACTATATGGAAGATTGTATTACTTCTTGTTTAAAAATAACTTGCTTGACAAAAGTCAGTACGGATTCATGAACGCTTGAAGTTGTGTTCATGCCCTTTATCATTTACGGGAGTTATTACATAGCTACAAACAAGTACAAGCGCCTGTATTTGTAATTTCCTTGGACTCCACAGCCGCTTTTGATAGTGTTTGGCGCACGTTGATTTTACATTTTTTGAGGAAACATCGTTGTCTACAAAATTTCTATTTACTTTTGGCTTCTTTTTTCCGTAACCGACAACTAATCTATTAATCTACTTCATGTACTCTTGCTATCTCTTCTTTCCTCGGCAGTCCGCAAGGGTGACCTATTTCTCCTTTGCTTTGAAACATTATAATTTTTGATCTCTTTAATCGTCCTGTCTCCTCATCTATTCATATTCAGGCATATGCAGGTGATACTATTATCCTTGTTCCAGGTAAGAATAGTCGATAGTTATCCACAAGAGAATCAAATGTTTGGACTTAAGTCCAAAACTGGGTTACACGTATCCGGTTAAATTAAAGCCACAGAAATGTTGTTTACGTGTTATTTTTAATGGAATTCTCACGTTACACAAACGTAAGCCAACAATCCATCTTGACTCTTCCAGTCTCAGGTGTGAAGAGACTATTAAATTATTAGGATTTGTTTTTGACTCTTACATAAGCTTCATCCCTCATTTTAATCACTTACAAAATAAAGTTTATGTTTCCAACATTAAACATTCAAACTGGTATCCCTTACATTTTCGTGTACCTCCTTTTCATTTGCGTCAAATTTATCACAAGGGTATCCTCCCCACTATTACCTATGCCACTCCATCGTAGTGGTTTCATTGCCCCCCTTCTTGACCGAAATATCGGACATATCACTTCAAAGAATTCCCCTTCTCGCTGTTACTAGCGCCTACGCTACTACCTGTACCACAGCTCTCCATTTTCTTGCTAATGTACATCTGTTGCCGATTTATCTCGATCAGTTATGCGCCGAATTTATGATCTCCACACAACCGCAATTTGTAGAATATGGTTATGTATCTTATAATCCATCCGCAATTGACGCTTTGTTCTATCTCTGGAATGATCATCCCTTATTAAAATTTTAAATTTCTTTTATTCAACTTACTTATCAGGAAGCTCTCTTATTTTAGTCATCATGTCTTGCATATTTATTCCGATGGCCCTTTATCTCATTATTATGCTGGTGCGGCATTTATTGTACTTAGTTGAACAGAAAACATTTTATGCGTTCACCGTCTTTCTTCAGAACCACCTCTAGTGCATACGCCCCTGAGCTTGAAGCGCTTCATTCTGCCGTTGAATATGCTATTAATCATCATCCCTCTATGCCTATTCCTTTCTACACTGATTCTCTATCTGTTCTTTCTGCCCTATGTTCAGTTGCTTCGTTTAATACAAAAATGATTGCTATTAAGAAAGACCTCTGTCGCTTGCCTTCACTGGCCCTATTTTTTCTGTTTCATATCCGTGACCACGCTGGTGTTTATGACAATGAGTTAGCAGATTTGGCTGCTGGAAGCGCCGGCCACTACGGCCAGGTACACGCGTCTACCCTGCCGCGACGTTGCATACGCTCACGTTTACATCATTCATCACTTGTTTTATGGAGCATTTATTCGCGAGAAAATAATAGTGCACAGAATTATTCAATTCGATCCCAGATACTCTCAGTATTCCTACCATTTGTCAATCCAGAAATACTCTCATAACTTTAAAACCGGGCATGGTATATTCCCTTTTTATTTTTAAAACATTGGCCTATCCTCATCTTCTCTTTGTTCATGTGGGATGCTATGTGAAGACGTCCATCACTATTTCTGAGCTTGCTCCATTACAGCTCCTCTTATTTCTCGTTCATCTATGTTCATCGGAAATTACTCCGAATAATTACCCCTCCCTTTTCAGAAATCCCGCTTCTTGCGCAGTTCTGATCCAAATGGTGCACCAAATAAGAAGCAATATTCCGAACGATACACGCTTATTTTCTACATCTCCCTCCACCCCACCTTTTTTTTTTGTTTTGAGTTTTTTTGCGAACATTCTTCGCTACCTTAAGAATATTCTGTTTATGATAACGGTTTTATTTGTAATTTGCACTGCACCCTCAATTATGTTCTTCCATTTATAATTGGAATACTTAAGAAATATTTTATTGGAAAATGCTGTTTATGTATATACGTTTTTGTGTTTCTGTTAGGGTTGTTTTTCTCCTTTTATTCTTTTTATCTGATCCAGCCCTGGGTTCCTCATGGAGTTTGTCCTGCAACGTCTCTGTACGCTTTGTCTGGCAACAACTTTTGACAATATTCACTTCATGACCGCATATTTTTCTGCCTCCAACTTTCCCCTTTAGTTGTTCATTAGCACCAGCGCAGACTTGTAGATCCTGTGCTTGAGCACGACTGTTGAAGGGGTGAGGGTCTCGCTGGAGGGTCCTGCAGACCCCCTACCCCGCGCTGCTCAGGGGAAGGGTCTGTGTTCCTTTGTTGGGCATGAGGGCTTTGAGTATGTCCGATCTGCTCGCCTTGAGGTGCAACGTGACTACGGTGTGGAGCTACTTTTGCCGAACAGATAGCCTCTACTGAGGCACTGTGTTTACTTGCCTAAGCAATTCATGACTACTGTGCGGAGATGTGAGCCACTCCCGCCTGACGGATTCGCCTTAATGCGGCAGAGTCACACCGACATCACGCACCTTTTTTCACCAAGTCTAGCGCCCGACAGATCGATAAAGGCTATTAATGGGCATGCCCTTTACAGCGCATCTGCTACCTTCCTCATCTATATTCTACACTTGGCTATTGCTTGTGCAGCATTATACTTTTTTCTGATATGAGATCTATTGCATAACAGTTTTCTTCTTTCTTTTCCGTTTTTTTATTTTTAAATCTGGCATGGTATATACTGATATTATTACTATTACTTTCCTTTTCTCTGTTAACCTCTTTTTTGACCATTGTTCGAATGTCTACATTTATCAGCATTTTTCCTTCTCATGTTACCTTAATTCTTTTCCGTTGGCCGCTATATTATAATTGCGCATTTCAGGCATCTTTTTTTTTTCGGTATACGTAATGTACACGTTTCTCGCACCCGATTCTGACGGAATTTATTCTATAAATTCATAGTAATGGACGTCTTCTCAAGCTGTCAAGGATTTCATGCGGGATGTTCTGTGTGTGCTGATGAATGTTTTGTATGCGCGACACGTTTTAATACTACTTTTAGAGAGCAGCTCTTTGCCGCCCGTTCCTGGGTTTCGCGTCGTCTTCGGCGTCAGCCGCTTCAGCCTCGTAACCAGCTCCGACCCCTATCATCACCCCAGTTCGAGCCGACGCTTCGGCAACCGGAGCCTCGCAGAAAGAGGGGGTGGGGGTACACTCAGCGGTGAACTGGGGGTACGAGCGCACGCAGCAACCGGAGAACACGATTAAAGGAAGGGGGGGGGGGTCACCGCAGCTTCAGCGCTAGCAGCGACTGACTGATGCCGTTGCCGCCGCTAGCAAGTCAAGACAACGTGACTGCATAGAGCCGTTGGTAGAACACCGTCGCCGCCATGCAGAAAGACAGAAAGAGGAGGAGGGGGTCGCCCCCCCTTCCTGCGTGGCGGCGAGGGTTCTCTCCGGTTGCCGAAACGCCGGCTCGCTATCAGCGGATTACGATGCATGCATTCCGTTCTCACTCGCTTCCCTCGCTAGCAGCGTCAGCGGCATCAGTCTGTCGCTGCTATCTGTTCGTCACTCAACGTTCCTATGGGCCCACGCGCTGGATCCCGTAACCTTCCGATAACTCAATTGCTCTCTTCATTTCTTCGACCACAAAGCTTCTTTCATGACAGCCAAGAACTGTTAGTTAAGTGTTTCTTGAAGAAATACATGTGAAAAATTGAAAAAAGTTGTCTGTAATTGTATATACGTGTCTTGCCCGAAATCTTTGCCTCAATCTACCGAAAAGATGAAACAGGTTATGAGCTGCACTCAAATTTAGCAATAGGAAGTAACGTAATCGTGGCCAAATTTTTTTTCTCATTTAATTGCAGGCTTTGGTAACTGCTTTATAGGTTTTTTTCTGGGCTGTAGTGTGCTTAGCATATTCGATTTACTGTTATATTTTTTGTCTATTGGCTAATCCTTATTGCACAATTTTTGTGACTTTGTTCTAGCTTCTCTTGCAGTTTCTAGCTGCTTACGGAAGTTTTCTTAGGTGCTTCCTTTTTTTCCTGGACCTCTTCAACGTTTTGTGTGTTTCTTTTCTTGATTTTGGTTTCATTCTTCTGTACTTATTGCATTTCATAGAACTGCTTGTTGCAAATAGTTGCGTTCTTTGTTGTCTTTTCTATCTTTATGGTTTTGTATATATATATATATATATATATATATATATATATATTTATATTTATATATATATAAGTATTGTAGCGCCCGAAGAAGAAACAGCGCGATTATTTGGGACCAGACGACGCTGCTGCCGTGACTCACGCGTGTGCTGGTTCCGCAGCTGTTGTGCTGCACTGTGCCGTTGCCCAGTTGACCCGAGGTCTCTGCTGCCATCTTGTCCCTGTGTGTCAGGATGTGCCACTGGTGGAGCTGCTGGGTAAGGTTTGTTGGTTGGTTTGTGGGGTTTAACGTCCCAAAGCAACTCAGGCTATGAGAGACGCCGTAGTGGAGGACTCCGGAAATTTCGACCACCTGGGGTTCTTTAATGTGCACTGACATCTGGGTAAAGATTCTCATGCAGTGCACCCCAACACGAAATTCGAGCCCAGATTAAGTCCTGGCCGCCGGATTTTCTTGGAGTCCGCAGCTGCACCTGAGATCCGCGATAGCCGACGTCAGCAAGGCAAAGCGCCGGAATTTGGACTCCTCGCCAAGCGGAATATGTCTCGCGCTAACGTCACCAATGCCTCCCAGTCGCAATGGCCTGACAATGCGACTGCGACATGGATAGTCTACGTGCCTGTAGCACCAAGGACTGTCTCCCCTTTCGGTGGCGATAGCCTGGATGACATTGAAGACAGGGTAAACCATTATGAACGGGTTGCTCGCCACAATGGGTGGACACCGGATCAATGCCTGCACAACATTTACTTCTCGATGGAGGCACCGGCGAAGTACTGGTTTGAGATCCACAAAGCGTCGTTGACATCTTGGGAAGCCTGCACGAGCGAACTGTTACACACGTTCGCGAACCAATACCGACGACAGCGGGCAGAAGAGCTACTGCAAACTCGTATTCAGCGCGCAGCGGAGAGCGTGAGAAGTTTCATCGAGGACATTTTGAGCTTAAGCTCTCGCGCGGACCCCAGGGCTACAGAGAAGAAAAAGGTACGCGCGTTGATGCTAGGCGTACGAAATGAGATGTTTGGTGGACTTATAAGAAATTCACCGACTACAGTAGCGAGTTTTGTCACCGAAGCCGCTACTATCGAGCGGGCGTTGGCCACAAGGAACACCCACTATCAGCGTTCGGGCAATATCTTCCCGAACGTATCGAGCGTTACCTCGCCTAGTCTAGGATGTTTTAGCTTCGCCAATATTCGCGATATTATCCGCGAAGTCGAGCGAGAAGAGCTCAAGAGGGTTTTTCCTGCTTCAGAGCAATGTTCCCCAGCAACTATTACTACATCCGTTCGGGAAGAAGTGTAACACTCACTTGCTTCAGAAGGAGTACCCGTTGTTGCTCTAGCACACAACCAACGGTGAGCTATGCCGCTATTGCGAGTCGGCCGGCTCCCGCCTCTCACCAGTACAACCAGGCTGAGGATCTCGCCGCTTGGCGCCGCGAATATGTGCCGCGGTATGAAGCACCCACGGAGCCTCGAGGGCGGAGGAAGTCCAACATCTAGAGGACCGCCGACAGGCGGCCGTTGTGTTTTAACTGCCGTGAGCCGGACCACATGTATCGTCGTTGCCCTTATCGGTATTCGGTATTTAGTGGAGAATTTTGCCTTCGACTGCGAAAAGCGACTGCCCCGTGGGATGGCTCTCCAATACAAACCTCGGCAGGTCACTTGGTATACCCTAAATGGAAATGCATTGCCCGTATCGAAATTCATGGTGAGACCTGCCCTGCGTAATTCGTGATCTTAGAGCATTGCTTTAAACTGGTATTTTGGGAATGGACGTTCTTCGCGAGTATGGCGCAGTAATCCACTTGGCGCAGAAAAAGTTGACACTCCGGGCACGTTCTGTTTCGCCAAGGCCTCATGTAGCGAGCCGAGCTGCGCTTTGAGTAGACCCCGAACACGTAAATTTGCCTCCACTGTCGACAGTTTTTCTGCCTATTAGAGCCGAGACATCTGTTTGGGACGAAGGTGTAATTGAAGGAAATGTTGAAATGCTGCTTACGAGGGGAATCGACATTGCGGGAGGGATAGGAAACGTTAACAAAGGGCGGGCCAACATCATCGTGACCAACTTTAGGAATTAGCCGCAACACCTGACAAAAGGGACAGTTATATCCTAGATGGAAGAAATTAGTGACGTTCACGAGGCTGTTGCGTTTTCTGAGCAAGGCTTTTCATCCGGAACACAAGGAAAACGGGAATTGCAGCTGAACCTAGATAAAAGACTAGAGTTTTCCCAGAAGCGCGATCTTCTCGATCTTTTACATCGATAAAACGATTGTTTTGCCACGACATCCAGGGTTCGCCAGACGCCTGTCGCAAAACACAGAATTATTGTCGATGGCGCAACACATCTGATTCGCCAACCGCCATACCAGGTTTCCTTGAAAGAACGAGAGACAATACAGGAGCAATTGCGTGAAATACTAAACGATGACGTCATCCAGCCTTCCAACAGTCTGTGGGCTGCACCTGTGGTACTGGTTAAAAAGACAGACGGGTCGCTGCGATTCTGCGTTGTTTACTGACGACTCAATAAAATGACAAAAAAAGGATGTTTACCCACAGCCACGAATCGACAACACCCTCGATCGGCTCCGTCACGCCCGCTATTTTGTGTCAATCGATTTGAAGAGCGGATACTGGCAGATTGAAGTAGATGAGCCCGATCGGGAGAAAACTGCGTTTATAACCCCAGATGGCCTCTATGAGTTTAAGGTGATGCCGTTTGGTTTATGTACTGCCCCTGCAAACTTTCAACGAGTCATGGACACTGTTCTCGCCGGTCTGAAGTGGCTGACCTGTCGTGTATTTAAAATATGTTGTTTTTTTGAGCACCTTTGCCGAACATCTTGTGCGCCTCGAAGCGGTTCTCCAGGCTATACTGAAGGCAGGCCTCGCACTCAAGCCTTCAAAATTCCGGTTCGCGTACAGAGAGTTAAAATTTCTTGGGCATATTGTCAGCCACGAGGGCGTGAAACCAGATCCTAAAAAAACAGTAGCCATAGTGGCGTTTCCACGGCCTTCGGACAAAAAGAGTCTGAGAAGGTTTCTTGGTTTGGGCGCATACTTCAGACGTTTTGTCCTTCGCCTAGATCGCCGCGCCCCTGATCCACAAAAGATAGTATTTCATTCGAATGGAATAAAGATCAAAATTCAGCATTCAGGCAGCTAAAACAAGCCTTTACAACACCACCTATACTTGGCCACTTTGATCAAGCAAGATCAAGGCTGAGCTCCACACCGACGTCAGCAACAAAGGACTGGGGGCAGTACTTGTGCAATTGCAGGACGGCGCTGAGCGGTTTATTGCGCATGCTAGCCGAGCCCTTTCCAAGGCAGAGTTTAATTACTCCGCAACGGAATAGGAGTGCCTCGCTGTCATCTGGGCAACAACAAAGTTCCGACCGTATCTGTATCTGCCATTTTTGCGTGGTCACCGACCACCACTCATTATGTTGGTTGGCCAACCAGAAGGATCCTGCGGGGCGGCTTTGCTCGATGGAGCCTTCGGCTGCAGGAGTACGACATCACTATTGTATATAAATCAGGCCGAAAGCATCATGATGCTGACTGCTTGTCTCGAGGCCCCCTGGAGCCGGCGCCAGGAGACGATGATGACGCTGACAGCTTTATTGTGGTCTTAAACACGGCGGATATGGCGGTTCGACAAAGACATGATCCACAACTTGGCCAGCTAAATGCGCACATTGAAGGATACAACGAGATGGTACCTCGTGTTTTCCTGCGTGTCCTGCACATATTTAGAATTCGGGAGGGCGTCCTATACACAAAGACATCGTGGCTTCTTGTTGTGCTAGAAGATCTGCGTAGCGAGATCACGAGCTTTGCCATGAAGATCCTGCAGCTGGTCCCCTTGGTTACAGCCGAACACTTTCACTGATTCGGGAAAAGTATTACTGGCCCAAACTCGCTAAGTATGTGCGTCAGTACACAAGAACTTGTCGCGAGTGCACGGCGCAGGACGCTACCCACATGTCCGGCGGGTCTTCTTCAGCCAATCGAACCGCTGAGTGCCCCGTTCCACACAATCGGAATGGATTTTCTTGGCCCATTTCCCACGTCCTAGTACGGCAACAAATACATCATATTAGCGACAGACTAGCTAATGCGCTATGCGGAGTTCCGCGCAGTTCCGTCTGCGACGGCTGCGGAGGCAGCCAAATGTTTCGTGGAGTGTATTGTCCTGCGGCATGGCGCACCGGCTGATTTGATCACTGACCGGGGTACCGCATTTCTGGCACAACTTCTACAAGAGATCCTGCGTCTAAGCTGTACTAGCCACCTTCGTACTACTGCGTATCATCCTCAAACCAATGGGCTAACGGAGAGGTTGAACAAAACAATGGCTGATGTGATCGCCATGTACATGGAGACCGACCATCGAGATTGGGACGAGGTGTTACCTTATGTTACGTTTGCTTACAATACCGCAGTTCAGGATACAACACGTATGTCACCTTTCCAACTGGTTCATGGCAGAAAGGTCACTACAATGCTCTATGCTATGCTGCCGCACGAACCGCCTGACGGCGTCGCCGATGATGCTCGACTTGTATGCGAGCGCGCGGAGGAGGCTCGACAACTGGCACGACTCAACATACAGCAACAACGACGTACCGACGCTTATCGCTACAACCTCCTGAGACATGACGTTGAGTTTAGATATGGTGATGAGGTCTGGGCTTGGACAATGGTTCGCCGCCGAGGCCTTTCGGAAAACTTATAAAGCGCTACTTTGGACCCTAGACGGTTATTCGTCGCATCGGTGACCTCAACTACGATGTGCTTCCCAGCGGAAGCAGATCCTCGTCACGCCTTTCCTCACGTCCTGAAGTTGTTCGTGTTGTCCGGCTTAAGCCGTATTACTTGTGACCCTGGAGTAACCCTTCAATGTTTTCTCCGCTGCACTTTTATCGCGAAACAACACATGCAGACACTAATCCTGTTTTCGCTGGCGGTTTCTTTTTTTTTCGTTTAACATCGAGACGATGCTTTTTTCGGAAGGGAGGCAGGTAGCGCCCGAAGAAGAAGAAGCGCTATCGCTTGGGAAAAGACGCTGCTGCCGTGACTCACGCGCGTGCTGGTTCCGCTGCTGTCATGCTGCACTGTGCCGTTGCCCTGTTGAGCCGAGGTCTCTGCTGCCGTCGTGTCCCTGTGTGTCAGGACGGGACAATATAATATGCTTATTGACAGGCTTCTTCCTTGCGCCCATATGCATGGGCAATTTGGAGTAGAACCTTCTAGGCATCCGTAGCCTTCATCTTGAATATTGAACCACGTTACGAACACGCATACGACAAGTACTTTGGGAACACTCAATGTGCTGGTCATTTGAAAAACTGTAAAGAACACGGCAATGCGCCGTGCGAATGAAGATAAGTCTTTTTGGTTTATTGGTCTGCCAGCTGCCGCGGTCAATTCGGGCTAGGGCTGCCTTTTTCGGACCTGAGCTTGCTTCTCGAAACTTAGTTGTGTTGAGGAAAAGTACCCCGTTCCAAGCTTCCTCAAGTCACAATAAACTACTCTTCAAAACATAAATGTCGTGAGTTTTTGCTAGCCGTGCATGATGCCACGCTAACATTTTCCAAAATCCGTAATAGGAGAATTCCTGTAATGAGCTATGACACTTCCTATAATCACACTGTTTCCCAATGAGATTTTAATTATGATGCAATACATATGCATATTTTAGTTCATATTTTCTATAGGGAATAGAAGAAAATAAAGAATCAGATGGCAAAGTGGTCGTTAATGTCACTGCATATGACTCCAGATTACAAATGGCTTTCGCAGATGTTATTGATAAAGAAATCGATGAGTATCGTGCTGTGTGTTTGTGATCTGCGTCGCCGCCATGCTTGCCACAATCATGCAACCACTTGACTCTACAACGGATGAAAGCAATACCTGAGTAGATGAAGGCTTTAATAGATCAATATTAATGTATCTTAAAAGAATTAAAGTTGACCAATTTTCATTGACATAGATAAGCAGGCTATCAAGGCACTGAATAAAACTGTTGACATTTGAATCAGATAGCTGATACACAACACAGAACACCTGGTCTTGCAATGCCAGCGTCAAACATTCAATTTCCTTATTTTTGTAAGTATGCTCAGGAACGAAATCACAGTCAGTACGTTTTTTATTTATTAGAATTGCAAGCCCACCTCATTTTCTATGCGATCGGTTTTAAAAAAAACAACGTTTGATAACTCTCATGCTTGAATATTTGGTCATGGAAGGTATACCACGTCTCTGTAAGCATACCAGAGTCAAAATTAAATTCAAATTCATTTAGCAGAACTGAAAGTTCATCCTCTTTGTTTCTTGCTTAGCAAATATTTAGATGGAGGCATGTGAAGCTCATGTTAGGATGAGTGTGCACAATACTATTCAAGTCGTGACAAGATGCAGTCATCTTTACACCTGCATTTTAGCATGCCTATGTGCCGACAAGTCCAACTTAAAATCTTTTTAACGTCCCACACATCGCGAATGTGTATGATGCCTGAGCCTTCTTCCTTCCGCGCAAAGATTTTCCCGCCACTTGTCTAGACAAACTGACGAACTGCAACAGGACACTTGCAACTCTGACATCGCCTCGCAGTCTCACGGTGCTCCTTTTTACTTGCAGATACGATAGTCCCTTATGGCAAATATATTCCATTTGCATAACTCGCAGTACCATTACATCTATTCGCTGAAAACAGCATCAGTAAAGAAAACCGAAGGAAGAAACACTACGGGGCCAAATACCAAAAAGTCCAGAGTCACGAATTTGGGTTAATGGGAGTCAAAATCCTCAAAGTGATTAAGCGGAGAGCTGCGGATTACTTATTCAATCTGGGATTCATTGCGGTCTTCTGCGATTGCACACTACACCAACGCCCTGTATTTCACCACAATCGATATGCGGGCGCCGCGTCTAGGATCTAACTCACATCCTTCGCCCAGTTGACGCGCGCCTTTACAAATCAACTACAATTGTGGCGTGGAAATTACATTATTAACTCTTATATTTTTCAAATTAAGTTTTAACTCGATGAACAGCTGGAGAGATTCTGGCTTTTTTACAGGGAGGCATTGATAACAACCCCTTCATGGATCACTGCCTTGTCGTGGCGGAGGGGCTTGCGAAACTCGATGAAGTCGTGAGCTCTGCTGTGCAGGGCCACCCAAGATAGACAGGTCACGGCAGAGAGTTGTGCCAAAATGTGATTCACTGGAGAAGGTAATGGCAACCCACTCCACTATTTCCTGCCAAGAAAACCCTATGGCCAGTCAATGATATGCGCCGGAAGATGAGCCCCTCAGGTTGGAAGGCGTCCCACATGTTACTGGGGATGAACAAAGGGCGATTCCTAGTAGCTCCAGGACGAATGAAGCGGCTGGGCTAAAGCCAAAAGGACGCAGTTGTGGATGTGTCGGGAAGCGACCGGAATGTCCGGTGTTGCAAGGAGATATATCACATAGCAACATGGGATGTAATATCTATGACGCAAGGTAAACTGGATGTCGTCAAGTGAGAAATGGACAGATTGAACATTGGTATCTTGGGTATCAGCGAGCTCAAGTGGACCAGAATGGGACAATTTAACTCCGGTGACCATTATGTCTTTTATTGTGGGCACGAATCCAAGAGAAGCAATGGGGTCGCTCTCATAGTAAACAGAAGAATGGGCAAAGCAGTCCTAGGGTACAACCCCAAAAACGACTGAATGATTTCACTTCGGATCCAAGGTCACCCTTTCAACATAACAGTTATCCAAGTCTATGCACCGACCACTACTGCTGACGAAGCTGACGTTGAGAGATTTTATGCTGACCTACAATGCTTTTAGACCGCACCCCATCATCAGACGTCGTTTTTCTCATAGGAGACGGAATGCTAAGGTCGGGAGTGAAGAAATATCCGAAATTATAGGCAATTTCGGTCTTGGCGAGCCAAATGAAGCTGGGCAGAGGCTAGTAGAGTTTCGTCAAGAAAACGACCTGACCATAGCGAATACTCATTTTCAACAGCACAGGAGGCGCCTGTACACATGGACTTCACCAGACGGTCTGTACAGGAATCATATCGATTATATTCCTTGCCGGCAGAGATGGAGAAGCGCTATACAAGCAGTAAAAACAAGGCCTGGTGCCTGTTGTGGCACCGATCACCAGCTTCTTGTTGCCAAAATTAAGCTTCGATTGAGGAAAACTCAGAAAACTAGAAGGCCTTTCAGGTATTATCTGTATTCACGAGTCGGGAAAGTTTTTTTTTTTTGCTCTTATAGTTACGTATATGTGTTTGCACGAACATGCGGAACAATTAAAAGTCTGCTTTTCACTCGCTTATATATGCCTCACTTAGCTATCTTGCTCCGCCTAAAAGGAAACTGCACACAATCTACATTTGGCCTCCATCAATGGAATGTGATGGTTTAGCAAGAAAGGGATCACAGTTGTTTAAAACGGAGCTTTTGCAAGTTAGAAAGCGACCATAAATCAAAATTCCGGCCTCGACATGACCATTGGACATTGTAGAATTGAACGTGTAAAGTAAAATCGTAAAGCAAGCACTTTCCTCGCCAATCCGAGAGGTGATGCCACACCGTAATTCTCTTCAAGACATTCTTTCCTGCCACGTGTAGCCGTCGCGAGAATGAGTCCAAAGGCAGACAATATTTAAATCATTTTTCTCACCCATAAATTCACATTTTTCAGCAGAGAAAACAAGTAACGCCTTTTGGATACTCTTTTTAACTGGGAATCGACTGTGAACTATTGTAAACGGCTCCCGTTCAAATAATAATAGTGGATGGATTTTTTTGCGCGTGTAACAGGCGGGATAAAAAAGAGGAGACACACAGGTGCAACGTGTGTGTACAAATTGCCAACGTCTACGGACAACCTACTCGCCAAAAACGCAACAAATGTTAAGCAAAAAGATGTAGGTAAAATGAATGTAAAAATTGAATGAAGTAGTTTTACCTTGATATGCGCAGAAAATACAGTCGTTTAAAGTTTGCACTCTTCTCTCCTCGAGCAGTTAGACTGCCATAGAAAAACCGGCAGGGGAGTGTTTCTGACAATAGCAAAAACGACAATAGCGAAAACCTGCCACCCTCCCAAGGATACATCTAGCTAATATACTTCTTTCTATAGCAACACTTTACGCTGTGAGGGAACAAAAAATGTGTTTATAAATAATTTCTGTTCGACATACGCGCGGGTATAGAATTTCTGGGTATGTTTATCAAAAGAAAGTCAAGAAATTTACCATGACCAATAAATATTTATTGAGTTGACTCCTTTCAAGCTGAGTGTTCTCTAAAGTGATGTACAAAGAAGTCTATATAGCTTGTACTCCACGAAAAAAATATGTATCAGTTGATTTCACCTCCAGCAAGCGGACTCAACGCTGCTTAAAAGCTCATTTTTATCTTCTTTACATGCGATTGCGTGACTGTTGATTACCTTCGGGTTGAGTGCGTTCTATTAATTTTACTGTATGTTTAAAATAAACTAGATATTTAATAAATGTTTCTTGTCTTTGATTCTCTTTCAGATCCACAATATGGCCGTAAGCTCAGTTCTTTATGCCCAGATTTCACCTAAAGTTCTCTCTTAAAACACGCTTCTATGATCTCAATGACTGTTCATTATCTGTCACGCCTTGTGCGAGAGGCATTAATTAGAGTATATGGCCCGCTTTATATCGCCAGAGACAGTGCACTACAGATTATGGTTCAGCATTTCTAAAATGCCTTACCCGTGGTGCTTCTTCAGCCTCGAAAGAACAAAACCTGGGAGGTCGGAACACAAGAAGAAGAGTTTAGCCACAGCTAGAATTCTGTTTCTTTTCTTGACCCTTTCGTCTACTGTTTGCTTCGTGCTTCAACGAGCAGGACGACCATTCTCTCTTTAGTCTTTAGTTTTTCTCGTTCTTGTTTTTGTGATGCTTCCTCTTTTCTCCTCTGCCCCGCCGGGGTGGCGCAGTGGTTACGGCACTCTACTACTGTGCCCAAGGAAGCGGGATCAAATCCCGGCCTCGGCGGCTGCGTTTCGAGGGGGGTGCAACGGAGTGTCGTCCGTGTGCTGTGCGATTTCAGTGCACGTTAAAGAACCCCAGGAGGTCGAAATTTCCGCAGTCCTCCACTACGGCGTCTCTCATAGCCTGAGTCGCTTTGAGACGTTAAACCCCACAAACCAACCAATCTTTTCTCCTCTCTAACACTCTGAGATCATTTGTTCTCTTCGACATTTTGCTGGCAGCTAACCGCATTTCTACACAGTTTTTCTCTGCGACCGACACGATTCTTCGGGCGTCCTACCTTTGTTCTAGAAGCAGGTGGCGAAAGCCGCTTGAGTCATGACAAAAACAAATATCATTCTATTCGAACGAAGATGAGCAGACAATTATTCACTTCAATCGTTGTCTTGTTTGGTTGCTTTGGTGTATGGGGTTCAACCTGCCAAAGCTACTCAAGCTATGAGAGAGACCATAGCGAAGAGCTTTGAAAATTTTGACCGCTTGGAATTCTTTAGTGCGTGCTCCCGTCGCACAGCACACGGGCGCCTTGCTCTTCGCTCACATCTAAAAGCGGCCGCCGCAGCTGATATTCGATCGCGCATCTTTGTGCAAAGAACGTGAGCTAAGCCCTATGCTACCGCGGCGGGGCGTTGTTTTTGTGATTTTACTAGAACTCAGGCCCCCAGAGTGTGCATGCACGTCACATTAACAAATTACAATAGCATTGAATCGCGTTACGTTCAGAAAACGTTCGTCGCTGTCTGCCCTGCATCTTATCTAGATACCCTAGCCGCAAAATGGTTGATAGTGAGAGTGTGCAATTAAAAAAACGCAGGAGGGAAGACAAAAAGTTTCATTGTTATGTTTACCGTTTGTGGCAAAACAGTATGCTTGTTCATCACGGGTTCATAGCAAATGTTTTAAAGGGGACTTTGATGATGGTGATCGTGTGTGGGAGTGCTCGAGTCACTCGAGAAGTGAAGTGCGGCCGCGTGCGGGGCGTGCCAGTGCGCGTGAGTTTGTTCCGGCAAGCGAACGGGTCGGACGTTCCTGGGCGTCGCTGGCGGCGGAGTTCATCGTCCTGTGCCTGGCGTACAAGGCCGGCTCGCCAGCACCTGCCGGGCACCTGCCGGGCAGTACCAGACCCCGGATACTGCCCAGCGCTTCGCCATCCGGCGAACAGCTTGCGGAGGCAGCTCGACCGCTCCATCGTACCTGGCCGCCGCACTTGTGCTGCCGCACTGGTGCCGCACTTTGCAGTACCCGGGCGTGACCCGGTACCCCGCGGTACACCGCAGTACCCCGGACTGTGAAGCAGACGCCGGCGGACTCGCCTGCACCGGCATCTAGTCCACGAGCGGAAAACCAGAAGTAGGACGGTTTTGTGTTGGGACATATCCTATTAGGATAAGGTAGGCTGTATGCATGTCTGTTGCCAGTTACGTTAATTGGTCAAGAAAAGAAAAGCGTCCGTGTGTCTGTGAACCTGCTCTGCTACCTGCCCAGAGCTCCTGAACGGACCTGGGCCCATATATAACATCACAATTTGGCGAGCCTGCCAGGATCCTAGAAATTAGTAGATTCAAGGAACTAATCTTTCAGAGAGAGGGCAGAGAGTCGAGGACGGGTTCACACGCATCGCGACGTTTGAGCAAAGATGGAGCTCGAGGCGTTGGTTCTGATGAGCGAGCAGCTAGGTATGACGCTTAAAGAATTCCTCGGCTGGTACGAAGAACAGCTTAGCATTGACAAAGAGGAATTAGAAGCGGACTGGGCAGAAACGCGAATGGATGGGCGGCTTACGCCTAATGCCGAACCCAAGCATTTGCATGAGGTTACAGAACTCCGTGAAAGAGAACAGTGGTTGAAGGCGACCGAAAAAACACTATTAGAGCTTCGAAAACGCGTGACAGCGGAGGAGAAAAACGCCTCGTTTCATGGTGTTGGACGTTACATAGATAGAGATACTGGGTTGGATCAGAGCAGCCCTGACAAAGTGACCCTACTGTTTAATGAAGCACATGGGGCATTACAGGCCGCATCACCTGCTAGTAGTGTAAGATCACATCTAGAGCATGAGTACAAAGCTGTGAAAGACCTTACGAAGCCTTCAGCGCTACATGTGCTCTGTTTTGACATAGATACAGTTGGACACCGTCCTAATATGTTCACCTCTGTTCTTAACGAGGTTAAGAGCTCCATAAGGACATATGTCTGCATGGAAAGGTGCCTTACTGACTGTCACAGTAATACTGAAAACGTAAGCACCTTGATAAAGGATCACAGGGAAGGGCTATGCATCCATGAGAAGGTTGAGAATAAAGTCGTTGTGAGCAGAAATGTGAGCATGCGTGAAGATGAGAAAATGCATAACGAGAGTTTAAGAGTCAAGACTGTGGCTGGCCTAGGTTATATAAGGCTGCTACGAAATGTTGAGCGTGAGAAGCTCGCAAATGGACTGTTGAGCAGCACTGGAAATTCTCCGGAACGTCGAGATGGCTATCTTACTTTAGATACAGCTGCAGCGACTCACACGCCTGGTGAGGATCGCCGCCGGAAAGGTGGGCGACCGAGGCATACCAAGAAAAGTACATATTCTGATGTTTCTAGACTATCTGGAGAACAGGCGGAGGCGAAAGACTGGCCGCAGATCTTCCATGTTCCCAAAGCCGTAAAATCAGTGATGATTCATCTCAAGAAGAATTTTGGTGGCCGGAAAGAACACCCCCTACGAGAAGCAAGCTGTGCGAGAAAGTGCAGAAGTGCGCGAAGAACCTCGACGTGCAAAGCTCATTTCCGCAAGCACATTCGGTTTAAGCCAAGGACGGAAACGAAACCACATGCCATAAAATAGTGGCATCGTACTCACTGCCGGAAAAAAGCAGCTTGTGAAATAATGGAGGATGTTGCGTCTTAGAATTATCTAGAAGTCGAAATCTCTCTACCATGCGCCAATTGTGTTTGTTAAGATGTCAGACAACGCATACGATTGTACAGTAACTTCCGGGAGTTCAATAACGTCCTGAAGTCTGACTGTGGGTTCATTCCGCGCATTGATGCCGTCTTCATCCTTGCAGGACAGAAAACGTTTTTCTCCAAGTTCAATTTTACGAAGGGTATGTCATTGGAAGGTCACTATGGTTGCTGGAAGCAGGAAAAAAAAACGGATTTTTCCAGTATTTCTGGACTGTACCACTTTCGATATATGCCTTTTGACATCAAAACACCACCACCACCTAGAAAGGGCTCGCACAAAACAAGACATACTACGACCGCAAGAGTCGGCCGGGGAAGCTACAGCCTGGAGAGAAAGTGCTCATCTTCCTGCTGGCCTATTCAAACAAACTATTCATGTAATGGCGAGGTCCATTTGAAGTTGTGGGCGTGAGAAACGAGGTTAACTACCTCACTGACTTGGGAGGTGCAAAGGAACAATTCCACATCAACATGCTGAAAAAATATGAGAAACTGCGGACCAGTTTCCCCACCGTGGCTGTCGCCGCTGTAGAAGGAAACATGTCAAACACACATCCCATCTGTCGCAAGAAATGTGACTACAGTGACTGTATCCCGCTATTAAGTTTGTGCCACGCAAGGACTACCATTGATGCTTAGGTGTCGCAAACTATGGGAACTTGCTTCCATATGAAGTGCGAAAGAGTATGTCAAGGAAACTGACAATGTGGGCGCTGACTACGTAAGCCGTGTGTGAACTTGAGCCTGCATTCTGCAGCCTTGTATTTCTTGTGTTAGTGTTTTAGTCCTGTGTCTATGTTACATGAGCAGCGTGTGAAAGGTGTGGGAGTGTGTTTCTGGTGACCGAACAGAAATTTAAAAAAAAACGAACTCGTGTGTTGCATTGTGAAGTTTTGTGTGCTTCTGATTTGTGTTTATTATTGTTGTAGTTTGTTCTCTCCCCACCACGTCTTCCCCCTCCCCGGCGCCAGAACAGTTGGAAGAAACTGTCTTGAAACGGGGGGAGGTTGTGATGATGGTGATCGTGTGTGGGAGTGCTCGAGTCACTCGAGAAGAAGTGAAGTGCGGCCGCGTGCGGGGCGTGCCAGTGCGCGTGAGTTTGTTCCGGCAAGCGAACGGGTCGGACGTTCCTGGGCGTCGCTGGCGGCGGAGTTCATCGTCCTGGGCCTGACGTACAAGGCCGGCTCGCCAGCACCTGCCGGGCACCTGGTCCGGGGTCTGGTACTGCCCAGCGCTTCGCCATCCGGCGAACAGCTTGCGGAGGCAGCTCGACCGCTCCATCGTACCTGGCCGCCGCACTTGTGCTGCCGCACTGGTGCCGCACTTTGCAGTACCCGGGCGTGACGCGGTACCCCGCGGTACACCGCAGTACCCCGGACTGTGAAGCAGACGCCGGCGGACTCGCCTGCACCGGCATCTAGTCCACGAGCGGAAAACCAGAAGTAGGACGGTTTTGTGTTGGGACATATCCTATTAGGATAAGCTAGGCTGTATGCATGTCTGTTGTCAGTTACGTTAATTGGTTAAGAAAAGAAAAGCGTCCGTGTGTCTGTGAACCTGCTCTGCTACCTGCCCAGAGCTCCTGAACGGACCTGGGTCCATATATAACATCACAGGGACGTCATTATCATTGCAGTTGATGGAACTCAAAGTTGGCGCTTATTAATGCGCGCAACGCACGCTGAAGTGCTAGAGCCACAGACGAAGCGTAGAACACCCCATTTCCGAGACGAAGCGTTCAGTTGGGTGGCCAAAACGAAATGGGCGTGCCTCGCATAAAACTGCTCTCCAAGGCGCGAACTTGAACAAAGCTTAGCACAGAAAAGCTCCGGGCGAACTTTTCCCTAACACACGCGCGGTTCCTTTGGTTGGTTACAATAAATATTTGCTCCTTGAACTTGATTGCATTAAGTAGATGGGCTAGCCATACGTTTAAGCGCTAAATACGTAATAAACGCAAGTGGAAGTTATGTGCGGCCTTTCTTAGGTTTTAGTTCCCACACAAGGGAACAGATTAAGACATTATGAATGCGAGATTATAACAAAAACAAAAAACACGGGTTCGTTGCTAAGAAGGAAATAGCTGAAAATGTCCCCTGTTGCCTAGAGTTCTTTCATATTCCTGTTTTCTTTTTGTGTCTGAAAAGATGACTGGCTACGAATGCGACGACTCTGTCTGTTTATATTAACACCTACCATCTGAATCTTGCTTGTTCTTGCACTTCTTTTTGAATTACGTTTCATGTAGCCCAATCCTTCTTGACCCCCTTAGAGGACTTTCTCTTGTATGTATACTAGCACTGTACAGGCGTATTCTGTTTATCGCACTCAAGTATAATTCGCATGGTGCATGTTTTAATCTAATAGTTTTGTGTTCTTCTTTACAGTGGACAAGACTGAAAAATGAATCGATGTTCTCTTGACTGGTGATTGTAACCTCCGGTAAAATCTGAGAGAAACTCGTATGACAGCGTTAAAATACATTACGATAATATCTCACGATATCATTATCCTCCTTTGTCTAAACCAATACTTTTAACCAAAGATACTTGTGCCCAATTATTAATTTCTGTTTCTCATCATGCAATTTTTCTAAATATTTGCAAACTGCAACTCACTGATCAATAAATAAGGCGCAGTTTCAGTTTCGTTTAAAACTTGAGTTAATTCAACAGGCATGCGTTCGAGACATTTGAGAAACGTGTTTCATAATAGTTAAAGCAACCTTTACCTGCGTTAGGGTAATTGTTTCTCAACACAGATTTGAAGATATACTTCCTGTAATGGTTTCAGTGGTTCACGTTTCTGGCAGCTAACATGCCTTAAGCATTCAACTGCAAACTGCTTTCAAACTGTACTTTCGCTTTTTTTCTTAGCCTTGTGCAACACTCACATTCATGAATTTCGGTAAACGTTTCTCCTTGTTGTAACACTCAAATGAAACGCAAAACATTATGTTACCATATGGCGACAAGACCACTAGGTGGTCGACATGCTGCGTAGCTCTTTTCTTAATCGTTACGACAGCGACTGTGTCCAAATGATGTCCTTCTCCTTGAAGAAAGCCACAATTAAAATTATCGGCGCCGTACCATGTCAGGGGATCACCCCTTCTAAATTTCTGCCTAGTTATCATTCCGTGTCCGAAAGGCATGAAATAAAGTTATTTTATTCGTAGGGTTTTACAGCAGCACTCAGCCATTTACCGCAAGAGAGATGAGCGAAAGAAAAAATGAATTAGGGTATATAGAATACATCCTCTTTAAGGTTATATAAGTACTTCTGTGTTACTTGCACTCTGTGTGGTTAGGATATAGTTCTTATCAGGTTTCATGGTGAGCACAAAGAAAGATTTTTTAAGTAAGCATTTTTTGACAGCGGCGGTAAACAAAATGCTTAAGTCTGTAAATGAAAGAGTAGCAATTGTTTGTTTTCCGGTTTTTGTGGTAGAAGGCAAGCTTTTTCTCTAAACCCTTGCCTTGTCTCTTCCACCTTCGTTCAGCGCAACCGGAAGGGAGGCACCGAAAAGCAGGATGGCGAGGAAGGCCCCAACAAATACAGCAGCTGGGTAGACATGGAGCTTCGGAAGAACGTCAAGAGGTCTCAGAACGTCGATAGGGTGTGCCGAATCATGTTCCCGTTCATTTTCTTTGTCTTCAATGTCGTCTATTGGTTCTACTATCTCTACAAGAGCGAGCTCACCCGAGAAAAAAAAAAAAACCCAGGTGTCTCTTCCTGACCGCATTTTGACGCCCCGGAGCCAACGGACTTCTCAAGTCAAAGGTCAACGGCAGACTGTAGTTTGTGTCAGGCAGGTGCTTGTGCGATAAAGATGACGGTAGCAAGGGTCTTGGTGATGTATCTGTGCCACGGAACACTTTGCGCGAATCGAGTGCTATGCCAATTACTAAGCTTCAAATCACCGCCTCCTGCGGTGCGCAGTTCACCGCGGCCTCTTAGTTTGTTATCGTTTCACATCACGTTATCCAATGTTTTAAGATTTGATACACATTGCAACGCATACGTTTAAATCAACAATATAGTCTGATTATTACTTTTACTCCGATGGTGGCAAGTAAATTATTTTTGTTCTCTTTTCACAGGTTTATTGTGGGCGCATGAAAGACTCCACTGGTTCTAAGTAATGAATTACGTAGGTAAGGGAGCAAATTTAAACCAACCAACTCAAAGCATCACACCTTGTAGGGTCATTTGATTGCAGAGGTTTTTGAACTACTTGGTTACTTGGTGGGATAAAGCCGCTGAGATGCATGTTGCTGAAATTGCACTGCGTTTATTTTTCGATACCGTCTTTCGGTGAATAGAGAATAGAGTTTGTGGGATTCACTTTTAACTGTAAAATATTCATCCTGACCGGACAAAATTTTAAGTTACTATTACTAGTTACTAGTTGCATAATCCATGTTCACTGCAATGTCAAACAAATGGCGGCGCTTAGTTTCGTTTTATATAAAATCCTGGACTTTTGCTGTTCGGATTCATATTTTTAGTGATAGAGTTTACCGGTAGTTAATGAATCGGAGACATTCATCACGCTCAATCACCAGAAGTGGTCACTTGGCAATGTGAGTGGCGAGAGCAGTATAGAGCAAGTGGAACATAGTCGCTCTCTCACAGCGCCTTGGCATGTATAATAGTAAACCAAGCCCTGTGCAAAAGTCCTGCTTAAGAAGAAACATTTCAGGACAAGCAACACGTGTCCCTGACTAGCATGCTGTGTATTTAATGAGTAATAAAGTTAGGAACAACTGTATTACAACTGAATTACTACTGTATTACAACTGTATTACGAATGCAATACTGTATTATTAAATAGTCAGTGGTTAGGAATAGCAACACAGGGCCCGTGTGTCCATGTGTTAGTTTTTCACTGAACGAAAAAGGCATGAGGATCATGAATGTTATGCTTTTCGTGTTTTCCTGAGATCTGCGTTTTGCGTAGTCAAGAAGAAAATCTTTGACTGCAGACTGGGCAATGCAGCGGAAGAACATTGCGTACCGACCATGAATGCAAGCTGAGACTCACAGACTACTCTTAAGTTCTATCCGACCACAAAACGGCCACGAAGACCATGCTTTTAACTCGAGTCGATGTATTTTTTTTTTACTTGAAATAACGCCGAGTTGAGAGCGATGTGAACAGAAAAAAACTTGAGTGTCGTATCGCTGAGGAAGTAGATCGAATTCGAATGGTTGAAGTCTACTATATGTGAACACGTTTGAATAGCTTAGACTGTAGTGTCTGACCCAGTAGCATAAAGGGACGACAAAGGAAGGCGTGGGGTGCCCGGTGGGACCAAGCTTGCCTGTATGCCTGGGCATTGTGCTCCACGGCGGTGTCTTTAGTGGCCTGGTGTTTTTTGCTCGCCCAGGCAGTGAGCTCGTCTAGAATAACAAGCGCGCCAGTTTAGACGCTTCTTTCCGGCCCCCACTTCGAGCTATTCATGGAGAAAGAGTTTCACGGAGTAAGGCATTTAACTGGGCCGACTCTAGGCAAGGATCGATTTGTACAAGCTGATCAAACTGTCATGTGCACATCTGGTCACCTTTCTGCGTTTGTTTCCTCTTCTCTAGTCATCTTTTGGTGTGTGCGTGCCCATTGAGTACAGAAACATAAGCATAGTCAAGAAGCATGTGCATAGTATTCATACGGGCTAATTGTGCAACATACTCACTTATGTCCACAGACAATGCAGTGAAGCATGTTTATGAATATATTAGAGAATTTCTCAGGGTAGCGCTCGCTATTATGGTGTGCAGTGATTCTGTAGGTGTGAAGGTGCTTTCTCTCCCTTGAAGAGAACTGCCGCCATGCGTGGCAGATGCTGGCCTGTGAATGTTGTTTGATTGAGGGGAGATGGCTATTCCCTTGCATAGAACTTCTCAATACTAGGAATGCCCTTCGTCGGCCTTGATCCAGCCCACGCAAGCCCGGAAGATATGCGGAACGCTTGAATTTCCCATGACTGAATTTTACTGCAAATTCAGTGTGAGCAACCTTACCGCGCGGAATAGAGAACATGCTACTGAATGAACATGAGCAGCGGTCTTTGATGGGTTTGTGTCGGAAACTACTATAGCTTATACATCGCATATTGCGCCCGATCTCGTATAAATAAAGCGGTTTTTATGTTCTGCATGTGCGTCAACTGCTCACTGGAAGATGAACACAGTGTAAGCTGAACAACCTGCGAGGGCGTATAATACACCAGCATCTTCTGTTTTTGGGGAAATTGAGGGCATGTGATAATAAACTGGCCTCCTTTATTATGCGTACTGAAAATGTCAAGTTCGGCTCGTTTGGGAGTCATATTTTCTAGACCTTTTCTGCTTGCGAGACGGCTATCGCATGGTATACCAGGAGCCCTTATGGCTCACCACAAGACCATTAGCAGGAAGCAAAACGTTTTTATGGAAAGTATCTTACAGTCATGTGTTAGTTATAGTTGTCACAATTACACAGACATATGTTTATTTGGAATCGTTGGTTTCCCGGACAAATCTCTTGTGAGGCTCACACTCACTGTACGGGTCAAAATATGCACAAGAAGAGCTGTTTCTGTAAATTATGGGGAGCTCTGATTCACTTCTCGCCGCGAGGCCAAACCATTATTTTGCTTTGATCCTGAAATGAAGCTCCTGCAAATTACGGAGAAAACTATAGTGCAATTACCTCCATTTATTCCGCTTAGCAGAGCAGGCAATGGAAACCGTCTGTATGACAGTTCATGCTGTTCGTGTCTGTTGATATTATCCCGAACACTGTTTTCCTATAATGATTATTTGTATCAGTTCCTTGTGTCGCAGTTAGTAGGTGTGAATACGCTTTTGTATTGTAGTATTGTGTTGTGTACGCTGTTGTGTACGAAATACCCCTGTCATGCAATAAGGTATACATAGGTCAAACAAATCGGTGCATAAATATTCGTCTGCGTGAACACCTCAATTCGCTGTTGAATATACGATATTCTCACCTTAGAGATCATTGCAGTGCTTGTGGGAAAGAGGGACAAAGAAAAACAAAAGTTGCTCCCTTTGGTTTCTAAAACAGATTTTGTTTCACCACAGGGACAAAACGACCAGAGAAATAGTATAGGCTTATTACATCAGCAAGAAACAGTCACAGTCTGTCAGCCAGCCTTCCATAGTGTTTGTGGATAAAGAGGTTTCTTTTGTGGATAGTTTTTGGTCATAACTTATACTTGGTAAAACGGGCCGCCGAGGGGAAGGGGGGTGGGGAAGGCTTTTGTGTCTTTGGTCTTCGATTGATAGGGCTTTCCACGTGGCTGATGAAGGAAAAAGATATCTCTCGAATTTGCCTGGCAAAGGGTTCTATTCTTTGTAACATTTTGTGATATCTTTTTGTATAAGCATCCGCTTTCTTAAAAAAAGTCAGCGCTTATATTTTGTGCTTCTCTCCTTTGTGTTTCGTGGCTTCGCGCTGTACCACCCACTGTGCAATTTTACCAACTCGCCCAACTGTCCATCCTACTACTGCTGATAAGAAACTGGCTTCTGGAGTCTGGCACTACATCTAAGCTATGGGGGGTTGGCTGCTGCCATATAAATGTAGATTTATTAGTTGGTTTGAACGTCTAGCGCTGCCAGTAGTACGGGCACAGCAGGGTCGAATTGCCAGCCGCAGGCACAGATAGATAGATAGATGGATTTATTGAAAGGAAAAGGCAGAGAGGTTGGCCCGAATAATTCAAATCTGGCCTTCTACTCTGCACTGGGGAAGGGGAAGGAGAGAAGAAAGAAGGTCATGATGGGCGACGATGTGGGAGAAGGCATATGAAATATATATACAGACACAGCAGCTTGCTTTACAAACGTGAATCAAGTCCGCTGGCGCTCAAATAACGGCAAAGAGCGCGCACTGCCTGGACGCCCTTCCCCTTGTCCTGCCAAGCGCCCAGCAGCAGTTCCTCCGACAGAGGCCTCTTGTCTAAACGCTTCAAGGAAGCAGCTAGCACATTTCTTTCGTTCGCATACTCTGGGCACACCAATAATACATGGTCCACAGTCTCTGGGATGACACAAGTTGAACATTCCGGTGAGTCCATCTGTCCAATTAAATATAAGTACTTGCGCGTGAAAGCCACGTTTAAACGAAGTCGATGTATCAAGCATGTCTGATGACGCGGAATATCACGCGGAACATTAAATTCTCATGTTCGATCGAGCCTTCTTAGACGGATGTGTCGGGCGTCTGGTTGAGCCCAGTAAGCTGCTGTAGCAATATTCATATAACTCTTTAGAAGATACGTCGTATCCGCTCTTGAAAAAGGCACAGCTGTTTGGAAGCCATTGATGAGTGCGCTTTTCGCTTCAACATCGGCCTGCTCATTCCCATGGAGGCCGCAGTGGGCAGGAATTCATTGAAACATTATCATGTGGCCTTGCAGCTGGGTAGATGTGATTAGCTCAATAATGTTTAGGGCCAGGGACTGATAGGCAGTGTGGCGTAAGAAGTTTTCCAAAATTTGTAATGCAGTCTTCGAGTCCGTGAATATACGCCATTTTTGAGGTGGTTCCCCACATATATAGCGAATAGATTCCCGAATGGCTACAAGTTCGGCAGCGGTTGATGTAGAGGTATGTCCCAAAAGGAAATGCAGAGTCGTTTTCTGAGCTGGTATGACCACAGCTGCAGCGGATGCCTGTGCTGACACAGATCCATCGGTGTATACGTGAATATGACTGGGATATTCTGACCAGATGTGTGCCAGAGTAAGTTGTTTGAGTCCACTAATTGGTACCATTGATTTCTTTAGTATTCCGGGAACACGAAGGTGCACCAAAGGTTTATCCATCGTCGATGGTGGTTGGGTGGGACGATATGGGAGGGCATATCCTGTCGGTACTTGCGACTGATGGCAGCGGAGTGCACTTGTAAAACTGCAGTCCGGCCTCTCATCCAGAATCTTGCTGAGTGGGTGAAAACGGTGTCTTGTAAGTGCTCGTAAATATACACGAAGTGGTTCGTGTGACAAGTATATGGACATTGGGCGAGCGTGTGCCTCTTCAATTGTGCCTTTGTTAGAGGTGCATCTGGGCAGTCCAAGGCATATTTTCAGTGCCTGCGCTTGCACGCTCTCTAAAGTCCGCAAGCAGGAAATGCTCATACTAGAGAGTACTGGGAGACTGTACCGGATGTAGCCAACAAACAGAGCCTCGTAAAGCCGTATTAAGGAGCGCTCAGTTGGACCCCATTTATTGCCCGCTATGTAACGAAGTACATGGCAAAAATTAATTAGCCTCTTCTTCACCACAGCAATATGTTTCGACCAAGATAGTCGGTGGTCAATAATTACTCCCAAGAATATGTGCCTGGAGACGTACGGTATTACGACGCCATGAAGGGTAATCGGGTAGCGGCTGACACATTTTCCCGTAAACGCGATCACTGCACACTTTTCTGCCGCTAAAAATAAACCTTGACGCCGTAAGTACATCGATATTGATGACACATCTCGTTGCAGTCTCGCACGTAGTTGTGGGCGCGTCGAACCAGAGGCCCAGATGCAGATGTCGTCAGCATATGCACTTATGTGGATGTTAGTTGGCAGTTCACTCTCCAGGCCAGTTAGCGCAACGTTAAATAAAGTTGGGCTGAGAACTCCTCTTTGTCTTCGTTTAATTTCCCCCACGTGAAGAAGTCGCCATCCTGTCGACTCAGGGAGACGAGATGACCAGAGGGTTGTAATATGGCTTGAGGCGGCTAACGTGGACAGCCCCACGGGCGCGACGGCGGTGGTCGGAAGAAGGGGTGACTGGCTCGATAACGTAGTTCACAGGGGATGTGCATTCCAAGACGCGATAAGGTCCGTGGTATTTGGTGTCTAGTTTGTTGGTGGCTGGAACGCACAGCCAAATGAAGCTGTCGGCCAGGAACGTGGGAGCAGGGGTATCGGTATCATGCTGATCTTTGCGATAGCCTTGAGTGTTGGAGGTAAACGTGCGAGCTAGCTCACGGCATTCCTCGGCCTTCTGTACAATATGTGACAAAGCACTGTACTCAGAGGCATCTAGATGGTATGACAAAATTGTGTCCAGAGTACAAGATGGTCCACGGCCGTATACGAGAAAGAAGGGTGAAAAACCAGTTGTTGCTTGGGTGGCAGTGTTGTACGCGAACATTACGAATGGCAGTACCTGGTCCCAGTTGGAGCTTCCAGATTCAGGTGTAACATACATTGCGAGCATGTCCCTAGGCTTACGGTTGAAGCGCTCCGTGAGGCTGTTTGTTTGCGGGTGGTACGCAGTTTTAGCCCGATGCATCGATTTACAAGACGACAGGAGCTCTTGGACTTCTTCGGAAAGAAAGACACGACCTCTATAACTCAGTAGCTCGCGAGGGGCGCCGTGTCGAAGAATGAAGTGGTGCAGAAGAAAATGGGCTACCCCTCGGGCTGTCGCCGCGGGAAGTGCAGCAGTATCGGCGTAACGCGTCAGGTGGTCGACGGCGACGATGACCCATCGGTTACCAGCGGCACTGTATGGTAGCGGACTATGAAGGTCGGTTCCCACGCGATCAAACGGGCGAGCTGGACACGGTAAAGACGGGAGAGGGCCAGCGGGGTGGCGAGAAATCTTGCGTTGTTGACAGGCGGTACAAGACCGAATGTAGCGACGTACGAAATTTTACATTCCCCGCCAGTAGTACCTCTGACGAATTCGATCATAGGTTTTGAGGACGCCGGCATGAGCGCTTTGCGGTTCAGTGTGATGGTTGGCACAAACCGCGGAGCGGAGGTGGCGCGGAATGACAAGGAGCCACGTTCTGCCGTCTGAGTTGTAGTTCCTTCGGTAGAAAAGGCCGTCCCGAATAGCGAATTGGGAGGCCTGTCGGCGGAGTGCCCGAGGATGCGTAGCCGCGGAAGTAGTGCCAAGGATATTTAGCAGGTTAGAAAGCCAAGGACCTTGTCGTTGCTCGAAAGGCATATCCTCAGTGGTGAGTGCTGACAAGGATGCTTGAGGAGGGGACGATGAGTTAGGCGAGCGCACCGAGAAAGAGCGTCGGCGTCAGAGTGCTTGCGGCCAGAGCGGTACACTTCACCGATGTCGTATTCCTGAAGCCTGAGAGCCCAGCGCCCGAGACTGCCAGACGGATCCTTGAGAGACGCGAGCAAGCAGAGAGCGTGATGATCTGTAACTACCTCGAAGAAGTGGCCGTGTAAGTAAGGGCGGAACTTTGTTACAGCCCACACGATTGCTAAGCACTCCTTTTCGGTAACGGAGTAGTTGGACTCGGCTTTGGTAAGAGCACGGCTTGCGTAGGCGACAACGTTTTCGGAGAAACCAGGCTTGCGCTGGGCGAGGACGGCGCCGAGGCCGACACCACTGGCATCGGTGTGAAGTTCTGTAGGTGCAGTAGGGTCGTAATGGCGAAGGGTTGGCGGTGACGTCAGAACATTGCGCAGTGTCGCGAATGCATCATCGCAGGCTGGCAACCAAGAGGAGAGGTTATGGGTGCCTTTCAAGAGCTGTGTAAGGGGGGCTATGATGGTTGCGAAATTCCGAACAAAACGACGAAAGTACGAGCAGAGGCCCACGAAGCTTCGCAGTTGTTTCAAAGTGGTCGGCTTCGGAAAGTCAGCGACGGCACGCAGCCTCTCAGGATCAGGCAGAACTCCATCTTTACACACAACATGTCCGCGTATTGTGAGCTGGCGGGCACCGAAGCGGCACTTTTTGAGGTTCAGTTGAAGACCGGTGCAGGTTAGGCAGGGCGAAGTCGAGTCAGGTGGGTCGGAAAGTCGGTTGAAAAGACGACGATATCATCAAGGTAGCATAAACAGATGTTCCATTTCAGGCCGCGTAGTAGTGTCCATCATTCGTTCAAATGTGGCTTGGGCGTTAGAGAGTCCGAATGGCATAACATTTTATTGTATTTATTTTATTGGTACCCTCATGGTAAAACATTAGAGAGGGGAGTGGGGATTACAACAAAACATTTGACACATATAAAACATACAGCATGTAATGAAGTAGTGAGAAAAACAAACAAACAATTAAGCAGATCATGGTCATACATAAACATCAGTACATTATAGCATATACGTAAAGCACTTTTGTGCTAGGCATCATTGCGCAACATTGGACACTGATAACTGGAACAACGGTAACCGCTCAATTGTTTCCACTGACGAAGGAAGGTGATTCCAGTCCACAGATGTGCGAGGCATAAACGAGTCAGAAAATGCTTTGGTGTTACATGAAATTAGGCCGACTTTGTGTGCATGATCAAGGCGTGAAGATATGTATGTGGGTGTTACGAGCAATTCATCATGTAGTATTTCGTGATAAAATATTTTGTGAAAGAGGTACAGTCGCGCAAGTCTGCGGCGCGTTGCTAGAAGTGGTAAGCCTAGGTTTGATTTCATGGCGGTCACGCTGGCGGTGCGATGCAAGTTCGATAAAATGAAACGTGCTGATTTGTTTTGAACTGATTCTATCTCATTTGTAAGAACTTCAACGCCTGGGTCCCATATAGCCGATGCATATTCTACTTGCGAACGAATTATGGTTTTGTAAAGCACTAACTTCGTGTTAGTAGGGGCTGAATGGAAGTTACGCTTGAGATACCCGAGCATGCGATTAGCTTTGTTGACGATGTATTCTATGTGCGTTTTCCAAGAAAGGGTGGAAGTGATGTGAATGCCGAGGTACTTGTATGACAGGACAGATTATAATTGGCTACCGCCTAGATGGTAAGGAGATAAGTTAGTGGGTGAACGGGACACGCGCATGAATTTAAATTTTTTTACGTTTATGTCATATGCCATTTACTGCACCATAGGTCAATATTGTCAATGTCAGCCTGTAAAGCGCGTGTGTCAGTATCAGATGTTGTTTCACGGAAAAGAACGCAATCATCAGCAAATAGATGGATGGATGAGGAAACACAGTCGGGAAGGTCATTTTTATAGATTAGAAAAAGTAAAGGCCCAAGTACAGTACCTTGAGGAACACCGGAGATAACTGGATGCAGGGGAGAGTTAACATCGTTTGCGGAGACGAACTGTTGGCGAGAAGTTAGAAAGCACTCGAGCCATTTTAGAACATTAGTATCGAGTCTTATGATGTGTAATTTTAGAAGTAGTAGCTGGTGACATACTTTATCAAATGCTTTAGCACAATCTAAAAATATACAATCGGCAATGGAGCGGTGGTCGAGGATGACATGTAACTTGTGGGCGAACGAAAGAAGCTGCGTTTCGCGTGAGTAGGTCTTGCGAAAGCCATGTTGAGCCTGGTGAAAAAATTATTTAGATTCCAGAAATGTGATAATTTGAGAGAGGACAATGTGTTCTAATATTTTACTAAGTACACTGGTGATCGATATAGGCCTCTAGTTATGAGGAGAATGCTTGAATCCAGATTTGTGCACTGGGACCACCTTCCCTATCTTCCAGTCTGACGGTAATTCGCAACTTTCCAATGATTGCTGGAATATTTTAGCTAAAATAATTGATGAATGCATTTTGGTGCTTTTCAAAAACTTTTTGTTAATGTCATCGATGCCGGCCGCTGAAAATACTTTCAGGTTGTCAATAATTTTAGCAACACCGTCAGAGTGGACCACCACGGGATACATTGGCAAATATTTGTAACCGCGAAAGATGGGAAGCTCAACGACAGAAGTAGAAAAGTAATTTGAAAACACATCATTTAGGACACTCGGGCATTTATTATCAGGTACTAGTTCATCATCAAAGTCTGTTAATGTAATACGCGCAGTTTCCTTGGGGTTAGTAATCTTCCAAAATTTTTTGGGATTCTGCAGTAATGTAGTAGGTAGTGTGTTCTCTGCAAAATATTTTTTAGCTCTCCTTACAAGGGAAATATATTCATCGTTTGCTTTATGATACAATTCCCAGCGGGTCTGATTATGAGATGATTTAGCCATATGATAAAAGCGTTTTTTTCTGTTTGAAAGTCGCCTTATGTGCGAGTTATACCATTTCGCATCGGCGTTATATGATATGGTTTGAGTCGGAATAAAGCGATTAGTAAGCTCTTTAACCTTGGATTTGAATAAATCCCAGTTTGCCTCAACAGAGCGCTCTTGAAAAGTATCTAAGAATGATGTTAAGAAAGAATGCAAGTGCATATTAATTTGGTCGAAATCAGCCCGCTTATAGTTTTGTCGTCTTGTGTTTTTTTTTTTTTTTTTTTTGCACTGGGATAGTGATGCTAAAGTTTAATACAACGTGATCACTTAAGTTTGGCAAGTAGGTGAGCTGAGAGCACAGTTCAGGACATGTGCACAAAATAAGGTCTAATATGTTAGGTGTTGTTTGTGTGATCCGGGTGGGTTTAGTAACAATCTGGGTAAAGCTGAATGATGAACACAAATCAAGAAATTCTCGACACGTTCGAGAGGAAAAATGTGCAGTTGAGGTCCTAATCGATGCCAGGGTAATTGAAATCACCCAGTAAGAACACGAGGGCAGAGGGATATCGTGATATAATGGTGTTAATATTGTCGTGAAGTTCATTGATAAATGCCGATAACGCATTGGGGGAACGGTAGCAAACGCCTATTATAATCTGACGGTGAGCCAGGTTCACAGACACACAAACGACTTCTATGTTTGTCGTAATATTGAGCGCGAACGATTCAAAATGTTTTTTGATAGCTATGAGAACACCTCCGCGCTGCCTTTCCTCTCTATCAAATCTGTAAAAATGAAATTAGTTAGCTGAGTCGAGGATTTCGCTGTCTCTGATGTTCCCACGCAGCCATGTTTCAGTCAACACAACAATATCAGCGGAGCATGAATCGATAAGAGAGGAAAGTTCTGTGCGCTTTTTGACAATGCTTCTAATGTTAGTGAATACGACCGACGCATGCGTCGATTGTTGCGTGTGGCCACATCCCCTCTGGATTCCCTAATTAGATGATACTTCGGTTGTTAGTGCAGGGCCTGGTAGGGACGACTTCTTAAATGTTGTCAGCAACAGGATTATACATGTAGCATTTGTTGGAAATGAAAAGCTTGTTGTACCTGAGTCGGTAACGCGGGGATGCTGGCTGTAGTTTAGCGAAGCCGGTTAGTTTTTTCCGAGCAAGACAAGTGGCTGGTGAAAAGTCTTCTGTCGCACTAATATTCTTTTCTTTTAGTTTTGAGGCGGACTGAAAAATGTTTTATTTAGTTTTATAACTAGCGAATTTAACTATGACAGGACGACAGCGCGAGAGTGAATACTGACCTAATCTATGAGCTCGGTCGATATCAGTCGATGACAATTGGGGATCAACACAGGTTGCCAGCAACTGTGAAACTTTGTCTTCAGTTTCCGCCCACGTTTCTATGCCGTCTGGTATTCCATGCAAGATTATGTTATCGCGCCGGCTCCTGTCTTCAAGCTCATCGATACGAGCCTGCAACAACTGGTTTTGTTTGCGAAGTTCGTCGATAGAACGGATCGAGTCCTGTTTATGGCTTTCAAGCGTTCGCAACCTGGTTTCCACAGCTTCTAGCCTGCTGCCTATATTTGCAAGTGAGGCTTCAATGTTGTGTTGCCCAAGCCGCATTTCATCCATGCCCTTCTTTATTACCTCGTTACTAGCCTGAACTGTGGTAGTCTGAAATTGCAGATCGCGAAGTAGGCGTAGAATTTCGAGGTTGTGATCCGTTTGCGTTAATGGTGTTTCAGTGGCGGATCTGTCGACTGTCTCGTCTTGCTCAGTCGAACGTGTGGGGTAAGACTGTTTATTTTGAGCGGTATGAGAGCGGGTTTCGGGACCGGGAGGACAAGGATTTTTCTCCACATCTCCCGTCCGCAACAAAAGTACACCATTGTGAGAACACTCTTTTACAATGCATACTAAAACCCGTGGGCACGGGAACAGCAGTAAAAAACGATTACCGCTCCTTTTTGCGTACAAGGAAATGCAATTACACAACTGAAGCACGAAGAAAGGTGGTTTGTCAGCCGATGCGTACGCCATGCTGCACCCGTGCCCACTGGAGCAGCTCCGATGCTGCTGGACATTTATAGCTGGCGCTACTGTTGATGTCGATGACCATGGTGATGGCATGAAGACGGGGTGCATTTCAGCGATTGGCGGCTCCCCGACTGCTTCCGCCCCTTGTGTAGCGTTTGCAAGCTGCCAAAGTTGACAGGCCTCGGTACGAAGGTCCCCAATGACGGTACCGCCCTGGACAACACCGTACGACAGGAACGAAAACAGGACCTGAAGCACGAAGAAAGGTGGTTTGTCAGCCGATGCGTACGCCATGCTGCACCCGTGCCCAATGGAGCGGCTCCGATGCTGCCGGACATTTATAGCTGGCGCTACTGTTGATGTCGATGACCATGGTGATAGCATGAAGACGGGAGGCATTTCAGCGATTGGCGGCTCTCCGACGGCTTCCGCCCCTTGTGTAGCGTTTGCACGCTGCCAAAGTTGACAGGTCTCGGTACGAAGGTCCCCAATGACGGTGCCGCGCTGGACAATACCGTACGACAGGAACGAAAACAGGACCTGAAGCACGAAGAAAGGTGGTTTGTCAGCCGATGCGTACGACATGCTGCACCCGTGCCCCCTATAAATTCGTATAGTCCGTCTGCAGTAATAATGGCGGTCTTAGCACGATCCGCCTCTGCCATGGGCACCTGCCAATACCCAGAGCGTAAATCGAGTGAGAAAAAGAATTTTGCGCCTTGCAAGCAGTCTAGGGCATCGTCGATTCGTGGGAGGGGGTACACATCACGACGAGTGATTTTGTTGATGCAGCGATAATCAATACAAAATCGTATGGAGCCATCCTTCTTTTTAACTAGGACCACAGGAGACGACCATGGGCTACAGGATTCTGCGTTGGAGCATATCCGCGTTGGAGCATGTCATCGACTGGTTGGGCAATAACACGGCGCTCAGTCGGGGACACACGATACGGCCGCTGATGGAGAGTTGGATGAGCGCCAGTGTCGATGAGGTGGGAAATGGTTGTCGTGCGGCCTAAGATTGCGGGATGTCGAAGGAGGAGCGGAATTGGTGTAGAAGGTCAAGAAGTTGATCCCGGTGGCGCGGCTCTAGAGCGCTGTCCACAGAATGGCCAAAAAGGTCCCGCTGTAGCGGATCGGAAGCCACACGAGTTCGGGTCGAGGCGTCAACTTGGCAAACAGGGAATGACACATCATCAAAGGCGAACAGAAGGTCCACGGGCTCGATGCGGCCGAGGCACTCCCCTTCGATCAACATAGCGGGAGACGCAAGAGGATTGGCTACCGGAAGTGGGCTAGCGCCGTTGTTCATGTCAAGGACGGCAAACGGCAGCGGTAAGTGGCGGCGGCGGCAGACAACGTTAGAGGGAAAAAAGAGGACTGTCGCGGCGGTGGTAAAAGAGGCAGTGAGGGGAACCAGAACAGCGTTAACCGGTGGGATGGCTGTGTCATGAGCTACGAGGAGTTTGGTCGCAAAACGAGGACACGGCTAGTATAGCAGGGCATCAGACGGTGCATCACTCGATTCAATTAGCTTTACTTGAGGACTAGCGCAGTCAATGATAGCATGATGCTGGGACAGGAAATCCCAGCCGAGAATGACGTCATGAGAACATGTGGTGAGAACGACGCATTCGATGATGTACAAGGCTGCAGCAATGACGACGCGAGCAGTGCAGATAGCTGTCGGCTACCTGCTTTGGCTTCGTACCGCATCCGCACTCGGTACGAAGCGATAGTCCCTCGAGAGGCGTAGTCACCTTTCGGATGGAGCGGCAGAGTTTTTGGCTGATAACTGATACAGCGGCACCGGTGTCGACGAGCGCAAGAGTATGAACACCTTCAACGATGACAGGAATAACATTCGCGGGATTGAGACGAGGACTTTGAAATTCTGTCGAATACGCAGTTCGTGCCTCGCGAACTGCGGCGGTTAGTTTTCCAGCTGGGTAGCGGGTCGTCTTCGCATTGGCGAAATGGAGCGGCGACGTGGTGATTTCGAACGACGAGGGAGGAAGTCCGGAGGATCAAGTGGTGCTGTTGGAGGACCCGATGGGACTGGGAACTGGGGGGCCATATAAGGTGGCGCAGGCCGTGCAGCAAAGGCCATATTTATTCGGCGCCGGCAGTAGCGTGTAGTGTGCCCAGGGATGCCGCAGCGGTAGCAAATGGACCTGTTGACAGAAGTGCGCCATGGAGATCGTGTCGGAAGCAAGGGGGGAGCAAAAGCTGTTGGTGCCGACCGCATGGGAGGCGAAGCATAGGCATATGCTGGCTCAGGAGGTGGACGTGAAGTGACTTCGGCATACGTGCGACGCAATACTTGAGGAGGAGCCGGCGCGAATGCTGGAGCGTAGCTCAGTGGCTCAACGCCGGACGATGAAATTGTGGGCGTGAGGAACGGCATTGAGGGTGCGACCGGAGCTGATTGAGGAACAGGATTAGGGACGACTTCAGACACATGCTGCTGGATTGCACGGCGAAGCTCCAGAACAAGGCCAGTTGGTGACGACTACTTAACATATGGCTGCAGGGACAGTTGTCGCGCGACCTCCTGGCGTACAAAAGCCTTGATGTATTCAGAGAGGCTAGATGGCTCCCTCTCCGAGGCTAGTCCAGCGAGTGATGCATAAGGCTGGCGAATCAAAACACGCTCCTTCCGGAGATCGTTGTAGCTTTGACAGAGGTCGTAGATTTCCTTGACCGTAGTGGGGCCTTTCGCGATGAGCATGTTGAAAGCGCCGTCATCAATTCCTGTGAGGACATGACGTATGTTAACGGCCTCGGTCATGGTCAGGTCAACGCGACGACACATATCAGCAATGTCGTCAATGTAACTGGTGAACGTTTCACCGGGCAGCTGCAGTCGCGACCGAAGACGCTGTTCCGCGCGTAGTTTTCGGATGGTGGGGCGGCCAAAGACATCAGAAAATTTGGTCTTGAAATTCGTCCAAGTGGTAAAGTCCGACTCGTGGTTTCGAAACCACAGATTAGCGACGTCTCTCAAGTAAAAGATGACATTATTGAGCTTACGATTGTCGTCCCAGTTATTGTGATGGCTGACCCGCTCGTAAGTTGTCAGCCAATCGTCGACGTCGTCATCGCTGCTTCCACTGAAGGTAGCGGGATCCCGTTGACGAAGCGCACTTGTGCAGGTGACGGGCGGAGGTAGGTGCAATAAAGTCGGCTCCGTCATTCGGGTAGTCAACGTTCTGCTGCGAAGTTCCAGGGCGAGATGAGTACAGGGAACCTCAGATTGACCTTCACCAAGTGAAATGTGGATTTAATAGTTGGTTTGAACGTCTAGCGCTGCCAGTAATTCGGGCACGGCAGGGTGGTGGTGGTGGTGAACTCTTTTATTGCTCACAAAAACAGGGGACCAGTCAAGTGACCGGTTGCGCTGACTTAGAGGAGGTCGGCGGGGATCCTTTGGGATGCCGCGGCCTCCACCGCGCGCTGGATAAGCCAGCGTTGGTCTGCTGGTTCGGAAGTACACTGGAGAGACTCCCACGTCTCTGGGGTGTTTGAGTTGTCTGTGTTGTAATGTGTACAAGTCCACACCATGTGTATGAGTGTGGCCGGAGTTGAGCAGTGTTTACACATGGGGGCTATCTGATCCGGAAAGATCCTGCTGAATAAGAGGGGGAGTGGGAAGCTGCCAGTTTGTAGTTTGCGCCATTGGACGGCCTCGCGTCTTGTTAGAGCGCGTTGAGCGGGAGGATATGTGCACTTTTGGAGTTGGTAGCGCTGGACTATGTCCGTGTAAGTGGTGAGTAGAGAAGCGCGTGAGATATTAGTGTCAGCGGAAGCACGGTGGCTGATCATACTCTCGGCTCGGCAGCTGGCGTTTCCGCTGAGAGACTCGTCGGCTGGAGCCCAAAGAAGTAAGCGAGATTTGGAAGAGGGTGCTGTAGAACGTAGAATGTGTAATGCCTGGCAAGAGATACGGCCAGCATCGTAATTGCGAATAGCCTGCAGCGCTAGCCGACCCTAATACCAAAGTCGTCATCAGGGCACAGCAGGGTCGAATTGCCAGCCGCAGGGCACAGCTTCAGCACGAGAGATGGGCGCCGGAGACAAGCGATGGTGATGGCGATGCCGCGGCGTTTTCCGTTCTTTGTCTTCTTTACACATATGTTAACTCGATACTCCCTTAGACCCTTGGTGACTTAAGCATCGAGTTGCTGATTTCATTCTCAGTAAACTTCTACAGACTTGAACAGCAGGAAGGCGAAGAGGGCGAAGGTACATGCGCACACTGCAAAAATGCTGTCCCATATGCAAGTGTAGATTGAGAATACAAAGCATACATCGAGAGTACAGTGCAGATCGTGTTCAGTGTAGACGCATGTGCCTTCACGATGAAACGTGTGAAAAATCTGCTCGAACACTTCGAGCAATTACTCGCCTTAGTGTTAATTAATATTCAGAATATGAACAAATCCGTAAAGCTCTTGTAGCCCACACAGATTCGGTTTCTTTCAGCTTTTGTGCAATTTATTATGCGTCGTTATCATTTAATTCTTGAGTCACTTTTCAGGGTTTGTGACTGATCTTTTATTCATTAGCATTTCATACAGGAGAATTGAAATTGTTGTCGGCTACTTATATTTTGTAACGTTTAGGACTGCCAAGAAACAGGCGCAAGACAAGCCAAATCGAACGGTGACACAGCTATGCATACCGCAGTAATTACCTCGGTTCCAGTGGCCAACTCTTCGCTGGCGTCAATTCGACAGGCTGTCCACTATTGACTCTGAGCGCGCACGATGCATGCCAGGCTTAGGGTGACCATATGATTCCTACTAGCTTTCCTGCAACGTTACGTGACCTTCGCAGTACTGAACGCCGATTAAAGACTACAGTATTAACAGCTCAGTTTTGTCGATACACTAGACTTTAACATACTTTTTAAGAATCAACGCACCAGGAAAACACGTAGACAGTAAGCAAGAGTAAGGTATGTATATTGGTTCGTATAGCGTCTGTTTTGCGCTATGTGGGATTCGGAGAGTGTGATAATTTGTTATCTACACGTCTAGAGGGTCGCAATGCTATAGGGGTCGTAAGATATGTAGATAACTTTCTTATCTTAATCGAAAGGACAGAGTGACCATGCGGCGAAACTATCGATTGTGTTCTAAAAAGTTTTGGAGCATTCTTGACCCCTTTGATTGTGACCCATTATGTGCCTCTCGGTAACAGCATACGGGTTTGGACGTAAGCCTCCGTTTTTCCGACAAACACACGTACTGGGCTTATTAACCTAGGGCGAAAACCAGTTTTTCCGTTCGATTTGGAACACTCTAAATGTAAAGCAAAGAGGCGTTGCCTGGCTTTATTTTCGTAATGCATTAAGCAAGTCCTGCTCTCGCACAGTTGAGGAAAGCCTCATAAAGCAGTCAGCCCGTCTAGGTGCCGCCGGCTACTCTATTTGTTAGTTTCAGTGGCCGCAGGCATTATGAAGGACGAAAACGTGCAACATCCAGTATTGGGTGCCTATGTGGAAAGGAGAGGCAGAGACACTGAAAAGCAAAATGTTGTGGTGATACCCTATTTACATAAGGATTGCCAGAAGGCTAACGTAAAACTGTTTTTTCAGCCCTGGTAAAACTCATTAAGTTGTGTAAAGTGACTAATCCAAAGAAAGGGCCCAGTACCGAATACAAAATAAAACATCAGAACCCCTTTTTAGCTTGCCAACGGGCCGTCGTGTACGAGATAAAGCTGCCCTATGGAAAACAAGCAGATGGCTAAAACAAAGGCTTTACAACCACAATTATAATGTGTGTTACACCACATCTGGTGTTCTGGCGAAGCAATGCCACGAATGCAAACGCAAACCTGCCTGTAAACCAGACTTTTCCGATTGCAGAATCCTGGCCAAATGCCAATGAAGACAATAGCTAATGAAGCGAAGACAATAGCTAATGCGGGGATAACATGTGTCAGCACACCATCCAATCGCTATCTGAAAAGGAGTCGCAATTCTTTGATGTGCGACGGTAAGCGTGACTAACGATGCCTGGGGTTTTGCACATTATCTGACCTTATTTGTGTTATGTTGAATTGTTTATTTGTTCCAGCACCCTCCTGAATAAAATTGCAAGTTCATCGCTTCTCTCTTCTTCCTGTCTGTGTGTTCTCCTGGTGCGCTGCTTTTTATTGAATGGAAAACCAACTAGCCCAATTATCCGCTTTATTTTAACATACGTAGTGATAAGTGCAATACCTTTAAAACCACGCCCAGCCCAGCGCCCAGCGTCTGGCGATGCAGTATACTTGAACTTGAAGAAGTTGAACTTCTTCTGAACAGGGAAGCTGGTCGACGAATAGTTGCTTAATGCCATCTTCATTTTATAATGGCTATTTTAGGCTCATGCATGGCCCCGCACAACATTACCTCTATGCAGTCGATGATTTTAGAAATTATAGCATTACACTCTCAAGATCCCCTTTGTCACGTTGCCGGGTCTTCATTCAACTCTAACTATCATCATAATAACGAACAAAACTGTTCCAGTTTTGATTCATAGCGGCAGCGAAAGCAGGAAGCTGCCGTCATGAATCAAGAGTGTAACCAACGTACCTAAAAACTTGTTTTGCTCGCAATTGTCCCACCTCTTTCAAGATTCAGCATACAATGTGCACATAAGTACCATGCATGTTCGATACTACCGAACTATCAAGCAAACCATTCAGTACCTTTCATCTTTCGCTAATAGGCCTACAGGATGTTGGGCGTGTATTATACATACACTGGGCTGCAGTTTGACGACATTCATTTCGGAGTGAAAAAATGGTTGGAACTATTAAACTTCTCAACTTTTCAGCTAGTTTATTTCCACTTAATGCTTTTCAAGATAGTGTAATTCAAAGATAAATTTTAGTTCGCATGTAGGTAACTTAGATACTGATATGTACCCTGTTTTAGGCAGTATACCAAGAGTTGGCACAAATCTGCAAACCATTTCCTACAAAGTCATACATTTAGATGACTCAAAAATGTTAACATCGCACTTTTAAAGGGCAATCTGAGTGAAATGTTAGATTTTTACGCATCTGACACACAGTGAGAGAGCGATGCGCTTCATAAAGGAAAGAAGTGTTGGAGTGTTGGTAACGGATGCATCTTATTACAATACGCTGCGTCCGCCTCAATATGTATAGGATACTCTTATCAAAGCTTTCGTTTTATTCTAACATCAAAATATTTTCGCTTAATATCAAACCTAGGCGTTGAGTCAACCAGGTACTAATCGGCCGTTTTTCATGCGTTGCAGTTTCACCAGGCCGGACTGCGTCCGGCAATGGTGATAATTGCCAGCAAGACGTACAGGCTTCCACCGGAGGTCGAATGGCTACAGAAAAGTGTGGACGACGAGAAACAGGCCGACTACGAGGAAAATTTCAAAATAGTTGGCAGCTGCGGCCGTGCCAGCACAGATTTCGAGATTGGCGGTTTCAGTTCCCTTTTTTTTTCAAGAACAAGGGGACGATTTAACCGACAGTGTCATGTCGCATCGTCAGAGTGTGGATCTGTACTGAGAGCGGCTGTGGTCCGTACAAGATAGCGCTCTGTTCTTTTCGTTGTGAGCGCCAAATACAGTTCGCTCATGAGATTTAAATAAAACAAATTGTTTCGCCGTATAGAGCGTGGTTTTTTGCTTTCCAAGGCAGCATCAGGCGCTCTTGATGAAGCAGTGCACCCTAACAGAAGTTGAGACCCTTATTCAGGCACCAAGGCATTGTCGGTCGCACGTCGGATGCCACTAAAAACGTTGATACGCGGCACCAATTGGGCGTATGGACCCAAGCAAACAACCTCGGTGATCGTGCATTGGAAGTCTCAGCATTAATAATCCCTGTAAACTTTGCTGCTGGAACTTTCCCCTGCCATCTTCTGCATGGATTTCAGCTAATAATATCTTTTGGCTACAAGGCGATGCGTCTGTGAGGCACTGTTACTTTCCAGTCTAACAGCATGCTGACTGGCAACGAAGCGAAAGTACACCCAGCATCCAAAGGAATGACTACGAATGAATATAAACTGAACAATACGCAAGAAATGTCACCATTCTGTTTTAAAGTACCACTCTACTGGATCAGCCACTAGAAGTTGCCTCGAAGTGTCGACACGAGTATGACGCGTGTCGCATCAACATCTACTACTAAACGCAAGGACTCTAAGGTTTTCGTTATCTTTGCAGAAAGAACTTCCTTGCGCACCTGAACGCGTTTGAGCCCTCTATTCAGTTCACTTTGGAAAGGGAAAAGGACAATCAGTTACCATTCCTTGACATCCTAACTTCAAGACAAGGGGGAGACCTAAACTTCAGTGTGTACAGGAAGCCCACTCACACTGGCCGCTACTTAAATTCGAATTCAAACCACCCTGCTGCGCACAAGGCCTCCGTCGTCTGAGGAGGGCGGAGTACATTTGCTCCTCCGAGGCGGAGAGAAAAGCGGAAGAGGCCAGCGTTTTCGCCGATCGGAAGAAGAATGGCTGCACACGCGCCTTTGTTCAACGCGCTTCCCGCCACCGAGCTAGCAGGACAAGAGGGTCGGTCAGCACGGAAACGATGAAGCGCCCTCACATTGCGCTCCCATACGTGGCGGGTACCAGTGAGGCGTTTGCACGCATCTTACGCAAACACGTCTGTGTGTCGCACCTACCTCAACTGTCGGCCGTTTTCTACTGCTACCAAAAGACCGTATCCCCAGAGAAAAACAACCAGGCTGTATTTATAAAATTCCGTGCTCCGAGTGCTCGGCCTCGTATATCAGCGAAACGAAAAATCTCCGTCGGCGGATTTTACAGCACAAAAATGACGTCCGGCTATGAACTCGGAAAGCAACCCCCTCACCGAGCCATGCTGAATGCGCCGACCACAAAATCACCTTTGAGGAGGTGAGCGTATTTGATGTGCAGACCTACCCTTTCAAAAGCCGTCACGTCGAGTCGTGGTTCATCCGGCTGACAGCTCCAGCAGTGACTAGGAATCCGGGGATGCCACCCTCCGCGTACACAATTGGACTTCGCCACGTGTGGAGAAAGGGGAAGCGTAGGCCGCTGACAGCTACTGCGGGCCTCAAACTTTAGTCGCCCCTAAGGAAGCGACAGAGTTGGTCCCAAAACGTCAGGTTCTAATAAATAATGTGCTTGGTAATAAGTGTTTCTCTTTTGTTTCATGGGGTGTTTATTTTTTGTTCAAGTGTGTTGAAAAGTCGCATACAACAGGTAGGTTGTACCACGGTGGCAGGGGGTCATTTCTTGATGTAAGCTTAGGAAGAGAGTCCCGTGCTGCTAATTCTCTGCATTTATCTTCGAAACGTAATACCAAGGGCCTGAAATAATGTGGTTTTGTTGTAGAATAAAGTGTTAGATGGGCATTTGGTGACTATTAAGTAGCAGAGATGTTTCGGAAGGGAACGGATTTTTAAGACATATGTGCTCATCACAGCAGTTTTGCGATCGTTTAAAGGCAGCTCATTTGTTGCTACATGGAGACTGGGTACAGGGGGTTGTTCTGTTCTCCAGATTATAAGCGCAGACCACGATTGTGAACAGAATCGAGTCGTTTTAAGTATAATGAACTTACTGAGCCATACACTATGCACACTTAGTCTAATTTAAAATGCACTAGGGAGCGAAAGATTTGCAGAAGGCACTCTCGGTCAGAACCCCAGCTTTTTTTTTTTATAGAAGTTTTAGGTCATTGAGCACTTGGGCAGCTTTCTTTAGGTTGTTTATACGTGGTAAAAGTGTAAGTTTTTTTCAAATAAAAAATGATGCCTAAAACTTGTGATCTTGTTTAACAGGGAATGTAGTTTTGGTAAAAGGTTGAATTTAGGTTCAATTGGTAAGCCTCGGTTTAGTGAGAACAGGACGGCTAATGTTTTTTAGCCGGGAGAGCTTCAAAAACCTTCTTTTTTTCAGCCTAAGCGGACACTTGTTTATGGTTATCTGTATCTGTCGTTCACAGGCTGATACGCTGGAGGAAGTGCATGCTATTTGAAGGTCGTCTGCATAAACGGAATACATTATAGATTTGGGATCACTTTCGCTAGAGAATTCAATTTTATTATGAAAAGCGTTGGACATAAGATGCATCCCTGGGGTGCGTTATTTTCTTGGATGAATGTCATGGAGTAAGTTGTGCCTAGACGGACTCTGAATGTACTTTTGGCAAGGAAGGCGCTAAAACAGTTGAGCCTTCTGCCGCAGATACCTAGGTCGGCTATGTCACGGAAGATACCAAACTTCCACGTGGTATCATAGGCCTTCTCCAGGTCGAAGACCCCGGCCCAATGTTGCCTATGGATGAAAGCCTGCCGGATTGTGTTTTCTAAGCGAACAAGATGATCCCTTGTTGAGAAAGCTTTTCTAAAACCACCCTGGTGTATATCCAGAAGTCGACGGGTTTCAAAAACAAGGGTTATTCTGATATTTATAATGCTTTCATATGATTTTGAGATACAGCTTGTTAGGGCTATTGGTCTGTAATTGCCAGAATTTGTAGGGGACATTCCGGGTATCAAAAACAGTAGTATTTCTGCTGTTTTCCACGTCTCAGGTATTATTCCAATTTCCTTAATTTTATTCAACAATTTCAACAGGGCAGCTACGGCAGCTTCAGAGAGGAGTGCGAGCATAGCATAATGTATGTTGTCTGGGCCTGGTGCTGTTTTTTTACCATGGGATAAAACTGCGTTTAGTTCTTGTAATGTGATTGGCCTATTGTATTCTTCATTTGTGCCTGCACGAAAGGGAAATTTTTGTTTCTCTGTTGTTGCTTTGTGTTCTTGGAATGTGTCTGTATAGTTTGAAGAGCTGAAAATTAAAAAAAAAATGTTCAAAACGTTCACCTGTTCTTCAAGTGATGTTTGTGTTCAGGGTGTCATCAACATTGTAAAAGTAAATGGTGTACAATCGCCAATGAGCTTTCAAACCTGTTTCCACATTTTCTTTGGAGGAATTGAGCTGTTTATGGACGATACATAATTATACCATGAGGTCTTCTCTGCATTTCGCCGAACATACCGAGCTCTGGCCCTTGCCCCTTTTAAAGGTAATAAAGTTCTCTGCAGTTGGTTATCGACAGAGGATGCCCCGCGCTTTGTTCCGATTCTTTTATTCTGCTTTGCATTCCCCCGTCCAGCATACGTTGTGCCTTTTTATTTGGTGTCAGGATGTTGTGGAATAGCTACTAAAGCTGCTGATATTAGGCATGTGGAGAACCTTGCATTTATTTCGTCTGTTAGTTCTTCGGAATATTTTTTTAATGCGGCATTTGCTTTAAAAGCTGGTCAATATGCGAGGTGAAGCTTCCAAGGCTGTGGACTTGAGATAATGTGTATAGAGGATGATAATTTTAAAATGGTGGGTAAATTGTCAATATACCACTAGGGGCATTTAAAGCATCTTAAATCATTAAACATTGAAGGTGATGAAAAGGCTAGATCAAGACAGGTCATTGTGCCCGAGCGGAGGCAGTAGATGATCGGCTTTCCTATGTTTAACAGACATATGTTGTTTGATAATATAAAATCCTATTTGACCTCTTATGTCATTACGTTCGCTTCCCCAAAAGGAGGAGCGCCCGTTAAAATACCCAGTTACCCCGTATGTCCAGAGTACTTGTGGAGTAAGTTTAGTCACTGACTACAAATGTTTGGTGTGGTGGTAGGTATACAAAACATATTGTAATTGTTTTGTGGCTGCTTGTGAACTTACACTGCTTCGAACTTTGTTTTCAGTGGTATTTCTGTTGCAGGGACGTCACTTTATGTTGTGATTGCGACGCCTCCTGAGAGTCTGTTAGCGTGTTCTCAATCTCTTCGGAAGGTTTTATCATTCCTAACGATATTTGTGTTTTGTAGACCAAGGTTAGTTTCCTGGAGGCATAACGCTGTCGGGGCCGTTGATGTAAGTAAACCTCCACAGTTCCATTATATTATGTATGCCATATAGGCGTGTGCTGGGGATTTAGAGTTACGTTTCGGGTGGAGTTACGCTTGGTGTTTCCCTTTTTTCTAACGAGTTCCGCCACCCCTGCAACGCAGTTGTGTTGGGGGTGACGTCCATTGCCTCACTGGAGGCGCTTAAGTCCGTGGTCATGCCACGAACGAACGAGCTTGAGGCCTCCCTCTGGAAGGGGAAACCTTGCGAGTCCCACACTCAGAGGTCGGTAAACCCTCTGTTGGAGCTGGCAGATTGCCTTAGCTACCTCTGCTTGGGGCGACTTGGATGGCCTCACCACTGAGCCCGAAGACCCCTCGGTAGGTGCCAGGTTGCGGTATGGCGCTCCGCCCCTGCACGCCATATCCGCGTAGTGTGTCGTGGCGGTGAAGATGAATGGGTTGTTTTTTGCCAACCGTTTTCTTGCCTCAGTGTACGATATGTTTTCTTTTGTTCTTATTGTGTTAATTTATTTTTCTTTCTTCTAAGTTAGACAAGTTCTTGAATATGATAGATGTTCTCCTTCACAGTTGGCGCAGTGTGGCACGGGAGCATCACAGTTTTCAGCAGGGTGTTCCTTAGAAGCACCTTTAGCACACGTTTTGTGTCCATGGCAGCTCTCGGACCCATGACCGTATTTCCGGCAATTGAAGCATCTTCGGGAATTTGATATGTATGGAAAGACTTCGAATTTTAGGTATCCCATTTTTATTGTCTCTTGCGGATTACTGGCATTAAAAGTCAAGATAAGATCCTTTGTAGCGATTTCTCTGTTGTCCTTTCGGATGATAATTCTGTGGACGTTAACAGCATTTTGGTCAGTGAGGTCTAGCATTTCTTCTTCAGTCAGATGCAGTAAATCATAATCCGATATTACACCACGAACTGTATTCAAAGATCTGTGTGAGTTACGGTGACAGGGACATCCACAAGGGATCTGATGTTGGCGAGCTTGGCTCATTGGGGGCTCCGCGAATTGCCTCAACGACTAGCGTAGTGTTGCTTCCGCAGCAAAAGGCTTTCGCCCTAATACCCCAGTGTAGAAAATAATGCCCTTGTACGTAAAGCCTAATTCTTAAGCAGAAATCGGATGCGTTTGACAGCTAGCTATATTTCTAGAAGCGCCACCGCCGAGAGCAGGGGAGAATCGATTGAAAAGGCGCATGCGCATAAATGATGGCCGGCTTCTCTTTCCATGTATGCGTCGGTAAAGCCCGCCCTCGTCACATCTCTGCGCTAGCCGTTTTTGTAGCAAGATGGTCTCGCGCTTCCGGATTTCCTCTAAGCATGAAATAGCCTGTACCTTGTTGAGGAGGCTTGTTTAGAGCGCTTGAGTGGCGCACTGATGTACAAATCGCAGGTCGGAACGGCTGTGTTAGTGACACTGTGCATGTTACTTGCTTTTACTTCTGTGCAGCTTCACTACAAACACTAACAGCGAAACACAGTGCCTACTTTAAAATATTCATTGGAGGCATTTTGATATTTCTGAGTTGCAGTAAGGCGGAAGCCTTTACTGCGAATCTTTGCATTCATCTGCCGGTTTTTTCACTCATTTGCTTGTTTCTTCTCTCTTTGGCCCTTTTCCTCTTTTCCCCATCTTTTGTCCACAATTCTGACAAATGTTGTACATTTTCGGCATATGTGGCTGTTTTGACGCCTGATTTTGCTCTACAGTGTACAGCCATTCCTTTACTCACCAATCAGTTCATTTCTCGATAATGACGTTGTGACATCTTCTGCGGACGCACAAACCCTGTCCACACTAATGAGCCTACGCATACAGTGTGAGCGTCGTGCCATAAATTTTTTTGCAGTCCACCCCAGTTTAAAACCAACCACTGCTGTGCTAGCAGCAGCGGCAGAGTACTTTGGATAATAAATAGTGAGCAATGAGCGAGCTGGTCTATTATTCCGATTATTTTTTGAACGTAATAAGGCGACTCGGCTATGAAGGAAGTCTTAGTAGGGTTCCAGATAATTTTAATCACATGGAGTTCTTTACCGTACACTGATATCACAATATATGGGCACCTTGGATTTCTGCTGTTTTGTTTCAACTTGGAGAGACTCAGCTCAAGCGAAATGTAAAAGCGGAAAATATTAAACTATGCACGGAAGCAATTAGAAGCGCAAACAAGGGATAGGGTCATCATGCTTCTAAGGTTCGCTGACAGGGCACAGTTGCATTTTAGCCGTTAGTGAGTTGTGTGAACAGCAATCAACAGTTAACTCTACGCCTAAACGCAGAGACCAGAGTTGCAAGAAGTGCAGAGATGAGCACGTGCAAAAGACGGGAGCGGCCAATTTCATCGCGACAATTCAGCAACGGCGTTACTTAACAGAGGCCCATAATTCCCATAACTGACTAAATAAACTTTATGGAAACGTCAGACAATTCAAAATTCACCAATCGCACACAATACTGCACAAAACGTCAACAGGCGTCACAAATCCCTTCAGGATATGCGCCGAAAGTTGGCATCCTCTTTTTCTGAACTTTCCACTATGGAGCCGCGTTCGCCACTCATCGGCAGCGAATGCATTTCTGCCAGAAGGGTTCCCTGGAGAACGTCCTCAACCTCCGTCGTGACGGCAGGTGGAGTCTCTATTCTCAGTGTCCACACATGCGGCGCATCCTCAGTGCCGCATGAGCCGAGGGAGTGCACTTCCATCTTGTACGCAGTGGAAGGGCGGAGGCCCCGCAGTGTGAACTCCGTTCTAGAGGTGGTCTCCGCTTGATGGACATCGCCGTAGCCCTCGGAGCCCTCCGGCGCCCAGGACACCAGGTAAAGTAGGTTGCCGTCACTGCCACTCTCGTTGCCCGATGCGGCTGATGACTTCAGGGCGCAGTTCTCGCCGGGGCCGCTCCACGACACGAGCACCGAGCCGTCACCCAAGAAAGTGGACGTCACGTTGGGTGTCGGCAGGTTCGTCTTCTCTGCAGCTGAACGACCGACATATTAAGGAGCCGTAGAATTTGCGCCTTGAACTTTTAAAGCTGACCTAAAAACTTAAGACTTCCGGGCAAAGGGCTCCACTATATCACTCCTGTGCCACCTGCACCCCTTCGACTCCCGGAAACTAGCCTAATCTCATTCCCCACCTAACTTTCTGGCGCCTCCTGCTATGCTTTTCTTCATTCGGAATCCAATTAGTTGCCCAAGGTGACAATCTCTTGCCCTCTCTTCGCAGCACATGTCTTGCGCATGCAATTTTTTTTTTATTTTGAATAGAATGTCAATAACTCTAGTTATTTTTCAGGCTCACCCTGCACGCTCTGTACCTCTTAACGTTACTCGTACCCTTTTGCGTCCCACAGCACTCTACATGGTCCTCAGTTTAAGTTACTTTTTTTCGTTAGCCTCCCATTTCTACCCCATAGGTGAGTAGCGATACGATGCAGCCGTTATATTCTTCCCTTCTGAGGAGTACCCACAGAATAGAGGTTCCCCGAGGCGGCTGAGCATGCCAGGATACAGTCGTCGCCGGGGCACGGCCGTTGGCATGGCTGACGGACCTGTAGCCTAGCTGTGTCCCTAACGAGGCCTCTGCTCTGCATCGTGTAGCTTACATCTACGGCAACAAGCGCCTATATATGTTGGAAAACTGACGGCATGATCGACACCTGAATCTTCGCCATACACAGAGGATATTTCAACATGGGAATTGTCTGATAACATGACTCTGCTAGCGCCGCCACCTGGCACCCGTGGTCTGACGTCACCTATGACCGCATCGCTATAAAGGACGCACTTCAGGACTTCGTCTTGGGGGGGGGGGGGGGGGGGGGGGGCACGGCGAATGCAGCCTGTCTAGGCCAGTAACCCGAACTCTATTCTGCATCCTGCAGATTAGTCCTCACTCACGTAGTTCCCTGCCCAGCGATTATCACATAATTATTGTCATGCCGTTCTCACAGAGGTGTGTCAAACTGGCATATGAATATGTTCATATTTACAAGTTGCTTTTCTGTGGGTACATCGAAGTAAACCCTGGTCCAGCACAGAAATAGCTGTTCGAACAGTATCTTGAATGTCAAATTGGTTTCTGTAATAGCATTTCTGAAATGAAAAACTCAGCTAACCAACGCCGAAAACTAACGCTGAAAAAAATTACAAGCAAAATCCAACGTACGTTAGCTAAACAGAAAAAGAAAAACGTCTAGCAGCATTTTCTGCTTGTGATATTAGGTTGAAACTGCCTTTAAATCACTAGTACCTATCCATGGCTTCCAGACAAAAACATAAGAGACCTGGAGGACCAAAACGGGCGATCAAACAGTTATTCATGGAAGACCTAGCATTCCGGATGAAACAGAAGCCCTGCTCAAAGAAAAGGTGGTGACCGAAGTAATGTGAAGTTAAATGTGGAGTGCAGTTCTATCGGCCACATTCACAGGATTAGACGTGAAGACACTTCTCATCCAGGCATCATCTATCCGCATGATTAATGAAACTAACTGATTTTTCATCAATGTAAAAATCATAAAGGATAGAGCACAAGTATTAAGAACAACCAGAAAGCTACTCTGAAAAAAGGAAGCTTCTGTGAGACATCGAGCAAGCCGAGAAACTTGACGGTAAAAAATACACCTGGAGGTGTTCACGACAAACTCAAGATAGGTCATCATCACCACCATCAGCCTGACTAGACCCACTGCAGGGCGAAGATCTCTCTCGTATTCCTCCAATTAGCCCGGTTTTGTGCTAGCTGCACCCACTTGACCCCTGTGAGCGTCTTAACTTCATCCGCCTACCTAACTTTCTGCCGCCCCATTCTACACTTTCCTTGCCTTGGAATCCACTTTGTTATCCTAAGCGACCATCGGTTATCCTCTCTTCGCACTACATGCCCTTCCCCATGCCCATTGCTTCTTTATTTTCACTAGAAAGTCAGTAAATTGAGTTATTTCTCTGACCCACTCTGCACATTTACTATCTCTTAAAGTTACCCCTACCATTTTTTGTTCTATAGCTTTCTGCATTTGTTCGCAACTTAAGTAGAAACCTCTTCGTTAGCCTCCACGTTTAGCCCATTAGGTGAGTACAGGTAAGGTGCAACTGTTCTATAGTTTCCTCTTCAGCAATACCGGTAAGCTACTAGTCATAATCTGCGAGAGTTTGACAAATGCGCTCCATCCCAAACCTATTTAGCTGTTTTTGTTTCTCTTCATGGTCCGGATCTGCGGTTACTACGTGTCTTGAGTAGACATGTTCGCCTACTACTATCAGTGCTTCGCTACCTAACGTAAACTGCTGTTCCTGCCCGAGGCTGTTGATCATTACCTTAGTTTTCTGCATATTAATTTTCACGTCTACCTTTCTACTGTTCCTGCCTAAGTCATCATTCTTTGCAGCTCAACCCCTGATTAACTTAACAAGACAATGTCATCAGTAAATCGAAGATCACTGAGGTATTCTCCCGCTACCCTTATCCGTAACTGCTCCCATTCAGTCTCTGAATACATCCTCTAAGCAAGCTGTGAATTGTACTGGGGAGATTGTTTGCCGTGCAGCCACTACATATCTTCCAGTACTTTCACGTAACGCTCGTCATAACCATGATTTCGCAATGCCTACATGACCATCCTGGTTTCTACTGAGTCATATGCTTTGTCGTAATCAATAAATCCTATGTATAAGGGCTGGTTTTATTCTGAGCATTTTTCTATCATCTGGGCGATGGTAGGGGTATAATCGATAGTAGAGTACCATTTCCCACAACCTGCTTGATCATTTGCTTGATTGAAGTCTAAGGTTGTCCTGATTCTATTAGCGATAACCTTGGTGAGTTCTTTTTACATATTCGACAGTAAGCTGAATGATCTGAATTTTTCAGGTCCTTAGTGCCCCCTTTCGTATGATTTAAGATGAAGTTAGCGTTCTTCCATGGTTTCGGTACCGTAGATGTCACCAGGCACTGCGTATACAGGGTGGCCAATTTCTTAGCATGATATTCCCCCGTCCTTCAACAAATTAGCAGTTGCATGATCCTCTCCAGCTGCTTTCCCCCTTTTCATATAGTTTCTAATGGGGCAGATTATTGGGCCCATTTCTAACGCTTCCTCAACCTCATTCTTCGTCACTGGCGGAACGTCTGACTGCTTTTCTGTGGTGCCAATCTCATTATTGTTCCAACTACTTTGGCTACTGTAGATATCTGTATAGAACTCTTTGGCTACTTTGACTATCTTGTCTATACTCGTGATGATGTTGCCTGCCTTGTCCTTTAGCGCATACATCCGAGTTTTGCCTATGCCCCATTTTCTCTTTGCCGCTTTAAGGCTTCCCCCGTTCTTTACAGCATACTAAATTTTCACCATGTTACATTGCCTTATATCGGCCACTTTGCGCTTATTGACTAGCTTTGATATCTCTGGCAATACTATCTGGTCTGTTGGATGGAAGCTTACGCACTTAGCCGTTTCTTATTTAAATCTTTCGTCTCGTTGGACAGCTTACCGGTATCCTCTTCATCTACTCTACTGCCTGCTTCTACAGCACACTCAGTAAAGATATTGTTACGGGGCGTTCCAGAGCGGTAAGGCTGTGCTGATGGGCTGAGCTCATCAGCTCAACAGGTTCAGCTTCAGTGCCGTCGTCGTTTGCCAGCTCCCAAAACATCTTCTTCGTCTTCCGACATCTCGGATACACACTGTAATAATATCTGTGAAATTATTGTTCACTTTTTCTAGGCTAGCAAGATCCTGAACTCTTCTGCCCCCCCCCCCCCCCCCTCTACGCTAAATTGTTGATGGAATTCTTTCATACTAATATGTTTCGTTCCCTCTTCAGATTTTGACTAAATCGAGACCTTACCATCTTGCGGTCACTCTACCGCACTTTTCCAATTACCTCTATATCCTGCATAAAGGCGGTTTTAGAACATCGTATGAAGTCAATTTAATTTTAGACTCCCGTTAGGTCTTTCCATGTGCACTTCCGGTTCTTTCACTTTCTGAAGAAGGTATATTCATAATTTTTAAGTTATTGCGCTTTCTAAACTCAACTAGTAACTCCCCCTGCTGTTCCTAGAACCAATGCCACCGTCACCCACTGCTTGGTCTCCTGCCTGCTGTTTCCCTACCTTGGCAATGAAGTCGCCAATTAGAACAGTATGTTACGTCTTTCCTCTCAGCATTGCTGATTATACAGCTTCGTAGAAGCTTTCAACTGCCTCGTCATCATTACTACATGTAGGTGCGTAGGCCTGCACAACCGTCCGTTTATACCACTTATCAAGTCTAATTGAGATGAATGCCACCCTCTAATGATATAGAGTTCATCTAATGACCAACTATAAACGTATTGACAGGAAAACCTACTTCTAGTTCTCACCTCTCTGGTAAACCTCGATAACACAGTACATGCCCGCCCATCAGTAAAGTACATGCCTCATTCGGCCTTGTAACCTCACTAAGCACTGTGGTATCCCTCCCATTTCATGGCCTCTAGTTCCTCTAACAGCACTGCTAAACTAGCTTCACTAGCTAGGGGTCTAGAGTTATACGCTGCCAAGGTCAGTTTCGAATGGCAGCCTGTCCAGCGGAGCCAGATATTCGTAGCACCCTCCGCTGCATCACAGGTCTGACCGCCTTCGGGGTTGGTTGCTCCGCAGCTGCTGGTAACGGAGGGCCGGGGTTTTACAGGACTAATCATGGGAGGTTGCAGCTAATTACTGCACCTGGGTGGCCAACTCCTTTTCTGGTGAGGGAGTGCGTTCCGGAGGTATTCACTGGCATTAGGTCGCACCCCAAACCTCTTGATTAAATTCAATCAACGCGCGGATTTTTTTTTTTTTTGATCCTGTGGAAATTTGCGCGGCACCGGGATTCGATCCATGGCCTTCTTGCATGAGAGGTGGATGTTCTACCTCTGCGCCACCGTTGCACCTTCAAAGCAGATAAATGACATTTCTTTTTTCTGAGATGCGGCAAGGAACACGCGGGGAAATATAATGAGCAACGCCTCCCCACTGGCAGAAACTTGCCGATTTTGCCAGAACTGCGACACGCACTTGCGTATTATTAACCTAAGCGCTCGAAGCGTGCTAACCAAAACAAGAAATGCTGAATTAGTTCATTGGAGGATGACCCACATTTTTCAGTGATATCGAAGACATGACTGTTCTGAAATAACTGACAGATGACTTTTTCCCACTGTGCTATGAAATTTTCTGTAAAGATCAGCATAGTGTAGCCGGCGTTGCATTTAAATGCTTTTATTGCTGAAATATTTTATTGGTGCGAAATGGGTTGAATGCAGCGCAACAATGAAAACACTATCTTTATTCGCTCTTCTCACCAAAAAGCCCCATTACCCTTTAGTAACACGTTAGCTTCGGCGTCTTTGCAGGTAGGATCCAAATAAAGATTTTTGGGTGTCATAATTGCTAACAATGCATTATGAAATATACACAGTGATAATATCTGTTGTTCGGCTTTACGTAAATTATATTTTACGACATAATAGCTGAAATATTCTCCACCTAACGTAAAACTGCTTACTTATTGTTCCTTAATTGCGCCTAAACTGAAATATGCAAGCGTTGTTTCAGACCCGCTTACTAAAAAAAATCATAAATGCCTTGAAAGAGTACAGAGGAAACCTATGCAATTTATCTGATCGAAATTCTCCGTGTACCGCTTCACAAATAATGCAGGATATTGCATTGAACTTCTTGCGAAAGCAGTTTCTTTTTAAGCTTACTAATGTAAATTTAGCCATTAACCCTTCATACCGTCTATCTCGATCAACGTCTAGGCTTACTCGACAACATCATCCGAGTTCACTAACGCTGTATTTTCATGGACAGATGTATTCAAGTTTTCATTTTTTCTCGCATCATGACAGATAGGAACGATTCGTTCTTGCCTGTCTTTATTGATTGAAGCGTTTGTTTATTTGTATTATTTTAATTCAACACCCTGCATGGCCCGAGCAATGTCTGCCATATAGAATAAATAAGAAGTAAATACTGGTAAGTTTTCAGTAATAATCTGAGACTACTCGCTGAATGCGCTCCGGACAAGTCTTGTTCTATTTCCCTTTCGTGATTAGGGTCTGCAGCCACTACCTGCCCAAGCTAAAACCATTCCCTCACTACCTTTAGCGTCTCGCTAGTTGTCGCGATATGCTGTTATTTCTGCGTAGTTGAATATTACTTTAAGAATCTGCATATTACTTCTTCGGCCTACCACTCTGGCGTATCTATGTCATTATTCATTTGCAGTTCATCACCTGAACTGCTCAGAAAGGCAATGACATCAGCTATGTCATTTAAACGTGTACTAATTAAGCCATTACCAAGTAGCACAAGTATGAATCCAGCTACTTCAGTGGAACCTCACCACATAAAATTCAGTATTAGTAGGCAAGAAAGACCTTTGGGGGTGCATCGTGGCCAAGTAACTCGAATTATGCTGCATGCAAAGATAACTGATTGCCAGACTGCATCATGACCGCCATTCATATAGAAAAAGTACCCTGGTATTGTTTAGACACTCGTAAATAAAAAGATGACACTGCGCTGACACAAATGACGTTGAAGGCTGTTGGGTTCTTCACCGATCAGCTGTCGCGCGCACTGGAAGCTCATATTGGCTTGCTCGAATTCGAGATTGTGCTTCGCAACACAATCGCCCTAAGTCACCGGTCGCCGTCTCCAGTCCTTTGAATAACCCCGATAAAGCCTTATTCATTTAGTGGAGGTTCTGCGCACGACTCTTACATGATCATTGTAGAGCTCCGCAGCCTGAAATACCATTGGCGACAAACTAGGTAGGTGAACAGCCAGTGGCATCACGGTCGCAGTCCATCTCAAGCTCCAGTTCGATTCGGCAGCGAGACCCAGCCGTTTTCAGTGGGCAGAGAGTTAAATATTGGTTGGCCTCGTACGAGCGGGTGAGTCGTCATAACAGCTGGGATTACCTCATGAAGATCGAAAATCTCATCATCTACTTGAGCGACGTTGCTAACCTATGGTATAGGAATCATGAGGCCAACTTACCAACTTCCGTAACCCTCAAGACAACGTTAGCAGACGTTTTTGGTCGTCCCACGGTGCGGAAATGAGGCGCTGAACAATCCTTGCGCGTGCGAGCTCAGCATGAAAGTGAAAACTTCACAAGCTACATTTAAGATGTCGGGGGTTTGAATGAGGTTGACAAGGTTGACAGATGAATGAAGCTGACAAGATAAGCGAACGTAATGACGGGCATCGACGACTACGCATTCGACATGCTGTTGGCAAAGAGCCCCACTACGGTGGCCTTAGTCTATAACCTTTGCCAAGAGTTTCGAAAAGTTGCGCAAGGAATTCCTCTGCACTCGTCGCGCTCCTGCTCCTGCTGCATCCATCTCTGGCCTCGCTGGGAGCACCGACATTTTGGCTCACGTCAATGATTTCGTCCGAGATGAGGTCACACGGCAACTTGGGCTCCTGTCTGGCTCACGCCAATCATCTACAGCCCAGCTGCTTACCTCTACTGTCCGACACACCATCACGCAGGAGGTTGTCGAAGCATTTCCTAGTTTAAGTCAACCGGCGCCTATGGCGCCCTATGTCGACCCTGTTCCAGTGCAACCTACACCTGTTGCTGCACCTTTAAGTTACGGCTTCTGGTGTCGCGTCGTCTCTACCCATGCCAGTACACATGCCTCCTACGTATGCCGAAGTTACCACTCGACCTTCGGAGCAGCAGCCCTTTGCGTACATGCCGACTATGGCGCCACCGTCTATCCATCGAACGGTTCCGGTCAACGACCACTCTCTACAACCTTTAGCGCACAAATGACAATCGGCCTATCTGCTATGCCGGCGGTATTCCAGGCCACATCGCCCGCCTCTGTCGCCGTACTTTGCGTTCTGTCGCTGCACGCAGTACGCCTCACTACAGTTATCCGTACAACTTGTGTCCACCTACGCTGACATCTCCATGGCAGCCTCACAACTCGCCGGGCCACCAGGCCATACCGTTGCACCGCTCACCGTCGCCTCGCCGTCATTCCTTGTCGCAGATACGGCGCCGCAGCGTGGCACAAGACTCAGGAAAACTAGCAGCCGCAGTTCCTGAAGCATGAACTGCGCACATTTCGCCAGAAATTCTCGTCTGTCTCCGCCGAACGTTCTCAAGTTTCTGCTGATGATTTTTGTGCACTTGCGCTTGTTGCTACCGGTGCTACTCTCTCCGTCATTAGCGAAAGTGTTTGACACTCGGTTCATAAATTCACCACCCCGCCTTCTGGACTCCCTTGGCACCACCTGCGCGGATCCCGTTCGTTCGTCTGCTGCTTGCGCAGCGCACGTCGTCAGCGCGGACGTCTTATACACTGTCGAGTTCTTAGTGCTTGCCTCATACTCGCATGATCTAATTCTTGGCTGGAATTTTCTTTTTCGTCACCATGACTGCACCCGTACCCACGTCGCCTTCTCTGCACTGTGATGCGGTTCTCGAAGACGCGCCGTCTACTACTTGCTCCAAACTTGTCGCTGCCGACACCGACATTCCGCCCAACTGTGCTGGGATTGTTTCCATGTGTGGGACTTCTTTCGACGCAACTGTTCTCTTTGCGTCAACGCCCATGTTCGCTTTTCGCCACCATCGTCTCCTTCCATTTGCTGTCATCGACATTAATCGCGATGCCGCCGACATTGTTGTTGGGAATGCCTCCTGCAGTGCCGTTACTTCATGCCTCAGAGAGGCGAATGGCTTATCTAAGTTGAAGCTGCTGACCTCATCAAGCCATTTGATGTTGACGCATATTCTCCACAACGTGCCCACGCAGCCTCCTTCACGCCGATTACCGCTTCTTTCGATCTACTGTGTTTTTATACAATGGCAGTCATTGAAACTTGATTGAACGTGGCCTCATGGATGGACACGCCGAGAACATATTACGAGCGCATATTAAAACTCTATACTGGATATGCAGTTTCATTGCGTGACACACGATTGTGGCTCGAACAACGCTCACCGGTGCTGAAGCGCTTTCGCAGCAGCAACGCCATGCCGCGGATGCGGAAGAAGCGCACATCGTACGCCTTAGCGGGCTCCAGGGGGCGCAGCAGGTGTCGGCGCGCGCTAGTGTTGAGGCGCGCCTCGTGCGCGCACGTGTCCTGCTGGTCCGGCTCGCAGCATGTGAGCAGCAGCTCTTCCTCCGGCACGTCACGACGCAGCGTCCACCGCAGCTCAGCCCACGTCGCGCCGCTGCTCACGTTCACGTGCATGCCTGCGCAAGGAGCAGCCAAGCTACGGTCCAAAGAGCTGTAACTCGTCTATCACTTCTCTAGGTTTGGAACAGCGGCAAGCAGCAAATATGAAGATAAAATGCCATCGTCGTCAGGCTTATAAAATAAATATTTTAGGCGTCTTACTACACTGGAAATTATAATGTCCGCTATTGTTGGCACGTCCTCCATTCTTGTCTCAATTAACCAACAATGCTGGTCAAGTTTGTAGAGGGATGTTTTTGGAATGAACGCTGACATGAATAGAAGTTAGTGCATGTGCCTTTTCTTTTTGCCCTACAGCGCAGTGTCCGTTCACTGCGCTCTCTACTATCATGAGTGGGTCCAGTTCCTTGGCAAGCTCCGAGGACTGCCGTATATTGTTGAGTTACGAAGTTGAGATCCTCGCACCAATCCTGAGTTAACATCTCACCAACCCCAAGCATGGAGGTGAAAATCATGCAGCCAATGCGCTAATGATTAGCCAACTAACTGCTTCGCAAGCTGCTTGCAGCACTACGAAATATGTAGTCGACCTGGGCTAATCACTACACTGTTAGTTGGCAATTGTTGCACCATGTTCCGGAGGAGCATAGGGCCACAATCATGGTTGACCTTATCCATTGCCAGTGCTACACAAAGCTTGTGAAATGGAGTACAGATGAGCGAAATGTCGATCATGCGATGGGGTATTGTAACAGTATTTTTATTGCATGCTGTCCTGATTCCGGGGACATTGGTTCAGTCGACATCGCAGTCCCGCTACCGCTGATCATAGCACCTTGCCTGGGCAGTGACCAAAGCCCAAGACGGAAACAAATGCACAAAATGAATAAAGCCGCTTTTTCGTTCCGCAATAGTAACAAGATATGTCTGCCAGTTTGACCGCAAACGCTTGGAAATAATTGCAGCGAAGAGCTGCCGTGTGACGTGCGGTTTCACTAACCGAAATACATGCCCTGCCAACTTTATGATTGTACCTGACATGCAGGCTGTTAATGAAGCCACCTAGATTAGGAGTGATCAAGTAGCCAGCATTTTGAAGCACTGGTATTCACTTTGTTCTGACGGAAGTCTGTAGCTGTTACTTTCCTTTCTGTCCGAGGTCCAGGAGGGGGGGTTGCTCGCGGGAGGTGGAGGGTGACTGATCCTGGCCCTGATGGGGGCTGGAAATGCGGCACCGCCGCATGCAGCATGGGCTAGCCTGTCACCGAATTTGTATCTATTGTAGGCCGTCATTGCAGCCGCCACCGCTTCGGTGGTGGACGACGGCTGTTGCGGCGCGCGTCTCTCTCTTTCTCCCTCCCTCCTATTTCTTTCTTCTCAATTTTCGCTTCTGCCCGCACGATGCAGCGGAGGTGATGGTGGTAGAAACATTTTATTGCCATTTGGAACAAATATTGTGGGCGAAGCCCCCTGCATGGCACTTGGGTGCTCCCTTACTACATGGCAGACACCCTCATAAGTCAAAAGAAAGTCCTTGAAGAGCAGTCCTCCTCATAGAAGAACGGCTGATTGGGCGAGTTGGTGAACCATGATGGAGAGTAATGTACGTGCGCAACAGAGACGAGACAAAGAGGATAAGTAGACAGCGACGGCGCAGAACTGACAACTGAGTTAATGGAAGAACGGAAGAGCATATATATATAAACTTACTTGTTGTACCCACATGCGCATAGTCAAAATTTATAAAAATATATCAGCACATGTAAAACGTCGCCCATCACACGCACGTGGAGAAAACTGCCGACGCACTATCTATTGTGCAGCATGGTGACTTCTTTTTCTGTCAATGCAACGGACGTTTTACTGACACAAACATTTTGCTTCCGGTTAATATATAAAGCCTCGGCGATTTTTCGAGTAGTCAGGTCTTTGTGAAGAAACAGTATATTAGTATCGCAAGGGGGAAACAGCGCAAGCTAAACACGGACAAAAAGGGGAGGACGAGACACACACAGCGCTGTGTGTGTCTCGTCCTCCCCTTTTTGTCCGTGTTTAGCTTGCGCTGATTCCCCCTTGCGATGAACCAACTAGCCCGCGACGTTTTGTTCAAGTTATATTAGTATCAACAAAGAAAGGTACACACTTACACGCGTTACAAAGTTTTTCTAAGTTTGTTTGTTTCATTCTTTTTTAAGGACTGCGCATGCTCCATCAGCCTAATGTTGATGCAACGGCCTGTCTGCCCAATATACGTACGGCCACAGGACAATGGTATTTGATATACTTCACCCATCGTACAACTAATGAAACTTTTGGCGGGATTAACCTGGCATCTGTTCTTACTTATTGTGCCCCCCCCCCCCAGCTTTCTTTGAACTGCTGCACCTACCTTGCCAATCTTATTAGGGACAGAAAACAAGACCTGTTTTTGCGCCTACTTTTTGCGCCTACTTTTTTAAACCGATGTGACAATGCATATATATTGCGCCTAATTTTGCACCTAATTTTTTAAACCGATGTGACAATGCATGTATTTAAGGCACAACTGCAATTTATTTTTTTTTCATTTTTTTCTTTCTATCTGTCCGAAACACTTCAGAGAACGCAGAACCTTATCAGCACTAGCTACAAGCACTGAGTCTGGATAACCAGCCTCGCTACATCTATTAGCTTGGATTTTGATGTGCACAAGACTTATTGACAGCCATCCTAAAACAAGCTGTTACTATTCCAGATTTAACACGTTTGGAGTGACATGACTTGTAGTTTAAAAGAGGCTTTACACTCCTGGGAGAGTATTGCCAACACACATGATTCATATTAAAAGTCAACTTTAAATCTAAAAATTGCAATACATTTTTTCTGAGGAACCTCAAAGATGAAGTTCAGTCATGTACGATTCCGAGCAAAAATGTCAAGGATCTGAGGCACACTTAAAGCATCCAAGGATGTAACTAAAACAAGGAAATCATCTGCGTATCGGAATATACGAATGATCTTTCCGGTTAGGTCGCGCTCTATTTTTCTGTCGACATAACTAAGATAAATATTGCTAAATACGGGGGCTACTTTAGCGCCTATACACACAGCACACTTCTGCATGAATAATTTATCGTCCCACATTACATAGGTGTTCTGAAGATGAAATGACATGTGCTGATATATTTTATAAATTTTGACTATGCGCATGTGGGTACAACAAGTGTGTGTATATTTATATATGCTCTTCCGTTCCATAAATCAGTTGTCAGTTCTGCGCCGTCGTTGTCCATTTCTCCTCTTTGTCTCGTCTCTGTTGCGCGCGTATATTACTGTCCATTATGGTTCACCAACTCGCCCAATCAGCCGTTCTTCTACAGTTCATTTCTTGTACATGGGATTCTATTTTGTGTCGAAACATTGGTTTGTCTAAACCAGCAATACTGTCTCCCATCATCGCCGTGTGTATCTGCCGAGCCCGCACTGCGTCGTGGCATTGCCGATACGATGCCTACCCTCCAGATGTGCAATCACTTTGTGGCTGGCTACGACCTTCTACGGGCCACAACAGAAGGATCTGCAGAATTCTGAAGAGTGAATGGTGGCGACAGGCGCGTCTGTTCAAGGACTTACTTCAGACTAAGTGCCTGGTTGAGAACGCTCGCAGTAATCAGCGTGTGTTTCGTGATTGGTGTACTACTACCGATCAGCTGACGGAATTCCTTTGAAGCGCAGTCCGTCCAACCCTCCCAAAAGGTACGAGAAGACCGGCCTCAGAAGAAAAGCTTTTGGTCTTGCATGATGTCGTTTTGGATTCTAAGCATGAAAAGACTTTACGCCTCGGACCAAAGTTCTGTCTTGACCCCGGGGTTTTAACGGTTGAGAAGTTGGCTTTTCCTCGCAGTGTGTCGTCCAAAGCTCGGTTCGATGATAGGTCTAGGTGTATCTCAGAGTGTGTTGATGCGGTAGCCAGTAGTAAGTGTAGTGGTCGGCGAAATAACAGGTTTCGCTCGTTGGTCAATTACCTGTGTGACAATCGTTTGCACGTTGTGCCGTCTGATAAAGAAGGCTACTTTGTTGTTCTTTCCAAGAAATAGTTTTCAGAAAAAGTATGCAAGTCAGTAAGGAAGCATTTTAGAGTGAGCAGAAAGAGTCCGGTTGAGTGCAAGAAAGAGGCTGTGGCGTTATTGCATGACTTTGGGCTAGAGAATTTGGCACGCAATGTAGAGAAAGCTGAACTTCCACTTGAAATTTTCATTTTCAGCGAAAACGCACTAGCCTGGCATCCCTTTCCGAGCAATAGTTTCTGAGCGCCAAACTTGGCAAGAAGTCGTATCGTCTTACCTTAACAATCATTTGTCAGTACTTTCCGTTATTGACCCGTTTCTTGTGCACAACTCAGAGACCGTTGTAAAGCATCTTTTGGACGGTAATATGCTTCTTGCTCCGGCGGAAAGAAGATCCGTGGAGGGGTCACACAATCTGCCCGGGGGGTCGGAAGCGGCCAGCTTGGCCGTTTCTAACCTACCGATGTACCGCGGCGCACAAACGGCTTCAAACGAGATGCATGAACAATTTCAGTTCCACGGTGGCGTCGGTCGGCTGGGGGATCAACAGGTGTGACTTGGTAGTTAACTGGGGACGTTTGGTTGCTCACCTTGTAGGGACCAACATAGCGGCGCTGAAATTATCACTAAGGCCAGGGGTGCGCAGTGGTGTATAAAGCAGTACTTCGTCATCAGGACGAAAAAGACCTCGCGATGCTTCGAATCGTAGCGACTCTTGCGGTCTTGCTGGCACGCTTTTGCGTTGAGGCGGGCAAGATGACGGGATCGGGCCACACGGGATAAGAACTGGGCTGGTAATGATAAGGAATAACCGGGCGCAGAGAAGAAGGAAGTGTCGAGGATTGTAGTTGGAGGACGGCCGAAAACGAGGAAAAATGGGGAGTAGCCGGTAGTCCGTTGTACTGCAGTATTATAGGCGAATGTGACGAATGGTAGAACAGTATCCCAATTTCGATGATCCGGTGTGATATACGTGGATATCATATCCGATAGGGTGCGATGAAATCGCTCAGTCAGACCGTTAGTCTGGGGATGGTAGCTTGAGGTTGTCTTATGGAGGGTGGATGAAGCACGAAGAACTTCGGATACGACTGTCGATAAGAAGGCCGTCCTGTGGTCACTAGAAGCACCCGAGGAGCGCCATGACGCAATACAATTGACCGCAAAAAGAAATTAGCTACTTCTTCAGCGGAACCAGTTGGTACAGGGGCCGTCTCAACATAGCGTGTAAGGTGGTCGACAGCTGTTATAATCCAATGGTTACCCCCCTCGGAGAGAGGTAAGGGACCATATTAGTCATTGCCGACTACGTCGAATGGCATGGCGGGACATGGAAGAGGCTGTAGGAGGCCACCGGGCGAAGATGTCGGCCGCTTGCGACGTTAGCACAGATGGCAGGAAGCGACGTATTTAGCTACGGTAGAAGATAGGCCAGGCCAAAAGAATCGTCTTTTCACACGGTAATATGTTTTGTTAAAACCAAGGTGACCTGCAGTAGCTTCATCGTGGAAAGCCGCCAGTATACGTGGGCGAAGCGCACGCGGCACGACTGGGAGCCAACGAGTTCCATCAGGGCAATACACGTAGCGGAGCAGTATGCCATCTTCGAGCTTGAAATTGCGAAGCTGTCGACGAAGCCTAGCATTGGGCGGGCTCGAAGCGCCGATAAGGCCGTCGATTATGGGCCGGCAGCAGGCATCAGCTAATTGCTGCGAGCGGAGTGCGTGTTTGTGCTCAGAATCGTCAAAAGAAACTGTTGTGATATGCGTGGGGGGAAGAGATGGTCGGCTGTGGTCAGAGGTGGAGATGCGTTGCGAAGAAAAACAGCAGGCTGATTCCGTAAGTGGGCAGCGAGAAAGAGCGTCGGCGTCTTGGTGTTGGCGACCCGATTTATAAACGACGTCGAAATTGTATTCTTGCAGGCGTAGAATCCAGCGGCCAATTCGGCCTGTCAAATTTTTCAGTGAAGACAACCAGCAAAGAGCATGGTGATCGGTCACAACTGTGAAGTGCCGACCATAGAGGTAGGGCGAAACTTTTGAATAGCCCTGACGACGGCAAGACATTCCTGCTCGGTAATGGTGTAGTTTTTCTCAGCTGGAGTCAAGGTCCGACTGGCGAAGGCAGTGACTTTCTCACGCGAAGTTGCATCGCGCTGCAGAAGGACAACGCCAAGACCGTGCAGGAAGGTAGGAGCGCTGTCGCTGAAGTGGCTAAGAATGTCTCTCGCAGCTGGTATGACGTCACAGCCATCTGGGGTCATTAAAGGTCAAACGTGCCTACCGACAGTGGCTACGCAAAGGGAAGAAAATGGGAGTAGTATTGCTTTCGCAATAAAAAATGCGCGTGCCTGCTACTGGCTGTGTAGCTGAGCCACCACAGCTGCCTGGCGCGGACAGACGAAAAAATAGAAGAAAAAAAAGAAGAGGCAGAGAGGAGAAAGACGCGTGTCACAATGGCCGTCATATTTTTTCGTCTTTCCGAGCCAGGTAGCGGTGGCGAATCAGCTACACAGCCAGTAGCAGGCACGTGCATTTTTTATTGTGAAAACAATACTACTCTCATTTTCAGCCCTTTGCGTAGCCACTGTCGGTAGGCACGTTTGACCTTTAAGGGCCGACAACCAGTACAACCTCTGGTGGCAGGCTAGCCCCCGCAGCAAATGGTGGTGACCTATCAGTCGCAGCCCCGTCCGTAGTGCCAGGAGCAGGCACCCTCTTGCCGGCTAAAGACTCGCTTCATCGCACTTTAGTGGTAAAAAGTGCCCATTGGCGATTTTAGTGCTTAAGTTTATTAAAACATATATTATTTCAACTTGTCCTTGCTCAGCCGAGGCATCTCTTGCAATTCTTGCTGGCTACAAACACTATGCTTTTCATATTGTTGCAACAACTCACTGCGCGTACGAGGAAGGTTTCACGAGCAGGCTGCTGTAGGCAGTGATGAAAAAGTAAAATTCCGACACAACATACCGGAGGAGTAGGAAATTCCGTAGGCGATAGCCTCGTCTCCTGACAGGAAGCTTCCAGACCAAAGGTTGTACGCGGCCACCTGCAGGTTCGGCAGGGGAGCAGTAAATTTTATTTCATCGCCGCGAAGGCCGCAATCATAATGCTATCTAACAGTATGCAATTATTTTTGAAGTTTCTAAAGTTGCCCTCAGTAACGTCGGAAGTCTACCTAATATGTACTCAGTGGGTCAAATCTAGGAACAGCCAGCCTATGGTTCACACGACCAAATCTCGAGGTACTCATCGACAATGTTTATGACCGTCCATAGAAAGCCGTGTCGACAGCCCATTTTGACGGCCGAGCTGGCCACATAGTCATGTAAAATACAAGGTGTAAATATACTATAGACACGACGACACAGACAAGAGTACTCATAAAAGGGATTTCTTGCTTTGTGCGCCAAAGTGGCACAGTTTTTATTTGCAAGGTATACTGGTGGTTTCAATTTGAACAGTTATTACGAAGACAATTTCTTCCAAGTATCTTTCCTCATCGATCATACGTAGCTCGTAGTTGTGCGCATAGTATTGTATATTTCCGTGTATGATACTGAGCGTCCACTTTTCTTAACTCTTTCATTATGGGAGGGTGGGGTGTTCGTGGACTTATTGCTTAATAAGAAAGCCTTGGAATAAGGCTCTGGGCACGCATAGAGGCGTGAATATTCTTATTTTATTTCATGAACTTATTCTGGCTACCGAACCACTGAAAATAGCACTTAATATTTTGTTTTCCCATAAAGCATTACGTTATCGTGTAAGGGGTCAAACCCAAGAAGAGTCCAATAGCTATGGCTTTGAATAATTCCTACTCAGCTGACAATCTGGGCAATCAACAATCATTGCTCAAGAGGCCATCGCAGTTCAAGCATTCCACTGCGCCACGCTGGCTTGAATTACACTCGTTCTTCAGGGCGGCATATACCTGCACGGTGTAGGTGTTGAGTTCCTCGACGTCCCCGATGAGGAGCGAGCGCAGGTCGCGGGAACTGAGGCGCAGCGCCTCTCCCTCGGCATAGAAGGTCTGCCAGCGGACCAGGTAGCCGTCCACGGGACCCCGGCAGCGGTCGGGCACCGACCAGCGCAGCACGAGCGCCGACGAGTTCACCGGGGACACGCGAACATCCCGTGGGGCACTGGGGCCTGTTTGATAGACGCATGCGGGTGAAGTGACGCGGAAAGTCGCGGAAAGCCTGATGGTACAAAATATGGACTCCTGCACCTCGAAGACGAATTTGCGTCATTGGCGGAAAGGACTGAATGCGAAATCAAGCAGGTGTGGGTGGCTGCGACGTGTATTACGGCCTAAATGTTCCATCCCATTCGTTGGGAGGTTGCTTGCAGCCACTCTAATCATAGCTTTTTAGGCTATGCGATAGCGTACTGGGCTCGTTATACCAAAACATCGTTGCCTTAACTTTACCTCATCTTCACCTTCTTTTCAATACACTCAAAACAGATTACTAGGCCAGGATATCCACAACATCATCGGGCCGCTTATGTAGCATCGACAGGCCCAGTACATTAGGCTCACACAAACGTCCTCTGGATGGATTTTCCAAGACTCCCTTGGAATCACGGTGCCGAGTAATGAACTAACCCTTCCCCCCATCCCTCTACACATTCACCAGTAAGTGATCATCAAGTCACTACGGAAAGATATGCACATATATCCTACCATGACCAGCGCTGCAGAGCCCACGCAGATGCACTCCAGCGATATTAAAAAGCCCGATATTATCATACTCTATTTTTCGTCCAATGTTCTGTACCAATTTATCTTCCTTTGAAATCATATGGAGCTAGGCTGCACGGGCACGTGTGGACGCTGTATGCACGCGTGATGAATCGAGTGCTGTATTGGTTACTTCCACCTCATCTCCCCTCAACGCACTACCTCTTCCTCCCAAACACATTCCCAAAAGTTGTAGAGGAAGCCCCCATTACACTAGCCATATCCCACATGGAAGCCCAGTACATTTTTACATATTTCGAAATTGTGGTTCTGTATTCTTCACGAGGTCGAGTTCATCCCCCTGCTTTGGGCATACTGGGCTCTCCCAGTGCACCCCTACCCGCCCTGTGCAGCTTCTATGGCTGCCTGTGCATGTCAAAATTACCGGAAACGATGCCGCCAACATGTTTTGCCCAGGGTTTTTTAAACCGGTCTCAAGTGGCCTCTTAACCGATATTCACGACCGATTGTATGCCCTCGATCGTTCAGTAGGCTGATGCAGGCCTACAGAGCCTCGCGCCACCTCTATACTCATCCGACCCGTCCCCAGGTAACAAACACGCAACGCTGTGGCTCCCTGTGTACACACGCTTCCCGGCATAATTACTTAATCCCACTACAATTCCTTCTTCCCCCTCCTGCCTGCACCTCATGCACAGAGCCATTTGCCTCTACCCCCTCCGCACCACCTCCCATGGCACGGCGTACCCTCCCCCGCAGGACGTAGAGAATTAATTAGAGACCTGGGAGGACTAAGGAACCTGCTAGCAAAACCCGGCCATGCAGACAATCGCCACCAGCAGAGCTGCCATTGCTATGAACATCACGGATATAACATCTTGACTGAAGTGGGGTCGTGCGGAGGCCCGGAGCTTCGATCCGTACCATATTTTCCTTCCTACAGATGCAGTTTTTTCTCTTTGTCTGCCTTAACCAAGAGTTGGAAACAAGGTGCCAGAAAACCCACGCATGTGATTTTGTATGACGTGTGACTCCACCGTTGCTCGTGCAGCATTCGTGATGATGTAATTCCATTTGGCCACTTGCTAGTTGAGTTTTCGGTAGTTTGCGGTAGGAATTCAAAGCAACGACGAATGCATTTCAACTCTATGCCATTCAGTGGAAATGCAGGCATCAGACCTGAAGTGAATCTGATGTTGCACCTGCCTTTCCTGAAAACCAAACAAATTAAAGACATTCCACAGTAACGCAGTCTCTCAATGCCAGAAATTAGCGGTATGAAAAGCCGGCGTTGAAGACGCTACAGCGTCTATACTATTAAGATGTAGCTTAATCGTCTTCGTAATTATTTATGCTACACACCTTACAAGAGGCTCTAATCTTGGTCGTGCGGTCGCTCAAGCAGTATCACGTCTGATGCATTTGGGCCCTGCATTAAGCGGAGGGCAACCTCTGCACGCATTGTAACTATCTCGCATTGTTCCTTGGAGTAACTGTTAGACGACGAAGGGGATTGATGTTATTGTCGCAAGGGAAGCTTATGGTATAGGGAGCATTTCGTCAAATAAGTTGACATAATAGGCTGATTTCCAAACATTCCAATCCCTCAGTTCTAGAAGAAACGTGTAGCCATTGAAACATCAGTGGTGATACCCTTAGCAACTGTGCAAAACGATCCTTGCACCTCCCACGTTCGAAGCTGACGTTCAACCCACTTGGCCACTGGTGAGGCACATTTTAATGCTACAGCGCTAAAGCCCCTTGAAGATATAATCCGTCGTCATTAGCACCGTCGCCAGCGTTAGTGTTGCGAGCCAATTGAAAATCCTCAGCTTGCCTGCGGCATGTTTTAGGCAGACTGCTTGGCTGAGCACGGCTTGCTCAATAGGAAGAGTGATGTCACAAAATCGCATGACTGAAGCTCCTTTGGGATGCGAGACGAACCTTCTAGGATTCGAGATTCTCGGATCGCGTTTCCTACCACCAATCCTTCGGGCCAAGCAGGCGCCTCCTATACAGCTTAGTTGAGGCGACACTTTATATATCTGTCGGGTGGCCTTCCATATCATGTGGTATGCAAAGAAAGTATGCAAGTATGCAAAGGAGCATGTTTAAGATAAAAGAGGCGGGAATAAGTCAGATTAGTGTTAACGCCTGTCGCAAAGTACATGTATGCAAACGATAATATCAACAATGGTAGCCATAGTAGACGAGAGACAAAGACAATTCTCTCTTCATACGTTCAATAAACTGAGGAGCTTTCATGCATTCCACATTCTTTTTCAGCGCCAGGTAACGAATAATACTTATTGGAAGATATGTTCGCAATACAAAATTCGTTTAAATATAAACGCTCATTGCTGCGAGACAATATTTTTTTCATTCAGCATAACAATTCGCACTGGTAAGGCAGGAAGCATTCCCTTATGGCTCTTGTGTGGATACCAATCGTGGTTGGATAAAAAGGCCAAACGTTTTTTCAGAAACAATTCCCATCAAAATTGGGAATAGCACTTCATGACTATCGACGGCGGTAATCATTGCTTCTTACTAGAGCGTATAGTAATACTTCGCAACTTAACCCTTTCCTGTACTGCAACTAAAGCTGAAATCAGTGGAGCCTTCGATTATATGAAAAAGTCCGTGGTGTCAAACCGACGTAAATTGATGGGTAAAATTCAGTTGGACATTTATAATTTAGTAATGTGCAACAGCATCGTGATAAGAGTTGGAGCACTCAAATGCTGCACGGATGGAGTCCAAGACGCACAGCCTCAGCTTGGACATGCAACAGCTTGTGAAGTCTTGTGTAAACAAGATGGTTCAAGCTCACAGATGACAGTTATAGGGAACGCTTATACTTCGCCTTTAAGGGTATGACGCGATGACGTGGGCTACAACCCGACAAATAAAGCCCGGCTTTCGCAAAGCGGCATGAACCTACCTGCGTTGCCTATCTGTAGCGTGCCTGATTAGGCATTCAGAAGAAAACTGGAAGATTGATACTTATTCCACATTGCCACTTCCAAAGAACAATCGGAGTTGGCAGCTCGTCCCAACTTTCTCATATGTTGTCTCGTTAAGTCACACAAACCATCGAAAAATCAATGCCCATCTATGCCAGCTGCCAGCTACCCACTGCCAACGCCATGCCCGTGATTTTTGCTCACGACGCCGACGCCGGGTTTTCTAACAGGACCTTTATAGCAATGGCGTTAAAATGGGTAACGAATTAAAAGCAGCGGATAATGAAATAGAATGTGGGGACTGCTTATTCCTTAAAATACATTTTGGCATTGATAAACATGTTTTCAAAGATAACAAACAGTTCGTTCATGCATTACCCGCCGGTAGGTGTATACGCAACGAGCCATGAGTTCAAACCATGCTAGCAAAGCTTTTAAATTTATGAATTATCATGATGAAAATGACTACTCGTTTTGAGTACAGGTCTACGGAGATCAAACACGGTGGTACAAGGGCTCCTAAGAGGCCTCCGAAAGAACGTTCCTGGAAGAAATCTAAGGTTTAACGAAATCTTGTCTGATCGGGTAGTAGACTCATATGTAGGAAGAAGGAGGAGGTAGTTGTTAAAAGGTAGTTTTCACAAGATCATAAAGACATTTCGGCGGCATTGACATCTTTTACCAACTACGTTTCGACAATGTTTTTGATATGAGGTTTTCAGAGAGTGCCTTAGAGACCAGGTACGAGTGTTTTAGAAACCTCTTGTGTCTAAAAGATCGTGATTTGACGTATGTATTAAAACCTTAATACATTGACTAAATAAGCGGATAGCAGAAGTGTGGCCAGAGCTCGTGCAGCAAAACATCCCAGCATGCCGTGCTTCAAAGACAGCGCGTGGCGGGCTAGGGTTTATATCCTGGCAGCGACCTGTTTTTAAGGATGTTTTCGAAGTGAGGTCTCAGAGGGCGCCTTACAGAGCAAGTACCAGAAACCTCGATAAGGTGTGTCTAAATAATCGTGGTTACGCGTATGTATTAGAAACTTAAGAAATTAATATGTTGACTAAATGAGTGGATCGCAAAAGTGTGGCCACAACTCCTGCAACAATACATTGAACGTGCGCTGTGCTTCGAAGTCAGCGCGTGCTAGTTAAGCGCTCACGTCATAGCAGCGACCGGTGTTTCACAATGGTTTCGAAGTGAGGTTTCAAAGGAGGCCTCAAAAAGCAAGTACCGGTGTCTTAGAAACCTCTCTAAAGTGTGTCTAAATAATCGTTGTTCAACGTATGCCATCATCATCAGCCTGACTATACCCACTGCAGGGCGAAGGCCTCTCCCATATTTCTCCACTTGACCCGGTTCTGTGCTAGCTGCATCCATTTGACCCCTGCGAACTTCTTAACCTCATCCACCCACCGAATTTTCTGCCGCCCCCTGCTAAGCTTTCCTTCCCTTGGAATCCAGTTCGTTATCCTAAGCGACCATCGGTTATCCTCTCTTTGCACTACATGTCCTGCCCGTGCCCATTTCTTCTTAATTTCCAGTAGAATGTCGGTAACCTGAGGTATTTGTCTGACCCACTCTGCACGCTTCCTATCTCTTAATGTTACCCCTACCATTTTTCGTTCCATAGCCCTCTGGGTTGTCCTCAACTTAAATAGAACTCTCTTGGTTAGCCTCCACGTTTCAGCCCCATAGGTGAGTACAGGCAAGATGCAACTGTTATATACTTTCCTCATGTATATATTAGTGACATGTATTATAAACTTAAGAAATCATTGCATTGACTAAATGAGTGGATCGCAAAAGTGTGGCCAAACTCGTGCAACAATACATCCAACGCGCGCTGTGCTTCGAAGTCAGCGCGTGCTGGGTAAGGGCTCACGTCCAGGCTGCGACCGATTCTTGACAATGGTTTCGAAGTGAGGTTTCAGAGGGGGCCTTAAGAAGCAAGTACCGATGTCTTAGAAACCTCGCTAAAGTGTGCCTAAATAATCATTGTTTAACGCATGTATTAGAAACTTAAGAAATCATTGCATTGACTAAATGAGTGGATTGCAAAACTGTGGCCACAACTCGAGCAACAAAACATCCCACGCGCGCCGTGCTTCGAACTGAGCGCGTGCTGGGTGAATATAATCCTGGCGGCGACCTGTTTTAGACAATGTTTTTGAAGTGAGATTTGAGAGTGCCTTACGGAGGAAGGCTTAGTATCCTAGCTAAAGTGTGTCTAAATAATCGTGGTTGAAAGCATGTATTAGAAACTTACGTAATTATTGCATTGACTATATGAGCGGATCGCAAAATTGTGGCCACAGCTTCTGCAACAGAACATCAGACGCATCCCGTGCTTCGAAATCAGCGCGTGCTGGGTAAGGACTCACGTCCTGGCGGCGACCTGTAGACGGTGTAGAAGAGAAGCGCGTCCGACGTGTCGGTCACTTCGAGGCTGGCCAGCGTCCACGGTTGGCTATTGGCTATCTCCTTGCGGCCGCCCTGCACGAACGACTTCTCGCAGCTGCCGATCATAAGGCAGTGCTTAACTGTGGAGACACCGGCGCCCGTCCAGGATAGCGACACCACCATCCACGCCGACATGTCTAATCTGAAGACCAACCCTGGGCGCAAGTCCACCCCATTTTTCATTTATTTTATTGGACACTATCCTGTGTACTCCTCTACCTCAGTCTTTCTTTTTTATGTTTTGGGTTTTGTATGCCTGCTCTCCCTGTGTACGTTCTTTGTCATTTTTGTATATATCAGTTGTTTTCCTGTGGTTCTGGTTCTTGGTTTTGTTTCATTTGCAAGTTTGGATGCTACCTTCTGTTTTTTTCTTGTTTGTATTCTTCTTTAAGCCAGCGTGGACCACCTTCCGACAACGAAACTCGTTTTTTTTTTGTTATACCTTATTTCGCTTTTTGAAAAGTGTTTTTTTTTCCATTTCGAGGTATTGTTACCTTTTATTTATTTTTATTTGACTTTAAGCATGCAAAGCTTTTGCTGATCCGGGCTCCCTCTCCTTTTTTATGCTTTTTTTCAGTTCGAGAGGACGAATAAAATCGTAAATGGGATCTAAGTCACAAATCTTGTAGTAATGCAGATTTTAATAAGCGCAAGGGCGAGTTTTTGTAAAAGTTCTCGAAATGTTCGCAGAATCTGAAACACCTTCACTTTGGAGCGCATGTTTCAGAGGCAGGCAATAAAACGAACGTGCACGTTGACTCAAAAGAGTTGTTTTGAATAGCATCTCGAGCGTGTCAGAATCTGTATATACGATCTTCGCATCTGGCGTGGACTGGTGAGAAGGTGCACGAGTCGATGTCGGTACGACATTTTTCCTGCAGCCTGGTCGGTAAAAGCGCAATATATAAGGACCTCTTGGAAATTTTGTTATACGATCATTTACAATGAACACTTCTGAGCAGATACATGTACCGTCTTTGCCAAAAGCAATCGAGCAGCCCAACCTGCTGGCGGAGCAGGCACGGGCTGATCTGTGGCGCTACTATCGCCGTAGCTGGCCGCTTCTCTCCGGCGGCGGGTGTAAGCTAACAAACGTAAGCATTCTCTCTCGTTCTCCTTCTTGGGATGACAAAAAGTAAGCGAGTATCGTGTACTGTACCTGATTTGGCGTCGTCGGAACGCTGCGCTGTTGAGTAAGGGCGCTCCGCATAGCATTACTCGCTCCATGCTCTTTCTTGTCTGGCGCTGTGAAGCTGCGCTCTTCGTTAGAATGCCTTCGCGTTTAATATCGGTAGTGTACTCCCGTAGTTACAACAAATGAACAAATACATGCATTTGTACTTGTTTGGATTGTCCGGAAAGTATGGCGAGGAATTTATTTCAAAAACTCGATGCGGTTTTCCTGCAGTAGCTAATCTTATGTTGTGACCCCTACCGGATTTGCTGTGACGCTAAGATAAGCTGAAGGAGAGAAAAATAAGACTTCCTGCTGTTTCATGTGCTCCTCTTGCTGCATTTCTTCTTTCCCGCTGTTTGGTAACGTACAAAAAGCGCTAGTGGTCTCCGCGTTGGTAATTACGATCATGTGTTAGCCTGCTGTAAATCTCTTCGTTTAATAAGTGAACTGTATAAAAATGTCGTTTTCACACCTTGAACGTATGTCGCCTTTTTTCTCAATACGTGCGGCAGTTTCTTTTTATTTGCTTCTATTTCACGAGAGAACACCATGGGGGGGGAGCACCAACCTAACAGTAATATGTTCTGGAAGGGAAAAGAAATCCGGATACGCAGCATTTGATTTGGACAGCAAACTACTTTTGTGTTATTGTCTATTAGCTAGCGACTTGATTGGTAGCTTATTGCGTGATGGCAGAGTGGTGCACGGTGACTAGATAAATAAGTTGCTGGAAGAGAACCTTCAAGTGCAACTCAAGATTAAGCTTGAAAACCTGTGACTCCCGTCTTTACTGAACTCCCTGGCCGCAAAAAGGTGAAACTTAATTCGGAGGGAATTTCAATGCAAGTGAAAGAAAAACGTCTTCGTAAGCATCCTTCGCAATAGCAAGGCCTTGTTGGGGGATCATATGCTAGGAAACATTAACGTTACTCACTCGGTATTGCCAAATATTTTTTTGAAGCAGTTGGAATCCCTGCGCAGATTTTCGGCATTCAGATTGGCGTTGAAATCGCGAAAACCATTACGCATTTCTGTGCGTTAACAAGCGGGTGCAAATGCGACATTAACGGATTCGCCTTCTTACATGGACACAAATAACAGCGCTAAAAACAGCGGAAAATATAGCCTCGTTTTTATTCCTCTCTAGCTCAGAGAAGTATCATTATCGCAGACTAGGAATCGTGGAAAAACTCAAACCCAGGTTTATATCATGCCCTGTCTGAATGTCCTAACATTTCAAACAAGACAAAAACAACCAATTTTCGGATCACTTTATCTACAGGAGCTGTGTACTGGGATCTAACATGCAAGGTGTTCTAACGAAGGCGCAGCGTCACGATACCAGCCCAAAATCAGCTTTGAGCTATAGTTTTGCGGTGCACAGTGCGCTCCATGAGTGGCACGGCGTTCTAAAGGAACGAAATCGAACGCCGCATATGTTACCCGCTTACATTTTGTCATCCCAAGAAATATAGCCAGGGAGCAGCCTTACGTCTGCAACTTACAATCGCAGCCGGCGAGTAGCGGCCACTGACCGCGACCGCCAAGCTGCCGCTCGGCCCAGCGCTTGCTCCGCCGGCCTGCTGGGCTGCTCGGTTACTTTTGCCAAAGACGGTACGTATTCACTAATCTGTTTCTACCCTAATATTGAGTCCCTTCGCATTTATCTGCCGCTCACAAAGTTGTCGCACTTTAGTGGTTCCAAGCATGAAAAATTCTTAGCTCTGTGTCTGAAAGACCCCAGGGACGCCATGGCTCCCATTGAAGCAGCCTCAGCGGGCTGAAAAACATCGCATATTTACACTGCGCTGCTTTGTTAACCGATGAGGGGTGGCACGTATCACCATTCTGACGACATCCCCTCACCCTCGGGTGGCGTGAAGATGGTGACTTCGGCATGTGGTCCCTCCAGCGGCACGTCCTCAAGTACGTTCTTGGCGCGCACTCGAAACGTGTAGTTTGTGGAGGGCCGCACGCCACCCAGCACCGCGTGTCGCATTTCTCGCAGTGTCTCCAGTGATTCGCATAACTGGCCAGAACACCAGGACACGTCGTAGGCTTGAAGGGGACCACGGGGATATTCGGGAGCCGACCAAGAGAGGATAACCTCACCCGCACCCACCTGCTCCGAGTGTAGCAGCACTGGGGCGCTGGGAGCTGCGTAGCAGTGCGGAGACAATGTGGTTGCGCGACCGCTGGATATGCACTACAGAGACGCTACGATGTAGTCATGGTTGAAATTTTTATTCTACAATGATGACTAATGAAACAACATTGCAGGTCTATCAGGTCTCGCAGCAAAGGTGACAGACATTAAATCAAGCACTTAAATATTCTAAGACTAAAGCAAACAACACTGATTAAGCATCCTAGTATGCCATAAAGCGAATTTACAGATTGTAGACAGTACTTTTGCAAGCGCGAAATAGTAGAAGACTTAAAACATTCAGTTGGAAGTGTTTGCAAGCTAAACCCGGGAATGATGACCGCTGATGATTGGTGATAACGCGGTAAAAAGATCGTTTCAGCCATGGGGCGACTCTGCAAAAGAAAAAAAAAAGAAGTACAAAAGAAGATGTTCGTCATATGCGACAACTTCAAAACGATGAGCAACGAATCAGTAAATAGAAAACTAGGAGTAGTGCCACCTAATAATAGGCTGGTGCATGGCTTTTTCGGGCACAGACATCCGAGACATCAGGCATCCGCTTACACTAGCCTCACTGGCTACGAGAATGTCAACCGCAGACGGCTAAGTATGCTGTTTGCCGCTGCTACTAACATTTGCAATCACGCCGTCCAAGTTTTTAATGAATCTTACTCCTACGTGCATAGCAAGCACCGCCTTCGAGACACATTTACTCACGTTATCCGCAGATTGGCAAGTTTTACAAGAATGCTGTTTTCAACGCTGCGTGTCCACGCGACATATTTATTTCATAGAGGTTGCAAGCCATTATTTATTTATTATTGTACAGTTTAATAATCGTGGTTTATTAATCGCGAACCCCACACTACTAACTGGACCATATTCAAACAGCAGTTCCGCCAATACTTCACCGACCCGGCAGCTCAGACTGAGATCGCGAAGAGCAAGCTCGCTGCCCGCCTTAAAGGTCCCGATGAGTCATATGCGTCCTACATAGAGGCCATACTTGCACTTTGCCGGCGTGTTAGTCCCACCCTGCGGGAACCTGGACGAGTACACCACGTCTTGAAAGGAATCAATTGTATGGCCTATAACACCCTAGTTGCCCAAAATTCTTCAAATGTTGATTCCATTATTACGACCTGTCCTCCCGATTGCAGCTCGGCATCGCAACTGGCCCGAACTCTGCTGACCTCGATCTGCGGAACTGATTTGAGCCATCATCCGCGAGGAACTCCAAGCCCTCAAGCCTGTCTGTCGACATGGGTGCGATCATTCTTCCGCCCCTTTTCATGGCGCCGTTCTCCGCGACGTCATTAAAGAAGAGTAAGCAACCATCGCCCACCCTATGGCATCTGAACCTCCTGCAAACCGCCCAGCGCCGACCCACGCGCACGTCGCTGCATCCACCCCTCCTTTGGTTCCCCCGCCCCGACCGGCACCAACCTACAATCACGTCAATACAATTGCTAGGGCTCAACCTGCACCATCCTATTACGCACCTTGGCGCCCCTCCCGACCAGTTTGTTATTACTGTGGCATTAGAGGACATATACCCTGCTTCTGTCGTCGCCGCCTTCAGAATGAGCGCCATGGTTACGATACCTTTGAAAGTGGCACGCCTTCAACTTCATATTATCAACGCCGGTTTATTGCATGCCCACCTCGACGGTGCTCCCCATCTCCAGAATCCTCGTCTGAGCCTCGTGGGAACCATGTATCCCGATGCCATTCCCCCTCCCCCATACTATCATTCAGTTTCCCCTCTCTCTACCTGTCCGCCATCTGAAAAACTAAGTGTTGCAGTTTCCGGAGATGAAACTGCACTCTGCGAACTTACTAAATTTCCTCCTGATCGCCCGTATAATGTGATTTCTGTTTTAGCTGAAGGATTACCTGTCGAAGCTTTGATTGGTACAGGGTCTGTAATTTCTGTCATTCACGCTGATTTGTGCTACCATTTGCGAAAAGTGACGACACCATATGATGGGCCTGAATTCCGTGGAGCCACTGACGTCCCTTTGCACCCTTCAGCGAAGTGCACCGTACGAGTTGTTATCAACGACGTCCGCCATCATGTGCAGTTTGCTGTGCTCTCACCTTGTGCGCATCTAATGATTTCTGGATGGGATTTTTGTCAACCGCTTCGGCAATAATTTCCTGTGGTGACCATACCATGTTATTCATATGATAGACAGCGATTTTTCATCTGACTTTTCTGAACGACATCATCCCCTCGTTTTCCGCCGATGGTACAACTGTTTTGCCTCCTCAGTGCGAAAAACTACTTACTGTTGTTTTTGTTTCTGACCACATCACTGACTAGGACGTACTCACCGAACCATCTTATTGTCATCTTGCACGCAGCATCGCCTTCCCGTCTAACCTTGTCTGGTTCCGCAACAGCTCAGCGACAGTAACGGCCACTAACACTTCACGTGAGTCCCTCGTGTTCCTAAAATGAATTCTCTCCTTTGCATGGTGGATGCTCAACCTCTGTTCCTGGCGGTGCTCACAGCCCCTCTGCCTCACCACAGTGTTTCATCAGAAGTCTCTCTTTCTCTTCTCCCAAAGACTATTAATCCTAACCTCACGCCGAACCAACGCCAAGAACTGCTGATATTGCTTCGACACCACAAAAGCCATTTTTGACGCCACTTCCCCACCACTGGTACGGACTAGTGTGGCGCACCTTCGCATCATTAATGAAGGTAACTCTATTGTTCGCCGACGGCCTAATCGGGTTTTCCTGTCTGAACGAAAAATAAATGTAAATGACATGCTACGTCGCAATATTATTCGTCCGATGATCGATACTGTACTTCGTGGCCTAAAATGGAGAACCTGTTTATGTTACTTGGACGACATTGTTATTTTTGCGTCCACTTTTAACGACCATTTCATGCGCCTGAATGACGTCCTCACGTGTCTCGCTTCAACGTGCCTTCAGCTCAATACCAAGAAGTGCCACTTTGCACAGAAGGAAATTAAAATATTCGGACATCTGTTCAGCTATGACGGCATTCGTTCAGACCCTGAAAAAATCATCGGGGTCTTGTACTTCGCTCGTCCACAACGGACTGAAGATTTCCGCAGTTTGCTCGGCCTGGCGTCTTATTTCTGGTGTTTTATATGGCGTTTTGCAACTATTTCTACTCCACTTCATGAACTACTTAAAGCACGCAGCCCTTTCGCATGGACTGAACAGTGCGAAACTGCTTTTGACGACCTAGAGCATGCCCTCACATGAGATCCTGTTCTTGGCCACTTCAGTGACTGAGCTCCAACCATCCTGCACACTGATGCCAATGGTCACGGTCTTGGCGCTGTACTATTGCAGCGCGATGAAACTTCGCGTGAGAACGTTATCGCCTTCGCCAGTCGGACTATGACTCCAGATGAGAAAAACTACACCATTACTGAGCAAGACTGTCTTGCCGTCGTCCGGGCTGTCCAAACATTTCGCCCTCAACTATACGGTCGCCACTTCGCAGTTGTGGCCGATAACCATGCTCTTTGCTGGTAGCCTTCGCTCAAAAATTTGACAGGCCGACTTGGCAGTTGGATTCTACGCCTGCAAGAAGACCATTTCGACGTCACTTACAGATCGGGTCGCCGACACTAAGACGCCGACGCTCTTTCTCTCTGTCCACTTTCGGAATCAGCTTGTTTTTCTTCCCAATGAATTTCCACCTCTGACGAAAGCCAACCATCTCTTTCCCGACGTATATAACAACAATTTCTTTTGACGACTCTGAGAACAAACACGTTCTCCGCTCACAGCAATTAGCCGATACCTACTGCCGTCCCATTATCGACCGCCTTATCGGCGCTTCGGACCCACCTAATGCTCGGCTTCGCCAACAGCTTCAAAATTTCAAGCTCGAAGATGGCATCCTACGCCGTTACGTGTATTGCCCTGATGGAACTCGCTGGATCCCAGTCGTGCCGCGCGTGCTTCGCCCACATATACTGGCGGCTCTCCACAATGACGCTACTGTAGGTCACCTAGGTTTTGACAAAACCTAGGACCGCGTAAAAAGACGGTTCTTTTGGCCTGGCTTACCCTACCTTCCAGCGTTGCCAAATACGTCGCCTCCTGCCCTCTGTGCCAACGTCGCTAACGATGATTTATTCGCCCGCTGGCCTTCTACAACCTCTTGCCTTTCTCGCCACGCCATGTGACGTAGTCGGCATCGACTTGTATGGTCCCCTACCTCTCTCATGGCTGAAGTAGAATGGTGGCGAAGGCTGGGCCCAAAAGCGGTTCAGCGGTACCGCAGCATAGCCACAGGTCGGGGGGCGAACCACTCAGATTAAGAAATTATACTACTAAAAATAAAAAGTATCAAGCAACATAAAAAGTATACACATTTTGATAACTTCGCTTGTGAATGAGGTAAGGTATTTTATAAACACATTCTTAACTTTTTTTTTAAATCTTGCAGCACTCTTATCGCCCCACTCCCTTGATGTTGCATCGGTCAGGAGGCGCTGCCAGAGGTTACCAAGGCAACGGAGATCACGAAGCTGTCGAAGCACGAAACGGTTTCTTATCGTTGTCTGCTCCTCGTATGCTGTGGTGCGGGCCTTGTTGCCCGCGGGAAAGCGTAATTTTGTTTGCAAGTCTGAAAATGTCCCTTTTGTGAAGATTTCGACGTCCTTGCTGGTCGCTGCTCTGTCGCCTTTTGGTGAGATTTAATATCCCCCTGCAGCCGTGTTTTTTTTTTTTTGTTTCCTCCCCTTCGTCGTGCGGGCAGTGCGAAGTCTTTTTGCAGCATTGTATTGCGCATAGCGTTTTATCGCAAGATGAGCCCGCACAAAGTGAGGAAGCGATGCTCTGTGGCACGTTGCGACAGCGTGGACTCAACCGTCGGTGTCTTACCGCTTCCCGGCTGCTTTCACCGGTGAGCAGATCTGGAGGTTGCACACAGACTCAATGTATGCTTTAATGCTCCTGTGTTCAGCACGTTTGTTAATTCAAAAGCTGTCTGCACTGGTGCTACCATGAAATTTCCTTGAAAACTGCTGTATACTTTTTGCCGAAGAATTTAAATGTGAAGAGTAATCCCCGTGCTCTATGCTCCACGTATGTTTTGATGCACCTACTAAGTCATGACATTTTTATTTCAGTTGCAGCTGTCATAGCTTTGTTTTCTGTACATGCATGTTTCTTATCTGGTGATGGTTTGTGGCAGGCATTTCAAGCCTTTTTCATGCCTCGGCTGTGATCATTGAGATGATTAGCCCGCTTAAGCAGCGCTACAGTTTCTGCTGTTTGCGACATGCATTTTTATTGTTGTGTTTTGTTGCTGTATTTTATTGGTTGATGCAATAAACCATGAATATGAAAACCATAATTGTTCACTTGGTACACTCTGTTGCGAACTGGGTACGACTGCCCCGTTGCACCAGTATTTCTGGACCGCACCTTACTGTGCTGAGGGACAAAAGAAATGGCCAAAGTACTTGCATGACTTAGAGCAGTATTTGTATTATGAATTTGCATGCGTGGTCTCTATTTGGAAGTGTTGCTGCGTTTCTATGCCGCCACCTTTGCCAACCACTTTAATTGTGCTGGAGCAACTGCTTATAAACAAGGGCGTAAACAACAGAAACTTGAGTTCTTTTAGATGACAAAGGTTGGCGCGCGCTGAAAGGCTACAACTTTCAAAAGATGCAGGCTCGTCAATGCATCGCGGCGGTTTTTTTTTAAACTTGTTTAAAATTCGCGCGAAAGTAAACGTATGCGTGACGTTATTTGACGTCATGGCCCCCCAATTTTCATTGGTCGCTGGAGCCCATGAGCCGCCATGTTTTGTACGTATGGGTGTCTATGGAGCCTTCGCTACCATAGTAGATATACCTTGCCTCTCTCCTATGGGGGTAACCTGTGGTATATCTTAGACGCTACGCTGACACAGCCCCTGTACTGGCTGGTTCCGCTTAAGAAGTAGCAAATTTTCTTTTACGATGAATTGTATGCGTCATGGCGCTCCTCGGGTGCTCCTAAGTGACCGCGCGACGGCCTTCTTATCGACAGTCGTTGCCGAAGTTTTCACGCGTCATCCACCCTTCATAAGACAACCTCAAACTACCATCCGCAGACTAACGGTCTGAATGAGCAATTTTATCGCACCTTATTGGATATGATATCCATGTACATCACAGCAGATTATCGAAATTAGGACACTATTCTACCATTCGTCACATTCGCCTGGAATACAGCAGTACAGCGGACTATCGGTTACTCTCCATTTTTTCTCGTTTATGGCCGTCCTCCCCCACTACAATTCTCGACACTTCCTTCTTCTGTACGCCCCACTACTCCACACCAGTACCTACCCAGTTCTTATCTCGTGTGGCCAGATGCCGTCATCGTGCCCGCCTCAACACAGCAGCGTTCCAGGAATACCGCAAGAATCTCTACGATTTTACGCATCGCATAATCTCTTTTCGTCCTGATGACGAATAACAACTTTATACACCACTGCACACCCCTGCGCTTAGTGACATAACACCGCTACCTTGGTCCCTACGAAGTCATCAGCCAAACTTCCCCATTGAACTGCGAAGTCACGGCTGTTAATCACCCAGCTGATTGACGCCACCGTGGAACTGAAATTGAATGTTCATGTTTCTTTCTTGAAACCGTTTTTGCGCCGCGGTGCATCGGTTAGTTACGAGCGGCCAGGCTGGCTGCTGCCGATCCCCGGGCAGATTATGTGAGCTTCGTTCGATCTTTCATTTGTAGATGCCATGATTTTCTTTCATTCGTACATACCATCGTCATCGCGTTCCGCGACGCCGGATCGAGCACGCACCGTTTTTCGTGTTCAGAATAAAACGCTAGACAAGGCATCGCTGGCCTTGCCTTCGCAACCTTGCCGTCTCGACCTAGCCTTCTTTCACAATATAAACAATAATTTTATTCTAGAAGAAACAATGAACGAAAGTAGTAACGAAAGCAAGAACTTGCGCTACACTGATCTACTATGCATCCCAATTGAATGTGCCCCACCGTAGTGGTGCACCGGTAAGAAGCCCGACTAATGTGCCAGAGTACCCTAATTCAATCCCGACCGCCGGCGGCTGCTTTTCGATGGTGGCGTAATGGACAGGTGTCCGTGTGCTGAGCGATGTCGTTGTTGTTGAGGCTGTAGAAGAAGGAAAAGGAAATGCACGGGCCTGCTACTGGCTCTGCAGCTGAGCCACCTCCGCTGCCTCGTGAGGACAGAAGAGAAAATAGACAAGAAAAATAAAGAGTGTGAGAAAGACGCGCGCCGCAAAAACAGCCGCCGTCCGCCACCACCGAAGAGGTGGTGGGTGCGACGACGGCCCACAACAGATAAAAATCAGGGGCTAGCCAGCTGTTGTTTTTGTGGCTGTAGGAAGAACGAACAGAAAATGCATGGGCCTGCTACTGGCTCTGTAGCTTAGCCACCTCCGCTGCCTGATTAATTGATTTATAGGAAGAAAAATGTACGATAAAGGTCTCACTCGTTTCTGTAGACACCTCAACCACGCCGTAAGGGAAGGGAGGGAGTGAAAGTGGAAGGAGAAAGAGGAGCCGTAGTGGAGGGCTACGGGGTAATTTCGACCACCTGTGGATCTTTAACGTGCTCTGATATCGCCCAGCACATGGACGCCTCTTCGTTTCGCCTCCATCGAAACGCAGCCGTCAAGGCCGGGTTCGAAACCTCGTGCAGACAGAAGAGAAAATAGAGAAGAAAAAATATGAAGAGGTAGGGAAAGTCGCGCGCCGCAACAACAGCCGTCGTCCACCACCGAAGTGGTGGCGGGTGCAATGACGGCCTACAACAGATAAATATGCGGTAGCAGGCTAGCCCCCGCCGCAAGCGGCGATGACCTACCTGTCCCAACCCCATCAGGGGAGGGAGTATGCGCCCGTGGCTGTCTGGCCCCCGCCCCAAGTGATGTTTAGCTACCGTCCCAGCCCCGTAAAGCCAGGAACTGCCACCCTTCACCACCTCCCTGTGCGATGTCAGCGCACGTTAAAGACCCCCAGGTGGTCGAAATGACTCCGTAGCCCTCCCCTAAGGCTCTTCTTTCTCTCTTTGCACTTTCACTCCCACTTCCTCCCTTTCCTTACGGCGCTGTTCAGATGTACGCGCCGATCCCCCTTTCATAATTCCCAACAAGAACCACATCTCTCTCTGTCTCTCTCTCTCTCTCTCTCTCTCTCTCTCAGGTGTACACAGAAACAAGTCTGACAAATACTGCGTCTTTCCCTTCCAGTGAACAAATTATTATTATTATTTATAAACGCAACGAAGCTTTTATTGAGCCTATTGAAATTATAAATTGAACGCGAAATTGGAAGTGTGTTATTCATTTCTGTTACATATAGCCCAGTTCCCGGGTTCGAACCCGACAACGGCGGCTGCGTTTCGATGGAGGCCAAACAAAGTGGCGTCCGTGTGCTGTGCGATGTCAGCGCACGTTAAAGATCCCCAGGCGGTGAAATTACTCCGTAGCCCTCCTTCTACGGCTCCCCCTTTCTCTCTTTCCACTTTCATTCCCTCCCTTCCCTTACAGCGTGGTTCAGGTGTCCACAGAGCAAGTGTGACAGATACTGCGCCTTTCCATTCCTATGAACCAATTATTATTATTATTATAGCCCCACGATCCAGTGTCGAATCAGTGACAACGATTGTAAGCATAATCGCCGGATCGGCGATCGGCCTACCCCTTTGTTGCAATATTTATTAGCAAGCCGGGTTACTCTGTATAACTTTGTTTACAATTGTCCAAGCTGTGACGACGCCTTCTCAAGACCTGGCCGCTGTCATTTTAGAACCTGCTTGGCCTCAGAAGCCCTGAAACCTAATGCTTGCTCGGTCAAAGGCTAATTCATATAGAATCACATTAACGCGAGTTGAGATTTCGACCAAAACAAGCCTAAGAACAGCAAACGTTTAGGCACACAAAAGACATTGAACGTCTACTTCATACCGCATCTTCTGCATCGGATTCACTAGGCTAGCAGGTGCTCCTTCAATATTGAGCTTGCGTCTTTTATCTGATTCTGAAGTGCCACTCACAATGCAGGTTAGTACTGGTAGAAGTAATTTTTGTTGTCACTGCTGCTGCAAAGTTGATGTGCACTACTTGTGTGTAGTAGAATGGCTAAGGAAAACGCGTAATTGAAACAGGAATTCTGTAATGAGGTCCCGAATATTAAGGACGAATTAGAAAATGATCTTAAGACCACTTCAAACTCACGTTCGCTATTTTGAAATGACTGCAAACTGCACTTCGGGAACTGTTGAAAGACTAGGTTGCATTTATTACAGTGTTGAAATGTTTTTACGTCATTTCTTTTCTTTTTGGTTTGGTTTGGTTTGTGGGGTTTAACATCCGAAGCAACTCAGGCTATGAGAGACGCCGTAGTGGAGGACTCCGGAAATTTTCGACCACCTGGGTTTTTTTACATGCACTAACATCGCACCGCACACGGGCGCCTTGCTTTTCGCCTCCATCGAAAAGCTGCCGCCGAGGCTGGGATTGATCTCGCGTCCTTGAGACCAATAGTCGAGAGCTGTAACCACTGCGCCAGCCCGATCAAACAAACGTTCTTTTTCCTTTCTCTTTAACAATATATAATGATTCTCCTATATAACGGTCGCTGCTAAAGCTGCCGACTTCTGCGGGTGACAAAGTTTGGCAAGTCGTCATTGCAAACCGCTTTTTATTGCGAAAGCAGTAACTACGCCAGGGTTAACAGGCCGTCTCGTAGTCCGTGGCCAGTGCACTCCCCTGCTCATCGACCTCCTTAATACGCCTGCCATGACATTTCAATTCACGTCACTCCTAAGCCATGGGCAGGATCTACCAACTCGGGTCGCTCTTTTCATAATGGAGGGTGATATCAGAATCTGCCTGCCAGAACTTTTTGCATTCTTGTTACCCCTACGACACGCAGGCACATCCATGCGGCTTAGTTGAAGCGTGACTTTATATGTGCGCTGTTAGCTTATGCTCTCGCGTCATGCCATTAAAGGATGAGCTGAAGTGTCCCCAATAACGTAGCACCTTATACTAATAGGGCGTGACAGGAGAATAATGTAGCAAGCAAAACAAGCTTTCGCCGTTGATTGCGCAAATCAACTAGAGTTAACCAGAGCTAAATAACAAATAATCTTTTTTTCGTCACCCATGGTGTTTGTATAACAAAACCTGAAGTAAGCTTGACATCTTTATCAGTGAATTGGTATAGGCGCAAGAAAAGGGCGTCGACGTGACACGGCGACGAGCTTGGAGCCATCGTCGTTCGCTGTGTTGTATACGCAAAAACTAAGGCTAGAGACGGCGACATACGCGACATTCTTCAACGGAAAAGTGCTTGAGTTCGGTGCCTGCACCGTAATAGGTCTGTTCGATCTGCATCTAATGCAAGGGCGTATATGCGTCACGAGTGATTCTCCACGAAGCTCAATGCACAACCCCCTATAAAGTCCGCCCACCCGCAACTTGGCTCCTGTTGTTAGCCTTCCGTTACCAACAAAGCTGATCGTTCTCTTCTCATAGCCGTGGCAAAAGGAATATTTTCTTCACATCAGCGGTGGAGTACGCGTGGCGGCGAGCGGCGACAAACCTGGTGCGCATGTTGATACGAATGGAGAACACCGGGAACGAGCAATGGGTAAACCTTAAACGGCCAGCGAATAATGGGGGGGGGGGGGGGGGACGTATTCATACGAAGGGAGAACACCGGGAACGAGCAATGGGTAAACCGGAGACGTCCAGCGAGGATCTGGTGGGGGCGAAGCCAGTTGCTTTGGGGCGACGAGGGAAATATTTCAGGGAGACATAACTACGTGACGAGGCAAAGTGCACGGACAAAACGCTTTCCGACACATCGCCGCTCGCCGCTTAGGACTTTGCGCCAAATGTCTGGTATACTGAGCTCATCCTTAACTTGAGTCGAGTGCACAGCACCTGACAAATGCCAAACTTTGCGTTCTCGCACCTCAGCAGCACTACCCACACCGTTTTATCGTGGCAGCACTTCTCGCTGAAATAAGGTCACAAAAATGGATGCGCTAAGCACCTAATTATTGGAAAGTAGATTTCTTCAGTATCTGGAATTACCAGAATCATCGAGATGCTTCGATAAGCCTGTCGTTTTTGAGTAACTTTAACGCTCCCCCGACGTCTCTTCTTGGCACAGATGTCATATTTTAATCTTGGCACACTAGTACCTCAATCTAGTTGGACTTGGCTTGCGTTTAATGCTCGCAGTGTCTGTCAAGTTTCCAACGGGTACACACACCTTCAGTAATCAGTTAGTGAATCAACACTGTATGGGATTAGAGAAATCTGCAAACAAATAATGGCATAATAAACCTCACCGAAAAGAAACCTTACCGCAGGGTTAGCTTGTAGCTTGATGTGTTTTGGTTTTCTTAAAGGGAAATAAGGTGATAATGGATGTAATTAGCTGCCGGTTCCCAGGAGGCTATCGAACTGGCCCTACTTTCAAATTATGATCGTTCCAACTATTTTTGCACAAGGTATTGTAAAAGAATGAACCATGGAGAAGTATACATCTTCCAACATGTGGATATATATCTCACTGTCTGGCCTGGTCCTGAAGTGTGCCGCGAAGATAGGCTCTGAGTCCCGCGGGGGGCCACCACCCACGGACAAGTCGTAGGTGCGCCAGGCGTCCAGGTCGGTGATGACGACGCCGTCGGTGCCCGAGCTCTTGTTCTGGCAGACACTCAGGGCGCCCACCCAGCGGCACCAGGTGACCTCGTGCGAGCCGCTGCCCGTCCACAGCAACAGCGCCCGACGGGGCTCCATTAGGTCCACGGTGAACTTCCAGCCTGACAGCAGAAATGGGGGTTTTGTAGGCATCCGGAAGTGGGCGTTACAGTTGAAAGATACAAAATTGGATGGTTCTGTCGCATGGCTGCAGTAATTGGGATCTCCGGCTATCAGCTTCTGCTGAGAAGCAACTGAGGGTGAATAGGGTTTCAATTTTCCCAATAGCCGCCATAACAGTATGACCCGCGTACGCCCCCTATTACCCAGTGTGTAGAGGGAAGCTCATCAACAGAGATTTTAGGGCCAGTTGGCCATCAACCTCAAGACAGGCGGTACCATCTTTGCGCAAGTTCGAGAATGACACACCTCTAAAACGTGCTTGGCAAGCAATGGCCCTAGCTTCACAACAGCACATTAAAGTTGCCTGTGAAATTGGCTTTTTTAGGCGTTATATTACAGTTGTTAGGAGAACGGGTGCGCCTAAGTAATAACTACTCAGATATTAAGGCTAAAAAAGAATCTTGGCTGTGGGTAGTACTGTATTCGGTGGCGGATGTCGGGAAACAATAAAGACCCCCGTGTTAATAAACTGTTTATTGAAGACATAGTAGGCCCTCCTAGGCGTTATATAGTGGAACAACCCTTCGCTTTTAATGGTTGGTGGTTAGTATTTGTCGATATTAATACGCACACTGATTTTTAGGTTTTCGAAAAGGCTGTTTTACTCGAGTTTACAGCGCATGAAGTTCTGGCATCCCCGACACGAAAACCACAAATCAAAGGGTCCATAACAGAATGCAAGCTAACGCTACCTGGCGGCTTACCCCCCAAGTCAGGTACAAGGTGGGAGAAAAAAAAACAGGACTATCATACCCTATTACAATTTAACTACTCAACTGCCTCTCAACTGCATGCCCACAGCCAGGAAAAGGGCAGCCTTAACATTACGTAAGTACGTATGTACCTTCCCTCTGTGCTGAGCGCACCCTTGCGCACTCGGCGTGCGGGCTGTATCCGCCCCCGGAGCACTGGCGTCGCGCACAGAAGACATGCTCGGTGGCAGGCTCCAGCGGCGCGGCGCTGATGGCGGCCGAGGTCCTGGGTTCGCTGTGGTGACAATTCCAGCGGAGACCGCCGTCGCAGCCCTCGAAGTCGGCCGTGAATCCCGCGTGGGCCACGCTGCCGTGGCAAAGGCAGTAGGCAGACGCCAGGTGCGCCTTCTTCCACAGCAGCTCGATGCGCGAGTGGCTCGCGTTGATTAGGTACGGGCTGATCGTGTTCTCGCACCTGTGCTGCTCCTCCTCCTCTCCCGAGGAGCCCTGTGTGTTCCAGGCTGTTATGCGCCTTCTCATCGCAAAGAAATCCTTCATTAACAATCAGATTACTTTCTCTTGCTCCTTCAGAGTCTTTAGCCACGTTGGACAGTTATAGGAAATTTGTCAGCTGTCATAATAGTGGATGCAAGTTTGATAACCACTTTGCGTATTGTAAAATTGGATTTAACTGATTTGACGACAACGTGCTGGTCGGTTTAAACATGACAAGAATAGCAGCGATAGATGTTCAAATACACAATTACTGCTCTACAGGAAGGCCGACTAGCTCAGCAGTATGCAGACCGACACAAAGATTTTCACAGGAAAAATTAACAGCCATATACAGCAATAATGCCTGCATCGTTCAAGGTTCAAGTAGCACATGAACTTTCCCTCCGCCGCCGTTACTACCAATCATAGCTGCGAAGTTGAGAAAAAATATTTATTGCAAAAATTAAATTAGAATGCCTAGCTTTACCTTCATATCCACAATTCTCATGCAGCACGAAATTTAATTTAAACTGATATATTCCGTCTCAAACCATTTAAATTTTCTTTTTAAAAAATTCGGCGCCATAGTGGCTCAGTGGCTGGGGCTCTCGACTGCTGAGCAGAGATACCCGCGGGTTCCATCCTGATCGCGGCAGCCGAATTTTGACGAAGGCGAAGCGCAAGTCTTCAGTGAGTTGTCCGATGTCGGTGAATATTATAAAGGGGTGTTCGAAATAATTAGGAGTGCCTCTAGACGACGCTCCTCATATATACCCTGAGTCGCACTGGGGCGTTAGACCCTACAATGAAAAGCAAACAACAAGACGGGAACTAAATGCGATCTTCCTTCCTAAAATTAATTGATTTTGAAGCAAGAGGCCCTTCAGTCATTACAGGGAAAACAAGCATGAAAGCAGCTTTCCCATTTCTGCGAAGTAATAATAATAATAATCATAACAATATTAATACTTACAACAATAATAATAATAATAATTGGTTTACAAAAATGAAAAAGCACAGTATCCGTCACACGTTCTGTGGACTTCTGAACCGCGCCATTGGGGAAGCAAGTAGCATCAGTAGTAAAAACATTTATTTTAACAGAGGATTTCGGGGCGCGCAGGCCTCTGGGTCCCTGCACAGCCCCACTACACTGAAAAGTTCATGTTTCTACGGTTCATGACGTCGGCAGCTCGGTCTGTGGCGGTCTTTTGCCGGAGCGGGTCCTCAGAGCGTAGCAGTCTCCCATTCCTCCCAGGTGGTGAAGTGCTCCAGACCCCGCGGGGGAGGATGCGCCGGGCATTGGAATAGAATGTGGGCGCGGGTGGCAGTGGGGTGGCTGCATAGGGTGCAGGAGGGGTCGGTGAGAATGGGGTGGTAACGGGACCTAATGTACGGAGATGGGAGGGTTCGCGTCTGGAGGCGGCGCCATAGTGTTTGGTGGGGATTGCTGAGGGAGGAGTGAGGTGGGGGGTAGATCTGCCTCGGCCCGGTAGGCCTGGATCAGCTCGTTAAACGTGTGCATGCGCTGCCGGGAGAGCACCGACAGGGGGACCGCCTGTGCTCGGCGTATTAGACCTCGGGCTAAGCTGTTGGCGGCCTCATTGCCAGGGTTCGCCGAGTGCGCAGGCACCCAGATAAGCTCCACGTGGCGGGGCGGCTTGGCAGTGGGCGAGGTCAGTATGCAAAAAGCAGGAACATGAACTCGCCCACGTGCGAAATTTAGTAGTGCAGTTTTATTGCGAAGCAATACTGCTTTAGCTACTACCTCAGCCCGTCAAAAGGCGCGGCGGTGGCAGCCACGCTTGACCTTTAGCTGACCTGGCTTTGTGACGTCATACCATCTGTGTAAGAGTGGAGGCTCAACTCGCTCCGTCGCCTTGCGCGGTGGCAGTTACGGCCTGACTCCGTTCCTCTCACTAGTGGGGCTGCGCGCTGCGTGACGTCATACCATCTGTGTAAGAGAGGGGCTCAACTCGCGTCGTCGCCTTGCGCGGTGGAAGTTACCGCCTGACTTCTGCTCCTCTCACCAGTGGCGCTGCGCGCTGCGTGACGTCATACCATTTGTGTAAGAGCGGGGGCTCACCGTCGCTGTGCGCGGTGGCAGTTACGGCCTGACTCCGCTCCTCTCGTCAAGCCATGAGATGCCGCCTACAGTCAAAGCGCTTAGGCAGGCTGCAAAGAGGAAGCAAAAGCGAGCCACATAGACAGAAGAAGAGCGAGAAGAACGGCTTTCCAAGCGACGAGCGCAAGAAGTAGCTAGGCGGAAAAGGCGGTCAATGTCTTCGGTAGCAGAATCGACGACAGAAGCAGGAGAGGAAGGTACGAATTTGTCCGATAGTTTGGAACGTGCATCTACTAGCAGCACTACCAGTTTGGCGAAAGGCGAAAGCCTGAGAAGTCTTACCTTGTCTATCGTTCCTGTCAATCCCACAATTAAACGCGCGCCAAGGAACGCCACGCGACAGGAGCGATGGCGTACAATCCAAACGAACACTTGTCGGAGAAAGTGTGTCAGATACTGCGCCTTTCTTCCAGACATATGTAAAACCATAGCTAAACATAGCACAGTGAAGCGTCACCATAGCCATAACAGCAAACATAACTGGAGCATCACCATGGTGAATATAGCACAGCCAAGCGTCACCACAAGCGGTACAATAGTAGTACCACGTATTGCTTCGCAATCACCAGGCTTAACCAAGCTAAGCCACAGCCAATTTTGTTGAGTCTGTTAGTATATATTTAGCTTCCTTGTGGGAGATTGCAAGGGCGATAGCTGCCTCCTCGGCCACTTCTGAGGAGGTAACAGAGGGGAGGGAGAGAGTTGCAATGGACTGAAGGGTATTGTTCACCGCGGCTGCCGCCGCCGCACCGCCCGAGCATGTGGCGTCCACCCATACGGCATCCGCCTCGGAGCCGTAATATTTGTGGAGTGCCTTTGCCCGGGCTCAGCGGCGGGGCTCGTGGTGTTGTGGATGGGAGTTTCGGGAAAGGGGTTTGACAAGAAGGTTGGAGTAGATAGGGCATGGGATGGAGAGGAGTGTGGGGTCGTTAGCTGGGATGTGAACATCGAGAGCTCTGAGGATGTGACGTCCGCTGCCAGGCTGTGTCAATCGGATGTACTGGGTCTGTCTGTGGGCCTCCACAAGCTCCTCAACAGCATTGTGGAGACCCAGATGAAGTAATTTTTCTGTTGAAGTGTTGAGGGGTAGGTGGAGGGCAGTTTTGAAAGCGGTACGAAGCATCGCGTCCAAGGTGGAGATCTCGTCACCTCCAAGTCTGAGGTAAGGGAGCGTGTATAAAAATCGGCTGAGGATAAAGGCATGAATGAGATGACATAGATCGTGCTCCCTCATGCTCCTATGGTGGCCCGAAACTCTGCGGATGAGGTGCGAGATCGCACCAGTCACCCGCTTGAGTTTATTGTGAGGCTGTTTCTACTGTTGCTTTGGATATGAAGCCCCAGGACCCGGATAGTGTCCACCTCCGTAATGGGGCGATCTTCCAAAGCAATGGTTATGGGGACGCTTGGAGGGTTACGGGTTGTGGGGCGGAGGATGAGGAGCTAGGACTTCTCTAGGGAGCATGAGAGTCCGATGCTTCAGTAGTGTTCTTGTGTTAATGTGGCGGCGCTTTGTAGTGTGCCTTCTATTTCGCCATCACTGCCATGGGTGTTCCACAACGTGTATGTCGTCGGCATAGAGGGTGCGCCGGAGGTGTGGTATCGTGGTGAGATTCCGGGCGAGTGAGATCATTGTCGCGTTGAACCGGAGAGGCGAGAGGACGGAGCACTTGGGAGTACCGACCCCATTAAGGGAGTAAGGAGGTGATGTGTGTGTGCCAAAGTGGACCTCAGCCGTGCGGTTGTTAAGAAAAGCTCCGATATAGGTGTGCGTACGCACACCTACATCAAGACAGGAGAGGGCTGTCATGATCGCGGTGTGATCAACTCGATCAAATGATTAAGATAAATCCAAAGCCAGGACGGCCTTTGTATGGCCCGGGATAGCTGGGTCAGAAATGTCGGTGGCGAGCTGCAGCATGGTATCCTGCGCGTACAAACGGGGGCGGAAGCCGAACATGCTGTGGAGGTAGAGGTCATTGTCCGTCATGTGCTGAGTGAGTCTCGCCAGCACGACCCGTTCGAAAAGTATTCCCAGACACGAAGTGAGGGAGATGGGTTTGAGGTTTGCTAGTGTGAGTGGTTTATTTAGTTTGGGAATAAATATAACTTTGGCATGACGCCAAGACTGCGGGAGGGTGCCTTCCACCCAGCATTTGTTAAAGTAGTCCGCAATCTGGGTGATCGATTGATCATCCTGGTTGCGAAGCATGGAGTTGGAGAATTTGTCAACACCAGGAGCGGAAGAGGTGCGGAGAGTCAGCAGGGCTGCTCGGACCTCTGCTTCCGTAATCTCAACATCAAGAGTAGAATTTGGATGGCCTGTTAGGGAGGAAGGGAGATGGATGTGCCGGGTTATGTACGTGTTTGTTTTAGGTTGTTAAAAAGGACGTCCGGGTTTAAGTCCGTGTTGTGTATGAGTAGAGTGACGTGATGTTGCCTAGCTATTTTGGACTGTGTAGAGTCGATGAGATGTCGAAGGAGTTGCCAGGCTCGCTTGGTGGACAGATTGCCGGCCATGCTGTCACAAACCTGTCCCCAGCTGAACCGGCAGAGCTCCTCTGCATGTTGGGTGATCTGCGACAGCAGTGCGGCCAGCCTCTTTTTCAGCTTGCGGTTAAGTTTGTTCTTTTTCCAGCGCTCTAGGAGGCTGTGATAAGCCTGCAAGAGGTGGGCGAGTCTAGAGTCTAATGTAGGAATGTCCTGTGTTGTTTCGATGTGTTGGGTGTATGTGGAGACATCGGTCATGAGTGAGCTCACCCATTGGCCGATGTCTGTGATGGTTGAATCTGATAGTCCATTCGCATTTCGCGGATGGCATCCCAGTTTGTTAGCTTGTGTGTAAGGAATTTCTTACGAGGCTGTGTAAACGACACCGCGAGAAAGATAATGTAGTGGTCGCTGCCTAGTGTATGGTGTGTCCTGTTCCAGGTGATGTCCACGAGGTGGCGGCTGAGCGTCAGATCTGGACTGGTGTCTATGCAGATGCTATTGCCGATTCGCGTGGGAGTGTGAAAATGATTGTGCACAGTGAGACGGAGCCCACGTACCAAGGACCAGAGGCGTTGCCCTCGGCTCGAGTTGGCCCGATAGCCCCAGTCTGTGTGTGCACAATTGAAGTCCCCCCCAATGATCAATGGGTGCGATTCATTGGCGATCTCGCAAGAGCGTTTCCAGTGAGGACATTGGGCGGGAGGGGGGATGGTATTGATGGGGCTGGGACAGGTAGGTCACTGCCGCTTGCGGCGGGGGCTAGCCTGTTCAAATTTTTACCTGTTGTAGGCCGTCATTGCACCCGCCGCCTCTTCGGTGGTGGACGACGGCTGTTGTTGCGGCGCGCGTCTTTGTCTTCCTCTTCCTTTTCTTCTCAATTTTTCTCTTCTGTCTGCACGAGGCAGCGAGGTGGCTCAGCTACAGAGCCAGTAGCAGGCCCGTGCATTATAACGCGGTAGCGTTTAGGAGCTCGTGTCGCAGAAAAGCCGGTGTCGTCGGCGTCGGCAGCGTTGGCCGTGAGCGATAAATCCCGGAATGCAATTCATAAATAAAAAACAGCTTCCAAGATTGGCTGGGTGGGAATCGAACCAGGGTCCCACTCAGCCACGAGTTCGATGCTTGAAAGCGGTACAAAAGCGCTTCTAGTGAATGCGGTGTTGCCTTAGAAACATGCCGTAGAACGTTATACTGCGGTGTATATCGGTAATTATGAGCATGTTACTTACAGAAGTTGCAGTTACACGAGTAGCGAAGTACGTTTCCGCTACATTTCTTCTGCGCTCTGCGCACATGCAGAGCCATCTTGCGGCAAACACAGAAGAACCCCTCCTCGCAATGTGCGGCGCTGCCCCGACACGTGGCGCCCCACTTGCCTCTGACGCTATCGCGTTCCACTCTTGAAGGCAGGGCTTAAGCGTCCTCCAAATGTTCTTTTCCTTCTTTCTCAACAATATAGTATATGTTGGCTATAAAAATAGATGGCATAGTGTGTGTGTGGTGCATAATCTCGGTGATGACGCAATGCACGTCCGATATAATGTCATGGGTTTGAAATGTGAGCGAGCGGTGTAAGAGGGTAGATGCTCGAAGGGTAAGGGTAGAGTCGGAGTGAACTGAAGCACGATTAGGGAGCGTGGCGGGTGTATTGGCGTCCTGTAGGAGGAGGAATTGGGGTGTGGGGGTGAAGGTGGGGAGGAGAAGTTGAAAGGAAGCGTGCTTGCCCCGGAAAAAAAACTGATTTATTTACAGGAAGCGAAAGGCGAGGTAACTGTCTCACTTGTTTTCTGTGGACACCACAACCGCGCCGTAAGGGAGGGGAGGAAGGTGGGAACGAAAGTGGAAAGAGAGAAAGAGGAGCCGTAGTGGAGGGCTACGGAGTAATTTCGACAACCGGGAGATTTAACGTGCGCTGACATCGCACAGCACACGGACGCCTCTTCGTTCCACCTCCATCGAAACGCAGCCGCCGTGGTCGGGTTCGAACCCGGGTATCCCGGCACAGAAGTTGGGCGTCTTACTGCACCGCCCCGGCGGGGCACGATGGTGCATCGCCTAACTCGTTGCGCAGGAAAACATGGAAGAGCCCATGACGTTCGTCCTCTCTTTAGGACGAAAAGGTACCTAACTCCCACATTATAGCTCAATAAAAAAACATTCAGTACGATCACTCACCCAAACTGAGTCCCATGCGGACAAGGAGATAATAATTAGTGCGGACAGAAGCATTTCGACGAGTTTCCTTCCCCAGGAAAGGCTCCGTGGTTCCATTTTTCAGAGACCCGTCACAACGTTCGTGCCGACAGTCCAGATGCCCACTTCGTTCTTGTCAACGTCGCCTTTATGGCCACAGTATGTCACAAACATCACGGTCCCTGTAAGCAAATAGGGCGCAAGGAAGCAACGGTAGCAGAAACAGCAGACTTGTTTGAAAATATAAACGAGGCTATCGAAAGTATAGCAACCTAACCAAAAAAAGCCGCTAAGGTATGTTGAAAGAGACAGGAAAAGTATCTGGCCTATATAAAAAAACGAAAAAGATGTGTAAGGAGTTTGCCAATTATATATATAAATCTCCGTCCTCTGTCCAACCCTTGGCTGATCCACCTGTGTGGGTATGCGCCATACATTATTTGATAAACAACAAACCGACACGAAAAAAGAGTTCTCCACCCTACAAGTACTGAACCTCCTAATCTAAAACAACTGACCTAACACAGAATCACGAAACACCAAACAACACCAACAAGTTTAAGGTGAATTTATTCGCCTGCATCCAAGCCTGTAATTTTGCATAATATTAACTCACAATAGTTTATAAATAAGGCAGAGTTCATTCTGTGAAAGAAATATAAGAACCTCAACTGGTCCAAATTTCCAGAGTCCTCCATTACGGCGTCTTTCATAGCCTGAGTCGCTTCGGGACGTTAAACCCCACAAACCAAACCAAACCATATATTGTTCTGTCCACTTACATGGCCAAATCTGGTGAATCAGGTATTTTAGAAATATCGCATTTATGTAAACTATAAAAAACTGGGCCTAACTTACATTCCATGCGGCACACCTTCGGTAAGACACAAACTATTTTAAACAAAATTATTGCATTTCTTATGCCGAAGTCTTTTGCTAAAGTAATTGCTCACCAAGTTCAGAGGAATACCCCGTATTCCATGGTCATTCAGTTTGCTTAGGAGGATTTCGAGAGGTACGGAGTCAAAAGCTCCTTGGAGATCCAAGAGCAGACCAAGTGTGTATGCTCTGGATTCGTGACTGTTTATTAACTTTCTTTACCAGGTATGAAGCTTGCTCGAGCGATTTATTTTTAAATGCCATACTAGAACTGGTTAATAACATAATGAACGCCAATAAACTTTTGGACGCCACTCCTGTACAAGGGCTGAGCGAGTGAACTCGTGTCGTTAAACCTCGTTTGGTGCTTGGATGTTCGCGTTTCGGCACCCGTATGAATAACATAATGAACGCCAATAAACTTTTGGACGCCACTCCTGTACAAGGGCTGAGCGAGTGAACTCGTGTCGTTAAACCTCGTTTGGTGCTTGGATGTTCGCGTTTCGGCACCCGTATGAGAGGAAATCGGTGCCCGGTTGTTGGCAATCTGTGCTACATCGACGTTAGTCAACATCGCCGACCAAGGTTGCTAAAAGCATTTCATGTTCTGTAAGGGCTGGTAGCATGCACCCAAGGACAGGACTTCGGTGTTACTTCTGGCATCGTGGAAATACGCTTGCGCACAGTTTACAAGGCATTAATTAGTTTAAGACCTTTGCGCAGGTTAAACATAATACTTACACAATTTTCCTAATATGGTTCAGAGTGGACGAAAGGAGCCAAAAACCATACACGCATACACACAAGCGAAGAAAACGGCACAAGCTCCACTCACTACTCTACACTCCCGTTTATAGCTTCACTACAGTTTTTTCGCTTGTGTGTGTGTGTGTGTGTGTGTGTGTGTGTGTGTGTGTGTGTGTGTGTGTGTGTGTGTGTGTGTGTGTGTGTGTGTGTGTGTGTGTGTGTGTGTGTGTGTGTGTGTGTGTGTGTGTGTGTGTGTGTGTGTGTGTGTGTGTGTGTGTGTGTGTGTGTGTGTGTGTGTGTGTGTGTGTGTGTGTGTGTGTGTGTGTGTGTGTGTGTGGTTTTCGAGCCTTTAGATTTACCATGATCCGCTACGAACTAGCATAACAAGAAGTTCTCTTATTTACAGTGTTTATTTTTCATTCCGACGTTAAACGATATTGAAAACAATTTTGGACAATCACGTATTATTTGCATATTATCATTGATGCACCAAGCAACTAAACAACAACGTTTCAGCATCCATCGGAGTTGAGATGTTTTGAAAAGTTTTTTTTTTTTTTTGTTTCATCGTGATCAGCTTGCAGACTTGGTAACTATAGCAGAGGTGCTGATGACATAAACCGATGCCGCGTCATCTGCGTGACGTTCTGTGCACGAGCACCGTCTACAACGGTTACACGAAGCCGCGGTGAGACGATGTGACAGACCAAACCGCGGTCATGCCGCTAACTGCGGTTATAGAAAGTCGAACTTTGCGATCCGTGTTTGCGCTTTTACCTATGAAATAACGACGTCTGTGAATGGAATTTAGGTGCATGTCGGTGCCCGAGTACGAAAGGCACACAAAGTGAACCACTCCAACAACGTACACATTGTATTGAAATATGTCTCAGTAGCAACATATTGCTACGGACGAGGAATGAGGAACAAACGGGCAGTGGCGCGGGCAGGAGCGCTCGAGCTAGGCGCGCCAACAATTCCTTAAACGTCATCTCGCGGTCATCGAGCATCTTTCTGTTCATTTTTCTCCTGTTTTCACCGGCATGCCGCTCCATAATATTTGGTTGGAGGTACTGGGTATGTCATCATCACCCCAAATCTTGGCCCAGAGTTTCGGCGCCTTGCGACTTCTTGCGCCCTCGGCAGAAGGTTAGGAGGCATAGCATGGCTGGTCCCCAGCCTGCCAGACCCAGAAAGACCTTGCCGTTCCTCCGCCCCGTCCCCCCGTCCAGACAACAAGACACGACGAAGGAGAGACTGACCCGAGATGCCACACATGACCACAACACAAAGGGAACCGAATCTCTATATGTGGCCTGACTGACCAGATGTGCGGACCAAGGACCCATGACGCGTAATTCCGTCTTCTCAACGGTAGGGTCCCGCAACTTCTTTGTCGTCACTGGTTGCGTCTGAGCGGGTTAAACGGTGATTGTTACTGAGAGGTGTGTCTGAACGCAACATAAGGTAATATACACTCACTAATGGCAGGAAATGATTACGTTGAAAACTATTAAATAGTGTAAGCGTTGTCATTGTGTTGTCTCGCGGCTGTGTTCACGGCAGGTTTTGTGGCTATTAAGAATTAAAAACATCACATGATGCAACCTAAACGGTAACACCCTCCAGAAAGATATTAGTAGCTCATTTTAATGTCGCAATTTAAAAAACAAGTTTGGGAAAAAATTTCCAAACGCAGGATTCCAACATATACTTTATTCGCTAAGTGCTCAGGTAAATAATGTTCATCCATTGCGCCACTGAGGCAACTAGTACGGCAGGCTTTAAATGTGATCTTATAAATTTTTACAATATTTCCGCTATCTGTCGCCAGGTGACGCTGCTCAGAGGGCACTACCGTTGAGAGAACGGAATCACGCCCCCATGACCCAAATCCCTATGCACCTGAACACATCCTCCCCTGCCCATGCCATGCGCTGCGTGCCTTGGCCTCCGCCATCAGGTCTTGGGGAGCTGTGGCCCGAAAGCGTTCTTGGTCAAGGTTCATCGGGAATCATCGTGCCGGCAAGCCGTTCTCTTCTTCCATCTGCCTCTTTTTTCTTCAGTCATCCAGACACGCCCATCGTCATGTCAGGGACTCATCAACATGGACAAACTTGCTCGTCCATGATTAGGGAGATCGCTCAGTGGCCGCGGGTTATGTTACGGACGAGGAAGGAGGAAGAAGCAGGCAGTGGCTCGGGCAGGAGCGCTCGCGCCAGACCCGTCAAGAATTCATTAAACGTCAGTCATCTTTCTCTGTTCTCTTTTCTCCTGTTTTCATTGGCTGACCGCTCCATAACAACATCAACTACGCAGTGTACAGAGTGCCCTCTTACGGCGCTTTTGTGCAATCTTCGATTACCGCCGACGGCGCAGCAGAAGCGTGCTCTGCATATGGTGCGGCGCGCTACATCGAGGCACACCGAATATTGCAGTCCCGTCCCGTCTTAGCAGCATTGTTCGCGCTGCTTGTTGTCAAAAAGCAACAGGAGGGTTTTGAAAGTGGACGATAAACTCAAAAAGCTTACAGTACCGAATGCCGTAAACTTACCACAATGGTGCCGCCCACGATAGCGACGTACGACAGCGTTCAAGCCGTCTGCTTCTCCCTAATTGCAGCTAGGCCTAGAATATTTAGCATGAAAGCCGCAGCGGACGACACTTCGCGATTGATCAGCAGCATGTTGTACATGGGCTGATCTGTCATGAAACTTCCTTACTCTTAACTGCAAGGTTTCATAGTAAAAAAAAAGAAACTGAAAAATTAAGAAAGAGAAAGAATGCGGTAATTTTTCCCAACGCCTTAGCAGAGCTACAGCGCAGCCAGCAGCAAGCCGAGAAGGAACACGGGAGCGTGTACCCTGCGTGCTTTGCAAAGCGCTGCAGCTGACTTGCGATAAGAATCAGCGATAAAAGCGCGCGCAAATTAATCTTGGTCGGCTGCTTTATCGGAAAATGCCCCTGATGCCACATATTCTCGTCTTCTGTTACTTGCAAGCGCTTAGGGAAAACGACCATCGCTGATAAGGTTCAGTTTCCAACTTACATCCACGGGAACTTCACCGTTACGCCTCTCCATAACAACGTGCACCAAGTTTCGGTGCCCAACCCAGTATATCACATCGCTCGCCGCAATCACAGGCAAAGTCCCTGTAAAAAAAAAAAGTATTCGACAGATCGGACAGCAGCAAATGTCAACGCAGCCGAATACTCCAACCGCCAAGCTTTATCGCTCGAGGCAGTAAACCACTATGGACGGCCATTGGTTGCGCGTTCCATCCTTGGAGATCATCTGAAAGGGGCGACGAGGCGGCAATAGCCTTGGCGATGACCAACACTTCTGCAGGAACCATCTTCAGCAGCTCTAAACCTGCAACTCATATCTTCGTCAAACACCGGGTCTCCTCTGCCGTCCTATCCCTCCTCCATTCCACCACTCTTCATGTCCACCATATCAAATTACAGATCCAAAAGTGATCCAATGGAGCACTCCTCTCATCATGTGAATGAGGCGGCCCACAATTACGCACGAGGATTCGTCGAACGGGCTGTATCTTCAGCCGTTCTGCGGATGGCGAGAGATCGTTGGTTAAATTTCATGACATCACCATGCACTACCGCTTAGGTAGACTTCTCTATCCTCTCGTGAAATTACGAAACCCCAAGAGGTTGCGCGTAGGCAACTACAAACGAACACGGTCCCGAACCCCAAAATATGCTCGCATATATCCTAGAGTCAACTCCTCTTCCTCTATAATATGTGGCCGAAACACCACTCTCTCACACACTCCGGGCTTGCCCTCGGGGCCCCCCTCCTTCAGACTGGCAGCTCTCAAATCAAAACCAGTGGGAGGCCGTGTTGCTCAGCTTTGACCTGGACACACAAATTCGGGTCATGACAAAAGCCCTAGAAGTTGCCGAGCGCCACGAGCTCATGGACATTTGATGGTAATTTACCACTTCCTGCCAAACTAAATACGGTTTATCCTCCTCTGGGAAATACGCAGACCATGCTCAACCGTGTTCCCTCTCATATTGCTTCCAGCTTTACAAAAACACCTGATAAACGGGCGCTGGCCGCAGAGGCCGCAGCTATGCGGCTATGAGCGAAAATTCCCACCTTAAGAGGCATCTCTCCTAAAGAAGCATTCATTTTTTAAATTCCCTCTTCGTAGGCCTTTTAGCATCACGACAACAACTTTTATCTCACACTGTCGGAAGGGAAGGCTTGCGGAAAAAATAACCGGTGCCGCCAGCGCAGCGTTGTTTACGGCGTGCCATCGAACGATAGCGGCGTTGCAAACGCCGTATCGCTATTTGCTGCAGCCTGTGTTATTTTCAAAAATATGCTGAGTACAGTCATGCTGGTCTGTAAACAAGCGTAAACATAGTACAGTGTATCGGCAGCTTATCGAACCCGGCTGAGCAGCAGACGACGCCGCCGCTGGTGTTGGTTTGGGGCGTAACCAGGCTTTTCAATGCGGCAATCAGTAGGCGGAGCTTCGAGGTCTCAGCTTCAGTCAGTTTTTTCGAAATAAAAAATGCTTCGAGGGAGCTCAAATACTTCGGGAAAAAATAATATGGTCTAATGTTATCTGTCGCACTACAGAACTATAATATATTGGATGACATTGCATGACCCCCTTGAGATTGTATTAAAAAAAATCGCTTTCCTTTCTGCTTATCCTGTCTTCCTTTTAACACTTTTCTGTCCTCGGGAAAAGTAGTGGTTCAACTACTTGAGCATGTCATCCTCACCCGTCTTACGCAACACATGGAATCCCATGGACTGTATCCCCATAGCATGCTAGGTTTTCGAGCTCATTTATCGGCGCAGGACGCCCTACTACAGATTTCAAATGCTATCCTCAATGATATGCCACACCACACCAGAGCAATACTGGCAGTAGACCTCACCAAAGCATTTGATAAGGTCACGCACAGTACTATCCTGGAAGGCATTCAAGAGATGCAGCTAGGGTCTAAGGTTTATAACTATATCAGGGCCTTCCTTAACGGACGCACCGCCTCCCTGCATATAGATGATATACAGACCCCCTCTTTCACACTTGGTAACATTGGCACCCCGCAAGGCGCAGTGTTGTCGCCATTCCTTTGTAATATTACCATGATCCCGCTGGCAAAGGCTTTAAGCAGTATCCCACACTTGGGACACACCATTTACGCGGATGATATCACGGTTTGGACCACATACGGCTCGGATGGATACATAGAATCTACACTTCAAGAAGCGGCCACAGCTTTATCTACCCACACGGAAAAAATTGGCCTTGAATGCTCCCCGACAAAGTCAGCACTCTTTCTACTCCGGCCGCGGCGTGTTCCTACCGCCCCCATAACAATTTAGCTGCACGATACTCCCATACCACAAACCCCCAACCTCCACATTCTTGGTCTGAACTTACAGGACAGGGAGAAAACGACCTTACCCTAAAGGCACGAAAACAGTCTACTTACTCGGTCATCCATCTTTTGAGAAGAGTTTCACACCCACGAGCCGGCCTAGATGAAGCTGACAATTTAAAGGTACTACATGCCTTTCTGCTCAGTCGCATTCTTTACACCTCTCCATACCTGAACCTCTCCTGTGCCGACAAAGATAAAATAAACGCCTTAATCCGCATGGCTTCCAAAGCAGCGCTCAACCTACCGAAGACCACCAGCACGGACAGGCTCTTAAAGCTAGGAATGCACAACAATATACAAGAACTTATAGAGGCACATCGGTACACACAGTACCTTCGGTTGGCTGGCACGCAAACAGGATGACATATACTGGATACTCTCGGCATTCGCATACCCGCACATGCTGAAGAGTTGAACCCTCTCCCTCAGGCCGTGCATTCAGCGCTTATCCTCAAACCTCTTCCTAAGAACGTCCACCCAGACTACCATCAATCCCGCCGCGTCGCGCGAGCCAAAGCTCTCCATAAACACTATGGGACTGCAGAGGATGTCCGCTGGGTGGATGCCGCATGTGGTTCAGACCGTTCGGTAGCTGTGGCCTACAATCCAGGAGCCCCCCCCCCCCCCCCTCACTCACTTCATAGACCCTCCCTGTAACTCGGAAGAAGCAGAGGAAGTGGCTATAGCCTTAGCAATCGCCCAAACAGATGCGGCTTACATACTTAGCGACTCCAAAACAGCCATACTTAACTTTGCCCGAGGACGCGTCCATCCTCCCGCGTGGCAAATATTGTGAATGTGCACCCTGAATTCTGACAAGCGTATTGAGCTTATATGGGTGCCGGCTCACTCTGGCAATCCCGGAAATGAGGCCGCCGATAACATAGCCTGAGGACTTATTAGCCGGGCAAATGGCGACCCATGCCGGGACTTCTAGAGGGAGCGGGCACATACATTCTCTGAGCTCACACAGCAAGCACGCCTTGCCCGTCGACTCTACCCCCTCCCCACTCCCAGCTGTCTCACTCCCAACAAATCCTCTGGAGGCGTCTTCAAACCCGAATGCTTCTCACCCCTCAACGCCTATCCTACTACCGACCCGTTTCCCCTGAGTGCACTCTCCGTGGAGAGTTGCACGCCACCTTGGACCACATTCTTTTCGGCTGCCCTGCCGATCCTTCCCCGCAGGGACAGCCCGCCATCGGATCATGGGAGGAATGGGAGTCCCTCCTTACGTCGCAGGACCTGGACATACAACTTCGCTGTGTGGACTGGGGTGCCAGTGCCATGGCCCTACGTGACCTGGACACATGCGCGTAATGTGAGGGCCGTGCGGTAGCCCTGGGCCCTTGACGGGTTCAAACTCGCTCGTTTAATAAAGTTTTTTCCTCCTCCTCCTCCTCCTCCTTGGGTGGTGTCCTAAAACATTTTTAGTCACACTTGCGTGGTATAGGTTTGTTTAGTATCAAATTGTAAATGAGGAAATTATTTTTACAATGAAAGTAGGCGAAATGAATGTCTTTATTCAAGAGTAGCCAAAAAAAAATTAAAAGGGATGGCGTGTCCTGGCCATCACTCTCTGCGGAACCAGGCCTGAAAACAAACTTCCCGTGTTCCAGTACCAATGGAATCTCGGTACTTGAACAATGCCCATGTATATGATCAGCCCAATAAACTTTCTCTTTTCTTCCGGACTAACATTTCGCTAAGAGCCATCTGCTTCGCCGTAGCAAGGTTCGTCGAGAACATGCATCCACGCATATTTGTGGTGGTCGAGCATAGCTCCTTGATAATTTCCGTTGTCAAGAAGAGCAGGAAGAAATCGACGACTCTAGAGTAGCGCCGAGCGGAACTCCGACGTACAACGCCGAGGTGGACACTGGCTCTCTCTTTGCCGCAAACACGACTCTCTGCACTGTCAGCGGCAAGTAGTGCCGCCCGAATGACATTGAGACCCTGCAGATAACGGTTATGACTTTAAGATCATTCTGACCTCTTTCTATTAGCGCGTAGCAAAAGCGGAACTTTTCGGATGACAACCAGAAACTTACCGGGGCATGGCCGTTGACGTTCCAGGTTGATTTGATGCAGTTCCGTCGTCGCTACTGAAATCTGAAGAGCTGAAGTCATCTTCAAAATCGTCAGTACTTCTGTCAGCATCAAAAACGAACTTTCAGATGCGTCGATATCCGCAGCAACGCGCCGTTTCCGACGAGCGGCAGCGCGCGACCTCGACGCCATGATGCGCACAAGGAGTAACGATCACCTGACACCAGAAACCCGTCTGGGCGCGCGCAGCAAGATGAAAAGAATAAAATCAACGGCAAAACTGAAAGAATGGTTCTACTATTTTCCACTGGCGGCCACCACATGTACAGAAGCGATTCCAAAGAGTGAAAATTCGAATCGCCAAATCATCGTTGTAACGATTGGAAAAAGCGCGGAGAGGAAATTCTTAAGAAGTATTTTGCGCTTCATACTGCGGGTGGAGGGGGAGGGGGGCATGTAATACATTCGTTGCTGTGCATTTAATGAGTGTTTTTGTTTCTTTCTTACCTTCAGGCACAATTCAGATGCCGTTATTCTCCTCCTCGCATGACCCCACTGGCGAATGGGTCCAAAGCCTTCAAAAAGAACACAAGAGCAGCACGTGCTCACGAGGAAGGCCATTCAGAACGCAAGCACCGTCATAATTGCGACAGGTTTCTAGCAGGTATTCGAGCACCGCTGCACCTGCGATGAGATATGGGCACTGTTGAAGGGGGTGAGTCGTATGACAAAGAAAAGTAGACGCACCGGTAACCGGCCTTCCGCAGCGCAACCTACGGAACAGCTGTCCACTCCGCAGAAGGCCGGCAACAATTTAGCCACACCTACAGCAGGAATCTCGAGCGTCCTGTCCCCCCAAACACCGCAGGAAACCGGCTCTAAGTTATACCACCCTGCAGAAGCCTTCACGACTATGTTGTTCCACAAACTTCTTCTAGAGCCTGACACCAAGTCATCTCCTCCGTTACAGTAAACAGTTCGGTCGTGCTGTCGTCGCCCTGGACCACATCCTCATCGTCGGCCATGGCTGGTTCCAGTGGCTCGTTCTGCTCTGCACAACACTGGCTTCCTTCACATCAGGGCTGCACTTTGCGGCGATGCACAGCCTGGCGCGCCCCGTGGACCACTGGTGCAGGCCACCAGAAGAATTCATCTAGATGCCCGTCGAAGTATGGAAAAACACCAGCCTACCGCTTGAGGCGGATGACGTGACGCACAGCCAATGTGTTCGGTACGATCCGCCGGTACACACGGGGGAAGAGGACGACTTTGAAACACGGAGAATAATTCCCTGCGATGACGGTTGGGCATTCGAAGTAGATGCCTCTTCTGGAAAACCGGTAAACTCGATTATCAAAGGGTGGAACATCGTCTGCAGCCGCCGCTGGATCATAAATGCCTTGACAGCTGCCTATATGTTTGGCGGAATGGTTGCTTTCCCAATGACAGGAATCGCGGCTGACAGAATACGAAGGCTGTTGTACATCTCGGTTTTCCTACTGATATTTTGCGGTATTGCACTAATCTTTGCCAAGACTATACTTACGTTCGCCGCTCTCTGCGCCCTTCTCTCCTGCTGCTGTTAGAGGCGACCGACACACCGCACAGGGCTCTGTTCTGCAGCGTAGCCATTGCTGGGGGCACGCTCACGGCAATGGAGTACGATGCTCTTGCGTACAGCCTGGTATAAGACTGGAGGATGGTCAAGGTTGTGTACATGGTAGCGACGTGCTCCTTGATTCTAGGCGTGCACCTGATGGAAGAGTCCCCTTGCTGGCCACAGGCTGCCGTGGACATTCGGCGAGCTGAGAAAGTGCTTTTCTGGGAGGCACGTGTCAACAGCGCCGACCCGGATGTCTTCAAGCTTCGCCTGTCTGCACTGAAAGATAAACACAAAAGGCATCATGACAGTGGCAGCAGCTCTTTCTTCGCTTCGGGGCCAAAACGTGCCTCCTTTAACCTTTTTTTATGCGCTCTATATTCAGTTATTCGAACGAAATCGCATAGCTAGAAAGAGCAACGCCGTTTCAAATATATATTTAGCTCATTCCAAACAAGAGCTCAGGAATGGGAAACAACAAACAAATACAGGCTTAGCGTACACTCAGCATTTATCAGCAATTCATTGCGTAGTTGGGACACTCGATCGCTAATCCGCGCATTGTGAGCTTTTACTTGGCGCTAGCTCGGCATGTTGCGTCTTTTTTCGCTATTGTATACGCAGCTTTTATGTTCGCGCAATCTAGTGAATTCGTAGTAATGACATAGTTCTGCTTAATGAAAATGACCTTTGATACAGCAGCAGATACAACACTCGATTAAGTAGAAATGATCTGAAGTTACCCCTGAAAACTGCTCAGAGTTGGAAAGGCAAAAATGCCTGTATATATCGTTCGTACGAGTGCTAAGCTTGATAACGTTTCTCTTTCATTGTTAAAAGTATAATAGTGCAACCAGAGTCCTTCAATTTCATTTGTGGTGACGAAGCTCCAATTTAATGTTGTGGGTGAGCTTTGTACGCAGCAAACGACAGGCGCCATCTTGAACACCGAGTATACAGCGCATGAGGCTGTCGGCGCTATCAGTGAGCGGAATGACGCGCATATATTCCATCAACCTCCTCTCACATTTTCTGGTGGCGAGAGCGAAGTTCTGTGGGGTCAATGACGATATTGTGCGGGTGGTGGAGATCCTGAACCAAGGCGGAACATCCCAGGACGTCGCGCGCTGGCGGCGGTCATTTCCCCGCTTATGTTCAAGTAGACCACCCGCCATCTTTGGAGAATTCAGAAAGCGGGGTCAAGGCTGCTCGGTGACGGACCTCTAGTCCATTCAACACAAGGACACGTTCCCAGCTGTCGCCGCCGTGGTCGCCAAGGGGTATTAAGGCCCGAAAGGCCTCTCTATCCCGAATAGGGGGGTGGGGGTGGGGGAGGCGGGGAGGTTGGCCGCTGCAGCAGTAGACAAAGGGCCACTCCCCCGCCGGCGCCGCCGTTTCGATGCCTTTGGCAGCGGTCCCTTGCCAGCATCCGCTAGACCCGTTTTTGTCTTCAGCTGCTGGAGACTGCGCGAACCTCAGCTGGAGCCCCATTCACAATAGCCCGTCTGCCGCCCGAAGAGGTCTCGCAATGGGGCAGCCAATGCCACTTCGCAAAGAGACCTGGAGTCGGATCAGCCTGGTTGGTCCAGCCACGTATCAAACCTGGACCTCTGGTTCCTGGACAGATTTAGCAGTCTTCGCCACGCAGGGCCCAAAACACAGCAAATAATAAGCGCAAAACCAACTTTGGCAAGTGCCAGGCTGCTGTCTAGCGAAGGCTGACTTTGCAAAAAACAAAAGAAAAAAAACAAAAATTGTTCCGAAATAACCCCTGGCAGGGAAAACAAGAAACCAGAGTGGAATTTCTGTTGAAAGCGAGTATACTAGCTAAAATGTTGATACCTGTCATAACGTTAAAGGTGCCATAGAAAACCACTTCCTACGAGAACACATCATGAGGTGGAGCTGCGGGTAACAAAAGAGCATAAAGGAAAAAGAAGCATGAAAAAACAAAGAGCACTGCAGAATCTCCATAGGAGTAACGGGAAACCACGGATGCTGCTGTTGGTTGCTTCCGGCTGCTTCTAGTTGCTTAATTCACTTCTTGCTTACCCATTTTAGTCTTTGGTACTTTCAAATTGCTCGCCAATCCCTTCATATTCTCTTTTTCGGCTCCACTTCCGGTAGCGTGACGTCATATCCTCTGCGTCACATTATTCACTTGTTGTTTATTCATTTTGTCCTTGGTACTTTTAAATTGCACGCCAATCCCTTCCTATGACCTTTTTTCACTCGACTTCAGGTTGCGTGACGTGACATATTTTACATCACCCTAATCGACTTATTTAATTAACTTTTGTAGTATTTGATACATTCAAATGTGGCGCCAAGCCATTCGCTAATAAAACCATTTTCCTCTTTACTTTTCCATTTTTGCCTCTAATTAATTACCTATTAGCCTATCGGCATAATTATTTTGGCACACATTATTACACCACCCTCTATCGACTGACACCACTCATTAACCTGTACGACTTCTCAATTACTCACAACTGCTGCGGACACGATTTTTGCAAATTGCGCGCCAATCCCTTTCTACGCCCTTTTCCGGCTCTACTTCCGGTTGCGTGGAGTCAAATCCTCGACGTCACCCTAATTGACAAATATTAATAATTATTGTAGTATTTGATACATTCAAATGTGGCGCCAAGCCATTCACTTATGAGACCATTTTCACCTCGGCTTTTTCACTTTTTCCTCTAATTATTTACTAATTAAATTATTAGCCAAAATTTTTTTTCGCACACAATATTACATCACCCACCTATCGATTGACACCACTGATTAACCTCAACGACGTTTCAACTACTCATAACTGCTGCGGACCCAAGTTCGCATGTTTTGCCTCTAATAATTACCCAAATAGTTTATTTACCTACTTAATATTTCGGACAGAACATTGCGTCACCCTCTATCGATTGACACCCCTCAATAACCTCTACCTCTTCTCAATTATTCACAACTGCTGCGGACATCTTTTACATTTTTTGCCAGTAATTTATTAGCTAATTAACCTATTAGTCTAATTACTCTTTCTGCAGAAGCATTACGCCAGCCTCTATCGATTGACACCACTCATTTACCTCTATCAGTTCTCAATTACTCGTAACTGCTGCGGACTCGATTTTGCGGACGCGGCCTGCGAAAAGAAATCTGTGAACATAGCGAAGTAACGCTTTCGCGTTTGGATCGAGAAGTTTTTAATACCACCGTGTTCGTGAAGGTATCTGCCATCATCCGATACCTGACTTTTATCAAATGTGCGTCATTTTCGAATTAGCGGACTTCCTGATTCACCGCCAAGAGGAGACGCTATAGGCCGAAGCGAACCCAGGGCTCGCTAGGCCTAGCCGGCCGTACTTCAGCCACGACATGGAGGATTCCGCCGCCACTTCGGTGCATAACATCCAGGTTTCCCCGATGAGCGTACAAGTAGCAGGAGAAGAAATTACCCCCGAGGAATTTCAACGCTCGCCCGGATGGCTGCACATCGGCGGGCACAGGAGCCGACCACGCCTGCAAGGAACGCCGGGTGAGTCTACTTCTCAACCTGATACACCGAGCTCCCAGAAAAACCCTAAATTCATCAAGAGCGTTAGGGCCGCAGTTATTCGGGCGGCTCGCATGCCCGCCATGCCAGCAGAAGAAATTAAGATCGTCGTGCGCCCCCGCGGAGGGCTCGATATTCACAAGGCAGGAGCTGCATGCGTCATTACTGCCATCATGGTGGCAGCAGGAATTGAGGTGCCAGATCGAGCTGAGGATACAGCGTGCCCCAATGCGCAGCAGAGCATAATGGTGATCAGCACTCCGAGCGAAGAGCGGGCGGAAAAGTATGCTCGAATTCAAGCTATTAATGTCCAAGGCAACACGTACCAAGTGAGTGCTTATGGAACGGCCGCCCACGACACAGTCACGGGCGTGATCAGGGGCATATCACTCAAAGACAGTGAAGCTGAAATAATGCAGCAGGTCGTAACCAAGTACAACCCCCTCGCCGCGGGTGCGAAGCGTATCGGAAATACGACGACAGTCATCGTAGTGTTCAATGGTATCAAGGTTCCTGAGCATGTGCGATACGGATCCACGCTGTACCCGTGCAGTCTCTACAAGAAGCAAATAGAAGTTTGCAAGGTATGCGGCAAAATCGGCCACAGGCGCGACGTGTGTCCTACACCAAACGCACGTGTGTGCCTTGCATGCGGTGCTTCTAATCCAAGAGAGGGCCAAACATGTGTCCCCAAATGCAAGCTTAGCGGTGAGCAACACCCCACCGGGGACCGCGTCTGCAAAGCCAAATACAAAGTTCCATACGTCGTGCGGCGACGGAGATGGGAACGCCGTAACGCCGAAGAACAGCAAAAGGAAGCAGTCGAACGCAGTAACGCCGAAGAACATCACAAGCAAGCACTCGACTCAAGCACGTTTCCACGTCTCGGACGCTCTCACTCGCGCAGTGCTTCCCGTAACGGATCCCAAAGAGCGTCGCGCAGCGCGTCGCGTGACCGTGACTCATCTCACAGGAACAAACGCGACGCTAAGCGTTCGCGCTCCCGTGACAGAATCAGTTGGGCGGACGCAGCGAAGGGCGAAGTTAAAAGCAGCAACGCAAGCTCTAATAGCACCCGCTTCATCCTGAGAACACAGTCCGTCAGTACCACTACGATCCCGAGCCGCCCTTGAGCAACGTCTCTTCTGGATCGTCTCCACCGCGGGCTCAGACTCGACACGCCGTTCGCCTTCGCCTCGCCGACGTTCCATTTCGCCAATGCTCCGGCGATAGGGCCCTACGCAAGGGGAAAACTAAATGCCGCAGTTCCGGAGGCAAGAACTGCGCGTTTGACGAACTCGTTAAGTCCTCCGCCTACTCCCGCCAACGTCATTGAAGTGTTCGTAGAAGGTTTTCCCGTTCTTGCGCTGGTGGATACAGGTGCTGCCGTTTCCGTAATTAGTGATGCCCTTCGCCGCAAAATTCGCAAGGTCACGACGCCGCTTTCTGCCTTTTCGCTTCGTACAGCCAGTTCAGAGCGCATCACCCCTGTGGCAGCGTGCACGGTACGAGTTTGCATCAAAGACATTACGTATCTCGTCGAGATGGTGGTGCTTTACGACTGCTCCCACGACATCATCCTCGGCTACGACTTTCTGTCAACTCACAGTGCTATGATTGATTGTGCCCGTGCTGAAGTTGAGCTTTCCCCTGTGTGTAATGTTTCCCTGTGTGACCCGCCTGTGCGCCCTGCTAAACTCCTTGTAGCTGCAGACACCGACATTCCTCCCTTTTCTTCAGTTCTCGTTCCCCTTATTTCGACATCTGCCCTCCCTAGTCCTGTTCTCTTTACGCCCACCATAACCGCCTCCTTCTTCTTTTCGCCTTTTTAACAATTTCTGATGGCAGCTGTGCCATCTAGGCTTCCAACCCTTTTCCCTGCCCAACGGCTGTTCTTCGCGGGGAGTGCCTCGGCTACATTGAAGAGCTGGACCCTGATCGCACTTACATGTTCTCCGAACCTGAAGTTTTTCCTCACGCCGCTGCCCTGACGTCTTGTGCTTCTACTAGTGATGAGCTTCCTGTCGACGCCCTTCATCGAGCTATCGCGACCGACCTTCCGTCCGCCCAACGGGACCAAATAGTCGCCCTCCTTCAACGCTTCAGTGCATCTTTTGACGTGTCCCAGCCTTCCTTGGGCCGCACCTTGACCGTTTCTCATGCAATCGACACTGGTCCTCATGCTCCCCTGCGGCAGCGACCATATCGCGTGTCGCCCACTGAGCGCCGCGTCATTCGTGACAATGTCGCCGATATGCTTCAACGGGGCATCACACGACCATCTCATAGCCCTTGGGCCTCCCCTGTAGTGTTGGTGACGAAGAAAGATGGCACGATCCGCTTCTGTGTGGACTACCGGCGTCTGAATAAGATAACCCGCAGAGATGTTTACCCACTACCACGAATTGACGACGCGCTAGATTGTTTGCAAGGAGCAGAGTTCTTTTCGTCGCTAGATTTGCGCTCTGGCTATTGGCAAGTACCGATGGCTTCCGCTGACCGCCCGAAAACAGCCTTCATCACTCCTGATGGCTTGTATGAATTCAATGTGACGCCGTTCGGACTGTGCAATGCCCCCGCCTCCTTCGAGAGAATGATGGATAACATTCTCAGTGGGCTCAAATGGGAAACGTGTCTTTGTTATCTAGATGACATTGTCGTTTTCTCGAAAGATTTCCCTTCCCGTCTTCCGCGCCTTCAGCGTGTTCTTACGTGCCTTACTGAAGCCGGCCTACAGCTCAACTTGAAGAAATGTCACTTTGCCGCTACCAAGCTCACAATACTTGGTCATGTCATATCCAAAGATGGCGTTCTACCGGATCCTACCAAACTTCGTGCCGTCGCAGACTTCCCCAAGCCCACAACCTTGAAAGAACTTCGGAGTTTTATCGGTTTATGTTCGTATTTCAGCCGTTTTATCCGCAACTTCGCCAGTATTATCGCCCCTTTAACGCAACTTCTCGCCGGAGGCCCGAACCTCTCCTCTTGGTCACCAGCCTGTGAAGCCGCGTTCAGTACACTACGCCGTCTACTGGTCTCTCCCCCTATACTCCGCCATTTTGACCCTGCCTGCTTGACCGAAATACACATTGATGCAAGCGGCGTAGGTCTGGGTGCTGTTCTTGCTCAACGGAAACCTGGATATTCCGAGTATGTCGTCTCGTACGCTAGTCGTACCCTCACGAAAGCGGAATCGAACTATTCTGTGACCGAAAAGGAGTGTCTGGCCATCATATGGGCCATTGCCAAGTTTCGTCCTTATATTTACGGTCGCCCATTCTACGTTGTTACCGACCACCACGCGCTCTGTTGGCTATCCTCCCTCAAAGACCCCTCCGGCCGCCTCGCCCGCTGGGCGTTACGTCTTCAGGAGTACGATATCCACATCATCTATCGATCTGGACGCAAGCACACCGACGCTGATGCCCTTTCCCGTTCACCGCTTCCTAACGACTCGACGGCTGGCTTCGTTTGTGCCTACGATATGTCGCCGCTCAACATTACCAACATGAAATCTGAGCAGCAGAAGGATCCATGGATATCCTCCCTCTTAACATTCCTGTCTACGCCCGCAGAGCCGTCTCCGTCACGTGCTCTTCGTCGTCAGGCCCACCACTTCGCCACTCGTGATGGACTTTTATACCGGCGCAATTACCATCCTACAGGGCGAAAGTGGCTTCTCGTGATTCCGCGACACCTCCGTGCTGAATTCTGCGCCTCTTTCCACGCCGATCCCCAATGCGACCATGCAGGTGTCATTAAAACCTATTCTCGACTGCGTATGAGATATTACTGGCGCGGCATGTACCGCTTCATTCGTCAGTACATCCGATCCTGTACCGCCTGCCAACGTCGCAAGAATCCATCCCCTCAGCCAGCCGCTCCGTTGCAGTCATTGCCTTGCCCCAGCCGCCCTTTTGACCGTGTCGGTATCGATCTGTATGGCCCGCTTCCGACCACGTCGGCTAACAACCGCTGGGTCATCGTAGCCGTTGACCACCTAACCCGTTACGTGGAAACATCGGCCTTGCAGTCTGCCACCGCACGGGATGTTGCTTCGTTTATTCTGCATCGCCTCGTTCTTCGTCACGGCGCACCGAAAGAATTGATCAGTGACCGCGGACGTGCGTTTCTTTCCGACACTGTCGAAGCCCTCCTCAAAGAGTGCCAGATCATTCACCGGAGCACCACAGCGTATCACCCCCAAACGAACGGCATGACTGAGCGATTTAATCGCCCTCTTAGTGATATACTAGCCATGTACGTTGATAGCGCTCACTCTAATTGGGGCCAAGTGCTGCCTTTCGTAACGTACGCCTACAATATGGCTACGCAGACTACGACTGGGTTCTCCCCCTTTATTCTTATATGTGGTCGTGAACCCACGTCCACCATGGATACTATCCTGCCCTACCACCCCGACGCTTCAGAGACCACTTTACTGTCTGAAGCGCACACATCTGCCGAAGAATGCCGACAATTGGCGCGCTCCTTCACAACGGAGAACCAGGCTCAACAAAAGCATAACCGGGACCCTACAAATCCAGCGCCTTCATAACCCTCAGGTGCGCTCGTTTGGCTCTGGGTGCCTTCCTCTGCACCCGGCTTCTCATCCAAACTCCTATCGCGCTATCATGGACCTTACCGCATTCTCGAACAATCTTCTCCCGTCAATTACGTAGTAGAGCCCTTGAACCCATCTTCAGACCATCACCGCCGCGGCCGAGAAACTGTACATGTCGACCGCCTCAAGCCGTATTATGATCCCCCTACCCTTTCCTCACCATGAGTCGCCAGGATGGCTCCTTTTCCGCCGGGGGGTATTGTAGTAATCCTGATCGCCATCAGCTCACGCGCCAACCCGAAGAGGTAGACGAAGTGGAGCCGGAGCCTTGTTGGCACTGCACTGTTGATTCGAACGCTACCCCCGTCGCTTTGGTTTGCGGACGTTGCTTGCGGTCTTGGTTCTCTAATAAACACCTTACAATTGATTTAGATTGGTTAACTAAACCATCATTCTATTTATTAAATTTTTGTTTCTACGTCACTACCATTATGTAACTTCTCTGCTTTTAAGCCACCAATTTTCCAGTCGTTTTTTGCTAATTTCCACAGCCGGTTTATTCACCCGGCCACTGGTATCTCTAAACCCCAGAGCTTCAGGAACAGTGATTGCGCCTGCATCAACTTCCGGATGGATACCATTAGATTCGAGTATAATATGGTCAATTGTTTCACTGGAGTTACCACATACAGCACATGCGTCATCTCCATTGTTAGATTTCTTTTTGTTGCTGCGTATTCTAAGGCACCGTGATCTAGCTTCAAAAAGTAGGGCACTGCCTCTTGAGTTTTCAAAGGAATCTTCCTTCCTGATCTGCATTTTCCACTTTCGGTATAATTCCACACTCTGTATCTTTACCATCGAATTTATCCAATTTTTACCTTCTGTGTTTTTCACCTGTTGCTTAATGCTCTTTATTTCTCCGTCCTTTATCCTTTCCTAGCGAGCGCCCTCACGCGGCGGGCCGAAGAGGCCGTCACGTGGTAGCCGCCGCGCGGAGCGAAGGAACGACTACGGCCGAAGAGACGAGTTGGGGTCCCTGCTCTCCTCTAGTCGTGACGCCAAGCTGTAACGTGGTCGTGCGCCGCAGCTGCGCCGGAGCGAAGGAACGACCTCCACCGACGACAGAAAAGTGCTAGAAGTATTGCTTTCGCAACAGAAAAAAATTCAGTCTATCCGGGAATCGAACCTCCATCCCTTACGTCCCTAGCCGAGCGCTCTACCGCTGTGCCACGCAACGGATCGTGAACCGCTTTTCATAATTCCGCTTGTGTACCGTGAAGGATGGTAGCGGAATTCCGCGAGTGATATATACTGCAATTGACGCGCAATTTCAAAGTATCAAAGACAAATAGTTAAGTCACTCGGGATGATGTCAAGGATGTGACGTCACCCATCTGCCGTCAGCTATGAGGAGCAAGCGGGAACGAGTTCGCTCCAACACAGCCGGGCGGCGCTTCTTGCCTTCCGAGAGCGACAGATGTGGCGCCTTTGTTTTCCTGTAAACGAATCATAGAACGCGCTAGGCATGGAAGCCAAGGAAATTTTAGCTTCTGCCGAACGGCGCAGAAGACTGGAGAAATGAACTTCTGATCCCGATCGTAGTCACTGCTTTTCGCTACGTTTATCTAGGCATAGCAGAACTAAGTTGGTTGGTTGGTTGGTTCATAGGAAGGGAAAGGCGCAGTATCTGTCACACTTGCTCTGTGGAGACCTGCACCGCGCCGTAAGAGAAGGGATGAAGGTGGGAGTGAAGGTGGATAGAGAGAAAGGGGAGCCGTAGTGGAGGGCTACGGTGTAATTTCGACCACCTGGGGATGTTTAACGTGCGCTGACATCGCACAGCACACGGACGCCACTTTGTTTCACCTCCACCGAAACGCAGCCGCCGTGGTCGGGTTCGAACCCGGGAACTCCGGCACAGTAATCGGGCGTCATACCACTGCACCACCCCGGCGGGGAGCAGAACTAAGTCATTATTTATTTATTTATTTATTTTTCATTATTTATTTTTTGTGTGAATGCGAGTAGCTCCCCCATTCGCCTTCAGTTCCTTGCCAAATTCGCGTCCCCGACTAAGCAGCGCAAAAAAAAGGGAAAAAGAAAAGAGTGATCAGTGGTCCTGCCACCACTCGCCTGTCGCCACGTGCGCACTGCTTTTGTTAGGTGCCCGCCACCGCATTTCATCGGGTGCTTGCGTGCATGGGCGTCTCACCTGCGACTGCGGAGCCGAGGCGGTGCGTGCAAGCTGCTCTTCACAATGTCGTCTATATATTCCACTTCGAGGACTCACTGAATGTCATTTGGCTACTAACGCTAGTCATCCTAAATGGCTTTGCGTGCTTCGCCAGGTGCCTTGCGGTGTCCCCCTGGCTTGCACACCGCCAGCATCCATTCATGCTGCAAGACTGCCAAGAGGCGCTGGGCTCATAGCCTTATATACCTTCCCCGACTCCTCGCGCTTATCCGTTGGTGTCGTCGGCCCCTTACACGGGGAGCATAATAAATGGTGTGTTGGTCGTAGGAGATTAACTGCATTATTGCACAGCTACAGCTACTACCTTGGACCAATCCAAACTGTCATCAGCACAGATATTCTACGTGCCGGCTAGCCGCTCTTGTTAAAATATTTGTTACAGTGAGAAACATTTTATTTGTTTTGTTTCGGAGTTAGTGTGTGCATTGATAACTCAGCGAAATGCGCTTTTAATATAAAATGCTCACAGGTCGGCAAAGCGTGCGTAACCAGAACATTGAATTGTGTGGCAGCAACCGAATCCAAAATTTTACAAGAGTGCAGTGGCACTCCAAGATTAACTGATTTCTAAAGATGGCCTACAGCAGTGACGTAAGTACCTGTGAGGTTGTTTGAACACGCTGGAGTGAGCATAGGTGTAGATGAACCTCAATGCCCCCATGCTAAAATTTTCTATGATACGTTAATGGTGCGGGCGGAGTCTGCCTTCGGACTCCATCTTACATTCGTTTAACTATATAGGAACTCCCTTACATGTTCGGGTATAGATATTTGTCCAAAATATCCGGTCCAATAGTAGTCTTTAAGTTTTTCGTAGTGTATCTATTGAAACCTTTAAATTTTGTATAGACTTATGGTTCCCTACGTACTGCAGGCTATAGCATAGGTACAAACTTCATCGTTAGCTATGGGAAATCCTTTGTATGATCGGGAATAGATATTTAGCCCAAAAATTTATACTTTTTTTGCTATACTTTGTGCCATAGACGTCCTAATCTATTCTATAGATTATGATTGCCTACGTATTGAAGTCTTTAGCATTTCCCGCGGGCAAGTACAAATTTTTGTGGTCAGCTATAGAAATTTGTATGGTAGGCTATATATAATTGGCCAAAAAAGAGAGAAATCTGTTTAATGGAATAGAGATTTTACCCGGCGTCAACGCTGTAGAAGTCTTTAACCTATTGCTTAAACTTCTGATTGCATATTTACTGCAGTATTCGGCATTTTTTATCGTCAGGTACAAATTGAATGGTCAGCTGTGGTCGGTTGTTGATAATTAATCCAGAAAGATATAGGTGTCCATATGGAAGTGAATAGGTTTTGCTATAGTCAATGCTATAGACGTATTTAACCAATCCCATGGACTCCTGCTGTTAGCATTTTATATGGCCAGCTATAAATGCTATACGACGGTTGTACAGCTTGCTGACAGGTCCATAAACCCGTGCTATACCTCTTCGGACGTTTATTTTCAATTCTTTGCCCAAATAATTTTTAATCGGCCAGTGGTCCCCATGACGAACAACACTGTGTGTCGGGGGTACTCACCGTAAGTGGTCTTCATGCGAATACAATAGTCCCACTACTTGTACCTACTACCAAGAGTGTGATGCAATGAATGTGTCGTAAAGCATTGCGGTGGAATTCATACGATTTACCGTGTCCTAAACTATTCAACCCCGAGGCAGCCCGTGAGAACAATTTGAACTGACAATATAAGCACCTTTAAATGTATGTCTATGTGTACGTATTCGTGTATGCCTCGAAATTCAAATATATCTTGCGAAAAAAATCGTTTGTCGCACATCTTTCCGGGTTGTATCATACGATTTCTTGTTCCATATAGCACACAACTCTTACTCAATTTGGAGGCTAAGTTGAAGGATTCAAACCTATGGTATTTTTATGCATTCTCGACTTCCTATAGGCTGCTAAAAAATGTTGTATGGGTGTTGGTTTTATAGTCTTTAGTCCAGCCCACTTATAACAGCCGCAGATATAACGAACGCTTGCTTAGTACGAACGAGGGCGGTGCTACCGTCAAAATATATATTAGGGCAATGGCACAGTGTCTCACATAGAACGACCTGTTGTGGTCTCAACACTCGGTTAGAGCGAACGCGAAGCTGTCGGGCCCCCGTAGTCGACCGAGCCGGCGGTGTTTGGCGCGGTTTCGCTCGACTGCGAACCCGCGGCAGGCGAATTTCGCGCACTTTGTGTTCTCCTGACACGACGCGAACCCAGAGCGCACAAAGCGTCCTCCGGCGCTCCTTTTGCGGGTAAAATAAAGTAAAAAGAGAAAAAGCGCGCGTTGAAAAGTGAAAACGAAAAAGCGCGCGCGCGCGGTGACTAAAGAGAAAGTGGCGCCGCCCGCGTCGCTGTGATGCATCCACGTGATCTGCGTCGGCCAATCCGGAAAGTCAGGCGCCTGCTCTACCGGCTCAAACCGGTTTTTCATTTGTTGCTCCGTTGCCACCCCGCGCTGAGGGCATTGCGCCGTCGATTCTTTCTATGCGATGGCACTGACATCGTTTCCGCATCCGTGCCTTTCCCAGATCGGAGAGTTGAAGGCTGCCTCAACGCGTGAGCCCAAGGGCTTGACTTGCGCCTCGTGCGATGGAGGACTGTACGCCGACCTCTTCAAGTGCTAAAAGAAAAGCTGTCGACATCGCAACGAAGATGGCCATTGTTAATGAACTTGCTCAAGGTGCAAAAAACTGCGAACTGGTCAAGAAGTACGAACTGTCGAAATCGACCATTTCAACCATTGCTAAGGGCAAGGAAAAGATTCTTGGTGCTACCGTGAATGCCGACCCGACGACTAGAAAGCGCCTTCGGAAGGCGACCTACGCGGACGTTGAGGACGCACTGCTGAAGTGGTTCGCTGACGCCCGGTCTCGCAACGTTCCGATCAGTGGATCGCTGATGCTCTCCAAGGCTAAAGACTTCGCCTTCTTTTTGGACTTGCCCGATTTCAGCACAGGCAATCGATGGCTGCAGCGGTTTAAGGATCGGCACAGAATTGTTTTCAAGGCGGTCGTCGGCGAGGCCGCGTCTGTGAACGAGGACGTCGATGCGTGGCTTTCCGACAACCTCCCAACAATCACGAGCTATGCTCCACGGAACGTTTACAATGCCGACGAGACTGCGTTGTTTTATCAGATGTTGCCATTAAAACGCATGCCTTGAAAGGCGACAAGTGCGCAGGAGGGAAGAACAGCAAGTTGCGCATAACCGTTCTTCTGTGTGTCAATATGGACGGCAGTGACCGGCGGCTGTCTTTTGTCATTGGCAAGTCAAGTAAGCCGCGATGCTTTGAAAGCTACGTGCCCGTACGCTACAAGAACAATACAAAAGCCTGGATGAGTCGTGACGTATTTTCCGAGTGGCTTGTCGAGTTCGACCGCGACTTGGCACGAAAAAAACAGGAAGATCCTGCTCATGCTGGGTAAGTGTGCGGCGCACCATGTGCAGCCTTCCTTGAGTGCGGTGACAGTGCTGTTCTTGCTTCCCAATGCAACCTGAAAAATTCAGCCGCTGGATATGAGCATCATTCATGCGTTTAAGGTGTGCTACCGGCGGCGCGTCATCCAACGCTTGTTGATCGCGATTGATGCAGCCATGCCAGTCCGCATCAGCTTGCTTGCCGCCGTGGAGATGTTGAAAGCGGTGTGGATGGAACTCACCGCGGAGTGCATAGCAAATTACTTCCGCAAGGCGGGTTTTATGGGCCCAGGCACCGAGGACGCCATAGATCACAAACCGGAAGGCCGATCGCACGAGGATGTGTGGCAACGCGTCGTTGACACGCAGCTGGCCGGACGTGACTTTGCCTGGGACGACTTAGTTTCTGCTGATGACGACGCCGACATTGCGGAGCCATGCACTGATGAAGCTATTGTGCGTGAAGTGCGAGCCCTTTCTGACTGCCCAGAGACCGACGAGGACGATTACGAAGATGCTGCTCTACCGCCGGTTGCTGTGAACGCTTCAACCGCGATCCATTACATCGCGTCGCTTAAGGAACTCGTGTGCAGCAGAGGCCTTGGCGATGAACATATTACTACGCCGGCAAAATTAGAAACGGCAGTGATGCGATCAGCTTTGAAGAAGCAGACATGCATCACGGATTTTTTTCAAAAATAAAGTTAACTTTCGTCTCGCTTGCTCTTTTTGCCCGTATAGGTGGTCCATGGTATAGATTGTCCACATACTACGAACTTTGGATACAACGAACAAATGCCGCGTGACGATCAAGTTCGTTATAAGTGGGCTGGACTGTACAATATTCCATAGCCAGCCAAAACAATTTCTTGCAGTCTGCAGTTTTAAGGCATTTGCATCTCTACAGGCAGCTAAAGCAGCTGTATGAAGACCGATCTATTGCGTCAGGAATACGTAGTTTTCTTAGCTAGCTTTAATTGACATGGCCTTCAATCTGTAGCTTAAGAGTCGTTCAGATCTCTATAGACAACTACAAATAACTGCATAAATACTAGTGTATAGCTTCAGGAGCATATACCTCTAAAGCTAGTAAAACAGCTTATATGACTTGCAGTCGGTAGCTTTAGAAGCACGGAAATTTCTATAGACAACTAAAGATAACTGTATGGGTGCTGGGCTTTAGCTTATACATGCATGGTTATATGCACGGTTCAGTAGCCAGATAAAACTGCCTCTTTGACATGCAGTCTGTAGCTTTAGAGGTATTTACATTTCTATAGACAGCTAAAGATTGCTCTGTAACTACTGTTATATTTAGCTTCAATAGTCAGCTAAAACAGCTTATATGGCTTGCAGGCAGCAGTATTAAAGGCATTGACACGATAATGGCATTATCGCTAGTTATCAGCCCCAGGAAGATTCAATTTCTGTAGCCATCTAAAACAGCTTGTATGGCTTGCAGTCTACTTTCAGGGACATTTAAATTTAAATAGCTAAAGGTGAACTAAATGAATCAGCGCTACCAGACAGGACGAGTAGAAAGGTGAGGTAGACACATGCCCTGACTCACAACCAAATGGTTTATTGCGACACAACGAACAACATAAAGCAGATAGCCAAAGCGCGCAAGGAAAAAAATCAATTGAGGCATAATCCTGGTCCCGAGATCTACACGGGAGCTATCAAAACCGTCCCTGATTGAAATAGGTAAGCTGTTGTGGGAATAGCGCTACCGAAGGTCGACTGATACATTGTATCACCACAATTGCGAATGTTAAATGCTTTTGAAATTAGGCGTGAGGTACGATCCTTATATTTGGCGATGATTGTGATATGGTTTAAAAACGCTTCATAGTCCTTGGAATCAGTAAAATGGAAGACTATGTTATTTCGCCCCGACCGGTTTTCTGTTTTTCGCGTGCTCACGTAGTCGCTCATTCACGCACCATTCAGTTTCACCGGTGTAAAATGGGCCGCATGACAGCGGAGTCTTGTACGCAACACCACAACAACAGTTCACAAATATCTTTCGGTGATTTTTTTCACATGCCTTCTTTCTAATTGTTTGGTTGACTTTCTTGCACAACCGTCTTAACGTATTCCTGCTGAAAAAAAGAAGTTTCACACCGGGTTTGCTCACGAGTCATGATTAAGACTCTGCTCTGTCTCTGCTCCGTCGGCAGTGGAGTTGGAAGGCAGCCGCGGCGGCCCAGAGCTCTGATGTCATGCGCAGCGCCCTTGTTGCTCCACTCTGTTGCTGTTGTTGTGGCTGTAGAAAGAAGGAAAAGAAAATGCACGGGCCTGCTACTGGCTCTATAGCTGAGCCACCTCCGCTGCCTCGTGCAGACAGAACAGAAAATAGCTCTGGTTTCCGGGGATGCGCACTAGTGGTCTGCATGGGCGAACTCTCCCCCTTGTGCACGCGACACCCTCGGTGACGCGCGCATGCGCAGCAGACCGCAAAACTCCTCGGTCGGAGACGGACGACGTATGCACCGCGGTCGGCGCAGCGCATCAGCTGCGCTCCCCCTTGTGCACGCGACACCCTCGGTGACGCGCGCATGCGCAGCAGACCGCAAAACTCCTCGGTCGGAGACGGGCGACGTATGCACCGCGGTCGGCGCAGCGCATCAGCTGCGCTGCTCTGACGTTACTCGGCTACTCGCCCTTGCGCAGAACTGGCGAAGCGAGCGCCACAGCGAGACCGCAGGTAACGTAGCTCTCGCTACAAAAATGGATGCGCGCAAGCTGCCCCGGCAATTATTTACACAATACCCACTTTTCTAATGCTGTGCCAATCTTCTGCTGGGTTTGCAGAAAGAGTATCCATGAGTGATGGTTTCGTTGGTAGGGTTTAACGTGCCGTAGCGACTCAGGTTATTTGATGGAGGACTCAGGAAATTTCGACTGAGTGCGTTCTTTAACATGCACTGACATTTTACAGCACATGGATGCCACTCTGTTTCGCCTTCATCGAAACGCAGCTGCCGGCGGTCGGGTTCGAGGCCGGTTGTTTCGGTACAGTAGTCGGATGTCGGGACCACTGTGCCCCCAGGCGGGACGTAATCATGAGTGAACTCATATTTTATAATAATGTGGTCCCATTAATGTCGTCAGGCCAGCACAGCCATTGGAAGAAAGGCAAAGGGATGTATAACGTTATTATGGAGAGAAAAGGCGAATATGATCGCTGCAGAGCCCGCTGACTCACCTTTGCCGGACTTTCCGAATTAAAAAAAAGCAGAAATCTCCCTATCGCAATATATAGCCCAGGACATGAGAGGTAGTGCATATCTACTTAAGCTGCTTTGGCCGAAAGGAGCGGCTGCTGCCTCCTGTGCACCCGTGGAATGCGAACCGCACCAAGTGAACTGTTGGTGTATTCGCACTTTTCAACAACGGCGACGCCACAGACGAGTCAGGCGTGGGAAACCAAAATGTCAGTGTTAAGCAAAAAAACAATAAAGCCTGCAGATTGTCACTGTGAGTGTACAAACGCTCACCATAGGAACGCAGCATTTGCGATAGTCGCCTGCCTCCAGAGCGTCCTCAGCGATGGAAAGATGTCTGGGGTTCGGCAGCTAGTGTTCCTTCAGGTCGGAAAAGTCAGGAAAATGCGAGCACGTCTTGGGATCGATACGTTGTTGTTACAGATAAGGAATGCATTGCATTAGGCGAAAACTATACACCTGTTTGCGATATGGGTTCGCTTTTGACGTTCCCTCTCCATTAAGATATACACGAGGATGTCACTTGAGTCCAGCAAGCCACATCCTTGTCTTCTCAGGTGTCTGTATTGTGGAGGAAAATAGGTGGCGCCAACTGATTTTTGAGAGCACGACTATAGTAAACGCGGGTTTAATCACCGATAACAACTTTCTAGGCTCAGAAAAGGTGAGTTGCAATTTATCAATCACGTCTAGTACGAAAACTTGCCCTTCTTCGGCCAGTTATCTCAATCTGCCTCGCAGCTTTACATTTTCTCCTCGCTTGGTCTGTCATTTCTCGAATGCTTTCTTCTGTCACCTCTCCTGCCTCTTAGCTTTGCTGTTGTAATTTTGAAACCATTGGACTCAAACGTTTTTCGTAAAAAGTCACCAACCGCAGAGTATAAACGAAGGAGAGGAATTTATTGAAGCACTTTATTTGCTGCTTAGGTTGTGACGAAGAGCAATTTTGCAAGCTTTGAAGTTTCTGAGTAACCGCAATTCAATCTAAAAGTTAGTTATTTATATGAAAACAAGGCTACAAATTGGAGTAAAGCCCAGATGAGGTTCCTCTAATAAGAGTATTTCGGAATAAGACGTAATTAGACTCATACCAATGGTGTTAGGACCGATAATGAACTGCTGTGCTGTCTAGCCCAAGAAATCGATTCATTGCGACTTGTGTAAAGAGCTAGGGCCGTTATTTAGCATACGTATATTTTGAACACTTAATCAACATGGAGCATCCTTTACGACTATGAGCCCATCGAGTAGTTAGTATACTCGATAGAACTAGATACTCTGTTTGATATCCCATAAAGCAGGAGACAAAATGTCACGTCACTTACAAGTTATAACACACGACTAAATACAGACTGAAATACCGCGCTACAAGGATACGCTATATAAAGTAGAGACCAGGGTGCGCACACATTTCCCGTTCCAGCATCGTAAACTGCAACGTGCATCTAAATTTACATTCAGTCATAGCACATATATCACCACGCCAGGGATAATACTCAAACTACTGCGTGAATTTCGCATACACGCTTGACATGAAGCAAAGAACATAGTTCTAAAGCACTTCGTACAGATTTGCTGCAGAAAGTTTTCACACAAAGGAATATTTGCACTGTCGTGAAGAGGGCTATAAATCCTGAGATGCGCCAGCAAGTACGACACTTAAAAGGTGGACGCGCGGCCTCATAATAAAGAGGCAACAGGTGGGATGGTATCTTTCGTCACGGACAGGTGGGGTCCGTCTGGTTCTCTCTGTATCGGTAGATTTGGATGATCCTGATTCTTCCGTTGACGACTTGTGAGTACGTGGAGGTGCACGCGTCCGCCCAGTCCTCGCACTCGATGTCGAACAGGGCCAGGCTCACGTTCGATCCGTATCGGTGCCTGACCTCGCACAACTGCATGGAAGGACGCATGCAGAAGATGGCTATGAAGAACTATCTTTGGGCGAGTCTCAAGTGCTGTCCGCGTTACAGTGCAGGAAACTGCGTGTGCTGAAGCACAGGCAACAGGCGCGAGCTGAGGTGGCAGTCTCCGAGGGAACGGATCCCGATATGCGAACTCTTTGTAATAATAAAATGGGCTAAAGTTTTCTTTTGCGCTGTAGTTAGCTGTAGAAGGCTTTATTTTTACAGTACTTTTTGAATGAAATAAAATATTTATAAACAAGTTATTTTACCTGCTTGTTAAAAATACTGAGGAAGGCACTGAAGATCCCTCTAGAAGATAAGATGAAAGCCGGCTGTGTCTTCTGTAGCGTTTAGGAGGCACTTTAGGCAGTTTGAGAGTCAAGGGTCCGTCAAGTACCACTCGCTTCTCGTGGTTAGTAATACTCATTTATTTTATTATTTAGTGTCGGTAGCGTGAACCCATTTAGCATTAGGAGGCATGGGAGAATGCTTAGCTCACCTCGTTCGTTTAATAGCTACCGCGTCCAGAGAGAGACTGCCTCAGGAGCTGACAGCAAACTCTATTTCGTGTCCTCCGCAGAGGCGCAGTGGCGCCACGTATATTTTCATGGAGATTCGAAGGCTTGTCCTGGCATTTCTGTCACTTTACTAGAGGACCCACTGTTTCTCAGGGCGAAAACACACCTTTGACATTCCATTTTGACTTATGACGTTAACATTTTAACATTTGACCTTTAACCTTGAAATTTGGCATCCGCTGTGGTGGGCACGTTGTGGCCACATTCTCTGCGCATGGAATTTGATTACGTCAATCATGCGGAAAAAAAGGCTTGCGCTTTAATATAGCAAGAACTGCATTGTGTTTTATTGACTGGTGAAAAGTCATTTTAGATTGGTCTGCAGTGTTTATATTTATATATATATATATATATATATATATATATATATATATATATATATATATATATATATATATATATATATATATATATATATATATATATTTTATATTTGCCTGCTGCTGCCAATAATAAAACAATGCCGTTAAAGGCCACGTTGACCAGAAATTCCTCCGTCGCCTATGTCGGCATCGGCATTGCGAGCAAACAATCACGAGCATAGTGCTAGAAGTTACGCTTGGCCGAGCTGTCAACCCGTGTCTAAGCTTTAATATGACAGAGTGATATCAGAAACAGCTTTGCAGGACGCTGGCATTCACGTTAACACTTAAGCCGTGCAGGCGCATTCATACGGCCTCACTAAAGCGGGGCTTCATATTCGGGGTGATAGACTATGCACTGTGACGTCATAGTTTCAGGGTGGAGCTTAAGTATTCCAAATACGTTTTTAATGCCGACACCCATACATGTCAGTCTGTCCTTGGGGACGACGCACGTTGCCGCAAGCGCCGTTTTCATGATGCGATCTTTCTTGAAATTGTTGATATACCCATTTTGTAACGCAAGCGCATTGTGCGGTGGCTTCTGTGGTGACATGTCGTATGCTTATTTTTGAGGCCGTATCACACACACCACCGAACTATGATGACCCTGAGGCTTAAGTCTAGCTCTAAAAACCTGCAAGCTTACGGCGGCTGCGAGCCACAACCAAACAATGAACGCCATTTCGTTACATGACAATTTACTAAATAAATCAGGCGTCAACTTTTGGATAAAATATCACGGGAATGGTGCTCGCAGGTGGCAGGATTGCAGTTGGCATGGCTAAGTACAGATATCTTGATCCAGAATTAGACTTAATGAGACCACATAAGAGAAAGTTGGGAGTAGCTGCCAACAAGGATTGCGCCTTTGATGTGAAAAGATGCAATAGGAATCAACCTTCCAGTGATCTTGGACTTCGATTCAAGCACGTTAAAACTATGCGTGGAAAGCATGTTCATACGGCTTAGTTAAAGCCGGAATTCATAGGCGGCATAGGAGTCAAGTGCGTACACCTTGCTTGGTTTTAGCCGCATTAAAGCTTGATCAAAGCTCGGCGAAAAATTCACTTTTTCCAGCAATGTTTGGGTTTTAGAATCGTCAGGTGATTATAGCGCGAGCCAAGTGTATGTGTTTCCGTCTGTCTGGCTTTGATAAAGCTTTGTATTATATCCGCGGTGCTCATTTGACTCACTGAAGTTAAGTTCTAACTGCGTTGGCTAACCAGTGTGCAGTGCAACAGATGTCGGTAGAAGAGCATTTTAACCGGTTCATGAAATGTGACAATGGCTTCTTTGGCGCAGGTTTTGACTTTCTTCACGGCAATGCTTCTTGCTGGAAAACTAAACGGATAATTATTTCCTTCTCCGGAACCGACCGAAAACAAACGACAGGGTGCAGCGTACTTAGTTTAAGTGCCTCACCTTGAACGTAGCAGTGTAGTAGTTTTCAAAAGTTGTTAAGTATTCGGTATAGTTAACCGGAACAGCGTACGCAACAATTTCGTCTGGCACGTGGATGAAGTCGAGATAAAATGCCCTGGGGTCATTGCAGTACTGAAAAAAAGTAGAACGTACAAAGTCTTGTAAAATCAGTGTGCATAGATGATGTCCGGGCATCATAACCACTATCTGACAAATGTCATCTTAAGTATCTCGAAGTTATCTTTGTATAGGTGACGACCTTGACGATCAAATCGACATATCAATTCCACAGCTTCGTTAGGGACTCGCCATGCCTTCGTAAGAATTATTATTTTACTACGCACAATTTAAAACATATTATCTTAAGAAATGTCGTTGGTAGGTCCGTAGAAAACCTGTATTCGTCCGTTAGGAACCCCGGCCACAAGGGAAACGTATTGGGGTCTACGTGGCAGCTTAATCTTCATAGCGAAACAACTATACGGCCCTTTATTAGTGCGGTGCGGTGTGTGTTTTTCCGAAAATTACAAAAAATGTTACAGGATTGCACTTGAACCTGATTAAGAGCGAAAATGGCGAACGTCACCTTGCCGGACTATCTTCAATACCTGCATCGTCATTCTCATTCCTACTATCAGTATCGTCACCATTAAAATTATCGCTACTACCATCATTAAATACTATTATCACTGAATGCATTTTCGTGGTTGTCGCTACTATTATCCTTGCACTAGACAAGAATTACAGTCGGTTTCTGATGAGCCCGGCATGGCTGATTCGCGTGCGCCCTTGGCTGGTGCTGGGAGGAATAATGTTTCGAATTCCGATGGAGACAGCTCATTAAGTAATAATTGGTTCACAGGAAAGGAAAATCCCAACATCTGTCGCACTTCTCTGGACACCTGACCCGCGTTGTTCGTAGAGAAAGGGAGGACGGTGGGAATTAAAGCGGAAAGAGAAAGGGATGCTGCGGTGCAGGGCTCAGGACTAACTTCGACTACCTGGTGATTTTTAACGCGCACTCACATCGCACAGCACATGAAGGACTCGAGACGAGAGCCTTTCTTGATCCATGGTGAAAATCTCGCGTGCGCGAGATCTGCTTGAGAGATCTGTCCACAAGATTCCGCGATAAGTGTTCTGCTTTGCCAGCGTGCCTGACTTTTTAATGTCAACATAGGCATGGGCGAAACATTAGGGTGGCGCCCTGCGGGTAGAACTGTAGCCCTTTATGGGGCACAAAGGCGCTCAGAATGGGGGTGTAAATGACGAAGGGCAACTTCTGGCTTCTAAGGGCTGCACTGAAGGCCATTTCGCTGAGCACGAAAGATGCCCTGGAGAACCATGCAGACACAATGAGACTGAGAGGAGTCGTAAGAAAAGATAGAGGAAGAAGACTAAGGCCAACAATATGGCTTAGAATAATATTTGGGTAGAAAGATCAGCAGTAAATTGGCTTGAAATCAAGCAACAGGTAGAAGCAGAGATTATTGCGATGTATGGGGGATATGGGGGATCTTTAAGAAGCTCCGCTTATCGCAGATTACAGTTTCGCAAGTTGTAATAGACAGCGTGGAGAACGCAAATGTGGTGGCGTAGGAGTATTGATTAGACATAGAATTACTTGGCAGTGAGTAAACAAACGATATGAGGAGCATGTAATAGTTATATGTAACATGGCTGGCAAAGAAGTACTGTTAGAAGTAGTGCACTTGCGGACAGAGCAACATAAGGTCGAAAAGGAAGCTGTGAAGAAATGTATACAGAAAGATATCAGACGAATAGGAAGCAAAGGGGAGGTACTCACGCTAGTAGATATGAGAATACTCGCATAGAAGATTTGGATGGATTTGTAGACTGCTACGGAAAAATGATGAACAATGAGCAGCACGACCTTATTAATGTTAACAGAGAAGATATTGTGTAATCACGTGGGAATCTGGCGTTTCCCACTCCAGTATTGACTACCGCATACTGGCGGGAGGTGTATATGAAAGACTAGATGCGATAAAAATTGACGAGGAAAGCATAAATAGTAATAAAATAATAAATAAATTGTAAATATAGGAGCGACCACAAAAGCTTAATGGTAAGGTTTGGGTATAGGGGCTAGGATAACGCAGGAGTGCAGAAACATGAGGTACAGTGCGGATTTTGGTATATGAACGACCAACATTTGATGGCCATATCAAAAGCGGTAGAGCAGCACACAAAAAAGGCTGAAATCGGTCATGGAAGTAATTCAGACCGAAATAGATTTTGTGATAAGGGAAAACGAGTGGAGTTGCTAAAAGAAGCCAAAATGTTGATGTGTTGTTAAAGAAGCAATAGAAATCCACCACGAAGCTTTCAAGGCCCATCGAACAGCCAAAAAAGTTGTCTAAATTTCAGCAGACATTGGATGAATACAACAAAGAAAACAAAAGAGACATGCCCATGTTTTGTTACAAGAAAACATATATGCTACCACCGACAGGTTGATGGCAGATATTCAAAAGACAATAAGCAGGCACCTAGAAAGTTCTAGAACAATCTGAAGGCACATGCCGAGATCCGAGACATATAAAGAACGAAGATGATAATATACTGAAAAGCGAAGAGGCTGTGCAAGTCATTTGCGAACAGCTAGAAGTGCTTTTTAGAGAGTGTGACGGCGGCAGTGTTATTAATCTTGATACTAATCGTTACATAGAGGAAGTGTTTATCATCGGCATTGAAAAATTGGATTTTCATGCAGCAACAGGTTTCGACGCAATGCCAATGAAACTAAATGCAGGGTTACGTAGGTAAAAAAACAAAAACGACGACCTTGTACGCTGCTCTAAGTGACACACAGAAGAACAAAGATATCCGAGTAAGATGGCGAGAAAGTAGAATGAGCCTTCTATAAAAACGCAGAGGTGAAAAAGATCGTATGAATTCTTTTATGCCGTTAACAGTGACATCGGTATTGTATGGAATACCATTGCAGGCAATCAAAGATCAATTACAAGGGTGGAATGAGGAGAGGGGCGAGGAGGGTATTAGGACAACTGCTGAACAGCTTCAGGCATGGTCATAGACTAAACGATAATTTGTTCGCTTTCACACAATGCATTGAAATCGCGGAAATTGAAGAACGACCACTGTGGAGTACGTTTTTAGATATCAAAGGGGCTTACGATATGTAGAACACGCTCTAATGTTGCAAATGCTAGTAAAGGAGGGTATGGGCAAGGAAACGATAAGTTTATTGAAAGATATTTGCTAGGAGAATAACGTAGCAGCGAAGTGGCAGCACTAGGCTGATGCAAAAAGAGTTGTGCTTAAACGGGGGCTTACCGCTGTATTCACGAACACGCCTTCACTCGAACTTCTACTCGATGCAGCCGTGGAGGCCTGTTTTTTGTTTCAGAAAGAAACCTCCTCTCGAATCGCTCCTCCAGCGGCGGAGAAAACATGAGTTTTCTCGAGAATCTCGAGTCGGCGACGATACTACCTTGGCCCGCTTCTCGACCGCCACTCCACTTGTAAACATGGCGGACTTCTCATCGTTCGCTCGCTGTGTGAACTTTGTTCCACCGGTATACCAAACTTATAACGAAACTGGATACGACGAACATACACCGAACTTTTCTCCAAACCATCGGCTGAGAGTCACAGCCACCCGGGACTTATGGCACGTTAGAGGTTTACGGAAGCGACAATGGTTATCCTCCTGCCGTCGCTGTCGCTCATGCCGAACATGGATAACCGTGATCAGCCACCGACATCTGTGCTGTGTTGATCGTCGAATCATAGCGCTGCGGTTGTGTGGTACTGGCCCATTTCAAGTCGTCACCGGAGAACGAATTATTGTGTTGCGCTTGTGTGGCGCGGGCAGATTTCAAGTCGTCACCGGACAACTGAATGACATTTCCGAGCCTACCGAGTGCAACGTTGAGGCGCGCTGTTAATGGTGAGCTCACCCGTGGCCGAACTCAGCAGCAGCGCGCTCCTTCCGTGGCTCGCCTACGTGGTGGCTTCTACAGACGGCGGCGAACTTGTGTGGGGAAAACGTGTTGCATGAGTAAGCTGAGGGCAACGGAGGTGCGGTAAAGCTGTGTGCACATCTGGGCTGCACCCCGCTCATCAGTGGCCTTCCCGTCGCCTGATGGCACTTACTATCGTCTTCGGACGCGCTGTGCTTTCTAGGGAGCGCGTTGGTTTGCTCGTTCTACAGTGGGATATTGGCAGTCGGCGAAGGGTATGACTTTCGACGCACGTTTTCAATTACGGTTGCCAGCTTGTTTGGAAACCGCAGGCAGCATTTGCTTCTGCAGAGTCTAATTCAGTGTACATGCGCTGCTATGCGCTACGAAGCAACAGGCTGGTTTTCACCGCTCGCCCAGCCCTTTGAAGGCCGGAGTCATGTTTGTAGGAGTTGGCGGCGCATAATTGTTTACAGTAATGTGTTTTGATGTTTCTCGAAGCCCGGTAATAAAAAAAATAGGCACAGCGCCAAAACGAGAACGTAGTCTCACACCAAACAAATAAACTGCAGTATTCACACCATTTCTCAAAGCCTACGTCATGTTTTACGTAAACTAAACGTCACTTGCAGGGGCTGTTGCCAGATGCGAAAGTGTTCTCAGCCATTTTCACAGCCCCTATTTCATCCAACCAGAAAAACAAGTTCCGCTACACTGTTAACGTCAAGTTTGCTTGCGACATTTGTTTGGAAGACTCAACATGAACAAACTGAGTGGGTTACACCCTTCAGCACGCAGGTTTTGGCCAAATGTTCACCTCAGTTTCTTCCCCATTCGCCAGTTGCACTGCTTCAAGTGGAGTACGTATTCTCGAGGAGACCTTGTCGGAGGAAATGCCAAGCGGCGTTCAAGAAGCGGCTGTGTTCTCCACTCCACGGAGGGGAGGGGTAGCGTAATCGAGGAACGTTTGTGAATACAGGCGTAAGGAAGGGATGTCCTTTATAACCACTTCTGTTCATTGTCTATATCTGAGTAATTGAACGCATGTTACAATCAAACGGACTGGGTTTTACGATGTCATGGCGGAACACGGGTCAACTGGAAACTTGCTGCTCACAAGAATTGATGCGTGCAGGTGCTATTGGCCTTCGAGCAGATAGCCAGAAATGCCTCCAAGACTTGGCAGACAGCTGTCGAAGAGAGACGGATGTTCTGAGATTAAAAAGTAGCCCAGAAAAATTAGGAGCCATGGTTTTCAATGATGCGCCCGGTACTATCACGTTACAAAACTTAGAGATACCTAGAGTTAAAGCGTACAATCACCTTTAGTACTTGGAGAAATGATGACGCAAACTACTTGCGGTATCACGAAGAGGAAATTGCAAACAAAGGAAAAAGAAACACTGCTCTCATGAAAAGCGTGGGCACTGGATATATAACAAATACGAGGTTATTCGAGGAATTCGGAAAATCACAGTGGTAGAAGGCTTGAAGTTCACAAACTGTGGTGTGTTTGGGATGTGCCTCAACTTCGGCGCTTGAAATAAAGCAGACGGCAGTCGGCAAACTTGATTTGGGGGCGCCATGGAGCAACTTCTAATGTGGCAGTTCAAGGTGATATAGGATAGTCGACGTTCGAAGTGCGGGAGAAGCACACTTGGGGCACTATAAAGAATGGTTGAGGAAAGTGAATGGAAATTTAGCTGGACAGCAAATATCAGATGCATGTACCGGTGTAGTATAGATACGACATGGAGGAGAATACCTAGATGGCTTGCAAATAAATACAAATGTCACGGGGAAGCAAATGATGGAACATCAGCTTGAAACAAAATGTAAAATCCTAAAAAAATTTTTCATTGGCAAAAGAGAATGCTTGACAAACCGACGATGGAACTTTATAGGGCGACTATGAAAATTCAAAAGGAAACGTTTTTGGACAAGTTCGGAGGTAGTGGTAGGCTAGGATTGAGTGCTTGAGGACGCAATGCTACCGGCAAAAGTTTACAGCACAGATGACATTTGCTGCTGCGTGCAAAGCAAGGAAAGCATGGAACATATTATTATCGAATGTAGAGATTTCAACCACTAGTGCACGACGCTGACACAGGAATTCGAGAAGCACTTTGGTCTGAGGACATTCATGGCTGGCTGAATTATGAAACAGTGGAAGTAATTAAGAGGCGAATTGAGGATTGGTGGAAAAGGTCAAGGAAGTTGTGTTGGACAGTTCAAAGGAAATAATGAGTTAACCTAAAAAAATTGAGCACTAAATGTATTACGACCTAGGTGATACTTCTCACCACACCATTATAAAAGGGGATGCTGATAATCTATCTATCTATCTATCTATCTATCTATCTATCTATCTATCTATCTATCTATCTATCTATCTATCTATCTATCTATCTATCTATCTATCTATCTATCTATCTATCTATCTATCTATCTATCTATCTATCTATCTATCTATCTATCTATCTATCTATCTATATATCTATCTATCTATCTATCTATCTACCTATCTACCTATCTATCTATCTATCTATCTATCTATCTATCTATCTATCTATCTATCTATCTATCTATCTATCTATCTATCTATCTATCTATCTATCTATCTATCTATCTATCTATCTATCTATCTATCTATCTATCTATCTATCTATCTATCTATCTATCTATCTATCTATCTATCTATCTATCTATCTATCTATCTATCTATCTATCTATCTATCTATCTATCTATCTATCTATCTATCTATCTATCTATCTATCTATCTATCTATCTATCTATCTATCTATCTATCTATCTATCTATCTATCTATCTATCTATCTATCTATCTATCTATCTATCTATCTATCTATCTATCTATCTATCTATCTATCTATCTAGTCTGTCTGTCTGTCTGTCTGTCTGTCTGTCTGTCTGTCTGTCTGTCTGTCTTTCTGTCTGTCGACCCCTCTGTCTGTCTGTGTCCTCCTGTGTGTCTGTCTGTCTTTTTGTCTGCTTCTGTCTGTCTGTTCCTCTGTGAGTGTGTTTTCCTTCTGTCTGTTTGTCTGTCCTGTTGTCTGTCCTTACGTCTGTCTATCTGGCATTCTGTCTGTCCTTATGCCTGTCTGTCTGCCTGTCCTTCTGTCTATCTGTGTGTCCTCCTGTCTGTCTGTCTGTCCGCACCGCGAATACCAAAGCTGCCGGAGCACTGCAAAGAACATGCGCCAGGGAAAGCCCCACGACAGCAGCGGCAGTGCACCGTCCAATCTCACACTGACAAGAGCACTGCAACGAACCTGGACCAAGAAAACGAGATTACTACTGTGCTGTACGAGCCCTGGCCTTGGCAGCAACAGCTATACAAGGGGCGAGTATATACGGTGTGCAGCAACAACGCTCAGGCTTTCACAATTCTCTCCTGCAGGTTCTGCTTTGCTCTCATGCTTTTCTTCTTAAATTTTGAGTTCATGCGAACATTTCCGGCAGGCATTTCCGCAGGCCATGAGCCTAGAAAGGCATGCATTTTAATGCGCATTGAAATTGGATCCGCGTCCTTTAGAAGTACGAGGCCGGATAGCGGCAAGTGTAGAGAAAATAGTAAGGGCCAAAACCAGCAGCCAAGGGGGTGCACAGGCGTTTGGGGCTGGCATGTCGTCTCACCTCTTCCGTGGGGCCCGGTGGGGTGGCGCCGTTCACGCAGGCATCCCCAAATTGGGCGTCATTTTGCGTAGCAGTCATGTAGACGCGCGTGCATAATGTCAGCGACATGGCCACCGACGGGTAGATATTCCACGAGGTGCTCATGTTCACCCAATCCATGGCCTGGAACTGACCAGCCACAGCCGTCACAGCAACGAAAGGAACAGCCTACAAGCGAACGCACTTCGCTCTTCTCCAATATGGCGCTTGTATATCATAAACATGAAGAAATCGATCCTTTCTGCGTAGCTTCAGTACAATTTAGCTCATGTCAGAGCCTTAAGAGAGGAAGTAAGTGACGCAAAAAAGGTATTTTCTGTCAAAGGAAAAGGCTGCACGAAGAAATTATTCTAGAATTGTTAGGCGTCGAGTTCGAAGCATCACTTTGTAGAACTTTTGCTTTAGTTATTGAATACGAAAACTGAATATCAAAGTAAAACTGGTCGCATTCTATCAGTCAGCGAAGAAGTACTTTCATTTAGACACTAAAGCCGTGGGTGTTTTAGGGTGATATACCATATCGGTCAGCCACGCAAGCTGTGACCAATCGTAAAATTTAAAATTTTCCGAGATCACTGCAGAATCTGCACTGAAGAAATGCCTAAGCCTGAGCCATGTCGTGTAATCTGCGAGATGTGTCAGCGGTATGCCGCGAGTGGCAGATTGAGCGTCTTTCCTTTCCTGTAAACGAATTAAAGAACGCCGATTAACTTTGATGTGTTCAACAGAACGTTGGTTTTGTTCAACAAGGGGGCGCGCAATGTACCATGTGCAGCGGCAGTGTTTTTGCTTTCGCATTTCTCCTTTGCAGATTCTGCAGTGCTCTCGGAATTTTTCAGACTGCAGTTGCTTGATTACGTTGCTTTACACACTTCCTAACCATTCCCACCCACTTGTACACGCAAATGACCCCCTTTCCCGCTCGTTCATGATAAGGCTATTACAAAGACTGATTGACAATTCGCTTTAATTATTTATTCCACATGCACCTCCCGATTTCCCATACGGGGTTTGTTTATGCTGACGCAACCATTATTTTTTTTATGAACTCATTCTTTCGAAAGTAATGGTGTGGACAAGCTCGTGATGACATGAAACCGCAAACATCGCCGTACAATGCTCACGCTATAATAAATTAGGGAAACAAACTCAGCCGTTCAGGGTATAATGTGACAGCGTTGCACACACACGGACGATGTTTTACACCTTTAAATTCATTTTTTACACATCGGTAATTATCATGAGCAAACACAGGCTTTTTATTCAGAACATTTTGACATCTTTGAACACGCTTTTTTCTAATTCTTCATTTCTTCAATGACTTCCATTAACTTATAGATCAATTACACACGCTAATTTTCATTTTTTAGGTTCACAAAGCATTGGCTTTTTATTCTGAGCAGTTTGACAGGTTTGAACTTCCCCTTTCTACATTTTTTTTATTTCTTTGATTAGGCATATACAATAGGCAAATTACAATGATTACATTACCTCGTCATGGCTAATAACACACCAGTCAATCCTCAGTCACTAGAACCAGAAATTGTAATGATACAATGTTTTACGCAGCCCCCGATTATTTACGCGGTGCCGACTACTACTGTACTACGCCGACGGCTTTGCGACCGAACGAGGTGCCCAAGATATCGATTTAAAAGAATGAATGCCCAAAGGACGAGTGAAAGCCAGTGCTTTGGGGAGTCGTATGGCCTAGCCTGCGGTGTCTATTCTTTAAAGCGCCGCCTTGACAGCTCGCTAGGGCCGAGGTTGCGTTATTCCGAGAGTCGTAAACAAATGGCGGTCGCAAGGCCAGATTCGCGAGCCCATCCCGCAGCAACACCGCGTAACGCGTGAAGGAAACAAAAAAAAGAAAACACCAGTCGGTTTACCGGAAACGAAAAGCGCAGTATCTGTGACAACCGCGGACGCCTAAACCGCACAGTATGCGCAAAGAGAAGTGTCGGAGTTTAAGAAGAGAAAGAGGGGCCGTAGTAGAGCCTGTGGAATAATTTCGACGATCTGAGTATCTCCATCCTACATGGCATCGAACAGTGCATGACGCCTTCGCGTTTCTTCATTGAAGCGCCGCCACAGTGGTCGGATTCGAATGTGGGTGCTGATGTGATAGTGGAGGTCATGATATGTGATAGTAGAAATTATTCCAGAGCGCTGCAACCCTATGTTTGAAGCCAATATGATCGTTCACCTTTAAGGCGAGGGAGTGAGTGGCGCAGGAGGAGGAGAAACGGATCTCCGTCACAGTGAAGTAAACACGGAGAGCTGGCACCTGTTCGTCGTCTGGAGAGCAAAGCATATTGCGTGGTGCAGGGAGGAGAGGAAAGGCTGCGATGCGTACTAACAAATAAGATTGGCGGTGAAGAAACGCTCGACAAGACAAAGCAGGTTCAGAAGCGAAACGAAAAAGCTGCTGCTCTAAAGCTACGGCACTGCGGCCAGAGGGCAGCTCGCCTGCTTTGCATTCCCCGTAGGCGCACTCGACTATTTTCTGTCGTGGCTCTGCTTCTCGGGTTAGCATGGGAGGCCGTCCGAGGCCATCCTGGGTGTCTCACAGAGTATCGCGATGTGCCATGACGGGAACAACAGCGGGCAAGACGAGAGCGGCAGTAGGAATCAACGAAGGTCTATGTCATTGCTAAGCGACAGAAACATGTTGACCCACCGAACTGGTATGTACAAAAAACAGGTCAGCAATAAACCGATAAGAAAGACAATACAAAAGCTGTAGACATCAGTTATTTAAAAATGATGTTCTTCTCAAGGACATTACGATTGCGTCAAACTTATTCACTGACCAAGAAACTGTGTTTGCTAAACTATATTACAAAGTATGATTCCTATCCAATGCCATCGCCAATAAAATTATTTAAGAATATATTTTCTGTGAAGCGCATGCAATGTGTGGCCTGAAAGCATGAACGCCTGATTAGCACAGCAAAATAAAGTTTAATATTTGATACACAGCAAAGACAATCTTGTCAAAACGTCCTGCTGCTGCACGCTATTCCGTGGTCAACCAAGTAGAATAGCCTGCATTTTTTTAAATTCTTAATTGCCCGAAACGCTTCCTGCCAACTACCCTGATCACTAATTCACGCTGGTTCTTAATGCGATGAAGGGTACATCACTGTACACATTTCATACTAACGTTTTTAACACAATATTTAACTTCCATACTGACACTTTCTTCCCAAAATGAATATTCCAAATGTAAGCTGTTCATTATTACAAAACTTTTGAGAAGAAAAAAGCATACCGCTGACCAGTCCACGTAAATGGGGCTTCCAAAAGTACCAAGTTAATTTCGCTAGCCTGTGGTGCTGTAGATTTCATTTGAAAACTGGGTTCTACTTGGATAACATAGCGAGACGCAATTGAAAATTTAGACCAACAAGCCTACTATGCGTTATGTGCAAGGTACCTCAAACGTAATCGCTAATACAATCAGGCAACCTTAGACTTCAATCAACCAAAGGATCACGTTGGTTTTTGGTAAGGGTACTCTACTATCAACCATGACCATGCCCTAAACCAGGTGACAGAAAAAAGATCGGAATATAAACAGTCCTTATACGTAGCATTCATTCATTACTAAAAAGCATTTGACTTAGCCGAAACCACTGCAATCATTCAGGCATTGCAAAATCATGGTGGATTGGCCGTACGTGAAAGTCTGGAGACATCAGTAGTCGCTGCAATGAAACCATGGCAGTGCATAGAGAAAGTAACAACAATCTTATAAATGAAGGTGTAAGGCAGAGACACGATCTCCCAAATAATATTTACAGCTTACTTAGAGGAAGTGTTAGAGGGTTGGAACAGGAATAGTTAGGGAAAATGATGATGGAGAATATCTCAGTAATCTGCGATTCGGTGATGACATTGCCTTCCTAAGTAACTCAGTGGGTGCACTGCAAACAATTATTGTAGGCCTAGAGAGGAGAGGCAGAAATGTAGTCCTAAAAATCAATATGCTGAAATGTGGATTTAATGGTTGGTTGGAACGTCTAGCGCTGGCAGTACTTTGGGCACAGCAGGATCGAATTACCAGCCGGAGGGCACAGCTTCAGCGCGAGCGAGATGGGCGCCGGAGACAAGCGACGGTGATGGCGATGCCGCAGCGTTTTCTGTTCTTTGTCTTCTTTACATGTCCCCCGCGTGAAGAAGTCGCCATCCTGGCGACTCAGGGAGAAGAGACGACCAGAGAGTTGTAATATGGCTTGAGGCGGCTAACGTGGACAACCTCGCGGCCGCGACGGCGGTGGTCGGAAGAAGGGGTGACTGGCTCGATTACGTAGTTCACAGGGGGTGTGCGTTCCAAGACGCGATAAGGTCCGTGGTATTTGGTGTCTAGTTTGTTGGTGGCAGGAATGCATAGCCAAACGAAGCTGTCGGCCAGGAACGTGGGAGCAGGGGTATCGGTATCATGCTAATCTTTGCGATAGCCTTGAGTGTTGGAGGTAAACGTGCGAGCTAGCTGATTGCATTCCTCGGCCTTCTGTGCAATATCTGACAAAGCACTGTACTCAGAGGCATCTGGATGGTATGGCAAAATTGTGTCCAGAGTACAAGATGGTTCACGGCCATATAAGAGAAAGAAGGGCGAAAACCCAGTTGTTGCTTGGGTGGCAGTGTTGTACGCGAACGTTACGAATGGCAGTACCTGGTCCCAGTTGGAGCTTCCCGATTCCGATGTAACATACATTGCGAGCATGTCCCCAAGCGTACGGTTGAAGCGCTCCGTGAGGCCGTTTGTTTGTGGGTGGTACGCAGTTGTAGCCCGATGTATCGATTTACAAGACGACAGGAGCTCTTGGACTACTTCGGAAAGAAAGACACGACCTCTATCACTCAGTAGCTCGCGAGGGGCGTCGCGTCGAAGAATGAAGTGGTGCAGAAGAAAATGGGCTATCTCTCGGGCTGTCACCGCAGGAAGTGCAGCAGTCTCGGCGTAACGGGTCAGGTGGTCGACGGTGACGATGACCCATCGATTACCAGCGGCACTGCATGGTAGCAGACCATAAAGGTCAATTCCCACGCGATCAAACGGGCGAGCTGGACACGGTAAAGGCTGGAGAGGGCCAGCAGGGTGGCGAGAAATCTTGCGTTGTTGACAGGCGGTACAAGAGCGAATGTAGCGACGTACGAAATTGTACATTCCCCGCCAGTAGTACCTCTGACGAATTCGATCATAGGCTTTGAGGACGCCGGCATGAGCGGTTTGCGGGTCAGTGTGATGGTGGGCACAAACCTCGGAGCGGAGGTGGCGCGGAATGACAAGAAGCCACGTTCTGCCGTCTGAGTTGTAGTTCCTGCGGTAGAGAAGGCCGTCCCGAATGGCGAAATGGGAGGCCTGTCGGCGGAGTGCTCGAGGATGCGTAGCCGCGGAAGTAGTGCCAAGGATATCTAGCAGGTTAGAAACCAAAGGATCTTGTCGTTGCTCGAAAGGCATATCCTCAATGGTGAGTGCTGACAAGAATGCTTGCGGAGGGGACGATGAGTTAGGCGAGCGCACCGGTGACCGAGAAAGAGCGTCGGCGTCAGAGTGCTTGCGGCCAGAGCGGTACACTACACGGATGTCGTATTCCTGAAGCCTGAGAGCCCAGCGCCCGAGACGGCCAGACGGATCCTTGAGAGACGCGAGCCAGCAGAGAGCGTGATGATCTGTAACTACCTCGAAGGAGTGGCCGTATAAGTAAGGGCGGAACTTCGTTACAGCCCACACGATTGCTAAGCACTCCTTTTCGGTAACGGAGTAGTTGGACTCGGCTTTGGTGAGAGCACGGCTTGCGTAGGCGACAACGTATTCGGAGAAGCCAAGCTTGCGCTGGGCGAGGACGGTGCCGAGGCCGACACCACTGGCATCGGTGTGAAGTTCTGTAGGTGCACTAGGGTCGTAATGGCGAAGGATTGGTGGTGACGTCAGAACATTGCGCAGTGTCGCGAATGCATCATCGCAGGCTGGCGACCATGAGAAGAGGTTAGGGGTGCCTTTCAAGAGCTGTGTAAGGGGGGCTATGATGGTCGCGAAATTCCGAACAAAACGACGAAAGTACGAGCAGAAGCCCACGAAGCTTCGCAGTTGTTTCAAAGTGGTCGGTTTCGGAAAGTCAGCGACGGCGCGCAGCTTCTCAGGATCAGGCAGAACTCCATCTTTACACACAACATGTCCGAGTATTGTGAGCTGGCGAGCACCAAATCGGCACTTTTTGAGGTTCAGTTGAAGACCGGTGCGGGTTAGGCAGGTGAAGACCTGGCGAAGTCGAGTCGGGTGGGTCGGGAAGTCGGTTGAAAAGACGACGATATCATCGAGGTAGCATAAACAGATGTTCCATTTCAGGCCGCGCAGTACAGTGTCCATCATTCTTTCAAATGTGGCTGGGGCGCTACAGAGTCCGAATGGCATAACATTAAATTCGTATAGTCCGTCTGGAGTAATAAAGGCGGTCTTCGGACGATCCGCCTCTGCCATGGGCACCTGCCAATACCCGGAGCGTAAATGGAGTGAGGAAAAGAATTCTGCGCCTTGCAAACAGTCTAGGGCATCGTCGACTCGTGGGAGCGGGTACGCATCACGACGAGTGATTTTTTTGAGGCGGCGATAATCAACACAAAATCGTATGGAGCCATCCTTCTTTTTAACTAGGACCACAGGGGACGACCATGGGCTACAGGATTCTTTAATTACTCCGCGTTGCAGCATGTCATCGACTTGTTGGGCAATAACACGGCGCTCAGTCGGGGACACTCGATACGGCCGCTGGTGGAGAGGTGGGTGAGCGCCAGTGTCAATGAGGTGAGTAACGGTCGTCGTGCGGCCCAAGGAAGATTGCAGGATGTCGAAGGAGGAGCGCAATTGGTGTAGAAGGTCAAGAAGCTGTTCTCGGTGGCGCGGCTCTAGAGCGCTGTCCACAGAATGGTCAAAAAGATCCCGCTGTAGCGGATCTGAAGCCACACGAGTTGGAGTCAAGGCGTCACCTTGGCAAACAGGGAATGACAAATCATCAAAGGCGAACAGAAGGTCCACGGGCTCGATGCGGCCGAGGCACTCCCCCTCGATCAACATAGCGGGAGACGCAAGAGGATTGGCTACCAGAAGTGTGCTAGCGCCGTTGTTCATGTCAAGGACTGCAAACGGCAGCGGCAAGTGGCGGCGGCGGCAGACAACGTTAGAGGGCACAAAGAGAACTGTCGCGGCGGTGGTAAAAGAGGCAGTGAGGAGAACCAGAACAGCGCTAACGGGTGGGTTGGTTGTGTCATGAGCTACGAGGAGTTTGGTCGCAAAACGAGGACACGGCTCGTGGAGCAGGGCATCAGATGGTGCATCACTCGATTCAATGAGCTCTACTTGAGGACTGGCGCAGTCAATGATAGCATGATGCTGGGACAGGAAATCCCAGCCGAGAATGACGTCATGAGAACATGTGGGGAGAACGACGAATTCGATGATGTACAGACGACGCGAACAGTGCAGATAGCTGTCGGCTGTATACTGTGAGCGGATGCGGTACGAAGCGATAGTCCCTCGAGAGGCGTAGTCACCTTTCGGATGGAGCGGCAGAGTTTTTGGCTGATAACTGATACAGCGGCACCTGTGTCGACGAGCGCAAGAGTATGAACACCTTCAATGATGACAGGAATAACATTCGCAGGATTAGGACGAGGACTTTGAATTTCTGTCGAATACGCAGTTCGTGCCTCGCGAACTGCGGCGTTTAGTTTTCCGGCTGGGTAACGGGTCGTCGGCGCATTGGCGAAATGGAGCGGCGACGTGGTGATGGCGAACGACAAGGGAGGAAGTCCGGAGGATCAGGGGGTGCTGTTGGAAGACCCGAAGGAACTGGGAACTGGGGGGCCAAATAAGGTAGCGCAGGCCGTGCAGCAAAGGCCATATTTATTCGGCGCCGGCAGTAGCGTGTAGTGTGTCCAGGGATGCCGCAGTGGTAGCAAATAGGCCTGTTGTCTGCAGTGCGCCATGGAGATGGTGTCTGACGCAAGGGGGGAGCAAAAGCTGTTGGTGCGGACCGCATGGGGGGCGAAGCATAGGGATATGCTGGCTCAGGAGGTAGACTTGAAGTAACTTCGGCATACGTGCGACGCAATACTTGAGGAGGAGCCGGCGCGAATGCTGGAGCGTAGCTCAGTGGCGCAACGCCGGACGATGAAACTGTGGGCGTGAGTAACGGCATTGAGGGTGCGACCGGAGTTGATTGAGGAACAGGATTAAGGAGGACTTCAGATACATGCTGCTGGATTGTATGGCGAAGCTCCGGAACAAGGCCAGTTGTTGACGACTCCTTAACATATGGCTGTAGGGACAGTTGTCGCGCGACCTCCTGACGTACAAAAGCCTTGATTTCTTCAGAGAGGCTAGACGACTCCCTCTCCGCGGCTAATCCAGCGAGCGATGCATGAGGCTGGCGAATCAAAGCACGCTCCTTGCAGAGTTCGTCGTAGCTTTGACAGAGGTCGTAGATTTCCTTGACCGTATTGGGGTCTTTGGCGATAAGCATGTTGAAAGCGCCGGCATCAATTCCTGTGAGGACATGACGTATATAACCGGCCTCGGTCATGGTCGGGTCAACGCGGCGACACAAATCAACAATGTCTTCAATATAACTGGTGAACGTTTCACCGGGCAGCTGTAGTCGCGATCGAGGACGCTGTTCCGCGCGGAGTTTTCGGACGGCGGGGCGGCCAAAGACATCAGAAAATTTCGTCTTGAAATTCGCCCAGGTGGCAAAGTCCGACTCGTGGTTTCGAAACCACAGATTAGCGACGTCGCTCAAGTAAAAGATGACATTGTTGAGCTTACGGTTGTCGTCCCAGTTATTGTGACGGCTGACCCGTTTGTAAGTGGTCAGCCAATCGTCGACGTCGTCATCGCTGCTTCCACTGAAGGTAGCCGGGTCCCGTTGACGAAGCGCACCTGTGCAGCTGACGGGCGGAGGCAGGTGCAAGGAAGTAGGCTCCGTCATTCGGGTAGTCAATAATCTGCTGCGAAGTTCCAGGGCGAGATGGGTACAGAGAACCTCAGATTGACCTCCACCAAGTGAAATGTGGATTTAATGGTTGGTTGGAACGTCTAGCGCTGGCAGTACTTTGGGCACAGCAGGATCGAATTACCAGCCGCAGGGCACAGCTTCAGCGCGAGCGAGATGGGCGCCGGAGACAAGCGATGGTGATGGCGATGCCGCAGCGTTTTCTGTTCTTTGTCTTCTTTACAATGCAGAAGACTGAATTATTGTTCAACAGCCTCGGGAAGAAATAGCAGTTTACAATAGGTAGCGAAGCACTGGAAGTTGCAGGCGAATATGCCTACTTAGGAGAGATGGTTAACCCAGATCCGGATCATGAAAGGGAAATAACTGGGTAAGTAAGGTTATGACGGAGCGCATTTGGGAAGAGCGCACACATTATGACTAGCAGTTTACCGGTGTCGCTCAAACTAAAGTACTGTTGTGCCCGGGCAAGGCGCCCGGATTCCGCTGAACCAAACGTCAAGCTTCTCCTGCTAATACTTCCTTCGCAAGCCCCGGTGCTGCTCCGCAAGACAGCGGCGCTCTGCCAGGAAACAACTTGTCGACGGGCAACTTGTTTCAACTCACCCGGAATTAGAGACTATATGACGCCTGTCCCCTAGCGGTGAGTCACCTTCGCACCACGATAGATTTGAACCTAGCGATCAGCGCGCACGCTGAATGGACCTCCCGGGACGCCGTCTCCTTCTGCCTACAAATTGGACAATTTTAGTTGCAAAGCCTTTTCCAGGCTATATAAGCGAGCGTACTGCCTCTGAAGAACGAGACCTTAACGAGGAAAGGACGCCTCGTAGTATCCCCGGCCATCGCCGAACTTCGGCGCAGCATTGGCTGGCAGCTTTGGGATTTTCCAGACGTGACCTTGGCGCTGCACTGGTAGGAAGTGGATGGTTGTCCCACGTTTGAAAGTGAAACTGGCTGGCACCGGTTACCTCGCAAAACTGAATGGATGCTGCGGATCAATTGACGTTGGACAGCTCGGTGCTGTGAGTAACTATGTTTCCCTCAAATGCAAGACTTTCTGTGACTCAAGTTATGATAGCTTAGAGAAAGGTTTGGGTGTAGCATTGTGCTAACCTTGCGTGTGTCAAACCAAGAGAAAAGTGTTCGAAAACCAAGGGATGCTAGGAAGGTAAACAAGGTACTGTGTGAATTACTTGGGCGTGTTTTGCTGGAATAACTTAGCCAACTTCAAGTATAATATAAAAGAGGCCACACAGCAAGAGGCCGCTTTACAGATGGAGAGCTACAAGGTCAGAGAACTCCAAATTTGGGATGAGCTGGTCATTGATTTTGGATCAAAAAAGAAAATTCGTGAGATGATACGGGCCAATAAAGTGATGGAAGAGGTAGCCAAAGAGGCCTGGCATAAAAATCGCGAGGAGAGAGAGAAAAGAGAACAGCGGTTTGCCCGTTTAAAGTAGCCAATGCAGCTGGAGTTTTCATCACCTTAACTGAGCTTCGAAAGGCGAAACGCTTTATTTGCCATTAAAGGTAACCACTTGAATCCGCGAGACGGATTGGAGCCGTTTGACATTGCTGAGGATATGGCATAATATTTGGCAGACTTATCGAGTGTCTGACGAAGGAAGCGCTTTGAGCAAGGTAGTTGGGCACAGAGACTGAAGCGTCCGAAGAAATCAAGCGCGTCTTAGGCGACCGCTTGAAAAACTACAATGACCGGAAAGAGTCGTTACTAAAAAGACATCGGCTGCCAGCGAAGGAGCTTGGAGACAAATATCGACGCGAGAAAAGCTGCACCAAAGCGTTCTTGGATTAGACGTATCAGTTGAAACCGAATGGCTCGCCAGTGCGGAAGTGTCTGAGCAAATTGAACTTGCACCAGAAAAGGAAACACAGCCTGGCGAAGCGGCCTGGCAACGCGACCGAAGCAGCGAACCGACCGAGCCTCGAACAGAAGTCTCGAGTCACCTTGGTCGAGCCAACCGCTTGACCATGGTAACCGCTCATCCAAACACTAAACTTCTCCTTGTAACACACACTTCGCAAACCCTAGTGCTGCTCCGCAAGGTGGCGATGCTTTGCCAGAAAGCATCGGCGGGGCACTTGTTTCTACTCGCCCGGAATTCCAGACGATACGGCATTGCATCGGTCCCCTAGCAGTGAGCCGCCTTCACTAAGCGGAAAATTTGAAACCAGCGATCAGCGCACTCGCTGAATGGGCCTCTCAAGCCGCCGTGTAGTGCTGCTTTCAGATTGGACAATTTGAGCTCCAACGCCTTTTTCTGGCCTTCACGAGCGTTCGTCGAGTGCCGTGCCGCTCGCAAGGCCGGGTCGCGCCGTAGGCTCCCGGTAGTCGTTCTGCGAATACAGTTGTGGCTAGATTGTAGTCCTTCGCCCGGTGCCGATTTTTTCTACATAATGTATAAATATGCCTTTGTTCATCTCTTCAACGCTGACTCGGTTTCATCGCTACCGCCAAGAGAGCAGGCAGCTAACGATCACAAGAGTGACGTGAGCTACCGGCCATACTCCTACCGCACAACAGTACTTAAAAGTTACATATTACCTGTACTTACCTAAGGGGCTGAAACATGGAGGTTAACAAAAAGGGTTCCACTTCATTTGAGGAAAACGCAGAGGCTATGAAGATGACAATGATGGGTATAACGTTAAGAAATATGAAGTGTGCAGATCGTGTTAGAGAAAGAAGCGGTTAATGACGTTCTAGTGGAAATCAAGATATTGGCAGGGCATCTATTGTGAAGAGAGCATAACCTATGTCCAAAAAGGGTAACAAATTGTATACCAAGGGTAAGAAAGCGTAGCAGGATGCGGCCGAAAATCAGGTGAGCGGTTGAGTTTAAGAAGGTCGCAGGGGTCAAGTGGAAGCAGCCAGCACAGGACCAGGTTGATTGAAGGAATATGGGAGGAGCCTTAGCCCTGCAGTAGCGGTATCATCCGGCAGATGATTATGATGTTATGAGGCGTATATAATACAATGTTGTCAGGCAATTGGAGCTCGCGTTTGTCAATGCACATTCTCACCGCTGTTATGACTAGAGGGCGTCTCGCGACCATGGGCCAGCCAGCAAACGGGGTAAACCATAGCCACCTGCAACCATTTTCTTAATGTGCGAAATGCTTTGCTCCTAAAGAGCAGTTCATTGAGACACTGCATCTACTACTCCATGTCTACCAAGGTCCAATTTGGCGAGCGTTCGCCCTTGATCTGGAGGAGCGCAAGCATGGCATGCATAGAGATTTACCGCGCGACTCACTTTGAAGAGGAGCAGACAGACGCATTCACCGAGCTCCGCCGATGTGATACCAGTTGATTAAAGAGGCTTTAAAAGCCCAAATGCGTGGAGCGACTCTCCCGCGGAGAACCTGTGATTGGCTATTAGTGGGCATCTCGCCGGCCGCCGCCAGTCGTCCACAGTCGATGAGGTCGAGCTAGATATTTTTTTTCTTTGCGGTCGGCAGGTGGGCCGCTCGCCAGAGCAGGCCAATGCAATATGTCAGCGAGAACCGTTGAGGCCGGGATTCCGGACGGATGGCAACATTTGGTGCACCACCACCGCACTGTACCGGCTGCGCCTTCTTCAAATTGGCCGAGCGAAAACCGTGAAAGAGTATCCATCAGTGTGCGCCAGATTAAAGTCTGGTCACTTGCGGAGTACCTTGAAGTAGGCACGAACGTTGCAAAATCTATCTCTCAGTACTTCAACTAGAGTCGGGGTGGGGGAACTGGGCTGGGGGGACGGGGAACCTCAAAAGCGGCTTCAAGTAGGGAACCTGTCTCAGAAGCCGGAGACCCGGCAAACGCATTGCTGTGGCGGAATGATCCAAGGGCCGAGGGCCGCATATTCGGCTAAGAGCGAGTGCTCGCCCTCTACTGAGGCCCATATGGGAGCTCGACTCGAATTGTCTGACAGTCAAATCCTACGCTGCCCACATTCCCCTCCAAACTTCCCATAACAATATCCTAATTCCTATTTCCCATTACCCTACAACCCATCCCTTCCGCTACTTCCCAGGGGAGATACGTGGGGTCTCCCCGGGCCCGCTTCCTCGGCTGTGGGTCGCTTTAGTAGCACATCCCCCCTTTTATTTAATAACTTCAAATCAAAAACTTTTGTCTCATTGACCTATTCATTTATTTTTCGAATTGCGGAACTTTCTCTCCCCGAGATACATTAGTGGTGCGGGCGGAGTCTAACTTTGGACTCCGCCCGCACCATATATGTCCGCGCCGACGATAAGAAAAGCGTGCTAAATTAAGTTGTTCTCGAAAATAATACATCCAATGTCAAAAATGAATACCGACGATCGCTGGCTCTTATCAAGATTCTGTAAGGAGGGATAGGTGCGATACAATCAAGTTTCCATTAACAGCCAGCTGCCTCCTTTGCGGTGCTGTTGTTGCGTTACACTTGCACGCTAGCTCCGCTAAAAACGTGCAGCCGGAATTGTTCATATTTAGATTTTATTGCAAGAGAATAGTATTGCGAGTTAGAGATTTTCTTTAGCAGACCATTTACTACAGCGCAGAACTTCATTTAGCTTTGTGATAAGCCATCGATGCGAAACAATATAGGCACAGCGACGATTAAGGAGCAGAGCACAACCACTGCGTTGTCGTCCACCGTGCTAACGGGCGGCACCACTTTGGTAAGCTCGCGTCATCCTTAGCTGTAAGCTTTGCATTCATACCAACTTTGATGGTGCATCTGAAGTGGGACCTTTTTCGCCGTTCCGTTCAGTTGAGCAACCCGTACTGCAAAGACAAGGTGGGCCTGCTGCTTTTGCTGGGGCGTGGGAAGTATGTATAGTATTCTGAAGGTGTATACAAGCGCTGTCGGATGGCATTCTACACACTGATCATTTCACGTTGTGCTCTTGAAACGTGATTTAGCGTAACAGGTTTGCGTTGTTGAAGCGGGAAAGCTCGTAGTTTTCCAAATTTTCCTCATTCGTGTGCCTAAGCGACTGGCGATGGCCGCCTGTTTTTCGTTGCATGAGCACTGGGGTGTGCGCTCCGTCGCATCGCATCAAGTTCCCAAAGAAAGTTCGCTCCATGCAGGTGGCCCTTAAAAGCTGCTTCGCTTCGCGTTCGGCTGCTTTGTCGCTTTAATACCACGTGACTAGGGGGAGGAAACAACAGTGAAAACAGTTTCTTCGCCGGCCGTTTCTCCTCCCCTTTCACTTGAATGAGGGGCGCTCAAGCGACTACGTCAACTCTGTGGCGGCGCGATCAAGCCATGGCGCTCATCCAGCAGAGCTTTTTCTTCTGTATGAAACGTTTTAGAAGAGTTATACCTCGCCAATTTTCCCCTACCGCTTCCACGGCACAATGGGCTTGGAGCGCGGATCGCATTCAGCCGCATGAGGCGTCCGTGTTTTCGGGCAGCTACAGCGCTCAAGCTCGGACGGGTAATACCTTGGGCAGCGTCAATTTTTGCAAGGGTATATACAAACACCCCCAATGGTCGACAAGCCAAATAGTTTGATTTAAATGTCCAAACTCTGATCTCACCTCATAGAGACGCATGAACAGAAGAAGAAGACAGCTTGGTTACTGTAAACGCTACCTGTACACCTATGCTCGATTTCAGCTAACTCAAGGCTACACCTGCAAGTAAGGGAATTGTATAGAGTTATCTCACTGCTCTGCTGTAAGCGCCTATATATACGTTAGCATTACTGTCAGTATTAGGCATTCAAAGATTTTGATGATTTTGTTGCGTAGTCTATCAGTTTCGGATGCCGCAAGGCAAAAATGTGCACATCAGATTGTAGACAATGAAGGAGACCCACGACACGGTATTCGCACACTGCACTCATGGGCACTTAAGTATAAATATTAGGAAAAAAATTATATTTCCATTAACATAGAACAAAAGCAAGATTAATTAACAGATGGACAATATCGTGCCTCAGTAGCGCACTGCAGCCTCTGTGGCAGTAGCAATGAGAACAGTAGAGGAAAGCCACCCTTGTCAACTACTGTTTGCAAACACAATCCCAATAACAAAGAATATGTTTCAGTATTTCTTTACCATTGTCCAATATCAAATAGATTCAGTTAAGATGAAATACTGGAGGCTGATGACATTCCCTGTTATTTTTTGCGCCTCAACTTCGCAAGGTCAGTTGTATATTGTGCCATTTTGTCGGACGCTTTTTTAATGTCTGGGATGGGCAGGGACCAGGCAAACCATGTCATGCGCGTATAGTGATACTCACTATGCTAATGGTGTAGTTGCTTGCACTCTTCAGAGGCGACGGACCCGTAATGATGCACTGCGGGTAGCCGGCAGCAAACTCGTCCTCCGTGAAATGTGTCCAGGGTATCAGACCTTCCACCGGAAACCGACTGGAAAAGAAAATAAAGTACTTTTTTATATACATAGAAAAGAAAAAAAAAATAGGTTTGAACTTAGCTTCTCTTAAGAGCTTAATAGCGAAAGCCTTTCTTCCTTAGCTTCTACCTATCTACTTTTATCGCTATATTGCGTGTTTGTGCACTTATTTTAATTATATTTATTTCTTTTCTTTTGTTTTATCGCCGGCGAAAACGGCATTTGAGGACTGCTCTCTTCGATATGGGAGACGAACCGACTTATACGTGCCCTAAGAGACGTTTTATAGGGATGGGAACTAACAAGAACAACGCTGAAATTATGTCGATTTCAGAAGCTATTGAGACGTCTCGCGGACACATTTCGTGGAATCTCGAAGTACAGCTCGCTGACAGCCACATCTCACGAACACAAGATTTTTACCATCAGCTTAGGACAGCTTTCGCCTTATGATAGTTCTTACACTCTGGGAGGCCTCCAAATTACCAGTAGCCTTTTCGGCCTCGCGTCACGCCTCGCCCGAGAGACCATTTTTGCTTATTCATGTCAGCCTTATAAAACATACAGCTGACCGTCTCACTAAGCGTGAGCCAAATGACAATGAATGATAAAAGTCAATAAAACATTGGCAACAGTCCGTGGACAAGCGCCAGAATAAAGCAAGAACTTATGATAGTCTCTTTTCTCTCCTATCAGACCTGGGGGAAAAAAAGAATCCTACATGCACAGCTCATAGCTCTTGTTTTGAGCTCAGAATTCTGTTGACAACCACTTCTCTTTTAGTGTTGGCTTCAGTACGCAAAATCCACACGAACGCGAAGACGGAAAGCGTCACGCGAAGTGAAATGGGTACGGTGTTTCTTTGGTCGCTCGGATCTGGTGAAAAACAATTTCGCTCGTCGACCGAAAATTTATGCGCGATCAGCCCAATAGTCTCTCGTTGGCCGTTCTCAGTGTGTCACAGCTCCTCGGTATTTTATTAGTCGCAAGAAACGCGTCGAGCTAAGCATCGCCACTGTTGCTGCAGCCCTGCCGTAGAGATTTCGCATTTGGTTTGAGATAGACGGAAAATCAAAATAAATTGAACAACTTGTTAGCCGTTAGAGGAGAGCTCAATATTTAGTCCGGGCTACAAGCGAAGGAATCGCGGCGAAGGAATGTTCATCGAGGTGGTACGGGCTGGAATGCGCGATTTTTAGCTTTGCTACGCTCCTGCTGTAGGTGAGCTATCGCTCTCTGTGCATATGGTTACTTGATAGTTTGCTCTCTCAGAACAAGATCAAGAAACAGTTTACGGGTGTGTGTACTAAGCCGAAGTGCTTTGGCGCAGCACGATGGTGCACATTCACGGTGTATCCATGATCTGTTCTCCTCCGTACCTTCCTCCTCCGCCCCGGTACCTACTCCGGCGCCGTAGGAAAAATATTGTTTTCGACTTGGCTAACAAGCTGACCTGAATGACCTTTCGAAGAGAGCACGTTACGGAAGATCTTACGAAAAAGAGAAAAAAAGAAAAATTAATAATAAAAGTGTTCTCACCCTACTGCCCCTAAGCAATCTTATGCGCCCCCCTTGAATACTTTACCGGTGTTTTGGTATCTGTCGTGCCTGCCATCATAGCACTCGACGCCGCTTCGGTGGCTTACGACGGCTGTTGTGACGCGCACCTTTCTCTTCCATTGTTTCTCTCTTTATTTCTTCCCTTATTCCTTCCAACAATCCTTTGTCCGCACGAGGCATGATGGTGAATCGGCTATGAGCCTGTCGGAGTTAAGACGAGGCATAACCAGCTCCGACAGCGTTCGGTTTCGAACCGTTTTTTTTTTTGTTCGCTTCTCGCGCTGAAGCGCCTAATGCCAACCCCTTCTTTGTCCAGCGCCGTGCCGTGGCTTGCGATAAGCGGCGCGAGGGGCGCTACAGGGCTCCCCCCTCACCCCCCTCCTCCCGTAGAGCGGACGCCACGGGATCTGACCATGCAGCAGATGGGTGTGGGGGCAGAGTCGAAGCGAGAGTGAGTGGAGGGGTCACAGTTGGAGGAGTGGCAAATAGGCACGTTTCAGCCTGTCAGCAGACACAACACCTTCATGACCGTTGATGTCTAGAATGAATGCCTTCATCGCACGCTGGAGCACGCGGAACGGTCTGTAGTTGGCCGGTGGTGGGGGGCGGGGGGGGGGGGAGGATCGACGAGATTACGGCGAACGAAAACATGGCTGCAGGAGTCCAGGTCCTGGCTCACAAACACGGATTAAGGGAGGCGATTAGCAGGGATGACGGAGTTATGAGTCGAAATCTGTCCCGGACGTCCCGGAGGAAGGATGAACCATCATGGATGAGCAAAGGGGACGAAGGAGAGAACTCCCCAGGAAGTCGCCGGGGAACGCGATAGACCAGTTCAGCAGAAGGGCAGCCAAGGTCAGCCTTCAGTGCAGAGCGGATACCCAGAATGATGAGGGAACAATGGTCGGACCAGCGTTCCCTCGGTTGATAAGTGGTAAGGGTAGCCTTGAGTTGGCGATGAAAAAGTTCTACCATGCCATTTGCCGAAGGGTGGTAGGCGGTTTAATGAATGTGGCGGACGCCCAGGATGTTGCAAGGGCGGTGAACAGGGCCGACTGAAAATGGCGGCCGCGGTCGGTGGTAACGAGAGACGGACAGCCGAAACGAGACACCCAGCCGGCCATGAAGTCCGTAGAAACTGTTTCTGCCATAGTATCAGAAATGGGTATAACCTCGGGTCAGCGGGGGCCACACATGTGAACAGGTACGAGGCCCCATGTGATGACGGAAGAGGTCCAGCAATGTCTATGTGGACATGGGAGAACCTCGCATCAGGAAGCAGAAAAGGAGAGGCAGGCGTGACGGTATGCCGTTGAACGTTCACACTCTAGCATTGAAGACAGGATCGTGCCTAGCGACGGACATCGGCATTCATGCTCGGCCAAAAGAAGCGCAATGTAACCAGCTTCTTGTGGCACGAATACCAGGTTGGATTATGTGGTGCAATTTGGGAAATATGGCGTGACGGAAAGCCAAAGATACGTAGCGGAGCAGAACACAGTGGATGTCTAGCACGTAATCAACGTGGAGGAAAGCGGCAGCGGACATTCAGTTAAAGAGAGAGACGTGGACGAGGAATGAAGGCGATGCAGCTGCGGGCCCTTTCACTGTGCGGCTGCTAACTCCTCCATGTCCACTGGTGAGTCGAACGTCATGGCACTGACACGGGAAAGTGCATGAGCAGCAGCATTTTCCGGTCCACTCTGAGATAAAGAACAGTTGGCGAATCTCGCGTTCAGTGTAGGTGCTCTGGTTCTGTTGGAAGGCAAACGGCAAGGGCTTATGGTCTGTGACGATGTGAAAGACCCGACTCTCCAGGATGTGGCGGCAGTGCTTGTTGGCGAGGTACACCGCGAGGAGCTCTCGACCGAAGGTGCAGCATTTAACCTCTGGTGGCTTTAGCTTTTGTGAGAAAAAAATGAGAGGCTGCCTTCTAGTGACGTGCTGTTCAAGTACTGCGCCAGCTGCAATGCTGAATGCATCGGTGCAAAACGCAGGGGAGCGTCAAGGAACGGAATGTATATATAGCGGAAGCCATGCTTAAAGCCCCACTAGTTTTGTGTTTCTTTTCTCGCAAGCATACTTTGCTTCTTTGCTTATAAAGTTCAACACTATGTTCCATTTCATGGTGACGTCCACGGTTTGTTATCCATCGAGAAATATAATAATGACTGATGTTTGTTGTGCGCAGCGCAGTACAGTCGTTGCTTGCGGTTACTACGCCATGTTGCGGAAGCTCCGATGTTTAATAACCTAATGTTCTCAATAGAAAAATCCTAATATAGGCCTTGTATTTCTTTCCAAAGCTGAACCCCACAATAACGCAATTCGATATATCACAGTGGCTGAATACACTAAAATAAAAGCGAGAAAAAAAACGAGCTCATAATACACAAGTTGATATCAACGACAAATATACATGAGCAGGGGCGTAATGTGAAGGCCAAATATTCAATGGCATCTTTGGAGTAAGTGATTGGATTTTGCTAGAAGGAAAGCGTAAGAGAGATTGGCAAACGTTCGCCTGGCAGGGTGTGATTAGGAAGTAGCGTGGAGTTAGTTGCAGCGTCAAGCGCAAGACATGGTTAAGCGGAGGAACGTAAAATATTATTCTGCCCCACAATGGACGGATTTAAGTTGCATGGTGCTGCTGATCGCTGGACGTTGTGTTCCCCGGGTTCGAGGATGTTCTCGAATAACGTACCTGAATCTTATTCGTTAACTATCATTAAAACAGTGCAGAATAGTCAAGTATACGGTTACTTTAAAGGTGCCCTTTAAGCATACTAGCGCAGATACGTGTGCATCGAGGTGGAAAACGGGACATTAAAAGTATGGGCAGCAGTTATTTGCCGTGACCATGCAGACGCCTGCATTGTTAACCCTCCTGCGCCTGCATGGGTAGCCTACGCCTGTATGGTTGCATGGTTAAGCCTGCATCATGCATGATTGCATGGTTAACCCTGCAAGGTGGTATGGTTAGTCATGAGTTATAACACAAAGTTGTGAAACCGTTTAAGACGCGCAGGCGAATATATCGTGCATGGCAATAAATGCAGCATATAGAATGTCAGCTAAAATAGCGAAATGTGTACACTCACTCTAGGTGTTCGCTGATGTTTCCGAGAAAGGGCACCTGGTTGTCCGGCCAGATTCGGAAGCCGATGATTATGAAGCCGCTGCTGGAAGCTTGGGCGCTAGGCTGAGTGCGTTTCATTTCGCGCTGCCAGTTCCTCAGCTCCTGCAAGTGAGTTTCAAGTGCGGCCTTCAGCTTTGCCATCAAGGCCAAGACTTTCTGATTGTGGTGCACACAATCTAAGGTAGAGGAAACAGACATATGTCGCAAAGTAGTTCGTAGCCTACCGTACCCTTAGGAAGTTGAAAACTGCAGTGACTTCATTCTGGATGGGCACATTTTGCCATGGTTTGACTTGCAGATCGAGGACGGCATGGTGGAATATGTTCCTGGACCAGTAATTCTGCAACTTAACCCGGCCTGGTGAACCCCTCACGTGCGCCATCGCGTCAGCGATCCTTCTGCAATAGTATAAGCCACATGGCAGCCCAGTGGTCAGTGAGTGTGGCAACCGTGACCATGAAGACATAACATCTAACAATGGACCTTTATACTGCAAATCATGCTTGCAAGAGATAGGCTCATTTATTTCTACTGAAATGTTCTGTGCGATCTCCACGACAATAATGGAAATCCTCCTGCAAGAGGTTGAAACAATATAGCATTGCTGATGCCTTTGGCCTCTTTTTTACGCGACATTCTTGTGGTTTTCATGTTGCTTCAGAATGCATTTTTGCGTAATGTATGTATGTCGAACGGAGGCTGTATGTAGACCGAGCTTTCCTTATGTATTCATGCCAGTATTATGCATGCAAATTTCAGAAATCTTCCTCTTGCGATACCCTACTGAAAAAACTGTAAGGGGCAATAACCTCCCATTTTCTCACACAATCTCACTCAATTAATATAAGGAATCACGTACAAGTCGCATATAAATGCATAAGTTTTCATAGTTTCTTGTACATTATCATAAATTATGAACGATATTCTATGATAATGATGTGCACCGTATGAGACTCTATGCGATTAAATGAGATTTTATGAGGTTATTGCCCCGTAGAACTTTTGGTTTTTCATTAGGGTATGTGCGCGAACCTTACGCTTTCACTGTATAATTTCACATAAACGTTTCAGAAAGAATGCGGAGCGGTGAGAATGGCGAATGTGTGCTTTTGCATAAGCGGCTTGATCGAGGTGGTCTTCATTTATAAAGGCCACTCGCTTTTGTTTCCTCCAAGACGGCAAGTCACCGCCTATTTTCGGAGAGGGTAAAGGCGAGGAGGTGACTGTGCTGTTCATTTAGGGAGGTCTATTAGTCGGTAAATTACGTTTGGAGCTGCTAATGCGTCTTGCGTGTCAAGGGGATGCTGTGTTTTGTAAAGCAAGATACATAAGCCGGACATTTTAAATATTGCTGAACTTGCCCTTGCGAATGAAGATATATGTTTATTTATAAATTATGAGATACTTACTTGTTCTAAAATACAGGCAGAAGACGAATTCAACTGAGTGGTGAAAAACAACCGAGCAACACAAGCTCCGAAAAAGGTAATGTTCTTGAAAGTTTTTTAAAGTAGCGACAGCAAAAACATTTTTTTTTCAGTCCATCACGCTTACCTTTAGACTAATGTAAAACAGGCAAGGTTTAAAATAAGGGGTGACCGCTTCACGGCCCCGTCTTCCCCTTTTGAATTTCAAACGGGATCTGAAGCCCTCGTCGTTCAAATGCGTGTGGACTACATGACTGCGAAGGAGACAAGCGCACTTGTCAGAGGTGATGGACACTTTTGATCTCGATTATTGCGAAAAAGTTTCTAGTGCATTTAAAGGAGATCGCTAATACGTCTTCTATGGTCGATGATGCAAAAAAGTAAAAAGTACGTCAAGCTACAGAAAGGGCGGAACTGTTTTCTTCGCCTGCGCCACTCTTGATATTGCGAAAATTGTCAATGCTGAGCAATATTAATGCGTAGTTGGGAGGCTACCCACCTGTTAAAAAGGCAAACCCTGATCTAATATTTTTGGTTAATTTTGGTTTAGTTTGTTGCGGCAAAAATTGTTTATTATTTTCTCCCCCACGGTTTACTTTGCTAAAGTGTAAATAAAACTGGCAATTTATACGAGCTGTATGTGGCACATTAAATCTCGCATATCTTGTATAAACTGCATTTTAAACACACTCATTTGCAAAAACATCCTTTGGAGACTACACAAAAATAATACGTTTGCCTCCGACGTCGAGTACTGTAGAATACTGGTTTCGAGAATACATCCGTTACAGGCGCCGATGCTTCGTTCTGATGTGAGCCCCTTTATGGCACACGTCTACGAGAACACTGCGAGAGTACGTGGATAATTTCTAATGCAAAATGTCTCCTTGACGAGCAAAACTGCAAACTTCGGGTTATATCCGAAGCCTGGCCTTATTTTAAACTTGTTAGCGTAGCAATAGCGTACCGTAAGCCAATGTGTATTGTGATGTCCGCATCAGTTGATGTAAACCTGTACCACGTATACGTTCATCAAGGTTGCGTCATAGACAGCGACAAAGGGTTTCCAATAACCTGGAAAACCGAGTTTTATGCGTATACTAACGTTGGGATAAGAGCATTAGCTGAGAAACACTAAACCAAGCTAATATGAAGGAGCACTGAACAAGGGTAAAGGAGGTACGCCTCAGTTCGCAGGTCGAGCCAACGTTTCGACAAGTGGACTTGTCTTCATCTGGGCAAACCGATCATCACAGGCGCCGATGCTTCGTTCTGATGTGAGCCCCTTTATGGGACACGCCTGATAGCTTATTGCACACAGTAATGATCGCTGTTCCCTGACGAAGACAAGTCCACTGGTCGAAACGTTGTGTCGACCTGTGAACTGAGGCGTACCCCATTTACCCTTGTTCAGTGCTCCTTCATACCGTGTAAACCATCTACTTCCTCTCGTTATACCTGAAACCAAGCTCAGCAGCTTTTCCTCGACAATGCAGCATAACCACGTAAAAACCCTACCTTTTTTCTGGAGTGTGTTAATATTTTATAATAAACTAACTGTAGAAATTATCCCTATTTACATATAACGATGTCTAGAGCAGTCTGACATCCCCTCTCTCTCCCCCTCTCTCTCCCCCTCTATCTCTCTCTCTATCCACCTGCTATTTATTTTTCTCTGCACATGTGCTGGAATGCCTACAGGCCCAAGGAGGAATATATAATTTCCGAAGTTGCTGCGCTAAAACTGAAGCCGGCATCTGCCATCTTGAAAAGGGTCAAAAGGACGTACCGCCCTACAATCCTTCCATTAAACGTCCGATATGTGGCTCTGCCTAACGGAAAAAACGTTTACCGAGGAAGGCTTGACCCGAAAAATTGGCAGCGGCTTAGCTCGGCTATGCAAGGGTATAGGTAGTGAGAGGTACGTTTCCCTGGCTGAGCCAGTTTAGGAATGAGAGATACTGACTACACACGTCTTATATTTGTTTTGCTTTACAGAGACGAATACTGCCTGATTATATGTCAAGTACCATGCAGCAGTCTCAATTTTGTCTATACAGTATTTCGCTTTGATAGAGTGTGTTTGGTATACAAAAGTTTATAGTAGTTCCCAATTGTATAGTCTGAAAATTTGAGGCCGAAGCTACATTGAAGCCAAACATTTCTTTCATACACTGAATAAGACATCCCTGTTTCCTGTTTAAATCACACAGCGTCGCACACAACTCTGAAATCGTGCCGTAGGCTGGTATAGACCATTTTACCGAGAGCAAGCAGGAGAGGAGAAAAATACTCTCTAAAGATTTCTTGCACCAGCCCTTTAATTGTTGCCAGTACCGAGTGCGCTGTGCATTCGCACGCTTCATGCATAGAAGAGTGGCCTTGCACCTCGCTATATTGTTGTTTGAGATACTTTAATACTTTTATTAGCACCCCTTTTAGTGGCAATGGCATCGGGACAGTAATGCGTAAACGTGGAATGCACAAACAATCAAAGAGATCTCAAGATGACTGCCGAGAGCGTATGCGGGAAGCATGCAACGACAGTCCGAGTGCGGCTGTAGTGTGCTTCTGCTTCACCGTTTTCCTGTCTATCCTGATTTAATTTGCCTATGCACGTTTTGTGTAAGCCATACAGACTTAGTAACAATGACGGACTCACGAATATGATGCCCATTTTACATCCTCCGGCATAGTAAACACGCACGCCGGGCAGGCCGTACTTCCCGTAAGCACTCCGCGCCAACGATACGGTGGATCTCTTCCGCCAGCCCAAGAAGAGGGTGCTAAAATTTGTTCTTCCCCTAAAAACTACAACAACAGCAACAATAATCTTGCTTGTAGATCTCTGAGCCATACCATGTTGCTGATACAATGAAGTTTTTCACACAGCCAGCTACCGCTAGTTCGGCGTGCCTCAGTGTCTGCACGTTGGCTCCGCTGCTAAGACGTCGCTGAATTTTACATCTTTCTTTTAGTGATACAATGGGATCGGTGAGAGATGGGTGAGTTACGTGAGAGACCGTTTACTCTAGCGCTGAGCAATTACAAAGCGCCGTCGGATGTGCCTTCGATGGGCAATGATTTATACTTTGCGACGACTAGGGAGTAGCGCTCGGCGAAAGTGCCGTCGTCCGCCGCGCCAGCGGGCGGCGCCGCTTTCATAGGCGCTGCTGTATGTGCTGAGAAATTGTCGCCTTCGTTGATGGTGCAGCTGAGAGCACACGTTTTTCGACGTTTTGCTCGACAATATGTCGAGCAAACGATGCTGCTAAGAGGTACGGCACGAGGATACGGTGTTGTTGCGCCGCAGGACGAACACCAAGGCTTCATTAAAACGTCGACGGGTGGTACTTTAGACACTACTTCTTCTATGTGCTGTTCTTGAACCATTGTTTAACTTCAACGTATACATTGTTGAAGCAGGAAAGCTCAATCGTATATTGAGATGGATCGCACTTCACGTTAAATCTATGCGGCGATGACTGGAAAGAATTTTTTGTAGTATTTGTATTCCGCGTTCGGTAGCTGCCTGTACGGTTCATTCGCTGTGTTTGTGCGTACAGTTACCATTGCGATTGTAAAATATAATTGAAAATACATGTTATTGTGAAAGATACAACAGATACCTTCTCACAGTTAGCTCTGACGAGTTTGGCCTGCGGAAGCGGAGTGCAGTCCTTCGCAGTCACCCCGGTTGCTAGTGCTGTTTACAACAGCTCCCGCCATGCCAAACGAATGGTACACGGTTTGCTGGTGCTCGTGCAAAGCACAAAATAGCACCAAGGTGTGGGATAACTTTCACGAGCACGACGAAACAGCACTTTTACACTGGCGCATCGCAGCATCAGCACTCGCTGCACAGCCCAAGATGGCGTCAAGTGGAGCCGCAACGGACTTTCACCGTTTAGCTCATAGGGGGCGCCACCATCAGACTAAGATGGCTGCGCCCAGGCATCGTGATAGAGCGTGGTGCTGCGACGCGGCGACAAAGAGCGCGGTGCAAATGTTGGGTCTCCGTGGTTATCATGGTATCGGCGCATGCGCACAACAGCTGCGCACACCGCGTGACGTCACGCACGGCTCCGACAAAAAGGAGTGTCATTTCGGTGGAAATAAAACGTTTTAATAATGATGATGAGTGGAGCGGCCGCGCGGCCGCCGTGATGGCGAAGCGCACGGCGGAGAACTGGCCTCTCCTGACCACCGTAATATCCTCGACTGGTAGCGCAGTGTACTCTCGGTAAAGAATACTTGGATTCATTGATTCAATTCACTTTTAAAGTTTGCAGCTCGGCGCTAGTCTAAGCTCTGCGAAAACAAAATACGTCATCATGCTCTTGGCGCATCACTTCAGTAAGCTGTTGTCAGACTTAACATGAAAGTGCATGCAAAGCAAATATCCTTAATTTCGTTCGTTTACGTTAAAAAACTTTTGTGCCACCGTCAGATTTTTGTTTCTTGGATTTTTCTAAATACTGTCACCTATTGCGAAACCAACAAAACTGCGGAGGACGAACTTACTTTGTAGGTTAAGTTAATAAATATTCATTATTTTTTCATTTAAATTAGCGAGCTAAAAAGCACAAAAAATTAACTCTGCCGGAATTTTTTCTGGAAAGGGTAATATCTTACTGTGGTGCATCAAAGTTTATTTAAGACCAAGATGGTCGAGCGCAAAGCCGGAAAAGTTGAGAATACTGACGGGTTAATTTAACATATTTCCAAAGAGTTATCAGGCAACTTTCATTGGTTTATTACCCGACGGGATGACATCTTGCGCATTATTTTCTGGCGAATCAACGTCGCTTCCCGAAACGGTACTCATCAGTTCCAAGCTCTATAAGGCTGTGTTACGCGCGCAACGCGCACGCCCTTTTATCCCACGGGAAAGACCAAGAAGTGGTGCAAAATCAGCAGGACATGCTATCTCGCCGTTGGTTACATCGAGCTTTATCACAACGCAACACGCATGAAGCACAAACTTTGTTATGAGTTTCGCTAATATACATGCGCGGCGCTCAAATTCTGGCTAATTCCTCGCGATAAGCTTGAGCTGCACGGAACTCCGTTCTTTTCGCCCCTTGGAGCAAGGCTGCTTGTTAGGCCGGCTTCACTCGCTCTCACTGGCGCTTGCGGGAGAAGTGCTGCTTAAGAAATTCTATATAACCTCTTTGCAGAGACCCCTTCCTTCGAAGCCAGACGAAACGTTTTAAGCCGCACAACCCTCACAGTTCTCAAACTAAATTGTTAATTACCACCTCTTTGTTTATTTGTCCCCAGTACACCTGTGCCACCATGGGGGCATTATCGCAGGCGAGACAATTTTAGAGGGATGTGTTCATAGGTCAGGTTAATACGCAATAAACTACACAAGCGTGGGCTAAAACCAGGTTCAACAAAAGAAGTAGACAATGATGCAATCTCACAAACATCCATGAGAAAGAAATCATGATTATCTGAGAGAAAGACCCTTCACTCAACACGTCCCACAGTTGCAGAGATGTTGGTGAAAAGAACTCTGCAAAACATTTCTTTCTGAAATCATGTGCGGCCACTTTAGAGTGGCTGTGCCTGTTCGATACAAAAGTTGGTTCATACACAGTTGCGTCTTTCGATGCATGTAATGTAGGATAAATAAAGTATTGTTTCTTTTGATAGTTAATATCTACCAGCCCAGATATGCGTCTGTCTTGCTGATACTATGAAACGCACAAGTAGGGGAGACCAAGCTAACTTCGTCAGTGAGCGTGACTGCAATCTCAAGAAGAGCATGGTGTGGCAAAGGGATGAAGATATGATTAATGAAAAAAAAGAGGACGAAGGTCGCGGAGGACACAGTCATTCTGGTAGCCAACCGTTGACAGACCATTAATCCTAAGTAAAATGAGGTCACGAGAAGTATTCTAGCAAAACAATCTTAACAACACTTTATACCAGGCATATGGCAGTGTTGAAAGTCCTGGACCGACTGCGGGCCGGGTTCAATATCCCTGTGGCGGAAACGCAGTTGATGACATCTAGTGATTTGTTTGAAAGCTATATATACGGTATGATAATACCCGATGGTGAAATAATAAACCTCAGTACGTATATGGGTTTATTACTTGGCACTCGGACATAACCTGCCACACCGAATGGAGGAGCAGAGATCTTGCCTATGGGAGAAGCTGATGGCGAAGCTTGTGCTCTGAAATCGGGCGACCATGCCGAGCAACTTCTGGAGGTCCGGATTGCTGTCGTCTAGCAAGGTGTCCCGGCTTGCCCGCGCGTACAACGGAATGAAGGCGAAGTCGCACGCTTGTGCGAGGGTTATCGCGTCGTAGTCCTGCCGGAAGGTGCCGAACACGCACCACACCTTCCCCCTTGGCATCGGTCCCGGACCCTGTGGTGCTGGATACGGTGCTGTGAAAACAAACAGCAGTGATCATGAGTGCTCCCTTGTGGTGCAAGGCTGGATTCTAGTTTTACGTGGTTCCCGAAAAGCTTGCAGTAAGACTGTGTCCTGATCCTGTGTTTATGGCATGTCTCTTTTTACTGTTTATCTGCAAATGCCATGAAGCGTAACAAGTTTCACACAGCTCAACGTTGGACAGCCTCAGATATAGTTGCCGCCATTATTGAAAAATGCATATCCCCTTGTAACATTTCTATAGATTCTGGCTTCCTAGAATCAGTTAACAATCTGTCCACAGACTCACTTTTTGCGTGTTACCTACCCTTACCTTTACGTCAGACCATTCGCCATACATTTATTAAGTGCTTATGTATATCACTAATAGGAAGGCACAGAAAAAGAATAGGAAGGCACTGAAGAAGGTTAAGGTATCATCCCTTGCTTTGGGCGCCGAGACAGAAGTGCCATAATCGGGAATAAATTTGAGTCGAATGTTGAATAGTACTTTGTCTTGCAGACCAACGCTTTCTATAAGAAAACGAAGCAATTTCACTAAAGTTCGTTTTCAAGCACTATTAGACACATTACACTTTCACAGAAGCACTCCTGACCATCAGCAGTGAGCTTGTGCGTGCCGCTGCACAGTACTCTTATACGTACTTGTACTGGTTGTGGTCGTAGTCGTCGTAGTTGTTGTTGTGGTAGTAGTAGTTGTGGTGGTTGTGGTGGTAGTGCTCGTTGTTGTGGTCGTAGTTGTACTTGTGGCTGTAGTTGTCGTGGTTGTGGTTGTCGTAGTTGTGGTGGTTGTGGTGGTAGTTGGGGTCATTGTATGCTTGGTGGCTTCCTGAGGTTCTGGGAGTGTAAAGAGACAATAACTTACAATGTATACTAAAAGGCTCACTGGCGCTATAGGCACACTGTCTTGCATGCATTCTAGGGAATATTCAAAGTGCTACACAAATTTATATCCAAGGGATTGCAACAAAAGTGCGCCAAGCACAATGTGACAACAAGGTGAGGACGTCACTAAGTTAAATGGCTCATCAAGGCTTACAGTACACTGCATTCTTGTTTTTAACCGTCGTTGATGTACTCGGTCGTGCGAAGAATCGCAGCCGCGTGGATATAGCTATTCTGAACGCATATTTTAGGGGGCACTGGGGTGCATGTAGCGGTGATGTCGTCATGATCGTGACGGTAGTTTCGGCCCTTTTTTTTTGGATGGAAACTACCGTGATGGTATAGTTTCCATCCACTTCATCCCGCCCCTTTCATTATGTAAAAATGTCGCTACCAAATGAAACAGAAATGAGACTTTACAATATATATATGAGATGGAGAGGCCGCGAATTGTTCCTGCTAAGCATAGCTGCGCAGTATACCACGCACGCGGCAAACATCTCGGCACTTGCCCTTCAAGAGGATGAGCAGAAGGTAACCCATTAGAGCCAGCAGTGCGATGAGGAACGAGAAGAGCAGCATCACGACGCACAGGTTCCCCCTGGCAGGGCAGGAAGAGCAGTCAGCAATTTAATATTTTCCATAAAGAAACGACGCATGACACCGAACTAAGTTTGTCTTTATTGGTAGATGACAGCTTTTTAATGGTAAAATAGAAGCTGCTTTCAAGAGAAACGGAGCAGTTTTAAGCAACTTTTTCCCATTTACTCAGCCCCCTACACCATTATTTTGAATTGTAGTACTGGTATCACCGCCACACATCACTTTTTCTCACAAACTGCATTGTCTGACATCAGTGCATTTTGGTGGGTTTATTAATCACTGAGGTTACTTCCAGCGATGTTCACATCACAGCGAAGACCAGGGATCAATTTTTATTGGTGGTCCCGTCTTGAGTAGAGTGATGGTAACGGAAATTTATGTTTAGTAACCTAACATTCCTAGCAACAAATACCTCTTTTCTTGGGTAAAAAAAAAGATCGGCAAATGATGGCACGGAGCTCTCCGCAGTGGCCCTTCAAAACGAAAATCAGTAGAACTGAAAGCTCGTCTGTCACATTACGCACATAAAACAGGATTCGTGCAACGATAATTATAATGTAGTAATCTCCTCAACCTCACAACCACCATGAGTGCCCCAGCACTGGAATCGGTTTACACGAATTCATTCAAACGACGAAGATTTTACAAATATTCTTCACTAATCTTTAAAGATTCTCTTTTGCAAAGACAGTTTTAAACCGCGGAAGCTTGTTCGCCGGAATCTGTGGTTGCCACACTTGATTAGTCAGTATCAACGCTTTTCATGTCCCTGCTAACCTCTGTGTAGCGACGCTGTCACAGGAACGACTAAACAGATAAAGCCGGTTGCCTGCTTGACTTCGCTAGCAGCGCAAATATGCGTCCAAGAGTATGATGGCTATTTGGTTATTCATCAATATATCCCATTATATTGCATTTAGAGTGTTACTTGTTTTATTGTCTATTGGCGCAGTCAAAGACGTTCTACATGTTTTCAGCGAAGATATCTGCAAAAAAAAAAAACCTGCTTTCAATGATAGTCCAAAATGAACTATTATTCAGAGGGTTGTATACGTACAAAGAGCCAGATGTGAGTGTAGAGGGTGAGGCGGTGCCGTGCAATTCAAGTGGACTGCAAAATAAAGAGAAACGCATGCCTAATATTAGAATAGGTAACGGATGAATAAGCGTTGCAATTTTGCCCCCCTCCCGTCCTCCCTCACCCAGCACCTTGTTTCTGAAAGAAGCCTGTTTCGGGTTCTATACTTGCAGCGTGCACATAATTACACAGGGAGACCCCTCCAGACTACCACGGGCTGCATAACGTGTTTGTTCACGTCTATGTATGCTAGACTATATATTGCAAAATCAATTATTTAAACCTTCAATTCCACAATTTTCGAACATTTCCTTTTCTAAAGTTATACCAACTCAGTTTTGTGCATCGATCATTCGTAGCAGAGTTTGGGTTTCAAACGCAATGAATGCCACATAAATCAATACAGTGGTTATCTCTTGAGCGTGGCGCTGTTTCTGTGCTCACTTTTCAAGCAATAAAAATGTCTGGACATTTCCCTGAATCTCGTGGAGACTACGAAGTATTTGAGCTGAAGAAGCAAATGCGAACCAGCCAGCTGGTTATTGCCAAATACTCCAGACTAACAGCAACCTCTTGAACTTCTTTACGTGCAGCAATATATACGCGAAGTTCTCGCTACTCCAGAATCGGCCTATGCCCATCCTGGCCTGCTGCTTGAAGGTTTTCCAAACGTGCCGCAAGTGCGACCACTGAAGGCAGCCCCAGCAGAACAGTCGTGCAGTGAAACTTTGGTACGCTCGAATTCTAGAAGTATGCAGCAATCATATCCAGAAATGTTCGGCAAATACTAGGAAAGTAACCTTGGAAGCACTTTTTGTTTTGCACGTGTCTTACTTACATCTTAAAACATTCAGCAGGCAAACATCCTCCGCCACTTTGATGGTTTTTGTTTTACTATTTATTTTAAATAACGCAAAAACTATGTACCAGATGACCAAATCACTTCTATCAATGTATTTACGAAAGTACTTTACAGTGCCACAAACGTGCCTCACAATTAACGGGTGTCCAAAAAAACTTGACTTGATGATGCATGATGGATTTCTTTGGTGTAGACTTTAGGGAGACAATAGACTTTTTTATAAAGAAAGCGTATATCAGTACCATTAATGATTTCGCGGACAAGGTGCTCAAATGAGAATTAAATGCTGTGAAATCTGGTTGTTCGCTTCCGTCGCTAGGGCGAGTTTTGTTCCCTCAAGGGAGAAAAGCAAATAGGGACGTAGGGGGCTAGAACGAAGCTGCAAGTATACCCATCAAAGAATTCTTCGAGCCAATTGTGTCGACTGACCCTGCTGATGTCATTGATAATCCCATTGGACATTACTACGTGACGTCATATGGTGCCGCTGATCAAAGGGAACTTATCAAAGAGAACACGTATCACGGAAGGATTCACCCCTGCGTCATGAAAATCGCTCGACACCACTGCAAAAAGGCCTCCTTTGAGAGTTATATGTAGCTTCGTTCCGTACTAGTGTCCGGATAGACGTCTACGCGCAATTCTGTGGATTCCAGATCCGGCGTTGACGAGAGCGCTGTGGCCGCTAGTTCTTCCCGATACCTCGAGCCGGAGCACGATAGGAAACGCGACACACTGCCGCTCGTCTGCTTCCGGGTAGTGAAGCAAGAGGTAAATACAGCACTGTCCCCCTCATCTTCCGCAACTTCGAAAGATCACATTTGTACGTCGCGCACAGAAAGATCCGCCGTCCTCGGCGCGTGAAAACGTTCGCCACAAAAATTGGACCCCATCCACAGCCGCTAAGTTGGAAGCCTTTCGTAATAACCTTGCCCTTTCTAGGGAAAGTTTGGAGGTTTTTCGGTGATTGTCCACTGTGTACCATTTTAAATTGCGGTAAGCAGCATCGGAGTGTATAGGAAAGCTGTCGTGATTCCTTTGTTTCCTTGTGTTCTTTAGCATGGATTACTCAATGACCTGAGCTGGATAGGAGACCACCTACCCTGTAATTGCCACAATACTTACATGTGCGCTGGAAGAAATAAAGTAGAGAATGAGCGCCGGCAATGTACAGAAAAATGCGCTTTTCCAGCACCAATCCATATTATGTCACTACGCTAATGCAATCGATATTTTATGTATAAATGGTATGGTTTTTCAGCTACCTTATAGATTACCAAGGTAAAAAAGCCAACAGCAGTCCGCAATGAAACAGAAGTCAGCGGCGCTTTTTCGTGACCACGAAGGAGCCCACGGTTAAAAGACATGAACTAATAACGGGATCAAGATTTGTGGCGAAAATAGCACTTCGAACGATGTAGCCTGTCACTGGGAAAGCCGACCGAGGTTGCATAAACTGATGATAATCAGCCACATCAACAGCTGTACTGAGTAAACATTTTATGCACATACACATTTAAACGTACAGCCATCGGTATTTCCCTGCCTTGTACCTTTACCGTTTCCCCGATGCAGCAACAATGACCATAACGCAGTCATTGCTGAAAGCGAAGGAGGAATACACTGCGAAGCCTGCGCAGCCCGCCCGTGCGGGAGCGCATAGCAGGCGCAGCCGCACTTTCACAGGGAGCTGTATAAGTAGAATCAGGAGGAGGAGGATGAACAGTAGCGCGGAAACAGGCGCACAGCCGGCGCTGTTTGAGTGGGGCTTCTCATTTTTGCGTTTTCCCGTTACTCGACAAAGAGGCTGTTTGGAAACATGTGTTTTATCGGAGCATATGAAAGCGGCAAATTATGATTGACTGATAGACTGTCGTCAACGCGTGCCGCTTCAGATCCTGAAACATGATGACCGCTAACATTGTTTTCAAAGAGCGCTTCTTGGCAGGCACTCGCTACTCGAACGCGAGAGGCAGGTAGTTTAACAGGTAGTTTGAAGGACCCGAGGCGGCACCTCTTCGGCTGTTAAGGTGTATGTAGGAGGGTAAAGAATAATGCAGAGTCCCCGATGTATCTGTATCTGCTTTTCAGAGAATGAAGGGTGTAGCCTTCTCGTAGAGAATTATTGATACATCTCAGCGACGAATGCGCCGGGCGCCGGTTAGGTGTCTTCCCTTCCCTTTGTGACCCCTCGCTTGAAAGGGGCACATCAACTCTGAGATCAGACGCTTAAACCAACCCCCCCCCTCCCCCACAACTATGTCGACAAAACTAAACTTGGACACCCAATATGACCTATTCGCTTCAGCCCGGTGATTACTACACAAGACGCTACCGCAATCGTGGTACCTGTTTTCTGCGCATTTTGGACGTGTCACCTACAATGGCACAAAGCATACCGTCTTACACTTTGATTCATGCCGACAATGGTCAGTGGAAGTTCGCTGCAGCGACGCTGCTGTCCGAAAACGATTGCCCATCTTCCTTTAACATGAGTGGGTTCTAACGACCTGGGTTATTGACCAGAAGCCGAGGCGTTCCGTTTTTGAGGCAGTTTTCATTCTGCACGAGACGAGCATCAAGGATATGTCTCACCGACGTTCGATGCAGATGGGGACAGCTCTCCAAGAAAATCTTTATCTTCGTATTTCTACAGCTACTCTGAGCAATCTCTAGTTTATTTACCTGCTCGAGTGAGTGCGCTGTGCTTCAGCTCCGGAAGCAGGATCGCGTATCTGAATACAACGATTGACACAGCTCTTGTTAGAGGCTGACTCGGCTCCTCGAAAATTGCTGAGGCGCCGCTAGGGACGAACATCGGTGCGAGGTACTTTGACAAAAAAGAGCCGACCAGCACCCCGTTACGGTTGACTACGAAGTTTATCAAAAAAGCGGGCCGTAATTTAATAATTGTTTTTTTTTTCTTAGAAGGCGACGGCAGCTGCAACGCGACAGGAGAAAGAGAGCAACAACCACGCTCGCGCACGTAAACACTCGTTCGAACGCAGTGCGGAGCAGATGATGCGGTCGCGCTGCGCGGAAATTTTGCCAAGGTCTTCACGGAGAGCGCTGGCGCACAGAGCGGCGCAGCGCCTCCTGACCGAGGTGTACTGATCAATAAAAGGAAAGCGACAATGAGACTTCGGAAAGGCTTGTTTTGGTACGGGGCATCACATTTGAGGTTCGGCTGCAATAATTTCACTAAACTAAATTACCTGAAACACATTTGATGTGGCAAGCAAACATGTGAAATGTACATGGAGCATACATTCCTTTAAAAAATAAAAGCTGTCAGTACTTTTTCTTGCCTTTTCTATCGTCGGAAGACTCTTCAATTGATAAAATTAAGTGAGATCCCCCGTGCCTGTCGCGCGAAGTTCCTCCACAGCCATCGTACCATATTCAACCTCAAAGTATACTCACGAACCGTTCAGAGAGATAATTAGTAAGCATGCGGTGATCTCTGAAATGCCTCGTCTCACGCAGATCACCGCCTGAGTTGACAGGCCGCCATCGCTGCGTTTGGCATCAACCGCGCGCATCGATGGTTTCTCTATGAGGGCAAAGCGTTTCCAACGGGAGGGCAGCTAGGACCATCGAGAGGCTGTAAATGTGTGCCTTCATTATTAATCCTGTAAAATGTTACGCTGTTGAAAAGTACCCGTAGACTTCGTTTAAGAGATTTCTGCAATTCGAACAAGATGTCAAACTTACTTCACCACCCACCAAACTGGGGTGTGCTAATAGCCGCCAATATTCCACGTCGAATTCGCCAAGCACTTTACACAGTCGCTTCAAGTGGTCCAAACTGTGGCGCCCAACTTTGGTCTTTTACAGCAATGGCAGAATATCGATTACGTAATGAAACGTCAGTTTGACATCATCATATAATGTTTATGCATCACGTATTTGCCACCACACAACGTCAGCCACATTACAGGAAGCGGCTGTTGACAGTGGGCAGCTCATATAAGCCCTTTTGTAATACAAGCTTAAGTGCTCTCTCCTCTACCATCAATACCTTCGTTGTCCCTACAAATGACATATATATTATGCAGGTATCATGAATAGCGCTGCTTAAATTCGTTTTCACGCTCAAGTCATTTTGACGTCACTGCAAAAAGCCATTTCGACAGACTGCAATTTCACGCCCCAAATTGGAAACACGTGATTATACTGAGCATCAATCAGAGAAAAAACATGGCGCCGGACCGCCGCAATGTGTGTAGAAAATAGGGACCCAGGTTACCTATCATCGATATTTGTGACCAGTGCACCTGTTATTTATATATTTATGGCGCTGAGTTTGCCACACGGCATAAAAGATGGTGGTAGAGTCACAGGAATGCGTGGAGTGCAGCCATGTGCAAGCAGTCACATGGCTGCACTCCACGCATTCCTGTGACACTACCACTTGTCACTATCATTGGTGACCTTTGGGTGCCACAAGCGGCAGCGCCCCGCTTTCCCATGACATCGTTCTCGCGCTGCCTCAAAGAAGCTTCGCGAGATTTACGCGTCCTTCTTCTAGGCACCTTTTAATTCGGTTTGCATATGCACACTGCCTTCAATTCGACTCACTTCCAGTCTGTCACATTCAAGACTAAAAGTAAAGACAAGAGAGAATGCTTGAGAGTTACTCCGCACGCACCTTGGTCCAGCGGTTGAGGAGACTGTTGAAGCTCTCGAACTTCTGGAAGAATGTAGAATATAAAAACCGTAAGGCAGCTCTGATTTTGTAACATGACGCAAGCTGGACTCTGCTTGCGAAATACCTGAGTCATACTAGAGTGGATTCTCCAACCACCAGGCTACGCAGCGAAGCAGGGGTCTGCCTCGTGACCAAGATATGCATTTTTTACCGAAAATTTGGCGAGGGGTTTGGCAATGAATTTGTGAACGCCAAAGATAGTTTAGACCTTCGGTACACTCCGTACCATGTTCTGGATAAGAGCTGGGCAAGAAACTTCAAAGAATGTCTTCGATACCGATACTCGATACCCTGAAAAATTGTATCTCCGATACAAATAGAAGATACAGAATTGAAATGGATTTTCGATACAGATGCTCGATATTGTATCGTCGATACTCCGATACATCACTAAACTCCCAATACAATACAGGCGGTAATATAGTTTGCGAAATTCAGAAACCTTAACGTGCTTTTTGGGACCTTCAGTGTATTCTTATAACCAGTTTTTTTTAAAGGTCTTGGAGGAATGTGACAGCACGGCTTTATTGAAACTCCGCTGTCTGGGCAACTGGCCTTGTCACAGTTTCACATTGTTCTGAAGCCTTAGTTACAATAAAGCGATCACTTCGAAAAGCCGCCGAGCAAAACATTTCTTCATTTTAACTGACTTGTGATCATCTAGCTACAAAGGCGAAAAGCAGGCGCCCGTATGCTATGCGATGTTAGTGCACGTTAAAGAACCCCAGGTGGTCGAAATTTCCGGAGTCCTCCACTACGGCGTCTCTCATAGCCTGAGTTGCTTTGGGACGTTAAACCCCACAAACCAAAACCAACCAAACCAAATAGGTCATGGAAAAATTTTCTTTTGCTTTTCATTTCATGTACTGCACGTTACTCACCCGGTGGACACTCCATCTTCTCCGTATTAAAATGCCCTTAGGTGCGTGCGCTTGGGGAACTGAGCAGTTATTTCAAGATTAGTGCCATTACAGACTTTTGAAGCTGTGCTGTCTTTGCAAAAAGCTAGAAAACATTCACAAACATATATGGCTGGACGTTTTTATTTGTTCCAAAAGAGCTCTGCGATGTGGCCTGACACATGGCACTTGACAAAAAACTACTTAAGTAGACGACCATGCCGCGCTGTTGTATTTGATGATTTCTTTCATCAGCAGATAAGAGTAAAGCATAGCCGCGTCATCTCGAGGATCCTGGAGGTTGTTAAGGAAATCAAGTTTCACTAGCGTCACTTGAGAACTCCGGTTGGTTGTAGATAAAAGATAGAAGTGTTCTTTTTTCTGGGTAGTGGCTAATAAGATTCAAATCAGTTAGCATATTTTCAAAAAATTTTAACACTTCTTCCTTCACGGCACAAGGGTACCGTTAAATATTTATTCAAATTTTGCTAAAATGTTTTTGGGAAATAAATTGTTTGAGAATGCATAATTCCTTATTCAAGCCTATGTGCTGGGAAAGGGAAAAGGGCAAAGGAAAAGGGAAAGGGGAAAAGGGGAAAAGTGTATTTCAATAATCTTTTAGACGTAATAGGTTTTAAAGAAAAAAACCTAGTGGAAGCCCAGGATCTTCCGGCTTAGTTACAAAGAATGAGTACGTCAAATCAGATGATGTCAACTACAAGAACGGTGGTTAGTCGACTGCATAATGGGCGACTGAGGCCTTAGAAGTGCTTGTCCTTGCCTCCAAATAAAGCCAACATGCAGATCATAGGGCTTTGGAAAAATAGGGTCTTGCATACGTTACTGCGATTCTCAGCTGAGCCCGCTGCTTGAGAATCAGATGCTTCCGAGACGGACATGGGGGCGGATGGCAAAGGGTGGGAAAGTGGCTAGGAGTACAGCAATGAGCGTGGTCCCTTGTGCGCGTTTCCCTTTCGTTTTCGTTGCCGCTTTTGTTCCTATGTTTCTGTGTGCCTGTTAGCGGCTTCGTGGTATGCACGCAGTAGTCACAAGTAAATCTCATGAGCACCTATTTTCTATTCACTCCTTCAGTTTTAAAGAAACGAAATATGGATAGGTCGGTGTGGTTGAGGAGACGGCGCTTTTTGTAAACCGCGAGCAGGAGGGAACTCAGGTGGTGGTACAAGCCGAACTGCATCCCGGCTTGTACATTCTGATGTCTGATTCACAACGGTTTCAGTATTTGCAGAGTTCTGTATCCTTTTTTTAGCGTATCGAATAACTATAAAATACACAATACACTAAAAACCTATTTTCGATACCGATGCTCCGATACTTTCAGTTTCAGCACGCGATACCTAATACCGATACATAAAATGTATCTAAATATAGTATTGAAGATGTATCGGCGATACTGCCTATGACTGCTCTGGATGAGAGTTAACAGGACAGTCACGAAGAAGAAAAAGCATAATGCCTTCAGAATCCTGCATCATCGTTTTCCGTAGATATAATTAAGCATGCCATGATTCTTCAGTGTACAGGCCGTCGTCTGGATATGATTAGGGAAAACAAATGTAGCTTTGCCGATATGTTTCTTTCGGTTGCCGACATTGTGTGCAAAGGTCCTTATGGCCTTCACTTTTTATTTAGTCAGCGACCCAATGTTAATATGTCAATCATGCTTCACCCTGAACAGACGATCTTCCGCCGAACATTGACTAAGTGTAATAGAGCTTGCCACACAGTTGCCTCATTTTGTTCTCATTTCATGCTGTTCTATAGTGCGTTCATTGTTATACCCATTACAAGAACTATAAAGTGCGTGCTAGTCAGCCAAGAGCTTTTTCTTCACCTCCAAGCGATGCCTTCGATTTTTCAGGCAACGGAGACTAACCTTAAACCATGGGTAAACAAATATAAATGTGTAGTTCGTGTTTTTCAGTCTGCGACGTAGAAGCCGTGCAGAAAAGACAACCACCGTGTCTCTGAAGCACTCCGAGTCGTAAAGGGATGCACCAAATAGACTCACCCGTGTGTTCAGTGCTGGTGGGGGAACTGCTGGCTGCACTTTCCGAAGAGGAGGGGGACAGGAAGCCACCAGCGGGAGTGGCGATGTTGCCACCTTGGGCTGAGAACCATGCAGATATTGTAGATAAGATACGCTTCCAAAAACTGCTGGGTGTACGACACCTACAGATTAGGTCTGTTGGTAATAAATCAATTAATCCCTGAAGGAGTAACAGTACCCGTGGTGACAAAAGTGAAAAAGAACACCAGCCAGAGTTAACCTACCCAACGGCTAACAATTTGCCTCAATTACGAAGTGTTGCAATTAGTTCCAGTCTACTCCATTTCTTCTAAGGTGTATTCACATACGATTATCACATGAGAACAGCAGGCCAGGCCTCTAGATTACGTAACCTACTGCTTGGGGAGCATGCAAAAACTGTCAGAATCAAACCCGAGGCTCGCTCACCCATTTGCTTGTAGGCTTGCCAACGAATCAACGTGTGGTCGCTGGTGTAGGCAGCGCAAAGTAGCTCGAAGAAATGATTAAGAGGCGAGGCAGGGGAGCTGCTGTTGCACCATCGGATTCATCTCCTTCTTCTTTCTTGTTAAATGGCACATGCCCACGAAGTGGGATTGTATTTTTTGTTCTTTTCGCCTCTGTGCATATGGCACGTATCTATAGTGAGGAACTGAGCATAAACTACAATGGCTGTTCTTGATCATTGTCTCATGGCACATGCCAATTATGGCAGAATGCTGTTGTGGTCTTGGACAATAGACCTTCAAACCTTCTGAGCTCGCCAGCGCCACGAAACCACAAGTAACTGCACCGCAAGATGGGATTACTATTGACCAGTGGAAGAGGAGAAGGGCACCTTTTATTGTGTTTGTCTTCTTTAGTGGAGCCCTCTGTCCGGGCCTCATGTGCAGCCTCTGTCCTGCAGGCACGCTAAAGCAGCTGATGCCGGTATTGCGGATTGATGCTCGAAAGAGCGGTCTTGACCAGTGTAAATCATATTGCGGTGAAGGAATAGCCAGTCTAACTTTGTGCGTCCGGGGAGCTTTGACGCGCAATGGCATCATACAGCATACGGACGTCTCTTCGCTCCGCATCCTTCAAAACGCAGTCACCGGAGGTCGTGCACATGAACTACCGCAGCCGGGAACAAGATAATGTTTTTAAAAATGCCATTTTTCTGCTATTTGTAATGGCGAAATCACTACTACACCAGGACTAACCACTCCTTGCTGCGTGTCGTGTCCATGTCCTTGGTCCCCGAGCCGAAGCTGCGCCTAACAGACGAAGAAGAAGAAGAAGAACGCTCGGTCACCCGCTGCTAATGCTTTCGCTCCTTATTCGGTTCACCAGCGTTGAAGTCTTCTAGTTTTAAGTAACTGTAAATCGATTTATAGACCAACACCGATCTATGACGTAAGCACGATGCAGTGGCGCTTCTGTCACCACGCTTGGCCGACTGGGGGTGAAACGTAGGATTAGCACCCATAAAATACATGGAACCGAAATATTTCAAAGCCGTTTTCTCATTTTACAGGGCACCTATAACATGGGTATTCGACACAGAGTAACCATAAACATCCCAGAATAGGTCGCGAAAGTATGAAATTTCATTACCGAAAGGAAGTATTTTTAAATCACTGCGAAACATATGGGGGTGCGAGTTAGGAAGGCGGCCTACAAAAACACATGCAAACACAACTTACCGCAACATTTTTCACGTTTCGCAGAGCACCAGAAGTGGTGGCCGGTCGTTAAACGTTGAAAAGCGCTTTGGAGAAGTGTGTTACAAAGTACGCTCCGTCATTGGGGAGGTAATCTACATTTAAAACCCTTTGCTGTATAGAATCTGAGTTAGATATACATTGCGGTAGCGTGGCCCATTAGAATATGTGTAAAGAACGGTTCGCAAAGACTCTGACTTCGTGCTTACGAATGTTAGTCGTTTGTTAAGAGCTGATGGATAACTTTAAGACCTTGAATATGTTAATGCAACAATATTTCGCGGCGGAGATCTCTGTAAAGTATATTTATCAATAACTATGTGTGACGCGTTTTAAGACAACCCCCCCCCCCCAAAAAAAAAAATAAGTAAATAAACCTCTTGGGTCTCGCCCAAGAGGTTTACTTTTTTTTGTGAACATCCTTTACCAGCCGATATCGCGTTGCATGTCGGAAGTAAAAAGAAAAAAAGGTTCCAAGTGCTGGCGACGCGCATCAGCCGCGTAAGTCAGTATAATGATGCTGTCGAGACACGGTTCATTTTGATAATTGAGAGGAATAAAACGCGAAATGACGCACACGAGCTCATTCTATTCCGAAAACATCAATCGTGGTTAAGTTGAGGTGGTAAGTATCAAATTTAATTCATATGTAGTTGCGTCACGATACTTGCATGTGGTGAGCAAGTCGTAAGCAAATATTTTGAGAGGCTTTATATTCCGATATACGTACACGCGCCGGATGGTCTGCGCCATACGGAAAAAAAAAAAAGAGGAGTTAACCGCACAGAAAGCGCAGAAAGATATATGAGAACCATAGCGATACCACGGGGAAAAAATAAGCGAGAAAATATTTACCTAGCACACATGCCCGTTGATTACCTTGCGCGCACCCACCTGATTTAAAATAATTGTATGCCTCCAGGGACTTGTACGCCTTGACGGTCTCTGCAGTTAAGCCAAACGGAGAAAAAATCAAATACCATACAATGGTTTCCATGCCCGATGGTGGAAGAGCGCCCGAGTCAGTCTGGAGGACTTCCCAATGTGTTTGAGGCACAGCAAATGGGTCCGGGTATACAACGCCGTCAACGTACAGCTTTTAATTGTACCACTGTTCATCAGATTCCGATTAGCTTTTAACCTAGTCCGACATTGCTGCAGCGCACATATACTTCCTCGCAAGTACTGCAAGTCTGACGACTTGCGGGACTGTTCACAGCACGATAAACTGACCGCGCACAGTTGCAGACGACCATGCCCCTCCGCCGCCGTCGCTAGCAGAGGTTCCGGAGCTGGAGGCGGCCGCGATGGGTATCGCAAGCGGTGCTATCGTCTGCTGCAATACGCGACTCTAGTTCGGTCCATATTGTCGTATGGTGCTTGATAACTGCTTTTTAAATGTAATTCTGTCCAGGATGTATCACTTGAGTGACAGTATCTTCAAGCTAATTTAACCCATGCGGCAGCATATCAAACTGTAAACAAAACTGCGCGATTCGCAACATAAGCCTTTTGGGGGTGTCCGGATTCACAACATAGATTATTAGGGGAGTTTTAAAAGTAGAATGCCTCTGCAATAACACAGCGTACTTTGTCACACACTTCTTCAAAGCGCTGGCCAACGTTTAACGACCGGGCACCACTTCTGGTGCTCTGCGAAACAAGAAAAATTTTGCAGTAAGTTGAATTTACTTGTGTTTCTATGGGTCGCCCTCCCAGCTCGCATCCCCATAGGTTTCACGCTGTTTTAAAAATACTTTGCCTCGGTAATCAGATTTCATACTTTCACAATCTGTTCTAGGATGTTTACGGTTACTCTGCACCGAATAACGACCTCATATGTGCCCTGAGAAATGAGAAAACGGCTTTGAAAGTTTTCAATTCCATGTATTCCTAAGGGCGTTAACCCTACTTTTAACCCCCAGTCGGCTGCGGCTTCGCGAGCGCCCCCTTTTGTTCGTAAAAAAGGTGTTGTTCTATAGGAAAGGCGCAGTATCTGTCGCATATATCCACGGGCCCCTCACCCACGCGAAAAGATGGGATTGAAGGCAGAGAGAGCAAGAGATGCCGTAGTGATGGGCTCCGGAACAATTTCGGCTGCCAGGGTACTATTGACGTGCGCTGACATCACAAAGCACACAGCGGCACTTAGCAGCACCACACTCGGGTTCGGATCCTGGTACTCAGTATCAGTTGGGACCCTCGCGGAGGCACAGTGGTTACGATTACAGGGTATTGAACCGTAAATAAGTAGTACAGGTTAAAACCCGACCGCCACAGCCTGCGGCAATATTAAAGGATAGCAACTCGGGTTTTACTGCTGGGACTGAGCGTCAGTCAGCTTCTTTAGAATCTACCGTTTCGTCTGCTGTGGCCTCTGTCATTGAAACGTCTATGCCAGCTGTGATGGAGCGCTTCTTTGTTTCTTTTGCGGGGACATTTTCTCAGATGCTTGTGGCAAGAATGGAGACGTTTCTCTAATCTTTGGCAACCGATGCCTCTGTAGTACTTGCTATGCCCGTCGTCTCCAACATAAATGCGCCTCCCAACAAAGAAGCCTACGCTACAATTAAGTCATTTATCAATTCTAAGGCCCCTGGCTCTCTCAGTTCCGGTGCTTCTATTTCAGAAATCGCTTGAGCATGCAGTAAGAGCAGGAGCTCTCCATTTCAAAATCTCCAGAATCAGCCCTCTTAATCTCGAGCTAAGAGAAATCGTTAGCGTGAGCCCCAGCGGACACATGATGTGCTGATGTCTACTCTTTGATTCAATACAGGCTTTGTAAAACTTTTGCCATAGGGTTTTCTTGGCAAAACCTATGGGCGTTAACCCTACTTTTAACCCCCAGTCGGCTGCGGCTTCGCGAGCGTCCCCTTTTGTTCGTAAACAAGCCTTGACCGCCTAGTAAAGAGCAGAGACATTAGTCTGCCAACCAAGATCCGTATAACTCGTGCTATGGTCTTTCCAGTTGTGATGTATGGATGCGAGAGTTGGACTGTAAAAAAAGGCTGACCGCCGAAGAATTGACGCGTTTGAATTGTGGTGCTGGCGAAGACTCTTGAGAGTTCCTTGGACTGCCAGAAGATCAAATCAGTCGATATTATCGACCATAAACCCTGCCTGCTCATTGGAGGGTCAAATTCAAAACTTAAAGCTCAGCTACTTTGGTCATCTGATGAGAAGAGAGGAGTCGCTGGAGAAAGATTTGATGTTGGGAAAGGTTGAGGGTCGCAGGAGAAGGGGTAGGCAGCGAACGCGATGGTTAGATGGCATCCTTAAGGCACTGCAGATGAAGTTATGTGATGTCAGGAAGATAGTGAGAGACCGGAAAGCGTGGCGTGACATGGTCCATAAGGTCACGAAGAGTCGGACACGACTGAACGACTGAACTGAACTGAAAAATTTTGCAACGGAACTGCCACTCATTTCTGGTTTTGATGATCTCCTCTGCTTACTACCTAAAATTCTCCGTGACAATATTTTAATTCAAGCGTCTCGGCTTTCATATCAAGAATGGTTCTCGCTTAACAACTTTCCCGCATTTAGATTAGATCACCCTGGCAGGTGCGGTGTGTTAGTGGTTTTAGTTTCTTCCAAGTTATGCCGTAAGGTTTCAGTTCCATTTCAATTAGTTTGTCAAGATTGTGAAAAGTTTGGTTTGGAGTTTACGCTACCCAGTTGTACCCCTTTCACTTTGGCCAATGCGTACTTTCCAGATGATGTTCTTTATACTTGGCAGCATGAATACTTTATTAAGTCGTTGTTCTCAAAACTTTCTATTAGGGGGTGATTTCAATTCGCATCATGTTTCTTGTTGTCTGAAACGGATTCTTGTGGGCATAAATTGTGGGACTGGATTCAGGACAATTGCCTTCATTGCCAGAATTCTGGGAATATCGCCTTCCTGTGGGGACAGTGCTCCTCAGCTCTGGATCTTTTATATCTTCAGGCCTTCTTATATCATCATGGGCGACCATAGATAGCGGAATCAGCAGTGATCATCTTCCTGTTACCTATAATCTACTTCTTTCAAAATCTGACTACAGGGCTCGCCAGAGACGCTTTTTAAATTATTGTAAATGCTAAACCGTTCTTCGATATTACCTTTCGTCTATTACCTTTTCTAACGCTCATTCACGGGCGGTGTCTGTGGTGTCATGGCTGCACGATGCGATTGAAGCGGCTGAGTTTTCTGTCGTCTCACCTAGTCAGCCCTCAAATTCCTCTTGGCGAGATCTTAACAACACTAGTGCTTATCGGTGCCGAATAGCTGCATGGAAGAGCCTGCATTATTATCAGTCCCCCTCTAATTGGTTACAGTACGTTTCATGCTGCCTTTTTTAGACGTGCTGTGTCATCAGCAAAGCAAAAAGATAATACTGATTTACATTACATTTGTTCTCATAGTAAGCACCGGAGTGCACTATTTCGTTTCCTGAGTTGTGCTAAATTTCCGCAGCAAGTAGTCTGGTCACATCTGTGGTACTGAGTCCTAGCGAGGCGCGGGTCTAGAAATTTGCTTTTCGTCGCCATGCCTAAGGCCGCTCTCGCTTTCCCGGTCGCTGCGACAGATTTTTGCGAAGCGACAATGTCATAATTAGCAATTTAAAAAGCAACAGCTTCAGCTCCAGGCCCTCACGGTATTACTGCTGGTATGCTAAAAATCCTATTCCAGATTTTTTTCACAGGAATTATTAAATGTTGTTAACTGTTCGCTAAAGTAATCCAGGATACCTAGCTCCTGGGAGCTTGCCAAAGTGGTTCTACTACTAAAGAATTAAAGCCTTGGCTAAGTCATTGACAATATCAAACCGTTTTCTTTAACTCCTATTCTGATGAAATAATACACAGCATAATTTATGCGCGCTTCTCTCTGTTCATTTCAAGAAATACAATTTTTTCTTCCAGATAGATTGGATTCCGTCCAGATTTCTCAATACGGTCTGCTTACATTGAACTGGAGAGGATAATTCGTCTGGCTCGTCGGTTTCGTGAAATTTCTGCTCTACTACCCTGCTCTACTAAACCTTAAAAAAGTGCTGATCACAGACTACTAATTTCACAATTGACAAAGTCTCAAATTCCGAACTACATAGTCGCTCGATTGAAAAATTTTTATCATGAAGGTTTTTTTTTACTGTTATCAGGGTGGCCTTTCATCTCGCACATTTTCTCAATCGAAAAGCATTCCTCAAGGTTCGGTTCGGTCCTGTCCCCTCTTTTAGTGAAAACAAAGGCATAGATAGGCGCTTTCTCTTTCAGAAGGCTTCTATCGAGAAAGCAGGGTTCCTATTATCGCGTCATTTAATTGCTTCTCAGGACGAAGAAATTGAGTAAAGCAACTTTGCAATGCACTTCCAGCTCTCAGTATTACGCCCTGTTCTCCCGGCGAACCTCTCTTCGCGGAAGGGTAGCGACCACCGCCACACAATGCGCACTTCTTTGTGCTGCTCATAATGCACCCCCGCCCCCACCCTCGATATCCCCTTCGTTTATTTCTGCCCCGTTCTCCCGTAAAGTGAAGCTTTAGGTCAAGTGCTTCAGGTTATCTACATAAATCATTTTTTAATCTTTTTCACCCTCTTTAAGCTTTAGGCCCGCTCTTTCGACAACAACACATGGAAGCTAAGGCATGTCTGTTCACATCCCTCTTTTAATACGGATTCCACCTTTGACGCGAATGGCTGGTTTCGCGACGTGTGGCTGAACAACACACGCCTGCTAGAGCTTGTAGAACGTTTAGAATTTATATTTGGAGCCCGCAGACTCAAACAATTATAAGTGTTCAACGCTGCTGAACATAATTTTGAGCGAAACCATTAACTGCGGGTTGCCGAGCGTTCTTATATTTTTTTCTTCTCCCTCAGGCCACATATAAATCCCGCTTTAAGCAACCCGTATGAACGTGCCTTAGTGGCCTATAGGGGTAACGTGAATGCCAGAGTCCTAGCCGGCTTATTCTGACATAACCGCCCCATGTGAAACCAGAGACCCAAGCTGGCAGCTCCTGCCAGCCCACATATAAATCCCCGCTTTACCCGAGACGTATGAACGTTCCGGACCTCACGTATCACGTGAGCACCTGCTGCGCCTCTAGCGCGCCACGCCGATCGCTTTTGTGTCACGTGGGGTGTGACGTCCCGCGCTGTGCCGTGGCTGCGATCCCGCTACGCCGACCACTTTAATTGGTAGCCCAGCCCTCACCCTAGTGTCACGGGGGGTGTGACGTCACAGCGTCACGTGGGTACGGCCGCGCTACGCTGACCGCTTGAGTTGGTAGCCCAGCTCTCACCCTAGTGTCCCGTGGGGTGTGACGTCTCAGCGTCACATGGTTGCGGCCGCGCCACGCTGAAGGCTCGAAATCTAGAGTAGTATTGCTTTCGCAATAAAAGCCATTTTTTTTCCGATGAAAGTAGCAAACTGATTTAAAGTCATGCCTGAAAGATGATATTATTGAATGGCACCTGCCAGTCTTCGCCGAATTGCATAATCAGCATTGGATTGCTTTGTTGGGCTCGATTGTATCCCTGGCATAGTCCACAGAAACGCGCTCGGCTATGAAATGCCTCGTAATGCCGATTGTCGTCTATTATATACTGATCAGAAAGTGAACAGCTAAACAATGAATCATCTGCATGTGCTGAGCTGTGCTATCTTTCTTGCCTGTTTATACGCTTTTGCGGTTTTTGGCACAAAGCAACTCCATGTATAGAACATAGAGCACCACAACATCATTTGATGCTCTCAAGGCAGAACAGCGCAAGCTAAACAGGGACAAGAAAGAAAGACGAGACCGACACAGCGAGACACACACAGAGATCCTTGAAGCAGTAAGCATCACGCATCTTAACAGAGCTTTTTGTGTCTTTTCTTCCTTTCCTGTCCCTATGCAGCTTGCGCTGTTCTGCCTTGAGATGAACCAACTAGCCCCCGCTGTGTTATTCAAGTTTATTGATGCTCTCAACTTACGTTGAGAACAACGCAGAGCAATGGAGAGGAAAATAAAAGGCGCAACGTTGAAAAATCTGACAGATGTGGTAAGGGAACAAAAGCGTGTTACTAACAGTCATAGCGAAAGGAACCAGAAGAAACGGGCGTGTGCAGGACACGAACTAGCAAGGCAACAGAACCATCTCCGCTAAATGTGACAGATTAGATTGTAAAGAGGAGGTGAGCGTACCAGAGAGGGGCAGAAAGATTGGTAGGTCTGTGAGAATAGAAAGCTTGCGAGATTATTAAGCGGCAGCTGGCAAGGGACCGTACTCGGCCCCTGTTTGATTGTCGTGCCTTCGGCTGCAGCGCACATTCGTTTTTCATGAAGAAAAAAATGTTTCTCAGACGCAGTTTCATTCTCCTACTTGAAGTAAAAGATATTTTGCAAATACATTTTGCAGTTGTGTCTGAAGAAATTCAAATGCAAAGATGCGATGAAGACTTTGAATTCAGTAAAAGGAAAGATGCCATTGACGCGAAATGAGTGCAGTCATGCTGATAAGTGGGTTCAATTGACTCCAATCTTCCTTCACTTCCATCTCAAGAATATAGATCTAGAAGGAAGGTAATAGTTTATACAATACTTAGCCTCTATTTAGAGAAAAACTTCAACCTTCAGCATCGCAATCTAATTGGGGAATAGCGAGCAAGCAAAGTAAGACACAGAATTCAAAATAACACTTAAGTCTTAACCTACTATGATTACAATACATTTTCATGAGAGCAGCAAAAAAGGTCATTTCAAGCTTTGCAGGTTAGCATGAATTTGATACATGCGGTGTGTATTTTCTTCGTGGTGCATCATCTGCAAGGTTCAAGCGCATGTACGTAAACTCCACTCATCTGCAAGCATGTCAGTGTTTGTTTAAAGAAAAATAAAAAAAAAGAAAAATGCAGCCGCAGCCAATAGGTGTTGAAATGCAAGATCTTAAGCTGTAATCCGTCGCAATCTCATTTCGCATGGATTTTGACGATGCGAATCGATTGCTACCATCCGCAGATGTATACGACCAGTGGTTCGCCAGGTACGCATCTAACTTCAAACGCAAATTTTTGAAGCGAAAGCTTCACTACCCGTGTCAGACCAGCTTCGCGTGGCTCCACATAGCCTAGTTCTGCGCATGCGCACGACGTCACAGCTAAGGCCAGCTGCGCAGCCCTCTCGTCAAGCTCTGCCAGCGTTGCCCAGCAACGCTTAAGAGGTGTGCGTCTCCTCTTCACTAAAAAAATTTGTCTCCACTGGGAATCGAACCTCCATCTCTCTGATCCCCAGCCTAGTTTTACAACTAACTGCCCCACGTCCGTTCTTTTTTTTATTTCCAACAAAATCAGCAAAAATCACACAAACACTACTTACATACGCTATATACATACGACACACTAAAATTCACGCATACAAAACAAAGGTTCTAGCCTTGAGAGCCACTCGCGAGGTTATGCTGCAGCTTCCTAGATTGCCCAAAACCTGTCCATGCTTTTCCGAAAATAAATTTTGGCAGACCTGGCCAGTCGATATAGACGAAGAAGCGGGCCGTGGCGTGGCTATGAGCGTTAGTGCTAGGAAGCGATTGGCGCGCAATTTGAAAGTAACAAAGACTAGAGTAGTTAATGAATTAATGAAGGCAAACGCCTTAGTGAGATCAAGTCCCATAATGGCTCTATATGAGGCATCATCTCGGCAGCGTTCATTAATTCCTGCTGTAATATGAGCATGACATCCTGTGAGCTTAAACCCGGCCTGTACCCTACCATCTCCACTAGCCAGAGTTCCTTGGTTTCTATATGCCTACAGCTTTTTAGTTGACCACTTTTTTCATGAGCTTTCACAGACAACAGGCGATATATACGGGCCTCATGTTGGATAGTTCAAGTTTCTTACCCGGCTTCGGAATAAGGATATTTCTGGATATTTTCCACTCTTCTGGGATTTCGGTCCCTTCCCAAATTTTATTCATTACTTCGCAAATGAAGTGTAAAGAGTCTTCATCCAGATTTTTAAGCATAGTGTTTGTGATGTTGTCTGGCCCTGGAGCAGATATGTTTTCGAGATCTTGCAGGACCACCCTAATTGCTGCTAATTCAATTGGAGCATCTATGGCTTTATTGTCGGGCCCGGTATAGCAAGGCAGAGGGGAGCCGAAATCCTAACATGTGCATGCTGTCCTTATTTTGTATAGCAGTTCCTCGTTTCCCCTTTAGAACTTATGCTTGATCTTACTCTGGTCTAGTCTGGTCCATCTCTTGGTGTTATCGGGATCGATGAGGTAGCGGAGGATAGCCCAGGTATTGGGAAGTCTCACGCTAAAGCTGATCCAATCACACACCTCGGCCCAGCTTCTTTCGGACAGATTGGTTGCGTACTGCTCAATTTGTTTATTGAACTTAGCAAGCCACCTTCTAGGATTTCTGTTCCATTTTTGAGTTTTCCACCTGCCCTCCAATTCTCTCTTGGATTTATGAGTTGTAGAGGTGTTTGTCTAATTTCAGGACTTGGAGATTTATTGCCTGTTTCCTAGTGAAAAATCCCGTATCGCGACAAACGGGTTTGAACTGGTCCTGTATTATCCCGTATAAATTTCATACCGGTGTGACCATTCCTGTATGAAGCCTAAACTGGTTTATATCGGACAGGTCATGTCCGGTATAAATCTCAATCCGGATGGTCCAGTCCGGTATAGAGTTAATACAGGGCAGACCATTTCTAATATGCATCTCATACATGACATCCCACTCCGGTATGGATACGAAACAGGGCCGACCAGTCCTTTATGAAGCTTAAATGGGTTTATATCGCACAGGTCATATCCGGTATGAATCTCAAACCGGACGGTCCAGTCCGGTATCGAGTTAAGACAGAGCAGACCCTTTCCATCGCGCTTTGCTTTTGCGTGTGCAACAGTCGCTGCAGCTTGTACGATCTTGCGGTGCATCTTCATATCTGCGACTGAAGATCTGCCACCTTCAATGCGAAAGTGCAAGCAAGAACGTAGCGCTTCGTTAGCGAGGATAAAAACGCTCGAGAATAAATGAAACATATCACTGACCATCGAAATATGCACAGGTCAGCCGGACATCGGGAGTCGCTTCCTCGAGTGTTTATGTATGCAAAACACTTGGTCAGAAGTAAATTCATTGACTTCGCGGATCCGCTGGCAGCAGGTGAAGCTAAAACAAGCAGTATTACAATTGTTGGTGCACCGCATACATCTATATGTAGTAAAAATTGCATGCGTTCGAAGACGATGACAAAACACATCAACACTAGTAAATTGTGACATTCTGAGGTTTGTCTGCAAGAAAGTGATACATTGTAAAGATGTAGGACACGGATAACCCTTCCTGACAGCCAGGAAAAAGATTCAGCGTGTTTAAAGGGCGATCGGTCAATTACGACCACAAACTCTACACCCTACAAAAATACACAAACTACAAAAGAGCAATGGCGACTACATAAGCAGAAATATAACCGTACCACCGTACCCTGCCGTGGTGTAGTGGTTGAAGTGCGTGCTTGCAGGCTAAGATCGAAGTTTGAATCACATGTAAATTTTTTCTTTTATATTTTCTTTCTCTTCTTCAAATGTAGTGGAGTTATTTTATAGCTCTGCATGCTTTTTCCAGCCTGGCGTCCAGTATTTTTCTGAAACAAGGGCCACGGACCATACAGGAATTTCCGGAATGAGAGCTCCGCGCGGTTTCATTTCGGTTCAGCCTGTGTCAATTAACCAGAAACCGGACGAACGCGTCATTTCTGGAACTGATACCGGGCAGAGTATTCCGCTTCTGAACAGAAGCCGGGCCGATCGACGAAGCTCAACCAGAATGACCATGCCGGACACGCCAGCGCACTAAATAAGCATGATACCAAACATATTATACAACTATTCTGTATATAAAGGGCACGCTTCGTTTCCCAAATACCTCGAAAATGCGAAGCCGTCGAAGTGTGCGCTAGCAAGCATATACGCACATCACGTCGCTTTTGCGCGTACAACAGTCGCTGCAGCTCGTACGATCTTGCGGTGCGTCTTCATATCTGCGACTGAAGATCTGCCGCCTTCAACGCGAAAGTGGAAGTAGGAACGTATCGTTTCGCTAGCGATGACAAAAAACTGTTCGAGAAAAAATAAACAAACATCGCTGACCATCGAAAGATGCGCAGATAGCCGCACACCGGGCGACGCGTTCTCGAATGTTTACATGTTGAAACCGCTCAGTCGGAAGTGTATTCGTTGACATTGATACTCCGCTGGTAGCACGTGGAGCTAAAATGTCAAGTATTACAAGTATTAGTGAACCGGATATCTATGTACGTAGGAAAACTTACAAGCATTCGTAGACGATGAAAAACACATCAGCACTAGTAAATTATAATATCTTGAGGTTTGTCTTCAATAAAGCGACGCATTATAAAGATACGGCAAATTTGTGAACCCTCGTGATAGCCTGAAAAGATATCCAGCACGTTTAAAGGGCGATCGGTGAATTACGGCGACAAATTATACAGCCAAGGAAAATATACAAAGTACGAAAGAGCAAAAGTATGTACATATACTGAATAATAACCACTTTAACCATATCCCGCCGTTTGTGTTGATTTTCTGTACAACAAAAAGTATTGGCGCACTATTAGTGTGTACGCTCCAATTGTTGTGGATGAGAGGGTAGCCTTTTTTCAAAACGTACAAAAGTACATCAGTTGTGAGAAATCCCTTATTGTCATGGGCGACTTTAACTGCGTCTTGAGAGGCTGCGATAAATCCAGTACAAGAGCGTTTAGGGACAGAAGTACTGAGGCTCTTTCAGAAATTATAGACACTAGCAACCTTGACGGCGTGGCGGAATGTTTAGAAGGACCGTGTTGTGTGAAGTTTACACATTTCCAGCGGTCAAGCCACGCGCGGCTGGATCGCATTTATGTGTCTACGGACGTCATATCAAAATGCAGTAGTTAAAATGTAGTGTCGATTTCATTTTCTGATCATTGTTTAGTGGAGTGCGGGATAGGGACAAAAAATCGAGGCAGTCAGTTTTCATGGGAGACTTGGAAATTAAATAATAAGCTCATTTCAGACGATATCTTTAGTAGGATAGTAAGCGAAGAAATTGACAAAATGAAGTCTAGAGAGGAGATGAAAATATGGCAGCAGTGGGAACTTTGCAAAGAGCAAATAAAGATAGCAGCAATCGAACGGTCAAGCTGTATACGACAAGAAGATAAGCGTGAGGAGGACAATTTAAGATCCTTGCTGGCTAGACTACTTGAAAAAGAAAGCGAAGAGCCTGGTAAATGGATGGACGATATTAGGAAAATAAAAACAGGATTGAACTGTTCGAAGAAGAGCGCTATCGTGGTGCGCTTGTGCGGGCGAAGGCGCAAGATATAGCTGCTGGAGAGACACCGTCGAAACGAGCCCTAGGAATCGAGAAGACGCGTGCTCAGAGAAACCACATTGAACTGATCGAATTGGGCGGGACGTTATCTACAGAAAGCGGTCATATTCTATTTGCAAGCTGCAGAGGTTAAGCTGCTGGCATATGCGGACGATGTGGCTGTATTCGCAGTGAATCGCGAAGGGGTAATCGAGACCATTTCGTCTGTAAAATAATTCACAAAAGTTTCCGGCAGTAAAGTTAGTTGGTCAAAGTCCCTGGGGCTTTGGCACGGAGAATGGCCAACGACGCCAGAGAAGTTCGCAAACATGTCCTGGGTGACAACACCAGTAAAGTACTTGGGAGTCCCACTAGATAGTTATCGCGATAGCGAATCGTACTGGAGGGCACAGACTCAAGCCATGCGGGAAAAGGTGGAGGGGTGGAAAGGGCAACAATTGTCAGTTTTTGCCAGGGCCACAGTGTGCAATATGTTTTTTTTGTCGAAGCTCTGGTAGGTGATGCAAGTGTTTCATTGTGCAAGGATGAACGTACAGAGACTGCACCGGATATTTCCCATTTTTTTGTGGGCAGCAGAATGGGAAAGATGTAGCCGGACCAGTTTGTTTAGGCGGGTGAAGGACGGTGGTCTGGGTTTGGGGCATTTATTTCTACGACAGATTGTCAGCAGATTTCTTTTTCTTCGCGATGTAAAAGATCCAGTTTTGCGTGCTGTGTGCCAATTAAAGCTCGGAAATGCACTGCCGGACTTTGTTGTCTCGACCGAAAGTGTATCGGGACGCATTTTTGGTTATTTTAGAGAAGTTATCGCTAGTGTGCGATTCCTGTCTGTTCGATTTTCGTGTGAATATTTTTCTTGTGTTGGCAGGAAGAAGCTGCACAAGGATTTGTGTGACGTAGTTCTTCCCAAACCAATGTACAGGGCCTTATACAGTGGAGGACCAGGACGCGACGTACTTAAGCGGATGAAAGCGATGCAGGTGCCGTCAAATGCAAAACCTTTTTTCTTTAAGTTACACACGGAAACACTGCCAGTAAAGAAGTTCTTGGAAAGGAAGAATTTATTTTTACCTTGGGTTTCGCATTGCCTAGTTTGTATACAGCCAGAAACTATAGACCACGTTTTCCTACATTGTTGGGAAGGGGTATACTTTTGGGATATTTTACAAAGGACTTTAAAAAAGGAATTTCCATTAGACTCGCATGGTATTAGGTACTTGCCAGTAGAGAATGAGGACGAGGTGCCTTTGGACCTTATTATGCTAATGGCCCTCCACTGTATTTGGTGCTCGAGAGTGCCAGGGTACCATTGCGATCCTGACGCACGGCCAGCACGGATTTATTTTCGGGAAGGCATGAATAGATATATTGAAATTCAGAATCTTGCCCCTGAAGCTCCCGAGTGGCTCGGAAGATTGGAGCCATTAGTGACCCTAAGAGAATCTTAGCATGACGACGCCACAACCCACCTGGATGATTGTTGTATTAATGAAAGCTCACTGTGCCCTGTAAGTGGTTTTGTGTATTGTGTCGAAGTCAGGCAATAAAGAAAAAATAGTGTAGATTAGCGCTTAAGGTGCCCGTCTAAAGACCATGAGGACCGAGGTTCGATTCCACACTTGGTCGTACATTTGTTATTTTTTTATTTTATTTATTATTTTAAATGTAGTCGTTTTATTTTATATTGTTGCACTCTTTTTCCACCCTGGCGACGCGTTTCTTTCCGGAAACGAGGGCCATCAACCATACAGGCCATTCCGGTATCAGAGCTCCGTGCGGTTTCATTCCGGACTTTCCTAGGCAGTATAGGAATTTCCTGAAATAGCCCCCCAATCCTTATCCCAGATTCTGTACAGTAAACCTGTATACGATTTTCTGTGCGAATTGTATATTTATTTTTTATTTTATTTATTTATACACAGCACCTACAGCGCCCCACAGGGGCATTATTGTAGGGGGAAACATCATAAATAAGAACTAACATCTAGTACACAATAAATTAGGCAAATGATGCGGTCTACACAGAATACAGAAAACCCAAGCACTGTGGAAGCAGAAACAAAGAAAAAATAAAAACCATTGTAGAAAGGCAAACATACCCTTAACACACACACACGCACACACAAAAAAACGATACATTTTAAAATACAGCACTGCTTAAAGAATAAATCTTTAGGCATAATCAACCTTGAAAAAAAATTAAAAAAAAAAAGCAAATAATACACTCGGACAACAATTATTGCACTTATATTGACAGGTGGCTTTGCAAATCGGTCAGTCAGAAACGATGTAGGAGGAGCGGTAGCGACCCGCGAAGGGAGACAGTTCCAGTCATGCACTGTTCGTGGGAAAAAACTATATTTAAATACGTTTATACGGCAGTTGTACTCGCGTACCTTAAGTGGGTGGTCAGTGCGGGCGGAAATGTAGCTGGGTTCATGAATGTATTTCTCTTTTGGAATTCCAGTTTTATTATTAAGCACACTATAAAAGAAAGAGAGTCTCAAATATTTGCGCCTGTTTTCAAGTAACGGCCATCCCAACTTCTCGCGCAAACCAGAAGAACTTTTTTGGAAATTATAATCGGCAGACACAAACCTAGCAGCCCGTTTCTGAACGCGCTCCACCTCCTCAATATTCAGTTTTGTATGCGGGTCCCAAACCGCGCAAGCATACTCAAGTATCGGACGTACACTAGACATGTATAATGTCTGCTTCAGCGTAAGGGGAGCGTCCTTAAAGTTACGTCTGAGAAAATTTAATGTGCGGCTGGCTTTAGCAGATATGTAATTTACGTGTGTATTCCATGATAGGTCAGTAGAAAAAAAGACTCCCAAGTACTTATAAGTTGAAACTGTGGATAATTCAGAGCTACCAAGGAAATAGTCTGTTTGGAGGAATTGTTTGTTTTTTGTAAACTGGACCAGATTACATTTGGAGATATTCAGCGCCATATTCCAGTTGTTGCACCAAGAAAATACAGAGTTGAGGTCATGCTGTAGTGAAATTGCATCTGCTTCGGAAGAAATGTTGCGGTAGACACAACAGTCATCAGCATAAAGTCTGATTTTACTTGAAATGTTACTACTGAGGTCATTTATAAAAATGAGAAAAAGAAGAGGGCCCAAAACCGACCCCTGCGGAACACCTGAAGTCACACCCACACTTTCCGAGCTGACACCGTCGATAACCACGCACTGTGTCCTTTCCGCAAGATACGCTTCAATCCAGGATAAGAGTGAGGTAGGAATATTTAATTCTGAAAGCTTCTGTAGCAACAGGTTGTGAGCAACTAAATCGAATGCTTTTCGAAAATCTAAAAAAATACAATCTACCTGACCGGCAGAGTTTAAGGAAACAGAAATGTCATGTGTGAATTCCACGAGCTGTGTTTCACATGAGAAGCCGGACCTAAATCCATGTTGTGTCGAACAGAAAAAGCTATTGTTTTGTAGATGGTTAATTAACTGAGTATAAATGACATGTTCCAGTGTTTTGCACGACACGCTCGTCAGCGATATGGGCCTATAGTTGCATGTTTTAGTTTTATCACCACTCTTATGAATCGGAACGACATGGCACTTCTCCAGTCAAGGGGTAAAGAAGAATTCTCTAATGATTTCTGAAATAAGGCCAGGTTTTTTCAGTAGGGTTCTTTCGTGGCCTCCTTTATACGCCGATTAAAATCTTTTTGCCAATCAGTCAGAGAAGGAGAGTACTCTGCAACGCCTCTGATGGACCTAATTTATCCCAATCTATTATTTTGCCTCGTATCACGGTATCCCGAAGATTAAATCTAAGCCGAATTCCTATGACCATATGGTCGCTGCCGTAGTGTTTTCCCGTGTTCCACCATTCAACTGGGCCGCACCTGTGAGTTAGTGTAAGATCCGGCGTGGTGTCTTTACAGACACTCTTATCCATGCGCGTGGGCGTCGCCGCATCCGTGATTAGAGAGAGCCCATTGGATAATATGGATTCAAACAGGACTTTCCCCTTCCGGCATAGTGCATCATATCTCCATTCATGGTGTTTAGCATTAAAGTCCCCGCAGGTTAGAAGTGGGTCGCAGCTGGCAACCTTAACTGCGTTTAAGGCGAAAGCCTTTAATGGTTTATGCTGTCGTGGACAAACTGTGTCCCGCTTTTGCGGCGTTCTGATTGGCCGAGGCTGGATACGTCCCTGCCATCAGCAATGCCACATTTGAACGCGCACCAAGGGACACCACGCGACAGGAGCGATGGTGCACCGTTCAAACTCACACTTGCCAGAGAAAGTGTGATAGATGCTGCGCCTTTCCTTCCTGTAAAGCAATTATAATTGTATGTAGCACTGCAACGAATTCTGACAAGAGGCTAACGATGGGAGGCAAATTTTAGGATAGGAAGTGTAGGCTTTCGCCGTTCTCCTCTTAAGAGACATCTAAGAGAGTGCCTGATTTTTTTTTATTATAATTTGTTATTACCACAGTAGCCACCTGAGCCGAGTCCCCCCGCGAGTTGCGTAAACACTTGTGTCCTTTGAGGCCAACATGCCTAGTGTTGAGTCCCGGCCCCGAGGTCCATGTCGGTGTAAATAAAGTCCTCTCTCTCTCTCCTAATTAGGGTAGTCAATTAGGGTGTTGTGAAGAATGTGACGTGAGGCAACCGGAAGTAGAGCCGAAAAAGGGCATAGGAAGGAATTGGCGCACAATTTTAAAGTCAGTTCAGTCGTTCAGTCGTGTCCGACACTTCGTGACCCTGTGGACCATGTCACGCCATGCTTTCCGGTCTCTCACTATGTTCCTAACATCACATAACTTCATCTGCAGCGCCTCGAAGATACCATCTAACCATCGCGTTCGCTGTCTAGCCCTTCTCCGGCGACCCTCAACCTTTCCCAACATCAAATCTTTCTCCAGCGACTCCTCTCTTCTCATGAGATGACCAAAGTAGCTGAGCTTTAACTTTAGAATTTGACCCTCCAATGAGCAGTCAGGGTTTATGGTCGACAATATCGACGGATTTGATCTTCTGGCAGTCCAAGGAACACTCAAGAGTCTTCGCCAGCACCACAATTCAAACGCGTCAATTCTTCGGCGGTCAGCCTTTTAATTTTAAAGCACCGTAGTCTAAAATTGATAAACAAGAGGTATTGCGACATAGAGGATGTTACGTCACGCAATCAGAAGTACAGTCGCAAAAGGGCATAGGAAGGGATTGGGTAAACAAAAAGTAAATTAAGCAGGTAAAAGCAATCAACAGCTGCATCCGTGCTTTCGCATTACTCCAATGCAGATACGGCAGTGCTCTTCACTTTTTACTATTTTGGACCAACAAAGGTCGAATGTGTGACTCCCCCATTGAAATAAATGTAGATTCAATTCCAATTTTACGCGTATGAATTCAACTAATCCATAGACACCACTGCAGTCTCTGTACTACCATCCATAGGGTCACAATGTTATCATAATGACTAATTATGTTGTTGTTGTTGCGGCTGTGGGAAGAAAGAAATGAAAATGCACGGACCTGCTACTGGCTCTGTAGCTGAGCCACCTCCGCTGCCTCGTGCAGACAGAGAAAGTAGAGAAAAATGAGAAGAAGAGGGAGAGAAAGACGCACCTAATCCTTTCGAAAATCCTTTCAGAATTTTCGACCACCTGGGGTTCTTTAACGTGCAATGACATCGACAGCAACAGCGCACTATCATTGAAGAGCATTACCTGCCGAAAACGTTTCCGCGCTGAGTGGTAGGCACATTTGATTTTAATTCTAGGTTCAACATTCGGGTATAAAAATACCGAGTCCGAAACCACGATTCGTTTTGAAGCACCTGCGCATCCTGCTGCAACTGGTTTTCCCGCCACAGTGTCTGAGTGAGTAAGGCATTCCGCTACAGAACCAGAGTAACCGGGTTCGACAAACTTTTTGAACACGTCTTGAATCGGCTACATACACATGCAAACCCGCGAAATTTTTCCTCACACAATGCTGGGTTTCCGCAGCCACCTATGCACCCAAGGTGTCATGTTACAGATATCCAAAGAAATTCCCCATCCCGGACACTGCAAACGCGCAAGAGCATTGATGGCTCTTGACTTCCATTATCCACTCTGAATGTGTGAAACCGAACACATACTTACATTTCAGCATTTCTCCGGGATCGCACAGCAGAAATCCGGTTCGGTCCCTTAAAGTCCCCGTCTTTACCCTCGGTAATAGAGGCACTCCGCAGGGATTAGTCCTTCACCCTTTTTTATTTAACATCACTCTCATCCCCATGGCTAAAAAGCTGTCACAGATCTCAAACCTCTCCCATTCTTTATATGCAGAAGACATCCGCCTGTGGACCACCACTGAGAATATAGGTAGCATGGAAGAAACACTTCAGGAGAGGGCGGACATGGTGTCGAGATGCGCAGCTTCATAGGCCTTGCATGTTCTTCCACCAAATCTGAGCTCCTGATACTCCACCCAAGCCTGCAGAAAGACCATCACCCCGCTATGGTCATCATCATAGATGGTCAGCCAGTACTACCCAGTTCACAAACTTCGTATACAAGGTATGTTCATACATGACAACGTCAACGGCCTTAACACGGATACACTCTCCAGATTCACTAGCACAACACATCAGATCACCCGCCTAATCAAACGTATAGCCAACAAGCTCCGTGGAAGGCGCGAGCGTGACCTCAGACGCTTAGTACAGGCATTTATTATAAGCCGCATTCTTTACTCGCTTCCGTACTTATATCTAACAAAATCAGAGACAGACAAGGTGGATGCTCTCATCAGACAGACTTATAAGGCAGCCCTCGGTTTACCTAAACGCACCCCAACCTATCGACCCTTAGGCATGGGTGAAAGCCCACCGTATCGCCCAACTAGGATGGCTCTCCACTACCACAACTGGTCGCTACATTCTTTCACATCTCCAACTTAGGCAGTTAGGTGCCCCTCCAGTAGAAGCTTATGCAGTTCCAAAGACAGTCCGCGATCATCTCACTATCCACCCACTTCCTAAAAACATGCATCCCCTTCATAACCAGGCCAGACGGAAAACGAGGGCATGTGCCTTACACAGAGCACATGCAAACGAACACGACACGGTTTACGTGGACGCAGCAGAATATCCGCTCATCTTATGCGATATGCGCGGTATCCAGCCGCTTCGAAAACATCACATCAGCCTCTATCATTGCCCGAACGTCCATAGAAACCGAAGAATCAGCTATAGCCATCGCTATAGTCTCTTCCACTGCCACCTTATCCTCAGCGATTCTAAAACTGCCACACAAAATTTCGCCCGAGGCCAGCTACATGCTACCTCTCACAAAATCCTAATTACCAACGTTCAAACACCCCGACCCATAGAACTTGTCTGGGTACCAGCCCATTCAGGCAACCCCGGTAACGAAGCGGCCCATTCTGCTGCTCGAGCACACGTAGACTGAGCAACAGATACCGAAGACCTAGGCAACGCCAGAGATTGGCTGATCACCTACAACGACATTACACTACACTATCGGTCTAAAAGACTTCACTACTCTCGCCCACACCCTTCCCTAATTAAACCACAGCAAATAACATAGAGACACCTTCAAGCCCGCACCTGTCCCTCTCCAGCACTGCTGACACTCATCTCCCCCTCTACTCATCAATCCGAACATCTCCTCTGCGAGCCTCCGAGAGCTACATTCGAGCATATTTTGTTCAGATACCCGGAGTATCAACCACCGGCCGAATGGGGCCTTACGGACGAGGCTTGGGAGATCGCGGTCTCCAGCTCAGAACCGGCTTCACAAATGAGACTGGTCGACTGGGGCGAAGCGGTCGTTATCAGGCACGGCCTGCCGGCCACCACCCGTTATCAGGAGCCGGCCCAGGCCTTGTAACAAGTATTTCGCGGCTCCACCAAATGACGTTTTTCACCACCACCACCCATTGCGGGCGGCAAGAATTAGCAAACCATATCCCGTAGGAGCACTCGAGCAGACGACGCTCTGGCATGGATGGATGGATGGATGGATGGACGGACGGACGGACGGACGGACGGGCGGGCGGATGGATGGATGGATGGATGGATGGATGGATGGATGGATGGATGGATGGATGGATGGATGGATGGATGGATGGATGGATGGATGGATGGATGGATGGATGGATGGATGGATGGATGGACGGACGGACGGACGGATGGATGGATGGACGGATGGATGGAATATTGGCCTCGAGATCGAGCAGAGTCGCCACCTTGCGGCTCGGCGGCGAAACCTACTCAGTGTGGATGCGTTTTCACGTCGCGTGCCAGTCCGCAGCGACTTACGCGCGCGCATGCGGCGTGTACAGGAGTGTTTTTGTTTGTTTCGCAGTTCCTGTGAGATTTCGCTTACGTATATGCCTCTTGCAAAATAAATATGAAATGTCTATAAACCCCACGCTTCTTTAAAAAATACATATACTTGTCCGTATCGAGCATGTCATGCTTGGATAAAGACATCGTACATTGCGGTCTTCGGCGCTTGAGATCCTTTGACATGCAATGTCTCAAACGAAGTGGTACTGTCGTTACCGCCGTGTCAAAGCAAAACAGGTCGTTGCCGTCAATAAAAGTTAATGAAAACGCTCAGAAATCGCATATTCCCGTTGCTGTTTGGAATACCGCCGCTACTAAAACATATGCCACCGCAGACTGCTTCATATAGCAGAATGCGCCCCGCCGGGGTGGCGCAGTGGTTACGGCGCTCGACTATTGCTCCGAAGGACGCGGGATCGAATCCCGGCCTCGGCGGCAGCTTTTCGATGGAGGCGAAAAGCAAGGCGCCCGTGTGCTGTGCGATGTCAGTGCACGTTAAAGAACCCCAGGTGGTCGAAATTTCCGGAGTCCGCCACTACGGCGTCTCTCATAGCCTGAGTTTCTTTGGGACGTTAAACCCCACAAACCAACCAAACCAACCAATATAGCAGAATGCAGTTTGAACAGACCACTCTATGCCTGCTACGCCGTCTGTATGAACGATAGAGTTATGTGAGTATTTTTTTTTTCTTTTAAACCTCTGTCGCGGTGTCTCAATGGTAAGGGCGCTCGACTGCTGATTTTAAGAACGGGGGATTCAATTACAACCGTTTCGAAAGGCGTTCATCTGCTGTGGGATTTGACTGCACAATAAACAATCCCACGTGGTAAATGTGGTGTTAATAATAATAAAAAAAACTACACTGAAACCAGCCTCTGCAATCATCCGTCATGGCCGATGCCGCTTTCATGCGTTAAACCCGGGCCAATATGCATTTCTTTTCTTTTGTTGTTGAAGGCTTCTGTGCATCCGTAAAAGTTTTAGTGAGCACATTTTGCTTTACAGAAATGCTCGAATGTTTGGGAAACATATTCCCTGCACCTAATTGTTACCATAAATATTACATAATACACCTAGATCAATGTACTTTACTAGTAGTCTATTATAACATTATAATCCCTTTTCGTCCAAGTGCTGTCTTCCTACAAAACTCGTCATTTCTGACAAGGGGAGTAAAACAGCTTCATGCGGGCTTAAATATCAGTGTTTAGTTCCGGAATAAATACCTATTTATAGTCGCATGATAAGATACCTCCATTTCTTTCGGAATAGTTTTATGTCCGGCATCTGTTTTGGAAGCAACCTTAATATTTTACTTCGCATAAGATTTAGTCACTGCTAAATAATTAGTGATAAAGAAATTTTCAGCCTGTAAAATTGCTTCCCAGAACATGACAGTGCCCATGCGCAGTTTATAACGATGTCTTCGCAGCGAGTAATTCGTAGCTTGCACTTTAACGCTACTGAAAATTAATCGCTGATTATTGTAAATTCTGTCAAGTGTGTAAACGTTCTCTCACAGGGTGAAATTTATTCGCACCGCAAAACAAAATAATTACACTTCTAATTTAGGGTTATATATTACCACCACACACATCAGAAATCCCTTATACTTACCTCGGTTTCAGGAAATCATTTACAGTTAGTAGCGCATGCATTAATAAATTATCACATTCTATGACAGTGGCCGCAAAAAGCATATCGGCAAATTCAATCCACTCAGCGCTGTACACGTGAACAATCAGCTTTCCTGTGGGCCGAGGTTTCCTGTATAGTGTGGGCGTGATCTAATTTTTGGGGAATACTTGTGCGTGGTTGTCCGGGCCAGAGTTGATGTGCACTCAGTCTAAAGCAACTCGCCATGCAGTGCGCTGCCAATGCTATATTTAACCTGCCTAATCATCGAGTCAAGTACGATATAGTGAACCAGGCTGCCTCGATTCAATCTAAATTACTGCAGGTCAGAGCACTAACCTTGTATCTGCGTGGGCTTGACACTAAATTCGCCGGTCTCACTCGCATGAGACACGTGCAAACTGTTTAAAAGTCGATAAGAAAAACAAAGCTATCATTAGGCAGGCCCAAGCATTAGGCGCGTAAGCGCGGTACAGCGCAAGAAACGTGCAAAGTAAATCTAGAATACTGGTGGTTGCGTGCTTTGTTTTCCTAAAATCCACTCTTCTGCTGCATTGGCGAAATCCTTGGATTTTTTTTCTGCAATATTGCAGAAATACTGCAGAAGACACGTTTTCATCGCCAACAAACCCGCCGTAAACTCGGAAGCAGACCTATACGCAGCGTGCGTTTCTGCGAGAGCCGCCGGCTGCTGATCCAAACTACCGGAGTGACGGTGGCGCCACCTACAGGTCGATCTCGCGGCGAATAGGAGCGTCCCCTTTGAAACGGGGTGGTAGCAGTAGCTATCATGCTCATTTTCCTCCCTATATCTTAATTATTGATTAAAATTGGTTAACTAAACCATCATTCTATTTCTTAATTTCTTTGTTTACATTACTAACATTATGTCACTTCCCTGCTTTTAAGCCACCAATCTTCCAGTCGTTTTTTGCTAGTTTCCACCGCCGGTTTATTCACCCGGCCACTGTTATCTCTAAACCCCAGAGCTTCAGTAACAGTTACTGCGCCTCCATCAACTTCCGGATGGATACCATTACATTCGAGTATAATATGGTCAATTGTTTCACTGGAGTTACCACATACAGCACATGCGTCATCTTCATTGTTAAATTTCTTTGTGTAGCTGCGTGTTCTAAGGCGCCCTGATCTAGCTTGTTGTTTCTAATGTTTCTAAGATTTGTTTCTAATGTCGACTGTACCTCTGATTTTAGGCACATAACCGCATTTCCGAAAGTAAGTCCGGGCATCATAATTCCTTTCCAAATACCCCTCAAAACCTCATACCTATTGTATCCCCATAATGCCTTTTGCTTTATTATCCCGGCAGTCATTCGCCGTTTGGCTTTAAGTGATTGCTCATGCTTTCCAATGTATGCCAATCCTTCGTTCACTATACCCCTAGATATTTATATTCTGCTACTCTACGTATTTCATGCCCTTGTATTTTAAGACCCTGATCAGTTCAGCCGTTGAAAATCATCAGACCCGATTTAACTGCGCTGAAACTGAAGCCTACAGTGTCCCCTTCGTGTCCGCAATACTTAACTAGAGTTTGCAATTCTTGCAGACTCTCAGCTAGCAGCACAATGTCGTCTGCATACATCAAACCGGGGAGGCGCTGCCCTACCGCCTTTCCACCCAATCTATATGACAGGTTAAAACCTAGGTTACTGTCTTGTATCCTCCGTTCCAGGTTTATCATATAAAGCATGAACAGCAGCGGTGATAGATAGCCTTGTCTTAATCCTTTGCATACTTTGACATTTTCCGTGCTTCTTATCCCTTCCCGTGTAATTTCTACCTTGTTATCCCGGTATATTTCCTGTAGGAACTCTATTATCTCATAACCGACACCTTCTTCTTTTAATATGTTCAACAGGAGTTTCCTGTTTACGTTGTCGTACACCCCGTTTATGTCCAGGAAGGCCAAATACAAAGGTCTATTTTCCACTCTAGATATTTCGATATGGGTAAGCACGAACAGGCTATCATGTAAGCGCCTACCATTTCTAAAGCCGTTCTGAAGTTCTCCGTGTATCTTGTTACTTTCTACCCATGATTGAACCTTTAATTTCACCGCCTGCAGGGCCAACCTGTACATAACAGATGCTATGGTAATCGGCCTGCAGGATTTTATGTGTATCCTTTCTCCTTTCCCTTTATAAATCAAATTCATTTTACTCAGCCGCCAGCTGTCCGGAATTTGCTTATTCGTTATGACTGTTTCCGGAGCTTTTAACAATGTTTCCTTATTTTTCGGACCAAGTTTACTAATCAGCTTGATCGGAATTCCATCTATTACTGTAGATGTGTTTTAGGAATATTTCTTTCTGCCTCTTTCCAGTTTAGATTGGTCAGTTCTAAGCTGCTTTGTATTCTGCTACCTTGTGTTGCTTCGTGATTTCCGGAGATTACCCTAGTGTCGCTTTTAAATGACTCGGCTATAACTGATGTAATGTAGTTCACTGCGTTGTCTCCCTTTAAAAAATTTATCTCGTTATCTTGAATCCCACTTGCTTTCTTCTATTCTTTTTCCCTAGCCAGCTTATATGGTTCCAGAATTTTCTTGCTCCGCCTCTAGAGGCATCGTGTATATCAGCCATCCAGCGATCAGTGGACTGTTTTATTTTACTTTGGACCAGGGCCTGTACCTAAAGTTTCTTTTGGCGATATGATTCCCATTTTTGGTCGATTTCCTCCTGAGATACCTGTGCTTCCTTTGCCACTCGATGTTCCCTTAAAGCAGCCCGTCGTTGTTCAATAGCTTCCCTAATTTCCTTATTCCACCAGCTCCGTGGCTTCCTCTTTCCATTCCAGCGGTTTGCTACTTTAACCTCCTAAATTTTCCTCCTTATGAGTAGTTCTACCTGTTCATAATCCCAGTCTTCTATGGGGCTTTTCTCTATTGCTTCCTCTATGTCTGCTGCTATCTGCGCTATTTGATCGTCGTTTAAATTTGCGTTTACTTTTTGTCTAAGTTTCCTTTCTCGTTTCATCAAGGGTCCCATCTGCAGACTAATACGTTTATGATCACTTCCCAGACTACCCTCCCCTTCTTCGTCTATTTCCATTTTTGTGACCTTGTTATAAACTTCCTGCGACATTAGACAGTAATCAATGGTCGTCTGCCTGTTGCGGCATTCTCACGTGATCTGGCCTTCACATTTTGTTTCTCTATTTATTATAACTATATCGTGTCGCTCACAGAAATCTAGCATTAGCTTCCCGTTACAATCCGTGTATCCATCCAGATCGTCGATGTGGCCGTTCATGTCTCCCAGCAGAATAATATTGTCCCCGTCTCCAAACTGGCTTATATCGTCACTGAGACATTCAACACGATCCTTGCTTTCTTGCCTGCATTGGTGTCCTGTTCCTAAATAAACTACCCCTAGCCATGTCCTTATGCCGGCAGTTGTTCCTGGTACCAACATATGTTCTTTACAAGATTATTTAACTCTTTGCCAATTTGCTCCCTGGTGTATCAACTACCTACCCCTCCACCCTTTTTTTCCGTTCTCGTTCTGTTTCACCCTTCCCAGACGTGGTCTATAAACGGCGGATCTTCTAGATCGCTGAGATGAGTCTCGCAAAGAGCGTACATACCTATTTTGTCATCCTTCAACTGCTGTTCTATCTCTAGCCATTCCGCCCTTTTTCTACCTCCTTGCATGCTTATGTAGCTGATCCTAGTGGTAAATTTCTTTTTTGTACTTTTCATTCTCGGCCTCCTCCTTGCCGTTTTTGGGGGCCCAGCCTCCGTTATTACATTTTCTTCTGCTTCACTTCTAAGTACCTCTGTGCACGGAGTCCTCGCGGACCCCCTCTGGATGGATGGATGGATGGATGGATGGATGGAATATAGGAGCGTCCCCTTCGAAACGGGGTGGTAGCAGTAGCTATCACGCTCATTTTTCTCCCTATATCTTAATTATTGATTTAGAATGTTTAACTAAACCATCATTCTATTCATTAAATTTTGCTCCTACATTACTAATATTATATCACTTCTCCTCTCTTAAGCCACCAATCTTCCAGTCGTTTTTTGCTAGTTTCCACCACCGGTTTATTCACCCGGCCACTGTTATCTCTAAATCCCAGAGCTTCAGGAATAGTGATTGCGCCTGCACCAACTTCCGGATGGATACCATTACATTCGAGTATAATATGGTCAATTGTTTCACTGGAGTTTCCACATACAGCACATGCGTCATCTCCATTGTTAAATTTCTTTTTGTAGCTGCGTGTTCTAAGGCACCCTGATCTAGCTTCAAAAAGTTGGGCACTGCCTCTTGAATTATCAAAGAAATCTTCCTTCCTGATCTGCATTTTCCACTTTCGGTATAATTCTACACTCTGCTTCTTTTCCATCGAATTTATCCAATTTTTACCTTCTGTGTTTTTCACCTGTTGCTTAATGCTCTTTATTTCTCCGCCCTTGTTAATAGCATACTTACTAGTTAGTTTCCTAGTTCTTTTCCTCCATTGTGAGTCAACGCTTTTTAGTTACAGGTATTTAAATACTTTACCTGCCCATCTGTTACTGTCCAATTTCCTCAGGCGTTCCTCATATAATATTTTACTCTGAGCTTCCCGCCCTTCGAAAGATGCCCAGCCCATATCTCCCTGTACCGCCTCATTTGTAGTTTTGCCGTGGGCACCTAGCGCTAATCGTCCAACGGATCTCTGATTTGTTTCTAATGTCGACTGTACCTCTGATTCCTCTGAGCAGTGCCACCTGGCGACAAATAGTGGATATATTGTCTAAACGAATAAGAACGCATGAAAGGCCTCCGTTCCCGTCGTTTTGGTGGCGCAATGGAATAACACCACCCATCTCTGTACTGATGCCACTTAAACATCTGTTCGAATCCTGTATTGTATGTTTTTATAAATTTTTTTTAATTTCCTTGAAATTATATCCTGCCTTCAGTGAGTGTATGTTACCTTTAGGTTGCGTTCACAGTCACCTTTAAGTAACAACCGGTATGACAACAGATTACCTTAAGCAATTACATTCCCATAATCATTTCCTGCCTCAGTGAGTGTATGTTACCTCTAGATTGCGTTCAGAGAGACGTTTCAGCAACAATCGCCTTTTGTCTCGCTGCAAGCATCGTCTGCTCCAGTGCGCCTACGGGATATGGTTTGCTAATACGCTGCGGCGGCAGCGTTTCGTTGGAGGCGAAACGCAAAGCCGTCCGAGTGCGGTCCGAGGTCAGGGGTGGTGGTGGTGACAAACGTTTATTGAATCAAAAAGGGGTAGATGTATGCACCGGCCGGATCTTTGAACATCCAGCCCTTACAGATACCGGGTGGGGTCCCTAGTACGGGACCCCAGTAGCGTCGGCCGCTGCCCGGGCGCGCTCGACCAAGGCCTTTAGGGCCTGCAGGTTATAGCAGCCGAGCAGGGTCGCCTCCCAGTCCTCCCGAGTGGGGTTGGGGTGAGGAGGAATAGCTGGATTGTATGGGCAAGCCCACAGATGTCCGAAGACTTCTCCGCACAGTGCGGACAACTGCCCGTGAAGGAGGGATTAAAATGTTTTAGTGCCGCCGGGCACAGCAGAGTGTTGGTATAAAGACGGAGTAGAAGCCGCTCCTCCGTCTTAGATAGACCTTTACTTGGGCGAGGGTAAAGGCTATGACAAGATTGATAATAAAGAACAATGTCTTGTGCGCGTTAGATACCCAGGTGGTCGAAATTATTCCAGAGCTCTCCACTACAGCACCTCTTTCTCTGATTCCCACCGCCACACTTTCCTTACTGTGCGGTTTAGGTTAGGTGCTCACTGAGATGTGCGACAGATTCATGCGCCTTTCTTTTAGGCCAATGTATCGCCACGGCCGCAGGATGTTGCACCCTCGCTACGGTTGCAGTGCCTAAAAGGCGACGGTACGACAACGTACGTCCCACATCCTAAAGGTCGACGCGACTAACAAATTTGTGAGTTAACCTAACAAACACATCGTTTAGCACCGATCCGAACCTCGAACCTTAGGGTGGACGCCATCTTGGATCACTGGCATACCATCATGATGAACACTGCTTAAAATAATTCTTCGCAGGAAAGCCCCAGTATATGTCACACTTGTTCTGTGGATACCTGTACCTCGCCATAAGGGAGGGAAATAGACGGGAGTGAATGTAGAAAGCTTGCACCGTGGTAGAAAGAGGTGCCGTAATGAAGGGAACCGCAGTTATTGCGACCACCTGGGGATTTTTAACGTGCACTGATATCACCAATTATTATTATTGCACAGCACAGAGACGCCTTCCTGTTTCGCCTCCAACGAGACACGACCCCGAACGAACCTACACTAACAGTAAAGCATGAAAGACAGGAGCTTCCGCTCCTAAACATGGGAGGGCGGGACTGAGACAGAGAGACAGAGAGAGAATTAACGATATTTATACAAATTAATTACGCGGGTGGTTCACCCAGGTCCAGGAAACCATCGGCGAATGGCCCTCCAGGCCTGACTGATCAACTGGCGCTCAAGGGGGAGCTCCGTGTGAGCCAGTTTCACCTCCCACTGATCATGACTAATTTTCTGCAAACCGTATGAATTAGTTGTTCGGGGCCGTTCCAAACCATGTGGAGGATGTTCTGTGGACAGCTCTGAAGTACGCCTAAAGAGAGAGTGAAAGCGATATTGTCATAATGGAGGGCCGCAGAACAATTTCGACCACTCGAGCTTTAACGTGCTCTGATATCACTATTATCACGCAGCACACAGACGCCTCTCCGTTTTGACTTTATCGAACTGCAACCACTCCAAAATTCAAACTTACGCTGAAACCGGTGCGCTCACATGTCATGATGAAAAACGAGGGAGAAGCTGCAAAACAAGTGCGAACATTTTGCGCATTGCAATTTATCTCTCCCTGTTCTAGAGAGGCATCATAAAAGCATTACCATCTGAATTGCAGAACATCTATTGCTTTTATAGTGAACCTATCAAACTTTATAAAGAAAAGAAGCATTAAGTAAGACTCTGTTCAAATAAATATTTGCAATACGCTTACCTTGGCTTGAGTTTAGATGAAACGTGTTCAACGCTGCTGAAGCGAATGTAGGATAGCAGCACTGGTTAATTAGGGCACAATGATTCAACGCTGCTGTAGCGAATGTAGAATGGCAGTACTTGTAATTTAGGGCACAATGCTGGTTTCGATATGTACACTGTTACTAAGAAAGCACAAAATTTGTCAAAAAATAAGTGACTTTATAATGCAAAATTTGAGCGCCGCTCATGAGCTGTTTCACCTTTTCGATAGACTGAGGCAAAGATTTCGGGCAAGACATGTACGTACAATTACAGAATAGCTTTTATGTTAATTTTTCACCCATATCCTTCAAGAAACAGTCCACTAACAGTTCTCGACTGCCACGAAGGAAGCTTTGTGGCACGGCCGCTCGATCGAAGCGCACTAGGTGCGGCCTGCTACGTCGCCCGAAACCGGCGGGAGGCGCCTACTTCCCGTCACCACCGCCGCGGCGCCACCGTTCGGGGACAGCCGCGCGCGGAATGCTGCGCCTGGCTGCGCTTTCAGGGAGGAGTCGCCGTGGTAGAAGCCTTTTATTTTAAGGATATAAGAACTCCGCTTCACACAATTTGGCAACAAGAATTAGTATATACTGTCAGGTCTAGTGTGACCATGTCAGCACTTAGCGCTTGCTCGGCAACGATGTATACGGTGGGTCAAGGCCACTCGATTGGAGAGCTCGCATTACCGTGATGTTGCTTTCGGATCAAGTTGTTTGTCACATGAAAATCTCACCCGGCTGTGAACAACTCCAAGCTGTTCAGCTTCCATGGTAGCCTAATGCATAACCACTTAACTATGTCGCGAATTCCGTGTGTCATTTTCATACCATTTACTCATTCCTGCATACAACTTTTATGCGCAAATTGATGTTAACCTGTTCTAAGCTGACAACGCTATCCAATAAAAATATATTGTACTAGTGTTAACAACCTTTGTGAAAATGCGACATGTAACCAACCTTTCTATCTCATTCTGACAAATGTTACGTTGTAAATATGAAGATGTTTATTAGGTTAAATCTACATGATAACCTGGGATCTTCGACTCAGTTGGAGACCTTAAACTTTTTACGCCAGAAGACTATCCGTCATGGATTCCCGCATTTTGCATGACCGAACTAAGCGCGCTTCATAGAGCCGGTCTGCCTCAAGCTTGCTACGTATATGCGCCGAAAGTTTTAGAGCGCAGCTCTTTGGCGTCCGTTCCTGGGTTTCGCGTCGGCGTCGGCTTCGTAACCAGCTCCGCCCCCCTTTCATCCCCCCAGCGCTAGCAGCGACCGACTGATACCGCTGGATGCCGCTGACGCCGCTAGAGAGTCAAGATAACGTGACTGCATAGAACACCGCAGCCGCCATGCAGAAAGAGGAGGGGAGGGTCCCCCCCTATAGTGCTCTAGAAGATTGGGCAGTGTGTCGACCGCGCCGCGAAATGCATGGGAGCGGGGGGCCGCTTTTGCGATGACGGAGGCGCCGCAGCGCAGAGGGCGCCACCAGCAACTGGTGTGTCAGCCGTCCGGGCGCCCGCGTATGCGCGCTTGCAGCAGGGTGGATAGCGCGCGCATTGTAAGTTTTTGTTTGCTTGTGCGTCGTCTCGAGCTGTTCGAGACAAGATTTTATAAATATGCCGGTTAATGGGGCTGAGTACTGTTAGCAATCACCTAATTTATTTTCCCTTTTGGCCGTCGGCAACACCTAGCGGAAGCAACATGACAGGAGCTGGGCTCTGAAAAAAACAGCTTGGAGAGGGCGTACAAATTCAGACTCGCACACCATGCTTCACTCGCCGTACAGCTTGCTTTAGCATTCCTGAAGCACCTAATTGACGTCCAGAAATGCGCTCGTTTTGAAAAGAGGGCAGTGCGGAGACAGGATGTATGAAGAAGTCAAACATGCAACATGTGTGTTCGAGCGCTGACTAAAGCTGGCCACAGTAACCCCATTATCAAAACAGTCAAAAATGTTATATTCCGTTATTTCACGCGCAGACTATGCCGACTACAGTAAGTCACCTGAAGCCACAAAAAAAGTTGGCATTCAGTTCGAATGAATTAAATATGGACTACCCCGCATAGAGGTACTACGAACTAACGACACTACACCAGGTAAACGGCTACTAAATAACTAAACACAGTGGGTCAGGAAAGGTGGAAGAAGTGGGAAGTAAAGGATGCAGAGAAACAAAGAAAAGAAACGTGTCGCCTACAAGGGAGGGAGAAAGGAGGCCCGCAGCGCCGTGAAAAGAGCGACCGCGAATGTGAACAAAGGTTTGGAACTCTCGTGCGGCACGGCAAACGCACGACGGAGAAGAAAGCAGACAGCTAAAGACGAAGAAAAATTGAGAAATATGACAGGCAACAAAAAAAAAAAAAAAGGAAACAATCGAGTTTAAGAACCACATGGAGGCCTGGGAATTAAGAAGAAAGCAGTGCACAAAAAGGCTGCAATCGAACGCGCACATATAGGCGTCGAAATTTAAGTCAACTTTGTAAAACTGTACACTAATGTAAGAACAAACCATTTATTTTTGTTCCATAACTTGGAACATCGTTGTGACGGGTAGCTTTAAGTACCCAGAGATGCGCGCTATACTAAAGACATTTAATCTCAATGCATTATAGTTTGACAATGACTTAATTGTTCCAGAAAATGTTTTCATTCTAGGTAGTTTTTATTCTGCGTGCTCAAGCAACCGGTAATATGTAAGTCATTGACCCCAGAAGATCGCTCTAGTCCTGTTTTGCTGCACATATCAAATGAAAAAAAAAAAAGAGTAGCTTTGAAAAAGAAAGAACGATGGAAAATAGAGGACGCAGAGGCTATCGTGCACGCCTAATTCGCTTCCGCTACATAATCCTTCAGCGAAAGAGAGGTTGTGAGGCCGGCACGGTTTTTCGCCACGAACAAAAACTGCGCCATAGACTCCAAGCTATAGTCGCAATTTACCCAAAAATTTGGCTCGGGTGTACGATCCTTTTGGACGCCTTTGCACTTCAGATTTTGCAACCTTCATCTAAAATGTGGAGGTTCAAAAATTTTACCTATACTTAGAGCACCAGAAAGCTCACACTTGAAGTAATGAAATCTCATGTGTTTTTGCGGCTTCGCTCTTTGCGAAGTAAGCAAACCACGACAAGAGTTCTCAAAGGGAAAATAATTGAATTCCCTTGGAAGTATTCCACGCGTAATATCAACCTTGTTAACAATCATAGCCTGATTAGTTCTGCAAAGAGTACCCGCGGCAAGTAGCCCGATTATAGTCCGGCAAGCAGTAGTTGGCGAGTATATCCAGTCGAGTACTCACATTTCCATACCACACACTCGAAGAATAAACACGCATTAGTGTCCGCATCTGAATTAGACCTTATATTAATTGGACGTGCATTTGGTTCCCGTCAACGTTTTCGCATTTTTCGTTTTCTTGCGGTGCGCGCCAAGAACTGCATCATATTTGCCAATACGACGCGCAATTATAAGTGTTTTTTTTTTTGCTCTGTACCATTTGATGCCAGCAAAGCGTCCGCTCTCAAGTGCCCACTATGAACGTATTCCCTCGTATACATATGTGACAGGTTTAATTTTTCGTATTTTATCTGAAGTATTGCCCTAGCTGTACTTGACATTTTTAAAATCTAAACAGCTGGTTCACCCTTTGGTCAGCGGCACGTAAACAAATGTCCGCGATATATGTATTTGTTAATTACGAACAGAGAATAAATGCTTGGGCGTGTATGTGTTCCTTTTTTTTTTGCCGCTAAATACCGCAGTGCTTTATGTTAGAACGGTAATAAATAAATGTGTTTTGCTCGCACACTGTATTTGTAATTTCTATAAGCGGTGATTAGGGCACATAAAGAACACCTATTAAAGAGATATATTACAGATTACTGACGATTTAAGATAAACGTTGTTATTTATTAATAAGCACAAGCTGCAAAATGTAAGCAGGTGTTCGTAAATAAGGTTCGTAAAAAATAAGCTGTTACTAAAAGATCTTACGAAGCACAAGCTTTGATTCGCATGTATACTGTTTTTCTCCGCGTGTCAATAGCGCTCCTCGGCAGTAGCCTTTATTCCCTTACTAGAAGAACGAATGCAAAACACCACGCTTCGTTGAAAACATTAAGTACAAGCTCATCTGGACGTTTTATAGCTGTCCGCAGGAAGAAATGCTGAAAGAGTTTGAAATAGCGATTCAAACATCGCGCGCTGCCCGTAGGACTGCCCAAACGAGCACGGCGTCTCCAGATTAACGTAATGGAATGGCAGGGATGAGTTTAAGCACTTGTAATAAGTAGCCCCTTTATTAAATATCGCACCAATTGCGTAGCGTGTCAAAATAGCTCCAAAGAGAACCGCGCCCCTCCTCTTTACCCCCGCTATCCCCGCGGCCGCTACGCGCCGAGCGGCGAACGTGGCACCCCTGTTGCACGTCGCGCCCTCTCGCGGGAGTCGGTTCCTGTCATCGCAAAAGCGGCCCGCTCTCCGGCGCCGGTTGTCACACTGCCCAATATTCTAGAGCACTATACCCCCCCCTGTTCCTGTGTGGCGGATAGGGTGCTCTTCAGTTGCCGACGCGCCGGTTATTTCACGTAGGCCCCGGCACGTCGACGAATACGTGAGTACCTTCCCACGGCTAGGCCTGGTTCTTGGCGCTGCGGAAGCGAGGGTATCATATTGTATGCGTCGGCATCGGTGGCGTTGTCACTGAAACTAACTCCGCAGCTGGGGTTGACTCACTATCGGCGTCAGCATCAGTCAGTCGCTGCTATCTCTTCCCTCCTCCCTTTATCGCGTTGTCCGCTTGCTGCGCGCGCTTCTGCCCCCATCGTTTGCGCAGGGTGTACACGCCGCCCCCCTCCCCCCTCTTCCTGCGAGTCTCCGGTTGTCAAAGCGGCGGCTCGAACTTAATTCCTTTCTTCGCTCCTCCTCTAATGCAACCCCTGTGCGGTGGCAATCAGAGAGCCAGATCGGTGGCGGCGGATCTGTATATGTGCACCGCCCGAGCCTGCTGCCGTTCGCCACTGCGAAATTATCTGCCAGTTCTTTCTGAGCCATGAGCGATACGAAAAAATTCTGTGATAGCGCATACATGTGTTGCTCAATTTCTTTGCCTCAATCTATCGAAAAGGTGAAACAGCTTATTTGCTGCGCTCAAATTTCGCATTAGGAAGTAACGTAATCGTCGGTAATTTTTTATTACTATTTTTATTAGCTTCTCGTAAACCCATACAATTTTTGCTGGTTTGTAATTTTCAATGGAAGAACGCGCATCGAGTGTTCCTGTTGCGAAACTCTTAGCAGCGATCTCAACAATGTTGAAGCGCAACTGCAGCCGAGATTCAGCGAGCAGCCGAGTAGCTTGCTACTTTGCCGGACCTCTTAAGACTTCATAATCTTGTTAATGAAGGTGCTCGTAAGCTGACAAACTTGATTACTTCCTTTGCGGGGTACATCAAGCCTCCATTCTCTTTGGTTTTTATCAACCTGTAACTGGTACAGTTGACTCATATTTCCTGCAACAGGCTTTTGCACGACTGACATGTCGCCTCAAAACCATTACCAAATATCGCATAAATTAAGCGACAACCTGGTAGTGGTAAACAAAACTTGGGGCTCCTAAATCTCCTTGCAGAGCCTCGTTAGAGTACCCGCTCTTTGCTACCTGCTTATTCACCGTATCCCGTAATTGCTGCCTCTGTCGCATACCATTAGAATGCAGCCTTAAGCCACCGCATTATATGAAATAGCATCCTACACATAGCAATATAAAGCCCCTCTTTACTGAAGCCGTACGAACGTGCCCTATAGGAGTATAGATCTAAGGGTCCCACTTTCAATAATTCCCATTTCACCCTTACATCTTATTGACTCTCTCTGATTTGGCAGCTCCTGCCACATTGAACATGTCACGTGTTCTCATTGCGCCAAAGGTGTCTGGCCATATCATCAACGAACGTGCCTCTTACCAGAGAGGTATTTCTCCGACTTTCCGCCGACATAGCGGGCGCCGGATTTTCTGTGGAACGTGGCTCTTCAGTTTATCGCGTCGACTCAAACAGTCTCAAGAGCATAAATAGGGCCGGCTTGCACGATAAAGTCTGAGCTAAGTCCAGACTTAAATGGTGTCTTTAGAAAGACTAAGCTTATTTAAGACGGCTCGTGTTCTGAACGTCGAACGCTTCGGGTTCATGTTCACCAGAGTGGCTTCCCAGAACGGCCTCAGCAACCACTTGGGGCATTTTTCCTCGTAACACAACCTTAAGCCGCAAAAAGCAATGGCACAGATTTTAGACAACGCAACATTGACGGAATGTGTACATCTTACAGCAGGGACAGTGCCAGCGCATCCCTGTATTTCCCTAATTTCTCTACTTAGACACCTGGCGTCCTTGTGTCTTAACCAAGACAGCACTAGAGTCGTAATCATACAAGCGACTTATTCAAGTCAGGACTGAAGCCCAGTCTTGACTCCAGTCTTAAGCGGCCATGCTAGTGGCCTATTCTTTAGACTCCAGTTAAGTCTGGACTTAGCTAAGACAGTCTTAAGATTGTTTTGTGCAAGCGGGCCCAGATGTTGTATGCACAGGCTCCTTTGCTTGCAAGGCCACTCAGACTAGCGCGGCAAAATTTAGAACAAATTGTATGCTTATATTAAAAAAAAAACGCTTCGTACCGTTTTCTGATATGTCCTCGCAACATAACCTGCGAGAAAAGCTTCTGGTGCTACTTCATCGTGTTCATCTGCTTCACAAAACATCGTTAAAAATCCTAGTTCACTGGCCAGCTCCCTGGTAACCAAATAGGTTAAACAACGTGACGGGAACACAGGAAAAGAGGACGACACAACTAGCGCGGTTGTGCCGTCCTCTTCTCCTGTGTTCCTGTCACGTTGTTTGCACTGTTAACCTATAATTAATCACCAACAAGTCCAATCTGCTGTCCCTTCTAGCAAATTCAATGGCAGCTGATAGGGTATTATGCTTCAGCATCTGGACTTTTTAACCTCAGCGCGCATTTCAGAGAAAGCGAGTGCATTTCCACTCCTCGCTACTGCCTTTGTCTGAAGCGAGCTCAGCAGATAAAATTTGAGGGGCGCTTAGATGTCTCTTAAGCGGAGGACAGCGAAAGCCTACCCTTGTCCTATCATTTGCCTCTCATCGTTTGCCACAGTTCGTCATTTCAAGTCGTCGTTTGATATATTGGTCGTTTCCCAGTCATGATGAGTCTGCCTGCGTAGTCATTGTTGCCCTTACCACTCATAACTAAGCAGGTTACTCATTTAGAATCAGCAGTGGTCATTACATGTCATCTTTCACATATTGGTCATTTCGCAGTCATTTGCAGTAATGATGAGTCATGCCTAGTTACTATAGTCATTACCGCACATCGCTATGTACTTGTACTCATTTCTAATCAATTGCGGTCATTCCAATCATTTTAGTCATTATTAACCATTATTAGTCATTAGCATTAGTCATTACCTCTATCAATGTATATTTATAACTTTTATTGATTACTTATCACCATCAATCATTTTCATTCTTAATCTCCCTCCTTGCACGTCCGCTTTTGCGACTGACACACCAGTGCACAGATGCGACGCACAGATTACAGCCACAGCTTCTGCGCAGATTTTCGCTCCGTGAGCCTAGAGCGGCTTTCGCCTTAAAAAACAAACGCATCCCGTCTCAACGTTAACGTGCTTGCACACACGCACACTAAAACGTTTGCGTTTACCACGCAGACACGAGGCGAACGCGTCCAGAAAGGAAGCAAACCGCGCGCTCGGAGCCGGCGACCCCGGCGACGACGTGTCCCCGAACAGTGGCGCTCTCAGGAGAAATAGCGGGCGCAACTGTAAACTCCCCAAGGACGCGCTTGCCCATTGACGGCGGCGCGACGCAGCAGGCCGCACTCAGTGCGCTTCCATCGAGCGGCCGTGTTTGTGGTCATCCGAAGGCTTCTATTACGGCACCGCTTTTTCTTTTTCCACTGCCACATTTCTCCTTTATCTTTAGCTCTACACATTAACCGCTCGGCCCCGCCGTAGTGGTTCATTTATAGGAAAGGAAAGGCGCGGTAACTGTCTCCCGTTTTCTGTGAACACCTCAACCGCGCCGTAAGGGAAGGGCGGAAGTTGGGAGTGAAAGTGGAAAGAGACAAAGAGGAGCCGTAGTGGAGGGCTACGGAGTAATTTCGACCTCCTGGCGATCTTTTAACGTATGCTGACACCGCACAGCACACGGACGCCTCTTCGTTTCTCCTCCATCGAAGCGCAGCCGCTGAAGTCAGGTTCGAACCCGTGTACTCCGGCACAGTAGTCGGGCGTCTTACCATTGCACCACCCCGGCGGGGCCCGCCGGAGTGGCGCAGAGGTTACGGCGCTCGAATACTTTGCCCAAGGAACCGGGATTGAATCCCGGCCTCGGCGGCTGCGTTTCGATGGAGGCGAAACGGAGTGGCGTCTGTGTTCCGTGCGATGTCAGTGCACGCTAAAGAACCACAGGTAGTCGAAATTTCCCGAGTCCTCCACTACGGCTCTCTCGTAGCCTGAGTCGCTTTGGGACGTTAAACCCCACAAACCAAACCAAACCTTTATCTTCGCAGCACAGTTAAGGTGTCCGCGCAGAATTGTGACAGATACTGCGCTTTTTTTTATATCAACCAATTTTAAATGCCGCTGATGCCTGCTGTACTGCGTATATTTCTATAGAGCTTATTCACATAACGCACCTTTACTGGTTACCATGGCACCCACAACGCAACACCAGAGAGGGGGAAAGAAAGAGGGGGTAGAGGGCCTACGGCGAATCATGACACGGTGTCTGTGAAATCCGAGCTTTGGTTGGAATGGCGTCTCAAGTATCCGACAAATGAGCGGTGCGCAGCAGGGAGGACGCTGGTAGACCGGCGCCGACGCGTCGGAAGCATTTTTTGTGTGCTTTTAGTTTCGAACTGCTCAACGTTATGGCATCTCCGCAAAGCAGGGTTGCCACAACGGCCGCCTGCTAAACTTGATAGTGAATAGAGTTTATATGGTCTGTGGTGCGGCGTTCGAGGAAGCACCAAATGAAAGGCACCGCACAGACGACTGAATCTAAAGCCCGACGGGGCAGCTCTGATATCCGGATGACGTCATCACAGTCATGAGACAATCCTCACGAATCTCTCACAATTGGACCCTGGTGAACGGATATTTAAATACGTCCAATCATTCCTATCCGAGCGGACAGCAGAGCTCACTCTAGGTAGCTTAAATCAGATCCCATTCCTCTGGGAAGCCGGGGCACACCACAAGGCTCAGTGCTCTCGCCTTTCCTATTTAATCTTGCACTCATTACACTTCCCCCCAAGCTCGCTGCCCTGCCGGGGCTGCAGCACACTTTCTACGCGGACGACATCACACTGTGGGTAACCACGGGGAATAACGGCCAAATAGAGGATACGCTGCAGCAGGCAGTCGACATAATCGAAACCTACGCGTCGGGAGCGGGCCTTGAATGTTCGCACGCGAAATCGGAACTGCTGGTTTTCAGGGCCAAGCCACGAGGAAGAAATGCAATCCAGGCACCCCCGATCGCCCTGAATGTATGTGTGAGAGGCCAACCGGTCAGGGAGGTTCAAACCATTCGCATATTGGGCATGTACATACAGAACAATCGCAAAAACACCGAAACAATCAACAGAAGCACTGCCACGGTGAATCAGACTGTACGACTTATCAGACGAATCGCCAACAAAAGAAAAGGAATGAAAGGAAAAGATCTCTGTCAATTTGTCCAGGCTTTCGTACTGAGCAAAATTGTCTACTCCTCCCGTACCTGAAACTGCAATTCGCGGAGAGAATGAAGGTCGAGAGCTTAATCCGACAGGCCTACAAGGCTGCCCTTGGGCTCCCGCACAGCACGTCTACGGAAAGGTTAGTGACCCTTGGGGTTCACAACACGCTATCGGAGCTGTGCGAGGCACACCTTGTCTCCCACCTCGGACGACTCACTCGCACGAACGCGGGAAGGTCCATCCTGTACAGACTGCACATGTGCGAACAACTTTCAGAAGAGGACGCGAAAACACAGTTACCTACACACATTAGGACAGCTCTATTCATTAAACTCTTGCCCAAGAATATGCACCCCGCGCGCCACGAAGGCCGACGCATGGCGAGGGCTCGCGCCCTACATGCTAAGTACGGCCGACACATTAATGCAGCATACGTGGACGCGGCGGAATAACGGCACACCCAGAGACAAGCGTTCGCACTGGCCACTGTGAATGGGAACGGTTCCCCGTATGCGGCCGCATCCATCGCAACCGCCTCCTCCGAGACGGCGGAGGAAGCGGCTATAGCCTTAGCTATTGCAAACACGTCCGCCGATATTATATTCAGTGATTATAAAACAGCCATTCGCAATGTCGTGAGGGGCCGCCTCACGTCTACCTCCCTCCGCATCCTCCAAAGCACCCCTGCTCCGGTTAGGGAAATTGAACTAATCGGGGTCCCGGCCCACTCGTCTAATCCGGGGAACTAGGCGGCTCACGCGCAAGCCCGAGGTTTCGTCGACCGGGCAGTGAGCGGCCCCTCCGACCCGAAGTTCACGAAGGACGGGTTAATTTCTTTTCATGACATTACCCATCACTTCAGGCTGGAAAGGCGCACATATACCCCTCCCCCCACAAATCTTTAACAAAAGCGCAGGAAGCTACCAGGCGCCGACTACAAACACGCTGTCTCCTAAATCCGACGGTGCTTGCCCTGAATTACCCAGGCCAGTACAACCCAAACTGCAGCAAATGCGGCGAAAGAGCAACATACGATCACATTCTCTGGAACTCCGCAAATGATCCACCAGCGGTGGAATTAATACAGCTCCCTTCTCTCGAGCAGTGGGAAGCCGTGCTGGTCAGCTCGGACACGAATATTCAACTACGGGCCATCGAGCGGGCTAATAAGGTCGCCACCAGCCATGGACTAGCGGCCATCTAGTACGTCTCTCCTTAGACCTGCTTGAGCGACGAAATAAATGTTTTCCAATCCAATCCAATCAGTTTGATCGCATACCTTTCCATTTCTTTCATGTGTCTGGCTAACGAGTGCTATAAGTTTCTGTTCCACTTTTGAGATTTCATTCTCTTCTTGAGCCTTTTCTTCTTCTTCACATGCTCATTAGTTTGCTGTCCATTATCTCTGGTACATCTTTCCCTTCGGCAACCGCTTCCGCGTCGCTGTCATCTTCCCTCCACTGTTTTGCCCAGTCTGCAATGTCTTCAATTCCCTTAGCTTTGTGGCTTCTTCGAATCGCCCGGATTTTGTCCCACTCCACAATTCTCGCCTGTTTGAGTTTCCTCAGCCTGACTCCTTCTCCCAGCTTCGTGGCTACAGTGAAGTGGTCGCTGCCCAGATTTTCCATGGTGTTTACCCATTCTACTCTGCCTGTATTTTTACTGAAGGAGAGATCCGGCGTGGTGTCTCTGCTCACACTGCCACCTACTCTAGTAGGCGCACACGTGTCGGTATGCAAGGTTAGTCCGAGGTTTTGGGACTCCTCAAGGAGAATTCTACCCTTCGGATCTTGCCTTGCGTGCCCCCATCCTGGTGTGCCGCATTAAAGTCCCCCATGATCACCAACGGGCTTGGCCCGGCCAGTTTGATGGCTTTTCTAAACATCGTTCCCAATTTCATTTTCCTCTGCCTCGGGTTGCTATAGATATTAAAGGGACACTGCAGCACTTTTTGCGAAAATTGGGCTTTCAGCAGAAACCCACAGTTTTTCATGCTGCAAAATCGACTATCTGGTTGAAATTGGGCAGAAGAAAGCAGAAATTGCCTTTTTTGAGCAGAAATGCGCAGCCCGCGCGACGAGGCTCACCGCGGGTCATGCCGCCGCCTGTGGTTGGCCAAGACGTTGCGTGACGACATTTGGAGGACCGGGGAAGCTGCCGATGCGGCTTATTCGCTGCGCTGGGTGCTGATCGCAGCTCTCTGCGGCTTTGTGAATGTCATTATGGCATACCATTTCGACACGAATGACCATCGGGATTTTCACCGCATGTACCTGTGTGCTGTGTGCTGATCGCAGCTGTCTGCGGCTTTGTGAATGTCATTATGGCATGCCATTTCCACACGAATGACCATCGGGATTTTCATCGCATGTACCAGTCCCAGATGCGCCCACAAATGATGCTGCACTTCAGTTGTGGGAAGCGTAGGTTTGGAATGAAAACTTACTTTGATTAGAGTAAGGCATTTTGAGAAGTAGTGTGCGTCGTTAAAAGCAGAAACTACACGGCCCTCAGCGAAACCTCGGCGCGTATATTCCTGGAAAGGAAGGGCAGCGAACAATGCCTTAGCCGATTACCTCCGTCTCAATTAGCCTCTCGCCCCACACGAAAGGTCATTGTTGTGAGAAATGAACCCAAGGCTTGGTGTACCAAATCCTGCTTTGAGTGCCAGTCGCCGTACCTTGGGGAAACGAAGAATTTTAGAAAGTACACAACTGCCACCAGACAAATGAACAATAAGCGAAGCGCGGTGGTGGTGGTGGTAGTGACAAACTTTATTAAGATGAGCCTTAGCTGTGACATGCTAGGGATGGAATGGCTCTTGGGTGCGTGTCGTGGCCGGAAGGTGACGTTTCCCGGCGACTTCCAAAGCCCAGTCCACCAGCTGCCGCTGGGCAACCGGATTTTGGGGATCAGGATTTTGGGGATGGTCATTCAATCCCACGGCCATAACGGAGAGGTCCTGAAAAAAATAGTAAGTTATGCGATGCAAACCCTCGGGCTCTTGAGGAGGGTCGCCACTAAAGGAAGAGGCCTCAAGGAGAGCAATTTATTAAAAATAATCCAGGCGTACGTAATAAGCAGAATCAGTTACACCATGCCCTACCTGGACATCAAGGCCGGAGAAAAAAAGACATTAGACTGCCTGATTCGAAGATGCGTTAAGAAGGCGCTAGGACTGCCAATGGGTACCTCGAGCGAACTACTGCTCGAACTCGGGGTGCATAACACGTGAGCAGAATTGGCGGAGGCAGTATGAGTCTCCTAATTAGAAGACTAAGCACGACCGAGACGGGCAGGGTAATCCTTGCAAAAGTAGGCCTCGACCCAGACAGAGGAGTTAAAAAAAAGTCACAATTAATAGTGAAATCAGGAATGCCTTGGTAGTCCTCCCCCTTTCCCTATAGAAATATGCATCCAGAATTTAATGCCGAAAGAAGGGCCAAACGAGCCGAAGCTCTAGAGCGACGGTTCAAGAGCATGGGAGCAAAGGAAGTAGTCGATGTTGATGCGGTAAGTGGCAGAACAGGTGCGGCAGTAGCTTCGGTAGTCGATGGCTGAGGGGCACCGGTATCCGCGGAAGCCATCAGAGGCCGCAACACAGAGACTGCGGAGGAAGTTGCGATAGCGCTAGCTTGGGTAGGAACGGAAGCCAAGTTCATAATTAGCGACAGCAAAACTGCCATTCAAAATTTTGTGAAGGAGAGGATATCGCCGGAGGCGGCCAGAATCCTCACCCAAAGAACGCTGAATAGGAAAATTCAGTTAATTTCGACACCCGCTCACGCTGCCGTTCCTGGTAACGAGGTGGCTCACGAGCTAGCCCGAGCTTTCTACTTCCGGGTAGCCGTCGAGCCCCCCGAACACTGGGCATACGACGAGCGTCTGCAAAATTACGGGGAAATCATCGACCGTTATAAATTGGGACGTAGACTGGTACCCCCGCCAGATGTTAGACTAAATTATAGAGAAGCTGCTGCGTAAAGGCGGGTACAAACTAATACGTTCATGAAACCGGTCTGGGCGTTTCACGCGCTACCATACCTTAGGGACAATGATCTGCGCAAACACTGTGGGGCGAAAGGGACCCTCGACCACATCATTTGCGAGCGCCCACAATCTCCAAGGATAGGACAAATCATTACAAGTGCCTGGGATACCTTGCTGCGAAGCGCGAACCCTGTGATCCAGCACCGCACACTGTAAAAACAAAAACACCTTTTTGGGCATTTGTCTGACTCAAAACACCCTTACACCCTGAGTCTAGGGTGTTCGTGCCATTGGAAATCACCTCTTGCATGCCAAAGGGGTGCTTTGGTTGGAGAATATGCCTTAGGGTGTTACGGGCAAGCAATATCACCTATCATGCTGGGGGTATATGGCTGCGTAACTTTGTAGCCTTTTATACACAAGCGGTGCTGCTAATACAACCCAACACCTAAATAAAGCACCAAAAGTACCGCTAAAATTACAATTACACACGAGTGCTTTCTAAAAATGAAACAGAAACTGAAACAAAATTTCACCGCCAGGAGGCCGCCGGTAGCTACGAACGCTCTTTTCAAATTTCACAATATGACCGTTAGCATTGTGGGGTGCGTTTCGACCACGTTTCGGCGAATGCTGAATGTGCTTCTTTGATTGTTTAGCCTCGTGAAATGTGTTGCATTTCCCATGCATATGTGTTACAGAAGTGTGTACGCTTGTGAAGTGCCTTCTACATGTGTTTAAACGCAAACGGGCATTTATCGTGTCGGCAAGTGTCCGGGCTTCTTTTTGCTTTGCTCAGGCGGAAGGACTGCTGCACCGCTTTATGTTTGAGATGTTCGAAAGAAGAAGGCATGGACGATTTTTTTTTCTGCTTGACTAAGAGGTATATGCGCCGACTACATTGCACTCGCGCTGAAATCGCACTAGTTGGTTCGGTGCCGGTGATACGAAGGCGGACAGCGTACTGCGCTGCTGACGCAATCGTCTGTAAAGGTAAGCATATTCTCACGCATATTGCGCTTTGTGGGAACAGTGTCTTACCGGATTGCTGCATTCTGTGTCTTTTTGTGCCGGAACGCTCCAGAATGTGCAGAAATGAAAACGTGGGACACGCGCTTGTTTTCACCTGGCTGCCAAAATGACATCGCACATGTGGTAGATGTCGCGGCGAGTTACGCAGATTTCGCGCAAGAACATGTATCAACTTTCTTGAACAGAAATAATTTATGTGCTACGTTTCCTTGCATTTTGTACGCGCAGGAGGTTCACGAAACGATTTTCGTTTCTTGACAGTGTGATACTTGCGCTCAGTTCGCAACGACTCGGTTTTGTTCTACCGTTTCCGTTCCTGCGGCAAGGTCATGTTGGCGTACTACCTTAATTCTCCTAGCACTCTCTCGACTCCCCCTCCTCCCTTATCTCTTACACTTCGCGCTCGCTCTCCTGAAACCTCCTTCATGCTTCGTCACCTTCTTTCACTCGGAGCGCTGCGATCCCCCCCCCCCCCCCTTTTTTTTTTATTTACTCGGAGCATAGGCGCGCGCCGTCCTGCTGCTCGGGGAGCGTCCTGCCGCAGCCCTTCTGTTTACACTTTTTGTTCGAGGAGGCTATGTTCGTTCTCGGCGGCCGTTCAGCGCGGCACGCCTCTGCGCTCGCGCTCTCGGCATCGAAGTGCGCTGGTCGGCCGGCCTGGTTGCATAATAGTTTATTCCAAACTGCGTAAACTATATGCCGCTATCATCAGCCTATATTAACTTCCCCGCGTCTGGATTTGCCTTTTTTAATCACAATGACAGCATTTTTCATTTTACGGGGACCATATTTTGCGGTTGCATGGAGTGTGAAGTTGCATTTTTATTATGCTGCTTTTGTTATGGCGTTTACTTTCGTTCTCGAAGAATCATTTAGGTACGTATTTTATTTTCAGCAAGACTTCAATTAAGGCACTTGTACACGTGCTAAGTCAGCTGATGTGGTTCAAACCATCCAGTTTTCATTATTTTTGTGGTCACATTTCAACATAACTGTTTGACCGCATTACTTGATTACCGCATTACCGCATTACCGCATTACTCAGCATTCAAGTAGAGGTCGGCAGCTTGAATTCTGTGGCCAAATATTGTACCGGATGTTGCTATTACAGAGTTTGATTCTGACCAGATGTTTACTTTTTTGTGTCTTTTGCTTAAATGTACATATGAAGCGGTTATCATAGCCTTAGTCGCATATGTTTACCTGCTTTGCTCATCACAGTGCGCATATTGCAGGCAAATTTGCGACTTACTGTTATTAAAAAATGTATAATGTATGTGTTGAAAGCAGTTTACTGATTTAAAGGGCCCAGAAAACAATTTGACTTTCATATGCTAACGATGCATGTCTGTAGATTGTCTCTAAGAATTGAAGCCTACTTTTTAATGCGGAGCGTGGACCCTTAGTTTACAGATATATTACATATTTTATTGCCATTCAGCCGTGTGCCAAGTTGAGGGAGGAGGATCATAATTTTTGCTTTGTTATTTTTTTATATTAGACCCCAAGCAGCACACCAGCATTGGTCCAACAATGGTTCATCACTGGAAAAGAATGGCATCAATATTGGACTGATATTGGCATTTGGGCATTTTACTACATTCTCCATTCTTGGCCCATCTTTCGTTCCAAGATTGGTCCAGTGTTCAACCAAGCTGGAGCCACCAATGTAGGCACAATATTAGACTTTCCATTCATGCACCATGATTCTTGCCAATACTGTCCAGCATTATACCATCATTGTATTGCCAATATTTGTTTAATACCAGCTATTCCATAGATGGCCCATTGTCAATGCCAATATCATACCAATGGTTAGCCATTGCAGGTGCACTGGCTACTCCATTCATGCCGCATATTGTCGATACCAATATTAATCCAATGATTTATGGGTACACCGGCTACTCCATTCATGTGCCATTGATGATGTCAAGATTACACATTTTGTGGCACTGCCTGTGCAGGCCATAAAATGCAGCCTTTTTCATTCTAGCCATATTCGTGACAGCACATCGAACTTGCTGGGACAATAATGGCCTTTCAAATAGGAGTGGCCATATAAATTCAAATTGTTGCTCATGAGCAACCAGTAGATATTCACAAAACAAGGGCATGGTTCACAAAAAGATAATATTTATTGCAATTGTTACTATAGATGGCAGTTGTTACTAGCCAGCGCTGAGGGCACACACAGCAGCAGTTAGCGGGGCAGTGGCAGGGTTGGTCAGGGCAGGGCGGGCTCTCGGGAAGTGGAAGGGGCCAGGGAGTTGGAGGGCACACTCATAGGCGTAGTGAGGGGGCTGACCCTGCAATTGCATTCACAGGTGGCATGCCTGATTTGCCAGGGGAGGTTTCAGCATAACGCCTTTTTCTTCCACCCCCCCCTGTCACAGGAACCAGGCAGCCACCTGCGAATAAATGCGTGTGCCTCCAAATCGTCCACCCTAACTTTTTCGCAAATGGCACCTGCACAAAAACAATGAGGAAACAAAATTTACAACACTATTACGAGGCATATAAAATCGCGCGCATTATTTTAGGAAGATGTAGAAAATTCCAGGATTCATGTACCGAAATTTATGGTCAATGAGAAACACTATACTGATGAGTTCCAGACTAGTTTCAGCTGCCTTGGGTTTATTAGGATGAAAGACGCACATACATTGCATAGCATGTGCCCTGTTGCATTTTGATCGCCTCCACAGCAATACGGCTGAGACAGCCAGTGTTTCATCCCACACTAGGAATTAGTGCTTGATTATCGGCTGTCTCCGCATATGACCTGCGCGCTAGTTTTTTGCCGCTCCTACGCTTTCTGCGATGTGCAAACAGTTTATACTAATAATCGTTACCAAGAGAATGTTCGGCGACCATTTTCATTTTTTTTAAATGGCTAGATATAATATACACAAGCGATCTAAGCCTACGACTGCTGCACTGGCCGCTGGTTAGCTGATATACGCTTTTGACTGGTTTTGTGGGTAGTTCACTTAAACGGGAGCTCACTTAAACGGGTAGCTCACAGGTGCATCATTTTTACACATATACTGCTTGTCCAAGCAAATTTGATCCAAGGGATAAAAAAAAAAACATTTCGGAGCCAGGCAAAGGAAACCAGATATATATTGCTGGAAGCTACCTTGAGCGCCACAGAAAAGGTTTTGTTTGGAATCCTTATTGACATTATTTACCTAAATTACTGATTAATGACTTACACAATAAAGGGTGTTGCTACTTTGAAGAGTACCGGCACAATCCACGTTTGATTATTTGTGATAAAGAACCCTCACGTCTGCATTTTGAACGCCAGATACAATAGGAAACCACGAAAATACAGAAATCTGATTCCCGGACAATACAATTGAGGACTTGGCTTGGCTCGACAGCCCTGTGTAGCGTTAGACCTACAAGTTGCCTATGGTTTCTTCGTCCGCGCCAGCACATCGTCCAACAAGACTGTATTTGTATTTTACAGCTGAAAGATACTGTTAAACTCATTTATATCCTTACCGCTTTGTAGTCATTATCCGCATTGCAAAGTTCGGCGCGCTCATTGTAACTCGAGCCTTCATGTGCGCCAAAGGGCCGACTCGAAGCAACCATCGCCAGCATATCACCCTTACTCATGCATGGGGCTAGCAATCTCAGCGGCAGGTTGTTTTGTCCGCTCAAAATCATGTTGTGAGCAGCACAGTTGAGGTGCGCGAATGGGCTGGTAACGGTTTCGGTATCTACATAACCCGGAATTTATCTACAGCTGGAAAAAAAAGGTACACATGAGGTTTCTAACCGCAAATATTGAAACAGGGGTTTCCGAACGTGCTCACCGACTCTGTAAGTTCTATTTATTGTCTAAAGTGAATATTTGGTACTTGAAGCGAATAACCTCACTTCCCCACGTACAAAATAAAAATTTTCTGCGCTGTCCTAAGTGGCTGCCAGCAATGCACCACCGGTTTCCATCGTCTGTTTCTAATGGTTTATTTATAACCCTTGGCTCAAGCTATGGGGCGCAGCAGGTGTAATGTAGCTTGAATAAAACCTGCAAGAGATCATATATATGGGTAGATTTGTAAGGTTTACAGATTTCACTTACAAATTCTACAGGAATCACGTCACTGCGGCCTTTCTTTAAAATTGACACGTAATAGCGCTATATTCGTGGCTAAAATAAAGTAATCAACGCATTAATTCAGCTTAGCAAATGCAGCTGTAACAGAAAGTGAGAGCTGGCTACACCTAAGGTGTGCCTAGCTTTCTAATTTTCTTAGATGGCACAACCGTTCGAAATATGGAATATTAAAAAAAGCCCTTGATATTGGCTTTCTCACAGCGTATTATGGGTGCCTTAGATAAGAAACATAATCGAGGTCCCATGGCCATCTTTCGTTTCCAATGAAATTCTTATATGTGGTGGGCAAGTATCTAGGCACAAAAGAATTAACCTTAGTTTTTCAAGATACGCGTAGTTTCCTCGAAAAAAAAACAAACAATTGTATGGTATATCTCTAGAGGTAGAAAACGCTGTTTTTGCCATTTCAAAATGTTGCAAGTTTGGATGCCATGATTTTGTCAGCTGCTCTTTTTTACTCACTAAATATATGCAGGTTTTATATTTACAAACACTATTAGAAACCTATTTTGTTTTTGCAGTTGTGTTATTAAAAAATCGCAAACTTTTCTTCAGGAGCGATACGCTGCAAATATATTCATTTTTAACCTTATGTACTGGCATATGATGCATTAGGTTGGTTGCACTAAATATGTTTTCACTTCCTGACGCATGTTCTTAATTCCAGGCAGTATCTGGAGCTCCAGACCACTAGGTGTGTTCTCCACAACGCATCAAAATTGCTCAGAATTCGAAAACAGCAGTAAAGGGCACATTTGCTGCAATTAAAAAAAGATCATGTTCGATTTTCATTCAAATCCCTCTCAAAAATCTTCAGTACCTCAAAAATATCACGGACTAAAAAGTGTTGCGTTATACTGTTTAAAAATATAACATTAAATATTAAACCGAGTGCTTGTGCTGATAATGGCCAAACTCAGCCTGCATTCTTGCAAGATCCAATAATATCTTGGCACAGAAACTATTTTTCTACATTATCTAGGTTCCATTCTTTATTTCTGAAAAAATTTGAAGCTCTAGATTTGTGTGTGTATCTGCATATTATTTTGAAATTGGACAAAAGTAAAAAAATGGTAAAATAAGGAAAACTGATTAGAATTGAAGAAACGGCCGCAACATCAATTTTTATCAAAATCTGTGGAAACAATGCAAAGTACTTTGTTAATTTGAGTCAGTAAATATATTGAATTCTGCAAAATGTAATATTAGAAATATAAAAATGCTTGTTTTTGTTCTATAGATGTGCTTATATGGCTCCCCCTTATGGAATAGGCATCAAAACTTCAATTTAGTATTTGCTTAATTTAGTTACATTTTACCTTAAGTAAAATTTAAAACATTGTCAGCGCTTAACACCGTTTTTCTGCTTCTGGGACAAATACTTAATATAGCTTAAAATGGTATTAATTCACTATTTCTGTCAATTTCATGGCAGAACGCAAGTGAAGGCTGAACTTTTTCTCTGTCCTGCATTCTTTTTTATTGCTAGGTGCAATAGTATTCAATCTAGGTTATTAATATATTATTCCATTTGTCAGCTTTGACCACCACTAACAATACTATATTTTTGAAGATGATTTTTCAATGTGTAATTTTTATAATTACAATCTTAAGCAAATCGCTTTCCAGCATAATGCTTTTGGTGGCGTTACAGAGAACACACATAGCAGCTTAGAGCTCCAAATTCTGCCTTAAATTAACAATATGACCTGCGTAATAAACACAGAATATTTTAGTGCAAACAACGCAATGCGTCACGCCAGTATGTAAGGTTGAACATTAACATTTTTGTAGCGCGTTGTTCTTGAAGCAAAGTTTGCGATATTTTACTAAATCAACTGCATGAATGAATCACACTTTTAATACTTCTTATACAAGTAAACGTTACCCAAATGCGGTGAGTAAAAAACAGTGGATGACAAAATTTTACGCTACCAGCCGGCCTCCAAACGTGCAACTTTTTGAAACGACAAAAACGGCGTTTTCCAGCTTTAGTGATAGGCGTTTTTTTTTTTTTTTGCGAGAATACTACGCCGCATCTGGCAAACCTAAGGGTCATTCCTTTGTGTCGAGACATTAGCCCACGACATATGAAAATTTAATTTAAAAAACGGTCATGGCACCACGATTGCTGTTCCTGTCCGAAGACATCCATATTTGTTTTCATTTCGTCTCTTCAACAGGCTGGTTTAGCCAATGCGGTGAATAAAAATATCATCGCATATATTAAAGATGTTCGCACTATATGTTATACCTAAAGCTACCTATATTGTCACAACTGTCATACATTATTTGTAGCTGAAACATCACAAAAGGGATTCGATTGCAAATTGTTCGCTAGTTAAATAGACGTACGAGATGACACACGTATACTTTGTAGAACACAATTTAGGAAAGAGCAGATACAAACTACAGGCGAATAATGCTATGATATGGAGCATATGTATTACTCCGGTTAACAGTAAAAAAATCAACTTTTAACATATTAATATATTCGACAAACTATTGCATGCTCACATAGGAACACAATTAATGAGCTCATCCACGCATCTAATGTCTATGGGCATTAGACGTGTGGATGACTTCGTTTTATTCCAATTCGTGCGTCACTCAAAATAATTGAACGAGAAAAAAGTTAATGTCTACACAATTTTCAGTGAGTATACCACAAATTATACTAAGGTGCTTCATATATGTCACATCACCTAGCAAGTGAAATGGGATAACAGAAGTAATCAGACTCTAACCCTGATCAGCATTTCGCTTTTGCGCCATCTTTGTAAGTTTTTAGGCAGGCTTTTCCACTGATTATCCTCTTCTTTATACCCCTGCCACCCACAAGACACAAATCTTCTGGGGGTACCGAACTGTTGGTTTTCGCACCAGTGATACAACTTAATCGATCCATTTATACGTAGAAAACACTCTCGATGCGCACCTAAAAAAATGAAAGCATGTATGTGTAGTCGAAATCATTCACCGGCGATTTAATAATATGATTTGAACAATAAAATCAAAGGATCACACTCGAAGTAACAAAAAAGTGGTGGAGAGATAGGAATTGAAGCAATGAAAGGCGGTTGCTTTCTGCAAAAAGCCAATAGCAAGAGGTCCACCGTCTATAAGAATAGGCAATAAAAATAAGGCATATTTAAAGGTGCATGCAGCAGTTACAGTGATGCAGTGCTACCTTTTTTTAGGCAGGCTTTTCCGCTGATTTTCTTCTTCTTTATTGCCCTTCCAACCACAGGACACATATCTTCTGGGGGTTGTCGGTTTTCGCACCAGTGATACAACTCAATCGATCCACTTCTACGTAGAAAACGCTCCCGATGCGCATCTAAAAAAATGAAAGCATGTATGTGCAGGCTAAATCATTCACACATGATAAAACAATATGATTTGAACAATGAAATCAAATGATCACACCCAGAGCAACAAGAAAGTGGTGGAGAGATAGAAATTGAAGCAATGAAAGACGGTTGCTTACTGAACAAAGCCTATAGTAAGAGGTCCTGCGTCTATAAGAATAGGCAATAAATTAAGGCACGTTTATAGGTGCATGCAGCAGTTAAAGTGATGCAGTGATGCAGTGTTACCTTTCTGTTTCACTGCAGTGATTGGTATAAATATTACAGCAATTGCTAGGCATCTCAGGTAACCCCATTGAAAACTTCATCCAAAGTACCGAGGAGCAGTGGCGTTTTATTTGCAGCTTTTAACGGAAAGACAGGCTATCCTATGAGTGCATGCGCATTTCCTCCTTTTTGTATACTTGAATAAAAGCGACTGAACAGTGAGTGTTGTAAGAGATGCAGCGTCCCTAGGAATGGGGAACAAAATTAAGTTTTAGTAAACAGAGGTACAAAAAGAAGCAAATATGCCTGCAATAATAGCATGATGGCCTACCTTTTGATCAACAGCTGTAAACAACCTGTCACTGCCAGTCGGTTCTTTAGATAGGCTTATCAATGCCAGAGCTTAAAGCTAAGAGCAATATGAGTCATGTTTATTGCGGTCACGGCCGTAAACAATTCTAGCAGAACACTCCATTACTGTAACTATTCAACCGTCCATTTATACATATCGTTCATTAAAGAACCATGCACATCATATTAAGTTGCTCTTTTCTACTCCCAAATGATTTCCTATAGAATTAGAATACGTGGATCGCTGCTTCGGTTTCAACATTCTTGCACGATGACTATGGCGTGCACTTCATGCATACGGTACGGCACGTGAGGTACAAAGAGCTGTAATTGCCGAACAGGCGGACCTGACGTCCTGTCCCATTTCGCCTGAAAGTGCGCGCCGTCATCGAGCGCTTCGCGAGCAATATTTCGGACGATATGGTTGCCTCATACCGGCCGTCAATGTTTTGTACATTGTGTCCCGCGTGCACGTTGTTTACTTTGCAGTGACAGGGACGCAGTGCACACACGGCTGATGTGCCTTTTTGCTTGTATTGTTATTTTCCCCCACCCTCGAAGCGCGTCTGCGAAATCGCTCTCCTATTGTCGCCGCTTTCTGATAACGCCCTCACCTGAAGGCACGTGCTCAGAAGGGGGGCGTCGATTAAGAAAATTTTGAAAAGGGGCTCACTTGCGCTGTTCACGGCTTTCAATTCCTCAATATGATATTAACCATTATAAAAGTGGAGGTTCATTATGACTTAATTATAGCCTAGTCATCAAGCGGCATCACGCACATGTCTGCCCCACTGTAAAATTCGCTTGCACAGACGGCACGAACAGTTTTCAAAACTTCGTCTGTACATCTGAAAACAAAAAACTGCCCTTAACTCTTAACAAAATCCAAAAACTGTGTGAACATGGCTTCCTGCGCGCAGAAGAGAGGCTGTCCAAAATATATGTACAAAGCCGGGCGCATAGTATCTGGTTACTAATTGATTGCGGCGCGCTGCACAGTCAAAAAACTGCGCAAATGGCTGCCTGCAGTGTTCTGTCACGTGTTGGTGGCATACACACCTGTTACGCACGGCTCTTCTATTTTCGGCGCAAATGCTATTCATATCGCAGCCAGCAAATACGTCCACGCACTTATTGCTTGCATGTAACCCGGACGAAAATTCGCTTAGTTCTTGAAGTCATGCTTCGCGCAGTTGTTTCGAGGAGAATAAGGAAAGAGAACATTTGGGACTGGTAGGAGATTATATAGAACCAATTATGAAGCAATGGCATGCTGCAAAGATATATACTCACGGTCTAAGATGACGGCGTTCACTGAGTCTGATAATGCCGATGGTATCCCGCCGTTGCTGTAATCCGCACTCCGGCGACATTTCACAGCTCAGCTATTCACTGATATGTAGCAAGCACCAACCGGAGCACATGGACATGTATAGGCGCAAGAGAAAATTATGCACAGCACAATGAAAAAGAAAATTAATCAGGGAAGAAATTAAAGAAAGGTTTAAGAAGCTGTCACAAGTCTTGTAGCGTCTCCAACAAGCTCTGAAATGAACGCTTCGGGAGGAGGCCGCACAGCAGCGGAGCTGGGGATGCTGTCTGTTGTGTCTTGCACGTAGACGCGTAGGCGAGGGGGAACAACGACCCGCTCAACCAGCGCGTGATTCCCGCCGCGGTGTTGTGTTCGCAAGGGCTGCGCGTGGGAACGAAGGACCAACGACCCTCTCAACATTCCATTCCTCCTTTACCCAGCCCTCTTCTGCTTGCACCGGCCAGCCGTGACTTCGGACCGTGCCGATGAGCGGCCGCCAGCGCGCACCGCTCGAGTCGAGTTCTAATAAATAGTTTTGTTTTGTGTGTTCGCAAACGCATTGTTTCTTCAAGCCAACCACGGACAAACATTTTCTAAAAAAATAGAAAGCCTCCGCATCTACCATCCACATTCTTGCGTAAATCCATACAGCTGGTGCATCGACAAATGCGCGCGTCCCCTACCTATCGCCACATATGATCGAACAAAGGATGGTCGTTCGACCTTTTATATTTGCTTCAAAATATTATATACGGTTGCGTGATGACTGATTAATAATGTCAAAGAGGTGGAGTTCCGAGCTTCTCTTCTATTCTGGCCAACTTTGGTTATAGATTATACAAATTATGCTCAAGTTAGCTAGCTGAAAATTATCCGACTAAATATATACATGTTTTTATTTGTATTCAGTTAATGTTCGCTTTTCGGGTATGAGTAGATGTTTTTATAAAAATTCTAAACATCGGCCCAGGAAACGAAAATTTTCCTAATTTGCAGGCCTTTATTTCAGAAAAGGTTCATGGTAGAGCAGCAATAATTCCACAATATGTTCTCAGCATAATTATCCGCAAACAGCTAAAGCTCATATTTTTATGACATTTGGATACAGAGATACGATCGCGCTAATTTACAGAAAACAGCGAACATTGAAAATTTTTAGGAAAACAAAAACAGTTTTCACATTGTTTAAACTTTTTCCACCTATTCTACACTACCTCAGCTTTCAAAACCATTAAAACACCTTGCATAATTTTGTTGCGCAAGTAATTATGGCCACATCGATAAAGCTTTTGTCCAATTATAGCGCACCGCGCTGTTCTGAACATTCTACGGAATTTGTGAACTGTTCAAGGTTTTTAAATTTTGGCATATAATTTTGTAACAGGGAGAAATATATTTACAAAAGAGGATTAAAGATATATACATTGAGGAACAGCCAAGGAGCCAGGCTACGAGGGCCGCCCATTCGACGCACTTCTTTTTCTTAATCTTCCACAAACGAGCGCGCCACTTCGTCCTCATCATTCTCCAGCTGTAACAATATTTCTTCGCTCATGTTTTGTCTCGACTTCGCAAATCGACGGTGACAGACACAGCAATGAATGATTTAGAATCAATTTTGTGCGCGTCGAGGTCCTGAAGCGCTGTGGCATCAGGCAATACACAGACGTTTTTCCCAATCACCTTCACCTTAACGCGGATTGCACAAAAAGACGATAACGTTCAATGAGCAAGCAATGTATTCCAAATCATTTTAGTAGAATGAAAGAATTGGAAAGGGCATGGAAAACTACCTCATTAAAACAGTGTTTGTAGGCTGCATTCGTTTTTTCGAATGACTCGACAGCGCACATTATTTTCATTCCTGTACAGTTTTTTTTGTATTCCTTTGCCACCGCCTAGCGCGGTTGGAATGGTCAGACTCTAAACTAATAGGCGGAAAAAACTATTTTTTTTTTGTTTATTGGCGATATATATGTTGTGCGCCATATAAATGTACCGGGGCCTTCATGCTCGCAGTCTGCACGAAAAACTGTCATTTTTTTTTACCACCGTGTGAATGCCCAAAACTAAAATGGTAACCTCACGAGTCTTCCGGCTTTTCATTTTCCAGTGATTGCGTCTAGAAAGTACACACATCGTATTCGGTCCTTTCTCCAGGTAAACAGACGATGCTGCGCGTAGTTCCTTATGGATAATACAAAAGCACTAGAACAAAAACATCGCTGAGAAAATGGCCATTTGTTCCTTCAACTTGAGGCAACGTTTTCCTTCTCGGCAATGAAAAAGCTACCTTCTAATCACTAATTTAATGTCGCATGAACATGCTATGGCGACACGATTTCGTTTTTATGCGCGTTCTCACTGACAATTGGATTTGTACTATAGGTTACGTATAGATGCAGGGATGTAATCGGCGTCCAATACAGGCATATTGGGTCGTGAGTGCTAGCCGGTCTGGGGTATACATATGTGGTCGCACGGTCGTGCTATCATTAGATATAATTGTGCGACAAACGTATGCGCCTGCGACGAAATCTGCATGCATGCCAATAGGCTAAAACCATAAACACATATAGCTGACCCCCAAAGGTGCGCCGCATATGACGAATCCAGACAGTTGCAGCGGTACGTGCTTGAATGCGTTATAGTAATTGTCGTCCCATACGTGGTACTTGGTGAGGTCCGAACGATCGGCTGAAATGCTGTCGGAATTAAATGCCGCGGTTTGGCGTCCAGCGCACGTGTATTCAACCATAAAAATGGAGAATTTGTTTTGATTCAATGGTCAACGGAAAATATTCACTTCGGCAGCCCATTAAAGCTGCGTTTTTAGGATGGCAATCACATTTGCGAGATCAGGGGAAAAAGTGGTCCATCGTGGGCAGTTTTCATACAGGGATAGCTAATACTGGAAAAACACAAGACAAATTGCAATGGTCCATTACAGCCAGTTTAAAACAACGGAACGGTCAACGTCGGAAGAACACAGGACACCTTGGTCCATTGTAGCCTGTTTTAAAAACTGAACGGACAACGCCGGAAGAACACTGGACAACATGGTCCATTGTAGCCAGTTTTAAAAAAGGAACGGCCAACGACGGCGGAACACAGGACAACTTGGTCCATTGTAGCCATCTTTAAAAAACTGAACATCCAATACTGGAAGAACAGAGGATAACATTGTCCATTGTAGCCATGTTTAAAAACCGGAACATCCAATGCCGGAAGAACACAGGACAACTTGGTCCATTGTAGCCAGTTTTAAAAAACGGAGAACCCAATGACGGAGGAAGGCAGGACAGCTCGGCCCATTATAGCCAGTTTTAAAACACGTGCGACCATTATTGGCGGAACAACGGCAATCTCGGTCCAACATAGACATTCTGTATGTACGGCAGTGCCAATATCGGGAACTCACTGTACATCTTGGCCCAGGCTAGGCAGTGTTGGCTACTGGCAGCGCCAACACTGGGAGAGCATTGGCTAGACTGGGCCATTGTTGGACATTGTGTTGACTGGCATGTCCTATGTTGGGAGCATGCTGGTTAGGCTGGCCCAATGTAGGGCCACTGCTTGCCGTCGTACTTACAACATTGGCCCAATGCTTTGTGCTGCCTGGGACCTTCCTAATATTGCTTGCAGTTTGGTGATGAGTGGCAAAATACTGATGGTTTTTGCAGTTTTCTAACCTTAGTAAATATTTGTATTTGCTGTTTGCTAATGCCAGTTTTTTTTTTTCAGATATGTACAAAGGCATCAATTGCCTTAGCGGCAAGGTCATGATTTGATCAATGTACAATGATCAAATCTTGTACAATAATTTTTAATATTCAGTTACTTAAAACATTGAGTAAAATGAATTCTTTATGGCTACCATTCACACAAACTTGCAGTTCTTACATGACTTCAACATGCTGATCAAGAAGGACTGCAAAGAGACAGTTGAAATTGTCCTTAACAAGACACTTGTCTTGGTTTTGAAGGACACCATTCGTGCAAGAAAAAAGGACATTGCCCGGGTGCTCGAAGTATGTTCTGAGGGAATACGTGAAAGGAGAAAGAAGCGTAAGTATTAAGCTGTTTCCTTCTGTTTGCTGCATGTGCTATCTAATTGGCAGCTTTTCTCTAAATGCCTATATTTTTGCCATTTGCATTGCCGTATAGATATACTAAAAACATGGCTGAGCATCAGAAAGAATAATAAAACCATAACTAGCCTGTGCATTTCTTCATATGTAACAATTTTCGCATTAGCTAAATTTAAATTACCTATTGTTCTTCTTCATTGTAATGGTGCAGCCTTTTCGAATCTGTTCAACTAGTAGCAGAGAATTAGGTGATACCTGATTCAAATCTTCACAAGCTTTGCTAATGTTTGCTGTAAGATGTTTGGCTTTCAGTTTGCGTGCCTCTACATGTTTTCAATTTTATTTGCCTTCCTAAATTAGACAATAAATTATCGCCTCAAAACTCGGCTGTCTCTTTTTACCTGCAAGGAGGTACACTATTGTTGTGTTGCTTATTTCTATTGTAGATGTACAGACAGTATGCATTCTGCAACTCTTGGCAAACATTGGGAACCAGCCGGGAGCTCTGGATGTTGTTTGTATCATTTGTAAGTTTTCTCTTTGTCATTTGAATATTCATTATTCAAATTATTATTCAAACCGACATTATTAGGGAATTTTCTTTGTTTCTAAAATGGCTTACAGTCTAACTTGTAATATGTATTAGTGATTCATAATTCAAATAGAAATACTACACAAGTTTTCATCACGACTGTGAATTCTTTCCTGTGAAAGGATTATTTGCACTGTAAGGACAATCAAAAGCACTTTTAAGAGACTCCTGCCTTCACATGTTTACCACGTCGTATTGCATACAAGAGTCGCCTGATGAAGCACTGGTAATGTCAAGATTGGTGCAGTGTGCCATTTGACTAAGCACTCTGCTGCAGTGGACCAGCAGTGCTTCATCAGATGGCTCTTTCAGGCAGCTTGGTGGGGTTTAGCATTTGCTGGAAAGGGGTTTCTCAACCTGCTCATGCATGCTAGTACCTAACATGTTCTTAATGTCTGGAATATATAAATCTGAGACTGCTTCAAAAGAAATATTTGCCACATTATCTTATCCTACAGGCTTCTGAAGGTGGGTAATGCAGTTTAATAGTGGTTTTAAAAAAATGCTGTAATTTGCTAGCCAAGTTTGAAATGATGTAATAATTTTAATTCTTCTGAGATTAGGTTTACCACATTGGTTGGGAGAAAATACTGCTGTGTTTCAAGGTTCATGCTGTATAAATAGAATGCCTTCAACTACAGATGCTAACATTTCATGCATTAACCATGTGGCACTGTCACAGACATTCTCATTTATAGTAAACATTCTCAATAAATCCAAATTGTTATTTTTGCATTTCAACTTAGCCAACATATTTTTAGTATTCGAACCTTTAGTGTTTCAAAGTGCTCAGACTGCCTGCCGCTATAACGATTACAACTTCTTGAACACTTGAGCTTTCTGCCGCCTCTTGAGGCTCACCACTGATGTTCTGGATGTCTATGCATACAATGTGCTATGTGTGCAAAATGTTTTAACATGCCATGCTTCAGTGTTGACATTTTTTAGAGCTTCTGCTGTTTGGTTGTTTGGTAATGCTCTGCTGTTGCACATGTAATTGTCGCTCAACTCAAAGCTCCAGTGTACACTTTCAATGAATAATCTGTGACGAAGTTTCAGAACTGCCACACAGAGCAGCGAAAACACTTTTTCCTTTTTACTACACCCTACATGTAAACACTTCAGAAAGCATTGCGATGACCTAGGGCTTGGCTGGTTCATACTTAGCACAAGAAGTGCAAAAGTTCAAAAATGCATTTTGTGATATGTATTACATGCACTTTGTTTTTTTTTTTTTTTTTGTAGTGCCCCATCACTAAGTATGCTCTTTCCACGTTTTTTTTTGTTTGGTTCTGCAGTATCTACTTGGCCTGTGCAGGGTTTACTGTAGGCCTTGTGTGAAGCCTTCAATTGAGCCAGCTGTTAATATTTTAGTAGTAAACACCGTGTTCCAGTGCTGTCAACAAATCATTACAAATTTTGAAGGTAGCCTATAACTAATTTTGTTTTCAGTTGCAAGATATTCAGCAGCGGGTAAAGTGAGGATCAGAACTGCACCAATCATGGTTGCTTAAGAAAGATGCTCTCCCATTAATGCTAGAAAAAAGAAACTGCCTTAATTTTATATTCAAGTGCACACTGAGTTCCAAGAAAACTGTGCTTACTGGGGCACTGTTATTCAATTGCCCCATTTCTCTGCCTATTTCGAAAATGATACTGGAACCAGTGCAGCCCCAGCATCCATTCAGCACTTGTTTCAGTGCATTGTGGGATACCAGCAATGCACCTGCATTGTTGTAAAGTAAATGTCAGTATTTTCTCCCATCATACAAGTGCAACCAGTGTCTTCGCGTCACAGCTTCACTGAATCTCGCAGACCACCAGCGCACCCAACAGAAATGTGTGAAAAAGAATTGGTTTCGCACTGGAAGGTGGTGGTTTCTGTAATAGGGCAGTTCAATTTACAAATGCTGTTAAACCATTATGTAAAATACAAGGCAGTATTTTTGTTTTTTGGCCTGCAGTATCAGTTTTTTTTTTTAATTTGTTACCATTTTTTAAAGAATTTTTTTTCCGGTTGAAATCATTCGAATGCTGTTAGGAGTGATAGAAATCCAGCTGGTATTTTTTCCTTCTTCATACTTTAACAAGCTATTGGTTATTTACATTTTTAGCTATCATATTAAACATTCTAGTTCATGTGAAATGAAAAGTTTGTGGGGCAGCATGGAAGTTCTCTAACCCAGGTGCTTTTGATGAGTGTAGCCATTTTTATTCAACAAAATAGCTTGCATAATCTGTAAATACCATGCAACAGTATGCTGCATGAATAAAATGGGTTGACCTTACATGCTCTCATTTATGACTTGATCAAACATTTCCAGCTTTGTGCCTCCTGAATCAACCATAACAGTATACTCTGCATTGTTAATTGTGAGATAACCACCAGTGGTTTCTGATAGGACCCTTTTCCAGCACACTGCTGTACACTAAAGGGGCATTGGTGTACTCTAAATATAGAGTAGAAAATATGTTGAATTCGCTCAGGCGCAATGGACATTTATACAGCTGCTCTCTATGCACTTCTTCCACATTTTTATCAAGGAACACGAAGAAAAGCCTGCCACACCGTGCGTCGGATATACTGGGAGCAGCATCAAAGAAGCTGAAGAGCATTTCTTCTTCATTGAGCAGCGGAAGCTTCTTCGAGTCATTGACTCTACGTAGGGTATTGTTCCAAAAATGGGTCGATTTTGGCTGTTCAATCTGTGATATGACAAGGCATCCGATAATTTTTGCTGCTTTATACAGCTCCTCTTTTTGGGCGTATGTGTGTTGAAGTCAAGATGCGCTGCACGACGCTTTATTTCATCGCACGAGGCCGAATTTTATGCAAGTGCACGTGTTGACACTGACAAAGTGTAGGATTATTATTGTGTACTCCGATTATTGTTGCATACGACGAAAATTTTTGTTGCCGTTTTTTAAGGAATGTCACCATGCTGTTCTGTGCATTGTTCGGATATGTTTTTCAAAAAAATTGTGTACTTTGCTGTCTGCATTTGTTGGAACTGTTTTGCTTCTTTCATTTTTTTAGGTATTTGCGTACATAACATGTATGTTTTTGCCCGTCTGCTAGGCTCTCGGTTGAGAGCGGCCGTATTATAAATAAATGAGGTTCCATAGCGCGAATCAATGAAGGAACAGAACACAAGTACCCCTTCTGAGCCCCTCCCCCCACTAGCACCCGAGCACCCACTAGTCCGAACCCTGACCCTTCTATGCCGAATAAAATGCTTTCAGTTTCCTTCTGTATTTGAAGCTGTGACATTTTTTCGTAACATACTCTGTGAATTTGAGAAAACAATCATACTGGCATGGGCCATTCGAGATGTCAAAATAATGGCATGCAGCATCTCTTTACATGCTCATTTGGCATTACAGGTGGTTACCAGGTATACCATTAAGCTTGATTGCAAATGTGCACATAGGAAAAGCATTAAAGAACGTGTAGTGGCAAAGTTAATTCCTAATTAGGGAATGCAATATAGGCAGGTTATCCGCACTAATTTTTTTCAAGGGGTGTAAGGGTGCAATGCCACTGTTCCCACCCTGCAATAGGGTGTAAAGGTGATGAAAACACCCCAGTGCATTGGCCCCATAGAAGGGTGTTATGACCAACCGAATCACCCTCTTTGAGGGTGTACTGGCACACTGAAGCCACTTTTTTTCAAGGGTGCATGGGTGTTAGTTATAGACATGCGAAAACACCTAAAGAGGTGTTTTTGTTTTTACAGTGCACCGTTCATCTGGCGGAAGAGGCCGCAACCACGACTCCCCGTCTTCCCCGAACGCGTGCGGGGGGCGGGGAAGAGGACCCCCATTTTTGATGGAATTAAACGTTGTACCGTTGTACACCTAACCAACCAACTCTCTCCGCTTTCCTTCTTTGTAGCAGTCATGCGGGGCGCGGTAAATTTGAATTGCGCGATTTCAGTCGCGGATTGCGTAAGTGTTTTATGAATAATCGAAAAAATAACTTCACAGGCATGATTAAAAAATAATCTACTTCAAAAATCTATACTATTGGCACATTTTAAAACCGCTGCAGCGTCCCTTTAAGCAGAAATATGCTTTTTGTTCTTTCGCGTCCCGTGAACGTTTCTATAATAATCGCTTCTGTCTCCCCTGCTCACGTCATCACGACTGGCTATGACGTCATTTTACTGTGACGTTATCGGCTGTGACATCATGACTGCATGTTACAGAATTAAAACGTCACATCTGGTCATGTCTAATGGCCAGAAGTGGCGTCATAATGACGTCACATCCAGTCAGGACTTCACGACTAGGGTAGACGTCACCAGGCGATTGACCCCGCCGGACTTTCGATCCAGGCGTGTGTGCGGCGCCTTCACTTGGCGCTTCCTCTAACGCAGCACCACCGAGCATATTGAAGCAGACTCAGTGAAGCAGGCATCAGCGGCGTTTTCAATTAGTTTACAGAAAAGAAGAGGCGCAGTATCTGTCGTCATTCTCCACAGACACCCGAAAGGGCCTGTCACACAAGCACGACACGAGGCCGATTTGGTCTGCCAACAGAGCGTCTTCCTGACGTCCGAGTCTATGTCACACTGAACCGACTGAAACATTCGGCCGACAGTCGGCGTTGGCACCACGTCACTCTAAGAACGATTTTCGGCCCGACATCAAACTATGATGCTTTTCTCTGGGAGTGTGTGAATTCTTGGGAGTTCCACGCCGGCCAAGCTGGAGAGCGGACGTGCAATCGATGGGCTTCATCGACCACGAACGCTTGCGCTCTATTTCGGCCACTGGATTTCGGAAATTTTCTGGGATTCGACTCTATTCAGGAAGCGCTCACCGCGGATTATCAAGACTCCAAGGTGGGCCGATTCTTTCGCACTTTTTTGAGGCTTTGAAGAACTTCGCAAGCCACGGGGGACACTAGGCCTAGTTAGGCCTAGGCAAACAAAGGCACCCCCGGCCGTTTAGAATTTCGGCGAAAATGATGGAAACCGTGGAGGGAACGAGCATAGACTCTGCGGAGCTGAAAGAACCTGGCCAGTGGTTTATTGCTAAGAAAAGAGGAAAGGCGGTGCCACTTGAGAACGAGGGACGCAGCGTCACCGATGATCAAGGGAGAGAGCGAGCCGCGTCCAAGCTCGCCGGAAAGAGATTGGCAGCAAAGTCGGTTGAAAGGCAATCGATCAAGATACCTGACGGAACTGACAAAATAATTCTCCGCCCACGGGGAGGAGTCAGCCGCCTACTTAAGTATGGCAACATTGAACTTGCGGAGTTGATCGCTCGCACCGCAAATATAAACATCAGAGAGGCCGCGGAAGACACCTTCTCGGTCAACACAAAGCAGCAGTCTATCCTCATCGCAACAGACAGCGAAGACCGGAAAAGAAAATACGTCGCACTACGCGTCCTCGAATTCGAGGGCCAGAAAATTGAAATCACGGCGTACGTCGCTATGCCCGAAGACTGCGGGTGGTACACGACATTCCCCTTCGCATCACCGAGGAAGAAATAGTGCAACGGCTACGCACGATCAAAGGCAACCCCCCCGTGCTAGGAGCCAGGCGCCTGGGCAGGAGCTCAACCACCGTGCTCATACTGTTTGAAAAACCAGAGGTGCCGAGGTGGGTGAAACTCTCACTTACATGGCAAAGATGTGTCTTATACAGAAAGAAATACGAGGTTTGCAACGCATGAGGGCGCCTAGGGCACCGCGAAGATGTCTGCCCAGATCCGAATAACGCTAAGTGCAGAGGATGCGGAGAAGAGCGCCCAGATCAGGGACACACCTGCGAAATAAAATGTCAGCTGTGCGGTAAAGACCATCCGCTTGGCGACAAGAAGTGCAGAGAACTCTACAGGACTCCCTACCAGACCAAAAAACGTCAATGGGAGCAGAAAATTGCCGAACAGCAGCAGCAACAGCGGCAGCAGCAGCACAACGAGCAGCACCAATATCCCAACACCACACCTGAGAGCGGCCGCAGAGGACGCTCGAAATTCAGAAGAGACCACCGTGACCAACGCGGATATTCTCAAGAAAGGGACGGAGGCTTCCGGGCGCAGAGCGGGGACTTCCCGCAGTTGGAGGACGCCAACCGACGTCACCGTTCAAGCTCCCGCAGCAGCAGGGAGCGGTCCGGATCCAAGTCCAGGTCGGGGTCCAAATCCAGAGTCACGGCTAACTCCAGGGACCCAAGGAACCCGTCGGCCACCCAAAAGCGAAGCCCGAGCGGGGACAGTAAAACCGTGAGTTTCAGCAGTGGGGTTCCCCAGGCTAAAGATGAGGAAAACAAAGAAAAAGATAAAGAAATAGAAAAGTTAAGAAAGGAAGTTGCGGAACTGAGGGAGATAAATAAGAAACTTACTCAGGACCAATACCAATCTAAATCACAGCCAAATTCCGGGGCTCCCCCGCTTCCACAGGCTATCCCCGCAAAACAAGTAGCCAAACCGACACCTCCACCTGCGACGCCAAAGGTGCTAACACCACCCGCGGCGTCAGACACGGAGGAGGACGCTATGATCACTGAACAGTGCAGGCCACCTCCCCCGCAGAAACGAAGAGGCGGGGAAACGGATCCGCTGGCGGCAATAGAGCGTAGACTAGACGCCAAATACGGGGCGAGACTCGAGCGGCTTGAGACAGGCATGACCAATATCATAGGCGCCCTAAACCGAATTCAGGAACAATCTAAACAAACAAACGCGGCTCTTGCTGCTATGGCAGAAAGGCAAACAGTGAGAGAAGAGATACTTGACCAATTCCAACATGGGCAAAACGCAACCAAAGATTAATTCGACGGTATGGCAGTGGAACTGCCGAGGATTCCCGCGCAAGCCAGCGTTAGTGCAACAACATCTCGAGCAAATAGTTGAAAAACCTCTAGCCGTAGCCCTACAGGAAACTGGCAAAGGAGTAATTAAATTATCAGGATATCAAGCGTTTGCTAGTGGCCGGGGAGAAAAATCCCGGGTCACTACATTCGTCAAAAGGAACGTAGCGGTGATCGACCATGAAATTAGTTCTCGCGACATTGAGGCGGTTTTCGTTGAAATCATCACGGGCAGGAAGAAGGAACCCAGTATTTCCGTCCTAAACATATATAGCTCTCCTCAGCAGCGCAAAGTTAGGTTCAAGACATTACTTCGCAAAGCAATGAAGGCAGCCGGAGCTAACCCCCTGCTAATTGTAGGAGACTTCAACGCCTGCCACCAAGAGTGGGGATATAATAGGCAAGATCCGAAGGGCAGGCAGTTATGGGAAGATTTTCACGAATTAAACCTCACCCTGCAGACAGACTCTGGCTGCCCGACGAGGGTGGGAAACAGTGTGAGCAAAGACACAACCCCAGACTTAACATTTACCAAAAACATAGAGGAGCTTAGGTGGAACAACACAGAGCTCAACTTTGGAAGCGATCATTACGTCCTCGAAATAACGCTTAAACGGGGAGTCAAAGTAAGACGAGAAAAGATCATCAGCCCAATCGAATGGGAGAAATTCAGACAAATTAGGGAATCTGCCAACATGGACCAAAATATTGAAAATATCGACGATCGGGCAGAAACCCTCATGCACCACGTTAAATCCGCTACCATTACCCTAGAGGGGGACGATGCACCGAAAACAGTCGACAGGAAACTTTTACACATGTGGGAAGCAAAAAAAGGTATGGAAAGACGCCTCCGGTGTCAGAGATGGAAACGAAACCTAAGGCGAAAAATAGCAAGGCACAATAAGGAAATTGAGGATTATGCAATTAAACTCTGCGAGCAAAACTGGTGTAACAGGTGCGATGAAATGGAGGGCAACATGAGCCTTTCAAAGACATGGAGCCTGCTACGATATCTTCTTAATCCCGACAGTTCGAAAACACAGTCAAACACAACAATAGCAAAGGCAAGACACGCGTTCGAGGGGACTGACGCGGAACTAATAACTAAACTCGTAGACACATATGTCGGCGATACAACATCCCTCCCTCTTAGGCAATACGCGGGCCCACCGAACGAGGCCCTCGACGCGCCCATCTCAGAAGCGGAAGTTAGAGCCGAAATCCTTAGCTTAAAGACGCGATCAGCTCCCGGCCCCGATGGAATAACAAATAAAATGCTACGAAACCTAGACGACGCTTCCATAACGGCACTCACCAACTACATGCAAGAAGTATGGAGTAGCGGCCGTCTTCCCCAGCAGTGGAAAACTGCAAACGTTGTGCTAATTCCAAAACCTGGCAAGCCCCCGAAATTGGAAAACCTCAGACCTATTTCTCTAACCTCATGCATTGGAAAGCTTATGGAACGCGTAATCCAAACAAGGCTAACTAATTTCATGGAGAAAAACGACCTGTGGCCGCATGAGATGGTCGGGTTCCGACCGGGCCTGTGCACACAGGATGTAATGCTCCGATTACAACATGATATAATTGACTCGAAATCCAGAGACGCGAAGGTAATTCTAGCACTAGATCTAACAAAAGCATTTGACAACGTAAAACACCAGGCAATTCTCGCGGGACTACAGGAATTAGGAGTCGGCGAGAGGACATATAATTACGTAATGGATTTCCTGACAAACAGGACGCTGAAACTAAAGTTTCAGGACCTAGAATCCCCCACTGTCCACCTGGGAAGTAAAGGAACTCCGCAAGGCTCGGTGCTCTCCCCCTTCCTTTTTAACGTGGTGATGAGAGGCCTTCCTGCCGCCCTTAAAGTCATAAAAGACCTGAAGTTCAGCATTTACGCGGACGACGTTAATCTCTGGATGAACAACGGCAGCGATGGCAGCATAGAGGAACGCCTACAGGCGGCGGCGGACACCATTGTGTCCTACGCGGCCGAAAGGGGTCTTTCGTGCTCTCCGCAAAAATCCGAGCTTTTCATATATAATCCAAAATCAATGAGGTGCAAGGGCGACTTTAACGTAGAAATAAAGGTCGACGGCAAAACCGTACCAAGAGTCCAGCAAATCAGAATCCTCGGACTTTTTATTCAAGAGGACGGGTATAATGACGGAACGATAAAAAAACTCACTACCTACGCGACGCAGGTAACAGGAATATTTAGGAGGATTGCATTCAAAGGCAGAGGCCTCAAAGAGAGAAGCCTCTTGAGACTGATGCAGGCGTACATAATAAGTCGAATATGCTATGCCACACCGTTCCTCAACATCAGGACCAATGAAAAAGAAAAGATAGACGCACTCATCAGGCGTTGCGTCAAGAGGGCGCTGGGTCTACCCATCTCCTCTTCTATGGAACGCCTGATAGAAATGGGAGTGCATAATAGCTGGACGGAACTTGCTGAAGCGGTGAGAATCGCCCAACATGAAAGATTAAGTAGGTCGAGCACGGGTCGAACCATCTTAGAATGGGTGGGTCGAAAAATAGATAGGGGCACAGCCGACAAGGTTTTCCTACCACCACAATGTCGCGAGAACATCATTGTCCGTCCTCTCCCCCGCAACATGCACCCAGAATACCACAAGGAGAGACGGGAGAAGAGAGCAGAAGCCCTGGTTAAAAGTGCAAAAGAATTCAGAGTAAAAGAAGTTGCCTACGTAGACGCTGCAAGCGGCCTATCAGGGGCGGCAGTCGCCGCGGTAGTCGATGGTAGCGGCGCACCAGTCGTCTCCGCCACCATCCGAAGCAGAAACATAGACACGGCTGAAGAGGTCGCAAAGGCTAGATTGATCTTTAGCGACAGTAAAACTGCTCTCTGGAATATCGGAAAAGGGAGGGTCTCACAAGAAGCCGCGCGAATTCTAAAAGCTGCAACTAAAATTGATCGCAAAATCACCCTAATTTGGGTCCCAGCACACACGCCCGTCCCCGGCAACGAGGCGGCCCATGATTTAGCCCGAGATCTCTACTTCCGGGCAAACGCGGAGCCGCCCGACTGCCAGGCGATGGACGAACGTTTGCAAACCTATAAAGAAATAATCGAAAATTATAGATTAGGAAGACGTCTGATGCCGCCACCGGATCCTAGCTTAAATAATAAAGAGGCCATAGCCTGGCGGCGATTACAAGCCGGAAATTTCCCGAACCCTGTCTGGTTGTTTCACACCCAGATAGAGGAGAGAAAAAACGATAAATGTAAAGCCTGCGAAGCGAGGGGGACCGTCGACCATATAATTTGGGAATGCCCTAAGTCTCCGGGCGCTAGGGACAACATTAAAAGCAGAGAAGCCTGGGTAACCCTGCTGCGAAGCGCCGTCCCCGCTGACCAGCAGAAAGCCGTCCGCCTGGCGGCTGAGGCCGCGAATAACCAATGTATATTCGCCAGTCCTTAGTCGCGGAGGTTCCAGCCCCCGTTGCTCAGGCCTGCGTGCCAGGAGCGGGGAGTAGGGGGCCTCCTAAATCGGTGGAAATTGAAGTTTTAATCAATCAATCAATCGATTTTCGGCCCATGGTGGCCCAACTCCTATGTCACACTTCCGAGACAACGTGCGAAATCTTTCACCGACTTTGACCTCTCGTTATCACTCTCTTCTCGTGTCATTATACTGTTCCTTTTCTTGATCCTTTTTTTTCTGTCATGAGAAATTCTGCTTTCTATACGCGTTATGTTACTTGATTTCTCAGAATTGTTATGTAATGGATGCTTTATTTTTATTTATTTTTCATAAATTCAGCCATACCAAAACAAGCACTTTCACCAGTCTTGATTATGGGCTGCGACTGAATACTGCCCATTATTTCACGGCTGTGGTTGCTGGATAAGAACGGCAGTGTTCGAATAATAAAAGCTGTCTGCAACGAATAAGCGACAGTATATAATAAAATGAAAAAGAAAAGACGCAGAAACTAACCCCTGCCCCCTATACGAGATTGAACTTATGGCCTCCCGTTTGATAGAAAACTGCACTAGGAAGGAAGGAGGGAAAACGTTATTTTGCCAACTGCGCTAAGCACTTCAGCAAAAACGCAAGGTTTTACCAGTGCTTTCAGAGGTTGATATATGGCTTTAGCTATTATGCTGCTTTGCAGTGTGAAAGTCGCGAAGGCAGTAGGAATGTTAACCACTTAACAAAAATAAAGAGTGCTGTAGAATCTGCATTGGAGTAATGCAAAAGCGCGGATGCTGCTGTTGGTTGCTTCTAGTTGATTAATTCAATTCTTGTTTGGCCATTTTGTATTTACTACTTTCCAGTTGCGCGCCAATACCTTCCTATGCCCTTTTTCGGCTCTACCTCAGGTTGCGTTACGTCACATCATGCACGTCACATTAATTCACTTCTTGTTTATCCATTTTAGGGAGACTGCAGGCTTCAGTGGTGGTAGTGGCGACAAACTTTATTAAGGCCACCCTTAGTTGTAACATCCTAGTGATGGGATGGCACTTGGATGCGTGTCGTGGCCGGCAAATTATTAGATTGCAAAACATTTAATTCGTCCCTCAAGCAGGTCTAAAGAGAGACGTATAGATGGCCGCTAGTCCATGGCTGGCGGCCGCTCGATGGCCTGTAGTTGGATCTTCGGGTCCAAGCTGACCAGCACGGCTTCCCACTGCTCGGAAAAAGGGAGCTGTGTTAATTCCACCACAGGTGGATCATTTGCGCAGTTCCATAGAATGTGATCGTATGTCGCTCTTTCGCCGTATTTACTGCAGTTTGGGGTGTACTGGCCTGGGTACATTAGGGCAAGCACCACCGGATTTAGGAGGGGGCGTTTTTGTAGTCGGTGTCAGGTAAGTTCCTGCGCCTTTGTTAAAGATTTGTGAGGGTGGGGGGAAGGCGGATATGTGCGCCTTTCCAGCCTGAAGTGATGGGTAATGTCATGAAAAGAAATTAACCCGTCCCTCGTGAAATTTGGGTCGGAGGGTGCGCTCACTGCCTGGTCGTCGAAACCTCGCGCTTGCGCGTCAGCCGCCTCGTTCGGAGGGCGCCGCAAGCGCTCGAACGCATCGGACGTGCAGCGCATCTGCTCCGCCAACTTTTGTAAGGAAGCACAGAAATATTTCGCTGACTCCAGAATTAATGTATTCATCAGATTCGTGAACTAATCTGGCCTCTGAAGACATCATTCTGAACCAGGTGGGGCCAAGTTTCGCCGATTTTCGAGTGTCACCTTGTTTGCCAAGTGAACACGGAGCTGGGCCTAACAGCTCCGGTTCCCCGGACGCTGGCGACGGAGCACGCTCGACGCTGCTGTGACAAGCCTGGCCACGAAAATGCTTCACGGATACGACCCTACGACTTTCTCGTGCGCAAACATTCCTGCAAGTCAGCTTGCAGCCCCAGCGGAGCCACTTTCACCTTAGCAAGAGGCTGCGTTCCAAGTTATGCAGAGACGCCGCCGCCAACAAAGCAAGGGTGTGGAGCCAACTACAGGTTCCACACGTAATTCGTCGAAAGTGAAGAATCGCGCTCTCTCCACCACGACTCCTATGAAGAAACAGAAGACACCGGCATCTTTTTGGGTTCCCAAACCAACTGTGCGCACGCAACCCGGGGACTATGTGGTAGTGCTCAAGCCTACAACAACAGTCTCTCTGAAGACAGCGTTCCAAGCGGGTGAGTTGGGTTCTGCCCTCCGCATTACGCTCGACCGACTCAACGCCCTAACTATCAGCCCCAGTTGGGAACAGAACTTAGTAGTGTGTGGCACGCAAGAAGAAGAAGAAGTGGTGCGACACTTGCTCACAGGCTTTCAACTTCCCTCTGGTCAGGGACTCATTCCAATGCGTGGACATAGAAAACTGACTGCTGATGTGTGCCGTGGGGTTATCACGGTGCACAATCGTGAAACCAGTGAATCACTTCAACCCAAAATCCAGAGGCGTGGTGGTGAACTCATAGCCATCAGAAAGCTGGGAACCACCAATGTAGTCGTGCTCACTTTTGGGGGCTCCACTGTCCCTCGGTTTGTGCAATACAACTGCGAACTTGCCCCAGCTCACCAGTACAAACGTACGATCCCAGCCTGCTACCGGTGTGGTGAACTGGGCCATCGAGCCGACATCTGTCCGGCTCCAGTAAACGAACGCTGCGGCCTATGCGGCCAAAATGTCGGCGCCACTTAAGAGGGCATGGTGCCACATGACTGCAAGCCAACATGCCTGCCTGCGGGGGTAGCCATCTCACCAGCTCCCGTGAACATCAAGAAAAATTCCTAAAACTTCAATCACCCTGCGGGCTCGCTAAGAAGACTAAAGGGCCCCCACCAACAAGACGCCCGTACCCACAGCTGAAAACGCCATCCGGAGATGTGAATAAGGACGCGCTACATGGGGATCGCACCAAAATCTCCAAGCAAGGCAACGACAAGGGGCATCGGCAATTGGCGTCCTCACAACACAAGAAGGCAGCGCCATACAGCGGCGGCACGGGAGACTCAGCTTTCGGACCACGTCAGCAAAAAAGCGTCGTTGGTCGCGTACCCCAGCGGGACCCAAGACAATCTCAGGTGGGCAGTTGGGCCCATAGAGTCGCCTCCCAGTCCTCTCCTTCCTCTCTTCCCTCTCCCACCTCCACCAACTCCCCTTCTCCCCTCGAAGCTGAACTTAGACGTGAGCTTGCTCTTCTCCGGGCACAGAATGGAAAGCTCGAACCAGACGGAACGCCCTGGCCTCTCAAAATGCCTCCTCTAGGCACGTCCTGGAGAACCGAGTGGCTGCTATCGAAAACATTGCTTCCTAACCTCCTCAAATCATAAACGCTGCCATTACCGCTCAGATGAAAAGCATACCTGCCCGCATCACGCGTTCGGTAACAAGTTTAACCCAGAAATGGATGCTCGAACAACCACCTCTCTAAACCCGCAGGACCCCGTAAGCTTCCCGCACGTCCAGTAAAATTCTCTCGCCGCATTGACAATTCCGATAACGAGGAACGCGCCATACGCGAGGCGTCTGGCGCCGGCGGATCGAACCTTTTTAATACAGAGGCATCCTTCACCCCCTCAATCTCTGATCATAGCTCGCAATCCTAGATCGTGATCATCCACACAAACACATCCCTTCGCACTAACCCAGTGGAATTGCAGAGGTTTCAAGGACCGGCAGAAGCGAGCGCACCTTCGCCTTTACCTTGAAACATATGCGTTCCTCATGGCTCTTGTCGCCCTTCAGGTGCTAGGAGCCAACGCCAAACTCACTATCAGACTTTCCAGAGGGACACACAAACCTGCATCCTACTCCACAAAGATTACACAGCACAAGAGGTCACCCTTCCATCGATCCCCGAATACTCCTATGTCATGGTCACAGTCTTAACTTTGCGAAGCTAAGACCCCCCGATTCATGTGCTAAATATATACTGTCCCCCCACACTTAAACATGTAACTTTTTCCAAGCTCTTTACAGAAGCAATGCGCGTGGCCGCACGTGACCCCCTACTCATTGTAGGGGATATCAGTGCTCCCTGTCGGCAATGGGGCTGCCTTAGAGAGGAACCCCGAGGAAGAAAATTGGCGGAACTAATTTCTACCCTCGGTCTTACCATCCACACCGATCCGCCCAATCCCACTCGCATGGGCAACTCGGTAAGCAGAGATAGATGCCCTGACCTGACTTGTACCCGCAATATTCAGCACGCCGACTGGCTTGATACGCAAGACACTCTGGGCAGTGACCACTGTATTATTAATACCACTATATACACACGGCTCCTTAAGCGCCAAAACCACCAAGCCCATAATCCCGACTGGACGAAGTTCCGCGCGACACTTCCCTCTGTCGACATTGTCCGCTCGGGATATCACGAGTGGGTGACCTCTCCAATGACAACTCTCCGCACTAACAAACAACGCATCCAACTCACCGACTCCACCCCAGAAGTAGACAACCATCTTCTCCATCTTTGGGAGGCCCGCCGCAGTCTTACCAAACGATGGGAAAAACAGAAACACAACAAGAAAGTAAGACACCGCATCGTTGAACTCACCCAAAAGGCAGCCGACTATGCCGCTCAGTTAGCCGACACAAACTGGGCGGATCGATGTAACACTGCTGCGCGCCAGATGTTAGGTCGTAATACGTGGCGTTTGTCTATTGCACTTATAGACCCCTCTCAAACACGTGCAAAAACGACGCGGCATCTCCACCGTGTACTTCATAATTTTCCCGGTAGTACAACACAGTTGCACCGAACACTGTGTGACAGATATCTGTGTACCACAGTAGACCTTCGTCTATCCTAATGCTCATACGCAGGCCAAGCAAACCTGGAACTGGATGCCCCGTTCCAGCTCCATTATTTGAAGGAGGCCCTAGCCAAAATGAAGTGCGGTACTTCACCGGGCCGGGACAAGGTTACCGTCAAACTTCTCGCAAACCTGCCCGATGCAGCGTACCATGCCCTTCCTGAATTTACCAACCAAATATGGCTGGGAGAGATTTCTCTCCCCCAGGATTGAAAGACAGCCCTAGTGGCGTTTATTCCTAAGGCAGGCAAGCCAATTAATGTGGAAAACCTGCTCCCTATCTCCCTCACATCTTGTGCCGGCAAATTGATGGAGACTATGATGCGAGACAGGTTGTCCACTTACCTCGAAACACATCACACTTTTGCGGGCACTATGTTGGGTTTCCGACCACAGAAATCCGCACAAGATATCCTTCTACAAATTCATCATGACATATTAAAGCCTAAAGAACTCCCTCACAATGACAAGCTAGTCCTGGCTTTATATTTGAAAGGAGCCTTTGATAACTTGAAACATGAAGTGATACTAAATCATCTCCAAGATACCAACTGTGCTCAGAATACGTATCGATACATATGGCAATTTCTCACGGGTCGACACGCCTACATTCCAATTCAAGAGACGGAACATGGACCCTATACCATCGGATCCCGGAGTACACCACAAGGCGCAGTGTTGTCTCCTCTCCTCTTCAACCTTGCAATGAAACATCTTCCCGCAAAATTAAGCTCTATGCCTGGCATCAGATATACCATATATGCGGATGATATCTCTATCTGGGCAACCGAAGGTAATCTTGGACACATGGAAACATGCCTACAACAGGCAGCGGAGGTGGTGGGCGCTTACGCGGCGTACTGTGATCTGCAATGTGCCCTCCCCAAGTCAGAATTTGACCACAACCGTCTCTCCCATTGGGACGACGCTTCAATTCACTTTACACTTCCTTCGGGTCCGATTAGAGAGGCCAAGGAGATTCGCATTCTTGGTCTCTTTATTCACCAACAACGCAGACCGGACACAAACTAACAAAACATCGCATGTATGGCGACCAGGTGGGTCGTATGGTCCGCAGGGTCTCCAATAAGCGTGGGGGGTTACGAAGTAAAGATGCCTTGCGGCTGGCACATGCATTCGTTACGAGTACAATTCTCTACTCAGCCCCCTACCTTCACAAGCGCAAACATGAGCAGGACCAACTCGAGGTCATACATCGCAAAGTTATCAAACGGGCTCTTGACCTCCCCATTGCCACATCCAACCAGCGTTTGTTGGGCCGTGGGATGGTCAACACCTATCGGGAACTCCGAGAGGCTCATCTTTTAAGCCAATACACGCGCCTATCACAAACGCCATCTGATCGCCCCATTCTTGACCGACTACACATCCAATGCACCACCACCTTTGAGAAACAGGTACGAGCGCCAGAACTCTGGAGACGCGCCCTCAGGGTCTGACCGCATTCCCCGAAACATGCCACACTCTGATCATAGTGGCCGTCGCCAGGCGCGTACGGAAGCACTGGAGAGGCATTATGGTAGACAACATGCATACTACGTGGATATTGCCGGTCCCTACCGTGAGAGGGGGTTCACCCTGGCAGTGGTGCACAACACTGACACAGTGGCATGACTCACGTTCCAGGCCACAACACAACATACGAGAGGAAATCGTATTGCGCTCGCCCTCTCCCTCCCACAAGTAAAACACATCATTACCGGCTCCAGGGGGCCTGTCGGAATTATGGGCTAGGTTGGATACCTCCTCTAGCCATGTGCATCCTACAAAATCGCTGTCGGTTCAGCGACCCTGAAAATTGCAGTCGCATCTGGGCTCCCGGCCATTTGGGACTCCTGGGAATGAGTTAGCCAATCAGGCGGCCCGCGCGCTCTCTCCCCGGACACTCAAACTTGCTCCGGAAGTCTACTCCGAGCGCACTCAATCTATTATTATATTCAAAGAAATTACCACATAATATAAGGACAGCCATCGACGCTTTCCGGATCCTTGTAAAGGTTTCCGGAGACGCTGATGAAAGGCTCCTTCTCAAAATTTTTACAAACACAATGCTATGCCCGGCAGTCTTGAAGCACTTCAATACAGACTTTGATGGGGGCTGCAGCCTGTGTGGAGCGACCTTCTCGGATTTTTTTCACATGGTCTGGGCCTGTCCATCCAATCCCCACCGTTCCCAATCCTTCATTACCCGCCCTCCTAGAGACGCCTGGGAGGCGGCGCTGCTTAGCTGCCATGACCTACAGTCCCAGCCGACCTTGGTCGCCAGGGCGCGAGCGGCGTTACACGCCATTGGGGCTCCGGAATAGGAGCTCCACCTAGATTTGTGAGGGCCTGGGCCAATAGGGCCTCGGTCCAAACACTTCCTTGTACAAATAAATGTTTGTCACCACCACCACCACCTCGTTCCCCGGATTAGACAAGTGTGCCGGGACCAGATTAGTTCAATTTCCCTAATCGGAGCAGGGGTGCTTTGGAGGATGCGGAGGGAGGTGGACGTGATGCGACCCCAACCGAAATTGCGAATGGCTTTTTTAGAATTACTGCATATAATATTGGCGGACGTGTTTGCAATCGCTAAGGCTATGGCCTCTTCCTCCGCCGTCTCGGAGGAGGTGGTTGTGATGGATGCGGCCGCCAACGGGGAACCGTTTCCATTCACAGCGGCCAGTGCAAACGTTTGTCTTTGGGTATGCCGATATTCCGGTTCGGTTTGTGGGTGTAACGTCCCAAAGCGACGAGGCTATGAGAGAGGCCATAGTGGAGGACTCCGCAAATTTAGACCACCTGGGGATATTTAACGTGCGCTGACATCGCACAGCACACGGACGCCTCTTCGTTTCGCCTCCATCGAAACGCAGCCGCCGAGGTCGGGTTGGAACCCGGGCATTCCGGACAGTAGCCGATATTCCGCCGCGCCCACGTATGCTGCATTGACGGGTCGGCTGTACTTGGCATGTAGGGCGCGAGCCATCGCCATGCGTCGGCCTTCGTGGTGCGCGGAGTGCATATTCTTGGGCAAGGGTTTAATGAATAAAGCTGTTCTAGTGTGTGTAGGCAACTGTGTTTTCGCGTCCTTCTCTGGAAGTTATTCGCACATGTGTAGTCTTTACAGGATGGACCTACCAGCGTTTGTGCGAGTGAGTTGTCCGCGGTGGGAGACAAGGTGTGCCTCGCACAACTCGAATAGCATGTTGTGAACCCCAAGGGCCAGCAACCTTTCCGTAGACGGGCCGTGCGGGAGGCCAAGGGCAGCCTTGCAGGCCTGTCGGATTAGGCTCTCGACCTTCATTCTCTCCGCGAATTGCAGTTGCAGGTACGGGAGAGAGTAGACAATTTTGCTCAGTACGAAAGCCTGGACTAATCGCCAGAGATGTTTTTCTTTCATTCCTTTTCTTTTGTTGGCGATTCGTCTGATAACTCGTACAGTCTGGTTCACCGTGGCAGTGAGTCTGTTGATTGTTGCTGTGTTTTTGCGGTTGTTCTGTATGTAAATTCCCAGTATGCGCATGGTTTGAACCTCCCTGACCGGTTGGCCTCTCACACATACATTCAGGGTGACCGGGGGGGGGGGGGGCTGGTTTGTATTTCTTCCGCGCGGATTGGCCCTGAAAATCAGCAGTTCTGATTTCGCGTGCGAGAATTTAATGCCCGCTCCCGACTCGTACGTTTCCACTATGTCGACTGCCTGCTGCAGCGTATCTTCTATTGGGCCGTCATTCCCCGTGGTTACCGACAAGGTGATGTCGTCCGCGTAGAAAGTGTGCTGCAGCCCCGGCAGGGCAGCGAGCTTGGGGGGAAGTGTAATGAGTGCAAGATTAAATAGGAAAGTCGAGAGCACCGAGCCTTGTGTTGTGCCTCGGCTTCCCAGTGGAATGGGATCCGATTTAAGGCTACCTAGAGTGAGCTCGGCTGTCTGCACGGATAGGAATGATCGGACATAATTAAATATCCGTTCACCAGAGTCCAATTTAGAGAGATTCGAGAGGATTGCCTCATGCGAGACGTTGTCGAAGGCTTTGCTCAGGTCTAGCCCGAGTACCGCCTTCGTCCCAGTTCCGCATGGAGAGTCCAGCACATCCTTCTTAAGCTGTACCATCACGTCCTGCGTGGAAAAGTTTGCCCTAAAGCCAATCATTGTTGGAGGAAGCAAGTCGCGGTCTTCCGCGTAATTTTGCAGTCGGCTAAGGATGGCATGTTCCGTTAGCTTTCCAATGCAAGATGTGAGGGAGATGGGCCGCAACTGCTCGATTGAGTTTCTTGCCTGATTTTGGGATAAAGGTGACCCGCGCGTGCCTCCATTCCTGAGGGATCTGGCCTTCCCTCCAGTAGGTGTTCATTAGTTCCGTCAGGGCCTCGACAGACGTGTGGTCTAGATTTCTGAGCGTTTTGTTAGACACTCCGTCAGGTCCCGCCACGGTGGTGGTACGGAGCTGACTGAAAGCAAAGCAGACCTCGGCATCTGCTATGTCGGTATCCAGGGTGTTGTTGGGGAGACCCTCATACGCGGGTAGAGGGTCTGTGTGGGATGTGTTCAGGTAGCGTGTTCGCAGTTCTACAAGAAGCTCAGCGTCCGTACCCTGGTATTGGTGAATTAATTTCGTGAGCCGGTCTCGTTGTGTGTATTTTGTCTGTGTGGGGTCGAGGAAGTGCCGAAGGAAGAACCATGTATTTTTGTTTCCAAGCTGCCATCTCATATTATCACAGATTTGGCCCCATTGTTTTTCGTGCAGGTTTATAGTGTATGTTTCGATATGACGCTCGAGTTGCGCTATACGCTTGCGTAGATTTCTATTGTGTCTCTGTCTCTTCCAACATTTTAGTATGCTGGCATGCGCTTCCCACATTTGGAGGCGTTGAGAGTCAGTCGTCTGGTGCGGCTCCTGAGTCGGCGTCTCGATCGTGGTGGTCTTGACGTCCTCTTTAAGTGCAGCAATCCACTCTGTTAGGTTGTTTATCTGACCGGGGTCAGGTTGCTTTCGTAAGCATCTGAACCTATCCAAGTCGGTGATGCGTGTGCGTATGTGGTGAAATTTGTGAAATGTGTCACATTTTGTAGCTATTGTGTAATGGCCGCTCCCTGGTGTGTTTCTCGTGTTGGACCAGCAGGCGTCGCTAATGGTTTTGCTTAGTGTCAGATTGCTGAGGTATCTGCGCTAACGCTGTTGCTGACCCGCGTGATTTCTTGGGGGTCGTTAAGAATTGTGAGGGCCAGGTTCTGGATAGACTGCCGCAGCTTTGTACCCTTAGGGTTGTTCTTCCAATAACCTCAAGCCGTATGGTGGGCATTCAAATTGCTCACCACAAGGAGCTGCGTTCCTGCCGCGAGTCAAGTTGCTTTACAAAGTAGGTCGGGAATTCCTGACCCTCTGTCTTTCGGCCAACTGTATAGATTGAGTATACAAAATTTGTTTCACCCTTTTTTGGGCACAATTTCAAGTAGCGTGTACTGTTCGCTAGAACTGTCTGTGGGGTATTGTATAGCCGCAATGTTGCGTCGAACAAATGTCACTGTGAATGCGACTGTCGCCGTCGTCCCTGCGTTCGAGGGGGGAGTGAACGATTTATAGCCCAGTAATTTCGCCGGACCGCTAGCTTCTCTAAGTGCTATTAGGTCCGGTTGTTTAGGTAAGCTTTGGATTTGAAACAACACGTTACTCCGTTTGTTGCCGAATCCCCTGTAGTTCCACTGCCATACCTCAATTTTCTGGAGAGGGGCCATGCCAAAACAAGAGAGGAATAATTACGGTCACGGTCGCGGATGCCGGCATTAGATTACGGCTTTCCTCCAGGGCCGCGAGACGCTGCACGACGTCCTGAAAAAAACAGCGATGTTTGTACCCAGCTCAGTTACTTCGCACTTCAGAACGTTAACGTTCTCATCGAGACCGCTAAATTTATTCTCAAGTGCGCTCATTTCTGCTCTTAGCTTGTCTGCTGACTTAGATTTGGTAGTCGGCTGTGGGTTGTCATATTTCGACGGTTCTGTAGCGCGTTTCCATCCGGAACCCTCATCGGAAAGAGCCTGTCTTTTCATGTTAATGTGGCTGTCCGTCTCAATTGCATTCCTGGTGGAGGGTATGGCGCTTAGCGTGCTTCCCGGCGACTTCGAAAGCCCAGTCAGCGGAGCGATCGGGCGCATTTTGCCTCAGCTCCTTGATTTCCCATCAAACTTCCGTGTTTTTGGCCTCTTGCGTTCACAAACTTTGCCCTGGACGTTCATATACCGCTCCGGAACCGATGTGGTGATTTCCAAACCAAGGCAAGCAAAGTTTGATGATTTTTGCGGTGGCGACATCGCATTCCACCAAGCCCAACAACGCCTTGACTCTTACACAGTGGAAGGCACCGACATTACTCCTGCGGAGTTATCCGATGGCTCATGGACGGCGTTCGAGATGCAATGCCGATACCAAAGAGCGTCTCCGCCCCAGAAATAACCTGACGAGGCCTAGACGCCAGCCACGACATCGACTCCTCCAAATCCGCGGCCACGCGGACGCCCTCCACCTTTGATCAAAACGCGTCCTCTTCCCCGCCTGCCGTCGGAACACCTCAAGACCATCCTCCGCCCACAGGGCACACTGAACCCCCATATCGTAGGCCCCGCGCGACTTGCTCTTGCTATCTACGCAACCGCCAACGTCGACGACCGCCTGGCGGTTACTGCCTACCAAGTCCGTATCCACCCCACTAACAACACCATCACTATGAGCGCGCCCGAAAATGCCCGTGCCATGTTTTACGCACAGATCGGTACCACTACCATCGACAAAACAGTAGTCCCGGTTGCCGCCTACGCCCCAGCCCCACACAATGCCGTACGGAGGATTTCGTACCGGGCCTACAGCTACAAAAATGATGCCAAGATCCTGGCAGAGCTCCGCGCTTCTAATCCCGATCTCCCCATCGTTGCTGCGCGCCGTATGGGTAAGACACAGCACTTCGTCGTGACGTTCGCCAACGCCGAGCTGCCCGATACGTGCGGTACTTGGGATTTACCTTCGAAGTCTTCCCTTTCAAGTCTCGCCCCGAGGCGTGCTTAAACTGTCGCAAGCTGGGTCACCGAGCGGACGTGTGCCCCCAACTATGAATACCTACTTGCCGCCGCTGTGGCGGTGCCCACGAGTGCCCACCAGCCGGCCAACCACCTACCTGTCAAGCCATTTGCATCGTATGCAAAGGCTCACATCCCACAGGCAGCAGAAGCTGCAAATACCGCTTTGTGCCTAGTCACAGGCGCAAATCCTCACAACCCGCCACGGACACTGCCACTGACCCAGGCATTTCGCCAAATGGCCGCCAGTCCCGTCCGCGAGAACGCGGCCACCAACAACCACCCCCAAGGAATGAATACTTCCCGCCACTGCAAAGCAGCAGTCCCCCAACTGTCCCAGCCACAAGCCAACCACTTAAGCCGCAGGGACCAAGGGATGACTCTTTTCCTCCTCTGCGTGGACGCAGTGGGAGTAGAGATAGAAGCAGGCCGTCGTCACAGAGACGCAGCTCGCGGACCAACTCTAATTCCTGATAAGAAGGAAGACATGGCAAACATTTGGCATTGAAGACGCCACTTACTGATGACAAGCAACACCGAGCACCCGAACAACAGGCAAGGGAGCTGGTAGAGTTAGTCCCACAACTGCAACAGTTAGCTTAGTCTAACGCAAAAATCAAACAGCTAGAAACTGCAAATGCGCAGTCAAAAAATAACAACTCCTCTGTGGCTTGCGCTCGCGTTGAGGTCACCCGCAATGAGGACATGGAAGTAGATCAAAACCGCCGCAACAAACGAAAGGAACCTTTGGTACCTCGGCCAGATACAGATGACCTAGAGAATAATTACGAAGAGAAATTTGCAAAAATAGACCAACGACTTGCCAAGGTGGAGGAAACTATCCAGAAATTAATACTTCAGCTTAACAAAGTCACCGACATAATGGCAGTTTCCAGCTACTTTCGAAACTGTCCTAGCTAAACTGTCAATGCTTACAACCAGGGTTGACACACTAGCATCCCCTAGCAACCTGATCATCACATCTCCAACGCCAAGTGTAGGCTCTTTGCCTCCCGCCCACACTGCATTCTCACGCCCAGCCGACGGCGCTTCGCCACGTGCTGAAACCAGCAGCATTCTCGGACCCAGTGTATTGTAACCCGAGCGAGCGGAACCTTACCCGATACGGGATGGCTAGTACACCTGTTATAGTGCGGCAATGGAGCTGCAAGAAAATCAGAGCCAAGTGTAAGGCTCTAGAATATGCAGTTCTGGCACATAGAAACAGACCAGTAGTCACAGCACTTCAAGCGACGAATACAGAATTAAACCTTGCTGGGTATACAGCATACGATGAGAAAATGTCGTCTGAGCACTGGCCGATCACAGCTACACTTGTACACCGCAATCTAACTGCAAACCAACTAGATTTGTAAACACCGGAGGTTTCTCATACATTTCTACAAATCCTACCGAACAAATGAGCACAATCTTCCGTTTACATTCTAAACGTATACATTCCACCTAAGCACGAAAATAGCCTCACTCTTCCGTAAGGTGTATGTAGCCGCTCAAAATAGAATGTTGCTGATTGTTAGAGACTTTAACGCACCATATGCAGAATGGAGCGACTCAGTTAACAGTAGAAAGGGAACTAAATTATGGGAGACAGCCCAGGCGCTAGGGCATACCTTACTCGTCGATCCTGATAAACCTACGCGCATTGGTGACAGTGTAACCAGGGATACGTGCCCTGACCTTACCTTTGCCAGAAAAATCCCCGATGCGAGAGGGGAAAACCTAAATACAAACATAGGAAGCGACCACTATGTACTATAGGCCACTTTCCGAGCCACGCATCGCCAGGAAGTGAAGCACACGAATTGGGACGCCTTCAGATATTTCCGCTCGCAAAGGCCAGCGAAGGTATAGCAGTTTTAAGACAATGGACGAAGCGTCTGTTGCAAGACCCCGCAAACACTTCAAAAACTGTGACAGTGGAGAACAGCTGTCCTAGTCCTGACGACAAGCTAGAGCACACGATTGAAGCCCAAAGGATTATTCATGCTCGATGGCATGACAATTAAAAACCGACAGTTAAAAACTCGGCTACCCCGACTTGAAAACGAAATCGAAGCTTACTCTTGGGAACTTAGCCGATAGCAGTGGCATCAGACTTGCGACCGCCTTAATGGGCAACTGGGAAACAAGAACACGTGGTTTCTAGTTTGACATTTACTCGATCCTGCGAGAACTAAGTCCGAATCCCACAAAAACCTACATAGGATCTCGCAATCTTTCCAAGGCACCAACGAAGAGCTCATGAACACATTAAAAGATCAGTACGTTAATACCTCCCAGGATATACCCACGTCAGATGGGTACTCATGATTGGATAGTCCTCTCATGGATAGCTTCTTTACCGTAGCAGAGATCAGAGATGCTCTTAACCAAATTAACACCACCTCGGCACTGGGGGAAGATTGCATCACCAATAAGATCTTGCGTGATTTAGAGGACCAGTCAGCAGAGGCTCTTACGGTCCTCTTCAACGGGTACTGGACAAAAGGCAGCGTTCCTGAGGAATAGAAGCACGCTAAAATTTTTTTCATACCTAAACCGGGCAAAAGACTCGATGTCGGGAACTTCTGCCCAATCTCGCTAACGTCATGTCTCGGGAAGGTAATGAAACACGTTGTCTTAATCAGGCTTCTCATGCACACCGCGGAAGGCACGTTTCCCCATGCATGATTGGGTTTTGAGCAGGTCTTTCCATTGAAGACATAATGTGGCAAATACAACATGACAGTCTAGATTCAAATCACATAAGAGCCACGCGAACCATCCTGGGACTCAATGTGAGTAAGGCCTTCGACAATGTGTCACACGCTTCCATCCTCACTCACCTCTCACAGATAAACGTAGCAAACGGACATACGACTACATCGCTACCTTCCTGAATGTGCGTACGGCTACTCTCCATTTCGTTGACAAAACTAGCGACAAAATTACACTAGGGACGAGAGGAACACCGCAAGGCGCCGTACTTTCACCTTTTCTCTTCAACATCGCTATGAGCGGCCTCCCGCGTCTGTTAGATGATATCCCACACATACATCATTCCATATACGCCGACGACATCACCATATGGGTCAATTCTGGCTCCGATGGAAAGAATACAGAGTCATTAAAACGAGCTATCGACACGGCACAGTCTTATGTGCAGGAAAACGGCCTTAAGTGTTCACTGGCTAAATCAGAGCTCTTAGTTTAAGGAACAAACAAGTTTCACAGGCAGACCCAGATTCTCGAGAACCTATCCAGTTACACATTAACAACCATCCAATACACCCGGTAGCCAGGATCAGAGTTCTCGGAATGTTGATTCAAAATAATACGCAAAACACAGACGCTATACGCCGGCTACGCGTCACGGCGCACCAGATAGATGGACTGATGAGGCGCATTGCCCATGTCGCTGGGATATGAGAAAAGCCGACCTGTGCAGGATCGTTCAAGCCTTCATGATAAGCAGAATCATGTACACTTGCCCGTACTATCATCTGCGTCGTAGGGACGAAGATGCACTTAATAGCATAATTAGAACAGCATACCAAGCGTCCATTGGCTTGCCGGTATACGCCAATTAAGATCGACTACTGTAGTTGAGAATTTTTAACACGCTACCTTAACTAATCGAAGCCCATAAGACAGCCCAAGTTACCTGCTTATCACGCAGCGCTGCGGGACGCGTAATTCTCGACAAGTTCCACATACACCCCACCTAAGATGTGTACGCAACATCCCCTTTATCGGCTGGCATTACTAGTAGACTAGTTGGTAAGCAAATAGCCAAAAACATGCTATCACGCAGACATGATGCCCGCATGAAGACAAGGGCACAGACCCTTGAAAAACATCGTATTCAGATATGTCCTCGTACTGTGTGAAAAACAGTACGAGGACGACCACAAGCAGTAGTGTACGTGGATGCAGCTCAACGCATGGAGCATACGTGACATGTATGGCCACTCCAAAGTCAGCCTTTATTAAAGCCATAGCATTTCATGCTAGCTTCATATGCGAGACATAGGAAGTAGCTATCGCACTCACCATCGCGGATCTCCGCAACAACACTATTTTAAGCGACTCAAAAAGCGCCGCTCTAAATTTCGCCAAACACTCTGTAAGCGCGCTCGCGACACGAATTCTGCTCAATCGATCTCTCAATCAACATCAATCTCGTATGGGTCCGGCTCACGCGGTAAACTCCGCAAACGAAGGGGTCGACCGTCTAGCCCGAGGCTTAACCAACCGGAGGACGGGAGATCTATCGGGAACGGACGCTCCCATCGAGGCGCTCCGCACGTACACAGAGATAACAAACTTTAATCGCAAGCTAAGGTGCACGTACCCCACCCCTCGCCCCGATCTGGATCGGGCGCTAGCCACGACGCTCAGAAGCATACAAACAACGGCCATACTTAGCCCCTACCGTATATCTTTAACCACGAATGGTGAATACAACCCTGAACGCCGGCACTGCGATGACGGGATGCAGGCCACTCCCGACCATATACTATCTTCCAAAGACATTTTAGCATTTTAGGAAACGTAGCGCAAAGAGGACAAGGACAACGTGCACCACCTCGGAGCGTGGTTGCCGACGCGATGTCTTCACAGCACCCGCTGGAAGGACTTCGTATGTCACTTCTGTGACACGGCGCAGAACCTTGTAAGGTCCAAAGTATCGCGACATCACTTTTTCAGACAAGCCGGGCCGGCGCACCGGTGTCCACACCCAAACTTGCTCTCCTGGTTGGTATGTGACGTGTCGATGACAGAGGTTGTAGCGACGCGTATCCTTTCTCTGCTGTTGCTGAATGTGGATGCCGGCAAGTTGACGTGCTTCCTCGGCGCGCTGAGCAAACTGCTCAGCGTCTGGGATGAGCGGATTATCCGTGCAGCACGGAAGCATGGCATCTAACATCGTCTGAACGTCGCGTCCATAGAGCAGGCGAAATGGCGTAAAACGCGTAGTCTCTTGGATGGCAGTGTTGTAGGCATATGTAACGTGCGGGCGAATTTCGTCCCAGGTCTTGTGCTGCGAGTCTATGTACATTGCAATCATGTCGGCGATCGTTTTATTGAGTCTCTCCGTGAGGCCATTCGTCTGTGGGTGATAAGCAGTGGTTTTCCGACGGCTCGTGTGACTCAGCTCAAATACGTCGTGCATAAGTTGTGCCGTAAACGCCGTGCCTCGATCGGTGATTACTTGGGACGGTGCGCCATGGCGCAACATGATCTGCTGCATAAAAAACTGGGCGATCTCAGAGGACGTGCCACGCTTCACCGCCTTGGTTTCAGCATACCGTGTGAGATAGTCCGTCGCGACTATAATCCATTTGTTACCGACCGATGTCAGCGGAAATGGGCCCAGTAGGTCGATGCCGATTTGGTCAAACGGTGTTCGGGGAGGCGCAATAGGTTGGAGCAAATCCGCTGGCTTGAGAGGTGGCGCCTTTCGACGTTGGCACTCACGACAGCCTCTGACGTAGCGATGAACGGCGTCAGCGAGTTTAGGCCAATAATAGGCTTGACGAACTCGGGCGAGTGTGCGTGCAAAGCCCAAGTGGCCAGAGGTGGGCTCATCATGGCAAGCACAAAGGATATCGGCACGGAGGTCGGCTTGCACTACGAGGAGCAACGCTCGGTCAACAGTGCTGGAGTTCTGTTTGTATAGAATGCCATTCCGGACACAGAAAGCAGACAGGTTCCGAGCAAATTGCCGAGGGATATCAGCAGCGCGACCCTGCAGATGGTCAATGACAGGTCGAAGGTCCGGGTCAGCTCGCTGTCGGGTCATGTCTGAAGCACTCACCACTCCAAGAAAACCGCTCTCATCGTCCGTGCTCTCATCGACTAAACCAACGGGTGCGCGCGACAGCGCGTGAGCATCTTCGTGCTTCTGGCCAGATTTATACACAATGGTGTACTCGAATTCTTGGAGGCGAAGACTCCATCGTGCTGGGCGCCCCGATGGGTCGCGGAGGTTAGCCAGCCAGCACAAGGAATCATGATCGGTGACAACTTTAAACTGGCGGCCGTAGAGGTAAGGCCTAAATTTCATGGTTGCCCACACAACCGCAAGGCATTCCTTTTCCGCAGGGGAGTAGTTTGTCTCGTCGCGGGAGAGCGTGCGGCTGGCATACGCTATTACCTTTTCGACGCCAGCTTGGTGTTGAACGAGTACAGCGCAAAGGCCGATATTGCTGGCGTCGGTGTGGACTTTAGTGTCAGCGTCTTCATGAAAGTGCGCAAGAACAGGGCTTGTTTGCAGTCGGCTGCGCAGCTCCGCAAAAGCCTCTTGTTGCTCGGCGCCCCACACGAACTGTGTATCATCGCGCGTGAGGCGAGTCAGGGGGGCGGCAACTATGGAAAAATCGGCGATGAAGCGGCGGTAGTACGTGCAGAGACCCAAGAAGCGTTTCAAACTTCTGTTTGCAGGAACAGGAAATTTGTCGACAGCAGAAGTCTTGTCGGGGTCTGGCCTAACGCCTGCGGCACTCACAAGGTGACCAAGAAACTTAAACTCTTTGTAGCCAAAGTGGCACTTCTCGGGCTTGAGCGTCAAGTCAGCTGACCGGAGGGCATCTAATACTGCGCACCGACGTTCGAGGTGTTCTTCAAAGGTTTCAGAGAATACGACAACGTCGTCGAGATAGACTAAGCAGATTTGCCATTTGAGGCCGGCGAGGACGGTGTCCATCATGCGCTGAAAAGTAGCCGGTGCTGAACATAGGCCAAAAGGCAGCACTTTGAACTCGTACAGTCCATCTGGGGTGACAAAAGCTGTTTTATCGCGGTCCCGCTCATCGACCTCAATCTGCCAGTACCCACTCTTCAAGTCAATGGAGGAGAAGTACTGGGCGCGACGAAGCTTGTCGAGCGAATCGTCGATACGGGGCAGGGAGTGGACGTCTTTTTTAGTGATGGCATTCAACTTTCGATAATCGACACAGAAGCGAAGGGTCCCATCTTTTTTCTTTACCAGCACGACAGGGGATGACCACGGGCTGTTGGATGGTTGTATGACACCATCACAAAGCATCTCCTGAACTTGTGTCTGAATCGCTTCACGTTCCGTCGTTGAGATACGGTACGGCTGCTGGTGGATAGTTCGGGCGTCGTCAGGAGTAATGATGCGGTGCTTCACGAGAGGCGTTTGCCGTACTTTCGATGAGGACGCAAAACAATGCTGAACTATAGTAGGAGGGCACGTAGCTCACGATTCTGGGTGTCCAAGAGATCCGGACTAATATCAAGACGGTCAAGTGGGGGCTGCACAGTGCTAACAGCCCCAAACGTAAAACACTCAGAAACATCCGCTAAGGAGTCAGCAAACGCGATGGCAGTAGCACGAAAAAGATTCCGGGGTTCTTTGGTGAAGTTAGTCACCAGGAGATCAGACCGGCCGTCGCGGAGGTGGATGAGGCTGCGCGCTGTACAGATGCCAAGGGTGAGCAAAAGTGACTGGTTGCCTTCCGCGACCGCATGCTCGTCACGCAGTTCGTCGCAAGTAACAGTCACAAAAACACTGGCGCGTGGCGGAATCGAAACGCTCTCGGCGGAAATTCGAAGGGCGGCGCGGCGTTGGCTATTCTTGGCATCAGTATCAGCAGCTTTCTCGGTTGAAAATGTCACTGTGCGCTTCCGGAGATCGATAATAGCTCCATATTCCCGGAGAAAGTCAACCCCAAGGATAACGTCACGGGAGCAGTCAGGTATAATGAGGCAGCTTACAATAAACGTGGAGCTGCGAATTTGAACTCGTGCCGTGCACAGGCCACTATGAGTTACGACATGTCCGCCAGCGGTGTGAATCTGCGTGCCCGACCATGATGTCATGACTTTTTTTAGAAGCGCTGCTAGCTTCCCGCTTATAATCGAAACATCCGCGCCAGTGTCCACCAATGCGCTAACCTTATGGCCGTCGAGAAGCATGGGTATGTCCAGCGAGAGTCGATGTTCATGCGTAGGAACTGTCGTCGGTGCCGTAAAATCCAGATCGCTCACAGCCACCAGAGGTCGCTGTCTTTAGTTTTCCCGGTGGGGACTTGGCGAGCGTCGCTGCGCCGTCCAGGATGACCCGGGCTGCGGCCCGGGTCTGAAACTTTCTGAAACAAGTCTGAAACTTTTTCTGTTCTTTTTAGCTTGGTGCATGACTTGTTGGTAACCTTTGCTATTGCCCTCTGCTAAATGGTGCAAGCTCCGGGCCCATAGGGAACCGAACAAGTATTTTGCCAGTACTGAGATGACAGACTTTTTGAAGTGAACATTTTTTGTTGCAACCTGCAAGAAAAACAGCATAAAGTAAAATGGCTGAAAGTTTTCATAAAGACAAACATACCCTTACGGAAATCCCATATCTGCTCCAGATATGGAACATATGCTGCCAGATACAAATATATAAGGCAGCAAATAATACCTTATCTGGGCCAGATAAGGTCATAATGCACAAAATGTTGCCCTTATATGGCTCAGATTTGGCCATATCATACAACATATAATAAATATCTGAACCGGTAACGGGACCTTATATGGCTTGATCAGGGGCATATATGGTATCCTCGCGACCTTATGTGGCCTGATAAAGGGCATATATGGCATCGTCATGACCTTATATAGACAGACCAGGGCCATATGCCTGGCATCAACAGGACTTTATATAACCTCATCGGGACCTCAATTATGTAGGCGCCATAGTGATTGTATATCAGCAATATATGGCTTTTGGCTACCTTCTGCAAATATTCAATATTGGCATCATGTGGTCGAGCTTCAATTTTTCTACACTCAGCATGGGCTCCATGCTTAGTGTTAATTGTATCCAATTTAGAAAATAGCTACGACTCCTAATATTGCAAATATTCTGCAGATTTCGCTGCACTATAAGTATTACACCATGTGTTCCTTAATCCAGGAGGGCGCTGGGTTATGGCTACATGCTCCTCTTTCCGTCTACTAACTTGATTTCATTTAAAATGCGGCGGTGGTCCGGTGCACAAACGCATGGTCGGTTAAGTTGAGCGATTAAAAATATCAAGAACATGATGGCAGTTCAGTATACGGCCCCCTCCGAGCTGTCTAGACGGTGACTCACCCTCAGAGACAGCAGGCGGTTGCTGCGTGGAGGGCCGCACTGGCTAGACAGGGACTCGTCCTCTCCCGCGTTCCCCTCTTCCCTCTCAAACAGCGGCGGCCCTTGCGTCACGGGCTCGCATTTCATCTCTCCTCCTCGCTGCCACGCTCTATACCGCGTAGGCCGCGAGCTCTTCGTTTTGTGTGTGTTTGCTTCTTTCCCCTCCCCATTTCAACTCCGTGCGCCTAAGCACTTGTCTCGTTCCTTTCGCGGTGGCAGACATCGGAGTTCGGTGCGGCTGGCGGGCATGCTGCAAGTTGCATATGCTGGTGTGTGTGTGCCAGCGCCTGTTCGCTATTAGCTGTGTGCGTGTAACAAAAATGCGACAGCAAACCTACAAGAGCTTCAGTCTGACTGTCGGCACAGAGGAAATTACAGTGTCCCACTTCGGGTGGAAGCTGCCTCCCCATCCTTGGCAGCGAACCTGATGGTCGATTGAGCTTTTCGAGGCTTCTGCCCTGGGTGGCCCGGCCAAATCTTCACCATTGCGTCGGATCACACCCTCATCGTGCCGCCTCATCTTCACGCCCGATCACCAAAACCGTGAGCGTGAGACTTGTCGGGAACTAGCACTTGCCAGCCTCAAGATATTGTTCACTTTATTATTTTGATGGAAAAATTTTCCAATCAGTAAATTGGATGGTAATTGCCAGTATGTGATATTTTTCCATACATATCGTTGCTAATTTGTCTTTCGCCCCAGCAATTTTAACAAATTTGAGTGGGTGGATGGTCCTTCGTTGTTTATTATTATTATTTGCACTACCTAAGTAGCTTCATACTTGAATTGTTTTAGGGACAGAGCTGTCACTGTCATGACAAATGCCATCGGACATGCTTTTTTCTTTGTTTTCTCTCTTAATTTCAAAAGCAACCACGAGTTAGGCGCGTTCGCTCATTTTGCACTGCAGTCTCTGCATAAGGTAACACCAGTACTTCCTGACAGCCTATATGTACTTTGCTAGGGTTTAGGTATTATCAGCAGCCCCAGCAGTGTGTGTTTTATCGCCCTGCGGTTTAGCGGTACCTTTTCCGGGTATCGACAAACCTTTAAATTCCCTTTCAATAGTCTAGTTCGATTATTAGCCATTTATTTTATTTAGCTTCGCAAGTAAACCAGCTCAAACTAAAAGCATTTGCTGGTTAAAGCTCTGTGTGTAAAAGAGTAGAATAAAAATGTAATATCTAATTTAATAGGTTAATGTATTTGACTTTAGCTGCTCGTGTAGATATTATTCTGTTCAGATATCCCATTAGTTTGTTATAGTATCGCGCCTAAATGAGTAAAATCTCAATATTTACTAATGGAAAAGCATGTCTTTGACCCTCGGTATACACACGTAATTCAGGCCCATCTTTGATTGATTCCATATAGGCAGGGAAAAATGAAAACCTGTGGTTTCAAAGCTATTTTCCTGTAAGGTTGGAAATCAAAGGGGAAATTAGGGTTTCCCTTGGCAAACTTGATTGAGCGTGCGTTTGCTGGAATACTGAAATTGTCTTGTGTGTGTTGTAATAAAGTGTTATGTTGATATGCAGATATATAGATCTATAGTTCAAAACCTGCATGTCATGCGGGCTAGATCTTTAAATCAGGAATTGGGTAGATAAGGCATATCTGACCAGATATGCCTTACCTGGTACTCGAAATCAGGAATTGGGCAGATATGCCTTATCTGGCCTAGATCTGTCCTAATATACCATATATGTCCAATTCCTGATATGCCTGATATGGATTTTTTTATAAGTCCAGATATGGCATTTCCGCAAGGGTATCTGTTACCATTACTTGAAAGCCCTAAGTAACATCCGTTCCAAACATCGATTCCAAAGTGCCTCGCGATGTGGGCATGCTATAAGCGAGGCAAATAATAAAAACGTCTCTACAGGAGCAGACTAGCATCTCGCAATGTTTTATTGAGCAAGGCACCTATTACCAAATCTGGCCGCGCCGACAAGAGGATCCTGAGGGAAGCTAAAAAACTCAAGATTACCTAGCGCTTCTTCAAAACTATACGTGGGGTTGTAGCACTCTTCCCTCCAAAATAAAAGAATGCGTCAGTTGACGCATTTTATGCTCCTGCCGCTGATGAAGCAGTGGTGAACTCGAAAGACGCCACATCTAGGCTATGGTTGGCTACTTTTCGCTTGCAGCGCAGACACAAACCCACTAATCGGCAGTGGAAAAATGCATGGCCGTTGTCGTGCTGACAGAGTCAACAGCTTCTTCTATAATCTGCTGAGGACGACGGTATAACACCAACCGAGATGCCGCACAGCGAGCACCGCCGGTCCAAAGTATGGCTCAAGCTGGCCTGAGAATGTGCAGCTTCTTTTAGTAATAAGTATTTTTAAAGTACACAATGCACTAAAAATGTATTTTCGATGTCGATACAACGATACTCTCATTTTCAACACACGATATGTAGTACCAGTGTACAAATGTACAGGAAGATAGTATCGAAGACGCACGTATTTTCGACACTGCCCATGGCTGCTGAATTATACTGTTAGAACGACCAGGACTTTGCAGTGGTGTGTAACTTTGCCATCTTTTTAATTCAGAAGTTTTTTGTTTTTTAAATGTGTCCTTCTCGCCTAGCGTATTAGTGCCGAAATAAGGCTATAGCTGCGTCATGGAAAGAGCAATTAGGCTGATAATCAAATAAAAATATTACTTTCGCATGATATTGACTCGTTTCCTTTGGTCTGCAGAGTGATTAAACTTATACTGCACAGTATATTGTACTGTGGAGTTAAAGTGCATCGGCGAGTTTAAAGGTTCGGCAAAGTTGGCTGACTTCACTCATATTCTCCACTGAAATTGTTATCTTTGTGCATGGAATACAGTGAGATGATGTCATGCATTGGTGCAGCCTTGACAGGTTTATTATAGCCCACAGTGCTCAATTCTGACCAAGAAGGAAGGTTTTACGGCACCCATGGACCAGCAGGTTCCTGTAATATGAGCAGACCACTCTTCCTTATTTCCTTGGAGCTCAGATTTTCCGGATGTGCTGTCAGTGCCTCGCTGTATGATTGTCAATGAACCCAGGAAGAACGGTGCAACGACAGCAGCACAAAGAGAGGGAGACACGCAAGCACTCACCATCAGCTAATATTATGAAAACAAAAAGTCAAACTTCTTCATTCACACCCAGGCTGATGACACATGGCTACCTCGCAAAAGCCTTCTATTACCTGCACATAAGGCTAATAAACAATGAAATATTTGTCCTTTCCAAGAATAAAAAAAATTACCAAATAAGCCAAAGCAGTGCATGCCCACACTCTTGAAGTGACACATAAAACTTTAGAAGCTTGTTTGATAAAAACGAGAGGCAGCAGATGTGTCAGCCACACAAAAAAAATGAAATATCTTGAAGTAGTTTTGTGTATTGTTGAGAGGGTTGAATGGCAGCTCTGTTTGTTTTGCTTTGTGTTTAGGTGTGTCTGGCTCGTGACTGCTTCCGGGCTGAACGTGTGACTGTGCTTTTACTATGTTTGTTTGGCTTTTTTTCATTGGATGGACACTGCTTTGGCTAAGATACGTGGAGACTTTTTATTCGGAGAAAGGTAATAAAGGTGATAGGAACCCTTTACTACAGTGTGTCATGTTTTTTTTTGTTAGAAGGAAGACGTTTTGGCTCCTTGTTTTCATATTAACAATTGGTAGTGTGCGCTTGTGTTATTTCTCTCTTCGTGCTCTCGTCGTTGCGCTACTGTTCCTGTGTATAATTAGTTTCAGCATAGCGTAGCACGACTATAAAAGAACACTGATCAATATACAAGACAAACAAGTACTGAATCTGACTATTGAATAGAAAAATATAAAAATAAGGGCATCTAAAGGGTGCAAAAAAAGAACAAGAGAAAAATAAGGTCAAACCAGAGATGAATGCAGCCTCCTTGCTCGAAAACAGAGGCTGTGCTCTCACATTCATCATTCATTCTTGACGGCTTCCACTACTTCGTGTGTGAGCTTTTTCTGGCACTTTTCCATGTTTGTCGCTTGTTAAAAAACAGAACATTTTGCACTGCTGTCCTACTTGCAACCGTTGACTGCAAATTGCTGGACAGTGAACATTTATTATCATTGCTGTGCTTCATTGGTCTTTTATTGATGCGTACAACAAAGAGAAACGCTGTATGTATTAAATACTGATACGTGAATTAAAAGTAGAAACGCAATCGGTAGAAGTAGATGACGTTGAAGTGTAGGCCATTCCCGTTGCCCGCGTTCCTGGTTCAGCTCTCTCAGTGCGCTCGTTCAGCGGCTGCAGTTGCTCTTTAGTGTGACAACTATGACAGCAACGAGGAGACGTTTCTGCTTGTTGTGCCATCCCAGTTACGCTCCGATATCTTGAGCGCTTGTCATGATGAACCATCCGCTGGGTACTTGGGGGTCAGTGGCACACTGGCAAAAATTCGGCTGAAGTCGGAAAGAGGAAGAAGGGGACAGGACGTGCGCACGTCCTGTCCACTTCTTTATTTCTGGTTCACCTCTCTCAGTGCCCTCGTTCAGCGGCTGTTGTAGCTATTTAGTGTAACAACTCTTACAATATGACACTAGAATCTCATCGTAGCATGCGCAGAAATCGTCATATACTCCGCCATGCCGAGAGTGCCAACGGCACAGATCTCCTCCTCTGAAACCAACCGGCTTTCTGCAGCCCATAGCACCCCCAAATACCCCTTTTCTGCAAATTGACATAGACCACCTTGGCCCTCTTCCGAAGTCGTTGGATTGTGGTTATCGACAGATTACTTGGCACGGAACGCTGAGACCACGTCACTTTGTCACAAACCCCCGCCTTTACGGTCACAAGAGGCGCGGGATCTCCATTACGGTTACCGTTGTCCCACTATAAGGTTTGAGAACACATTTAAAGTTAGGCCGGTCAACCTGAGAAGTATCTGTGTCGGTGTGTGTCTGAAGAATAGGTTCAAATGGGTCACTTTCTCTTACAAACGATGGAAATATTTATAGATAGTAGTCCGAAACACACTTCATAATAATTGAGTACATTAAAAAATAAAACGCCATGACAAGATATTAATAAAATACTAGTTAAACGATAAGATAAAAAAAAAACGACAATGAACAAAACACTGCGACAAAAGATGAATATAAATATAACAAAGCAAGTATTCTATAGCAATAATAAGTATGGGCAACAGTCACATAGACATCACAACGTAAAATATTACTAAATCAGGTAAGGGTTAAAAAAAGCGAAAATAATGTTCGATTGAACAGCAGTTTGTGGCGAAATGGGATTCTCGCGGCTTTCTTGCTAGTTGAGGAGTCGAAGGCTGGGTTGTTTGGTAGCGGTGGCCGTACAGGTGAGGAGAACGATTCGTCGATCGTGGGCCAATGAAACAAAATACGCTTGCCCGGAGCACCCGCGAGAGAAGCCCGGAAGACTGAATCTTCCCAGAGCACAGTAGCGCGGGCATTCTGCGGTCTGTCATTTTATACACTCGGCTTGTTGCGCCGCGCCCGCGTCAAGGACATGCGGTCGCTTCCCCATCGACGTGTTGAATACTGCTCAGAGGAGCGGCGGGGTCCCGCGAGTTTCTATATCTGAGGCAGAAGCTCGCGCAACTTCCGCTGTATAGCAGATAAGGCAGCTTGTGACACACTTGCAAACGGTACTGCTGCTGAAGTCGCCGTATTCTTTGTCCACAACACCATCCGGCGTCATGGCGCTCCTGCTGCTATCATTACTCACCGTGGAGCTGCATTTACGGCCCGCTTCACTCCGCCTGCGCTCAAACTCACGCACACCAGCCATAAACGTACAATGGCCTCTTACCCGCACACAAACACCTCAAAAGGGCCTTGACCAAGATGCTTTCCATGTATGTTGATATCAAGACAAAACATGGGACCAAATTCTTCCACACGCAGCATTCGCATATAGTACCGCGCAGCAAGAAACGATGCGGTTCACTCCATTCAAATTAGTCTTCAGTGGCCACGTTACCACCCCCCTGGATGCTATAATACCCGTGGACCACCTTAACAGTGAGACTGAATTTGACGTCGACGTCGCCACTTTTGTTCAGCGTGCGGAAGAAGCGCGGCAACTGGCCAGACACCGTGTTCACCGTCAGCAGCAGATCAAAGCTGACCGCTATAACCTTGGACGCCACTACGTTACTCACAAACCGGACTACTATGTGTGGATCTGGACGCCCGTTCGTCGCCGTGGGCTGTCCGAAAAGTTACTGTGCCGCTACTTCGGCCCTTACCTTGTTGTTCACCGCCTCAGCGACGTAACGTACGAAGTTGCACCAGCCTCGCCCGCTCCTGCATCGCACAACAGCCAGCGCAGTGACGTTGTGCATGTGGTACGAAGGAAGCATACTACGAGCAACCCCGCACAGAATTGCAGGCTGCATGCAGTCTATTCCTTGATTTCAGACTCGTGGCGTAACTTTTGAACGCTTTTTCTCCCTGCTCTTCGCTCTGACGGTAACACTGCATCGGGGAGATGCTCCAAAGGAGGGGGCAGTGACACGTGTATTAGAGGTAGAAGCAGAATGAGCGCAATCGGTAGAAGTAGAGGACGCTGAAGAGTAGGCCGTTTCCGTTGCCCACATTCCTGGTTCAGCTCTCTCAGTGCCCTTGTTCAGCGGCTGCAGTAGCTATTTACTGTAACAACTCTCACAATATGACACAAGAATCTCATCGTAACATTCTCAGAAATCGTCATATACTCCATTCCACTATCTTCTGACAAAGCATACAGAGGCCAAACAGGCCGATGTATCAATAAGATACATTTATAGAATACAGCAATGATGTATTAGCTCTTCGTCCAGAAACCTGCCAGTACACTGTAAGAAATGTGACAGGATTGAAAATGTTCCCTGGTTATTGAACAAACACCGTTCTTAAGAAATGCCATAATATGCTCACACGTAAAATAGTGGTAGTTGTCATGATCGTGAAGCTCAAGCATCGTGAAGCTCGCATTACTAAGTTCACGCCAGGAATAAACCCCAGCAATTTTTCTTTCTGCTTCACTTCCTTATCTCTCTCAATTCCCCCGTGTCCGCACGAAGCAGCACTGGCACTGTAGCAGTGGTGGCCAGGTTGCCGGCCCGCACATTTTCGTATCTTTCTTCCTAAATCCACAACAACATCGCACAGCACACGGGTGCCTCTCCGTTTATTCTCTATTCAAACGCAGGGGCCAGCGATGGGTGTGAACCCGTACTACACTTCAGCAGCCGGCCGTTGTAACCACTGAGCCACCTCGAGGGGCCCAGTGATCCAGAGTACCGAGTACCAGGATCCGACCCCGAGCGTGGAGGAAGCATTTTGATCTAGGAGAAGCGGAGATGCATTCGTGTGCTATATATCACTGCAGGCGGTCTAAAATATCAGGAAGCCCTTCATTACTGCATCTCTTTCTCTCCCCACCCCCCCATCTTTCGATTCCACCTTCTTGCGTGGTTCAGACATTCCCGGGGATGTCACAGATACTGCGCTTTTCCAAGAATCCAATTCACAGTTTGCATTTACAAAGAAAAACGGCTGAATGAAAAGGAAGTTCTCAAAGTGATATGTGCATCCGGAGTTCCTGGGTTGGAACCCGACCTCTGTCAACTGTATTTCGCCGTAGGTGAAAAGGATAGGCTTCCATGTGCTATAGGGGAGAAAACCTGGGCCAGGGGGCGCTGCGCCGCTCTGTGCGTCAGCGCCCTCCATGGAGACCCCGTCAAAATTTACGCGCAGCCCGGCCGCGTCGTCTGCTAGCCGCCGCATAGAAAAGCATGTTGTCGTCTGCTCCGCGCTGCTCTCCAGCACGTGTTCGCGCGCGCGCGCTCGGTTGTTTCTCTCCTCCTCCGGCCGCATTGTGGCCACCGTCGCGCTCTAACAATGAGGGGGGAAGAAGAAAGAAAAGAACTAGAAGGAAAATAATGACGGCGCACTTTTTTCGCGAAGCTTGTGTGGAAACGGTAATGGGATGGTTGTGGGCCTTTCTTTTCTTTTTTTTTTTTTTGGGGGGGGGGGATATCTCGTACCGTTCGTGTGTCGTACTTCTCTAACTGGCGGTGCTGAAGCAGCCATCGTGGAAACGGGTGGGCCTCAAGAAACAGATATTCGTCATTAATGCGATCACTTTACGTCAATCATCCTATCCTCATACGCGATCCTGCTTCGGGAGCTCAAAACTGCGCGTTCGCTATAGGAGATAACTGAACTAGGAATTGCGCAGCGTAACAGTGGAATTAAGAAGACAAAGATTTCCGTGGAGAGATGTCCCCGTCTGCATGGAAAGTCGTCAGACATTTCCTCGCTGTTCGTCTCGTGGAGAGGAAACTGCCGCAAAAATGGCATGCCTCGGCTTCTGGGGAATGACCCAGGTCGTTAAGAAACCCCTCATCGTTAACGGTAGCTAGGTCATTGATTTCGGATGGCAGCGCCGCAGCAGTGAACTTCCCCTGGCCGGTGTCGGCAGGAACCAAAGGGTAAGGCGGCATGCTTTGTGCCTTTGTAGGGAACGCATCCTAAACGCGCCGAAAACAGGCCCCACGGCGCCGGCAGCACTGCCTAAAACGTTTGTCCCCAAAGAGCTGAATAGGCTCCTTTGAAGTGACCAGTCACAAAGGGAAAGGAAGGAGCACTCGCAGGCTGGACCCTTCATTCTGTGAACATGGACAGAGGCATCAAGAGGTGCCGCCTCAAGTCCTTGAAGATACCTGTCGTTTGCCTCCCGCCTTCAAGCAGCGAATTCGCGTTCATTTTTTTTTATGTATGTCTGAGCCTGCCAACAAGCGCTCTTTGAAAACAATGTCTGGCGATCAATTAATCATAATTTCTTGCTTTCAAAAGCACCGATAAAAAACATGCCTCCAGCCAGCCTCTATGTCAGCCGGGGCACAGAAAAAAACAAAATTAAGAAACCCCCCTGGCAAAGAGCGCGGGCTTTGCGCGCGAGAACGCGCCACCAACCCCCCTCGTCCTCACTCTCCTTCTCCCGCTCCGCGTGCACGCGCGGCTGAACGTAGCACGCGCTCCCGAGCGAGCGGGCTGCGCAGACTCCGCAGACAGCCACGCGCAGCGCGGGCGCGGATGCGCGTAGGTTTTGTAGTTCCTCTCCGCTCCGCTGGAAACCGAGCGCTGGCGTCGCGGAGCAAACTCCAGCTTTGGTTCCCTATACGATGCCAGCGCGCGTTGAAGTTTCCCGGCTGGTCAAAATTACTCTGCTGCCCTACGCACTTGCACCTCTTTCACTTTTCACTCAAACCTTCCTCTCCTTCCTTAGAGTGTGATTCAGGTATGAGATACTCACACTTCATTTTCTCGAAAAGAATTATTATTAGCATTATTGTCATTATTAGGCGCTGGCGTTTCTGCTCTTAGGCGAAGCATTTTCGTGAAAAGCTCTTTGCCTGGGATTGAATCGAAATCTCCCATTTCTTAAAAGAAACATAACTAATAATAAACGTGATGAACAAATTCTGCTGCCGAATCGTTTGCTACTGGCTACATTTTGTTACCAACTAATGCCTGTTTAAAAAAAATAGCGTGCATAGAAGCGGAAGGGAATAAACTTTTATTTCCAAGAGAAGTGGTGATGAGCTCCTGATGTTTAAAGTGACACTCCGCCTCGGATGCTGGCCGTGCTGCTTTGTTCCTCGGCGGCGTCCTCGTCAGTTGGATCGCTGGCTGCTGGACATCAGGTTCTAATCTGCGCAGCAGGGTCCCCCGGTATTTACGGCGCCTCTCTGTATGAAGGGTCACTTCTGTATTATGTGGAGACGGGAACCTTTTGCCCCACAGTGATAACGTCTGGGTAGCAAGTGTTAACCAGAACTGAGTTTGGGAAAGTATACGTCTGGAGTCATCTGTAGGCGATTGCTTGTTTGTTGTTAAGTAATGCATCTGGTGAAGGCACCTTAATACTTTCCAGTTTGTAATGCTGAGTCCGATCGCTAAATTTAAACATGTGTTACCCGCTCTCTTTATCGAGCGGCCCCGGGCCAATCCGAATGTAGCGACCTAAGGCTAGTTCATGTGCCGCCTCGTTTCCGGCGCCCAAAATTATTAATGCGAAAGCATTACTTCGCTATGTTCACAGATTTCTGTCCGCAGACCACATCAACAACATCGTGTCCGCAGAAGATGTAACTGATAAGTGATGCAGGTTAATGTGTTGTGTCAATCTACAGAAAATATTTAGACCAATTAGTTTTTATGCAATTAATCACACGCAGATCACCCAAAATCGTGTTCGCAGCAGTTGTAATTGAGAAATGGTAGAGGTTAACGAGTGGTGTCAATCGATAGAGGGTGTCGTAATGTTGAGTCCGAAAAAATAGTTAGGCCAAAAAGGTAAATAATTAGTGGCAAAAAATGCAAAAGTAGAGGCGAAAATGGTCTCATTACCCAATAGCTTGGCGCTAGATTTGAATGTGTCAGATACTAAAATAGTTAATTAAATCAGTCAACTAAGGTGGCGTCATGAATGTGGTGTCACGCAATCTGAAGTCGAGCCAAAGAAAGGGCTTACGGAGGGATTGGCGCGCAATTTGAATGTACCGAAGAATGAAATGAATAAACAAGAAGTGAATTAATGTGGCGATAAGGATGCAACGTCACGCAGTCTGAAGTAGAGACGAAAAATATTAATTCTGGTGTAACTCTGGTTAACCCTTGTTGAATTGCGATAGCAACGGCGGAAGCTTCTTTTACCTGCTACATTCTTCAAACGGGCCTCCGCCGGGACTATGCGACGACTCGAAACCAGGCGCAGTATTGCGATCGCAGTAAAAGGGCATAGGAAGGACTTAGCGAGCAATTTGAAAGTACCAAAGACTAAAATGGGACCTAATTTCCAAGCTGGCGGCAAGTCTACTGAGAAAGCACCCGGTAAATGGGGAGGTTTCATCTCGGTTCCAGAATCACAAGGGAATACCAGGCAATAAGGCTGCTCATCGCCTCGCTCGAGATGTATACATCCGAGCGGCCATAGTGACCCCGCTACCCGGAGACAAAGACCCCCTCATCACCTACAAGGAGCTCTCTGAGGTTCCCAGACTAAGCAGAAGCATCTATCCAACCCAGATAGGTCCCTAGCATCCTCAGAATGCAGGGCCTGACGAAACATTCAGGCCAATCGTTTCTTTGCTCAACCCTGCATAATAAGTTGACAGATGCCCCAGAGGCTTGCAATCTCTGCAACTTGCCTTTGAGACAAAATCATCTAATCTGGCAATACCCCGATTGTCCGGGAGCTAAAGAAACTGGTCCCCTTGATCAAATTACCTGGAAGTCCGCCATTTGCAGCGCAAATGCGAATAAACAAAAGATCGTTCAACGCCTGGCGGAGGAGGCTTACTCCAAGAACTTCTCTGTGGCCACAGCGCAGGAAAGCCGGCAAGGAGGAGACCCTCCCCTGCCACTAGGTCCATGTGGGTGTAAATAAAGTCTTCTCTCGCTCTCTCTAAGCAAGAACTGAATTATTGTGACGTAGAGGATGTGACATCACGCAACCGGAAGTAGAGCCGAAAAAGGGCATACGAAGGGATTGGCGCGTAATTTGAAAGTATACTGAAGACTACAATGGGTAAACAAGAAGTGAATTAAGCAACTAGGAGCATCCAGAAGCCACCAGAAGCAACTAATAGCAGCATCCGTACTTTCCCATTACTCCAATGCAGATTCTGCAGTGCTCTTTATAGTTTTATCTTTTCTTCAATATTTTGCCGCGATGACTGAAACTGTTCCTTTGCTGAAATTTATAATGGCAGTTTTGATGTTACTGATGATGAATGAGGCTTCCGTGTTACGCAGACCAGTGCTATCGCAGCCTCCTCGGCTTTCTCCGCCGCTTTGGGATTGACTGTCGCGGCCGAGATGGCATAGATAACCAAGGAGACGATTAGTTAGCCGATCAGAATAATAGACTCTAGTTGCCATTGGCTAACTTATTCACCGGTGTGTTTTAAAATATTTCAGCCCCTTGTTGCTGACTCTATTTCCTAGAATGTACGCAGCACTTCACTAGCTAAACGTAACGATGGTTTTATTTCCTTCCCTGGTTTCATTCGTATTTTATATTTTAATGATTAGGCGGTCTAATTCAGACTGACTTTCCTTGAGCTGAATTTGCTCCCACTGGTAAACTGTACTGCAATCTTGTGAAGCAGTTTATGCGTGCATGGCTTCGTGCCGCTCTCAAGCTCAGAAGATTCGAAGCTCTACTAGTATCCCAGGGTGCAACAACAATATTCCACCTTCATGGGCATTTGCCATTAGACAAAGAACGAGAACAACAACAACCCTTTGCGCTTAGATCGAATCATTCACTGTTAGTATGTGCCCTATTCACATAGAGGAAAGAAAGAAGAAAATCCAAGCCTACTGCATGTGCATGAGCCCTTTCTGAGAAAGAAGTAGAAGAATTCGAGGGCAACACAACTACAGCTCATCTGCCTCGCATCTCGACCACTTGTCCGAGCGACTTTGCCTGCACCAGCGGCCGCGCGTTGACTGGCCCGTCTACGCGCGAATGGGTGAGTGAGCCCCGGGCTGATTCCGACAGTTTGTGTGCGCTCCTCCTTGAAAAGGCCTGGCCTGTGGCTTTCTTACGGACATCGTATGTCGCGGACAGAATGAAATGGATCACGGCGAGGGGCTTTAAAGAAAAACGCCGATCAGCGCCATCTAGGGGAAGCAGTGCCTGGTTTAGAGACCTTGAATTGTAGGGTGCCTCGATACCTCGAGGCCACGGTGTAAGAATAATTTAGGTGAGAGGACGCCGCCGGTCTCCGCTCCGCAAGGAAGCTCTGCTTCTCAAGTTCTCCAACAGATGGCGCTACCAACTGAGGCCCGGTCGCTGTGTGGGCGATGTCACGGTGCAAGAATAGGTGGGTCAAGTAAACAAGAAGCCAACTTGGTCTCGCAACGACACCGTTGCGAGGCCAAAGTAAATCGTCCAGTAAAATAAATAGCATGACCTTACCGCCTTCATGTTAGCCCCTAACGTTCGGTTTTATCTGCAGCGAATGCAAATTACGAGCGCTGCGACGGAGAACAACGAGAGAGTAATGACAAGGACAGGCGCAACTATCAACTGAAAGTTTATTCGAAAAACACAGTTTGCATGACTGAACACAGTACAATCGCCCAGCGCAGAACACAACCGCTTCGGACACTCTGCAGCAACTGCACGAAGCGACTTGCCCCAAGATGGCGAGCGCGGAGAGTGCGGCGGCGCGGGGCATGCCAAATGGTGTCACCACCCTGTACGGCGGCGCTGGTATCGAGGCACCCTAGCGGGCGCTAGTTTCGCGCGCCACCTCTCGAGGGCTCTTCTAACCAGAGCTCAACTATCCTCTCCCCAGGAAGCGTCGCCTCCGCGACATCCTCTCACCTAAATTATTCTTACACAGTGCTCGAGGCACACTATTGAATTGAGAATACGCGCCCCATCTATTAGCAGCGTCTCCAAACTGCTCGCTTCTGCTTGATGCGCTCTAATCGTAGCAAGAGACGCCAGATGGCACCGCTGCACGAGAGCGGATGATTGCTCGCCGCATCCAGCTATTGCGCCCGCTGACTATTGCTTCGTCTGTGCCGCAGCCGGCCGCAAGCATTTTCTACCGCCTGAAGACAATACCGCGTAGATGGCGGCAGCATTATGTGGCGTGTCTCTCTCTAGATGGCGAATTCTCGGTTAGAAGCGTGCCAGCAAAATGACGGTGCGCGATTTACTGTTGATACTCGTCGTATTCTGTGTTATGCTCCAGGGCTTTAAGGATCTTATAGCAGGTTTATTACTTGTGCTGCGGTCGCAAAACATTGCTTCCATAGTCAGCACTGGGGTATTTTTCTAGAACGTGGTGCACTACTCGGCGTGCAAACCATACTTCCGGCTGCAGTCCCTGTCACCGACGGCTAGAAATTGACTTCCAAAGACTGACTGCTTTTCCATCGCCTTGAAGGTTTTATGTGGGTTGGGAGTGCTCCATACAAGCACAGCCGAAGCCAGAGCTCGTAAACATCGATTTCTCCTCTACAAGCGAATATCAGTTCTTAAAGTTACATGCAGCACACAATTTCAAAAATTTAAACCCTCGTGTTCGACGATACAAGTAGGCTAGTGCACCACTGCAGGAGCGCATTTTATGCGTGTTTGCTTAGTTTTATTGCTATGCACAGACGGCGACCGCTCTCTTGATCAACCCTGCATGCTTCAGAATCGGACCCGCTACAGCTGCAGCAACATTTAGCTGATCCTTCTCTTCTTTCGTTATTCTTTGCCGGTTTGTGCGCCAAGAAGCGACTGTAGATTCAAGGCGCGCGTAATATGAAAATCGTCTAATCATGTCTATCCAGAGCGCAGCCGATAACGACTGTCGTCCAAAATTGAAGCGAGAACCAAATGTGCATTCTATATTGCTGCGGTCCTGCTTGTTGACTTTAGAGGAAGAGAAAATGTTATCTGCGCCGCCTCCCCAGCCGTCTGTTCTTCGCTGTGCACAGCAAACCACCGGTCATGACGCGACCGAATTCAAGCAACAGGCCCTTGGCCTGTGGGGCTTCCAGCTTTATTCTTTTCTGCTTACTGTCCTTACTGTTTATTTCACCTCGTTTACCTGTATGTCAGCAATGTTGCTGCTGGCAAAACGAAGGCTGCAGTCCTCAGCGCGAGAGGAGAGCGCGGAAAAGGATATCGGACGGCAAGCCATTCCGACTGCGCATCAGCAGTGGCTGCCATAGAGAAAGAGATTGGTAAAGAGCGGACACTCAGCGAAAGCTGGCCCCAGGAAATGACACGCGACGTGTTGCGCTGCCGTTGATTGATGGATGGTGCCACCAGCGCGGACTCGCGCGCGGTGGCACCCGATGCAGCGGCAGCCCGCCAGAGCAGATGACACAATGTTGTCGAAGGGGCTGGCTGCCGCGCGTGCCTCGCCTGTGCGGTACAGACCGCACATTTTTATCTCTCTTGGGTTGCTACTCGGAACGACTGCGGTTTGGAACGACGGCGAGGTGAGCAACATTTTTTGCTAACTACGCTGCATTTCGAGCAGTTTAGGCTCACCGCGCCGGCCGCTACCAATTAAATTTCGCAGCTCGTGAAGAGGCGCGGTGCACACTCCTTGTGGCCAGCCGGCTGTTCAGGAGCAATTTGTGATGCTCCGGCAGCTTCCAACCACAGCGAGGTGTAATATATTGTGCTCCTGCAAAACTAGCTTGCATTTCGAAGAGTTTAGTTCAGCACGCTGAACAAAGCGGCATGTGAAGGCACCAATACACGCCGTTGCGCCAAAATGGCGTGTTCGCCGGCCTGTATGGCCATGCCTGACGCGGTTACTCAGGGCTGACGCGGCTTGCCGAACGACTAGTTTTGCTTAGTGTCGCGTTTAACAGGCCAACCGCAAGGTGAGAAATGTTTCATTCTTGTCATACTACGCGGCATTTCAGGCAGTTTAGCTCAGCACGACGGTCTGCGCTTCACAAAGACGCGTATGAAGGGCGAGCCAACATGGCGTGCTCGCCGGCCTCGTTGAGGCCAAGCCACGTTGGTCACCCTGACGCGGTTTTGCGAACGGCTAGTTTTGCGTGGTGCCGCGTTGCATTTAACGGGACAGCGTTAAAGTGAGTAATGTTTTATGGCGCTGCAAGCTTCATTGCTTCAGCTGTACAGTGAACTTGAGGCACATTGTTAGTTTAGTGGCTGTTATTTCACTCACTGTAGAAATACATTTTAGATAGGTTCCTGTAGCATGCATTTCCCGACCTGTACGTTGCAAGAGTGGCTTTTGTACCAATTCTACGAATGAAAGCTTGCCTGTTCTGGACCATAACTGCTCCCAGTCGAAAAAAGCTACAGAATCGTGTCAAAAATACGACAAAATAATCTGTAGTTCTATTGTAAACGTCATTTTTCTGTAGTTCTGTAGTACTTTGCTTTAGTTCTGTAGTTTTTTGTAGTATATAATTCTGTTGTCGTTAGTTCTGTAGCACGTTCCTGTTGTAACTACACAAAGTTTTTATGTTACCACAAAGTTCTGTTGTCACAAGAGGTTTCCCGTCAAAAACCACACCGAAATTCTGTCGTAACAACAGAAAAGTTTATGTAGTTTTCTCCGACTGGGCTGCTAACCAAACTTAGTACGCACCCACATGAACAGATGCGTGCGTGGTGCAGGGACCTTACAGCTCATTGAAACCTTCTGCATCATGTTTATTCTTTTCCTAACAGCGCTGCATGAGCATATGGACTACAGCCGAAGCACGGCAGATGCGACGAGTGAACGCTGTGGCCTTCCCCCAAGCATCAGTACTCCTCTCTGCCCTGAATGATACGAGTTACTCTTGATAAGGTGGCCGCGACTGTGATTGTGTACTTTATGTATTGTGCTTATTTTGTTACATTGCATTTGCCATAATTCGGAAATCAACGTCATGCTATTTTTTTCTTTACCTAAGTGTTGTTTCCTGCCTTGTGTATTTTTTGTCTGTACCGTGTACATCGCCTAATGTGTGCCAAGTTTTGTCAATGTCTTCGTCTACATCTGTTGCATCTCTTGTGTGTTTTGTAAGCAATAAAATAAATGCTAATTTCACAAAGCACTTGGCACCTCTTCTGCAATACTGTTTTGTATAGGATATGGCGCAGCTGCGTTGATGGCCAGTTTAGAGCACTGGGAATCTATTTTTTATGTTGTTATGCATGCTGAAAATAAATACAAACACTAGCAGGCCATGTAAAACCAAAATAATGTGCCAAAAGGGCAAGGCGCAGCGCATGCTAGCATTCAAATCACCCGCCTTTCACCAAGACAGGAAATAGTTGTCGCCAGCCGCTTCGTGCGCAACAGTCGAATGGGCCGATGGAGCCCTATGAGAGTGTCCTCTCTTTACCAATCTCTTTCGCTATGTGGGGGCTTCGGCAGCGTCATCTCGCGCTAGTTGCTACGATTAAATGGCGTACAATGTGAAAGTGAGCAATGTGGACAGGCTGCGACAAAAGAGGGCGCGCATGATCACGCGGACGTCTGGACGCCAGTCAGCCTTTTCCCTAGATGGCGCTGGCCCGCGCTTTTCTTTCGAAGATGTGGTTCATTTTATTCTGGCCGCGACTGTATATGAATACTCTAAAGAAAAATAAAAAGTGAGTAGTTTAGAATTAACTGCAAGGTTTTGGTCTCCAAGAAAGTTGTCTTTCTGGAAGGACGTTACTTCTGGCTGGTATTTATTTTAGCTCTGTCTCCAGGGGTACTATTACTCATTGAGGGATAATGGTTCCTGTACCAACAGACCTAATCAATAGATGTTGCACTTCGACCACAAGGCGTATCTTACCTACAATATCTGCATGGTTGTCAGCCCAACCAGGGAACGTCGCCACTCCCGAGGGTGGCTTACCGTCGGCCACCTCTTTGGAAAGTGCAGCCACCAGCACTCATTACACAACCGCTACCAACCTGACGACCTTCGAAAGGGGTGAGTCGATTTGGTGCCTCTTTTCACGTCTAGAAGTACTAAATGCAGGATGGTTTTCGCGGCCTCTAAGTCGTCACTGGGAAACGACATGAACCGCTCGTTTATATCTGTTTTCCCATGGTTACAGGGTCGTCTCTTTCGCCTGAGGAATCGAGGGCATCGCACAGCGGTGAGGAAGAAAGCTCATTGCTCAGCAGCGCTCAATTTATAGGTCTTCTTAATGCGTATCTTTGAACGCACTGCAGTGCAGCATGAAACGCTCATGCAGTACGTCATGAAACCTAAAGCCCCTAACCTTTCCATAATCACTTAATAGTCACCTCCTAGCATCCGTTGAAGGTTATAAATATTTAGGCGTAATTCTAACCTCTGATCTCAGATGGAATGAACATGTGTGTCACATTGAAAAAAAAAAATGTGATGCAAAAACTTGGTTACTTGCGAAGAACCCTACGCCAGTGTGCTCAAGAAATAAAACTTCTAGCTTACAAAACATTTATCAGGCCACTTCTTGAATACGCTTCAGCAGTATGGGATCCTTATACTAAGATGAATATTAACAAACTCGAAAACATAAAAAAAAAATCAGCAAGGTTTGTTTATAGTTCGTACAGTTGGCACACTTCAGCAACTGCTCTAGTGCAAAAAGCTAATTTAGACCCTTTGCAGTTACGTCGCTTTCATGAACGACTGAAGTACATGCATCTTCTATACCGTTCTAAGGTAGGAATAAACCAGAAGCTATATATCGAACCTGTTATTCGGCGCAATACGCGTGCAAATCATCCTAAAAAAGTTAAAGAATACACATGCAAAACCAACGTGTATAAAAATTCTTTCTTCCCTAGAACAGTCAGCGAGTGGAACTCACTTCCTGCTGATATTGCAGAATACCCGACCGTCGAATCTCTGCTATCAAAATTGAAAAATTGTTCTTGATATATTCACGTATTACTGTTGGCGTTTCTCGTACATGTGGTTTGCCGTTGCGTATCTGTTCGAGTATTTTTCTCCTGTATTGCTCTTACCATTTCCTTGTGCATGTGGTTTCATATGTCGGCTTTAAATGTATCCTTTTTCTTTTAACCTTTTTTTTTCTGGTGGTCAATATCACTGTACGAACAGCGTGTTGATGTGCGAGTCTTTTAATCCATTTTTTGGTGGCAGGTCGACACCGAGACGATGATTTTTTATTTCTTAGGTTTTCCTCTTGTTAAGCTGGTTTTTCTTTTCTGCTGTGTGTTTTATTCTTTAACAATGCATGTAATCCCACTCCTGCCTCGTTTTGGCGTCTCGTTTTATTTATTTATTTATTTACTTCAGAAATACTGCCGGCCTTTTCTGAAATAAATAAATAAATACAGACGCCAAAACGAGGAAACATTATGGCAAGTTCTATGACTTAGTATAACGCCCAACTTAGCCTACCGTTGATCGGGACACTGTCTAGTCAAGATGAAGCATTACTAAAATATGAACACAAGGTGAACGACCAAATAAAGAAAAATACATTTCGGGTCCCATACAGAGCCCTTCTTCGCAATCTTGGCAACCAAAAGAAACGAATCGTGAAGGCTACATTTGGAATCCCTAATCACCCAGACGACAACCTAAAAGCGTAAGAACGAGGACATGCCTAATCATATCTATGAAAAACGATTATGCGGGATTCTGAAACGTGTATACGCTTACCCTTCTTCCGTGGCAGTCCTATTGACAACTCTATAAAACTTATCATTTATAACATTGTGTGAAATATGCCGAAGTACTTCCTTGTGTTCGGCGTTCACAAATTACGTCGAAACGCTTTTCTGACTGCCGGTAAAAACGTTCCTCCTGCTCACGAGGCGAGCATCCCTCGTCTACGGTCGCCTTGTTCGAGCATCCCCGCTAATATGCCTCAGTTATTTCGCACCCAGAGGAGAGTTAGCGTCATGTTACAAACTCGCAGCTTTCTTGCGATTTTTATGTGCTACATTCTTCCAGAAGTTCCCGTGCTTCAACAGCCACCGCTGGATCAAGGTGCGTCCAGAGTATATATCAGACGTTGACTATAGGCTAAACTTAATTTTAGTATTGAATGTTACTCTCTGCAAGTGAGTCGAAGTAAAGGCAGTTCAAATGTTAAAAGAAGGTGAAAGTGGCCAGAAGAAGAAGGTGTAAAGGTCGCGAAGTTTCTTTTTGGCCTCGCGAGAACTTCTCACCACACAAATGTGGCCATTGGAAAACGTGGCGCTGCCAGTTATGACACCCAAAGTTTAGCCATGATAAAAGGCGCACTGGGCGCATTGTCGATATAAAGTAACCTGCAAAGGGCAGAGTCTCTGGGTACATGATCATATTGAGTGCTTTGCACCAGAGCCTGCTCTAGTTTCTTTGCCGTACTATTTCTACTCGTACAAAAACGTGCAGTTCACTGTGTAAAAAAAGGTTGCAGCTTTGTTTTTACCTGCATGCGATAACGCGAACATCGGAAGATCTAAAAAAAAAAAAGTGTAAGCCCTTACATCACATCCCGGCGAAGGGATTCTCTGTTCGTGCTTGTGAATGCTGGGAGATTTTGAGCCAACGCAAGTATACACACACACACACACACACACACATATATATATATATATATATATATATATATATATATATATATATATATATATATTTATATATATATATATATATATATATATATATAAGCAACGAGGAGAGAATTATCTAGAGATATCGTAAAGTACCGCTTAGAACCAGACCATGCATTGCTCGCATTTCCGAATGCGTGTATGGAAATGCTAAGAAGTTTTTTTTTTTTATTACCTGTCCCTAGACACACTTGGGCTCCTTCGCTAAAGGTATGAAGAGGCATTGTTAAAGGCCCTCGCCTAAGGTTCCTCCTGTGGATTTTCCTTCACGTGCATGTACTCGCCTAAGCATACATCACTTAAATGAAACCAGCACGCGCGAACGATTCTAAACTGCCGCATCATTTGCTAGATTATTCTACAAAGGTTTAAAATCCCACTGTAACCTAGCAGCATCAAAGCGCGTGCGTAATATGGAAGGAGCAGGTCTGACTCGGAATCCAGGGGTCATGCTTGGTTCGTTTCCCATGCATCTGAAAGCAGCTGCACGAGTTGGCAACTCTTAGCATCTCAGCTGTGTCTTGTAGTCTCGTGACTTCGCACAAATCAGGAACTGCTTAGTGCCCGGCAGTGTTTAATTCCAACTACCATCCAGAAAAGCTTGCCCGGAGTGCCCGGGTTTGCCCCGATCGACAGCAGCTGCGTTTTGATAGAAGAGAAACGGAGAGACGGCCGTGTGTTGTGCGATGTCAGTGGTATGCGCGTAGGTATTTCATTAATTGATCCACAAGAAAGGAAACGTGCATGTATATGTAACACTTGTACTGTAAACACTGAACGGCGCCGAAAGGGCCGAGAGGAAGGTGAAATTAAAGCAATAAAAGAGAAAGGGTTTCCGTAGTGGAGGGTTCCAGTCCACTTTCGATCACCTGGGGACCTTAACGTACGCAGATATCGCACATATTGCCGCGCTGGCGCAGTGGCTAAGACGCCCGACTACTGCTCCGTTAAAGACCGCCCCATGGTTGAAATTTCTCCGTAGCCTCTCCACAATGGCTCCCGCTTCTCTCTCTATCCACTCTCACTCCCATCCTCCTGTATTCTCTTGCAGGGCGGGTCAGGTGCGCATAAAGCTTTACATATGCTGCGCCTTTGCTTTCCTGTCAACCAATATAATTTAGTTTTAAAGCGCATTCGTGAATACCCGCTTGCAACGCTGATAAAAAGAAAGCCAACGTGATGTTTTCAGGAGGACGTGTACCTTAACGCTTATCACGTTTGAAATCTGCAGCATCCGTGTTAAGGTGGAGGCCGTATATCCTTCATTAGCAAAGGAACCGATCAGTGAGTGATAGAGGCGTTCAGAAATCGCAAAAAAAATTGTGTGTGACGTCATCGGCCTGCTACTTGTCTCGGCGGTTACTTGCGCAGTCAATACTTGAAGCATATATCCAGCTGCAAATAAAGATAAAGCGCCCCAAAAGCCCGAGGTAGCACACTCGCGCTTGGGCTCGGTCAGATGCTTTCATAAGTGGCATAGGCAATTCGGCCGATTGCGTTTGTTTTTCATTCTGCGATATACACGTGATTTAATATATTACCAATGAGCTACTAATGCCTACTAAATATAATGTTAACCGTTCATGTTTTTATTCGAAATATATTTAGTTCGTTTATTCTGGCGACAGTAATCTAACCAAAGGCAAAAGGCTAGAAGCCTGACAAAGGCATTTGATCCGAATGCAGTGCAGCACACAGGAGTCACAATCATGTACACCCACATTTGCAAACACAACAGTTACTCAAATATAAAATGTAAATATTTATGTAGCGTTTGAGGCTTGCATATTTTCTACCAAACACCTTATAGAAAACCTGGAAGAATGCAAGTCAGAAAAAGGTCTCAGACAAACATATATGCACAGTGCACGACAGAATATGGATTTTGTTTAGCAGTATGAATGAATGACAGTATCAATGGGTATCTTCCTGCGATGTGTTCGAAAGCAATACAGTGCCGAGAAGTTGGCATTGTTCTAAAGTTTGTTCTTTTGTACATAATATTCTAGAGCCTATAACAGCATATTTTGTGAGTCATTGTTAGTAATATTTTTAAAGACACGACATGTCGATAAATATCGTGAGTGCTCGTGCAAGTTCTAATTTATAGACAGGAACCACTTCTGTAAAGTACTCAGCTTTTGAAAACTTTTTGCGTGGTCGTTCCGCACACTAGCCAGCAATAGAATGATCTGGAATAAAATAGCCCATAGAAGAACGATGATTTCAAACATTGTGGTCTTACTGGCATTAGTGTTACTTAAGTCGGCAGCCAGTTTGGACTCGTGAACATTCCATGATAAGTTGTCCTGGAACCTCACACCTCGATATTTCTGAACTTTAACCCGCCTTATACTTCCATCATCAAAATTGCGAAGAATATTTGATTTAGTGGGTTATAGATCGGGGCAAATATTACATGCTTTGTCATGCTGGTGTTTAGTTGCAAATTATTCAAGACAGCTGGAAAAGAGCTCCAAGTAATCATTCAGATCATGTTAAAGCTGAAATATTCAACAACTTGCAAAAATAACAGCATCGTCTAAGAACATTGCTTCAGTCGTGTTAGGTATTCTCCAAGGATTATTTAAATCGAATATGAACAATAGCGGTACAATAATAGACGCCAAAATATAGACCTCTTTTTGTAAGCTTTCACCGAGGACATCCCCTCGGTTCCGTTAACATACTGATCGGATCAGTAACTGTGTATTATATCTAGTACAATACCATGCACCCCGTACTTATTTAGTTTACATAAAAGAGTGATGTGAGACAAAATTAAGTCAAGATACAAATGAAGAGTATAAATTTTACATATAAAGATTTTCAATTATGGCATAATGCTAGTTCTTCCGCTTTTTTTTTTTCTCGAATCCCAAATTGCATTCATTTATCGTATACGTATTGAAAAGATTTTTCTGTCTGTTGATCCAAATACTTTCAAGCATTTAGAGAAAATTGGCTGTGGCTTAGCTTCGGTTAAATCTAGTGTGAAGCGACAGCTCCCGCCGAGGCGCGTGGCGCGCCTCTATGTCAGCGATCAAGTCTCGCCACGCAACCGCTCACGCGTTAAGCTACCTCCCACACAGTTGGCCTTTGACCTTGACTTTTACCCTGACCTTTGGTGGGAACATAGCCAGAGAAAGTGGCTGTGGCTTAAGTTACAACTTGATCTCCAACCTTTTTGAAGGTCATCGGAAGCACACGGTGAACTTAGCTCTACCTCGTTTAGTGAATCTATGGCTTCAAAAGCGGTAAACAGATATTTATCAGTAGTTATTTATTCTGTGTGAGCCGCCACCTTTAAATAATAAACAAACACGTGCATTTTTTCAACAAACATTGCGAGAGCACTGCAAAATTTTCATGCAAATGTCTGCATTATGTACAAAATCATGATACATATGATTTTTCTTTTTTTTTATATTTTAACAAAGAAGGAGCTATCGATACATAAATACTGCGTATTCAGCGTAACACAGACACACGCAAGAAGACAAAACGCCGCTGGGATTTCCACATATACTTTTCTGGCCCTTTTAGATTTTAATCTTCGCAGCACAAATTTCATAACTTTTTACGAGCAACCTAGCTTGCAAAAGAAAGGCATCTGGATCGGCTTTTGCATAAACTTATACTTTGCAACATCATTTTATCGTCCATCGATCTCGCCTTACACAATCGTTTTAACCATTTTAATAATGACCGGGTCCCTAAGGTGTTTAGCTATATGGACAAATTTTAATTGTTTTAAACATGTAACGTACTCTGTCGATTGAGACAACGGTTTACAATATTTTGTAGGATTTGAGATAACTTGGAAAAGGGCTAAATTTCACTTTTCACCTACCGGACAACGACATACTTCAGTTTCTAGAGGCGTTTAAAGTTTTTGGATGGGCACATACGCTGGGCTTATTCCCCTCGTGTGGAAAAGGGTCTCTTACGGTATGATTCTGCCAACTCAAAGATAGTAAGAAGGATCTAAACCATCTGCATAGAGTCGTCTGAAGTGGTGCGTACTTCAGATGCTAGCCAGCTTTATTAACCAATTGGTTCCGCTTCTTGAAGCCGGCTTCCCTGAGTCGGTCATAGGGCCAATGACGGAAACTCTTCTGAAGAAGATCACGGCTGGTGTGAGCGGGAATGAACTGGCGGAAAAAGAAAGACCTGCTGTCGTTCCACATGTCAAAAACGTTTTTCACGGCCTGTAAAAGGTAGGAAACCGGTTTAATGTACAGGTGGTATTTTCGGCCTCCCGCAAGCTTGCCCAGCTAAGCCGTCGCATGGAGTGCGAACGCCAAACAGTCGGCTGTCAGACCCAGCGGTTCGCAAAGTGCGCCACCAGTATTGTCTATGAAATTCGCTTGTCTTGTGAAAAATCCTATAAAAATCCTATATCCTATATTGCCTGAATGAGCGAGTTAGGGAACATGCGAAAGACATTGAAATCAATGAGGGTGAGCGACTTGTTTTGCATTTTAAGGCTTGCACCAGTTGTGTGCCACGGTTTCGCGACATGAGAATTCTGGGCAGAGGCAGACATCAGACGGCTCGTGAAACGCTAGAAGCATTCTATATCAAAAAAGGTTTGAATTTTATTAGTCACACGTCGGTTTTATTTGAGGCTGAGCAAACATTTCTATAACGCCTGCTTTGATACGATTGATGCCATTTATATGATACCTTGTACGCGCGCGAATTAGCCGAGAAGATTATAAATGTGAACTTCTCTGATTAGACAGTTGGAGTAAGCGCCGGTGGCGTCTTCTTTTTAGTGCGTGTTTGTGTTGCGCTGAATACGCTATAATTATCTCGAACCAGCTAGCTCCGCAGTTAACTCTCTTAAAGCTATTGATAGTTTACATATATTTTTTTCCCCTTTCTACGTATATCTTGCTGTAATTGAAACTCTTCATCGTATCATATGACTAGCTTGTCAAGAATATGCTGTAGGAATTTTTAAGGTTACTTTCTTTTAGCCGCGGGGATTAAAAAAAAATAGAGCTTTTGTAATGTTCTTTCTTCGATAACGGAAAAACATATCCTTTCTTCCAATTTACTGCTTTTTATGGAAGCATTATGCAGCGAAAACTCGGAAGGTGATCGCTGATCTCTAATGATAGCAGTTCAGCGGCATAGAGTCAGGTACGTTCATCGCACATACGTCAAGCAACGTTGCAGTTTATGAATAGCGTGTTGTTTTCGTGGTAACATTTCCACACGTGAGCTAAGTGGCAAATTAATTGAGCTATATGTATGGAGCTACATCAGATCAAACATACTGATACTTTCGTCACCTATCATTACAAAGGCAAAGCGGAGCTGCTCAAGTAAGAAGGCGTGTCGTGCAGTGTTTCAGAGGGTTAGCCAGCTAATGTCAGCCATGTTTCTGTGAATAATGAAATGTCGAAGACAAATACTAACGATAAAAGTAAGTCATAAAATTCACCCTGTTTGTATGCTTAGTGGTGAGATGAAAAACAATTAATTGGATGTGTGCATCATTGGCTGACTTATCGGAACTGCAAGTACGAAGGCAGTCACATGCATTGTTAGCGAACCTATTCAGTTTTCTGTCTTCTATATTTCAATAAGTCGTTACGAAGCTTTAGATCATCTTTGCAAGCGGCCTTGATGACAGTCGACCCCTCTTATTATTTGGGTTGGAAGGGGGAAAGACTTTTCCACCATTTGTTTAGGCTAATTTCCCTATTACTACCTTTTTTCCTTTTTATGCACAAAGAAGCTGTTTTCTATATCTAGTCTGGCGTTCGTTAAAGTAGGCGTTGTCAGATTCCTCAAAACATAGGTCTTCCGCGTCCATCCTAACCTTTCTTGCTTTGCTGAGCACGGAAAACCACTTGGCCCTACGGACAAGCCGGACAATTATGTTGGGTTTCGTTTCGTCGAGAAGTTGGAACTCTGTCGCAAATGTCGATATCAGCCTCTGTGACCTCGACTAGCCCTCCAATGTTTTGAATCACACTAATCAGTTCACCATCAAAGGGTGCGCCTTTGATTTCGAGATTGCTCGAGCACAGGTACTGCTCTAATTCTTCCAGCCTGCGTGACAGCTTTACTATTTAGATCTTGAGCTCACTGTATTCTGTTGTCAGTTTTTGCTTGTTATCTTTTAGCTGTGTAACATCGTGCAGAACATCATTTATATTTCTAAGGTCTTCCCGGATTTCTCACCGCAGGTCATCGATTGTTTCAGTTCTTTCGCGACCCTCTCTAGGCATCGTGTAATGTTACAGCAAAGATTTCAGATCGCAAGATGACGAGAAGAAAGCTATAATTAGAACCGTTCATCAGCAGTGCGCAGTTTGCAGAAGGTAAATTCAATGTCAAATATTGATTCTTATCTGCGAAAGCATTTAATTTATTACACTGGAAGCAACTGTGCCGTGCTATCGAAATGAGATCGCCGAGGGTCCCTCTTCAGCTTTTTTTTCATGATGCAGAGGACGTTTGCAGCTCCCTTTAAAGTGCAGGCAAAACCTTGCTCCCTCTGATATGGTGTCTTGGGAATGATACGGATATAGCAGCATCCAAAAAACTACGTGGTCCGTGAAGAGCACTGTAAGAGCGGTTCAGTCATTGCTTGTGAAACAACGGTGCGTTGCTACCGAAATGAGTTCGCATCCGCATCTCATAAGCAGTCTTAAGTTACCATCATAACTTTTGCAATTTCGTTGTATTACTACCTTTGCAGTTTCCACAGTGTACCTCAGAGACACTTAATCCAAATATCACTAAGGACTTAGCGCAACGAATCAGCGCTACCTTAAAGGTGGTTTCCGAGATCGATCGAAAGCAGAGTCCACTCCTAATCACCAGCTAATTAAGTCGCTAAACTGAGGCAAACACACAGAAGAGATTCAGGAATTTTCCTTGAGTTCATTTACCTCGACTTGCTCCCTCAAGCTGGGCATCACGCATGTGCATAACAAAAATTCACCCTTGATTAATGGTATGCGTCAATACACAAAGCTTACTTTGACATCGCTGTAATGTTTATAGACGGGCCGTGAAAACAGACGAAAAATATGTATACTGCTCCACCCACAATAGTAACCATATATTCATGAAGCATCATGAGTACTGCGGAAATATTTAATAAAGTCACTTTTTATAACCGTTATCAACTTCATGAATTACACAGCTTGTTCTTTCTTCGAAGTACTCAATATTGTGAAGAAGGGTTTATTGAAACATTGGGAAGCCGGCAGACAGGTAACATTAACGCAAGGTGGACGAGTTTCGGAGCGCAAGACCGGGTTCAACAAAGGCAGCTCTAGTCCCAAACGTGAGCAGCATCTCGTAGTCGAAACAACCTAGAACGCTGCATCTCTGTTTGCGTGAGAGCAGTGTAATTTTCTTTTTTAAACTTTATTTCCGTTTTTGAAAATCTCGCAAGATACTTCGTTGCAGTTTATTTAGGATGATTTAGGTGCCAGGGCACAACAGAAAGACAACTAACCTTGTAAGCTCATCATGCGTTGGCTTCAGGGCACGACTGATATGCGGAATTAGAAGCTTTCAGAATCGTAGCAATCGATCCCAGATCTTCTATTACAGAATCGAAGTGATCGATCCTAGATTTTCTATTGTATGTGTGCAACTTCAGAATCGGCATCAAGGTTCCCTGGATATGGAACGTTCAATATTAACAAGGGTGCCCTAAAAGGCTCTTTAAAAGTTTATAAATCTAGAAAACGCGCTCGAGCAACAGCTTATACCATCAGTCGTCTCCGCAACGCACAAATTTTAATCTAGCTTCATTGGCGCCGAATATATCGGCGATCGAAAGTGATGTTCCTCCTCTCACTTATAAACTGGCCTGGCCGCACGCTGGCGCGAAAGCAATAAACGAAGAAAAGTCATGACGCGCCCCACCATACCCTATCCCGTCCAGGTCACATGACAGCGCCCGGGGAGGTGTCGCACTAATCGGTTGCGAGCTGCCGTCAGAAGCAGTTTTTAAAAACAATTTCTAAATTGTAGGCATCCAGCGGAGCTGTTAAATATGGCTAAAATACACATAAAGGCAACTTTAATGAATTTTTGTCATTAGAATGTTAATAAAAGCGAGCGAATGTTACTTCTATTACAATTTCAGGAGCGCATAAGGCTTGATTATGTGCATAAATAAGAAAGGATTCCGAGTTTCGTGCCTAGTTCCATTATTAGTTCTGCGTTACAAACTACCATCCATTTTTTCTAACATCTTGTTGTAAGATGCTTGAACACATCATAGCGAACTGCATCAGAGATTTTCTGGGGGATAACAATATACTTTCACCTGCACAACATGATTTTCGTAAAGGTTTTTCTACGGTGACAAAATTAACAACTGTAATCCATTTCCTTGCTACAATTGTAGACAAATCCGGCCAGGTGGACGTTATTTTTTTATACTTCAGGAAAGCCTTTGACCTTGTTTCACACTCTAAGCTTATAGAAAAACATAAAAGATTAACCTTCCTCCTTTCAATATTAACTGCGTTGCTGCGTACATCACTGATCGTAGACAGTTTGATAATAATGATACTTACTACTCCCATGAGCTTCCAGTTACTTCCGGCGTCCCTCAGGGCAGTGTGTTAGGACCGTTGTTGTTTTTAATATATTGTCACCAACACACGTAGCAAACAAAAGAACAACCGAGCTGGCCCTTTTTAATCCAGCGAAGCTCGAGACAGACGAGGTCGACGTTCAGCCACGCGCCAAGACTTTCGGCCACTTGGTGGCGCTAGAAGAAGGACAGCGGTGTGGCATTGCCCCCCTTCCAAGAGGCAACGGCCCGATGCCGCAAACGTAGGGGAACAATACAAATGCGGGTCAAGTTATACGGGAGTCTCTCGCTGTCGTTTGGACCCTAAAACGGTTTAAAGATTGTAATATTGCTTCATTCTGGCGACGTGAACTATTTCAGACTTCGTAAGCCGAGAGGAGCGGACAGTGCCTTGCGGTAGCACCTCATAGTTCACCGCGCTTAGGCGGCAGAGCACCTCGTAGGGTCCAAAGTAACGGCGCAAAAGCTTTTTAGAGCGCCCTCACAACCGTATGAGGCTCCATACCCAGACTTGGTCGCCGGGTGTGTAAGTCACCTCTCGGTGTCGCAGGTTGTAGTGCTGGGCATCGTGTATTTGTCGGTGCCGAATTCGCTGTCGGGCAAGTTAGCGTGCGGCTTCTGCGTCACGAATAAATTGGTCAGCCCCCAGGACAGTCCAGGGAGCAGAATCCGGAAGAAGCATGGCATCCAGCATAGGCAAAGGTTCGCGTCCATGAACCGAATGAAATGGAGTGAAGCGTGTAGTTTCCTGGAGTGCAGTGTTGTCTGCGAACGTGATGTACGGCAGAATTCGGTCCCAGTTCCCATGATCGTCACCTACATACATAGAAATCATATCGGCAATTGTCTTGTTAAGACGCTCAGTTAGTCCATTAGTTTGAGGATGATAGGCAGTTGTCTTGCGGTGGGTGGTGCCACTGAATCGAAGGACCTCGCTCGTGAGTGCCGACGTAAACGAGGTTCCCCTGTCAGTTAAGACGACTGTTGGGGCACCATGACGGAGTACAGTGTTGTGAATGAAGAAATGCGCTACTTCCTCTGCGTTACCATGGGGTGTGACCTTGGTCTCACAGTAGCGGCTGAGGTAGTCAGTAGTAGCCGCTATATAACTGTTACCCGTGGAGGACTTCGGGAATGGGCCCAGTAAGTCCATGCCGACCTGTTGAAATGGGAATTTCGGGGGATCGATAGGCTGCAAGAGCGCAGCTGGTTTAAAGGGCGGTGTCTTCCGCCGCTGGCACTCACGGCAGGTACGGACGTAGCGGTGGACAACAGCAGCTAGCCTAGGCCAGTACTTTCGGCGTATCCGTGCCAATGTACGAGAAAAACCGAGATGGCCAGAAGAAAGTTCGTCGTGGCACACACGAAGAACTTCGTCATAGAGCGTTGTGCGTACTACAAGCAGATAAACAGTTTCTGTTGGACCGTAGTTCTTCTCGTAGAGCACACCATCGCGCAAGCAAAATGACGACAGTCCGCGCCTGAAGAGCTGAGGAGGAGATGACACGGTTCCTATGAGGTATTCGATGAGGGGGAAAAGCTCAGAATCGGCCCGCTGCTTTCGGGCTAAGGTGGACGTCGTGATAACTCCGAGGAAAGCGGAATCGCCGTCGGAGCCGTCCGTATGGCAGGGAGTAGGGGCGCGGGACAGGCAGTCAGCATCACTGTGCTTCTTGCCGGACTTGTGCACGATAGTAACGTCAAATTCTTGCAACCGGAGGCTCCATCGAGCAAGCCGACCCGATGGATCTTTCAGGTTTGCCAGCCAACACAGCGAGTGATAGTAGCTCCCGACACGAAAGGGACGATCGTATAAGTACGGACGCAATTTCATGACTGCCCACACAACAGCGAGGCACTCATTTTCCGTAGTTGAATAATTAACTTCGGAACGGGACAAAGTGTCGACTGGCGTAAGCAATGACGCGTTCTACACCATCCTGCCACTGAACAAGGACCGCACCGATGCCAACGTTACTGGCATCCGTGTGCAGTTCCGTGTCGGCCTCTTCATCGAAGTGGCCAAGTACAGGCGTACATTTGAGACGGAAGTTGAGTTCCGTGAAGGCGTTTTCCTGGTCGGGGTCCCAAACGAATGTTTCGGCGCCTTTTGTCAGGCGGGTCAGAGGCTCAGCGATCTTAGAGAAATTGTGAACAAAGCGACGATAATACGCGCAGAGGCTGAGAAATCGACGCAAGCTTCGTTTATCTGCTGGTTTGGGGAATGAAGCTACAGCGGCTGTCTTTTCTGGGTCTGGGATAACACCTCGAGCACTGAGAATGTGGCCGAAAAATTTCAGCTCATTAAAAGAAAAGGGGCATTTTTCGGGTTTTAGATAGAGACCGGCAGATCGGATGGCCTCGAAAACTGCGCGCAAACGTTTCAGGTGCTCGTCGAACGTGTCCGAGAAAATCCCAACATCGTCGAGATATACGAGGCATGACTGCCACTTCAGGCCAGAAAGGTACGGTGTCCATCATTCCTTGAAATGTGGCAGGGGCCGAACACAGGCCAAACGGGAGCACTTTAAACTCATACAAACCGTCCGGCGTAATAAAAGCAGTCTTCTCACGGTCTCGCTCGTCAACCTCTATTTGCCAATATCCACTGCGGAGTTCAAGGGACGAAAAGTAAGTGGCATGGCGAAGCCGATCGAGGGAGTTGTCAATGCGCGGCAGGGGTACACATCCTTTTTCGTGACGTTGTTTAGGCGTCTGTAATCCACACAGAACCTTAAGGTTCCATCCTTCTTAGCGACGAGGACAACAGGCGAAGCCCAGGGGCTCGTTGACGGTTGGATAACGTCGTCCTGGAGCATTTCTGTTACTTGGCGGCGGATGACATCACGTTCTTTTGAAGACACCCGGTAAGGAAGCTGACATAGTGGACGTTGGTCGTCGGAAACTATAATTCGGTGCTTCGTTAGTGGCGTCTGTCGGACCTTGGAGGTTAATGCGAAACAATCGCGGAACGAATCGACGAGATTCTCTATGCAGCCTTTCCTACTGGGCAAGAGGTGTGGGTTCACATCGGTCTGAATGGCTGTAGACGTCGCATTGTCGAAGTCTGACGTGTTGGTTGAAGCGTACTGGCCTGTACATTCTCCAAGTTTTTCAAAATAAGCGACCGTCGTGTTCGCCGTCAAATGTTGGGGTTCACACATGAAGTTTGTCACTAGCACTTCTGCTTGCCCACGGACAAGTTCGACAAGGCCCCGAGCTACACAAACATGTCGAGTGAGAAGCAGTGACATGTTAGCTTTGGCAATGCCACGCGTGCCGGTGCTGTGACCACATTCAACTGTGACGAACTGTGACGACGCTCGCCCGCGGAGGGATTGTTATGTGGTCGTCACAGACGCGCAACATCGTTTTCCGGAAGTCCGTGTTGCTATCATTGGCTCGCTTGGTTAAAAACGATACCATGAGCTGCTCCCGAAGGTCTATAACAGCACCATACTCTTGAGGAAAGTCCATGCCGAGAATCAGATCTTTGCAGCACTCTTGTAATACGGCAAAGGTGCCAGTGAAAGTTAAACCGCGGATCTCTATGCGGCAGGTGCACATGCCAAGCGGCGTCATCACATGGCCACCGGCAGTGCGCATCATTGGCTCAGACCAAGGCGTCAGAACCATACGGAGTGTCGTGGCTAGCTGGCTGCTCTTGGCGGAAAAATCGGCGCCGGTATCCACAAGTGCGGTCACATCACAACTGTCGGCGACTACACAAAATTCCCCGGAAACAATGCGTTCGCAGCACATCGGTAAGTTCGTCGGATCGGGTCGTCGCCGCTCGGGCCGTCGTATCAAATCGTCGGGTGGAGGCTGTTTAATCTGAGTCGTATCGGCGGCCTCACTCCCGGAGGTCGCCGTGTTTAGTTTTCCCGGCGAGGGCACGCGCCTCTGAATTGCACAGAGGAGTATCGACTGGGCGAAGCAAAACGACTCGGGGATGACGATCGCGACTGCCGTTGCGGTGACGTCGGGTGCATCTCGTTAGCAGCCAGGTATTTCTCAATCTCCTGTGGTACTTCGCCATAGCGAGGTCGAGGCGCGTTTGGTGGAAAACCACTTAAACCTATTCTCCGGTATGGACAATTGCGAAGAATGTGGCCAGGCTCGCCGCAGTGGTAACAGAGCGGCCGTCTGTTTGGCGTACGCCACAAGTGCGCCTTGCTGATAGCGGGACGCTGGTCTTGCTGCGGCTCGACGGGGCGCAGATGTTGTTGCTGATCGACGAGGCGCAGGTAGCGAGGTGGTGGTCCGGCTACGGGGCGAAATAAATGAGGCTCGGGGGCAGGTCGACGTAGCACATCACTATAAGTCATAATGCATGGCTCCGGTTGCGGTTCTGGTGGTGGCTGCACCACTCGCCGGATTTCATCACGAATGACGTCCCCGGTAGAATAATTCACTGCAGGTGGTGCATCCAAGTGGAAGTTCTGCAGCTCTTCGCGGACAATGCTCCTGACAATCTCCCGCAATGCCTCGTCCCTGGCTGCTGGCACGGCCGCGCAGTAGGGTATGGCTGCGACGCTTGTCTGACAGCCGTATTGGGTACAACGTTCCTGCAGTGAACCTTCCATGCTGGTAGCTTCTCTAGCGAAATCTGTGACACCGAGAGGTGACTTACACACCCGGCCAGCGAATGAGGCCAGCGAACAACTGTTCCTTCACCCCGCGCATGAGGTGCCGTACTTTCGTTGCCTCGGGCATGGTAGGGTCGGCCCGATTGAAACGTAGCGTCATGTCCTCGAAAAACATGGCCACGCTCTCATTTGACTGCTGAGACCTCGAATGGATCGCAATCTCTGCGTTTTCTTTACGCGCACTCGAACTGAATGTTGTGAGCAACTCACGGCGAAGGACTGTCCAGTTGACAAAGGACGCCTCGTGGTTTTCAAACCACGTCTTGGCCGAGTCTTGCAGAGCGAAGTACACATTCATTAGCTTTCGCTCGTCGTCCCATTGGTTAAATGCGGCCACACGGTCAAAACTGGTGGCCAACCAGTCTTCGACATCCTCGAACCGATCACCGTGGAATGATGGGGGTGATCGAGGTGCGAGAAGGTCGTACAGTGGGGCGTTGCTGGAATGCTGACTTGTCTGGCTGCCCGTCGTAGATGTCATCGCTCGCAGCGGTGAGGTCAGTGGTTCGAACTCAGGTTCTAGACCTCGCAGGCAACGGCTCACTTCATGGACGGGAGTGGCGTCCGAGCGTCGATGGGCAGCGTCACTGACGTCTTCGGGGGCACCGTACATGGGATCGACACCCAGCACCTCCACCAAATGTCACCAACACTCGTAGCAAACAAAAGAACAACCGAGCTGGCCCTTTTTAATCAAGCGAAGCTCGAGACAGACGACGATGACGTTCAGCCACGAGCCAAGACATTCGGCCACTTTGTTGCGCCAGAAGATGGACAGCGGTGTGGCAATATGTGAATTACATTGTGAGCATAATTACCGAACCTCTTCAAATACAACTTTTGCAGGCGATTGTGCGCTGTTCAGGGAAGGTTCAAGTGAGGATGACCAGATAATTATCTTCAATATATTCTTTTCTGGTGTCACTGTTGGGATATGCAATTGAACGCTAACAAAACAGCGTATATGAAAATATCCAAGAAACTTAATAACCTTTCTTTTCCCTACGCCCTCGGGACAGAACCATTACCCGAAGTGAGGGAGTATAAATATCTTGGCGTCACACTAACAAATAGCCTAAAATGGAACACTCATATAACTAACGTATGTGACACAGCCTTTGGGAAACTTTGCCTTCTCCGTCATAATTTTTGCCTTCTCTGTCACAAGGCACGCCCCCGCCGAAACTAAACTTTTAGCACATACATCAATAATAAGGCCTAAGCTTGAATACGCATGCGTAGTATGGGACCCTTATACCAAAAGTAACATTGACGCTCTCGAAAGAATCCAGTGTAAGGCAGTCAGGTTTATTTTTTCTAAGTACCGTACAACTGATTCCCCGACAGCACTAATGAAGCAACATGGAATACAGACACTGGAACTAAGAAGAAAAGTTCAGCGCTTAAAGTTCATGTTCCTTCTTAAAAATAACCTTCTTGCTCTAACTCCTGACCCGTACATAACACCACTTACGGCACGCCGAACACGACATCGACACGACGACTCTCTAATGCCATACAGCACCAGAACTAATGTTGTAAATATTCCTTTTTTTTTCGCACAATAACAGATTAGAACAACTTACCTCTGCCTGTTCTAACCAACATTGGCTCAATTGAAACCTTGAATTGCTGATCTCAAATGTTTTTCTTGTCTGCGTTTTGGTTCCCCAAACTGATCGTGTTTTTTCTCCTTGCTGCATGTTTGACATCTCATTTTTGGATATTTAGTTAATTCGCTTGCATCTGTTTGTTTACGTTCATGAGTTTTCATAAGGAAGAGCTCAGTTTGCATTTCGTTTACTCCTTGTTTTGCTCATATTCTATTGGCCAAAGAACAACTGTTTTGAAATCATTATTTGCTATCTTCATTCTGTACACTGATGTTATTTGTATGCCCCTCCTGCTTGGGCCGTAAAGGCCTGCAGTATTGAATAAATAAATAAATAAAATAATTATAACTGCTTAGAACTGCTCGGTTTTATTGTCAAGATTTGAAGGATGTGCCATATTTCTGTGTCAAGTACATAAAATTATGAGGTTGGCCACTCGAATTTGAAAGTAACCATTGATTTGACCATATAAATTTACGTCACACATTAAGTTCGGTCCAATTCGAGCCAAAGAAAAATTCGGAAGTTAACGGGGAAATGCTGGTGGTGGGCCACAAAGTCCGCAACTCACTACTCAGTTGGTCATACTCAAATTTTCTAAGAAATGTTTTGTTCGCTGGAATATGTGGAAGATGAGGTCTAATGCTGCACATGAAATATACCCCCTCAAGCTAAAATTCAGGAAATATTAAGTAACGTGTTTATTAGTTCAGCGTGCTAATTGAAACATTTGGTCTCTTAGCATGTGTGCCATAAACCTCAAAATAGTCACGATATTAAAATAAATCCAAAGGCAGTTATCTTCTTTTTTAAACTTTTATGCCTTCTTAAAATTACCCCATATACACAAAGGAAAACGTCAACTTTCGCGAAGTTTATATATTCTTGTACGTTTTTTGTTTAACAAGCTTAAATTATTTTTTTACATAAACTATACCAATTCATTAGGGAGTGAAACATTGTTTCGGCTCAAACGACACTGAGGTTGCTGAAAAATATTTTCAAACTCCCATCTCTTTCATTTTACGGAACCAAGAAAAAGCGACCACATTTACGTTCTTTCATTCGCGCAATTAGGTAGAAAAACTCCGCGAGTGAAATATTCGAGAACAATATTCGCCATTGCTTCCTTTTTCACATTATATTTTGAAACTTTTTATCTCCTATTAACTTTTCATTCGTGGTGGAAATTTCAAAGAGCGAGAACTTGAAGAAAACATTTTACAGGAATATGCGCAAATAAAATGCTCCTTGCGGAACCATCAACAAAGCAAATTTCTTTTTTGAGACGAACCGGTGGAGGTCGCATTTTTTGCACGGGTCGTTTCGCGCGTAAATATTCAATACGTAGCTGTTGAATGTCTTCTGGGGACTACCTCTTCCGGGTGCGTGATTCCTAATGTGCAGAGAAAAACAAGTTTCGCAAGTGATCTGCTTCGCCGCCGGTCTTACATTACATGACCAGGAAAAGGCGGAAAAGCATAGCTAGCACAGTGATCTATCGGACTGTTCGGTACTTTCTTCCTTATACTCGAACTCATCATTTGTCCCTTGCTCAAATTATAATTTTCGGCATCTCCCGTCATCAGACGGGGAAGGGAGGTGGATGACTGGAGTAGCTCTCTACGACCTCTCTCTCTTGGCCAATGTGAAACTATCAGTTGTCAAATCTCAAATGTCATGGCACGAAACATAACACGCCATATATCTCACATTCACCTCCCCTTTCAGCATTCGCTAATCCATGTCAATTGATACCGCACCGGGACATCAGTAAAGGGAGATGGGAGGGAAATGCCGACGGCTTGACGCGTAAATATGCCTGTGTTTAAAATGTGCACTTAGCGCAGCTGCTGCTGTGGTTGATTATCCCTAAATTATGCTGCTTCGGCCAATTTCCCAATGGTTGGCAGCAATTTTTAGAGTAGTAACTGCTCACACGTAATTCGCTTATTTCTTCATACCGAGGGCCTTCTCGGGGTCAGAAAGAAAAAAAAACGCCGCTGACTGCTGTGTGCCTAAGTATTCCTGCTTTCTTTTTTTCTTGCCTTGATAGTCTAGAGAATATCAAAAAAGCTGGATAATTTATTCGCAAAATATCGAGCGCATTATCACAGTGACATAACATGATTGGACGCTCGAAAAGAGTATTCTTCGTAGACTGTTCCAGCTCATTATTTTTATTGTTTCTTTCAGCGCATATGTAAGTATTGTGGTGCTTATGGGGGGAGGGGGGAGTAGTTTCCTATCCGGTTTCAAACATTCAGTTATACATGTTAGAGGGCACAAAAAGATTATTGCAGCACCTCTATGCACTCCGATTCTTTTTTTGCCGAAATTTCAAACGGTACCATGTAGGCCAAGGGCGACATCAGCAGCAAATGTCACACATGGAGCTTGGCAGCAGTGCTCGATGCATCTTTCCGCGTGCGACGTATTCATCGGGTAATACCATCTCCGGAAACTTGTCCGCGGAAGGGGGCAGGACCGTGCTGTGCTATGCCTCTCGTTTCGTTGGCCGGATGCAGACGACGGGCGGCAGTGTGCCGCGTGTCCTATAGTGCGCCTGCCCGTGGTATCGGGAATATCTGCGGCCACACCGCTCTCGTTGAAGTCCGAATCTGGAATCCACGGAATTCCGCGTAGCTGTCTAGACGGTCACTACTACAGAACGAAACGGCAGATATGCCAATCAAAGGAGGCCCTTTATGCAGTGGCAACGAGCGATTTTCATGACACAGGGGTAAATCCTTCTTTGATGCGTCCGCTATCACCTAGTGCAACCTGTGACATCCCGCAGTCACACCTAAGGGGATTATCAGTGACGTACTTTAGGAGAATCAATCGACGCGATTGGCTGGAAGCCGCCTTTGAGGATCGTACTTGAAGCTTCGTTGTATCCACTCGTGTCGCTTCTTCCGTTCCTCTCTTGAGCGACCAAAACTCGCCCTACCGACGCTGTTCCGAAGTGCTGGTAACGGCACTGGCAAAAACTGAATTTCACAGAATTTACATCTCCTTTCAGCACCTGGACCGCGAAAAGTTTAGTAGTGCTGATATAGGCTTTTCTTCAAAATGAAGGGCTTTTTCTTATTAAAACCGACAGCAAACAAATCCATGCATCATCAAGCTTTGTTTTCTGGGGCACCTGTTAACTCTAAGTCACCTTTTTAGGGTAGTTTGGTTTGGTTTGTTGGGTTTAACTTCCCAAAACGACTCAGGCTATGAGACACGCCTTAGTGTAGGGCTCCATAAATTTTAATCACCTGGGGTTCTTTAACTTGCACTGACATCGCACAGCACACGGGCGCCTTGCTTTTCGTCTCCATCGAAAAGCGGCCGCCGCGACCGGGATTCGGTCCTGCATCCTTGGGCATAGTTATAGAGCGCCCTAACCCTAAGCGCCCTAAGTGTGATAAGATAATATTGATATAAATGGTCTAAACATCTGCTACCTAGCATTTAAACTTCGTCCTGGACTCATAACGAGTAATAGAGACAGCAGTAAAAATCCAGCATGATGCGTTGCATATAATAGATAGCAGAAAAAAATGGAGCCAACGCCAAAAGGCATTCAAATGTAAGAGCGTAAGCTATTCCATCAAAAACTCGTCTTCGATAGACCTCGCAGAGGTGAATCGTTTACGAACAGTGGTTCGCCAGATAAGCACCCTCTGAAAACGCGACATTTGTCTGTATAGGAGCCCCAAAAGTCGATGGTGCGACTCCCCGATCGCCGCATCAAAATGAGAGTAGATTTAGAATTGTGATTTTACGCGTACAATACCAGGTAATTGTTAGACACCACTCCGATCTTTCTGCGGCCACTCATAGGGTCATAATTGTAACGTAATTACATATTTATATTAATATATATGCATCTGAGATCGCATAGATCGGCGTTTGATGGAAGATTATTAGCGGTCTAAAGCGGTTCCCAACTGAGCAGTAGGCACGTTGCAATTTCACTCCTACGTTGTAAATTCGTGTACCAAGTTGAGCACGTAAAGACAATTAGCTTTTTACCACCCGCGTCCTCCTGCTGCTACTGCTTGATCCGCCATACCCACCACGGTGGCTTAGTGATTAAGGCGCTCAACTACTGAACCCGAATACACAAGCGGCAGCGTTTCCATGCAGGCAAAATGCAAAGTCGCCATGTGTTGTGCGATGCCAGCGCACGTTAAATACCCCCAGGTGGCCAAAAAGTATTCCAGCGCCCTTCACTACTTTACCCATTTCTCTTATTCTTCTTTGACTCCCACCTGCCTCCCTCCCCTTACGGTGCGGTTAGGGGTCCACAGAGAAGTATAACAGAACATGCTACTTTCCTTTCCTCTAAACGTTTCAATTTAACACTTGTCACGGCCGCCTCATATTCGTCGTCACGGTCGCCTAAGTTACACACTCGTTGGTTGCGAGGACTAGAGATCGTCGGTACGACTATGTCACACACCTTAAAGCTCAGCTCAACTAGCGTTTAGCAGCAGTCGAATTTCGGACCTTCAGGTAGACGCCATCTTGGATAGCTATGGTGGCTCACCTCCATGATAACACTGCTTCGGAATTAGAAAAATTTGGAGCCGCGGACAAACCGTCAGAAATCGCCAAACGTGTGAAGTAAGACCTCGCGCCATTAAGCACACTCGAAGCTGGCGGAAGCTATCTGTCGTATAAATGTTTTATGGTACAAGGAAGATATATGTGCCAAAAATATGGTTTCAAGAATATTTTTGGAATTATCCGAAAATTTCTGGGTATGATTGGTGCGTACTGATGAATTTCAGCGTACCGAAGTTTCACTGGCCCGAATGTTCCAACTTCTGTCGCTGTATGGCACTGCCATCAGTGGTCGTACTGGCCACGAGTTTGGAAAAACTTGAAGCTGGCCAGGGCGGGCACATGCCTGTCCTGGAGGAACGAGAACTTTCCTTCGCGGGTATGTTGCTGCACGTCAAGAAGTTCAAGAGGCGGCTGTTAGTCTGGAACATTTGGTGTTAACCAGCAGTCTGGTTCAGACTCGCTTCTTCAATTGAGGCACTCCGTCGTCTCCTCAAGCTTCAGGAAAATGTCCAGACGATTTTATTGCTTGCAAATTGAGCACAGGAGAAGTACCTCTGTTATGACGCAACCACTGTATTGATTTATATGACATTCGTTGCGTCTAAACTAAACATTCTTTAGACTAGACGAAGCAAAAAACTGTCTTGGATGTAACTTTGCATAAGGGGATGCCCAAAGATTGAGATCAATAATTAATTTTGCGACATATTACCTGGTTCACAAAGCCGTGAACAAGCTTTCTCTGTAGCGCGAGTTAGTGTGGAGCGGACCCCATCTATTGCTATGTGCACTCCGTTAGCACACCGGAGAAGCAGGCTTCTTTCAGAACCACAGTGTCAGGGTAGGGGGGAGGGGGCAAAATATAGTCGCTGATTCATCGGTTTGTCATTCTAATATCAGACATGCGGCGCTATTTTTCAGCCCGATTGAAGTGCATGGCACCCCCTCACCCTTCACGCTCACAACTGGCTCGTGGTACGTACACAGCATCCTAAATGATAGTTCCTTTGGACCTGTCATTCAGAGCTGTTCTTCTGTGCAGTTACATTAGATGGAAAAAGAATTTTCGTAGAACGTGCGTGAAAGCGTCAATCGAAAAATATGCTTACTAAGTAGCACTTTACTAAATGAAAATTTGTGCGAATATATTGATGCAATATCAAATTGCTATCACACTTTTGGCCACACATTAGCGCCGTTAGCGATGTTAAGCAGGCGACCAGTTTTATCTTTTTATTCGTTCCGCAGGCCCCAGTGCCACAAATGAGCAGCAACGACATTAAAGGTGCTGTTACTGACTAATCAATTCCGGTAACCAGAAATACAGGCGAGCAAGCATGCGTTGTCCTAAAATTTTTAGAAAAGAAATTCTTTGAAGTATAGGGATAAATTTATGGAAACGCTTGATCGTAGGAAGACGTTCTTGTAGAAGGATTTTATGGCTGAGTCGTGCTTAGTGATTGTGAGGTTGAGGTGAGTAGTACATTATAATTATAGCTTCGCAAATCTCCTTTCATGCGCTCAATTTCACAGGCTTTTAGTTTTACTAACTTTATTTTTGAGTAGCAAATGACGCCGGCACCGTGCCATTCCTTACCCAGTAAATGTTACTGCATACCCATCACTATGCCGATCATTTTTTCACAGGAAAAGAAGCATATGTCGCTAGGAAAGTTAAACTTCAGGACATGCATTTTTCTTACCGGCACTTAGCTCGTGACGTGACCAACGAAAATTTATCCCTGGTCACTGCTGTGATGTGAATGGGGCTAGAAGAAACCTCAGTGATTAATAAACCCTCCAAAATGCATTGACTTCAGCCAATGCATTTAATGCGGGAGAGTGATTTGTGGCGGCGAGAACAGCATTTAATACCGAAATAATGGATGGTGGGTAGGTGGGAGGAGGCTCGTCATACATGCTTCGTTTCCCTTCTAAGCAGAATCTGTTTCATGAAAAAGCTGTAATTTATCAATAAATACCAGCTTCAGATCGCTTTCATGCGTCGTTCCTTTATTGGGATTGTTATTAATTTGTTAACTATACTCCTGCTGCCCTGCCAGGGGGAGCCGGTGCATCGTGCTGCTGCTCTTCTCGTTCCTCATCTTACTGCTGGCTCTGATGGGTTACCTCCTGCTCATCATCTTGAGGGGCAAGTGCAGAGATTGCTGTTACGTGCGCAGTATACGGCGCAGCTATGCTGAACAGAAAAACAACAAATTCTTGGCATCTAGGTCTCATATATATTGTGAAGTGTCATTTCTGCTGAATTCGGTCGGGATATTTTACGTGATAAAAGGAGTGGGATGAAGTGGATGGAAACCAACGTCACGGCCGGTCTCACGATGGCGCCACCGATACCTCCACGACTGTGCCCTCTCAACTATACTGGAAAAGTCGCTGTATATCCACGCTCCTCCAAATCTTCGCACTACCCAGCCATTCACCGCAGGTCGAGCAGTGCAAACGCAGTTAGCAGTAAAAATATAGCCCTAATCTGCGTAACAATAAGCTCGCAAAGGTGTACGTGACGAGCGATTTAGTTTAGCGTGATCCTGACTTTGCTCTCACATTGTTATTGATTCACTTTTATTGCACAACCTTGAATAAATATTTTTGCGACGCTGTGAAAATTCTGTGAAATGCATGTTATTCAGCGTACCTATAGCGTCAGTATCCCGGCGTCAGTTACCTTTGCGTGTAAATTATTGTCTCTTTTCCCTCGCAGATCCTCCGGTCACTACCACGCCCACAACGACCCCAACTACCACCACAACCACCACGACTACCACAACCACAACAACTACAACAACAACCACGACAACTACAACCACAAGCACAACTACGACCACAACTACCACAACTACCACAACCACCACAACTACCACAACCACCACAACTACCACAACTACCACAACCACCACAACCACCACAACAACCACAACTACCACAACTACGAGTACTACCACTACAACCACCACAACAACGACTACCACAACAACTACTACGACTACCACAACTACAACGACAACGACCACCACCACAACTACGACTACCACAACAACTACTACTACGACTACCACCACCACAACTACGACTACCACAACAACTACAACGACCACCACCACAACTACGACTACCACAACAACAACTACTACGACGACGACCACCACCACAACTACGACTACCACAACAACTACCACGACAACGACCACAACCACTACAAGTATGTCTATCATTGTCCTTTGTTCCGCGGCGCGCACGCCCAGTCCTAATATTTAGGCGAGCTACTGTGAAAGCGTAGTGCGTCTAAGAGTTCATGAGAACGACCTTCAGTGCACTTGCTTCGTTTTCATATAGGATAGTTTACTCTTCAAGACGAAGCGCTATACAATGCTAAATATTCATTTACTCGCGGGTAGGGCATTTCTGTGTCTGCGATAAAAGCAAGGGAACACTAGCTTAACGTCGTTCAGTGCCTTCCTATTTGTAATATACATAGACATTTAATAAATATGCGGCGATCGGTTTTAAGTACGGCTAAGTGTTAAGAATGCACCGCAAGCGAACAGGTGGACAGATTTATCATCGATTCTAGGAAGTCAGAATGCATAGGAATATACCAAGGGGATCTGTATTTTCGAAAATTGTAGCCCCTGCATCTGAGGCTGTCCAACGTTGAGGCGTGTGCAAATTGTTACCATTCATAGGGTTTGCAGATCACCGGAGAAATACCGTAAACATAGAAGCAGGACATAAGCATGCAGATATGCAGTCAGCAATATTCTACTTTACCCAGTCCTAATACAAGCAGTTCGGGTGCCGCGTAGGTCTAGCATCCAGCGTTGGATCACAAGCAAGCACTTATGGTCACTGCTGCTTGTTTTCTCAGCGCCGGTTCCAACACCACAGGCTCCAGGACCAATGCCAAGGAGGATGGTGTGGTGCGTGTTCGGCACGTTCCGGCAGGACTACGATGCGATAACCCTGACACAGGCGTGCGACTTTGCCTTCATTCCGTTGTACGCGCGGGCAAGCCGGGACACCTTGCTAGACGACAGCCACCCGGACCTCCAGAAGATGCTCGCCATGGTTGCCCGATTCCCGAGCATAAGCTTTGCCGTCAACTTCTCCCACAGGCAAGATCTCCGCTCCTCCATTCGATGTGGCGAAAAAAAATATCACGTGCAGGTTATCTCCTAGGGCCAAGTAGTAAAACCATATACGAGTACGTATTGAGTTGTATTACTTGACAATCGGGTATTATCAAACATTATATAGTTTTTCAAACAAATCACTAATGTGATCAATTGTGGTTTCGGAACGGAACAGGGATAATCAACAAGACCCGCAGTCGGTCCAGAACTTTGACCACTGCCAAATGCCTGTATAAAGCGTCATCAGGTTTTTTGTTTCTGATAGAATACTTCCCGTGACACCATATAACTGAAGATCAGTGGTCCGCCAGTGGTTTGCTTGTGGAAAGACTGTGTCCGCCGTGACCTTCGTTCTCTTTTCTTTTCATCATTCATTTCTTCTTCCTCTGCCACACCATGCTCCTCTTGAGATTACATTGTGAAAATCTTGATAGCAACGCAGTCACACTCACCGAAGCATTACGCTTGGTCTCCAAAAATTGTGCTTTTCATCGTATCAGCAAGATAAACGCATAGCTTGGCTGGTAGATGTTACCCACCAGAAGAAACAATTAAGGCTTTAATTATCGTACCTTACAGGCATCAACAGACGCAACAATCTGTCCGAACCAACTCATGTCTCGAGCAGGTACCATCACTCCAAAGCGGGAGCATACAATTACAGAAAGAAATGTTTTGAAAATTCTTTTCACCAAGAACTTTGAAAAAGTATGGGTGCTTGACATCATCACGATTTTCTTTCTCCTCGATATTTGTGACATTGTATCATTGTCAACTACTTTTGTTGAACTTGGTTTTAGCCCGCGCTTTTGTAACTTCTTGCTACTTAACCTGACCTATGAACGCATCGTTTTAAGCTTGTCTCGCCTGTGATAATGGCCCCATGGCGGCACAGGTGTACTGTGGATAAATAAGCAAGGAGATTGCAATCAGCAAATTTGTGTCGAACTTTCAGGGTTGTGCTGGTTAAACCGTTTCGTCTGGCTTCAACGGACTGGGTCTCTACCTGCAGGTTACGTAGAATTTCTTGAGCAACACTTCCCCCGCAAGCGCCAGTGCGAGGGAGTGAAGCCAGCCAAATAGGAAATGGCCTTGCTCCAAGGGGCAAAAAGAGCGCGATTCAGGCCAGCACAAGTGCATCACGAAGGTTTCACGAGATTTGATCGCGCATATGTATATTTTTGAAAATCATAACAAAGTTTACACTTTATACGTGTTATGGTGTGACAAGGCTCGATATGACCGGCGGGCAGCTGATATGTACTGCCGATTTTGTCACTGCTCTTTGGACTTCCCTGCGTATCAATTTGGGTGCGCATTGCGCACATAAGACTGCCGTTAACGGAGCTTGGAAATCATTGCCCACCAAAACTGGTGAGCACTGTTTCGGGAAGGGTAATTCGTTAAAACCGCACTGCGCTGCATATGCTGCAACGGGAGCATGCGAGTTTTCGCTGCAAAACAACATTCATGACCAGCGTTGTCAATGGTGTTACAACCGGTATCTTAATGGTAGGAATAAAATTCGAGCACAGTCTTAACACAGCGTGAATAGCACAAAAACAAAAGGAAGGAAACAACTGCCAAAGCTATGTCGGTGAAGAATTACATTATAGGCTTCTCGTCCTATTCCGCAGTTCTGCAACACATATGCAGCAGAGCAGAAAAAACTACCTTCTTATAAAGGTGCGGAATTTAAGGTAAAATATTTAGTTCTACATTGCTTTCTTTTATTATGCAATTAGCTAAACTGATTCAATTGACATCTGGCTAAAGAACGGCGCAGAAATAGAGAAAATATTTTTGTGCGTTTTCCTACGAGTAATTCAAAGTTTCTAGCTTGCTTTATATGCTTGATATTAGTCATCATATGCTTTGCTTTATAATCAAGTAATCTAACTTCAATTAAAGTTATTCTCGAGTAATTCGGTTTATTTGGCAGCTAAGAATGTGCAAGTTGTCATCGCGTCAAAGTTACATAGAAATATGTTATATAAGTTACGTTATACTATTTCCAGAATGATTAGAGGTAAAGTTCATTTGCTTATCATTATAATATATCTTCCAGCCTTTCAGGGTTTGCGCTGGAGCAATTCGTTTTTTTTTCTTTTTTTTAAATATCATCCCTGGGCGTGCAGTCAGAAATTATACTTTCCTGAAATAATTTCTGCAGAGTCCAATTATTGTGTTTCTACAATCAGGTTACTAATTTAAAGGGAAATGAACATTTAACATATTGACCTACATAGCAAGCATGTCCTCTGCCGATTTTTTTGCGTTGAACTATAGGCGAGCAAATGAGAGTCTTTGGGCAAAAGTTCAAGGAGAAAACATTTGACGGTGTCCCAAAAAGGACTTAACGTAAACAAACAAAAGGATATTCGTTTTGCGTTTAGTTTCATATTATGTCTTACAAAATCTGACCAAATTGATGTTTGTTATATCTTGACTTTAAACCCTGCCTGTTCCAAGTTAGACTGGCCTCAAGCAACTTAGACTACAACAAGCTTTTTAGTGATCGTTACGCAATAAGGATAAACATAAAATATTATGCCCTTTGTGAAGATTATTGCATTGCTCGCTTCTTTTACATCACTCCGTTGAATTTAGGACTCCTACCGTAATTTTGAGCCAGCCAGTATCTGAATATTTGGTAAATGATACATTCCTTCTCCGTTTGCAGGGCAGGCTCAGCAATATCGAAAGTATTCTGCTTATTTATCTGGCATTGCGAAATACGGAGTCCTTCTTGCCGACGATCCTTAAGCCGTATCGGCAACTGTAAACGTAATTTACCGAGTCGTAGCCCTCCCTAAGTAAACAGCATATTTACCGCCTCGCTTTTACCCCCTCCAAAAACAGGGCGTGTGTCCCCGTCTTCGAGAAGACATGAAATCCGCCTCCGGCGAGCCTTTACTTTCATATGGCTTATACTGTTGCAGAAGGATCGCTGACGCGATGGCGCACGTGAGCGGTTCGACAGGCCGGACCAAGCTGCAGAATTACTGGTCCAGGAACATATTCCACCACGCCGTGCTCGATCTGGAAGTCAAACCATGGCAAAATGTGCCCATCCAGAATGCTGTCACTGCGTGTTTCAACTTCCTAAGGGTACGAAAGGCTGCTATGTAATTTTCAAGAAATGTCAGCTCCTTGTGATTTCGCTTGTGCGTACCAAAAACACAGTCTCAACCTTGTTCGCCACGTTGAAGGGCGCACTTGAAATGCGCTTGGTTGCAGGAGCTCAGAAACAGGCAACGCGAAATGAATCGCACTCAGCCTAGCGCTCAAGCAACCAGCGGCGGCTTCATAATCCTCGGCTTCCGGATCTGGCCGAACAACCAGGCGCCCTTCCTCGGGAACATAAGCGAACAACTGGAGTAAGTGTGCCAAGGTCGCTATTTTTGCTGACATCCTACTGTATTTATTGCCGTCCACAATCTTCTAGTGCCTTTCAAAGTGGGTTTTAGATATTTGCGTAAAGAGCCATGGCATAGCCTACCACCTTGCGATCAAAGCATTATTATCAGGCTGTGCCTGCATGGTCAACCCTCAGCAATTAACTGTTGTCCATAATTTTATTTTCCTTTTTCACCCGCTATATGTACGTTTCTGCGCTAGAATGTATAAAGTGCACCTTAACGCCATCGTGTAATTCACTATTAGACACTGCGTTACTTATAGTTAACGAATAACGTTCAGGTGCGTTGTCCGTTCGAGACAACCGCCATAGCCAAGGGAGCACAACTTCCAGCTATCAGCAGCACCAGGTTAGCTGCGTCCATTGCGGGGCAAAAGGTTATTTCACGTCCCTCCACGTAATCATGTATTGCGTTGGTCGCATAACTCCCTGCACACTTCCTAATCACACCCTTCACGCGGCTTCCTGCAGTCTCTCCTACGCTTTCCTTGTAACGAAATTCAATCACGTTTCCAAAGACGGCATCGATTATCTGGATATCGCATTACGCGCCATGCCGACGCATATTTTTCTTTGACACCAAGTTGCGTTGATGTCCAAAGCTGCCACCCTTCACCACCTCCTCCCCCATGACAGTTTTGGCTTAGAGGGCATGCATTACCTCAGAGAACGCGTTTGTGCGACGGAATGTTTGATGCCGTGAAACAAGTGTTAGAGCCTTGTCGACTTGCTCGCCACCACCAACGTTCTCGTAACGTTGTCGGTTATTCTGTTTTATTTCTTTTTATTACGCAATATGGTGACGCGCAAGTCAATTCGTGTTAAATTATGACGAAGCGGTTCATTGCGCAGCGTTCGGCGTGGTGCTATGCACAGTTTCGCGTATTTAGTATCCGCCTTCTTTGCCATTTTCAGTCCAATTTGCGACACGGATTCAAGCCGCTGACAAGAGTGCCTCCAATTCTATGCCATTCGCTATACCCACCACCAAACAGATGACTAACAAGACAAGACATTGTTTGGAGTAAACTACAAAAGAACTCCTTACCCGACCCTGAAGTTTACGCACACATATTTCCGGACAGCATAAGCTCATCCTGCACTAGGTGTGGAAAGAAAGCTCACCTTAATCATATCCTATGGAATTACTCAGAGTACCCGCCTCCCAAGGCTCTCATAGAAGCTCTCTCACTTGAATCCTGGCAGGAAGTGCTGCATAACGCGAGCCCCGGTGTACAATTGGGCGCCGTAAATCGCGCTGAAGAAGTCACCGCAAGCCATCAGCTAACAGCCATTTGGCTCTTTCACTAAGACCCAGCAGTAACACTACCTCCCACAATAAAGTTCTCTCCCTCTCTCTCTCTGGGGAGCAGCTACGTGACAAAGTGAAAACGGCCAGCGAGAGACTGATTGGCTGATCGCGCGTGCGCTTCCCGACAGCCAGCGAAATTTTCTGTTTCAGTTCGCCTTAGCGACCATCAAAGGACAAATGCATTTCTCTTTCGCTCGACACTTACCATCGTCGCGTTCACGTCGAGTTCCGCGTACTGAAACCCTGACTTCAAAAAAGAAGAATGGTTGTCTACAGACATTTGCGCTCAAAACAACAGCTATGAGTTGTTCATATAGGCGTCTTCTTTTTAGTTGGTTTGCTGAGATAAACATACTATTTTAAGTTCTCATTCTTTATAGGTGCTTAATCGCGGACGTTTGCGACACTCCATTGCAGATTTATCATTCTTCATAATTTCGCTCACGCTTATTCAGACGGTGGGCTGCATGGTTCATAATACTGACCTAATTAACCATAAATGGTATCCCGGGCGGGGCGTACGGTGTGAAGGCCAGAAGGCTCCTGGTAATATGGAGTCCTCCCAGAGTGTAAGAGCTATCATAAGGCGATAACTTCCACAAGGCGAAGCTATCATAAGGCAAAAGGTGAAAATCTCGCGTTCGCGAGACGTTGCTATCAGCTTGCTGTGTTGCGAGATTCCACGAGATGTGTCTGCGAGACGTCGCAATAAGTTCTGACATCGACATAATTCCACCGTTCGTCTAGTTAGGCTCAGTCGCTATAAAAAGCTTCGTAGGGCACGTCTGAGTCAGTGCAGACTCCCATGTCGAGGAGAGCAGTCCTGATAAGCAATTGCCGCCGACGATAAAACCAAAGAAAATAAATATAATTAAAATAAGTGCGCACACGCAACATAGAGATAAAAGCAGAGACGTAGAAACGAAAGCGCAAAAGGCTATTGCTATTATGCTCTTCAGCCTAAATTTTTTTCTTTTCTATGTATTTTACCCAGGCGGTTTCCGGTGGAAGGTCTGATACCTTGGACACATTTCACCGAGGACGAGTTTGCTGCCGGCTACCCGCAGTGCATCATTACGGGATCGTCGCCTCTGAGGAGCGCAAGCAACTACACCATTAGCATAGTGAGTAGCACTGTACGCATAATACGGGCTGGCTGGTCGCTGCCCAGCCCGAGCATCAAACGGGCGTCCGACAAAATGGCACCATATATTATTCACCTTCCAATGCCGAGGCGAAGGAAATAGCGGGTGAAGGTCATCCGTCTTCAGTATTTCGCCTTAAGTGATTCTATATGATATGGCACAATAGTAAAGCAATCCTAAAATATTTGCATTTGTATTGATGTTGTGCTTGCGAGCAGTAATTGATGAGGCCTTCCTCTGCTCTTCGCATTGCTACTGCCACAGAGGCCGCAATGCATTACTGAGGCCCCATATTCTCCGTCAGAAACTTAATTTTGCTTCCCTTCTAAATTAACTTAAACTCACGAGGGCTTTTTTTTTTTTTTTTTGTGCGTAGAGCTACTAGCCGCAATCACGGATTTCGCCGATGTCTGTCCGAAGCGGCTCACTCTCTCTCCTCGTGAACTTGAAGTGGAGAAACAAAAGGTGGCGACGTCCGCATTACGCGACCTAACACTGAGGGGGCGGAGCGGCCGCATAAATGCACCCAGTGAGAGAGTAAGATAGTAGGGAGGTTTAGAATAGGGGTAACCAAGGCTTGGGGCCTCCAATGAAATAGCGTGCCGCGGTACAATGTGTTAGCCGAGTGGCGAGTTTAAGGGTTTTCCCGACGCAGCGCAGCTGTGCTGGCGCTCATTGATTGCAGCGCCACGATGGTAAACCAAGGAAAAGCATTTAAGTAACGCTATTTTATTCATCAAAAAGTACTATTATTGCACAAAAATATATTAAAACTACCAGTTATATAAACAGTTTTCGTCAGACAAGACGAAATCGGCCAATTGTCAATCCAGACCGAGGCCGGGAAACCTCATTTGAACCTTCCGCGCTTTCCGCCGTCTGGTCCCCATGGCAACCAAACGAGGCGAACTCGCCAAGCCTAACGTCCCTAGATCCGTTTTTTAAGTTTTTGTTAAAAAACGGATCTAGGGACTTTAGCCAAGCCTAGCAGCTCGGTAAATCCGGAACCAATCAGAAAATTTAGCGCGTTTTATCGCTAAAATTTGCTGGTTCGGGCATCATGAGACATAGCATAAGCTTCATTGGTCTTTCGTTTGCTATGAACGCGTGACACTATTGAGTAGTGACGACGAATGAGTGCCGAGGCGATCGGCCGCCGCTTGGCCGGACGCCGCCATATTGCCGTAATCCAAGCGACCCAACCGCGGCTTGGGGCGAACGCTATATTCGAAAAATAGGGGCCGCCCCTAGCGTTAACCCAAGATCCCAAGCGCACCTTACTTTCTGCGCATGTGCATGTCAACGCCCCAAGCTTCTTTGGGGCCCCAAAGCTTGGGGCCCCCTATACTAAAACTCTCTAGTGAGAGAGGGGCGTGTCAGTTGCGGGCTTGGCGGCTGTCACTGGGCAGCGGTGCACAAGCGTGTGTTACTCCGGAGTGAGCAGTCGTGCGTCGCTCGCGCGTCCTCAACTTCGGCATTTCTCTCCTTGCATCAGTCACACCTCAATCTTCACGGACAGCAGACGTTCACGTGCAGTGATCCCTGGGTCTCGACTCCGAGATGCTCGCCGCGTCGTGCAGCAGCATGTGCCCACCTCCGCGCTTTCACTGGATTTCGCTTTCAAGTGCGTTTCCATCTCTCTCTCCCCCCATGATACCACCCCAGACCTTTCGGCCGCAGAGCAGTGCATTGTAAAGAGGTGCATTGTGCCTGTTTTCGTTCATTTCGGAAGATGATGTAAGGAAAGCTGAGGACGCCGCTGCGCCGCACGTTTGCTTCGCGTCGCAATGGATGAAGCCGGGCCGTTGTACTGCGGCGCAGGTTCGCCGTGCTTGACGTGCTGAAGTGCAATGGCTACGCACCAATTTTGCATTTGATTAACTATGTAAATCGGTCGTAATTTTTTTTTTATCTGTAGCTCTATATAAGCGACCATGAGTACAGTATGCAAATAGAGTGGCGGGGGGTTCCTTTACTGTTTACATTCTGATGTCAGCATTTATGCAGTGCGGAATCCAAAACTGATAGACTAAACAATATATTCATGTTAACAAAAGAGCAAAATGTTTGAACGCCTAAGAACGAGAATAATGCAAATGTATATATAGGCGCTTACAACACAGTAGTAACATGATCCTAAATGGTTGATTTGCATGTAGATGCTCTGGTTAGGTGAAATCAAGCATAGTTTTCCACTTCACGTCTACAACAACGAAGCTGGCTTACAATTCTGTTCATGCGTCTCAGTCAGGTGCGATCGGGGTTTTAATATTTACATCACACACTCAGGTGCTTCGAACACTGGGGATCTTTATATTGTTACGAGGCGGCAAGCTGATGAAGAAAGGAGACAGAACATGACCGATGGCGATAGTAGATGACGTTTATTAAAAAATTGCAGATCTAGCGCTAGCGTCCCTGCCCACGTCAGTGCCAACTTCTTCCTGGCTCGTGACAATATATACTATGAAATAAAAATTGACGATCCCCAAATTATTGCGCATGCGATACGCCAGTTCGTCTTATCACCGAAGGAAGCAGTTGTCCGAGCAAGAACACTGTAGGACCACCCGACAACACTCACGCCTTATTCCGATGAATTCAATGCGCGCTGCAAGCGCATTGCACCGCGGAAGCGGTAGCTACAAATAAGTGAAGACTAACTCTTCTAAACCTCTTCATACAGAGTGTAAAGCTCTGCTGAATGAGCGACACGGGCTGATTACGCTGCCAAAGAGTTGACGCAGTCGCTCAGGCGCACCTAATTCATGTGAAAGTAGAGGAACAACCGCCGGCGAACAAACTGTAATCACCGTTCTTTCCTCCCTCCTAGTCACGTGGTATTAGAGCGACAAAGCAGGACAACGCGATGCGAAGCAGCTATTAAGGGCCACCTACATGGAGCGAAGTTCCTCTGTGATCTTGATGCGGCGCGACGGAACACCGACGCAACGCCACCGTGGTGTACCACATGCAACCAAAAACAGGCGGCTGTCGCCAAACACTTATGTGCACGATTGAGGAACATTCACGGGTTTCCCCGCTTCAACAACATAAATGTTGTAGCGAAAGCTACACTGGGGTAGGTTTTCAATGCTGCGAGTGGCAGCAGCTACGTCATCGTCATCATCATGATCATCACCAGCCTGATTATACCCACTGCAGGGCGAAGGCCTCTCCCATATTTCTCCACTTAACCCGGTTCTGTGCTAGCTGCATCCACTTGACCCCTGCGAACTTCTTAATCTCATCCGCCCACCTAACTTTCTGCCGCCCCCTGCTACGCTTTCCTTCCCTTGAAATCCAGTTTGTTACCCTCAGCGACAATCGGTTATCCTCTCTTCGCACTACATGTCCTGCCCATGTCCATTTCTTCTTCTTAATTTCTACTAGAATGTCGGTAACTTGAGTTATTTCTCTGACCCACTCTGCACGCTTTCTATCTCTTAATGTTACCGCTACCATTTTTCGTTCCATAGCCCTCTGGATTGTCCTCAACTTAAGTAGAACTCTCTTGGTTAGCCTCCACGTTTCCGCCCCATAGGTGAGTACAGGTAAGATGCAACTGTTGTATACTTTCCTCTTGAGCGATACCGGTAAGCTGCTAGTCATAATCTGCGAGTGCTTGCCAAATGCGCTATATCCCAATCTTATTCTTCTTGTTATTTCCTTTTCATGGTCCGGATCTGCGGTTACTACCTGTCCTAAGTAGACATATTCGCCTACTACTTCCAGTATTTCGCTGCCTAATGTAAACTGCTGTTCCTTCCCGAGGCTGTTGAACATTACCATAGTCTTCTGCATATTGATTTTCAAGCCTACCTTTCTACTTTTCCTGTCTAGGTCATCAATCATTATTTGCAGTTCATCCCCCGAGTTGCTTAGCAAGGCAATGTCATCAGCAAATCGCAGATTACTGAGGTATTCTCCATCTACCCTTATCCCTAACTGCTCCCATTCCAAGTCTCTGAATAATTCCTCTAAACAAGCTGTGAATAGTACTGGGGAGATTGTGTCTCCTTGCCTAACACCTTTCTTTATGGGAATTTTGTTACTTTCTTTATGCAGAACTATGGTTGCTGTGCAGCCACTATATATATCTTCCAGCACTTTCACGTACGGCTTGTCTGCCCCCTGATTTCGCAATGCCTGCATCACCGCCGAGGTTTCAACTGAGTCAAATGCTTTTTCGTAATCAATGAATGCTATATATAAGGGCTGGTTATATTCCGAGCATTTTTCTATCACCTACGTCGTGAAGAGACGTAAATACAAGAATAAGAAGGCGAAGAAGACAAAGATGAAGCAGAAACCAAATATTAAGAAGAAGACAAAGATCAAGAAGTAGACGAAGCCAAGGAAGAATACGAAGAATATGAAGACGAAGGAGACGAAGAAGACTGAGAAGAAGACTAAAAGAGCGAAGAAGACGAATGCTCGCTCACCCGCAGCTAATGCTTTCGCTCCACATTAGGTTCAGCAGCTTTGAACCCTTCTCATTTTTTCATGCTAAATCACGTTTCAACAGCAATGCATAAAATAAGCAGTGATAGAATGCCGTCCGACACCGCTTGTATACAGCTTCCGAATACTGTATTTACGTACGTCCGACGCCGCATCAACAGCAGCTGGCCCGTGTCGTCTTTGATGTATGGGTTACGCAGTTGAACAGAACGTTGAAAAAGAACCCGCTTCAGCTACATCACTGAAGTTAGCAACGTGGCAACGCTTACAGCACCGGATGACGTGAGCTTACCAAATTGATGCTGTCCGTGCAGACGATAGTGATCGCTAGACCTATATTAAGGTGAAAGCCTTTATTGGTCTACTGCCGGCGTTAATTCGTCCGGTCAAACTATAGCTGTCAATCAGGTGACATCATGATGACATCATCAGAGGAATATCAATCTTGTCTCCAGCAGGAATCGAACCTTCATCCTTGGACCCCCGCCGAGCGCTTTAACCAACTGCGGCATGGTCCGTATCGTGAAACGCCCATTAAAATCGCCCTTGTCTATAGTGTGGAATGCAGTTAAAAATAAAAAAAAAAAAATAAATCATGTTGCCGCCAGGAATCGAACCACCATTTCTTGCATCCACAGCCGAGCGCTTTAAACAATTGCGCCTCGCATGGGATCGTGCAGCGCACATCATAATTCTCCTTGTCTACCCTGAGGATGATAGTAGCGATGACACTGACGCTGCGATTAGTTATAATGACAATGATGACTTTAGAAAGGATAATCACGCTGCATTTAGTTGACAATGATAATGATAATGAAAGCAAACGTGAAGAACCGTGTGCACCAGCGACGCTTAGGCTTTAGCATTTCTTTCTGTAGTGCAGATTCCACAGTGCTCTCGGAATTTTTGTTGCGCGTCGATGGCACATGCCACTGCGGAATCATCGAAGTTATGAAAAAACGACAGTCGCTTAACTAAGCTATGACAGGATTCAGGTAGAACGAAAGGAAGAAGATGGTTCGCACGGTATAAAAAAGAAGATTCAGTGAACAAGGGTAAATAGGGTACGCCTCAGGTCGCAGATGAGCCAACGTTTCGGCAAGTGGACTTGTCTTCGTCTGGGCATGCCCGGACGAAGACAAGTCCACTTGCCGAAACGTTGGCTCATCTGCGACCTGAGGCGTACCCTATTTACCCTTGCCCAGACGAAGACAAGTCCACTTGTCTAAACGTTGGCTCATCTGCGACCTGAGGAGTACCCTATTTACCCTTGTTCACTGAATCTTCTTTTTTATACTAAGCTATGCCAGGATATACGTAGCGAGAGGTGCAGCAATTGTCAAAAGCGTAGAGCCCAGGGTGTCTGCTTCAGAGCCGCTTTGTGCGGAAAGGCTGTACGTTTCTGGCTGAGCTTGTTGAGGCCCTTATGTTAAGCAATGAGCGTCAGGACCTCTTCTGTTGGTTCCCGCTGACAACTTTTCCATAGGCCCCATTTCGGCGGCTATGCTCTGTCTATTACGTTCGGCAGTCTGGCATCCCTGTTTGAGAAGCCGTTCCTTGTTCGGGCGTCTCCGCTGCTCTCCAACTTTTTACTCTCATTCCCTCTTTGCTGCTACTATGCACCGCTCTTTACGTTCTGCCGGTTGCTGCGTTTAATAATAATAATTGATTCACAGGAAAGGAAAGGCAGTATCTGTGACGCTTGTTCCGTGGACACTTGAACCTTGCCGTAAAGAATGGGAGGAAGGTGGGAGCGAAAGCAGACAGAGAGAACGGGATACCGTAGTAGAGGGCTCCGGAGTAATTTCGACCACCTGGGGATCTCAAATGTGCACTGACATCGCACAGCACATGGACGTCACTTTGTTTCACCTCCATGGAAACGCTGCCACCAGCGGTCGGGATCGAACCCGGGTACTCCAGCACAGTAGTCGGGCGTCTTACCACTGCACCACCGCGGCGGAGCGATGGAGGCGAAACAGAGACGTCCGTGTGCTGTGCGATGTTCTTGTTGTTGTGGCTGTAGGAAGGAAAATACAATGCACAGGCCTGCTACTGCCTCTGTAGCTGAGCCGCCTCTGCTGCCTGTTGTGGCTGTAGAAAGGAGGAAAAGAAAATGCATGGGCCTGCTGCTGGCTCTGTAGCTGAGCCACCTCTGATTTATTTATAGGAATGGAAAGGGGCGGTAACTGTCTCACTTGTTTTCTGTGGACACCGCAACCGCGCCGTAAGAGAAGGGAGGAAGATGGGAGTGAAAGTGGAAAGAGAGAAAGAGGAGGCGTAGTGGAGGGCTACGGAGTAATTTCGACCACATGGGGATCTTTAACGTGCGCTGACATCGCACAGCACACGGACGCCGCTTCGCTTCGCCTCCATCGAAACGCAGCCGGCAAGGCCGGGTGCGAACCCGGGTACTCCGGCACAGCTAGTCGGGCGTCTTACCACTGCACCTCCTCTGCCTCGTGCGGACAGAAGTAGAGAAGGAACAACGAAGAGGGTAGAAAAAGACGCGTGCCCCAATGGCCGTAGTCCGCCACCTAAGCGGTGGCGGGTGCAATGACGGCCTACAACAGATAAAAATTGGTGGCAGGCTAGCCCCAACCGCAAGCGGCGTTGACCTACCGTCCCCGACTCGTAGCGCTAGGACCAGTCACTGCTCAACACCTTCCTCCCCTCCCTTTGCTGCCTCGTGTGGACAGAAGAGAAAATTCAGAAGAAAAAGAGGGAGAGAAAGACCGGCACCGAAACGACCATCGTCCACCACCGAAGCGGTGACGGGTGCATTGACAGCCTACAAGAGATATTTGGTAGGCTGTTGTTGTGGCTGTAGAAAGAAGGAAACGAAAATGCACGGGCTTGCTACGCTTAGGTGGTAGACGACGGCTGTTGCGCCACGCTCTTTCTCTCCCTCTTTTTTCCTTCCTTCTCTCAGCTGCTGCTACTGCTCAGCTACAGAGCCAGTAGCAGGTCCGTGCATTTTCTTTTCCTTCTTCCTACAGCCACAACAGAAGAAACTAGAGAAGAAAGAAAAAGAAGAGGGAGAAAGCCTCCGCCGCAAGCGGAGCTGCCCCATCTGCCCCAGCCCCATCAGGGCTAGAACCAGCCACCCTCCGACCCCCGTCCGCTGTGCGATGTCAGTGCACACAGGTGTACACAGAGTGTGTGTGGCGTTGGCTACATTTGCCGCAAAGTCGCATTTTTGCTCTGGCTGTGGCCACGTCGACCTGGTGGCAGAGCCATGATCGCACCGCTCCTACATCACCAGTGTAGTAGCTGCATCGCTAGGGTAGTGCTAATGACTGATGCCTAACTAGTCATTAACCAGTGCTAATTATCGGCTAGCCAGTGACTAACCAGTGCCAACTAATGACTAACTAGTCCTAATTAGCCACATGACTATTGACAATGATAAGCTAGACGTCATCACATGGTGACGTCGTCATGACATCTCATTCGGTCATGTATTATAGGTTTGGTTTGATTTGTGGGGTTTAACGTCCCAAAGCGACTGAGGCTATGAGAGACGCCGTAATGGAGGACTCCGGAAATAACCAGAAGTGATATCGTATTCACGTCGCATTCGGCCATGGCAGCGCCAGGCGATCCATGACTGAATCCGCGAAAAAGCACTGTCGCTTCGCCTGTCTTTAGTCGCGGAAGCCCCGGCCTCTGTCCCATAGGCCTGCGTGCCGGGGGCGGAGAGTAGGGGGCTTCCTGTTGTTGTTTTGTGGCTGTAGGAAGAAGGAAAAGAAAGTGCGCGGGCCTGTTACTGGCTCTGTAGCTCAGCCACCTCCGCTGCCTCGTGCATACAGAAGAGAAAATAGAGAAGAAAGAAAAGGAAGAGGGAAAGTAGACGCGCGCCGCAACAACAGCCGTCGTCCACCACCGAAGCAGTGGCGGGTGCAATGACGGCCTACAACAGATAAACATTTGGTGGCAGGCTAGCCCCCGCGCCGGTGGTCTACCTGCCCCAGCCCCATCAGGGGAGTCTCCCCACATCGGTGGAAAAACAAAGTTCTTAACAACAACAACAACAACAACAACACGCATTTACGACAGCCGCACCACACAGCGTATAGATGGATTGATTGATTGATTAAAACTTTACTTTCCACCGATTTAGGAGGCCCCCTACTCCCCGCTCCTGGCACGCAGGCCTGAGGAACGGGGGCTGGAACCTCCGCGACTAAGGACTGGCGAATATACTTTGGTTATTCGCGGCCTCAGCCGCCAGGCGGACGGCTTTCTGCTGGTCAGCGGGGACGTCGCTTCGCAGCAGGGTTACCCAGGCTTCTCTACTGTTATTGTTGTCCCTAGCGCCCGGAGACTTAGGGCATTCCCAAAGTATATGGTCCAGGGTCCCCCTCGCTTCGCAGTCTTTACATTTATCATTTTTTTCTCTCATCTATCTGGGTGTGAAACAACCAGACAGGGTTCGGGAAATTTCCGGCTTGTAGTCGCCGCCGGGCTATGGCCTCTTTATTATTTAAGCTAGGATTCGGTGACGGCATTAGACGTCTTCCTAATCTATAATTTTCGATTATATCTTTATAGGTTTGCAAACGTTCGTCCATCGCCTGGCAGTCGGGCGGCTCCGCGTTTGCCCGGAAGTAGAGATCTCGGACGAAATCATGGGCCGCCTGGTTGCCGGGGACGGACGTGTGTGCTGGGACCCAAATTAGGGTGATTTTGCGATCGATTTTTGTTGCAGCTTTTAGAATTCGGGCGGCTTCTTGCGAGACCCTGCCTTTTCCGATATTCCAGAGAGCAGTTTTATTGTCGCTAAAGATCAATCTAGCCTTCGTTCCGACGCAAGCGAGCGCTATTGCGACCTCTTCAGCCGTGTCTATGTTTCTGCTTCGGATGGTGGCGGAGACGAATGGTGCGCCGCTACCATCGACTACCGCGGCGACTGCCGCCCCTGATCGGCCGCTTGCAGCGTCTACGTAGGCAACTTCTTTTACTCTGAATTCTTTTGCACTTTTAACCAGTGCTTCTGCTCTATTCTCCCGTCTCTCCTTGTGGTATTCTGGGTGCATGTTGCGGGGGAGAGGACGGACAATGATGTTCTCGCGACATTGTGGTGGTAGGGCAACCTTGTCGGCTGTGCCCCTATTTATTTTTCGACCCACCCATTCTAAGATGGTTCGACCCGTGCTCGACCTACTTAATCTTTCATGTTGGGCGATTCTCACCGCTTCAGCAAGTTCCGTCCAGCTATTATGCACTCCCATTTCTATCAGGCGTTCCGTAGAAGAGGAGATGGGTAGACCCAGCACCCTCTGTACGCAACGCCTGATGAATGCGTCTATCTTATCTTTTTCATTGGCCCTGATGTTGAGGAACGGTGTGGCATAGCATATTCGACTTATTATGTACGCCTGCATCAGTCTCAAGAGGCTTCTCTATTTGAGGCCTCTGCCTTTGAATGCAATCCTCCTAAATATCTCTGTTACTTGCGGCGCGTAAGTAATGAGTTTTTTTATCGTTCCGTCGTTATACCCGTCCTCTTGAATAAAAAGTCCAAGGATTCTGATTTGCTGGACTCTAGGTACGGTTTTGCCGTCGAACTTAATTTCTACGTTAAAGTCGCCCTTCCACCTCATTGATTTTCAATTATATATAAAAAGTTCGGATTTTTGCGGAGAGCACGAAAGACCCCTTTCGGCCGCGTAGGACACAATGGTGTCCACCGCCGCATGTAGGCGTTACTCTATGCTGCCATCGCTGCCATTGTTCACCCAGAGATAAACGTCGTCCGCGTAAATGCTGAACTTCAGGTCTTTTATGACTTTAAGAGCAGCAGGAAGGCCTCTCATCACCACGTTAAAAAGGAAGGGGGAGAGCACCGAGCCTTGCGGAGTTCCTTTTTTTCCCAGGTGGACAGTGGGGGATTCTAGGTCCTAAAATTTTAGTTTCAACGTCCTGTTTGTCAGGAAATCCATTACGTAATTATATGTCCTCTCGATGACTCCTAATTCCTGTAGTCCCGCGAGAATTGCCTGGCGTTTTACGTTGTAAAATGCTTTTTAGATCTAGTGCTAGAATTACCTTCGAGTCTCTGGATTTCGAGTGAATTATGTCATGTTGTAATCGGAGCATTACATCCTGTGTGCACAGGTCCGGATGGAACCCGACCATCTCGTGCGGTCACAGGTCGTTTTTCTCCATGAAATTAGTTAGCCTTGTTTGGATTACTCGTTCCATAAGCTTTCCAATGCATGAGGTTAGAGAAATAGGTCTGAGATTTTCCAATTTCGGGGGCTTGCCAGGTTTTGGAATTAGCACAACGTTTGCAGTTTTCCACTGCTGGGGAAGACGACCGCTACTCCATACTTCTTGCATGTAGTTGGTGAGTGCCGTTATGGAAGCGTCGTCTAGGTTTCGTAGCATTTTATTTGTTGTTCCATCGGGGCCGGGAGCTGATCGCGTCTTTAAGCTCAGGATTTCGGATCTAACTTCCGCTTCTGAGATGGGCGCGTCGAGGGCCTCGTTCGGTGGGCTCGCGTATTGCCTAAGAGGGAGGGATGTTGTATCGCCGACATATGTGTCTACGAGTTTAGTTATTAGTTCCGCGTCAGTCCCCTCGAACGCGTGTCTTGCCTTTGCTATTGTTGTGTTTGACTGTGTTTTCGAACTGTCGGGATCAAGAAGATATCGTAGCAGGCTCCGCGTCTTTGAAAGGCTCATGTTGACCTCCATTTCATCGCACCTGTTACACCAGTTTTGCTCGCAGAGTTTAACTGCATAATCCTCAATTTCCTTATTGTGCCTGGCTATTTTTCGCCTTAGGTTTCGGTTCCATCTCTGACACCGGAGGCGTCTTTCCATACCTTTTTTTGCTTCCCAGATGTGTAGGAGCTTCCTGTCGACTGTTTTCGGTGCATCGTCCCCCTCTAGGGTAATGGTAGCGGATTTAACGTGGTGCATGAGGGTTTCTGCCCAATCGTCGATAGTTTCAATATTTTCGTCCATGTTTGCAGATTCCCTAATTTGTCTGAATTTCATTCGATTACGCTGATGATCTTTTCTCTTCTTACTTTGACTCCGCGTTTGAGCGTTATTTCGAGGACGTAATAATCGTTTCCAAAATTGAGCTCTGTGTTCTTCCACTTAAGCTCCTCTATGTTTTTGGTGAATGTTAAGTCTGGGGTTGTGTCTTTGCTCACACTGTTTCCCACCCTGGTCGGGCAGCCAGAGTCTGTCTGCAGGGTGAGGTTTAATTCGTGAAAATCTTCCCATAACTGCCTGCCCTTCGGATCTTGCCTATTATATCCCCACTCTTGGTGGCAGGCGTTGAAGTCTCCTACAATTAGCAGGGGATTAGCTCTAGCTGCCTTCATTGCTTTGCGAAATAATGTCTTGAACCTAACTTTGCGCTGCTGAGAAGAGCTATATATGTTTAGGACGAAAATACTGGGTTCCTTCTTCCTGCCCGTGATGATTTCAACGAAAACCGCCTCGATGTCGCGAGAACTATTTTCATTTTCGATCATCGCTACGTTCCTTTTGACGAATGTAGTGACCCGGGATTTTTTCTCTCCGTCCACTAGCAAACACTTGATATCCTGATAATTTAATTACTCCTTTGCCAGTTTCCTGTAGGTCTACGGCTAGAGGTTTTTCAACTATTTGCTCGAGATGTTGTTGCACTAACGCTCGCTTGCGCGGGAATCCTCGGCAGTTCCACTGCCATACCGTCGAATCAATCTTTGGTTGCGTTTTGCCCATGTTGGAATTGGTCAAGTATCCCTTCTCTCACTGTTTGCCTTTCTGCCATAGCAGCAAGAGCCGCGTTTGTTTGTTTAGATTGTTCCTGAATTCGGTGTTGGTCATGCCTGTCTCAAGCCGCTCGAGTCTCGCCCCGTACTTGGCGTCTAGGCTACGCTCTATTGCCGCCAGCGGATCCGTTTCCCCGCCTCTTCGTTTCTGCGGGGGAGATGGCCTGCACTGATCAATGATCATTGCGTCCTCCTCCGTGTCTGACGCCGCGGGTGGTGTTAGCACCTTTGGCGTCGCAGGCGGAGATGTCGGTTTGGCTACTTGTTTTGCGGGGGGAGCCTGTGGAGGCAGGGGAGCCCCGGAATTTGGCTGTGATTTGGATTGGTGGAGGTCCTGGAGGTGGAGGGCATCTCAAGTGTCCAATGCGTCGGAATTATTTTTTGTATGCTTTTAGTTTCAAACCGCCCAACGTTACGGTGTCTCCACAATACAGGGTTGAGACAACTGCCGCCTGCTAAATAGGGTGAATAGGGTCTATAGAAGCGGGCTCAGTGCAGCAGGCATCAGCAGCGATTCAAATTGGTGTGCAGGAGTGAAAGGGCGCAGTATCTGTCACAGTTCGCGGACCTTCGCGGACACCTAGCGGCAACGAAAAGGAGGAAGGTGGGAGTGAAAATAGAGAGAAAGAGGTGTCGTAGTGAAGGGCTTCAGTACCACGCAACAGACGCTTTCGCCTCATCGCACTTCAGTGGTCCAAATTGTCTCTATGACATAAATAAAACTGTCTCATTGCTAAACACGAATGACCACCACAACCTCAGTCAGAGTAACGTACCTTTCGCTACATATATCCTGGCATAGCTGAGCTAAGCCACCGTCAATTTAATATTATTATTATTGCGAAAGCTACGTGCGCCACAACACCCGTTGTCCACCCCCTAAGCGGTGGCGGGTGCAATGACGGCCCACAACAGATAAACATTCGGTGGCTGGCTAGCCCCTGCCGCAGGCGGCGTTGACCTATCGTCCCAGCCACGTATGGCCAGGACAGCCACCCTACCCCGAAACAAACATGGTGTATAGAAGCAACCAGAAACAACCAACAGCAGCATTCGTGCTTTCGCATTACTCTCATGCAGATTCTGCAGTGCTCTTTAATTTATTATATTGTTATTATTAATATTGTTACGTGGTGGCATGCCAAGCGATAGAACACAGCGACACCACAGAAACAGAACGACGTGCTGACATGACGATGAAATATGCTTTAATGGCCAGCGGGCCTGGCGCGAGCGCTACGCCCCGCGCCACTGCCCACTTCGTCATCTTCGTACCATTACCCGGGGCCACCGAGCGATCGTCCCGATCGATTGCTAGAAATCCAGTGCATGACGTGGCGATGAACAAAGATACAGGATTGGGACATGAAACACTGGACACCACCATGAATGGGAAGATGTGAAGAATGCTTGCACCGAAGCATCAAGTACAATCTTCACCATTTGCCGAAGGCCAAGGCTCATGGACACGCAGAACGGCTTGGGCGGGGGTGCTGTCTTCGCTCGAGTGGTCGTGAGGTCGCTTCGTCGTGGGGTCGGTAGGGTCTATAGGGTCGGCTTTGGGCTCTACCTGGTCGTCGTGTGTTGTGATCAGGGCTGGGGACGAGGTTGGGTACAGCGGCTGGTCGGGTCGGAGCAAAAAGGGCTGGGGCAGAGCTGGGCGGCGATCTCCACGGGCTTTCGGCAGATGGACCCGGCGTACGGTTGGCTTCGACGGTACAAGGCGAGGATGGGAATGAACCGCACCTCCACCAATTGTTACGTGGTGGCATGACAAGTGATGGAACACAGCCACACAACATAAACAGAACGACGTGATGACATGACGATGAAATATGCTTTAATGGCCAGTAGGCCTGGCGCGCGCGCTCCGCCCCGCGCCACTGCCGCTTCGTCATCTTCGTATTATTATTATTATTATTATTATTATTATTATTATTATTATTATTATTATTATTATTATTATTATTATTATTATTATTATTATTATTATTATTATTATTAATAATATTATTATTATTATTATTATTATTATTATTATTATTATTATTATTGTTATTATTATTATTATTGCGCTCTGCATCGTGGCGTCTCCACTTAGCAAAGGGTTCTTTGTTCGGGCGTTGCGTAGCTAGTTCTGCTATTCACGTACGCTTGTACTAGTTTCATTAGGTTTCTCTCTTTAAGACCTCTGCCCTTGACTGCTATGTGTCTAATGAGGCCCAGAGTCTGTATCACGTGATGCTCTAGCTTCTTTATGACCTCTCCATTATACCCATTGGCCTCGAGGATCAATCCTAATATCCTAATCTGTTCCACCAGTAGAATTTATGTCGTTCGTTCCCCTTCGGAAGGTTCTTTAAATCGTTCCTGTTATGTAGTTCGGCGTAGGGAATACCAGGAGGCGTACTTGAAGGTGACGATGGTAGAGCATATATTTACAGCAGGACATATATACACAGAGAGTAAAACTGGAAGTTGAAATGAATTTACAAAAAGCAACTCTGCGCTACTTTACTCTTCGACCAAACTGGTTAGAGCCTAAGCAGAACAGCCGCGTTACGTGCCTACGCATGGAGCCCCAGCTCAGACTGGACTGAACTCTCTTAGATCGCGTCCCGTTTTACACCTTCACAAAACAAAGAAATAGGGATGGTCATTTTCAGAGGCCAGCCCCAAACATCAACTGTCCAATAAGAAAATATGCTAGAGGGGCACAGTCCCCTGTGCCCCACTAGCAATACAAATTACAACAAACAAAGCAAGGCGAAACTCTTTCCCCGGTGAGGGTGTCGAACCCTCTCCTCTCGGGTTTCTTCCCACTTGTGTCGCGCACACCGCCGCCCCATCCACGCTTTCGCTGCTGGCTAAACCCTTTCCACAGTGCATTGCCCCGCGCCACCCTGTGTTTACCACTACGAGCAATGACGTGGGAAGGGAAAGATCGACCAGCCGCCATGCTGAAGGCCTGGCGCCGGATTAAAGGGGAGATTCTGGCTTGCCTGCTCTGAGAACAATACCCGAGTCAACTCCTGAGTGCCTCTTCGGGCGCTCTTTGTCGCATCTGCAGACAGGATAAACGAGACTGCCTTTCGCGCTGCTCAAAGTCGCAGTGTAAAAACAAAGGCTTAAAAGTCATATGGGTGCTCGCTACCGGCCAGTACGAAGGGTGCCATACATGTGAACACTCGGCAGCACGTTCCGCTGCGCTTGTCCCCATGAATGACCTTCGGGATAAAACGGTCCCACAAATCTGGCGCCGACGGTCCGATCGGCTGTCCCCACACGCGGCACATTTGTAGAAAGGGGACCGCGTCCACAATACAAGAAGCACACATGCGGGTGGCGGCGCCATGCAGAGACACGCACCTGCAAGTGAATATCTTCGGGTGCGGCCCTACACCACCTTCGGTACTTCTTTACCTGCCACCTCAATTTTTATATCCGTGGATGTTTTGCACCGGATTTGTTTTGGATTGCACACAAAGAGCTCCGATTTTTGCGGCGAGCACGCGAGCCTCCTCTCAGCTGCATACTCAACAATGATGTCAGTAGCAGACTGCAATAAGTTCTCGTCTTCCGCATCCCTCCCATGGTTTTCCCAAAGGTTAATATCATCCACGTAGATACTCATTTTTAACCCCTCCGACGCCGCGAGTTTGCTTAGGAGCTTTCTGGAATAGCACCGAACCCTGCGACGTACCCTGCTTCCCAGGTCTATAATAGGTGGTGGTGGTGGTGGTTTTTTATTGTATATAAAAAAGGAAAGAAAAGATGTTTGCCAGCCCCGGTATCTGCTATCTGATATTCGAAATACCTGAACTGCGATTTTAAATTTTGAAAGTTAACGCAAGCAGTCCTGCCTCACAGAAAGTCCTTGATGCATGTGCATGTTTTCTTTCCTACCCCAAGATCATAGAGCCCGTTGAGGATCCCGTGATGGTTGACGTAATCAAACGCCGTCGTGAGATCTAGCCCTAAGATTACCTTCGCGTCTTTAGTGTGCGAGTCCACTGTGTCATGTTGAAGTTAGAGCATCACGTCCTGCGTGCGCAAGTGTGTTCCAAACCCGACCAGCTCGTGCGGCCACAGATTGTTCTGCGTCATGAAGGGCTTTAACCTCGTCTGGACGCCGTGCTCCATCAATTTCTCTACTCATGACATCAGAAAAAATGGTCTAAGATTTTCTAGCTGTGGCGGCTTGCGCGGCTTTTATATAAGTATAATATTTGCCGTCTTCAGCTGCTCTGCAAGCTGCCCTCTGTCCCAAACATCTTGAATGTACTCTGTTAGGTATCAAGTCGAGTAATCATCTATATCTCTGAGCATTTTATTCGTAACCCTATCAGGACCTGGGGCGGATTTAGTTTTGAGCCCCAAAATCTCTGCCCGCACCTCCGTCTCCATGATGGAAGCTTCTAGGGCATCATTAGGCACCCCATCGTACTCAGGTAGGGGGGAGCGTTGGGCGTCCCAAATGTACGTTTTTACAATCGTATGGAGCGACTTCTCGCTCTGGGAGTACGTAATACGGGAGGGAGTTAGCAGAAGCGGTTAAAGTATCTCAGATAGAGAGACTTAGCGCGACGAATACGGGCAGGGTAATTCTTGCGAAAGTGGGAATAAACCCGGAGAGAGGATTGAATAAGAAAGTGGACATACAGAAGATAAAGAATACCTTGGTAGTCCCCCCACTTCCTAAAAATATTGCCACGTGCCTAGCGCCGCGCGACTGCCGTGCTTGGTGCCGATGACGACGTAGTGGTTGCTGGCTCGAGAGGCGCGCTGGTGCTGGTTTCTGTGATCGGAACTAGAATCCGACCTTATTCTCGGGTTCTCGTCTACGTGTACCTTCACGGCTCCCTGTGGCTTGAGTCGTGACAATATGCATCCGGAATGTGATAAAGAACGAAGAGAGAAGCGAGCTGGTGGCTTAAAGGGAAAGTTGGAAAACATGGATGACAGTGAGGTAGCTGACGTTGTTGCGGCCGGAGGCCAAATCGGAGCGCTGGTGGCTTCGGTCGTAAACGACCGAGGAGTGCCAGTTTCCGCTGCAGCTATCCGGGGACGCAATATAGAGGCTGAGGAGGAAGTGGCGATCGCTTTAGCTTACGCAGGAGCAAAATAAAAGTTTATCATAAGCGACAGTAAGACTGCCATTCAAAATTTTGAAAAAGGCTGGATCTCGCCAGAGGCGGCAAAGATCCTTAGCCAACAATCACTGAACTAGAAATTTGAGATAATCTGGACACCCGCGCACACTTCCGTCCCTGGCAACGAGGCGGCCGATGAGCTAGCTTGAGCCCTCGACTTCCGGGCAGCCATGGGACCCCACGACGACTGGGGTACGAAGAGCGGTTGCTAAATTGTGGGAAAATAATGAATCATTATTGATTGGCAAGTAGGCTGGTACCCCCTCCAGACCCAAAATTGAACAACAAAGAAGCTGTTGCATGGAGGCGCTTGTAAAATAATATGTTCATGAATCCGGTCTTGGTGTACCATGTGTACCCCGAGACGAGAGATCATGACAGATGTAGTGATTGTGGGGCGGGAGGGACCCTAGGCCACATAACGGAATGCCCACACTCTACCAGGGTGGGAAAAATATACTTATTAGGGAGAACTTGGAGACCCTGCTGCAAAGCTCGGACCCTGAGCTCCAGCGGAACATCGTCCACCTGGCGGAGAATGGGCCAAGGCCTGGCAGCCAGTCTTTAACGCGGCGGCCCCCGTCTTCCAGGACTGCGTGCCGGGGACGGGGGTGATCGCCCTCTTCTCGTGGAAAATAAAGTTTTTCAATCAGTCTCTGTTCGGGCGTCTGGGCTGCTCCCATCTTGGCGTTCGGTGCGGTGGCGAGGCGCCTGTCAGCTGCGTGCTTGGCGTCACTAGGCGACGGCAGTTGCTAGCCAACGGCTCAACAGAACCGTGCGGCCATGACAAAATTGGTGCCACGGTGAAATGGCGAAACTTGCGCGTAATGTAGCTCTCGCTACAAAATTTCGAAAGCACTGCAGAATGTCCAGTACACGAATACCAAGGTCTGAGAGTTGCTGCCGCACACGATACATCGCGCGACCCTTGCCGGACGCAACCAGCGTTCCATTTACTCAGTTCACCGGCGTTCTGGAATCGGTTTACAGGAAAGGAAAGGCGCTGTACCTGTCACTCGCGGAATCTCGCTGACACTTCTCGCGGGCAACACAACGTTCAGGCTGACCCATTTCTCCATTTCTCTAGTGCAGATTCTGCAATGATCACAAAATGTTTTAAATGTTACGATTGATTGCAACTTTCTGGGACGACTAATATGTCACCCTCAAACACTCACGGCCTTAGCGTCTAAAATAATAGACTTCTCGCTGAACCCTAGATTACGACTAGTTTTATTTCTATATTACTTATTTGAAAATAATAGCCACAAAGTATAAACTCTCCAATTTTATGCTCCTAAATCAATGCCTCACAGTTCTTGAATCATTACTTCATGCAACTTTTTCATTGACAGGAAATACCTTTTTTATTACGTCACACAGCTATTTCAAAGTTTGATATCAACTAAATTCTATTCACACCACAGGACACGGTTAGAGAAAAAAGGTATGGAAATTTCGTCACGTTAATAATATGCATGTGCCATATTGGAGAGATGCGCACTTTGTTAGCTTGTGTATGGGTGTTTTTTTCGTCGCTGTGACTGCTCTGGCCGGACAGTTCCAGGCATTGGACTGGGTGAATATGAGCACCTCGTGGAATATCTACCCATCGGTGGCCATGTCGCTGACATTATGCACGCGCGTCTACATGACTGCTACGCAAAATGACGCCCAATTCGGGGATGCCTGCGTGAACGCCACCACTCCACCGGGCACCACGGAAGAGGTGAGGAGACATGTCCTCCATATTTACCTACGTAGCTCCTGGTATTGTGTGTGTGTGTGTGTGTGTGTGTGTGTGTGTGTGTGTGTGTGTGTGTGTGTGTGTGTGTGTGTGTGTGTGTGTGTGTGTGTGTGTGTGTGTGTGTGTGTGTGTGTGTGTGTGTGTGTGTGTGTGTGTGTGTGTGTGTGTGTGTGTGTGTGTGTGTGTGTGTGTGTGTGTGTGTGTGTGTGTGTGTGTGTGTGTGTGTGTGTGTGTGTGTGTGTGTGTGTGTGTGTGTGTGTGTGTGTGTGTGTGTGTGTGTGTGTGTGTGTGTGTGTCGACAGAAGCCACTAAGCGTCGTACTTCTAAACGATGCGGATGTAATTTTCATGTTTCGCCTTGCACATTAAGGTGCAAGCATTTCTAGGCTCACGAGCTGCCGAAATTCACGCAGGAAATGTTCACATCAGCTCACAGTTAAGAAGGAAAACTTGCGAGAGCACTGCATAATCTGCAGAGGAGAAATGCGATAGCCTGAGCGTTGCTGCTGGACACGGTACATTACGGGCCTCTTGTAATAGCTTTTACTGAGAAGGCCTGGGCTCGTAAGTGGAAATGTCCTTTCCCTGGCGCGCGTTCGTTGCTCCTGCGAGTGTGGGATTGGACGGTACACCGTCGATCCTATCGCGGGGGCTTCCTTGGCGCTCATTCGTTGCAGTGTTCCTGGAAGATAACGATTACCGGTACGGCGCAGCTCGTCGTCGCGCTCCTCGCGTTGCCATCAGAAGGGCAGACACGCTGGTCAAGAACACGTCTCGCGCAACGGACCTTGCGCACAGGAGATTTATCATGAGCGAAGAAAGGCTTTCGCCTTACAGGAGTCCGTGTACTGTGCGATGTCAGTTGTTGCGACTGTAGTATAGACGAAAAGAAAACGCATAGGCCTGCTTCTAGCTCTGTAGGTGAGCAATCTCCGCTGCCTCTTAAGGACAGAGAAGAAAATAGAGAAGAAAAAATTAAAATAAAGAATTGCCAACGAATACGTTAATGCGGAATTTGAGCGCGGCTCATCAGCTGTTTCACCTTTCCGATAGAATTTCATACACATACACACAGGTGGTCAAAATTTCTGGAGTCCTCCACTACGGCGTCTCTCATAGCCTGAGTTGCTTTGGGACGTTAAACCCCACAAATCAACCAACCAACGTATTCCTTCAAGAAACACTCCGCTAACAGTTCTTGGCTGTCATGAAAGAAGCTTTGTGGTCGGAGAAATGTAGAGACCAATTATGTTATCGGTAGGCTGCGGGAGGCAGCGCGTGGGCCCATAGGAACGTTGCGCGACGAACAGGTAGCAGCGACTGAGTGATGCCGCTGACGCCGACACTTCGCTGCTGTTTTCTGTCGAATATCCTTTTACATCGTTAACATGTCCGAATGCAAACAGTTGGATGCATTTGGCTATGTTCACACCTGGGAAAAAAATGGCTGAGGCTTAGCTTGGTTAATCCTGGTCAGATGCGAAGCATATTGATTGCTAAACTCGGCTTTCCATGGTTACACTTAGCTAAACTTTTCTTTCCTTGGTTACACGTGCTTTTACACGGTTTAAGCTTGGAATGCACAATGTTTTCCCATCGCATAAAACTAGGTAATAGCATGACTCGTTCATCTCTAATCTAACTGTGTTACCGACACGCACAACGAACATGTCGTCCCCCAGGCCAGCGATACTCGATTGCCACTACGCGAATATGTACGCAAAGCAAAAGCTCTTAGAACACTGACGTGCTAAAGGAATCAACGATTTTGATTTCTTCGGCAACAACACGGTCGTATGGGAAAGCCTCCCCGTAAACTACCCGTGTCCAGCCGGCTTGACGTGCAACAACGGTGGTACTGGACCCCCGTCTCTCCTCTGTCGTGACATCAGCGTATCACGTGGTGTGACGTCACGATACCACGTGGTCCGCACGGCGTGCAACCGCAGCCGACGGCGCGAGCCGGTCCCCCGTCTCTCCTCTGTCGTGACGTCAGCGTATCACGTGGTGTGACGTACATTCCACATTCTTTGCACGGCGTGTAACCGTCACGAAGGGCTGTGGTTTACCTCTAGCAATATGCTTCGCATAAAAAAACTTGTCAGCCCAAAGGCAGGCTGCAATCCGACAGCTATCAGCAGCGGTGCGCCGGCTCCCGTTGTTATGGTGGCGAAAATCGTCTGCTACGGCACTCACTCGGGACGCCAAACTCGCCACTGATGGCGCTGAACTCGGTGCCGCCGTAAGGCTCCTCCATCATGCCACCGGTTAACTCAGCGCGGCTGGTGGAGACTCCTGGCGGGTGCACGGTGCCTGCAGCGACGAACGGGGTCCCCTGATGGGGCTGGGGCAGGTAGGTCACCGCCGCTTGCGGCGGGGGCTAGCCTGCCACCAAATTTTTATCTGTTGTAGGCCGTCATTGCACCCGCCACCGCTTCGGTGGTGGACGACGGCTGTTGCGGCGCGCGTCTTTCTTTCCCTCTTCCTTTTCTTCCTTCTCTATTTTCTCTTCTGTCTGCACGAGACAGCGGAGGTGGCTCAGCTACAGAGCCAGTAGCAGGCCCGTGCATTTTAACGCGATAGCGTTAAGGAGCTCCTGTCGCAGAAATGCCGGTGTCGTCGGCGGCGTTGGCCGTGAGCGATAAATCCCGGCATGCACTTCATAAATAAAAAGCAACTTTCAAGATGGCCTGGGTGGGAATCGAACCAGAGTCTCCGGAGTGTGAGACGGAGACGCTACCACTCAGCCACGAGTTTTTTTTTTCTTTATTGCCGGTCATCACCAACACAAAACAAAAGCAACAAAAACGCGCTACAAACAGAACGCTCACAGCAGAGCGGTTACCACAAGCATGACACTGTTAATACAGAAGCCGGCAGGTTCATACGAGTTGCCTTTGTCAAGTTAAAATTCCTTCATCTCGCATAGTGGTTCGACTCTTGAAATCCAGTCTGGCACAGTGGTCTTCACTTTGTGCATTTCAACCAATGCGTGTATACTCTGGCGAAAGTAGAGCCTTGCAGGGCGGGCGTCAGGGTCACAGTGAAAACCCGCCATTCTGGACCGCCATAGACTGTGCAGGCCTATTAGCATAACCGTATCAAGTGGAATCCCATCATTATTTTCAGTTGGCAGGAATCTAATCCCGTATGAGTCTAATGGTAATTCTTTTTTAACAGTTCGTTGCAGCACATCCCAAAAATAGACGCCCTCCCAACAGTGCAGAAATACATGGTCTATTGTCTCTGGCTGTTTACATATTATGCAAAGTGAACTCCATGGCAGATAAAAGCCCTTGCTTTCAAAAAACGTTCGTACCGATAATATTCCTGTATGTAACTTAAAGAAAAACGTCTTTACCCCAGGAGAAACTGGCATTCTTTTGACACGCTTCAGTACGCCTTGACCTAAACGGCCGCTATACAAGGCTCTGTACACAGGAACGCAGAAGACGTCGTCACAAACAGCTTTATACAGGTTCTTCTTTTTCACTGAACTTAAGTATTCTGTCGAGAAGCGAGCTGACAGAATTCGAACACTGCTGACAACCTCTTTGAAAAAACAAGAAAGACGCTCTGGCATGCTTTCCGTGGCAACAACAAATCTGGGCAACGCCCGCGCGAGCTTCACTTGGCACACAGTGCGCAAAAAGGGGTCGGTAACGTCGCGAAAGAAAATAAATCTGTTTACAAGCTGGCTAACAAGTGAGCAAGCCCGAGACCTCCGTCTTTAATTAGCCAGAACAGGTTATCCCGACTACATCTTTCCCGGCTTGATGCCCATACAAACACAGCAAATATTCGGTGTAGCTTTTGAACACTCAACCTAGAACAATGAAGTGCTTGCATGACGTACCACACCTTGGCAACAAAAAATAGATTACACACAGGGACTCGTGCAAAGATAGACAGCGGCACTCCTTTCCACTTGTCAGCCTTCTCGCGTATTTCCTGAACTTGGGCGCGCCAAAATGGCTTGCTGTCTTCATAGAATTCTAGAGGTACGCCCAAACACTTCACGGGTGTTGTAACCCATGTAACGTTGGCAAAAAAGTCAGGCGTTGATGTCCACGCCCCGTTCCAGAAGCCAAGACACTTTCCCCAGTTTACTGGGCTTCGGGTGTTCGCACTAAAATCTTTCACAACTTCAACTGCGGCGCGAATACTATCTTTGTTCGTACAAAACACTGCCACATCATCAGCGTACGCCAAAAGTTTGACCTCAGACATGTACAGTTGAAAGCCCTGGGTAGATGGATTTTGCATAATAGACAGGCATAAAGTTTCGATATAAATGCAGAATAGAAGAGGGCTGAGGGGACAACCCTGACGTACCGAACGCCGCACATTTATGGGTTCCCCTAGTACTTTATTAACAATCAATCGCGTTGTGCAGTTTCGGTACGCCAGGGCTACGCCCTCTCTGATAATAGAACCAACATTGATATAATCCAATATTGCAAACAATGCATCATGTGGAACACAGTCAAACGCCTTTTCTAGGTCGAGCTGAAGAAGTGCGACCCTCGCGCAAGCAACTTCACAACATTCCAGTACGCACCTCGCCTTATGAATATTTGTTGTAATGGACCGGCCCTTTATACCACACGTCTGGTGGGAGCCAACGATATGTTTTATCACTGTCTGTAGCCTGGTTGCCAGAACTTTCATCAGTATTTTGTAATCCACATTTGTTAAAGAAATAGGCCTGTATGACGTCACAAATTTTAGTTTCTCTGTTTTGGTTTGACTTAGGAATTAACACTGTGTGTGAGGATGCGAACGAAGGAGGGAGTGCACCAATTTCATAGCCTTCGTAAATACTGCAGCTAACAATGGGGACAGATCTAGCTTTGCTTTTTAAAAGGCTGCGCTCAAACCATCGGGCCCAGGCGACTTTCCTGGGTTCAGATTATCAATGGCGCGTTCAACCTCGTCCTCGGAAATCGACTGTGGTGGCATCCAGTCGTGGCAAGGAGGAAAGAAACACCTCATTTCATTTCATTTCATTTAATTACCCTAAAGGCCCAAGTGGGCATTACATAGGGGGGAGAAGTCATAATAACATTGTTCAAACGTTTCATAGTGCCATCACATGTTAACAACAAAAAATGAGAAAAAGTGATATACAGAACTAACAAACAATTACAAACAATATTACATACGTAGATAAATGGCAACACGAGCACAAATCAGAGAAAAACAAAAATAAACGAGCGTAAAAAACTATAAAACAGGCGTAGTTCTCAATTTATTAAACATTTCCGACTAAGCAGGGAACATCGTTTTCAAGGCTTCTCTAAATTTTTCATGGTTCGTGAGGCAAACAATATTTTTATTTAGATCGTTCCATTCACTAATTGAGAGATGAAGGAATGAATACTGTAACAAATTTGTTCGCGCAAAAGAAGGCTCCACTTTGTGATCATGGTCGCGGCGAGGAAAGATTTGAGTGGCCGGTTTTATTTTCTCGATGCTGTAATTTGAAGGGTTATAGTAAAGCTTGTGGAAAAATATTAGGCGATTAATTTTTCGCCTGATCTCTAAAAGCCGGAGACCTAACTCTCGCTTAATTAAAGAAATGCTAGAATACGAGGAATAATTGCATGCAATAAAACGCGCAGCTTTGTTTTGCAGAGATTCAAGTTTAGCTATTAGGTATGATTGATGAGGATTCCAGATAATCGAGGCATATTCGAGTTTCGAATATGCCTCGAACAAGAAGTTTAGTGTCTTTGTTGCAATGACGTAATGACCGTCGCATGAAACCCAGGGTTTTGTAAGAGTTTCCTAATATGTTGTCAATGTGTGTGTTCCAAGACAGGTTGGCTGACAGGTATACTCCTAAGTACTTGTGACTGGATGTGTTCTCAATGGCTAGGTTATCAATCTTATAAGTGTAGTAAATTGCTTGATTACGTGTTGTGAAACGAACAAGTTTAGTTTTTTTAATATTCATAGTCATCTTCCATTCAGAGCACCATTTGATTAGGCGTTGTAGGTCATTTTCTAGTTGTAAACATTTGGTGAGGTTAGTCACAGAGCGATAAATAACGCAATCATCTGCAAACAATCTGAGCGAAGAAGTAATGTTAAGAGAGATATCATTTATGTAGATCAGGAATAATGTGGGCCCTAAGACGGAACCCTGGGGTACACCGGATTTTATTACCTGAAATGAAGATAGGGCATGCTCTATTTTAACGGCCTGTCGCCTATTGCTCAAATATTCCTCAACCCAATTAACCACTGTGCTATTAATGTTAATGTGCCTCATTTTAAGTAATAATCGTTTATGTGCTACGCGATCAGAGGCTTTTTCGAAGTCAATAAATACGGCATCTATCTGTTCTAAATTGTGTAAACTGTAGTGGATGTCTGTAGTTAGCTCAAAAAGCTGGGTTTCACACGACCGCCCACGCTGAAAACCATGCTGGTTAGCAAAAAGTATATCCTCACTGATGAGAAAATTTATCATTTGGGAAGATAGAATATGCTCAAGTAATTTGCACGCTATAGATGTAAGAGATATGGGCCTATAATTACTTTTACTATTCCTATCGCCTGTCTTATACACGGGAACTACGTAGGCAATTTTCCAGTCACCTGCCTAAACGTCTCCAACTTCATGTCCCGAAAAGCAAACTGCTCCTGATAATAGTCGAAGAACGCACGTGCAATCGTTCTTATCTGTCACGAGGCTTCCGTTCCATTCTACTTCGGTTATGTCATTTCGATGAGCCTGTGCTTTTTCAAGACCCAGAGCCCGCTTAGTGGGCGTCTCGCCGGCGACCCATCTTTCGGCCCTGGCGCGAACGAGCGCTCCTCGATATTGGTCCTGGTCTAATAATTCTCTTTTCTTTTTTATCTTCCTGATGTCCTCTATGTAAACCCCCGGCTCCTTACACTCCTGCGCTATTAACTTCTTTAATGTTGATCTTAGGCCTGCTTCTTCTCGCTTTTCGTTATGGCGAATACAGCTGGCTCTTTCTATCGCTTTCATTTTAATTTCTTGCTTGCACAGTTCCCATTGCTCCCCAATGCTGCTGTTAGGTCGTTTATTTATGTCATTTAGCTTCTGTATAATTTCGATTAAGTGATCGTCTTCTAAAAGTTTGGAATTCAGCTTCCAAAGGTCCCACTCAAAATTTTTGCTTGGGCTTCTAGCTCCTATAGTGCATTTTACCAGACAATGATCGGAGAAGGACATTGGGATAACAGAATAATTTTTACACTTTGGAATCACACCCAACGATAAATAAATTCGGTCAAATCGAGCATGACTAGAACTCTGAAAATGGGTGTATTGCATGCTGCGTGCTCCCTCTAAGCACTCAGCAACATCCTCTAATGAACACTCTGCAATCTTCGGCAACAAGCAATCGGTGCTTGCATCTTTAAAGGGGCGGTTAGAGGTTTTGTCTCGGGCGTTTAAAACACAGTGGAAGTCACCCATAAATATCAGCTGCCTTGTTGAATCTAAGTATCGTTCGATGTTTTTATTTAAAGAAAATGAGCCCGTCTTCAGCTGAATTTGGTCCATAAACGCAGAGAATGCGCCATTCACTGTTATGCAAAACCAGGTCACAAACAATCAACCTTCCGCACGTAGACAAAATCACGGCCTGCACTATAGTGCTGGCAACAGTTTGACAAGGCTGGCTCGTCTGTTGCACGCCAGTTAGTGAGGGCGGTTCTGCAGCCCCGTATTGTTTATCAGGCCCAGTTCCAGCATCTTACAAGGGCACAATGGGATCGCCTTGAAACCGTAAATCGAGAAGCTATGAGGACCATAACATGCCTCTCACGAATCACACCGGTCGTAGCGTTACAGGAGAATGCGCAGCTCAACACCATCGATGAACTGGTGCAGCAGCGTCGTGATGCTCGCAGACTCAAGGCCACTTTGTCACATTCCACGCAAGCACTGAGGGCGTATGCAACGTCACACATTATTCTTCAGCCACCTGCGCCAGTTCTCCCTCCCTGGAAATTTATACAGTTAGGAGACAACAAGCCAACTGACATCCGCAGACCGACGTCTGCCAACTCTGCATCGTTGCTACGCCAGAGATTTGAAGAGCAAGATACTAACCTGCCTCAAGATTCCATAGTAGTGTACGTAGATGGAAGCCTGCAAGGCTGTGAAGCTAAAACGGCAATCTACTGTCCACGGAGACCTAGTCTGAATCAGACAACTACGTTTCAGCTTTCGGAACCACTTACATCTTTCTGCGCTGAGCTTGTGGCAGTTCAGGAGGCACTCTGCTCCATGACTTCTATAACCATGCTCCCTACAGCCCACGTTGTCATCCGCACTGACGCACTTCAAGCAGTACGTCTGCTCCGACGTGTCAGCCGCTGCCCTAAAATTTGCCAGGACATCCACCAGCTTGCGGCGCGCATCCCACAATCAATACGCATTGAGTGGGTCCCACGGGATCTGCTGCCTTCCCAAAGTCAAGCTGATTTTGCAACCCGCCTCGTGAACCAAGACGCATCAATCCCACGGCTTCTCGAAGGCGACGACGCTACCCTCCTTTTGTCAAGAAAGGAGCACCTCCGGCGCCGCACACGTGCACTTATCCCTCCGTGTGCGATATCCCTTCCCCGCGGTCTCACCCGTGCAGAGGAGGTTGAGCTTAGGAGGATCCGGGTCGATGTTGCCCTTACACCAGCCGTAACTAGGACGTGGTCATACTTCCAACACTTATATCCTCGCCCAGGATGCCCGATCTGTAACAACGAAGATGTCGAGGCCGACATCCACCACTTGCTGTGGGACTGCCCAGCACTCAAGCCAACACGAATCCGGCACCTGAGCATAGCTGGCCTTTCAGCAACCAATCCTGCCTCATACGTCACTTGGACGCAGGGACCTCATCATCGCTCACTTCTGGATTTCATAAAATCAGCCAACCTTTTTCCATTCATTTAATCATTTATTCATCTTTCATCTCATAACCTACTGATGCCCTGAGGCAATAAATATCGACTAAAAAAAACCGTTTGACAAGGCACCCAGCCGACGTGCCCACTGCGTGACTAACAGCCACTTCGTACCGCGACGTGAAACGCTGCGCCATGCTCCCTGTCTCCCCCTCTCCCTCCACTTTAGTTTCCTGAACTGCTAGCACGTCTATGTTTTGCTTTGTTAAAAGGCGAAGTACTTGGCTTTGCTTCCTTCTACCAGCCAACCCTCGGACGTTGAGCGTTGCAACGTTCAGACACTGATGCATCGCCATAATCATGCATTAGAAGGAGGCCGGGAGCATGTCGCTTACCTTTCACGTCTAGCATGGCGCTAGACGTTTCCAGCATGCCCACCTCCATCATCTTTTACGGGCTCGACTTGCTGCGAGGGTGGCTTTTCCTCGGGCCTCCTGCCCGCCGCGATGTTGCGCCGTGGCTTGAAAGGAGGTCGCCGGTTCAGGGTCGCTTTCATAGGTGGCTCATCTTCGTTCTTAAGGGTCTGCTGTTCGCTCCCGTCTCCTGCCTTTGTATGGGGGCGTTTAGGTGCGCTGCCGGCGCTCGTTGACCGACCGCCGTTTCCCGTAGCAATGGTCACCTTCGTCGCAGGCTCCAAAGAACCCGCGTCTTGAAAGGGTGCGTTCTCGTTCGCAGACGCCGCTGGCACCCCGGTTGCCGACTCCTGTTGTTTTCCTGTGTCATCACCCGCCTCTTTGTCGGTGATGTTCGGTGCTTCCACATTGACGGATGCCGCAGAGGTTCCAGCGTCTTCGCTTCCCTTTGCTGCTTCCTCCGCCTCGACAACATCCATTACATCTTCAGGCGTCTCCTCTCTGAGAGCAGGCACTGTCGCCGCAGCGTAGGTGCGGACACAGTCAACTTCCGTGTGTCCAAAGCGTCGACAGCGAGAACAACGCGGTACTTTGCACTCGCGTCGTGCATGGCCACAACCATTGCAACGTAGGCACTGCATAGGCCTCCCGGGAACGACGACGAGGGCCAGCTCACCTGCTACCCTTATTTGATGGGGCTGTTACGTTTCTCCACCGAGAAGTGGGACAGCTGACGCGGCCACCGCATAGCAACAGGCAGAACCGCGAGCGGATCGGCCATTTCGACGCCGTTCATCGGCCGCGCAACGCTTCCTCCCGCCGACAAGTCTCAGCGTGTTCCTGCCACGCGCCAAATGTGTGTGCGTGCGTGTGTGTGCCAAAGCTGGCCAAGCCTGGAGATCGAGGGAAAGTGCGTCGCCCTCTCCTGTCTGCAGGAGGTGGAGGAGATGAGGTCAGAACACCTGCGATTGAGTCATTCGTCGTGAACCAACATGTTTGGCTCTCCCTTTCCTGTGAGGGTTTACCCTTTCCCTGTGAACTGGAAAAACTATAAAAAGCAGCGGCCGACTCCGCTGAGAGAGAGACTACTTTAACGCGCCGTTGGCACGACGCTAGACACCAGCTGTGTGAGAGTGTCTGTAATCTCTCCGGGTCAGCTTCTCTGCCCGTATCTTCACGATGTTGTAGTAAAGGTTGTTTCGTTAAAAGATGCCTCGTCTTTGCTGGCACCTTTGATGCCGTCCGCCGTCCACGGAGCCGCCAGGCCAACGCTACCGAGGGGCCGCGCGCCGCACGTAATAACTGCTGGCAGCGGTACGCCTACCCCGGCACTCGCCACCTCAAACGTAACAACTGGCGTCAGCGGTGGGCTGAGCACGCGACACCAAATGTAACAATTGGTGAACAGCGGTGGGACGACGACGACCAAGCCGTAACCGTGGTTGGAGGGACGAGCCAGGCGATACCGTCGTCCAACAACTGGTGAACAGCGGAGAGACGAGGACGACCAAGCAGTGACCGTGGTCGGTGAAACGAGCCAGGCCTGACCGAGGTGCAACATCTGGTGGGAAGAGCGGAGATGTCCGAGGCGTGACTCGTGAATCAAAGCAGCTCAGCGGAAAGGCGGGAGCAGTGCAAAGAGCCCTGTGTGATGACTGGTTGCCTGCAGCGGAACGACTGCGTTGGATTCTTGGCTGCGAGGTTTGGTGAGTGCGGGACTTTCTTCTACTGAGTTTTGCCAGGCTTTTGTTAAGTAGAGAACAGAGCTGGTAATTGTGTTGTCGTTGTTGCTGGGTTAATTGCAGCAAGGCAATAGTGGGCAGTAGAGAAGGCAGCACTCGGAACAGCCATGAATTTGGATTTGAAGTCGTTGCGCAAACCGAAATTGCTGGAGCTTGCGGAGGAGTTGGGTCTGAATTTGTCAGACAAACTCAGAAAACCAGAAGTGTTAAAGGCTATTCTTGAGTTGGAAGCTGAAGATGACGAGCTTTTGGAATGCCTTGAGATCATTGACGAACGTCAAGAGGAACGTGAACGTCACGAGAAAGAGGAACGTGAACGTAGAGAACGTTACGAGAAAGAGATGCGTGAACGTAGGGAACGTTTCGAGAAAGAGGACGCCCGCGTAAGGAAACTGATGCAGCTGGAGATATCAGCACATAGAATGAGCGTGGAAAGGATTAAAGCTTGCAATGCCATTCAGTGTAACGGTTCAATACCGCGAGATGGTCCGCCACCGTTCCTCATTGCCGACGATGTGGCCGAGTATTTGGCAGACTTCGAGAATGTCTGCAGAAGTAAACGTTTCGAGCGAGATAGTTGGGCGCAGATGTTGGTAGCTCTTCTCTCCGCTGAAGCGTCGGAAGAAATCAAGCTATTGGTTGGCGACCGCTTGAAAAATTACGATGAACTAAAAGAGTCATTGCTGATACGATATCAGATAACGCCTCAGGATCTTCGGAAGAGATATGAGAGCGAGAAACATTGTAACGAGGCATACTTTGATTTGGCCTATCAGTTGAAAGCCGCTGTAAGCGAATGGCTAGACAGTGCGGAAGTTCCGGAGCAAATCGAATTTGCACCGGAGTGTGAGAAACAGCTTGGAGAAGCGGCCGAGCAACGTGACCGCAGTAGTGAGCCGACCGATTCTCGAACAGAAGAGCATCGTGTTACCTTGGTCGAGCCACTAGCTGAGACGGTTAGCACAGGCTTAATCGGCGAGAAATCCGCAGGGACGCTGTCCAGCGAGGTGAACTGCATGCCGACCCAAGTAGCTGTAGGAGATACAGTTCCATCAAATGAGTGTGGGGAACTGATAATAACTGAACCGCCTCTCAATGCAGAAGCTTGTGTAGAGCGTGGCGGAGAAGGAAGCCAGCTTGGAAGTGAGAAAATTGCGGTTTCTGAAATCAGCTGTGTCGTAGAGCAGGGCACGCAGGAAAACGAAGTGCCGATCAGGGAAACTGCGCAGCCCGCGAGTTGTGATCAGCCAGGGCAGACCGACGAGGAGTGCGCGTCCGCTGTAGAGAGCGAGACTTGCGAAGGCGACAGCGAGCGACCAGAGCAGAGTCAGAATCGTTCGTGCCCTGATACCACGCTAGGTTGTATTCGCGAAAGCAACCCCAGTGCGAACGCGGACGTAGCACACATGACCCTCACGCTATCCGAAGCGCCCCAGCTGTCGAATGAGCTTGATCGTGCGCCGGTTAGCGCTGAGCAATGCGGCTCATCGGAGGACCCGTGTAACGTGAGTGGCGAGCCGCCAGAGGAAATGCCTAGCTTGAGGGCTGGCATGAGCGGTTGTTCGGATTTGAATGAAAGTGAGTCAAGCGATGCAGCCGCGGCGCTGCCAGAGGAAATGCCTAGCTTAGGGGCAGGCGTGAGCGGTTGTTGTTCGGACTTGTCTGAAGGTGAGTCATGCGCTGCTGGCCGCGATGCAGACGCGGCGCCGCACTTTGACCGCTTCGACGACACCGGTGTCCTACTAGCTCCGGTTACCGCTAGCTTGCCAGATCTCGCGCCGAAAGAAAGTGGAACTAGAGTATTCAAGTGCTGCCACCGAAAAACGCGGAAAGGCAGACGCGAGAAAGAATGCTGCCATCGTAAGGAGAGCAAACTCAAACGATTGCAGAAAGAAAGCAGAAGGCTAGTATTCCCGCGCTGCCGACGAAAAACGCGGAAAGGCAGGCGCGAGAAAGAACGCTGCCATCGTAAGGAGAGCAAACTGAAACGATTGCAAAAAGAAAGCAGAAAGCATGTGTTTCAGTGCTGCCGTAGAAAAAAGCGGAAAGGCAGGCGCGAGAAAGAATGGAGCAAGTGTAAGCTATCGCGAAAGAGAAAGCGACTATCCCAAAGGCACAAATGCGCCCGTGCCCAGAAAATGCGTGACTGGTGCGCAACACGTAAGGAGAGGGATAGGTTGTTCCGAAATGTGAGTGATTCATGCTCATGTGTTTCTTCGCACAGAAACAGGAAGGTACGGTTGTTCCGAGAAACGGACAGCCGAAGCTTTAGTGAAAAGGGTGATCTCAACGGTAATGCCGATGGCTTAAGTCGGAGCCGCTAACGTGAGAAGAAGCCTGTATTCACTAGTTGGTGTTTTTCTTCCTGGCATAGGATTTTGAACATTTGTATTGTATTATCTTTGTTTGAAATGCTGTTTTGAAAATGCGATTTTCAAATTTGTGGACGCGTTCCAAGTGCTGCTAAGCTGCCCTTTAATGTAGATGGGGGCATAAGAGGGAAATAGTCTGGCAAAACTTAGTGAAGTTTGTGCCGTGCTTGCTGGCTGACCGGTTGAGTTTTTAGCGTGGTTGTGATGCTGTAGGTTGTCAGAAATCTCTCCTGAAGACAAGTTGCAGAGTGCCTTGGAAACCCGGACTTGCCAAGGAATTCTTCAGGCTGACTGGCTCAAGAGAAACAGAGTCGGATGATCCCGGCTAGCAGCAACATCCCGATCCCTCCGGACAGCGGATGCAGTCCCCTGCCCTTCGGGATCTCCCTCCCCCGGCGGGGCAGTCTGTTACGTTTCTCCACCGAGAAGTGGGACAGCTGACGCGGCCACCGCATAGCAACAGGCAGAACCGCGAGCGGATCGTCCATTTCGACGCCGTTCATCGGCCGCGCAACGCTTCCTCCCGCCGACAAGTCTCAGCGTGTTCCTGCCACGCGCCAAATGTGTGTGCGTGCGTGTGTGTGCCAAAGCTGGCCAAGCCTGGAGATCGAGGGAAAGTGCGTCGCCCTCTCCTGTCTGCAGGAGGTGGAGGAGATGAGGTCGGAACACCTGCGATTGAGTCATTCGTCGTGAACCAACATGTTTGGCTCTCCCTTTCCTGTGAGGGTTTACCCTTTCCCTGTGAACTGGAAAAACTATAAAAAGCAGCGGCCGACTCCGCTGAGAGAGAGACTACTTTGACGCGCCGTTGGCACGACGCTAGACACCAGCTGTGTGAGAGTGTCTGTAATCTCTCCGGGTCAGCTTCTCTGCCCGTATCTTCACGATGTTGTAGTAAAGGTTGTTTCGTTAAAAGATGCCTCGTCTTTGCTGGCACCTTTGATGCCGTCCGCCGTCCACAGAGCCGCCAGGCCAACGCTACCGAGGGGCCGCGCGCCGCAGCGGTACGCAACCCCGGCACTCGCGACCCCAAACCAGGTCGTCCGCCTTCATCCCGGCCTTCAACTTGAGAAGTACTGACCTCGTTGTCAAGCCTTTCTCGCTGACGCCCTGGACGCGCCACCGTTCTCGAGTGACCTCCGTCACATTCCCGAATGCGGCGAAAGCCGTGCGAATGTCCTCATCTGCGACACCGTGTATCATCCAATGTAGTCTGAGTTGGACTTGCTGGTCTTGAGGGTCGATAATAACACACCGTCGGCCCTTCACTTTCAGCTCTTTCAAAGCCACAATACGCTTCGTGGCTTCAGCACTCTTGAAGGTGACAGCCCACACGTGATTAACCTGATAAGCCCCCAAGGCTACAACCTCGGCGAGCGCGTCGGTCTCGGCGAGTGCATCCCGAAAGTCTTCTACGCGGTAGGGCCTAGCTCGAACGTCACCATGCAAGAAAACCGTGTTTAAAGCAACACGCCCTGCGGGCAGCTGCGGCAAAACAATCTGATATTCACTATCTTCACTTACATCGGACCTGTTACCGCGGCCAGCCTGGGCCGCTATCGCTGCTTCGGTGGAGCCCATGATCCTGCGTCCGAACACACCGGTGGCCGGAAGTAGAATACACGAGTTCGGTGCTTGAAAGCCGTACAAAAGCGCTTCTAGTGAATGCGGTGTTGCCTTAGAAACGTGCCGTAGAACGTTATACTGCGGTGTATATCGGTAAATATGAGCACGTTACTTACAGAAGTCACAGTTACACGAGTAGCGAAGTATGTTTCCGCTACATTTCTTCTGCGCACATGCAGAGCCATCTTGCGGCAAACACAGGAGAACCCCTCCTCGCAATGTGCCGCTGCCCCGACACGCGGCGCGCCACTCGCCCCTCACGTTTCGCCGTGCACCCTCACGGGTTGTAGAATCAAGCGTCTTTCCTTTCTTTAGATCACTATCTTCACTCACCCGCTTCTCCCCTTCGGGCCGCGCGGCTACCGGTGCGAGGATGCCCCAATACCCTTGCGTTTAATAAGTTTTCACTATCGCGTTCCACTCTTGAAGGCGAAGCTTAAGCGTCCTTCAAATTTTTTCTTTTCCTTCTTCCTACAGCCACAACAACAACACAATGTAAACAGATGACACGTGCGGTCGGCGCCACGCAGGTAGAGGGGGCTGAGCTGGAGGGGTTGAAAGTGGGGCGAAGCTAGTTACTAGGCCGACGCGGATGCGAAACCCAGGAACGGGCGCGAAAGAGCTGCGCACCTAAAAGAAGCAGAGAGAAAGACGCGCGCGCAACAACCGTAGTCCGCCACCGAAGCGGTTGTGGGTGGCACTCCTGGCCCTACGTGACTGGGAATGGTAGGTCACTGCCGCTTGACGGGGAGGAGGTCAATGGTGGCTGTTCCTGACCCTACGGGGCTGGGACGGTAGGTCAACGCCGCTTGCGGCGGAGGCTAGCCAGTCACCGATTTTTATCTGTTGTAGGCCGTCATAGCACCCGCCACCACTTCGGTGGTGGACGACGGCTGTTGCAGGCGCGTCTTTCTCTCCCTCTTCTTTTTCTTTCTTCTCTACTTTCTCTCCTGTCCGCACGAGGCAGCGGAGGTCCCGACTACTGTGCCGGAGTACCCGGGTTCGAACCCGACCCCTGCGGCTACGTTTCGATGGAGGCGAAACGAAGAGGCGCCGTGTCCTGGGCGATGTCAGCGCACATTAAAGATCCCAGGTGGTCTAAATTACTCCGTAGCCCTCCATCACTACGGCTCCTCTTTTTCTCTTTACACTTTCACTCCCACATTCCTTCCTTCCCTTACGGCGTGGTTGAGGTGTCCACAGAAAACAAAGACAGTTACCGTGCCTTTCCCTTCCTATAAATCAATCAATCAGGCAGAGGAGGTGGCTCAGCTACAGAGCCAGTAGCAGGTCCGTGCATTTCCTTTTCCTTCTTCCTACAGCCACAACGACAGGTCACTGCGATTTGCGGAGGGGGATAGCCTGCCACCATAATTTTATTGGTTCTAGGCCGTCATTGCTCCTGCTACTGTTTCGGTGGTGAATGACGGCCCTTGACCCGACGCGCGTCTTTCACTCCTTTTAACGCTGTAGCGTTAAGGGCCCCGTGTCGCAGAAAAGTCGGTGTCGTCGTCGGCGGCCGCCGTCCCGCGTCGTCCGGCATTGACGGTGAGCGAAAAATCCCAGAAGCATTAAGAATTAAAAACAAGCAGGAAAAATCGCCGACCCGAGGAATCGAACGTGGGTCTTCGAAGTGCGAGACGAGCACGCTGCGAGACGAGCATTTCCTAATTTATTATCAGATTTACAGATAAAGAACATTACTCCACACACACACACACACACAAACACAGAATATTACGTGACAAATACACAATATGGGTTAAAACCACGCGATTTGGGCTGCTTGATCCATTACAAATCAGTCATTTGCAGCAACACTTCCATTTTTTTTCTTTATTGCATGAATTGGTACAAATACATCAATAAAAGATCGTGGTTGCCATGCTGCTTGGCTGACAACCGTGTCTAATGGATTTTCATTACCCCAAGTTCGCCGATCAGACTCAAGACCTCATCCGCAGCGTCTTGCTGCTTCAAGATTTCTTTTAGTTTAAACACTTGTTCAACAAAATAATCACATACAGATCGCGCATCCACATCACAATGTCTATAAGCTATGCTTTTCCTCCAAATACTGTAAAGGCCCAATAGCGTGATGAGGTCATACAGAAAATCATCATTAACCGTTGTCAAGTACCGAATTCCACGTGGCGTCAATGGCAGGTCTTTTTTAAGGGTCATTTGTAACACATCCCAGTAAAAAACCGCATCCCAGAAATCCAGGAACACGTGCTCAACTGTTTAAGGTTACCTACATAGTATACAGTTTGAGCCCCAAGGTACAAAAAGGCCCTTTTCTTCCATCCATGTTTTGACTGGGAGGGTTCCTGTATGCAATTTAAAAAAGAATGTTTTTACGCCCTGTGCAACAGTCATGTTTTTACCTCGCTTGAGCACGTCTTTCTCTGGGCCTTCACAGTATAAGGTTCTCTACAATGGAGCTGGGAACAATTGTGAAATAAGATCCTTGTACAGCCGCTTAGGTGGTACCGTCGCTAAATACAGAGTAGCGCACGCGAAAAAACCTCAATGACCACACCACTTCTCACAGGAAGCGTGACACAGTGTATCTCCGAGCAGAGCATGAATAGGCTATAAACTCTGGAATTGCACTGGATAGCATGATTTGCATAAACGTTCGCAGGAATGCATCTTTTTGTTCACGTAGGAAACAAAACCTTAAAACCATCTGCCGCACATATAGATGCATTAGAGACAACCCTCCGTCTTTACCTCGCCGAAAGAGATTATCTCTGCTAATTCGTTCCCAATTGGACGACCAAATGAGGACCGCAAATACACGATGGAACCTTTGGATATTGATTCGAGCACAATACAATACTTGAAGTAAATACATTATTTTGCCACCAAAAAGGTATTGCATACAGTCGCACGCGCGAAAATAGAGAGGTTACGTCCCATCCATCCTTTCGCCCTTTCCCGTATTTCTTCCGCTTTTTCATTCCAGTAATTCGTATTTTCCCCGTATTTGCCCAAAGGGACTCCCAAATAAACTCCGGGCTTTGTAGCCCACCTTACTCCACAGAAAATTTCCGGTTCCTCTCCCCGTGCCAGACTCCGAGGCATTTCTTTAAATTACCAGCACTACCGTCTGCCTGCAATACCTTTGTGTTACTTTCAAAGCTTCCGAAACGCTTTCGCGGTCTTCACACACACATATGTATATATATATATATATATATATATATATATATATATATATATATATATATATATATATATAGCAAAGATGAGAGGAGACAGTGGACATCCCTGCCGCACAGATGCTCTTACATCGATTCTTTCAGATAACGCTTTGCAACCATAAGGCGTGTAGAACAACATGCATAAGCCATTTTAACTCCTTTCAATACAATGACACCAACACCAATATGTTCCAACAAACAGTACAATATTTCATGAGACACACGATCAAGTGCTTTTTCAAAATCAACTTGAACCATGGCCACTCTCCTGTTTAGAGCATCGCAGCACTCGAACATACTACGCGCTACATGAATATTATTGAATATGCTTCTGGTCTTTATTCCACGTGGTTGATGAGGTCCAACAATATCTTTTATAATGTATTGCAATCTCTTAGCTAACACCTTCATCAGAATTTTATATTCAACGTTTGTTAACGAGATCGGTCTATAGCTTGTAACTTTTAAAAGCATGGCTGGCTCATCAATCTTGGGAACCAAGGCCGTATGCGCGTTGCTAAATGACGGTGGCAGATAACCGACATCAAAGCACTCCTTTTCATGATAGCATGATAGATTAATGATTGGTTAACAAGGAAGGGAAAGGCGCAGTATCTGTCACACTTACGTCTGTGGACACCTGAACCGCGCCGTAAGGGAAGGGAGGAAGGGGGAGTTGAAGTGGAAAGTGAGAAAGAGGAGCGGTAGTGGAGGGCTACGGAGTAATTTCGACCACCTGGGGATCTTTAACGTGCGCTGACATCGCACAGCACACGGACGCCTCTTCGTTTCGCCTCGATCGAAACGCAGCCGCCGAGGTCGGGTTCGAACCCGGGAATTCTGAACAGTAATCGGGCGTCACCATATCTCACTTTTAAGGATCTTGTAAAAGGCCGCACTCAAACCATATGGTCCCGGGGACTTTCCGACATGCAATTCATCAATGGCTTTTTCTATTTCCTCCACACTTATTTCGTTCTCTAACTCTTCAGTAACTTCTTTTCCTTCCTTTCCTAATATTGGCATCAGAGGCAAAAAGTTATCTCTAAACCCTTCTTCACTTGGTGCTTTGCTCGAAAACAGCTCACGGTAATGCTCCACTAAGGCGCTCGTAATTCCGTCTTGATCATCATGCCTCTGCCCCTTGTATTCGATAACCGTTATCTCGTTCGCACGCGCATATCGCTTTTCATCAGCGAGGGCGCGTTTTGATGGCGTCTCGCCACCGAGCCATTTTTCCGTACGCGCTCTTATCGCAGCGCCTCTGTACTTCTGGGCATCCAAAGCTTCTAGCCTAACTTTGATGCCTTTTATATCATGCATGAACATACCCGGCATTTGTTCTTCTTCACGCCCTAAATTTTTTAAGAGCTCTTACAGTTTCTTTTCTTTTTCTTTTCCTCATACCTAATAATGGAAGAGCGCTCAATTGCATTCATTTTAACCACTTGTTTAAAACGTTCCCAGGATTCAATACAGCCTGTTTCGCTCTGATAAAAAAATATCCATGCTTTCCTTAACTTTTCTTAAAAATAGTTCGTCTTCTGTAAGCCTCGAGTTTATTTTCCACAAGTACCAGTTCATTTTCGATTTACACTGCTTCGTTCCGCCCAGCGTTACTGTAACTAAGCAATGGTCACTAAATGACACTTGCTTCACTTCATACTGTTCACAGGTAAGCGCCAAAACTCCGGCGACACATATATTCTGTCAAGTCGCGCGTGACTACTACCTTGAAAATGTGTAAAATGCACACGTTTCTCACCATTCACCAGGACAGTTACGTCCTCTAAGCTGCACTCATTGAGGACACACTTAAGCAATTCGGCACTTTGGTCTTTTCCAACATTTCTATTCGAACCATCCTTAGAGCCTACAACACAGTTGAAATCTCCCAAAATATAAGCGCACGACTGCATACAAGGATAGGCACCAACTGCTCAAAAACCTCGCGCCGTTCTTTTCGTGTCGTTGGTGCATACAGGACCACCACCCTCACCGCACAGGTTTCGTACTTGATGTCGCACACGACGAAACGCCCCCTTGCACAGTTATTACTTGCTCCACTGCTATGCCTACACTTTTCGTTAGGAAAAGACAGCAACCTGCCGACAAACCGACTGCATGGCTTACGCAAACATTGAAGCGTGACCGAAAACCAAACACCATATTATCTGTTTGCTGCTAATCCTCAACCTTTGTTTCTTGTATGGCTACGATGTCTAAATCTAGTTCGCTTAACAAACAATTCAACTGCACTTGCTTCCGTCTCGAGGCGAGCCCTCGGACGTTTAGAGTGCCCACTTTTAGCGGCTTTTTCCAATAAGCCATACTTTAACCCCAGCTAACAAACAATGACTAAAGGCCCACTGCTTCTGTCTCTCGTCTCGAGTGAGCGACGAGGACCGCAACGAGGTTTGCGATAAGGCTAACTTGCCTTTCTTAGCGCCTTCCACCCTCCACTGCTTTTCTTGTCGACGCAGTTCCCGTTCTGTAGCTGGTACCCTTTCGTACTCTTGAGGTCCCTTCATGGAGACGGTTGTCATATCCATGGGGGCTCAGCGACGCTGCCTTCCGAAGTGCCTTCCGCTGTTGGCTGATCTGACGACGCAGCAGCCTCCGCCCCCTTTCCAGTCGTTTCTGCAGCGGGTTCGCCAGCTTGCGTCTTCCGTCCGCCGGTGGTGTGCTCCGGCTGTTGGACAGCAGGTTCCTCTACGGATCCTGTAGGGGGTAGGGCTCCAGCGCTCTCCAGTTCCTCCTGGTCCATGATCAACTCGCTCCCGTCGTCTTGCGGGGCCACAATACCCGTGGCCACACGGGCATACGTGCGGACGCATCCCTCCCGGTCGTGCCCGAAGATATGACACGACCTACACCTCGGAGTGCGGCATTCACGTCGAATGTGGCCTGTCTTCTTACATCTTAAGAATATTGGTGGCCGTCCAGGCACCCGCACTAACACAAGCTCTCCGTAAAAGTTGTACATCTGGGGCAAATCATCGATTGAAAGCCCCTCTTTGAGCACTATTTTTACTAGCCGAGCTGTCGATTCGGCCTCTTCAAAATCCGGGCTGTTCCACTGCTCATGAGTGACTTCTTTCACATCTCCAAAGTCTTCAAACGCCCTCCGCACCGATTCACTGGAAACGTAGAAAGGCACCCAGTGCACCCTGAAAACCAACTCACGCTTGTTCGGGTCAATGACCGCACAGTAGCGTCTCTTTACTTCCAGCGCGCCTTCTGTCAGCAGGCGTTCCTTCGCTTCCTATGTCTTCATGTTCAGCATCCAGATATGGGACATTTGGAAGGGCCCAATGCCAGCCGCGTGGGGTAGTACACCGGCCTTTTCCAACGGCTCACGAAAATCTTGTATGCGATAAGGCCGGCCAGCAATATCACAGTGAAGGAAAACCGTTGTCTTCATTGCTTCTCTCGAAGGAAATGTAGGTAGAACCATGCGATAGCCCAGTGGTGGGCGTCGTTCGCCGCATCCTCGGCCAGACATGACCGATAACGAAGCACGCTCAGAGCTTGCCATCACACGACCGTCTCCCACGGAAGCCGGAAGTGGAATCCGCAGCAACACTTCCATTCTCGGAAGCCACTCAGGCACTTCGTCTTGTGTTTTGAGAACTTCAATAACACTCGCAACGGCTTCTCGAAAATACTGCCGTATTTTCCTCGCATCAATGTCTACATGCCTGAAAGCCGTTCTGGATCGCTAGATACTGTGCAGGCCCAATAGCATGATTATGTCCAGCGGTAGCCCATCATCATCTTTAATTGGTAAAAATCGAATTCCGAATGCATCCATGGGTAGGTCGTTTTTAATTGTTCGTTGTAGAATGACCCAGAAGAAAAAGGCTTCTCAACAATCTAGGAAAACGTGTTCGATAGTTTCCGGTCTGCGGCATATGAAACAGTGATTTCCCCAAGGTACAAAAAACCTTTCCTTTCTAAATAAGTCTTAACTTCTAGTGTATTGATATGGAAATTGAAAAAGAGTTTTTGCTCCCCATGGTACAGCCATAATTTTACTAGTTTAAAGACTGACTTCCATGGACCTGCACAGTACAACGATCTGTACAATTAGATCGGGTGAAAGATGTCGCACAAGTCCTTGTAAACTTTCTTTCGCGTCACAGTTGATAAATAGTCAAATGAAAAAAGGGCTTGCAATACACGACATGACATGTACACTTCCTAAAGGATTCCGAAAATCCTCCTTTGCATGCTCGCCGAACTTACAACAAAAATTGGTAGCACTCTGTTCAATCTAACCTGACACACAGTTCGTAAAAATGGGTCCTTTGTATCACGAAAGAACATAAAACAGTTAACCAATTGGCGCAAATACAAACCAACTCCTCCAAGCGGACGCGATAGAACAAGCTGGTTCGGTGGGTGCGCTCCCAAGTACTTCCCCACACAAACATGGCGAACACAAGGTGAAATCTGCGCATTCACACGAGAACAATGCAGTACTTGTAACACGTACCATATCTTGGTAACAAGAAATAAATTACAAATCGTAGCACATACAAACATAGACTAAACGAATCCTTTTAGTCTGTCGGCCTCCTCACGTACTTCTAAAGCCTGCTGGTTCCAGTATGACTAACTGTCTCGGTAGTTTTCCAGTGGCACTCCTAAATACTTCACTGGGGTTGTTACCCAAGGCATGTTCACGAAAATCGCAGTGGTTGTGTGCTACTCTCCATGCCAGAAACCCAGACACTTATTCCAGTTCACAGCCCCACCACTCACAGGACAAAGGTCCTTCACCAATTTTACAACAGTGCGAATGATTTCGTAGTTGGTACAGAAGACGGCAATGTCATCAGCATACACGAGTATGCGGACCTCAGCTGCATGCATACGAAAACCTCGGATACTCCTGCTCTCGATAATGCTCAGTCATTCTGCTTCTGGACGCCGTAGTGTGCAGACATAGGATGGCTGGTTCCTCGCGAGCTGTGTTAACCGCCAATGGTGGCCGTGAAACATCGTTTTTGGAAGGACTTCATGAATACAAGATTGTACTGCCACCTATGCCTGCCGGGGAAGGACAAAACTATGCTTGTTCTTCACTGCGACATCAATGGAGGACCTTACAGGATAGATTATTTCTGCCAACCGAGGAAAGACGCCGGTGTCATCAAACAGGTAGGGAGTATCCGCGCATACCAGGTGTCTCATGTCTGGTTAGTCAACTTTAGAACCAGACATGAGATACCTGGTATGCGCCGATACCCCCTACCTATTTGATTAGAACCCTACTGTGCCGGAGTACCCGGGTTCGAACCCGACCTCGGCGGTTGCGTTTCGATGAAAGCGAAACGGAGTGGCGTCCGTGTGCTGTGCGATGTCAGTGCACGTTAAAGAACCCCAAGTGGTCGAAATTTCCGGAGTCCTCCACTACGGCGTCTCTCATAGCCTTAGTCGCTTTGGGACGTTAAACCCTACAAACCAACCAACCAATCAACTTTAGAACCAAAGAGGCACCGAAAAAGTTACTTGGATTAGTGCAAATCCTTGTTAAAGGAAAAACGTGCGTGCTTTTTGACCCCGAAAGGCAAGAAGTAAGACTTAAAGTGCAGGGGTGCGCGTTCAACGTCAGCAACGATACGTTGAAACGCGCGTTTGCCGTATACGGCGAAGTGAAAGAAGTATTTGGCGACAAATGGAAGACCGGTGGTTTTCAAAACGCTGACTCGACCACTGAGTTGTTCGGCTGATACTTCGTGAAGGTAATTGGATCGCATACCACATCAGATGCGTATCGGGAACGCCACCGTTTTAACGCGGTAGCGTTAAGGAGCTCGTGTCGCAGAAAAGCCGGTGTCGTCAGCGTCGTTGGCAGTGAAGTGATAAATCCGGGCATGCACTTCATAAACGGCAAACACAGAAGAACCCCTCCTCGCAATATGCGGCGCTGCCCCGACACGTGGCGCGCCACTCGCCCCTGACGTTTCGCCGTGCACCCTCACGGGTTGTAAAATCAAGCGTCTTTTCTTTCTTTAGATCACTATCTTCGCTCACCCGCTTCTCCCCTTCGGGCCGCGCGGGTACCGGTGCGAGGATGCCCCAATACCCTTGGTGTAATAAGTTTTCTCGACGAGGTGCAATAACGCTATCGCGTTCCACTCTTGAAGGCGAAGCTTAAGCGTCCTCCAAATTTTAGTCGTCGTCCCAGGGCGGGCGCCGATATGCCTGCGCTGCCACAAGACTGGCCACATCCGGCGTGACTGCAGTGTAGCCAAATGCAATGAGTGCCACGCATTTAGGCACGAAGAGGCGGAATGCACGAGATCGTGTGCCCGAGCTGCTCGAAAAGGAGCGTTCGGCGATAACAGCAAGATGCACATGGACGAGGATGAAGTGGAGAAGGCAGCCTCGAACATGCGGTTGATAAACAAACGAACGCAGGTCAGAGCAATGGAGAGGGATGCGCTGAAGAAGGTACTCCTGCGTCAAAGCTTAGTCCACGATAGTCGGATACCACAAGCAGTACTACCGTTTCGCCGCAAGTTGCCCTGAACTCCACTGGAAAAGACAGCAAGACAGCTATGGACTTTGACTCTGCGACGGCTAAACGGCGCCATGATGAGGTGACTAGAGAGAGCCAGGAGCAGCGACTGCGGCGTCTAGAATGTCAGTGGTGTGTCGCCGATGTAAAGTAACGCGTCACGAGAGGGATGCGATCGTCGTCGCTTCCTCGCGGCGACAATCCGGAATACTTAACAATGGCGGGACGGCACTACATGGCGCGGCGCTGTGCGGGCAAAAGTAAGCGCCGTACTGGTTTTGCTAAGCGATGGTCTTGCTGGCGTCATTTGAAAGGAGCATTCTAGTAGCAATGCTCAAATCGGGGGTCTGTCCTTCAGAAGCAGAAGGAGGCAAAGCCAACTGTTGACAAAGCAGGAACTAGATATAGTAGCGGTGGAGGAGACCAAAATCGAGAGTCAAGACCAGACCGACAGTATGGTGCGCCCTTTCAGCAGTCGATAGGATGTTTGCGTGTGTCATGCGGTAGCGACTTCGGCAGGTTGTATGCTTTTGATTCGCCAATCGTTGGGTGCGGTTGTGGAAAGCGTTGTGACCACTGATAGCGGCCGTTGGATTATCTGTGACATCACATTAGCTGGTTTAAAGTGGCGCATTATCTGTATTTACGCGCACACTAATTCAAATGAGAGGCGAAAACGTTTTGAGAATATCGGATATTACTGTGACACAGAACGTATGGTCGTCTTACTTGGTGATTTCAACTGCGTATGCACGACCCGAGACAAGACTAGTACTACGCCTTTCCGAGATGCACGTACTGCCTGTTTGAGTGACATAATTGAGCAATGCCATCTTGATGATGTGGGCGATTGCACCGGAAACGCTACTGGAGCGCTTTTCACTCATTTCCAGGGAAGAAGCCACGCACGTTTGGATAGGGCATACGTATCTGCCGAACTAATACCATACTGCTTTGAATACCGCGTACAACCAATGCCGTTTAGTGACCACTGTCTTGTTGTCCTTGGGATTGGAAAAAGAAATAGAAAACGAAACAAATTTGTATGAGAAAATTGGAAACTTAATGAGAGGCTTCTGAAAGACGACAATTTTGTGGGACAAGTAGTGTCAGCTTTAAATGAGATGCAAATTGCCAGTAATGAATCTCAATGGGAAAAATGGGAAAGATTTAAAGAGGAAATAAAGATGAATGCGATTTAATGGTCGTGTGCTATAAAACAGCAAGAAAAGGTAAAAGAAAAGGCGTTTAGAAATGACCTCGCGTTTCTGCTGACGCAAGAGTGCAATGAGCCGGGATCGTGCATGGAAGAAATCCGCTCCGTCGAGCAGAAATTGGAGGCAATAGATACGGAGAGATATCAAAGCGCGATGGTGAGGGCGAGGGCACAGCACCGGTTAGCGGGCGAAATGCCCACAAAACATGCTCTTGGACTAGAAAAGAAGCATGCCAGCAAGAATGACATAGCAAAAGTAGAATGGAAAGGTGTAGTCTATTGAGATAAATCGAATATAGAGAGGGCCTTTTATGACTACTACAGCGGACTTCTTAGCCACACAGAAGGTAAAATCGAACAGTTCAGTCCAGTTACCCTTCTCTTATGCCAAGGGTGGATGACGAAACAAAAAGACGTTTAGAGCTGCCAATCTCCGAAGGAGAAGTAAATAAAGCCATAGAAGACCTCAACCCTGGAAAGTCTGCAGGACCAGACGGGCTTGCAGCCGCTCTTTGTAAGGAATTCAAAGACAATTTTGCCCCAGTTTTGACTACATTATTTAATGAGGTCTATGACAAGGATATGCTTTCCCCAGTCTTTTTTAACAGCCCATACAATTCATATAGCAAAAAATGTTGACGAAGCCAAGCTTCAACAAGTTACAGACCAGTATCCCTGCCAAACACAGACTATAAAATCTTCGTGAAAATTCTAGCTAAAAGGCTTCAAACTGTAATGGAAGAATTAGTAGGACTGCATCAGACCTGCGGCATTAATATCCACAAGGCACGGTCTGTGTTGGAGTGTTGCGACGTTTTTCATGAGAGCGTTGCCATGCTCCAGCTTGACCTAGAGAAAGCCTTCGACAAGTTGCCGCATGATGTCTTGTTATCAATTTTAGAGTATGTAAATGTGGGCTCATGCAGTTATTTGCAAAGGGGTCGCAATGGCGTACAGAGGGTGCACGACGCGCCTAATAGCAAATAAGAAGGTGGGTGAACGCATCCAAGTGCGACGCTCTGTAAGTCAAGGCTGCTTCCTGTCGCCGTTGGTTTTGTGCTTGTATATTGAACTCCACCTAGCCAGCTAGATGGTTTGAAAAGGACAATGGCGCGTCTATTGATAGCGGTGTTGTCTCAGAAATCTCCCCCAGAGAAGTGTATTGTGGCGTATAATAATAACTGTAAGCATTTAAATTACAGAACTACGGAACACGCAGTTAAGTGGCAAATTACTTTTCCGCTGTACTTCCCCTTCGCTTGGCGTGCACGTAGCGCCATCATGCGTGTGGCGCACGGTACAGGGCATGGCCTCCGAGATCTTCATCGCACCGGCTCGGATCGGCAACGATGTTGCCGCCGAACTACGACTGCAACTTGAGGCCCGCGCGTTTCGGCAAAGTGGCTGGCCGTCCCGGAAGGATTAAGAAATAAAAATGAGTATAGCAAGTTGCTCTATGTAGGAATTCGAAACAGAGCCTTACTTCTCAGTGCACGCCGCAGCTGCATTGTAAGCGAAGAAACGCTTGTACGCGCGAACTGGAGCCGAAAGGTTCTCTCGCAGAGCCCGCTAGGGGTAGGGATGACATCACCGCTAGGGCATGAAGCGTCGGAACATGAGCTCACTCTTGAGAGACGTGTAATGAAAGCGGTTGCGTCTACCAGTGCCGGGCGCACTACGGTGTCTCTTGCACTATCGCGTTCCATTCTAAAAGGCGAAGCTTGAGCGTCCTGCAAAATTTTTTTTCTTTCTTCTCTATTTTCTCTTCTGTCCGCACGAGGCAGTGGAGGCGGCTCAGCTACAGAGCCAGCAGCAGCACCTAAGTGGCGTTGGTAGCAGGCCCGTACATCTCCTTTTCGTTCATCCTTCAGTCTCAACAACAGCAATCAGCGGTGACGGGTGGAATGACGGCCTACAACAGGTACAACCACCGGTGGCATGCAAATGGCGGGAGCTACCATTCCCAGCCCCGTGGTATACCCGTGGGGCCATTAGCAGCCACCCCACTTCCGCGGGGTGAGTGCACATTAGATTCCCAGGTGGTCGCAATTACTTCGGAGCCCAGTTAGGTGTCCACAGAAGAGGTGTGAGAGATAATGCGCCCTTCGTTTCCTGTGAACCAGTTATTACTTAAAGGGTTGTCTCCTCCGGGATTCGCTCTCCAAGCTCCAACAGAGCACGAAAACATCTCGGCCGCGCCGGGCTCGTGAGAATGCGATCGCAATTCTCGTCGTCTAGCGTGAGGATGATAACAGTGGTGGCAACGACGATACAGTGAGTGATAATGACGATGGTAATAGCGAGAATGGTAATGATACTAAAAGTAGGGTGAAAATGCCGATACAGGTAGTGAAATAGGTCCTGTAAATATACTTTCAACACTCCCGCTCTTAAGAAGGCTTAAGTGCAGTTCTGTACATTGTTTAGGTTGCGGAAAAACATACACTGCACCGCACTAATAAAAAGCTGAAGAGTTGTTTGGCTAGGAACATTAAGCCGCCACATAAACACTAATGCGTTTCCCTTCTGGCTGGAGTTACTAATGAAAGAAAAATGCAGTTTCTCTACGGGCCTAGCAGCGGCGGTGTTTTGATACGCCATATTATATCCGAGGTGAGCTAAAATTTGCGTAGTTTAATAATATTTCTTACAAAGGCACGAAGAGTTACAAGAAATCGTGGAATTATTATGTCCGACTTAAGATTCGATCATTAATCCCGTCGCCTGCACAGAAGATGGCCTCCAGATACTTAAGGTGACATCTGCGTGATATAGTGCTTATGATCCCAGGAGATATATGCACACCTACTTTACAAGACTTTGTACGTTCTACTTTCTTTTCAGTACTGCAATGACCCCAGAGCATTTTATCTCGACTTCATCACCGTGCCAGGCGAACTTGTTGCGTTCGCTGTTCCGGTTAACTACAGCGAATACTTAACAACTTTCGAGAACTACTACACTGCTACGTTTAAGGTGAGGCACTTAACTATATTTGCTGCGCCATTTCTTCTGCTTTCGGTCGCTTCCGTACAAGGAAATAACTATCGGTTCAGTTTTCCAGCAGTATGGGAAGCCATGAAGAAAGCGAAACATTTTTGCGCCGCACACCATTGTCACGTTTCACGAACCGGTTAAATGCTATATCTACCCATATATGCTGCGCCACTACACACGTTAGCACACGCAGTAAAAACTTAAACTCGATCGCGTCAACTGAACACCGCGGATATATTACAAAGCTTTCCAAATCCTGACAGACGCGAACACATACACTTCGCGCACACGATAATCACCAAGCGACACAGAAACACGAAAACTGGTAGTAAAAATGCGTTATTTCAGAGATTTAACGAAGCTTTAATGTTGCCTAAACCTATCTAGCCTCCTACCCGACCTATAAAGACCTGGCTTTAACTAAGCCGTATGAAAGTATTTTCCAAGCGTAATTTTACCATACCTGACTCTTTCATCCAAGGTCACTGGAACGTTGATTGTTATTGCATCTTCCCATGTCGGATGAGCAAATCGAGTTGGCAGCTACTCCCAGTTTTCTCTTATGTGGTCTCATTAGGTCCAATTCCTCATCAAAAAATGTGTGCTGAGCCATCACAGCTTCTATGCTGGCACATGCGAGCGCCATTTCTCTAATTTTTATCAAAACGTTGACGCGGCATTATCTACGTAAATAAACCTGTAGCGGAGTGGCATTAATTTTTCGTTATTGCTAGCAGCCGCCGTTTGCTTGCAGTTGTGTGCCGCAAGGCTCAAGCCTCAGAGTCATTACTCGGTGTTGTGTGTGTGAAATTGTGTCACAAAGTCAGCATACGATATGACACCACAGAAACGACCACAGAATGTGCATGCGTCAGAAGATGGATACATCAACGATTTCGACAGAGCTCGCTTCTCGGAAACGGTGCTTGCGACAACGTGTGCGTCCCCATGAGCAGACTGAGGAGTATGGTTGTCGCCATTTAAAAAAAAAATATGTGCCACAGTTAGGCGTCGCCTTAAAGGTACGACGTGATAGCGCATAGGATATCACCCCGCATATGAAGCTCCGCTTTATTCAAGCCGTACGAACGTGCTTCGACGGCCTAAGAGGTAACGTGAATGCCAGCGTTTCGGAAGGCTGTTGCTGATGTGGCCCCGCATATAGAAGCTGAGGCAGGAATTGGCAGCTCCTGCCAAGCGTAAGTTCCGCCAGGACTACGTCATTTCAGTGCGCGGCTACGTCAGCTGCCAGCTACCACCTGCCAACAACATGCTCGTGATTTTTCCCTCACAACGCAGACAATGCGCCGGAGGAATTTTAGGTGAAAGTGGCCTTTAGCGATTTTGCTTTATAAAGGACTGCGAGAGCTAGAACAGGCAAATGTAAAAGGAGGTTTCACTAGTCAGTAAATCACTACGCTGTCTCACTGTATTAAAAGCCTTTCTATGTGCATGGTCGCTGTCATCAGATCTTGTGCGCAGACATTGTGTGCTCAACGTGCCCACCATAGTTGAGGTCAGAGGTTAAATTCTAAGGTCAGGGGGCAACGTCAACTATCAATGGTGTGTTTCGGTGCTGAGCAACTACAGGTCTACACGTCCTCTAGTCATGGGACGGACATGACAAGACATGCCTGCTATCTTCATGGCAAAATAAGAGGCCCCACTGTACCTTGTGAAGGACTTAAGACGGAGTTTTCTGGCGATTCCCCTGTCGGTCTCTCTCTGGATGCGGTAGCTATCAAACGCGCGATGTGGGATAAGAAAACTCCCATGTCTCGTAATGCTAAACGGGCTCGTGTTGCTGACGCTGTTTATTAAAATTAATGATTGAGTATCAACAACCACGGGAAGTTGATGTTACTTAGCAGATCCCTGAATGACAGTTTGCCTTAAAGTGTCTCAAAAACGCTACAATAGACACATCCACAACAGTTTTCGCGTTATCTCTCTGAAAGGGCCCTCAGAGCATCTAGAGTCTTTTACAGGCAGACTGAATTAATTTTCTACCAATGTTTTGTTTTGATACCAAACGTACGTTGAATAGAAAGCCTTCCTCGGATTACTTTAGCGCATAAAGCCTTTGCCCACTTTTATTGTCTCCAAGGGTTCATGTATCGGGGCCGCTCCCGCGGAGACTGCCAGCGGCGCTCCCGCCTGTTGCCGCAGCGTCAGAACATGCAGTTTCGTGCTTTGAAACACGGGACTCTATCAAGTCTCGTCCAAAAGATCGTTTTCCGTAACTATCTTCTGCATACTCCCGTCCATGCAGTTGTGCGAAGTCAGGCACCGGTACGGACCGAACGTAAGCCTGGCTCTATTCGACATCGAGTGCGAGGACTGGGCGGACGCGTGCACGTCCACCTACTCTCAAGTCCTCAACGGAAGGATCAGGATCAGCCAGATCTACCGGTACAGAGAGGACCCGACGGACCCCAACTGTCCGTGACGAGGAATACAGTTCAACATGATGCCTCTTATATACAACGCCACGTATCCATCGTTCAAAGGCCCAACCTGCTGACGCATGTCAGAATTTATAGCCGTGTTCATGACAGTGCAAATATTATTTGTTTTTGTGAAACTTTCTGCAGCAAGTCTGTACGAAGTGCTCTAGAACCATGTTCTTTGCTTCGTGTCAAGCGTGTATACGAAATGCACGCAGAAGTAGTTTGAGTGTTATCTCTTGCGTGTTGATATTGCGCGGTGACTGAATGTATATTTAGATGCAAGTTGCAGTTTACGATGCTGGAACGGGAACGGGAACGTTTGTGCGCACCCTGGTCTCTACTTGTTATAGCGTATCCTTATAGCGCTGTATTTCGGTTTGTATTTAGTCGTGTGTTATAACTTGTAGGCGGCGTCACATTTTGTCTCCTGCTTATTGCGATTTCAAACAATGAGAGTCTCTAGTTTATGCTTTAGGGAATCTTCAAACTGCCCGAAGTGCTCACAGTCGAAAAGGATGCACCATGTCGATTAATTATCCACAATATACTATGCTAAATAACGGCCCCAGCTGTTTACGCGCAATGGCTCGATTTCTCGGGCTAGACAGCACAGCTCTTTGTCATTCTCGCCCTTAGCGCCATGGGTATGAATCGATCGGTGGCATGGAAATGTATAGACCAAGCGGGGAGAAAATGTCAAGCGGCGTGGAACATTGAGCTAACTCGCTGAAGAAGGACCATACATATACGCACTAGTCTTGATCAAATAATTGCACCACACCTGGTTTGACCCTAAAAATTGTATTACCGACGATTAAACGCAGAAAAAGATGTTCACGTTTACTATTCTCGTGCCCTCGCGCCTCAGTTGGCGCCGCCCAGTTTCCGCCTGAGTGTAGACACGTACGGAGACAAGGACATGGCTTGCTAAACTCAAGTGACGGTCGCTTGTAAATGTTAAGGGGATGCGGATCCCTAGAACAAAATTTAGGCAGGTGTCAAAAGTGAACCTATATCGCAAACGAGTGCAGATTTGTAAAGTAATGCGAAGACTTCGTAAAGTACTGCTTATCTCTAACAACACAGCATCGATTCGGAGACGTGCTCGCATTTTCTTGGCTTTCCTAACATGAAGGAACACTGAACTCCGAACTCCAGCGATTTTGGCATCGCAATCGCTAAGGATGCTCTGTAGGCCACAAATGTTTAGTTCCCATATGTGAAAATTGTATCGCCTCTTTGTATGACACCGACAAATATAAATGATTACATGTCGGCTTCCCATGTTTGACTTGTCGGTGGCGCCGCCATTCGTGAAAAGTGCGAATACACAAACATTTCACTTGGTGTGGTTTACATTGCACATGTGCACCAGCAGTCACCGCTCCTTTTCCCAACGCTGCGAAAGTGGAGATGCGCTATCGCTCACGTCCTGTGCGATTTCTGCTTCTTTTTTATTCGGCGCTTACACGTTGGCTTCTACATCGCGAGAGCCCAGCAGAAGTGTGCCAGTGGACTCTGCGAATATCATAGTGGCCTGTTGTGTCTATAATAAAGTTCTACTTGCTTCCTGTTGGCGTTCTTCCGGCTATGGTAGCCTCACTCCATTATCAGGACCAAATTATCTTAAATTATGAATTCCCTCATGCTTACGTGCTGGCGTCTAGCGCAGAATTTATGACGCCCGACTACTATACAGGACTACTTGTGTTCAAACCCGACCGCCGTGGGCTGCGTTTAGATGGAGGCGAGACGGAGTGGCATACGTGTGCACGCTGTGCAATGTCAGTGCACGTTGAAGAACATCAAACAGTCGAAATATATTGAGTCGTCCACTACGGCGTTTCACGTAGCCTGAGTCGTTTTGTGATATCAAGCCATGCAAAGCCAGCAATCACTCATGATTGCACAATTTCTCCAAACCAATCTGAAAATTGACACGCTGTAAATGTGGGCATTGTGTAAATATTGCCGGGGCCGCTCGCGTGCTGCCGTTTTTTGGGTAGAGATTGGACGCTTGCATATGAGTGACGCGAAAGCGTTTGCCTTTTGTATTTTGTAAATACAGTAAAAAGCACTTCTTGTACTTTCTTGATATTGCTTCCATCTCCTTTTCTTTCCACCGGGGAGGTGATGAAGAGCGGCTGTTCCTGGCCCTACGGGGCTGGGATTGGTACGTCAACGCCGTTTCCGGTAGGGGCTAGCCTGCCACCGAATTTTTATTTGTTGTAGGCCGTCGTTGCACACGCCACCGCTTAGGTGCTGGACGACTGTTGCGGCGTGCGTCTTTCTCTCCATTTTCTTTTGAAGCGAAAAGCTTCACTAGGCTAGTCAACTCCGAGTCTCACGTGTGCTACGTCGTTAGGAACACATATAAAGCCCCGCTTTAACCAAGCCGTCTGAACGTGCTTTAGTGGCCTATAGGGGTAACGTGAATGCAAGGGCCCTGGCAGGCTGAGTCTGACATAACAGTCCCGTGTGAAACAAGAGAACCAAGTTAGCAGCTCCTGCCAGGGGACCACAGTCATGGAGAAGGACACGGCACACAGCGACGAGCGGTTAGACCTGGCGTAGTATCACTGCCTTGTCGTGGCGGAGGGGCTTGCGAAACTCGATGAAGTCGTGAGCTCTGCTGTGTAGGGCCACCCAAGATAGACAGGTCACGGCAGAGAGTTCTGACAAAATGTGATTCACTGGAGAAGGTAATGGCAACCCACTCCAGTATTTCCTGCCAAGAAAACCCTATGGCCAGTCACAATACCATTATCGATATGGCGCCGGAAGATGAGCCCCCCAGGTTGGAAGGCGTCCCACATGTTGCGGGAGGTGGTTCGTTCGGAACCCGCTGCCGGACACCCACCGGTAAAAATGGGTACAAGCGTCCCCCGGCCTGGCGCCCGGCTCTCACAGGGGTGTGCGCTTGGAAGAGGCTCCGCAAACCCCGCTGCGCTCCTTCTGGGGCAAAATAGTTTCGAACACTTCAGCCTGCAAAGGTGGTTCGAGTTACCGTGTTTCACGGGGTTCAAAACTGTAAACGAGTCGTGTCCTGCACACGCGAAAACTCAGAAAATGCCGTGTTTCAAGTGCGAAACGCTTTAAGCCAGCGTGTCGAAAGACGTAAAGGTTCACTTGTAGAGCATCCGCCTCGCATTCGGGAGGTACCGGGTTCGATCCCTGGTGCCGCCGGTTACCCACCGGTTTTTCAATGGGTACAAGCTTTCCCCCGGCCTGGTGCTCGGCTCTTCAGGGGTGAATAGCTTGGGAAAAGGTGTCACGGCCTAAATAGTTGCGCCGATGTGGCAGTGATTCGTTCCGCCATCGGACAACAATAAGTCCGCCTCTCGCGGCAAAAGCCCATTATGTGGCCCTTTTTTTTTTTTCTCGCAAAGTCAGACAGGCCGGAAATCCGGACTTGCCGTGGGACTGCAGTGATCTCTGAGAAGTGAACTTCATCAGTGACAGTGAACCTTTACGTCTTTCGACACGCTGGCTTAAAGCGTTTCGCACTTGAAACAAGGCATTTTCTGAGTTTTCGCGTGTGCAGGACACGACTCGTTTACAGTTTTGAACCCCGTGAAACACGGTAACTCGAACCACCTTTTGCAGGCTGAAGTGTTCGAAACTATTTTGCCCCAGAAGGAGCGCAGCGGGGTTTGCGGAGCCTCTTCCAAGCGCACACCCCTGTGAGAGCCGGGCGCCAGGCCGGGGGACGCTTGTACCCATTTTTACCGGTGGGTGTCCGGCGGCGGGTTTCGAACGAACCACCTCCCGCAGCCGAGACGGACGCCCTAAAAAGCCAGCTGCGCATGTGCAAACCACGTGACGTCACAGGAGAGGCTCTGGAGGTCGAATCCGCCGCTCCCGCCGCAACCGCCGCCGCGACTACGCCGGTTGACCTTTAACCGGTGCCGCGCGCTTTCACCGAGCTGTATTTGTCTATACAGAAGCGTGAAGGAGATAAGGATGTGTAATCGGAATAAAGTTTAATCTTATGTGATGTACGGCTGTAATCAATGTTTCACCGTGATAAGCCATGGAATATGTACAAGGTGCAACCGTGAACAAGGTCAGCCACAACTACGCCAAGGAACCACAAGCTAAGCCACCGCCAACTTTTTTTCTTCTCTACATTCTCTATTCTGTCCGCATGAGGCAGCGGAGGTTGCTCAGCTTCTTCTTCTTCTCCCTCGTTATAATGACAGAGCGAGTAGCAGGCTTGTGCATATTCTTTTCTTTCTTCCTGCAGCCACAACAACAACAACAGCAGTTTCTTTCCGCCGGCCGCAGCTCGAGCAGAGGCTCGGGTGCTTCAGATCGCAATCATCGAGGCTGGCAAGAACAGTTTTCCTTCTCCCTCTTTTTTTTCTTTAAACCACTGCCACCAAAAACACCGACGAGAAATATATTCCAAAAATTATTTCCTGCGACGCTGTCATTGAGTACCTTATAATTCTGCAGTTTTTCTACATGTATGTATTTAGGAATTCAGAGGAGTTTTGCGTGCTCTCGTGTTCTGGTTAGATATCTGTGAAGTTACTGTGATTACAGCTGCTTCGTCTGTAAACCGACGACTGTGGTTTTGAATACACCTGCGTTTAATCCTAGCCGCTACCTGCGAAAATTAATCTGTTCTGAAATCTGACACGTCATTCTTGTCAAGAGCATAATCATCATCTTTAAATTAGTGTCTAGATTTCCCTTTTTTTTCATTATTACATCAATAGCAGAAAAATTATCTTTAGTGTCACCATTTATGAGACCGGATCCGCCTCACGCTCAATGTATGGAAAAGATTCTATATTTACCACAGTTAAGACAAGGCTGCCCAGGATGCGTGTGACATCGCCACCGCTATTCAAACGCCGTTTCAATGACCACTGTATGCATGAGGTCTACTGAGATTAAATTAGCGAGGTAAGTGCTTTTCGCGTTTTGCTCTTCTCGTCAGATATATGACGCCCCACTTCCGCAATCGACTTAAGTGCATTGGATTCTACTGAGGTTGGAGGCATCTCTGTATTTAAATGGTTCTTGAGGCTCAACGCCAATGCATTGAGTATTCGCGATTCCAGCAATTCATGCGGCACCTGGCGGCGAAATCATGCGACGCGCCAAGGAGGTTCAGTAGCAGACGCCCCTCGCTCGCGCTATGGAAACCCGTGAGCACAGCACTCGTAGCACCACGAAAAAAGACAAAAACCAACAGAAAACATATTCAGCAGCGTTCCGCAGTGCGTGTCAGCACAGTGGTGCATAGTTTCATGTATTGCCTTCGTGCTCTAGGGATCAGCGCCAGAGAATCGATGCATTTCCAATCTCCGCGGAACGCACTGAACGTGCCGTCGACAATTTATATATTATAGCCTCGTCAGTGTTTGTTGCACGATTTCTTTCCTGGTATCAACTGATTTCTACAATCACGGAACACCTACAGATAAGTACCAGTAAACAATACGTACTACTGCAATACGTACTTCTCGCGTAGCATACATAAGTCGATATCAAGCACGTATGAACAACTCTTAGTTGTGACAGCTTGATCAAGGCGCTTTTTAACCTCAATCCGCTAAGAAAGTCATCATCAAATGCGCGTAATGGAGCAGTCTACGAAGATCGGCTGAATTCTTCGCCACGTTAGCCACGTCAAGCAGGTGTCTCGAGATCTGCGGGCCACGCAGCGCGTGACACTGTGCTCGATCTTGGACGGCGCACGTTACGAGAATTGGGCCCGTTGCGTGATCGTTCTCCGGTATGTGGGCGCTCACTTTCCTCGTCGCAGCTTATTACTTTTGCATAAGATCCCCGAATCGGTACAGTTTTGTCGGCGACAAGGCTTTGACGACTATGCGCGGTGAACCGATCGAGCCGCGGCATCTATTTTATTGCAAAGCAATACTACTTTAGCTACCACCTCAGCCCGTCAAAACGCCCGGCGGTAGCAGCCACGCTTGAACTTTAGCGTGACCTGGCTGTGTGACGTCATACCATCTGTGTAAGAGCGTAGCTCAACTCGCGCCGTCGCCTTGCGCGGTGACAGTTACCGCGTGACTTCTGCTCCTCTCACCAGTGGCGCTGCGCGCTGCGTGACGTCATACCATCTGTGTAAGAGCGGGGGCCCAACGTCGCATCAAGGCGGTGGCAGTTACGGCCTGACTCCTCCTCTTGTCAAGCCATGAGATGCCGCCTACAGTCAAAACGCTTAGGCAGACTGCAAAAAGGAAGCAAAAGCGAGCCACCGAAACAGAAGAGCGAGAAGAACGGCTTTCCAAGCGACGAGCGCAAGAAGCAGCTAGGCGGAAAAGGCGGTCAATGTCTTCGGTAGCAAAATCGACGACAGAAGCAGGAGAGGAAGGTACGAATTGGTCCGATAATTTGGAACGTGCATCTACTAGCAGCACTACCAGTTCGGAGCGATGGAACGGTAGTAGACGACAACGACGTGTACAAGAAAATACCTATAGCTAAACATAGTACAGTCAAGCGTCACCATAGCCATAACAGCAAACATAACCGGAGCATCACCATGGTGAATATAGCGCAGCCAAGCATCACCACAAGCGGTACAATAGTAGTACCACGTGTTGCTTCGCAATCACCAGGCTAAACCAAGCTAAACCACAGCCATTTTTTTTATTTTTTTTATTTACTCTCAAATAAACGGCAATTCGCCAGGGTCAAAGCCCGCTTCAGGGCGCTTATTTGGTCAATTGCCCGCATGCGTATCACACCTCGCCAATTACTAAACGAGCAGTGAATGTATTTATACATACATATACATACACACATCGGATCCAGAATTACCTTCATTACTATAGTAATCAAACAATCAAGGGGTTGTAGAATTAACTCAAAACGATATTGAAATCAACAGCTTATCTGTGTTCAAAATGCAAATTTGTTGAGCTGATCTTTTGAACTCAAGTTTCTGATGGCCCTTCATACATCTTGCCACAATCAAGTTTAGTTCTAGGAAATTCCATATATGTGATATATGCTTAAGTAAAAGTGAAGTAAGCATTGCACATTAAGGAAAGGATATTAACAAAACAAATGAATGATTTGGCAGATTTATCCACACAGCACCTCGTCAACTGGAGCATAAATAACCCCCGTGAATAAGTGAAAGTGAATGCAGATTGGCCATACAAAACTGATGCATACAACCTTCCTTGCATATACGTAGAGTGTGCTTTCTTGAACACCTGGCAAATAATTGTAAGAAATGATTTGCAGCTGCTCTAAAGGATGTCTCATAAAACAGCCGTCAAAAGGAGCTTTATCAGCTGTACGAGCAAGCTAACGCAGTCATGATTTTTTCATGTTTGATGACGCATTATTAAAGGCGATGGCTTTCACGACAGCGGCTTGTATTTACCTAATTCCACAGCTTCTTGAATGTTTTTCTGCATATGCAGTGCACAACAGTATTTCAAGTGTGCATAAGCACTCAACAGAATGAGAAGATGTATACACATTATCAAAGAAAACCAAACAAGGGTTGAGCATAAGCCTGTTTACGAGCAAACATCTCAACAAGAGGATTGGTCTTCACCTGGACGAAGAGAAGTCCTCTTGTTGAAATGTTTGCTAGTGAACGGAGGCTTCCCCTCAAATATCGTGTTTATTTGATGCTAGATGTCCAACGCTTCCATTTGCCACTTTTCTAATGCTCTATTTTTGCACTGCAAAATACACGGTTAAAGGTACATCATCTGGCGCAAGCAGTGATTGCCGTGTACCTGCAGCACCTGATATCAGATTGCTTGTTCTCTTTATAGCAAAGCATTTTCAACATTTACACCCAGCCGCACATTCTGCTGCATCCTGCTAAGCGCTAAATAAGCCACAAAGTTTCGACAACATGTTAGCTCTAAAAGGTGTCACAAACTGCTTTCAGTAAACGTGCAAACTTGTGTTAAAGCACTATTGCATCAATGTCTACATAATAGCGACATACTGTTTATGACTGTGCCTGCGCCCAAAATATAGTTCTCTTGAAACGTATTGCTTTCGGCACGATTCTCACTTTTCACTTTACATCTTTTGAAGCTATGTAGGCAACAGTAGCAAGCTTGGCATTGTTCGAGTTATGTGAAACTATAAAGGAGCACCAGGTAAACAAAGAACATTCGATACGGTAGCTATGTAACATAAAGCATAAGTGCACATTATTAGTTGCTCTACGTGCCGCTTATATGAAAGGCAAAACTACTTACCACATGTACACAACATGATCAACATAGCCCTTGGCTGGAACATAGTGTTTCCACTGTTACTTAAGCCCCACTTCATGCTTTCACTTCGGGTTGACACATGAGTGTTATCTATCCATGGTTAATTTTTACAGCAGTGTTTTCCGGCTGAAACTCCGTCATTACTGCCATCAGCTTTGAGTGAGCAGGAACTGTGTTGTTTTCTCATGAGAACGCACGCTCAGATATTATACATGAAATATTTTTATTACAAACCAGTAAATGATAAACGATTGAGGAAAACGTAGAAAACTAGAAGGCCTTTCAGGTATGATCTGGATCAAATTCCATCAGAATATGCTGTGGAAGTGAGGGATCGATTTCAGGAAATATATCTAGAAGGCAGAGAGCCTGAAGGAATGTGGACTGATGTTCGTGATATTGTCGCGGTGTGAAGTCTGATCAGAAGTCACCGCGGGACACAGGAGTTACAGAAGTCACAGTGCGGCAGCAAACTAGCAGGCCCGCTTCTACAGAAGAACTTCAGTTTCTTCGCCTCGAGGAGACGAACGTCGGTTTCTTCGCCTCGAGGAGGCACACGCTCGCGATCAGCGCAGAGGGAAGATAAAGAATGCAGCGTGTCATTGCCCCCCCCCCGGTACAAGAAGCATCGCCCCGGTGCTGGAAGTGTGGGTAGAGATAAAAAAAAAAACCATTGCACGAAGGGCAGTTGCTCGCGCACAGAAAGAGTCAACACTATCGGTCGTAATACGGTTTCAGGCGGACCACATGGACCACGTCCGGGAGCGTGGAGCGTCGGGACTTTTTAAATCCATCAGGAACAACCTCATAGGTTAGGTCCCCAACTTGGCTTACCACTTTGTACGGGCCAAAGTAACGACACAGCAGTTTCTCGCTGAGGCCTCGTCGACGTACAGGAAACCAAATCCAGACACGGTCTCCAGCTGTGTACCGGGCGTCACGGTGTCGGAGGTTGTATCGTTGGGCATCGCGGCGTTGCTGATTCTGAATTTGCAGCCTGGCCAGCTGACGGGCCTCTCCGGCGAGGTGCAGAAAGGTGTGAACATCTGGTTGTTGGTTGCCGTCGTCTAGATGTGGTAACATGGCATCAAGCATTGTGGTCACTTCACGGCCATGGACCAGACGGAAAGGTGTCATGTTCGTTGTTTCCTGGACTGCTGTATTGTATGCAAAGGTAACGTACGGGAGCACTTCATCCCACGTTTTGTGCTCTACGTCGACGTACATTGAGAGAATGTCAGCGAAAGTTTTGTTCAAGCGTTCGGTCAAGCCGTTCGTTTGGGGATGGTAAGGTGTCGCCTTTCTGTGTTCAGTATGACTGTGAATTAAAACTGCTGCAGCGATTCGGCTGAAAATGCGGCTCCTCTGTCAGTAATCAAAATCTCCGGTGCGCCATGGCGCAGGACAACGCAATTTATGAAGAACTTTGCAACCTCTAAGGCAGTACCGTTGGGTAGAGCGGAGGTTTCCGCGTATCGTGTAAGGTAATCCGTAGCAATAATGACCCACCGGTTACCGGAGTGTGAAAGGGGAAATGGTCCCAGCATGTCCATGCCAATCTGCTTGAAAGGCCTCGATGGTGGGTCTATTGGCTTCAAGAGTCCGGTGGGCTTAGTCGGCGGCACCTTACGACGCTGACAGCTGCGACACGTTTTCACATAGTGTGAAAAGTCTGAGTTATGTCGAGGCCAGTAGTACCTCTCCTTGAGCCTTACAAGCGTGCGGGTGACTCCCAAATGTCCAGAGGTTGGTTCATCGTGGCAAGCTTGTAAGATTTCATCACGTAGACACATAGGTACAACAATCAGGTACGGCGTTTGGCTGGCGGAAACGTTTTTCTTTATGAGGACACCACTGCGCACACAACGATGACAGAGCACGCTTGAAAGCTCTCGGAGCGGTTGTGCATGCACCGTTTAGATAGTCCATGATGTGACGAAGTTCGGGATCTGCAGATTGTCTTTCAGCGACTCACTCTGTGCTGATGGCATTTAACAGTATGGCCTCATCAGGAATTTCATCTGCGGGGGGATCTACAGGGGCCCGTGAGAGGCAGTCGGCGTCCGAATGCTGACGGTCAGATTTGTACGTGACAGTTATGTCGAATTCCTGTAATCGTAGACTCCATCTTACAAGACGATTTGAAGGGTCCTTTAGGGTTGCAAGCCAACATAGGGCATGGTGGTCAGTCACTAACTTGAATGATTTCCCATAAAGGTATGGCCGGAATTTCGACGTCGCCCACACAATGGCTAGGCATTCGTTCTCTGTTGCAGAATAGTTTGATTCCGCTTTAGATAGACAACGACTGGCGTAAGCGATCGCACGTTCTTGGTCGCCCTGGAGTTGAACTAGAACGGCGCCCAGGCCTATGTTGCTTGCATCGGTGTGAAGCTCCGTGTCGGCGTTTTCGTCGAAGTGAGTCAATATGGGAGGTGTTAGTAGGCGCCGTTGAAGCTCTTTGAATGCTTGTTCCTGTGGTGTGTCCCAAGTGAAAGGCGTGTCTGTCTTTGTCAGACGTGTTAGGGGCTCGGCGAGTCGAGCGAAATCTTTGATGTAGCGCCGCTAGTAGGCACATAAGCCAAGAAATCGTCGAACAGCTTTCTGGTCTTGGGGCGGAGGGAAGTTGGCAATAGCTGTCGTTTTCTCTGGATCCGGCAGGACACCAGCGTGGCTTACCACGTGCCCCAAGAACTTGACCTCCGTATAAGCAAAATGACACTTCTCATTCTTTAACGTAAGGCCAGAGGATGTTATGGCTTGCAAAACAGTTTCAAGGCGCCGAAGGTGCTCCTCGAACGTTGCAGCGAAGACCACAACGTCGTCAAGGTAAATGAGACATGTCTGCCACTTGAGATCTGCAAGTACGGTGTCCATAAGCCGTTGGAAAGTAGCCGGCGCAGAGCAGAGACCAAAGGGCATAGCCTTGAACTCGTAGAGCCCATCCGGAGTAATAAACGCCGTTTTCTCGCGGTCACTCTCATCTACCTCTATTTGCCAGTATCCGGACTTCAAGTCCATTGACGAGAAATATTTCGAGGGACAGAGACGATCCAGAGCATCGTCGATGCGTGGCAGGGGATAGACGTCTTTCTTTGTAACTTTGTTTAGCCGGCGGTAATCCACACAAAACCTCAGCGTACCATCCTTTTTCTTCACAAGAACTACAGGTGCAGCCCATGCTCTCCGCGAGGGCTGGATGACATCGTCGCGAACATCTCTTTCACTTGGCGGGTGATAGCGGCGCGTTCAGTCGGAGACACTCGGTAGGGTGACTGTATGAGAGGTGGCACGGTATCATCCGTCATAATGGAATGCTTGGCGAGATCGGTTCTGCCAACACGTGAAGGGTTGGAGAAGGTCGCCCGAAAGCGCTGGAGGAGCTGGTTCACTTGGCGATGCTGCTGTTGAGAAAGCGCAGGGTTAATGTCGAAATGTAAATCGGTGGTAGGCTTCTCCATCTCGGTCAATGACAGCGTCGCAAGTCCAGAGGCTTTTCGAACATGCGTGATACTGCAAATATGGGCCACTACAGTCCTAGTGCTTAAATGCTGGTGCTCAACGCCAACATTTGTGAGTAGGACATCTGCTTTGCCGTCTTCGAGGCGAACGACTCCTCTGGCTACAGCAAGACTGCGTTCGAAAAGTAAGATCTGCTTGCTCTCCACGACACCTTCAAAGTTTCGTAGTGTATTCGCAGCCACAGACGTCATCACACTGGAACGGGGCGGAATAGTGACGTGATCATCAAGGATGTGTAGTGCTGTCGGTCGCTCTGAAGCACTGTGTATTGCGTTCTCAGTCGATAAGGTCACTGACTTAGTCTGCAGGTCGATAACGACTCCATTCTCTGTTAAGAAATCCATGCCAAGGATGACGTCGCGGGAACACTGGACAAGTACGACGAAGGTTGCTAAGTACGCTTCTTCTTGCACTGTTACCCTAGAAGCGCAGGTACCGGTAGGCGTTATCAAGTGGCCTCCGGCAGTACAAATTTGTGGGCCTGTCCAGGGTGTAGTCACCTTTTTCAGAGTGGCGGCGAAAGGCCCACTCATCACAGAGTAATCGGCGCCGGTATCCACAAGCGCTGTCACGTCGGTTTCGTCCACTGAAATGTTCAGGACGCCGGTTACGGCTGTGGTGTTGCCGGAACGTCGCGGGGTCCGGTCACGGCTGCGGTGTTATACCAGCTGATTTCGTGTCGTCGGAGAACTGGAGCGCCGAGGCAGCGGATCATTCTGGGGCGCGTCGTGTCGTCGTGAAATGGAGTGACCATCAGGTTGCAGCGGTGGAGGAGCTTGAGAATTTCGTTGATGAGCGACCTTCCCTCCAAAGGTTGCCGCGTCTAGTTTTCCCGATGGGGGCTAGGGGAGCGGACCCGCGTCAGGCCGGCATTACCATGTGTCTGCGAGGAGTATTGGCGCGGTGAAGGCGACCGCGAGTAGTCATAAGGCGTTCCGGATGATTCAGCCAAGTACGCATCAATGGCAGGGGGCCGTTCACCACGCTGCGGCTTTCGCGCGTCGGCGCTAAATCCCGGCAGACCCATTCGTCGGTAATAGCAATCGCGGAACAGGTGACCAGCTTCGCCACAGTGGAAGCACAGCGGGCGATTATCGCGAGTGCGCCAGAAGTCGCTTTTGCGTGGACGCACCTGAGAAATTCGAGCGGGAGGTGCTTGACGAGTGTATGCAGTGGCTGCTTGGTGCAGACTGGGAGGTGGATGCTGACTGGGAGGTGGACAGGCACGACGAGTGAAAGCGGCGTAGGTCATGGCCTGTGGTGGCATTGTCGGGAGTGGCTCGGGTGGATTTAGTGCCTGGTTGACCTCTTCCCGAACCATCTGAGAAAGGCTGGATACCTGAGCGGGTGCTGCCGTTGAAATAGTTTTTGCAGCTCCTCGCGTACGACGGCCCGTATGGTCTCGCGGAGCACGTCAGTGCTACCAGTGTCCACGATGGCGGCAGCAATAGGGATGGACGGCCTCTCGTAGTGCTTAAATCGCATCTCTAGAGCCCTCTCAATGGTAGTGGCCTCGGATAAAAATTCCCCGATGGTCTTAGGGGGACATTGCACTAATCCAACGAAGATCTGTTCCTTAATTCCTATCATGAGATAGCGAAGTTTTTTTTATTCGGACATGTTTGGATCAGCGCGACGGAATATCCTCGTCATGTCCTCGAAGTAAACGAGGACGCTCTCGTTACGGAGCTGAACTCTCGTTTGTAGGAGCAGCTCGGCGCGTTCTTTGCGAAAAACGGTGGTGAACGCTTGCAGGAACTGGTCCTTGAAGGAACTCCACGTTGTGATATAAGTCTCATGATTTTCAAACCATGTACGAGCTGCACCGTCGAGCAAAAAATAAATGCTGCAGTTTCTGGTCGTCGCCCCAGCGATTGTACTGGGCTACTCGCTCAAATTTATCTAGCCAGTCTTCCGGGTCGTCACCGGGAAAGGCTTGGAAGATGGGTATCTCCCGCGGCTGCTGCAACACGAAGGAGGGGGCAGTCGTGTCTACTTGCGTCGTTATGGGTGGTTGTGTTGTCTCCGAAGGTGCTGCTGGAGAAGATGGTGGCGGCCTCGCAGTACGAGAAAATTTGAGAGGCGCGAATTCGGGATCAAGACCTCGAAGTCGCCGGCTACTCTGATGGGTAGGCGTAATCTCGATGGCAGGAGATCCTTGAGGGCTGGAGTCTCGGCTGGTTGGAGGTGTTCGGAGCATGGGTGCGTTACCCAGCAGCTCCACCAGATGTCGCGGTGTGAAGTCTGATCAGAAGTCACCGCCGGACACAGGAGTTACAGAAGTCACAGTGCGGCAGGAAACTAGCAGGCCCGCTTCCACAGAACTTCAGTTTCTTCGCCTCGAGGAGGCACACACTCGCGATCAGCGCAGAGGTAAGATAAAGAATGCAGCGTGTCAATATAATACTTGAAGTTGCTACTAAGGTAGTTCCAAAGCAAAATAAATGCAAGAAAGCAAACTGGTTATCTGAAGAGGCTTTGCAAATAGCTTAGGAAAGGAGGATGGTAAAAGTTATGGGGAAAGAGAAAGATACAAGGTTCTCAGTGAGGATTTTCAGAAAATAGCAAGGAGAGATAAGAGAGAGAGAGAAAGAGAGAGAAGGTATAGAGGTTAACCAGGAAAGCTTCCGGTTTGCTACCCTGCACTGGGGAAGGGGAATGAGGAGAAGGAGAAGGAATGAGAATGAGGGAATGAGAAGGAGAGATAAGAATGCCTCCATGAATATACAGTGCCAAGCAGTTGAGGACAACAGCCAATTGAGGAACACAACAGCTCTGTATAAAACAATCAAAGATATCAAAGGTACCCAGGTAGCACAGAATGTGGGGCCCCAGTTGGTCCGATGTAGGCAAGTGGGGCTGGGGCAACCGTCATAAAACCTGCATCGGTCCCCGATGGGGCAAAAGTGGGCAAGCCCCATTTGGGCTTGCCCATGCTCATCCTGCACGGGTCCCATAGCGGCGTTTCTTGGGCTAATGCAGAGCACATTCCTGCATCCAGACCCCAAGGGTCCCTTGCCAGATATTTGAGGGCAATCCAACCTAAATGTGGGCTTTTTATGGGAAAGCCCTCATAGGTCCGAAGTAAGGCCGCCCCCATTAAATCTTTGTGGGACCAACAACGGCCGTAGTGGGGCAAGAAAACGGACGTACCCACATGCTGCCCCAATCGGCCCCTTGTAGGCTACTTGAGGGCAGGTGAAATATGAATAAGGGCTCAATTTGGGCAAGCCCTCGTGAAGCCCAAATGAGGCAGCCTTAGCTAAATCGCTTTAGGTCCAACATAGGCTGTAATGGGGCTGGAAGGCGGGCGTGCCCACATGGTACCAAAATCGGTCCTTTGTGGGGACTTTGAAGGCCCGTGCAATAGCAGGTGGGCTCTAGGTTCAAAAACAACGTCCAGCCCAATTGGGGCTGCCCACATAAAACTGCTTTATATCCCACATGGGCCGTAATGGGGCTGGAAGGCGGGAGGGCCCGCATGATACCAAAATTGGTCCCTTGTGGGGAATTTGAAGGCACGTGCAACAGCAAGTGGGCTTTAGGTTCAAAACCAACACCCAGCCCAATTGGGGCTGCCCACACAAAACCGCTGTAGGTCCCACATCGGCCGTAATGGGGCTAGAAGGCGTGCGTGCAATTGCGTAATCATTGTTTCCAACCTTTATTTGCATTAGATGTTGCCCTAAATTATTATTATAGATGAATTGTATAACAGTTGTTGCCATGTTTAGTCGATTAGAAATTTACGTGGCTTTAGTTCTCGCGCTAATGCAAATTGCGCTACAAATACTAAAACAAACTGACTGCTAACTGTTGCCTCTTATGTGGTTGCTTTGGACAGCCTGCAACTCTCGGCAGAATATTACTGTTCAGAACACACATCTCCATAGCCTGAACAAGATGTACATGAAGTCATTGCGGCTAGATGAGTGTTATGAATTGTTGTAAAATTTATATTGTGGGTGTTTAGAAAGTGCAGACATGTATAAAATAATTACTTAATTATATGCATAAATATTGATTGGGAAAACTTGGACTAGGGCTTTCCATCAATTTCCTACGTCGGACCCATATGAGAATAATGTGGGCAAGCCCAAGTGCGGCTAGCGCTATAGAACCCGCATTGGTCCTATGTCATTATTTGAGGGGCTAACTGAAATAAAAAAAAAATGTTCCTCAAAAGCGGCTGCCCAAATCGGTCCAAAGTAGGACCATCGCGGAGAGTTGGCGGGATGTGCCCTTTTAACAATGCGGGAAAAATGTGGGCAACTCCGCAAGGGCTGCCTGCATCGGCCCCTAGTAGGTCCCATTGGGGCTTTGTCTACAGCCCCCTTCGGGCCTACGTCGGCCCCTCTTGCAGCACCCACATTAAACCCACCGGGGCTGTCCTGCATTGCCTACATCGGGCCCACCGGGGCCCACCCTTCAGAGCCCTCTTTGTGCTACCTGGGTAGCTTCTGCGCTAAGCTGGGCGTGATAAAGGACAAACGAGGCAGGGACCTCACTGAAGCCTCAGAGATAACGAAGAGGTGGCAGGAATACACAGAAGACCTGTACAAGAAAAACCCGGATGTGCAAACCCAACATAAGATGGTTGTGATTACTGATCTCGAGCCGGGCATCCTGAAGAGTGAAGCTGAATGGGCCTTAGCCAGCCTTGCTAAGAACAAAGCTAGCGGAATTGATGGCATTCCAGTTGAGTTGCTTCAAAACCTCAACCATGACGCTGTTAACGTTCTGTATATATTATGTCAGCAAATTTGGACAACCCTGCAGTGGCCACAGGATTGGAGGAGGTCAGTTTACATCCCCATTCCAAAGAAAGGCAGTGCCAAAGATTGTTCCAACTACCGCACGATCGCGCTTATTTCGCATGAAAGCAAGGTGATGTTGAAAATCCTTCTAGGCAGGCTGCAGCAGTATGTGGATCGGGAGCCTCCGGACGTGCAAGCTGGGTTTCGCAAGGGCAGAGGAACTAGAGACCAGATTGCCAACCTTTGCTGGATCATGGAAAAGGCAAGAGAGTTCCAGAAACCAATATACTTCTGCTTTAATGATTATGTGAAAGCGTTTGACTGCGTAGATCACAGTAGATTGTGGCAAGCTCTCCAAGAGATGGGAGTTCCAATTTACCTCATCTGTCTCCTCAGAACCCTGTATGAAGGGCAAGGGGCCACAGTCAGAACGCAGCATGGTCTTACTGATTGGTTTCCGATTGCGAAAGGAGTGAGACAAGGCTGCATACTGTTGCCCTGCCTATTTAACCTATATGCTGAGTGCATCATGAGGAAGGCCGGTCTGGACGTGTCTTCAGCTGGAGTGAAGATTGCTGGAAAATGTACCAACAACATTAGATATGCCGACGATACCACTTTTTTAGTTGATATTTATTGCCTCAGGGCATCAGTAGGATATGAGATGAAGGATGAATGAATGATTAAATTAATGGAAAAAGGTTGGCTGATTTTATGAAGTCCAGAAGTGAGCGATGATGAGGTCCCTGAGTCCAAGTGACGTATGAGGCAGGATTGGTTGCTGAAAGGCCAGCTATGCTCAGGTGCCGGATTCGTGTTGGTTTGAGTACTGAGCATTCCCAAAGCAAGTGGTGGATGTCGGCCTCGACGTCTTCGTTTTTACAGATCGGGCATCCTGGGCGAGGATATAAGTGTTGGAAGTGTGTCCACGTCCTAGTGACAGCTGGTGTAAGGGCAACACCGACCCGGATCCTCGATACCATTTTAATGGCAGAAAGTGAAGTGGAACTCAAGAGACTTCTGATGCGCGTACAAGAAGAGAGTGAGAAGTTTGGGCTTAAACTGAATATTGAAAAGACAAAGATCATGGCTTCTTGCCCTATCAAGTCCTGGAGCATCAATGGACAAGAAGTGGAAGCTGTGACAGATTTTCTCTTCTTGGGCTCCAAGATTACCTCAGAAGGAGGCTGCAGCCATGAAATTAGGAGACGCCTGCTTCTGGGAAAAAGAGCCATGGCTAGGCTTGACCGCCTAGTAAAGAGCAGAGACATTAGTCTGCCAACCAAGATACGTATAACGCGTGCTATGGTCTTTCCAGTTGTGATGTATGGATGCGAGAGCTGGACTGTGAAGAAGGCTGACCGCCGAAGATTTGACGCATTTGAATTGTGGTGTTGGAGAAGACTCTTGGGAGTTCCTTGGACTGCCAGAAGATGAAATCAGTCGGTATTGTCGACCATATTTCGTGACTGCTCATTGGAGGGCCAATTCTGAAGTTAAAGCTCAGCTACTTTGGTCATCTGATGAGAAGAGAGGAGTCGCTGGAGAAAGATTTGATGTTGGGAAAGGTTGAGGGTCACCGGAGAAGGGGTAGGTAGCGAACGCGATGGTTAGATGGCATCCTCTAGGCGCTGCAGATGAAGTTATGTGATGTTAGGAAGATAGTGAGAGACCGGAAAGCGTGGCGTGATATGGTCCATAGGGTCACGAAGAGTCGGACACGACTGAACGACTGAACTGAACTGAACTGAAATGATAAACTAGTTTGCTTCATGACAGTTGTACTGTTCTGTGTCCTAATCTTCGATCAGCTATGACAAAGACATAAAGTGGCCATTTTCTCGCTTTCAGCCAGGAGCACAGTGCCACCCAGTGTCAAAGATGTTATCGTCAAGAAATACCAGAATCCGTATCAGTCGTGTAGTTCGACATGGTAAACCAGGAGGCATGCTTGAAGGTGATGATAGCAGAGCATATATATAGAGCATATTATATTGTCACGGAAGACATCAAGGAATAAGAAGCGGGCAGTGGCGCCGGACAGGAGCGCTCGCGCTAGGCCCGGCAACATTTTCATTAAACGTCATCTCACTGTCATCGACCATCTGTCCTCTGCTCTCCTGTTTTCATCGGCTTGCCGTATCGTAACATTTGGTTGGAGGTGCTGGGTACTTCATCATCACCCCCCCCCCCCCCATCCTGGTCCGGAGCATCAGCGCCCTGCGACTTCTTGCGCCGTCGGCGAAAGGTTAGGAGGCACTGCATGGCTGTTCCCCAGCCTTCCGGACCCAGCGAGACCTTCCCCCCCGCCCCGACCACAAGACACGACGAAGGAGAGACTTACCCGAGACGCCACACATGACCACAAGAAACAAGGAGAGACCCGAATGACCTCATGTTTCCCACTGACCTGATGTGCCGACCAAGGACCCTACGACCCAAGACGCCACTACAACTGCGGAAATCGAGAATCGTACTGCGAGCATACCGGACGCAATTCGCCAGACGCTTAAGGTTAGCTCCCTTCCCGGAACATGGACCCCAACTTGCATGTGGCCCGTAGAGCAGCCCGGGCGAAGTATGTACAACTAAATTTAGCTACAAGATCCACGATGGTATACACGGACGCGGCTCCGTATGCAGGAAGCTCCCATAATAGCGCAGTGGCGGTAGCTATTGATTCCAACCTAAAGGAACTAGCTAGCGCCTCAGTCAGGGAATGCACGGTAACCGAAGGGGAGGAGCTGGCCGTTGCTCTTGCGGTGGTAGCCGGGTATCGAAGCAAAACGTCCCTTACCATTCTCACAGATTCTAGAGAAGCGTGCCGTAACCACATGAACGGCCGCATAGGTCGCGCCGCGCTCAGGCTCCTCCAGAGCGCGACCCCATCAAAAGTCAAACACAACATCTACTGGGTGCCAGGACACACCGACATAGCGGGGAACGAACGCGCCGATCAGGTAGCTCGAGGGTACACGAGCCGAGCTTCCTCCCAATCGGACGATCTACCCGAGCGAGTCGGCCCTACGTACTCAGATATTCTGAATTACTATAAGGGGGTACGGATCCGCTATCCGCCGCCTCATCGGGATCTAAAACAACAAGAGGCAGTGTACTGGCGAAGACTGCAGACAGGAACATTCCCTAACCTGCATATCCTAAGCAAAATTTACCCGTCACAATATCGGGACACCTGCCCATGGTGTGGTAGCACACCTTCGTTATACCACATCACGTGGCAATGCAGTAATAACGACAGCTTTCGTAAAGACCCTAGTGCGGAACAGTGGGTGAGCCGGCTCTCCAGCGGCGATTTGGATTGCCAACTAGGTCTAATCCAGCACGCCCAGCGAGCAGCGAAGCTCAGCGGAGCCCTGGAATAGGGGCACCGACCCTGTGAGAAGGCGGAAGATGGAACTCTTCTGCCACTAGCACAAGACCCTCCTTGAGAAACTAACGTATTTCCTATCCTATCCTATACTATCCCCTGCCTATGCCATGCGGTGCGTGCCTTGGCCTCCGCCATCGAGTTGTGGTAACGTGTGGCCCGAGAGCGTCCTGCCAAGGTTCATCGCGAATCATTGTGCCGACAAGCCATTCTATTCTTCCGTCTTCCTCTTCTTTTTCAAGCATCTAGACACGCCCATCATCATGCCATGGAATCATCAACATCGTGCATTTCCTCGTCCACGATCGGGACGATCGCTCGGTGGCCCCGGGTCATGTTACGGACGACATCAAGGAAGAAGAAGCGGGCAGTGGCGCGGACAGGAGCTCTCGCGCTAGGCCCGGCAACATTTTCATTAAACGTCATCTCACTGTCATCGACCATCTCTCTGTCCTCTGTTATCCTGTTTTCATCGGCTTGCCGTATCGTAACAATATATTCAGAGTAAACCTGGAGGGATCATAATTGAATTACCAAAAACAACTGCTTTCTGCTATTTAAATGGTTAGGGCCTAAGCTCCTTAATGGTTACAACCTAACCATGTTGCATGACTGAGCATGGAGTCCAAGCTCCGAATTGACTGAACTACCCTTTCTTCAATCACTTGGTTAACAAAAAAATAAGGGCAGTAATTTCCAGTGGCCGGGCCGACAAGTCAATTCGTATTGCCACTTTAGCCCTACCCTGGGCCCCACTATATGAACTAACGTCAAAAACACATACAGCAGCACTTTCTCCGGTAAGATATAGAACCCTCTCCCGTCGGGAGGCTGTCTTTCCACTTGCCCCCTGCACCCTGTCGCCCCATCGACACACTCGTTGCTAGTCGAACTCAAGTCAATTTCAATTTTATTTCCCAGAATGTTCTGGTCGGCTGCCTGGGCTAAAAGCTGCGAGTAAACAGCTTGATGAGACCCACGCAGCCATTATAAGGCAGGCCAGCATACAATAAAATAATATACATACATAACAAGAAGGAAATACATTTTTTTTCATGTCCTAAATGCAGCTAACGGGATCACTAATGTAAGTAATGCAATGAAAACATAGGTATATCACAACAGCATCTAAATATCAGTTCTGCAAGCAAAACAAACTAGCAGGATATATTCACAGAATCACTAAAAAAATTGACCGCAGACAGTGCATACTTTAACAACGCTTTAAGTGCGAAATTATAACAGAGGCCATGAATGAAAATAAGATCGAACTTTATAACTGTGGAGGATACCATCGGGTTACATAATTACAAAAAACTGACGCAGTGTAGCTTTAGTGGACTGATTTATGTCTTAATTTATTTAAAATTGAGGGAAGAGTATACTCTAATGTACGCAGCCTATAGTCCATGCAAAAAATAGTACCAGCCCCTTTTCTGTGTTACGTGTGTTCACTAGATGTCTAGTTTCTTTCAACAGGGTGGCATCTTTATTCATAGTTCTGAAGCTGGAAGGAAAATAATATAACAAAAGAATTCGGAATTCATACGTATTTTGAATCCTTACTACATTATATATCTGGAGAGCTTGTCGAGTATGGGTCAGTTCCGTTTAGTCGTACAGTCGTGTCCGACTCTTCGTGACCCTATGGACCATGTCACCCCACGCTTTCCGGTCTCTCACTGTCTTCCTAACATCACATTACTTCATCTGCAGTGCCTCGAGGATGCCATCTAACCATCGCGTTCGCTGCCTACCCCTTCTCCGGCGACCCTCAACCTTTCCCAACATCAAATCTTTCTCCAGCGACTCCTCTCTTCTCATCAGATGACCAAAGTAGCTGAGCTTTAACTTTAAAATTTGACTCTCCAATGAGCAGTCAGGGTTTATCGTCGACAATATCGACTGATTTGATCGTCTGGCAGTCCAAGGTACTCTCAAGAGTCTTCGCCAGCACCACAATTCAAACGCGTCAATTCTTCGGCGGTCAGCCTTTTTCATAGTCCAACTCTCGCATCCATACATTACAACTGGAAAGACCATAGCACGAGTTATACGGATCTTGGTTGGCAGACTAATGTCTCTGCTCTTTACTAGGCGGTCAAGGCTAACCATTGCTCTCTTTCCCAGAAGCAGGCGTCTCCTAATTTCATGGCTGCAGTCTCCTTCCGGGGTAATCTTGGAGCCCAAGAACAGAAAATCTGTCACAGCGAGTATGGGTCAAATAAAATCTTGGTTACTTATACCCGAGTATGGGTATAAGTAACCAAGATTTGATTTATGGCGAATGGGTTTCTTTTGAAGGAGATACATTTTCTGTATGTTTGCTTTAGTAGTTGTGAGCCAAACGAAAGAACAATAATTCATACGCGAGACGAATAATGCATTATATATCTGAAGTTTAATTTTAGAAGGAAGAAAAGTACGGCAACGAGAAATTGCATTTGTCACTGATGAGAGCCAACTCCTGAACATGCGAATCCTGCGTCCACTGATTCTTTCCACTGATGCGCTTCCACGTGTAATTTGATTGTATTCTGCCAAGAATAACATAGAAAACGCTGTAAAGCCTCTATACTGAAGGCGATTGATGGCTCGGAGCGGAAGAGGAGGGGAAATTCTAGTTCCCACGCTCTGGCCTATGCCAGAGGGATGTTTCAGCTGCTTCCTCGGGCATTCTTTCGCGTCATCAGAGATGGTAAGGAGAATGCGCATTTCCTATGGCACTCGGTTGTATTGTTACAAAGACACCCTTGTCGCAAAGTGCTGTTACGTATCCCTGAATGGCACCTATGTTAGTCCATGCAGCGTCATAGGTGGCTGAACGCCTTCCCGAAATTGGGGAGGGCAGGAGGGGGGGGGGGGGGGGTTCGCCCATAGTAGAGGAAGTTGAAGGCGGGTACTGGAGGCATGCATCTGTATGTGAGTGCAGACCTGCTGAATCACTACTGCACAACAATACATATTAACTGGAAAAATATTATTGCACTCAACAAAGTATTGTTTTACAAATGAACACCAATCTCCATCAGCAGTAGCCATGCAACACTCATGAAAAACCAAGCACAAAGAAATGTCAAGAGGATGAACTACAGTGTAAGAACTTAAATCAAGCGAACCATTGCTGGGCTTATCAAAGCCAAGAGCAGAAGGTTTGAAGGAATTGAGCTAATTATCTGAACGAGATAAGAAATGCAGAAGCTGGCAATAGACTCATGAAGCCTGCTCGTCTTCATAAATCGTTTTTAAGTTAGGAATCTAAGCTTAAGACCATAAGCTACGAAGTGTGGAGTACGTGAGGTACCAGAAAATGTTTAATTCAAAACTTGTCATTGTATGTCCTACAAATTTAAACTTTAGTGGGGCTTTAATGTACAAAGTTTGAAGTATTTACAATCATATATAAGCACAATACTGAGCTCCATGGATACTAGTTTGGCAGTCTAACAGTTATTGAACTACCTTACTGAAGATCCGGTACCCAAAAAAATATTCGCACCTACTCTCAGCGTCACCTAAGAATGCCCGACAGCCTTTGTGAAGGACCTGTGACGATATTTGCTTAGTACACTTTTACAAACAAGTCTTTAGGTGCCTAGGATGCAGCACCATCATAGCATAGATTCACAATATACAATACTCATTACTAGAATAGACAAAGTCGACTATTTTAATGGCGTTCAGGCGAGTTGTTTCACCCAACTACCATTCTAGGGCTTCATAATTGATTTTAATTTACCAGCTTCATGGGCACAAAGCACCCAGTGATAGGAAACTGAAGTAATGTAATGCCTATTTTGTGTATCATAACTCAGACAACTCAGTGCGTATTACAAAACTTAAGACCTTTTATGATCTTGAGAGCGACGAGAAGGCTTCTCATCACCACGTTAAAGAGCAAAGGGGAGAGCACCGAGCCTTGCGCTGTTCCTTAACTTCCCATCTCCATCTCTACGCAACGCCTGCTAGAAATGGGAGTGTTATAATAGCTGGGCGGAACTTGCTGAAGCGGTGAGAATCACCCAACATGAGAGAATAAGTAGGTCAAGTACGGGTTGAACCATCTTAGGGTGGGTGGGTCGAATAACAGATAGAGGCACAGCCGACAAGGTTGCCCTACCGCAATGTCGCGAGAACATCTTTGTCCATCCTCTCCTCCGCAACATGCACCCTGAATACCACAAGGAGAGACGGTAAAAGAAAGCAGAAGCAGTGGTTAAAAGAGCAAAAGAATTCAGAGTAAAAGAAGTTGCCTACATAGACGCTACAAGAGGCCGATCGGGGCGGCAGTCACCGCGTAGTCGATGGTAGCGGCGCACCAACCATCTCTGCCACCATCCGAAGCAGAAAAATAGACACGGCTGAAGAGGTCGCAATAGCGCTCGCTTGCGTCAGAATGAAGGCTAGATTGATCTTTAGCTAAAGTAAAACTGCTATCTGGAATATCGTAAAAGGTAGAGTTTCACAAGAAGCCGTCAGAGTTCTATCAGCTGCAGCGATCGCGAAATCACCCTAATTTTGGTCCCAGCACACATGTTCGTCCTCAGCAACGAGGCGGCCCATGATTTAGCCCGAGATCTTTACTTCCGGGCAAATGCGGAGCCGCTCGACTGTCAGGAGATGGGCGAACGTTTGCAAACCTATAAAGAAATCACCGAAAATTATAGATTAGGAAGACGTATGATGCCGCCACCGGATCCTAGCCTAAAAAATAAAGAGGCCTTAGCCTGGCGGCGGTTACAAGCCGGAAATTTCCCAAACCCTGTCTGGTTGTTTTACACCCAGATAGATGAGAGAAAAAATGATAAATGTAAAGCCTGCGAAGCGAGGGGGACTCTCGACCATATACTTTGGGAATGCCCTAAGTCTCAGGGCGCTAGGGACAACTTTAAAAGTAGAGAAGCCTTTGTGACCCTGCTGCGAAGCCATGTCCACGCTGACCAGCAAAGAGCCGTACGCCGCCTGGCGGCTGAGGCCGTGAATCACCAGTGTATATTCGCCAGTCCTTAGTCGCGGAGGTTCAAGTCCCCATTCCTCAGGCCTGCGTGCCAGGAGCGGGGAGTAGGGGGTCTCCTAAATCGGTGAAAAATAAAGTTTTAATCAATCAATCACGCATAGACGAAGCTGACCCCGCCGGGCGTCCGATCCAGGCGTCCGTTCGGCGCCTTGCTTCCTTGAACGCCGCACCACACAGCAAACAGAAGCAGACCCATATGTCTAGGAGGCGTTAGTACAGCAGGCATCAGCGGCATTTCAAATTGATTTACAGGATATAAAAGGCTCAATATCTCACAATTCTCTGCGGACACATGTGCCACACCGTTAAGGAAGGGAGGACGGTGGGAGTGAAATGAGAGTGGGAGATAGAGGTGCCGTAGTGGAGGCTATCGAATCCCGGCCTCGGCGGCCGCTTTTTGATGGAGGCGAAAAGCAAGGTGCCCGTTTGCTCCGCGATGTGTCTCCTTTCTTGTTTATGTCACGTTAGCGCTTTTTTTACACGTGGTTCTTATCTTGTTCTGTAACTTTTATTACCGAAGCACTTCTTCTCGGAGAGCTGCTCTCAATGGGGCAAGTCCCATTTGGGCTTGCCGCTGTTCCTCCTACATGGGTCCCATAGCGGCGTTGCTCGGGCTAAGGAAGAGCACATTCCTTCCTCCAGACCACAGGGGTCTCTTGCCAGATATATGAGGGCAATTCAACCTAAATGTGGGCTGTTTATGGGAAAGCCCTCATAGATCAGAAATGAGGCCGCCGCCATTTAAACTTTGCCAGACCTACATCGGCCGTAGTGGGGCAAAAAAAAAACGGACATGCCGACATGCTGCCCCAATCGTCCCCTTGTAGGATACTTGAGGGCAGGGGAAATATGAATAAGCTCAATTTGGACAAGCCCTCGTGAAGCCCAAATGAGGCAGCCTTAGTTAAACCACTTTAGGTCCCACATTGGCTGTAATGGGGCTGGAAGACGGGCATGCCCGCATGGTACCAAAATCGGTCTCTTGTGGGGACTTTGAAGGCTCGTGCAACAGTAGGTGGGCTCTAGGTTCAAAAACAACACCCAGCCCAATTGGGGCTGGCCACATAAAAGTGCTTTATATCCCACATGGGCCGTAATGGGGCTGGAAGGCGGGAGGGCCTGCATGATACCAAAATCAGTCCCTTGTGGGGAATTTGAAGGCACGTGCAACAGCAAGTGGGCTTTAGGTTCAAAGCCAACACCCAGCCCAATTGGGCCTGCCCACACAAAACCGCTGTAGGTCCCACATCGGCCGCAATGGGGCTAGAAGGCGTGTGTGCAATTGCGTAATCATTGTTTCCAACCTCTATTTGTATTAGATGTTGCCCTAAATTACTGTTAGAGATGATTTGTATAACAGTTGTTGCCATGTTAAGTCGATTAGAAATTTACATGGCTTTAGTTCTCGCGCTCATGCAAATTGCGCTAAAATACTAAAACAAACTGATTGCTAACTGTTGCCCCTTATGTGGTCGCTTTGGATAGCCTGCAACTCTGCACAATATCACTGTTCAGACCACACATCTCCGTAGCATGAAAAAGATGTACATGAAGTGATTTAGGCTAGATGAATCTTATGAATTATTGTAAAATTTTATATTTTGGCTGTTTAGAAAGTACAGACATGTATAAAATAATTACTTAATTATGTGCATAAATACTGATTGGGAAAACTTGGACTAGGGCTTTCCATCAATTTCCTGCGTCGGACCCCTATGAGAATAATGTGGGCAAGCCCAAGTGCGGCTTGCGCTATAGAACCCGCATCGGGCCTATTTCATTATCTGAGGGGCTAACCGAAATAAAAAAAAAAGATCATCCAGGGCGGCTGCCCAAATCTGTCCAAAGTAGGACCATCGGGGGGAGTTGGCGGGATGTGCCCTTTTGGCAATGCCGGAAATATGTGGGCAGCCCCGCAATGGCTGCCTGCATCGGTCCCTAGTGGGGCCCATCGGGGCTTTGTCGACAGCCGCCTCCGGCCTACGTCGGCCCCTCTTGCAGCACCCCCATTCAGCCCACCGGGGCTGTCCTGCATTGCCTACATCGGGCCCACCGGGCCAACGCTTCATAGCCCACTTTGTGCTACCTGGGATAAAAGGATGTCTACTATTGTAAGAAAAGAGCACTAGTAATCGGTATTCCGTCACTCGTAACCACACCAAACGCTTTTTTAACTAACACCAATGATATCATAGAAATCGCTTTTCTCTTCCAGATCAGCTTATAGGAGCCGACTTGCCAGGAAAAATAAACAAAACGGGTCTGCACGGCCCCTCACCTCGTCCAGCCAGAGTAATGGCTCATCCACATTCCCCGTCGTATGCCCGAGAGGGAGGAGTGGATTACGCGCGTTAGTGTGCCACCATTGTAACACAGGAGCTACATTTCTTTGAAATATTATATGCAAATCGTAACATTTACGGAGAGCTTTGTAATTTGACGCGCATACACAAAAAGAACTACTTCTGCAAATTTTTCTCATTAGACTGTGACCATCAAAATCATTTAAAAGTAAACGTCAGAGAATCACTCGACTGAAAGGATCTCTGGTCGCATATCTTATTGGCCGCATATGAAAATTGTGACAATTTTGCAGATCGATGAAATAAATGTTCAGTGCCCATTCTTACGCTAAAAATAACAGTATAGGCCTCAAAGTATACAATTTCTTCAGTTGGCTTCCAAGAAAGCACTAGTGAGTGTGGCATGAGTACTCGAGATATCTTCTGATGAGTCCTTCATGGACGGAAGGGGGCAACACGGTTATCTAGACTCGTACATTTCAAGGGAGTCGTGCTGTTTTAGGTCTTCCTTAAAAGTCTCGATATGTTAGTGCTTGGCGCTTCTAGGTTGCACTGGTACCTGACTGTCTTGATGAGAAATACACCTTTAAAATAGTCATATAAATAGTCAAGCGAATGTCTCATGGGGGCGTGACGAACAAAATATATTTGAATTGTGCGTAGTGAAGTACCTCATTTCACGGATAAAGGTGCTTATTCAACTAAAAATGGAGCTTTCAGAAGCTGCAACTCCTTAGGCACTCAAGGGGTGGGCAAGGCACTTAATTGTGCGTTTAAAGGTATGGTGGTGGTGGTGGTGAAAACATTTATTGCTATATTTACAAAGAGGTATAGCCACTAGGTTGAATACCTAGATAGGCGCTCTACTGATGTTTGCCGCAGCCCGGGCGCGCTGCGTTAAGTTCTTTTGGGCCTCGAGGGTGCAGCAACCGGACAGCGTCGCCTCCCAGTTCTCTCGCGTGGGGTTGGGGATAGAGAGCAAGGATGGGTTTTTCTGGCAGGCCCACACCATCTGGTAGATGTCAGACAACCTCCCCACAGTGCGAGCCCGGTCCATCAAACTGAGAATCGAAATGTTTAAGAGTAGCCGGGCACAACATTGTATTGGTCGGCAGGCGCAGGAGCACCCGCTCGTTAGCCTTCCCCAGCCGTTTGCACGGGGTGGGAAGAGTTTGGTGCGTGGATCCGTAATGTTCACATATTATTGCGAAAGCAATGCTGCTCGCAATTTGAGCCTTCAGCGTGGAACGGCGGTGACCACCATTTACCTTTGCCCTTTAGACGACCCCAGTAGAAGACCGCAAGCTGGCATGAGCTGCCAACTTGGGTCTCTCGTTTCACTGGGACGGTTATGTCAGATTCAGCCTGCCAGGACCTTGGCATTTCGTTACCCCTCTAGGCCACTAAGGCACATTCATACCACTTGGTTAAAGAGGGACTTTATGTATGGGCTGGGGAAGAAGAAGAATTAGAAGAATGCTCGGTCACCCGCAGCTATTGCTTTCGCCGAATATTCGGTTCAGCAGCATTGAACTCCTCTAATTGTTTTATTTTAATTTGTATGACACAATGATGATATATAATGGCTGACCTCTGCGTCTACCTTTGGAGTTTTGTCTTCCCCTACGTGTAGTTTCTGCTCGCATATTTACCGATTTAAAGTGCGCTTCTGATATCACACATGTCCTCATTAGCATATCGTGCAATTCAGTTTCGGGTAGTAAGTGACCGCCCAACATAAATATAAAACCGCGCTTTGTAAAGACATGAACGTGTCTGCATGGCCTATGCGTAGAGTGCTTTAGTCAGCATGACTGACTCTCGGAAGATTTATTCTTATTCTATCCTCCTATCTCAAACGAGCAACACTATTTGGCAGTTCCTCTTAACTTTGTGATGCCATTGATCTAGTTAAGTGACACAGACCATCGAAGAATCAGCGCTCGACCACTTAACTTGTTAACTAGCGCTTGACAAAATAATTCTTATGATTATCTGCTCATAACGCTGAAAACGGCGGACTTTGAACAAAACGGGTTAGGGCGATAAGCGTCAAGATGATATTCACATATCATCTTCGACGGCAAATTAAGCAGAATAAGCCCCGCCGGGGTGGAGCAGTGGTTACGGCTCTCGACTACTGTTCCCAAGGACGCGGGATCGAATCCCGGCCTCGGCAGCCGCTTGTCGATGGAGGCGAAAAGCAAGGCGCCCGTGTGCTGTGCGATGTCAGCGCACGTTAAAGAACCCCAGGTGGTCGAAATTTGCGGAGTCCTCTACTACGGCGCCTCTCATAGCCTGAGTCGCTTTGGGACGTTAAACCCCCCAGCCCAAACCCAAACCTAAGCAGAATAAGGTGCGATGACGACAGGAGAGCGCGTTCGTCACGGATCTGTGAAGCAAGACTGCACCGCTATTCACTTCAAAGTGACGGTCCCTATGTCGATTTCATTATTGATGCGTGAGTATATATCGTACGGAGGGAAGAAAAGAATATTCTGCTTCAGAATCCAATTTCCTAACTGATAAAAGTTCATTTTACTATAAGACAAACAACATGCCCATATTTAGCTAACAATTAATTTTTGCTGAAAAAAAATATTCACTGTATTTGCCTTCTTTGTATCTTGAAGGTGTTTGTAGGGCGCTGCATCTAAGATGGCATCCTCGAGACACTGCAGATGAAGTTATGTGATGTTAGAAAGATAGTGAGAGACCGGAAAGCGTGGCGTGATATGGATCATAGGGTCACGAAAAGTCGGACACGACTGAACGACTGAACTGAACTGAACTGCATCTAAGCTTGCTTGCGTGCAAGCCACTAAGGTTTTTGTGCATTACCGGTGCTTGTTCAGGTTTTTTGACGTTAGGAGCGCCTATCGAAGGGGGCGTATCCTTGTAGGAACTCCTGGAGTCACCAGGAATCTCGCTGCTGCCCTTGTTCCCGTCCACATCGATCTGCGTCTTCCCCTCGGTGTTCATCGTCTCGGGGCTCTCGGTCACCGCGCTGCTTCCGGTGGTGCTACGAAGCTCCGAGAGCGGGAAAGGCGTCTCGCTCGCTCTACCTGACGCACTCATGTGTATCTGGACGAGGGCCGACTGATTTTGATCCCGTGAAAGCCTTTAAATCCAGTTATGGCTGCTACTTCGTGGACCGAGCTGCACGTCCAACCTCTACCCGTGGAACACTTTTCTTTTTCTTCACTCCTCTTTACTTCTTCGCGTGGCTGTTACAGAAGTACCTTGAGGTGAAAAGAAGTCACCTCTCCCGCACCAATAATGTGTCCCGGGGGCGTGGCTGTTACAGTAAAATTACGAAACTCCATCAAACCTAGCCGCAGTGGCAGCAGCGGCTGCCGTCTAAACATACCATACTAACGTCTGACCCTGCTTAGCGGAGGGTACGGCACGGCGGTAAAAATTACACAAATCGTGCCAGGAAAAAAGGAAGCAACTTCCGAATCCATGCAATAAGCGCTTTTGTTTAAGGATGCTGTCGTGACGCTGGGGCTATGGCGACCCGGCCTTCACTTGGTAGCGTGCAGAGACTCCGGGTTGAAGAAGGACTGAATCTTCGAAGTTGGTAAAATATGTACAAGCAGGTTTACTGGCACTTTGAGAAAACGTATTTACAAGAATATTTACATGAAAAAGAAGGGTACATCAGCAAAATGACAAGCGTTAAGAGTTCATAGCGAGAAGCGACTGGATGAGCCGTTTACCCAAGGCCCAGAGCGACCTTTCGTGCTCTGCAGCGTCCTTAAAACCCCCCCTATGTCCAGCCCCTCTCTGAAGATGTTGACCAACCAAATCCAGGGCACGCCCCTCAGGTATCGGCATCCAATCGAACACATCACTGCACTGATGGTCTGAAGCACTGACTGGTCCGGCATTCATTCGTTGGGCGTGATCACTTGTTGGCGGGAAAAGCTTGGGAACGGCGAGGAGAGGAGGTACATTTCTATTCTTCAGCAAAGAAACCACAGGCTGGTTCTGACAAGGGGTTTTACTTCTCAGAAACCCGAGTGCACGTGGCGCCGCATAGGGCTCCCAACATGGTCCCTTTTCGACAATTGCAAATCTTTCCTGCATTCCCGGGAAATCACTTAATGGCCGTATGAGTCATGCTCCTTTCTTGTCCTGCACGTCAGCGAACATGTCACTCTGTTGTCTCCTTTGGATAGGAGGCATTCATCACTGGAGGATAGCACTTCTCGACTGGAAGGGTGAACAAAAGAAAGAAAGCACTTCCTGCTATTTCCCGCAGGGGGACGTTTCTTTGTGTTTTTCCAGACGTTCTCTTGACAAGGTCAATTTGGCATTTGCAGGTTGTCCACAAAGCAAAACATGCTTACAAAACAGGATTCCTGGAAACAGGCTCACTTAGAGCCATTGGACCATCACCACATATTCACAAAACTTATCCATGCCCACAGGCGAACAATAGAGCGCGCAATTGCGGATGCTTGGTCGTAACAGCCTCCTCCCCCGCCAGAAGAGTCACGGAGGGCAGCAGTCGCCGCTGCTGCATGAAGAGACGACTTAATGGCCTGCACGTGAACGCTTGAAGCTCGCTGTTGCTTGTCGCGTTGTCTTGATTGTTGTAGGCCAAATTGCTCGAGCTGTCTGAAACTCAACCACATGTCTAAACAAGCACTCGGCTCCCGTCTGAAGAGACCAGGTCAAAAGAAAACTGCCATTGTTGTTCGAGAAAAGCCCACTCTCAAGACGTTCAGGACCCACGTATTCCTAGAAAACCAAACGTGCTGCTTTACATAGTCACACATATACAAGCGCACGAAAAAAAAAAAAAAAACCTGATTATCAATTTGGATACATGGTGAGGAACATCTCGGACCGCTTAGAAAGACCGGCTAAGCGCGTCCGCATTCCCATTTAACTTCCCCTTTTTGTATCTTATTTCAAAATTGTACTGCTGTAAAATCAAGCTCCACCTAAGAAGGCGACTGTTCTTCGATGTCGCAGTTTGCAGCCAAGCCAGGGGACAATGGTCCGTCTCTACGGTGAATTTGGCCCCTCCAAGATAGCACTGCAATTTTTGAATGGCCCATACAATGCAAGCGCACTCTTTCTCTGACGCGCAATAAGCCCTCTCTCTAGAACTCAGTTTTCTGCTCAAGTAGAGCACGGGGTGCTCATTACCGTCGTCATCTCTCTGGCAGAGAACAGCACCTAACCCTCGATCACTGGCATCACACTGGACCGTGAATTCTCGGCCATAGTCTGGAGCTCGCAATACCGGACGGTTAATCAGCACAGCCTTCAGGTTTACGAAGGAGGCTTCCTTTTGTTCGTCCCAGACTACATTTGTCGGTTCTGTCTTGCGGAGAGCGTCGGTCAGAGGGCTGGCCAAAGCTGAATAGTTAGGGATGTAGTGATTGTAGTATCCAGTCAGACCTAGGAATGCTCGAATTTCCGTCTTCGTGCTCGGCCGCGGGTAGTCTGCTACCGCAGAAATCTTAATCTCGCTGGGTTTCCTGAAACCTTGACCTACATTGTGACCCAAGTAGTCCACGGTCGCCCTTGCCAGGCAACATTTCTCGGCCTTTACGGTTAGTCCAGCTTGACGCAAAAGGCTCAGTACAGCTCTTAGATGTACCATATGGTCCGCCCATGAGTCGGAAAAAACCGCAATGTCGTCTAAATAAGGCACCGCGAATGTTTCACACCCCTTTAAAACCCTATCCATGAGTCGTGAAAAACAAAATGGAGCATTTTTGAGCCCGAAACTCATCATTGTTGGCTGGTAGCTGCCCGTCGGAGTGACGAAAGCCGCGTATCTGCTGGCGCGTTCAGTGAGCGGTACTTGCCAATATCCTCGAGTAAGGTCCAGCGTAGTCACATATGCCGCTCTACTGACCTGTTCTACTCTCTCCTCAATATTCGGAATAGGATACACTTGATCCCTGGTGAGAGAATTTAGCTTTCGGTAGTCTACCACAGGCCTAGGGTCTTTACCTGGAGCTTCTACTAAGATCATAGGCGAAGCATAATCGCTTTCCGAGGGTTTTATTACTCCCAATTCCAGCATGCGAGTTACTTCCCTATCCAGAATTTCTCTTTGCCTTGGAGAAAATCGGTAGCACCTTGATCGCACTGGCACGTCTGAAGTCAGCTCAATATCGTGCTCAGTCAAATCAGTTCTGCCTGGCCTGTCCACGAAGCAGGCCTCAAACTCTGTTATTATCTCGCCCAGATCGGACAGCTGGGATTTCTTTAGTTCTCCTCTCTGCTCCGTCTTTTTGAGAAGCTCCTGAGCGTTGCTTCCTTTTCCGCTGAGGCAAATCAAGTTGTCCCCCATCTCCTCGGGAAGGTTTAACGTTAGATTTACCACGGCTTCCCTCTGCACATAAGGCTTCATAAGATTGCAATGATAAATGCGCACTTCTTTACGCCTACCGGGAATTTTCACTGCGTAGTTAGTGTTAGAAAGCTTTGCAACGACTTCAGCCGGTCCTTCCCACTGTACTTCGAGCTTATTCTGCCTTGAACTTCTCAGCAACATCACCTGGTCCCCGATACAAAACGTCCTTTGACGGGCTGTCTTATCATAGTACACCTTGGAACGAGCCTGGGCTGACTTCATGCTGGCCTCAACGAGTTCCTTAGTGTTATGTAAGCGATTCAAGAGGTTCAGAATGAATTCTACTACTGTTGGGTCTTCTCCGCGCCCCTCCCAGGCTTCGCGCACCATTCGCAAAGGTGAGCGCAGTGACCTTCCGTACACCAACTCGGCTGGGCTAAATCCAGTGGATTCGTGCGGCACTGACCGCAAAGCGAAAAGCGCTGCAGGCAGGCAGGTATCCCATTCGCGCTTGTTTTCATAGCACAGTCCCCTCAGGACTCGTTTGAGAACAGAGTGCCATCTTTCTACGCTGTTGCTCTGCGGATGATGGATCGAGCTATGCACTACCTTAATGCCGCATCGCTCGAGAAATGAGGTGGTGAAGACACTCGTGAAAACGCTACCCTGATCACTTTGGACCTCGGAAGGGAATCCAACTCGTGCAAACACTGACAGCAGCGAATCCACTACACTCTCGGACGTCACCTCGCGCAGCGGAACAGCCTCTGGAAACTTTGTGGCTGGGCATAACATAGTGAGGATATAACGGTACCCTGACTCTGTCACAGGAAGTGGCCCAACTACATCTATTACTAACCGGTGAAACGGCTCGGTAATGATTGGTACTAACACCATCGGAGCTTTCCACTTATCTTGCGCCTTTCCAACCCGCTGGCACGTGTCGCATGACCGTACAAAATTTTCCGTGTCCTTAAAACATCCAGGCCAATAGTATTCTTGCAACAGCCTCTGCTTTGTTTTCTTTATTCCAAGGTGACATGACCACGAGCTGCCATGGGAAAGTCGCATTAAGTCTCCGCGATACTTTTGGGGAACGACTAATTGGTCCCGCTCTACTCCGCGCTTATCCTTGAATAAGCGATACAGCACTCCCTTTCTCATCTCGAAAGAAATATTGTTTGCTGTCTTAGTGGCGCGGTGGCGCTCCCTTATCTCCTGTATCTTGGGATCATTGGCTTGCTCTATAGCTAAGTCCTCTCGGGTTCCACTTAAAAGTCTCGTGAGATTACTAGACACTGGCGGCAAGAGGTTACTCTCAAGAACGTCCTCATTCCGCGTCTCATCAAGCTCCCTTTCAAGTTGACATATCTGAGATGCCTCGCTCTCAAAGTTTTCTGACCTGCTATCTTCCGCATTTACCACTGTTTTAACTGCCGTTTCCTCCGCTGTGGATTTTTCTGGAATGAGCAGTGTAGCTAGTTCTCGCGCCTTTGAACGTGTTAAGGCTTGCACAACTCTGTCTCCGAAAAGGATGCCCCTCTTTCGCAGCAGCATGTCCGATTTGTTGGAGAACAAATACGGATAGCACTTAGGAAGCTTTCCTGAAACGGCAGCCTCGGTTGTTAATTCGCCGAAAGGGCCCTCGATGACCACGTTCGCGATCGGCAAGCACACACTCTGTTCCTCAACTACCTGTCGGATCCATGCACACTGTCCTGTATAGTCGGAAGGCGATACATACGCCGGATGGACAACATCCATCGTTGCGGCCGAATCGCGCAGTACCTTGCAAGGCTTCCCGTTGACTACTAGGTCATGCAGGTAGGGTTCTAAAAGCTGCATATTTTCATCGCAGTCCCTGACATACGAGAAAGCAATCTTTTCTTTCCGGCAGTTGACGGCAATGTGACCCTGCTCATTACACCTAAAGCATGTGAGCGGCTTCCTAGCCTCAAGCTTATTCTTTGTGTTCTGCACGTTGGTCACTTCCCCACTTTTCTCACTGCCGTCCTTTCTAGGGAATTTGCCTGAAGAAACCTTCATTTCTTCGTTTCCAACTCGAGCAAAGTGCCTTTCCTGACGGTTTTTCACACTGAACTTGGGATTGCGGGGCCTATCCACTGCTGGGTTGCTGAATTGTCGGCGCGAAGCATACTCCTCAATGAGTTCGGCAGCTTCAGTTGCCGACTTAATTTCGCCTCGGTCCTGTAACCAATTTCTTTCTTTTTCTGGGAGGCAGTTATAGAACTGCTCCAAAAGAATTCGCTCGACTACAGCGTCCCTATCACTGTAGGAATCAGTGCTCTTTAGCCACTCGCCCAAATTAACTCTTAAATTGTACAGGAATTCAGGGTAACTCTCGTCCCTGGACTTAGTAGCGTTCCGAAAACGTTGTCTAAACGCCTCGGCGCTAAGCCTATACTTTCTCAGAAGGCAAGCTTTGACCTTCTCGTAGTTGTCCGCGTCCTCCTTGCTTAGCCGCGCGACAACCTCCGCTGCCTCGCAGGGCAGAACCGTCAATAATCTCTGAGACCAAGTGTCTCGCTGGAAGGACAGTTTTTCGCAGGTTCGCTCAAAGTTAGCCAGATACAGACCGATATCCCCTGATATCACATATGGCTGCATGTACTTTGACATCTTGAAATCTGCCTCCTTGTTGAGAAGAGGTACCGCTAGCTGGGGACAATCGCCCGACCTCTTGCTCAACTCTAGTTCTAATTTCCGGAGCTCAATTTCTTGGTCCAGCTTTTTTGCTTCTCTTTCACGCTTCTTTTCCTCTTTTTCCCACTCTTTCTGCTGTCTGAGCTGTTCCTTTTTTTGACCGATGAGGTTCCATGCTTCACTGAGCTCCTCATCATCGGTTCCCAGATCAGTGATTGCCTTTATAATCAAGGGTTTTCGTGCCAAACCAGTTGTATCAATTCCCAATTCCTCACACAATAGCAACAGGTCCGGTTTCTGCAGCTTTTGTAGGTCCATGATCGCTCCGAGTGTCGGCTACTTCCAAAACAACTGTGCAAACTACCAAACCTAAAGGCGTTTCAACACTTTTTACCAGATCTAAAATCTAACCCTGTTCTAGAACCTGGTCCGCATCAGAAGAAAAGCCAAGCACTCACCCACACATGCGATCGATGTTCCGAGCTGCTTTCTTGTTGGCCGATTGTTGCTCCTGCTTGTTGCTTGAGATGCCACCTCCGATCACAAGATGTTGTGGCTTGTAGATTCAGATCCACCTCCAGTCATCAGATGTTGTGGCTTGTAGATTCAGATCCCAACGCTGGTCACCAGTTGTCGTGACGCTGGGGCTATGGCGACCCGGCCTTCACTTGGTAGCGTGCAGAGACTCCGGGTTGAAGAAGGACTGAATCTTCGAAGTTGGTAAAATATGTACAAGCAGGTTTACTGGCACTTTGAGAAAACGTATTTACAAGAATATTTACATGAAAAAGAAGGGTACATCAGCAAAATGACAAGCGTTAAGAGTTCATAGCGAGAAGCGACTGGATGAGCCGTTTACCCAAGGCCCAGAGCGACCTTTCGTGCTCTGCAGCGTCCTTAAAACCCCCCCTATGTCCAGCCCCTCTCTGAAGATGTTGACCAACCAAATCCAGGGCACGCCCCTCAGGTATCGGCATCCAATCGAACACATCACTGCACTGATGGTCTGAAGCACTGACTGGTCCGGCATTCATTCGTTGGGCGTGATCACTTGTTGGCGGGAAAAGCTTGGGAACGGCGAGGAGAGGAGGTACATTTCTATTCTTCAGCAAAGAAACCACAGGCTGGTTCTGACAAGGGGTTTTACTTCTCAGAAACCCGAGTGCACGTGGCGCCGCATAGGGCTCCCAACATGGTCCCTTTTCGACAATTGCAAATCTTTCCTGCATTCCCGGGAAATCACTTAATGGCCGTATGAGTCATGCTCCTTTCTTGTCCTGCACGTCAGCGAACATGTCACTCTGTTGTCTCCTTTGGATAGGAGGCATTCATCACTGGAGGATAGCACTTCTCGACTGGAAGGGTGAACAAAAGAAAGAAAGCACTTCCTGCTATTTCCCGCAGGGGGACGTTTCTTTGTGTTTTTCCAGACGTTCTCTTGACAAGGTCAATTTGGCATTTGCAGGTTGTCCACAAAGCAAAACATGCTTACAAAACAGGATTCCTGGAAACAGGCTCACTTAGAGCCATTGGACCATCACCACATATTCACAAAACTTATCCATGCCCACAGGCGAACAATAGAGCGCGCAATTGCGGATGCTTGGTCGTAACAATGCCTTCATAACAAAATGTAGAATGAAAATTACCGCAAATAATAATTACAAGTCCGTGCTCATCATAACGTCCCTGGGCACAGAAACAACAATTTGCCACTTATTCTAAGCGGTCCACATTTAATATAAGAAATAGCATCCATACCAAAATAATAAAATGCAAAGAATATAGAAACTGAAAAAAAAGGCACTGAAAGCACACGCAAACATGAAAAGGTGTCGCAAAAATTTTACTCACCACGCTTCGGCACGTTTGCAAGTTTCCCACGCATTCCGTATAGAAAAGATAACGGTACGGTTCCTTAGTTTTATGCGCAAATGCACCAGCGGTGTGAGGTAACAAATGTATGAAGTGCTTCCTAATTTTCGTTCTGTAAGCCGTCGCAACTGTTTCATAGCTAAAGCGCGTTCGCCATTGTTATGCCCGAAAGTGTGCAGTTGCTTTTTAGAACAAATTAACAGTGCTTAACGTTCAAGCACAATGTGTCAACACGGAAAAGAGACACACATGAAGGAGGGTTAGGTGCATAAACCTGCCAATTTATTTTACAGAAGGAAAGGCACTCACCATAGTCACTTATGATACTGAATTCTAATTCACAAAAATAAGTTACCACAGCAAATAGTCCACTTCAAGCTGTGATGCTAATTGATTTCTGACCGACAGCGTCTGTGACAGTTTTTACTTGAAAGTCACAAGAACACGTTTCAGAAACGTCTGGCACAACAAAAAGCACTTGGGGTAACGCGCGCGGTAGGAAAATGTTTTCCCCCAGGGAACGGAGGCCTTTAAAAAAGCGATCGGTTACAAACTTCTAGCAAGTGCTTGCACCAAGTTACGCGATCAGACAAGATGGCTGCGATTGGCTGCAGATGTTGAATTCGTGCTCGGAAACAAAAATTAGAACATTTCATAGAGCGTTTATTTCAATAAAAATGCCGACTCATTTATCTCCACTAGCAACAGCAAACATATCTGCAGACATATGGGAAGAAAGCACTGAGCTCGCGAGCTCTGCTGAGGGAAATTTACGTAGGTATACTTCACTGACAATACAATGATACGTCGTTCGAACGCAGGCGTATAATCGTACACAAACGACGAAATCAACGTGTCATTGAAACAGTATACCTGCTTCAGTTGTTTGCTGTGTTCCGCAGCACACTAAAGCGTTCTTGGCTGCCAGCATGAGGCTATGAAAATGCAAGATGCAAAAGTACTTACGATGACATTTTCCGCCGAGACAGACACAAGACTTGGTTCCAAGCATATTCTTGAGGGCTGCCATATCAAGGCAGAAATATTCTTAAGGTCAGAGGCGCGGATAAAAAAAAGCTGCTGGAGTGGAAGTGGCGCCAAAAACTTGAAGCCGGCGTCAGCTATCTTGGGTGCGGCAGTAATGGCGCAGTGCCAAAGGTCCGCTTCGTATCAAACGTCGTATGTGTGACGCGCTCAACTATTTCACAATTGCCTGAAAATTTGGTCGCCCTTGGTTTATCTTAAAGAAAAAACAAATTTGCCGCATATTCTATTTAATGGGACGTCCTTAGTCATTTAGCCCTAATTAGAGTTTGCGACTAGATGCTAAGCAATCAAGGCTTTGGGAAATAAGCTGATTAAATATCAGGTCTCTCGCGAACCGCTTTTTTCTGACTGCTTTTAACATGCAAACAAGCCTGGATAGAATATGTGATGAAGTACGAAGTTAAATTTAATTTCTCTTTGTCTAAAATTCATTGCGGAAAGATGAAAGACCTGCTTTTTCAGAATTTCTTGAAGGCAATATTTTGCCAACTTCTTAGGCTACTGCGAAAAATCGGGAAAAATATTTGTGCGCCTAAGATTATTAATCTTAAACGCAAATTATATTAATTACAAAAATTTAATTGTTTACGGTTCATTGGTCTCTAATTCTTCATTATTTTGGCCAAATATTGTAAGCGCACTCATGGATAAATAAATTTTGCAGTGTAATCTTATAAGGTCCGAGAAAAATCCCTTTTTATTTTAATGGAATCACATCAAGGTGAGCGAATTCATTCCTAGAAATTGTAGAGAGAAAATGAGCTACCAGTATAATGCAATAAAATGACCTGACTTGCAGTTTCTATATTTATACAATTACTTTAGCTGGGGCACGAGTTCATCGAGGGAAGCTCACTTTAATATTTAGTAGCAAAAAGGAACAACGCAGGCCAAAAACAATTTACGTAACAGAGAAACTAAGAAATTTGTCTCATATATCAACAAGGCTGTTCCATTCAATCCCACAGCATCTGTGGAGCCATCCGCTAACTCAAATAAATATAAAATAAGCTGTTCATAATTAGACAGTTATATAGGCAGTTATATAGGTTGTTTATTAAAATGTACGACCATCAACACTTACAATTGAGTACTGCCCTGAGAAGTTTTATTTATACAGGATCAATAGAGCAGTATAGCTAGGTGCTCTAATGTATTAAAAATCCGGGAACTTAGTTAGATCAACTGCATTCCCATTATGACGCTGCTGCCAAAATTGTAAATTAAATTGCAACAATATGCCTACAATCTGGGGTAACGCTGCGCTTATTTCGGCTTAAAACTTCATCTTGTCAGCGAATCATAGAGCGCAAAGCTAGCATGTTACATTAATATATATATATATAGGGAGGGGGTTGAAGCTCGAATGGGTCCGGTAGGTCATAAACTTGAAGTAGGTGACACAGTGTTGTCTTTTCACCGTGTGTCACCTACTTCAAGTTTATATATATATATATATATATATATATATATATATATATATATATATATAGAATATAGCTAGCATATACGTGCTCTTGCGTTCATCGATTAAATCAGTTGTCAGCTCTGCGCCGTCGTTGTCCACTTCTCCTCTTTGTCTCGTCTTTGTTGCGCACGTATATTACTGTCCATCATGTTACATACATCGTAAAATCGCGCACATCAACTGGCGTCTTCACAAATTTCCGACTCAGTTTACAGCTGCATTATGCGCGCCCTGGAAGCTTTCAAGCTTAATAATGATTTGTGTCAGTATGCTGGTCGAGTTTGTTATTTACAGCACTATATGTGTTTTTGTATGGGAAACACCGGAAACTATATGCTTCCTCTGGCTTTTTCTTTTTTTTCAAGATATCGTGCGGCACGTGCTGAAACAGCTGCAACCCGACGGCGGTAAGGACGCTGCCGCCTTCTCCATTAGCAAAGGCGGCCGATTTTAAGCATAAAATGTTGAGTTTTCGATTACGCAGCCAGGGGAATATAATATTTCTCCTTGAATATTGTTTGACACCTGCACACAATAACTTGATTGCGGCTTTCTCGCAGCAAACGTTACTTCAGGCTGATTTTATCGCTTGTCGGTTAGAGGGTGATGCATAATATGAATGCAGCTTGTATGCAATATTGACCTCGATTGCCTGCCTTAATGTCCGTAGAGAATAGATCAGCAAGCATTTTGCTTTCGTTGCGAAGAAGAGTAAAGAGGCCCATAAACTTGTTATAAAAGCGACACTCGGCCCGATCGCTACTGATCGCTATATTAGTAGAACTTTCTAGGAGAACATCCCTCAGAATGTATGCCTCCCTTTACGTTTACCCTCAAACATACGTCTGTTGTACGTATCGCAATTGCTTCCCTTTCGAGAGCGAATATTAGCAAATATATGCCGATTTCAGAAGGCAACAGTGCAAGAGAAGGTTGTCAGCTGCAGAACCAGACTGTACCTCAAGCAGGCTATTGAGCCCTTCGTTCTTCTTCTAAATTAACAGCTGAAAAACTGTATGGGCAGGCCAAAAATTGCGAAAAAATAAATCGCTCACGAAGGTTTTCCCAATATGCCGGCCTATTTCGCCTTGCTTGAAAGAGCACAGCCACTTTATTTACTACTGACTCAATATATACAGCTCATCCCGAAGGACCATCACCCGTCTGCTTCAAGGTGAGAATATCTTCAGAAGTGGAAGTGCATCACGGAACATATTAAGCCTTAGTTCAGCTAGAATCAAGTGTGCTCGAATTTCGAATTTTTCATTACACCTAGGCCAGATGTTAATTAGCAACTTATTCCGCCATTTTTATGCTACTATTCTTTCGATGTACATTTTATATACCTGCATAAGACAGCAGGCTTGTGTGGTTTGTGATCGAAATTTCGTGTCTCATATGAGTAGCGCAGCAAAGCTGCACACTGTCCACATTTGTTTAGTGCACAATACTTAACAAGGTCAAATTCAACCACGAATCTTGCATGAAACCTCTGCTGAGCGCAGGGGGGGGGGGGGGGGGGGAAGCCGTCGGAGCGGAGCGGACTCGAACTCAGGAATTTCTCTTGGGAAGTGGGTACGGAATCCCGTAGGTGGTGTTGTCCTCATAAATATAGTACACAGCCACAAGGGGACTGACCATGACCGTAGATAATGCCACAGGCGGTCGCCCTGCGTGCAAAATGCAACAAATTATCGAGCTGTTCATTGCACATTGTTTTCTCCATCAACTTCGATCTTTGCAAAAAAGCTTTCTACTTGTTACTCGATCGGTTGGAACACGTTAAAACCGTGCCTTTTTTTTTTGTTCTCGCTGTATTGCACTCAGGCGCAGAGAGGACGCCAAGAGTATCGTGGTGTCATCAGGTCCTTTAGTTATCGTGCTATAAATATGCTGAATACGCGGCAACTACGGCACCTATGGGGCTGAAACATGGAGGCTAACCAAGAGAGTTCTACTTCAGTTGAAGACAACCCAGATGGCTATGGAACGAAAAATGGTAGGGGTAACATTAAGAGATAGAAAGCGTGCAGAGTGGGTCAGAGAAATAACTCAAGTTACCGACATTCTAGTGGAAATTAAGAAGACGAAATGGGCATGGGCAGGACATGTAGTGCGAAGAGAGGATAACTGATGGTCGCTTAGGGTAACAAACTGGATTCGAAGAGAAGGAAAGCATAGCAGGGGGCGGCAGAAAGTTAGATGGGCAGATGAGGTTAAGAAGTTCGCGGGGGTCAAGTGAATGCAGCTAGCACCGAATCGGGTTAAGTGGAGAAATATGGGAGAGGCAAGCTTCGCCCTGCAGTGGGTATAGTCAGGCTGATGATGATGATGATGACGGCATCGCACCTTTGAGGCTAGGTACGCGGTGCAGCGCGATTCCGTTTCTTCAATGCCACCGTTCCAGAGCTTCTGACTGAGCAGAGGCACGGTTTAAGTTGCATTTAGAGCACGTCTTTGGCGTGCGTGCACAACACTGCTGAGACATCGAGATTATGTCTGTTCGTCATATCATAACAATTGACACACGCGAAAACACATCCTAAATATATCCAGGAGTGTAAGCTCACTTAATACAGGCGTTTATTAACAGGAAGTGCGGTTCCGCGCTGATAGTAGGGGCCGTACAATTTACTTCGTTTCCAGAGGATTGCTTCTTATAAAACTAAAAAAAGTGCGGCCCACTTTAAATTGTCCCCGCAAAATAACAGCTTTCAGAATTGAAAAAAAAATAGGATGTAAATGACTGCCGAAAGGTCCACTTAATCGCGCGCTTTCTTTTGCGACGGCTTCGGTTTAAGTACAGTCTCTGCGCCGGAGCAATCCTGCAGTAAGCTCTCGTCTACTCGCAGGGTGGCGCTGGATTGCTAGGCGATAGCGGCGGCTACTAACCAATACTGGTTGACCAGTGGGCTCCGTCCCCTCTCAGCTGCGCTTTCCGTGTCTGTCGGTGCGCCCTTTGCGTGATCTTAGCACGTCCCTTTCCCTTCTGCATGCTTTGCTATTTAATAAACATTTGAGATAAAAAGAAAAGAAAATCTGATGCGTGTGAATTACGCAGTGTTATCCACCCTTAAAGGCTGACACCATGTTTTTGTACTGTACGTTTGATTTGTAAATATTGCTTATAGCAATTCTGTAAGCATAGAGCACGGTGTTAGAAGCCCAAAATCGCATTATATAATTTATTATCATATTATTAGTATGAAGCAGTTTCGGTTCGTAGTCGCCAGGTTTTTACTTGACGTCAAGAAACAGAAGACATAACATTGAAATGTCACGTGGCCCAAAAATTCGTGACGTCAAGGAGCAGGCATGTCGTCTGCTCTGTTTGCAGTATATGACTCCGCCATATACATTCATAGCGCAGTCACATTGAGGAAAGAGTTGGTATCTAGTTAGCTATAGTCAACTGCATCCGTAAACATGTTTGCGTCGTTTTCGCGATCCTGTCACGCCGCGCCAACACGAAATATTCGAAACATTCCATTGTCGCCTGCGAACAGCTATCGCCAACTCGCTCCACGACTTGCTGCGCGTAGAGGTGCCGATGTCGGCCCCTCGCTTCGCTACAAGATTGCCTAAATTCCTATACTATGCGAGTGGCTGGGAAAATTAAAAGAGAGAAAGGCGTTGACTATGAAGCAGCACGCGTAAATGCTCGCGAGTATATAGCTTTAGTCACACTGATCGAGGCACCACTTTCGTGCGCCGTTTGGAGCGCCGCTTCATGTGTGCGAATTTGGGGATTGTTTAGAGAAAATTCACAAATTTTAGTGAATGAAAACAGTCGAGTATAGTTTTGGCCACAGTGAACTGAAATCGACGATCACCTACTTCGCAGGAAGCGCGTAAAATCACCACGAAGCGCCGTTGTGACCCCAGTGCACCGAGCAATGCAGCAAGCTGCCCGAAACAATCGTCGGCAATACTTCTGGAGAGAAAATTAGGCAGATTGAGGAAAGTCGCCATACACACGTTTTATCGAGCTTATTTAACACGGGATATGCTTGTTATAGTAAAGCGCTGAAGGGAGACAAACCTTTATTACAGCGTGAGTCGCTGACCCGTTCCGAGTGCCGTCCGGCGAAACCAAACAGGCCTAGCGACGAGTAGGGCAGGCAGAGAGCAGCGCAGTTCGTCGCCTGACGAGCCCGCGGGAGGCGCCGTTGCCGAAAACTCCGCACTTCTGCAGGCATGCTACGATTGCACGAAGGCAAGGAGGGCTACACTGCCTCACGGCTGCGCCGCCGGCCACTCCAGTCTCGGCTACGGCGACCGACAACAACGTCGTCCGCCGACCATCGCCGCGCCGTCGGCTGCAGCCTTCGAAACTTTTATTGAATGAATATTGCCATTAAGCATATTTTGGCTACGGTGCGCTGTCGTGCTGTCCGTGCGTTAGAACTGTTAGAACGCTATGGGTGCAAAAGAACAGCCGAAACAAGCTGACCAGCAGCAACGTCTCTTATACATCAGAAAAATGTGCAATGACGTCACAAATACTTGACTAGGTTTTTCCATTGAACCTACGTCACAGTCAATGCGCTAGCGATAGGTCCGGAATGCAAGAGCGAGCATTTCCACAAACTTTAAAAAGGAATTAAAATATTTTCTACGCTTCCCTTGTGTCTAACACTTCACCGTGATGGTCTTCAAACACAAAGGAAGCGCGTGACAAGCTTTGTACAACCTTGCAATATGGTGTCTCTACCCCTTTAAAAAGACACTCTGTGATTGGAACAATCAGTGACTGCACGAAGACGCGCTCATGAACACAGACCACGAAACTGCATGCATTGAACAGTCACATTATAAAAGGGGCGGTCGACCAGTGGGGCAAAGCGCGCGTCCTTTTCCTTTCAGCTGGCGAAACAAAACGAATGTATGTGAGCCGCGGAGCACAGGCGAGCCTCGCTGTTCCTCTCTTGCTGTCTCGGCGGGCGAGTTTGATCCCTTTATGTCTACATTCCCCGGTGCCAGAGCACAAGGTAGACAGCAGAGGTATCGGTTCCGAAGCATCGTCTTACTCCCGATCGACTGCCAAACCACATGCAGATCGAGATAAGAATCCCACCTTCTTGTCGATCACTGCACGGGAGCAAAGCATTCTTCATTCCGAAAGAATACAATGCACAGCATCCCGTCCAGCTAATAGAGTCGCCTCAAGTAAGTGTCATCATGGGACTACGAGAAGTAAAAAAAGAAAAATGCACAGGCGCTCGAGGTAATTGAATAGCTACCTACACTGGTCGCATCCACCTGTCGGCAAAACCAGCAAATTTGTTCTCGCTGTCCTACGTTTCGTTCTGTTCGGTCATGTCTCATTATAATATTTGGTGGAAAGCCTTGTTTGCGTGCTGTGCGGAGTTATTTTTGTGGACGTTGAGAACAACAGACAAACCGCATCTCTTAAAGTTTAAGCCGCTCCAGAGCGAGAGTGGGAGTGTGCCACTAATCAAGGCTCATGTAGAGGCGCATCTTTTCGATGCCTGGCGCGTGAAGGTTAAAACGAATTGTGGGTGTTTTTTTTTTGTTTCGTTTGTTTTTTTTTTGGGGGGGGGGAGGGGGTAAAATTTGTCACTTCCGTTCCATCAACGAGATCAAGCCATGCCCACCATACCATCCTTTTTTTTTTTGCCAATGAGTGCCGTTTGTTAACCATCCTCCCCCCCTCGTGCCACCAAGCACTGCGTATAGAGGGTGGCCAGCTTTTCTAGCACGATATCTCCCCCATCCTTCAACAAATCTATAGTTATCTGATCCTCACCAGCTGCTTTCTCCCTTTTCATAGTTTTTATTACTTTCTTAACCTCGTCCTTGATCACTGCTGGAACGTCTGGCTGTTTTTCCCTATCGCCAATCTCATTACGGTCCTGACTACTTTGGCTACTGTAGAGATCAGTATAGAACTCCTCAGATACTTTGAATATCTTGTGCATATTCGTGATAACGTTGCTCGCCTTGTCCCTTAGCTCAGACAGCAGATTTTTGCCTTCGCCCAAATTCTTCTTCACCGCTTAAAGGCTTCCACCGTTCTTTACAGCATGCTCAATTTTCTCCATGTTATACTTCCTTATATCGGCCACTTGGCGATTATTGATAGCTTTGATATCTCTGCCAATTCTATCTGGTCTGTTGGATTGGTAGCTTTCATACTCTAGAGTTTCTTAATAGAATCTTTCGTCTCCTTAGACAGCGTACCAGTATCCTCTCTAACTATCCTACCGCCTACTTCTATAGCGCACTCAGTAATGATATCTCTCAAATTATTGTTGACTTCTTGTAAGGTAATGTCGCCATCATCGGTTAGAGCTGAATATCTATTCTGTGTAGCGAGATCCTGAACTCTTCTGCTCTCCACCTCACCGCTTAATTCATTGATGGACTTCTTTCTTACTAATCTGTGGCGTTCCTTCTTCAGATTTAGACAAATTCGTGACCTCACCATCCTGTGGTCCTTGCATCGTACTTTCCCAATTACCTCTACATCTTGCATAATGGCGGGGATTGAACACAGTATGAAGTCAATTTCATTTTTAGTCTTCCCGTTAGGACTTTTTCATGTCCATTTGCGGTTCTTCCGTTTGCTCAATAAAGGTATTCATGATTCGTAAGTTATTGCGCTCTGCAAACTCAACTAGTAACTCCCCCCTGCTATTCCTAGAACCAATGCCATAGTCACCTACTGTCTCTCCGGCCTGCTTTTTATCTACCTTTGCATTGAAGTCGCCCATTAGTACAATATACTTCGTCTTTACTTTTCGCACTGCCAATTCTATATCTTCGTAGAAGCTTTCAATTGCCTGTTCATCATAACTACATGTAGGTGCGTAGGCCAGTACAAACTTCAGTTTATACCGCTTATTAAGCCTAATTACGATACCTGCCGCCCTCTCATTAATACAGTCGAATTCATCTGTACTACCCGCTATATACTTATTGACAAGAAAACCTACTCTATAGTTCTTGCCTCTCCGGTAAACGTCAATAACACAGTGCATGCCCATTCTTCAGTACAGTATATGCCTCATTCAGCCTCCTAACCTGCCTAAGCAAGATATGACATCCCATTTCATACCCTCTAGTTCCTCTAATAGCACTGCTAACTAGCTTCACTAGCTAGGGTTCTAGCGTCAAACGTTGCAGAGTCAGTTTCCAATGGCTGCCTGTCCAACAGAGCCAGGAATTCTTAGCATCCCATGCTGCGTCACAAGTCTGAGAGCCGCCGTGGTCAGTTGTTCCGCAGCCGCTGGTGACTGAGGACCGGGGTTTTAAAGGACTAATCATGGGAGGTTATATAGTCAACCCGTGATAAATTGGTGGTGCGGGAGGAGTCTGTCTTTGGACTCCACCTTACTCAATGTTATATAGTCAAATATCAAAAACAGAATTTATTTACAGTTCAGCGGAGTAAAACAAACGCCGCATATCAGCCTAATATTGGGAAAATTGCTGTGTTTTTAAACAGTATCCTACTATAGCCGCCAGGCACCGTCGTCTACTTATATAAATAAATTCAGTTTTTGCGCATATCTGTTTCTACCATTTATATTGAGAAAAATATATCCTACAGGACCAATTTTTCCTACTGCCTAGTAATTACACACATCCACGGTCCGAGAACTGTATAACGCACACCAAATTTTTGCGCATATTTGCATGGCATGTGTGGGCAAGGGACCAACCAAACTATGCAAATGCGGCTAACCTGGGTCGTCGTTTTTGCGCAGGTTTTCGCTGCATGCAATGAGCCGGATACATTTCAAGAATTCCGCTTCAGAAATCCATCGCACATCTACAAGCTTCATTCACAAGTAAACATTGTATCGCTTGATGGCAGTGATAGTTGCGGACTGGAAGAAATGCCTCGAACTTCGGATATTTTTCTGTTCTGCAAAGGCACATCGGAGCAACATCGTCATCACTCGAGCCGACCGGCACCGCCCCTCAAGCTTTTTTCATCAGTGGGCAAGGGACCAATCAAACTATGCAGATGCGGCTAACCTGGGTCGTCTTTTTTGCGCAGGTTTTCGTTGCATGCAATGAGCCGGATACATTTCAAGATTTCCGCTTCGGAAATCCATCGCCCATCTCTTCATCCACAAGTAAGTTGCATCGCTTGATGGCAGTGATAGCTTGCGGACTGCAAGAAAAAATTTGGAGGACGCTTAAGCTTCGCCTTCAAGAGTGGAACGCGATAGCGTTATTGCACCTCGTCGAGAAAACTTATTAAACGCAAGGGTATTGGGGCATCCTCGCACCGGTACCCGCGCGGCCCGAAGGGGAGAAGCGGGTGAGCGAAGATAGTGATCTAAAGAAAGAAAGACGCTTGATTCTACAACCCATGAGGGTGCACGGCGAAACGTCAGGGGTGAGTGGCGCGCCACGTGTCCGGGCAGCGCCGCACATTGCGAGGAGGGGTTCTTCTGTGTTTGCCGCAAGATGGCTCTGCATGTGCGCAGAGCGCAGAAGAAATGTAGCGGAAACGTACTTCGCTACTCGTGTAACTGCGACTTCTGTAAGTAACATGCTCATAATTACCGATATACACCGCAGTATAACGTTCTACGGCACGTTTCTAAGGCAACACCGCATTCACTAGAAGCGCTTTTGTACCATCGCAGCAACATCGTCACCACCCGAGCCGACCGGCACCGCCCCTCAAGCTTTTTTCATCAGTGGACAAGGGACCAATCAAACTATGCAGATGCGGTTAACCTGGGTCATCTTTTTTGCGCAGGTTTTCGCTGCATGCAATGAGCCGGATACATTGCAAGATTTCCGCTTCGGAAATCCATTGCCCATCTCTTCATCCACAAGTAAGTTGCATCGCTTGATGGCAGTGATAGCTTGCGGACTGAAAGAAATGCCTGGAACTTCGGACATTTTTCTATTCTGCAAAGGCACATCAGAGAAACATTGTCCTCACCCGAGCCGACCGGCACCGCCCCTCAAGCTTTTTTCATCAGTGGGCAAGGGACAAATCAAGCTATGCAGATGCGGCTAACCTGGGTCGTCTTTTTTGCGCAGGTTAGTAGAAAATCTAGTAGTCACGAATTTAAAAGCGATTCATTGTGTCTGGTTTGTAGTCCCTTGCCTAAGGGTGCTGTGTGAATGCGTCGCGAGTTCTTTTGACTCTTTGTGCTTTATTGTTCTTTTGTCAAGTGGTGATATATAAATGAACCCTGGCCCTACGGTTTCTGAACAACTGGCAGCTATACTTGATAACCAAAAGGAGGCAGCAAATGAGCTTACGTCTATACGAGAAAGCTTGGAATGTCATGTTACTAAAACTAACAGAAGGCTGGCTTCAATTGAGCAGAAATTGCTGTCATTTTAAGAGACCGTACATAGGGTAAAAGAGTGTGAGCATATTACTTCAAAGTTCAGTGAAGAGACTGAATTTCTTATAAAAAAAATAGATGACCTTGAGAATAGAAGTCGACGCAATAACTTGATTGTTTATGGAATCCCTGAATCCAAAACCAAAACAGTGGTATCGCTCAGGGATGTTGTCTTGACAGAAATATTTGAAGAGGCATTGGGAATAAAAGTAAATAGTCTTGACCGCATACACCGATTGGGAACAAAGGAACCAAACCTAACGCGGCCAGTGATAATGTGCTTTTTTAATTCCTACGAGAAAATGCAACTTCTGAGAAATGCAAAGAAACTGAAGGATACTGATTATTCTATGTCGGAGGACTATTCGCTCAGAATTCAAAAAATAAGGAAGCAGCTACGGTCGACCGTTAAAGACAGCCTCACGCCTGATGAAAAAGCGTATCTGAAGTACGATAAGCTGGTTCTCAACAAGGTGACGTACGTGTGGGATGAGAACAAAAACGAAAGACGAATGCTTTGTGGGCCCGGCACAGATTGAGACATAGCACAAGATAATGAAATCCAGGCTGCACCTCGGAATAATAGAATGAGAACCTGGCGGTTGGCAGCAAGCGGGGCATCCAATTGAAAAGGAAATAACCCTTGTCTTCTACGGTTACTTTCTTTAAATGTGAAAAGTATCGTGAATAAAACTGCCGAATTTGAAGCTCTGCTTTATGACCTTGACCCACACGTCACGCTGCTGACGGAGACCAGGTTGCACGCCGGAATGCTGGATAACGAAATAATCCCCCCCATCGTATAAAATATTCAGGTGGGATGAACAATTCCGAGGGGGTGGAGTTGCTATTGTAGTTAAGGAAAACATTACTGTGACAATTTTGCCAACTATTCCCAATCACGAAAGCGTCTTTTGTAAAATTGATTTTTGCGGTAATTCCATTGCCCTTGGAGTTGTATACCGCCCTCCTACAGCAGATCTCACATTTTTTGAGCAAGTCTACGATTATGTACAGCGTTTCCGGGGTGAGCACGTGAAGTTCGTCTTAGCCGGGGATTTTAATTTACCGAACATCGATTGGTCACCCATGAATACGATGGGCACGAACGCTAGACACTCAGAGATTCTTTTGAACATTGCATTTTCATGTGATCTAGCTCAGATTGTTACTGGCCCTAACAGAGTCGCTGCAACTGCAAGGCATATTCTTGATTTGTTGTTTATAAGCTCCGCTATCAAATGCGACACGGTTGATGTCATAAATTGGCTCTCTGATTACAACTTAGTATTTGGCACATTTTCCTTTAAGAGGTGTTCAGGAAAAAACAAGTCTGTGATTGTTGTGAAGGATTTCAACAGGGCAGATGATGAGAGCATCCTATAGACTACTTAGAAATGAATTTGGACGATTTTAATGTTGACGAAAATGTGAATGTTTTGTGGTGTAAATTCAAAAAAATTTGTATTCATTGTATTGCCATGTTTGTTCCTGATAAGGTTAACAAAAAGAAACAGAACCCATTGTTTACGACACAGATAATCCACATGAAAAGAAAAGTTAAGAGAATGAGACGCTCAGGCAGAGCTCGAGACCCTGCTATCAACGCTCTAAGCTCAGCGCTGAAAACTGAGGTTAAACAAGCTAAGGAAACCTTTTTCACTATCACTTTAGGCAATTTTCTCAAAGAAGCGCCAAGCAAAGTTTGGAGGTATATGGGTGGCAACAAATCCAATAGTATTTCGTTAATGGATGATGGTTCCCCAGTCTCAGAGGCAAAAGCAGTTGCCGGTACATTTAACAGCTGCTTTCAATCCGTATACGCCAGGAAAGATGCTAATCTTGTTACAAAGCCTGAAGGGTACATTTCTCCTATGCCTGATGTTATTGTGTCCCAGGAAAGTATTTTAAACTTACTGCTTAATCTTGACGCTAAAATGCTGACGGCCCCGATAGTATTCCTACAGTTTTCTTGCGCCGTTACGCGGAATGGATTTCGCACTACTTATTCCTCATTTTTAACGCGTCACTAGAGCAGTGTTCTCTTCCGGCAGACTGGAGAGGTGCCCGTATCATACCCACATTCAAGTTGACTGATCGCCTTTGTCTATCCAATTATCGCGCAATCTCCTTGATCTCAACAAGTTGCAAAATATTAGAACATATCTTCTGTCCACACTTGACCGTATTTCTTGAATAAAACAAAACAGTTATCATACGCACAGCACCGGGCGTGTAGCTGGGGGGGGGGGGGTTTGGGGCTTCAGCCCCCCCCCCCCCCCCCGAAATGTTCTCGTGCTGTCATGCACCGCCGACCAAAACAACCACCGGCGCTAGAAAGCATTCTGGGTTTTGTCTACAATATATTTTTCCGGTTCGTTCGAAAATACATTTCGGCACGAACATTACGAACTTGGGGGCTACATTTCGTAGCAACGCTCATGCAGACGGAGTCACGTAAAGCCAGGAACAATTTGCGAGCACTAAGTTTCAAGGGTGTTTAGATAGCCAGCGGGCTCGTCGCGTCAACTCGCGCCGGCCGCGGAGGCGGGGGTGGACGACGAAACAAGACAGGTTTCCATTCCCGCTCCGTGTTTCAAAGGCGGTATTTCCCTCGCCTTCGACTCCCCGCTTCCTCGAAATCCCTGTGTCTCTCTTTTGGGGCTTTCTTTTTTCTGGTGCCTTCTGCGAATCCTCACCGTGCTGTAGCAGCTCTTAGTGGTACTCCCTCGCCCTTCTCCCCGTACACTATGCTCTCCCCGTGGTTGCGCTTTTTGTTTGTGGTTGTTGTTTTTTTGTTTTCACGCTTCTTCCCACGCGCCGAAGAGAAGGAGCTGAACATTGGCCCAGGAGCGTTTTGGTTTTTTATTGTACCTCGTTTTTTTTTTCCTACACCGCTCTACGCCGCCCTACGCATCTTGCAGACGCCGGTGAGCGACCGTGACCAAAAGGCATCGAAGCGGCGCCGATGGCGGCGGAGTGACCGTTTGTCTCCTGATGAGGCGCCCAAGTCCCCTCCCCGCTACCCCCTTTTTCGGGATTGAGACGGAGACGAGCTGCCGTTTCAGACCTTAATCCCCCTTAAAACAGAAACTAACCTTGCGGGCGCCGGTGAGCGACCGTGACCAAAGGCACCGAAGCGGCGCCGACGGCGGCGGAGTGACCGTTTGTCTCCTACTGCGGCGCCCAAGCCCCCCTCCCCCCCCCCCCCCTCTCCTTTCGCGATGGAGACGGAGAGGAGCTGCTCTTTCAGACCTTAATCCTATCGGCACCCGCGGCGACGACCATGGGAACCTGATCTTTTGTTTAAAGGTTCGGAGGCGCGTCGCCGATCAGCATTGACCCTGTTCGCCGACTTCTCGAAGCAGGCGGGTGAACTTCTGAGAAGTAACGCCAGGGAAATGACCTAAGCCAACGGACTTTTCCGGCTACTTTACCTTAGTGAAGGGTTTCCACCGCCAGCATGCACAAAATTGTCATCGACATCGGAGAAGCTAGCCCTCGCCACTGAAAGATGTGAGAGGAGGCTCAAGCACCACCCTCGGCAGTAGGCGGCATCTCAAGTCCATGCTTGTGCCCCGCTGATTGGACTGTACAGATTAAACTTTGTTTCCCCAGCAAGGGAATTGGGGATAACCTACCATATTTAAACGGCAGATTGCCTCAACCGAACCTCCTTTTTCGTCAGATCATTTAAAAAGTTGTATAAAACGTTTCTTCTTCACTTCTACTCCCTGGCTGCTCCTGCTCCTTCTCCTTCTTCTCGGCTTCCGAGCCAGGCCCCGGGAACATCGGCCCAGCGAGAAACATGCCCCAAAATTCTTGAAACCACACCATTTGTCCATTAATTCATTTATATATAAGATAGGCATATATGTTCGATAAGTACTTGTTTTGTTTATCATAAAAAAGACTGACAGCTTCACAATTCGAAATGTCGCTCATGACTGACTGACCATTTGCTGTCTTTGCGTTCGAATAACCGGTGTTTTAAAAACAACTAGGGCTGCGAACGTTGTGATAGAGTGCATAAATATTTTGTAAAGATTGTGCTTAGCGCCACTAATACATTTGTTCTACAAAAATTTATATACTTCACCATAATCTATCTGTTTAGTATTGTTTAAAGTTGTTTTCTGGTGATTATCACTTTTTCAAAACGTTTCGTTTGTTGATGAATTTCGTCTGCATGTTTAGTTCTTGGGGTCCGAAATTGCTACCCCTTACTTTCTTACCAAAGCTGTGCTCCTGTCATGTAGAGGCCTTGTACCGCGTTCATTGTGACCTATAGCCTGGTTTTTAAAGATGTGCAAAACCAAATTATAGAAATTTGTGGGGAAATTATCAAAGAAAGCCTAGTTGTAAAAATAAACGCTGCAGGCAGCTTCTCCGTACTCGCTGACGAAACGGCAGATATTGCTGGAATCGAACAGCTCACTGTTTGTGCAAAGTACCTAAATAAGGATGCCAACGATATCATAATTAATCATATTTGATCCATCGACTAATTCTATATGGAGGAGGACGCGCTGCAACGTGAGCCCCCCCCCCCCCCCCCCCCAACAAAATTTCTGGCTACGCCACTGCACAGCACAGCTTTCGGCGTGGCTTGTCGACTGTGACCCAGCTCCTTAGTGCATGCCATGGTTTTGCACTCGCGATTAATAACAAGGAAGAGATCGACGCTATATTTTTGAACTATGCGAAAGCTTTTTATAAAGTGCCTCATAGTAAACTAATACAGAAACTTTACGAGATCGGAATAAATAGCAGGCTTATCGAATTCATTAGGGCTTATATAAAAAACAGGTACGAGTACGTCCAAGTTGACAAGTACTGCTCGGAGACACTGCAGTTAACATCAGGGGTACCGCAATGATCGGTTCTGTGACCAATTTTATTCCTCATTTATGTTAATGATATCGTGAAAGTCATACAGGGTGATGTTAAGATAAAGCTTTTCGCAGACGACTGCGTTCTTTATACCTCAGTTAAATGTGTAGCTGACCAAATTAAACTTAACAAAGCACTCGCTGATGTTTCAGGCTGGTGCACAAATTGGAACATGCTTTTAAATGCTGACAAATGCCTAGTCCTCCGTATATCTAGGAACAAAACCGTTTTAAACATTCTTATTCTGTGGATGGCATCGCACTTAAGGAATCGCCTTCTGTTAATACTTCGGAGTTACTATTACACAAAATCTGAGTTCAGATCTTCATATTAATACAAATTGCACCAAAGCCTTTAAATCTCTCTGGTTTATTCAACGCAAGCTTTCAAAAGCACCCATACATGTGAAGCTAGCGGCATATAAAGCGTTAGTCCGGCCATGTCTGGAGTATGCTTCGCGTCTATGGGACCCTGATACGGCGAAAAATATTCACAAAGTTGAAAGAGTTCAAACAACAGCGGCCACATTTATTTGCAACAAATATAAACGCACTTACAGCATGACAGAAATGCTTGATTATCTTGTTCTCGATACACTTGAAGCGAGGCGTTCTGAATGCAGATTAAAATACATGTGTTTAATATATACCAACATAATACAAATCAACATCACAATTTTATTACCCCTCACAGTCTGCGCACAAGCTCGCGTTTTTGATAACGGGAAAATGATTGAGGAATATACCCCCCTGAACAATACTTTCCAGTATTCATTTTTTCCTAGAACCATACACGCTTGGAATAAATTACCTAAGAATATTGTGGACATTGCCAGTGCCGAACAGTTCGTCGCAAATTTGAAAATGCTCGTGTGAAGTTGCACTTGCATTCCTGCATTGTTTTTTGTTGTTGTTGTTGTTGTTGTTTGATATGCTTCATGCTTTGACTTTCTGTAATTGACTGTGATTGCTTTTTTGACGTATTCTTGTAATGTAGTTTTTATTTGTGTCCTTCCGTGCTTGGAGTCATGCCAGTCTGCAGTATATTTAAATAAATAAATAAATACTATGAATTAGCTCGATTCACAACTGGTTTTCGGCACCAATTCTGAAACGGTTCCACCAATAAAATAAATACTATAGATTAGCTCGATTTAGAACTGGTTTTCAGCACCAATTCTGAAACGGTTCCACCGATGCCAGTCAGGCGCAGTTCCAGTTGTGTGGTTTATAAGTTGAACAAATTCATCATCATCATCATCATCATCATCAGCCTGATTATACCCACTGCAGGGCGAAGGCCTCTCCCATATTTCTCCACTTAACCCGGTTCTGTGCTAGCTGCATCCACTTGACCCCTGCGAACTTCTTAATCTCATCCGCCCACCTAACTTTCTGCCGACCCCTGCTACGCTTTCCTTCCCTTGGAATCCAGTTTGTTACCCTCAGCGACCATCGGTTATCCTCTCTTCGCACTACATGTCCTGCCCATGTCCATTTCTTCTTCTTAATTTCTACTAGAATGTCGGTAACTTGAGTTATTTCTTTGACCCACTCTGCACGCTTTCTATCTCTTAATGTTACCCCTACCATTTTTCGTTCCATAGCCCTCTGGGTTGTCCTCAACTTAAGTAGAACTCTCTTGGTTAGCCTCCACGTTTCAGCCCCATAGGTGAGTACAGGCAAGATGCAACTGTTGTATACTTTCCTCTTGAGCGATACCGGTAAGCTGCTAGTCATAATCTGCGAGTGCTTGCCAAATGCGCTCCATCCCAATCATATTCTTCTTGTTATTTCCTTTTCGTGGTCCGGGTCTGCGGTTACTACCTGTCCTAAGTAGACATATTCGCCTACTACTTCCAGTATTTCGCTACCTAATGTAAACTGCTGTTCCTTCCCGAGGCTGTTGAACATTACCTTAGTCTTCTGCATATTGATTTTCAAGCCTACCTTTCTACTTTTCCTGTCTAGGTCATCAATCATTATTTGCAGTTCATCCCCCGAGTTGCTTAGCAAGGCAATGTCATCAGCAAATCGCAGATTACTGAGGTATTCTCCATCTACCCTTATCCCTAACTGCTCCCATTCCAAGTCTCTGAATACTTCCTCTAAACAAGCTGTGAATAGTACTGGGGAGATTGTGTCTCCTTGCCTAACACCTCTCTTTATAGGAATTTTGTTACTCTCTTTATGCAGAACTATGGTTGCTGTGCAGCCGCTATATGTAGCTTCCAGCACTTTCACGTATGGCTCGTCTACCCCCTGATTTCGCAATGCCTGCATCACCTCCGAGGTTTCAACTGAGTCAAATGCTTTTTCGTAATCAATGAATGCTATGTATAAGGGCTGGTTATATTCCGAGCATTTTTCTATCACCTGATTGATGGTATGGATATGATCGATAGTAGAGTACCGTTTCCGAAACCCTGCTTGATGCTTTGCTTGACTGCAGTCTAAGGTTGTCCTGATTCTATTAGCGATTACCTTAGTAAATACCTTATACGTAACAGACAGTAAGCTGATTGGTCTGTAATTTTTAAGGTCCTTAGAGTCCCCTTTCTTGTGAATGAGGATAATGTTTGCATTCTTCCATGGTTCCGGTACCGTCGATGACACCAGGCACTGCGTATACAGGGTGGCCAGGTTTTCTAGCACGATATCCCCCCCGTCCTTCAGCAAATCTGTAGTTATCTGATCCTCTCCAGCCGATTTCCCCCTTTTCATAGTTTCTAGCGCTTTCTTGACCTCGTCCTTCGTCACTGGTGGAACGTCTGACTTTTTTTCCCTACCGCCAATCTCATTACGGTCCTGACTACTTTAGCTACTCTAGAGATCTGTATAGAACTCCTCGGCTACTTTGACTATCAAAGTAGCCGAACAAATTAGTTGTGGGTTAACTCTGGTTAACCCTAGTTGAGTTGCGATAGCAACGGCGGAGGCTGCTTTTGCCTGCTACATTATTCCCCTGTCACGCCCTATCACTGTAAGGTGCTACATTATTGGGGACACTTAATCTCATCCTTTAAGAGTTGACGCGAGAGCGTAAGCTACCAGCCGACAGGGTTCAATGCTACTGAACCGAATTTGGAGCGAAAGCATTAGCTGCCGTTGACTGAGCATTCTTCTTCTTCTTTTCCCTCGTTGTAATGGCACATACCCACAGGGGGGGATTGGCCAGAATTCGTTGTAGGTGGCATAATATTTTTGATAATGTCGATTTGACTGTATGATATAGAGAACCTAATAATTAAGAGCTAGTGTTGCTGAAATAACTTGAAATTTTGAGGCTATGTAATAGAAAGCAATGAAAAAAAGGAATAAAATTATAAATTACGAAAAATAATAATAAGAAGAAAAAATACAATTCAGACAGATCAGTTCTAACACACAAATCTTCCAGTAGCAATATTATAATTATGAAGTAAGTCACACACCGGTTTTAGGGCATACCCTTTGACGGTTGCACCAAAGGAGAGGAGGACAGGAACTGTAAATGGCCATCCTAGGCGAGTAAAAGGTATGTCTAGATAATTTCTTCTCTGAGTAGCATACCTGAGGCAGGAGAGGATGTAATGTTCAATTGTTTCCAACGCACAAAGATTCGACGGCGTGAATCCAGAGCGACATAAACAAAGATTGAGGGAAGGAATTCGACAACGCATGAGCGTCATGGAAAACTCACATTGCCTCGAGGTACAACATTCGACATTCCAATGGAAATTTAATTGGTTAAAATTCGTAGTCGCAAGGAGTGGCTCATGGCTCAAGGAGTTTAACGTTTGAAATCGTTCAAAACGGGATATATTTAGCAAGATAATATTGGGTCCAACATCGGCAACAGGCCCACTGAGAGCTGAATTTGCTAAATAATCCGCCATTGTATTAGAAGCGATGCCGCAGTGTCCCGGAACCCACTGAAAGAGTACTTCCTGTAAGTGTAACGGAAGGAAAAACGTCAGGGTTTGTTTCAAAAGACGCATTTTCGGACTTTCTAATGCTGCTAAGACTGACAGGCAGTCAGAGAGTATGATGACGTGAGTAACATTACCGGGAACGTTTTGAAGGGCCAAACCAATTGCAAGCAATTCAGCAGTAAATATTGGTGTGTAATCAGGGATCCGTACAGAAAAACTCCGATCAAGTGCTTGGGAGTAAATCCCTATTGCTGCTTTTCCATTTCGTTGTGAGGCATCTGTGAAAATAGCTACGTGTCGTGGATATTGTAATAGATAATCTTCAAGGTGTCCCTTCATTACCGTGGTTGTCAAGTGTTTTGCATTCGATGGCAACGACTGGTCAAAGCACAGTGTGGAAGTAGCTTGAACATTGCCAACCCGTCTTACTGACATAAGCGAAACTGCAATTTTGGACAGCAAGGACTGAGTAAATACAAATTGTGGTTGCTTATATTGCGGCCAATGATAATCTAGAAACTGAGATTGGTGTGTAATAAAAATGGGAGAAGCCACTACAGACAGAGATTCCAGTGCTCGTAAAAAGGTTCGCACAGTGAGCAGCTCAAATCGAGAGTTCAAGTCACGTGCATGGGCCTCTAAATAGACGACTGCATTTGAAACTGTTCTTGGCAACCCCAAGCATAGTCGTAAAGCGCGCCCCTCCAGTAGCAACAAAGGTCGTAGTTTGTATTTAAGACTGCCCGAAAAAAGAACACAGCCGAACTCTAGAATTGGTCTCAAGTAAGTTTTATAGAGAAACAAAAGAGTATCTCTACGCATACCGAATTTGTTATGGCTAATTCGAATCAGGCGACCAAGGGCTCGCTCACCTTTCAGGCAATTACTTTTGATATGAGGCCGCCAGTCTAATTGGGAGTGGTATAATACACCCAAGTATTTTAAGGATTCAACCTGTGGGATTTGTGAACCGCAGTACGCAAGGGAGATATAAAGAGGGTGTGCCGGTGGGAAAACGAGCATTCTTCTTCTTCTTTTCCTTTTCTTTTTCTATTTCTTCTTCGCGGCTGTTCGAAGTCAAACGTGGCCCTTTCCGGACGACGCGATGGGCCGAAACCTGTCGCAGTATTTCTATCGCAATAAAAGACACTGGTGCACCTAAGGCTCCTCTATTTTTTTAAAGGTAGCGAGAACTACACGAGCACCCTCTCGAAGGGTCCAGGGGCAGCGCTAGCAGACGACGCGTGGCACTCTTTCGAGCGTATACCGCGTACTCATGAAGCCGCGCTCGGTGCGCACATAAACCGCTGAATTCAACAGATTTGTGCCCTCCGCTGCTCAGGAAACTTCAAAAGACAGGAATAATAACTTAAACATGCGTGTGCTGCATAAACGTCAAAAAAAAAAAAAAGGCGTGCGTTAAACGAGCCAGCTCATTCTTCTGAACCATTCTCCTCAGTACAGCGGCTAGGGAACTATTCATTTTTTATGCTTTGAAATTAGTAGCGAACTTAAAGTAGAAACGATATTTCAGTAAACTTACCGTGCTCATTTCCTTACTAAAAATTAAGTAGACTGCGAGTTTTCTGCAACCTTTGAGAACACAGCTGCGCGCATAGCTCTGATGAAATAAGGGGTTCATTGCGTTTGTAACCGTTCGGGTATACTCTGTTTTACACACTTTTCTTACTCGAGTTAGTTTCGTTTACATAGTATTCCAATACATTAATTTTGCAAAAAAAGTCAGTTTCTCTGCAGCTATGCATTAACAACGCATGTATATCTTCCAACAACTACAGAAAAAAAATCGGGTATGATGTGATAAAAAGCTCACGGGTAATGTTTTCTGACTTTTGTATTCTTTACTTGCTTTATATTGGTTTCCTTATAGCCTGCCGGGCAATAATACCACCAGTAAACTTGGATGCCGCCTCTTGAAACTTGACGAGTCCCTGTGCGCGTTCAGCGGAACTTGTTTGCATTCGATGCAATGTTGCGAGACTCCTCCGGTAAAACAATGGCTCAATAGCGTTCCACACACACAGTTGTTTTTACACTTTTTATGGTACAAATTTTTGTTCTATTTTTTAATTTTATACACCGATATTTAGCGTTGGAAAAAATTGACTTTTCATTTCGATCACATTGACACATTTGCACCCTCCTCTTTTTACAATGTTTCATTTTTCATTTATATCAATTAACTGATCAATTGTACGCACTAAATTTTCATAATAAGCATTATTAATCATTGGCTTTTCATTCTGAGCATTTCGACAGTATTGATTCCACGCGTAATATTGCAGTCCTGATCTGTTCGGGAAAGTAAGGGGGCTCGAAACGGCAGTGAATTTTCACTAGACATCCACAGTACAAGAAATGACTACATAGTCATAGCGTTCTTGATATTTTGCTCATGAAATAGCATATGCCCAAACAAAGGCCATCCCGGGCAAGCGAACGGCTTTTTAAGCAGGCAGAAATCTCTTCGCATAGTCGGGTGTTTTCCGTGGCCATAAAAATCTTACGCCCGATCTCATGAGGCCATAGCCTCCTTTTGTTGCTATTATCGTCACCGCGAGGAATGGAAAATGACTTTTTTGCCTCTTCCACATGGTGCCAGCAGCCGAAAGCACAGCAGCCCGGCGCAGCCGCATGTCACGCCCACGCTTCAAAATTTTAGTTCAGAGATGTAATTCTTGCGTCCGCTTAAACATTAAGTGCTGCATATACACTCCTAAACATTCAATAGAGGCATGTGAAGTACTTTTTGCTTAAATAATCGCCCAATATCACGCTGGCAAGCGCAGACCGCAGGGCATTTCAGCGGCGCAGCGAGCACCGCTGTACCCTTTGGGCGGAGCTTGGCGGCGAAGAGGTCACGTGCAGCCAACCGGCCAATCGGAGGGAGGGGCGGCTGGATCAAGACCTGTCGCTACCTTTAAAAGATAGAGGAGCCTTAGGTGCAGCGTGTCAGCAGCGCCGCATGTCACTGGTGCGGCATTTTTTAAGCGAACCTTGCCGTTTGCTTGCCAGTTCCTCTTGGCCTGGAGCTGTAAGTTCTCACAATACGCCTATTTTCGTGGCTCGCGAAGTCATGGTTGACAAAATCACCGAAGGAATTTCTGGAGTCCTCCGACAGTGAGGGTTAGGATCCGATGCCTTGCTTTCCTTTTTGGCAACACAGTTGTTACATTGTGGCTCAGACCGAGACCAACTGTTCGGACAGACCGCAATTAACCGAATTCCCGCACAAATGAAGCGTTGTTGCTAGATATTTCAGCTTTGAACTCAGGAGGCTGTTCATATTGTCACGAGAGACTTTAGAAGAACTCGCCATTTTCACGGAGGAAGAAGCCGGATCCGTCGACGATGGGAAAATGCGCTCGATGTTTACAATCGTCTCATCGGTAGCGCGCGTCATTTGCCAGCGCCATCAACACGTGCGCAACGTGTCTACACCTCCTTCTCGTAGGGTGCCGCGCTTCTTTGCAGAAACCTGGCGAGCAAAATTCCTTCGCTATTTAAAACCAGAAGGATGCAGAGGCGGGAGAGAGCGGGAGAGGGGGTTAGGACCTAAAGTGAATCACTGTGCGGTAGGAGCAGGGGCGCGCTGGCGTCTGGCCGGAGAAAAAAAAAAACGAAAACAAACAACCATGTCAACGGGCACCCCTGCACCTGCGGAACAGTGTTAACCCCCCCCCCCCTCCTTCCTTCAGATTTCCTTCACACCCCATTACACCTCCCCCTCTTCTTCTCCCCCTCGGCTCCTAAAAGTTTGGTTTTGTAGAAAAAAAAAAGGATGATTGGAGAAATTTCAAGCTTCACTTAGTTATCAACCCAACCAGACAGGCAAATCTGTCGAAATGTTTAGCTTCCAGCCAATAAACAGTGCCTCTCGCCCCTGCGCACTGTAAAAGAGAAGGACGCAAACACGTCGGGAATGGGCAAGGGGACAATGCACTGGTGCAACTCTCTCCCTCCCTACACAATGAGCGACGTCGCTGCAGAGGGCTGGCTACTTCATGCCACTTAAGAAAAGAAACATTTCAAGCAAACACGGGGGGCGACCACTTCTCGTTGTGGGTGCTCGCGACAAGAAGGTTTCTGGTGTTCGACACTCCCTGTGCATTCCTTCCGACCCGCCAGAACCTACGCCTGGTCCCAGTACTGTGACGAACACGGTGAGCCTACCAAACGTCTATTTATTGCCGATGAAACGGTCTTCCGTTGAGTGTGTTACGTTAGTTTAATAAGCAGTTTCGTATAGAGTGCTCCGTCTTTGCCCATTTACACCGAACTTGCCGTGTGCTGTGGCAGACTGTGCCACGTGTTCGGGAAACGTATCGCTGTCTCATTCTCCAAGAACGACCAAACACAGGTTCATGCAGTTACACCCGTTGCCTGCTGCCGCTGGGCTAGGGGACAAAGGACAGCAAAATATTCAGCAACATATAAGCCAGCACAGCATACTTCTGACTTGCGCAAGAAAGGCGCGCGTTGTTGGGAGATGCCGACGCTGGCTGTCTGGTTATGTGGTCGGTTTGTAATTTGGTCATGACGTTCGCTTGAGCATTAGATTTTATGGAAAAACCCGTCGCCCTTTGGTTACCTCGCCGCTTTTCAGTTCAATTCATTTTTATTCGACAACACCATCAAGATGTTGGTAGTGCCGAAAAACAGCCAGAAAAAAGTCTTGACCGAGGTCGACGCATTTTATGGCTGGTGTACCTCAGTATTCCGTGCATATTCAGTTAACCTCAGAACAAACTCTTAACATTGCGGATTGTTTCTTTTTATTTATTGTAGTCTTCTGTTTCCTCGCATTGCTCGCATGGAAGCTCGGCACAGAATCCTACAGAGCAGAGCCGTAATTTCTGAGCTGCGACAATATATTTCCAAATGTTAGTCCAGAATGCCCCTGTTATCATTAAGATAAGCCACTTCCATGTCATAAAAATTTCTAACGGCATGATTTTCAGCCGCGGCCAGCCTAAAGCCCCAAAGTGTTTATTTTATAATAATATACTTCTCTATACTCTGTCATCGCATAAATGCCTTCGAGTTGTTTACGTGCGAACAATTTTTTTTCACCTCCTCTGAAGGTGGTATTATATATTACACATAAGGCCCGATGGCGTAGCAGCGTTTCTTCGTCGCGCGTCACCGTTCGGTGTGCGCCGGAGAGGGTGACCAAATGACCGCGTATGAACTGGCGTCTGCATGCCAAGGCATGGAAGGACCGAGGTTCGAAGAAACATCCCCCGTCCGTAGTTAAAATCGTCCTATTCAGCGACGACGGGAACTTACTATGAAAGGAGGGGAAGTGAGGGATGCGAAGGCATACGCGTGCACGGGGACAAAAGAGAAGCTCCAGCTTTCGCGGAAACGAGTTTCGGTTGCAGTACTGCGTAAACAGGAAAACACATGGCTTGCCATTGGTCCCCGCCTATGAAGCCTTTTCGATATCGACGATGAAATCTGGCTCCGCAGGATATCTGCGTCTTTCAGCATCGCCCCGCCTCAAGCGCCAGAATTTCGCCTCCGGCGACGCCGTTAACCGAGACGCTGACGCGGCGCAGAAGGAACGCTTCCATGTGTTTCAGCCTTGATACTCCTGTCACACTAGCAATTTTAATATCATTCGAATTCAATGATATCTAGTGTCATCATTCGCCTGTTACACGAAAATATTTACCGTCATTAAGATAGAATGAGATTCACCATCGAATGCATGTGAGGAACTCAATTGCATTCAATAGCGAACTGAATATGCACTCTCGACCACGCAGCACACTGCACTCTCCTCCCACTCTCCCACTGTCTGTCCACTTTCGAAACGAAGCAGAAGTAAGCAACGCAAAGAAATATGCTGCCCACAGTAAAAAAGAAATATTTCTGGGGTTTAGTTTTTAAAACATTTAATTGAAGTGTTAAATTGTTCGCACTGCATGTAGTCGTTGAAAGCCATAACTTTTGGTCACAGCTGCAGCCCAGTCATGCCAGTGACTCGATCATTTTTGTTGGTGTGTTCCTTGCTTTCCGCTTCTCCTCGTGCGTTTATCTGTGAAATATTGAAAGCTGTAACTGCTGAGCACTTAACCTTTTGGATATCAATTGCATGGTTAACGTATCTCAGCACTTTGTATCCGCACTCCGCTTTGTCAGCCATACTATTTGTTAACATTTTTTGGGTTTGTCCTGGCTCAGTGCTTGGCTTGTATTTAGAAGGCCAAATTGCTATAGCATTGCTGGAAACAATGTTTTACATCTTAATTATCGTACAAAAATATAAATGTTCTAATCGTTATCAAAATGCTACAAATTGATTACAAACGCCTTTTATGCGCACTGATGTTCCTTAACTGCAGTGTTTCCTTTTTCACTGGTCGTAATTGCCATGGTTTGCTATTAATATTATGTGCTACTCTGTAGCCTCGAAAGACACTGAATGACACTCAATGCACCGAATGCCACATGATTCGAATGACATTAAACCTGCAAGTGTGACAAGTAATATTGTAATGAAATCCAGTTTATTCCTAATATTAGTAAAATGTTGATGGCTTTCCAGACAAAACGTAGTGGACACAGCTTGACTAGGCCAGGGAGCCAGTTTAGGCAGAAGCTTTTTCGCATGCGCAGTAGAATGGTTCAAATGGAAGTTAAAATCACAACACAATACATTCGCTTAATTTAACCTAATTACGCTATAGAAGCCAGAAATAAAAAGTACATAACGAAAACTGCTTTGCAAATAAACGGTATTCACATGAAACAGAAAGGTGAAAAGGCAGAAATATAACACGTGCACTTCGCATACTAATCTTCAGAATTTTTGCGATAAGATAAAATATGCTGTTAGGAAATTGCACGGCAACAAATATGTCGCGCATACGTCCATGGAATCAGTAAAATGTGTTTCCAGCTTATTAAGAAGAAATGGTGCAAAGTGCGTCAACGTTTGCTCAAGCAAATTTGGGCTTAGCCACGCCGGAAACCATTCCTTAGATTACCTGGTTCAATATATGGGAGTTTGCAGCATACACACCATTGCTTCAGGAATTCTTGGCAACGTATGTCTTAAAAGTGCAGCAGGTACAATATTCAATAATTGTAAATTTGCTGTATATTATCTTAAATTGAGCGAACAGTTTCTCAGTATGGTGGCAGTATCGAACGTTAGCAACGCAGCTAAAAACTTTTTTTTTTTCAGCCTATGTAATGCGTTATATTTTTTTAGTGGACGTTGCACAAACTAATGTGCAGTATTTTATGTTCGACTGAAGGAGGGAGTTGTTTAGTTTGGGGGGTTTAACGTCACAAAGCAGCTCAGGCTATGAGAGCAGCCGTAGGGGAGGAATTCGCAAATTTCGACCACTTTGGGTTCTTTACGTGCACTGACATCGCACAGCACACGGGCACCTAGCCTTTCGTCCCCATCGAAAAGCGGCCGCCCCGGCCGGGATTTGTTCCCGCCTCCCTGGGCAAAATATTCGAACGCCCTAACCACTGCAACACCACGGCGGGCGGAAAAGGGAGTGAAAGAGTTGAATTTTAATGCTGGATAAAAAAAAATGTCTCGAGATCGATCTAGTAAGGCAAGTGCAAAATAGAGCTTTTTGACTAACTGCTAATTATATGCATCCCAACTCATATAGTGCGAGAGTACCCTTGAAACCTTGTTCTTCTCTACAACATTGACTGTAGAGCTGCCCAAGCATAGCTCGCCAGGTTTGTTTTTTGAAGGAAACAGTATAGCTTTTGATTTTGGGGGTTTACCCTTAAATTGATTTTTCTCTAACAATCAAGCAATTTGCAAAGGGCGTCATTAGCGCTATGCTGCCATAAGTGGGAACTGTTATCTGGTGTAAAAAACAACTTGATATCCTTAGCGTAAAAAAATGAATTTGTAGTGCTTGTCAATACACACTACGCCGCTCACATAGGCTTTACACAAAAAGGTCCTAAACGCTGCCTTGTGTAATTCTGTATGATATTTCTTTAGATGATGACAAATCGTTATTGATTACTACCTACAGGCTGCAATGCGCCTTGCAAGATATCATTTTAAGAGCGAGTGAGCTACACCTAATGCCATCATGATTCAGCTTATTAAGTAGAGCAGTATGATTAAGGCAATGATAAACTTTACTGCAGCGAACAAATATCCCTAGGATCAGTTTGTTCGCGGCTATATTTCTCAGTATTAGTTCCTTTCGCACCACAAGGGTGGACTCTCCGGAATATTCTTTTTTGAAACCATGCTGACATATTGAGAGAAGTTTGTGCTTTACAAAAAGAAAGGGTTCAAGCCGAGTGTAGGGCCACGCTCGTGGCTAATCACTTGCAGGTGCGCGTCTCTGCATGCCACCGCCACCCACCTGTTTGCTTCTTTTATTGTGGACGCGGTCCCCCTTCTACAAGCGTGCCGCGCGTGTGGGGAAAGCCGACCGGAACGTCGGCGCCGGATTTGCGGGACCGTTTTAGCCCGAAGGTCATTCATGGGGACAAGCGCAGCGGAACGTGCTGCCGGGTGCTCTTCCTACTGGCCGGTAGCGAGCACCCATTCAGCCTTATTTTTACACTGCGACTTTGAGCAGTGCGAAAGGCAGTCTCGTTTATCCTGTCTGCAGATGCGACAAAGAGCGCCCGAAGAAGCACTCAGGATTTGACTCGGGTAGTTTTCTCAGAGCGGGCAAGCCAGAAGCTCCCCTTTAATCCGGCGCCAGGCCTTCAGCATGGCGGCTGGTTGATCTTTCCCTTTCCGTGTCGTTGCTCGTAGTGGTAAACACGGGTGGCGCGGGGCAGTGCACTGTGGAAAGGATTAAGCCAGCAGCGGCAGCGTGGATGGGGCGGCGGTGCGCGGGACACAAGTGGGGGAAACCCGAGAGGAGAGGGTTCGACACCCTCACCGGGGAAAGTGTTTTGCCGTGCTTTGTTTGTTGTGATTTGTATTGCTAGTGGGGCCCTGGGTTAGAGGCTAAGGCCAACCCACGGGGCTGTGCCCATCTAGCATATTTCATTTTTGGACAGTTGATGTGTGGGGCTGGCATCTGAAAATGACCGCCCCTATTTCTTTGCGTTGTGAAGTTGTAAAACGGGACGCGATCCAAGAGAGTTGAGTCCAGTCTGAGCTGGGGCTCCATGCCTAGGCATGTAACGCGGCTGTTCTGCTTAGGCTCTAACCAGTTAACTCGAAGAGTAAAGTAGCGCAGGGTGTTCTTTTTGTTAATTCATTCCAACTTCCAGTTTTACTGTCGGTATATATATGTCATGCTGTAAATATATGCTCTACCATCATTACCTTCAAGTACGCCTCCTGGTCTTACCTACGCCGAAATACATAACAGGAAGGGTTTAAAGAACCTCCCGAAGAGGAACGAACGACATAAATTCTACTGCGAGAGATGATGACTCTTTCAAGCCATGAAAAAAATCTGAGAGGGCTGATACTGGTTGGTATAGTTGGCAGGGTCACTTCAGTTGCCACCTTTAAATATAACTGAAACACTTGCGCGCTTCATGCTTAGCGCAAAGCAACTGTCTCCAAATGAACGTTATAAATATGTAAGAAAGTTGGACAGGTGACGTCAATAACGTACTTGACGGTTTGAACGTGGTTATTATATTTGAAAGTGCTTTTACTGTTCCTAAGTGACCTATATATATTGTATACTTCAGGATGCAATCCTGGACCAAAAAACATTGTCTGAGAAGTTGTATCAAGAAAGGATGACACATCAGAAGGAGCAGCTTTGTTAGCCACGGCACTGATGTAATGTGTGTTAAAATGCGTTGCTAGAGCCCCCTCGGTAAGAGGTTGACTGTAGACAGCCATCTGAAACTGATTAGGCACAGCTGTGCGAACACCGATTGCATCGTTTACAATTTTCCAGATCCCTTCAGGACGAGATATCGCGGTCAGACAGCTACTGAAATTAGTGCACCCGGGCTTTCCTCAGCTCTGATGCAATTCGTCTCTAACAGGAATACGGATCTTTCAATAAGGACCCTGGCGCCAACACATTCATAAATGAACTAGAGGCGGTGTAGAATCGGAGCATCTATTCCATCTTTAGAATTTATTATTGGACATCTAGTGTAAGGCTTATAGAAAGCCAGGCTTTCCCAGCGATTTTTCTGCTCATCTAAAGGTTTCACGCATTTCGCTTTTCCACAAGATTTGCTATTACAGCCTTCACTTAGAGGTTACCTGTTTAAAGGCACCATATTTTTCCTCACATCACGTAGATCGCAGTCGAAGAATTGCGGTTCCCAATTTAGGCACGCTGACCTTTCTTCTTTAAGAGTCGTTCCGGATAGCTGCATGTATCAGCGACCCTGCATTTCTGCTGATAACTGAATTATCGGCTTCTGAGAAGTGGTCTAATATTTGTAATTATTAGTAATTATAGAGCAATATATCTGCACCGAGTAGGAAACACCGACCCCGCTAAAGAACAAACGGCAAACTCTCAGATCTGTGCCCCCCCCCCCCCCCCACTGCTGCACATACTGCACAGCTCACATTGAGAATGCTACGCAGTATGACATAGTGCATTCCGGAGATGGCTTCATACACTCGCTCCATCTCTGCACATTCTCAGATTTTCGGTGGCATGTGACTGCTGTGATTCTCGTTGTTTTTTCTACACTTCATAATGTATGCATGCTATCGTGATGAATGAAATAAAAAAACCTGAGTGCTTATGCACACCTCAAGTTTCGAATCACTTCCGTTGCGTTCATAATTGGGCGTCAGCAAAATCAGGCTAGAATCGTTCCTAGTTGCATAGTGCACAACTCTAGCATGCTTTTGCTACTATATATATGCACGAAAGCAGAAACAATGCAAAGACCGGAGTGCGTGCTCGGTACATTCTTCGCGTTCATTTTTGTCGTCTCTGTACTTCCGGTGCCTAAGCTGATGTATTCATGCATTAACTGCAGTTAATGCATGCCATAAATATCGACGTCGTTGATGCGGCCGATGGTGCTTCTGATTATAGGGCTTCAAGGCGAGGAGCTCACCTTAAACGCCACACGTGCACCTATCATTTTAATTTTTTTACTCTATAGAAAGCCACGCGTGCAGCATTCATTATAAAATTGCGTTCATTGCTTATTGATATTTATTTTGATGTTCTTATGCATTTCTTTGGATCTGTGATCGTATTGGTCGCTGCACGGCAAAGCGGGAATAGATTGAGTTTGTTTTGAAAAATGACAAGGGGGGCCTTTATTGGCCAGTATGATTTTCCACCATATCGGTCTTGGCGCACTGGATGGTGACTTTGGTGTAATAAGAGTCCTCCGATCATTGAATGATTCCGCGGCAACTTGCACAAAACGAACGTGTACTACGTCGGCCGCTAAACACTATGCACTCATTATTTACATTACCGCTCATCCTTCCTGACACACAGGCTTATCCGTCAAAGTCTGCTTGAAAACAATTTTCATGAGATTCCGTGTGAGTACCAGAAAAAGGCTGTCGTGGGCGCACGCTGCTGAAGAGCCCTTCTCCAACAAATTTGAGAAGAAATATTCTTAGAGGTGATTATTTTTAGACTGTTTTGCATCGGAATTGAACTAACCAATGACAGCCGATGACGCAATGTGTTTATTCTAGTGACGTTCTTTTGAAAGGTGAAGGTGAGATGGGAGTTGTACCATGGACACTAGTCCGGTACGCTAACCCTAGCCCACGCAGTGAAAAAGGTATGTTCGTGCAATGTTGATAAAAATGCCCAGCGACCTTCCACACAGCGTTCTAGCCTATGAGTGGATGCTTATTGGTGTGTCGGAGGTAATGGAGGCACAAATTATGAAGTAACTGATTAAGCGAGTACCGAAGTGCAATGCGCGAAAGAGGATCCGCAAACGGCGGCGAGCATGAGAGCCATTGATGTTGTTACTTCACAACCTTAAAGGGCGACTACGGTAGATTTTTCCTCATTCTGAGTTTTTGATTACGTTACATTTCTCGGTGTGTCCGGACTCCGACACAAAATAGTTTTTCGAAATTCCAAGTGGAAACATTTTTAAAAAGGAAAACTTTAAATCGAAACCGAGCCTGCTTTCATAGCCAGAAACGACGTTCGAGTTCATAAAATTTTAACGTCACATAGAGTATTGAAAAAACAGTCGCACGTGCATTGGATGGTGGAATTAAAGTAGGGAAATCATAAAATAAAATGTAAAAAAAAATAAAAATCAAATAAAATAGATCATAAAATAAATGTAATCAAATAACCGAATGTAGGCCTCAAAATTTCTTTATCATGAGTAGAGGGGACATCACGGCTATAATGTTTATGGCGTTAGAAACGCAGCATTGCCCGATAAATTGTCTCAGCTGGAGCCACAAAAACTGCACATTTAAAAGTCATGCGCGTGCGAATGAGTTATCTCACGGTGCCCAAATTTCATAGAGTGCGTAGGGGCGGAGAGAAAAACCTACTGCAAAATTTTAAAAGAATACACGAAAGTCCAAAAACCTCCGCAGTTGTCATTTGAAGGAGGAGCTTAAAGGAGCATTCATAACTTACAGCGTGCAGATCGATAGTGTGACAAAGAATGAGAAGCAGCTTGAATACCCGTGAAGAAGGAAGAAGGTACACTCCCATCCCTCCTAACTCTATATTACCCAAACAGCGGCGGAGAGCCATCCCTTCAATCAAATAAAAGCTTTAGTCCTAAATTCATTATGGTATGACCAAAAACATCCAGTCGATTTCTTGCAGTTGTTTATTATTGGCCTTGGATGGATGGATGGAATATATTAGCGTCCCCTTTGAAACGGGCCTTGAGATCAAGCAGAGTCGCCACCTAGCGGCATAGCAGTGAACTCTAGTCACTGTGGATGCATGTTCGCGTCAAGTGCCAGCCCGCAGTGATTTATTTATACGCGCGCGTGCTGCATGTGCACGAGTGCTTTTGGTTCATTTCGCGGTTTATCTGCCTTTTGCAAAAGAAATATGAACAGGCTATCACTCCACGGTACATTAAAAAAAATACTTGTTCATATCGAGTATGTATGTCATACTGGAAAAGACATCATCAGTCGCGGTTTTCAGCGCTTCAAATTCTTTGACACTCGGTGTCTGAAACGAAGTGGTGCTGTCGTTAGGCGCCGTGTCAAAGCAAACAGGTTGCTTCCGTCAATACAACTTAATGCAAAAGCTCAAATCATATATTTCGATTTCTGCATAGAATTAGAATTAGAATCAGAATTACAATCAGAATTTATTCAATGCAATGACTGAATACAAAGATTTCGTAAATACAAAAGAAGGTCCCAAAGCCAATGGCTGCACAGGGGACCTCCTGTGCAGCCATACCGCAGCTAATTAAACATGCAACCGCAGACTGCTGCTTAGCAAAATCCAATTTGAACAAATCCCTCTGTGCCTTTGTATGCACGATATATTTGAGTAACGTTTTTTTTTTTTTTGCTGTTAAACTTCTGTCTTGGTGTCTCAATGGTAGGGCACTCGACTGCTGATTTCAAAAACGGGGGGTTCGATCCCGGCCGTTTCGAAAGGCGCTCCTCGGCTGTGGGATTTGAGTGCACGCTAAACAATCCCACGTGGTTAACGACACCGAAGCCCACCCATTCATCATCCGTCATATAACCGACGTCGCATGGCGCGTTAAACCCATATATGCTTTTTTTTTGTTTTTGTTTAAGGCCTCTGCACATCCGCAACAGTGTTAGCAAGCACAAATCGCTTTAGAAAATGCTCTAATGTTTGAGAAACAAATCCTCCCATCACCTGTTACACTAAATATTACATAATAAACATATATCAATGTACACTGGTAGCCCTTAAAACCATTAAGACCCTTTTCGTCTGCGCTATCTTTCGAGCAAACTCGTTGTTTCTGAGAAGGGGTGTAAAATAGATTCATACGAGCTTAACCAACGGTGTTTAGTTCGGGAATAAATACATATTTATATTTCAATGATAACATAAACTACATTTCTTTCAGAATAGTGTTATATCCGGCACCTAGCTGTTTTGGAAATAACCCTAATAATTTGCATCCCATAAATTTGAGTCATGGATCAAGAATAACTGCAATGATAAAGAAATCTCCAGCCTTCAAAATTCCTTGTCAGAACATGACAGCGACCATGCGCAGTTTTTACGATGTCTTCGCAGCTACTGATTCGTAGCTTGCACTTTAACGTTGCTGAAAATTATTCGCTGATAGTCCTAAATTTGGTCGAGTGTGTAAAAGTTCTCTCACATAGTGAAATTCATTGTCATTGAAAAAAATAATTACACTACTAATTTATCATTTATCAACATCATACACATCAGAAATTCCTTATACTTCCCTCGGTTTCAGGAAATCATTTAGAGTCATTTCACAGTGCAACACTACCAGGCTATCTGCCGCAAGAAGCATTCGCCTTGCTATGAGCTCGGCAAACTCAATCAACTCAGCGCTTTACACGTGAGCAATCAGCTTTCCTGTGCGGCTAAGTTTCCTGTACAGTGCCGGCGTAATCTCGTTTTTGGGGAATACTTGTGCCTGATTTGATTTGTGCCTGAGAGTTGATTTCCACTAAGTCTGCGGCACCCCGCCGGCAGTACGCTGTTAGTGCTACACTTAACCTGCTTAATCTTCGAGTCAAGTATAATATAAGGAACCAGGCTGCCTTCATTCATTCTAAAGTATTGCAGGTCAGAGCACAAACCTTGTATCTCCGTGGACTTGACACTAAATTTGCTTGTCTCACTCGTATAAGACACGTGCACACTGTTGAAAAAGCGATGAGATATGCCATGTTCAAGACTAAGTATCAGGCCTGTGAGCACCCTACAACGCAAAAAGCGCGCACAGTGATGTCAGCTCTAAAAGGCGGGTTGTTGTGTGCCTTGCGTCCCTAAAATCCGCGGATCTTTTTTTCTGCTGTATTGCGACGTCCACGGATTTTTGTCTGCAGTATTGAAACACTCTGAACAGTAAATCGCCAATGCATTTCAGTAGGCACGTTTTCGTCACCAACAAGCCCGCCGTAAACTGAAAGCAGACATACGCCGCGTGCGTTTTTGCGAACGCCACCGGCTGCCGATCCACACTATCAGAGCGATGGTGGCGCCCCCTCTAGGTCGATCTTGCGGCGAATACTGAGACAATAACTCCACGGAAACACCAGCGTACTTATTAATGGTGGCCAAAGTGTACGGCCGGCGCACATGCCTGAAACTTAAAGTGTGCAACACGCGCACCAAGCGAGCGAGGAAAATCGAGGAAGAAACTTTGGCGTAAGAGTGTGCCGTTACTTTCAAGATCGGGATGCCTCAGTTTCACAGCCTCGCTGTAGTAATCAGTGCCGTCTGTTCCCTATTTGATACATTTTTCCCGCAGGACTACGGGGCGCCCAAAAAGTGACCATGATGGAAAGACGAGGCTTGGACCACCAGACGGTGGGTGCCCCAGCACTGAGCACCGATGCGGCTATGACGCGGTCGGAAGGTGCGGTCGAAGGGGGTTCGCCGTGTTCTGCGGCTGCAGAAGACGTCACCGCTAACACGAGAGGTTACTCTCACAACGAGGATGAGTCTGATGTGTGCCGCATCTGCTTCGGTGGCTCCCAATATGGCGACCTGCTGTCGCCTTGCAACTGCCGAGGCACCATCGGGCTCGTCCACAAAGAGTGCCTCGAGGAGTGGCTCTCGCGCAGAAACACCGACAAATGCAGCATATGCTCGTACCGGTTTCAGGTAAATAGTTGCTTTAACTCCGCACACCTTGGCAGCGGATCATGGGAAATGCATAGATCTGTCTATGATAAGCGTTTTCTCAGTGTTCTCATATTTCTGGGTCGCCTCTTGCGTGCAACTGGCGTGAGAATGGAGAAGGAAATAGAGCGAACTCTTTTAAACTAACCGCCATTGTCCAAAAAAAGTTTATCAGAGTGTTTGTGCACCAGGTGAAAAGGCCGATATGGCACCTGTGCATCTAACGCCTGCCAGTCGTGGGGCCCACTAATCGATACCCATTCTTGAACCGTGCCAGCCAGGCGGGTCGTGAATGATCGGCGCAAGTTGGGAGAAAGGCCAGAATTGCGGCCACTGCTGCAGAAGCCCTAGCATGAGGGCCCCTAGCAAGCTACCGAAATAAATGTTTACATCATCATTATCATATATTATCCCTGTAACTGGTTGGTTGGTTTATGGGTTTTAACGTCCCAAAGCGACTAAGGCTATGAGAGACGCCGTAGTGGAGACTCCGGAAATTTCGACCGCCTGGGGTTCTTTAACGTGCACTGACACCGTACAGCACACGGGCGCCTTGTTTTTCGACTCCATCGAAAAGCGACCGCCGAGGCCGGGATTCGATCCCGCGTCCTTGGGAACAGTAGTGGAGCGCCGTAACCACTGTGCCACCGCGGCGGGGTATCATCCCTGTAACTATAACGCAGAGTCACTCTCGCAGCTCTGCAAGTGTTATGTGTGTCGTCACGAAGCAGATACATGTCTTCTAGGGTATGCTCGCGCAGAATAATAGTTTAGACCTACTGCTGTAGCATTGGGGTCTTTCCAGTGTTTACATCGACACCATGGGTGATGCCCAATCGAAAAGTGGTGATTTGCGAAACGAAAATCATCTGCATATTTGTTTTTCTCATCGGAAGCACTGAGCAATTTATGTGAGCGTACGGATCTCTGGAAAATTGGGCTTGTTCTGTGCGTCCGTTATGCTATCGGAAACCAAAATTGACGGAATCATGCCGTAGACCTTAAGCACACATTTGAAAGCACATTATTCGTATATTTCGAGGGTGTGATCGCTATTTGTCAGTCAAATGCTCCGTCATGTGAACATGGAACAGGTTTTCGCACCGCCATTACCGTCCCAGATGTGGCCGGGCGACCCACTCAATCCGCAGCTTACACACCGGTATGATACGTAATCTACGCTAAAATACGATTTACCAAACCAGGTTCGAGAATTGCAAGTTTGGAGCCATTTCGACGGAACTGCTTGCGTAGTATCTAATGGAGGATAAGGCGGGGGTGTCTGTGGCCTGTGTAATCGATAATGTGCGGTAAATCGCCTTATTGGCCGTGCGTTCGTAGCTGCCTCGAATTTGCCCCTTGTGCTGTGCATTATAGCGCTAAGGATGAACAGGAGCTGGGGCGAATTACGACTGCACCCCACTTACCGCGCTCGTTTAGATAGTTCTGAACACCTCTGGCGCTGCATAGTTACACACACACGCACACACACACACACACACACACACGCACACGCACGCACACACGCACGCACACGCACACACACGCACGCACACACACGCACACACGCGCACGCACGCGCACGCACACACACGCACGCACACACACGCACACACACGCACGCACACACACGCACGCACACACACGCACGCACGCACACGCACGCACACGCACGCACGCACACACACGCACGCACACGCACGCACGCACACGCACGCACGCACACGCACGCACGCACACGCACGCACGCACACGCACGCACACGCACGCACGCACACGCACGCACGCACGCACGCACACACACACACACACACACACACACACGATTACAGCAAGACTTTCACGCCGATCATGCGCTCACTACCAACTGGCTGTTATTTGTTTGTGAGCTGCCAGAGGTCTTCAGAATCATCTAACCAAACTAGACCGCACGCAAGTACTATTGTTTAGCTTGAGTATTCAAATGGCTGTATGGCTGTATACTGCTCGTTCTCGCGCGATACAACGCAAGCTATACTCTCGTTATCGAACATATCCTGTTCTGTTTAGTGTCATATGTAGATTTATGGATTCACACTCTACAATGGAATTGCAAGAAGCGCCAAGGATGCAGTCTTCGGCATGGGAATAGTCGCGGTATGTGGACTACGTGATCAGATTGCTTCCCGCTAACGACATCTCCTTTGACCGTTTAAGGAGTTTGAGCAAAAGCTGTTCTTTAACTGCTCGATCAGAAAGCGAGCTCGGTGGCATTACCACAAAATAGAACAGCTGAATATGTTGTCTTCAAGCGACGCTGCCAGCTGCCTGCAGTATTGCTCAGCGGTCGGGGTCAGGTTGGCGCTTTCTGCTAAATATCCACACGTGCTGCGATGCAAGGAGCCGTCTATTTGAGGTCACTATTGCCCGAACTTCACTATAAGGTCAAGGCAACCGCAGCGCTCAACATTGCGAATTAACCCTTCTCTGACCCCGAAATCGGAGGCCCGTATCCTGCGCTGCGTATTCGCATTGGGCCACCTCTTTCCGTCTTCCTAGAAAGGGCCAGCGGGAAGGCGGGAGTGAACTTCTCTGCAAAGCTAATCGCTGGTGAGCGCCAAAGTTTGAACATAAGATGTGGAGGCACTTGCTTCTTTTCAGAAAGCAAGCTGTACTCCTCTAGCGGTACTAACTCAGAAATCGGCAGCGTATGCCCCGCCCTGACTTTTAAGCCAGCAACAGGTCAAATCGCACTTAGTCTGTCTGCTAAGCCACGTGCGTTGCATGTATACGTCCCTGCTTACAACAGCAGCGTTCAGAAGAAGTATATGAAGTTAACAGAGCAATGGGTAATTATGATTGAGCTCATGACCAAAATAATGAACTATGTATTTTAACGCGCACAGCCATTTTACGAGAGCAAGTATAATGACTACAATCTGGTAATAACTTAATATAGTTAATAAATAATTAACTGTGCAATGTATTATACATAGTGTTGGATATCATTTTATAGGTACTGGTGAAAGCAGGTATAATCTGATAGTTTTGTTAGTAATTGGCGATATTGTGAGCCTTCCATGGATTTTCTTCTTTCATTTGTACATACCATCGTCATCGTCCCGCGGCGCCGGCTGCGGCATGCACTTGGGTTCACCATCGGATTCAAACGCTAGACACAGCATCCCTTTCCTTGTCGTCACAACCTTGCCGTCTCGACCTGGCCTTCTTTCACAATATTAATTGTAGACCTTTGTAATGCAAACATGGTACATTAGTGCTATATCATTGGTTAGCTACTGACGAGTGCATTATAGCTAAACCATTGCTTAACGATTGTCAAAACATGCAAACAGAGCTTCACGATCTTTGGCTTAGAGCACACCGCTAAGCGTCATGGGTTGTAATTTAATAAGCACACCACTCCTTTCGGTAATGTTTCAGTCTGCCAATGAACGCATCAGAAAGCCACACGCATACGTACGGGCGCGCATAGAGGAGCCAGCTGTGCCTCTGCAGGCAGCGCTTCCTTCATTTAAACGGCAAGCAGATTGCATGAGCGGATCTGCAGGGGACAAATTGCTAGGCTGTAGGGGACCAGAACCGGCAGGCTAGTCCTCCGAGACTTTAATCTAGGGATTCTCCCCACCACAGAAAACAGAGTGGACATCCCGGAAGTGTGAAAAAATAATTTGCCGGTTAAGCCGCTCCCCAAAAACATGAATTGCGAGTATAATCAGGGGAAGCGTGAAGCCAGGGCAAAATTTACACAAAATAACTATGGCACTAAGACAGGCAGATATTACGTGATGCAGCGGGTCTCTCCGAGGATAGCATCTGCACCTTTGCTGTTGTGCACGAAGGAAGGCAGGTGAACGGGCTCTCAGTAAAAATTAACGACGCGCTAATGTTGGAGGAAGTGGCGATTGCACTGGCCGCCACCCACCGTGACGCAGCCTACATAATTTCGGACTCGCAACAGGCCTGCCGAAATTACGTGCGGGGTAGGATAGTGCCACTTGCCCGCATATTATTGGCACATACAAGAAATTCAGATTTGGCTACCAGTAAAAAACATGCTATATTGGTGTCTGCCCACCAGGCGGTGGAGGGGAACGAGACCGCTCACGCGGCTGTCCGAGCGTTCCTCCCTCGGGGTCCCGCTCAATCCTCCGGTTCTACCTAGGCAACCATACCAATCCCGCTCATAACTTATGCGGACATTAGAAATTATTTACGCCTCTGCAAGAGGGCACTCCCGGGACCCGCCAAAGGTCTCGACAGATCTGAGGAGGGTCACCTTAGACGGCTCCAACCCGGGCGTTTTCTAAATCCCGCCATACTAAAACACATGGACCCGACATTCACGGTAGGTGCAAATTCTGCGGGCAGTATGCTGACCTATACCACGTGGTGTGGGCCTGCCAGCAAAATACAAAAGTTATAAAACTGCCAACTAGGGAGGGCTGGGAGGCGGCCCTGTTCAGCTCGGACCTGGAGGCCCAGCGTGTCCTGGTTCAGAGAGCTCTGACAGCGGCGGCGGCACATGGCGTCCCGAAATAGGGTCTGCCACTCAGCTCCACAACAAAACGCACCTCCCTTTCCAAATCATATCATCGTAAATAAATGTTTTCTCCTCCTCCATTGCATCGACTTGAATTTCACGTAAAGTAATAAAAGTGTGTATTAGTAACACGGGCATAAAAATAGTTTTAGGTGCAGCTGTACCATACGGCGCAGCGGCAGCCAGATTTTACGACCCCTTGATCGGTGGGGGCGCTCCTAGCGGCCGCTTTTATCCACGCATCAAACTTCGGCGGGGGTTTCATGGCCAGTAGGAGCATTGAAGGAGTCTGGTGGTAGTGATAGTTTGGATTCACAACCAGCTATACGGGTTAAAGAGACTTAAGCAAAAGGGCTACAGCCTAGTTTTCGGGCCAATGTAACAGAAGCCTGTACCCGCGTCGCATGTAATGATAGCGTCCCATTCCTCACTCAAGTGGCTACCCCCCCCCCCCACCCCCCGACAATCTTTTTCCAATGAGAAGTCTATGAGCATGTGTTTCGCGTAAGGCATAAAGACGCAACACAAAATTTACATATCCGCAGATCTCTCCCCGGGACGCTTTCACTTGCTTAATATTTGTAGCGGAAAACACACTCCGTTACATTTTGTGCGGCAGTTGTAACCATTAGATGCGAGACAAAAATCCAAATTTGCATGCGTCCTTAGTATTTCCGTGGCCGGGGAGCATATTTGTGACGCGCCAACAACGCATTTTATATCAATGCTCTGCCGATGCAGAAGTGTTTACAAAAAAATATCAGATTTCCAATGTTTTTATCCGCATTCCATGCTAGTACACTTCGGACTGCGATGCTTCAGAACACATAGTTGCATCTACAGCCCCAGTCATAATAATATGGAAGATGCCTGATGACAAACTTTTTTTCGTGTTTTATCTAGCCAATATAAGCAAGTACTTTTTAAATGTTTTAGCACATTCCGCTGCTACGCTCGCGTATGGACCCAAGTGACTGTCGCATCCTCTATACAGAACCAGCGGAAATGTTTAAACGTTACAAGAGTGCTCTGAAATTGTTTGTGCCCTCCTATACAGCCATGCAAAAATGTTTAGTGGATGCGGATTTGCGAACAAAAGTATTCTAAGTGGCAGAAAAAAGGATATTACCATAAGATTTGTTGTGGTTCAACTCTGGTTAACCCCTGTTGAATTGCGAAAGCCATGGTGGAAACTTCTTTTGCCTGCTACATTATTCCCCTACGTACCTGCGTGTCGTAGGGGTAACGAGAATGCAAATGGTTCTGGTAGGTTGATTCTGATATCACCCTCCCGTATAAAAGGAGCGACCTGAGTTGGGAGCTTCTGCCCGTAGTATAGGTGTAACGTGAATTTGGACTTCATGGCAGGCTGAATTTTTATGAGGGACCAGGGACACACGGCACACAGTGATGAGCGATTAGAGCTGGCGTAGTATTGCTTTCGCAATAAAACTATTGAAATAACGAAGTGAAAGACGCTGCTCAAGAAAAATATTGCCTGGCTCATTACCGAGGCAAAGCAGATTTTTCCCCCACGAATTTGTGTCCTCCTAACTTTTACGTAGTGTTCTAAAATGCATTACATCTGTGTGAATCCAAAGCTGCTGCCACAACCACCGCCACCATCCTCTGTGCAGGTTGAATGGGCGCCCATAGGGGTCTTCGAGTGGATGCCCTATCTGATCGGGCTCGACATCCGCCTGAGCATCATGAGTATGATTTGCCTTCTTCTCATTTGGATCGTCGTGCTGTTGACCGCGACATGCCTGTCGTTGGTCGTGGTGTTCCGCAACATCCCGATCGTGCTGTTATGTCTCGCTTCCTGCGTCACCTACGTAAAAATGTGCCAGTACATCTTGGACGCCGTTCACCAAAATTTCCGCCTCCACCGTGAGGCGTTGGTCATGCAGCGCCGCTTTGTCCGCTTACTGCTCCTCGACAACATGCCCCAGGTCAGAGCGTCGGCAGAGGAAAGAAGTCTGCCACATGCGCCGCCCTAGCTCAGTTTAGAGCATGCCGACGCGATGCCGCCCACTGCAAACCGTTCGACCGCCGTCGACAGTAGCCCGAAGACAAAGACCGTGGTGACGAGGAAGGACTCGCAATCTACGGATTGTCTTCCTGCATGAACTGCACCCTGGCGTGCAAGTGCGTTTGACTGCGCAAGCAAGGCAGTGCTGATGGTTCCAATAAAACGCAGTGGATGAAAAAACTGCATTGCCCAAGCCATGCTCACTCTTAAGCAGTTCGAATCTGTTTTCTTATAACCGTTGTTTATCCCATTGCAGCTGAAAGGTGGAGATCTCTCGCAGTGATTTCTTGCCTAACAGTTTTGTACAAAAACGCTCCGAATGAAGCGCTGAGTAAAATCAGTGTCCTTTTCTTTTTTCACATCCTCAGAGTGGCATTGGTGATGTATACACGCTGTGTGTGTGTTCTTTTGTCGCACACGCACGCGCACACGCACGCGCACACGCACACGCACACGCACACGCACGCACACACGCACGCACACACGCACGCACACACACACACACACGCACACACACACACACACACACGCGCACACACACGCACACACACGCGCACGCGCACGCGCACGCGCACGCGCACACACACGCGCGCACACACACGCGCGCACACGCGCACACGCGCACACACGCACACGCACAAATATTACGTGATGCAGCGGGTCCCTCCGAGGATAGCATCTGCACCTTTGCTGTTGTGCACGAAGGAAGGCAGGTGAACGGGCTCTCAGTAAAAATTAACTACGCGCTAATGTTGGAGGAAGTGGCGATTGCACTGGCCGCCACCCACTGTGACGCAACCTACATAATTTCGGACTTGCAACAGGTCTGCCGAAATTACGTGCGGGGTAGGATAGTGCCACTTGACCGCATATTATTGGCACATACAAAAAATTCGGATTTGGCAACCAGTAAAAAACATGCTATATGGGTGTCTGCCCACCAGGCGGTGGAGGGGAACGAGACCGCTCACGCGGCTGTCCGAGCGTTCCTCCCTCGGGGTCCCGCTCAATCCTCCGGTTCTACCTAGACAACCATACCAATCCCGCTCATAACTTATGCGCATGCGCGCATAAGTTATGAGCGCATAAGTTATGCACATGTGCATGCACATACACGCACAATGGGAATTAAAAGGGGCAACTCAACCGCGGTGAAATGTTTCCTGAAAAAACTTCCATTCGCTTGTTTTGCTTCAGCCACTTGAAGGAAACGACCAATATCGTCTCCAGATGGAAATCGGTGAGAAATCTGGCTGCCGTGTCAGTGTTTGGTGTGGCTCGTAATATCCGTTATAGTCGTACTGCAGTGAAAACACTTCAATGGTGCAGTACGAAGGAAGCGCGAGACAACCTTCAATCACGGCCTCCCGGAGTCCTCGCAGGAGAACGGTCCTTCTTGAATGGCACAGCGTTATGGGTACCGTTTCGCAGAAAAGCCGGCGTCGACGTAGTGGTTAGCGAAAATCAGCGGTAAGCAAAGGAGTAAAAAGCCTTGCACTGCGAACGAATCGATTTCGCCACAATCACTTTGCGAGAAAAGCCCGCGAACACTCAGTCAATGACGTTTTTACATACACGGTATTTAATATACGTGTAGAATGTTGTATATCATACGTACTATGTAAAAAGCGCTGATCCTTTGCCCAGCTGCGCTGCCGTCACAAAATATACAACTGATTCGATGGGAAGGGTAAACGCCGGGTCAACAGCGGAAGACAGTCTGATTGAAAGCGTTTTTCTTCATAAATGCTGGGACATTATACCTGGCTAAAAGTTCTGAGTGGCTCAAAAGATTCAGCGTAGGAATCCAACATGCGCCTCTTCCACCAGCTACGAGTCCAGTGAGAATCATGTCTTTCCGCTGAGATCTTTACAGTACGTCCAAAAAAGAGAACTGCATTTTTGTTATTTAACAGTGTTCGATTGCTTCCTTCACTTCACAGAGACGACAGGTGACCGAAGATACAAAATATTTTTCATATTGAGGCATATGTTTAAAGGAGATTTTAGGGTATAATTTAATAAAATCCGTTTACGTGCACGATGAAATCGTCATTTTGAACACTCGCTTCTGCATACTATATACAATGGCGACGTAAAGCGCACTATTATCCATTTTGTGTACACACTCGTGCGGAAACAGAATATAAGTACTCAATCAAAAACCGGACTACCAAAAACCCCACCAAAATATAAACTTCCTGTATAAATATTAATAACATGGGGCAGTCAGTAAAATTTGAGGAAACCTTTATGTTGAGGAGCAGAATCATAAAGTTAGCTTACAGGAATGCTCTTAACAATGACGAAAGAAGAAACGGGTAACTAAATGCCTAAGCTACGATGTTTTCTTTATTTTTGCTCACTTTAGAGTGAAAAAAGTGCCACGAGAAAAGCCGTTTAAACATGACTATTTATGTCATTGGCCCAATTCAGGGGGCACTGACAGCTGCGACTGCAAAAGTAAACAACTTGCTACGTGGGACTAGCTCCTTAAAGGCCCACTGTCCACCCTCCGGTCGAAAATATTTTCTTCCCCGGTGACTGTGAGACTTCGCCCCTAGAACGCAAGGCCGCAAAATGTTTTTGAAAAGAGTAACTAATAACGCAGTTACAGCCACCGCAATCACCCGATTCTGTGCCTCTCTCCTTCCGTTCCCTCGCAAAGGTTTTTCACTCTCCTGCCCGAGGTCGTCTAGCCTCCGCAATACAATTTCTCTTTCCTCCTCCGCGTTTGGCGGGAGGTGGGGCGTAGCTCTCCGCGAGCGCGAAAAAAAAAACGGTCGAGGTAGCGCGCGCCGCTGGATTCAGTCTGGCCGTGGCGAGGGAAAAGTGCGCTGCGAGCGGTAGACACCCATCCTTCTCCCGTCAGTCAGCGAGACGGACCAATGGACATCGTTCGGGGTACGTACGTCATTGCTGTGGCCCGTCGGGCCAGCGCAGGAAACGGGGAAGCTGGCTTCCCGGAGGAGAGCATGAGAGAGCTTTGAATTGTATTTTCGATGCTTTGTGGCGCGCGTGTCACTGCAGCATTTTGCACAAACTATCTCCGGTACCTGATCGAAACACTAGGCTCCTTTGCTTAAAAGGGCCTTCCCTGGACAGTGGCCCTTTAAAGTATCTTACAGTACACCACAGCAAAGAGAACACACATCTCAAGAGATCCAAACATTCAATGCGAAATACGCTACACCACTCAGCATTAACATCCCTTCGAAAGCAGGCCTGAGTAGGTTATCACGTTTGATTGGCCCAATATTAATTGACAAAATAAATGTTGCGAACATCCGCTGAAAACGCTGGACGTAATACGTACCTCGCGCAGTGGGGGGCCCTGGAACAGACAATAGTTTTTGTTTTTTTTTGCCGCCAGAGATACGTTGCTGGCCTGGGCGTGACCAAAGATTCGAAGGCGATGGTGGACAAAGATAGGAGCTAATCACTAAACGAAAATGATCCGTTTTCTTCAGTAATGTGCACATAAATGGATGCTGTGGAACGCCCAGATATTTTCAGGCCACACATGCATGAGCATTCCACTGCTGTACATAGGGGTGGTGTTGAGCTTCATGAACCAATCCAAAGACCAGAACTTTTAGAGCGAATCTTCTGAGCGCCAGAGACGAACCCTGAGTGTTCTATCTTGAATACAAATGTGTCTATGCTGGTCTTGTAAGTGCAAAAAAAAAAAAACAATACGATAAGTATTGCAAGCATTTCGACCTCATTCTCGAGAAAAGGGAAGCCATGGATACTACTAGTGCTTAGAACACTCATATAGAACGGCTGCAGGAAAAGGCAAAAAAAAAACATCCAGGACTTCGAACAGTCTTGCTTCGCAAAAGAGTCTATTGGCACGGGACTTGGCAGATGCCCGTTTACTATAAAGTGAATCAAATAAGTCCTGTAGCAATGTGGCACTCTCTACGAATAATGGTGGGCCTTTTCTATGCATTGCCTTACGACTCACACCTTATTAGTAGGTATTATGAGAAACCAATTACATAAATAAGAGTTCAGGAAGTATCAGATTACATTTCCGCTGATCATCCTATTTACCCCACTGCTATATTCACTGCGGCATGCACTGCTCACTGGGAAAGCCTCGTGATGATGCGGTGCTATTGCAACTAATGGTGTGCGAGCAGTATATAACTTAACTAATCGCCCTTCTTTGAGGCCAAGCATTTCGTGTGCACCTCCTCGCAAAACATATACTACAATAGAAGGTTGTCTTCTAGAGTACTGTAGTACAACGACGAGTAGTCATCATCATCATCATAAAAAGCGCCAAAACAACGCCCGATGAAAGACTTGTCAAGCACAGTGGTTATGCATGCCCCGATTTTACTCTTTTTTTTTTCTTCGTTTTCCTCTATATCTTTCGAATGACCTTATCCACCCCGCTGTGATTTCCCGGTACGAAGCAGAAGGCCCACACCAGCATCAGGGAAATAGAGCGCTCGTATGAGCTGTTGTTTTCATCGATAGTGGGTAGTTGCATCTACGTCTGTTCCTGCTCAGAGATGAGGTCGCCTACGTAAAACTGAAGCCGAGAAGTTAGAGAGGTAGTCTTGTTGCGCAGAAGCGACGAGGGTTAAGGTCGGTTCGCGCAAGTACAGAAAGCGATGATCGCAGCGAATACAGTCACCGGAAAAATATACAGAACCTGTTCTCATCTCGGCTACCGCCACGGCGGAATCACAGCTCTTTTTCGCTTTTTCACGAAGACATCAAGATCCCACAGCAGTATGGGGACCTCACGATATGTCGCGTGAACTACAGCAGTTCGCGCGACTTTTTTTTCTCCTCCCGCTGCCTTCTAGCCCTGTGCCAGTTTTTTGTCATTCAGCAGGCACTGCTAGCATGATGGCTAGCATTCCGGAAGGGAAGGAGATTGGTCCAATCTCCTCTGCAGCTCCGTAAAGGCCATGCTCGAAGAACTGCGAAGTTCTGAACTTCCCTTATTATCTCGGCGGAGGTGGTGGTGAGGGCACCCGTCCTTGAAAGATTGCGACAGACTGGACCAGGCACTTTTGCCACTTCGTGACTGTGGCGTGGAGTACAACAGAGAATATGTTCACGATAACTTTGAGGCCGGTGATTTTTATATCTGACCTAAATCGTACGAGCGACTGTGCTGTCATCAATATCCATGTTATCCTATCCGTAGCTTCCTGCGCGTGTCACTGAGTAGCTTTGATAAACTTGCGGAACTCGTTGCGCCTCGCATCGCTGACAAAAGGTTGTCATACGTGATACACTACTCCATACAAGGTGCTCTATAATTAACTGCTAGCCTGATGAACTTTTACCTCATTATACAGGGCTTGAATGATCGAATTTTTATTTCTCTGGGATTAGAGTTCGTGCTGCATAAAATACCTATAAGAAAAGCTAAATATGGCAGTGAAATTGAGGCTTATTCAGCCATCCGTGGACGATTGTACTTTTTGTCCATCCATAGTAAAAACATCCTTAATGAAGGAGCGAATGCAGCGGCAAATATTTGTTCAAGGCGGCGTATTTCCCGCTGGATGATGACAAGACGGCCCGCGCGTAGATTTGGATATCTGAGAGCCACAAAATAATTACGGTCGATTTCGCCTGCGTACTGTATACGATGCATGTTGATATGAGCCTTAGACGATGATGCCTTGTTATACATCATATATAATGTATAAAAAAGCGCCGTTTAATTATATACCATAAAACGGCGCTTTCTTGAGGTCATAGACAGGAGGCTTAAGAGTTGTGAGGAGAAGCCAACTTTTTAAATGGATTTATTTATTTTTTGTTTTCATTGTATCCGAGGGAATGCAGTACTTTCCCAAGATTTAGTCGAAGTAGAAAATGTGCCAAAAGTGAATAATTAGCACATAATGGGATGCCAATACCAGGCCGGGAGGTATTCCTTAGGGCTCCTTTTCTAAATTAACGCTACGCATTCAGCAAGGAACCAGCGAATTTCCGGGTAGTATCCTTAGAGCCATGCCATCAGCAGCTGTTGGAAGTAGTAAAGACCTGTCCTGGTACAGGCAACATTACTATAGAGAGATTTATCGGAGCAAATTTGACAATAATATTTGTACATGTATAATCTGAAATTGTTTGGAACCCGTCATGTGCAAAATTTTTAATCGCAGCATCGTACCTGCATAGAATATTTTTCATCCGTCTATTTATTATTACTGGCACTTCGAGATACTCTCTGCTCCCCAGTTTTAAATATTTTAGCAGACCCGGCAGCAACTTGCAAGTTGGTCGCAAAATTTTTCAGGCAATTTGGAAGATTATCAGTGCTATATATTGTATAAGACAAGGATCTCCAGCCGAATAGTTAAGGGACTTGTCCCTAGCTATAAGGCCGCAGTGAAAAGCGACTCGCACGTGGAGTCGAGCTGGCGGTCGAACCCCCCACGCGCCGAGGCCAAGGAGCGAGCGCTGCTGTTTTTTTTTTTTTCTCCTTTTCTCCCCTTTTCTTGGGCGCGGGCGCGCGGGAGGCTTGGTTTGTTTCGCCCCTTCGCCCCGAGGCGTCGCCAAGAAGCGAACGGCAGACGCATCCTTATCGGCCGGGAACAACAGCAGCACGCTTCTGCGAACCACTTTACGGCCAGCTCGTCCAGCGATGTCCCGCCGTGGCGCCAAGCATGGTTGCAGGGAGACGCCGTTAATAAAGCTTTTTGCACTGCCACAAGCGCTCACTAAATGTCCTGCAGAAGGCGACAACAGGCGCGACCCTTGGCCCTCCTAAGTAGGCAATCAGCCCAGCGGCCTCCCGCTGTGTCGCGAGACATTGCGTCCGAGCAACGGCGACTGTACACTTCTCTGGGACAGTGCCCCCCCCCCCCCCTTTTCCTGGAACGGGACGGCTGGGTGGCCTAGTCTCCAGATCCCCCGCGGCGTTTCTTTCACAAAGGCGCCAGCTGCAAGGTCGCGTCGCAAACACGCTGAGGAGGGGAGGCAAAGACAGGCGCCGTGTGAGAGGGTTTGGGGACCAGCGAGTGGAGAGAGTGTGTTTTGAATGTTGTATTTTTATTTGGCGCAATTAAGGACCTGGGTCCAAGATTATTCCCAACCCACGGGGGTTGTGGCATGTTTTTAAATAATTTGATTGGCTGCTTCATTTTCGGGGCGGATCATCTAAGGTGACCGCCCTTGGGTCCTTGTTGATGCCTGGTATCAAAAAGCGGTACTCGGACCATGTTCGTCAGTCAAGATCGAAGCTTCGTGCTTAGCACGTATTTACACCCCCTACACTTTAACCGAAACGCTCGGTAGGAAAGTAAGGGCCTGTAAAGTGACTTCTCTGTGTGAGAGTCTTCATTTTCTCTTAAGTTACAGTTGTCTGTGTGACTAGTTGCTGTAACTTTGCCTATGTATACTATTTTGCTTCTGTAAATATATATCTCCTCCTGACCATCATCAGATCATCGTCTCCTACTTTCTCAACTTGGGCAACCTGTGGAGTTCTCCTCTACCTGCAGAAGATTGTCAGTATCAGCTAAACATCACTGGCGCAGCACGACAGGGTTCGGCAACCAGCGACCACGAGCATCACCCACAGCACCCAGGCCCTGGGAACCCACTAGGCAACAAGCGTCCGCACGTCCAGCCAGAAGCAGCAAGGTGATCCAGGCCCCGAACCAGAGGCAGCGTTCTGGGGAAGGACTCCGACGAGGCTGCGGCACCAAGGGACGGAGGCCCCAACTGGCAACACCAGCACGGGCAAGCGGGATTTCTTGCGTTTTGTTGAAGTGGCTATGGCTCAAGTGTAAAGTGGCGTATGGTTTTAACACGGAGCATGATGGCGAGCGTCGGCGAGAGAGAGACAGGAGGAGATATAACAGATGACAGCGAGCAGCCACAGCATGCGACAACTCAGCATGTAGCAGGAGCGCTACGTGAAGTAGCGGAGATGTCGGTATCCGATGCGGTTGCAATTCGCCGCATGGAACTAGATTTTGAGCTGGAAAAATTGAAAATTCTTTCACAGGAACGCCTAGAGTTACAGAAACTTGGGCTAGATCCAGCGGTTGCAATGGCGATAGCGGGAAGCGGGCAGACGTCTGTAAGGTCAGACATTGACGATCAGCGTCGAATGGGGCCCGATCCAGTCTCCCAATGCGCTAAAGTCCTTAAGGGACTGAAGCTGCCGTGTCACGCGGACGTGCCGTTATGGTTCGAGGAGGTCGAGAGAATTTTCACGACGTACAAGGTGCCAAACGAAAGCCGCGTTCACTTAATCATGCTAGCACTAGCTGAGCGTGTCAGGTACCTTCTCCGTGACCTCGGGGATGACGAGTGTGGCAGCTACGAGTCGGTAAAAACAGCCGTTTTAAAGGAGCTGAAGCTTAAGCCCTCAGAATACCTCGAACGCTTTGAGCGCGCGACGAAACGCTGCGATGAAACTTGGGCGCAGTTCACCTCGCGCACTAAGACGTACTTTCAGTACTACCTTCGGTCACGGGACGCAGAACCCAAAGACGACCTGGTATCATTGATCATCGCAGATCGCATAAAGTGTAGCTTGAGCCCTGAGGGCTTAGAGTATGTGCGTCTTCGTGAGGAGGAGAGGTGGCTAAAACCGAATGAAATATCCGACGTTCTCCAAACGTTCGAACAGGCTAAGGGCGAGGGACGCGCAGCGAAACAAAATGTTGTGTATGCGGAAAAACCGAAGGGACCCCCGCAAGCGGCGAACAATGATATCAAACGGCCAATTCAGTGTTATGAGTGCAGCGCATCTGGCCACCGAGCCAAGGAATGCCCTCGCGCTTCACAAAACGTGCAGAAGAAGGAGAAACGCGCTCGAGCTCAAAAAGTCGCTGTAGCCAACGTAGAGGCATGCGAAACACCGGGGTCAGTAACCTCCCAGACAACCCTAGTAGCAGAGATGAAAACGCCCCAGTCATTCGACGAGGTAAGCAAATCGAAGCTACAGCAGGTGGAGACTGAGTGCGCAGGGATACCGGCGACAGCTATAATTGATACCGGTAGCGAGATAACCGTGGTTAGGGAAGGCCTCGTGCCAAGTATATGTCGGGAGCCATCCGGCTCGATAAAGCTAGTTTCGGCCTTTGGGGAGACGGTTAACGCAAAACTGGTCACTCTTGCGGTAAGCATCAGGCGGCCCACCGCACACATAACAGGGCCCGAGGCAGTAGACATTGTATGCGCGCTTTCTGATAAGCTGGCGGAGGGAGTGGATTGTTTGCTCTCCAGGGAGGATTGGGAACTGCTTTCGGAGATAGACAGTCGTTACGAGGCACTTGTTATGAATAAGGCCTGCCCTCTGTCTGAAGCAGTTAGCGCGTCTGTAACCATGACGGAGCAGAGCGCAAAGCTGAGCTCTACATCACACGAGGAGCAAGCGGCGGGGCCTGAGGCAGACAAACTAATGAGTGGTGAACAAGGTGTGGCGACGGAACAGCCCTGTGAAGTAGATCTGGAAGAAAGCGAGAAGGAAGATGTAATCTTGAACCAGGATGACACGGACGCAGCCCTAAAACAGCGCCAGGTATTCAGAACCGACCAAGTATCAGACGAAACCTTAAAGAAAGCGTGGGCTGACGCAAAGGCAGGGAAGGCAGGCATGTTTGTTTCAGACGGCTTGTTTTATCACTGGGACTCGATCTACGGTAGCAAAGTGAAGCAGCTCGTGCTCCCCCTTAGCAGGCGTGAAGAGGTACTGTGCCTTGCGCATGAGTCGCTTTGGGGAGGCCATTTGGGGCCACGGAAGTTAAAGACCAGAATTAAGTACAGCTTTTTCTGGCCAGGCTTAGAAGGGGACGTAACGCGACACTGCAGGACATGTCACGGTTGTCAAGTCCGCTCAGACAGGCGAATTAAAGATAGGGTTCCCATCACGCCTCTCACCAGACCCGACCATCTGTTTCAGGTCGTAAATGTCGATATAATCGGGCCGCTAGATGTTCCGTCGAGCAGGGATCATAGGTACGCTCTCTGCCTCGTTGACTTGTGCACGCGGTGGCCGAAGGTAGTCTGTTTGCGATCCCTAACCGCTAGGGCAACATGCGACGCCTTGCTTACGATTTTCAGCCGCACAGGCATACCTGAGATAGTCTGTTCAGATCAGGGAACGAACTTCACGGCGCAGCTGACCCGTGAGATGTTAGCAAGACTGGGATGCGCACCGCGTTTTTCGACTCCTGAGCATACGGAGAGCAACGGGACAGTGGAAAGGTGGAACCGCGTTTTGAAGAACATGTTGTTCCATGTTATGGGGAAAGATCCCAAGAGCTGGGATAGACTGGTCCCGTTCGTTCTCTGGGCGTACAGGGAAGTCCCCCATGACCCTACAGATGTGGCGCCGTTCCGGCTCTTATTCGGTAGAAACCCTATCGGACCGCTAGCAATTCTGCAGCAAACATGGACAGGCCAGTAACCCCTCCCGAACACACTCAGGGAAGAACCCGCGAAGTATTTGCGACAGCTACGCGAGCAGCTAGAAGTAGCAGCAGAAGTAGCGCGTTTGACGGCGAGCGCACGTGAGGGAAGTTACGCGCAGGCGTATAACAGGCGCGCACGGAGCAAGACGTTCGTCGTCGGAGACCAGGTATTGCTCTTTGACACAGACCCTGGCAGTAAAATGGCCTCCAAATGGCTCGGTCCATTCGTCGCAACCGCGCAAGAGAGGCAGAACTCGTACAGAATTGACAAGGGAAAAAAGGCTACAGCGATAGTGCATGCGAACAGGCTGCGACCCTACTACGCACGTGTCAGCCATGTCGGAGTAGTTTTCGAGGAAGACGAGGGGTTTGGTGAAATCGAGTACACCCCTCGGTCTGTGCCTGAGAGATGTGGTGGTTGTCAGATAGATGCGGAGAAACTCGCACACCTACCTATTCAAAACCGCCTAGAGATCTCGGAGATGTTTGCCGCTTACGTTGATTTGTTCAGCGAAACGCCGGGAGTCGCACGAGTTGGGGCACATAAGATAGAGCTGCACGAAGGCCACCAGCTCAAACGCACTTTCCCATATCGCTTGCCGGAGTTATTAAGGAGTGAGGTGAGCCGCCAGGTAAACGAGTTGCTAGACCTCGGGCTGGTGTATCCGGTGGAAAGCGAGTGCGCCCATCCCGTTGTGTGCGTGGGTAAGAAGGATGGATCGATGCGCATGTGTGTTGACTAGCGCGCTTTAAACGCAGCGACGCGCACGGACGCCTTTCCAATGTCACCCCCTAAAGAGCTCATCATGAGGGTGGGCCGCGCTAGGTATATCACTCATATAGACTTGCGACGCGGATACTGGCAGGTGCCGGTAGCTCCGGAGAGCCAACATCTGACCGCCTTCGTAACTCACGAGGGACAATATGCTTGGCGCGTCATGCCGTTCGGGCTAAAGAACGCCGCGGCCACCTTTCAGCGGATAATGAACACCCTCCTCTCGAAGCATCAGGCTTATGCGGCCGCATACCTCGATGACATCGCCATTTTCTCTTCCTCGTGGACTGAACACTTGCGGCACTTAGAAATAATTTTTGATTTGTTGCGCGACGCCAAGCTTAAAGTGAGCCGGGAAAAGTGTCAAGTCGCACAGGCCCACATTAAGTACCTAGGACACATAGTGGGAGGCTGAAACCATGGGCCCGACCCAGAAAAGATATCGGCCAATCGTGGGCTCGTGCCCCCCGCAACAAAGAGACAGCTACGGAGTCTGCTAGGCTTATGTGGTTACTACCACGATTGCGTTGAAGGATACGCCGAGGTGGCCGCACCACTCACGTCTTTGACGGGGCGAGGTGTACCTAACACGATTCCGTGGAGCCAGGAAGCGCAAAACGCGCTCGACAGGCTCAAGTCAGCTCTGTACGAAGCTGCATCGCTGAACACCCCCGACATTAAAAGGCCATATTGGCTGTTCACCGACGCGTCCGACGTTGCAGCGGGGGCTTGCTTGGCGCAGATGGGAGACGAGGGACGGGAAAGGCCGATAGCGTTTGCCAGCCACCGATTCACGCCAACGCAGACCCGCTGGTCTACGATCGAGCGGGAAGCATTCGCCATTATCTGGGCACTAAAGAAATTTGATCATTGGGTGTACAGGGCAGAAATTAACGTGGTGTCTGACCACAACCCCCTCTACTATCTCACTACTAGTACGCCTCATGGGGCAAAACTCGCGCGATGGGCGCTGGCCCTACAGCACTACAATGGGACGGTGACCCACAGGAAAGGGTCAAGCAATGGTAACGCCGACGCGTTAACCCGTGTCCCCAATGTGACTTGGGGCGTAGAGCAAGCACACGCTTGAGCCATGGCCTTTCGGCGACGCGTGAATGTTCCCGCGTACCCGGTGCAATGTGTGATGTGAACGGTGGAGTGCGCGTGAACTTGGCGTCAGGACATCCAATTGCTCGAACGCGGGACTTTCACGAACACTGTCCGGTCCGCCGATCCGAATGTGTGATTTGTTTTTTGTTATACCCATCTTGTGTCGCGAGATTCATTTGGTGTCCCAATCACGTGCGAAGTGTGTTACATGTTTTGTTTTCTTCGCGGGTTGTTGCGGCCTTTGTTGTATTAGGCTGAAATGACCGGATGCTAAGCTCATTTACCCTCTTGGGAGGGGCGTGTAAGGCCGCAGTGAAAAGCGACTCGCACGTGGAGTTGAGCCTGCGGTCGAACCCCCCACGCGCCGAGGCCAAGGAGCGAGCGCTGCTGTTTTTTTTTTCTCCTTTTCTCCCATTTTCTTGGGCGCGGGCGCGCGGGAGGCTTGGTTTGTTTCGCCCCTTCGCCCCGAGGCGTCGCCAAGAAGCGAACGGCAGACGCATCCTTATCGGCCGGGAACAACAGCAGCACGCTTCTGCGAACCACTTTACGGCCAGCTCGTCCAGTGATGTCTCGCCGTGGCGCCAAGCATGGGTGCAGGGAGACGCCGTTAATAAAGGTTTTTGCACTGCCACAAGCGCTCACTAAATGTCCTGCAGAAAGCGACAATAGGCGCGACCCTTGGCCCTCCCAAGTAGGCAATCAGCCCAGTGGCCTCCCGCTGTGTCGCGAGACATTGCATCCGAGCAACGGCGACTCTACACTGCTCTGGGACAGTGCCCCTCCCCCCCCTTTCCCTCGCACGTGACGGCTGGGTGGCCTAGTCTCCAGATCCCCCGCGGCGTTTCTTTCACGCCAGCTGCAAGGTCGCGTCGCACACACGCTGAGGAGGGAAGGCAAAGACAGGCGCCATGTGAGAGGGTTTGGGGACCAGCGAGTGGAGAGAGTGTGTGTTTTGAATGTTGTATTTTTATTTGGCGTAATTAATGACCTGGGTCCAAGATTATTCCCAAACCACGGGGGTTGTGGCATGTTTTTAGATAATTTGATTGGCTGCTTCATTTTCGGGGCGGATCACCTAAGGTGACCGCCCTTGGGTCATTGTTGAAGGCTGGTATCAAAAAGCGGTCCTCGGACCATGTTCGACAGTCAAGTTTGAGGCTCCGTGCTTAGCACGTATTTACACCCCCTAGACTTGAACCGAAACGCTCGGTAGGAAAGTAAGGGCCTGTAAAGTGATTTCCCTGTGTGAGAGTCTTCATTTTCTTTTAAGTTACAGTTGTCTGTGTGACTTGTTGCTGTAACTTTGCCTATGTATACTATTTTGCTTCTGTAAATATATATCTCCTCCTGACCATCGTCAGATCATCGTCTTCTGCTTCTTCACTGCCGAATGACCACGTTTGGTGAGGCTTCAGCCCCTCTGAAGATTGGCAACGAACGAGCTAAACGTCACTCTAGCTCTATTTGCTTTTGAAATATTTAATACAGCCTGAACCAAAGGCAGCATTGATACAGAGTTGTTTACACAGAGAGCGGGCTGAAAGAACGAGTGAACGTTGAAATAATTTGTACATAATGTGTAATTGACAAAACAAAACAATTGAAATGCTACTATCCCGTGGAATACTAACGTCTAGAACCCCTATTCTACATGAAGTGTGTTGCACATAGCGTGTTGTTGTCCAAGAGGTTAAGCGGTTTAAGTATACCAAATAGCTTGCAAGGACAAATAACTGTTTGACATGAACTTTTCGTTTGTCCCAAATTTAGATTCCCGACGACTTTGGACAGATATGACAGATAGCAAATTGCATAGGTGTTCTGAACAGAAAACACCAATATTCAATGCCTAACAAATCTGGCAGAAATGACAAAAACGCAATTAGCAAGTCGATGCTTGCAATCAGTGATATGCATTACAGGCATGGAAGTTGCATCAATCACAGGTGCTTATGCGCTTTGTACATGCTTCGGCTGGATAAATTTAATTTCTTGCTTTAATTCAGGTTGTTCCTCACAGTGCTCATAGTGGTTTTTATCTTCTCATCTTTATTGCTTCAATCGTGTGATGCGCTGTACGTGTAACTGTTCTGTGAGATGTCTGAAGAGTTATTTACGCTCATTCTTCTAGGAAACAAGAGTAAATAATGTTATCTTGAGCAATTTTAGTAAAGCCATAAAGATACCATGTGCAACTTCTCACCTTAGAGCGCAAGGCTAAACCTTGACAGAACGTGACTTCGATTTGAGCCATACTAGCTGTTCCAGCTGTATGAATCCAAAGCCTGTGGAAGATTTCAGCTGTACCATTTATTATTGTTGTTTATGTGACTTATTTACGAATAGGCTGAATTTTTATGTAAGTGGTGTATCTGTAGTAAGGCTCATGTGTCACATATTTTGTTCTTCGCCACAAGTTATGAGTAATGTAATTTTCAATGCCCAGATATATAGATCCTTGCTTGTGGAAGCGGGATGCATTGCCACCGAGCCAAATAAAGGAAACTTCGACCGCAGCGAGGTTTTCAAGAATGTTCCTGAGTTCTAGCAAGGCTTTTCCAATGACTCGCTTTTGGTCGGCATTGTATGCACAGCACACTACTTTGTAGGAGACGAGGCATATCCTATACAAACTTACCGTAGGAGGACATATGAGAGGAAGAGCAAGTAATGTTATTTATGGCAATTCCTCCTCTTTTCCTTTAAAACCTACCGCATGCGTCAATAGGGCCCTTGCGCTAGAGTTTTGAGTAGGGTGGCGCTGCCTCGTGGCGGCCAAGACAAACCTGACTGGGTAGTACAATAGCGGCTCTGCCTATGCTGCAGCACGTATCTCACAAGCTTTCTACGGCGATTCGTTATGTTTTCTGCCCTTCGTGAGCGTGAAAAGCGTCGTCATGTATCATGCACATCATTGTGAACCAGCAGTAGTGTAATAATAAAAAAAAAAGCGCTGCGGCTGCCTTCCGGCGAAATGTTAAAAGAATGCAGCATTGATCTTGCCGTGTACCATCCGACCCGAAACATTGTCACCGCCGCTGTTTCCGCGTGCATCGTAGGGTGCCACGGACAAGTTAACAATTTCATTGTTCAAATCTACTGCTTTCTTTCAAGCCGCACGAAACTGGGCTACGGTGCGATTGGTACGGCGGTGATCAGGTGCATGCATGGTTCAAGAGAAACGCCGTTCGCTATAAGCTGGCCGCTCCGCCGACTCAGAGCTAAACCCGCTATGTACTCGTGTTTATTTGTGATCGCGAGAGAAACCGTCCGTTATGCTACTGTTTTTGGCAGCGGCGTAAGTAAGGACTGCACGAGCGTATATCAAGCAATGAAAGGTAAATCGACAAACAAGACTTTACTTAAAACGATTGCTGTCTCTATGAAAGCAGCCATTCACTCTCACGAGAAAAAAAGCAATAGACGTCATATGGCGCATATTTGTAATTACTAAGCAGCCGACAATAGCATTTCGGTCATGCACTGTGCGTTCTTGATCTGACAGTGCGCTTCTAATAAGTAAAGTCCTCTCTGAGCCAACAGGCAAAAGCTTTGATTCGAGAGCTGTAAGCGTATAAGTTAAAGGGTTGTCCTGGCATGGCGCTTCTCGTACGGTATGAATCAGTAGCGACTTGCCCAAATTTCTACCCTAGTGGAACGAAGTCAGTGTCCCTTCACTGATATCTGCACATAACGACGAACACCGAAGCGCCTGCTGCGGTGCAATTCGAGCGTTTCTGCAGTCCCAGCTTCAGCTTCCTGTGTGGCTTCCAGTACGTGGACTTTGTATTTCCAAACATTGCGAGCGTGACTTACCAGCTAAACGTAAAAGCAAAAACCAGCTTAGGATCAACTGAGCTCACATGCATGCATTTGAATGTAAACCCCAGCGGCCGATGCACGGCCGGCTAAAGGTGCCCATCGGAAGGGCTATTTTTGCCTAAGAAGCGTTGTTTACGCTGCTTATCTGTGCTGCGGTTCCGTGTATTCCCTTGCATCAGCTCAGTTCCGTGTAAAGCTTTCGTAGAGCTCGAAGAATTCGCACGACACTCGCCTGGCTATATCGGCTGGCAGCGTGCCGTGACTTCCTCTCCGATTGCTGCATGTCGTATGACGCCTGAAGTTGGATTATTTATTGCCTTTCCCGTCCTGACAGCCCTAAAAGAATTTTCAGCCCCTTAAATTTGTTGTAATTCATATACGGACGCCATAGACGCCGAGGAGGTTGAGATCGCTCTGGCGATCTCGGAGGCCGAGTATCGCACTGTGCTCAGCGACTCGAGGAACGCTGAGCGCAACTTTGCCAAGGGGCGAGTGTGCGCGCCGGCGGCCGCCATCATCAGTAAGCTCCAGCTCCAAGACCGCGGTAACACTATCCGCATCAAGTGGTTTCCGGCGTACGCGGGAGATTGTGCATCCTCACCGAATCACGAGACGGCCCATTCGGTGGCGCGAGCGCTTATCTTCCGCGCTCCCGAGAGGGACCGTTCCGACTGATGGTTCGAAACAAAAGACCAAATGACCAGTTACGAGGAAGTGAATAAATGTTACCGCCTAGCTCGACGGACAATGCCGCCGCCTCACCCGGAACTTAGTCGGGAGGAGGCGGTCATCCTAAGGCAAATGCAAACCGGGTCACTGCTCGCCCCGGCAGTACTACACGTCCTCCACCCATACATTTACATGGGTGATATCTGGAGTGTATGTCAAGTTGGTCCGGTGGACCAATGGCACATCATTTGGGACTGTGCCAGGTTCCCGACCGAAGCTACATCCAAGACATACCCGCCGGAACGTCCAAGTATTGTGCAAAGTACACACAAGGACATTCAACTGTGGGCCGTCCAGCAAGCCCGGGATGCACTCGAAAGCACAAGCCTCACAAGCCACCACAAACGGGCCAAATGAGGCAGTGCAGAGTAGGGCATAACCCCGGGTCGATGTTTGGCCAGCGGCTCGACGCTTTAACCCGTCGTTTGCCGGCTCCTTAATAATGTATACACACATATGTGCAAATTAAAGCGGTAAATCTATACTGTTGTTGTTGCTGTGGCTGCACGAAGAAGGAGATGAAAATGCGTGGGCCTACAACTGGCTCTGAAGCTGAGCCACCTCCGCTGCCTCGTGCGGACAGCAGAGAAAATAGAGAAGAAAGAAAAAGAAAAGGAAGAGCAAGACGCGCGCCGCAACAACAGCCGTCGTCCACCACCTAAGCGATGCGGGTGCAATGACGGCCAAATAAACAAATAAAAATTCGGTGGCTGGCTAGCCTCCGCCGCAAGTGGCGTTGACCTACCGTCCCAGCCCCACAGGGCCAGGAACTTCCACCAGCGCCTGAGTCCATGCATTCGAATGCTGGCGCTGGGGATACCTAGCAGACGCTCAGGGGGCGCTTTTTAGCATTGTTTCCGGGGCGCCCCCTAGGCAGCGCAAGGCTCCTATTTGCGAGGACGGGTAAGTAAACGAATTTATAACCATTCCTATCCTAGTGCATAATACGTGTTTACTGCAGCCTATCGACATCATAATCATCAGCCTGACTATATACCCACAGCAGGGGGAAGGCCTCTCCTATATTCCTCCAATTAACCCAGTCCTGTGCTAGCTGCATCCACCTGACCCTTGCGAACTTCTTAACCTCATCTGCTCAACTAACTTTCTGACTCCCCCTGTTGCGCTTCCCTTCCACTGGAATACAATTCGTTATACTAAGCGACCATCGGTTGTACTCTCTGCGCACTAGGTGCCCTGCCCATGCCCATTTTTTCTTCTTGATTTCCACTAGGATGTAATTAACTCGAGCTATTTCTCTGACCCACTCTGCACGCTTCCTCTCAATTAACATTACACCTACAATTTTTGGTTCCATGGCCCTCTGTGTTGTCCTCAACTTAAGAAGAAACCTTTACATTAGCCTACACATTTCATCTCCATAGGTGAGTACAGGTAAGATGCAACTCCTCATTTTCCTCTCTTCAGCGTTAACGGCAAGCTGCTAGTCATAATCTGCGAATTCTTGCCCAATGCGCTCCATCATCATCATCATCATCATCATCATCACCATGATGATCCATATTCCTCCAATTAACCCGGTCCTGTGCGAGCTGCGAATTCTTGCCCAATGCGCTCCATCATCATCATTATCATCGTCATCATCACCATGATCATCCATATTCCTCCAATTAACCCGGTCCTGTGCGAGCTGCACGCACTTGGCCTCTGCGAATTTCTTAACCTCCTCCGCCCACCTAATTTTCTGCCACCCGCTGCTACGCTTTCCTTCCCTTGGAATCCAGTGTGTTGCCCTAAGCGACCATCGGTTATCCTTTCTTCGCGCTACATGTGCTGCCCAGCCCATTACAATGCGCTCCATCCAAATCTTATTTTCTTTTATTTCCCTTTCGTAGTCCGGATCTCCGGTTATACTACCTAAGTAGACATATTCGCCTGTTACTTCCAGTGCTTCGCTATCTGACGTAAACTGCTATTCCTTCCCCAGGCCATTAAAAAACCTGTATGATTTCTTAATTCGATGACCTGTTTATGAGTTTGCTTCACCAATCCACAGTAACTGCACAAGATGGGGGATTATGTTAAGGACTGCAAGTATAGTTTACAATAACCTTGCCTATGCAAGTATATATTTTGCCGCTCCTCTTGAAACAAGGAGGCAATGAATGAAAAGAAAACAAAAATACTGTTGTAAAATATTATTGCAAAGCTTTATTACATTAGATAATTTCACATAACAATTTTATTGAGCTTGCTTTTTTCCCTAATAAACTCGAGCTGCACTTGTTATTGCGCCGATCTGCCTTCTTTGCTTCGAGATTGCACTGAAGGGCAAGCACAACAGCAAAAGGGAACCATGACATGAGAGTGTAGCGCAAAAGGACGAAAGACATGTCATGGATCAGCGTTACTAACTAGCCCAAGTTTCCACCCCTGTGTAGCAAAAGGGAAGCCAGTTTGCCTGACAATAAGCAAAAAGGATATTCAGTCATAGATTAGGAAGGGCTCAATAAGTGGTCAAGGACCTGCTCCGCATTCTTGCTCAGATGTGGCGCATCCTGCGCAGGGCGTCTAGGCGAAATACGAAAACCCCAAACGACAATAAGAGCATTTGTTTTATTACACAACCCCTTGACGGCCGAGACACCTGCCTCCTGTGTGATCTACTGCTTATAAGGTGCAACAGCTCAAGAGGAGTTGCAGGAGCGGCTCACTGAAAGGACCTGGAGGCAAGAGGCAGAAGAAAACGTAGTGCTGGAACCACTTCCTGTCATGGGCTGCCACTCAACTAGGTAATAACGTTTTTAAAGAATACATGCACAAAAACTAGAACATTGTTTACTTTTAACAACTCACCCTGACATGCTTATGATCAGCAGTTAAAGGTGTCAGTTACGGCAAGCTGCAGAGACCATTCTCACATTCATGCAATGTATTTTTTTCTTCGGGATTGCATACGCTACACGTGACAAACTGTTTGCCTACATCATCTGAAGTGGAAATGTCTCCTGGCAGGAGGACATGATAAGACAAGAGTGTTGCCTATGGTAACATTTAGTTTGGCTCTGATAATTGTCAACAACATACTACAGAACTTATATCTTTGAAAATGCTGAAAACATAGAACTCACATGCTTTGTTTCTCTCTAAAAATGAACTGCGAAGTGCGTAAAATATATATGAGAGAAGTACATACATTTGCAGCGAAGTGACAATTACTAGAAAAGTGAACTAAACATGTAATGACATAATGCAGATTTTACATAAATGATTACCCCTTTCAGTCACAAAACAAGACTTTCCCAGTACTGTACAATGTGCCTTTTCAAGGAGCTCATGACGCAGAATCTGTGGTTATGGTATTTAGGTATCGACCTGAAGGACGCAACAGTAACATCTTAATAGCATGCACTGTGCAATGTCAGCGCACATACATGTGAATACTTGTCATATCCGGCTGCAAAATAAACAAGGTCAATTATGGTACTTAAGGCAAGTATAGCGACCACAGATACAGATCCCGACTATGAAATAAAGAAAATAGGAAAACTGGTATGGAGAGCATTTAGCTACTACTCTTAAATTTCAAACGGCACTTTATGGGTACCCCTCAAGGGAAGTATAACAGCTCTGACTTACCGTCACACACAAATAGGCAGCAGTTCGGAGTTTAAGGAGAAACGTTAAACTTAATAAATTAGAGGACGATACAATCAGCTACGAAAAGGGAATGATAGGTGCAACGTTAAGAGAGTGCATCTGGAAAGAAATGTGGGTTAATAGCATCCGATTAGAATAAAACAAGAAGAAAGTGGCATGAGCAGAACATGTAAGGAAAAAGTCAGCGGAACTGTTGGTTTTAAAGGTAACAGTCTCGATGCCGAGGAAAGGCACGCAAAATAACAGGGTAACAGAAAGTTAGGGAAGTTGATGAGTTTAGGAAGTCTGCAGAGATAAAGTGTTGGCAGATGGCAAGTTAACGATGGAATGTGAGCACGATGGGAGAGGCGATTGCCCTGCACTGAGCGCAATCAAGCTGCAGCTGAAGCACCTTTTCATTTCCTAGGTATTTAAAAGCATTGAAAGCTCCAGGAATGAGCTTTAGAGGAAACTAGAGCAAAATTTCATATATTACAACATGCTATTCTTTGGGGGGTGGCATTCGCAGCTGCACTGCAATGCCATACACATAGGCTCCTGCGGCAGTTGGTGGTTCTGGTGTATCTCAATGCGCACACCTTGTAGTTGCTTGAGACTGTTGGCAGCGACATCAGCATTTTGGAGGGCTTCTGTGCAGCAGTAAACACTTATTTAGCGCCCGTGTATTGCATATTGCTTTCTTTACTTTTGTTGTCCCCTTGGAGTCCATTATGCATTTTCCGCAAGAGAGCCGTCCTTTGAAGAAATGAAATACATTTGAACATCGAAATACATTCATTCTTGGAGCACTACGGCAAGCGGTTCAGTCCACGTGAGCGTGCTTTATACTAGAAATAAAGGACTTCACACCGGAGCTTCACGTACCGTTTAAAATTGGAGTCGTAGTGAGGTCCTGTTTCTCTTTTCTAGTTGGCTGTAAAAGTGAGTGCGAATGACATTCTTTCAGTGATTGCACTACATTGCTGTTAGCGTGAACAGATGTCTTGCATTCTCAGGTGTTTACCTTTCAAATGCTATAGCCTGAAGTGTGTTTTCGCCGCTTCAACCCACCGGACTGCAAGTTCTTGCGAATTCCAGAAAACCTTCCAGGGACATATTATATCTTGGCCGCAGGAAATTCTGTTTCCAGTGAACGATCATAACTCTTATGCATAAAGCAGTGCATGTTTATTAGGCCTGATGAAGTTCATCCATTGATAATTAAGTGCATCAATTTCAGTTTGGGGCCATAGCCAGTAGGAGGTCATAGTAAGGTATGTATATGGGGAGGCACATTGTTCGGCAACATGCACTTGCGAAAAGGTAAAATCAATGCTAGTGATGAGCCTGTAAAAACAATTTACGCATAAAGCATGCATAAAAATTGTACTCTTAATTGCAAATTTACATCTACGCAAACATATATATTTGCGTTCAAAGTAACTGTTAGCGTAAAAATGGCAATGGAGGGAAAGAGACGGGGCGCTAGTTCATTTTTGAGGCTCTTTAGAAATGTGTACAACGTCATTATACGAAGAAAGGCCCGAAAAATTTGACACTATAACGCAACCACACGTAACCCCTGCCACAGTGGCTGCTTTATACCACCGTGCTGACGCTGCTTCGTTCAGCATTACCCTGTGCCCTTCACTTCTTTCCTTTCTCTATTTCACTCAAAGGCGTCAGTGCAATCTTTCGGCTTTTATAGCCATCATATCCTGCGTGCACCTCCCGCATGGCCTCAGGCTGTCGCAAAGTTTCCTTCTAGCAACTCTCAAAACTAGTGGTGAAGCTTCCTCTAGATATCTTGAGCAGCGAGAAAAAAAAATTAGAAACGGGTTATATTCGTAACGTGCCTCTGAGTACAACAGGAGATACGGTAACCCGGTCAACTGGCGACAAAAAAACTGCTATTATGTTTTTTAATAACGTTGTTTATTGCCTCAGGACATAATGAACTATGTAAAAAAAAAAAATTCTTGTAAACACTGTGCTCAATGTTGTAGCGACAGATTGAGTTCCCATCTTGTTTTTTCAAGTTCCAAGCATGCATAGCATAGAAAAAGCACGGATACAGGAACTCCCGCGCTCAATCGGCGAACGGCTTTGACACATGCCCACATCTTCATCCGTAGAAACAGCGATATCGTTTGCATACGCTGACAGCTTTACTTCTGCTGCTTGCAAGTTGAATCTCTGAATACTATCATTGTTCAGTATTTCCAAAAGGTTTCAATATGGATACAAAATAAGAGAGGGCTGAGCGGACAGCTCTGGCGTACGGAACGCTTTACGCTAATGGGAGCCTGTAAACATCTTAAGGATCACCCTCGTCGTGTAGCTCCAGTTAAGCCAAGGCCACGCCCTCAAGAATAAGAAACCAGACATGCACATGATCGGAAACTGCAAACAGTAGTTCATGACAGACGCAGTCACATGTCTTTTCTAAGAAAAATTGAAAAAAGGCCGTTTGGCAATTACTGTCAGGAGAGGGCTGAGCGGACAGCTCTGGCGTACGGAACGCTTTACGCTAATGGGAGCCTGTAAACATCTTAAGGATCACCCTCGTCGTGTAGCTCTAGTTAAGCCAAGGCCACGCCCTCAAGAATAAGAAACCAGACATGTACATGATCGGAAACTGCAAACATTAGTTCATGACAGACGCAGTCACATGTCTTTTATAAGAAAAATTGAAAAAAGGCCGTTTGGCAATTACTGTCAGGATTTGGACACCCTGTTGTAATAATTGGTCACAACCTTCTATAAATACTCTAACAAAACCACGTCCCTGACCATGGCAACGTTTAATGCTGTAACCCTAGTTAGTGAGGCTGGTTTAGCAGCACCGTTAGAAGAATAAAAGGGTATGAAATTGGCTGTGACAGGGTTAGTGAGGTTAGGAGGCCAAATGAGGCATATAGTATATTGAAGGGCGTACATGTATTGTCTATCGAGGCTTGCCAGAGAGACAAGAACTACGAGTAGGGTTCCTCGTCAATAAAGAGATTAGCTTGTAATATAAAGGAATTCTATAGCAGTGATGAGAGGGCATCAGGCATAGTAATTAAGCCTAATAAACGGGTTAATGTATACAGGCCTACACACCTACAAGTAGTCATGATGATCAGGCAGTCGAAAACGTCTACGAAGATATAGAAATGGCAATTGGGAGTAGTATACTTGGCTAAAAGTAAAGACGTAGTATACTTGGCTAATGAGTGACTCCAATTCCAAGGTAGAGAAAAAGCAGGCCGGAAACAAAGCAGTGGGCGACTATGGCATTGGTTCTGGAAATAGCAGAGGGGAGTTACTAGTTGAGTTTGCAGGGCGCAATAACTATCATCATTAATACCTTCCTTACCAACGGAAGAACCGGAAGTGGACATCGAAAAGTCCTAACGGAGAGACCAAAAATGAAATTGGCTTTATACTGTGTTCAACCCCCGCCATTATGCAGGATGTTGAGGTAAATTGAAAGGGACGATGCAGTGACCACAGGATGGTAAGGTCTGTAATTAGTCTAAGTCTGAAGAGGGAACGGAAGATATTAGTAAGAAAGAGCTACATCAACAAATTACCAGTGAGGTGGAGGGCAGAGAAATGAAAGATCTCGCTAAAGAAGAGATATTAGCTTTAACCTAGGATGATGACCTTTGCGTAGAAGCGATGAACAATAGTTTTAAAGATATCATTACGGAGTGCGCAGTAGAAGTAGGTTGAAGGATAGGAAAGAGTATACCGGTGAATTACCTAGAGAGACAAAAATTTGATTAAGAGTCGCCAAAGTCTGAAAGCTTCCAACGCAACAGACAGGATAGAATTGACAGAGATATCAAAGCTAATCAATAAGCGCACGCAAAGTGGCCGACATAAGGAAATAAAACTTGGGGAAAATTGAGCATACTCTAAAAAATGGGAGCAGGATTATAGCGATGAAGAGAATATTAGGCATACGCAAAAATCAGATGTATGCGCTGAGGGACAAGGCGGGCAATTTCATCACGAATATTGCCACGTGGTGGTGACCAGGGTCGATGACACAAATGAAGACACAGGCTTGATGGTACTGAAATTAACTCTTTATTGGGCTGACTTGAGCCCGCAAAAGAACTAAGCAACTCGGCGGCGGCGATAGCAACAAACGTGCTGGTCGATCGTCGAACAAAGAATTCTCGTCACACTCGTCAACGCTCAATTTAAAGGCTGCACGGAACAATCTAGATAACGTCGCAAACAGCTACCAGCACGGGCTGGAACATTGTGGAAACACACCCGAGTGGCCGGACCCTTCGAAACATATCTCGGTGCATCTTGCGCTACAACGAAACCGGTAAAGGTGTGACTCGCGACATCGAGCATTAACAAACAAAGATTACGGAACTGATACGCGGTCCAGAATCAGAGTGATAAGCCTGTATGCCGGCGGCTGTTAGAAAACAACAAATACAGTTTTGAAGGTTTCGCGGCAATATGGAGAGGATAGTCAAAGTAGGCGAGGACTACAAGTAGTCAAAACGATAATGAGATTTGCAGTAGTGAAAGCAGTCATGCAGGGTGAAATTGAAATGTGTTCCGTGTAAAATACAGTAAAATGTTTTTTCCTGTGTTCTTCAAGTTGTGAGCATGAGATTAAAATATGGTTAACTGTGAGCTCCTGTCCACATATGTTTCACGCAGGTTTGTCTTTTTCGGTTACTGGGAAGTTATGGGTGATGTGTGTATGGCCTATGCGTACGCGACATAAATTTATCTCGATGAATCGTTTCTGATGATGATATGATTGCCATTTTCCTAAAATGGGCTTTACGGAATGAAGCTTGTTTTCTGTTTTACTTTCCCAAGCAGCCTGCCATTTATCCCTTAATGTCTTGCGTACTAACTTCATGCAATCTATGTGTGTCGTATCTATTCGTTTTATTTACCCATGTTTCGCTTGTGCAGCACATATATGTGCTCGTGCAGTGACTAAGGACGAGGTTAAGGAACCTTTAGCAACTATGAAAAAAAAGGAAAGCATCGGGGGAGGATCAGGTAACTAAAGATTCGCTGAAGAATGATGTATTTCGTGGTATGAAAACTGGACATCCTGTTTTCTCAATGCCTGCTGTCAGCGATGCTACCGGAGTCATGGAAGAACGCTAACAACGCTAACATCTTCCTAATTCATAAAAAAGGCGACGCTAAGGACTTGAAAAATTACAAATCAATCAGTTATCTCTACACTGTGAGATTTTATAAGGGATAAATACGTTTTCCTCGCTTAGTCGCGGCTGACAGTCCAAACCAAAGACCGCACCCAGTGATCGCGTGCTCTACCGAGCGCCCACCGAGCACTGCGGACCGTGCTCTTGGGAACAAATGAACAACGCATGCTGACAACAAACATGCATTTATTGCTGCAGTAACAAAAACGCCCGCTGGCAATAAACCACGATAATGAATCTAGGGCCTCCAACTCACCAGCAGGGCTACGGGCGAATGTTCACCCACGCTAGGGAAGGGGCTAAGGTCAGAGTCCGGACAGGGCGACCAGGCGGGAAATGACACGCAAAGCTCTGCCTCGCCGCCGACTGCGCAGTGCCACGAGGATGCTCTCGCTAGTGCAGAGTTCCATAGCCGAAGAGAATTGGCTTTGCCCGCGTGCAAAGTGACAAGACCAGGAGTGGCGCTTGTGCTGCCGCGACCTCTCGATAGTAAAACGTCAACCATCGAAACTGGCGTCATCTAGTGATAGCTAGAGCAACTACTGCGGGAGGAAAGCGGACTTTAAGGTGAACGAGGGGAAACCATTCCCCACATCCCCCAACCTTAAATTGATCCGCGTGCCTGCAAGTACATACTACCGAGATGTCTGCATCAACTTGCACTTGAAGCAGGATCTTCCAGTTGAGGTAGCCCCGATGACATTCTCACATACTTACGCGGTGCGCTGATTGTTGCGCGCTGGTCACCGCAGGATGCCTGACATATCATCTGGACTCCAGTGTCGGCAGTCGGTACGTAGTGGGGCCCGGCCTAAAACTGCGGCCGGTAGTCCTTAGAGGTGGCGCCACTGCCTGAACGGCAGATGCTGACGTCACTAGAGACGGTACCGAGCCGAGCCAAGTGCTGGTATGGCGCAACACCAGGCATCGCGGAGATGTGGACCACGTGTCCACAGTGCCCGCGAGGGCGGCTAAAAGCTGTAAGCCAGGATTCTGTAATGGCACATATGGCGGCGCACATAAGGCGGCACGGTTGCGCCTATACGCCCGGGTACAGCAACCAGTGTGACTGCTTACTGATCCCGCCACGGCTGCTCCGGGTGGATGTGTCGAACAGGGTACAGGTATATCCGTTGCAGCAGCCGCCAACGAGATGGTGTGGAGAGGCCAGTAAGCCAAGGTGGCTCCTGTGAACTTGTATAACTGCCGGAACGCTCTCCGCATGTCTTTAACGTAAGTCATGAGAGGCGGCACGAGCATCCTCACGGTCCTCTTGACTCCATGCGAAATTCGCTAGCAAAATGTCTCATGGGGCAGTAAATCGCAAAGTTCAAGTGCAAGGGATGGAAGTGCTGCTTCATTCTGCTCCAAACTGCTTTTCCTGCTCTATCCTGCTTCAAAATGCAATACTGCTCCAAAACTGCGCTAAACTGGCTGGCTGTCTTGAGGCTTCGCCATCAAATTTAGAAGACAATAGGAACAATTTCACAGCCTTGCGGGCAAAGATATAACGCATATTGCACTGGGCCTAATACAAATCAAATTTTTGTAAAGGAGGGAAGCATGGACCATAATGAATATTTGCTCGCAAACAAATTTAGTATAAGCCACTGGCAATTGAAGGGAATACGAAAAAAATACACCGTGTTTGTGGCATAGCACCTTCTCCAAGCCTTTTGAATTGCTGGTGGAGAGCAAGCGAGGCAGATAGCGCATACTGCGTTGAGCCATTAGGAAAGTTGTACGACTGAAAAAACTGAATGAGTTATTCTAATGGTTCTGCTGTGAGAACAAGCCTTCACCATCGAGCCTCTTTGTCAGTGACAAGCTTGTCAGGCGTACGGCGGATAAAATTATACTTGAATCATTATGCACTGTTGTGCCAAAAGTGTCAATCACAAGGAAGCTTCTCAAGAGTATTGGAAAGCCATACAGACCCTATTCTAAGATGTTAAAAATGAGCCCCAGCTATGATCAAGCACAGAATAATGAACTATTGTCAGGGGGCATTGAAGTAAAAAAGCTGAATAATGAAAAGTGTGCCCTTCAGTGCCATCTACCGTTACTGAGGGCGCCACTGATTATAAGCACAGACATAGGATCGAAAAGGATATACACAAGATAAAGAGCGCAAATTTCGTGCCCATTGTTCTCAACTCTAAATTAATGGCACTAATTGAGCCCATTGCAGTGGTAGACTAGACATTTGAAGTCAAAATAGACAAACGCCTTAGGTCAGAGTACAAGCAGCAGTATGCATTCCGTTTGCTGCTAATCTGTTCCAAGTTCTTTGCTAAGGTCAGCCTGTGTTGCATATCTTTACATGCTTAGGCTGCTTTTCTTGTCCGAGTAATGCGAAGTTGGAAAGCATTGAACTTGTATAAAAAGGACCCAGATAAAAGATTTTCTATTTCAGGAAGATTAGTTAGTTATATGTGGCTTTATGGCGCATAAGCAACAGTGCCTATCATGCACCAAACACAAGGTTAGATAATCTATCAGATACCTATAGTTATGGTACTTATATTTGATTTAAAACATTAGCTTTCTTTAGGAATGCGCAAACAATAGAGAAATTGACGAGTTCTTGTTCTCCTAAAAGCAATGCAGGGTGAAATGAAATGTGTTCCGTGTAAAATACAGTAAAATGTTTTCCTGTGTTCTTCAAGTTGTGAGCATAAGATTAAAATGTGATTAACTGTGAGCTCCTGTCCACAGGTTTGTCTTTTTTGTTAGTGGGAAGTTATGCGTGATGTGTGTGTGACCTATGCGTAGGCGACATAAAATTATCTCGATGAATCGTTTATGATAATGACATGATTGCCAATTTCCTTAAATGGGCTTTACGGAGTGCCCCGCTGGGTGGTGCAGTGGTAAGACGCCCGACTACTGTGCCGGAGTTCCTGGGTTAAAACCCGACCACGGCGGCTGCGTTTCGATGGAGGCGAAACGAAGTGGCGTCCGTGTGCTGTGCGATGTCAGCGCACATTAGAGATCCCCAGGTGGTCGAAATTACTCCGCAGCCCTCCACTACGGCTCCCCTTTCTCTCTTTCCACTTTCACTCCCACCTTCCTTCCTTCCTTTACGGCGCAGTTCAGGTGTCCACAGAACAAGTGTGACGGATACTGCTCCCTGTGAACAAAAATAATAATATTATTATTATTATTATTATTATTATTATTATTATTATTATTATTATTATTATTATTATTATTATTATTATTATTATTATTATTATTATTATTATTATTATTACTATTTTTATTATCATTATTTACGGAGTTAAGCTTGTTTTCTGCTTCACTTTCCCAAGCAGCCTGCCATTTATCTCCTAATTTCTTCGTACTAGCTTCACAAAAATCTGTGTGGCGTGTCTATCGTTTTATTTGTCCTTTGTTTTCCTTGTACAGCACATATATGTGCTAGTTCATTACCCATAATCCCAACATGACTTGGTACTCAGCAGAATTTTTTAGCATGTTTTCATCTTGTGTATGTTGTGTATGTTTCCTATCAGTGGTTCAACGGCATTTTTGGAGTCTATTACGGTAATGGCGCCTTAATGAATCTGTGTAAATGGTGCTGGTATTGATGTTCTCATCCAATATTTTCTCCACGGCAACACAAACAGCGTAGCATTCGGCCGTAAACATTGATGTACACTGGGGTAGTGATATTATTTTCTGCTTTATCTTGTACTATTGCACTACCAACATATTATTTATTTTTGAGCTGCCTGTACAAAATTCAGTGCATTGTTTATATTTTTATTTTAATGCCAGGTATTCTTTTAATATATGCTCACGAGATGTGCGTGTGTTCTGAATTTGCGTTAGTGTGAGGTCGAAAATTACTGGGAGGGTATACCATGGTGGGAGTGGTTTATTTCTTGGGCCAATACTTGGCGATTCACTGATGTCTAAGTCCTGGTACATTTGCTCGAATCGCATGAGAAGCGGCTTAATCAACCGGGGCTTGTTGTTGAAGACTGTCTTAGATGGACATTTCTTGACTACTGAATAGCATAGATGTTTTGGCTGCGAACGAATTTTAAGAACGTATGCACATGTTAGGGCGGATCGTCTATCGTTTAATGAAGGTTCATCGGTTTCTACGCAGAGGCTGGTTATTGAGGACGTTCTGTACGCGCCAGCTGCTAACCGTAATCTAGGACTATGTATGAGGTCCTGTCGTTTTAAATAGGATGTCCTAGCTGAACCATATACTATACATCCGTAATCTAACTTGGAGCCCACCACGGAGTGGTAGATCTGCGGAAGGCATGCTCGGTCGGACCCCCACCGCTTCCGTGGGAGTGCCCTTAGGGCATTAAGTGCTTGAGCAGCTTTCGTTTTCGGATTATTTATATGGAGAAGAAAATAAAAGCTTTTTGTCGAATGTGATGCCTAAAAATTTATGTTCGTGTTTCACTGGTAGTATGGTCTGGTTGAGGTATAGCATGGGATCGGTCTGTAAGCCTCATCTCAATGAGAACACAACGGCCACTGTTTGTTTAGGAGAAAACGTAATACATTGCTGTCTGCCCAGGTAGCTAGTTTATTTAGTATCAATTGTAGTTGTCTCTCACAGGTGGACGTGTTGAAGGAAGTGCATGCTATTTGCAGGTCATCTACGTAACGGAGTACATTATGGACTTTGGGATTACTGCAGCTAACGAGTTAATTTCACTATAAAGAGAGTTGTGCTTAGAGTGCAGCCCTGCGGCACGAAATTTCTTCTGTGAAAGTCGTGGAGAATACTGTGCCCAAACGAACTTGGAATGTACGGTACGGTTCTTCAGGGAGTCGTACAGACAGTTCAGCATCCTGCCCCGGATACCTAGATCTGCTAGGCCGCGGAGGATACCGAACCTCCACGTGGTTTCGTAGGCTTTCTCTATGTCGAAAACCCCGATACAATGCTGCCTATGGCTAAACGCTTCCCGGATTGTGTTTTCCAGGCAGAAAAGGTGATCGGTTATTGATAATGCCTTTTTAAAGCCGCATTGATGTATATCAAGTTGCCGGGATTAAAAAAATTGTTAGTCTGAGGTTTGCGATTCTTTCAAAGGATTTCGCAATGCAGCTGGTTGGGGTATTGGTCTGTAACTGCTAGGACATGTGGCGGGTTTGCTTAGTTTCAAAAATGGCACTATTATGGCTTTTTTACAAGCTTCTGGTATCTTGCCAATCGTTCATATTCTATTTAAGAAATTCAGCAAGGCCTCCACGGCAGCTTGAGAGAGATGGGCGAGCATATAATAGTGTACATTGTCAGGTCCCGGTGCTGTTTTTTTAGCAGACGATAAGACTCTGTTTAGTTCATGCGTTGTTATAAGCTCATTGTAGTTATTATTTATGCCTGTTTAAAGAGGAAGCTTTTGTTTTTCTACTATTGTTCTATGCTTTTGAAATGTGATAGTGTAATTGGACGAGCTTGAAACTTTGGCAAAGTGCTCGCCTAAAATGTTGGCTTGTTCTTGTAGTGTTGTTTGCGTTCCGGGTGGTGTCAGCATACGATATGTGTAAGGGGTAAAATCTCCAGTGACTTTTTGTACTTTCTCCCACATTTTTTAGGGCAATTAGCTGTTTATAGAGGACGTATATTGTTGCCACGAAGTCTTCTCCGCGTTTCTCCGCATGTACCGTACTCTTGTTCTAGCTTTCTTGAAGTTAGCCAGGTCCTCTGGTAATGGAAATCTGCGGAGGATGCCCCATGCTTTGTTTTGTTCCTTTTTTCTAGTTTGCATGCCTTCGTCCATCATACTTTGGCTTATTTTCTTGCGTGCTGTGAGGTTTGTGGAATGGCTAATAAAGCTGCAGAAATTATGCATGTGGTAAACTTTAATTTTTTTTATCTATACTCAAATCTTCAGAGTACACTTTTTCTAATGCAGCGTTTGTTTTCAAAACCGACCATTCCGCGAGGTGAAGTTTTCAGCGCCGTGGCCTCGATGTAATGATGGGAGTGGAGGATGATAGCTTTAAAATGGCGGGTGGGATCTCTCCCCCTGGGACTTCTAAAACATCACAATTAAAATCATTATAAACGGATGGTGATGCTCAAGCAAGATCGATGCAGCTCATGTTGCCCGAGCTGGAGCAGCAATACGTCAGCTTTCGTGTATTAAATAGACATATGGTGTTTGATAAAATAAAATCTTCTCTGATTTGTCTCCTCGCGTCTCTTCGTTCACTACCCAAAAGGAAACGTGCCCGTTAAAATCCCCAACTACCACGTATGGCTCTGGCAATTGGCAATTGTTGTTAAGGTCTACTAGGTCACAGACTCTAATTTGCATGTGTGGCGGTGAGTATAATGAACAATCTGTGATTGTTTTGTGGCCGATTATGTTGACTGCGACTGCCTCTAGGTGTGTGTTCAACGCTATGTCCCTTGCAGGAACGTCGCTTGGTGTTATGAATGCGATGCCTCCTGAGTGTCGGCTGGCCATGCTTTCGATCTAGTCAGAAGGTTTTGTATTACTTTTAGTGTATTTGTGTTTTGTTGACCAAGGTTTGTTCTTTGAAGGCCTAAAGCTATAGGTGATATTTATTTAAGTATATCTGTGATATCGGTATAGTTTCTAAGTGAGCCTTTGCAGTTCCAGTGTTTTATGTGAGCCATAGTGAAGTGAGCCATAGGGAATAATTACTTATTTTCTGGTGGGGTCAGTCTTGGTTTCCCCTTTTTTTTCTAGAAAGTCGTCGCCCCTACTCCACAGTCGTGGTGAGGGTGAAGTCCATCGCCTCGTTAGAGGCGTTGGATGTCCGTGGTGATGCCACGAACGGACGGTCCTTTGGCCTTCCCCTGCTAGGGGAGACCTTATGGGCCACCCGCTCGGCGGCCGACAGTCCGTCATTTGGAGGTGGAGGAGGAGGCAGTTTTCGCTAACTCTGCGTGGGGCGAGTTGATAACCCTACTAGGAGCCTGATTGCACTGTAGCGCTTCGCCCCTCTGCGCAACATTTGCATTGTCTGCTTTAGCTGTGAGCACGACAAGGTTATTCTGTGCTAACCGTTTTCTTACTGCAGCAAATGATATGTTTTCTTTTGTCTTTATTGTAATGATTTCTTTTTGTTTTTTCTAGGTGGACAAGATCTAGAGTATGAGGGATGTTCTCCCTCGCAGTTGGCACAAGGAGGTATTGGAGCGCCGCAGTTCTCAGCATGGTCTTCTTTGGAGGCACATTTTGCGCATGTTATGCACCCACGGCAGCTTTGCGATCCATGCCCGTACCGCTGGCAGTTAAAATATCTTTGTGGGTTTGGTATATAAGCACTTCGACTTTAAGGCACCCTACTGCGATTTGTTTTGGAAGTAAGCTTGAAGTGAAAGTTAATATCAAGTGTTTAGTAGCGATCTCTTTGTTGTCCTTTCTGATGGTGATTCGATGGACATTTATGACATTGTGATCAGCGCGTCCATCCAGCATCTCCTTCTCGGTGATGTGGAGATATTCAGTCTGAAATGACCCCACGAGTGGTATTTAGGGAACTATAGGGTGTAATGGTCGCAGGAACATCCTCAATGGTCTGAATGTGTGTAATCATTCTGTATTGAGCTTCATCAGAGAGTTCAAGGAGCAGGTCTCCGCTGGTAAGTCTGCTCAGTTTGTACTTTAATTGGGCCAAAATCATCGGTAAAACATTTTGAAACGAAAAAATAGGTACAAGGTGCGGGCTGCCTTTTGGTCAACTTCGGAGTGGATAAGATGATATTTTGCAAAGCTTTTTTTTGGTTTGTACAAGCACTGAGCTATTCCTTACAGAAATACCATATCTGGACTAAAAAAATCCAGATCAGGTATTCCAGGAGTTGAGCAGATATGGTATATTAGGACAGATCTGGGCCAGATAAGGCATATCTGCCTAATTCCTGATTTCAAGCACCATATAAGGCATCTCTGGTTGTATATGCCTGATCTGCCCAATTCCTCATTTTGAGTACAAGATAAGGCATATCTGGTCAGATATGTCTTATCTACCCAATTCCTGATTTAAAGATCTAGCCCGCATGGCATGTAGGCTTTGAACTATAGATCTATATATCTGCATATCAACATAACACTTTCTTACAAAACACACAAGACAATTTCAGTATTCCAGCTAAACGTCCCGCACGCTTAATCAAGCTTGCTAAGGGAAACCTGGATTTCCCTGTTATTTCAAACCTTACAGGAAAACAGCTTTGAAACCACAGGTTTTCTTTTTCCCTGCCTATATGGAATCGCTAAAAGACGGGCCTGAATAACGTGGGTATACCCAGGATTAAAGATATGCTCATCCGTTAGTAAATATTAAGATTCTACTCATTTACGCGCGCTACTATAACAAAATAATGAGGTATCTGAACATAATAATGGACCTACCTGTCTAAAGTGAAAGGCATTAACGTATTAAATTAGATATTACATTTTTATTCTACTCTTTTACACAGAACTTTAACCAGTAAATGCTTTTAGTTTGAGCTGGTTTACTTGCGAAGCTAAAGAAAATAAATAGAGAACGGCTGTTAATCGAACTAGACTATTGAAATGGAATTTAAAGGTTTGTCGATACAAGGAAGAGGTACCGCTAAATCGTAGGGCGATAAACCACACACTGCTGGGACTGCTGATAATACCTAAACCTTAGCAAAGTACATATAGGCTGTCAGGAAGTACTGGTGTTACCTTTAGCAGAGACTGCAGTGCAAAATGAGAGGGCGCGCCTAACTCGTAGTTGCTTTTGAAATTAATAGAGAAAACAAAGAAAAAAGCATGTCCGATGGCATTTGCCATGACAGCGACAGCTCTGCCCCAAAAACAAATCAAGCATGAAGCTACTTCGGTAGTGCAAATAATAATAATAATAATAATAATAATAATAAAGAACGAAGAGCACTATGCATCCACTAAAATTTGTCAAAATGGCTGAAGCGAAAGACGAATTAGCAGCGAAATTTACGGAAAAATATCACATATTGGTAATTACCATCCAATTTACTGATTGGAAAATATTTTTCCATCAAAATAATAAAGTGAATAATATCCTGAGGCTGGCAAGTGCTAGTTCCCGACAAGAAGTCTCACGCTCACGGTTTTGGTGACAGGACGTGAAGATGAGGCGGAACGATGAGGGTGCGATCCGCCTGCAGTTTCTACACAATGGTGAAGATTTGGCCGGGGCCACCCAGGGCAGAAGCCCCGAAAAGCTCAATCGACCATCAGGTTCGCTGCCAAGGCTGGGGAGGCAGCTTCCGCCCGCAGTGGGACACAGTAATTTCCTCTGTGCCGATGGTCAGCCTGAAGCTCTTGTAGGTTTACGGTCGCATTTTTGTTACATGCACACAGCTAATAGTGAACAGACGCTGGCACACACGCACACCAGCATACACAACATGCAGCACGCCCGCCAGCCGCACCGAACTCCGATGTCTGCCACCGAAAAGGAACGAGACACCAAGTGTTTAGGCGCACGGAGTTCAAAAGGGGAGGGGAAGGAAGCAAATACACACAAAACGGAGAGCTCCCGGCCTACGCGGTAGAGCGTGGCAGCTAGGAGGAAAGATGAAATGCGAGCGCGCGACGCACGGACCGCCGCTGTCTGAGAGGGAAGAGTGGAACGCGAGAAAGGAGGAGTCACTGTCTAGCCAGTGCGGCCCTCGACGCAGCAACCGCCAGCTGTCTCTGTGGATGAGTCACCGTCTAGACAGCGCGGAGGGGGCCGTATACTGAACTGCCATCATTTTTCTTGAGGTTTTGAATCACTCAACTTAGCCGACCATGCTTTTGTGCACCGGACTGCCGCCGCATTCTAAATGAAAATTCGCGTTAGTAGGCGGAAAGAGGAGCATGTAGCCATAACCCAATGCTCTCCTGGATTAAGGAACACATGGTATAATAATTATAGTGCAGCGAAATCTGCAGAATATTTGAAATATTAGGAGTCGTAGCTAGATTTTCTAAATCGGACACAATTAACACTAGGCATGCAGGCCATGCTGAGTGTATAACAATTGAAGCTCGACCACAAGATGCCAATATTGGATATTTGCAGCAGGTAGACGAAGGCCATATATTGCTAGTATACAGTCACTATGGCGCCTACATAATTAAGGCCCCGATGAGGTTATATAAAGTCCTGTTGAAGCCATGCATAAGGCCCTGGTCTGTCTATACAAGGTCATGACGACGCCATATATGCCCTTTATCAGGCCACATAAGATCGCGAGGATGCCATATATGCTCCTGATCAAGCCATATAAGGTCCCGTTACCCGTTCAGATATGGATTATATATTGCATGATATGGCCAAATCTAAACCATATAACGGCAACATTTTGTACATATATGACCTTATCTGGCCTGATTTTTTAATTAGATTTGCCCAAATAAGGTCTTATTTGCTGTCTTATATATTTGTATCTGGCAGCTTATGTGCCATATCTGGAGCAGATATGGAATTTTCGGTAAGGGATACCTTCGGTCCGCCTTTCTTTCTAAGGCGATCATGACATCCAGCAGAGGAAGCCATAAATGTGAGTATTATTCGGCCAGGGTGGAAACCACCCACCACGGAGCCCGACGAGGGGACGTGACAGGAACTTTCAAGGAGTCCTGCCAACGCCTGCCGTACACCTCAACTATAACCGAATATGGCGTAACGCAGGGTTTTCAGGCATACAGGGTTAACCGTCGCCGCATGGAAGTAGGAAGAGACTAAGAAGGTAGCAGTGGACCGGAGAGTTGCAAGAAAGATGATAGGAGAGTGAAAGATAAAGTGTTGGACAGGAAAAGGCGACTGCCGGTTCCCACCGGGTGGGTTAGCCTTGAGGTGCCTCTGTGGGAAGCATGGGCCAAAGTGGTGTGTTGCCTCTGACGAGGAGCGTTTAGGGTCCAAATACTGAGCATCGGCTCAACCACAAGCGTCCCTTTTTCCCAGACACGACGATGCCACGCACCGGTGAGCGTGGGTGTTCAGAATCAGTGGTGTCGCACAGTACACACAAACACCTGCTTTAACAGGTGCTCTCTGCGGGGGTATTTCTAGAAGAGAAAACTGCAATTATCAAAGGTGTTTGACCTTAGAAACTTGCTTCAAATCATAACTCAAATACTCCAAAACTCGTTTTCCTGCTCCAAAATGGCTTCATTACTGCTATCAAAGCTGCTCTGAAATGCTCGAGCCTGCTTCCATCCCAGAACTGAACAAAGACCTTTCTTTGGTTGAACGAGATTGCTCAGTTCGTGCGAGAATACTAAAAAAAAACAAAGTTCGCCGCAATATGCTCCCGCTTTACAGCACCACGGTCTTGGCAGTCATTTTTCTAGCGTGGTGCAGGCAGCTACGAAAGCCTTAGGCCTAACAACCAATATGAGAAAGACCCTCTAGCGAAAAAACCGTATGAATCACAATAACCTTATACAGATTTCTCATAGTAAACTCATATAAATCGCATATAATTTCATACAAATATTCAACATATGAGAAATGTATGAGATTTGATTGAGTTTAGTATGAGAAATCTGTATGAGGTTATTATGACTCATATGGTATTTTCGCTAGGGCCGCCTTGATAAAACGAAAACAAACCGAAAACGGTTATACGCGCGCACAGTCTCGAGGATACATCGGCTCCTAGGAATAGTCACACCGTCCCACCGTTTCGGACGGTGTCGTGACACCCGGTGCCGAGCTGTAAGACCAGTAAGCTCGTTGTGGCACCCGGAGCGCCAGGCCACTCGACTCCCAGAGCCCGCGACTCCCGGAATCGCAAAAAGGACAGAAGAGAAAATATGTACTAGAAAATTTGGATCACACACGCAGCTTCCCTACACACTCATTTCAGGCCGGCAACACCGCGGGCGCTAGGCCTCGCACTCCCTCGAAGATATCGCGTTGTCTTCAAATTGAAGGAAGGTCTCCAAAGGGTAAAAAATGTGCTGAACATGTCGAAAAGTTCTAACATGCTGCAGAGAATGTCACCTATCACTCAAGAAAGTATGCCGCAGGGCCTAGGGATCAAAATTACTCTAGGTATATCCTCCTGAGACCGGGAATGCATTGGGTGCACAGATTTTTCTTTAACTTTCAGAATAAGTCAGTATGGTTATGAAGGTGAAAAGTGTTAAACGTTTTTTGAATAACCCTGATAGTATCGGCTCAGTGCGATGTCCAATATATTGGACACTGGGATTCTACCCGTTCTTTTTTCACCAAACGCGTATGTATTTACATGCCGCAGGTAATGCTCTTAAACTCGTGTGCAATTTTTTTTATTAACTTCTAAGGTAAAATGGTGAAAAAGAACGTAAAAGCGAGCCTTCGTCTGCTCAAAAAAAAAAAAAAAAGAACTTTCGCTTGCTTCTTCACTTTCTGTGGGCAATTTCAAAACATCTTCTGTCCTTTGTGATGCAGAAGAAGAGCGGGCATTTGGTGCAAAAGAACATTGTTTTATATTACAAAATTATAAAATTTTAAATTTATAATTTATGATGCTATAATTTATAAATTTTAATTTTTAATTAAAATTATAAATTATAAAATTATAAACTTGCGTCAGCTGTCTCATCAGACATGCGAGGCCGGTCTGTTACACAACAAATAGAGGCGATTTTGTCCGCAAGCCGCTACTCGTCTGCTATTCATAACAAGGCCGTGGCAAAAGCGCGGTCAAAATGAGCGGGTTGAGTCCCAGCGTCCAACACAGTGGACACGCGAAATCAAAGGACGCATGAATAAAAGTAAGCGCTTGTACAGTTTAAATTTCTTATTCTGCACATTCGCTGTTGTATTACCTTTAATATAAAATCAAAGATATGCTTTGAAAGCAGGTAGAAATACAAGAAAAAGGACTTACTTCGCCGACAGGTGCCATCAAACGCCGCGCCGCTGAATGTCGCCCTTTTGAAAAGTTTTGGCGGGAATTCGAACAATGCGTTTTCATCTATGTTGCACAGATGGCGCTAGCAGGTGTCCAATATATTGGACTGCAGGGTTTTATGAGGATGAATGCCTTGGCATAGGAGTACTGTCTGATTACTTAGTGTCCAATATATTGGACAAATCCCCATAGCCGGGTCTCAGGAGGATATGGTCTGGACAAAGAAAGTCCCTTGCCCCGGACAAACAGTCACCCATTGTTACAAGAGCAGGCCTCACGCTGGGAACAAATGAACAACACGTGTTGACAATAAACAGGCATTTGTTGCTGCAATAACAACGCCAGCTGGCAATAAAACACGCTAATGAATCTAGGGCGTCCGACTCACCAGCAAGGCTACGGGTGAATGTTCGCCCAAGCTAGGGCAGAGGATATGCTCCGAGGCCTGACAGGGCGGCCAGGTGGAAAAGTCACGCAAGGCTTCGCCTCGCCGGTGACTTCGGAGTACCACAAGGATTAGTCCGCTCGCGCCGAGGTCCCTAGCCGAAGAGACTTGGCTTTGCCCGCATGCGAAGCGACAAGAACAGGAGTGGCGCTTGTGTGGCGCGGAATATAACCAGCACTTATATATAGAAAACCATTGATTACGAAAAAGCAGTTGACTCGGTAGAATCCTTGGCAGATACACAGATGTTGCTAAATCATGCTGTAGACGAACGGTATGGGAAACCCCTGGAAGATATCTGTAGTCTCTGCGCAGCAACCATAGTTCTGCATGAAGGTAGTAACGAATTCCCATAACGAAAAGTGTTATGCAAGGTGAAAAGATCTCAGCAGTACTGTTCACAGCTTGTTTAGAAATTTTCAGACTTGGAATGGGAGCAGTTAGGGATAAAGATTGATGGCTAATACCTCATAATCTGCGATTCGCTGATAACATGGCCTTTCTAAGTGACTCATTGGACTAACTGCAAATAATCATTGACCTATACAGGAATAGCAGAAAGGTAGGCTTGAACATCAGTATGCAGAAGACGGGTTATGTTCAGCAGTCTGAGGAAGGAACAGCAGTTCACAATAGGTAGCGAAGCACTGAAGGTAGTAGGCGAATATCCACTATTACATTAAACAGCACGAAGACGACACAGGACGAGATAAAGGAGGCCACAGTACAAGCGCTGTTGTCCTGTGTCCTCTTCGCGCTGTTTAATTTAATGATGTATATTTACCAAGTCGCCGAACAAAGTATCTTGGTAGACGAATATGTCTGCTCAGGACAAGTAGTAAGCAGAGCTTTTAGATCATACCAGTTGCGAAGCTTCTCTTCAAAAAGTAACTAGTTTGTGAAGGCACGTTTTGGGTGCCCATGAATTGTCGCGCCATCTAGAAGTGGCCAATAGAAGCTTTCTGCTTTTGCCTTCTCTGCAGTTTCAAAAAAACATTTTTTCTCTTCTTTCCCATATTTATTGTATGGCTGGTATATTTAAGAAGATTTTCTACTGCAAGTCTTCAACTACGTTTATTTACAATGCTGTTTGGGCAATTATCAACAATCTGTAAATTTGAAATTCAGAGGAAGTTTCCTTTAATGACCGCGGGCACCGCAACTATTCGCATAATCCCAAGTTTTACCAATAAAAACCGCCATTTTTTATATAAGGGCCCTATGAGAAGTTTTGCAACTGGTAGTGTTGAAGAGCTCTAGTAGTAACCACAGATCTCTACCGCAAAAGGGAAATGACTTGGAGTATAAGATTGGGATGGAGCACATTAAGGCAAGTATTCGCAGATTTTGAATAGCAGCTTAGCAATATATTTCAAGAGGAAAGTATACAACAGTTGTTTCTTACCTCTACTCACCTATGGGGCTGAAATGTGGAGGCTAACAAAAAGAATTCTCTTTGAGGACAACGCAGAATCCAATGGAACGAAAAATGATAGGTGTAAAGTTAAGAGATAGAAGCGCGCCAAGTGAGTGAGAAAAATTATTCGACTTAATGACATTGTATTGGAAATCAAGGAGAAATGTGCATTGGCAGGGCATGAAGTGCAAGAGAGGACAATCGATGGTCGTTTAGGGTAAAAAATGTATTCCAAGGGAAGGGAAGGGAAGGGCAGCAGGAGGCGGGAGAAGTTAGGTGGGCGGATGAGGTTAAGAAATTCGCAGGGGCCAAGTGGATGCAGCTAGTATGGGACCGGCCTAATTGGAGAAATATGGGAGACACATTCGCCCTGAAATGTGTATAGTCCAGCTGATGATGCTGATGATGATGCCATACCAGCATTCTCGGACACTGCATTTACGGCAGTGAAGTTTGCTGTTAAGTTCAATTTCTTGAAATCTTTCGGCATGTTTTTTCGGTGCAATCTTACTGTGCCAACAGCATTGGATCCTGAATCTTTGACATGTAGAAACAGGGTTGGAGAACTATATAAATTGTCTACAAAAATGGTATGGCCATTTGGTAGGTACTAGCTCGCAAGTTCAATAACAATGGCCTCGCTGCACAACATTCCAGTGACGATCAAGCCATTGGATAAGTGACACCGTCTCAATGAACCGTTTTACCAACGATCCATATCCGCCACCTCGTGAAGGTGTGGCCGTTCAGGTGGGATACAGGCGTAATTGGAATAGCGCAGTAGTAGCTATCGGGATCAGAACGTGGGAGAAGTGAGGCGTGGCGCGAGGAACAAAATGCGGCATGCTGGTCTCGTAGTGTAGCTAACAATCTTTTGCCATGTGAAACTGGCACGTCAGCGAAGGGAGTGATGAGGTGCGGGAGAAGAAGGCAAAATTGAGTGCGGTTCACAAGGCCCGGGCAAACCACAACACGGAAAAACGTTTCCACGCAACTTTCGAGCCATGCTGATAAAGCTGATAAAGTACAGCAAGAAAAAAATGTGCTGCGCTTGTATACTGCAGGGGGAGGGGGCCGCACTTCGCATGCTTTTCACGAGTGTCCAACTTTTGGTCATAATTGATAGATCACCCTTTAAACACGCTGAATTTTTTTCCTGGATATCACGAGGTATCACCAATGTCCAGCATCTTAATAAATTGTCACTTTCTTGCAAGCCAATCTCCTGCGCAAGAGCTAAGCGCTTTGCCATCGTTTACGATATCTCTATATATCTTTCTATATATAGCGATCTGTATATGTAAACACTCACGGAAGCGTCGTCCGTTAGGAAGCTATTTATGAATATTTCGATGCTCAGCGATGTGTTTCAGTTACGCTCGTGCATAATTTTTCGTGGTTAGCGGAACGCTACATTCTTTCTTGTTTTTTTCTCGTGGAAGACTCTTCTACATTCTTAATTACAAAGATATATCGCAAGGTCGGATGAGCTGCAGCGACTGTTGCTCGCGCTAAAGCGATGCCACGCGCTATGTACGTAACACTTTGGTGGGTTCAAATCTTAGAGGTATTTGTAATACAGTGCGTAACCCACATGTACAGCAGAGTTGTCATGCATGTTGTGTATCTTTTCATGCTTATTTAGCGCGCTGGCACCCTCAAGCATTGTCATTCTTGTTGAGCTTCATTGATCGTCCGGCTTTAGTTGAGAAGCGGAAATACTCTGTCGGATATCAGTTCCATAAATGACTGGTTCATCCGGTTTGTGTTAAACCGGACATGGTTTTTCCTGTATATGGGGTGCATGTTGGATTGGTTCACCCGGTTTCAGATCCGTACAGGACGTGGATGTCCGGTTTCAGATACATACCGGAAATAGTCTGTGCGGTACTAGCTCTGTACGGACGGGTCCGTCCGGTTCAAGTGTTATACCGGCCCATTATAAGCCTGATTAAACTTTATAAGGACTAGTCCCACTGGTATATAACATTTTTACCTGATATAAAGGACCCGTAAAACCGGTCTGGCACGATATGGGGTTTCTCATCAGGGGTACCCTACTTGAAATCAGATATCCGCTATGGGGTGATGTTGAAAGCAATTCAAGTCCTGATAACCTTAATCAGATACTGCAAGACACGAAAGAAATGAGCGAACGTTCCAGAAGAATAGAGTTAGCGCAAAACACTATTTCAGAAAAGATGTCAGAGTTGGCCCAACAATCATCCGTATTGCTGAAACAACATCAGCAGTCGTTTTGCAGGCGATGCAGATATAAAGGGCGCAGCTTACAAAAAGTAGAAAATTAAACGTCTGTCATAGAGCAGAGGCCGCAGCACATAAAGCTGTTGTATACCATAGTAGCGCGCCTCGAGAAAGATATTACCACGCTACGATACCATTTTGATTACGCAGAAAACTGATCTAGACACAACAGTCTGGTTTTATTGCGTAATTGTAACACTACGTCAGGTTTCAGCCCGTCGCGGAAACCCGGACGGTAGCCACGTTTGACCTTTAGAGCGACCTCTTCAAGCCGTCGGGTAAACCCGGCCGGTCGGTAGCCACGCTGCGCCGCTGCTGAGCGGAGGCGCTGCACTCTCCCGAGAAGTTTTGGAATGTGGAGAGGAGGTGCAAACTGAGTATAAAAACACGTGTTTGTTGGCTTTGCCCGATCATTTGACATGTTGTCTGATAAACAGAAATAGAAGATACGTCCGCTTTGCTTACGCAAACTACCGGGTTTAACTAAACCTAAACCTCAGCTAATTTTTTGCATGGTATACTGAAATTGCATATAAAACTTCGTCCAAATCAGAACAAGAAGTCATCCAACTAATAAAGAACAACAGAAATTGACATCTGAAGTTCGGATATTACGCGCGCGCAGACGTGGGCGTTTCGTCAGTGGGAAAACAAGACCACTTATGCAGATATTTGGAAACTATAAAACAAAAAGCTAGTCCTGCTAAAACAAGACTCATTGAAGATTAGCGAGGAAGAAATCACTGAAGCCCTCTGTACAGTCACGCGTAATACCAGAGAAAAAAAAATTGAATGCAGCTTGACAAATCAAGAGCAAACATATCTTTCAAACTTGGCCCAGTCGGAAAAAACTACAGAAAATTTTCTGATGTTACGACAGAATTTCTGTGCGGTTTTTGACGGGAAACCTGTTGTGACAACAGAAAATTCTGTAGTAACATCAGAAATGTCTGTGGTTACAACAGAAAAGTACTACAGAACTACAGACAACAGAAATATACTACAGAAAAACTACAGAACTACAGAAAAGTACTACAGAACTACAGAAAAATCTGATGGATACGACAGAACTACAGGATATTTTGTCGTATTTTTGACACAGTTCTGTAGTTTTTTTCGACTGGGGGGTATAAAATAATTTTTATTAAAAGAAACTGGTACAGCTAAAATGAACGTGAATGTGCCATTTATGAAATTGGCAGCTCATCTGAAAGCGCAGCAGAAAACACAAATAGGCGAAGCTCGTGGCGGAAATCTCCGCTCTTGCCGCGTTCTCTCGGCTAGCTAGGTTCCAAGGAGGGGAAGTGTTGTGTGCGCGCGATGTAAGCACACGTTTCGTTATCGCGTACTGCCGTAGTAGGCGCTGGGTTCGGCTATCGCTTATCTGATAGCCCGTGCTGGGTATAAAAAGCCGCTGGCACGTACGCTTCGTGCTCTCTACTGTAACCAGCTTGATTCCTGCGAAGTAGCAGGAATAAACGCTCTTCGATGTTTCGTCTACGCCGCCCAGTTCTTGGATGCCCGAACATGACATATTGACGACGAAGATGGGATTGCCGCACGGAATTCGCAGCATAGGGAAACTGTCTCCAGTGTCGAAAGATTCCTGCCTCGAAGATTGCTCGGTGGTAGAATTCCTGAAAACAGCATCACGGCGGCGGAAAACTTCAAGTGAGTCATGAGCCGTATTAGTCACATTGAAGCTTTTGACGAGACCACGAGCGACTGGCGCTCGTATGAGGAAAGGCTGAAGGCTTACTTTTTGAATAACAATGTTCCCGACAAAAAGAAGGTTCCTGCTTTTCTAAGCATAATCGGCGCAAGGACTTACGCGCTGCTGAAGTCGTTAACGGCACCAGACGTACCGTCCTCAAAAGGGTTTGACAGTCTGCTGAAACTCTTGGGCGATCATTTGGAGCCACAGAAGTCCTTCATTGCCGAGCGTACGAAGTTTTACAAGCGATCACAACTAAGGTGGGAGACCATTGCCTAATTTGTTGCTGAACTTCGAAGCCTGGTGCAGAGTTGCGAATTTGAAAGTTTTGTGGATGAAGCGCTCCGGGACTGTTTCGTTCGTGCCTTAATCCGCGAAGACATTCAACGTGTGCTATTTACGGAAGACAAAACGCTAACCTTCCAGAAGGGTGTAGATAAATCTCTTGCCATGGAAACCGCAACGAAAATTGCGGCGTTTACGCATAACAGCGTGCCCGCAGGGCCAGATGTGAACAAAGTTCGAGCTGAAAAACCGATTGAAAGGTCGCAAAGCTGTTTCCGATGCTGGTCACCCAGGCATTCTAGCGAAACGTGCCCTCATATTGACGATACGTGTTAGTTGTAACTGGAAAGGGCATATTCAACGCGCCTGTCGCAAAGGAAGGAAAGCTAAGGGAAAAAGCTTCAGAAACAAGTAAAGATGCTGGCATCCATCCAAAAGGAGCCGTCCGCATCAATTCAAGCAGTAAACGTGGCTACAAACGGCGTCCTGCTGCCGATGGAGCTTGACACCTGCGCAGCCGTATCCGTCATTTCGTGGTGCAAATTAAAGAAGCTTTTTTCACGTAGGAAACTTCAGCCAGCGCCGTTAAATTTGCGGACTTACACTGGGTCGCTGGTGAAACCGAAGGGTTTGGCAAAAGTCGTCGTGTACCACAACGACCAGACCGCACAGCTTCCTCTGTATGTCGTGGGCACTGCAGGACCCGCACTTCTCGACAGAGAATGGTTGCAGGATATTCGGCTGGATTGGAAGAACCTAGCATTTTTTTAAAGCACCTTGATCCGTCTCATGCCATGTCAAAGCACTGGGAACGAAAATTGGAAGCCCTGCTAGACAGTCATTCCGAGCTTTTCAAGGATGAACTAGGCACTACTGCCGAAGAGCGAGCCGTGTTTGTCCTTCGGGAAGGGTCGCAGCCTAAGTTTGCAGAGGCCAGAAGCGTTCCATTCGCTCTACAAGGAGCAGTTGAAGCGGAACTTACGAAAATGGAGAAGCTTGCATTATAGCGCCTGCTGCAACAAGCGGCTACGCGACGCCTGTGGTACCGGTCGTGAAGCGGGATGGAACCCTCCGGCTGTGTGGCGATTACAAGATTACGAGAAGCAAAGAACTCGCGAGGAGCTACGTCTGGTGGCCGGCAATCGACGCAGACCTGGAAGAACACGTAAGGAGATGTCAAGAATGTCAGCAGCAGCGCAACGAACCTGCGGCAGCTCCGCTTCATCCTTGGTCATGGCCGACGTCGCCCTGGCAAAGAATCCACTTGGATTTTGCTGGACCCATGAAAAACAGGATGTTTCTCATTGCTGTTGACGCAAACACTCGAAGTGGCCGGAAGTTTACATAATGGAGAAGGCTATGGGTTATCATACAATCCAGTGTCTCTAAGACCTGTTCTCTCGTTTTGGCGTACCCGAGACCATCGTTACCGACAACGGTCAACAGTTCATTTCGGAAGACTTCAAGCGCTTCGTCAAAGCCTTTGGTGGTCGTCATATTGTGAGTCCACCGTACCACCCGAGCACTAATGGCCTTGCGGAGAGATTTGTACAGTCAATGAAATCTGCGTTGCGGAAAGGACGACCTCAAGACTCCCTGCAAACCACCTTGCAGTTGTTCCTGCTGACATACCGCAACACGCCGCATGCGACCGCATGAGAAGCACCCGCAAACCTTTTCATATGTAGACGACTTCGCCCCCGACTCGACCCCGTCAAGCCCTTAGTCGGGGAAAGTATGGCTCACAACAGCTCGCCGACGCGGTGCGACGCAGAGCGCAAGAGCGGCTCTTCAACATCCACTATGAAGTCCTCGGGCGGAACTACAGAGGTCCTGGCAAATGGGTTCCTGGCACGATTGTGAGGCAATCTGGCCCTCTTTCATTCAAGGTTCGAGTCAAGACGAGTCGTGGCTTGTTCATCTGGAGTCGTCATCAAGACCAGCTTCTTCGCAGCATCGAACGCCCAAAGCAAAGTACAATGACTGACGTTTGGCCCGATGTCAGGGATCCTGGAAGCGACACCGCGCCAGTTCCGGCGCCTGCGGCAACAAACGACCCTCCAAACGAGCGGCGCTACCCTCTGAGGGACCGGCGGCCTCCGGACCGATATCGGCCATAGCATCATTGCATTGTATAATGTAGCAAAGGATGTTGTGCTCATTAGAAGGAAGGTGACGTTCTGTGCGCGCGAAGTAAGCACACGTTTCGTTATAGCGTACTGCCTTAGCAGGTTCTCGCTTCGGCTATCGCTCATCGGCTAGCCCGTGCTGGGTATAAAAAGCCGCTGACACGTACGCTTCGTGCTCTCTACTGTAACCAGCTTGATTCCTGCGAAGCAGCAGGGATGAACGTTCTTCGATGTGTCGTCTACGCCGCCCAGTTCTTGGATGCCCGAACATGACAGGAAGTACTTCTAAAAGTCTCAAATATACACTTTTATACATACATATCTGTAGTCCGTACCCCAAAGAAGATGAATTATAAGCGCTGAGCGGAGACCGTGATGCTGATACCATTCTATCATCAGAAACGTGGATAAATATTAAAATAACTAGTAGTTTACTGCTTAATTCGAAAATTAAATATGTTGTGTTCCGCAGTGACCGAGGGGCAGAATTGCCGATGGTGTCCTAATGAGATGAAGGAAGGCATTGATAGTCTTTGTACATGTTATTACTAATTAGAGCTGAAATGCTGCTGCCTAAATCTTACTTTAAAAAAAATAGTACTAAGCATATGTTATCTATCACCGTCAGCTCACAGATCAGTTTGGATAACCTATACGATTCTATAAATGACATTTATTAGTAGGGGATTTTAATTTTCAAAACAGCTTTTCATCACATGATAGACTATTTTCTAATCACTCGCCCGCTGAATAAGGTCAGTTTTATTCCGAATGTTAAGACTTCAACTTATATTGTTGGTCTTCCGAACGTGTAACACAAAATACACCACTTCTCGACCATATTCTTTCCACATCAACAGACATCTTATTGACGGTTTCGCACTTCCCTGAGCTGAGCGATAATGATAGCCTACGTTTCATCCTATGGGTAACGCAGACGAAAACGAGCAGACAAAAGAAAAAAATTACGTGATTTTAACAAAGCTGGCTACCTAGCCATCAACAGCGAACTTTTGCTGATTTCTGGATGAATTTCTGTCATCCTAATTTTACCAGACCGTATAAATTAAGCGGAGCAAATGTGGCGAATTAGATTTCATATAAACCTGGAAAAAGAAACTGGTTTGACTATATTAGCTCATCATCATCATCATCATCATCAGCCTCACTATGCCCACTGCAGAGCGGGGGCCTCTCGCATATTCATCCAAATAGGCCGGTTCTGTGCTAGCTGCATCTACTTGACCCCTGCGAACTTCTTAAACTCCTCCGCCCACCTAATTTCCTGCTGCCCCTGCTACGCTTTCCTTCGCTTGGAACCCAGTTTGTTACCCTAAGCGACCATCCGTTATCCTCTCTTCGCACTACGTGCCCATACCCATTTCTTCGCCCATACCCGATTCTTTTTTTACACTAGAATGTAAGTAAAATAATTATGTCTCTGACCCACTCTGCACGCTTCCTATCTCTTAATGTTACCCCTACCATTTGTCGTTCCATAGCCCTCTGCGTTGTCCTCAACTTAAGTAGAACCCTCTTGGTTAGCCTCCACGTTTCAGCCCCATAGGTGAGTACAGGTAAGATGCAACTGTTGTATACTTTCCTCTTGAGCGATACCGGTAAGCTGCTAGTCATAATCTGCGAGTGCTTGCCAAAGGCGCTACATCCCAATCGTGTTCTTTTTGTTATTTCCTTTTCATGGTCCGGATCTGCGGTTACTACTTATCCTAAGTAGACATATTCGCCTAATACTTCCAGTGCATCGCTACCTAAATTAAACTGCTGTTCCTTGCCAAGGCTGTTGATCATTACCTTAGTCTTCTGCACATTGATTTTCACACCTACCGTTCTACTGTTTTTGTCTAGGTCACCAATCATTCTTTGCAGTTCATCTCCTGAGTTACTCAGCAAAGCAATGTCAGCAGCAAATCGCAGATTACTGAGGTATTCTCCATCTACCCTTATCCCTAATTGCTCCCATTAAAAGTCTCTGAATATTTTCTCTAAGCAAGCTGTGAATAGAACTGGGGAGATCGTATCTCCTTGCCTAACACCTTTCTGTATGGAAATTTTGGTCTTTATGCAGAACTATGGTGGCTGTCCAGTCACTATATATATCTTCCAGCACTTTCACGTATGACTCGTCTACCCCCAGCTTTCGCAATGCCTGCATCACCGCCGAGGTTTGTACTGAGTCAAATGCGTTTTCATAATCAATGAATGCTATCTATAAGGGCTGGTTATACTCCGAGCAATTTTCTATCACCTAGTTGATGATATGGATATGGTAGATAGTAGAGTACCGTTTCTGAATACCTGGTTGATCCTTTGCTTGGCTGCGGTCTAAGCTTGTCCTGATTCTATTAGCGATTACCTTAGTAAATACCTTATACGTAACAGACAACCGATTTGTCTGCAATTTGTAAGGTGCTTAGCGTCCCCTTTGTTATGAATGAGAATAATGTTTGCGTTCTTCCATGGTTCCGGTACCGTCGATGACACCAGACACTGCTTATACAGAGTGACCAGATTTTCTAGCTCGATATCCTCCTCGTTCCACAAGAAATCTATAGTTATCGGATCCTCTCCAGCTCCTTCCCCCTTTTCATAGTTTCTATTGCTTTCTTAACCTCGTCCTTTGTCACTGTTCGAACGTCTGACTGTTTTTCCCTACCGCCAATATCATTACGGTCCGGACTACTTTGGCTACTGCAGAGATCTGTATAGAACTCCTCAGCTACTTTGACTATTTTGTCCATATTCGTGATGACGTTGCCCGCCTGGTCCCTTATCGCATACATCTGAATTTTGCCTATGCCCGATTTCTTCTTCACTGCTTTACGGCTTTCCCCATTCTTTATAGCATGCTCAATTTTCTCCATGTTATACTTTCTTATATCGGCCACTTTGCGCTTATTAATTAGCTTTGATATCTCTGCCAACTCTATCGTGTCTGTTGAATTGGAAGCTTTCATACTCTGGCGTTTCTTAATCAAATATTTCGTCTCCTTAGACAGCTCACCGGTATCCTCTCTAACTATCCGACCTTCTACTTCTACATTGCAATCAGTAATGATATCTCTGAAATTATTGTTTATTTCTTCTAGGGTAATGTCGCCATCCTCAATTAGAGCTGAATATCTATTCTGTAGAGAGATCCTGAACCCTTCTTCCCTCCCCCTCAGCGCTAATTTATTGATGGAGCTCTTTCTTACTAATCTGTGGCGTTCCTTCTTCAGATTTAGACTAATTCGAGACCTCACCATCCTGTGGTCACTACATCGCACTTTCCCGATTACCTCTACATCTTGCATAATGGCGGGGGTTGAACACAGTATGAAGTCAATTTTATTTTTGTCTCCCCGTTAGGGCTTTTCCATGTCCATTTCCGGTTCTTCCGTTTGCTGAAGAAGTTATTGCGCTCTGTAAACTCAACCAGTAACTCCCCCCTGCTATTCCTAGAACCAATGCCATAGTCAACTACTGCCTGGTCTCCTGCCTGCGTTCTCCCTACCTTGGTATTGAAGTCGCCCATTAGTACCGTAGACTGCATCTTTACTTTTCGCATTGCCGATTCTACATCTTCGTAGAAGCTTTAAACTGCTTGGTCATCATAACTACATGTTGGTGCATAGGCCCGTACAATCTTCAGTTTATACCGCTAATTAAGCCTAATTACAATGTCTGCCGCCTTGTCATTATTACTGCAGAATTAATCTATATTACCCGCTATATACTTACTGACAAGGAAACGTACTCCTAGTTCTCGCCTCTCCGGTAAACCTCGATAATACCGTACATGCCCATCCTTCAGTACAGTGTATGCCTCATTCGGCCTCCTAACCACACTCAGCCCTATGACATCTCATTTCATACCCTCTAGTTCCTCTAACAGCACTGCCAAACTAGCTTCACTAGCTAGGGTTCTAGCGTCAAACGTTGCCAGTGTCAATTTCCAATGGCGGCCTGTCCAGCGGAGCCAGGAATTCTTAGCACCCCCTGCTGCGTCACAGGTCTGACCGCCGCCGTGGTCAGTTGTTCCGCAGCCGCTAGTGACTGAGGGCTGGGGTTTGATAGGACTAATCACTATATTAGCTGAGGAGGTCATAAATGTGTCTCCTTATAGCCACGTTGCACGCACCGGGGTGGCCACCAAAGTGGTAAAGGAATACAATAACGTGTTCGATGTAAAGGTCTAATTGGAAAGTATGAGCCTTCGCTACACGTCATAAAAGCAGTGCATATATCGAACTTAATACTTTGGCTTGTAAATTAGCAAAATACCCAAGGTACCGTTCATTATTTCAGCAGACGATGCCACGATATGGTCTATTCATAAACGCCTTGAAACACCAAATACACTAGATGAGTACGTCCACGATGCAAGTCTGGGGACACCCTAAAAGCCCAGCTTCATTCATGTTCAGAAAACATTTGGCAACGAAAATAGTTACGCCAAAGATTTGAACTCAGGTGTTACCAGAGGTGGACAAGTCGAGTGGACGAAGGGGGAATCCTTGGCCGAGATAATAGTAAATGTGGCAAAAAGACACTGTGCCTTCATAGGATTAAAGAAGTGTCTCGACTTCTTGGGCTTGAAAAAAAAAAACGTTTTTTTCTACGGGAGGAGGAGCCCGAATGGAGATGGCAAGACATCTATTATAATCGGTACAGTAGCCCAGGATACTATACCAAGCGCAGTTCCAAAGATTGATTAGACAGTGGGCAGAGTTGGAAACAATAAATATGAACGCAATGCGCACAATTACGGCCCTACCGAAACTGTACGCCATTCCTATTTTAGGAATTTGCGTAGCTGAACTTACTGGCACAACTAAATTAATAGCGAGAGGCAACAAGAAATATGAAGCGGAAGTATGTTATGGCCATGCAATCCTTGACCAGTGAAATTGCAATGCAACACTGACAATGGATGACCCTCTACATGGGATTGACGACTGTTACGACGAAAAAAAAATGACTAAGATGCGTCGTAAAGATAAGCCGGCATCTCATCCTCCAGTTGATGTACTCCCAGTAACCTGTATGTATATAGACGCGTCGATTATAAAACATTTGCGGCAGAATAGCAGCTAGTAGCCCGACACACGCAGGACAAAACGTACATAATACGAATCACAACAACATGCTCACCAGCGTGTGATGGAACTTTATGCAATCGCGATGCTATGAAGGTCATAAATAAAATAGTCTATACCAAAAGCCCATATCTATACTAATTTTTTTAGGCCATAAAACAACTGAAAAGATTCACAAATACATTCTGTTTACCCAGGAGATTCACGCACCTAATAAGAAAACAAGGATTAGCATGTCGATGCACTGGAAACCGGAGTATGCTGAGAACACTGAGCAGAAAAAAGTTTACCACCTCATCACACCAAGCTCTACACACTAATGCACCACGCAGCAGGTTACCTTTTCATGCCCGCTCCATTGTCCCCATCCTAGATTTATCTCCAAGAAAAAGTACAGGTGCCCCCATTGCCCAATATCTTCCCCCTCCCTCATAACTTAGCTAGATTGAAGAGGTATGGCTTATAAGGGCCTTTACCCTTTCGGTCACGCGCTGATGGGGCTCTCAACACATAAGACGGACCAGCTGCTCGAAGTGTTCTACACCGGATGCAGATGGGGATGTTCGCCACCTGCTGCGGACTTGTGTAGGGACAAAAGCGTCAAGGATACAGATTTTACACACAATAGAACTCTGGGCAACGAAGGAGAAGGATTTCTCCAAGTGGCAGGCTGACAACTATAAGAATAGAAGCATTCTCGAGTTTGTACAAGTAAATTGTTTACACGATTTCTTATATATGCCTTATGACAAGTTAAACGAAATAAAAAAAAACGCTCGGGTTCTGTCGCATACTGTAAGAAAATTACTAAGAAAGCTGTAACAATGCCTGCAACAAGGTTATGCATCAGCACATCACACTTACATCTGATTTATTAAGAGGTGCTTAAAGACGATATTTCGCACTGGTTTAAGTCTTAGCAAGATATGTAATCTATGGTTGATAAAAACTGTTTTCTTTTGTCCACGGCGTGCAAAATTCTTAGTTGCAAATAGCCATTTTTTCTCGAACGTAAGCTAAGCACTGCCATATGAACGGCTGTAGAACGAGACATCATATGGGGTCATTGTGAGGTAACTGTGAACGCGGAGTTTGTCTTGCAATTTTTTACTGCCTTCCCACTGTTTTCTCTTTAGGATTGCCGATAACCACGTAATTGTGGAGTTCCATGCACATGGCCGTGGGCGGTAGAATTGGCAAACCAGGTTCCGTGGCTTGGAAAGCCTGCTGCTCAGCCGCAGTGGTCATTGTCGTGGCGCTATCCTTGGAGGTGGTCATGCTGTTGATGGCGAGTGGCGCCGAACTGGGAGCCCGTGGGTGTTCGGACGGCTGCTGCTGGTCTGGTGGCGAACTATTGGAGCCCGCCGGTGCGGCTGCCTCGGGTAATGAGTTGGGAAGCACCAGGCGGACTGCTGCGTTTTTGTGGCGCCACTGCTTGAATGCCTGGTAGTGGTGACGTTCTGTGAGGTAGATTATGGACACGTATACACCGCCCGCAAGCACCACCGTGACGCCGATGAGGATGCAGCCCGGCTCAGACGAGATGCTGCTGACGATCTTGGCCGCCGTCAGCCAGAAGATCATCAGTAGCTGAACAGCGCGTTTTAAGGACTCCAGGAGGACCACTATTATGCGCCGCATGTTCGGCTGGCTGCTCGGATCACGGAGCAAGTCTGGGATGCTTTTAGGAGTCCGTTCCACCTGCACCGCCGTTACAGCGGTTAAAGCTTCAGCTTTGGAATAATAGTAATTTTACAGGTGTCTTTATGTTTGCGTGATAAAATATCTAGGTTCCTAATCTCCCAATAAGTTTGTAATGCAAAGAGAGTGATTATTTACATTCCGTGGTGCACTTCTACCGGGGAGCCGCTGAAGAGTAAACCTTATGGCAAGATTTCGCAGTGGGACAGCTTCAATTGCGCCATAGAATTTGACATATCGATTTGAAGTGACCGATGTATTTTCGCGAGCCACAGTACTGATAAAAACACGGAGGCTATCAAATCAAATTTATTACGCCTATTATGCATCAGCAGCAGTGTTCCGCAAACATCGAAGGCGCTGCCGCTTACGATTTAAGACAAGAGCGAACGAATGGCGTAATCAGGTCCATTATCCGTGACACGACCTACCTCCTTCCACTCTCCCGACCTAATCAGTTCAAGGAGTAATCCTAGTCCAGCGATTACTCAACTCTGATAGGCGACCGCGGTTTCCCTTGCGCCAGTAGTCGCCTTCCCCATCTATCCTGTGTCTTTAAAGGGGAATTATTTTGCCCTTGTTTACTTTGTCATCTCTCCACGAATGCTACACACACTGGCGCCAATGCCATAAACTATTTATGCGACCATGCCAAAACCTTGTCGGAGCTGAAATACGGCACTCACTGGCGTCAGACCACGAGACATGAACGATCGCTGGTTTGCCGACAGGTTGTGTGATACTTTGAAATAACGGGTCATGTTTGCGCTGGCAGGTACGAGAAGTAATGCCTTGACACCTTTTATATAGTCGAGCGCAGTGGCAGGCATATCAAGATATAATGAGTCCCGAATCAACGCTGCCTGTCTACCTTAGCGTTAAAACCCCTCAAGAAGAGACGGACACCGCAGAAATACGTCGCTGAAGACGGAGCGTCGGTGCCTGCAAAGGCTCAGCATATGCGAAAAGCAGCAATGTGGAAGGATAAGAAACTTTACTATCGACTTCAGGCTTTAAGCAGGTCGAAATGTTCGGCATACCGATAGTGGTTCGCGATGTATGTGATGCGTACTGCAGATTTATTGCTATCGCCTTCTCCACATGCGATGTAAATAAATGATTCCTATATTTTGTTAGGATGGGTGTTCTAATGCGAACGTAATAAAATGCAGCCGATACATATGTGGGCAAGACGGTGAAGCCGTTCACTGAATTCCGATCCGTTGGCCATAGAAGCGCTTGCATTACATGAACTTGGTTCTCTCACGCTTAACCTTCCTAGTCCCTGATTCTATTTTCGCGTGTATTACCGAAATAGCATGAATACAACCTGCGATCCATATATGCGGTCATATTTGTAGCTTACGGTTTGAAAGACATATAGTTGGCCTCAATGAATATCGAAGTAAGCTTTAACATTGATTTCCAGGTGAACTGCGTTGCAGTCCGAGACACTGTGTGGCGGCAAAATGTGGAAATATTAACCACACATATCTTAGCACCTGATGGAACTTCGTCGTCCAAAACATTAGAAGTTCGCATGACCAGCACTGATGTAAGATAGCGCGTTAATGCGGCTGTCGTGTAGTATAGCGCTCTTTAATGATGCACAGAACATTGAATCTCATGGCTTTCCCGGCTCTGCTCTCGACTAGATGGGCAGAAAGCATCCGGCGGCGAAACATGTGGAGAACTTTCAGGTCTACCTAATATTAACGCTTGGTAGGAGGTGGAACTACCGCACGATCGCGCTTATTTCGCATGCTAGCAAGGTGATGTTAAAAATCCTGCAAGGTAGGCTGCAGCAGTATGTGGATCGGGAGCTTCCGGACGTGCAAGCTGGGTTTCGCAAGGGCAGAGGAACTAGAGACCAAATTGCCAACCTTCGCTGGATCATGGAAAAAGCAAGAGAGTTCCAGAAACCCATTTACTTCTGCTTTATTGATTATGCGAAAGCGTTTGACTGCGTAGATCACAGCAGACTGTGGCAAGCTCTCCAAGAGATGGGAGTTCCAATTCACCTCATCTGTCTCCTCAGGAACCTTTATGAAGGGCAAGAGGCCACAGTCAGAACTGGGCATGGTCTTACTGATTGGTTTCCGATTGGGAAAGGGGTGAGGCAAGGCTGCATACTGTCGCCCTGCCTATTTAACCTATATGCAGAGTGCATCATGAGGAAGGCCGGTCTGGACGAGTCTTCAGTTGGAGTGAAGATTGCTGGAAAACGTATCAACAACCTTAGATATGCGGATGATACCACTTTAATGGCAGAAAGTGAAGTGGAACTCAAGAGACTTCTGATGCGCGTACAAGAAGAGAGTGAGAAGTTTGGGCTTAAACTGAACATTAAAAAGACGAAGATCATGGCGTCTTGCCCTATCAAGTCCTGGAGCATCAATGGACAAGAAGTGGAAGCTGTGACAGATTTTCTATTCTTGGGCGCCAAGATTACCTCGGAAGGAGACTGCAGCCATGAAATTAGGAGACGCCTGCTTCTGGGAAAGAGAGCAATGGTTAGCCTTGTCCGCCTAGTAAAGAGCAGAGACATTAGTCTACCAACCAAGATCCGTATAACCCATGCTATGATCTTTCCAGTTGTGATGTATGGATGCGAGAGTTGGACTGTGAAAAAGGCTGACCGCCGAAGAATTGACGCGTTTGAATTGTGGTGCTGGCGAAGACTCTTAAGAGTTCCTTGGACTGCCAGCAGATCAAATCAGTCGATATTGTCGACCATAAACCCTGACTGCTCATTGGAGGGTCAAATTCTAAAGTTAAAGCTCAGCTACTTTGGTCATCTGATGAGAAGAGAGGAGTCGCTGGAGAAAGATTTGATGTTGGGAAAGGTTGAGGGTCGCCGGAGAAGGGGTAGGCAGCGAACGCGATGGTTAGATGGCATTCTCGAGGCATTGCAGATGAAGCTATGTGATGTTAAGAAGATAGTGAGAGACCGGAAAGCGTGGCGTGACATGGTCCATGGGGTCACGAAGAGTCGGACACGACTGAACGCCTGAACTGAACTGAGGAGGTGGAACTGAGATGGCTCCGTCAGAAAACAAAATTAAACGGGTATATGAAAGAGCTTTGCTGCTTGAGAGGCGTGGCAAATATAACGCTACGATGATCATGGTGACGGAACCTTTTGCAGCATGACATGAAGCAGAGGGCAACTAGAATGTTCGACGTCATCTGGAACAATAGACAAAAACAGAACTACGCAGCCGTAATGCTCATATGGCTTTAAGCGGCACCCTTTTTGTCTTCACGACATATGCAACATGTTTTGTAGAGGTTTTATTTGTAGGTCTCAATTGAACCCTCACTGTGTTAAGGAAGCGATAGACTAGAAGCGTTTCCAGCATTACACATGGTGCTGTGTCATCACTGCGGTGTCCTGCGCGATTTATATTTTCCCGGCAAAGGCGCGGAATCGCAAATAGTGCTGTGAGGTCATCCCGCTAGCTATGTGCCTTTAGCCAGGCTGTGTCACTTCCGGAAGCTATTCGGTGACTAGAAACTACTTTTTGTTTTAGGTAAGCAAACGCTATGTCATCGGCACTTGGGACGAGCTTTCTTTCTTAAATCTCGCCTGCCCAGTGATGCGCAGTTTCAGTAAGCCGCCATTTACTACTCAGCTCTTAGCTAAATGGCCACTACAATAGAGCGGTTTTATGAACATTTATGCCATTGTTTTTTCGCGGTGAGAAATCCGACCGTTGAGAACCGGTAAAGGATACGCAGGAACAGAGTTCTGGCAGTTTCATGACGTTCTTTAGAAACTCAAATTCCGTCAGCGATACGCGCGCGCAGAAGATAATCGAAGTTGCATTCGCCGCAAAGCAGTCGCCATTTAGCGGTGCCAGCGCGTTGCAGCAGCCGACGCGCCAGAAGACCCGCCTACGACACCAACTGCGCCCGTCCAATATTTCCTCAGGCGCCCACGAGATACGCTATGTGGAACGAAGACGACACCAGTGCCGTTTCATAGTAGACGTGAACGACCACGCACATGAGCTTATTACTAGCTGTAAGATAAATTATTTCTAAACTTTATTTCCTCGTGGCAATGTAAAATAAATGTATGCACTATTTATGTGACTACCCGAGAAAAGTTCTGCAACGGACCTCCGTCGGCAGGCCGAAGCATGTTGGTGCATATCTTGAATGTGGTGCAACAGGCAAGACAAAAAAAAAATGCTCAGCCAGAAAGACCAGGAAGGAATGGTAACCACTTTTATGATACATATTTGCATAAACGAACTCTGTTTTTAGCAGACGCTGTGCAATATTTCTGCTACAAGCTACATTGAGTGAGTGGCGGATGACGGAATTTCTAATATCTAATTTCCCGCGGTGCACTGTTACTATATGACCTCTACTCACATAACTTGAAATATATTCGAGCTTCTTTGCTGAGCTTGGTCTTCACTGCCACACATCCTTCAACTGGCGACTTCTATGAGCAATTGTACTCGAAGAGCACCAATTGGTACGGTACCTGCTTTGAAGCATTTTTTAACACAGCTGTAGAGAGTACAAAAGCCTTTTTAAGGTGCACGCATCTTCACAACATTCTGGCGCAATATGTTCCGATCAGATGCGGCGTTGGTCGCATGGATACCAATTGACTTGGTGAGCGTACTGTTTCTAAAACGAAAGTTTTATAGGCCTGCTCGAGCCAAGGTTGCCGGCTTCGCAATTTGGGCTCAGATGCGGTGCACGGGGCCGCCGGTGCTCGCTATTCGTTTCTCTTCTCCTGGTGCCTCGCTTCCTCTACTTCCAACTGTGACGGCTCGTCCGCGTGCACGAGGCTGCGGCCGGTCAGTGACATTTTCTGGACACTACTGAACACGCCATGCCGGCATCGAGTGGCCAAACTCTACACATGCTCATATTTGGTACCACGACACGGAAACCTGCCATTATATGGACAGCCACCGACTACTGCCTTGGGACGGGGCCTGCTAAAGGGCGAAAGCCGAAGCCGCGGAGAAGCTAACAAAGGCAGCCGGTGGCCGCGTAGACCGGTCAACCCCCGTAAGGCTGGAAAAAGGAGGCACTACATTTGAGCGGAGGGCTTAAAGGAGAAGACAAACGGGAGAGCGGGGCAGAGCACTCGCAGGCAGCAGACGAGACGGTCGAATGAAAACAAGTAGGCCAGAAGACTGGGGCTGCGCCACGACCTGGGAGGCTGGGTTCTAGTCGCAAGTTCGGCCACTGTCATCCTGCCTCCACGCCTGGCAACTCATCCCACCACCGGCTGCAAATGAAGACAGCAGCGGCAGCACTCGCATTCCGCCCCCTGGCCATGACGAACGCTCAGCCCTTTTTCGGAGGCCATGCCGCACCATGCCCATGCAACAACGCCGCCGAAGGACGGCGAGGAATAAGAGACATTGTGCCAGCTGTTTTAATTAAATATGTGTAAAATTATATCCCGAGTCTGTGCCTCCATCTCTGTATGACCAGTGTGGACCCAGGACCACCGTAAATAACTCTAGTCATCACAACACCCCTGCTGCTTCTTCTTCACACACCTGGCAAACTAGTCGTACTGTTACATGTCTGCATAATTATACATTTCCTGACACAATGCTACACAGCCTTCCAACCTCCTGCCTACCATTTGCTTTCCACCGCTGCCCATTTGGCTCGCCTCCTGGGAACTCCCCATTCCAGGTGCCCCCGACTCCTTAATGTCAACTACTCTACTGTTATGTCTTTGAGGTTTACGGACTGTCAGAGAGGGGACGGGAGCTGAAGCCCGTTCCTCAGCTGCATTTCATGAGATTCGCATATGGCTATGCTGGAGATAAACAGCAAACCGTATCTGACAGTGCTTAATCGAGCTTACCTTGAACTGGTAGGAGCAGATGTTGCACTCGTCGGTGTTTCTGCGAGAGAGCCACTCCTCGAGGCATTCCTTGTGGACGAGCCCGATGGTGCCTCGGCAGTTGCAGGGCGACAGTAGGTCGCCATCTTGGGAGCCACGGAAGCAAATGCGACACATGTCAGACTCTCCTACGCTGTCAGGATCGGCTTGCGTGTTGTGGTCGTTTCCACAGGCGCCAGTCGAACACGGCGAGCGCTCTTCGAGCCACCCTTCCCACCACGCCATGGCTACTCTGATGATCAGCGCAGCGGCATCTTCTTCTTCTTGTACTATTGTTGTTGGTCTCTTGAAAATGGCTATTGAAGTTTTGCCTTCTTCTTTGTGGTTTATTCAACAAACGAAAGGAAGAAAAAGGTTTTGCCAGTCGCGGAACTTGCTATTGTGAGCAGGCGCACCTGAGTTACGGTAGGCGGAAATGAAAGATACTAAGAGTAGACAGCGCGGGGAAGGAAAGAAGGAGCTAGAGGAAAAAAGAACTGGGGCAGTGATGTATATAAAATGTACATCATTCTTGCTGTTTTCCAGGCGCATAATAGCGGCGCCAACTCTGAGGAAGTGTCCAGTGATCGAGGGGTGTAGGAAGATCAGCGGAGCGCAATGAAAAAAGTTGTGGTATTGTTGGTGAAGAGAAGCATGAAGGCAGATAATACTGCGCGGATTTGGTAGAAAAATGAAGAAACAAAATTATAATAATAAAAAGTAATATATATTTATTTTAAAACTTCGGTGAAGGAAAGGCAAGAGTAAAACTGGTGCACCTTACAGAGAAACATTTATGAAATAATATTAGGCTTGTGAGTAATAGAGTTGGCTTTACTATTGCTGGAGACAATAAAAATAGCGCGAAAAGAAAGTAAATTGGAAGGTGACATAGACATCGCACAGAAAACGAATTTCTATAATTTTTTTGGAGGGACACGAAACGACTACAGGACACAAAAAATGACACGGCTTTTGGATCCATGGAAGAATAAAAATCAAACTGAAGGAGATCACTATGATTTGTGACATATAAAAAATATAAAATATAAATATAAATATAAAATATAAAATATAAATAACTTACAGGATTCAGCATGTACCTGAGCCTTGCGAAGTATACCTCGAATTAACGTGGAAGGCAAAAGAAGGTTTCGAATGCATGAATAAAAACATTGTTTTAAGCGGGCGCTCGCTCGTAGCAGAAAGCAGGGAAATAAGTGTGGAATAGCATACTCAAAAAAGATGGCGTGCGAAAAAACATCTGAAGAAAAACGGCCGATTGTACGAGTTCGTAGGATTCCATACAGGGTGATCTGAAAAAGAAGCACGGTAAAGAAAAAATCCTGGTCACACACAGCAGAATGTGTGCCCTTCTATTTATTTACAGCGTTTTGTAGCGCTGTTTTTAAAAGGAAGGAAAGGAAAACCACCGACTCTGTGATTGCTATTCCACTGTGGCAGGTGGTTCCAAAAACACAAGTTCACGGACAGCAGAAGACACGACACAAAAAAAAAATAGATAAAAAGCTAACAACATAAAGGAAACCCAAGAGGCGACGTAACGGCATTACAAAGAAATTTTAGCCTCCATCCTAACACTGACGTCGAATTGTTGAGGACCTATAACCTCTGGACCTATAACTATAGTGCGAGTATAATTAAGCATGCAATGAGAAAATGCACAATCAAAGAGAGAAGAGAAAATTTCATTTCTGCTTTTCTTTCATTGCCCCGCCAGGGTGGTGCAGTGGTAAGACGCCCGACTAGTTTCCGGAGTTCCCGGATTCGAACCCGACCACAACGGCTGCGTTTCGATGGAGGCGAAACGAAGTGACGTCCGTGTGCTGTGCGATGTCAGCGCACGTTAAAGGTCCCCACGTGGTCGAAATTACTCCGTATCCCTCCCCTACGGCTCCCCTTTCTCTCTTTCCACTTTCACTCCCACCTTCATCCCTTCCCTTACGGCGCGGTTCAGGTGTTCACACAGCAAGTGTGACAGATACTGCGCCTTTCCCTTCCTGTAAACCAATTATTATTATTATTATTATTATTATTATTATTATTATTATTATTATTATTATTATTATTATTATTATTATTATTATTATTATTATTATTATTATTATTCACATTGCGCAGCATCAGCACCAAACAGAATATGCAAGCGGAAATTCCTCTATTTACGACGTTCTTCTTCGCGAGAACTGTGAAGCATACCCCAACATTATTGTTTTGTTTTTTTCGCTTGATTTTCGTCTCCTGTATACCAGATTTTGCATTTCTGCAGCGCGGGATCTTATGATTGCGGGACTGCTAGTTGCGCGGCAGTCATAAAATGAAATCTTGAACTGCTCACCGATTCTGGTAGCGTTAAAATTTTGGATTTCTTTCTCTAAAGTAGTTTCTCATTTAAAAACTCAGTCAGTAAACGAAGTTCCATCGCTGCTGTTTTGTTGTGAGAGTTTCCGATAGATATGTTCAGGTGATCAGTAGATGTAAATACTGACTGCCATGTCGGTTGTCTAAAAATCCAATTTGAAATTAGGCAATATGAAAGTTCAAGTCAAAGATAAATTTAGACAGCTTATTTTTCTTGAACTTGGAGAGTGCGTGAGCAGTATCTAGTGAATATTGTAGCTAAGGCTGAAATCCTCTTTACTCAGGACTCTTATGTTAGCTCTTCCGTCCCCCCCCCCTCTCCACGCAAATGAAAGAGGTTGTGCCAAAATCTCCAACTACCCAATAAAGCTCATCTTTAAAGGCCGTTCTAATTCATAAGGAGTTATATTAGTCTGTGGTCTTACATATACTACAGAGCACACTGTAATTGTTCTCAATATATAAAGGCCGGCTGTCAAAGCCTCGAATTTTAAGTTTGTGCTCACAAACTGTGAACCCACTTCGAACTATGATAACAAAGTTCTTTTCTAGCCGGCTCCTCTAGCCGGTGAGCTCCTGAACTGTGCTACTGAAAATTCCAAAATGATCTTGTTGAGCCTTGCCCCGCCGGGGTGGTGCAGTGGTAAGACGCCCGACTACTGTGCCGGAGTTCCCGGGTTCGAACCCGACCGCGGCGGCTGCGTTTCGATGGAGGCGAAACGAAGAGGCGTCGTGTGCTGTGCGATGTCAGCGCACGTTAAAGATCCCCAGGTGGTCGAAATTACTCCGTAGCCCTCCACTACGGCTCCTCTTTCTCTCTTTCCACTTTCATTCCCACCCTCCTCCCTTCCCTTACGGCGCGGTTCGGGTGTCCACAGAGCAAGTGTGACAGTTACTGCGCCTTTCCCTTCCTGTGAACCAATTTATCTTGTTGAGCCGCGGTTGAATCGTGCTTTTTGTAAAAATTAGGATAAACTTGCGCTTATTCATGGTGGATAAAAACGTCGTGTGAACCAGCCTTGTTAGTTTGGTGTCTGAAGGAATTCCCCGGCCGTACTAATAGTATTATATGCGCTTTCAAATGAAATCGAAATCAATAATACTGGTAGGGCCGTCTTTTGTCAAAGGCTGATGAGCATAAAAAAAAAATATGAGATGAGCAATACCCAACGATTTTCTGTTTGTTATGCTGGATTGCAGATGAGTGTTCCCTGCTCACTGTTGAGTGAGTTGAAATATAACTGCGCCATGTGTGTTTTTTGTAGAGCTCGTCAATTTTATTCACCTGGTGACACTTAGAACAGGAACCTAAAGTGATAATCTTTTGAAGAAGCGGAAAGCCATAGTTATGTTGCGGTAAGGAAGCATTGATTTCTCAGGGCAATTACTGAGTTATGGGTTCTAAGTTTGTTCGTGAGGAGTCCAGGAATAGCACGTGATCAAGGTATTTACCGTCGCTATGGAAACATCAGTATCACCTTCCGCCCCCCTCACAGACACCATCGCTGCCCAGTGTTTATCGCCCGCGTAATGTGGGCAGCATACAACGAGTCAGTTGTAGAAAATGTGGCCGCCTACGCCTTATTCGATGTGTCGAGGCGTGATTGCCTGGAATTTCGGGAGAGTAATCACAAATCTAGCAGTTTATAAACCAAACTTGTTTCCAAGCGTGGCATGCTTTGAAAGAAGAATCTGAAGGTTCGGGATAGTTCCTAAACAGTAGCGCTAAGTGTTGGTGTGCATTTTGGAGATACGCAGAGCCCTTAATAGATCGACACAAACTCGGGTCATAAGCGCAACAGCGACACGTCTGTGTGTTGCTGCTTGTCTAGATATGCTCCAATGTCCTCGCTTTCCACGCACTAACTCCAGAACGTATTCCTGATTGCGATGAACCCCACGAGATGGGACGAGCTGTGCCCTGAAAGCCGTGCTGCGACATGGCAATCATTATGACGGCGGGGGTATGTGCGGTGATCGTACTGTTCGGGGCGGGCGACATTGAAATGAAAGGCCCACGAAATGCGGTGGAGGTTATGGTGATATGTCCATAGTGTCCACCAAATCGGCGTCCTCGGGTTCGCCAGCTGGGAGCTCCATGGGGGCACCAAAGTTATTTTGGTGCTCCTTGCGGAAGTGGCGCACCGCGAAGTAGATGGCGGCGCCGGAGAGCACAACGGTGACTCCGATTAGCAAGCAGCCAAGCACCGGCGCTATGTCACTGTTGAACACTGCGGACAACCTGGCGTACACCGCTGGCGCTACAGTGCTGAAGATGGACAGCCACACATCTATCAGGGTGTCCAACTCGTCCACCTTGCTGCTCGGGTCACGTAGCCAGTCCATGATACTTCTAGGGGCTCGCTTCACCTGCAAAATTGTGACAGTGGTTGGGACGTCATCTTTATAGCGATGCGGAAGTAACGCTTTTGAAGGTGCACCTTAACTATCTGTACGCGACCGTGTGGAAGGAACGGAAATGGTTAGACTTTAATTGAGGGCACAAGGTAGGTAAATGATAGAAGTGACGTGATGAAATTAAATATGACCAAAGTGTGCCGGGAACAGACGCGTGTTATTAATAGGTGAGGTCAACAAGAAATAGACACGTAACGCGATGGCAAGAGTGCTGATGTCCGCCATGTGATAATAGACTGGATTCCATAAAAAAAGAAAACTGTAAAGGACGGCAGAGGGTAAGATGGATGTACAAAATTAGGCACTTTGTGAAAGTAAAATGGTCACAGATTGCTTAAGAGAGGGTCAGTGAAGGGATTTTGGAGTAGTGTTCATTCTGCAGTTGGCAAACGAAGGCTTATAAGGATGACAATGGGTATAATGCGTTGAAATTGACGAGGACGTCTCGCACTAAGCATTCATGCTGAAGTAAAATAATCTCCTTATAAATAAAGCGTTCTTCTAAAAGCAGCGACTATCTTTTGTTCTCTACCAGGCTGCCTGTGAGCAGCGAGAGAATGCCGGTGCAAAGGTGTACAGCGGCCAACAAATGGTTCTCTTTGTGGTCTTGCGGAATATGTTACCGAAGAGCCGCAGATGTGCTCTAGAAATCGGATGCTCCAGCTGAGCGCCTGGAGGCTGTAAGTGATGCAGAAATTATTCAACAACAGCTGCTCGTTAGCTTCTGTATTCTACGGAGTTAAACATTGATATTCACCTGCTTCAGGGTCGCCGGAAGCAATGCTAGCAGCTACTGACTGATGCCGCTGCCGCCGCTAGCGAGTCAAGACAACGTGACTGCGTTAACTGCGCAAAAAAACTGATCGATTTATAAGAAGGGAGAGGCACGGTAACTGTCTCACTTGTTTTCTGTGGACACCTCAACCGCGCCGTAAGGGAAGGGAGGAAGGTGGGAGTGAAAGTGGAAAGTGAGAAAGAGGGGCCGTAGTGGAGGTCTACGGAGTAATTTCGACCACCTGGGGATCTTTAACGTGCGCTGACATCGCACAGCGCACGGACGGCTCTTCATTTCGCCTCCATCGAAACGCAGCCGCCGAGGTCGGGCTCGAACCCGGGTACTCCAGCGCAGTAGTCGGGCGTCTTACCATTGCACCACCCCGGCGGGGCGTTAACTGCGTAGAGTTTGATTTTTTTTATTTTATTTATAGGAAGGGAAAGGCGCGGTAACTGTACCTCACTTGTTTTTTGTGGACACCGCAACCGCGCCGTAAGGGAAGGGAGGAAGATGGGAGTGAAAGTGGATAGAGAGAAAGAGGAGCCGTAGTGGAGGGGTACGGAGTAATTTCGACCACCTGGGGATCTTTAACGTGCGCTGACATCGCACAGCGCACGGACGCCTCTTCGTTTCGCCGCCATCGAAACCCAGCCGCCGAGGTCGGGTTCGAACCCGGGTACTCCAGCGCAGTAGTCGGGCGTCTTACCATTGCACCACCCCGGCGGGGCGTTACCTGCGTAGATGATTTATTGATTTATAGGAAGGAAAAGGCGCGGTAACTGTCTCGCTCGTTTTTTGTGGACTCCTCAACCGCACCGTACGGGAAGGGAGGAAGGCGGGAGTGAAAGGGGAAAGAGAAACACTGTCACCGCCACGACCTACTGGTCACCGCCATGCAGAAAGAGGAGGAGGGGTCGCCCCCTCTTCTTGCGTGGCGGCAAGGGTGCTCTCCGGTTGCTGAAACGCCGGCTCGCCATCAGCAGATCACAGTGCATCCCGTTATAACTCGCTTCACTCGCTAGCAGCATCAGCGGCATCAGTCAGTCTAACTTGCTTCACTCGCTGCAGCATCAGTGGCATCAGTCAGTCGCTGCTATCTCTTCGTCGCGCAACGTTCCTATGGGCCCACGCGTTGCTTACTTCATTTCTCTGACCGCAAAGCTTCTTTCATGGCAGCCAAGAACTGTTAGTGGAGTGTTTCTTAATGAAATACGTGTGAAAAATTAAACACAGGTTGTCTTTAATTGTCTATACAAGTCTTGCTCAAACTCTTTGCCTCAATCTATCGAAAAGTTGAAACAGCTGATGTGCTGCGCTCAAATTTTGCTTTAGGTAGTATCGTAATCGTGGGCAATTTTTTCATTTCTTCTCTATTTCCTTTTCTGTCCGCACGAGGCAGCGGAAGAGGCTCAGCTACAGAGTCCGTAGCAGGCCCGTGCATTTTCTTTTCCTTCTTCCTTCTTACAACAACAACATAATTGGTTTACAGGAAAGGAAAGTCGCATATATGTCACTTGCGGTATCCCGCTGACACATCTCGCGGATAACGTAGCAATGCTCAGGCTTACGCATTTCTCCAGTGCAAATTCTGCAGTGTTCTCGATAATTTCATTTTTTTTCCAAACATACTGACAGTCTCTTTTGAGGCTGTTTTAGGATTGCGGTACATCATGATAGTAACAATAATGTCACGAATGGTCTTTAAGGCGAAAGCATTTATAGGGTTATGGAAAGAAATCCCGTGTGCGAGAGTTGTGTGTGAGCGTTGTGCGGCAGTTGTGCGTGGAAACTGTGGATAGTATCTGTGCATCCAGTCTGTGCGCTGATATGTAACTTGCTAATAACGATATGTGAGGAGAGAAATCAGTAATGACAACGATTGATGGAAATTGATAATTATTAATAAAGTGACCATAAAGATAGCTGCGGTTTAACTCCAGTTAAGCTAAATATTTGCGAGATCAATGTTTGGCTTAGCTTGGTTTTTCGACGTAGACAAAGCCATAGTGCATCTTATGTAGTTACTTTATTTATTCCAATGAATACGCTCTTGTGATCAGTGAAGTGTGTCTTGTGTTCTACTTTGTTGATGGCGTATATTTTCCTGTGTAACTCTATATAATACCAAGTCCAAACTTTTGGCACAATGTGTGGTTGACTTTGGTTGTTGCGAACATAAGTCCCAGTAAAACCGCTCTTCCATAGCTTGGACGAATGAGGAGTCCTTTTCTTTTTTGATGTCCTCGATCACGAGAGCTAACTACTCTTCGTTGCGCCCAAGGATACCAGTAGAGAACACTTCCAAGGCAGTCTGATCGTTTGCCTGTGGAGTGAGCGCAAGAGCGAGCGAACGTGATTGCGTTGCTACGGCAACGGTGTTGCAATGGTGACGGGGCGCCAGCAGTGAGGCCGAGCGGCACGACGGAGCACAGGCCACGCTGAAGAACGGTTCCGACCAGCACAGTATTGCTCTCGTAGTAAAAGGACCAAAATGACTATGAAACGACCAGTATGTCAAGCGAAAACTTGTAATGACCAGAACTGATTGGAAATGAGTAAACATGCAAAGCTATGAGCGGTAATGGCTACAATGACTGGGCATGGCTTGTCATAGCTCAGCATGACAACGTAACGACCACCAATGTGTCAAACGACGACTTGTAATGACGCATCTGACTGGAAATGAGTAAACATGCTTAGCTATGAGTGGTAATGACTACAATGAATAGGCATGACTGAGCACGACTACGGAAAGACCAGTAGAGTAAACGACTTGTAATGATCGCAACTGACTCGAAATGAGTAAACATGCTTGGCTGTGAGCAGTAAGGGCTGCAGTGAGTAGGAATGACATCGGACGGCTGCGTTTTGATGGGGTAAAATCGAAGAGACATCCGTGTGCTATGCAATGTGCGACTTTCCCTCTCACCTTCGTCCCTTCTCTTATGGTGAGATTTAGCTTTCTGCAGAAACAATGCGACAGATATTCCCTTCCCTTCATGTGAACCAATTATTATTAGTGAACAAGAAAACCCGATGCAAAAAATTTCTTCAATACTTTTATTAGTCATGCCACTTCGCCAGAAGCTTCATCTAGAAACAGAAGCAGCCTCTAGGGCGCCCTCGCCCGTCTGCCCGTGTCTCTGTGAGGGCATTGGAGCGGTGCGGGCGCGTTTGCGCTCCGCGGTGCACGTCGGAGAGAGAATATGTGTCTAAATTCAGACGCATACCCGCGAGTGCTGATAATAACTTTCATCTTTCAAATGATATTACTTTGAAACAAGCTCGAAGAAGTGATAGCCAAGGGTGATGGAATAAATGAGGCGTTGGAACGAGAATTTCGATGGCACCAAGTCCATGGTATTTTAATGCTAAAACATTCCTTGGCTCCTGGGTGGCGTGGACACGGCCAGTCGACAAAATCATCCGTAAAACTGTCAGTCATCGATTGCGTAGGCAAATTATATGAGAATTGATTAACGAGCTATTTATACAATAGGAATAAATATATGAGCTAGTGAGGCATATAAAGTATTGCCTAATTAAAAAATGAACAAAATGAGCTGTGAATGAGAGCTGTGAACGTAGCGATTATCCACAAATAACCAGCTAATTTGACCAAATTTGGTATCCAATCTAATTCAGTTGTGATCAACCCGATGGTGGCCTCCAAATTTAAACTGTCAGTCATCGATTGCGTAGGCAAATTATATGAGAATTGATTAACGAGCTATTTATACAATAGGAATAAATATATGAGCTAGTGAGGCATATAAAGTATTGCCTAATTAAAAAATGAACAAAATGAGCTGTGAATGAGAGCTGTGAACGTAGCGATTACCCACAAATAACCAGCTAATTTGACCAAATTTCGTATCCAATCTAATTCAGTTGTGATCAACCTGATGGTGGCCTCCAAATTTGAATGGCCTACCCCAGGAATTTGGCCTCTTGAAGCCCAAAAATTTGATTTCCACAGAATTGGACTGGAGAATTGGAAAAGTGATGTCTAACGTAAATCTTGTAATAAGAATTCAGGGGTCACCACCAAATTGGGATAACCCAACAGTGAAATTTTGCCTCCCTGAACCCCCGAAATCTGACTTTGTTGGAATTTGGCTAACATTAGTGCTCAGCCTAATTTTAGCGTGGCCAACACAAGAACGATTTTAAAATTTGGATGGCTCGCGCCTCCCGAAAAATTCAAAGAGCACTGTAGAATCTAACTGTATAAATATGAAAGCCTGAGCGTTTTTGCGGCACATTGTGCATCGGGTTTGCTCTCGTTATCATTGTAAACTAAATGTATCGCCATTATCGTCGCTACAATATAATTATTATCATTATCATTAATTGCAGAGCCATCATCATGGCGACTGTCATCCTCACGTTAAATAAGGAGAATTACGAGGTGCCTCCCGCAATCTCAGGCGCGGCTGAGTTGGTAAAAGCACTTGACTGGGGGATCCGAGGGGTCGAGGTTCGATTCCCGGTGGACACATGCTTCTTACTTTTTTTTGTAATAGACAGGTGGATTGGACATTTTCTCGCCACGGTTTCTGCGGACGGCACTCTTGAGCTGCTAGAATAAGCATTAGAATTTCATCCCTTGACCTTCAAAGTTTGACTTCGTCCGATTCGATCAATAAAAACTCCAACTAAGCAACAGTAGTAAGCAACGAAACGCAGAACTTATGAAGGAACTTAATTGAATTCGAAATTCCTGTTCATTTCGGTATATAAGCAGATTTAAAAGCAACCCTGGGCATTTTGGGCAGTGCTATGTACTGTCGTCAGAGAAATATATCTGCCGTGTTCCTGCATGAAGCATTGTATGTGGAAACCTGAGGTAGATCTGGTGTCCTTCGATGACCTTGCCGGACAGTGATGCATGGTTGCAGTAATTGCAACTCAATATTCCGAAGAAAAAAAAACAACTTACTTTGTTCTTCTTGGAAGAAACAGTGGGAAAAAACATTTCCTGTTTCAAATCGAAATATTTCAGCAATAAGTGCGTCAATTGGTGTCAGACAAGCGTTAACAAGAGCAAGTAATATCGTGCGATCGGATTTCGCTAACATAATACTGGGTCTATAGCGGTCCTCAGTGTCCCTTCACGGCGCATATCTTCGACTTGTGTTGGTACGATTTTAGCCCTCCCAATGAGATTGCATGACCTCCCTAATCTTCTTAAATTTCTGGCCGCCGCCTTTGTCGTGCACCCCTAGAAATGTTTAACCTTCCAGAGGTGAGCAAGGTTTCATTAGTAATATCTTTAACTCGAGAGCGTCAAAGGTCCTGTTATGCAGCCAATGCGCCTCCGGCGCTGGGAGCAAAACATTGCAAGCATGGTTCTAGCAGGTGGTAGTTTTACAGTTGATAATGCCGAGCGCTAATTCATCGATGGGTTTTGGGACGTAAGAATACCTTTTGCTGTCTGAAAATAAGGAGCTGAATGCTGGGGTCGCACATTTGAGAGAGTCGTGGACTATGGTTCAACTTTCATAGGCTTTTGGACAACCAGTAAAGCGCGCTTCTGCGTGTTCAGGAATGTTAGAACGACCTGGTTAAAGATGTTTTTTATCTGCTTGTCATGTGGCCCATTATGACCAACAGCAGATTAACAAGGGGGCTTAGGAGTGCGTGCTAAGAAGAATGAGGTACGAGAGACAGAAGTTACTCTCAAATAAGAAAGCTGACACCCCATGCGCGGAAACAAGGAACCTCGGTGAGAATCAGAGGTTGGAGCCAATTACCTTCCACGACTTCCGCTTAAGGCAAAGGTTATGTGTCCCCGATATTTTAGGCAAAATTATATCTCCATTGCCTCTGCATGTTTTTTCTCTCAGCAAGTAATGCAGCCTTCTGGGGCAACAAAGCAGGCGCTTCAGCCTTAACTAGTTGCTTTGTAAACCCCGTCGCTGTCAAGTCGGTTTTTCAGAACGGAGTGTCAATATGGTGCTCGAGTTTCAGTTTATCACTAATGAGTACAGGTGTCATATGCCCCTCTTCTGTGCATTTTTTTCATGCTGAGAATTCCATCAGGGATTGTAAAAGGAAGGACAGTCAGTATATGTACACTAAAGCTTAAAAGCATACATATTATTACATGATGTACAGTGTTAAATACAGCATACAACAATAGAAAAAATGGGTATAGATTAATTACACGAATATGGATGATAACAAATAGTAAAAAAGGCATATGACACGAAAACTTTCAGTCGCAGAGTCAGTGACGGAATCAGTATTAGTTCTAATTGACAGTCAAGGCCTAATAAAGCTACAAAATACTAAAAAAGGAAAAACAATCGACTACAATGAGTTCAAAACATGAATCGGGCACAAACAGGCGAATGAAAATATCAAAAGAACAAGGAAGTATGAAAATAAGGAATACAATTTTACGACGATGCGTATAGTTCATCTGCAATAAGGGAACTAAACGCAGGTAAGGACGGGCTGCTAGTAATGGGCGTGTGTAATATGTTCCATTCTCGTGTTGCCCTTGCAAAAAATGAGTATTTGAGATATCAGTATGAAATGAAACTTTGTCTAATGTATATGTAAGGTTATAACAGATTAGTCTGTTCGACGACGTCGGCATATACTTAGTAATAGGCAGTTTTAGTTGACTGTGTAGTACCTGGGCCCGTATTCCGAGTTTGCGTCGTTATCGAAAGTGTAGCTATCTCCTCGACTTCGAGTCATCCGATTGGTGCAAACGCCGAAACATGATATTTCCACCTCTTCCGGTACCGCAGTGGCAACACCCGGTTCCGGCGTTTCGACGGATCAGATGACTCGAGGTCACGTGAGATAGCGACACTTCGATAACGACGCAAACTCGGAATACGGGCCCTGCTGTATGATTATAAGTTTTGTAAGATAAGCTCTGTTTTCCAAAGTTAGAAGGTCTGCCCGTTTGAGTAATTGTGTTGGCGAATCTGTAATGGAGTGTTTATTATATTGATACGGGGCAGAAGGCTAGCAGAGGAAACCACAGCAGGTGATGAGCAAGTGTTCACAGCACAGCAGAGCAGAACACAGCAAGTGTTCAGGCAAGTCCCAACGGTTTCTTCAGCTTCGTCGTCTCTCACTCTATTTTCTATCGTCGTCCTCTTCAGTGGCATATACGTAACATTACCCCGCCACGAAAAGCACCGCCCCGGTGCGTACTACGTCGAGGAACTAAAGCTGGAGTGGTAGGGCTTCATGCGAGCGACATGAACGATTTCTGAACGTGGCATATCGAACTGTTGGCGTGGGTGCACTTCGTATGTCACAGAAGTGACTGGCCGTAAAACACGGTAGGGGCCTGTGTACCGCGGCAAGAGCTTCTCACAGTGCCCAATTCTACGAGCGGGAGTCCAGAGCAAGACGAGCGAGTCCGGAGAGTAGTGGACATCGCGATGTCGAGAATCATGGCGCCGTTTTTGGGAGTTCTGGGAAGAAGTCAGTCGGCGGCGAGCAACAACACGAGCGGCGTCAGCTCTGTATATGGCGTCTTGAACACAGGAGCTTGCATCAGTGGTGTGAGGCAGTACGCTGTAAAACGCAAGAGAGGTGTCACGGCCGAACAGGAGATAGTAGGGCGAGTAGCCCATTGTGTCGTGACGGGAGGAATTATATGCAAACGTAACAAACGGTAAAGTAATATCCCAGTCACAGTGATCAGCCGATACATACATTGACAGCATGTCCGTGAGTGTGCGATTCAGGCGTTCGGTGAGGCCGTTCGTTTGTGGATGGTAAGCGGTGGTGAAGTAGTGCTTAATAGAGCAGTATCGGAGATTTTCTTCGACTACTCGAGCAAGAAAGCAACGGCCATGGTCAGTGAGCAGCTGGCGTGGAGCACCGTGAAGCAAGATAACGTCGTGGAGGAGAAACGCAGCCACATCAGTTGCACATCTGGTGGGTATCGCTCGTGTAACGGCATAGCGCGTGGTATATTCCGTAGCCACCGCAATTCATTTATTCCCTGAAGCAGACAGAGGAAAAGGGCCGAGGAGATCAAGGCCAACTCGGTAAAATGGGTCTATTGGGATGTCGATCGGTTGTAGGGATCCAGCAGGCACAACCGAGGGCTTCTCCCGCCGCTGGCACCTTTCACAAGAAGCCACGTAACGACGAACAGAGCGGTAGAGGCCTGGCCAAAAGAAGCGCCGGCGGACGCTGTCGTAATTACGAGATACGCCAAGATGACCCGCTGTGGGCGCGTCATGCCGCTGCTGAAGAACGGTGGCACGCAGGTGTTCGGGTACTACGAGCAGAAGCTCAGCGCCATCTGGTCGCATATACCGCCGATATAAAGCGCCGTTGAGGAGCACAAACAAAGCAAGAGTGGCGTCAGGGTGATCAGTGCTGAGGCGTTTGATAATGGCGCAAAGCTTGGGATCTAAACGCTGCTCATGACGAATGTTTAAAAGGTCAGAGATGGACAGCACACAGGTATCATCACACTAGCTTTCCGGCGGCGGATCTACCGGGTTACGGAACAGGCAATCGGCATCAGTGTGTAGCCAGCCGGACTTGTGAACGACAGAAAAAGTGCATTCGTGAAGACGCAGCGCCGAACGCACCAGACGACCAGTAGGGTCCTTCAGCGTAGAAAGCCAACATAAGGCGTGGTGGTCGGTGATGACGGAGAACGGGCGGCCAAACAAGTAAGGGCGAAATTTCGTAATGCCCCACACTAAGATGATACGGGGCAGATGGCTAGCACAGGAAACCACAGCAGGTGATGGGCAACTGTTCAAAGCACAGTAGAGCTGAAGACAGCAAGTGTTCAGGCAAGTCCCAACGGTTTCTTCAGCTTCGTCATCACTCACTCTATTTTCTATCGTCGTCCTCTTCGATGGCATATACGTAACATTATATTAATCTTAGTGACTTCCTTTGTAACGCCTCAGTTTTTTAAAGGACTGTTTAGTAAATGGGGAACAAACCTTATTAGCGTAATCTAGTACCGGTCTAATAAGTGTTCTCTTTGCAAGTAACTTTGTTTCAGATGGTGCCAGTTTAACGCGCCTGGTAATAAAGAATAGCTGTTGTAATACGGTTGACGTGATGTTGTTAACATTATTGTACCATCTGAAGTCAGAAGTTAGGGCCACACCAAGGTACTTATGCTCATGAACAGATCCAAGGGGATTGTGGTTAAGGGTGCACTGAAAGGCTGATGTATGTTTTTTCTTATTATTGATAAAAGAATATATTTATTCAAATTGATATTTCTGATTGTGATATTTCTAACTATGCGCATCATAGCCGCAGTTGTTTTTGCGCCATAAAACTCCGTATATGTTCTAACCATGAAGAAGACTAAACGCAAGACACTGCTGTCGACTACAACTACCTTGCCAGTCCTCGCAAACTCCAGCGTCAATTTATGAGTTTTTTTTGCGGTACCATTGTGAAATACTGCACAACTCTTGGTGTTTCCAAATCTATGCAACACTGTCCCTGCATAAGACTGAAAAGTAGCAGATCATCGCTTCTGGCACATGCAAACCATATTTCCAAGGTGAATGATTGTCTGCATCTTGATAGTTTAATATAAAATGGCAGTCCTCATGAACTTGACTCGATTAGCGTAGATTTTTTTACTTTCCTCTGCTATATAGTTGCCAGCAGGACTTCCCTGGGCAATTGGTTTTTGCAATGTGTCTACATCTTCCGCAAACGCAGAGCCTGCAATTTTATCACGTCTTGTGGATTCGAGGGACTTCATCATTGGCACTGAAATACTGTCCCGGTTCCCTGGGTGCTCCACAGTACATTGCTGACTCAGCGTGCTGGCCACAAAGCAATGAGGAAAGAAAAAGATACGTGTTTTTCACCTAAACGCGTATTGATCAAATACCGCGATATATACGATTTGTCGCGCGGTGAACTCCGGTTTGTCGACGCGCTTATTTATTAGATTGGTTGGGTTGCGTTTAAAGTCCCAAAGCAACTAAGGCTATGAGAGACATCGTAGTTGAGGGGTGCTTATTGAGGCTAGAGCCTTATATGTCTCACGAGACTCAAAAGGTGTCTTCGGAATTTCCCCGCGGACTGTCACCGGAGGTCGGGGTCCCAAACGATGACATGACGTCGTACGAAGGTGTACGCCCCTCATTAATTGTTTCACATAGTGCAATGCTGTCACATAGCGCAATTATCAGTCATATGGCGTTACAACACGTGCAGTAGCATCCAGGCTTAAGATGTAATGATACATACAAAATTAAGGTGGAAATTAGTTTATGCAAAATTATGGTATTTATATGGCATTTACCCTTGTTCAGTTCTTTTTCATACCGTGCAAACCATCGTCTTCCTTTCGTTCTACCTGAATCCTCAACAACGGAAGGTGACGACGGAACAAGGTAAGCAGCCTCCTCTTCTTTCACTGGCACACGTAGCCCTTATCGGTGACAGTCAGTACAAGTACATTCACACTCACTTCCCTTCTGGAGAACACGCGCCTTACATTAGGTTTCAAAGCGGCGCCAAGACTGATGACATAAGGAAACTCATAGCACCACGGTACATCACCCATTTCATCATTCATTGCGGTACTAACGAATTGAAACACAGCACCGGAGAACAGACGATTCAAGCCATGCAAACGCTCATACACGATGTTCATTCCAACAAACCAGACGCAAGACTCACACTGACGACCATCCTACTTAGGCTCACAAACAAGCACCAAATGTACATGTACCAGTCATGCGCCCTAGCAGCACACGCAGAGAGCGCATCTAAAGTTAACCACTTCTTTCTTGACATGGAACTCAGTCATGAACACGTAGATGTCATCCACTACGCTGTAGTCCATCTCTGGCACACCTGGCCAGAGAAGGACTACACCCCAACTTTGGAGGCGTCCGACTAATGGCAAACATGATCAAGTATAGAATCAGGACCTCATTTAAGTGGACGCAGCCATGTGAACCTATCACGCGAACCCCTCTGGCCAGCACGGATCAACTGAACACACACAAAACTGACAACGAACCGGAACGCCCACGACCTCCCATTGTCAGTACCCGCGACATGTGCACACAAACGGAGTCCGTGGAACCAGCCCCAGTGGAACAACACACGCGCACAGACCCGAAGACATACCGCAGTTTCTTCACACATACACCCACTCATTCTGGGAGAAACACCAGCTGCCAGGCGGACACCGAAGTGGACTTCATCACGAACACCAGCCCTAAGCCAGCTACAACCAAACACGTAACGCATGTCAGGAGGTCCACTTGGAACAACAAGAAATGACTCGCTCTTAGAGCCGAAATCGCCCAGCATAAACGTCGCCCTTTTCTTGTTGCCAGGAAATTAGCCGCTAAGCGCAGTAACTACATATCGCATTTAGATACTTACGAACATTATTACACGAAAGCAATGGTACTGAAAAAACTTCAGATAAATGTAAAGTGTGCTCTCGGCACACTTCACCCTGAACTATTCATTCGCTGGAATAATATTTTAGATGACGCGTCATTAGCTTTGATAGCCATTTTAAAACAGCACTGTCAGGAAAAAGTCGATGAACTTAACGACCAAATGGCCAAACTAGCGCTAACCGCGGACGAGCATCAAGTACTAAAAGAATTCGTGAAAAGGAAAGAACAAAAACTTCAGGTTAAAAAACAGCGTAAATTCAGAAGGGATCAGCAGTCGGTAGATAATGACACACATTGGCAGCGAGGAATACCTCCTGCAGTTTCACAACAACGACGGATATCACCTACTAGACAGGACACAGATGATAGCAACATCATTGACATTTCTAAATCTCTAAACTATAATGATAAACAAATTCTAAGGCGAAGCCTGACTTTCTGCCCAACGAATAACAGCTTTAATGAATATGAACTTCACCGAGATATAAATGAATTCGCAAGAAGAATGCGTATTAAGGAATTCTTCGCTGAAAATCCAAACAATGTGCCGGAAGCTTCTAACCTACTCAGAGCCTCCAGTACATGGTTTCCTGATGCAGAGCGCAGCCCCGAACTAGACCTATACATTAAATCTGTCTAAAAAAAATTATTGAAAAAACAAAGCTAGCTCGAAAGCCATAAAACCTCTCTCTAACTGAAAGAACAACTCTTGACAACCTAGCTTCTAGAAGTGACTTAGTTAACAAGCCTGCAGACAAAGGTGGTAGCATAGTGATTCTCCCTATTGAAAATTACAAAAATGAGGCAGATAGACAGCTTAAGAACTCTTGCCACTACGAAAAGTTAAATACCGACCCGACAGAGGAATTCAGTGAAGTCATCCTGAATAAAATAACAGATCTTTTAACCAGGCAACTAATTACTGAGATGGATCATAAATTCCTTCAGCGGTCAAACAAACAAGCAGGTCTTTTTTACCTACGGCCCAAGATCCATAAGGTTTCCGCAGAAACATTTTTTACCATAGACGTACCAGGAATACCGATTGTTTCTAACAATAATACGCCCACAGAAAACCTCTCAATATTCCTAAATCACCACCTAGCAGACCTCCCGACCCAGCTTTCTTCGTTTGTGCAGCACACACCTCACTTTCTCCGAATTATTGAGCATATTAATAACACCACCAATCATGCAGATGATTGTATACTTGTGACACTTGACGTCGCGGCACTCTACACTATTATTCCTATCAATAAAGGTATCAACGCCCTCTCTGAAGAATTAGTCAACGACCACAATCCGCATGCCTCTGAAGTTTATCTCTCGCTCCTTAAACTAGTCCTAACTTTAAATTATGTCGAGTTCGATTCATCCTATTATTTGCAGATATTGGGCACCAGCATGGGTACTCCATTCGCGCCGACATACGGGAATATATTCATGGGAGTTCTAGAATCCAATATACTAAATTTATTCCCGGAAAAGCCATTTATATACCTTCGCTATATTGACGATATTTTCATGATATGGCAGCATGGATAAGAATCAATTCAGTCGTTCGTCTCGCATTTTAATAATCATCACACTAGCATTAACTTCACTTGCCAGTCGTCGCAATTAAAAGTCGACTTTCTCGACACCACGGTGTCAGTGGAAAATGGAAAACATAAAATTTTTGGTACAGAAAGCCAACGGATAAGCAACAATACCTAGACATTACGAGTCATCATACGAGACATTGTAAGCAAGGAATATTTGTAGGACAGGCGACACGGCTTAGAAATATACGTAGCCATGATAATGACTACCTAAACGAACTACATTCATTGAAAGCAACACTAATCCAGAGAAACTACCCCGGTGACTCCCTTAATACGGCCCTCGAAAAAGCAAGCACTTTAAACCGCAACGATGTGCTCACGAAATGACCAAAGGCCAACACTGAACGCCAGCCTTCTCTTGTAACTAAATACTTCAATGCCCTTTCAAACATAAGCAATATTGTGCGGAAATACCATTCCATGCTAATGTGTAATGAACGCCTCAAGAAAATATTTCCGGAGGAACCAAGGTTAACATACAAACGTAACGCAAATCTCAGAGTTATTCTAGTACATTCTAAACTCGACAAAAACAATCCAACACAACGCTCTTGCTCTCGACCTAGATGTAAGACGTGCAGTCATATACAAAAAGACACCACGGTTAAAAGCAATACAAGCGATTTCACTTTTCACATAAAATCAGGCTTTAACTGCACATCTTCAAACGTTATCTACCTTCTAGAATGCTCCTTCTGCCATAAACAGTACATCGGAGAGACAGGACAACCAATTAACATACAGCTTAATGGACTTCTGGCAGACGTAGGCAAAAACCTCCCGAAAGCAGTTTTCCAGCATTTCAATCAGAAAGACCATAAGTTCGAAAAAATTAAATTATATATTCTGCAGTCAGGCTTTAAATCTGCAAGGGACAGAAAATATAGAGAGGCATATCTAATTCATAAATTTAGAACATTGGAACCGGCAGGAATAAATATATCTAAGGGAACGTTAGAATCCCATAGGTATATTCCCTCTCCATCATAACTATTCGGGAAAAGAATCTCACATAGCGTTAATTGTACAGTTTATTCACAACGCATGTACACTCTATTCCTTTCCGCAATAGCATAACCTTACACCTTCCTTTAAACACATTTCCTCCTTATCACTTGTTGCTTGAATTTGTCCTCAAACATTTTTTATTATTATTTTTTATTTCTTTTTTTTCATGTTAGTTGCGGTTCCCTGTGCGGTTACTATCCTGTGACTTTGTACTTCTCCCCCACACCACCCCTCACCCCTTTGCAGAAAGTTTTAAGAATTGTCCCGCTTAGATATATGCCTTATCAGGGCCCTTCGCATTGTGAGGTGTATCTGCACCAAACCCGCCTAAGTGATGACTAATCATCTACCCGGTACTGTGGCTTTTTTCCTGGTACTGCCGCTTTTACTTCTTTTGTAGGTCACAGGATCTCTGGTTCCAGGTTGAGATAGGTAATTAAGATTATTATTTTTTTTGTCAGTAGTGGTTCGCTGTGCGGTTATTATCCTGTGACTTTGTACTTCCCCCTACCTCCTCCTTTTACGAATTGTTCCCCTAGATATATGCCTTATCAGGGCCCTTTGCATAGCCTGTCCTTTTGTAAGGTGTATCTGCACCAAACCGGCTTAAGTGGTGACTAATAACCTACCCGGCATTGTAGTTTTTCCCGGTACTGCCGCTTTTACTTCTTTTGCAGGCGATAGAATCCCTGGTTCAAGGCTGACAAGTACATACTGAAGATTTTTTTTTCTTTCACTTCATGACCCACTTTCTTCTCACCCATCCTCTCCTCCCCACTCCTTCACACCCACTTTTCCCTCCCCAGCGCTTCTTCTTCGGAAGCAAAAACGTATTTAAACCCCCGCCAGTGATGATCGCATTACCCAGACGAAGACAAGTCCACTTGTCGAAACGTTGGCTCATCTGCGAACTGAGGCTTACCCCATTTACCCCCATTTACTCTTGCTCAGTTCTTTTTCATACCGTGCAAACAATCTTCTTCCTTTCGTTCTACCTGGATCTTCATACTTATCATGTAACATTAACTAAGTCATGACAAGAATTTCCATGTTATTCAGGATGGTGAAAGAGCAGCAGCAGTATCAAAGGACCGCAGCCCTTACACCAAAGCTATCTTTAAATCACATTCATAGACCCAATGTACAGTACGCTGTCCTGCTGAGTCTTGGCGGTGCAGGTCTATCTACATGCCGATATTGTCTGCTAACGAGGCAAATGAAATTTCTGTTATTAGATAAAACGTTGCCCCTACTTATCCAAAAGTTTCAAGTAGAGTATTCGCCCCTAAAATCTGATGTCTTGGTTCATGCCTAACCGACGGTGAGCTAATAACTTGATCAAATAGTTTCTTACAGCATTCAGAAGAGCGCGCCATTCCACACCTCTATCTCTCTTTCATGCATCCCAACGTTTAGCATTAGCCGTCACCTCGTCTAGGATACTAGCCCTGAGTGTAGCTTTGGGGCTTGCTCCACCGGAAAGGAAACGGCGTGGCATGCTTAGGTCGTATCATTGCCTGCGACTAATATGATTACTTTCTCTGCCTAGAAAATAAGGAAAACGACGGCAGATTATTTTGCCTCATATCCTGACCGCTGTTGTCCGACGCTAAAGCTGACACGTTCTGAACAGAGCGGGTGAAGGAGATAAGGATCTAGGAATATCGGCACTCCCAGACAAGGCCAATTGCACAGTCCTGTGTTTGCCCTGGGGTCATCTGTCGGCGAAGTGCAAGGGAGTAAAGCGATTTGTTACCTTGAATTTATGGCAACAAATGTTGCACTCGTCACTTTTGCAGTGTAGCAGCCACTGCTCGAGGCACTTCCCATGAACGAGCCCGATAGTGCCTCGACAGTTGCAAGGCGACAGCAGGCTGCCATCTTGGGAGCCGTTGAAGCAGATGCGGCACACGCCCGACTCGCTCATGCTGGACGAGTCCTCCACGTTGTCGGAGCCGTCTTGCGTGGTGCAGGCGCTACCACCGGCTACCGCGGAAAGCGGCGAATCATCTTTGGGCCGCCTCTCCAGGCGAGTCATGGCGGCCTTCGTGGTCAGCTCATCAGACCCATCTTTGTCTTTTTCCTTCAGAAGACATGGTATATACCCACAGTGGGGGATCGGCCATGGGTTTGGTGCTGACACAACCAAATATTTTTGCACCGCACGTACATTAAAATTTATAAATAAATGTCGGTGGGTAATGTTTCGGAATAATTGAAGATGGCACGGGCAGTATAATGAAGGAAAAATAGCTAAGTGAATAAAATAAACTGCCGCTCGGGGAACGACGTCGGCATTATTATCATACTTCAATAAACCTTTGCCGAATTCAAAATTAAGTTTATTCCAAGAATCTGCTGATTCCAGCCAGCATTCGCAAATCCATCCCTTTTTACATTTATTTGCTACATGGTTCCATCTTATCACAACAATTTGGTTTTGTTAAATACTTGGGTATATATAACAAACGACAAGATGAAGTAGCTACCCTTAATTAGGAACAGTGTGCATAAAGGCGCGCGTTCCTTTCGCTGGCAGGTGCAGAGCAACAACAAAAAATGCGGTATGCGTGGGGACACTGGGGTCTTTCTTTGTAAGATTTATATACGGCTGATCCTTGAATTTGGTTGCTCTATTTTTTTTCTGGGTTCTCAAGGTGCAAGCTACAACCGCTGTTGCTTTTTGAAAGCTAGGTCTGCCTAAAACAGTGCCCAGTACTCTGCTGTACTTGAAGTCGCGGATATTTGATCTAAGGATAGTAAATACGCCTTAAGCACTTTAATTTAATTTCATTGATTATTCAATCACAACAAAATAAACACAAGCAACATTACAAGAGGTATCTGGATCCATACTTGCAGGCTAGTTGGGATCCATGCACATAATGCTTAGCAAAACTTAATTAGCAGACAGCACAATTGGCACAATTTTATAGGAGTAAAAGGGTCAGAACCTATTGAAATAGTACGATTTTATGAGTGCAGAGAAGTTGATATTTTGCTTTATTGCTATTAGAATTTCATTCCATATTTTAGTCACTACAGACAGGAGAGTTCTTTTGACGTACACATTTTTGCTAATTGGGATGAGAAAATTGCTTTTTGCTGCGCTTCATGATCTGTATCGCGAAGAGCCAAAGTGAGATGAGGGTAAATGATAGTTGCTGGTGATCGAACGGTGCACAATTATCGCAGTTTATGCTGAGTTATAAGATGAAGGGGTAGTTTCTTGAAGAGAGACGTCGTATGGGCACGGTAACTAGTAGATGATATGAATCGAATTGCTCTTTTTTTAATTTTGAAAAGTAGTTCTAAATATGTCCGATAGGTATGGCTCCAAGGTTCACCGCAATAAGACAGGTGACTGTGAAATATAGAGATGTATAATGTTCTTAGAGTGGCATATCGAAATACTGCTGACATTGTAGCAATGTGAAGCAACACGGGATAACTTTTCGCAGAGATTCGATATGTAGTTGGCAGTGTAATTGCTCATCCAGTATACGCAATTCCTAAGCAAGTGATATGACAAACTTCTTTAATGACACATCCTTGAATGTAAATATCCAGGTGTGAGTTGGTGGCGGCCTGCGTGGGGAGCTGAGTAGAAAGTACTTTTGCTGAGCCGAGCTTAGCGCCAGATTATTGCTTGCTTGATTATTGGGATGTCGAATGCGCGGCAGGCGTTGACGCGAGCGACGCCGGTGAAGCTACCTCTGCCAGCGTGGCAGCGGAGGCACTAGGCCTAGCCTCAGTGCCCAGCGTAGCTGCAATTATGCATGGATGCCATGCGCTGCAGGCCTCAGAACCTGACGCGAGACGTTTGAACCTTTCTCGGAAGGTGAGGGTCCAATTCTCTGGAGAGAGGACACGTATTTACGTAGATGGCGAGTTTTTTTCAAAGGAGCGATGCGAAGCCTCCTTATCAGGAGCACACTTGTTCTTTTTCACCTCCAGGTTTGGTCGATGTAGATCTTGCCGCATCAGAACAAACATACGATTTCACAGTCTACCAGACGGAGACGGTGCTTCGTCACGTAGGCAGGATCTCTTTTGGTGTCAGAATTCATCCCTCAAAGTGACTATCTGCGATTCTTCGGGGCCAAAAAGGAAACTTTGGCTTCTACTCTATTTTCTACGTTTTCGATTTTGTCGACCCAAGGTATCGAACGAGAAAAAAACATTGGCTACACGAAATGAAATAGGCCTTGAACAAGGGTAGAGAGGGAAACTTAGTTCGCAGGCTGAGTCACCGTTTCGACAAGTGGACTAGTCTTCGTCTGGACAGCGCGATCATCAATGGCGGGGGTTTAAATACTCTTTTGCTTCTGAAGAGGAAAAGCTACGGAGGGTGGGGAGAAAGAATTAAGGAAGCCAAGGAGTGAAGAAATGATCCTTTGGTATGTATTTCTCAGCCTGTCACCTGGGGTCCCATTGCCTGGAAAAAAATAAGAAGCGGCAGCAGCAGGAAAAGCTACAATGGGGGGGGGGGGGGGGGGTTGATGATGAGTCAGCAGTTAAAACATGTTCAATGCTGACGCACCTTTCAAGAAATGGGACAGGCATTCCACAGGGTCCTGATAAAGAATGCAGCTCCAGGGAAACAATTCTCAAGTGCTTTTCACAAGTAGGCGAGAAAGACAAATAAACAGTCTAATAAGAGATCAAGTGAACCACACTAGCCAGGTTCAAGAGGCAACCAAAGTAGGAAGTGATAAGAAGCAAACATGCTTCGAGAAACACGTGATGTTCAACTATTGGCTGACATTGCGTCACGGCGAGGCTCTGTCGCGTGAATTTTGACTTCCGGATAGTTTCTGTGGTTAGGTTTCTGCTGGCATTGTTTGCAGGCATGCGGTTTCGACCTTTATTTTTTTTACTACTTGCGCTCACTTCATCTGGAAATTTAGTGTTGTGCTCTGCTTCAAAATACGACACCTCAATATAGAACGTGATACACGAAATTCCTAGTGCCGACGGGAATTGTGAACGGCGAAAACAGTTGGCTGTTGCGACCCGCTGGCTGACCGTCTACGGCGAAGTGCACATGGAACACGAGGCTTTATTTCGAGTATTTTGCCAATGGCCAATTTGTTAGTGCTGGGAAAGCTAGTGAATTTTGTAAAGTAGGTTTTTGTTTGCTCACGTTCAGGAGCACCAAGTTCTCGCTCGAGCAACTTCGGTTATCTGCTACAGCTGTTTTCGCATGGTGACGGTAGCTGCGCGCGGTGGTTCCGCGTCTTCGAAAGGTTTGCAAATTTTGTTCTTTTCTTCCGTCAGTACAGAGTGATATTACTTAATAAGTAGTGAACATATTTTGAGTCGGGCATTTCCGCTACATGCAGGTTTCTGGAATCAAGGCCAATGCTTACGAATCAGCTGTCTATGCATGGTCTCGTTGCCTGACTGGGCCAGCGTGTCACCGTGAGCAGCTGCAAGTCTTATGCACTGTTGTGTAATAATATACTTGCTTATATAACATCCTATAACGAAACATGCTTTTACCATCGATACAATGAGCATGCGGAGAAGTACAAGCACGATGTTAAAATTAAGTTTCCTGTTTGTGCACCTACAACATGATGCAGTATCATTCCTGTCCTGTGTAGAAAAAAGATATTTACAGAGGGTTATAGAGATAAATGTTAGCAGCATTTTTCTGCACTCAGAGTCAGAGTCATATGAAAGTCTTCACTTGAGGAACTTACTAACAATGTCCGCTGTAGCTATTTTTCACCTTTCAAAGCGGACAGCTGAGATAAATGGTATGAAACCAAATCGGTGCTGTGCAGCAAATCAGTTTCACAATGGCCCAGGTGGTGCTAAACGTACATGTGAAAATTAAATAAATGCATACACCTATATAGGCTGCTTATGAATCAATGCAAGGTAGCATATAGATATAGTGCACTGAATGTTTTTAAGATGCTGCGTGTATGAAGTTGTGTGTCATTTTCATCTGGGATGTATGCTAACCTTCAGAAGAAAAACCAGGTTCTGGTGGCCGTTGGCTATCTGAAGAAGTGCAAAATTCTGCAAATTAGACAGAGGCTGGCCCAGCTTGCAGCTTTTATGTCCATACATCCATATGATGAGAAGTGAGAAGTGGCAGTGAATCCTGAAACCAACTCAAGCTTGTGTGTGTGATGAAAAAGCGTAAGCAAGATTTTTGTGCTATGTACCATGCACTTTCTTAAAGCTTGCTATTACTCGCCCACATAAATATTTAGGCTCATTTTTGCATGATGTACTATTCATTTTGTAACGATTTACTATTCCTCACTCGCAGCCCTGTTATGAAGTCATTAATCACAATATATAAAAAACGTGCTGCAAAAGTTTGCCAGAGAAGTGTACTATCAGATGTTATTACTCAGAGTACGAGACAAGTTCACCATTTATATCCAAGAAACTTTCCTCTTTCATGGTTGTATAATAAAGACTAGTTATCCTCACTTTTGACTATCTTCTCTTCTGCCCTGGATGTGCCCTGGTGCCTGACTGTTTCTCTTGGCAGCCATACCAAAACTGTGCTGCAAGTGTTGAGACCTTGCTCTCACTTGATGTTTTCATTACGGAGAATCACTAGACAAGCTCACTTCATGCCTGAATTTTCGCACTTGACGCCTTTACCTTGCAAACACTGCATATAGTGCAGATGTTATAAAATCCCATAATTTAGTGTCCATGCATATGCCTCTTGGAAACAGTGTTATGAGTATGTATTATTGTATATTAATTAGCAATATTAATGTACACAAACTAATTTTCTGTTCAACCAGACCCCTAGCACAGAGTGCACAACATCAAATTGGTGACAGGCTTTTCCCAGCTTTGATTGGGAGCAATAATGGTTTCAAGAGATGGCATTAAACAAACCTTTGGCTTAGTACTTTCTTTTTTTTTTTGACCGTCATAATGCAGCAATGCGTATTGATGAATTCAAACATCACTTTCACATATCGGAACTTTTGTTATTGATTACAGAAAGTATAATAAAGTTAAGTAGCTGAAAATGGTCTCACTAAAAATATGCAAGTTTTAGTTTTTATTCAATAAATTTTGCCTTTTCGGTAAGTGTAGGTTTTAATTTGCATGAACAATAAAGCAGAGGTTGGTGCCGCGTAGCAGTTCCGGCTACTTTTTCCCACCAAAATTATAAAAAAGCACCTCGCGCGATTTATAACATTTCTTAAAGTATAATAATTGGTTCACAGGAAAGGAAATGCGCAGTTTTTGCCACAAATCTTGTGAAGAGACCTGACCCGCGCCTTAAAGGAAGGGAGGTAGGTGGGAGTGAAAGCGGAAAGAGAGAAAGGAGCGCAGTAGTAGAGGGCTAAGGAGTTTTTTCGACCACCCGGGGATCTCTAACGTGCACTGGTATAGCATAGCACACGAATGCCTCTTTTTGCCTCCATCGATACGCAGCCGCCCGCGGTCGGGATCGAGCCCTGGAACTCGGGCAGAATAGTCGGGCATCTTAACCACTGCACCACCGCGGCGGGGTGAAATCGGTGCAGGAAATGAAATATTGTCTATTTTGCAGTCCTTTGTCTCAAAAAGCGTTTGTGGTAGAGCGGCAATACTTCAAATTATGTTCTCAGTATAATTATAGATCAAACTGCGAAAGCGTATATTTATTTAATGTTTCAATACAGACGTACGATCGCACTAAATTCAAGAAAACAGCGAACAGTGAAAATTTCTGATGACAACTAATTTTTTTTATATCTCTAAAACTTTTTCCACCTATTCTCCTTTACTTCAGCTTTCAAATTCATTGAAAACATATTGCATAATTTTGCTGTGCTAGTAATTAAGGTCACTCCAATAACGCCCCTGCGCAAGTCTCTGCGCACGATGCAGGTTTCTAGATTCTACGAGATTTGTGAATCGCACACCATTTTCCAACTGTGGCATAATATTGTATTTAGTCATTTGTGTCTTTACGTTGCAAATTAGCTGACAGACATCATAGTGAATGATTCGAACATTTGTACTCGTGGTGTTCCTGATGCGCTTGCGGCATCGGGCAGCATAAAGATGTTTTTCGCATTTTACCTTCATCAAAAGACGGATTGCACAAAAATACGATAAAGTTCAGTGAGCAAGCAACAGAACCAAAATATTATTAGGTAAATGACGACATTGTGAAGGTCATGGAGAACTACCTCTTTAAAACACAATGTTTCTTGGCTGCAATCGTTTATTTATATCATTCGACGACGCACGGTGCGCGATCCGGAGCGGCGAGCGCAGCGTGTCGTCTGCTCGAGCAGACGACGCGTCTCTGTTTGCTCGGAAATGAGAGTTATTTTTTTAGTCAGCGTTACGAAAATTTCTACCCACTCAGAAGTCGGGGTGCAAATATCGAAAAATAAATATCTAAGGGTCAGGGCCTTTTAATGCTAATTTAAATGGAAAATTGTCATCGCGTGCGCCGGTGCTCCATAGGCACGCCAGCAGAAACGGCGGAGAGGATGGCCCCCAGAACATGTGCTGCTCGTGGCGGCGGCCATCTCTTCCGGTCACACTAAGCCATAGAGAAACATACGTCAAGAGCGGACACTCGAGCCTTTTCGCGGCCGAGCAAGTAAGGGTCTGACCACCCGTGAGGCAGCGTAGCTATGTTCGCTTTCACTCCACCTCAAAGGTAGACAGCTTATCATACGCCCACCGGCTTGCATCAAAGCGTATGCTTTCCTTGCTCTTTCCATATAAACGTTGATGTTGAGCCGGTCATATGCCGCCGGGTACGCCCACCTCACTGTGCTTTTCAATGCATCGCCTCGTTTGGCCGGTAACTTGTTTCCTTTTGTCTGCAGAAATAATTTTGCTCTTTTTTGAGCTAAGAACGCGTTTAGCAAGTCGTTTGTTGCGCAACGTGAACGTATTTTGCACGTGTAACATAGAATAGGAGCCGTGAAACACTTTCAGTGTGCAGTTAGTGTATGTTTTTGGGTAGGGTTTTTCTGAAGAACATGTGCATTCCTTCGATTGCGTATTTTTCTAAGACAGCTTTAAGGGAAAGAAATTTCCGATGGCTCAGATGTATCTTAACACAAACAATTATTCGGCAGTACAAGAACTACGTGTTGCGCATTGGGGAGCGTTTTGGGAATGATGTTTACTTCGCTGTGTTTGCAAAATGCCTGAGCTTTTGCCGCTACGTTAGCACCATGTTTACATGCCAAATTCATTGCCATGATTAAAGCATTCTCGTTGGGATCTAAAAAGCGCTGCTGCCTGTTCGGGGCCTGCATTTTGACTTCATATACTGTTATTAGTAGCTAACAATGGATTCCCTGTAATACCTTTGCAATACGGGCAGAGGGCAATTTTGTCCGCGATAATGAGTATAAGCATAGCAGTGGGTTACTATTATGTATTCAGTGTGGTGTGTTTAAATTTCTGAACAGCCTACGACCAAGGCTAATTTACAGAAATTCCGCGCGGGCAGTGCCTGCCTTTTTTCCTCCTTACTTGTGTCTACCAGTTCACAACTCCTTTTCTATTGTTCTCACGGGTGATGTTTTAGAGGAAAAACACACAGCCGGTATGCAAAATTTCTTGATCGTGATACTGTTCCGCATGCTTCACCATACCTTGAATCTTGTTGCTCTTTGTAATATTATATGAAGAAGAACTGAACAAGGGTAAATGGGGTACGCCTCAGTTCGCAGACGAGCCGACGTTTCAACAAGTGGACTCGTCTTCGTCGGGGCCTGCCCAGACGAAGACAAGTTCACTTGTCGAAAAAAAAAAAGCAGAAAATAAAACTTTGGCTCATCTGCGAACTGCGGCGTGCCCCATTTACCCTTGTTCAGTTCTCCATACCGTGCAAACCATCTTCTTCATTTTGTTCTACCTGAATCCTAAACAACGGAAGATGACGACGGAACAATGTAAGCAGCCTCCTCTTCTTTCACTGGCACACGTAGCGCTTATCGGTGACAGTCAGTAGAAGTACAATCGAGCGCAATTTGAAGGTTTTCGCGCGAGCGTCGACCGGGAACATGAACAGCGCCATGGCCCAGAATTCTCTGCCGAGGCGAGGGAGGCATCAGGCCAGCTTCCCTCACTCTTTTTGCTGTTTCTTCAGCAGTCGTCACTCCCTGCTGGGACATCACTTTTTTTTTCTTATGGTTCTGCGAAGAGGCAGTGACCGTTGTGCGCACGACGTATTCTTCGGTATTATCTGAAATTGGACTCTCTATCGCAACAAATGGAAAGCTTAAAATAGAGAGAAAGGGCGATGTATTTGTCGCGGGGGTGATGGTTGTTGTATCGAACAGCGAACCAGGGAGAGAAGAGTGCGAAATGGTAATTTTTCGTATTCCAAACCAGGCCGTCAGGTGCCTGTAGTGCTAGGCTGGTCGACGCTCTCGCTATAATCTTCAAATCGCGCTCGACTGTACATTCACACGAACTTACCTTCTGGAGAACACGCACCTTACATTAGGTTTCAAAGCGGCGCCAAGACTGATGACATAAGAAAACTCATAGCCGCCGCACCATGGTACATCACCCATTTCATCATTCATTGCTGTACTGACGAATTCAAACACAGCACCGGAGAACAGACGATTCAGGCCATGCAAACGCTCATACACGATGTTCATGCCAACAGACCAGACGAAAAACTAACACTGACGACCATCCTACTTAGGCTCACAAACAAGCACCAAATGTACATGTGCCAGTAGCACCCTAGCAGCACACGCAGAGAACGCATCTAAATTTAACCACTTCTTGCTTGACATGGAACTCAGTCATGAACACGTCAATGTCATCCACTACGCAGAAATCCACTATGAACCTGAGGCACACCTGGCCAGAGATGGACTAAACCCCAACTTTCCAGGCGTCCGACTAATGGCAAACATGATCAAGTATAGAATCAGGAACTCATTTAAGTGGACGCAGCCATTTGAACCTATCACACGCACCCCTCTGGCCAGCACGGATCAACTGAACACACACAAACCTGATAACGAACCGGAACGCCCACGACCTCCCATTGTCAGCACCCGTGAAATGTGCACACAAACGGAGTCTGTGGAACCAACACCAGTGAAACAACACGCGCGCACAGACCAGAAGACATATCGCAGTTTCTTCACACAGAACCCCCCCCCCCGCCATTCTAGGAGAACCACCAGCTGCCAGGCGGACACCGAAATGGACTTTACCACGAACACCAGCCCTAAGTCAGCTACCCCAAACACGTAACGCCTGTCAGGAAGTCCACTCGGAACAACAAGAAGATATGACTCACTCCTAGAGCCGAAATCCCCCAGCATAAACGCCGCCCTTTTCTTGTTGCAGGGAAATTAGCAGCAAAGCACAGTAACTACATATCGCACTTAGATACTTACAAACATTGTTCAACGAAAGCAATGGTACCTATGCCCAGAAGACAAGTCCACTTGCCGAAACGTTGGCTCATCTCCGAACTCAGGTGTACCCCATTTACCCTTGTTCAGTTCTTCATACTGTGCCAACCATCTTCTTCCTTTCGTTCTATTTGTAATATGATGTACTTTATAAGGTGTGTGATCCAGTATTCTGTCTGGGTCATTCAATATGTGAACAAGAAAATAAACTGTTTTTGTATGGAACCATAGCCTCCTTCCCCTTCATGGATCACTGCCTTGTCGTGGCGGAGGGGCTTGCGAAACTCGATGAAGTCGTGAGCTCTGCTGTGTAGGGCCACCCAAGATAGACAGGTCACGGCAGAGAGTTCTGACAAAATGTGATTCACTGGGGAAGGTAATGGCAACCCACTCCAGTATTTCCTGCCAAGAAAACTCTATGGCCAGTCACAATACCATTATCGATATGGCGCCGGAAGATGAGCCCCCCAGGTTGGAAGGCGTCCCACATGTTACTGGGGATGAACAAAGGGCGATTCCTAGTAGCTCCAGGACGAATGAAGCGGCTGGGCTAACGCCAAAAGGACGCTCAGTTGTGGATGTGTCGGGAAGCGACCGGAAAGTCCGATGTTGCAAGGAGGTATATCACATAGCAACATGGAATGTAAGATCTATCACGCAAGGTAAACTGGATGTCGTCAAGCGAGAAATGGACAGATTGAACATTGATATCTTGGGTATCAGCGAGCTCAAGTGGACCGGAATGGGAGAATTTAACTACGGCGACCATTATGTCTTTTATTGTGGGCACGAATCCAAGAGAAGGAATGGGGTCGCTCTCATAGTAAACAGAAGAATGGGCAAAGCAGTGCTAGGGTACAACCCCAAAAACGACCGAATGATTTCACTTCCGATCCAAGGTCACCCTTTCAACATAACAGTTATCCAAGTCTATGCGCCCAACACTGCTGCTGAAGAAGCTGACGTTGAGAAATTTTATGCGGACCTAGAATGTCTTTTAGACCGCACCCCATCATCAGACGTTTTTCTCATAGGAGACTGGAATGCTAAGGTCGGGAGTGAAGAAATATCCGAAATTACAGGCAAGTTCGGTCTTGGTGAGCCAAATGAAGCTGGGCAGAGGCTAGTAGAGTTCTGTCAAGAAAACAACCTGACCATAGCGAATACTCATTTTCAACAGCACAAGAGGCGCCTGTACACATGGATTTCACCGGACGGTCTGTACAGGAATTAGATCGATTATATTATTTGCCGGCAGAGATGGAGAAGCGCTATACAAGCAGTAAAAACAAGGCCTGGGGCCGATTGTGGCACCGATCATCAGCTTCTTGTTGCCAAAATTAGGCTTCGATTGAGGAAAACGCAGAAAACTAGAAGGCCTTTCAGGTATGATCTGGATCAGATTCCATTAGAATATGCTGTGGAAGTGAGGAATCGATTTCAAGAATTAGATCTAGAAGACAAAGAGCCCGAAGAGATGTGGACTGATGTTCGTGATATAATACAAGAAGTTGCTACTAAGGTAGTTCCAAAGCAAAAGAAATGCAAAAAAGGAAACTGGTTATCTGAAGAGGCTTTGTAAATAGCTGAGGAAAGGAGGATGGCAAAAGGTATGGGGGAAAGAGAAATATACAAGGTTCTCAATGCGGATTTTCAGAAAATAGCAAGGAGAGATAAGAATGCCTTCCTGAACATACAGTGTCAAGCAGTTGAGGACAACAGCCAATTAAGGTACACAAGAGCTCTGTATAAGACAATCAAAGATATCAAAGGAAGCTTCTGTGCTAAGCTGGGCGTGATAAAGGACAAACGAGGCAAGAACCTCACTGAAGCCTCAGAGATAAAGAAGAGGTGGCAGGAATACACAGAAGAACTGTACAAGAAGGACCCGGATGTGCGAGCCCAACATAGGACGGTTGTGATTACTGATCTCGAGCCGGGCATCCTGAAGAGTGAAGTTGAATGGACCTTAGCCAGCCTTGCTAAGAACAAAGCTAGCGGAATTGATGGTATTCCAGCTGAGTTGCTTCAAAACCTCAACCACGACGCTGTTAACACACTGCATACATTATGTCAAAAGATTTGGACAACCCTGCAGTGGCCACAGGATTGGAGGAGGTCAGTTTACATCCCCATTCCAAAGAAAGGCAGTGCTAAAGATTGTTCCAACTACCGCACGATCGCGCTTATTTCGCATGCTAGCAAGGTGATGTTAAAAATCTTGCAAGGTAGGCTGCAGCAGTATGTGGATCGGGAGCTTCCGGACGTGCAAGCTGGGTTTCGCAAGGGCAGAGGAACTAGAGACCAAATTGCCAACCTTCGCTGGATCATGGAAAAAGCAAGAGAGTTCCAGAAACCCATTTACTTCTGCTTTATTGATTATGCAAAAGCGTTTGACTGCGTAGATCACAGCAGATTGTGGCAAGCTCTCCAAGAGATGGGAGTTCCAATTCACCTCATCTGTCTCCTCAGGAACCTTTATGAAGGGCAAGAGGCCACAGTCAGAACTGGGCATGGTCTTACTGATTGGTTTCCGATTGAGAAAGGGGTGAGGCAAGGCTGCATACTGTCGCCCTGCCTATTTAACCTATATGCAGAGTGCATCATGAGGAAGACCGGTCTGGACGAGTCTTCAGCTGGAGTGAAGATTGCTGGAAAACGTATCAACAACCTTAGATATGGGGATGATACCACTTTAATGGCAGAAAATGAAGCGGAACTCAAGAGACTTCTGATGCGCGTACAAGAAGAGAGTGAGAAGTTTGGGCTTAAACTGAACATTAAAAAGCCGAAGATCATGGCGTCTTGCCCTATCAAGTCCTGGAGCATCAAGGGACAAGAAGTGGAAGCTGTGACAGATTTTCTGTTCTTGGGCGCCAAGATTACCTCGGAAGGAGACTGCAGCCATGAAATTAGGAGACGCCTGCTTCTGGGAAAGAGAGCAATGGTTAGCCTTGACCACCTAGTAAAGAGCAGAGACATTAGTCTGCCAACCAAGATCCGTATAACTCGTGCTATGGTCTTTCCAGTTGTGATGTATGGATGCGAGAGTTGGACTGTGAAAAAGGCTGACCGCCGAAGAATTGACGCGTTTGAATTGTGGTGCTGGCGAAGACTCTTGAGAGTACCTTGGACTGCCAGACGATCAAATCAGTCGATATTGTCGACGATAAACCCTGACTGCTCATTGGAGAGTCAAATTTTAAAGTTAAAGCTCAGCTACTTTGGTCATCTGATGAGAAGAGAGGAGTCGCTGGAGAAAGATTTGATGTTGGGAAAGGTTGAGGGTCGCCGGAGAAGGGGTAGGCAGCGTACGCGATGGTTAGATGGCATTCTCGAGGCATTGCAGATGAAGCTATGTGATGTTAAGAAGATAGTGAGAGACCGGAAAGCGTGGCGTGACATGGTCCATAGGGTCACGAAGAGTCGGACACGACTGAACGCCTGAACTGAACTGAACTGATAGCCTCCTTGTGTGCCACTGAGAAAAGTGGCTCAATAACGGCAAAAAATTACAGTAACAAAAGCTCTGATCGCATTATTTTAACCTGCATGAAGTAAGACAGCCACGCTTATTTTCTGCGAGAACCTTGCCGATATTTCCAGTAAAGAGGTTGCGATCCGCGACTTTAATACGTCCGTATGCATGGCATCGTTAAAGCACTTGCGCGCAACATTAGACGATGTATTTGAATATTTTAACAGCTTAAGGGAAGTCAGAATTGAAAGCATATATCGAAAGCGAAACCGAAACAGAGTAAACAGAGTAAATCACGGGCCGAAAATCTCGGAAGACCAAATTAGCGGTCTGACCAGCCGCTCGGGGCGCTGGCGCTGCTCGGCCGCAGGGCCCTATATGGAAGTGTCCGCTCTTTACGTATGTTCCTCTATGCTAAGCGGCCGCGCATAGCCGCGCGCTCGCTGCAGCGCGGCCGCGCCGTCGGAGCACCTTTCTTCCACCGTGAATTATATATACTGCGCTACCCTGCCTTAAGCCTAACCTTTTCTTAGCTTTGTCGCTTAAATTTTACCCTTGATTCTGAAGTTTCAAATCGAATGTGAAATGAAAAGCTTCGTGCTAGCGCGCATACTGCACATTTGGACCATTTAGTTGAACCATCTGCATTTTTTTTTTAGTATGCTTCATTCTTCATAGCCTGGGTCGCTTTGGGACGTTACACCCCAAAAACCAAACCAAACAAAACCATCATTCTGTTTATCGCACCCGCCAGTCATAACAGTGACAGCGGAGCACCAACGCAAAACGATTCCGATTAATGTACCGCTAGGATGTCCCATTAGCGCACCCGACTACTGGCATCTCAAAATCATCCCAGAGAGGAGTGGCCGCTGGGACGAATCTACAGACTTCGATAATTAGAATCTGAAGAATAAACTTTCTCTTTCCACGACACTCTCAAGTTTTCGTTTGCAAACTGCAGTTTTCTTTGCAGGATACATTGAGCCCAGCCAAAGTGTAAGAGTGCGAACAATGCGTATCTTGCTGTTTGTCCCAAGGTCCTCACCTCGAAAGCGCGGACTGCACCGCGCGTTGTCGTGACCGCGGTGCACTTCACGCGATGGGTCGACCTATCGTCTGGAAGCCACGTTGTAACTAGCAGTATTATTATGGCCTCGTTGAGACCGGTGGTACTGTCCAAGGTGCGCGCCACCTAAATGCTTGAGCCGGAGTGGGGCGGTGGCGTTCTTGCCGGCAAGTGCCTGGTGTCTACCGAAAAGGCGCCTTCGGGCACTGCATTGAGCAGTACCATACTTACGCCCAAGTTCTTTTTTAAACCACCATATGAATGCCACCAAAATTAACATGGGCGTAAGCTGGCATTCGCGGGGTATCTTGAGGGTGATCGTGACGAGACAGTGTTTGGAAGGACGACGACGAGGGCGATAAGGACGCAGCACAGCAACAAAGAGACGGCGTTGGTGACCTGGGCGGCCAACCCAGAAAATGGCGGTGGCGGTCTTGCCGGCAGGTCTCGGGTTTCGGACGCCCAAGTTATCTTGGCGCCAGCGGACGAGCGTCTGGAGCATGCGGCACAACATGGAGCATATTTTGGTAACGCAGATTAAACCCACTAGAATCATGGTGGTGACGATAAAAATTCGCTCTAACAGCAAGACCGTGGCGTTCATGACTTCCATCATCGACAGGCAGTAGAAAACCAACCGTATGATGACGCCGGATATTACTGCCATCATGATCCGCTTGCGGTGCACTCGGCTGCTCGCTTCGCGGAACCTGTCCACAAGGCTTCTGGGCATCCGCTCCACCTAAGTAGTGAAATGTTATGATGGTTATGGCATCACGTTTAGGCTCTCGATAATGCGGTGCATTCAAAACAACGTTGGGCCTTGAGGGACAATATTTATTTTTGCTTCTTATATTCATTGAAACTGTCGGTTAAAAGAAAAAATCATTTCCATCTCATCGTGCTTTTATGTGACCTCGTATCGTAGGCGTACAAAAGAGGCTTTCTTGGGGTGAAATCGTGAAATACACAACGCATTGCAATGCACTACACTGGTGCGTAACCGATATGCTTTTAGGTAAACAAGACGCACTCTTCAATCTTATTGCTGCTTGAGAAATTCTTTTCCTTCGCGTACCCACCAAAAGCCTGCGTATTTGATCGAAGCTATATTGTTCATGCACTGTCTTTTCCTTTTCCTCTTAATATGTTCTTACAGTATTTTATGACACCGCTCGTTCACTGTTGTGCGCATTCAGAGTACAAGCCGCAGTAATCCCTGTGTATCAATTATTGCGCCGCGTTTCTGCCTTTTGCAGCTGTGTTTGCACCTATCATCTCCTGGTTGCTGCGCTGTCTAAATCAAGTTACAACAATTTTCTTTCCTCTAATATATATATATATATATATATATATATATATATATATATATATATACATACCATCATTTGACCATGCGTTGTTTGAACACAATTTCTTTTCCGATCATCGGCAATGTCATGCAACACAGCCAAGCTTTCTAAATTCATTAAAGCCTTACGCTATTCTGGAATTTTTCTCCACTGCTCGGAATACCCATGAATGCTGAGCCTAATCATTATTTTAGAGGGTGAAGAGGCGAAGAGAAATGAAAATACAGCGTAGCACAAGCGCTCGCTTGGAACTGAACGTTTACTAACAAAGCAGTATAGAGAACCAGAAATTAGCATCATCACAAAAAGAACGATGCATGAGGAAACGTCATGTAAAAGTCAGGCGTTGAGAAATGAATCTTTTCATCAGCCATATACAAACCATACGCGAGTGTAAGGAAGCATTTCACTTTGCTAAATATTCTGACACGTGCATCAGTGCTGGCTCAGTCATCCTAACGAAGGCTCAAATTCCGCTGCTCGAATATGCATGATTTTCCTCACGACTTCTCTGTCTTGTGCTATCATTGACCGCGATATTTGCTTGCTTGCATACCTATACTGATGTCTTCTTCATCACTTTCCGATTTAGGGCATATATACTGTCGTTTACTCCGAATGAGACTGCGTCCTGTGGTTGTCTCTTCCGCCATTATTGTTTGCGTGGTGAATACTGAAAGCGTATATACGGTTATTTACAATGAACACTGCGGCAAAGCCGTTCGTTATGCAGCGTGTAGGATGTTTTCACACGCTTTTGCTTCCCATTTACCATTGATCTGCTGACCAATTTTCAGCGTCGTTTGTAAGAGGGGTTTCAACCGACGTCATATGTACGTACCTCAAGCCCCATACATCATAGGCCCAATATTGGTAATATGGTGGGAGCACAGTAGTCCTATGCTAAACCGGACGTTGTCAACACAGTACCAATAGTGGGCCAACGGACTGTGATGCTTGGGAACTGTTTGCCATCAATTGTTGGTGTAGATGTCCACCAAGAATGCAGGCAGCCAGTGAGCATTTCCTCTCCCCAAAGACTAAATCAAATAAAGACAGTTAACCCATTGCAAATCGCTGAGTAAGTCACTCAATGATAAACCTCCAAGCAAAACTATGCCATGCCAAATACTACTTTAACACGTCCTAATTGTTTTAGGCTAAGCTAAATGCTTGGCACGTTTTTGTTTCATTAACGAATTCGTAAAGTTAGCCTAATATATGACGTTAATGAATATTTGTGTTATTAAATATTTGAGAAAAATCAATAACGGCTGCCGTTGTTTTTTCGCTCTCTTGAGCATTATCATTTTTAATATTTTTTTTTTATCAAAACCACTGTGACAGTGTGACTCGTCGGTCGCAAGTCCTGCAGTAATTGCGCATCGGCCTTACGGCCTCCTGGTTTTAGCCATCTCTTTCGAAGCCATAGCATCACGTACTTTGACACAAGTGCTATGCACTGATAGACCTCAGCGGCTTGCACTCTAGAGAGTGAGCCGATTGCTCTTGCAGTGACCGAGTGCTCGCTAGGCTTGACTAAAATGGCACTATGGGGCTCCCATTTGTTTCAGGAAGTGGCAAACTATCGATTGGTTGCTTCTAGTTCCTGCCCAGTCTGCTTTGGGGTCATCTTAGCGAACAGCGAAGAGGACGGCACAAGATAACAACAGGGCGAGTGCTGTCCTGTCATTCGCGCTGTTCGTTGAGATGGCCACACATCGACTAGCCCAAATGTCCATTCTCGTGCTTTGCCATTGCAAACAAAATTTGGCCCTGGGGCTTTGCAGGTGTTACGCGTGTCTAAGCTCATTCATTCCGACGTATGCGTCAATTTGTCACCTTGAACTGGCGGGAGCAGATGTTGCAAGTGTCGGTGTTCTGTTGCGACATCCACTGGTCGAGGCATTTCTTGTGGACGAGTCCGATGCTCCCGCGGCAGTCGCAGGGCGACAACAGGCCATCTGGATATGATGACAAGAAGCAGATGCGGCAAATATCTGACTCTTCAATGCTGCGCATATCTCCCTCTCCGTTGTAGTCATCCATGGTGTTGTTGGCGCTGGTGCCTGCCGCCATTGCATGCGTCTCTTCGGACTGCCGTTCCGACCCAGCCATGAACGCCCCTCCGGTAGTCAGCGTAACAGCCTCATCACCCGACATCGTCTTTGTTGTTTCTAGGCTGCAGTAAACGGTTGCAGGTCAGATTACAGGGGGTGGCTTGATGATGCGTCGGCTAGGGTTGCGTCGATATTGCATGAATTTCAGAATATGTCGGCTGCCCTCGGCATCCTTCTTTGTCTTCGCCAAACCAGAACTGATCTGAAATCGCATTTACGAACAATTCGAGCATGAGTATACTTATTCAATATGTGTCGTAATTTCAGCAAATAAAAATCAAGCACTAATTTTATATAAAATATTTATTTCTCCTTAGAATTCCGAATCATCATTGTATCAGTGGAAATGTTTTCAACGCCGCGCTTTCAACTGTCCATGCACTGCACGATACTGGGAAAATGTGCTGCTTGTCATGTCTGGCAAATTTTTAAATTTCTCACATTGACTCATATCCATTGTCACATTCGTGATCAAACTGGGGAGGGGTATTTTCCTGACATCGCACAAATCCTGCGTTCTTTTTGTTGTATGAGAACGTAATAAAAGAGGTTGAATATGGCGAATGCTTGTCTGTTATTGAAACTACCAGATCATTTAGGCCGCATGCAATCCGCGAATCTGTAAATATTGCCTGGTCATGGCCAATCTACCATGTAGGTATGCGCTATGTTTATGAGGTCTACAGTAACGACGACAACAGCAAACTGTAGCGTCTCTTAATGAATGCTTACATTACACAAAACAGAGGAAAAGGTCAGAGCCTCATTATATTTATGCTATTGGGTGCCAGCGTTTGCTCATTAGCCTGTTATACAAAGAAGTGGTACCTACATGTGAAGTACGGTGGGTATATATGGATAAACGTTTAGTCACACTAAGAACGTTATTATAATCCCCTGCTTACACTTCGCTATACAGACCTGTTAAGTGTTCTAGAATATAAACCCTGTATTGTATGGCTTTTTGTTGTGTGAAGCTAGAAAAGTTTGAAGTTTCAGCTGCACCGCTGCAGCATATTAATTTAAATGAATATTTCAGATGCATGGTGACCAGCTTTTTTTTGGTAACAGGCGCGACACTTGCGAAGACACACGCCTTGTCTTCTTTTATGCGCATAGTTCGTCCTCGGGCTGCGTAAAACGCTGCTAGTGCGTATGTTGCTATAGTAAGCATGGTTTGGTCATGTGGCGGATAAAACCACAATTATTCCACTATTCGTGGCTATCGCTGTTCGAAGCTACCGAGAAAATGCTATCTTGTTTCAACGGAAGCGGCACGTCGCCGAAAGAGCAAGCTGGCGGCTGAATACAAAAAGCACACTAGCTAGGGCCGAATTTACGAGACAACGCTTCAACAGCCCTTCGCCTCCCCCGGTATACTTTTGGCTCGCAATTACGTCGTGCCCGACCTGCGTGACATTTCGCGAGGGCGGGACCGCGGATTTACAGCATAAGCTTTACTATTCCACGATACAAGCTTGGAAATCGAGTACTTATTTCCTCGTGATCTGTAACTCGTGTGGAGGTAAGATCTGTAGGAGCTAAAAAAATGTATTTTGGTGTATATGCCAGGAAAGTCGTGGTAACTGAGGGAATCTTCGGTGCACACTTGAACCTCACCGTAAAGATAGTAGCAAAAGAAGTAGTGAAAATTATGGCATAGTCAAGGGGCTGCGGAATAAATTCGACCACGTTACGCTCTTTGACATCCACTGACGTCGCACAGCATCCTGAACCCTTTGCATTTCGTCTTCCTCAAGACACGACCGCCGCGGTCTGGTTAGAACCGAGGTATCCCGGTTCAGAAGCGGGCGTCTCAACCACAGAGCCACCGAGTCGGCTAGTGAGCTAAGCCAAGTGTGCAGTATTTAGGTATATATCACTCTATAGTTTGTGCTGAGCTCAGTACTTCAGATAGCTTCTAGTTAATGACAAGGTAATTAGGTAATAGATAAATATAACTAGGTATGTCAATATAGAAAGTGAATCGTGATATATCGTTGGATACGTGAGAGGAAGTAGGCGTATATTTTAGAGCCTTTATAATTAATAATTGGGAATAATTGTGCAATCAGAATACCTACTGTAAGATTTTAAATTAAACTAAAGATTCTAGACTGTATTACGGACAGCAAATTATGCATTTTGTAGCATATTGTGGGCATTGATTCACAACTTATATATATATATATATATATATATATATATATATATATATATATATATATATATATATATATATATATATATATATGTGTGTGTGTGTGTGTGTGTGTGTGTGTGTGTGTGTGTGTGTGTGTGTGTGTGTGTGTGTGTGTGTGTGTGTGTGGGTGTGTGTGTGGGTGTGTTCAGATAAGAGCGATAATCGAGACCCCATGAACACTTTTTTTTTTATGAAGTTTTTATATCTGGTGAGCAAATGTCTCGACCCAAAGGAATGGACTACAAGTTTAAAAGACATGGAGTAATTTTCTTAGAAAAAAACTTTATGTCACTGGAGCAGAAAACGCCGTTTATCCCATTTCAAGAAGCTGCAAGTTTGGAGCCCTGCTATTTGCACCCTAAAGATTTCCATGCATTATTTTTTACTCAATAACTCAGTTCAACGTTAACTTTAAAGAGGGTTCTTAAAAACCTTTCTTGCTGAGATTGGTTTAGAAAAAATCACGAACTTTGCTCCAGGTGCAACACATTGCACAAAGTCTATTTTCAATCCTATATTCTAGCACGAAATTATGTTGTCACTAAAGCTTTACGTCCTAATTATGAAGGTTTGGTGCTTAATTGAAGGCGAAATTTAAAGCTTTAGACCATTAGGTGCTTCCTACGGAGCGCTTCAAATTCGGACAAATTTCAAAAACTGAAACAATTCTAATTAAACAAAAAGACATCATCTTCGACTTTGATTAACATCTATCTCAGAATCATTGGCAATGAAAAGAAGTTGCATTATATTGTTTAATGTTATAAATAATATTGTCACGCGCCTTCGTAGAACGTCGACGGAAGATGAAGAAGAACGGTCGGGTAGATTGGTGAAGAAGAAAGAAGAACAAGGATAGAGGGACGTTTGTACGCTTCGCCGCTGTCCTGTTTGTACCGATCCCTGTAAATAAACACCCCGTGCGTACAAAGCACGTAACAATATTATAAAGCGGAAAGCTTGCACTGAAAGTTGTCAATATTTAGCCCTATATCCTGACACGATCCAATAAATTGTTGCTATTGAAACTTTTATTAGGTATTATGCAGGTGCTGTTCTCCATTCCGAATAATACTTGTAGCTCAGGGGTTGTCTGTTCATTGTCCTTGTTACTTCAAAATTGGGCGAAATTCAAGAATATAAAGAATGGGCAACTTGGATTCGAATAAAAAAAAATATCACCTTTTTTTCATTTAAACCACCTTACAAAAATTCTCAGTTTTTCATAATTATCAGGCACAAAACATTTAGCATAATGTAGTAAAAAATATAAAAGTAAGTATAAAACCTAGCGCCTGGTTTTATTCTTTTTACGATTGGAGGTCCGAGTCGATGTTCACATGGTTGGAACATAGGAACCAAGCGTTTCCGGCGAGCGGCAGCCATCGAAGGCGCCCCCACCGGCCACTACGTGCTGGTCAACCACCCCGTTCGGTCGCAAGGATGAAGAGCGATCCATTTAATGTACATTTACCCGCCTGACGTTCGGTTCGCAGTGGTGACCACAAGGAAGTTTTCCAGCTTTTCGAAAGCAGAAGTGCAACCAAATTCCGAGAATATTAGGCATTATGCAAAAGTGAACTTTGCCAAGGGCGGAGTTCTCGGACATCCAGAACTATCTCCTGCATTTCCATCATCTGCTCAAAGTCGCCATCGGCACCAAGGGAGTTCACCCCCGCCACTTAAAGGTTGCGAGGTGGCTCAAATACCACCCCCTGCAGTGGGCGGTACCACGAAGGTTCGCCAGCGTCTTACTGATTGTACTGGCCGACATGAATTTTATTTCCCCAACTCCCTAGCTGGGCACAACAAGCAGTATTTAAGAAATGGAGTTGCATCCACCAGCAGCTCAATCCTGTTCTCTCTGTTCTGTGCATACTGCACTATGTAGCAAGGGTTGGTAAACGCTTTCACACTCGTCCCTGGCTGCTCCTGCCTCGATGTCTCGTCTACTCCTTGCAAACCTGTAGTGAAGCCGAGGCCACCGAATCCTAATTGCATCATTCTGTAGAATTTCTTAGGCTTTCCCCTATAGGAGAAGGCGTCTAAAATTCGATTCAATTAAATTGTTTGTTGAATTTATATATATATTATCTCATGCAATATTCAAAGCTTTCTCAATGCTCTAAAGTTGTTTTCTACTTGTTCGTAGTATTGATGATGCTTAAATTGATATTTCTTCAAATTTCATGACAAACTGCAACGGACGGTACAGCTTTTACTCTATCCTGTAATCTTTTTTATTGTGCGGCGCAGTGGTATTCAAACCATCGCATTATCTCATAACTCATATTAATATGTTTTTGAAGATGATTTTCTTCAAATGCACCTACCTACTATAATAAGCAGAATGCTGTGCAGCATGATAGCTTTAGTGGAATTATGTATGCTTTTATGCCTTCGGCACGAATGTGCCAGCTACCTGCTTGAGGTCGTTTACTGACCTATTTCTCGTGACGCGACTTCAAGTCGCAGAACTTCTCAGCCAATCCGCGGCGCTTCTGCCTCCTTCCGAGAGTGGGCAAATTCGAATCTACGTGCGCGTATCTGCACGACTTGCTGCGCACGCAGTTGGGCACACATGTCTAGGATCTCTGCGAAAGTTAACCCTATTGATTCGCCTTTGTACTCGTATTCTTCGTCATGCGTTGAACGCTCGGGCATAAGGCGATTTGGTGATCTGCTGCATCGCGAGACTGCAAACAATAGTCCGCACACCACCGCTGCTTCAACCTTAATCGAACAAGAGTGCTTCTGCCTTTCTTAATCACCCTGCACGTGGACATAATCATAAGAGCTTCCTCGCTGAAATATTGTAGATTTCATATCTGAAAGGAGTCCGAAGTGATCTATAACCCAAGCTCAGTAGCAGACGCGAGGGACCGAAAAGGCGCGGAAGTCTGCTCTTCGCTCGAATCTTGTTCGGCGAGAGGGTTGTCGTGAAGCGAGGCGCAGCCAGTGTGAACACGCGGCGTAGATAGGCGCTTGTTGCCGGTTGACGAAACCCTGTCGAGCGACTTTCTCGAGTCGCCACTTTGAATGCCGCTTAACACCGATTATAAAATGGCTGCCACATTGCTGGTCCGGAGGTTACAAGCTGTCCTCTGCTATGCACGGACGGTCGGTGTTCGGCACACTGACACTGACCAGGATTGTGTTTGCGTGCGAGTATGCCTGCGCCAAACGGATCAGTGGAGCCTTTGTCGCCGTTGTCTAGGTGAAGGCATTGAACTACGTTGAGTACAGCAACTTGTTTGCCATGCGACACTCTTTTGGCTTCTGAGATGAAATTGTCCAGCTATTGCGCGCACAGGTTTTAGTAGCGAGCTTATACTGATTGGTTTCATCGCCGCCAGTTCTGTCCTGTTTACGCGGGGAGTGCGCCAGAGGTGCCCGCTTTCGCCGGTCCTATTCGTACTGGCACTCCACTACTCCGTAGTGTTGTCACGGAAAGCGACGTGGAGGTCTTTAGGTTTTTCTCTGGTTGGACAGGAAACAGTTCTGGTCTCCGGGTACCCGGATGACAACTGGCTTTTAGTGCGAGCCGAAGGCTTCGTTGCATTTATAAACGTATTTGCTGAATGCACCTACATCTGAAGCGTAGCCCAGCACGAGCAAAAGCAAAGCTCTCCATTTTGGTCTTTTCAGGGGTCCCTTAACTTCGGCCTTGCCGTTGTTGACGCCTTGCGCCTGCTAGAGGTGCTATTCGTACCAAGCGGGGGTTACTCCCTGCGTTTGGGACGAAGTCATTTCGCTGGTAACAAGAGCCCTTTCTGATGTTGCACAATTTAGCCTGACGCTAAACGCAAAGGTCGGTGTAGCTTACGCGCCAACATCCGCGTTCGCATTTTATGTGTCATGTTTCGCGACAAATATTGCTCCCGTATGGCAAGCCAACTTGCTTCTTTTTATTTAACAATACTCTAAACTCATCCGTGGGCGCTTAAAGAGAAAGGTTCTTGTTCGTACTATTCTCTGGGACGGTGGGACAGCGCTAGTTGCCGTCACCGCCTATGCCTTCCGATGAGTGGGGAGGCCTCGGTCTTCCGTGCATTCCTACGGCGGCTGAGAGCTTGCATTGAGACTGGGGGAGAGGCTCAATGCAAGCTCTCCGTCGTCAAGATTTTGGGCATTGGTTGAGTACAGCGCACCGCGTGTTTGCATCTCGGCGCGCTTGCGGAAAAGTCTGTGTCTTTTCCGCAATGGGTCATACTTTCGGGGAAAAAATGTGTCCCGCTTTTGCGGCGGCTCTGATTGGCCAAGGTGGGATGACGTCATAGAGGTCTCGACCAATCACAGAGCACCGCCACAGTATGTGCGAATGCGTGCATGTGAAATTCCAAATTAATGAATAATAATTAATAAAATAGGCATTAGTGAGAGGCAAGGACTTCACTGAAGCCTCAGAGATAAAGAAGAGGTGGCGGGAATACACAGAACTGTACAAGAAGGACCCGAATGTGCAAACCCAACATAAGACGGTTGTGATCAATGATCTCAAGCCGGGCATCCTGAAGAGTGAAGTTGAATGGGCCTTAGCCAGCCTTGCTAAGGACAAAGCTAGCGGAATTGATGGCATTCCAGCTGAGTTGCTACAACACCTCAACCATGACGCTGTTAACATTCTGCATACATTATGTAAGAAGATTTGGACAACCCTGCAGCGGCCACAGGATTGGAGGAGGTCAGTTTACATACCCATTCCAAAGAAAGGCAGTGTCAAAGATTGTTCCAACTACCGCACGATCGCGCTTATTTCGCATGCTAGCAAGGTGATGTTGAAAATCCTCCAAGGTAGGCTGCAGCAGTATGGGGATCGGGAGCTTCCGGACGTGCAAGCTGGGTTTCGCAAGGGCAGAGGAACTAGAGACCAAATTGCCAACCTCCGCTGGATCATGGAAAAATCAAGAGAGTTCCAGAAACCCATCTACTTCTGCTTTATTGATTATGCGAAAGCGTTTGACTGCGTAGATCATAGCAGATTATGGCAAGCTCTCCAAAAGATGGGAGTTCCAATTCATCTCATCTGTCTCCTCAGGAACATGTATGAAGGGCAAGAGGCCACAGTCAGAACTGGGCATGGTCTTACTGATTGGTTTCCGATTGAGAAAGGAGTGAGGCAAGGCTGCATACTGTCGCCCTGCCTATTTAACCTATATGCAGAGTGCATCATGAGGAAGGCCGGTCTGGACGAGTCTTCAGCTGGAGTGAAGATTGCTGGAAAACGTGTCAACAGCCTTAGATATGCAGATGATACCACTTTAATGGCAGAAAGTGAAGTGGAACTCAAGAGACTTCTGATGCGCGTACAAGAAGAGAGTGAGAAGTTTGGGCTTAAACTGAACATTAAAAAGACAAAGATCATGGCGTCTGGCCCTATCAAGTCCTGGAGCATCAAGGGACAAGAAGTGGAAGCTGTGACAGATTTTCTCTTCTTGGGCTCGAAGATTACCTCGGAAGGAGACTGCAGCCATGAAATTAGGAGACGCCTGCTTCTGGGAAAGAGAGCAATGGTTAGCCTTGACCGCCTAGTAAAGAGCAGAGACATTAGTCTGCCAACCAAAATCCGTATAACTCGTGGTATGGTCTTTCCAGTTTTGATGTATGGATGCGAGTGTTGGACTGTGAAAAAGGCTTACCGCCGAAGAATTGACGCGTTTGAATTGTGGTGCTGCCGAAGACTCTTGAGAGTTCCTTGGACTGCCAGAAGATCAAATCAGTCGATATTGTCGACCATAAACCCTGACTGCTCATTGGAGGGTCAAATTCTAAACTTAAAGCTCAGCTACTTTGGTCATCTGATGAGAAGAGAGGAGTCGCTGGAGAAAGGTTTGATGTTGGGAAAGGTTGAGGGTTGCCGGAGAAGGGGTAGGCAGCGAACGCGATGGTTAGATGGCATCCTCGAGGCACTGCAGATGAAGTTATGCGAGGTTAGGAAGATAGTGAGAGACCGGAAAGCGTGGCGTGACATGCTCCATAGGATCACGAAGAGTCGGACACGACTGAACGCCTGAACTAAACTAGTGAGAGTTGCGTAGCAGAATGCGGCACTGAGGCTTTCGCCTTTCACTACTTTAGTCGCCAAAGTCTCTCGTAATGTTTTTTACCGCGTGGTCGTCGGGATGAAATCTGCGCTAGATACCAAGCTGCTAGATGTCGATGATGCCGACCTGTCAGCCACACGTGTCAGCAAGCTATTTGACAGTTCCAGGATTTCGACTGGCGAGCAAAGGGAGACCGCTGTCTCAAAAGCGAGTTTGGATGCTAAGTCGTCTGCCCAACGAAGTGAGAGAGTGACTGGCTTGGCCGCTGGGGTTTCTTCCCCACGCGGCAGCGCCTTGTCAGATGGGCTGTTGTAACCAATCTCCAGTGTGCAAACTATGGTGCCACCGAGTGTCTCCCACATGTCTTTTTCGAATGTGTCATTGTGCGAACTATGCGCCTGCTTGTACACACAATGTTCAATGTCCGCGTAAACCCTGTGGCCAGGCGCCGCCGAGGCTCGTTCGAGCAGTTGGTTTTGTAGCGAAAGTTACACTTTGCTCCACTCGAGCATTATGCATCATGTGCGAAACAGGATGCAAAAAGGGTTCAGGCATTTGGCTTCCCGTGTGTACTGTTATTTTTTTCATTCAAATTGGGCATATCTTCCTCTGTTTCATTTCGCCTGTTATGTCTACAAAGGTATTCATGTCTTCAATCAGTATGCATGCGATCATTTGTGGAGACACCTTGACCAGAATATCAACACAGTTGGTGACGCTTAAATAAAGTGAGCCCTTTCCTTCAGCTTCCCTGTTAGTGATGCGAAATTGTTGCGAAAGTGGCTAAGTGCTTTTAGACACCACTGCCTCATTCACACATGGGGCACAAGATATGTTCTAGACATTTTGAGCAATCATGCGATTACAGTGGGCATGCAAGGCAAATTTTAAAACCTGGAGCAGTGCCAACCATATTCTCATAAAGCAGAGTGAACAGGTAAGTGCGGAACAGTCAGTGTGCTTTGTTTATTTTAACAGAAGTTTCAATGCTGCCATACTGGTCTACAAACTGCTACTGCTTGTTTTGAGTAATTTACTAGCATTTTGCAGAGTCTAGGTTAGGGAATCCGTGCGGGGGGGGGGGGGGGGGGTGGAGATTACCTACCGCTACATTGACCCAGCGGTTTCAGGCTGCAGTGTAGGAAGGCGGGCCGTAGAGGTGAATGCCTACTCGGTTGAAAGGTCTTGATGGGCAAGGAAGAGGCTGCATGGGGCCGGTGGAATGGTGATGGGCGATCTTGCGGATCGAAAATCAAGGCAATGGCAGCCGAACTTGCAGACGTAGGTGTACATTCTGCGCCAGAAGAAACGCAAGCGCAGCCGAGTACAAGTCTTGAATGCGCCAGCGTGAGAGGCTTGCGGGTCAGTGTACAATGAAGCGCAGATTTTGGAATGCAAGTGTCGAGGAATGACGAGCAGCCATTTGCGGCCGGAAGAAAGATCATAACGGTGGTATAACAGGCCATCGCGAATTTTAAAATGAGTAGCTTGGTGACGAGTCGCACGATGCGTCGAATTGGGCGAAGGTATCGAAGAGAAAGCGAGAAGGGAAGCTATCCACGGATCTCTGGTCTGCTCGGCTGCCATGTCGGTCCCAGCGATACATTAGTGGCGCGGGCGGAGTCTGACTTTGGACTCCATCTTACTTTATGCCATGTCGGTCAATGACAAGGAACTGCAGTCGATGGGGGAATCGGAAACACTTTCAGGGGGTAGCGGAGAGCGAGACAGTTCGTCAGCGTCGTTATGCTTTCTTCCAGATCGATACACAACACGAATATCATATTCTTGAAGCCGTAATGCCCAGCGAGCGAGGCCGCCAGTGGGATATTTAAGGGAAGACAGCCAACACAGAGAATGATGGTTCGTAACGACTTTGAAGGGTCGGCTGTACACATAAAAGCGGACGTTTTCTACGCCCAAACTCTGGCTGGGCACTCCTTCTCAGTAACTGAGTAGTTTAGCTCCCGCTTCGTCAAGGTTTGGCTCGTGTAGGCGACAACATAATCTGCACACCCAGATTCACGTTGCGCTAGAATATCACCGAAACCTGTGCCGCTTTCAGCAGTGTAGATCTGAGTAGGAGCAACAGGCTCAAAATTCCGCATTATGGCCAGCGAGGAAAACAATCGACACAGGGCTCTAAATGTTTCGTCACAGGCAGAAAAAGAACCCCAGCCGGAGAGGTCGCTGCTTCCACGAAGGAAGGGGAAGTACGGGAAGCTCAGAGTAAAATATTATATGAGGAACGCCTGAGGAAATTGGACAGTAACAGATGGGCAGCTAAATTATTTAAATACCTGTACTTAAAAAGCGTTGACTCACAATGGAGGAAAAGAACTAGAAAACTAACTAGTAAGTATGCTAGTCACAAGGACGGAGAAATAAAGAGCACTAAGCAACAGGTGAAAAACACAGAAGTTAAAAATTGGGGAAATTCGATGGGAAAGAAACAGAGTGTGGAATTATACCGAAAGTGGAAAATGCAGATCAGGAAGGAAGATTTCTTTGATAACTCAAGAGGCAGTGCCCTACTTTTTGAAGCTAGATCAGGGGGCCTTAGAACACGCAGCTACAAAAAGAAATTTAACAATGGAGATGACGCATGTGCTGTATGTGGTAATTCCAGTGAAACAATTGACCATATTATACTCGAACTTAATGGTATCCATCCGGAAGTTCATGCAGGCGCAATCACTGTTCCTGAAGCTCTGGGGTTTAGAGATAACAGTGGCCGGGTGAATAAACCGGCGGTGGAAACTAGCAAAAAACGACTGGAAGATTGATGGTTTAAAAGCAGAGAAGTGACATAATGTTAGTAATGTAGAAACAAAAAAATTAAGAAATAGACTGATGGTTTAGTTAACCAATCTAAATCAATAATTAAGATATAGGGAGAAAAATGAGCATGATAGCTTCTGCTGCCACCCCGTTTCAAAGGGAACGCTCCTATATTCCATCCATCCATCCATGGTTGTCAATGGCGCATTGATGGAAGCAAAATTGCGGATGAAGCGTCGTAAATAAAAGCTGAGGCCTATTAAACTTCGAAGTTCGTTCATGATGGATAGTTTTTGGAACGCAATAACAGCACAACGTTTAACTGGGTCGGAGAGTACCCCGTCCTTAGAAACAACATTGCCCAAAGTTGCCAATTGGCGTTCAGCAAAGTGACATTTCTTTAAATTTATTTGGAGGCGAGCTGCAGTAATACATTCCAAAGCATGTTTCAATCGAGCGAGATAGGTCGGAAAATCCGACGAGAAAACAACAATGTCATCCAAATAGCACAAGCAGGTCTTCCATTTGAGGCCGCTCAATATGGTGTCCATCATGCGTTCGAACGTGACAGGTGCATTACACAGTTCGAACGGCGTGGCGTTGAATTCGTACAGTCCGACAGGCGTCACAAAAGTTGTCTTGGCACGATCTGCATCGGCAAGCGGGACTTGCCAGTATCCCGAATGGAGGTCCAAAGATGAAAAAAATTCTTCGCTTTGTAAACAGTCAAGGGCGTCGTCAATACGAGGCAAAGGATAGACGTCCTTGCTGGTGATTTTTTTCAAGCGTCGATAGTCAATGAAAAAGAAGATGGAGCCGTTTTTTTTGGTGACAAGAACGACGGCAGAGGCCCAAGGACAGTGCGAAGGTTGAATGACGCCTCGATTAAGCATGTCGGCCACTTTTTCGTCGATGATATGAAGTTCGGCAGCGGAATCGCGGTAATGTCCTTGGCGCAGAGGCGAATGGGTACCGTTGTCAATCCGGTGTGTAACAACCGATGTGCGGCCTAAACTACGTGATAAATCAAAGGAGGCACGGAGCTGGTCAAGCAAGGAAAGAAGCTTACTGTCTATAAAGCTGGCAAAGATGTCAACTAGAGATGAATCAGCAGAAGTAGCATTAAGCGCATCAACTGGTATATGGCAAGGGTTATCATTGCAGTTGTCACATTCCAGCATCGAGGCAAAAGGCTGGACGTGTCCCAGACACTCGCCACGAAGAAATGAAAACGGGCAGTTGAATGGATTGATGGCGGTCATGGCGCGCAGCCAGCTTCAACAGTAAGCACGGCAAACGGCAAGGGTAAACAGTTGCGACGCGTAAAGCCGTCGGAGGGCATTTAGATGACAGATCCTTCGGAAAGAGAGTCGGATAAAACAGACAGAAGAACGGCAGAACATGGCGGGAGTAAAACATCGTCAGCCACAGTGAGTTTGGCGCAGGTAGAAGCGGTGTAGGTCGTCGTAGCATCACTGAGGGGAAACAGCGCTAATTTAGCATGAGTGCAATCGATAACGGCCTGATGTTGGAATAGAAAGTCCCAGCCTAAGATGACATCGTGAAAGCGTGATGAAAGGACGATAAATTCAATAATGTAGAGAGCGCCCTGAATATGAACTGTCGCTGTACAGGCAGCCGCAGGGTAGATGAGCTGGAAATCGGCATCACAAAGCGAAAACCCATATAGTGGCGGCGTCACTTTGCGCATCTGGCGGCACAAGTTTTCGCTTAGCACGGACACAGCAGCACCGATGTCAACAAGGGCGAGGATATCGATGCCCTTCACGCAAATATTTATTATATTCAGCGCAGAAAAACGAGTTTTTAGATCTTCCGTAGAAAACGCAGTTTTGCCTCCGGAACTGCGATCGCTAGTTTTCCTGCGGCGGGTTCAACGACGATGCATGGGAGACACCGAGTGACGACGCGGAGATTAAGAGCGGCAACGGAACAGATGGATGGTATTCGGGGTCGATGGGCTCGGAAGTAGGGGTTCTGGTAAAATGCCGTGGAGGGTCGTAATCGTATGCTCGGTGGTCGGCTTCGTCAAGAGAGGCCATGACGCGGCGGTGGCAGGGACGCATCACGTGTCCTGCGATGTCACAGGCGTAGCAAATTGGCAAGTTGTCTAGTATTCGCCATGGTTGGAAACATTGAGGGCGAGTGAGAATGACTCGACAGGGAGATCAAGGAGGAATTATTGGTGGCTGTTGGGCTATTTCAGCGTAGTGTAAGCGGTGCTGTAACAGGATGCGCAGCAGCAGGAGGCGCTGCAATGGGTGTACGCTGCAACGGGAGGCGCTGCAACTGCAGGCACTGCAACTGGAGGTGGGTGACAAATTGACGGCATGGCCCCGGACACTTGCTCCAGAATCAGATGTTGAATTGTCGGTGCCAGATTTGATGGCGTGTTCGGAACAGATGGAAGCAGCTACAGCTGCCGGGCGTCCTCCTCGAGAATAAACTGTTCAATCTGGAGTAGGAGAGAAGTGTTGACTGCTCCAGTTAAGTCAATGTTATTAAGAGTCACGGCCGGTGTTGAGGGCAGGCGAGTGGCAGATATTGTTGATCTCGCTGACAGAAGCGGGACCTTTGCCTGCAAGCCTGTGAAAGGTGCCTTTATAAATTCCCTTAAGCACACGTTTGATGCGATCAGTCTCTGCCATTGATGCACTGAACCGCTTGCGTAGGTCGAGGACGTCTTCGATATAACTAGTGAAGCTTTCACCGAGCTATTGGGTGCGAGAGGAAAGACGCTGCTCAGCGAAGAGTTTGCGCATGGCCGAACACCCCCAGATGTCAATGAAGGAGGTCTTAAATGCGGGCCATATAGGGAAGTCCTATTCGCGGTATTTGAATCAAAGGTTCGCAGCATTCGTCTAGTAGAAAAAAAAAAACATTTGTCAGCTTCATGCCGTCATCCCACCGGTTGTGAGCGCTCACCCGGTCGTAAGAGGGCAGCTAGTCCTCCACATCATGGTCGTCTGTGCTACTGAAAATGGCAGGATCCCGTTGATGCAGCGCACCGAGGCAGGGTATGGATGACGAAGCGGTTGGTTGGATGGCGTCACCTGGCATCGCGGTAGTCAGGGTACGACATCGTAGCTCAAGGATCAGTCATTGCGACTCCACCAAGTTTCATCATCATCATCATCAGCAGCAGCAGCAGCCTGATTATACCCACTGCAGGGCGAAGGCCTCTCCCATATTTCTCCACTTAACCCGGTACTGTGCTAGCTGCATACACTTGACCCCTGCGAACTTCTTAATCTCATCCGCCCACCTAACTTTCTGCCGCCCCCTGCTACGCTTTCCTTCCCTTGGAATCCAGTTTGTTACCCTCAGCGACCATCGGTTATCCTCTCTTCGCTCTACATATCCTGCCCATGCCCATTTCTTCTTCTTAATTTCCACTAGAATGTCGGTAACTTGAGTTATTTCTCTCACCCACTCTGTACGCTTCCTATCTCTTAATGTTACCCCTCGGTGGCTGCTCGGTGACTGCACCACAGCGCAGCCACCTAATCCGCTTACCTTTGCGATGCAGACGACCGTCCTCGCATTTGCCAGCCTGCTGCTGCCGTCCCTGGCAGGCCTGTCTACGGGGGCGTCATCGGTGTGCGCACTGCCGTACACTGGAGATGACCCTGGCTCCTGCCATCCACCGCCCGGCGAGTGCTCGTCCCTACTGGATATGCCGCCAGAGGAGCTGCACACACCGGAAATCACAGTACCATGGATGGCCACATCGACATCAGCAACAATGCCAACATGTATAAAAGAGCTTCACCCGCTGACACCGCTTCGTGGGCTCGGTGACTGCCCCACAGCGCAGCCACCTAATCCGCTTACCTTTGCGATGCAGGTCAGTACACCGTATGCCCTCTTCGCTAAAAAATCCAGTAATTATATCTTGGTGCAGTTACCGAGCCCGCACTGCTGTGTCGCCATTGCCGTTGAGTGTGCTCACGTAATTCATTCCTTGCTCATGCTATCAGGGGACGTTGAGACTAACCCTGGTCCTGAGGGCAACGCTGCTGTACTCGCTGAACTACAGAAGCTAAACGCGGGACAGACCCTGTTGATTACGGAAATACAGGGCCTCAAAACACAGCTGAACACAACAGATCAAGCCATAGCAAGCCTAGACAAACGAATGGCCGATCTCGAAACGCATTACCAAACACTTCTTCACCTCAAAAACGATATTGAAATAATGCGGTCAACCACAATCGACCAGGCTAAAAAGATTAAAGAACTAGAAACACGCCTGGATGACGCGGAAAACCAATCACGTCGGAATAACCTTATTTTCTATGGCATCCCTGATCCTGCTAGCGCTGAAACGTGGGCTGAGTCAGAAAAACTAGTCATTGATCTTTGCCGCAATAATCTTGATATAACCTTGGAACCTAACGACATTGAAAGAGCGCATCGCCTCGGAAATCATTCAGCCGACCGAATTCGTCCCGTAATCGTAAAATTCCTATCTCATAAAACCAAAGACGCACTGTTATCAAATGGCCGTAAATTGAAAGACACAAACTACAGTATCGGAGAGGACTTCTCCCGCACCGTTCGACACGCGCGTAAACAGTTGCTAGCGTTTGCCAAAGCCAATTCTAACAAGTACTCCTTGCGCTTCAAAACCCTGCACATCGGCTCAAAACGCTACGTATTTGACGCATCATCCCAAGCCGTTAAGGAAATAGCATAGCAATTGCTCCGTCACAAAACTTTAACAAATCGTCGACCCGCTCCACCGCACAATGTTCTCTCGTTTTCGACAATATTCACTAACATCCGTAGTCTTCTTCTAACATCCGTACTAACAGAAACTTGGCTAAATAGCGACGTAACGGATGCGGAAATTTTGGCCGATTTACCCAACTACGAAGTGTATCGAAACGATCGAAAAGGCAAACGGGGGGGTGGTGTTCTCGTTGCCATTCATCGAGGCATATCATGCTCTGTTGTTGACGTCGCATCCGACATTGAAGCCATATGGCTCATCTGTCGCGCTCCCCCCGTAACAGTTCTGCTTGGCGTTTGCTACAGGCCCCCCCCCAGGCTAATCTAGACTTCCCACGTCATCTGAACAACATCCTTCATAAACTTGTTTTCACATATCCAAATGCCCGTATTCTTCTTTTTGGTGATTTTAACTACCCGGATATTGATTGGCAGAACATAGCTAGTTCCACAATAACGTGTCATGCAGAGGCGAAGAACTTTATCGATGTCTGTTTAAATTTTAACCTCACTCAATTAATTTCCTAACCAACCCGTGTCTCACGAGAATCAGCAAACACGCTCGACCTGATACTAACAAGCAGCCCCGAGAATGTATCATCCATCAGTTACCTTCCTGAAATCAGCGATCACAAAGTCATGCATGCTTTATTCTCATTTACCTCGACTCAAAAACAGACATCCGATAAAGCGATACAACTCATCCGATAAGGGTAACTATTATGCAATAACTGAAGAACTTAACACCTTTTTTCCTGAATACGTATCCGCATTTCACACTCGCTCAATTCATGAAAACTGGCTGATATTCAGGAACAAATTAAATCATCTCACTAATATGTTCGTACCAAGGATTACCTTTCATACTAATCGCAATAAACCATGGTTTACCCAGCACTTAAAACGACTCGAAAACAAAAAGAAACGATTGTTTCGTACCGCCAAACGAAACGACACGCCTGCCGCATGGGAAAAATACTTCGAGGCCGAAAAATCATACCTACTTTCTGTTCGTAACGCCAAGTACTCATTTTATCACAATGACTTACCAAACTTATAAGAAACTCCAAGCAATTCTGGCAAGTTTTAAACCCAACACATCCTCCCGATATTAAACTGACGAATGATTCACATGAAGCGGTGACTGACTATGATTGCGCAGAAATATTTAACCATGCATTCACATCTGTGTTCACTACCGAACTCGACGCACCTTCCCAATTACCACCCTTTAACTTAGAAACCCCCATGCCGGCAGTCACGTTCGTCGAAGAAGGCATTTCATCTATAATTCATAAAATGAAACTTTCATCATCAGCTGGTATGGACCTGATTAATTCAAAACTATTGAAAAATGTGGAATCAATTTGTGCATCATATTTATGTCTCATTTTCTCACAGTCACTCTCGTCAGGAATTTTGCCTCTTGATTGGAAAACGGGGAAGGTCGTTCCAGTCTACAAATCAGGTAACAGAGACTCGCCCTTGAATTACCGCCCCATTTCATTGGCTAGTGTGCCTTGTAAAATCATGGAACATGTCATCTATCACAAATCGTAAACTTCTTGGACCGAAACCATTTTTTCACCCTTCGCAACACGGGTTTCGTAAGGGCCTCTCTTGCGAAACCCAACTAGCGCTTTTCCTTCAAGACTTGCACACTAATCTAGACCGTAATATGCAGACCGACACCATCTTTCTTGATTTCGCCAAAGCTTTTGATAAGGTTCCCCACCACCGGCTATTACTAAAACTCTCAAAGCTGAACTTACCCCCTAATATTCTCAAATGGATTGAAGAATTCCTAACTAACCGTTCTCAGTCAGTCTATCATAACGGCCATCTGTCTACATCTCTCCCGATTACTTCAGGCGTCCCACAAGGTTCTGTCCTCGGTCCCCTCCTATTATTAATATATATTACCGACTTGCCCCTGCATGTTTCCTGTAGTATTCGAATTTTCGCAGATGATTGTGTTATTTACCGCACCATTAATAGCTGTCACGATCAATACACTCTTCAGACAGAGCTTAACAACGTACTAAATTGGTGTAATAACTGGCTAATGTCCCTCAATCCTAGTAAATGTAAACTCATGTCCTTCACTCGTCGTCACAATCCATATCTCTTTCATTATTCAATTTCTAACACACAGATTGAGCAAGTACAATCATATAAATATCTAGGAGTCACTCTCTCTTCTAATCTATCATGGCAGGTTCATGTCGGTAACATCATTTCAGCATCAAACAAAACACTCGGTTTTCTAAAACGTCACCTTCGTCTTGCCCCACCACATGTTAAATTGCTCGCGTATAAATCACTTATAAGACCCAAATTAGAATATGCATCCCCCATCTGGAGCCCACATCAAGCATATCTAATCACCGCATTGGAAGCTGTGCAGAATCGTATTGCCCGATTCATTCATTCCTCATACTCATATGACGTCAGTGTTTCATCCTTGAAAGCTACATCCGGACTGCCACCCCTCTCTTTACGTCGTCGCATTGCTAGCCTCACCCTTTATCACAAATGTTTTTATTCTCCTCTCAATCAAGCACCGTATATCACCGCCGCATCACGCATATCTCACCGCACCAGTCATCCCCTTCAAGTTGCCCGCCCACTATCACGCACTGCTACGTTTTCAGCTTCGTTGTTTCTTCGAGCAGCCACGGACTGGAACGGCCTACCCCATGACATCGTCGCCATCGCTTCAACATCTGCTTTTCAAGAACGCGTAACAGATAACCTTCAATGTTAAATTACCATCGCTGTTTGTTTTCCTCACTACAAATGTAATCCCACCCCTTATGTAACACCCCCTGAAATGGGGGCCTTTAAGGAATAAAACTGAACTGAACTGAACCATTTTTCGTTCCATAGCCCTCTGGGTTGTCCTCAACTTAAGCAGAACTCTCTTGGTTAGCCTCAACGTTTCAGCCCCATAGGTGAGTACAGGTAAGATGCAACTGTTGTATACTTTCCTTTTGAGTGATACCGGTAAGCTGCTAGTCATAACCTGCGAGTGCTTGCCAAATGCGCTCCATCCCAATCTTATTCTTCTTGTTATTTCTTTTTCATGGTCCTGATCTGCGGCTACTATCTGTCCTAAGTAGACATATTCGCCTACTACTTCCAGTACTTCGCTACCTAATGTAAACTGCTGCTCTTTCCCGAGGCTGTTGAACATCACCTTAGCCTTCTGCATATTGATTTTCAAGCCTACCTTTCTAATTTTCTGGTCTAGGTAATCAATCATTATTTGCAGTTCATCCCCCGAGTTGCTTAGCAAGGCAATATCATCAGCAAATCGCAGATTACTGAGGTATTTTCCATCTACCCTTATCCCTAACTGCTCCCATTCCAAGTCTCTGAATACTTCCTCTAAGCAAGCTGTGAATAGAACTGGGTAGATCGTGTCTCCTTGCCTAACACCTTTCTGTATGAAAATTTTGGTCTTTATGCAGAACTATGGTTGCTGTCCAGTCACTATATATATCTTCCAGCACTTTCACGCATGACTCGTCTACCCCCAGCTTTCGCAATGCCTGCATCACCGCCGAGGTTTGTACTGAGTCAAATGCTTTTTCGTAATCAGTTAATGCTATGTATAAGGGCTGGTTATATTCCGAGCATTTTTCTATCGCCTAATTGATGGTATGGATATGATCAATAGTAGAGGACCGTGTCCGAAAACCTGCTTGATCCTTTGCTTGATTGCAGTCTACGGTTGTCCTGATTCTGTTAGCGATTACCTTAGTAAATACCTTATACGTCTGCTCGGCAGGTTCCTTTTTCGAGGGTGAGTCACCGAAACATACCTTGATGTCTTCTACAAAACTCTTCCAAGTGGTTGATCAGTCTTCGTGGTTCTCATACCTCATCCAGGCGATCTATGTCAAGAACACGACTTTGGCCAGCTTGCCACAGATTCCCAGCTTTTATAGCAACTAAAACGTTCATATCGAGTGAGTCACCCTTCGACAGTATCTCCCGCTTGACCGGCAATGAGACGATGCGCTAGAAATGGTAGCGTCGCGAACATCGCCAGTCGGGGACATAAGGTAAGATGGAGTCCAAAGTCAGACTCCGCCCGCACCACTAATGTATCGTGGGGAGAGAAAGTTCCGCAATTCGAAAAATAAATGAATAGGTCAATGAGACAAAAGTTTTTGATTTGAAGTTATTAAATAAAAGGGGGGATGTGCTACTAAGCGACCCACAGCCGAGGAAGCGGGCCCGGGGAGACCCCACGTATCTCCCCTGGGAAGTAGCGGAAGGGATGGGTTGTAGGGTAAGGGAAATGGGAATTGGGATAGGGTTATGGGAAGTTGGAGGGGAATGTGGGCAGCGTAGGATTTCACTGTCAGACAATTCGAGTCGAGCTCCCATATGTGCCTGCGTAGAGGGCGAGCACTCGCTCTTAGCCGAATATGCGGCCCTCGGCCCTTGGATCATTCCTCCACCGCAATGCGTTTGCCGGGTCTCGGACTTCTGAGACAGGTTCCCTATTGAAGCCGCTTTTGAGGTTCCCCGTCCCCCCAGCTCAGTTCCCCCACCCCGACTCTAGTCGAAGTACTAGGAGACAGATTTTGCAACGTTCATGCCTACTTCAAGGTACTCTGCAAGTGACCAGACTTTAATCTGGCGCACACTGATGAATACTCTTTCACGGTTTTCGCTCGGCAGGGCATGTTGGAAGGTACATTTCATCGGCGTCCTTGAGGCGAGGGTCCGGTTTCAATGTTCGTGACTGCTCATTGGTCTGCTGTATCGTTACGAGAACGGTAGGAAGACCAGCCAGACGACGGCGCCGGCGAGGCTCCAGCGGTCGAGGATGATTCATAAGAGCATTTGAACCCGCTTATCCGCCAATTGCTTACGGACGGGAGTTTATTGCCGGAGCGCTGAAAAGATGATGAGACGTAGAGCTTAGCTGGTCAATGGCTGCGCGTCCGGCATGAGAGTTCCGACCAAGCGTCTGTCTTTTTCTTCCACTCTTTTTTTGAAGAGAAATCTTCCCACGTAGAAAGAGCAGGTCGTCGCGTTGACTTCGATCTGACCTTCATTTTAGCTGCAAGAAGCACGATGACAAACTGTTGCTAAGCGGTTCAGTGCCAAACGGAAAAAGGTGACAGGCACTGTGCCTTTCCTTTCCTATAAAGCAACACAACGTGTCAGCATGTGCTAGCCATTTACCTTCTAAGAGCCACAGGATAAAGTGTCTATAGATATAATGTGCCTCCTTATTTCTACAGAACATACGACCGCTTGAAGTGTATGCTTGTGTACCACCTTTGTGTCGCACCACAAGGTCATGGCGTGACCCTTTGACCTTTAGGTTGCCTCTTACTTTGCAAAAGTTGGAGCTTAGCAGAGACTAAATAGAGAAATGTTGAGCCTTGCCACGGTGGGGCTGTTGTGAAAATGTCCGACTATCTACCGGAGCACAAGGACTGAATCCGACCGCAGACAGCTTGGTTTCGAAACTGAGAGGCGCCTGTGTGCTGTGCTTGTCAGTGCACGTTAAAGCTCCCCAGGTGTTCGAAATTACTCCATAGCCCTCCGTTGTGTCTCTTCTTTTCTCCTTCCACATTCACTATCATCTTCCTTCCCTTTCTGCGCAGTGCACTTTTCCCCGGAAAAAGCGGGACTGATACTGCGCCTTCCTAAAGAAAAATCAAAAACCGCGGATTGAAAATGGTGTTACAGGGCTATGGCTGCAACACTTAACAGTTTTAGCTCACCAGGTTCAAGCCATAGTTAAACCTCCATATTTTAGCTTCGCCTTCAGTGGTGCTACATATGCAAAATGACATCCTTTCCTTTGGCATGATAAGCGGCTACCATACTCGACATCTTTGATGAATGCAGGTGATGGTCTGGTCAGTACACACGGAACTTACGACCTCCAGGGTCCTAGGGTACGTGTCACTATGAAGTAGGCTTCCAGGGCGCTCTGGCCAAGAACTCATTAGAGTGCAATGTGATCGCACAGACATTCTCGTATTAGAGGGCAAACTTCATGTGTGTCACACAAAAAGGGTTACACGGCTGCTTTTGCAAGCATCTGTGCAGATCTCACTGCAGCCTCCTCAGTGCCGGTGCTATAAGTGCCAAGCCTAACTTGTCTGGCTGTACACCTCCGTGGATTTGATCTTTGTGAAATAGCTAGAGCCGCTATAATCAGTCGCATTATCAAGAAAGCAGGGCGCGTTAGCTCTCATATGGCTCGAACGTTAGCGCACCGCAAAGTATAGCCTGGTCATCTTGATCAACCAGTTCCAATGCCTTATTGTAAGGATTAGGACAGCTTGGAAACGGAAAATACAGATGCCTTGCATGTTATCATTGACATTCTTAGCTTTACACCTATTTCCGGGCTACAAGAGGACGCTTAGCTCACCAGCATGCTAATGACGAGCTCGGGCACGCTGCCTGAAACTTCAAACAACCCATAAGTTTAAACCGAGTAATCCGCTGCTTCATGAAACGCCTTTGGAATCACCCTGGTGCGAATTCAGGCCACAGACAATCAACTCCTACATGTCATACTCCATGTTCTTTGTTCTGGAGAAGCACATTCCCCCCTTCCCGGGTGGCGCAGTGGTTACAGCACTCGATTACTGTTCCCAAGGATGCGGGATCGAATCCCGGCCTCGGCGGCAATTTTTCGATGCAGGCAAAAAGCAAGACACTCACGGGCTGTGAGATGTCAGTGCATGTTAAAGAACCCCAGGTGGTCGAAATTTCTGGAGATCCATTACTACAACGTACCTCATAGCAGATGAGGACAGCCAATTAAGGAACACAAGAGATGTGTAAGAGACAATCAAAGATATCAAAGGAAGCTTCCGTGCTAAGCTGCGCGTGATAAAGGACAAACGAGGCAAGGACCTCACTGAAGCCTCAGAGATAAATAAGAGGTGGCAGGAATATACAGAAGAACTGTGGAAGAAGGACCCGGATGTGCAAACCCAACATAAGACTGTTGTGACTACTGATCTCGAGCCGGGCATCCTGAAGAGTGAAGTTGAATGGGCCCTAGCCAGCCTTGCTAAGAACAAAGCTAGCGGAATTGATGGCATTCCAGCTGAGTTGCTTCAAAACCTCAACCATGACGCTGTTAACATTCTGCATACATTATGTCAAAAGATTGGGACAACCCTGCAGTGGCCACAGGATTGAAGGAGGTCAGTTTACATCCCCATTCCAAAGAAAGCCAGTGCCAAAGATTGTTCCAACTACCGCACGATCGCGCTTATTTCGCATGCTAGCAAGTTGATGTTGAAATTCCTCCAAGGTAGGCTGCAGCAGTATGTGGATCGGGAGCTTCCGGACGTGCAAGCTGGGTGTCGCAAGGACAGAGGAACTAGAGACCAGATTGCCAACCATCACTGGATCATGGAAAAAGCAAGAGAGTTCCAGAAACCCATCTACTTCTGCTTTATTGATTATGCGAAAGCGTTTGACTGCGTAGATCATAGCAGATTTTGGCAAGCTCTCCAAGACATGGGAGTTCCAATTCACCTCATCTGTCTCCTCAGGAACCTGTATGAAGGGCAAGAGGCCACAGTCAGAACTGGGCATGGTCTTACTGATTGGTTTCCAATTGAGAAAGGAGTGAGGCAAGGCTGTATACTGTCGCCCTGCCTATTTAACCTATACGCTAAGTGCATCATGAGGAAGACCAGTCTGGACGAGTCTTCAGCCGGAGTGAAGATTGCAGCAAAACGTATCAACAACCTTAGATATGCGGATGATACCACTTTAATGGCAGAAACTGAAGTGGAACTCAAAAGACTTCTGATGCGCATACAAGAAGAGAGTGAGAAGTTTGGGCTTAAACTGAACATTAAAAACACAAATATCATGGCCCTATCAAGTCTGCCCTATAAAATGACTTTCCCTATCAAGTCCTGGAGCATCAAGGGACAAGTAGTGGAAACTGCGACAGATTTTCTCTTCTTGGGCTCCAAGATTACCCCGGAAGGAGACTGCAGCCATGAAATTAGGAGACGCCTGCTTCTGGGAAAGAGAGCCATGGTTAGCCTTGACCACCTAGTAAAGAGCAGAGACATTAGTCTGCCAACCAAGATCCGTATAACTCGTTCTATGGTCTTTCCAGTTGTGATGTATGGATGCGAGAGTTGGATTGTGAAGAAGGCTGACCGCCGAAGAATTGACGCGTTTGAATTGTGGTGCTGTGGGAGACTTTTGCTAGTTCCTTGGACTGCCAGAAGATCAAATAAGTTCATATTGTCGACCATAAAACCTGACTGCTCATTGGAAGGTCAAATTCTAAACTTAAAGCTCAGGTACTTTGGTCATCTGATGAGAAGAGAGGAGTCGCTGGAGAAAGGTTTGATGTTGGGAAAGGTTGAGGGTTGCCGGAGAAGGGGTAGGCAGCGAACGCGATGGTTAGATGGCATCCTCGAGGCGCTTCAGATAAAGTTATGTGATGTTAGGCAGCGAACGCGATGGTTAGATGGGATCCTCAAGGCGCTTCAGATAAAGTTATGTGATGTTAGGAAGATAGTGAGAGACCGGAAAGCGTGGCGTGACATGGTCCTTAGGGTCACGAAGAGTCCGACACGACTAACGACTAAATTGAACTGAACCTCATAGCTAGCCACCGTCGATATGGGAAGTTAAGCCCCGCAAACCAACCGAGCACACTCCCCTCTCTCATCAGACAATATAGGCGCGCTTAGAGCTCGCGAGGACGAGATCATGAGTCGCCATGTTTCACATATCAGCCTCCTTTTCTCAGCTAGGCCTTGTGTACACCACACATTCTCGCTTATCACCGGGTCATTGATTTCCTCTTTCGCAGCAGAGCTGCCAGTAGTTACGATTCGCCCACGTTAGCAGGAAGTCGATTTACTGCTTCGTCGACGTGTAGATCTTCCCGTGTGTACATATTACACACATGCAGTCTTGGCAGTGCGGTGCGTGGACAGTAGCCTAGACTGGAGATGCAAAACTTCTAGAACTTTTAGCGGTCTAAAAAGTTTATTTCAGGTACTTTTCACTAACCAAAATAGATGTTTTGGAAAAAATGAGATATATATTCCAGAGTAGCCTGAACTTGCCCACTGAAAGCGCCACGTTGAAATAATATCGTTCATAAGCAAGCTGATGTCGTGCGCCGGCTATCCAAAGCATGTGATATGCGCAACTTATTAGCAACAGCAACACCGGCTGCTTGTAAGTTGCTTGTGTTGTATGAGTCTAAAACTACTATCTTATTGCTTCCATGCGTTTTAGTCACTTTGCGCATCTGGCCAGCAGTAAGGACCGCAGTGTTACTGTTCTTGGCTGTTTGGACTCATGATTATAATATTGATCGTAGTGACCACATGACCATTTAATGAGTACCTCGTCAGGTACAATGTCCAATATATGTTTCTCAAAAGTGTCCAGCAGGACTGAGTTTTCGCAGTTTATTCTATATTATGTTCCACCTGCGTGCAGTTAAGGTTGAACAAAGCTCCACTCAAAAGATATCGAGAATCTTGAGCTCAGGTAGTAGTTTGGCTTTGTAGCTCTGGATGTCCCAGAAAGATATAACCCCCTTGATTATTTTCGATAGTGGGTTCATGCTTTTCTTCGGCTCAGGGAAGTACCGACTCGCTTGTTTGAGGTCATGACAACACCGAGAAACAATCCTGATGCTTGGCAATTATTTCATTTCTTTGACTATTAGCAGAAGTATCCTAGACCTCTACAGATGCCTTGTGAGACGCGTCGCATTAGAAATATCACCCTGAACGTTACGTTATTTGTTTTGTTTACCGGTTGCGCTTTTCTACTTGTGGCCCTTTCACACACAGATTGTGCTTGAGACATTAAGACACAGGCTCACCTTTGTAATTTCGCATCAATATGCAATTCTAATTGGCATTCTTGCCTTTTTATTCTCCCTTATTTTACTTTATGAATGTGCCCATGGTAATAATGTGCAGCTGTCTAATTCGATGATTTTGACAGGTTTTCCTTCAGTTCATTACATGTAAGTGGGATTTTGCCTTGTATATAATTATTGTATAGAAAAATCTCAAAACTAACCAGCGCAACAACAATTTTCGCCCTCAAAAAGCTTGTTTACGCATAAAACCGCTTAGGTGGGCAAAGTCCTTTTGATTTTGTGCTGCGTCCATCACGCGGCTGCACGTTCGGCCTTTTTGTTCGACTAAAGCCGTGAGGTATTCAGTTAAAATCGACTTGCTGTTTTCAGCCTGGCACATCCGAGGGGCCTGCCTTCAGCTCATTTTCGCCCAGGATGAACGTCGAGAGAAGGCGTCTAACCGACCCTGACATAGGCGCTTAACTAACTGTAAGCAGGGCGATCTAGGTTGGATGCCGGACGCGGCGGCCGCGTTTGAATGCAGACAAGATGCAAGGTGCCTGCGTGCTGCCGGATCTCGTGCACGTTGGAATATCATTTCCTATATTCGATGCAGCTTTGTAACGATAAACCTCATAAAACCGTATACACAGGATTCAACAATTTATCTCTACTCTCTTCGTGGCGTGCTTTAGAGGCTTACAAATCAAAAACTTTAACCGGAACTCGTTATAAGGGATAATAAAGACTTCACACTGCATTAAGAAATTTTCGTTTTTTTCTCCGCTAAAAAAAGAAAACCGCTTTTTTAACAAAAATGTCAGCGTTTTTTCAGCCCTTCGCATCTCTACACTAGAGATCTTTTGCGACATCTGCCGCATGGGACAACCATTACGGTTCCCTATCAGCTCTGTGCCGGGTAGACGTGTGCGCACCATCCATAATTGATTGACGATACATTCTGTCCACATAAAGCGGATTATTATACGCTGTCAGTGCTCAAACTGTCTTTGGGAGACGCCGTATACTCCATGAGAAAAAAACATCATCGTGGTCATGGGCTCGTTATTTGACCAAGGAATATCTCCGGGATAAAACCTTCATGGCAGTCTAAATCGCCATGAAGAGGGATAGAGGAAGGGGGACGCAGAGTGGAGGGGATCCGCGTGGATTCTTCCCTAACTGCTACTGTAGAGATCTGGACATCGCAGGCTGCCTTCCCTTACGGAAATCCCATATCTGCTCCAGATATGGAACATATGCTGCAGATACAAATATATAAGGCAGCAAATAAGACCTTATCTGGGCCAGATAAGGTCATATATGTGCAAAATGTTGTCCTTATATGGCTCAGATTTGGCCATATTATGCAACATATAATCCATATCTGAACGGGTAACGGGACCTTATATGGCTTGATCAGGGGCATATATGGTATCCTCGCGACCTTGTGTGGCCTGATAAAGGGCATATGTGGCATCGTCATGACCTTATACAGACAGACCAGGGCCATATGCCTGGCATCAACAGGATTTAAATAACCTCATCGGGGCCTTAATTATGTAGGCGCCATAGTTATTGTATATTAGCAATATATGGCCTTCGTCTACCTTCTGCAAATATCCAATATTGGCATCATGTAGTCGAGCTTCAATTTTTCTACACTAAGCATGGCCTGCATGCTTATTGGTAATTGTATCCAATTTAGAAAATAGCTACGACTTCTAATATTTCCATTATTCTGCAGATTTCGCTGCACTACAATTATTACATCATGTGTTCCTTAATTCAGGAGGGCGGTGGGTTATAGCTACATGCTCCTCTTTCCGCCTACTAACTCGCATTTTCATCTAAAATGCGGCCGCAGTCCAGTGTACAAAAGCATGGTCGGTTAAGTTGAGCGATTCAAAATATCAAGAAATTGATGGCAGTTCAGTATACGGCCCCCTCCACGCTGTCAGACGGTGACTCTCCCTCAGAGACAACTGGCGGTCGCTTCGTGGAGGGCCGCAGTGGCTAGACAGTGACTCCTCCTCTCCCGTGTTCCGTTCTTCCCTCTCAGGCAGCGGCGGCCCCTGCGTCGCTGGCTCGCATTTCATCTCTCCTCGCTGCCACGCTCTATACCGCGTAGGCCGCGAGCTCTCCGTTTTGTGTGTGCTTGCTTCTTTATCCTCCTGCTTTCAATTCCGTGCGCCTAAGCACTTGGTATCTCGTTCCTTTTCGATGGCAGACATCGGAGTTCGGTGCGGCTGGCGGGCGTGCTGCATGTTGTGTATGCTGGTGTGTGTGTGTGTGTGTGTGTGTGTGTGTGTGTGTGTGTGTGTGTGTGTGTGTGTGTGTGTGTGTGTGTGTGTGTGTGTGTGTGTGTGTGTGTGTGTGTGTGTGTGTGTGTGTGTGTGTGTGTGTGTGTGTGTGTGTGTGTGTGTGTGTGTGTGTGTGTGTGTGTGTGTGTGTGTGTGTGTGTGTGTGTGTGTGTGTGTGTGTGTGTGTGTGTGTGTGTGTGTGCCACGCCTGTTCGCTATTAGCTGTGTGCATGTAACAAAAATGCGACAGCAAACCTACAAGAGCTTCAGTCTGACCGTCGGCACAGAGGAAATTACTGTGTCCCACTGCGGGTGAAAGCTGCCTCCCCAGCCTTGGCAGCGAACCTGATGGTCGATTGAGCTTTTCGGGGATTCTGTCCTGGGTGGCCCGGCCAAATCTTCACCATTGTGCCGGATCGCACCCTCGTCGTGCCGCCTCATCTTCACGTCCGATCACCAAAACCGTGAGCGTGAGACTTCTTTCCGGGAACTAGTACTTGCCAGCCTCAGGATATTGTTCACTTTATTATTTTGATGGAAAATTAATTTTCCAATCAGTAAATTGGATGGTAATTGCCAATATGTGATATTTTTCCATACATTTCTTTGCTAATTTGTCTTTCGCTCCAGCAATTTTGACAAATTGCAGTGGGTGGATAGGGTCCTCCGTTGTTTATTATTATTATTATTTGCACTACCTAAGTAGCTTCTTGCTTGATTTGGTTTAGGGGCAGAGCTCTCGCAGTCATGACAAATGCCATCGGACATGCTTTTTTCTTTTCTCTCCTAATTTGAAAAGCAATCACGAGTTAGGCGCGTTCGCTCATTTTGCACTGCAGTCTCTGCTTAAGGTAACACCAGTACTTCCTGACAGCCTATATGTACTTTGCAAAGGTTTAGGTATTATCAGCAGTCCCAGCAGTGTGTGTTTTATCACCCTACGGTTTAGCGGTGCCTTTTCCGGGCGTCGACAAACCTTTAAATTCCATTTTAATAGTCTAGTTCGATTAATAGCCGTTTATTTTATTTAGCTCAGCAAGTAAACCAGCTGAAACTAAAAGCATTTACTGGTTAAAGCTCTGTGTGTAAAAGAGTAGAATAAAAATGTAATATCTAATTTAATAGGTAAATGTATTTCACTTTAGCTTCTCGTGTAGACATTATTCTGTTCAGATATCTCATTAGTTTGTTATAGTATCGCGCGTAATTGAGTAGAATCTCAATATTTACTAACGGATGAGTATGTGACCCTAGGTATACACACGTAATTCAGGACCGTCTTAGACCAATTCCATATAGGCAGGAAAAAAAGAAAACCTGTGGTTTCAAAGCTATTTTCCTGTAAGGTTTGAAATAAACGGGGAAATTCAGGCTTGCCTTGGCAAACTTGATTGAGCGTGTATTTAGCTGGAATACTGAAATTGTTTTGTGTGTGTTGTAATAAAGTGTTATGTTGATACGCAGATATATAGATCTATAGTTCAAAACCTACCTGCCATGCGGGCTAGATCTTTAAATCAGGAATTGGGCAGATAAGGCATATCTGACCAGATATGCCTTATCTGGTACTCGAAATCAGGAATTGGGCAGATCAGGCATATACAACCAGATATGCCTTATCTGGTACTCGAAATCAGGAATTGGGCAGATATGCCTTATCTGGCCTAGATCTGTCTTAATATACCATATCTGCCCAATTCCTGATATACCTGATCTGGATTTTTTTTATAAGTCCAGATATGGCATTCCAGTAAGGGTTCATCTGAAATGCTCCTTCTGCCCTGCTCCCGCTACATAGGCGCGGAATATTATTTATTACCAATTTAATATGGACATCTGCTGACACGCAGGCTATACCTAGGCAGCCAGGGTTACTACTAGCCGTCTGCCTGACAAGGGCATTTGGACACACGAGCCCCGCGTACTCATGTCTCCATCTCCAAATTTATTCAGCAAACAAATTCTGGGAAAATGGGGGGCTCTTTATGAAATATAAAGTGTCCTTTTGCATTTCTACATCTGAGTCGCTTATGCGATTTAGCATATTTTCGCAATAAAAATGTACTGTTTTCGTACACATCTGTCATTGAAAAACATGCAACCTTCTCATTGGACTCGCGGAGTAAATTTGTTAAGGCAAAAACCTTTCCAGGCTTATGGGTGCTTGCAGAATGTGTCCATCTGCTCGACGTGTCCACCCATGAAGTTAACAGGAAAAATATCATCGTGTTAAGTAGAGGAGGAGAAAGTGAACCTAGAAACCAAATTTGATGAGTGTAGAGCAATTATTTAATTTGAGCCACAAATGTCAACGTTGCGTCAAAATAGCACCCGACATCGATATATTCAAAAGACATGAAAATAACTCGAACGTCGAAATACACAAAAAACGTCACAATTCGATTATCAACGCCGAATTCGTATCGATTCAGATTAAGGACGTACTATTAGGCATAACTAATACATAGAATCACCGAAAGAGCTTGTTATTTGGAAAACAACAAACAAGCTTGGATGATGACGTCACATCCTCCGGAAAGACATCAAGATAGTTTGATATTTCACAAAATAATTCAAAAACGCCGGATTTGGGTCGATTTAGGGAAAAAACGTCTAATTCGGGCAATGAATACTTAAGATCCCCAAATACCTTTTAACTGGGATCAAATTTGTTAAAAAGCGCAAGAAACTAACATTGCAAACGAGTAAAAACACCACAAATCAGTGCAAAGAGTCTGATAAGGTATTTCGCCTTAAAGCTCTTAAGAGGCATATAAGCGCCTCCAATGTATCTTTTAGCAGAAAATTTCTTTGGGAAGTTGTAATGAATGCGTATCTGCAGTAGGTCCATCAAACAATGTTAGCAATTTGTATAAATGGTTGTAGTGAAATTGCATCAAGATCAGTGCATATGTGCCGACTCAATTTCTGGAATGAGCAGTTATCAAAATTATTAAAAATTTTCCGGAATAAATCTGTGCATCTATAATGCATATACACTATGGCGGCTTTGTACCAACTGAATTTTTGCACTGAAGCCACCTCAAGAAAAATTCAGGAATCTGTATCGAAAGTCTATTTGTAGGTAAACTACTTTGTAACCTTTCGGGAAATTTAAAGAGATAATTTCTGCATTGAAGCTTTACTTTAAATATATTGTCACGAAGACAGGGATTTATGGGAATCGGCAACAGGGACAGAGACACACAGTCAAGACAGGGGTTCACGGGAAACGGTAACACAAAGACACAGGCTCAAGAGTCCACTGTCCTAGCTAGCCGAAGCGCGCGGGAGTCTACAACTTCTTCGTCTTTCAAGCGCTACCTCAAACCGTCAGGTGGCAATATTTAGAGGATCTAAAATGAACGATCTTCTACAGTGAAAGTAATCAATCTCTGGAACGACTTCGCCTATAGAATCTCTAACTCTTAAAACCACATTAATATTTTTGTGGGCTCTAAAGAGAGCTCTTATCATGAGATTTGAGATTCTAGAGACATGCCATTAGCCTATTAGCCATTAGCCTTTTTTTACAAATAAAGGAGACGCTGATTCAACAAAGATTCTTTGTCCTCTCCTACAAGTGTTTTTGAAATGTGATATTCACTAAACATGTGTATCGTTTAACCTTCTGTGTTCGCAAGCATCATAACGATTGAATGAAATGCCGGTCTTAGAAAAGCAGGTTTTTAGCGCTGCTCTGGGATCAGGAGAACTGACAAACCTTAAAATCGCACTTGTTGCTGCATAATTTGCTACATTCTTGCTACTGTATTCTCGTCTTCCTAAATTCTAAACAGACCACTGCAAGTTTAATTTCCATGTGTTAATCTTGTTTATTCAGTTCCCTAGTTTACTGCACTGTTGTTATTCTCTTTACGAGAACCTGCGTCCAGTTGAATTTCAACCCAAGACAAGATCACCGATGACCTGTTATTCTGTGTTCAGCCGCTAGCGTTCAACAGTAATCTTTTACGAAGAAAACGTGATTTCATCGGCATAACCACGACGAAGCATGGTGCATGAATGACGCTTCATTCAAGAAGGCGAGCAGTTATATAGGCAAGCGGTTAGATAACAGAAATGAGGGCGGATTATGTCCGGCTAGGCGCGTGGGCATGACTGCATTACGTCACATCTCCCCTTTTTTTTTTACAGTCGAAACAAGCAACGTTTTAGAAATCTGGCGCAGGGTATCTTCGAGGTGGTTCGCGCTTCCGTTGACTCCTGCGGAGTTGAATAGATTCAGATGGCCCTGTGGTGTCTTGGGCTCGCACAGCAGGCAGCGGCGCGGGTGTCTCGTGGTCTGGAGATGAAGGAGGAGGAGCCGGATTGAGGTGTTCTCTTGTGGGCTGAAACTGCTGACCCTCTTCCGCTTTGATGATGTAGGCACGAGGAGTCTCAGCCCGCTGTACGGCCATGACAGGGGATCATTATGTTGAGGGCACGTTGTACATAGTTGCGGTCGAGCCAGTGCGAAGCTCTGAAAGAGGCCGTGTACCTCTGTTGTAGAAGCATCGTTGCTTGCTCCTTATGTCTTCTAGTCTTCGTCGCACGGTCTTGGGTGGCACTGTTCGTGGCTGTAGGTGGCTGTTTAGTACAGGAAGCAGCGTTCTTGCCTGTCGGCCCATGAGCCTCTGCACAGGGGACTTCAGAGAAGAGTCCCGAGGTGAATTTCGGCACTCAAGCAATGCCGCACTCAAGCAATGCACTTCTGACGCCATGTAGACACGACGAGGTATGGTGCATGAATGACGCTTTATTCAAGAAGGCGAGCGGTTATATAGAAAAGCTGTTAGATAACAGAAATGGGGGCGGCTTCTGTCCGGCTAGGCGCGTGTGCATGACTGCATTACGTCACAACCCTGTTCCTTTTGCAGTTCGACCCTAAGGTATTTTTGTGATGATCTCATTGAAACACACGGGTCATGCAGTCCAAAGGTCAGAAATTCCAGTATTGTACCAAACCCACCCTATCATGCCATTTAGCGACTAAGACGAAGAGCTACCTCCGTGCGCATGCGCGCAACTTTCTGCTTTTGTTACACTGGATATAGCAAAGGCTTATTACAGTGTAGGCGCCCAGCATTTTGTAGGAAAGATTACAGACCCTGCGGTTTTCGCAGTATTTAGTTGCCTAGACATCAGCACTCCTTCAAAACAAACAATAACATTGTGTCTTAACTGGCGTTTATTCTAGCAGATATCAACATACCAGAGGTGTTCCTTAAGGGAAAGTTCTCTCCCTTGCTCTTTAGCACTTGGTTGAGCTCGATTTCCACTCATGAACAAGTTCGCACGTATGTCTATGCGGATGACATCGTGTTTTTTTACTGCTGAACCTGACTCAAACCCTCAATGTGCACCTGCAATAGTACCTGAGCTACATTCAAAAGTGGTTGTGTTACTTACGATTCACATTAAATGTAAAACGTGCGCTGTAATTGTGTTCCAAATTAAGGATCCTGTAATTCTTTGTCTACATTTCAGCAAGAAATAATTCCTCAATCTAGTATTTCAAGTCGGATCATAATCAGACATGGAGGGCTCACATTGACCATGTTGTAGCGTAAGGGGCTGGACTGTGGGTATGTTACGCAGGTTAATCAATCTCCGGGCTGGAATGCGGAGAGATATGCTTTTAATGATTTCTGTTTTTGTATGTCCGACAAATTTAGGAATTTGGATTTGTGTTATTTTCTGATTCAACTGATAACAAAATTCGCCCGCTCTTCCTTTTGGAGCAGGAAGCGCTTAGTTTATGCCTTGGGCTCCCCAAATTTTGGCTTTTTACTTTACCTTGAAGCCCGAATACCGCCGTTGTTAGTTAGATTACAACTTTTGACTGTCCAGGCGTATCTAAGGATATACAAATTACATTTCCATCGCTCCCTGTCAATTTTTTGTTGTCTTTTTTTTTTACGCAAGCTTGCCATAAGGCATATTATATAAACTCATGTAAATGGTTTGTCAGCCGGCCTTTTTTTTAGTAAACTAGCGATCAGTTGCATACCTCGCAGGTAATACCACTGAAAAATTTGTTAGAACTTTTAAATGTAATCCTGTGTGAAATCCTTCCAACAAAAATCAGTGGATCTTCGGTTCAAATTGTCTACGATGACATTTCATTCAAGAAAGAAAATGATTTATCATCTCGAATAATAATTTGATTCTTGGAAGATCATTTACTAGGCCTTGCAATTAGCATAATGATAGCAACTAATGCCTCTCAACGGCACGAAAAGACAGGCCATGAAATATATTGTCCGCTTATGGCCTGGCTTTTCTGTTCGACTTCCGGACTTCCCCCAGTTTTCCAGAAGGGTCTTCTGGTGGTGATGCTTGCTCTACTCAAACTAGACCCAATGTACTTAGCAGTGGCTGTAATTTCCGAAAATGGATTCTCTGATCTTAAACACCTTTCTCTCACTGCTCCCTTCACGTTTGAGCCTCACAGATATTGTATGGGTAGAAGGTCACAACAATGTGACAGCAGTGCGGTAGCAGATAGCCTTACTAAGGAGTCTCTCAATGGCCCCGTGGTACCTATCCTAGCGGCTACAGCGTGCAAAACAGCAGCGCGCTCCTTTTTAAGCACGCGAACTGGATCTGTTTTAACATCTGATGACTACATGCACCTCAGGTATTCCTGGAGCAGGAAACCATGCCAGTCATGCCAGATTGAAGTCTCTTTAACAAGGCTGCGTTGCCATATTCTAAACCTAAATTTGTATATGCACAGGTATGGTTCGGCGCTCACTCCCGTCTGCCCATTCCGCGGGGAAGCGGAATAATAGAACATTTCTTGCTGTTTTGACGTTGTTTCATTATGAAGAGAAGACGGTATTTTGAGAAGCCATTGGAACAGCTTCGACAAAATTTGAGCAGCCAGATCTTTATTGGCCTTTGGTGCCACCATACTTGGATACAGCCACAAGTCTGTTTTTAACGCCATTCGAACCATTTTAATAAAATCGAAACGTCTGCATTGCTAACATGCATTCAATTTTTATTCACTATCTACAAATCTCACAGTGTTCACCTCCTCCGTGCGTTATAATTTCTCCATTTTATTTCGGTATTTTATCCTTTATTTTCCTTCTCTCTTCCCTAGCAATAATTTTATTTATGGCGCTGTAATGATACATGTCAAAAACAAATATGTGTGCACCCCGAATCTTGGCCGATCCTCCTGTGTAGGTATGTGCCATCAATTTAGAGGAGAACAGCAGTCACGCGAAGAAGAGAACAGTTGCATTGTGGTGCTTTACAGGAACTGTACGATGTTAAGGATCTATTGTGGATCTTCTCAACTACGGCATCCACGCGATAGTGCTACCTACGCAAAGTATTGCATTGGATTGGAAAACATTTATTGTCAGCAGTGAGGTAGGCCTGCGTTGGGACCTTGACTATGACTGCAGGAAGTGGACGCTAGACAATCAGTTTACCAGCAACTTATGCGATTATTTAACACAGACCTATTTGCGCTCCTTCTAGCTTTCTCCTACTCCCCGCTCCCTTTCCACTGTGCCTGATGGCGAAATTCTAGAAAAATAAAAAGCTTTGAATTGTTGGCGGATGGGCGCTACCCACACTGACCTTGGCCATTCGCGCCTCGTGGACACGTGCCATTTATTGAGGAAGAAGAAGAAGATTGGATGTACAACACGGTCCGCCGCTCTGCAGTCATACCTCCTTTTTAAGACGTCCACGGGATCAACAGCAGTCGGCCCTCAACCGGTACACATGAGTGCGGCAGGTAAAGCGAGCGAGACACCTGTCCCGAATCCAGAGCATGCTGGCGACTCCCATAGTAGCCCGGTGACCGATAGCCCCGAGGCGACGATCATCGAGGGAGAGATGCAAGCCGAAGCAGAGAACAAGGGCGGAAGCAAGCTTCGCCATGGTCCGAGGCGGTCTTACAGGGCCACCTCCTCTTCGATAGGACATCCTGAAGCAATTAAAATGGAACAACATCCGGTAAGATCATGTTTGTAAGCCTGCTCACAACTTTACCCGATGGGCCATATATAGATACACCTTAACGGGACACCGAAGGTAACTTTGTTTACGCTCTTTCTTCGTAAAAATAGATCTCAGGTTTAATTGTCGCTAAGCTGATATTTGTTCGCATTATAACTTTAAGAAATGATTCTGAAACGAAATATGTTTTTTTTTTTTTCTGGGATGATCTAAACTCTTGGCACGTCTCTAATGACAGGAGCTTGAAACCACAACTCCAGAAACAATCGCGACGTCTACGGATCAGGGATGAATATGCATCTCTTGTGGTTTTAGCAGTTTATCTTGCTTAAACAGCCTGTAGCTATGATAGATGCATTTAATTTTTTGCCATTTTTCTCGTTTATGAAGGCGCATTGTACTGTAAAAAAAGTAAGTTTATAATTGCAGTGGGGTAATTTATTGGAGTAAATCAACTTAGTTGGTGTGGCGTGCGCCTTTAAGTTTTTCGCTCAACTTGTTATTACGTCCTTTTAGAGGTGCATTTTCTCTCAAGACTGCCAGCCGTTGATGTGTGACGTGAGATACATAAGTATCTCCGGGCATGTAAGAAAAACCCGACATACAATATATTTTGAAATATATATTGTAAGGCAGCACTTGCACGACCGTCTGTTCTTTTCTAGAACCAGCTGACACACAGCCCGTGACGCACCTAGCAGCAGTCAGCGATGATGATGATGATGATGATAGATATGTACAGAGGAAAGAGGTGAAAGTTCACGCACTGCGCTCACACAAATCCCCCCGACAAGAGAGCGGCTACCCTGGTCGCTGATTACAGGGATGAGGGACGACGGGCATAAGGCTTCATGCGCGAGACGCGGACGATCTCTTCGTAGCGACGACGTCGATCTGCGACGGAGTGCTAGGGAATAACGCGATAGTTCACCGGAGACGTTTGTTGGAGTACTGTATAAGGGCCAATGTAACGATGGAGGAACTTCTCACACAGGCCACGAATGCGGACTGGTGTCCACAGGAGAACTTCATCCACGGGGTAAAAGAAGGGAGTTCGATGGCGTTGATCATAGAGGGCTTTGCGTTCTTGTTGGGCATTTTCAATGCTCAAACGGGCAAGTTGTGGCGACACTGGGCCATACGAGTGGCAAACTCTTCGCCCAGAGATTCAGACGTAGAGGAGGGAGCAGAAAAGAAAGTGTCGAATACTGTCGATGGTTGACGGTCATAAACTAAAAAGAAAGGGCTATAACCATTAGTGCGCTGAACGGCAGAATTGTAAGCGTAGGTGACGAAAGGTAAAACGTTGTCCAGGTTCCGCTGATCAGGAGCAATATCCATGGATATCATGTCGGACAAAGTGCGATGAAACCGCTCGATGAGTCCGTTGGTCTGAGGGTGGTAACTAGAAGAAGTCTTATGGACGGTGTTTGCTGCGCGCAGTACTTCCTCAAGGACTTGAGCAAGAAATGTCTTTCCATGGTCACTAATGAGAATACGGGGAGCTCCATGACGCAGTTATCGCACGCAGAAAAAATCGGCGACTTCAGAGGCGGCACCGGAGTGAAGAGGGGCAGTTTCAGCGTAGCGCGTTAGATAGTCGATGGCAGTGAACACAAAACGGTTGCCGTCTGATGTCAAAGGGAGAGGACCAAACAACTCAATGGCGACCATGTCAAAAGACTCATATGGGCAAGGTAGAGGTTGCAGTAGGCCAGCAGGGGGGGATGTTGAACGCTTGCGATGCTGGCAAGACGGACATGATGAAATATTTTTGGCTACGCTTACAGCACGCCCAGGCCAGAAGTAGCGGCTCTTGATACGGCCGTAAGTTTTAAAGTGGCCTAAATGTCCAGCACTGGGGTCGTCATGGTAGGCCTTCCTAATTTTAAAACGAAGGGAGCGAGGCGAAATGGGCACCCAGCGTTGACCCGTAAGGTGATAAACGTGGCGGTAAAGTGTTCCATGGTGAAATCGGAACCGATGAAGCTGACGGTGCAAGCGACTGCTTGGTACAACTGATTCTCCACGGAGGCGAGCGATGATTGTGCGGCAGTAAGGGTCAGTCAGCTGCATGGACGAGAAATCTGCATTGATCTCGAGTAGAGCTATAGCGATGGGTCCAACATTCAGGTGGCCAGCAGAAGGCTGACTCGGATGGCAGGAGGGAGAGGAGGCCTTAGGTGGGGCCGCGTCAGTAGAAATCAATGGGCAGCGAGAGGGTCCAGCGCCGAGGTGTTTTCGCCGAGATTTATAGGTGATGATGAAAGTGTACTCTTGAAGACGTAGTACCCAGCGACCCAGTCGACCCGATAAGTTTTTCAGCGATGACAGCCAACAGAGTGCGTGATGGTCTGTGACAATGGTGAAGTGGCGGCCATGCAAATAACGTCGAATTTTTTTAATCGACCAAACAACGGCGATGCACTCTTGCTCAGTAATAGTATAGTTACGCTCAGCTGCACTAAGCGTACGACTGGCGTATGCGACGACTTGCTCTTCAGACACTGCGTTGCGTTGCAAGAGCACCACGCCAATACTGTGGCCACTGGCGTCTGTGTGAAGTATGGTGGGTACGTCAGCGTCAAAAGGGCGAAGCACAGGAGTGGAAGTGAGTGCCTGCTTAAGAGCTTCGAAAGCGTCTTCACATTCAGTGAACCAGGTTTAAAACACTTGAGAAGACACGAGCTTGTGTAAACATTGTAAATGCAAACATTATCCTCATTCACAAGAAAGGGGATTCTAAGGACCTTAAAAATTACAGACCAATCAGCTTACTGTCTGTTACGTTTAAGGTATTTACTAAGGTAATCGCTAATAGAATCAGGACAACCTTAGACTGCAATCAAGAAAAAGATCAAGCAGGGTTTCGGAAACGGTACTCTACTATCGATCATATCCATACCATCAATCAGGTGATAGAAAAATGCTCGGATTATAACCAGCCCTTATACATAGCATTCATTGATTACGAAAAAGCATTCGACTCAGTTGTAACCTCGGCGGTGATGCAGGCATTGCGAAATCAGGGGGTAGACGAGCCGTACGTGAAAGTGCTGGAAGATATATATAGTGGCTGCACAGCAAACATAGTTCTACATAAAGAAAGTAACAAAATTCCCATAAAGAAAGGTGTTAGGCAAGGAGACACAATCTCCCCAGTACTATTCACAGCTTGTTTAGAGGAAGTATTCAGAGACTTGGAATGGGAGCAGTTAGGGATAAGGGTAGATGGAGAATACCTCAGTAATCTGCGATTTGCTGATGACATTGCCTTGCTAAGCAACTCGGGGGATGAACTGCAAATAATGATTGATGACCTAGACAGAAAAAGTAGAAAGGTAAGCTTGAAAATCAATATGCAGAAGACTAAGGTAATGTTCAACAGCCTCGGGAAGGAACAGCAGTTTACATTAGGTAGCGAAATACTGGAAGTAGTAGGCGAATATGTCTACTTAGGACAGGTAGTAACCGCAGATCCGGACCACGAAAAGGAAATAACAAGAAGAATACGATTGGGATGGAGCGCATTTGGCAAGCACTCGCAGATTATGACTAGCAGCTTAACGGTATCACTCAAGATGAAAGTATACAACAGTTGCATCTTGCCTGTACTCACCTATGGGGCTGAAACGTGGAGGCTAACCAAGAGAGTTCTACCTAAGTTGAGGACAACCCAGAGGGCTATGGAACGAAAAATGGTAGGGGTAACATTAAGAGACAGGAAGCGGGCAGAGTGGGTCAGAGAAATAACTCAAGTTACCGACATTCTAGTGGAAATTAAGAAGAAGAAATGGACATGGGCAGGACATGTAGTGCGAAGAGAGGATAACCGATGGTCGCTGAGGGTAACAAACTGGATTCCAAGGGAAGGAAAGCGTAGCAGGGGGCGGCAGAAAGTTAGGTGGGCGGATGAGATTAAGAAGTTTGCAGGGGTCAAGTGGATGCAGCTAGCACAGAACCGGGTTAAGTGGAGAAATATGGGAGAGGCCTTCGCCCTGCAGTGGGTATAATCAGGCTGCTGCTGATGATGATGATGCTGATGAGCGTGTGTAACGTGGCCGCAATTGTTGCAAAGTTCAAAATAAAACGGCGCAAGTAGGAGGCTAAGCCAGGGAAGCTGCTAAGATTTTTCGGACGTTGGGGTCGAGCAAAATTAACGACAGCCGCAATGTTTTCGGGGTTAGGCTGAATTCCTGCACTACTGACAACATGGCTGAGTACTTTGATGATCTTACTGACAAAGTGGCATTTCTTGGTATTCAGCTGAAGCCCCGCCTGGGCAAGGGACGTGAGGACTTCAGTGAGACGCTGTAAGTGCTGAGCGAAGTTCGACGAGACGACAATGATGTCGTCGAGATAACATAGGCATGTTTTCCATTTCATGCCGCGAAGCACGGTATCAATCATGCGCTCAAAGGTGGCCGGCGCATTGCAGAGTCCCAACGGCATCACGTTAAATTCGTAGAGACCGTCGGGGGTAGAGAAGGCAGTCTTGTCCTTGTCTGCATCGTTAATAAGAATTGCCAGTATCCCGAGCGAAGGTCGAAACTGGAGAAATACTCAGCGCCTTGGAGACAGTCTAATGCGTCATCAATACGAGGCAAAGGGTAAACATCCTTGCGCGTGATCTTGTTTAGTGCCCGGTAATCCACGCAGAAGCGGACTGAGCCATCTTTTTTTGAACGAGAACCACCAGGGAAGACCAACAGCTCGGGAATGGCCGGATGATGTTTCGAGCAAGCATGTCAGCAACTTGCTCCTCAATGAATTTGCGTTCTGCTGCCGAAACGCGATACGCCCGTCGTCGAACAATAGCAGAGCCGTCCGTCTCTATGCGATGAGAGATGACGGAGGTCTTCCCTAACGCTGAGGTGCACACATCAAAAGATTTTCGGTGCCGCAAGAGAACGTCTAGCAGAGCTGTGGACTGCTAGGATGTAAGGTCAGGGCTGATGGCGGCTGCGAGCGCAGAGGATGTCGGAAATGGAGGCTTGGCAGCAGGCGGTGGTGCACTGGAAAGTGTGTTTAAGGGAACGGGATCGCCGTCAAAGATAAACCGAACTGTGGCGCCTCTGGGCAGTAAGAACAGCTGGAGAGATGTATTCAGGGCCGCAACCACTGGTGAGGGAGGTGAGGCACGAGGCAAGAGCTAGGCCATCGGAGGTCCACCGAAGAGCATAACAAAGGCATCGCCATCGAGAAGGTAGTCCCATGCCACGGTGATCAGCTGCTCGCGTCCTGGGGGCAAAACGAAAACAACTGCTGCGAACATGTGTAGTGGTGAACAATCAGAAGTCGGTAATGTATCGGGGTGCGCAAAATGAATAAGGCGCTCACGGCAAGAGATGAGGGCGGACGCTGACGATAAAAGATCCCACCCCAAGGTCATGCAATGAACGCACGTGGAGAGCACAGTAAATCCAATATGATGCCGCTGGTTATCGATGAGGACACGTGCGGTGCACTGGCCGGTGGGTTTCATAAGAGTTCCAGCTCCACGAAGTGGCGGACCGATGTATGGCGTTAGAACTTTGCGCAGATGAGAACACAGAGAGAAGTGTACGACGGAATAAGCGACGCTGGTGTCATTTAGGGCCTCAGCGTACAATCCTTCAACGCTCACTACTAACATATTCGACGGTCGCCCAAGAGGAATTGTAGATTTCGAACTCGAAGTCGAAGCAGCTTTCCCTCCAAAAACTGCTTCGTTTAGTTTTCCGCACTAGGTTCGAAGGGTTGCGAGGCAGGACGAAGCGGTCACATGCGGCGAAAAGGCGAAGGGGATCGGCGTTGGGAAGAACGCGAGGGCCATGAAACATCGGTGGAATCCGGAGGAGAGGAAGAACGCCGGTAAAAGTCTAAGTAGGGCAGTGTAGAATAATCCGGCTGGCGCACGCGGGCACGTTCAAAGGGAGCATACCCCCGTTTCTCGTCTTGCTGGCGGCGGCGACAGACACGGGCAATGTGGCCACGTATCCCACAATAGTATCACACAGGGCGGGAGGGGCGCCAGGCTGGAACAGGATGGTGCACTGTAGGATATGGTGCCATGGCAGCGACGTTACCGCACACGGGTTCCGAACAAGTAGGGAAAGGCGGTGCGGGTTGGCGTGAAGTAATCTCGGCATAGATTGGCAAGGGAGGTTGGGAGGCGATGGGAGGCGGCGAGGAAAGTTGGGAGGCAATGGGAGGTGGAGCAGGTGCCACAGTGCCATTGAAATTCATCAGTTCATCTTTTATGATGCTGCGCAAATTCACGGTGGCTGGCGGAAGAGTTGGAGATACTGTAGAGGTGTTGGTGAGGCCCTAGAGCTCCTCTCGAATCATGGTGCGTATTAGGGACCGCAAGTTTCCGTCTATGAGGGAGCCGCCATCAGTGGGGTTTTGCATGAGGCGGCACGACTGTAGCTGGTCAAGACGTCGACATGTAGATGCGATGTCAGACACGGACGACGGATTTTGAACCAGGAAGGCATTGAAAGCAGCAGTGTTGATGCTCTTAATTAAGTGGCGAATACGCTCAAGTTCAGTCATTGCAGCGTTGAAACGGCGACAAACGGCCAGAACGTCCTCGATATACGACGCGTAGGACTCGCCGGGCTGCTGGAGACAAGCTTCGAGTTTTTTCTTTGCCTACTCTGAGCGATCAGCCGGAGTGCCAAAAATTTTCTTTTGCTGGTCCGTGAATGTAGGCCAGTCAGCGATGTCATCCTCATGATTGAGGAACCAGGTTTTGGCGACGTCGGCCAAGTAAAAGACGACGTTGAGCAGTTTGTGAGCGTCATCCCAACGGTTAAATGTACTGGCCCTGTTGTAGTTGTCGAGCCAGTCGTCGACATATTCACCGCGAAGGCGACTGGTGACTGTCCAGGCAGGAGCAGCCGCAGTAGGAGCAGGAGACGCCGGGGGTGAGCGAGCACCGTTGCCCTCATTCATAGCACAGGGCCGTTGACGCAAGCGAAGGCCTGAACGGAGCTCCAAGGAGAACGGTAGGCGGGTCTAAAGCGAGAGGTGGGGAATACTAATCGCACCTCCGCCACTTGTGAGGAAGCACTTGCACGAACATCTGTTCTTTTCTAGAACCAGCTGGCACACAGCGCGCGACGCTCCGAGCAGCAGTCAGCGATGAGGACGATGATGATGAATTTATACAGATGAAAGAGGTGAAAGTTCACTCACTGCGCTCACAATATTTATACCCTCTACTCAGCGAGTCTCAAAAAGTTGTAGCTTGCTCAAATGCAGAAGTACATGCTTATCTGAAAATTAAGAAAGTATGAGTGCAGCGCTGACTGGCCATTTCTTAGCAACAAATTAAAGTTTTTAGAGCCAGCATTTGTTTTCATTCCGTGGACCAGTCAGCGTAAACATTTTTCTTACTCTTATATAATCAACCTCCTTCACGCATGGGCACGTGCTAGCATTTCTCCTAAGAAGTATTTGGCAAAGCTGCTCTCTTAAAGAACCACGAAGTGATTTTGGTGGCACGGAAAATTTTTAAAGGTGGCTTATTGAACATTCGACACAAAGTTAAAAGCTCTTCGTAAATATGATAATTCCGCAACAATGTTTGAACACTGGGGCTCGCAACAGGTTAGGCGACACCTGAGCGTACGTTCATATCCGCAGCTTCTCGTCAGGCGTTAAGCGGTGGATAAAGCGAGCCTTCTTGTGTGATTGACGACGCACGACACAGATCAATCTGTTTTCATTTTTGCTTTTACGTACTCTTACTGGCATGCTCTCTTGAATTTATTGAGAGGAGGGGAGGACCATCATTCCCCTGATATGAGCAGCGTATTGAAGTTAACCTGAAATTGCGTTCTTTATTGGAAAGAGCGAATAAACAGTGATCCATTGCGCATCATTCCTAAGAGTAGTGCGCAGATTTCGGAGTCCTATTAAATTCGGAAAACGTCGACATAGCGAATATACCGGCACAAGACAGGAGTCCAACATCAGATCGTTCATGTGTAAGAAAAGATTCGAAATTGCGTAAAACCCACAATTCACTAAATTGAAACTCAGTGTAATGCGCCCTTGTCCAACGGTGTGATCTGCTGTTTCAAACGTCACGAACTCAACACGCTCATATATTCCTTTTTGGTAAAAAAAAAACATATACAAAGGAATAAAGAGCTGCGGAGTCTACTGAGTTCATGCAAGTTTAGACTAAATAATCCGGAGCAATGCAGAATTGCTGTTTATTTTCACTTCGTCCTTAGTAAAAAAATATTCGAACAAAAGTTAGATATGTTTCCGATGTCTACGTTATACCGGGAATGCGTAGTCGACTCCCGTTTCATAGTCTCAGTGGAGCTCTTTCCTTCCATTGAAAACTGGTGCTTTAGTCCTTTTTACTTGGTTTAGTTTTCACCTAACAATCACGTAGGTACGTATGCAAAGGAAATGAGAACTCCGTAGTTCAAAACTGCGCCATCCTACGTGCAGAGCGCGGACGCCATTGAATACCATGGACATCAGGACCCGGAAATCGCAATGACCGAGCGGAAGGAGAAGCGGCACAAACACAAAAAACCGCGGACGGGGAACCACAGTACGAGTAGCCACCCGCCTAACGCCGCCATGCAGGCCTCAGAACACAGTCCCGAAATGGGCCTGCAGGTCAGTACCGAGGATCTGCTCGTATAGAGCTAACCTCTGGAGTGACAGTAGCTATAATCGTGATTTTTAATTCTAGCTGCCGCAAGAAAAAATCTTCATGCTGGTAGACTATTACTCTAGGACAGCAGTGAGAAATGTGGCGCCATGTGCACTCATTGCACCATTTGGATGCGTTTCATTGATCCACTTCAATTTTAGGAGACCTGTGGTCGCCTGTTACTCCGTATTATTTGTTAAGTGGCTATTACAAGAGAAGCATTGTTCGGTGTAATGGTAGTTATGCCAGTATTGTAGCACGCATTAACCGGAATGCACTACGTTCAGCATTTTTGCCAATCGCAATAGCATTTGGGTTGCACAAGTGCTCCACGTTAGACAGGGTGTTCCCGTTGTGGGCAGAGGAATATTGATGCACACCCTCCACTGTTTTGCACGTTACAGAAGAAAGGTAACCGTTACTACTTTAAGTGCCCCTTGTAAAATGTAACTGATTATCGTGATCCATTACTGCTCCCGAATAGCAACTGAAGATTGCAGAAAAGAAATCAAATACTATTGCTTTAAGTTTCTTGGATTATTTTCTGCAGTAACACAAACTAGCTCTAGCGGAAGTCGACTACTGCTGCTTGCTTCATATTTTTTAATCTTCGTTAATTTTGCACAGTTGTATACTAGTTGTCGATGGTTTTGTATGCTTGCCTCGTGGAAAATATCAGACACAGTACTGAACGCTTTCTCTTCGTAGATTTAAAATATAATGTTGCTTACTTCTTGAGAGCCTCATACAGGACACCCAACTCCTTCGTGGAACTGCTACTAAATCGAAAAAGAAAGGTTATATGGATTTCGATGAAAATCGGATGATAGATTTATCCTCACTGGCGACTTTAATTAAGTGACAAATAATGGGGAGGGTTTTCATATTTACGTACGCACTGAACAAATATCAATAATATTTTAAGTATATTTGATCTACTTCAGGTACGTAACCATCCTACTAGAGTTTAAATTGTTCAAGTTAAAATGTCCATTTACTTTTGTAAATGGTGGTGTCGAAGGAAATGTGGATTGCTATGCACCGTCCGGTATTTTGAATACAAAACTGTTGTACTCACATGGATGAATGGAAACACTGATCGCCGATATACTACCAATTTCTTCCATAATGGTTTTCACGCAAATGATAAATCGCATGTTAATAAGCTTGACATTCATTGTGACGCATTTAGATATATTAATGTTTTTTGTTTTTTAACTGCGTTGAATTGTTCCTTTGTTCCAAAACTTCCAAAAATGTTTTCAATATGTAAACCAAAGATCACACGAGAGTATGATGCTCGGTACCAAAACTAAAAAAAATTAAAAAAAAAACAACGATCAAGATTTGGAAACTGTTGCCAAAATATCCCTCAGAAAAAAACAGAAAAAATATAATGCAGAACACCCATAAAAAGGAGAGACACTTCTGAAATCAGCAGCCATTATTCATTAAAACATCCCGCCAGAAATTTTGTAGGCACCTAACTCCAGCTTCACAATCACATCATATATATTTGAAGTAATACCATGTGTAAGAGTAATGATGGCTTGATGTGCAGGGCTTTCAAATAATACTTCAGATGCATATTTACGCAAAATGAGGGCACTCTTCTTTCCTATTGCGCGAACTTGCCCTGAATTCCAAATGTGATTCAGGAGGCAGGTGCTTTTGATGTAGTGTTAAAACATGACGTAAAATAATCTCCACGAAACAGATTACTTTCCCAATGCATTTTGAAAGCGTTATGCGGAGTGGTGCTCGAAGCATATATGCATCTTCTTTAAGAGGTCATTAAGCAGAGACTCATTACTGAATGATTACAGAAAGACCAGAATTAAGCTAATTCATTATCCCTGAGACAAAAAAATCTATTATGAATTACTGGTTAATTATTTACCCCTAAAGCATTCAACGTATTATAACGTGTTATTCATAAACATGCGAAAGGAAACAAGTTTGTAACTAATGAACTGCACGCGTTTAGTGGAGTATTAACGCGTTAAGAAGCTCGTGTCGCAGAAAAGCCGGTGTAGTCGGCGTTCAGTGAGCGATAAATCCCGGCATGCACTTCATAAATAAACATGCACTTCATAAATAAAAAGCAAGTTCCAAGGGTGGGAATCGAACCAGGGTCTCCGGAGTGTGAGACGGAGACGCTACCACTCAGCCACGAGCTCGATGCTTGAAAGCGGTACAAAAGCGCTTCTAGTGAATGCGGTGTTGCCTTAGAAACATGCCGTAGAACGTTATACTGCAGTGTATATCGGTAATTATGAGCATGTTAATTACAGAAGTCGCAGTTACACGAGTAGCGAAGTACGTTTCCGCTACACTTCTGCGCTCTGCGCACATGCAGAGCCATCTTGCGGCAAACACAGAAGAACCCCTCCTCGCAATGTGCGGCGCTGCCCCGACACGTGGCGCGCCATTCGCCCCTGACGTTTCGACGTGCACCCTCACAGGTTGTAGAATCAAGCGTCTTTCCTTTCTTTAGATCACTATCTTCGCTCACCCGCTTCTCCCCTTCGGGCCGCGCGGGTACCGGTGCGAGGATGCCCCAATACCCTTGCGTTTAGTAAGTTTTCTCGACGGGGTGCAATAAAGCCGCGTTCAGACTACGTGCGCATCCGTCGTAAGTATCGTATTTATCGCAGTGCGCATAGTGGCTGGAACTCCCGTTTACGTAGCTTGCGACCGCGCATGTTCACACTGGGCCGTTCGGTAAGATGCGTTCTTTACGACCGGCCAATCAGCGCTCTCAACATGGCGCTGGTTAGCAAGCGGCTGATAGCGGAGGTCTGGGCTCTTCAAGCTCAAAATGAGATGTGAAAGAAAAGACTGGACACACAAATAAAATACGAAAAAGAACAATGGGTATATTAACAATTAACAACTCGATTATAAATACACTTCGTTTCACACACGCTCGTTCGCACACAGTTTTCAAACGTCCGCTCACCGTGTTGACGCACCGCTCACTCCTTCGCACATTTCACGCGCCCGCTCTCACTGTCGACGTACTGCGCACTCCTGCTCGGTGTCCCGTGATCGCACTCTCTCGCACCAAAACAGGCGTACGGTCCGCCTGCATCCCTGCTTGCGATTTTACCAGTGCCCCGGAGCGATCTTGGAGACGGGCCGGGGCGGTGACTCAAAGGCCGTACTACTGACTCCAAACAATGAGCCGGGGCGCGCGGCAGACTCGGAAACGTCCGCGGAACCTCGTCCCCCCTCAGAAAATGCTGTTTTCTTTTTCTCTTTTACGGTGAGCTTCTTTCAAACTTCGACGAGTCCCCACCAGCTCCGTTCTGCGGCCCGACCGCAACGTCTCCCCGCATCGGCCTTTCGCTGCAGGCCAACTGTTTCCTCACTTGTCAACGGAGCCGATGGGCTGCGAGAATGCACGGGGATGAAGCGGGCATCCCCCGCCTCCATAACCTCACTTTTCTAAACGAGAGGAAAGATTTGCTTGTTGAGAGCTTGTTCGCGCATGAAAAAACGGATTGATAAACCACTTACTACTTTGACTCAGCGCACTGGCAATTTGCAGCCAGGCATCGTTTTGCACTTCTCTCTGTGCGATTTCAGCTACTCGTAGTAGAGACAGTAGAGAGCCGGCCTCTGCCGAACTTTTTTTATGAGAGGCTGATAATTCCACAGCGAAGATTCCGCACTGCACATGATCAAGCTGCGGACAGACACAATCACCGACACAGACACAATCACCGACAAAACACCAATAACACCGGCGAGCCGAGACACTGCAGCAGAGTAGGAGCGTTGGATGATGTCGTCTACTAGTGGTTTGCGCGCGAAATCTGAAAGGACCGGAAGCCCCGTGACCGGAAAGGGAAAACCGAAACGGCTGTGCGCATTGGTCGCGCGTAACAGACGTATCTGTAATAGTCGTAAAAGTCGCGGGTCCTCCGACATTTACGCCCACGCTTGCTGCGTACGTTGCGCATTTTACGCTCAATACGACAGCAGTCTGAACAGACACGTTACGTTTTTTGCGCTTACGCTTACGATCCTTACGAACGATACGTGCGTTGCGCACGTAGTCTGAACGCGGCTTAACGCTATCGCGTTCCACTCTTGAAGGCGAAGCTTAAGCGTCCTCCAAATTTTTTTCCATCCCCTCTTAGCATGTGCAAACTATACGACTTTACGCAGGCAGGAAAGCGGACTGGCGTTAAATTTATGGACTTAAAAATCATTTCGTAACGTTTCGCATAAAAAGTTTCTCTGCAAACTAGACCATCAACACGTACAATATTATATTAGTTTCCTCTGGGCATAACAAGACAGCTCCATGATTTTGCAGTAACGTCATTGTCATTGCGTGCATTAATTAACAAATTTAAGTGTTATTTTCCCCCAAGAACAATTACAGGCTAGAATAACATTATTAATGATGCAGTAACAAAAACTTCACTGTGTTTCGGATGTAGTAACAGAAACAACCTTTAATTTTTGTATATATTGCGTACCACTTTATTACTGTGCTTTGTACTTTCGCAATTATGTTGGTCACATCTGAGATCCCCTTTTGTTATTTTCAGCATTCATGCACCTTTATAGCATGTGTTATCCGTATTAAAGTCTTTTAGAAGATTTCAGTATCGATAAATACATAAACAGACTACGAGAACGTTATGCACCCACTCGTAACTATGTCATACTTCGTTGCCGATTGCTTTGTTCCCTACGAAGAGCCGCGTTTCTTTTTTGCCGCTGCGAAAAAGCCATTGAAAAGCTGAATCCTTTCGTCCGTAGGTGTTCTCTTGGGACCATCAGACGCAGAATCATAAGTCTGATTTTCTTCTTCGGCGTGGAATCGTAAAACATAAGTCCGATTAGTTTCTTCGGCCAAAAGCTGGTGGACGTCTCCTGACGTCGTACCGTAGGGCTACTGACGTCGTCCGTCGACGGAGTGCGCCATGATCAGGCAGCCAGGCGCACCGTCGTGCGGCCGAACAATTCGACGCAGTCACATTTTCACGAACGCTTCGCCCCATGCCGTTGTCTATCTTGCAGAGAAGTAATAGATTACAGACAATTAATTACAGAAGAAACGTAATTCACTTTATCACAAGTAATCATTTACATAAAATCTGACTTTTTTCACTTTTGCTTGCACTATTCTCCACTGTTGATAAGGGCGATGAACCTAATTGCTACTCCGAGGCGTCTCTCCTTGAAGTGGCGCTCGAGCTCCGCATCACTAAGCTGTTGGCCTGCCAACACGCACGGTTTGAAAACAATGTTCGCGGCTCATTTTTCAGCACATGAAGTGGCGTGCAGTGATCACCGTCTGTCGATTGACCTTCATTTCGGCTTGGAGAAAAAGGCTTGCATCCGCTGATGCAGCCTCCTAAATCACGACCCGGATTGTGGGCGAAGAAAAAAAGAGGGATGCCACAGCGTTAACATTCAAATCATATACATTGCACTCGTAAATATTACAGCACGAGAAGGCCCACTATAGCAATGACAACGTTGTTCTTGGTAGGAAATGGGTACGTAACGAGAAAACTCACTTCACGTCAGATGGACCAAAGAATGAAGCAGGTGGGATCATCCTTTGAACGTACAGACCTCAACCTTGACATCATCATCCTTCAAGAACTCCCGACGATTTGGCGAAAAGTGCCCTCTCCGTGACCCTGTGCATGTGATGATCCGGGTGATACGCTCCTCTTCGCGCCCGCGTGCGCGGGCTGCGCCTTCTCCGCCGGAAGCCTTACTTGCGAGTATAGTTACTCTTCTCTTAGCTACGTCAGGAAACGAGCGCAAGCCTTGCGGTGCAAGATTTAGCATGCGTTCCCATAATGCGGTATCTTTCTACTCTATGCCAATAAGTATCTTTGTGAGAACAGACGCACAGCTAAGATAGTACAATATAAGCGAGTAGCAGAATCAATGAAAATGAACAAAGACCTAGAAGGGGAACCGATAAAAGGGATCCGGCAGTAATATTGTCGCACTACAGCGTGGACGTCAATTTTGTGCGCATAATACTGTTCTCGACGCGCCGAGAAGCCATCGCCGTACCCCGGTTCGAAAGAAAGCATTCAAGGACGACTCAAATTCCTTCCGCTGCAAACATTTCATGCGCGATAAGGCAGCCACCGGAAGTAAAGACTTGACCAGTGTGCGACAAGGTTGATGGTGCCTCCATATTCTAGTGCATCATAAAACTGCGCTCCAAGGCCGAGTTGCAAAAGATGTCAGGAAAATGATAGATGCCTTCTAAGGAATGGATATTATATCCGCGGTATTGGTTTGTCGATTAAGGGTTGTTGATAGTGTCATTGGCTGAGTGATTTGTGAGCTGTAATTCATGAATGAAAACAGCGCGATTTAGACATGTAGTCTAATGTGTCTCGCTAATTTAAACGCGTGCGAGAACCTGTGGCTGGTACTAGAGAGACAACGTTGTCTGGCATTCTATCAAATGCCTGTAATTGTGCGGAGGCTTCGTTTAATGATGTCACTTGCCGTAATGGTGCTACTCGACGACAAGAGAGAAGGCATAACACGGATGCCGAGAACACCCTGTTTAAGGCAGCTAGGGGGTCGCAGCGAAGGCGGGTTGCTAAGGTGAAGTGCGAGCAAGCTTCTGACGATCATAAATGGTCCTTAAACCCAAAGATGCTAAGATGAAAAGTAAAAGTCTTTTAAAAAAATTAGAGGGTCTCTTAGATGCCTCTTAAAGGTCAACTCCGGTGGTTTTTCCATCATTCTGTGTTTTTGGTTGAATTACATTCCTCGGCACGTCCTGACTCGAACACAAAAAACCGTTTTTCGAAATTCCAGTTAGAAGTATTTTTAAAAAGAAAAAACAACAAATCGAAACCGAAACTGCTTTCACGGCCAGAAACGACGTCCCAGGTGACGAAATGGTGACGTCACACTCAGTATTAGAGAAACACTCGTACGTGCGTTGGATGGTGAAAATAAAGTATGGAAATCATGAAGCATTGCATAAAATGTCTGAGGTAGTTCAATATAAGCCTCACAATTTCATAATCATGCGGGAAATGGACAGTAACGCCGGTATACTGTTTGTGACGTCAGAAACTCAGTGTTGCCGGCAGAAATAGTCTCAAATTAAGCCATGAAAACAGCATATTTTAAAGTCGAGTTGCGCGCGAACGGCTTATCGTACGGCGCCCAAATTTTGTAGAATGCGTCAGGACGAAGAGGAGAATCTACAGTAAAATTTTTATTAGAATATTCGAATGTCAAAAAACCCCCGGAGTTGCCCTTTAAGAGGAGAATGGTGAAAGCCAACCCTTCTTATCCTATAGGCTGCCTCCCATCGTTAGCCTCTTGTCGGCATTCGTTGCAGTGCTACATATAATTGGTTTACAGGAAAGGAAAGGCGCTGTATCTATCACTTTTTGTGACAAGTGTGCGTTTGAACGCAACACCATCACTCCCATCACGCGGCGTTCCTTGGCGCGCGTTCAAGTGTGGGATTGCAGATGGCAAGAACGCTACTTCTTCTATCGGCGCTCCTTGCGGTGCTACACTGTGCCGGAGTACCCGGGTTCGAACCCGACCTCGGCGGATGCGTTTCGATGGCGGCGAAACAGAGTGGCGTCCGTCTTCTGGGCGATGTCGGTGCACGCTAAACAACCCCAGGTGGTCGAAATTTCCGCCGTCCTCCACTACGACATCTCTCATAGCGTTAGCCGCTTTGGGAAGTTAAACCCCACAAACCAAACCATATTATAATTGTTTTACAGGAAAAAAAGGCGCAGTATCTGTCACACTTTCTCCCACAACGGTATACCATCGCTCCTGTCGCGTGGCGTACTTTGTTGTTGTGGCTGTAAGAAGGGAACGAAAATGCACGGGCCTGCTGCTACTGGATCTATAGATGAGCCACTTCCGCTGCCTCGTGCAGACAGAACAGAAAATAGATTTGTTTGTGGGATTTTAACGTCCCAAGTCAAAGATGATGATAAGCTCTTTATTTACTCCCAAAGAAGGGGAACCAGCCGAAAGACTGGTTGCACTGCTTAGAGAAGGTCAGCAGGGATCCCTTGGGACTCTGCGGCGTCCAATGCGCTCCCAAGCTCGCCCAAGAGCGTCCCAAGGCGACTTAGGCTATGAGCGACGCCGTAGTGGAGGACCCCGAAAATTTCGACCACCTGGGGTTCATTAACGTGCACTGACATCGCACAGCAAACGGAGGCCTCTTCGTTTGGCCTCCATCGAAACGAAGCCGCCGCGGCTGGGTTCGAACCCGGGTAGTCCGGCACAGTAGTCGGGCGTGTTACCACTGCACCACCCCGGCGGGGTCAGAAAAGAAAATAGAGAAGAAAGAAAAGGAAGAGGAAGGTAAAAACGCAAGCCACAACAGCAGCTGTCGTCCACCACCGAAGTGGTGGCGGGTGCAATGACGGCCTAGAAAAGATAAATATTCGGTGGCAGGCAAGCCTCCGCCGCAAGCGGCGGTGACCTACCTGTCCCAGCCTCATCAGGGGAATTGATTGATTGATTTATAGGAAGGGAAAGGCGATGTAATTGTCTCACTAGTTTCCTGTGTACACCTCAACCGTGCCGTAAGGGATGGAAGGAAGATGGGAGTGAAAGTGAAGAGATAGAGGAGCCGTAGTGGAGGCCTACGAAGTAATTTCGACCCCCTGGGACCTCATGAGGGGAAATGCGTTAAAGTGTGGCATTGCGGATGGCAGGGGCGCATCCCGCCTCGGCCAATCAGAACGCGGCAAAAGAGGGACACACTTTGTCCACGACAGCATGAGTCATTAAAGGCTTCGCCTTAATAATATGCAGTCCCGCCGGGGTGGTGCAGTGGTAAGACGCCCGGCCATTGTGCCGGAGTACCCGGGTTCGAACCCGACCGCGGCGGCTGCGTTTCGATGGAGACAAAACGAAGAGCCGTCCGTGTGCTTTGCGATGTCAGCGCACGTTAAAGATCCCCAGGTGGTCGAAATTCCTCCGTAGCCCTCCACTACAGCTCCTCTTTTTCTCGACTTTCACTTCCACCTTCCTCCCTTCCCTTACGGGCCTCGCCGGGGTGCGTATTTGGGTTTGCTCGGTACGGTGGCTGCGCAAGGGACAAAACGACAGAAGAGACGAAGAAAGCGGGCTGTTCCGACTAGCATCTACCGCCCCCATGGAGCCGAGCAGCCTAGCGATTAGCGGCGCATGCTTTTTCAATGGGCGTCATGTTAGACGCGGCACTATCTTGAGAGAGCCTATAATACTATTACTACTACTACTACTACTACTACTACTACTACTAAATAATAATAATAATACACAAAGTAATATAATATTTCTCTGCTAATGATATTATTATTATTAGTAGTAGTAGTAGTAGACGGCCGAATTAACTGGCTAAATATTATATTCACAGTTTTAATTAATAATAATAATAATAATAATAATAATAATAATAATAATAATAATAATAATAATAATAATAATAATAATAATAATAATAATTGATTCACAGGAAGGGAAAGGCGCAGTATCTCACACTTGTGTCTGTGGACACCTGAACTACTCCGAAGCCCTACGGCTCCTCTTTCTCTCTTTCCACGTTAACTCCCACCTTCATCCCTTCCCTTACGGCGCCGTTCAGGTTTCCAGATAGTGCCGCGTCTAACATGACGCCCATTGAAAAAGCATGCGCCGCTAATCGCTAGGCTGCTCGGCTCCATGGGGGCGGTAGATGCTAGTCGGAACAGCCCGCTTTCTTCGTCTCTTCTGTCGTTTTCTCCCTTGCGGAACCACCGTACCGAGCAAACCCAAATACGCCGCCGGGGTGCATATTTGTGTTTGCTCGGTACGGTGGCTCCGCAAGGGACAAAACGACAGAAGAGACAAAGAAAGCGGGCTGTTCCGACTAGCATCTACCGCCCCCAGGAGCAGAGCAGCCTAGCGATTAGCGGCGCATGCTTTTTCAATGGGCGTAATTCTGGACGCAGCACTAGCTTGAGAAAGCCTATAATACTACTACTACTATTGCTACTATTATTATTATTATTATTAGTAGTAGTAGTAGTAGTGGTAGTAATAGTAGTAGTAGTAGTAGTAGTAGTAGTAGTATAGAGGAAGACTCATTTCACGAAGTTGGCTCTGATTGTCTGTATGTAACGGGCGAATTTACTGGCTAAATATTATCTTCGCAGTTTTAATTACTAATAATAATAGTAATTGAGTCACAGGAAGGGAAAGGCGCAGTATCTGTCACACTTGTGTCTGTGGACACCTGAACCGCGCCGTAAGGGAAGGGATGGAGGTGGGAGTTAACGTGGAAAGAGAGAAAGAGGAGCCGTAACGGAGGGCTACGGAGTAGTTCAGGTGTCCACAGACACAAGTGTGACAGATACTGCGCCTTTCCCTTCCTGTGAACCAATTATTATTATTATTGTTAATAATGAAAACTGTGAAGATAATATTTAGCCAGTTAATTCGGCCGTTACCTACACACAATTCAGTGCCAACTTCGTGAAACGAGTCTTCCACTATACTACTACTACTAATAATAATAATAATAATATTAATAATAATCATTAGTAGAGAAATGTTACTTTGTCTATTATTATTATTATTTAGTAGTAGTAGTAGTAGTAATAGTATTATAGGCTGTCTAAAGCTAGTGCCGCCTCTAACATGACGCCCATTGAAAAAGCATGCGCCGCTAATCGCTAGGCTGCTCGGCTCCTGGGGGTGGTAGATGCTAGTCGGAACAGCCCGTTTTCTTCGTCTCTTCTGTAGTTTTGTCCCTTGCGGAGCCACCGTACCGAGCAAACCCAAATACGCCGCCGGGGTGGTGCAGTGGTAAGAGGCCCGACTACTGTGCCGGAGTACCCGGGTTCGAACCCGACCTCGGCGGCTGCGTTTCGATGGAGGCGAAATGAAGGGGCGTCCGTGTGCTGTGCGATGTCAGCGCACGTTAAAGATCCCCAGGTGGTCGAAATTACTCTGTAGCCCTCCACTACAGCTCATCTTTCTTTTTTCCCCTTTCACTCCCTCCTTTGCGGTGTGCACAGAAAACAAGTGAGACAGTTACCGCGCCTTTCCCTTCCTATAAATAAATCAATAAATCAATAAATTCCCTTACGGTGTGATTGAGGGGTCCACAGAAAACAAGTGAGAGAGTTACCGCGCCTTTCCCTTCCTATCAATCAATCAATCATTTCCTTGTCGGACCTCTACCGTTGTACATCCCCCACGGCTTATATATATTATCTTCATTTTTTGGCGCCTGTTTCATTGGCCTTGTGTTGAATTCCAATGGCGGATCAGGATCAACTTTTTCTACTCCGTTTGAGGCAGTCTTATTATAGTGACCGAATGAGAACAAGATATGTTCAATGTTTCAAACATTATACAGACTTTACAGAGGTGATGACTTTGCGGGTGCCCTGCGTAGCGGCGCACGTTGCAAAAGGACAATGCAAGACGAGGTGGTCGCCACTATTGTGTAGAACAGCGCGAAAAAAAAAACGACAGGGACGAAGGAAGACGACAAGACGAGCGCTGTTCTACACAATGGATTACCAACATGCCCAAGCTCCTGTTCTAATGGTCGCCACTACTGCTTATTCGGGACGGGACAATCTATAGGTAGGCCTGGCATGTATTCAGACATGCCTAGAAACGGCCTAGTGCATTTCCTTGCGACGCCGATTATTGTTTTGCAGGAAACTTTGCAGGCCACGCTTCGGTGAAACATCGATGAATGAGATTATTTTGTCTCATGAGATGCACTAAGAAAAGTGGTGCATAAAGGCTCATTGTAGAGTTAACGAGGTTGGAGGAGAAAGCAAGGGGAATCTTATTGTGCCTGACGTCGACGTGTAACTAACGGCGTCAGTGGAATGAAGTGCAGTGCGCACAACCTGACGTTCCATTTTAAGTCCGTGAGAGTTACTTACACAGCACCTGACTGTCCACTTTGTGCGATGCAGGAGAGGGCCTCCAAAGACACCAGCGTCGAGCTTCCAACCTGGCCTTCAACGATGGGGATGACGGATTCGTTACTCGACTCCCAGTTCGCAAAGCAGACTCGCGCTCTGCGTTCGTCCTTATCGGGATCAGTACAGACGACTGACTTCCACTTGGGTGACGATCCGGACTCACTTGGAGGATTCAACCGCTCGAGAGGCAACATGCTACTCATTGATACAGTTGCCAAACCCGATAAACTAACCAAAAGTGGCATGCCGCCTTCCCGGACACGGCTGACCGAGGTGAAAGACATCGGGACGAGCTCCTTCTATCCAGACTCTGCAGCCAACTCGCAAACGTACAAGATGCAATGTAAGGCTCTTTGCTCTCAAAATACCGACGAAATAAGTAGAGATTGTGAAAAGTTTTCCAGTGTCTCTTGAAGACACTTTAATACCCCTAGCAGTTAGGCGGATTCGTAGGCAGCACCAAACAAAAGGATGTGTTGGATGTTCCTTACCGCTTGAAAACCGAAATTAAGAAAAATAAAATAAATAAGAGAAACCATGACAGAGTGATCAAATATATGGCTACTTTCTCTGAAATTTCAGAGTATCATCTTCGCCACTTGGCGACAATGGCGATTTCATCCGGATTGGGCAGCTAGTCCCAGCTGCGTGAATATTAATAAGAAGGCCTCGAACTAACTCGAGGGCACAAACACTCAAGAAACAATAATCCATGAAGGTCTTGCTAGTTGGATTGGGAATTAGTACTTTATCAAAACTTATTAAAATGCAGAATAGTTGTGTCAAAATTGGAATACCAATACGAAACAAACAGTGGTAGAATAGGGGTAACGAAACATTGTACAAAATACAAATATGACTCGAATCGCTTTAAGAATATTCGCTGAATTTGAAAAAATAGCAAAAACTGGATAACGTTTTCAATACAGCTAAAAATTAGTGTTATCAACACCAATTTCCACTAACCGCTGCGCAGTGTAAATCCACAGGTGATGTCGACAAGACAATATTTCGAAACATACCGGAAAAATCATCTTTATGTATGTATGTATGTATGTATGTATGTATGTATGTATGTATGTATGTATGTATGTATGTATGTATGTATGTATGTATGTATGTATGTATGTATGTATGTATGTATGTATGTATGTATGTATGTATGTATGTATGTATGTATGTATGTATGTATGTATGTATGTATGTATGTATGTATGTATGTATGTATGTATGTATGTATGTATGTATGTAGATGCCGGCAAACGACGGTTTAATGCGTCGTGACGCTGGCCAAGCGTCGACCCGTGGTTATGCTAGACTCTACCTCATTGTGGCTCATTTGTGGTGGTCCGTGAGGCTTGTGCTTTTCGAGCGCCCCCCGGGCCTGCTGGACGGCCTATATTTTAATGTCCTTCTCTGCTGTATTACAGCACAACAGCACATTGAAGTTCGGGCGGGTATGTCTTGGATGTAGCTTCGGTCGGGAACCTGCCACATTCCCAAATGATGTGCCATTGGTCCGCCGGACCCACTAGACATACACTGCACATATCACTCGTGTAGATGTCTGGATGGAGGACGTGTAGCACTGCCGGGGCAAGGAGTGACCCGGTTTGTATTTGCCTTAGGATGATCGCCTCCTCCCGCCTAAGTGCCGTGTGAGGCGGCGGCATTGTCCATTGAGCTAGGCCGGAACGCCAAGTCACTTCATCATAACTGGTCAATCGGTCTTTTGTTTCGAACCACCACTCGGAACGGTGACTCTCGAGGGCGCGGAAAGCAGGCACTCGCGCCACCTAATGGGCCGTCTCGTAGGATTTGGTAGGGATGTACAATATCTCGCCTGCGCTGGAAACCACTTCATGCGGATAGTGTTGCCGTTGTCTTAGAGCTGGAGCTTACTCGCAATGGCGGCCGCCGGCGCGCGCACACGCCCTTTGGCAAAGTGGCGCACAGCGTTCCTCGAGTCGCTAGCACGATGCGACACTCGGCCTCCGAGATCGCCACATCGGTGACAACCTCCTCGGCGTCTGGGGCATCCGTGCACCGCACGCTCGCTGCCGTTGTGTTGATGCCGGTAGCCACCACAACGGCCACTGCCACGAATCCTTCTCGCTTGTATTCCGCTGCATCCACGTACCGGGCGTGCGGGTCCTGGGCGTGTTCTTTGATTTGGACTTTGGCCCTCGCCTGCCGCCGTTCTTGGTTGTATTCGGGGTGCACGTTCTTCGGGATGGGTCCACGTGTACGTGGGCCCGCCCCTCATCGCTTATCTCGCACGATTGCCGACAGGGAGCTCGGAGATTGTAACCCAGGAACGTCAGTATACTGCTGCCTGTCTTGATGGTAGAGAGGCGCTCCATTTGCGCAGTAAGCTGCGCCTCGGCTATTTCTTCTAAGCTGTAAGGGGAAAACTGGTGGGGGGAGGAGCGAAAATTCAACCCGAGCCTTTTGAATGTGAGACCAGGAGCATGTTACCCGCAGGCCACTAAATCTATTTGGTCTCAGATGAATAAATTTATACTTTGCACATTTGCGATGCAGTCAGTGGATATACTAGTCAGTCATAGAAAAAAAATTGAAAAACAAAATAGATATTTCATGCACGTATTATAACAAATATGATTGAAATATCTCTATATACAGGGAAAAAATAAACGTTAATTGCTGAACAATTAGCGTGGGTGGTTTTTCTTATTCCTGGGTACAAAGAGCTTCGACTGGCTCCCTGGCCTTGGTGAGCACTTTGTGCTGCTTAGAGTTACCTGCGTGGGTCAGCTCCGCCTCCCATTTCGTTTGGCAGAGTGCTCTAGTGTTACATTTCTTTAAATGTTTGTGTTTTCAAATCGGTATCATGTATCACGATGAGACATTCATTCTTTCATCTTCAAGGCCTTTAGGCAGTCTTAACGCATTCTGTCTATTTATATAACTCTGAATAGGATAGGATTAGGACAGGGTAAGATAGGATTTGAAAGGATAGGATAGGATAGGATAGGATAGGATAGGACAGGATAGGATAAACTTTATTGCTCTACTTCAGATATTATTGCCGATGGAGTTCTATCTTTTCGTCGATGGCGTGGTTCCGTCTTACAGGGTTGGCGGCCCTATTCCAGGGCACCACTGAGTTTTGCTGCTCACTGGGCATCGATGACCAATCCTCGTTGGAGGATTTGGTTGCCACTGGAGAGCATACTCTCCCACTGTTCCGCACTCGGATTTTCTTATTTGTGGAATGCTTTGTTTCTATCGCATTCCCAAGGGAGGGCATAGCACCGAATCATGAACAAATATCCCTGTATTTATTCGGGAAAGTTTTGCTTAAGATATGTAAATTAGAGAAGGCTAAAGTTTGCAGTTTTTGCCAGTAGACTGCTCCCTGTTGACTTAATATTTTGTGGGGAGGAGGGTATTTTATTTTCGTCTCTTTATAATAATATGGAATATCAGAATAGGTCAGGATTACCCTCATGAAGGTATCCGGGCCCGCACTGTGAAGCGCTCGGTTCGTGTGCTCGCGAGCTACTTTGTCGGCACTTTGGTTATCCTCAATCTCGGTGTGTCCTGTAATCCAGAAAATCGTGTTTGTAATTGGTTCTCTAGGTAGGCCCGCTCGATGGAGACTTTGGAGCGCTTTGTTGCCTACTCTGCCGCTGGTGAAGTTACCGCATGCCTCTCGAATCTTTGAGAATTGTGAAGGGGAACACGAATAGTCCGTATTACGAAACTGGAGATGTTTCGTATACAGTGCAGTGAGTGTGACGTAGGGACAATCCATGTATCTAGCGCAGCGATATATCCTGTGCAGCGTAGGTTCCGCTTAAAGACGTTTTGTGAAGAGGGGGCCTATGCATACCGAAGGTTCACCAATGTTGCCTCACCCAGTCGAATGGCCCTTGTCACGCTATCTCGAGGCTCTCAGCAGAACACGTTTCCTAGCGTCATAGTTTCAACAGTACTGCTTCGTTCATATAAGTGCTAGGTGAAACTACTTGCGCAAAATGACTGCTTTAACTGACAGCGGACTGGACTCGCGCAGAAAATGCGTCGCCGTGACATACGTTTGTCGATGAGAAATTTGACGTTGATGCAAACATATGGTGAATAGTGCTGGTATTGGTGAAAATATATTTACAGCGAGTAAAGAGAAGCAACCTGAATGGCCGCAGCCCGATTATATGGTGGCCGCAGCGCTTGAGCAGGGGCGGCGTTTTCAGCCAGCTGGATGAGCTTAATCTGTCTCCGAGACGGATTTTAGCAGTAGAGCTTCCCTGCGACCGGAATCGCGTGAGAAGTGACTCGCAGATAGGGACTGTGCGCAGGTTCAAGATCATATTATTAAGGCGAAAGCTTTGATAGGCTCAAGGAACGACATCCCATGAGCGAGAGTCGTGCGCGAAATCTGTCATAATCCTGGAGATTGGTTCTTGCCTAGCGTTCTTGCAATCTGCAGTCCCACACTGGAACGCCAGGCGACAGGAGCGAGGATGTACACTCTTAACTCGCACTTGCCGGTGAGTGTGACAAATACTGCGTCTTCCCTTTCCTGTAAGCCAATTATGTTTATATGCAGCACGGCAAGGACGCCGATAAAAGGCAAACGATGAGAGGAAGGGTAGGCTTTCGGCATTCTCTTTTTACGAGACATCTAAGTGACCCTCTAATTTTTTAGATTGGCTTTGGTATCACAATTTTTGCATTTGTCTAAATGGAGTTCTTCGGAATATGGGCGTCAAAATTGGGGATTTCTATATGTGTTAGTTTAAAGTTTACGGCATGCTTTGGTCTTGTGTTTCGAGAGTATTTCTTTTTTGAAACGGGATCTGAGTCTAGCAAGCCTGTAATGCTGCCGGATTTCTCTACTAGAATACCTGGCCTTGGTGCATAGTATAGCGGATGGGCTGCAAAACCTAGGTCGGCGGGACAGTTGTCGAGCTAGTTTATAAGCCGCCTCATTACTAGCAAGAAAGGCATGAGCAGGCGCACAGATTAAGCGAATGTGCCGTGGGGCTGAGGATTTTGCAGAATATGCGCTGCTTGTGGGGAGATTCTTCCCAGCGTGTAATTGTGCATTTTCGATTTTGAGTCGCTGACTATATGGTTTCGGCCGAGTGTCCCACAATCGCTAGATCAATGGCTGTTGCTTCTTCAACTTGAACACTCTTGTCATAAAAGCGGTCAAGACAGCCCTGGGGCTCAACCAATGTACGTCTATTGACCGCTTACTCCAACTTGGCATTCATAATACCATCGAATGGTTGCATGAAGCACATCGCCTGGCTTAGCTTGTCCCCTTAGCGGCCTCGTCCACTGGAAGACATGTCCTTGAAACTCTCAATATTACTCCGCCCTATACCATCCAAAACCGCGAAGATCTGCCACAAAATATCCGCCGAGTCATTACCGTCTAACCTCTCCCCAAACACATGCATGCAAAATATCATCAAGACCGCCGACAGGCAAGAGCCACCCAGCTCTCTCGAATATGGGACAGCCAACCGAATGCTCTGTACGTAGACGCTGCTGGCCCTTTTAACGTTCACATGGCCATTACTGTAACATCTCCAGCGGGCACTCTCGTCAACAATGCCTCTCTTCGCACCACCGAACCGAGTATTGCCGAAGAAGCAGACATAGCAGTGGCCGCCGCCACTAATGCACAAGCTACCATCATTTCAGCTTTCCGCATGGACTGCCGTAACTATCTTCGCGGAAGCAGCGGTGCGGCCAGCCGCCGAATCCTCGTCGCTAAACCTCCACAAAAGCATCAGTTTCATCTGGATCCCGGGACACCAGTCGATGCCCTGCAATGAAGCTGCCCATCTACACGCTCGCGCGCTCCTTCCCCAAGCCTCCCCTCTTCCGGATTACACGTATGTCTCCCCGATCATTACATAAGCAGAACTGCTTGAACACTGCAGGCTCTCTCGCCGTACATTACCTCCCCCTTCTCCCATCCTGTCTATTCAAGACACAGCAACTTACCGCAGCCTGCAAACTTATACTTTTATTACACCATTTCTCCTAAACTTCTGGTACCTTTCTCTTTATTCCCCTAACTGTCAAAATTGCAGTGAGCGGGCAATGCTCTACCACATTGCTTGGGCGTGCCAAGTTACCCCTTCACCTAAGCCCTCTCCCCCACCCCTGCATGAAAGATTGAGAGGCCGCCATGCAGGACTCCTGCCCGGAGCGCCAGCAATGACTGGCTCGCCGTGCTGTAACTGCAGCCACGGCCAACGGGGCCCTGGACTTAGTGCCCCCCCCCCTCCGCTGATTAAATAAATAAAGATGTTTTGTCCTCCAGAGTGCTATGGAACGAAAAACAATAGGGGTAACATTAAGAGATAGGTAGCGTGCAGAGTGGGTCAGAGAAACAACTCAAGTTACCGACATTCTAGCGGAAATTAAGAAGAAGAAATGAACATGGGCAGGAAATGTAGTGCGAAGAGAGGATACCCGATGGTCGCTTAGGGTAACAAACTGGATTCCAAGGGAAGGAAAGCGTAGCAGGGGGTGGCAAAAAGTTAGGTGGGCGGATGAGGTTAAGAAGTTCGCAGGGGTCAAGTGGATGTGCGGCTAGCACAGAACCGGGATAATTGGAGAAATATGGGAGAGGCCTTCGCCCTGCAGGGGGTATAGTCAGGCTGATGATGATAATGATGATGTCCTCCTCCTCCTCCTCAACTTGTCGGCGCTGACTACGTATAGTGCCCCAGTTATGACTGTACCATGTTCTGTGGTGAGCACAGCTACCATCTTTCCAGACAAGGAATATGCTTTGTCCACATACACTACAGGTGTATGATTAAGAAAACATTTGTCCAACAATGTGGATCTCTCTGTGCGACATTCAGCGTGGAAATTTGGGTGTATCTTTTAATGTATCAGTGGGATGACGAAATGCTCCCGTATATGGTTTGGAAGGTCAATTTCTGTCCGCCTTGTCGTTCGTAATTTATGCCTAGTGTGGACAGAATGTATCTGCCAGTCCGTGTCCCCGATGGCCAATTGTACTGTTAGATGGTGACCGCGCATATAATCTCATATAAGTTGTTATGAAAACCGAGGCCTAAGACGCTCTCAGTCCTGTGAATGGGTAGCCCAATTGCTTGTTTGGCGCATTTTCTGATTACTGCCTCCACTTTCACTCTTTCAGCTGATTTAGGGTGTAAGAAAGGGCATGTGACTGGTCAAAAACGCTTGTACTAATCGAACAGCGTTCTCTACCCTATAGCCGGCGGAGTCAAAGTCCAAATTAAAGTTCAAAGTTTATTCAGAAATAAATCAATCATTTGATTATACAGAAGGTTACAGAAAGACGTCCCAGTTTGACACTGTACTGGGATCTCTATGTACAAACGAAAAAAAGAACAAATAACAACATGAAGCAGCATTGCATGATGGGGTGGTTACTAATGCAGCGCATGAGTGGCATAATTAGCTGCAAAGTTCCTTGAAGCTTTTAAATTGCATCATTATTGAAGCCGCGATCCTATAAAATTAGGCTCATGATATTAATTTACAGTACTCGAGAAATGGGGTCGCGCGAATATATAGTTCGATGGCTGGTACGGTTTCGGTTTTCCAGATTACGATAAATTCAAACTAGGCAGGGAGGCGCGCATGGCTTTAGGATTTACATATTTCACCACGATATCAGTAGTACGCTGTAGTCTCTTCGATTTGGGACTCACTGCCATCTGCAGTCCATAAGTAATGTCTTTAGCGTAAAAGCTGCGATGGAGCTGCAGGACATGCGGAAGATTGAGAAGTGCGTCAATAAAAAAGAAAGGGTGAGCTAGGGCTGATCTCTGCAGGCTGCCTTTATTGTCAGGGGGAAAGTCATTCGAGTGTAGATCTTCTCGAAAGGAGGCCTTTATACCCGAGAGAAAGCGCCGGATATAGTTGTACATGCTGGATCTAACCCCTAGTTCATGGAGGTTTTTTCTAAGATCGCATCATGTCTGACATTCTCAAAAGCCTTTTACATTTCTAATCTGAGAATGATTCTGGTGTCCACGCTGCCACCAAGAAGTTTTAGCCGGACTCCAATCATGGTGTTCTGGTACAGCTCTTGCTCCTCCACAAATCTGTTTAGGCGGGTCAACTACATCCTCCATGCGCTTACCTACACAAGAGGTAAGCGAAATTAATCGGCCAAATGTTCCGAGGGTGAGGGGTTTCTCTGGTTTTGAATGAAAATGATCTCCGCCGTTTTCCATGTTCGTGGAATTGCGCCTTCCGACCAGCATTTCTGCATGTACTTCGGTAGTGTAAACAATTTTCGGCAATGTTACGGAGGATGTTGTTGCTTATCGTATCTGAGCCAGAAGCGGATTTGCAGTTTAGCCTGGCAAATTCTGCCCTTAGCCATAGAGCAATGGGGAGCCGAGCTGCGTGTTTTCCTGACCGGTATACTGTGGGAAGGCTTGGCTAGGAGCAATGCCAATATTTCTATCTTTCTGTTCAAGAAAAAGGTCCTCAATGTGCCTGCGTATGCATGTATGAATTTTGTAGGTTCTGCTCTCAGTTATTCTGCTACCTGTAGGGTCAACGAATGAATGAAAAACTTTTTTTATCGAAAGGGAATTGTCCCGGCGTAGATGGGACCCTCAGTCCTGGGGCTCAGTGGCCTTTGCCGTCTTGCGCGCTCTCATGGCCTAGTGTCCACATTATGAAGCATCTTGAAAAGGTGATTTTTCTTGCCTTGACTATGCGGATGGCCACAGTGAATATGCGTCAGCTGCTATACCTTCTGCATACTTCTTGCGAGTCAGTAATTATTTGTGTAGTAGCCTTCTCACCCTGGTGGGTGATAGCGGGAGCGATTGCCGCTTCCTCAGCCTCGAAAATGTTGCTGCTCTTGATCGAGGCGCGTTGATTTCCCTAAGCTGGTAATCAACCACGCTGGCTACTGTTCTTTGTATTGTTCTTTGTTCTCGCTATTGTTCTTTGTATGTGGTGGCGTCGATGTACAATGTTTTTTTTTTCCTGCGAAGCTTCTTTCGTGTGCCTCCGATCTTGCCTCTCTCTGGAGTTGTGTATTTTGGGATGCGTGCTTTTCGGAATCGGGTTGACCTTAATAATCTTTCTTATCTCATTCGGTGTGCTACCCGTGCTATTTATTTCTGTGAAAGCATCTTTCATTCCCAGCATATTCAGCGTGTTTCTTCCCAGTAGCGTCTGCATGAGTCTTATTTTCTGCGCGAGAAAGTAGGCCTCGATGTGCTCTTGCACTGTATTGTTTATGCTGAGTTTAGAGAATTTTTTAGTCGAGGTGTTGACCGGCAGTCCAAAAGCGCATTTGTCGGCTTTCCTCAGGATTGCCTCCAGTGGTTTGTTTTCTTGTTCGAGTGCAATTTGGTAGGGTACACCATATACAATGCGACTTACAACGAGGGCCTGTACCAGCCTACATGTCTCCTCCTGAGACATTCCTCGCCTTCTGTTGATTCTTGCGATCATTCGCGCGATCTGCGCCGTGGTATTTGCTAGCTGCCTGATTGTTTGATCTACACGGCAGTTACTTTGTATCCACAAACCTAGGAATTTTATTTGCGACAATTCCGGGATCTTCTTCGCCCCTATGTTGACGTCTATGTAGTTGTGCAGATCGTACCCTCTTCTGTGGACTCTGAGCACCTCAGATTTCTCCGGATAACATTCAAGTCCGCAATGTCGAGCGTATGCGTTGACAGTATCTGCTCTCTGTATAGTCTTGTTTTGCTCAAAGGATCCCCTTGCTACCCAGATCGTGATGTCATTAGCGTAGATAGCATATGCCTGGCTCCTTCGATTTCTTCGAGTTTCTTTGCTAAGCCGATCATAACAAATAGATGACAGAGAACATTTCAAGTCTTAAAAACTTCCATACTGCAATCCGAGTTGCAGGCTGCATATGTCGCCCCAGTTTTTTGGGGGGCAAGTTGAGCTGCATGATCCTGAATCTCCCGGTTTAGCATAGCTATACTTCTGTGCAGATTGCTGTTCCATAGATGACGTTTGAGTTGTTTCTGGAGTCCTTTATTTACCTTCTATAGATGAAGGATACGGCTGTACACAGTCGCCAGGTGATAGCCTACTCTAACACGCTAGTGGCTGCCTTGATGCCCTTGCATACATCCTGTGCCAAGACATCTATGACTAGAATGAGGGGGATCTGCTTTTCCCGTGGCGCTTTTATGTGGAATGTATCCTAATCTTCAAGGCTGGGGGCGTGAGCTCCATGACGTTTGGGGCCAGTGGAGGCCACTATTTACAACATTTAGAGGGCAGCGCCAAACGATTCTTGAGTGTGTATCTATTTTGGAGTGCCCGCATTTTTGGCAATTATCAAATCGGGAGACGCGTCTTTAGAACTATTGTTACCGCAGCAGGTAGCCACTGATTGCCCTGTAAGAAGGTTCAGACCATACTGCTATGCGCTGAGCCACAGTTGGCGGCAGTTATGTGCGTACCCCCTTATGTGCGCACCCCCTAGCCGAGTGTTGGGCATTGAAATCTGCAGTAATAATTACGGGCTGATTTTATATTTTGGGTCAGTTGAAAGAGTGAGCCAAAGATCGCTTTCCTTGACTTCGGTCTGCTGTTGAGTACAGTTGCGGTCTGAATTTGAAGCGAAAACTTCGCTAGGCTAGTCAACACCGGGTCTGACGTGCGTGCGATTCCTTTTAGCCACAGCTGTGCATGCGCGAACTCGCCGAGTGACGTCACTGGGAGAGGCGCTGGTGTTTGAAGCGATGGGCTTCACTAGGAGGGTCTGAGCTGAGCTTCGCGTATGCCGTATAGGCCGTGACGTCACAACTAAGGCCAAATGCGCAGCCCCTCACTAAGCTCTGCAGGTGTTGCCTAGCAACGCTTAAGAGGTGTGCGACTCCTCCTCATTAAAAAAATTAGTATCCACCTGGGAATCCAACCTCCATCCCTTGGATTCCCAGCCAAGTGCTTTACCGCTGTGCCACGCCGCGGGTCGTGAAGCGCTGTTCATAACTCCGATTGTGTACCTTGAAAATGATAGCTGAATTCCGCGAGTGACAGATGCTGCGACTGGCGCTCAATTTAAAAGTACCAAAGGCTAAAATAGTTGAGTCACTCAATTATCTGCTGTCAGCTATTTAGGACCAAGCGGGAACGAGTGCGCTCCAACGCCGCTGGGCGGCACTTCTTACCTTCCGCGAGTGACAGACGCTGCGCCTTTTCTTTCCTGTAAACGAATTATAGAACGCCGGTAAACTTAGACGCGCTCGACATGGAAGCCAAGGAAAGTTTTCCTGCTGACGAACGGCGCAGAAGACTGGAGAAATGAACTTCAGATATATTTGGGTGTACCTCGTTTGCGGCCAAATCCTCAATAGTTCCACTGCCAGATGAGGTAATTTGGTTGTGGAGGCATGTTAGCGCTATTTTGGTGCCGCGTCAGAAGAAGTGGATTTGTGATTTTTTAAGGGAAGGAGCTTGTTCTACTGCAGCTGCCTAAGCTAACTAGTTCCTGCAGGTGGTTGCATAATTATTCCACGATGAAGGGCATTGTACTCTACAAGTGAATGAGAGTTTTTTTAGTCAACATTTGGGTTTCTTCAGATTTGCGAATACTATCTGCTAATTTTTGTGCTTTGAAAAATATAAAAATGTAAAATCTGGGGGATGGAACAAATAGTGGGCTCTATGACTGCCTAAACCTAGTCATAAGAGAAAATGCTTGAGAGTAGACACGGTAATTCCTGTAACATCGCCTTTTTCATATTTTTTCCTCGTAATAATTGGTTCCAGGAAAGGAGAGGCACTGTATCTGTCACACGTTTTCTGTGGACGCCTGAAATTCCAAAATGGAACTAATAGACTAGAGATGCATGCTAAATGACATCATAAATGGCATCACTGATCACATTAGACACAGAAAATTGTCCCTGAGTATCAAAAATTTGAAGCCCAGGAGGTGGGCTGGACACGGGCAGGTAGTTGGAAAGGGGCACTCCCCCTGAGAGGCGGGGACACGACCACTGTCACCCATTATGGAGAAAACCCTGGCAAGTATTCAGGCAAAGCTTCCCACATATAAGAGCAATCAAAGCACAAGCAACGCACCCCTGAATGAGCAGTTGCACTAATAATATCCTCTTGTCTTGCAGCCGAAGTCTCCTGCACTGTAAGCAAGCCTGCTCAAGTGTGCTGAACTCAAAGCATATGCGAAAACAAACAAAATGTGCCCTAAAAATGGCAAAATTGAAAAGAGTATTTCAATGTTTTCTTTTTCAGTACATTTCTTGCTCTAGGGTTGCACGATAAGTTCATTGCAGCTGCGAATAAAGTTAGTTGGCAAGCTAATGGCAAATCTGAAAGGCTTTGGGAGAGATAACTATATATATTTGCTGCTTTGAGCAAAGTAAACACCCTGGTTTGGGTAAAAGTAATATTACATCTACGCGGCTGAAGCTGGTGTAAGCAACCAGCAATGTACAAGCAATCAGTAACTGCAAGTCAGTATAACCAAATACACACTGTGTAGGCAGCTGTAATGAAGGGAGAGTGGAGGGTAAATAGACTGAGAAATACTGAATGTTTTTCTTCTTTGCAACCTCAATACATGCTTTTTGCGATTTCTTGTAATGCGAACATAATCAAGTATGCTACATATTTTAGTGCTTAAAGCTCCTGCACCTCCCAAGTCGCCTGTTGTTCGAGTGAGAAGTACTTCATCATTTCAATAAGCTATGTCGGTCATTATGTTTTTACACCAGAGGTTCACTCAATCTTGCCTCGATTTGAAATAGTCACGCACTGTTGAAATAAAGCAGAGAAATATAGCACCAGCTTTTAAAGCACTGGTAAGGCCATGAAAGGTAATATTTTCTGAATACTCTAGGCAAGACTCCAGAAGAAGTAAGGCTTGAGCTAAAAAGCCAGAAAACATAGTATATAGCAATATCGAACAAGTTCCGAGCTTTGCTTTCATGAAACCTTATGCACGTTTGCCCGTGTCCGTCTCGAAACAAAAAATAACGATAAAGTGAGCTAAAACCAGCAGAGCATTTAAAGTCAATATATGAATGAAAAACAAAGGCATGTCTTACCTTCCAAGGCAATGTTTCTTTACAGACAGCATGTTTCATGACAAGGCTCCCACAGTTGTTGACACGTTATGTGGCACTAAAATGGTGATTATGTAGTCTGCCTCACAATCAGGCAGCACCCCTTTGATGGCAGCTGATTGCTGGTGCAAAGCAGTGCAATGATACAAGTGGAGAAGCTGGACTGCAGGCGTTATAGAGCCAAAAGTCCAAAATGTAGGGATAGAAAGTCTCCATTAAATCAACGCCTCTAAAAAATACCAACAGCATACCACGGCTCTTCTGTGTTTAGTTTATCTATAACCTTCCACTGAAAGCTGTTTCAGAAAATGGACTACTCGCAACTCAATGTTACAAATGGAATAGCATGGCTGAGCCAGCGCGTCGGGGCGATCAGTAAGCATAACGACCAGAGAATGCATAATCATGTTCCATGCTGTCCTGACGCTGGTGAAAAGTGCAACGGTGTGAAAAACAAAAATAAAAGGCACGGGCGCCAAACGTGCGCCACCCAATCTACGCGACTAGAGGCGTACACACGATTAAATTTTGAGCTCGACCAGGGCCCCATGCTACCAACCCGAGCTCGGCCTGCTACTAAACCTACCTGAGCCCGTCCGGCGCTCACACGTGAGGCCCGAGCCAGGTTCGACATGTTGCAATTGCAGTTGAAGCGACGATACAGAAAAGCGCTAACCGCATGAAGCGATAATTCACGGCGACATGCCGCGCGACGGGCTGCGGGCCGCCAGAGCATTGCCGCTCATCGCTATCGCTCAGTTCCAGGGTTATCAGAAAATTTCGTGTGCCGCCTGGAAGCAGCTCGCAAGGCAGCCAATCGCAGAAGGTTCTGGGGTGTTCAACCTCCGTTCTGGCGTTTTTTTTTTTTTTTTTTTGGCGGGTGAAGTTTGTTTTTCTAGTCGGGTTTGGGTGAAGAACCTGGTGCCCGTGGACGCTCACTTCATTTGATCCGTGTATTATGAGCGGATTATGAGTTCAATAATAGCTTGGAAAGGTAGTAAAAGAAAAAAAAGCGCTAGTGGGGTTAGAGATTTCTAATTTTTCGAAAGGAGCAGGGGGAAGTCACTGCTTACAATCATCTGAATCGCAGTGTAGAAGCGCACCGCTGCTTTGGGATCTTTTGAGTTTTTTTTAAGCACGATGTGTTACAAGGATTGTCATCATGTTTGTATCATACTCAGTGCTGTTTAGTGCGAGAAATTGGATATAGCATAACTAGTCCTCTTAACCGAACGACAATGTGGCGGTAACAAAGCAACGCTTAAAATGCGCCTGTCTGTCGCTGAGCCCCGTCGCTCCGTGCGGTGTGTACCAGCAGCAACGACAGGTGTTGGCGGTGGCGTCGCGCAACGGATAGCTAAAGGTTGTCGCCTCATGCGGTTGCCGCTTTAGAGAACAACAGGCTACAAACTCTGGCGATGCGTCGCGCGACGATGACGCCTGTCGGTGCAGACCCCTGAGCCTGGGCGACCGCGATGAGCGGCAATGTTTTGGCGGCCCTCAGCCCAGTGCTCGTCGTGCCGCTGTGCGACTCATGTGGTTAGCGCTCCGCATATGCGCCTTGACAAAAGTTGCATGTGCTCGGAATCGGAGTGTCCGGCCCAGCCCGGCCAGCACGAGAAAAAAACTTAAAGATGGCTTAGCTCCGCTATGCCTGGATATGCATAGCAAAAAGCAGTGACTACCTCAGAATTAGAAGAATTTAATTTCTCCAGTCTTCTGCACTGTTCGCCAGCAGCTAAACCCTCCCTGGCGTCCATGTCGAGCGTGCCTAAGTTCACCGGCGTTCTATAATTCGTTTACAGGAAGGAAAAGGTGCAGCATCTGTCACTCGCGGAAAGCAAGAAGCGCCACCCGGCGGCATTGGAGCACACTCGTTCTCCCTTGGTCCTCATAGTTGACGGCAGATGGGTGACGTCACATCCTTGACGTCAGCCTTATTGAGGGACTTCACTATTTGAGTCTTTGGTAGTCTGAAATTGCGCGCCAATCGTAGTATCTCGCTCGCTTAATCACGCTATCATCCTCATAGTAGACAAGCGGAATTATGACGAGTGTTTCTCGACGCGGGACGTGGCACAAAAGGAAAAGTATTTCATACGGCACTCTATCGAAGGCCTGGAGCAAGGCAACCATGAGGAATTCGCTCTCACAAAGCTCTAACACGCTTCTAGCAATGTAAATACTGGTGTATATAGTAGTGTCCCTTATACCGCCCGTCTGGTGGGGTCAGATTAAATCCTTAATTACTCATTGCAGCCTTCTCGCGAACATCTTCATAAGAACCTTGTAGTCGATATTTGTCAATGTGATAAATCTATATCACGTAACTGTGCGAAGTGTAACTTCATGTTTACCTTTGGGTATTACAACGGTGTGGCCATGGGTGAACGATGGCGGCAATGTCATGCGCTCGAAGGACTCTGCGAATACCATTTGTAGGACAGCAGCCATGCCATTTTTGAAGTCCTTGTAGAAAGCAGCACTCAGAACATCCGGACCCGGTGATTTTCCGGGGTTGAGATTGTCAATTACTCTTTTAGCCTCCCTGATGGTAATGTCTCTCTCAAGAGCCGTCGTAGTATCACGATTCAGCTTAGGCATGATCGACGAAAAATCTTCCTGAATTTCGAGTTTATCGGAAATTCAGTTTCCAAAAAGCTGCATATAGTAATCTTCTAAAGCGCGCTTGATACCAGACTGGTCGTCTGATATTAGAGTCTGTCGTCAAGATATCTTTACCTCGGGCATAAGCCTTCTCATCCGATAGGGCGCTTTTATTCGATGCCTCACCGGCCAACAGCCTCTCACCCCGTGCTCGGATCATGGCTCCCCTTTATTTATCTTAGTCGCTTTTCTCTACTTTTAGTTTAATTTCGTCCATTTCTGGAATAAACCCACCAGGAATAGCGGTCTCTAGTTGAACTAGTGATTGAAGTTCCTCTCTAAGGCTTTTTTTCTTCCTTCCGGGCAATAACCTTCAATTCACAACCTCTCTCTATAACTCTCATTTTCACTGTTTGTTAAAGGATTCCCACCTTTCAGTTATCGTCGTTTTATCGGGCCTAAAAAGAGTTTTAATTTCTTCCTCCGTTCCTGTCATAAATGAATTGCCACCTGGTGTTCCTATATTCTTAATGCGCCTGGAAGAAGAGGATACTAAGTCGGCTCACGCGCTGTGTTCGGAACTCCGCCTGCTCATACAGCTTAGCCCTGTCGTTCACGCCTTGCCCTGTTGTTCGCGACACATTCTGGTGTCGGCGCTAGGTATCGATTCAAGTACATGTCCCGTACACCACCGCACGCCCAGGACTCAACTCATCTGCCAGTCGACACCCCTGTGCACCGTACTAGCCGGAGGAATCAAGGCCTGCCTCATGAGCACGGGCCGTTCGAGTTCAACACCGCAGCCGCCCCTCGAACTGCTATGCATGATCCAAGTTACTATACCCTACAGAACCCACGACTGCGTCAGCCCTTCCACGGCAGTCAGACCAAAGGCGTTGAAGACTGGCTCGTCCAGTTTGAACGGGTCGCTTCGTTTAATCAGTCGGACGACGCCGACAAGCTTCGAAACGTCTTTTTTAGCCTGGTAGATGGCCCTCGTACTTGGTACGAGAACCGAGAAGACGCCCTAACATCATGGCGCGAGTTCTGCCAACGCATTCTTGAGGCCTTCGGTAGCATCCGCCGATCCGCCACCTTTTCTCACGGAGTACCTACGTCCATCTTATGCAGATAATGGTGCGACGCCCTGCGCCTGCTTGGACGCCACTACAGCCGCCCGATCAAGGCTCACTGTATCCGCACACACTGAGCCGTACGTCGACAACCGACGACCACCCTAGCGGAATGCGGACCTTTGGCACGCCACAAATCGCCAGCGCCTGTGCTTCCATTGCGGGGAACCAGGTCATCTCTATCACCAGTGCCCCAATCAACGCATGGACCCCGTGAGATTGAGGAATACTTAGCTCAGCAGCCATTGCCATTTCCCAGCGGCAGTCAGGCTCCCCGTCCCCACGCCGACCATCGCCGCAGCCCAGATCCTTCTGGATGGCGCAGTGACGGTCGCCAAGTCCCCGCCGGGAAAAATAAAGATAGCGACCTCCGGGCTGAGGCCGCTTGCAATCTACGTGACGAAGACTCTCTGACAACGAGACCTGTAAGCGATCGCGATTTTACGGCACCGACGACAGTTCCTACGCACGAAGATCGATTCTCGCTGGACATACCCGTGGTTCTCGACGGGTTAGCGAATTGGTGGACACTGGCGCTTATTTTTCTATTGTAAGCGGGAAGCTAGCAGCGTTTCCTAAAAAAGTAACAACACCATAGTCTGGCACGCAGATTCGCTCCGCTGGCGGACATGTTGTAACTCCTAGTGGCCTGTGCACGGCAAGAGTTCAATCAATCAATCCATAAGTTTTTTTTTCGCATACAATGTACAGAGAGAAAGGCTGACAGGAGAAAAAGCTGCTTTTATTGCAGCTTGACTGAGCTCCAGTCACCCAGCAGCATTGACGAACGATGCACTAATTACGTTTTATACATAATTTGACTACATAAATAATACATAACACACTTATACATAATACAGAAAAATGAGCATGAAAAATACTTAAAAAGTTGTACATGAGCAAAAAAAAAATGAACAGGCAAAATACACAAATACATAAGTAAAAAGGTTTAAATGATCAGACTCCAATTAGTAGGACACAGTATATTATACCCCAATACATTATATACGGGGGCAGTAAACGACACTGTATAAACAGTTCAGCAATACCCTTTTGCGATATCAGTCTGAAGCGCATGGTACTGATTTAATAGTGGTAACACATGTTGAGTCATCATTTTACCATAATTAGTTCGTGTTGACGGAACCAGCCAAGTTGATGAATTACGAAAACAATAGTTACTCGAAGATTTTGTTAGTTGGGCTAAATCTAAAAATAGGTCTAAGGTACCTTTAATCGCCCGTTTATAGGTGCAAATTAATTCATGCGTATATATATCTTGCGCCTTAATGATCCTGTGTGTTCTAACGCTGACACATTTCGAACTGCGCGGAGAGCTCGTTTCTGGAGGACGGAAAGTTTATGTATATTTGTTGCAGTGGTGTTGGCCCAAACTAAAACACAATGACACAGATGGGAATGAAAAAGAACATAGTAGATCATGCGTTTTACTGTAGCTGGAAGAAAATGGCGACAACGGTTTAGTATCCCCGCTGCCCTGCTTGATTTTGATGAAAGGTAGTTGACAGGATCATTCCACGACAGGTGTCCTTGAAAGATCACTCCAAGTGATTTGACACATTTTTCTGTACAAACTACATAGGTCAAAGTCACAGCTACACGTTCATTGTAAGCTGCCTCGTTATACCTGACTGCTCCCGAGACTTTATCCTTGGTGTTGACTTTCACCGGGAATATAGACCTATTATCGATCTGCGGAAGCGCACAGTGACAATTTCAACTCAGAAAGCTGCTCATACTGACACCAAGAATCGACAATGCCGCGCCTCTCTTCAAATTTCCGCCCAGAGCGTTTCGATTCCACCACGCACGTGTTTTTGTGACTGTTACTTGCGACGAACTGCGTGATGGGCCTGCGGTCGCGGAAGGGAATCAGTCGCTTTTGCTCACCCACGCCATCTGTACAGCGAGCAGCCTCATTCACCTCCACGAAGGCCAGTCTGAGCTTCTGGTGACTAACTTCACCAACGAACCACGGAATCTTTTTCGTGCTACTGCCATCGCATTTGCTGACTCCTTAGCGAATGTTTCAGAATGTTTTACGTTTGGAGCAGTTAGGACTGTGCGCCCGCCCCTTAACCATCTTGATATTTGTCCAGATCTCTCGGACACACAGAAGCGTGAGCTACGAACCCTCCTACTTGAGTACAGCACTTGTTTCGCGTCCTCATCGAAAGTAATGCAAACGCCTCTTGTCAATCACCGCATCATTACTCCTGACGACGCCCGCCCTATCCGCCAGCAGCCATACCGTATCCCAACGACGGAACGTGAAGCGATTCGGACACAAGTTCAGGAGATGCTTTATGATGGCGTCATGCAACCAACCAACACCCTGGTCATCCCCTGTTGTGATGGTGAGGAAAAATGATCGGACCCATCGCTTCTGTCTTGATTATCGATAGTTGAACGTCATCACTAAAAAAGGCGTCTACCCGCTGCCCCGTATCGACGATTCGCTCGACAAGCTCCGTTGCACCCACTACTTCTCCATTGACTTGAAGAGCGGGTACTGACAGATTGAGGTCGATGAGTGGGACCGCGAAAATACAGCTTTTGTCACCGCAGATCGACTGAACGAGTTCAAAGTGCTGCCTTTCGGCCTATGTTCAGAGCCGGCTACTTTCCAGCGCATCATGGACACCGTTCTCGCTGGCCTCAAATGGCAAATCTGTTTAGCTTATCTCGACGACGTTGTCGTGTTCTATGAAACCTTTGGAGAACACCTCGAACGCCTGCGCGAAGTATTAGATACCCTCCGGTCAGCTCGTGTGGGCCGCCGAGCAACAGGAGGCTTTTGCAGAGCTGCGCAGATGACTGCAAACTACCCCTGTTCTTGCGCACTACGAACATAGGGACACCAGGTGGCATTAGCAGGCGTTGTCCGCGACAGTATCATCTTTTAAAAGCTTCTCATTGAATTTTCACATACCCCAGTCTACTTTTCCCCTTTTCTTCCTGCCGATCCAGAAAATTACCAAACTGTGATCAGTAAATGGCACCGCTTCTACCATTTAGTACTCGCAGGCCGGTGTCAGTTGCGAGAGATGCACGCTCGATCTAATCTGGCATGGCTTGAACCCTGATAATGCGTGAAATGTCGGAGCTTTCCCCCCTTTGCCATATGTGCCATGTCGATCACATTGACATCATTGACTAGGACGGTTAAGTAAGCCGCACTTTCGTGTTTGTGGAAATTAGTCGGCGTTGTGTCCTCAGCTGTATATTAGGTGGGTGTGGCACAGCGGTAAAGCGCTCGGCTGGGAATCCAAGGGATGGAGAATCGATTCCCGGATAGAGACTATTTTTTTTTTTATTGAGGAGCTGTCGCCCACCTCTACGCGTGACGTCGCTCGGTCTCGTGCATGCGCAGAATATGGCTTTTGCAGCATACGTCCCACGCGAAGCTTGGCTCCGACCTTTGTAGTGAAGCTTTTCGCTTCAATATGTCTTTGCCTTGCCTGTGCCCGAGCCCGAGGGATCCTGAGCGGCCGAGCGCCTCGACGGCTCTGCGCCGCTCTGTCCGCCTTTTAGGGCTGGGATGCCAGGCGGTTGTATACCTTAGGAAATTTACCTTAAGAAATTAGTAACAACTGAACAAAAGAATAACTGTTTCACCTAAAATAAGCTGCAAAATGGTATGAATCAAGTCGCGGGCACTCGAGAACCACGTTTGAAAAATTAACATGGTGATAACGAGGCTAAAAGAAGACAAATCTCCGTAGCACATGGCTTGCGCAGCCAGCAGCAACAATGAAAAGTAAGACAAACCTTGTAATTTAAAAACTGCTCAATCTAAGAGGCTAAGATTTTGCTTCAATATACACAAAGGCATTAAAAAATAGGAATGAAAAAACTTAAAAACTTACATGAAATATTTCTTGAAGAAAGAAGTATGTTCCGTGCGCGGTGGCACCGAACTTCGAGCCATCGCCTCAACGAGCCGAACGACCGTTGTTTGAATTGGGTGGATGGAAACAACTTTAATTAAAAAAAAAGTCTTCCAGGGTGGTCCCCTACTAGTCCAGGAGTCCACGGGCTTTTGCTTCACATAGAGCCCGATCTACCAGCCATTTCTGACCGGCGGGTTGAGCTGTCCGCAAAGCAGCCTCCCAGGAAGAAAAGGTGGGATGGGGGATGGGGGGCACTGCCTAGGGGGAAGGACGTGCCCACAGGTAGCGAAAAAGTGAGGATTTGGGCTCGCCACAGGTGTCGCAGTGAGGGGGCAAGCCAGGGTGAAGGCATGAGAGACGGTAGGGGGAAATGAAACAATCCGTCTGCAATTGTCGCCATGTAGCACTGGATAAGGGTGACAAGGTCCTGTGGGGTGGTGGCAGTGTCATGCGCTTGTGTTTGTAGAATGTGGTGATTTGGGGGTATGTAGAAAGGACCGATGCGGCCTCCTGCGCGGAGTTGGGTGCCTGATCATCCGGGGCTCGGGTAGAGAGTTCTCGAGCCAGCGCATGAACGCGCTCATTACCGGGGATCGAGGCATGCCCTGGGATCCACGTTAGATTAACCATTCGGTCGAGAGAGGTGGCGGTGGTAAGAATATGATGCGCGGCCGGTGTCGCCACGCCGTTTAGGTAGTGGCGGTATGCCGCCTGAGAATCTGTAAAAATTTCGGTAATGTCTTTGTCAATGGCTGAATGGGCAAGCGCAAGTGCAATGGCGGCTCCTTCCGCTTCTGTAGGCGAATTAGTTCGGATAGTGGCGGCGGCCGCCACTCTGCCATCTTCGTAGGCAGCGACTGCAGTGAAAAATCCTACTTTAGAATTCCCTGCCTCGTCGACATAGAGGATATAAGAGCGGTTGCGGTATTTTTTGGTGTAATAGCTGGCTCTAACTTTCCGCCTTCCCTGATAAAGGCAAGCGCCCATGTTGCGTGGTAGGGGCTTCTGGTATATGAGATCCTGCGTGCCCGGACAGATCATGAAAGGTGTAGCACTTGCTGGGGTGGCGATGGGTGGATTGAGACGGAGTTGTCGCAGTAGACATTGTCCTCTTTCCCTGTGACTCAGGCGGACTAATAGTTTGGTGCGTTGAGCTTCTAGTAATTCGTTCACGGTATTGTGAGTACCAGTGGCCAGCAGACGTTCTCTGCTAACCGTCCGTAGAAGACGTAGGGCGGAGGTTACGGCCATGCGTATTAGGATGTCCGCCTGCTCTGTTTGGCGCTGAGTGAGTATATGATATGGGAGGTGGTATGCGATTCGGCGAATGATTAATGCTTTGGTCATATTGAGGGTTTCGCATTCCGACAGCCCATGGTTGCGCGCAGCCACACGCCTGATTAGTCCAGCAACCTGCTTGGTATGTCTTTGCAAGAGTTGAAGGGTGGCGGTTGCATCAAGTGCGTTGTTAATGAGAAGACCGAGAATCTTTATCTGAGACACAATGGGCACTGGGTTTCCGTACATGTGAAGTTCAATGGGGGGATCTCCGGGTATGGGTTTAAGCTGCATTAGTTCCGATTTAGGTGGGGAGCATCGGATGCCTGTGTTTTTTAGATAGGTGGTGGGGATGTCTATGGCAGACTACAAGATATCCTGGGCTGTTCCAAGGGATCCGCCTGTTGTCCAGAGGGTTATATCATCTGTATATAAGGCTGTTTATTTACTGAGCGCCCTGTTTGAAACGGAATAGCAACTGTCGCCATCATGCCGGCTAAGCGATTGTCGCGCCATCCCCTGGGATTCAGAGTAATCGCTTTTTGAGCAGAACTGCGGCCTACTTCTCTAATTGGCGTCCGGTCCAGTACTTTCCGTTTATTCCTTCTTACCAAGTAGTGCAAGCATTGTTTTGCTCTTGACACGACGGCATCGCTAAATTGGGCGTATGAAGAAAAGCGGAGAAAAATATAGGCAGCTTTTTTTTCGGAGTTGGGAAAAAAAAAGGAACAAGAAATTCTAAAATTATGCTGCACATCCACTTGGGATGCCATCGAATCAAATGTCATTATGCTGAGCTGCCGTTCTTGTACTGGCTGCTGCACAAAGCTCTTTTGTGTTCAGATGAAATTCGGTTTGACGACAAAGCCCCAAGCGAATATGCTGTTACTTAGCTGTATTCGCTGTTCGTGATGAGGATGAAGAACTGCAATAGACTCCGAGAAGACGACGGTGCTGAAGGTAATGAAATCGGTGCTCTCATCAACATTAGTTGCTCTCATGATGACAAGCATGAAGGATTTCATCGCGGAGATCTGCAGGGAGGACAAGAAGATAGGCTCGGTCACTGCTGCCGGCGCTTTTCTTGTAGAGGATTCCGTCGCGCGTACAGAGGATGACCAATTCTTAGCAAACAGTCGAAATACTGTAGAATCGAAACCCTCCAGATTATCGATCACAGTTTTGAGGTCTGGATCGGCCCGTTGCTGGGCCTTTAAATCAGAGGAACTGATAATGCCAAGAAAATGGGCGTCTTCGTCCGCACTGTAATGGGCCAACTCCACGGATGATCAAGACAGTGTGTCAGCATCTTCATGTTTACGCCCAGGTTTATAAACGATAGAGTAATCCTGCATACGAAGACTCCACTGTGCAAGACGTCCTGATGGGTCTCGGAGACTAGCCAGCCAACACAAAGCATGATGGTCTCACACAACTTTAAATTTACGGTGGTAGAGGTAAGGTCGGAATTTCATTGTGTCCCAAACAACGGCGAGACACTCCTTTTCAGAAGTTGAATAGTTTTATTCTGCCCGAGAAAGGGTGCGGCTGGCATAAGCGATCACTTTTTCCTCGCCTTGCTGGTGCTGGACCAAAACAGCACCCAGACCGACGTTGCTGGCGTCGGTGTGAATTTTGGTGGTGACGTTCTCATCGAAGTGTGCAAGAACGGGAAGGTTGTGCAGCCATTGGCACAGCTCGGTGAATGCCTTCTGCTGCTCGCTCGGCAGACCAGACATACGGGACGTCATCACGTGTCAGGCGCGTCAAAGGTTCTGCAATCTTGGCAAAAGCGGCAATGAAACGGCGATATTACGCGCACAAGTCCAAGAAACATCGAACTGCTTTCTTCGTGGTAGGAATGGGGAAGTTGGCTACAGTTAAGTTAAATTGGTTCACAGGAAGGGAAAGGCGCAGTAACTGTCACACTTGCTCTGTGGACACCCTTACCGCGCCGTAAGGGAAGGGAGGAGGGTGGGAATGAAAGTGGAAAGAGAGAAAGAGGAGCCGTAGTGGAGGGCTACGGAGTAATTTCGACCACCTGGGGATCTTTAACGTGCGCTGACATCGCACAGCACACGACGCCTCTTCGTTTCGCCTCCATCGAAACGCAGCCGCCGCGGTCGGGTTCGAACCCGGGAACTCCGGCACAGTAGTCGGGCGTCTTACCACTGCACCACCCCGGCGGGGCGAAGTTGGCTACAGCGGCTGTTTTGTCAGGATCACTCCGGAAACCGTCAGCGCTAACCACATGACCGAGAAATTTCCGCTGCTGATATCCAAAGTGACATTTTTCCGGTTTGAGTGTCAAATCGGTCGAGCGAAGAGCGTCCAATATCGTCCGCAGCCGCTTAACGATGTCAGTCAAACGTTTCTGAAAACACGATGACGTCGTCCAAATAAACCAAACAGGTTTGCCATTTAAGACCAGCAAGTACGGTGTCCATCATTATCTGGAACGTTGCTGGCGCTGAACACAGACCGAAAGGCAATATTTTAAATTCATATAAGCCATCGGGTGTCACAAAGGCAGTCTTTTCCCGATGCGTTCATCAACTTCTATCTGCCAATAACCAATTTTAAATCGATGAAGGAAAACAACTTGGCGTTGAGAAGTCGATCGAGCCAATCGCCGATGCGGGGCAATGGATATATAAACCTTTTTTTTTTTTGTTATGTCATTCAGTTTCCTCTGATCAACGCAAAAACGCAGCGTACCATCCTTTTTCTTAACCAGCACGACTGGCGACGACCAGTGACATTTAGACGGCTGAATAACATCATCATTAACCATTTACTGGACTTGTGTCCTAATTGCCTCCCGTTCTTTGACCGAAATACGGCACGGCTGCTGTCTAGTAGGTCGGGCATCGTCAGAAGTTGAGATGCGATGCTTGGTGATAGACGCTTGCCGGACTTTCGATGTTGAGGCAAAGGATGGTGCGTAGTCCAGCAGTAAGGCACGCAGGTCGCGTAGTTGATAGGCAGAAAGGTCACTGCTAACACTGATGTGGTCTAGAACACCAGGAGTATCACTAATGTCAGACGCAAAGCATTCGGAAACTTCGTTTAACAGTTCGGCGAAAGCGATGGCAGTAGAGCGATAGCGGTGGCGAGATTCATTCGTGAAGTTCGTAACGAGAAGCTCAGAGTCACCATTGCAGAGAATAATTAAGCTTCGAGTTGCACAGATGCCATGAGAAAATAAAAGCGAACGGTTGCCTTCAGCAATTATTGGCCTGACACGTAGCCCGTCGCCCACAACACTCACAAAAACGCTGGAGCGGGGAGGCACTGAAATATACTCGGTTGAATCCTTGGCGAGGACTTTTTAACAGCCCACTCAGCCCTTTGACTGCTCTACCGGCCTATGTAGCTTGGACCTTCCGCTCGTCTCTGAAGACCGCTCCTGTTCGCCCCGCCTTCGATAAGCACAGTTTGACCGCCTTCCTCCTGAAACGGTCGTTTACAACCCTATGTCACCATTTCCACCCGTCCCAGATAGCGACTATCTCGCTTGTCCCATTACTTATGTCATGCTGCAGTGGCACGTCATCCTTCCTCATCTAATTGTGCACATCTCCCAGAACCTCACCACTCTCCCTGTCTAACTTCAGCTTTTCAACTCAAGCTCTGCCCGAGGAAATTTCACTAGCTGCGCTGTCCCCGATGACCGATTGTGCCATTTCAGCTCTCTCTACAGATCATAACTGCCGTCCCTGCCAACACCCCCTCGTCGTCGACATCGCGCCCTGATCCGCTTAACAGCATGATTGCAGCTGATCTCCAACCTGAATTCACCTGAATTGAAGTTTCACACGCTTTTGTTTACATATACAGTGACCTTCTTGACTTCGGTATCCGCCCATTGGCTCAAACTACAGTTGTCAACCACCGCATTGACACCGAGGACGGCAGTACTATTCACAGGCGGCCCTATCGTGTTTCGCTTGCCGAGCGACGCGTCATTCAAACGGAGGTCGAAAAGATGTTAGCGAACGACATAATCGAGCCTTCCAGTAGCACCAGGGCATCCCCTGTAGTGTTGGTCAAGAAGAATGATAACAGTTGGATATTATGCATTGGCTACTGACATTTAAATAAGATACCAAAAAAGATGTATATCCTGTTGCGCGCATCGATGGCTTGCTTGATAGATTGCACGGAGCCAGCTACTTTTCTTCTAGCGACCTTAGTTCCGGCTACTGGCAGATTTCTGTCGACGAGAGAGACCGTGAAAAAACAGCGTTCATCACCCCTGACGGCCTCTATCAATTTAAAGTCATGCCTTTTGGCCTTTGCAGTGCCCCAGCAACCTTCGAACGCATGCTGGACTCTTTGCTCAGAGGCTTCAAGTGGGCAACTTGTTTGTGTTATTTTGACGACGTAATTGTTTTCTCCTCTACATTTGACAGCCATATCAATCGCCTTTCTACAATCCTTTCGCTTTTTCGCCGCGCCGGGTTTCAACTAAACTCCAAGAAGTGCAGCTGTGGTCACCGAGAAATCAAAGTTGTTGGTCACTTGGTTAATGCATCCGGCATTCAGCTTGACCCTCACAAAATTCGTCCCGTCAAAGATTTTCCCACTCCGCGTTCATCCAGCGATGTGCGAAGTTTTATTGGCCTTTGTTCATATTTTCGACGATTTGTCCCCAACTTCGCCGCCCTTGCTCGTCCTTTCACCCACCTCCTTAGGAAAGACGTTTCATTCTCTTGGGGGCCTGAACAAGTTGCAGCTTTCTCGAAACTTATTGCTGCCCTCACTACTCCACCCATCTTGGCTCATATCAACCCATCCACCAATACTGAACTCCGCACCGACACAAGTGGCCATGCCATAGGAGCCATACCCGCTCAGCGACAACACGGCCATGCAAGGGCGATTGCGTATGCCAGCCGCCTCCTCTCAACACCCGAACAAAATTATTCTATCACAGAGCGAGAGGGCATGGCGCATTTCTGGGCTATTACAAAACTCCGTCCTTATTTGCTTGGCCGCCCTTTTACTGGGATAACAGCACATCATGCCTTGTGCTGGCTTTCCTCTCTCAAAGATCCTACTGACCGTTTGGATCGATGGGCGCTACGATTATAAGAATATACCTTTTCCGTCGTCTACAAGTCCGGTCGGCTTCACCAAGATGCAGACTGTTTGTCACGTCATCCCGTCGATTCCCCTAATCCTACAGACTCTGAAGATGACGCGTGTGTCTTGTTGTCTCGTCCGTTTCTAACATTGCCGACGAACAGCACTTAGATCATTCTCTGCATTCCATTATCCTCCGTCTTACCTCTGACCGCGCTGATCGATCTCTCGCCTTATTTGGGCTCCAGGAGAACACCCTATACCGACGTAACATGAGACCAGATGACACAGACTTTTTGCTCGTCGTTCCCCAACACCTGCGTTCCACCATCCTGGAAACAGTTCCATGATGCTCCCACGGCTGGCCACCTTGGTGTCTCTCGAACATACGACAGACTGCACCGACGTTTCTACTGGCCGGGGCTCTACCGCTCTGCCGCATGTGAACTGTGTCAGCGTCGGAAGAAGCCCACAATTTTGCCTTAAGGTCATAGGCAGCCGATACCCATACCGACTAACCCGTTTTCCCGTATAGGCGTTGACCTCATTAGCCCCTTTCCAGTTTCCGCCTCGGGGAACAAATGGATCGCCGTCGCCACCGATTGCGCTACTCAGTACGCTATTACCCTAGCAATCCCGACTAGCTGCACCGCAGACGTCGCTGACTTCCTTCTAGAAAGCGTGTTTCTTCATAATGGTGCTCCTCGTGAACTACAGTGGCCGCTGTTTCCAGTCGCGAGTGGTTGACGAAATTCTCCGTTCGTGCTCCGTCCGCCACAAATTAACCACCGCCTATCAACCCCAGACCAACGGCCTCACGCAACGTCTAAACCGTACCCTCACAAACATGCTGGCCATGTATGTGTTTGATCACCATCGAGATTGGGACGTTCATCTCCCCTTTGTGACATTCGCCTACAATTCATCTGTCCATTCTACCGCTGGATACTCCCCATTTTGTTTATTATTTGGCCGACACCCGCTACTGCCCTTCAACACCTCCCCACTCCCGGCAGACGCCACCAGTACTTCGCACGCGCTCATGATGCCAGCCGGATAGCTCATGCCAGACACTCTGCATCTCAAGACTCCCAAAAGTTCCGGTACGACAGTCCCACCAGGATGTCCACTACACTCCTGGATCTCTCGTCTTACTGTGGCTCCCGTGCCGTCGAGTGGGCTTGTGTGAAAACCTTTTACCCCGTTACACAGGCCGTTACCGTGTTTTGTGCCCCGTGACCGACGTCACCTACGAAATTGAATCTATGTTTCCGAAGTCCCCGTCCACAGCTCCAACCTTCGAAATAGTGCATGTGTCCCGCCTAAAGCCCTATTATCAACGTTCTATTTCGCTCATGTAGACCACACCGGGACTGTTCTTTTCCCTCGGAGGGGGGGGGGGGGGGGGGGGTTACTTAGCTGTATTGGCTGTTCGCGATGAGGACGAAGGAGTGCAACAGACTCCGAGAAGACGACGACACTGAGGGTTGTGAAATCGGAGCTCTCATCAACGTTAGTTGTGCGGACAGCTTTCGGACTGTAGCTCTTTCACGTAACAATATTCCGCGTTTCAAGTCCTTGTGAAATTTGCAAGCCGGCCCACCGCCATAAAGCGGGCAACTGTAGCGGACTCTGTGATCATTTTTCCCACTGCAGTGATTTGAATATTTGCGGCTTGTTTCGCAACTAGCTGGCGTACTCGTTTGCAAATAAGCATTTCAAGATAATCATAGAATATTCACCAGTACCGCATGTGCGCAATATTTTATCAGCGATCAATACATAGCGGTCATTGCAGTATACGTACTTTTGATTATAGACGGACGCGATGGTGTACTCGTTTGCAAAGCGTAAGTCAAAAGTTACGCGAGCTCCACTATGTGAAATAGGTCTATGAAAAAAATAGTGGCTTTAAGTATAGCAGTTCAAGTATCACGTCCTAAGTTCCCGCCTGGGTGGCGGCCGTGTGCAACTTGAACCACACGTTGAGCGTCCAGGGCTTGCGACTTGGACTGCATTGCGCAATATGTAACCGGATAACGCCACCTGCAGAGCGCATCCACTTGGGCACGTCGGTGCCGCTGTTGCTGGCGCCGCGCCATTCATGTTTGTCTTTCTTTATTTGTGATATTGTCAGTGGACCTAGTGAGCAACGAATAGAGCATGTTAAGTTACTAGTTTTTCGTTGTCAGAAGTTTAACTGTACAGCGAACAGCACGGAACGATGCTAGCAGGGTCGCACAACGATTCTCTTTTTACTGCGCGTGACTCGTTCGGGTGGCAGGGTCGCGCACGCAGGCGCCTCAGAGGAATGACGCACACATGTTGGGTAACGATTACGAGACTGTTATTAATGCAAGAGAATTACTTCGCTATATTCATATATCTCTGCCCGCAGACCGCGTCCGCAGATCGCGTCCACAAAGTCGTGTTTGCAACAGTTGTGAGTAATAGATAAGCAGTAGAAATTATTGATTAGTGTCAATCGATACAGAGCTAGTTAACGTTGCTGCCAAAAATAATTAGGCCAATAAGCTGATTAGGTAAATAATTACAGGCATAAGATGTAAACGTTGTTCGCAGCAGTTGAGTAATTGAGAAGCGGTAGAGGTTAATGAGCGGTGTCAATCGCTGGATGGTGAAGTAATGTTGTGTCAGAAAAAAGAATCACGCTAAAAAGGTAATTAGATAATAATAAAAGGCAACAAATGTAAAAGTATAGGCGAAAATGGTCTCATTCGCCAATGACATGGCACCACATTTGCATGTATCAAATACTAAAATAAATATTTAAATCAGTCAATTAAGGTGACGTCAAGGATGTGACGTCACGCAACCTGAAGTCGAGGAAAAGAAGGGTATTTGAAAGAATTAGCGACCAATTTCAAAGTACCAAAGACAAAAGTAGTTAAGGCAGTCAATTAGGGTGACGTCAAGGACGTAACTCACGCAACCGCAAGTAGAGCCGTTAAAGGGCATAGGAAAGGATTGGCGCGCAATTTCAAAGTACCAGACTAAAGTGGGTAAACAAGAAGTGAATTAATGTGAAGTAGATGATGTGACGTCACATAACCGGAAGTAGCGCCGAAAAACGGCATAGGAAGAAATTGGCGCACTATTTGAAAGTACCAAAGACTAAAATAGGTAAACAAAAAGTGAGTTATTGAGACGAAGAGCATGTGACGCCACGCAACCGAAAGTAGAGCCGAAAAAGGGCATAGGAAGGGTTTTTCGCGCAATTTGAACGTACCGAAGACTGATATGGGTAAACAAGAAGTGTATTAAGCAACTAGAAGCAACCAGAAGCACCGAACAGCAGTATCCGTGCTTTATCATTATTCTAATGCAGATTTTACTGTGCTCTTTAACTTTTTTTGTTCTCGTTTTCTTCTTGCGCTCGTCTGGTGCCCCCCTTATGTGCAGCGTTGTCTAAGGCACGTGCATCTCGCATTTTCTACAGATCGTCGCTTTGGCGCGATTGAGTGCGATCACTGGACTCGAACAGCAGCGCGCGGTGCGTCGTCATTAATAGCGGGCGCTTGAGAAAAAATCTGCGAACGTGTGCGATGAAGGAGTCAAACTGCAACCCAGTTAATTCTTTTGAGCATAATCTTATTATTATTCGTATTGTGATTGTACGGGAAGTGTTTTCTTTCGGCTTTTACGTTTTTGTTTTCTAACACTTAGAGCGACAACGAAGCAGGAGGCGTCGACATGATTTACCATATGTGTAGGAACGTTCATATCAAAACCGACGTTAACCGCTCAATTTCCTAGTTTTAATTTATATCACCAATGTTAAATTGTTTAAACGAAACTATGTTTTGCGACGCTTCATATTCGAATAGCTTAAACGGCCTAGTTTATTTTTAAAGTGCATTTTGTAGAAGCGCGATCGCCATAGTCGATCTGGGTCACGTACGAGTAATAGTAGGCCAACGCTCATTAATTGCATCGCATTGCATATGCGTCCTGCGAAAATCGTCTGTTTGAAACCACTGTTGTTAAAACTGGTACACTCGGTCGCAAACAAATTCGCCAAAACATTGGAATTCTCTTTCCCTCGTGCAGCGGTAATCGTCCCGGCAGCAGCAACGGAAGAACCTAGACCATCACCGAGTAAAATACTAAAGATAGCAAGCATTGCCTATTCACGATATATGACAGGTAGTTTTGATTCTTTCTAATCTCTCCGTCGGCGCAGAGCAATTTAGCGCCGCCACTTTCCTGGCGGACCGGCGGCCGATGGCGAACTTGATATTTGATGGTGTCGGCCGATCGTCGGCCGATCGTCGGTCTCATCCAAATTCGAAACAGTATACATGGAGACAGAGTACTGTGCTAGTTTACGTCAACGAGGATATAGTGTAAACAAACACGATGTCATCCTAATCAGTATCAACCATATCTAGGTAGGATTAAAGCAAACACGACGGAAACCAGCTCCGCGGAGCTACAAATAATTATTTACAACATTTCTAAAGTATATAAAATTGCAAAGGCAACTTGCAAACATCGATTATAACAGCGCTGTTAACGAATCCAAATAAGTAAATGAGCCTGCTAACCACAATAGCACTTTAGTATGGTTGCCCAGAGAATATTTGCAGCCACATGCTAATTTGCATATAATATTGACCACTAGCAGGAATAGATGAGAAAATGTTGACTAAAGTATATGCGAATAAGATTGGGATGGAGCGAATTTGGCACGCACTCGCAGATTATGACTAGCAGCTTACCGGTATCGCTCAAGAGGAAAGTATACAACTGTTGCATCTTACCTGTACTCACCTAAGGGGCTGAAACGTGGAGGTTAACCAAGAGAGTTCTACTTAAGTTGAGGACAACTCAGAGGGCTATGGAACGAAAAATGGTAGGGGTAACATTAAGAGATAGGAAGCGTGCAGAGTGGGTCAGAGAAATAACTCAAGTTACTGACATTTTAGTGGAAATCAACGCAAATAAATCTAAAGCCATAATTTTTAAACCAAGAAACAAACAGGCTGCAATAGATCGTCCTTTAACGCACGGTACAGCTACTATTGAAGTTGTTAACCAACATAGGATTTTAGGAGTGACATTTTCAGCTGACCTGACATGGTCGCACCACATTGATTGTTTGAACAAGTCACTGTCATCAGCTGTGGGAGCACTTGCCAGATGTCGTTATTATCTGCCTGAAAAAATAAAAGTTCAAATTTACCACGCATTATTCACATCACATTTAAACTATTGTTCGCTTGTTTGGGGAACAACAACGATCGGCAACATTAACGCAATTTTTTTTTACAGAAAAAAGCTCTTCTATTATTGCTAATGTATCGTATTACCATCCGACAGAAGCACTGTTTCTCAAGTATCATATAATAAAAGCACAATATTACCTACAATATCGCTTAATATATACTTTCTTTTTTGCAAGCAATGATCTTCAAACGTTTTTAAAGAGCTCCGCAAGTTTAAGCAAACAAAAAAGCGACGACCGCACCCGCAGCTGTGACAAGTGGTTTGTTCCGCATCGGCGTACCGAATATCTCTGTCAATCCTTACAATACCAACTTCCGCTTCTTCTCAATGACTATGAAAAGAGGGCAATATATTTCGAGACTTTCAATAAAAAAAGATTGCGACATTATTTTGTAACCAAATGAACTACTTATGTTTCAATAACCATGCTCACTTTGTGATTAGAGTTGTACTGACGTGTTAGAATTCTGTAGGGCTCTATAAGTTTCATTGTGAATTGAGGCCTAACGCAAATTTCTTATACTTTCCATGAATAACTACTGTTTTGTTAATTACTGTACTTTGAATTTTTGTTAGAGTTTGTTTGAACGGATGTTAAATTGATGTAAGTCTACACTGTAATTTACTGTGGGACAACTGCTGCCGTGTATGGGCCCTCAGGCACTCTTCAAGCTGTTCTAGAACAGCTTTTTTTCGCCTGAGGGCCTTCAACCTTGAGTTGAAAATAAATTGAATTGAATTGAATTGAATTAAGAGGAAATGGGCATGGGCAGGACATGTAGTGCGAAGAGAATAACCGATGGTCGCTTAGGGTAACACACTGGATTCCAAGGGAAGGAAAGCGTAGCAGGGGGCGGCAGAAAGTTAGGTGGGCGGATGAGGTTACGAACTTCGCAGGGATCAAGTGGATGTCGATAGCATAGAACCGGGTTCATTGGAGAAATATGGCAGAGGCCTTCGCCCTGCAGTGGGCATAGTCAGGCTGATGATGATGATGAAAGTATATACGAATTTATATCTGACTTTGGCGGGGCATGATAACAGACCTAACAGCATTGTCCAGCATATGCCATATATTGGCCAACGTAAGTGGAGTGACGGCTACAGCGGTTCGATATAGCCATCCTGATGAAATGGCAATGGCAATACTGGTGATAAGTAAGGTATGCCAATGCATATCTGGCATAGGCTGGCCATTGTAACAGAGGTGACAGTATTGTCCAACACATGGCATATATCGGTCAACATTAGTGGACAGACGGCTAACGCCGGCCGTTATAGCCATCCCTATGAAGTGCCAACGCCAACCTCGGTGATACACCAGTCATCCTGGCACAGTGTGCCCATCATGATGTAATGGAGCCAGCGATACTGTGAGAACATCGGACACGACGGGCCAATGTTGATATCATTTTAATCAGTCACGAAAAATATTGGTTACCAGTGGACTTCTCAGGGCCACTCTTGGACGTGTTATAGAATAGCACGCCCAATATCAGTGATCAAATGGCAGCGCTGGGCCTGCATGAGGCTGATCATAGAGCGGTGTGCGGCGAGGCGGTGGCGACGCTCGCGGCACACCTGTGGGTTTTCTCTGGAATGCTCTCTGTTTACCGTGGCCTCGGCGCATGCGCACAAATGCTCATCCGTGATGCCACGCGGGGCTCCGACACTGGAGCAGGCAAGGAGCAGGCGCAGCGACGGCGAAGCGCACGCCGCACCCGCTGTTCCTCTCCGGTTGTCATGGTAACGATGCATATTCGACTGGCAGTGCAGTGTAATTCTCGTTGCAAAAACTGCGAACATCTATCCCGGTGAATCCTATAGTCGGATACAGGCAATAAAAAGCGCCATCCAGCTATCAAAGAACCCCCTACAAACAATATCTGCCGAGCTATAACATGGCGTCACGGTCGACCACCTTGCACCTGCGAGAAGTGCTTCAAACGTGGTTTCTTCGAGTGGGTCCGTGCTGGTAATAGTTCCTAAATGCTTTGTGAGTTAATCAATTCGATTGATATTCGTTTGCTCATGAGAGTACAACAGGCAAACACCACGAATTCTGAGAGCGCTTTTCAGCACTGTCGAGTTTTCACGCAACACTTTCGAAGTTTGGCACTTCACTGCATCAGTGGTGTCACCTCGCAGGGTTCCATGGCATCCAGAGCCCTACGAGGTGACCCCGCTGGCGACTCCGACGGACGGATGCCACAACTGAAGGCTGTCATTTTGGTAAAAGTCCTCCAGACCATGAGCGTGGAAAAGCACGTTTCCTGTTGGTTTGTTTTTCCTTTTCCCGTGAGTGCCGCGACGTCACACATTTGGAGCAATGCCACTGGCTGCAGGGGTCTCCTTTAAAGGCTGCTGGTGGTGGTAGAAACATTTATTTTCAGTATTACAGAGTGTGAAGTTGTAGACCCCTACATGGCATTTGATAGCACCCTACATGTACGGAGGGCCCTTACAAAGCAAAGCAAAGGCTTTGAAGGGTTATCCTAGTGAGAGCGTAGTAATGACCTTGCACTGGTCCCGATAGGAGGTACTGGTGGGTGGTTTCTGCCAGTAATCTAGGACAGCCTCTGGTGAAGGAAGATGTGGGAATGAGGCGCAGGTGAGTAGTGGGCGTAGAAAGTCACCAGGTTTGCCACAGAGCTTGCAAGAAGAAAACTGGTCAGGAAAGCGGGCATGGAGAGGGATGGGGTGTGGTGCTGCACGCGTTTGTAGCTTGCGCCAAGAGGCAGCTTCTGTTATTGTGAGAGTCGGGGCAGGGGGTGCGTAAGTCCTCCTATTTTTTTCGCGGTAGCTCTTTGCAGCTTTTTTAGTGAGCTGTATCCGACTACCGAGCGCAAGCTCTGTTACAGGTAACTACGACTGACGCCTGCACCGAAGCGCTGACGCACTTAGACCGGCTCGTACGTCAGTCATTTCGAAGCTCAGGAACTAAGCGCCGGCAAAGGAGTTGTTAAATGGCCGCCAAATCTCGTGGTCAGCACATGTTAAGTGTACCTGGTGGGCGAAATTTCAGCACCCTCCCCTGAGTCATTAATCAGCACAAGATCAAACGCTCACGTTAATGAACTTGAATCGAGGTGGAAGGTTGGAATACTCCACTACGGCGTCTCTCAGCTCAACTTCGAATTTTCTGTGCCACATGACCTTGGGAGCTGAAGTGCGAGTAGACTACAGGCTCTGAAGAATTTGTGGAATGAAAAAGCAATGTGACAGGCGCCATTGCATCTATTCTTCAGGTGAAGCTTCAGCATACCCGTAATTTCATTTTTATTTCCCATTGTTGGAGATGGTAAGGATGTGAGCCAGAATGAATCAGGCAAAGGCCTGACATAAGCATACTGTAAAACAAAAATTACAATAAATGCTGCCACTTTCCGACATCAGGCATCGGACAGTGTGACTGTAAACGAAAACCACATTAGGTGGAATTCTGTGCTGTAGATTTTTTTTTTCAATGTTACGCTGCCATGTGGCGACCAGTTCTTTCGCTCTCCAGGAATCATTTTTATCTGGAATACCACATTTGTTGGGACGGTCTTGTTTCAAGAATGTGTAGTTTTTAGCGCTCTAGTCGCAAAATTCAGGATCTTTCCATATCCAGCGAAAAGTTTTTTTCTCGGCGTTCCCTATATTCATACCCCCAAAAATATATTTTATTCATAAAGAGATCTTTTTTGTTACAGTGGGGTGAAATAGAAATTCAGGTGTTTTGCTTGCTGGGCAGATTATTATTTCCTATAAATGTGTAGTTAAGATTACCTCGACAGATTCCTCTAAAAGCCGGTCCTTGAATATCACTATTAGCAACTATTATAGAGGTAATTTAACCACGTTAAATTCCGTACTTACTGCCCCTTACATCATGCACACCCACTGCTTTAGCACCCAACCTATTTTCTCTGGCCACTCCTTTCAATGCCATCTTCCTTTTCCAAAATAACAGAGCGAGTTCGCTGACACCTTATCAGGTTAAGCGTCGGCGCCTCGTGCGCTATATCAAAGTCCTACTTGAGCTTTGCCGTTATAAACCTAAAGAAAGCGACATAGCGTGTCGCCATTGCCGTCACTTCTAAGTATGGAGGTGCATGGGTATTGCATGGTTTGAATACAACTTTCTGATGAGTAAAGCTGCGTAGTTTGTTGCAGAGTTCTAAAATTTAGCATTACATCACAGAGGGGACGATGTGGTGATATGGGACCTATCTTTCATTGATATTTCAGATAACGGCCTTCCAGAGAGCGCGGTTGAGGGAGTGGCCTACCCACGCCAAAAGTTGGAAAGCGCCTTCGCCATCTGCGCACTCAGTGTCGCTGCCTTGATGGGGATCCTCCTCCTGATGGTAGTGATGCTGGCCGTCAAGGTGGAGGAGTGCGACCGCCAACTGCAGCTCGCGCGTGAACCGATCGTCGACAAAGCCTGCTTCAACCCAGCCTGCGAAATGGTCGTCACTCTTATGAACAAGTGGCAAAACCCTAATGTTGAGCCTTGCAACGCATTTCACGCACATGTTTGTGGTCGGTGGCATCGCATAGGCATCGAGAGGCCCAGCCATGCCACGGAGAACCGCAACAACTTTCTCATCCGCGTGGGGCTGAGCCTGGAACGCGTGGCAAATTACACCAGTGAAGCCAATAGCAGCATGCACCACATGGCTTTTTTCTACAAGAGCTGTCGGCGATTTGCGGTGGAAAGGGGTATTGTTAGCGCAAGAGACGCTCTTCGCCTGACTGGAATTGATTTCCGAGCTTGGCTCGCGCCAAGTTTATTCCAGGAATTGTTCCCTGTTATAGTGGCCGAATGCCTGCGTACAGGTCTCACATCCGTTATCAGCGTCAAGCTGAGGGACCAACAAGTCTACATAGATATTGGCAGTACGCTGGCCAATTTCCTTCCAAACCAGACCCATCGCTTGGCGTCCGTCATCGAAGCAACAGTGTCCGAGTTCCAGGTTCCGCGGAACCCTTCTTTGATACCAGCCCTCATTGCCCTGGACTCGCGTCTACAGCTAGCCTTGGCTATGCCTTCACCCCCGACGAAATTCCGCCTTGTCGCTGTTCGCCACTTGGCTACCCAAAGCCTGGTTGAGGCCTGGGTACAGGGTTTGAACCGTGGACTGAATAACATAATGACCGTTGATTCCAACACACTAGTAAGAGCTAGACATTTAACCCAGATTAGTGACCTCATCGGGATTCTGAGTTCGGTAGAAGCGCTCCTGGCTAACATCTATAGCCTTATGTTGCCCATAGCGCAGGTAATGCAGTTCGGGGCATTCGGCCCCTTCAACATCGGTGGAGGCAGAGAAAACAACTCGGTTCCCGCCGACCGGTGTCTTCGAGAAACGGCCGAGCACTTCCCGATGGAGTTGACTGTATGGGTGAAGAAAGCAATGGAGAGTCCTGAGGCGCGCAGCTATTTTGAATCTATGATGGCCACGTTTGAGCAAGTCATCAGCGAGCTTCCCAGCAGTGTGAAGGGACTCGCTTTCAACGCCAGCGACATCGCCAAGCTACGCAATAAGAGAAGTTGTAAGCATTCTGTTTTATAATCACACTAAGCCTGACTGAGTGTCCTCTTACGTCGAATAACTGTGAACGATGCAAAACGTAATGGCCACAATAATAGTTTTGTTTCGTCTCTCATAGCCTGAGTTGATTTGGGACGTTAAACAACAAAACCAAACCAACCAATAGTTTTGTTAGTCCCAGATAACTAGGTAGGTTGTTCTTCTTGTATGTTTTTTTTTCAACTGTTGTCTATTGGCTTACCAAGAAAGGCAGTATATGTACACCTGGAATCAAAATTTTAAACCTATCCGATCGATATAACGAATTGTTCTTTTCTAAATAGGAGGGGCCAGCACCCTCCCTTGAAGCCAAAACTTGCGCTTTTGCGTAAAGGTTAAGGTTGAAAGAATTTTGAGGAAGGCGAATTTGCCTAGGCGACAGTGGCAACTTCACAATAAATGTTGGCCATCCTAAATTTTAAATGAAGTTAGCATGCAATATTTTAATGAGGCAAACTATTAGACCTTTTTTATTTACTTCTCCCCTCAGCGGTGGCTTAGTAGTTAGAGCACTGGACTGATAAACCCCAAAGACGTAGGATCGATCCTTACACTTTTCAATCTAGTCGAAAAGTAAGATACCCGTGCACTGTGCAACGACTGTGCGTGTTAAAAAGCCTCACGTAGTCGAAATTTCCAGAGTCCTCCAATGCGGTGTTCCTTCGCTTATTCTCAAATACTGCTTCTAAGAAGGGCACACCAGTGAGGATTTCATAGAAACAATGACAAAAATATCATGTTTGCAAACCCGAAATTCCGGGCAACAATCAATCGAAGAAGGTGGGCGCATTAACTCGTTGCAAGCGAGAAAACAGTCTTTTTTTAAGGTGAAAATTTATTTGCTTGAGCATATTTACAAAGTGCATAAAAATACAGACGAGGGTCCCATAGTCAGAAGACTGCACCGGGACCCTCGACAGATCACTACAACAAAATAAATAATAACAGCAAAGTTAGCGAAATGTTATGGTATACAAAACATAACAAATAAGTAATTTACTCATAAACAAAGGTACTAACACAGGTAACAAACATAAAAAATGAAAAACATCAGCAATTCAACAAATATTCCTTCAAGTTATTCTTAAATGTGGGCAAGGACATATAAGTTTTCAGTGTTAAAGGCAATGAGTTCCAGAATGAAATGGCTGCAAAAGGTGTCGTCATTTTTCCATAATTAGTGCGAACTTTTGGGAGTAGGAAATTGTTATTCGCTGCAAATCTTGTAAGTTCGAAAGTAGTAACAGATTAACAAAATGGAAATGCAAGCTGCCATTCAATCGCTTGAAGAAGGTGATTACAAGGTGATACTGAAAGAGCTGGTGGACTCGTACGATATGATGTTCATATAATAAAGGACGAGCGTTAGTGGAAAAAGTGCTGCAGCGAATAACGCGGATGGCCTGATTTTGTATATGCTGTGCAGACTATAATTTGCAGTTGTAAGTATTTTCCCAAACGACAATCCCGTAGGTGAGGCGACTGTGAATGAAAGCATAATACAGAAATAAGAGAATGTAACAAGGAAAATATGGGCGTGCTTATTTTTTGTTTTTTTCAGATAAGTGATGTGGGCTAAGAATTTAAGTCCACAATCAATAATAACGCCCTGAAAGCTAGTGTTATCGGAAGCTGGAATATTGTAAGAACAGAGCATTAGCGTAGGAGTGCAAGGAAGGGTTTGCTGGCTACTTTTGAAGATTAAAAACTGTTTTAGTGGGGTTAATAACCAGGTGGTTATTAAGACACCATTTTGTTATGTTATTCAAAACGGAATTCAAATCAACAGTGAGATCATCAATGAACCTGTTAGATAATGACACGGTAGTATCGTCCTTGTACAAAACAGTGAGATGGACTAAGAGAAGTAGGAAGGTCGTTAACAGTAATAATGTGAACAGTAAAGGTCCTAAAATAGATTCCCGAGGAACCCCTTGGTTAATAGCGTTATCTAGAGAGATAGTTCCATTAATAATGATTATTTGTTTGCAATCTTGCAAGTAGCTTTTCAGAAGGAGAGATACAGATTTTCTTCAAAAGCAGCGCCGTCACGAGTCGCAAAGACATGTGCAAGAAATTAATACCGTGCTGTAAGTTTCCGCGGAAAGAACCAAGTAGAATGTATTGGTACGGAGAAAATGTGGTCAATTGCTGTGGTTGTCCGCATAACTAGTTTGTCGTGTGTCCCGCTGGTCCACACGACAGCGAGTAAAGAAATTTAAATCTTTCAAGCGTTCTCCTATTGGCTGAAGAGTATATGTTATTGCTGAGTCATTAAAAAGTTGAAATAGAGCTGGGATATGCGTTAAAGACAACGCAGACGGCTTTTATCTGGGACATTTCGAGTTGGTATACATTTTTTTTCTATGGACAGATCATACAATAAAAGCATACTTGAGTTTCCGAAGAATTAGGGAGTTGTAGGAAGTTATTCAACCTGAGATGAAGCGTTTTATAATGTGTGTTTCGGAAGTGCTGGGCTTCTCCCCGCGGACGGGCAAATAGAGTTAAAGTGGCGGGACAATGAAAGGCGATCTCTAATTGCGACATCCAGATACTTATAGTCGCTCATATACACCACTAGAACACCTCTAATTGCGTAATTGAGGCCTTTCTTTTATAACCTGAAGAAGAGCAGAAATAGCACTATTTTAATTGATCAGAGATTGCACCACACTTCAACAGCATTCTGGTTTGATTGTAAGCATTCGTGATCTGCTGCGCAGCTGGGGTTTTTGAAAAGTATTCATTCATCTGCAAATAGCCTAATATTAATTTCCGACGTGTTAGTCATGCAGGGCAACCAAATAGCTAATATAGTTATTAAGTACGACGCTGTGGGGCACACTAGATGTTAACAGGTACAATACCAGAACCAGAGTTTTTAAAATCAGCAAATTGTTTCCTGTTTAAACGATAAGCGTGATTACATATAACAGGTGTTTTCGGAAGACCAAGTCGTCAATAATAAAGATGAAGTTGCTCTGAAATACGCTATCATAATCTTTGCTATTTTTTAATATGACGTCAACATATCTGCCATTATCAATCGAACAAGCGAATTCAGAACATTTTTTTTACAAGCTGGGTAACTCTACGTAAACATTTTCTAAAACCACGTCGAAAGGGGGCGAAAGAATGTGTTTCTTTTTGAAGTGACATAAATTTAATATATGCTCTAAGAGCTTGTAAGTACAGAAAGTAAGGAAGACAGGACGATAACTGTTAACATTAAATAGATCGCCTTTAAAAAACCGTAACTACGCGAGCTAGGCACCAGTCGACGTGTACAGTGCAATTATTTATCTAGAGTTTGAAAAGACTAGTTAAGGTGAGTGCTAATAACTCAGAATACCTAAGAAAGAGCTTATTAGGGATGACTTCAGATCCTACAAGCGATTTCACGGTAATCGTTTGCAGCATATTTAGCATGTGTTTTTATCTTATGACGTCACCTTATTTATCAAGTCCAGACGTATGTAGTTACACTTCTCGATTAGTGGTAGCGAAAACAGAGTAAAATGGAGAACCTTGAAGTTATTTGCGATATCCGCAAAAACGTGAGAAAATTTGCGATTGATTGATATTTAGTCTACGTCATCGCAAGAAATTAGCTTAAGCTTAAATAGCGCCAGACCTCTTTGAGGTTCTCTTAAAAAGTTGAGAAGAGTCTGCAAATTTGTTTTCGCTTCTTCAAGGTGAAGGTCAATATCACTTGAAGTGTAGGGTCAGAAGCGCTGGGCAACAAAGAAAAACGTCATCAAGTGCTCATGATCACTTCTGGTGATTCGGGTATTTTTACGATATCATTTATATAAGTTAGGAAGAGCAGCGGTCCCAATATAGATCCCTGTGTAACACCGTGAGTTAGTTTTAGTTGTGATGAACCCGAGCCGCTTATGCGTACAATCTGATATCGATCATAAAGATACGAAGAGAAAAGCTGCAGAGCAGTACCGCGCACACCATACATAGATAATTTCTTTAGTAAGATGCTGTACTGGATAGAATCAAATTATTTTTTGATATCCAGAAAAAGTCCCACTGTGGATTTTCTATCCTCTATGTTAGAAATTATTCTATCCTTAATGTACAATAAAGCCTGCTCGGCAGATTTTCCTTTTCGAAAACCATATTGACTCTCTGTAAGAATGTTGTGCTTATCAAAAAATGATGTTAGCCGGCTATGAATGACACCTTCAAATATTTTTTATAGCATTGAGAGCACGGATATAGGGCGATAATTTGCCAGGTTCTCTGTTCCCCCACCTTTATATTCTGGAGTGACTCTTGCTATCTTCAATTTTCGTGGAAACACTCCTCTGGAGCGTAAGATTAATCATATAGGCGAAACAATGAGATATCACTGTAGATACAGACTTTAACTCTATCGGGCCAATGTCATCAATTCCAGGCGCCGCATTATTTTTTAGCTTGTTTATTAAGAGCTCTACTTCGTGGAGGGTTGTTGGATGCATATAAATAGACTCACTTAACGGTGTTACGTCCGATATTGACCCCACTGCAATGTTCAATGCTGCACAATTATTCGACCCAATGGTTATAAAATGCATGTTCATATCATTGGCGAGATTTTTTTCGCATCACAGGATATAACAATACTGGAAACCAAAGTGAACAACTACCATATGCACTATTCCCGGTGGCTCAAGGAAAATATGCTAGAACTGAATTCAGAAAAAACAACCTATATCGTATTTCGTCCCGTCAATAAACGATTACAGACTACAATAACACTGAAGTTTGATGATCAATGCCTTTCCTCGATTAAAAAACAAAAACTCCTAGGCGTGTGGTTCCATGAACAATTATCATGGACGCCACATGTGAACCATTTAATAAATGAACTGCACGAACCGTTGGTTGCTTATACAGAGTAGCTCATGTAGTCCCCCTATGGATAAAGCAACTTTTGTATAATACACTTTTCTATTCAAAACTGTTCTATGGTATCATGGTGTGGGGAACCACAACATATACTAACTACAATAAGATTATAATATGGCAGAAGAAAATATTGCGTTGCTATGAAAATTATTATGGGTCTTTGCAGCTTTTGCGAACTTCTCCTTTGTTCTTAAATTACAAAATGTTGAGGGCCGACCAGCTTTACTACTACAAACTGCTAAAGTTCATAAAACACCAAAAACTGTACGTCTGCGACAGGAACGAAAATCCTGTTTATCCATTCCGACATAATAAAAGACGCACACCTAAAATAAGAACGAACTATGCAAAACAAACATTCACATACCAAAGGGTTGTTATTCTTAATAAATTAGAAGATGGAATAAATTTCGAAACCAGTATAGGTAAGTTTAAAAAGCACATTAAAGATGTCTTAACATCTGGAGTTATGTATGGGGACTGATTATCATCTTGGCCATGTTTCTGCAGAACATATTCTAGTATTGTATATTTATTTATTTATTTATTTATTTATTTATTTATTTATTTATTTATTTATTTATTTATTTATTTATTTATTTATTTATTTATTTATTGCCTTGTATATCCATTGTATATTAATGCCTTGTATATCCACTCCTGCCTGGGCCAAAATACTGGCCTGCAGTATTTTGAAATAAATAAATAAATAAATAAATAAATATGGAACATAAATGGACAGAACGGGCTCGCACTTTTCGAACTATTGCCAGCTTATGTCAGAATTTCCAGCATCCTATTGCCTTTTTCTTTCAACAGGACTCCACTCTAGATTGGCATGTGGTCATAGCCACAAAGTTGACCAGCGTAACGACAGAATTTTGTTTGGGTGAACAGAGAAAAGGCCCAGTGTAGAAGAAATACGTACCATCGAAATTGCTGCTTGTGCCAGTGGTTCATACATGACGCATAAAAGACCAGCGCTGATAAAACGGCGACAAAGGAACACAAAACGACAGGCCAGGCGCTTGCTTCTCGAACCGTTTACAGCATTTGGAGTCGGGTGGTGGAAGGTTCGTAGGCGTGTTTCCATTGAGGTGCAGCACTGAAGTCCCGCTTAAGGTGCAGGCCTTGTTAGGAGACCTGGAACTGTTCTGCGGCCCAACCCTAAACCTGGAAAAAATGCCGAAGTGTGAATACTGGAGACAACCACGACTGTATTACTGTCTTAGGTACTTCATCCATGAGGGAGGAACCGGGCGCATGTAACACCAAAGTCTCCAGGACTTCATGAAGCTGACGGCCCAAACAACCGAATCTTTGTGGCAATGGACTGACCAGCGCCTGCAGAGAAGGACTGCTATAGAGAAGGTTTTTAAAACTATGTCACCCTTCTTGGAGCTGCTACTCTGCCAAGTAACGTCGAGTACCTCCTAGAAAAAAGACCGAAACATGCCTATGAACCTTCCACCACACGACCACAAATGCTTGCAATGGTTCGAGAAGTCAGCCCCCATCCTACCGTTCTGTGTTCCTTTCACCTTTGTTTCGCACTGGCATTTTTATGTGCCTGGTATTAGCCAACTGGCCCAAACAGCAAATAAGATCATTCTGTATTACTCGACTGGTGCGATTAAGCAGAGATTCATTGCAGGGGAATTTAGGGGCTGGTAAAGATACACAAAGAAGCCAACAGTCAGCGAGCCAGAGAAGAGCATAGATGATTTGTTATGCAGGTAATTTCGTTATTGGCCTGAGTTACTAATCTAATCGTTTTAGGAGGAAAGAGAATTAAATAAAAAGTAGAAAGAAAAACAACACGTAGAAGGTGGTAACCGATCCCACGACCTCCGAATACCATGTCCGGTGCCTGTTCAACCTTCTGTTTGTTAGGGTATTAATGTTGCCTGTAAATGAACCTTGAAAGTGTTCACCTGCACCTCCCTCATCCTTCTGGGCTGATGGCGAACGTCCTCTGCAACCGCCAGCGTCACATAGAACGGGATCGACAGAAAGAGCGCAAGCTTCGCGAGAACCCACTTACGCTACCTATGGCTTCAAGACTGCCAGAACCGCGATCCTGTAAGCTAATAAGCAGAGACTCATGGAAGAGCAAGGGCATAAAGAAGGGCATAACGATGGTTACGCAGTATGGCCTCGCTGGCATTTGGCCTCCAACATTCGGCTTGGTTTGTGAGGTTTAACGTCCCAAAGGTTTCTTTCTAACATTCGACTGGCGCGAGTAGTTCAATTCAGAATGTACAATATTCGCTGCTGAGTTATGTTGAAGCTACTATACGTGCTAGTTATTCTTAAGGCGGATTATAGCAGCCTTAAGATTATAGCGCAGCGGGGTTTACGGAGCTTCTCCCAAACGCACACCCCTGGAAAAGCCCAGCGCCAGGCCGGGGGACGCTTGTACCCATTTTTACCGGCGGGTGTCCGGCGGTGGGTTTTGAACTAACCACCTCCCGCAGCCGAGACGGGCGCTCTAACCACTAGGCCGCCCTGGTGCCGCCGGTTTACCCACCGGTTTTTAAATGGGCACAAGCTTTCCCCCGGCCTGGTGCTCGGCTCTTCTGGGGAGAAATGCTTGGGAAAAGGGGTCACGGCCCAAATAGTTGCGCCGATGTGGCAGTGATTCGTTCCGCCATCGGACAACAATAAGTCCGCCTTGCGCGGCAACAGCCCATTACGTGGCCCTTTTTTTTAGGACTGCTGCAGCTGAGGCTCTAGGGGAGCACTTCAGGTGAGGGTCAAAGGAAGTACCTTTGTAAGACAAACAGAACCACCTTTGCAGGCTGCGAGGTTCGAAACTGGGTTTGGGCCCGCTGCGGAGGAGGGGCGCGCAGCGGGGTTTACGGAGCTTCTCCCAAACGCACACCCCTGGAAAAGCCGAGCGCCAGGCCGGGAGACGCTTGTACCCATTTCAATGCCTTTATATTGCGCAATTGGCGCCGGAGCAAACACCTCATGCTCGACTACTCTACTGTCCGAGGCTGGGTTCTCGTAGATTGATCTAATTCTGTACTGCATGAGGGAATACAATGCAATGTAGTGAGGATTTCAGAGGACGTGATTCTGAAGCTCGGTAAAAATCTCCGATGGCATCTTTGCGAGGCATCGTGTAACACTCACCTCACAACGGAGGTACAAAGCTTATAGCTCATAGCGGATGTACAGAGGAGGTACAAAGTGAGATTCGTTTAGCGCAGAGACTGATTTTTCTTCGATTTTTGTGCCCAGTGCTTCACTTTCACTAAAGCAGTACGCCCATTGTTTGACAATGTTAACGTCATACCAATATCGAATGTTTTATATTTAGTGCCTCAATTTTCTGAAATCAGCGCGCCTTTGAGCACAATACGATGTCATTCTGTAAGCATTCGGCTATACCATGAGGTCAAGTTTTCTTTTTAACATGTGCATATGTCGGCGGACTCACTCATGACTCGACTGACTCGGGCTCACTCAGGCTGACTCAGGCTCACACTCAGATCATGATCTGATTCGTGAGTGTGTCCGGACTCAGATTCAGATCTCGATCTGAGTCGTCAGTGAGTCCGGACTCACATTCAGATTATGATCTGAGTCGTGAATGAGTCCGGACTCGCATTTAGATTATGATCTGAATCTTGCCGAGTCCTACCTAGAAAGTTCCTATGAAATCAAGTGAATTCTTGCTCAGAGGGTGAAGAATCACGATCTGAAGTGATCGAGTGAGTAATGGGCACAAGTCGCTAATTAGATCCTAGCGGACTCGAATTGCTTGTGTAATTCTAATAATGAATAAGCTTCTTGGTGAGCTGATGATGTAGAGGAATTTCGTTGTTTTTTGTTAAGAAATTATTTTGAGTGTGGCGTATAATGCAGGTTAATCGAACATTTGTTCTCTTTGGCATGTTGTATTGCGGTGGCTATATAGTTCTTCCTTTGCTGTTTATGTACTTCGGAATATCTCGCAAATGATTTCTCGGGTTAGCAGCTCATTAGTGCACAGCGATGCGAATGAACCTGGCCAGCCATGTATAGCTAATTATATCAGGCTATGTTCCAATAGACCATTGTGTAACCACATTTGTAATTCTCTTTCTCATTGCGAAGGAAGTCACAGGCTCACCACCACAGACCAAGAATCTAGTCCGATATTTCTTTTTGTGTGCCATTGCTCTAATTGGGTAGGCTGTTTGAGGAGGTCACAAATACGTGGCTACGTACGTGGGTAATTTAAACGCATTTCGGCATAGCTTAAATTTTGCTTCGGTTAATTTGGTACAAAACCTGTCCAACATAATTCGCCTACGACGACCACGATGGTGACCTCCAGGGCCGCCTTATATATTTCCCACCCACCGCCGAAATTTGACCTCGAGTGATTTAGGCAAAAATTTGTCCAATTTATTATGACTATGGCAATCAAGATGGTTACCTCCAAATGTGACCGGGCCCACCCTCAAATTTGGTCCCCTCACCCCAGTAGATCGATCTGAACTGATCTTGAACCAAAATGAACGGACAATATATTTCGATTACTGCGAACACGATGGTGACCTCCAAATTTTGGTTTGGGTCACACACGGTTTAGCAACCCACGAAATTTGAGTTTGGCCACTTTACATCAAAAGCGATCAGGTCCTAATTGCATTGACTCTCGACACTATGATTACCTATAAAGTTGGGCGTGACCATTTCCAGTATTTGGCCCAGGCCGCTTTTGAAATTTCGCCTTCGAAATTTCACCTTTATAATAGACGAAAACAACCAAAATGGCCATAGCCATATCAAAAATTTGGCCCGTGCTATAGATAAAAAGACCAAGCTTCCGTACTATAATCAGCTTAAAAGAGATAATCCCTACCATATTTTTCCTTTTCCTATAACCTTTCAACTCATTCATTACTGAAGAAGACAGCCTAGTCATGTAATGTTATACTTTTTTTTTATTTATTTCCCGCGTTTTTCTCTGTACTGTTTTCCGCCTGCCTATACAAGCTTTAGGACCATCACTCGTTGTTTGTCGAGAGTGGAAATGAGTAAGTCTATGATGAGAGTCCCGATAAGTCGAAATGAGTTAGCTCAAATGGGTCGCGAGTCGGGATGAGTGAGTTTAGATGAGTCGTTAGTCGAAGTGAGTAAGCGCAGGTGAGTCTGAGTGAGCCCGAGTGAATCGTCATTATGCGTGAGTTTGAGTTCATGAATCTGAGTGAGCCCGAGTGAGTCGCCAGGTTGCGTTAGTTTGAGTTCATGAGTGTGAGTGAGTCCGGGCCTTGTGAGTCTGAGTGAGAGCGAGCCCGCAGATGGACCAATTTTTTCTGAGTGAGACTGAGTGAGCACACGTGATTTTGCCGACCTATGATCATGTGTTTTACCTTCGTTATGCAATTTTGTCGCGCTTATTAACATAAGGAACGTGTTTTTCATTTAACCAAGGAAGGTTTTTGAGAAAGGTTGCCACCGGGTTATAAATGCACGCACTGCTTGAGAGTATGTGTTAGCACACTTGTTCCATCGCTGTCGCCGCAGTCATGCCCCACGAAGCGCCACCGAGAGAAGTGCCGCCGATGGATCGTGACAACTTCCTGCTCAACATGATTGCACTCAGTGGCCAGGTGCATGACGAAAGTGGAAGCGCCTCGGCGCAACTTTTGCAGCAGCAATTGACCGGCGATCTGGGGGTGTTCGCGGGAGAGTCCATGGTCATACCTACGTTGCAACTTACCGACGACGTGATGCACGCAGAGACAACTGACCCCATGCTCGACTACTCTACCGTCGGAGTGAGGGTTCTCGTAGAGTGGGCCCACATTGTTCTGGATCAGGTAAGACTATGCACTTCGTGACAGTTTTTGCGGGCGTGATTTAGAGACCTTGCTCAAGTGTATGATGGCAGCTTTGAGAGGCGTTGCGTGTAAAGCTCACCTCACAGCACAGGTTCAAAGTTCAGATGTCAGATGCGGTGGAGTGTCCATAGGTTAAAGGCAGTGCTTCTTATTTGTCTAGAGTAGCGTTTGATGCACAAATAGTGTGATTTATTAAGCGGTTCGCCTGATTATAGCTTACTATGCGCATTGCTTTATATAGGCTGAGAGCAGTGCTCCCTAATGTTTAATTGAAGAGGTTAAGGAGTTGCCAATGTCGAATTTTTGAGATTTCCGAGGCTCAGTTTTGTGACATCAGTGCGCCATTCAGTACACGCGCGATGTTCCGACTATTTACAACTCGTTTTGACACCCAAGAACGCGTGTTCACATTTTCATGCATATCCATGCATTTAATGTGCAGTGGGGTAATGAATTATGCGTAACCCAAACGTTGAGAGCTTTTTGCTTTGGCATGAACTGTGACACATATACGTTTTCCTTTTGAATGATATTTGCTGAAAATTAAACTCATTTGAATTTATTAGTTTAGGGCACCTGCAGATGAGCAGCAACGTTTTGTTAGCATATCCTTCAATATCACTAATTCTGGATATGTAGTGCAGAGTCGATACATAAGCCCATTTTTTTTTTTTTCATACCCTTGTTGACACACACTGTCTCAACGGTCCCCAGGTATTCAGCAACGAGTCTAAAAATTGATTGTCATTTCATCGTATTCATCAAGTTATCCTGTCGCTCCTGCAAGCCCTTACAGAAGGCCACTGCATTAAATACACAGCCGCAACACACCACATGCAACGAGTACTGAGGTCGTATTACACGCTCTTTTCAGAACCCTGCACTGCGTTCACGACTAGTTGAGATCGTGAGGAACCGAACTATCAGCAGGGTTCCATTTGAGGACCTTCCAAAAGACAATCTGCGATGGATGCTGTTGCCTTGGGCGCTGGACGTGGCTCTCATCGCGGCGCGAATGCGTTCTCCCATGTCGCCAGACAAGGCCACTGAAGCCCACAGGGACCAGCTCTTCTTTCGCCGCTTCTGCCAGGCTGGCTGCGGAGACGCCCAGGGGGCACAGCTCTGCTCGTATGGGACGCGTCACTCGACCTTCTTCGCACAGGCCTTCGAGTGCACGTTCGAAGGCTCGGATTGAGAGTGTTAACGGGGCCTGCTGAAGACTGCGTTGGTAGATGCGATTCTGGGGTCGTATTTTTATGGGATCATGTGGGCTGTTTTGTACAATAGACTGAACGCTTTAATAGACGAACCCTTATCCTTCACATAAAAATGAATATTTTGTCGTTTAGTGCCGTCCACTTGGTGCGAATTCATATTTAGGCATTTTACTGAAGACAGTTATTTTTGCTCGCATATTTCAGCCCAGAAAAGACGCGGCGACTCAGACATACTCTATAACGTTAAAAGTGCTTAGGACCTGGATGATTTCTGTATTCTTTAGAGCAAAAGGTTTCCTTTCGTTTTCAAAGCAATTAGACTTTAAGGAACGAACAGATCAAACGGTACGCTTTTTACAATTCGTGACCTCAGCTCCGACTCGTCGTGAATTTGTTTGGTGCAATATACTGTGACCGAGCTGGCGTATGTGCATTGAAACCCAGTGGTTCGACGCCAGCGCTGCCGTTATCATTGAAAAGTTTGCCCGATAGCTGTTGACGCCCGTTTGTGCGGCCTTCCTTATTCGCACATGCCAAGAGTGCAACGTTTATCCTTCCTGTGTCGAGCCTGGCTGCATTGTCCCGAATGGCATCGAGGGCGCAGTGCCCCAACGATGTCTGGCAATTTGTCACTTTAGGCCCCACCTTGCTGCCCGATAATATCAAATCTTATACACCAAAGAAATAAATTTGTTTCATCCTTTACCTTCACCATGCAACTCTCCTTACTCTTCCTAATTTCGAAATTGAGGTACTTATAACGGCACTTTCTCTGTTGCAGACCGTCTCAGTGTGAAATAGTCGGTCTTGAAGCAGCAGTATTGGCCTCCTGCACAAATAGCGAAGGTGCTGCTGCTTATCAATAGACATATCATCAATTTTAGTTTTTCCTTTCATACTCTCGCGGACTTCTAATGTAAATAGTGTGAGCACTGTGTGGCGCTTCATCTTCCACACGACTGAACGTGCTGCTTCATCTTCATCCTGCTCCCTCTTGTAGATACCCATCGTCATCGCGGAGTGTGTTTGGCTGCAGTGTGCGACCAAGGCTTCAGGTCTGCAATAAAGCCTGATTCCCCAAGTCCGACCTTCGCGTTACCTTACACGTGGTGGAGGTGCGCCTTGATTTCCCCGCTGCTTCGTCACCTGCATCCACCTGGAGCTTCGTTCTGGCCACCGTTTGACCCCGACCACCATCGTCATGACTCAAGAGGGCCACTCCGCTAATTCGGCTTCTACCAACTCGACTCCAGCTCTCCCTGCCACTTGGACTGTCAGACACAATGTCATAAGCAGCGCACATGTCAGCAAGTTTTATCCATAGCAAATGAGCAGACCAAGAGACCGGAGACTAATTCGATGTTTCGCCCAACATTTTTGCGTATAGACCATTTTCAGACAGCAGTCCAACTTACTCGGAAAGGTGGCGCAAGTAGGACGGCCGTCATTTCTGGCCATTGGAACGCATCGGTGTGCAGTGCTGACTGTTGCTGCGCAGCTTGTTGAAGAATGCCGAATGACTTTTAAACAGCACTGCTTTAGTGCGGCTGCCACCTTCCTTGTCAAAATAGTGTGAGGGGAAATATAGATGTTAATATCCTGTTATTTATTGGTAGAGATATGTACTACGCTTTGCACATGCAGTGCGCTTCATGACCTAGGCCACTGTTTTTCTAGGAGGCGTATCACGAGCTCATGTCTCTTTCGGGAAGAAGAGAGCGTCTGTTCCAGGGAAGGGACTACCATAAACCTCACGCGCGAGCCCACTTCAGAGCCTGCAGTAGCGGCGGAAATGTGAAAACGTCCCTACTGTTTTCACGGAGTTATACATTGCGTCGTTGTACTGCTGCCACGTTATTTTCAAATGATATTATCTTGATGTGGCTATTTTGGCTACGCATTCATGATGAATTAAATGTGCAGAGATGGAAGAATTGCTCTGTGCATGTCGGAACCTGCTCACTTCAGGCAAATACTGTTACAATTTTTGCTTTTATCAACGAAATGCATGAATTAATGGTGAACTTTAACATGACAACACATTTTTATATTATATTTCCGCTTGTTCAGGCTGTATACATAGGCGGGCACCGAACTCGATCTTGTTCTGTTTAGTCTCACGTTCGCCCCCAGACACCCCTATGCAGGCGAACACCTCTTGAGCGCCTAACGCGGTCTTTGAGCAGCGTGATAGTCTTTTGAAGCGGGGCATTTACGGGACATAAAACGGTACTTGGTGAATTATCGGAGGGTTACATGCGCATCAAAATTCAGAACTTAATATTGTGCACAATCCTAAACGGTGAACGTTCTTATTGTATAATAGCCAGCATGGTCTCAAATAACAAGCTTCGTTCTTTAGATAACAAGAGTACTTAAATGTTTTAGGTGATACTCGCCTTCTAATCTAGTCAGTTTGACAGTAAACCAAGTTGTTGTCCACAAAGTGTGATGGAGAGGGAATAGATATTTTAAAAAATTACATGCCGAAGGCTGACGAGTTTGTCGATACGTTTTTGTCAAAGCAAGCATTCAGAAGTACGCAATAAATTAACTAAATGGATTAAATAAACATTCTGTAGCATCTACACGTACTATGAGCCATCACATGAAGTCTCAGTGCCATCTACCGGCCCGTTGCGCGTCGCAATTGCGAGTACGCAGCACCTTGTAGACAGTTACCAGCGCGACGGCACCCGTCGAAACGAGAAGGCCCAAATGCCGGCGATTGCGGACGGGGCACGTGGTCAAATATGGCAGCGCCCATGCTCTTGTGCTTTAAAGCGTCTGGCACATTTAGCCCTTGAAAAAAATTGGCAGTGATTTAGTTCCGGTGGCACGTAGTTGAGTTGCGAAAGCAACAGCTGCGTGGCTATGCTGAGGATAGCTTAGGCTGCACGATGAGCAGCGGCCGGGCTCTCTTTCTCCATGTTCGATTCTGGCCACGCGCTCCTCATTTCGCCCTTTATGCAGATGACATCACTGCCAGGGCATGTCGAGGCAGTGCAGCCTTGAACACTATTGACACCTATGTGAAGGAAACAGGCCTATCATGCTCACCACCTAATACTGAACTCTTCATTTACCGACCTAAATACACTCATCTTGAAAGGCCACCTATAACTCTGACACTCGGCACACAACCGATTCCCGTAGTAGCTCAAATCAAAATACTAGGAATGACTATCTACTCAGATGGAGCACATAGAGATGTAATCAAAGCAGTCCATACTCATGCTCGTCAAACTATTCGGCTCATCAGTCGTGTAGCACCTCGGAAAACAGGCATTCATGAAAGAAATATACTTCGCCTCACAGAAGCATACGCTACCAGCAAAGTCGCATACGCTCTTCCATACTTTCCCCTCACTAGCAAGGAACGCGATCGAGTTAACGCTTTACTCCGCAGTTGTACAAAAACAGCCCTGCGCCTTCCTCCAAGCACCTCAACACTCCGCATACTCAAACATGGGGCCCATATTACGTATAAATCGCTCCGTGAAGCCACGCTGACAGCCCAGAAGGCCCGCCTTTCGCGTACACTAGCAGGTCGCGCACTGCTCTCTTCTGTATACTCATATCCTCATTAGGACTTCCATCTAAAGGCAACCGATTACCTCCTGCAATTCGCGCCAAACGTTTGGTACCCCCCCCCCCCCCTCCCCTTCCTAAAAGCATGAGCCCAGAACGGGACGGGAAACGTAGAACAGCCAGGGCGCAAGCCTTACACAGATAATATGGAGAAGACTCCAGTGTAGCATATGTAGATGCGGCCACTTATTCAAACACCCATCGTAAGGTACTAGCTGTACCAACCATCATACAAAACGTCTCTCTGCTTGCTCGATCCTCACCGATTCTACAACAGAAGCGGAGGAGGCAGCCATTGCGTTAGCCATGACATCCACACCCGGCGTGAAAATAATTTTGAATTCTAAAACAGCTATCCTAATCTTTTCCAATGGTTTAGTGTCCCCCAACACCAACCGCCTTTTGCGTTTTTGGCAACCCCGACAATCTGTTACCCTTATTTGTGCACCCGCTCATGCGGGCCTTCCCGGTAATGAGGTGGCTCACTCCCTGGACGAAAATCTCACTTTGCAGGCTGAGGAGGGACAGTCTTCCTCACATGCCGGGGAGTGCCTGCTGTCCTTTCGTGACATCCTTACCTGCTACCACGAAAATAGAACTTACGCACCTCCTGCCCCGAATCTCACAATAACACAGTCACCAGAGGTGGCCCTAGATTATTGAAAATACTCACCAGTACCTCATATAAGGACCAGTGCAATATCATTACATGCGCTCTCGCTCGCAGAGCCCTCCAAGAGCTTTCCTTTGGTTTGTAAGAGGGCCCTCCGTACGCAAAGGGGGCTGTCCGTACGTGAAGGGGGCTCTCAAATGCCATGTATAGGGCAACGCCCCCACCCTCTCTAATATTGGCAGTACATGTTTCTACCACCGCCACCACCACCTCCTAGCTATACATACACCACACACACCTCTTCTTGGCATAACCAACGGAGAGAATGATGTGCAGCTACCACCGGCTGTAGCTATGACGTCACTGCTCCTGCAACGGCGGAGCACACGGCCGAGCGCTGTCGCGACGCCCGCTCCGACACACAAGCTGCTGCCTCTGACGTCACGCGGCTACTCGTGCATGCGCAGCTTAGCCCACTCTGTGACACGCAAAATGGCTTGACGACCAGCGTAGTGTTGCTTTCCAACAAAACTGTAGCCGGCTGCCTGTCACAAGGTTAACCTTTACGCTACCAAACTTCGTTCTCGGCGACTAGTATTTGTGGTTGCTCACCAGAGGATCAATAATTTGTTGACATCCTGACCCCTGCTAGTCGATTTGAAGCCGTTGTTTTATCAGTGCAATATGTGAGTACAGTTGCATCTAAATTATTAAGGCGTAAGCCTTTCTAGGCTCATCGAACGCAATCATAAGCGCCAGACTTGTGCGCGAGATCTTTCATTATCCGCGAGATTCCGCGAGGTGTGTTCATGTCTAGAATTCCTGCCATCTAAAATCCCGACGCGCACCAATGAACGCCACGCGACAGAATCGATGATGTACCGTCTGTTGCAGAAGTTTGCAGCCCAACGCGCCGGGCAGAGGAGCAGTGTCGCAAAGATGTGCGATATCAACCGCGGGATGAGGGGAAGAGAACAAGCCTCCTCACTCTTTATAGCTACGTCACCAGGCAGCACCTGCGGGCGCAGCGCCTCCTCTCGGAAGCGATACTGCTCCTCCGCCCGGCGCGTTGGGCTGCAAACTTCTGCAACAGACGGTACCATCTAAACCTGCACTTGACAGAGAAAGTGTGACAAATGCTGCGGCTTTCCTTTCCTGTACCCAAATATAATTAATTATATGTAGCACTTTAACGAACGCCGAAAGAGGCAAACAATGGAGGCAAATGATAGGAGAACAAGGCTAGGCTTTCGCCATTCGCCTCTTAAGAGACATCTAAGAGACAATCTGATTGTTTTTGTAGCAAGCTACATTGGCCTCGATGCAGCGATTTCGCCGTGGCATCTGTTACCACCGTGGTTGCATCGCTCTCACCGCCGCTGCCTAGTACCGTTAGCAAGATAGGCCGCTAGTGCGCATGCGCGGAAAGCGGAGAGGAGTAACAAGTGCGCTGTGCGTGACATCAAAAATAGCAGTAGCAAAAAGAATAAGCGTAAGAAGGCGAAGAGAACAGCGGAGACGCTGTTGTTGTGGCTGTAGGAACAAGGAAACGACAATGCATGGGCCTGATGATAATGATAAGCTCTTTATTTACTCCCAAAGAATGGGAACCAGCCAAAAGCCCCGCCGGTGTGAAGGGACCCTTACCAACGAAAAGAAAGAAATCCAGCAAGCTTTCTTCGAGCATCATCGTCAGCAGTTCGCACGGCGTGCAGTTGATATCGAGAGTTTCAAGAGAGTTTATTTACCTTTAATGCCACAACTCGACAAAAAGACGACACGTGTGCTAGAGACCCCCATCACGGAGGACGAAGTGAAATGCTCTATTGGGAATTTGAAACCCGGCAAGTCGCCTGGGCCTGATGGACTTAGCGCCGCATTTTATAAAGCTTTCCAGGATTTTCTCTCGCCGGTACTGGAAAAAGTGTATAATGAAGCATATGAGCTTGATGTGCCGCCGTCCTTTGCATCTTCTCATACTGTGCTAATTCCCAAAACGAAGGACCGAGGTCAATTACGCAGTGTTACCTCTTACCGGCTGATTAGTTTAACCAATGTCGACTATAAAATTTTTATGAAAATACTAGCTAAAAGACTGCAAACAGTCATTAAATATATTGTTGGAGATCACCAAACATGCGGTATTAAAGACAGGTCCATTTTTACGAACATTCACATCGCGAGGGCCATTCTTGAATGTTGCGATGCTGGTGGACTTGGAGTAGCAATGCTCCAAATAGATCTTGAAAAGGCTTTTGATAGAGTGCCCCACGACTTGCTTTTGTGTATATTAGACTATGTCAAGGTCGGATGCGTCATCAGAGAAGGAGTGGCTATGGCTTACAGTGCTTGTACAACTAGGCTAATTGTGAACAAATCTGTCGGTGACAGTATTGCTGTCCAACGCTCAGTTCGTCAAGGTTGCTCTTTTGTATCTATCTTGAACCTTTATGTTTAAGCATTATCAAGCATGAGAAAATGCGGGGCTTCAAGCTGCATCAAGCAGAAGTGAAGCTTTTGGCTTATGCCGATGATGTCGCGATGTTTTGTGTAGACTACGAAAGCATCGTAGAAGTTGTGAAAACTGTAAAAGATTTTTGCGCTGTAAGCGGCAATGCTGTTAACTGGGGCAAGTGCCTGGGCTTCTGGCACGGTGACTGGCCAGCGACCCCAGGCATTTTTGCTAACATGAAATTTGTTACCAACCCTGTCATTTACCTTGGTGACCCTCTTGAATTGTATCGGGACCGCATTGTTTCTTCTGACCGCATGTCAGGAGGTGTCCACGGGTATCTAAGAGAAGTGGTCTTGGCGTACAGGTTCTTGATGGTGCGGTTTACTTTAGACTATTTGTGGAGTGTAAACCGGAAAAAACTATAAAGACTTGTGCGACGTGGTGCTTCCAGAACCGTTGTACAGAGCTGTGTACTCGTCCACAGGGGGCAAAAATGTTCTTAAAAGAGTGAAGAGGATGATGGTGCCGGCAGGTGTGAAAACGTTCTTTTTTAAGCTGCACACTGGAACATTGGAGGTAGAGAAATGGAAGGAACAGAAAGGGCTTTTTGTACCCTGGGGTGTCAACTGCATAATATGCAGGAAAGAGGAGACGATTGAACACGTGTTTCTCGAATGCTGGGATGCCGTATTTTTATGGGACGTGCTCTAGAGGACGCTTAAAAAGGAACTACCCATAAGCCCACATGGTATCCGATTCTTGCCAGTAGAAGCGAACAATGATACACCGTTGGATCTTTTGATGCTACTGGCTCTCCACAGCATATGGAAAAGCAGAATGGCTGTAGAGCACGGTGACGTCGATGCACGTTCAGCGAGACAGCTCTTTAGAGAGAGCATACGGGCATATGTGGACGAACAGAAAGCTTTAAAACTAGAGCCAGAATGGTTAGTTAGTTTTGAAGGGTTGTCACATATGAGGGATTTTTAATCCGACAACTTTAGCTAAGGAAGGCTGAAGCTTTAAGTCAATGCTTGATCTTTTATTTTGTCATGTTATTGATGTCACATGTGTCTCTTTTCTGTACGTCCTCGGTCAGGAAATAAAGAAAAAGAAAAGGTGTGGTGCAGTGGCAAGACGCCCGACTACTGTGCCGGAGTACCCGGGTTCGAACCCGATCTCGGCGGCTGCGTTCCGTTGCAGGCGAAACTGATAGACGTCCGTATGCTTTTTTTTCCCTTATTGCCTGGTCTTGACGCGAGAGCCAAATATACAAAAATCACTCAAATGCTATTTACAGACGCTGTTTACATATGACACGCTAAAATTCACGCATACACAACAAAGGCTCTAGCCTTGAGAGCCACTCTGGAGGTTCTGCTTTTTGAATTGCATATTACCTGTCCACGCTTTACCGAAAATAAATTCTGGTAGGCCGTGCATCTTTATCGCAATGGTAACCCGCCATTCTTGAGCGCCATATACAGTGGAGGTCCATGAGCATAAATAAATCAAATGGTACCCCATCCTCATTTTCAACGCATAAGTACCGAATGCCATGCGGGTCTAGCGGAAAATCTTTCATTAGCGTTCTTTGCAATACGTCCCAAAAATATACTCCTTCCCAACAGTGTAAAAAAAACATGGTCTATGGTTTCTGGCTTCCTGCATATTAAACAGTGTGATCCCCAGGGTATGAATAATCCCTTTTTCTCCAAAAATGTTTTCACCGGCAAGGTTCTGGTGTGCAATTTAAAAAAAGGTTTTTGCTCCTGGCGTCACCTGCATCCTTTTAACCCTTTTTAAAACATCTGCACCCGGTCCTCCATCGTACATGGCCCTGTACAAAGGCACAGGGAACATAATGTCACACAATGCACGATATAATTTCTTTCGTTTTACTGTAGACAAATAATCCCTTGAGAACCGCGCTGAAAGGAACCGAACACTTGCTACGACGTCTCTATAAAAGCCCTTAATCCCTGCTGAAAAATCTTCCGTTGAAACCACGTACTCCGGTAGCAGCCGCCTCAGCCTGACTTGGCATACGGTGCGTAAGAACGGGTCGGTCGTGTCTAAAAAAAAAACAAAAAAAAACGACTGACCAGCTGTCGCAGAAACAGGTGGCCCAATTCTAGCCCACCTTATTTTACTCGTCTGAACAAGTTAGTCCGGCTGCAGCACTCCCATTCAGATGCCCAGACAAATACAGCGAAATTCCTGTGCAGTTTCTGAATATTTAACCGAGAACAGTGCACCACCTGCATAACATACCAGAGCTTACTGATAAAGAACAAATTGCAAACTGTGGCCCTTACAAAAATAGATAGGTTGGTCCCTCTCCACTTTTCAGCTTTGTCTTTATTCTCTTTAGCCTGCCCTCTCCAATACTGTTCACTGTCACGGTAAACCGTAAGCGGAACTCCAAAGTACCTATCTGGTGTCGTCGTCCAAGGCACACATGCAAACAGTTCAGGCGTAGATGGCCACCTTCCATGCCAAAGTACGAGGCATTTCGACCAGTTAACTCCACTACCGGTCACGCGACTGAATTCGCGCAAACACTTAACAGCTTGGCTTATGCTCCCCTCATCATCAGTAAAAACAGCGATGTCGTCTGCATACGCTAAAAGCTTTACTTCGGCTGCTTGTACATTGAATCCCTGAATGCTATTATTCTTGAGTAATTTCAAACAAAGGGTCTCTGTATAAATGTTAAATAAAAGAGGGCTGAGGGGACAGCCCTGCCGTACGGAACGCTGTACACTGATGAGGTCTAAACATTTGTTAACAATCAATCTTGTCGTTCAGCTCCGGTACGCCAAAGCCACGCCCTCACGGACAACAGAACCGACATTCAAATGGTCTAAAATGGCAAACAACAGTTCGTGAGCGACACAGTCAAATGCCTTTGCTAAGTCAATCTGAAGAAAGACAACCCGACCATTACCGTCATCACAGTATTCTAATACACTGCGCGCTTTATGGATATTGGTGAAAATGGAGTGCACATTAATCCCACACGTCTGATGAAGCCCAACTATGTCTCTAATCACGGTCTGCAACCTTGCCCTAGAACCTTCATAAAAATTTTGTACTCCACGTTTGTGAGTGCTATTGGCCGGTATGCAGTAACCAGTCTTAACTTACTTATTTCATATGTTTTCGGGACGACCCATATGACAGAGGAAGAGCCTTTTCTTTGAAGACTTCGTTAAAGATTACAGTTAGGACAGGGGATATTTCGTGTTTAAGTACTTTATAAAAATTGGAGGCTTATAAAGGTTAAGCCCACTGGATGCGAAGCATGTTAAGTGTGGATGGGGCTAAGTAACGGAGGCGTGGTTTTAGGTTAATCGTCGTACTTTATTCTTTGTAGCCCGACAAACACACTCTTATGGTCCGTGAATGCATGACTCTTGGTTTGCACGTCACTTACGCATACACGCCCGGCGCAAAGACGCTGGCGCGGTTGCGGGCACAGAGACTGACGCGACGGCGGGCGCTCGCCGCTTCATCCCTGGCGTTACGTCACATATCACGTGATGCAGCGATGGTGGCGCCACCGCCGCGTCGCGCGTGACGGCGCGAACCGAAGCGTGGAGGCCTCCGCCGGGCGACGTCCGACGGCGCGATATGAGGCCCCATCTGCAGCCGGTGTGACGTCATCACGTAGCATCACATCATGTGATCTCACTTCAAGGTCAATGGTGGCCACCGCCGGGAGGCGAACGACGGCGCGATATGAGGCCCCATCTGCAGCCGGTGTGACGTCATCACGTGACGTCATGTCACGTTACCCCACTTCAGGGTCAATGGTGGCCACCGCCGGGCGTCGCGCGAAGGCCCGAAACCTACGTTAATATGCTTCGCACAAAAGTCGCACTGAACCCGTCCGGTCCAGGGGATTTACCGGGGTTTGCTGTGCGATGTCAGCGCACGTTAAAGATCCCCAGGTGGTCGAGATTGCTCCGTAGCCCTCCACTACGCTCCTCTTTCTCTCTTTCCACTTTCACTCGCACCTTCCTCCCTTCCCTTACGGCGCGGTTCAGGTGTTCACAGAAAACAAGCGGACAGTTACCGAGCCTTTCCCTTCCTATAAATCAGTCAGGAGCCAGCCGAAAGACTGGTTGTACTGCTTAGAGGAGGTCAGCAGGGGTCCCTTGGGACTCTGCGGCCTCCAATGCACGCAAAATGAGCTGGCGCTGTTGGGCGAGCTCGGTGGTACACAGGAGGGCTCCCAGGCGCCCACTGTAGCTGAATTGTCTGCGTTGTGTCTTGTACATGTCCACACCATGTAAATGAATGTGGCCGGTTGTGAGCAGTGTTTGCACGTATAGGTGCTATAAGATTTGGGAAAATTTTGCTATATAACCATGTTTTTGGAAAGGTTCCTTTTTGTATTTTGCGCCAATGGACGGCCTTGCGCCGGGAGAGTTTCCGGTGCGCAGGGGGTATAGACACCGTTCGAGCCGATAATGTCCGTGTATGTAACAAGGCGTAAATGAGTGCCTTGGGGAGTGTCAGAGGAAGCGGCAGGCTGAGGAGGGTTCTCCACCCGGTAGCTGAGTTCCCTGGCTAGAGCATGCGCCTGTGCGTTCCCGCTGAGCGCCTCATGGGATGGGGCCCATATGAGAAGACGAGGTGTAGACGGTAAAGGGAGAGATCGGAGGATAGTGCGCGTGTGTCGGGATTTACGACCTGCATCGAGGTTACGAATTGCCTGTTGAGAATCGCTAGCGACTACTTTGGTGGAGGGGTCTGTCAGAGCTAACGCGATGGCAACCTCATACGCGGTGGTAACAGTTGCGGCGTTCAGGACGCTGCAGGCGTTGTGCCAGTTTCGGTGCAGGGCCAATGCAACCGCAACCATAGTGGGGCGAAGGGGGTGGTAGGAGGCATCTGTGTATGTAACGTCGTGGCGACCGGTAAAACGTTTGTGGAGTTGCCGGGCTCGGTCGGCTCTGCGCTCTGTATGATACTCTGGATGCATACGTTTGGGAAGCGGAGGTATACGAAGACTGAGTCTCTGTTCAGGTGTGAGGTCCATATACGTAGAAGTTGCCCTCAGAGGTGTGTTTGCTACCTTGCTCAGTACTGCACGGCCCGCATGTGTCAGCGAGAGGCGCTCATATTGGGAAGTTAGATTCGCTTCAATCAGCTCATCGGCTGTGTTGGAGATCCCGAGCGCCATCACTTTGGTGGTGGAAGTGGGCATGGGTAGACCCAATGTTCTCTTGTATGCCTTGCGTAGTGATGCATCCAGTCGCTCCCGATCTGTTCGCGTGAGGCGAAGGTGAGGGGCAACGTAGGCAATGCGCGTACAAACGAAGGCTTGTACGAGGCGCAAAAGGTTGGATTCGCGCATGCCCTTACGCTTGTTGGTGACTCTCTTGAGCAGGCGGCTGGCTGATCTGCATTACGGATTGATCTATTTGCTGAAGAGTAGTGGCGTTTCCTCCATTATCTTGAAGATAGAAGCCCAGGATACGGATTCGGTCGGTACGGGGTATGGAGGTGCCCTGTACTGGCAGATTGAAGGATGCCGGAGGTGACCTGGGGCGTCTACCCTGGTTTGGGACAATAATGTATTCAGACATAGTGGCCGAGCAGGATAGGCCGACTGTGGCCAGGTTGGTACCAACGCGATCGATGGCTGTCTGCAAAGTCTCCTCGATCTGGCCGTCACTGTCGTGTATAATCCACAGAGTGAGGTCGTCGGCGTATAGCTGTGGCGCAGGCGGGGGATATCTGCCAAAAAATTGGATAGGCCAAGCAGCGCAATACTGAACAGGAGTGGGGAAAGCATCAAGCCTTGGGGTATACTCCGGCTTCCAGGAGAGATGATGGAAGGACCTCCTGAGCCGGTGTTGCACTGTGCGGGTCGTGAGAAAGTCGCGTATATATGCATACATTCGTCGTCCCACCCCTAGGGTGTGGAGGTTCTGCAGAATGGCTTCATGCGTGACATTGTCAAAGGCCTTCGCGACATCTAGACCAACTATGACTTTGGTGTCCAAAGTGCTGTGTCAGCACCTGCTGCTTGAGCAAGAACATGATGTCTAGGGCCGCAAGGTGTGGTCGAAAACCAAACATCGTGTCTGGATGTAGACGATATTCTTCTAGGTAACGAAGAAGACGGGCCTGAATTGCGTGCTCTAATAGTTTTTCCACGCAGGACGTGAGAAAAATGGGGCGGAGGTTCGAGAGAGTAGGTGGTTTGCACGGCTTGGGGATAAGCACGAGGTTGGCGCATTTCCACTACTGCGGGATGGCTCCCTGCTCCCACCATTTTTGCAGAAAGTCTGTGAGCGCATGAATCGAGGCATCGTCGAGGTTCCGAAGCATATGGTTAGATATCCGGTCCAGCCCTGCAGCTGAGTTTGTCTTGAGACGATTGAGCTGGGCTCGAACCTCCTGTAAAATGATAGGAGCATATAAACGGACCTTTTCCTTCTCCTGATAAGGAGGAAGAGATTTCACCGGTCCTGGGCGGATGTAAGTGCCTACTAGCTCCTGTTTGAGGGCGTCTGATGTGGCGGGAAGTTGGTGGAAGATACGCTGCAGCTGCTGGCAAGCTTGGAACTTGCTCCCTTCAGGGTCGAGGAGGCGACGGAGTAGTTTCCATGTGCTTCTGGTGTTAGGAGCCTTATCTATCTGGTCACATATAGTGTGCCAGTTTTGGCGTGTAAGCTCTACGGCATAGTTTTCGATGTTTGTATGCACTCGGGCGAGCCGTCGTCGAATATTCCGATCCCACTTGCGAGTTTGCATCAGGGCCTCCAGCTTGCGCTTGCGGTCCCACAGTTGGGCATAATATCTGTTGCAGTTTGGTACGGAGTCTTCCACAGCTCCTTCAGCAGTGACATCTGCAACTTGTTTGAAGATGTTGGCTGACCAAGTGGCGATGTCTGTGATGGTTTGGGAAGAGCCTTGCTCTTTTCGCTTGGTGCGAAAGCAGTCCCAGTTGACCACTTTAGTTTGTCGCGTATGTTGTCGAGTAGGCTCCTGAATGGCAATCTCCAGAATGTAGTGGTCGCTTCCGAATGTTTCCCGAGTATTTCACCAGGTAGCTGCGATCCCCGGTCCCGTAAGGCGAGATCCGGGGTTGTGTCCATCGAGACGCTCGTTCCTCTCCGAGTGGGTTGGGTCATATCCGTTAAGAGGTTCCGATGGAGTGTGTGCCAATCGTCCCAAAGCAGTCGGTCTTTAAGCGTGTCGTAGTGGTAGCCCCATGCTTGATGCGGAGCGTTGAAATCACCGATAATAATTAGAGGTTGCCCTCGCACTAGCTGCTGTACTCGGAGGAAAAGTGGCCTGAAGATAGCCTTGCGTGATCGGGGTGGGCTATAGACATTGAGCACGAAAAGGCATTGCCTGGTCGCATGACAGGGTCAGGGGAGAATTTCGAGAAAAATGTGGTATGGGAAAGTGGAGTCTAGCTCATGTAAATAACCGTAAGGTTTCGCCTAACTAGAGTAGCCACCTGGGAGTTTGCACGGGCCTCCTACTGGCTCTGTAGCTGAGCCACCTCCGCTACCTCGTGCGAACAGAAGAGAGAATGTAGAGAAGAGAGAAAAAGAAGAGGGAGAGAAAGACGCGCACCGCAATAACCGTTGTCGACCATCTAAGCGGTGGTGGGTGCAATGACAGCCTACAGCAGATAAAAATTAGGTGCCTGGCTAGCCCCCGCCGCAAGCGACGTTGACCTGCCGTCCCAGCCCCGTGGGGCCAGGAACAGCAACACTTTTGACCCCGCCTCCGAAAACGTTAGAGAGAAGCCGTGCTCCCCACGGTTTGGCTGCAGCCGGGAGGTAGGAGGGGAAATAACAGCTACCTCGCGGCGCGGCGCTGTGTAAAAAGCGGTTGGTTCGTCGGCGTCGCCGTGTTCGGAGCCATAAAAAGCGAGTCTAAAAGGCTTAAACAAGTTAGGCTTAACCAGTGAAATGAAAACAGGTGAAGGCGACGAGCCGGAGTCTATCCAGGCAACCAAATTACCCCTGACGTGCAATCAAGATTAACCAAGGCTAACCAAGCTATGCCTTAGCTTTCGCTACGTATAACCTGGCATAGCCGAGCTAAGCCACATCCATTTTTTTGTTACAAGTACATAGGAACTATATGCGGATTTTAATACGCGCTGTGCATGTGCACTGCGTGCAATTTAAATATGCAGGAATGCTGTTTTACACACGTGCGCTGTATGGCAGTGGTTAAGATGGACGACTACTGTGCCGGAGTACCCGGGTTAGAACAAGACCGCCCGCGCTTGCCTTTCGATGGAGGCGAAACGGAGAAGCGTCCGTGCGTTGTGGTTGTTGTGGCTGTAGGAAGAAGGAAAGGAAAATGCACAGGCCTGCTACTGGCTCTCCAGCTGAGCCACCTCCGCTGATAATTAATAAGAATAGGCCGTGTTTCCCTCAAGAAAGTTGTATAGACAGCGTTTACAGTCATATGTTCGTCTATCCCTACAGCCTTAGCTTTCCTTTTTCTCTCTCCTTGTTCTCCTCTGGTTATAGTACATCTGTGTCTTGTTGCTGCACCCCACCAGCCCAAAGGAGCCGCAAACACCGGCACTCGAATTGTTTACCACCCATCCTGGTTGTTGATTGTTTGTTTCCCCCTTTATTGCGCGCGCATCCGCTTTTTTTTTTGTTGTGTTCGTCCCGCATTTTTCTTCGCGTGGCGGCAAAATGCCCTAGGTTTTTTGTCTTTTTTCCGCCCCTCTTGTCGATTTTCCCCTTCATTTTCTCTTTCTCTGCCTTCCGTCGCTATCATTGCAATACCTTTAAGAAGGCACCTGAGCGCACTATATATATATATATATATATATATATATATATATATATATATATATATATATATATAAACGTAAAAGAGGTGACACATGATGGAAAAACAGCAAACTTTAATCCGACGTTTTGGCCGGGGTCGGGCATATCTTATTCCTTGACAAAGGCCGGCCCCGGCCGAAACGTCGGATTAAAGCTTACTGTTTTCCACCGTGTGTCACCTCCCTTACGTTTATGCCCCACCGGACCCATTCGAGCTTCAACCCCCTCCCAATATATATATATATATATATATATATATATATATTCGGAGGTCGTGGGTTCAACTTCCACCATCGGCGTATTGTTTTTCCTTCCGCTTTGCATTTAATGCTCTTTATTCCAATAATCAACAGACGACAACATTTCCGTAAATGTCAACAGTATGAATAATTATAAACAAAAAGTTTGCCTTGCACTGTGAGACTGCTCGCTCCTTTAAATATATATATATATATATATATATATACATAGTTTAAAGAAGCGAACAGCCTACGAGCCGAAGGTAAACATTGAGAATTTATTATTAATTTTGTTTACGGTATTTGTTTGTATTGACAGGAATAGGGTTTTGTGGTGATTTTGAGAGAAAGAATATTAAATGAAAAGCAGAAGGAAAAACAACACACAAACCAAAGGAAAAACATATATATATATATATATATATATATATATATATATATATATATATATATATATATATATATGTATGTATGTATGTATATATAGTTGTTATGATTGCTGTGCAACTGTGGGCAATGAGGTCATCACATTCGGCAGTCTGCACACAGACACTGAAGGAGTGCGAGGCGTTCTGTACCTATTTGTAAATAGCTTGTTACGTAGTACCTAACACAGCATAAAAGCAATTAAGCGTCTCCAAAGTAATGGAATACACACAACTACGCTCTAAATAGCACAGCAGACGGAACGAGAAAAACGTCACGTAAAGATTCTTGTGGACGCGTTACAGCCCACCAGTTCGTACAAAACCAAATTGCACGCGTGTCTCACAAAAGCTAAATATCCACGCCCAAGCATCTTTAGAGCCGCCTTCTGTTGGCAGCGTCGAATTTTAAATGATATCGCAAAAGGACTTGGAAAAAAAAAAGAAGAGAAACGCTGCTTTCTCGTGTGCTCCAGTCCAACGTGGTCGCAATCAGCGCAACCTTAGCGCTAAATGCTTGAGCAAACTATTCCAACGCGGATCGGGGCTATAGCACTATATTGAGGTTGTTACTGAAAAACTATATTTTCAATCTGCCGCCCTATTATTCAACAGGATAGTTAAGCGGGCGAGTTGGTGATACATCATCCAAAAAACAGCGCGAACAAACGGGGACGAAAGGAAGAGAAGGGGTTGACTTCAGGGTTTGAATAAAGGGAAGGGGCACATGTGTTGGAATTCTGCACCACGGGCCAATAAACAGCTGCTGAACTATAAATCGCATCATTCTAAAGTAGTGAAATATGGAATTGTTGTTTCATCATTGTCTTTTGCGTTGTCAAAATCCTGTCACCTTGCTATGAAACAAAGTTTCGATAACCAGGCTAAGAGACTTAGGGAAGCAGGTTATCCAGCTGAGCTTATAACTTTGGGTTGCAATACAATAATTAAAAAGCTTAAATCGCCGCATTGCTGCCTTCTTCACAGAAAGAACAGAAACGGAGAAAGTTCGCAGTCCTTCCCCATGTACATCGCCTTTCTCATGGTCTTAAAAATGTGGCCCATAGGTATGAAGTTGATGTTCTCTTTTCGGCCCTTAATAAGCTCAATAAAATTTGTTCAGTTGTAGAAAATAGGTCCCGTAATCCTAATAAATTTGTAACGTCTTGTGCTGTTAAACACGATAAGATATTTGTGCCGTGTTTCAAAGGGGTAGTTTACTAAAAAAAAAACAGATATACATTGGGCAAACGGGACGATGTATTAACACACGACTAAGAGAACATCTCAACTCATTGGAATCTAATCGCTCCACTAATCTAGTTGATCATTGCCGTGAGTGTCAATCCTGTTTTCCGTCCTTGCATTTTACTGACTATTTGTACAAACACCCCGACCAGTTGACCAGGGAAATCACCGAGGCGTATAATACGGCTAAGAAAGAAAGATTGTGTGTCAGCAAACCTTCCCTGCTCCTGCTTGACAGTGAGGTTGCATATCTGAATAACACATAGTAACACGTGCGTTCTGGCTTTGGTGTTTTATTGTTTCTGTTCCTTATATAAACGTGTTTCCTGCGATTAAACTTTAGGTGAGAGTCAGCGCTTGTTCCTGTGGCTTCTTCCTTTCGTTCCCGTTTGTTCGCGCTGTTTTTGGATGATCCCTATTATTGGCTTTCAATAAATGCGAAGGCAGAAAAGGTAATCAATTCATTCGAGCGTGTGGTCTACTGCGCACGGGTGTAGCACGCTTCCCTGTGTGGCGGTTTCCGCGTGCCAAAGGCAATGGGTCATCTCCTCGCAGTGCCAAAATCCCGTGAAGTGTCACGCATGTGTTTCCCCGTGTGTCGGCTCCCCTTGCTCACAATGCCCTCTCGCCCCACCCTTCTTGTCGACAGTTGAAGAAGCCGGGGAGCATGGGTCAGCGTGAAAATCTAATATATTCGATGATATTTGTATTCATCGCATTGCCTAAACCAGCCTTTTCGAAGAGACGAAATGGAAATAAATACGTCCCATGACCAATTTTTGTTTTTAATTAGACTTTTATATGTAGTGGGATAATGTCTCGACAAAAAGGAATGACTTTTAGTTTTGCAAGACGCGGCTAAGTTTCCTCGAAAAAGAAATCGTATATCACTAGAGTTGGAAAACGTCGTTTTTGCCTTTTCAAAAAGTTTTAAGTTTGGAGTACTGCTGCTTGCGCACTAAAATTTTCCATACATTGTTTCTTACTCACCACGTCTTAGTAACTTCTATTTGTATAAGAACTATAAAAGCTTCTCTTGTTCTTGCAATTGATTTATTAAAACAAAATTTCAAAACATTGTCTCAAGAACAGCGCGCTACAAATACGTTCATTTGTGTTATCTGCACTAAAATACTTTCCGTTTATTGCTCAGGTTATATTGTTAATTTAATGCAGAATTTGGTGCTCTAGACCGCTAGTTGTATTCCCCATAATGCCACCAAAACTACATGAAAACTCGTGCGCCAAAGCGATTTGCTTATGAAAGTATATTTGAAGTGCACATTAAAAAATGATCTCCAAATAATGGTATTGTTAATTATTGCCGAAATCGAAAAATGGAATAATACAATTGCGAAACTGGATTGAATACTACTGCGCCTCACAATAAAAGAGAAGGCAAGATAGAGAAACAATCAGCCTTCACTTGCGTTCTGTCATAAAATTTCCAAAAATAACAAATTTATACTATTTTAAGCTATATTCAACCCTTGCCAGTAAGCAAGAAAAAAGACTTTGTAGGCACTCAGAAGGCTTTGGTAATGAAATAAAATAAAATGTAACTTAATGTAGCAAGTACTAAACCGAAGTTTTGATACCGACTCCATAAGGGGAAGCCATCTATAGAATAAAAGCATGCGTTTTTGTATTGATATTGTTACTTTACATAATGCAGTACTTTTAGTGACTGATAATACGAATGTAATCAGCACTGTTTGCAGAAATTTCTATAAAGATCGGAATTGTGGTAGTCTATTAAATTCGAATCAACTTTCATCTTTTGTCATTTTGGAATTTTGGCCGCTTTCAAACTAATCTGCAGAAAGAACAGACACATCTTGAGTTTCAGGCTTTTCCAAGATTAAACATAAGCTGCATAATATAGAGAAATAGTTTTCGTTGCTATATTTTATTGAATCGTGAGAAAATACAAGGCTGAATTTGGCATTTTCAGGAGAAGCCCTCAGTTTTATATTTATTGTTTGAAGATGAACCCCCATCTTACGATTGGTATACTTTTAAACATTATAATGCAAGACCTTTTTAGTCCGTGATATTTGAAGGTACTGAGGAATCTTGAAAAAATATGAATAAAAATCGGAGATTATTTTTTTCTATGGAATCAAATTTGCCCCCTTTTTTCTGTTTTTGAATTTGGGCTGATTTTGATGCGTTGTGGAGAACGTACCTAGTGGTCTAGAGCTCCAAATGTTGCCTGAAATTAGGAACATGAGACGCGTGTAAAAGAGAAAATGTTTTAGTGAAAACAACGTAAACGCGTCATGCCAGTATGTAGAGTTAAAAATGGATATTTTGCACCACGTTTCTCCGCAAACAAAGTTCGCGTTTTTGCTAAATTAGCTGTAATAACCAAACATGTTTTAGTAGTTCTTATAAAAGTAAAAGTTACGAAGATTTAGTGAATAAAAAATAATGAATGACAAAAAGTTGTTCCGCTAGCTGAAGGTCTCTAAACTTGCAATTTTTTTAAATGGGAAAAATGGCTTTTTCCAGCCCTAGTGATATAGAATTTTTTTTAGAGAGAACTACGCGGGATCTTCAATAACTAAGGATCATTATTTGCCTCAAGGGATCTTCCTACTATATATAAAAATTTTATTGGAAACAAAATAATGGTCACGGGACCTCTATTGCCATTCTTATCTGAGCACACCCATATATTCGAGCGGGTTTGTTAAGTTTCTTAGTGCCTAGCTTGATCTAAGCACCATTGATGTCAAAGCCATTGTTCACCTGTTCAAAGAGAAAAAGCAGATGAGAAGAATATCACCTGCAAATTCAGTGCTGGTCAGTGTGAATGAAATGTGCTTGATCCATATGCGCATGTTCAATGCATTGTTATTGAGGAGGAAGCGCAAATCTAAATTTAGGTCTCCGTTCAGCTACCATTTGCTCTGATTTGCGCTACTCATTTACTACTCATTTGCGCATTCAGTGGAGGTAAAAAGAAAAAGGTGCCCATCTGCAATGTAGGGAACCGTGTCAGCCTGAGTCGCCTTGAGGACGTCGAAGCCTGCATACGATGTCGTACACCATTAGGTCTTATTCTCAGCTATAGCAGTATTCGCCTCGTATTAAAGAATAATTACTGTTGACATCTTTGTTTCTGCATGTATATCGAAGTGTTGTATCTGAGCAGTTTGCTTCAAGTGCCCATGATGCTTGCTGCTTTTGTTTCTTAAATAAAATAACAGTCGGAAGGAATTACTGCTTTAAACATTTTTTCAGTAAGAATTTGGCATGACCGGGTCATGTACGTGCTACTAATATTCATTGAAGAACCTCAGAAGCCAGTTTTCCTTGTTCTTAGGAAATGCATAGGCTGTGGAACTGTGTTGATATTCGTCATATGGCTTATAATATTCAATTTCAGGACGCACTAATTACGCCTGAACAAAGTCGCTGAATGTCCGGACATCGACTTCTACAAGCGCTACAACAAGCATATTACTTGTATTCTTCGTTACATGTTGAGTCCGAATAAATAATTTCACAAATTGTACTGGAAGCAAGAGTTGTAGAGCAATGCACATATTGCCTATACCCGTTGCATACTTCCTCAAGGCAGTGGCGGTGGTATCGTGGTATCTTTTGCAGTCGTCCGATGAAGTGTTACTAGGGTCAGCTGTGCGTGACAAAGTCACATATCTACATGATTTATCATATTGAATAATGTGTAATTTGCATTTGTTACATGATATCGTTGGGATCTGTATGAGTGTACGATATGATTGATCTCTCATACGGATCCTGGTATCATATGGATCATTCGGATCAATTTGTCTGATCTCATATAGATCGTATGGATCATATAGCATCATATGAATCATATGTGTATGATACAATAACCTCGTACAAATTGACTTGTGTGAGATCATAGAAACTATTATACACATTTTTTTTCAATAGGGATGGCTTCAAGCAGAAAGCAGATGAAGCGGTTGGTTCTTTGTTAAAAAAATGTAGAAAGGCTTGCCTTGAAAAAGCTAGATTGCAGGCGAAAAGAATGTGCAAGAAGCACAATTTGGAAGCGCTGTTATTCTCGATAAAAAAAATGTAAAAAGCTCACTCTCCGTATGTTTTTCAGCGCAAAAACACATAAACTAGGCATACCTTTGCGCGTAATCGTTTCAAAATGTGCAAATGCAAACGTGCTTGAGGAAGTTTTTGCAGAAGAACATCGCACTGCTCACCATTGACGGTTATTGTTAGGTGAAAAAGTCGGATGAAGTAATTGAATTTTTGAAAACTGGCCAGGCCAAGCCATCGCAAGCGTCTTCTATTGACATTAAAGTCTTTTTTATTATATCCTTCATGACAAAGGGTTCGTGAAGCTATTGACAGCTATGGAGCGATAGCATTGCAGAATGCCTTTGGCATTGCAGCAGATACCTTTTTAGGCCTACTACTTGCTTACCTTCAATGTACCGTCTTTGCCAATAGTAACCGAGCAGCATGCTTTGCTTCTCACGTGTATTTTAAAGCCATTTATTACTCCCAGATGATCACAACTCGTTAAGAAGTGAGGCCAGGCTCTGGTTTCGAGGTGTCACATATTTAAAGCTTCAGATGTAGAATGAATTTACTGCCACGCGGCTGAGAAGCAGACTCTGCTGCCTGGTTAGTTTTGGCAAAGACGGTACATATGCCGAATGGGAAGGAAAAGTATCTATACAAAAGAAAGGAATATGCATTAGTTCATGCATCGCGCCATTGCTCAGCGACTGAAAAGGCACTCGAAGAACGTCTTGTAGGTACAAATGTTAAACGACGGCGAAAAGCGTTGAGCGCCGACCCATCGTTAAAACAATAATGACTATAAAAGAAATAGAACTGAAAGTTGGTTATATATGTTTCGTGGTTTGACGTAGGCAACGGGATTATATCGGAGGTAGATTTCCTTCGTTGCGATTAAGCGTGATTGCTGTCATTTCAGTATGAAGAGAATACAGGTGAAGCCTTGTCATCTTGTTCTTTTCTTTTCATTCAAATTGTTGTTTTAACGATTGGTTGCGCTAAATGCTTTTCGCCGGGAATATACCCTACCAGACAGGCTTCGGTCAAACCCTGGATTTCATTGCACTTCGTGAGGCGTATGGCCAACCTATCATCACCGAGATTCGCCGCTTCATTTCATTCAAATGCCGCGCATCATTCAAAGGTCATCTTCAATTCAACCTAACCTGAAAGGCACGGGATGTGATATTTCGCTCCTTACGCCTGAACAGGCCCGTAACAAGCCGTTTTGGATTCCACGTGGTTTCAAAAGCCGAACGCCTTCCTCTACAAGCTAGAATCATGGACTGCAGAGAAAAGATCCGCTCACTGGAAAACGAGGCCTACTTCACACGCCGTCGGCTCGAGTACAAGTGCCCGGACCATTTTTCAAGCATTAGCCGCACGCAAATTTCCATGCATGTCTACCCTCACGTCAAGACGACGTCGTACGCGAAGGTAAGCTTCAAAGGTTTCTACCGCATCGTGCGGATAGTTCTAGAGCTCCCAACCGCGCCACTGTGCACAACCTTTCGGCAAAGAAAATTGACAATGCTGAGTTCTCAGCGTTGAGCCTAGGTTTCAATTTCAACTTGAGGCCGGAACCGGATATTAAGAAGATTGTGTGCGTGCGGAAACTGTGGTCAAGAATGTGAAGCCGTCCAGCCGCGACGAGGCATGCACCCGTGTCGTTAGCGTGCTGTCCAAACTGAAGCGGAATCAAGGACTGGATCCTCTTTTGCCGGAAGGAAGAAATGCACTAAGAATAATGCGTGAATATGGAGGCATCGTAATCCTGCCCATATACAAGGGAAACGTCACTGTGGTTTTGGACAGGCAAGACTATGTAAACAAGATAAGGAGCATGCTGGAAGACGAAGCAACATACATCCCACTGAATCATGACCTCACTTCAAAAGTGCAAAGGGACTTGCAGAAACTTCTGGCTGACGTGTTCTCGTTTGTTCCGCCACCAGCATAAGTCCCTCTATATGTCCCTAATCTGCAACAATGGTTCCGCTTCCAGTCTGTGTGGACTGCCAAAGATTCACAAAGAAGGCAATCCAATGCGCCCAATCGTCGACTTCACCCGATCTCCGCTGCACAAGCTGTCGAACTATTTGCATCGTATAATCTCCCCGTTGGTTGGCAAGAGCGGAACGCATGTGCACAACTCTCAGGACTTCATGGAAAAGGTTCGCAACGCGGTTGTAGAGGGTGACGAAATTATGGTATCATTTGATGTGAAATCGCTTTTTACGAGCGTCCCTATCGACCTGGCAGTCAAGGTTTGCACAGATGCGCTGCACGAGGACGAAACCCTACCTGAAAGAACATCAACTGATGTTTCAGGCCTCAGCAAGGTTCTGCTGTTTTGTCTGTCAAACATCTACTTCACGTTCCAGGATAACATATTTAAACAGGTCCATGGAACGGCAATGGGAGCACCAGTTTCTGTCACTGCTGCCAACTTGGCAATGGAGTCACTGTAGTCTCGCGCCCTCTCAAGCTTCATGCCACACCCAAAAATCTTCCTTCCGTAAGTGGGCGACTGCTTCTGCATTATCAAAAAATCGGCTTTAAGAATATTTTTATCGCACCTGAACAGTATAGAACCGGCCACACAGTTCACAACGAAAGAACAAGTCGATGGCCATCTGCCTTGTTTGGACATTCGGGTGAAACGCGATGGCACTGGGCTGTCATGCAGTTTATTCCGGAAGGATCGAGACACACACTGGCATGTACCTCAACTTTAATTTAGTACACCCGGCCTGACACAAGAAGTCCGTAGTCGCTGCACTTGTCGGCCATGCGGAAAAACTCTGCTCTACGCCAGAAGAAAAAGCGTAGGACCTATAGATACCGTCCGCCATGACTTGATATTCTCTGGCTATCCCAGTTCGTTAATTAGGAAAGTCAGAAATTGCCCATCTCACTTACTATCACCGCAACACCAGCACCAAAAGAGAAAAGGATTTCTATACCGTACGTGCCCGGAATAAGCGAAAGCTTATCCCGCATTCTGCGTTCTTACGAAGCCGACTTCGCCGCATCTACCTACGCGGAAACTCAGACAAGCCATAATGAATGTGAAAGGCAAGATAAAGAAGAATAGGTTCCCGGGTATCGTTTACAAAATTCCTTGCGCTGATTGTGCGCACGCCTACATTTGTGAAACGAGCGATTTGAGAAAAAGGTTGCAGCAGCAACGCAAGATGTCAAGATGTCAAGAATCGGCGCGTGGCAAGCAACGCTTTGGCTGAGTATGCTGTCACCAAGGGCCATGCCAACGACTGGGATAGCGCCAAGATAATTGGAAAAGAAAATAGCAAGACGACAAGGCTTTACCTGGAATCGCTTCATATTCAAATTCAATTCAAACGACCGCAAACACGCTTAACTGCAACGAAGAAAATCTACCTCCTATATACTCCCGCTTGTTACGTCAAGCCATGAAAAACATATATAACTAACCTTCAGTTCCATTTCTTTTATTGTGAACAAGGCCCTCGTAACGACGCCGAAACGTCATTGTTGTTTTACCGATTGGTCGGTGCTCAATGCTCTCCGCCATGAATATACCCGACCAGACGGGCTTCCGCCAAACCCGGTTTCAAATTTTAAACGAGTGTTTAGGTTTGTTGATGATTATTTCGTTTTAGTGAAATATGACTCGGCATGTTCAACTAGCTACGTGAATGACCTTCTCGTGTTTTTTTCTCATCTTATAGCCCCACTTGAAATAACACAAGTGCCAGTTAACAGCCTTATGAAGTTTCTTGACCTGGCGTTGCATTTTACTGCTCTTCATTTTAGCTGGTAGTTTAAGCCCAGAAGTAAAAAGCCATTGCTTCCATACAGCTCTGCTCACTTGAAACTTGTAAAAAGGAGCATAGTGGCGTCATGCTTAAGCGACGCTGTGAAGAAATTCTGCACTCAGAAAGTTCACTGGCGTTTTTCCGGTCAAGCGGATAGCCTTCTTTAAGCAGGACCCCCTCTTGAAACTCCTGCTTCAGTAACAGAAGGAATGTTAAAGAAGATAAGGGTTGGGGACCCGGATGGGGGCCCGTCATACCCTATATCCATGTGTTGTCCCATAATGTGAAAAGAATCGAAAAAATAGCTGGTGTTGACGTGGTGTTTTCAGTCCATGTCAGAATAAGTGCCATCTGCTCGCACGTAAACAGAACTGGAAAGAGGACAAAAGAAGATGCTCCTAGTTGCAAGAAAAATTATCACATCAAATATGTGTCTTACATGAATAATGTTGTATATTTAATCGACCCCCCTGTCTGGCGGTTGTTCGTACATCGGCCAGACATGCCGTTGTCTGAATGACAAACTTAGGGAAAAATAGTACTAATCGTAAGAATGCTGTCCGCAACATAGGATTTCACTGCCGCAACTGCTCGTGTTATCCATTATTGAAAAAAGCCAGATTGTCACCATCCACAAAGATAAGCAAACAATAGAGGTTACTGAGGCATCAGAAATTATGAAGTTTGGTGCGAAATGTATCAGCACACATCAGTTGCCATATCAGAGAACAAGCACAGCTTTTTCTACCTTGCAATGGCCGGACTTGGTGAAAAATATCTTAACGTTAGAGTGATAGTCACATGTGTCCATTTCATTTTTTTCTGCGGTGCCAGATTATATATAGCAATGGCACGTTTGTTGTAAATGTTTTGCTTTCAGTTCAGCGCTGTGTTTGTCCCCTTCTCTTGTCTAGGCTTAGTGCCGTGGCGCTTCACCGCTTGAAGGTTGAGTGCAATGAGGGAGGGTGTCATTTCAATTTGCACGACGGGCTACAAAGACTGTACCGAGAAAGTCTTTCGTTTTAGCACCGAAAGATGACAAACGAACCTTTGGCGTCGAGCTGTCACAACGAAGCGTAGCGTCCGTAAAGCGAATCACCAAGCTGATGGAGAGCCCTTGGAGCTTTACCTTGAGACTAAGACGTGGACTGCACAGTACAAAGGGAAAGTCATGTTGGGTGTTCCACGAAAAACTTCATTGACGATTAGTGTCACTAAAAACTTTTTTCTAGTTGCCCGCTTTGCGTATCGAAATCACTATTGTCAAGCAAGCGGCCAGCGCAAATGCAAGCTTTCCCGTCATCGAAAAAATGAGGTGCATCGTCTGTTGAATATAATTAGGGAGAGGCCTCGTCCAGTAAAGACAGCGATGGTGCTAAAAGAAACCAGTGCCCAACATCATCTAATGCACTCAACTACATGAATACAACTGCAGGGAATTCTTTTGAAATAATTCCTCAGCCTGTTTGTCCAAGCCGATAACTGGAATCTGCATGCGACATTCCTTCAAGCTTATTCACCGACCTACAACGATCATTTCTTCCGTCGAGTTCTTGCTAGTATTACCTGCCTGACATGGGAGAAATACGAAACGCCGTATTTCGCCAGCTGGTGCACACGCGAATTTCCGTCGGCGTTTTACTATTGATACTAAAATTGGTGAAATTCGTGAAGATATACCGGCAAAAATAGACGTGCCGTCAAAGTATTGTACCCTGATGGCCAGCCGCACGCACTCGACCAACAGTGACAGAATGCAGGCCTGATGCGCATCCCCAGTGAGCGTCAAGTGAAAAATCCTTACGCGCTAAGGAGTGCGGAGGGCCTTCAATAAAGTGCTCTTGTGCGGTTGAAGGCTGCTATGGAGTTATTACAAAAATCACTCATGTCGGTTCGTGCTTTTGAAACGAAGGCTTCAATTCAATGCGCCATGTTAGAGTCCGGCCATGTTAATCCAAGGTCACCGGAGCGGGCAGAGACTACGACTGTGGTTGCGCCGTTGCCACGACAACCGGCTGCGTCGAGCTACACGTGTGCGTCGAGCGGCGCCGCCGCGACTCTTCTCGCGTTGCTGGAGCGCTGCCGATCTGCTTCTCGCGGGGGACGCGGCCAAATACCTCTCCAAAGATTGGAACCGCACGTAATGGTTTTAACATGTTCCACATTTTTTACTGCTTCTCTCTAAATTTGTTACAAAAAGCATTATCCGTCATGTTTACATTTCGCGTGGACAAGGATACCGGTGATCATCATCATCATCATCAGGCTGACTATGCCCACTGCAGGGCGAAGGCCTCTCCCATATTTCTCCAATTAGCCCTGTTCTGTGCTAGCTGCATGCACTTGATCCCTGCGAACTTCTTAACCTCATCCGCCCACCTAACTTTCTGCCTACCCCTGCTACGCTTTCCTTCCCTTGGAATCCAGTTTGTTACCCTCAGCGACCATCGCTTATCCTCTCTTCGCACTACATGTCCTGCCCATGTCCATTTCTTCTTCTTAATTTCTACTAGAATGTCGGTAACTTGAGTTATTTCTCTGACCCACTATGCACGCTTCCTATCTCTTAATGTTACCCCTACCATTTTTCGTTCCATAGCCCTCCGGTGATCCAGATGCTCTACTACCGCCGGGCAAACTTGCTGGTTTAGCCGCCTCCAAGTTGAGCTCGTCTGAGAACACGAGTCCAGCCATTGACGAGGTTTCAAGTTGGACTTAAGCATTGTTGTAAGGTTGAAAGTTGGGCGAGTTCAATCTTGTTCATTTTGAAGGTAGCACAAACAACGATGACCAAGGATAAGCGCTCGTGCAGTGTACTTCTACTCCTTGGTCCTGGTTGTTCGCGCTACCTTCAAAATGATGAAACACTGTTGTATAAGTGTTGTTTTGGTCTCCATAACGGCACCACTACGCGATGTTACTAGTTAGTAGGTGAGCCAGGAAAACAAATTCCTCAGCGGACAGGATCATGAAGATATATCTTCACGATTTGAGCTGGGACCATCATAATACAGTCATTGTTAATAAATCCATGACAAAATTACATCACTTGAAGCGATGTCTTGAAGTAATGTCTTCATGTACCTCGTCAAAGGATGTTAAGCTGCTAGCGTATCTCTTGCGTTACTTCTTGAATACGGCAATATAATTTGGGATCCGTTTACTTTAGTTAATATTAAAAAAGTGGAAAGAGTACAAAAGAAAGCAGTCAGGTTTATTTTCAATCAATATGGCAAAAAATCACTTACGGAACTCAGGGATAGAGCAGGTTTGATTGCATTATCAAACAGAAATAAGATGGCACGCTTGCGTTTCCTGTATAAAGTTGTAAAAGGCAAATTAGGTAGCAACACTCATTACTTTATCACACTTTCTTCTGGCTATGCTACGAGACGCAGAAATCATTTTACTTTGCTTCCTTTTCAAACGAAAAATGATGTCTTTATGTATTCATTCTCCCCTCGTACGGTTGTAGAGTAGAGCGGCCTCGATGGTGCTTGGTTTGAGGTGGAACCAGTAATTTCAGGCGTTTATGAACGTAGTGTTTGAAATTTAGTCATTGTCATTTACAGTCACTCTTTTGTTTTGTAATTCCTTTCATGTGTCTACGGTTTCATGTATTTTATCCTTTTGGACATTATTTTATTATTGTTTTTGCTATTTTGATGTTCCCTGTTGTCATTCCTACCCTGCCACGGCTCCTTCCTTGGGGCTAGCAGTATTGCAAATAAAAATAAAAATAAATCACTGGCGGCCTATATGCTTTGTTGGAAGAATATATCGCGGCTCATTTTTTTTTTCTTATGAACTCAACGCACGGTACTTCGGCAGAAAATGTCTTCTCTAGATTTAAGTCTACACCTCCGCTCTTAGCAAGTCATTATGCGTATAAAATGTGGTATTGTCCCTTATATTTCCACAGAAGCACTGGATAAACCCAACGCATTACTCCTAGGCGAAATGTATTTCAAAGTTGCGTGGACACTCTGCCTGTCGAAGCCGCTTATTGTTTTCCGAGAAGTTTATTGCATTGATATCGTAAGAACTGAGCGCATTTATAAAAATGTTAATCAAAGCAGCTTATTGCTTTTCGGGACGAGTATTGCACAGATAGAGTAAGAATAACTCCTCGTGTTTATAAAAAAGTTAATGATGCTGTGTTGTTTGCTAAATCCCTCTTTCGTGTCCCAGGGCTAAAGAACCCAGCAGAGAAAAAAAAAGATGCGTTGCGCATCACACGTATATTGGTATGTAGTGGTAAGCTACAGCATGCTATGAACAAGCATCCAACATAGGTATAAAACCTCGCTATTACTAAGGTGTACGAACTTGCCTACGGGTCCTAGCAGCAGTGTGTCAATCGACATCCAAGGAATCACGTGGGCTCAATTGCCGTCTGACCCTCAAAACTCAAAGGACATGACCAGATTGGCAGCCCCTTCCATTTCATGTATTGTCGTGGCGTCACTTAATCCTCCACCCAATCAGCGCCTTGTCGAGACCAGTGCAAACTATGTCCTTATACAGCCATTATCATGCTTTTTCGCTCACGACGCCGGAAATGACGCATTTCCTGCAAACCGAGCCTTTAACGCTATCTCGTGAATAAATTATATTGTCTTCTTCTTGGCATCGAGATACTTCCACTTGAGTTCGCAGATGACATAAATAGTGCCGATTAGGATCGACGCCAAAGCGGCTACTAGCTAGGTCCGTATTCCCAGTTTGCGTCGTTATCGAAAGTTATCTACCTAAACTCCAATCATCTGATTGGTGAAAATACCGGAACCGGATGTCACTACGACTTACGGGTGCGCCATTTCCACCAATCAGATGACTCGAGGTCAGAAATATAGGCACTTCTGAAAAGGACGCAGTCTCGAAATGCATATCCAGGTACCAGATTTCCATTCATAAAAAGGATATAAACATCTCTAACAAAAAAGAAAAAATGGCAGGCGATATGCTCTTCGCAATGTGCTGGCGATGGTTTCAGGGCATGCGTCGATTCGTTTTTTTCGCGGCAGTGTGTTACAGCCATGTGATGTTGCCTGCCCTTACATGGAGCGTGTAATAATAGGAGAAGGCACTTTGATTTTGTGTTGCGTTTTATTCTGCGGCATTATTTTCTTCACCGGTGATCGCCACTGAGGTCTGGAGATGATTTAAGGGCGGTGTTCGCTCAGAGGCTGCTTTATAGTGCGTTCTCGTATCGGATACAGAAAGTGATAATTATGCTCCGCAACACGGCACCCACAAATCGTCATTAATCAACGCCAATTTCGTTTTTTGTTTCTCACACGCAGAACACAGCCGAAGGAAAAACTCATTATAGGAGTCAGCAAGAACGAAGTGGCGGTTCTGCCGTCCATTGTTTCAATTTTTCTTCGTTGCAATTCCTTCAGAACACCTACACCCCCGTGAATGCGCAATCGGAAGCACGTGCGCAACCGAAATGCGCCTTACGGCACAGGGTGGTCCGTGCTCTGAGAATCATGCTGCGTCACCCCATCTGTTGTCGTCGTGGAATTGCCAGATGCGGTGGGGCTGTTGAGTGCCGGCGAAACCGAAGTGACGGGCTCGGATGGCGGTGGCGGCAGTCCTGGCAGTACACCCCTGCCGTCCGCCGGCGTGGTACCCTCGGGCGCACCGTTGGGAAGCACCAGGCGGACGCCCCAGTTGCTCTGGCGCCACTGGATGAGCGCCTGGTGGTGGTGGCGCACCATGAGATAGATGTCGGCGACGCATATAAGTCCGGCGAGCACGACGATTATGGCGATGAGCACGCAACCCAGCACCGACGAGATTCCGCTGATTATCTCAACGGCCGACAGCCAGGCGGACACCAGCAGCATGACGGCGCCGAAGAGGGACAGAGACATGTCGACCAGTATGTACCAGCGGTTCGCCTGGCTGCTGGGGTCGCGGAGCCAGTCCATGATGCTTTTGGGTGTGCGCTCCACCTGCGTAGTCAGTGGTAGTGGCAGTTATTCTGGCAGATTCAGAAATGCGAATTCAGTATATATTCTTAAACAGGATTAGCGCAAGAAAGCATATTTATGTTAGTGCTTTAATAACACAATACAAATGAATCGATCTGCAATCAGTTAATGCGCCTTGTTCATCAAATGTTTTCACATGTTCTTAATTTTAACATGAGCTTAATTTATTGTTCCTAGCATGCTTACGCCAGAAAGCACAAGACTATAGCAAAATATATTATGATCGACCACCAGGAATTGTTTATGGAAAGATCTATGCTTAACCAACGATCTGCTATCGCAGTGTGCAGGAGCATTGCTGCGACTACTTACCTTGAACTGGTAGGAGCAGATGTTGCACTCATCGGTGTTCCTGCGCGAGAGCCACTCCTCGAGGCACTCCTTGTGGACGAGTCCGATGGTGCCTCGGCAGTTGCAGGGCGACAGCAGGCTGCCAGCGCGGGAGCCACGAAAGCAGATGCGGCACATGCCTGACTCGCCCATGCTGGACGTGTCGTCCGCGTTGTCCGAGCCGTCCTGCGTGTTGACGCTGCCGCCGGCCGCCGGCGAACGCGACGAGCCCTCCTCGGGCCGTCCTTCCGACCACGCCATGGCCGCCCCGGTGCTCAGCGCCGCATCCGTGTCCCCCTCCTGCTGCCCATGGCGCCGGCTTCAGCGCGCTTCCCGGTGTCTTCATCTTCCTCTCCTCTGGAGGTGTTGTATATTGAGCTTTAGTGTTAGTTTCGTTTCCGACGATTGGCTTTCACTTGTTTACGGACATGTGTGCTTGTTCGTTGGCTATTTCTGTGATATGCATTGCAGAGAGAGAGCGAGGAAGAAAGTATTTAATGAAAGAATAGGCGACGTGTTTTCTAGCCATAAATACGGCAGCCCATCCAATAAACCTGGCCATCCTTTGAGTGATTCATAGCATCATTCACTACATTACGCTGAGTCTCGGCTTACATCACGTAATCAATATGGAAACACATTTGCGAAATATAGGAAACTCAGACTTCCTGAAAATTTGTGAGAAAAAGGACGTATGAGCAATTATACAGTAAAAAAAGAAATGAATAAAGGTTTTTTTTTTTCTGAACAAGGGTTAAGCTAAGTGCTGGATGCTGGACGTTTCCTTTCGATTTTACAAGGAACACTGAAGGGGAAATATAACTCAGGGGGTCGGGTATTGGCTAAAAACACATGATATCAAATGTTATTTTTGCCGAGGATAACGCTTTTACAAACAAGACATTTGTGCAAAATCAAAAGTACCATGGTACAATTAGCGGGCAATTCCCACAGCTGCCATGAAAGTAGTAAATATGACCTAAACGCTATTTCGCCGTCCAGGAGAGCTACTACGTTACTGCCACCTAAATACGAAGGCAGCAAGATAGTTAGCGTAGTCCGAATGTGTCAAGCCGCGCCTATCTAAAGCAGCGCTGAAAAGACGGCGGAGAAATATACTAGACGCAACCGCTTGTTCTGCAAGCTTCGGTAGGATAAAATTGTGAATCGCCTATTTATGTACATCTAGTAAACGCATATCCAGGTATGCACACATTCACGTCGTCAAGTTGTGAAGCCCGATGCGAGCGCGTAATTTTCCCAAGATTTTTGTACAGTGTACAGGAGAAAGTACTTCCAGGTATACTGAATTTTTTATGAGAAGTACCAAACGTATCTGCCGTCCCCTTTGTTATCAAATTAAAGAACAATTCCCAGTGCACATCCTCAGAATGAAGCACTTGAGGCGATCGCACACAAGGCGGAATTATCTGCGATAAATATATTCCATCAATCAAACTTCGTTCAACAGTGATAGGACTGAATTAGAAACTAATAATTCCAGTAATCTTGCGAAACGCAAGCTCAAGCGGCGGCGGTTGGGCGGTTCTCTGGTAGAACCTATCCAGTTAACCCCATTGCCTGAAGTTCATTTATAGACAGCCAATACATATGGGGTCGGCAGTGATGAAATTTTTTTAGTAATATATGTTTTTTGTACTTTTGGATTGAAAAAAGTGACAGTCTCTAATCTATCAAATGTTGAGTTTTGGGCGGACAGGATCAGTTTCCCGAATTTAAAAGCAGATGGGCAACCAACCGTGCTTCCCATTCTTTAAAGAAATCGCACCATGAGTTTACTATATTAACTTTCTGACCACCATGTACATTTACAGGAAAGCGATCTTTTCCTATTGATAACGAAAGCTGATAACAACAGCCATACCTCAGGACAACAGACGGGCGACCGGTAGTTGCTATCCACGGACTCAAAAATTGAACTTAAAAGAACAGGATCGCAGCTCTAAGTTAAGCACCACCGCGCAGTGCAATCTTATAGAGTCCATATATGAGAATTGTGAACGCCTTCAGATAATTCATAAGTGTAGATCTTGTTTGCGAGAGCACGGTTTAGGCATCCCTTTTTGGAATACGCGTTGTCCGCGTTGTTGTGGGCGTCGCGTAACCGGCTACCTGCCACCCATGACAGGTATATGTCAAAACGAAGCACCACCATTCATGGAAAGCAAGAGGCAGAGTGAAGATGGAAATCCTGTTCTGGATATTGAGGAGAGAGAGAGAGAGCAGCGGGTCAAAGAATGAGCAACAAACCTGAGGGTGGTGCTACGAGAGGAAGCCGAAGGGTTGATATCCAGAGACAAGGAGGTTAACTGAAGAGCGCAGGAATAGACAGCAAAGAAGTGTCGGGAATGAAAGACCGATGAGGGGGTATCTGGCTGAGGAGCAGGTCAACGAAGGAAGTGTATGAAGTGGACAGAGAAGAAGGGTTCCGCTCAGTTTGCGCCCGCCGATCCGTACGACGAAGCGGTTAAAATAGGGTCACGAGAAGAGAAACACGCCCCCTTCGCCCATGAACTGCTCAAGATGAAGTCGACAAGCCTGGATGGCGGCACGGACATTTTCATGCCGGTTCATCTGTTTCAAAAACCAAGGAGTACTACAGGATTGCTAGTCGAATGTCATTTAGAGCGTTGAATTAAGGAGCAAACCTTAACTGCATATTTATGAGAAGTTAGAGTCTTCATTGATAGAATAGACAATATGTATTAATCCCGCATTAAATACAGAGAACACATTTCAAAACCTCACTCTCATTGTATTACTCCAGTATTTGAGACTTGCGTTTAGTCCGATAGATCAAAACGGACAAATGTAGATCAGGCCTACCATAAATGTAGAATTACAGCCCGAAATCTATATATTTTTCGTAAGCAAGGTAACTGAAATGCTGCTTTAATTCACAGTACACACCTATTACGCCTGATTAAACCAATTCAAACTACAAACTACAATTTGATATTGACCAATGCCTTAACGTAAAGTGCTGTGGTATTGTTCCGACAAGGTTGGAACAAAAGTTCATAGCAGTGCGATAACCGGAGATAGCATTTTTCATAGGCTTCACCAATGCTTTAATTAATATTCTCTATTGTATAATTTAAAGACAAACTAGGTTTCGGCACTATACAAGTATAGCATAACTCAGATAAAAAATTATTTAACTGATAGGTGATAAATCCTGCGTACCGAAGTTATACTTGCGACTCAAGATTATTTCTAGAACGCATCCCTAGTCAACATGCAATAACCAGTGCTTTAAATCTGGCCTCGTCTCTAGAGATTCATGCACAGGCGGAAAGGGAAATGGGAAGAAAATATGGCTGGCGTCCATTGGCCGCCAGCGGCATCTAAAATGTTGCATGTTGAATGAAAAGGACACAAATAATATTTAGGAAGGTCTTTCTTTTTTTTTTTTTCTTCAATTCATGACACAGTACTCGAAGCATGAATTCTCAACAGTGTTCAACATAAAACATCTCCCAATGAAACGCAGCGTCTACACTTGTAACTTACAGTTACGGACAGAAGAATATATGAACCACGCTCTGGCGGTCAGTGTTCTTACGCGTTAATTAGTAAAACATAACACAAGCTTTCTAGCTATGCTTGTAATATTTAGTTTGGTCGCTGCAAGTGAGTACAGCAAACTTATTTATTTCTATTAGATGACGTGACAGAAGCGTTTGAATGCGAACGCGTGGTCTATTTTACTCTGACCGCGACTGTACGTAGTATTATTCGGGAAGACACTGTCTGATAGCACTCTTGAGATCGAAGTCAACGGAAGTCTTTCGAACTGTCCCTTTGAGCGGGAGCGACATATGACACTTCGTGAAAACAAATAAATTTAACTAACAATTTTGCAAATAATTATGCTTTAAACTCACTTTGTAAAGAAGACAGAGACAGCTGCAGTTACACTCTAAGCATAATGTTATATAAGTGGCAGAAATAAAAAAATGGCTCCTCACGCGAACAAGTAAATTAAAACGAGTGTTTAAAGACCGTTCCTCTCGACAGGCGACGAGTGCAACCTTTTAATTATTAATTATTAGCACAAGAGCATCCACTACTCCCTCAGTAAGCGCCTTAACATAGAGCGGACTACCGAAATCTGCGAGGCCTGGCGCGCGCCTAGAATGCGCCCGTTTCAGCCTTTGCGTAGTGGGAGAAAGATTTTATTTTTCTTCAACTCATGTTCCAGAACACATGTTCATGCCCCGCTCTCGCCGGCAGTCTTCATACTTTCGCTCGACCCGCTGCTGCGTAGGGTCCCCGTCGCTACTAATAGTCGCCGCGAAATCTTCAAAGCGTAAGAGAAGAAATCTTCCATGCGCCATTCAGAGGAAGAATAAAAGAAATGGTTTCCTGCTGGGGAAAAATGCAGTCCCTAACACCTGAGCTAGAGTTTTGAGACCCTCCGACACTTCGTGATTTGACACTTTGCAATAATTATTTCCAGTCTTACTTAAATACTACTTAATTTCTCCTGTGCGCCGTTGGTACAGCCATAATGCTTCCGGTAGCACACCTTCTCAATTAAATGCACAACCTAACTCGATGCTACGAGCCTTAAATAAATAAAGCCGCATTCGCTGTATAATGCAATCCGTTCAAAACATTTTATGGCATTGTGTTTCCCTCAAAGAAACAATCATATCAGGCCTATCAACACACACCAACATGGCGGATTTATCACAAAGGCAGAATGCTATATTCGTGGGTGCGATCATGGATTAGAACTTGAGCTTTCTTCTTAACGTTACCTGTACTCTTCAAAAAAATGGGTTTTGGAATAACAACGCTCAGAAAATGATCATTTTTCAACATACGTACATTGCTCTCCTCATTACATGCACATACGCTCCCATGTTATACACTGTAACTTCATCAGAAAAAAAAACTGATCTGATTTGTTTTTCTATAGAAACAAGGGCTTTTGATGGTCGCTTTTAATTGTTTATACTCTAATCTGCACTTTTGTTATCTTCCTTGCCAATCCAACATGATTACCATTTTCTCATCCACCATAAGGATGAATATAGAAACGCTTGCATGAAAGCTCGATAACAAGCTCCTGACAACGACAAAATCGTATCTTTTGCTGTTCCGTCCATTCGTGCAATCCCAGCACGTAGATGACGGAGTAAGCTAACTTGTTATGAACGGTATTTGTAACCTTTACACGTGCCTTTTTAAGTGCATTAAAAAGCACTTGTAGGGACATTCAGCAACACCGACAAGATCTGCAAAATTTAAAGGAACACTTGCTGGAGGTGGCCCCACCTCGGCGGTTTGGCGAGTCTGCAGAACAGATGTTTCTTTTCAACGCTAGCAGAAGGCGCCACTAGCTGCAGTAGCTTCTTTTGTAAAATAAGGCAAGCCGCACTGTCGGACAAAGTGTCAACGCCTAAATGCCTAACGAGTATAATTGCACTCAAAGTGTCCAACGCTAGCACGGCCATCACGAAGTTTTTTGAAAAAGATCTGCCATAATTTCTACAATTAAACAATGCACATACGGTTTATAATTCTAAGATACTTTTGCATTTATACGACATATCTATTTTTCAATTTAACCAGATGTTGCCGCGAACATTGCAGTGCGAAAGCACATTAACACGGGCGGCCACAAATAACGATAATCATGTGGCCTCCTGTTGCCTCATGTTGCGCTGTGTTATATGCATTAGTAATGAACGGTAGATCGCCATCCCAGTCGTTATGATCTGCAGCGACGTACATAGCCAACATGGTGGTAAGCGTCCGATTAGTGGGTTCTAACACACCATTCGTTTGGGGATGATATGGTGTGGAATGGCGAAAACTGCAGACGCTGAGGCGAAGAAGTTCTTCGACAATGTCCGCTATGAATTGGCATCCACGGTCACTAATGATGACTGCAGGAGGGCCGTGCCAAAGAATGACGAATTGACGTAAGAAATGAAATACTTCTGACGCAGTAGCGGATGGTATCGCGGCTGTCTCACAATAGCAGGTTAAATAATCCACGCACACAAGAATCCATCGGTTTTCTTTAGAGGAATGTGGGAAAAAGGTCAATGCCAACTTGCTCAAATGGCGCTGTTGGAGGTATGACTGGACGCAGTTTGCCCTGTGGTCTTGAAGTCGGCAGCTTATAACGTTGGCGTTGCACACAGCTGGCTACATATCGCTCGATCGTTGAACGGATCTTCGGCCAATAAAACCGCTGCTGTGTGCGGTGGAGAGTTCGGGCCACTCCTAAGTGACCAGACGTGGCGTCATCATGCATCATTTCTAAAACTGTGATGCGTAGGCTTTCCGGAACGACAAGAAGCATGCGTGCTCCCCCAGAGGCGAAGTTCTTCGTATATATAAAGCACCTCTTCGCGAATTCTAAATGTGTTCTTCATAGGATCGTTGGCAGAATCGAACAGAGAGGTTAATGTTTTGTCTTTGCGTTGCTCGGTTCGGAAAACTTGAAAATCGGGGAAGGTTTGCGAAAGTGGAGCCAAATATTCATCGCAGTTGTCTGCCTCGTCATCAGTCGTTTGAGGCGGCAAACGAGAAAGGCAGTCAGCATCTGAGTGTTTATGGCCGCTTTTATGCACCACAGTAAATGTAACTCTTGTAGGCGTACAGCCCATCGAGCGAGCCCACAGGGGTCACGAAGACTAACGAACCAGCCAAGTGAATGGTGGTCGGTCACGACGGTAAAATCATTCCCGTACATATAGGAGCAGAAGCGCTGTATAGCGAAAACAACGGCGAGACATTCTTGCCCAGTAACCGTGTAATTTCTTTCGCCCTTATAGCGGCTGGCATATGCTATGCCGTGCTGATCACGGCCGTGGTGTTGTATAAGAACAGCGCCGATAGCGATACCACTTGCGTCCGTGTGTACTTCAATTGGAGCTGATGGGCAGAAGTGACGTAAGATGGGGCCCGAGGTGAAAAGAAATTTGAGGTGACGGAAAGCTGCGTCACATTCACTGGTCCAATTTAATGGTGCATCTTTATGCAGCAGACACGTAAGTGGGTAAGCGATATCTGCAAACCTTGGTATAAAGGGTCGAAAGTACGAGCATAGACCTAAAAAGCTCTGCAGCTCTTTTACTCATTGGGGCAACTTAAACCTTTTGACAGCTTCAATTTTCTTTGGATCTGGTCAAACACCTTACATGTCAACTAAGTAACCAAGAACAATTGTTTCACGATCCCCAAAATGACACTTCTTCGAATTCGGTATAAGTCCAGCTCATTTCAAGCAATCAAGCACGATATCAAGACGACTGTTGTGCTCAAAAATATTTTGCCACAAAATTACAATGTCGTCCGAATAACATAAACAAATTTGCCACTTCAGTCCACGCAGGATTGTATCCATGAGCCGTTCGAATGTGGTGGGCGCATTACATAATCCAAAAGGCATAACATCGAATTCATAGAGACCGTCTGGTGTTACGAATGCCGTTTTCTCTTTATCTGCAGTGTGAATGGCAATTTGCCAGTAGCCTGATCTCATGTCAATAGAAGAAAAGTAGGAAGCTGAGTGCAGACAGTCTATTGCGTCATCTATACGTGGAGGTGGGTAGACATCTTTCTTGGTTACTGTATTTAAGCGAAGGTAGTCAACACAAAACCTCCATGTGCCATCTTTCTTTCTAACAAGGATGGCGGGAGCTGCCCAAGGACTAGAAGATTCTCAAATAAGTCCGCGCTCTAGCATATCTTGAACTTGTTCATCGGTTCCCTTACGTTCAGCTGCTGAGATTCGATAGGGCTTCTGGCGTATTGGAGGTGCGGACCCGGTGTTGATAGCGTTAAATAAATTGGTTCACAGGAAGGGAAAGGCGCAGTAGCTGTCACACTTGCTCTGTGGACACCCGAACCGCGCCGTAAGGGAAGGGAGGAGGGTGGGAATGAAAGTGGAAAGAGAGAAAGAGGAGCCGTAGTGGAGGGCTGCGGAGTAATTTCGACCACCTGGGGATCTTTAACGTGCGCTGACATCGCACAGCACACGACGCCTCTTCGTTTCGCCTCCATCGAAACGCAGCCGCCGCGGTCGGGTTCGAACCCGGGAACTCCGGCACAGTAGTCGGGCGTCTTACCACTGCACCACCCCGGCGGGGCATTGATAGCGTGATGAATACGACTGGTAGGCAGCGGTGCTGAGTCGCCCTTGGCAAAGTCGAACACTGGCACGTGCTTAAGAAGCAGTTCCTTTAGAATGCGACGATCGGATGTTGAAAGAGACTTGTTAATAATTGCTTGAACTTCGGTCTCCATAACTGGTTGCACATGAGGCTCTGTGATAGAGCTGTTTAACGCCGCGACTGAACCAGAGACGCCTTCCTCGAAACGGGTGAGTTTTAGGCCTCGAGGCAACACAGCTGGCTCTTCAGAGTGGTTGACTGTCCCCAGCTCAGTGCGGCCTCTAGTCACGGAAACGACACAACGAGGCACGAGGATATTCTTCTTAGAGCAGGTGAGTGTTGGTTCTACTACAGCTTCAAACGATTCACGTTGATTGCGGATAGAAAAAACCCGCACGAATGGTGCTGATAAGTGCCCCGCCGGGGTGGTGCAGTGGTAAGACGCCCGACTACTGTGCCGGAGTTCCCGGGTTCGAACCCGACCTCGGCGGCTGCGTTTCGATGGAGGCGAAACGAAGAGGCGTCGTGTGCTGTGCGATGTCAGCGCACGTTAAAGATCCCCAGGTGGTCGAAATTACTCCGTAGCCCTCCACTACGGCTCCTCTTTCTCTCTTTCCACTTTCACTCCCACCTTCCTCCCTTCCCTTACGGCGCGGTTCGGGTGTCCACAGAGCAAGTGTGACAGTTACTGCGCCTTTCCCTTCCTGTGAACCAATTTAACTATTTAATGGTGCTGATAACGCTGGTACAATTGTGTCTTCTCCCACCACAAATGCTCCAAACCCGGGTGCCGAATCCTCAACAAGAGCCCAAAACTAGTGAAGAATTCAAATTTATCTGTACGACAGCCTAAAGTTGCGCCACACTCTTGAAGAAAATTAATCTCCAGAATCACATCATGCGTTGACCGATGGTGGTGGTGGTGACAAACGTTTATTTATGCATCGGCCGGATCTATGAACATCCAGCCCTTACAGATACTGGGTGGGGTCCCTAGTACGGGACCCCAGTGGCGTCGGCCGCTGCCCGGGCGCGCTCGACCAAGGCCTTTTGGGCCTGCAGGTCATAGCAGCCGAGCAGGGTCGCCTCCCAGTCCTCCCGAGTGGGGTTGGGGTGAGGAGGAATAGCTGGGTTGGATGGGCAAGCCCACACCATGTGGTAGATGTCCGAAGACTTCTCCGCACAGTGCGGACAACTGCCCGTGAAGGAGGGATTAAAATGTTTTAGTGCTGCCGGGCACAGCAGAGTGTTGGTATAAAGACGGAGTAGAAGCCGCTCCTCCGTCTTAGATAGACCTTTACTTGGGCGAGGGTAAAGGCTATGACAAGATTGATAATAAAGAACAATGTCTTTAAAAGAATACGCGGGTTCGAATTCGAAATCCTGATCTAGGGGGTCGAGATGGGAAGCCCGGAAAGAGAGCGCGCGGGCGGCGGCGTCGGCTGCCTCATTCCCCTCGAGACCCATATGAGCAGGAGCCCATACTATTTTCCGGTAAGCGGGGTCCCCGGTGTAGGTGCAATTTTGAAGTAGTCGGTAGGCTAGGTATGGCGCCCAGCCTTGCTCGACGTTCCGACAGGCCCCTCGCGAGTCGGAGATAATTGTTTTAGAATGACCGCGGCAGCACTGCGAATTCTGTTCTAAACTTTAGACCACCAATAGCAATATCTGAAGCACACATACCAACTGGAACAAAGGTTCACCACCGACACCGCGGAATAACACTGCACGGTCACCACTAAACATTACTTTCCCACCTAAGCGGTCTTTAAAATTCAAACTCTTAACAGATACTGTAGCTCCAGCGTCCACAAGAGTCATTGCTCTCACGCCATCAATAAACACTTCCAATTTGTTTTTAGCATAAGCACGGGCAGAGGTATGGACATCATCGACTCGCCGGCGGCCTCATGCACCTCCATCGGCCGCGCCTCCTAGTTTCCCTGAGGCGGAGGGGAAGAACGACGTCGCGGGGAGGGTGACCGCCGCTGGCGCCGGGGTGGCGGCGTCACACTGCGATCAGATGCAGGTATTGAACTCCGCAAATAAGTCGAATGATATGTGTCCCAAGCGGACATAGTCAGAGATCGCTGTTGTTCGGTGTGCTGTAGTCCGTGAATGTTCGCGGGGGGTCGGTAGTCTTGAGCAGGGACGCGGCGGCGGCAATATCTAGCGAGGTGCCCTGCAATGCCACACCTGTAACAGACAGGTTGAGGGTGCCAGCGATCAGCATAAGAGTCCTGACTAACAAAGTCGCGACGTTGGTTGTAGCCAGGCTCTCGCTGCTGATGAACCACCTCTCTAGAGTAGGAGCACCTCCTTCCCGTTGGCTGATGGACATAACTTTGGGCAGAGTTGTTACGACCGTCCATATCCGAAGCGCCTCTAGGTTGTACCCACGGAATGGAAAGGGCGGCGACATCTGCCTGTGGTGCACTACTGTTCCGCAGATATTCTTCACGGCAGATGGTGTCCCCGGACCTGGACAGTTCCTCACGCACAATTTCACGCTCATATCATCCACTGGAAGTGGAGAACATGCTTCATCACTGGATAGAGAGGTTAAATTGGCCAGTCTCCCATATTTAGGGGTGATTCGACAAAGCTTGAGAACTTCAAATGTTCTGCAGTGTTTTACAACCTCGGCGGTGGTGATCAGGCTATCTTTGTTAATCAGGAAATTGTAAACATCTTCCCCTATTCCTTTTAAGAGGTGGCCGACTTTATCTTCTTCGTGCGTGCTGGAATTCACTAGATTGCATAGCTTTAAAATAGCCTCGATGTATGCAGTCCAAGTTTCTCCGGGTACTAGCGCCCGTTGAAGCAATGTCTGTTCCGCACGCTTCTTCTTGGTAGGTTCGTCCCCCAAATTTTTCTTTATCTCGCTTGTAAAGGTAGCGCATGTAGTTAGTGAGTCCTCATGATTGTCGAACCAGTTGAAGGCAGTTGCAGCAAGGAAGAACACCACATTAGATAGCCGCGTTCCAGCTATTGTATTTGCTCACCCTTTCGTAGTGTTTGAGCCACTCGTCAACGTCTTCCTCAGGTTTTCCAAAAAATGTCCGGTGCTCTCGGTAGTGTGGCCAATTGTTCGCCGTCGATGGTCCCAGTTGCTCGGTATTGCCGTCTTCAGTCATGTCCAACGGCACTGGTGGCAACAGCGAGTCTACGGCTCTTTGGATGGTTGTAACACTCCGTCGTCGATACCCAGCACATCCACCACAACTGTTACGTGCTTAGTACGCACAGGGGGTTTTATTTACAGAGGGAGTGATGGAAACTACAAACGTCCTTCTGGCCCTCGTTCTTCTTCTTCCTCTGCCGATCGCCCGACCGTTCATTTTCTTCTTTCATCAATGTGCTATGGTGCGTGACCGTATATATATATATATATATATATATATATATATATATATATATATATATATATATATATATATATATATATATATATATATATATATATATATATATATATTGTAAAAGAAGGCCAGGCCCAGACGGCAAGGTCGTGAAGGCAAGGTATGCCGTGTCAGCGTTTAATTACAAGAGGAAGAAGAAGATCATGGCATGTACAAATGAAAGAAGATCCGTGGAGGGCTCACAAATATATATATATATATAATTAGAGAGAGAGAGAGCGGGGCTTTGAAGCTCGAATGGGTCGTTAGGGCATGAACGTAATTTTATATATATATAATTAAAATTATATATAATTGTACACAGAGAAGTGTACGCTTCATAAGGGAAAACGTTTCATTTGACCCGACGTTTCGACCGGAAGACAAGATCGGTCCTCCAGCCGAAAAGAAACCCAGGATTCGAGCCCATGAATTTCTCATAAGGAGACAAAAGCGGAACATCCCGTAACTATGGCCGCATACGATCATTGCGCGTCTTTAACTGCCATCTTATTATTCTCCTTCTCACTTCTTTACATATGACCACCTTCTTCTGCTGGGCATGGCATGTCGTCATCTTGATCAAGTTCAATTCGAGCGTAGTAGATTCGAACCCGCCGCTGTCGCATATGGGTCTCTTACGATGCGCTAAGAGTGTTAAAATTTTATAGTGCGCTGCCACTAATTCCGCATGTCGAAGATATTTAAGATGTTTGTCTGAAGTATTCCTGAGCTTGAAAGGAGCCTATAGAAACGAAACTGAAATGAAATGTTGCGTGTTTTTGCACGTACTTCGTATGGACCATATCTAATTTAGCAGCACTTTTTTTTAAATATTTACATTTTTTAATTCGTTTGCTGGTGTTTTGGAAAGATGAAGGAATGCAGACTATCAAAATATTTTATTTCAAATTTGCTCAGGCAACATGAAAAATTTTAAAATTTAGAATATTTGAAATTTACTTTGAAAACCTTTTTCATACACTATAGAGCGACGGTATAGACATAAAATATGTCTGGAGGGAAGGAACACGATCACTTGGAAAAAACGGTAAACAGGTTAACTGCTAACAGGACTTCATACTTTAAAAACAAAAACTCACCCTGGCGATTCAACCAAAAATACATATTCGACACATTCGGAAACATTTTTCCCTGCCAAACACCTACGAGATGGCACTTTCCAGAATTTTGTAAATCTATACCAGAAACACAACACGCCGCAAGCAGCCACCACTAGACCACAGACAAAAGCTGGCGGGTGAGTTTGTTGTCTATATCGCATTTCTAGTAGCAACTGCTGAGAATAAGGGAACAGAGGTGCATGGCAAGAATAAGTACGTTTACAAACATTCGTACTTAATGTATAAATAATGCAACTTTAAAAAACTATTTTTCTGCGTAACGCATCATTTTATTTTAATACATAACGAAGCTACTACCACATGCTGAACACGCCGCAGAAGGGATTGCTTAGCCTGTCGCAGGCACCGAAATAAAAGAGTGGTTGGGAACTACGCTCAAGTAGCACAAATCTATTCTGTAAACAACCTGCGTTCAGTGGCTTCACCCTGCACTTGTAATCTTGCCGTCACCTTCGTGTAATTGCGTCAACTTTGGAAGAAAAGTAGCTTAGAAGCGAAACTATTCGAAGATATGTGTGCCCTAAACTTGCGAATGTGATTTGAGAATAATTTGATTCAGTGGAAGCGTTATCAGTCAGGCAGGAAATCTGCATTAAGGCTATGGAACAGACAACGAAGGCAGATCCGAGGGTCGAGTATAGCAAAGCTAAAGACTGAAACGGAACGGTAACGGAACAGTAGATGCCAAGGGCTCAGGTGGGAGGGTAAAATAGAGAAACTTTTGAAGGTTGGTTTAGATAGCAAATGTCCAACCTCTGAATTGACGCTATCGAAAATTTGAGGGTGGTGGCGCCTGCTTCAGTTTGTGGCGACCACGTTCAGGTGGAGACATTGAAGCTACGTTTAGAGAAACGCGGTTCGACAGAAAGCCGAAAGACCTTCTATACTCCAAAAAGGAATCAAATTCGTGGGTGTCCAGTTTCATATCACACCAGCAAACAGTGCGAAAAATTGTGAATAGTGTAAAAGTTATTTGGGAACTTTGAACTGCAGCCTGTCTGTTTGTTGCCTTGTCGGCAAAATGGTAGTTCATGGATCATTTGGTTTAGAGCCTTAAGCGACTCAGGCCATGACAGACGGCCGGCTAAGTGGAGGACTTCGGAAATGCAGACTGCCGAAGGTTGAATAACGTGCAATCACATCTCACAGTGCACGGGCGCCTCCCTGTTCTCCTCCGTCGAAAAGCGGCCACCGCAGCCGGGATTCGGTTTCGCTTCTTTAAGATTAGTAGTGGAGATTTCTAAAATGCCTCGGATCATTTCTAATAAGAAAAACAAGGAGTCAAGGATTCCTTCCGCACTAGTTTCATCTACAAAACTTTCCGAATGCCGATTATTCCTGAGGACCGACTAACTATTCTAAAAGAAGGTAATTTCTAACGAACAAAGAGTAAGTGGCAAAACCCTTGTTATTTTCATAATTTGACCAAATGCTATCTGAGCAGTATACGCAGCGTACGTCTCACTTTCTTCGCGATACCACGCAAAATTTATTTTTTTTTTCTCTCCAACTGTGTTTGCTCTGCTCTTTGTTTCCTTTCTCCCCTTCTCCTGTTTCTCCTTCTCCAAACTAGTATTTGTCAGTAGACGGAAAATGTTGTGCACCACTATTGTCCGAAATGCAAGGACGCTAAACGATACGATCATGCGACCAACAAGAAACATGCAGTGCCCTGTCGCAGCTTAAATTGTTTTGCTGGGAGCCTACAAACTACTTCTGTGAGCCGCTGATCCAGTAGCAACGCTTTGCTGCATTCTCAATAATTAGAAATACGTGCGTTGTTGATAATTTGCCAGTTCTTCTGGATTCAAATCATTTAGCTGACGCATGCCACGCATGGCTTCGATACAGCCGGGATTTTCTTGCTAACAACCGAACACAGGTGGCGTGGAACAGAATGCCAGTGACCTTAAAACTCTTTGGTTCTCTTTCTGGGCTGTGCCTTGGGAATTTGTGATCGACACGGCAAAATTTTTTTCAGATTGTTTTCATCATCGGCTAGTGCATAATCAACATTTAAAGGAACAGGTTCATTATATCGTTTAACTGCGGCGTACATTCAAAAGATTTTAGTCTCAAAGCGGTTGCAAACCTCATCGATATCATGTATTAGAATTTTGCGACGATAATTCGACGTTGTAATAATATTTTTTTTTTTGTAGGCGAGTTCTTCATTTCTTATGACGTACATACCATGGCCGCTCGATGGAAGCCGCTGTGCACCTACTTACACATGCTTACTGTACATACTTGCGCCAAGAAGACGGGACACAACGAAGCAACACATATTATACATGTACCTAGCGCAACTTCCAACTGGATTTGTTTGTAGAAGGCGAATACATTTTATACCTGATGAGGAAAATCATAAATTGGAAGAATGTACGCACATGCGCAGTTCATGTCTGCATTCTGTCGCTAAGGACTCGGCAAGATATTATCATGACTAAGTTTATATGAGCTCCACACCACAATAAGCAAGAAGGAAGATAATTTATGAGTTGAACGATGAAAGTAGAGGACTATGTTAAATATACGAGGGTCAAGATGTAAACAACAAAACAAACAAAAAAGCAACGGTGAATGCGTAAAAAAGTGTTACTTGTAGCAACGTAATTGTCAATAATGCATATAGCAAACCAAAGCACAAACCGAAAGCGGCCAGTACTTTTATGATACTTCATAATGAAATTCGCAATGTCACTGCTTGCCCTTCCTAAGAATACACAAACCGCGCTAGCGAGTACGCCCTCCGTATACAAAAAAAAAAAAAAGCCGCTGATTTTTTTTAAATTTTTTTTTGTATCAATACATTTGTGGCACAATTTCAAAATGGCATTTCGCAATCAACATTTTTTTTTACAACGTTAACCCAACCTGCGGAATGAAAGCTCTCATTTTAGTTCATCACCATTATAACGAACCGAAGCGTTTCTCTAGCGACTAATATGCACCTTAATTCTGTGAGTACTGCCGAACGGGCACTTGAATTTTTGTTTGCCGAATACAAATTCTGCATTTTTGCGAACATGCTTTACATCCTTTCTTTTATCTTCATTTTCGCTTTCGTCGCTAAATCTCATAGAACACATGAAGTTTAATGAATTGAGCCTTCCAACATGTCCCGTTAGAATTCTGAGGAGCGTCTTGCATAAAACCATGCATAAATAAGGAATAACTGAAACATCACATTTAAAAATTTCTTGTACTCCGTGCAACGTTTCATGAAATGCTTAATATACTGGCATGTAATAAAGCCCTGATCAAGGTTCTTTCCTTCTCTTTGAGCCACCTAAAAACTGGAGGCAACAGCGATTCAGAAGTAAAAACGATGAGAGCATGACCTGCCACACTTCGGTGATCGACCGAACCACCATGGCTTCCGAGGCGCGCGGAGGTTATCTCGGAGGCCATGAAACCACGAAGTTGGTTACACAAAGACCGCATAGATGGCGCAAAAGCTCCCTGCAGGGGCACTGAGATCAGTTTGGGCACCAAATTGCAGTTTGGGCACCAAATTGAAAAACGAAATTTCATTCTAAGGCCGCGTCATGTATTTAGGAAACAATATGTGGAGAAAACTTAATTTCTATCCAGGGTGGCCTTCGTAGAATGCAAACAAAAAAACACGGATGCCTGCGTCTGTTAGAGGCTGCTTGAAAACATTGCACGTTAAGTACACGCAGTAGCAGTGAGACACTCGAATCACGGACTACGTCCCTGTTGACATTATAAGCATCACCTACATTCACAGCATTTAGTAGAGTATAAGCTTCATAGTGACACCTTTCGTTATTCATTTTTTCACAACCAATTAGGGAATGGAATATATTTTACCTGAGGATGTCGTTGGCTCTGAATCTCTGCAAATGTATTTTTCTAATTTGTCGTAATCATTTTTCCCCGAACATGATAATCTAGCATTTCAGTACGACTATTGTTAAGAAATATTATTTCACCTGTACTCATGTTGCATTGCATATTACACCATAGACTTTGACATTACCGCGCATGATGTCTACTCAATTTTCGACGATATTTCATAGTCGTTGTATAACCTGTGACGTGTTACTAATTACCTATTATGATGTACCCCAATCATGCAACAGCCTCTAAAGAGGCTAGCAGTATGTTAAAAATAAATAAATAAAGTGAAGGAAAAAAATTAGACGCTTTCTGCACGGCTGCTGGCTGATTGATGAGCTGCAGGCGAGGTTGCTGGAGGCGTAATTCTTGAGGCGCTTAGTGTAGAGTTTTTTCGCGGTCGTCCATAATCAACGCCGTTCAACGATGGACTACACAATGTCTTAAGCTTTCGTAGCTTTCCATTAGAACAGAAATTCCATGCATTGATAACTATGTTCCAGGAATCGATGATTACACATCTGAGCCCAGAGACGTCCAGCACAGGTCGCACAGACGAAGTAACATCCACATCATCACGTGCAAGGTCCAGCCTAGAATGTTTGGCGCAGAAACGATACTTTAATAGTTTGATCGAGGAACGGCGCGCATGAAGCGGATAACGGGCGCCGCTGAGTCTGGCAGGGCTAGCCATGCCAAACGGAGTTGTGGCATGCAGCGATCAATATACGCGTAAATGCATAAAAACGTCAATGCTGCAGTTTTGGTGGGCGAGGCACCCATATGAGCGCCAGGCTTTGCGCATGCAAAAAACAAAAAAAAAGTTTAAGAGGCGCAGAGTTCTAAATTTTATTTGCAGATAACTCTACTTCACTTTCAAAATAAAATTTTAGGGGAGGCGGCGGGTGACCTGTAAATGATTCCTTTGTATCTGTCTGACAATAAAGCTTTTCCGTCAGTCTGAGGAGAGATATTCGTAAAGCGGCTTTCGTTCACATTGGGCACACTGAAACTTTATTGGCTAATTGTGACGGTCCCGTTAAATTACTATAGACACCCAATTGTGGTGGCACTTGTCTTGCGTAAGTAATTACTGTATATCGATCCGCACGACGTTTCCAATTACTACAGATACATAATTTATAATTGACCTTTCTTTTCTCACCAGTTTCGGTTTCGCTATCTGAGAGATGACTGTGACATCACAATCATATCTTGATGCGCAGCATGAATAAACAGCGATGTAATCACTCATGCTTCACTTACAAGGATTCCTGTCCTTGAGGCAGGCTGGCTTTATCATTGTAGTGAATTCAAATGACCCAGCAATGATTATATCGCCGTATTTATATCCTTCGCCTTACCTAGACTTGAATCTGACGTCACAGTCATCGCTCGGCAGTTGAAACCGAAACCGAAAGAGGTGAGAAAAGAAAATTGATTATAAATTATTCAGCAGTCGTAGGCGAATGTGGCGTGGTGATCCGTGTACAGTAATGTCCTCAGCATCATTACAAATGATAAAACGTGAACCCAAAAATTAGGTGTCTATTTTCCTTTAATAGGCAGGAAGTATTACGCCTGCGTTAAACATGTCTATCACTTATCCGCCTTAGCCGCGACGCCTACACAAAATAGAAATCCTTCTAATTACTCATAAGGTCAGTGTCCTTTGAGAATTTTAGGAGTAACCAAGGCCTGGCGCGGCTTGCGTTTCTTGACTCTAAGTGTACACGACTAGATAACTAGATAACTTTTGATAAAGAAGAGTCTCTTCTGCTACAAAAGTATCCACGTGTCGGAAACCAACAAGGACATTGGCGAGAAAACAATTTCTCGTTGCTGAAAACTACGCATTTCACAAGGAGTAGAAAACATTTGTGTCTGGAATGGTGTAGGGACCGAGACGATGACGGGCTGGTGGAAGGATTGCTGTTGTTCCTGACAGAACACTGTTCCTTCAACTAAAATGCAGAGACGACAGAAATGTAGTCCTGTGCTGCCAGATGCTTTGACAATTTTCCCTTTAGAAATCTCAGTTATGACAGACGTGAGCGCGAGCTTGTTGCACAATGCACTCTGCTGCTGTGTTGCTAGCCTTCGGTGTCAGTATGTAGGCAGTGCGAGCTAATCCTAAACAATTTTTTTCTATATTTATCTTTATACTGAGTACTGACCTGTGACTGAAATTATGCAAATGAGTCTTGTTCGCGAACTGTGTTATGCTGACTTTCACCGAACAGTAATAACAGAAATAAAGCACAGCGCGTTCCTTCTCTGCGCACGTACGCTTCCTGCGCGCAGATAATTGCGACGGAACTAAAGACGGCAGGAGTTGGTCGTGCTGAGCTGTGAACAACTTCGTCTTCATGAAGTTTCACTTGCACCGCTTTTCATTTAACTTATTCAAATAGCCATACACATACGCCATCTGAGCTAGTAAAGGCTAGGTCCGAGGGTGTGCGTATCGGGCGAATCCGCCAGGGGGGGGGGGGGGGGCATAGAAGACACACTCTAGATAAAGACAAAGAGCGCAGCCGTGCCAGACAAGACTGGAGAAGCGTTTCTGGTGTGCACTTCCTTCATGTTCGATGTCTGTTGTGCCAATAGAACTAGTTAATTTTGACCGTATAATTACCCGTTCTGAGCTTTCTTCTATAGTGACGAGATTGCCAGCCGCTGCTCCTGGTCCTGATAATGTAACTTTGAAATTGATAAATATCCTCTTTGAGGAGCCTACAGCTGGCTCGTTATTAGAGCTATTAAATCATTCCCTCAAACATGCTTGGACACCTACAGAATGAAAACTTGCCAAAGTGATTGGCGGTGATTTTTCCATGGATAATATTAGACCAATTTTATTAACATCAAATATTGTTAAATTTTAGAGAGTCATACTTATACGTATTTCGGACGTCGTGAATCGAGACAATATCCTCAGCGCTTTCCAACTTGGTTTCCGTCCAAAGTGTGCCATGTCGAAAGTGCATGTCGACCTCGTGAGTCGAGTTCTTCTAGCACGGCGCCAAAAACATCCATGCTGGCTTGATAACATTAGATATAGCCAAAGCTTATGATAGTGTTGAACATAGCATTCTATTGCAAAAATGTAATGCTATTCTGTTTCCACATCATTTAGTAGCGTTGATATCTTCATTCCCAAGACCAAGAGTTTTTCTGTGCATTGAATGGCATCAATTCTAGAAATACAAGCAAGTCAGGGCAGTTACGTATGGGGCGGTTCCCTAACCTGCACTATTCCACATACTACTTAGCTCCTTCGCCAGTCTCCCGCCGACTTCATTGTTCGTTGGCCCTGACGCACCCGCGATGCTCGCAGCGTTCAACCCGACCCCGACAAAATTCGTGCTGTAAGTGCATTTCGTACATCCCGCTGTTCCAGTGACGTTCACAGCTTTCTTGGCCTTTGCTCGTATTTTCGGCGGTTTATCCCCAACTTTGCAGAGACAGCTCGGCTCGTCCACTCACCCTTCTTCTGAAATCTCAAGCCTTTCCTGCGCTAATTGCAGCCCTCACCAACCCGCCCGTCCTGGCACACGTCAACCCCTCAGCACCAACGGAGGTACGTCGACGCCAGTGGTCACGGTATTGGTGCCATTCTCACCCAGCAGCAGACGGGTCGCACTCGCGTCGCCTTCTTTCAGCGGCTGATGAAAATTATTCGATCACAGAAAGTGAGTGTTTAGCATCGTGTGGGTCATTACAAAGTTTCGCCCTTACTTGATTGGCCGCCCGTTCTCCGTCATCACCGACCACCACGCCTTATGTTGGCTTTCTTCGCTGAAGGACCCTGCTGGTCGTCTCGGGAGGTGGGTGGTGCGCCTTCAGGAATAGACTTTTTCTGTCGTCCACAGGTCCCGCCGGCTACACACTGATGCCGATTGCCTGTCCCGCAACCGTGTGACGATGACTCCTTTGTGTTGTCGATCTAAGACCTTTCAAACATTCGTCATGAGTAGCGCTTAGATCCCAAGCTTTGCGGCATTATCAACCGCCTCAGCACTGATCATCTTACGCTACCCTTGCTTTGTATGTGCTCCACAACGGCACTTTATATAAGCGCAATATGCGACCAGATGGCGCTGAGCTTCTGCTCGTAGTCCTCGACCAACTGCGTGCCACCGTTTTTCAGCAGCTGCCCGACGCGCCCACTGCGGGTCTTCTTGGCGTATCTCATACGTACGACAGCGTCCGCCGGCGCTTCTTTTGGCCAGGCTTCTACCACTCGGTTCGTCGCTACGTGGCTTCTTGTGTCAGGTGCCAACGACGGAAAAAGCCCGTGGTTGTGCCTGCTGGATTCCTACCGCCTATTGCCATCCCAATACACCAATTTTCCCGAGTTGGCGTTGATCTCTTCGGGCCTTTTCCTCTGTCTACTTCGAGGAATAAATGAATTGCAGTGGCTACGGTCTATACTACGCACTACGCCGTTACACGAGCGATACCCACCAGCTGTGAAACTGACGTGGCAGCGTTTCTCCTCCACGACATTATTCTGCTCGGCGGTGCACCAAGCCAACTGCTCACTGACCGTGGTCGCTGCTTTCTTGCTCGAGTAGTCGAAGAAATTCTCCGATACTGCTCCATTATGCAATACTTTCCCACCTTACCACCCACAAAAGAACGGCCTCGCAGAACGCCTCAATCGCACACTCACGGACATGCTGGCAATGTATGTATCGGCTGATCGCCGTGACCGGGATATTACCTTACCGTTTTTTTACCTTTGCGTATAATTCATCCCGTCACGATACAATGGGCTACTCGCCCTTCTATCTTCTGTTCGGTCGTGACTTTTCTTTTCCATTTGACAGCGTACTCTCTCCCACCGCTAATGCACTTTTTTTTGTTCGTGACATCATAGACCGAGCTGACACCGCCGGTGTTATTGCTCGCCGCCGACTGGCTTCCTCCCAAAACTCTCAAAAAAGCCGCCATGATTGTTGTCATAAGAATGTCCACAACTCTCCGGACTCTCTAGTCTTGCTATGGACTCCCGCTCGCAGAATTGAGCTCTGTGAGAAGCTCTTGCCTCGCTGCACAGGCCTCTACCGTGTTTCATGGCCACTCACCTCCGTGACATACGAGGTCACCCTGTGCACCCACACCGACAGTTCGATATGCCCCGTAGAGACACCTTTCCTGTCGCTTGCATGAAGCCGTATTACTCCAGCCGTAGTTCCTCGATGTAGTACGCACCGGAACTGTGCTTTTCGTGGCGGGGTAATGTTACGTATATGCCACTAAAGAGGACTACGATGGACTACAAAGGGATAGACGACGAAGCTGAAGAAACGGTTGGCGCTTGCCTGAACACCTACGTCTCTCATCACCTGTTGTGGTTTCCCCGGTATGTTGTCCTAGCCTTCTGCCACGTATCAATATGTTGTCCGCATCTAGACTGGTCTTTTTCTGTGCGTCTTCCAGGCTTCACCCTAATTTTCAAGCGGAATTTCTAGCTGTGATGCTTGCTCTACAAAAAATAGTCTCCCCTTTTTCTGCAGTGGCTGTAATTACCGGCTCTCTACCTTTGTGCTCATCCCTCTCTTCGTCAGTGGATTCTGTAATTGTAAAAATCTTTCTCTGCTTGATTCCTCAATATTTGAGACTTGTACATATGGCATGGGTACCAGAACACATGTGAATTTAAATGGCATGCTGATAGTTTGGTAAAGGAGACCGTATTACCTATCCCTCCGGCGGCAGAGTATATCACCGCAGAGAGGTTTCAGAGAAACATTTCATTACACATGCAAACTGGACACCTTTTAAGATATGACTTTCTGCATTTCAGATATTCTTGGAATAGAAAATTATGCCATTCGCGGCAACTTGAGATTTCTCTAACAAGGCTGCGCTGCCGTACTCACCTTTAAATTTCTATATTCGCAGGTCTGGTTTGGCACTTTCTCCAACCTGCGCATTTTGCGGTGAACAGTAATCATTAGATATTTTTTTTATCGTTTTGCCGCCACTTCACTACGTTGAGAAGACAGAGAGAGAGAGAGAGAAAACTATTAATGAGCATATAATCAGTAAAAATTCGCAGGAGCTGGGTGGTCGGTGCCCCTAGTCCAGGGCTCCGCTGGCAGCAGCTGACTTGCGGACTAGCTGGATAATCCAGGCTTGCTGGTCCAGGTTGTCGCTGGTCAGGGCCGCCTCCCACTGCTCGTGTGTCTGGCATGGCACTATTAACGTTGGGTCAGGTTTGTCCTGGCATTCCCAAGAGATGTGATAGAGTGTGGGGCTTGCACCGCACCAAGGACAGTAGCTCGTGTATTTTGTTGGGCTTATCTTATTTAATTTTGAAGATTAGGGAACGTGTTTGTTTGTATTTTTCTCCAGTCTATAGCGTCCGAGGAAGGAAGTTGTTTGTGTGGTGGTGAGAAAATTCTTCTTTCTAACCGTAGGTGTTCCAGCCTGTCGCCGTAGGGTCCTAGGAGAGGGGTGAGGTAGGGATGGGGATCCGCCCGGTTTGTGAGAGCTCGGGCTAGATCATTCGCTACCTGATTTCCTTCTAGGCCTTCGTGTCCAGGTGTCCATGTAATTGTGTGCGTCTGGGAGATGGAATGTAATATTGCACACGCTCTTTTGTGAGGTTTTCCGGCCAGGTAGTCCCTGCAGGTTGGTTGGGAGTCCGTCATTACGTGTGATGACTTCTTTTGGTTGTCTTGTGTTTTTATGGTGATGGATATTGCCAGTGATTCCGCTTCCGCAGGATCCTTGGCATAGATCGAAGCCTGAATAATTGGCCTCTTTTTGTGGTCAACTGCAGCTATTGTGAACTTGCCAGGTTCGCCGTAAGCCCCTATGTCCACGTAGACAACTTCCGCGTCTTTAGACAATTGTTTTTCCAATGATTTGACTCTGGCTTTCCTTCGACCCTTTTGTAACTCATGGTGCATGTGCTTGGGTATCGGGTTCACATAGATGTTGTTTCTTGTGGGTGTCGGAATTTGTGATTTGATCTCAGAAGTTCTTAGTGCCTGCCATAGCCCTAGTTTTGACAGGATATCCCTACCCGCCTGCGTTGTTGTTAGGCGTTGTTTCTGACTCTCTAGAACCGCCTCCTTGAGCTCCTCGAAGTTGTTGTGCACTCCGAGTGCCCAAAGACGTTCCGTTGATGTTGTTGGCGGGAGGTTTAGGGCCGTTTTATAGGCTCCTCTTATGATAGTGTGAATGGCCCTTTTATCAGTGAATCTAATTTCGTGATATGGGAGCCCGTAGGTAATCCTGCTAACGACTAGGGCTAGTACAAGGCGGAGGGTGTCCTCCTCCTTCATCCCTTTCCGGTGCCAGGTCACCCTTCTAATCATTCTGGAAATTTGGTTGACTGTGGTTTTGAGTGTTTTGATTGTATAATCCACTCTCAAATTGCTTTGCAACCACAGCCCCAAAACTCTGATCTTGTCCTTCTCTTGAATTATCTGGCCTCCTAGAGAGAGCTTAATTTCTCCTGGGGACTTGTAATTTCTGTGTAGCCTGATAAGTTCGGATTTTTCTGGGGAGCATTGAAGACCGCTCTCCCCGGCAAATTCCTCGACTAGGTCTATAGCGGCTTGCAGAGCTTCTTCTTTTTGCGCCAAGGATCCCTGAGTAGCCCAGATGGTGATGTCGTCCGCGTATAAAGTGAAGCCAATATCAGTGCGGGTCAACAGTTTTTTTGCTAAATTTATCATTGCTATGGTAAATAGCATTGGAGAGATTATAGAACCCTGCGGTGTACCTTTGTTCGGCATGGGTACTTTTGGTGATCGGATCTCTCCAATTCCTATGGTGGCTGTGCGATCTGAGAGGAAAGCCTTCACGTATTTGAAAATTTTCTCCCCGCAGTTGATATTGTTTAATTCGTGCAATATTGTTTGGTGGCCAATGTTGTCGAATGCTCCTTTGAGATCTAGTGCCAGAATGAAATTTTCGCCTTTTCGGGGTATGGTGTTGATGACTTCTTCCCTAATCCGGAGGAAAGCATCTTGCGTGCAGAGTCCCTTGCGGAAGCCCAGCATGCAGGATGGAAAGATGTTGTTTTCGTCGATGTAATTTTGGAGCCTTAGGTGGACTACTTTTTCATAGAGTTTTCCCAGGCAAGAAGTGAGGGAGATAGGACGGAGACTCTCGACAGCTGGTGGCTTTCCAGCCTTCGGTATGGTGATGATATCCGCGTGTCTCCAAGCTGATGGGACCTGTCCCTTCTCCCAAAGTTCTTCGTTGATGTACTTCGTTAGGTCTTGCAGATGTTCGGTGCTTAAGTTCCTAATCATAACGTAGGTGACTTTGTCTCCTCCAGGGACAGTGTTTCTTGTAAATGTACGGGCGGCTGAGTAGACCTCCGCCAGTGTTATGGGGGAGTCAAGGGAGGGGTTTGGTTGACCAGCATATGAAGTTTGGCAAGCCGGAGTAGGGTCTCCTATGTATTTCTTGTGCATGGCGGTGATCAACTCTGCATCTGTGCCCGGGTATTTATGGGCTATGGTGTGGAGGGTTCTTCTTGTGGCCGTTTTGGTTTTTGAGGTGTCTATCATGCTTCTTAATATTGACCATGCTTTAGCCGTGCTTAGGGTACCTTTCAGCGAATTGCAGAAATCTGCCCAGTTTTGCTTGGCGAGCTTTATAGCATACTCTTGTGCTTCAGCCGTAACCTGTGCTATCTTCATTTTAAGTTTTCTATTTAATTTTTGCATTTTCCACCGTTTTAATAGACTTTTTCGGGCTTCCCATAAATGTAGGAGATGTCTGTCTACTTCTGGGGTTTTTGTCGTTGTGTTGATGGTCTTGGTCGTTTTTGCATGAGCATCCTTCAGGCTTTGAACCCAATCTTCAATTGTTGTGATGCCGTCGTGTGGCGGTCTAATTTGTCTGAACTGATCCCAGTCTGTTATTTTAGTAAAGCCAATGTTCCTTTTCATACGGGTTGTCATTAGGGATAAGCTAAGGATTTTGTGATCGCTGCCAAGTGTTTCTTCTAGATTGGTCCAGGTGCAATGTCTTATGTTTTTGGTGAAAGCTAGGTCTGGGCAGGTGTCTCTGCTTACACTGTTTCCTATTCTAGTGGGGGACATGGTGTCCGTCATAAGACAGAGATCCAGCTGCTCAGCCGCTTCCAACAACTTGGTTCCCTTCGGGGTGTCCTTGTGGTAGCCCCATGCCGTATGTACAGCGTTTAGGTCCCCCATAATAATAAGGCGGTTCGTTCCCGCTATGCGTGTGCATTCCAGTAAAAGTGGCTTAAAATCTTCCTGCGTGTTGCTTGGAGGACTGTAAAGGTTTAGGACAATCACACTCTGCTTTCTTCTTTTTTGAGAGATGATCTCGATGAGAACTTGATTAATTTCACTGAAGGGAAGGTCGTGCGGTATGACTGTTAGTGTGGGGGCCCCTAGTGTAGCTATTTTAGGTGCCGTGTCATGGGTGTATGTGAGGTATCCTTTGAGGCATGTTGTGCATCCTGTTTCTTGGAGACAGATGACGTCCAGAGGTATCGGTTGATTTTGAATAAACATCTGCAGGGAGCTGCGTTTCCTCTTGAAGGAGCGATAGTTCCACTGCCAGAGCTCTAGGTGGTTTGGTTGCCGGTTAGGGAAGGCAGCCATCAGCGTTACTCGCCACTGACTCGCAGTCGCTGAGATCTGTCATGCCAGCGGACAATCGGTGAGTTTTTAGTCGAGGGTCATCGGGGATTCCCGTGCGTTTTCGCAAAAGACAGTTGACGGAAAAGCCATTGCAACAGCTTTGGCTTAGTTTAAGTAGTCCGATAATATTATCATTTGGTGCAATCATCCTTAGACACAGTCACAGGTCTGTTTATTTTACTGCCGTCTAAATTTTTTACCTGGAATCAAATCGTTTGCCTCGCAAAATTTTTCAAGCACCACTCGTTCTAAAAATTCCAGCCTTAATCTTCCGTGTGCGTTATGCCTTTCCATTTTCATTTCAATGATTTCGCCTTTTATTTTTTTTTCTACCCCTCTAATCATACTCTTTTTTGACATGGAGGCATACTTCAAAAACCTCCTTTGCTGCCCAATTCTCGGTAGATCCCCCTGTGTGAGCATGTGCCACAAGTTATTTGTCAAAAAAAAAAAAGAAACAAGAACAACAACTGGCTACCGAGATCATCGAACAAAAAGGAGCCAGATTAGACTGTTGCGGATAAGTTTACCGAGGGCGGAAGCGAGCCAAGGTCGAAGCGGCAGCACCGACTCTCGCTGCGGCCCATGGCCCACACTCGTGAAACTTAGTTGAAGTATAGAAGTTCTACAGTTTTTTTTTTTACTTAGGAGGCAGTTATTTAGTTGTCTTCACCATCCGATGAATGTGTTGCCTTCGTTCCACAAACTTTCATGTTTTTAACATGTGGGCTTCTATGCAAGCAAGGCTGCCACTTTTAATTTATACTTCAGCGCGTGCCGTTAAAGGGAAGCTAAAGAGTATCAAATTCAGTAGGATGCGCAGGTATGAACTTGGAAGCCTTATAAATCAGTCGGGTGAAAAATATTTCCTCATTCATCACTTGGAGCGCCGTAATCGCTGCTTAAAGTCAGACTCTCGCTCCGCCCCCGTCGCGCGCCGAGCACTGTGCGGGCTGAAACCGGAAACCGCGGAGTGGTGACGTCCACGCTGTGTTCCGGAACCCGGCTCTGCGGAGCCTTCGTAGCCTCCGCGTCCGTGCTTGTTCCCTGCTCGTTCAACCAGCGTCGATCGACCCTCTGTGATTGCGTGTTTGTGGAGTGGTAGTGCAACACATGCAACAATGAGTCAAGTGGCTGGCCTATCATGTAGACTTTCTGCTCGGCCTTCGGTTGCACGAACACCAGCGGTCGCGACGATGTAGTCTTCCATTACTTCCCACAAGAGACGAAGCTTTCCGTGAAGTGGTTTGCTGCTGGGAAGCGAATGAATCAACGAAAAACTTTATTTAGACAAAAGAAAGCTAAAAAACTTCTAATCGTCGGGAAAAACAGTGCTGTGCTCTGATCACTTTAATGGTGATGACTACTACCAGAGTTTGACAATAATGCGTGCACTGGGTTTGTCAAGTCAGCTAGACTCAGGCCCGGCGGAGTACTGTCAGTCTTCGCGCACGAAAGTAAAGCACCGCTATCAAGGCCAGCTTTTGCAAAAAGACGGAAGCTTGAGATAAGAATCTCGCTGCGCGAACTGGCGCTGTTTAGTTTACTGCGCGTAATATCGTGATTGAGAGTCTGACGATTCAGCTAAATGATGCCCGCGCCACGTTATTACCGTTTGATTACGCATGAGTGAAACCTCTCTGGTATTAGAACGGCAGCTAACTGCTGCGTACTAATGAAGACTGGCCATTAGGCTTGTGCGCAGCACTCCCACCATGTCACATATCGATGCTGCAGCGATGCTATGCGAAACCAGCATTGGATGATTATAGCGAAGATCACAACCAAAGACTGCGCGTGAGATGAAGGGATATGCATACGCGTTCACATCATTTTGTTGAAGTTGAGGATCCGTGCCTATACCTCTGCGACCAAAACGTGTTAGGAAATTGTATGCTAGCTGCCCCCTTTTTTTCGTGCTGGGACGGCTGAGAAAACGTTTAGCCGAAGAGAAGGCTTCTGGTAGCCGGGCCAATAAAGCATTCCTTATAGCATCGAATGGCGCAAATAAAAATGTAAATGAAGGAAACCACAACGCACAAAATAGGCATTTACTTCGTGATCATGGAGGAGTAGAATATTCTGCTTGGCCTCCTTCCCATGCGTGTTTTATAACCTCCCAGAGAGGTGAACAAGGGGGCGTGACCGACTCGCTAAGATGCAATTAAGGAAATGATTAACAGTCTAATGGCAGGGACTGCGGAGGAATTTTTTTATTTCCGTTGGCAATGATTGGAATTTAAGATCACATATGCTCTTTTTTAACGTAAACTGAGAAATAAAAATAGACAAGGCAGCAGGAAAAATACTGAGTCGGGGTTGTTATTTCAGCTGCCTTGTCTATTGTTGGTTCTCAATTTACACTAAAAAGAAAAACACGTCACACTATTTATTCTAATCATTGGCAACCGAAATTAAAAAAAAATACCCTCTGTATAGTCCCTGGCAGCAGACTCATCACCTCTCATAAAGGCGTCAAAGCTGTCTGAGAGCAGAGTTTTCACCTATGGTACCTATTTGTCTAACCCAGCTGCATAATTCAATACGGTTGCGGAGAAAATGCAACATTTATAATAGGTGATGCCACTTTGCATTGAGCTGGCATAAGTGATTTACAACACAGTGCCAACATTTATCTGAGCCGTTAGGCGAAGCATTGAAGGGAATTATGAAAGAAGCCTCAGAATTTTACGCCTATTCAAGTGCACTTTTGTGTGTTCTACTTGCAGCAAGAACATCACATTTTTATGCCTTTTCAGATTCTTGCTGAAGTGCTGAATAATTCTGCTAGCACTAAAGAAAGAACACCAGGCGACCGCTCACCAGGTGACGACACATTAGATGACTGCATACCAGATGGCACTGCACACCAAGAATCCACGGCAGATGACAACATAAACTAAGAGGGCACAACAAGCAATATGCCACTGGTACATGTTAAAGAACCAGCGTTGAACTGTTATCAAGGTCATGAAAAGTGCCATCAGTGGTCTCTAAGGCATGGGGCTGCTGCAGTATGTATAAATTCCCAAGTCAACATGAAGATGAATCTCATCGAAGGCATCAGACGAAACCTCATTGCATTTCTATAGGCATGTTCCGATTAATTTATCTCGCCCTTTCATATAAATGACTAGTAAACTTATAAGTTGTGAAAAGAGTGAATCATTGACTTTCTGTAATACTGCAAATTTTCAAGCTTTAGGAACAACGGATTTGGTGGACACGGTCTTCTTTGAATAAAGCAAACATCATTTAGTTATAACTACTATAACTACTGAGAGTTCCTTGGACTGCCAGAAGATCAAATCAGTCGATATTGTCGACCGTAAACCCTACCTGCTCATTGGAGGGTCAAATTCTAAAGTTAAAGCTCAGCTACTTTGGTCATCTGATGAGAAGAGAGGGGTCACTGGAGAAAGATTTGATGTTGGGAAAGGTTGAGGGTCGCCGGAGAAGGGGTAGGCAGCGAACGCGATGGTTAGATGGCATCCTCGAGGCGCTGCAGATGAAGTTATGTGATGTTAGGAAGATAGTGAGAAACCGGGAAGCGTGGCGTTACATGGTCCATAGGGTCACGAAGAGTCGGACATGACTGAACGACTGAACTGAATTGAATTGTATATATGCCCCACTTTTTTTTAGGTATTCAGGTTGGTGCCGCCATGGTCCATGAAACCACCCAAGTACAGTTGGGCACTAAAGCGCATGAAGGAAGCTGTGACGATCACAGTGATGATGAGATCAGTGATGATGATAGTGACGATGGCAATTCATACAGCTGTGATGACGACTATTGCTCGTTGAACGACTGGACAGACGGGTATGTTAACTCAATGCTGATAGAAATTCCAATTCTATCTGAATGTTTTAGGTGTGAATATTTACCTGTTAAAGTTGCAAAGTTGACAGCATACATTATGTCAGAAGATTTCGACAACCCTGCAGTGGTCAAAGGATTGGAGGAGGTCAGTTTACACCCCCATTTCAAAGAAAGGAAGCGCCAAAGATTGTTCCAACTACCACACGATCGCGCTTATTTCACATGCTAGCAAGGTGATGTTGAAAATCCTCCAAGGTAATCTGCAGCAGTTTGTGGATCGCGAGCTTCCGGACGTGCAAGCTGGGTTTCGCAAGGGCAGAGGAACTAGAGACCAGATTTCCAACCTTCGCTGGATCATGGAAAAAGCAAGAGAGGTCCAGGAACCCATCTAATTCTGCTTTATTGATTATGCGAAAGCGTTTTACTGCGTAGATCACAGCAGATTGTGGCCAGCTCTCCAAGAGATGGGAGTTTCAATTGACCTCATCTGTCTCCTCAGGAATCTGTATGAAGGGCAAGGGGATACAGTCAAAACTGGGCATGGTCTTACTGATTGGTTTCCGATTGAGAAAGGAGGGAGGCAAGGCTGCATACTGTCGTCCTGCCTATTTAACCTATATGCAGAGTGCATCATGTGGAAGGTCGGTCTGGAAGAGTCTTCAGCTGGAGTGAAGATTGCTGTAAAACATATCAACAACCTTAGATATGCGGATGATACCACTTTAATGACAGAAAGTGAACTGGAACTCAAGAGATGCGCGTACAAGAAGGGAGTGAGAAGTTAGGGCTTAAACTGAACATTAAAAAGACAAAGATCATGGCGTCTTGCCCTATCAAGTCCTGGAGCGTCAAGGGACAAGAAGTGGAAGCTGAGACAGATTTTCTCTTCTTGAGCTCCAAGATTACCCGGAAGGAGACGGCAGCCATGAAATTAGGAGACGCCTGCTTCTGGGAAAGAGAGCCATGGTTAGCCTTGACCGCCTAGTAAAGAGCAGAGACATTAGTCTGCCAACCAAGATCCGTATAACTCGTGCTATGGTCTTTCCAGTTGTGATGTATGGATGCGAGAGTTGGACTGTGAAGAAGGCTGACCGCCGAAGAATTGACGCGTTTGAATTGTGGTGCTGGCAGAGACTCTTTAGAGTTGCTTGGACTTCCAGAAGATCGAATCAGTCTATATTGTCGACCATCAACCCTGCGTGCTCATTGGAGGGTCAAATTTCAAATTTAAAGCTCAGCTACTTTGGTCATCTGATGAGAAGAGCGGAGTCACTGGAGGAAGATTTGATGTTGGGAAAGGTTGAGGGTCGCCGGAGAAGGGGTAGGCAGCGAACGCGATGGTTAGATTGCATCCTTGAGGCACTGCAGATGAAGTTATGTGATGTTAGGAAGATAGTGAGAGACCGGAAGGCGTGACGTGACATGGTCCATAGGGTCACGAAGAGTCGGACACGACTGAACGACTGAACTGAACTGAAAGTTGCAGAGTAGGTGCAGTAGTTTCGCGTGCTGATTTTGTTGGTGATATGCAATTCAGCTTAAGAACTGTTTTTTATTCCAGAAGTATAGACACTGATCAAGAATATTGAGTGAGGACTGCGGTGACGCTCCTGAAAATAAAATAATTATTGCAGTGCACGAAAACCAGCCTAGGATGCTTTTCAATTCGTGCTGAAAATGTTTGGAATCTTATGATGTGCAATGCATAGGAACTCTTCTTATGTGAAAACACTCTGCTTGTCCAGCCGCATGCTTTCGTAGAAAAATTAGGACTGCATCCAGCAGCTTCCTGAGCTGAACCTAGTGTTTTCTACGGCCATATGGTTTTCTGGGTTTAACCCAACAGCTACACTCCGGACGCCTTCGTTTATTAGAGCACAAGTTTTCGAAGAAAGGACTATTTTTTAATATCCAACGTTCTCATCCTTGGCTTGCAATTGAGACAGTAAGTAAATTTTTTAAAGGTATTTCGAATAATTGACTAGAAGTGCTTACTGCTGTTGGAATTTTTAAGGTGTGGAAAACGGAACAGCAAAGCTGCTTGCCGAGCAGGGCAGCAAAAGTTTAAACTTGCTGTGACGGCAGGGCCGATTCCCCTAGACTCAGTGCTAACTTCGGCACATACACTTTCCTGCACCTTGACAACAACAAAATGACGCATTTTCAGCTTGCATAGGTATGCTTGAACTTCGACATGCTTTTATAGTATGCTGTATTTCTAACAACCAGTGCAAAAGGATAGGTCTGTGACCAAATATGCAACTTATTTTCATCCTGTTTTTAGAGGACATACCATTGTAATGTATTAACGTATTTAATTTTAACACTAATTGCAAGGTAATGAAGTAGGTGGAAGCTGGCACAAGAAAGTGGAAGGCCTGTAACGGGGCCCCAAATTTCTATGTGGATGTAGAGTCTATGGTGACCTATCGGCACGCCCAGATCAAATAGCTGCGGAAGGAGAGGTCAGACATGACGCATGAATTCGATGTCTGGCATGTCGTTGAAGGTATCTTATAATCTATATATTACTTGATGAAAATATTTTTGCTTGCGTTACGTGTTTTTGCAAACACTGTGTGTATCAATTTTCTGTTATATATTTCAGGTGTTAACAAAAAGCTGCATGCTTAGTCAAAGAGAAATGGCTCCATGATCTCAAAGCATGGACAAAAGTTGTTGGAAGCCATCTCTACTGGTCAGCTATCTAAAATGAGAGCCACAAAGAACTGATTGTTCCAAACAGTCACTGTTGAACCATATCAGTGGCGTTCACAGCCATTAAGATGCACTGTTTCTGTCCTACCTCCATGGAGATACTGAACCAAGGGGTTGGCTCAGTGCTGGTACATCGTCTTTTAATGAAAATATAAAATATATTAACGTAAAATATTTAAGCTGTACAAAGCAGTGGCATGTGAGTGCATCGCCATTGGCCATCTAATAAAGATTGGGTAGCCTTTTGCAGCTAAAGCCATATAATCATTTGGGCATTGCTTTCTGAGAAATTCCGTTTTTTTTGGCGTCTATTCATTGCGAAAGCAATACTACGGTCATGAACGGCCTTTCGCGTAGCGGCGGCTGGTAGCCAAGTTTGACCTTTAGAATGACCTGTGACGTCATACCAGGGTGAGAGACGGGCCACGAAGTCGACTCGTAGCGTAGCGACGGCCGGTAGCCACGGCGCGCCGCGCTCCTCCCGCTAGAGGTGCTGCGCGCTAGACCTCAGATGTCATACCAGGAGTGAGAGATGGGCTACCAAGTCGAGTCGTCTCGTAGCGGCGGCCAGTAGCCACGCGTTAAGAAGCGGCGCATTGCGTTCCTTCTGTTGGAAGCGTTGAGCTCGCTTTGACGTCACAATAGAGAGCTAGGTGGCGACCACATAATTTGGGAGTGCCCACAATCTCCAGGGATAGGACCAAATATTACAAGTAGAGAAGCCTGGGATACCCTGCTGCGAAGCGCGGACCCTGCGATCCAGCACCGCACCGTCCATCTGGCGGAAGAGGCCGCAACAAGCCAAGGGCTACCTGCCAGCCTCTAATCCGCGGGAGCACGACTCCCCGTTTCCGATGGAAGTGAAAGTTGTACAACCAACCAGGTGGCGGAGCCAGGAGTATATACTCGCGTGCACCATCTGCCAAGTAAATCGCCATGCCGCCCCTCCGCAAGAGAAGACGCGTCGCCTCGCTGCTGCTAGGAAGCAAATGCGAGCTACGGAGACAGATGAACAGCGCGAAGAGCGTCTCGCTTGACGGCGTGCTCAAGGTGCAGCTAGGCGGGCACGTCGATCTTCTCGTGAATTCTGCTCATCTGGCGATTACTCAGACTGGAAAATGATGGATGTCCTGAACAGCGAAGCTGACTGTGTATCCACGTGTTCATTCACCAGTGAGGAACCACAAGCTCTGCCAAGGCGTAGCTAAGATGTATTGCTTTCGCAGCCTAACAGGCTTAACCAAAGCTAAGCCCCAGGCATTTTTTACGTTGCTGTGGGTCTAGTAGCATGCACAGGTTATGTTTTGTGATTTCCAAGGTAACCGGCCAAAACCAGCTACATGTTTAGCGTCACAGTCAGACTAATGATGCGAAGTAGTATAAATCCAGCGCATACATTCTTAGCTTAGTAATGAAATAGGTAAAGTTACTCCCTTAGTCAAATGACATCAAGTGCAGCGGCCAGTTTGCTTATCCACAGGTGAAATTGGTGTATGCATTTGGACTTCTGCATTTTCTTTCAGCGTCAAAGGCTTCCCAGAAACTGAAGAAGGTAGTGATCTGCAAGGCCCTCCTGATGGATTTGCCACAGCGGACAACAAAATTTCATTCATATGACTTAGAAGCTTTCCATAGTATGCTGCTTCATTTTGCACGCAAGTTTTGCCAGTACTATTTTTAGGGAATTGAGGCAAGGTAACTAGGTATTTTAACTTTACAGCTGCCTCATGAACACATGTTTAAATCAAGCAAGCAAAGTACTTCAGAGGAGGAAACTGCCTCTTCCAGATTGTCGCAATGTGAACTGAAACAGTTTTTCAAGTATATTTGAGGGGCAGATTTTTCATGGCATGACTGCTTATGAGCGAATCCAGGCCATTGTCAAAAAGTCGTTTAGCGAGGTTTGGTTTATTCAGCTAAAAGTCAACTGTTCTTACTTTGCATGTCTTCTTCATCATGGGCTTGCATAAAACATTTTCACAATTTTAGTATCCCTACATGACAGAGATAAATTGGGTTCACATAATTGTTCCAGGACTCAGCTGGCAGCTATGCACTATAATGAAAACAGTGCGAGAGAAAAAACATGCATACACGCAGGAAGGCAGAGCTAGGTGGATAGTCAGTTACCCCAAATACGTGAGTACAGGCAATATGCAAATGTTGCATACTTTACTCTTGAGCGATAACGGTAAGCTGCTAGTCTCATCTGCGAGTACTTGAGAAATGCGCTCCATCCCAATCTTGTTCTTTTTGCAATTTTCCTTTGATGCTCCTGGTCCGTGGTTACCACCTGTCCTAAGTAGACATATTCGCACACTACTTCCAGTGCTTCTCTACCTGATATAAACTGCTGTTTCTTTTTGAGGCTGTTAAACATTACCTCCGTCTTCTGCATATTAGTTTACAAACCTACCTTTCTGCTTTTCCTATCTAGGTCGTCAATCATTATTTGCAGTTTATCCCCTGAGCTACTTAGCAAGGCAATGTCATCAGCGATTATTGAGGTATACTCCATCTACCTTTAACTTGAACTGCTCCCATTTCAAGTCTCTGAATGCTTCCTCGATGCAAGTTGTAAAGAGCATTAGAGAGATTGTGTCTCCTTACTTAACCCCTTTTGTATAAGAATTTTTTGGCTTTCTTTATGCAGAACTATGGTTTCTGTGCAGCCACTATATATATCTTCTAGTACTTTCACATATGGCTCGTCGACACCCTGATTTCGCAATACCTGCTTAACAGCAGATGTTTCTACTGAGTCAATGATTTTCGTAATTAATGAATGCTATGTATAAGGCCTGGTTATATTCCTAGCATTTTTCGATCACCTTGTTGATGGTATTTGAAGTGAATCGAGAAGTGGTTGGCGAAGAACGAACAAGCTTTATTAAAGGTTAGTAGTATTTATAGCCGTTGGCTAGCCACGTCACCGCAGCTACTGCCGTTAACAGTGGCTTAGCAGGTATCTCGATAGATAAGCACGTGTTCATGCGTCACAACAATTCTCCCCTCTTAAGGAGTGAAGCGGTCGGGGCGTCGGGTGTTCCTTTTTGACCTACGCAGTGTCACTCCAGCGCCGCCAGTCACCGGTGCCTCGTTTGTACTGTCCTCAGCTTGTGAGCCTGACGGCGTTTGCATGTCAGCGCCCGCTTGACACTGGCTCTCGCTGCTGCCGTGCACTTGAGACTGCGGCTCTCCCGATACGCTTGGGCTGTCTTCAGCCATTGATGCCTCCGTGGGGGCCTCGGGTTTAACCTCCGCTCCTTCCACACTGGTTCTCCTGGTCTTTAACTGGTCCAGGTGGCGGCGATGTTGCTCCCCATCTGCGGTCTTTACGGTTGTCATGCGCGAGCCCTCGGTGGACTCTATCACACCTGGTTTCCACTTGTCACCTGCTCCGTAGTTCTTGAACCAGATTTCCTTGCGCAGCGGTTTGCCGTTGTTGCAAGCGCCTGCAGAGGGAAAAGGTCGTGACACGATATTGTGCAGTAAACAGCGCGGCTCGTAACCGAGAAGCATGAAGGCCGGGGTTTTCCCGTTTAGATGGGGGGTACGCCGATAATGAGACAGAATGTGGTCCAGGCGTGCTTGCAGACTACCGTGCGTGTTCTTGCGTAGTCCTTGCTTCACAGTACGTACCGCCCTTTCCGCCAGGCCGTTAGACTGCGGCTTGTAAGGAGCTGTCCGCAAATGAATGATGCCATTGCGCATCATATATGCCCTGAACTCCTCGCTACTAAACTGCGGCCCGTTATCAGTCACGAGAGTCCTTGGCAAGCCGAATCGGCTGAACATTGTCTGCAGTGCTTCAATTGTTTTCATTGAAGTGGCAGTCTTCATAGCAGCAACCTCGATCCATTTCGTATGAGAATCGACCACAACCATCAACATGTGACCTTCCAAGGGCCCCGCAAAATCGACATGGATTCTAGACCAGGGCTCTTCCGTTTTCGGCCAAGGAACGGGTTGTTGGGCCGCGGGCATGCTGCCGCATTCTATGCATGTTGGACACGCGTTGACAAGCTTCTCAATGTCCCGATCGAGTCCTGGATACCAGAATACAGACCGAGCCAAGTTCTTCATGGCCGTTATACCTTGATGCGCGTCATGCAGCATACGCAGCATTGGTAGCCTCGCAGCCGTCGGAATTACCGCACGATGACCCCAGTATACAATTCCGTGGCTGCAAGTCAGTTCGTCCTTCCTGTGCATATATGCGCGTAATGGCTCCTGACTGGGCTGCCAGTATCGTGGCCAGCCATTGTGAATGTATTGGCGGACTTGCGCGAGGTCGCTATCACTGCCCGTCATCTTAGCCAAATCACTCGCTGAGAGCGGACCAGAATTTAGGTGATCTGTTAGAAGAACGTACTCACGCGCATCATCTTCTGCAATCTTAGCGTTTTGCTTCTCCCGCACAGGCAAACGGCTAAGGGTGTCGGCAGGAATCAGTGCCTTCCCTGGTTTGTACTGGATTTTGTAGTTGTAGGCGCTCAGCAGGAGAGACCAACGCTGAATCCGTGCAGCGGCCATGGCTGGAACGGGCTTGTCGGGGCTGAAAAGGCTCACGAGAGGTCTGTGATCAGTGACGAGCGTGAACAGATTCCCGAGCAGATATTCCCGGAACTTTGTAACACCAAATACTACCGCCAATGCCTCTCTTTCAATCTGCGCGTAATTGCGCTCAGCAGCTGAAAGAGTTCGCGATCGGAACCCGATTGGTAGATCTTGCCCATTTACTCTGTGGTATAGTACGGCGCCAACGCCACACGATGAAGCATCGGTTTCCAAGAAAAGGGGCTTACTTGGATCGTAGTGTGCCAAGAACTTTGCTTCCTCTAGCAGCCGCTTCGTTGTCCGGAAAGCGTTATCTTGTCTCGCCCCCCACTTCCAGCGTGCGTTCTTTCTTAGTAGTTCATGCAGCGGCTCCAGAACCATAGCCAAATTTCCCAGAAATGCGTGGTAATAGGTTACAAACCCCAAGAATGCCCGCAGTTCCGCAACGCACGTTGGCTTCGGCATCTTTGCTATGGCGGCAGTGTTATCTGCCTTAGGTAACAACCCGTCCGCGCTTATACGATGCCCCAGAAATTCAACTTGTGCTTGCCGAAACTTGCATTTCTGGGGATGCAACTTCACACCATGCTGCCGGAAACGCCTGAAAACTTCACGCAGTGTGTCAGAGTTCCCGTGTTTTTCCGCGACTACTACGTCGTCCAGATAAACTTGAACGCCCGGAATGCCTTGTAGGATGCCTTCCATGCGTCTCTGAAAAATTGCAGGAGCAGAGGCTACACCAAACGGAAGTCGATTGAAGCAAAACAGGCCTTTCGGGGTGTTTACGACCAAAAGCTTCCTGGTTTCCTCATCAAGCGGCAACTGATTGTAAGCATCTTTCAAGTCGATAGTGCTGAAGACTTCCCCGCCGTTTAGGTTGGCGAAAATATCCCGTATTTTCGGCAATGGGTACTGCTCCGTAATGCATGCAGAGTTTGCGGTCACCTTAAAATCACCACACAACCGAATGGAACCATTCTTCTTGATCACGGGAACCAGAGGCGTGGCCCAATCCGCACTGTCGATAGGCGAGAGAATGCCATCTTTAACAAGCCGGTCTATTTCATTAGACACTTGCTCCCGCATTGCATATGGCACAGAACGAGCTTTGCAGAAACGCGGTTTCGCATTTTCATGCAACCGCAGATGAACTGCGGGACCGTTAATGCGCCCTAGACCTGGCGTAAACAAATCACTGAACTCTTCTAACAGTGCGCTAACGGAAGGTTGGTGCGACAAATCTTGCTCACCAGAGGTTGCATCGCTGGCAATGCTGAGGACGGGTCTTCCGCTATGCTCAAATGCGCTGATGATGTCACGTCCGCACAAGTCCGGGCCAGCGCACTGCAGCACGGTCAGCGTCGCTTCCAAGGTTTTTCCCGCGTACGAGACAGGAATCTTGAGCTGGCCCTTCACGGGGAGCTTGCCCAGGAAGCAGGACAACTGCAAAGACGTCTTGAGTAGCGCAGGCCAGGCATGCCGATGCTTGCAGTAGGTTTTCCACGTAATGATGGAGACCGGCGAGCCTGTGTCTACTTGCATCTTGATCGGAATCCCGCTCCAACGGAATGTGCGAATAATGGGAGTGGTCAAGTTAACAGATGCAGTGTACAAACTAAGTAGACAAAGCTCGTTGCCATCACTTGACGAGGAATGCTCTTCACAAAGTGCCACTCCTGGTTGTTTCAACGCGCACATTTTAGCTAGGTGCCCTTTCCGTCGGCAGCGAAAACACTCCGCCCGGCGAAACTTGCACTTCCCTGCCTTGTGCTCAGTGCTACCGCAACACGGGCAAGCGTCACCTGGGCTTGGTTTAGATGCCGTGTGCGTACGAGTTTTGTGGCAATACGGTTGGCCCTGCTGCTTGCTCCTTACGGCATTAATATTGCCATGATCCTTTGTCTTATCCATGTGGTCCACGTTAAGGGCTGCCATCTCTGCCGCTAACGCTATATCCTCGGCTTCTTTCAGCGTTAGTGAAGCTTTTGACAAGAGTTTCCGCTGAACGCCGGTGTCACGCAGACCGCAAACAAGTCTGTCTCGTAACATCCTGTCCCTTGCATCGCCAAAGTTGCACCTACAGGCTTGCTTCCGAATTTCGGCAACAAAGTCCTTCACTGTTTCGTCCGGACGCTGGCGTCTTGTGAAGAACTTGTACGACTCCGCAATTTCATTGCCTTGCGGCGCGAAATGCTCAGTCAGCAGCAGAACCAGCTGCTCGTAGGCTAGCTCTTGAATCTTGACCGGCGCGCAACGTCCCGTTATTATGCCGACTGTTGCTGTACTTAAAGCTGCCGTTAGAAGAGCCCGTCGTTTCTTCGAGTCATCGATTCCGTAAGCTTCAAAATAAGATTCCAGACGCACCTGATAGGCTTCCCAACTGTCTTCCGTTTCGTCGAAACCCGGCGGTCCGGCGTGGGCCGCCATCGAGCAGACAGTGCCCGGCTGTGGGCAGCCTCGTCGCCACTGAAGTGAATCGAGAAGTGGTTGGCGAAGAACGAACAAGCTTTATTAAAGGTTAGTAGTATTTATAGCCGTTGGCTAGCCACGTCACCGCAGCTACTGCCGTTAACAGTGGCTTAGCAGGTATCTCGATAGATAAGCACGTGTTCATGCGTCACAACAGTATTAGCATGATCGATAATAGAGCACCCTCACCGAAAACCTGCTTGAGATTTTGTATGATTGAAGTCTAAGGTTCTCCTGATTCTGTTAGAGAACCTTAGTAAATGCCTCATATGTAACAGATAGTAAGCTGATCGGCCTGTAATTTTTCAAGTCCTCAAGTATGTTAAATGAATTAAGATAATTTTTTGCGTTCGTCTACAGTTCTGGTCTATGGTTGTCCTGATTCTATTACCGATTACCTTAGTAAATACCTTACACGTAACAGACAGTAAGCTGATTGGTCTGTAATTTTTAAGGTCCTTAGAGTCCCCTTTCGTATGAATAAGGATAATGTTTGCATTCTTCCATGGTTCCGGTATCCTCGATGACACCAGGCACTGCGTATACAAGGTGGCCAGTTTTTCCAGCATGATATCCCCCCCGTCCTTCAACAAATCTGTAGTTATCTGATCTTCTCCAGCTGATTTCCCCCGTTTCATAGTTTCTAATGCTTTCTTGACCTCGACCTTCGTCACTGGTGGAACTTCTGACTGTTTTTCCCTACCGCCAATCTCATTACGGTCCTGACTACTTTGGCTACTGTAAAGATCTGTATAGAACTCCTCGGCTACTTTGACTATCTTGTCCATATTCGTGATGCCATTGCCCGCCTTGTCTCTTATCGCATACATCTAGCTTTTGCCTATGCCTAATTTCTTCTTTGCCGCTTTAAGGCTTCCCCCGTTCTTTACAGCATGCTAAATTTTCTCCATGTTATACTTCCTTATATCGGCAATCATCATCATCATCAGCAGCAGCAGCAGCAGCCTGACTATACCCACTGCAGGGCGAAGGCCTCTCCCATATTTCACCACTTAACCCGGTTTTGTGCTATAGCTGCATCCACTTGACCCCTGCGAACTTCTTAATCTCATCCGCACACCTAACTTTCTGCCGCCCCCTGCTACGCTTTCCTTCCCTTGGAATCCAGTTTGTTACCCTAAGCGACCATCGGTTATCCTCTCTTGCACTACATGTCCTGCCCATGTCCATTTCTTCTTCTTAATTTCCACTAGAATGTCGGTAACTTGAGTTATTTCTCTGACCCACTCTGCACGCTTCCTATCTCTTAATGTTACCCCTACCATTTTTCGTTCCATAGCCCTCTGGGTTGTCCTCAACTTAAGTAGAACTCTCTTGGTTAGCCTCCACGTTCCAGCCCCATAGGTGAGTACAGGTAAGATGCAACTGTTGTATACTTTCCTCTTTAGCGATAACGGTAAGCTGCTAGATATAATCTGCGAGTGCTTGCCAAATGCGCTCCATCCCAATCTTATTCTTCTTGTTATTTGCTTTTCATGGTCCGGATCTGCGGTTACTACCTGTCCTAAGTAGACATATTCGCCTACTGCTTCCAGTACTTCGCTACCTAATGTAAACTGCTGTTCCTTCCCGAACTGTTGAACATTACCTTAGTCTTCTGCATATTGATTTTCAATCCTACCTTTCTATTTTTCCTGTCTAGGTCATCAATCATTATTTGTAGTTCATCTCCCGAGTTGCTTAGCAAGGCAATGTCATCAGCAAATTGTAGATTACTGAGGTATTCTCCATCTACCCTTATCCCTAACTGCTCCCATTCCAAGTCTATGAATACTTCCTCTAAGCAAGCTGTGTATAGTACTGGAAGATTGTGTCTCCTTGCCTAACACCTTTCTTTATGGGAATTTTGTTACTTTCTTTATGCAGAACTATGGTTGCTGTGCAGCCACTGTATATATTTTCCAGCACTTTCACGTACGGCTCGTCTACCTCCTGATTTCGCAATGCCTGCATCACCGCCGAGGTTTCAACTGAGTCAAATGCTTTTTCGTAATCATGAATGCTATGTATAAGGGCTGGTTATATTCCGAGCATTTTTATATCACCCGATTGATGGTATGGACTGATGGATTATACGGCCACCTTGCGCTTATTGATTACCTTTGATATCTCGGCCATTTCGATCTGGTCTGTTGGATTGGAAGCTTTCATACTCTGGCGTTTCTTAATCAAGTCTTTCGTCTCCTTAGACAGCTTACCGGTATCATCTCTAACTATTCTACCGCCTACTTCTACCGCGCACTCAGTAATGATATCTCTGAAATTATTGTTCATTGCTTCTAGGGTAATGTCGCCATCCTCAGTTAGAGCTGAATATCTATTCTGTAGCGAGATCCTGAACTCTTTTGCCCTCCCACTCACCGCTAATTCGTTGATTGGTTTCTATCTTACTAATCTGTTGCGTTCCTTCTTCAGATTTAGGCTAATTCGGGACCTCACGAGCCTGTGGTCACTGCATCGCACTTTCCCGATTACCTCTATATCTTGCATAATGGCGGGGGTTGAACACATTATGAAGCCAATTTCATTTTTGGTCTCCCCGTTAGGACTTTTCCATGTCCATTTCTGGTTCTTCCGTTTGCTCAAGAAGGTATTCATGATTCTTAAGTTATTGCCCTCTGCAAACTCAACTAGTAACTCCCCCCTGCTATTCCTAGAACCAATGCCATAGTCACCTATTGCCTGGTCTCCTGCCTGCGTTTTCCCTATCTTGGCATTGAAGTCCCCCATTAGTACAGTGTACTGCGTCTTTACTTTTCGCATTGGCGATTCTACATCTTCGTAGAAGCTTTCAACTGCCATGGTCATCATAACTACATGTAGGTACATAGGCCTGTACAACCTTCAGTTTATACCGCTTATTAAGCATAATTACTATACTTGCCACCCTCTCATTAATTCTACATAATTAATCGATATTGTCAGCTATATACGTATTGACAAGGAAACCTACTCCTAGTTGTCGCCTCTCTGGTAAACCTCGATAACACAGTACATGCCCATCCTTCAGTACAGTATATGCCTCATTCGGGCTCTTAACCTCGCTAAGTCCTATGATATCTCATGTCATACCCTCTAGTTCCTCTAACAGCACTGCTAAACTAGCTTCACTAGCTAGGATTCTAGCGGTTAACGTTGCCAGGGTCAGTTTTCATTGGCGGCCTGTCCAGCGGAGCCAGGAATTCTCACCGCCCCCTGCTGCGTCACAGGTCTGACCGCCGCCGTGCTCACTTGTTCCGCAGCCACTGATGACTGAGGGCCGGGGTTTTATGGAGCTTATCATGAGAGGTTGCGGCCTGTTACTGCACCAGGGTGGCCAACTTCTGTTCTGGTGAGGGAGTGCGTTGCCGGAGATGTTCGCCGGCATCAGGTCGCGCCCCAAACCTGTTAATGCAAATCCATCGACACGCGGATTTTTTTTTTTAATCCGGTGGAGAGTTGCGCGGCACCGGGATTTGAATCCCGGTTCTTTTGCCTGCGAGGCGGATGTTCTACCGCTACGCCAACCGCTGCAGTCAAGCAAAGGATCAAGCAGGTTTTCGGAAGCGCTACTCTACTATCGATCATATCCATACCATCAATCAGGTGATAGAAAAATGCTCGGAATATAACCAACCCTTATACATAGCATTCATTGATTACGAAAAAGCATTTGACTCAGTTGAAACCTCGGCGGTGATGCAGGCATTGCGAAATCAGGGGTAGACGAGCCGTACGTGAAAGTACTGGAAGATATGTATAGTGGCTGCACAGCAACCATGGTTCTGCATAAAGAAAGTAACAAAATTCCCATAAAGAAAGGTCTTAGGCAAGGAGACAAAATCTCCCCAGTACTATTCACAGCTTGCTTAGAGGAAGTATTCAGAGACTTGGAATGGTAGCAGTTAGGGACAAGGGTAGTTGGAGAATACCTCTGTAATATGTGATTTGCTGATGACATTGCATTGCTAAGCAACTCGGGGGATGAACTGCCAATAATGATTAATGACCTAGACAAGAAAGTAGAAAGGTAGGCTTGAAAATCAATATGCAGAAGACTAAGGTTATGTTCAACAGCCTCAGGAAGGAAAGGCAGTTTACATTAGGTAGCGAAGTACTGGAAGTAGTGGGCGAATATGTCTACTTAGGACAGATAGTAACCGCAGATCCGGACCATGAAAAGGAAATAACGAGAAGAATAAGATTGGGATGGAGCGCATTTGGCAAGCACTCGCAAATTATGACTAGCAGCTCACCGGTATCGCTCAAGAGGAAAGTATACAACAGTTGCATCTTACCTGTACTCACCTGTGAGGCTGAAACGTGGAGGCTAACCAAAAGGGTTCCGAGGATAATTCAGAGGGTTATGGAACGAGAAATGGTAGGGGTAACATTAAGAGATAGGAAGCGTGCAGAGTGGGTCAGAGAAATAACTCAAGTTACTGCCATTCTAGTGGAAATTAAGAAGAAGAAATGGGCATGGGCAGGCCATGTAGTGCGAAGAGAAGATAACCGACGTTCGCTTAGGGTAACAAACTGGATTTCAAGGGAAGGAAAGCGTAGCAGGGGGCGGCAGAAAGTTAGGTGGGCGGATGAGGTTAAGAAGTTCGCAGGGGTCAAGTGGATGCAGCTAGCACAGAACCGGGTTTCTATGGTAAACGCCTTCGCCCTGCAGTGGGTACAGTCAGGCTGATGATGGTGATGATAGTTCCGGTAACGTCGATTACACCAGCGTTGCGTCTACAGGGTGGCCAGTATTCCTAGCACGATGTTCCCCTCGTCCTTCAGCAAATCTGCAGTTACTTGGCCCTCTCCAGCTGCTTTCCTCTTTTCATAGTTTCTAAGCTTTCTTAACCTATTCTTTCGTCACTGGCGGAACGTCTGACTGCTTGTCCTTACTGCCACACTCATTATTGCCCTGATTATTTGTGCTAGTGTACAGATCAGTCTATTACTCCTCAGCTGCTTTGCCTATCTTGTCCATATTCATGATGACATTGCCCGCTTTGTCCGTTAGCGCATACATCTCATTCTTGCCTATGCTCAATTTCTTCTTTACCTTCCCGTGGTGTTGACAGCATGCTCAATTTTCTCCACGTTATACTTCCTTATATCGGCTACCTTAGGCTTATTGATTAGCTTTGATATCTCTGGCAGCTCTAGTTGGTCTCTTGGGTTGGAAGCGTTCCTACTTTGGCGTTACTTCTTCAGCGCGCACATTAATTACATCTTTCAAATTATTGCTCATTGCTTCTAGGCTAATGTTATCTTCGGTTAGAGGTGAATATCTATTCTGCAGAGGGATCCTGAAATCTTCTGCCTTCCCCTCACCACTAATTCAAGTATGAACCTTTCTCTTAATAATCTGTTTCGTTCCCTCTTCAGATTTAGACTATTTTGAGACCTTACCATGCCGTGGTCACTGCATCACAGTTTGCCGATTAACTCCACATCCTGCATTATGACGGGGTTTGATCAAAGTATGAAGTTAGTTTCATTTTTATTCTCCCGGTTAGGACTTTTACATGACCATTTCCCGTTCTTCCGTTTGCTGAAGAAAGTATTCATGATTCTTAAGTTATTACGCTCTGCAAGATCAACTAGTAACTCCCCCCTGCTAGTCGTAGAGCCAGTGCCATAGTCCCCCACTGCCTGTTCTCCCGTTTAGGATTTTTACTTGACCGCTTCCCGCTTTTGTTTTCATTTGCTGAAGAAGGTATTCATGATTCTTAAGTTATTGCGCTCTGCTAACTCCACTAGTAACTCCCCCCTGCCATTCGTAGAGCCAGTACCGTAGTCCCCCACTGCCTGGTCACCTGCCAACTTTTTCCCTATCTTGGCACTGAATTCGGCCGTTAGTACAATAGACTTTGTCTTTCATTTCCGCATTGCCGATTCTACATCTCCGTAGAGGCTGTCAACTGCATAGTCATCATGACTATATGTTGGTGCATAGGGCTGTACAATCATTAGTTTGTATACTGCTTTTTGAGCTATAACTACGATGCATTCCACCCTCTCAATAATTCTATAGAATTGCTCTATATTGCCAGCTCTATTATTATTGAAAAGGAAACCTACTCCTAGTTCTCGCTTTTCCAGTAAACGTTAATAATACAGTTCATGCCCGCCCTTCAGCACAGTATATATGGCTCATTTGGACTCCTATCCTAACTAAGTTATTATATCCATTTCATTCCCTCTAGTTCCTATAACATCATTGCTTAAACCTCACTAGCTAGGGTTCTAGCATTCTAACCACTGAGAATGGAACAAGGGTATCGGCGCGTGGCAGTCTTGGAGAATCATTCAAACAGAAGGCATCACGAGTACTACTTTCCGAGTAATTACTCCTTTATTACCTTCCAGACCTTATGATGACGAGGATTAACCCTTTTTCTTATGATGGTGTTTAATCCTTGCTGCGATTCCGGCGATGATGGAGATGCTTTATTAGGAAAGGCAGGCCGATGCTTAAGCGGTCGTGCACCATGCTCATCCTAAACTATTGGCCCAAGCTTCTGGCGCACTAAAGCTCGCCCTTTCCCGGCAAAGAAAGCGAAGACAAGGCGCTGTCACTGTGTTATAGCTGTAATCATTGATTTTTTTATTGAACGCCCCTCATCAGTTCTATGTTCGGCCACATCCCAGCCCGTCATGAGGTAACGCAGTCTATGTGCTATAATAGACTTATGCAAAATTGCTGCCATCTACTGGCTGCCGCGCGCGTTTCCGCCATGTTTAAGGGTAGCTGAATTGAGGAGCGGCAAGTGGCATAGTACGGAGTTGCGTGGCCGCCTGCGTTAATGTTCGTTGTCGCCGATAATATAGGCGTACTGTTGTGTCCCTTGAAGTATGCAAAAATAAAATAAACGTGTAGAAGAAAAGAAGTGCAAGTTATATCACTTCAGATTTTTATTTCTTGAGGCTTGTGTTGATATGCTCTCGCGTGGTTGTCGCGCTAGGTGCACTTTTGATCAACGGCGCACCCGAATTGTAAAATGGTATCTAATTTAGCGTGCCTTGGAAGATTGCAAATCCGTACTCGGTGCTAAGGCAGACGACCACGGTGTTTTAAATTTGCACGCAGAAGGACTACGCATCGCCTTTTCCCGTAAAAGATATGGAACAGTGTTGTTCCTGATTTCTTTGTAGCGCCAACTCATCCCAGTTTTTACGGTTTCACGCATACAAGCTGTCAAGAAATTTTGCCGTATATATAGCTACCCAGATAGAACACGTTTCGGCACTTCAAAGGCGACAGACTGTTCTTTTAAATTTCAGCGCGATATTCTGACGTCTTTACGTATTGGATTCATCGACAAATCGAATATAGTCGACTACGTCCAAGCTTCAGTTGTTGAGATGCGTCTCCAGAACATGACTTGCAAAAGGAATGACTCAAATTATAGATAAGTGCCAGCAACTGCTTCTCTCATTTAGCTGCTCTCGTCCAACGCGAGTTTGCATGATTGTTGTTGCTATGGTGATGGCGGTCACCGCGCTTTTTGCTATTTTTTGTTAGTGCGAAATTTTTTCTCTGCGAGTTTTCTGAGGAGCATAGAAAAGGAGTTACGCCATAATTTGGACTAGGGCAGGTTTGTTTTCTCCCATCCATATCACTGAATAATGCCATTTTTTTCGTTACCATCGTAGCGTGCCACCAAAGCGAGGTAGGAACTAAAACTGTCAACCATTTTTTTACACTATCCACAGTGAAATATCGTTTGTAGCGAGCCTTACCGCGCATAGCAATGAAGTTTGCTACTGCGTATAACGCAGTAGAAACAAAGATGAGCCCACAGATATCTTTCAACTTTATTTGTTTAAAATATTCAGCTCTATAAATGTATGCATTGCATTTTCTGTATGCGCATTGCTCGGTACATTCTACTGGTTCCCTGAATTGCTCCTGGCAAGTAATGTTTGTTATTTTGCAATATGGCAAAAAAAAAAAAAAAACATCTTGCATCACAGCTCCACACTGACGACACTTCTGTTCTTTAAGGTGTCAACTAACTGCACTCCCCATAAATTCGGACTTTGCAAAATATGTTCGGCAGCTATAAGAAGAAAACCGCCTTTTAACATTAGAAAACCCTTATATGTTCGCTATATACGTTTTCACAAAACGATTTCGTGAAGAATGTCGCTAGTGTCGGATATCGCATGGTAATGCAGTGCTATTAGTTTTCTTCATTAAAAATCTTCACAAGCAAATTAAGAAAACCATTAAATCTCGTTCGCCCCCCCTCCCCCCCCCCAAAAAAAAAATACTTAACAGAAACAGCTTTTCTCAAACGCTAGAAACTGATACAGACTCTGAATAGGCTCTGATAGTTGGTGCGTGCCTCACTACTGAGCTCATCCATGACCTGGAAAACGAAAACAAAATTGAAATACTTGATTTCCATCAATAATTACGGAAAGAAAAAGAAAAGAAAAACAATGCGGCATTGCAGAGGAGAATGACTTCGCTGCAAAAAGTCCGCATTGCTGAAAGCACTGCTCGAATAAGCGTCCGTGAAGGAACTTGACACTGCGTCTGGGTATAAGGCAAACTTCTGCTATGTGACTTCGGAGACAGCAGTATCTGCTGTATATTGATTTTCACGAAACAGAACCGCGATGTGACGGTGACAGGAGCTACATATATGAGAAGGATCAGCGCGCAAGAAATCACGTCGTTGACGTTACGTGTTTAGCCGGCAAATTCACGTGGTCCAGGGTTTTAGCCAATAACATATGCAATATGGAAACTGCTATATGATTGTTTACACGCTGACGAGATACATCCGCGGTCAAACGTTCAGACAGAGGATCGGAACAGTAGTGCGCGCACTGTACTGGAAATTGTGAAGGGCCATAGGAGCAGTGTTTATTAAGCATCAGTCCTACGCTCCAAAAAGAAAAAAAAAAGAAACAACATTGATGTGGACTAGAAAACATCCCGCGGTGATTGACGCAGCGTAATGAAATCACAGACATCTTTTACACCCGGAAGCAATATCAATACGTTTTGCACTTTCATGGACGCGTATTTAGGCAGTATCAAGGAATCTGCCGGAGCAGCAACGAAGGTTTTGCCGTTTGTAGCTACGCTGATGCCACCGTTCGCAAGAAGTTTTTGCAGTGCAGTATCGCTTCACGAAGTAAAATTGGAATGTAGGCAGCATTGAAAAGTCAGTCGTCTATTATTCCATCTTTTTTTGCACTGAATGCCAACAAATACCACGGAAATTACATCACAAAGCAGACGCAGCTAGCGCAGCCGACTCACTCAACCCTTCAACATGGCGTCGCGTAGCGCGGTTCGCTGAAGGTCCGATAGATGGCAGAAATTTTTCCTAAGGTCTATAGCGCAAAAACTACACGTTTGGCGACATTTTTTCTACTTCGCAGAAAGAGCCCTTTCTTCGGGGATGTTAATTCCAGGGCCATTTTATCTGTGGGCATTTACTCAGGAGACGTATTTTACCAAAAAAATTTCATTAATGGCTGCAGCCGCCATCATTGCTGCATTGCATCGACCAATAGGAAATAAATCTTCCATATAAGTGAGCGAAATCCGTCATAATATTCCCGCTTTCGAAAATTCAGCTCCTTTGTGGTGGATTTTAAAGAATGCTCGTTGAAATTTGCGAATTACTGTCCAAGAGCCACCCAGCCATTCTCTAGATAATATAAACGATGTCGCTGCCTTATTCCGAGCCCAGCAAGGAGAATAAAGAGTAACAGGCAAAGGTTTCAAGAACTAAGCACTAATCATGGGGTCTCTCAGAGCCCTCTTGTGACGAGCATTGCATGTAACGAGTTACGTAAGAGCGGCTTTTCTGGGTTTCCTTTTCAATGTGTCATCGGTATTCCATTCGTCGGATTCGGAGCACCTAGAGACAGGAATTCACGGTGCACACCCTCCCGATCTTTGCTGCAAAAAACGAGAGGGCGCGCCAGCCACGAACGAGTCGATTAAAATGCCTCCGTTGGGCGAAGAGAAGGAAAAGCGGGTGGGTTCCCTCGTTACAGAACTTTGAAAGCCCGAAAGATGAGCTGATCTTTCGTCATCCGAGAAGGCGCTGTAGTCAGCTGCCACTGTTGCGTAGGCTGGAGGCGCCACGCTCTACCAGCCACGCCGAAAATTAAGCAGGGTCAAGGAACCCAGATACTACACGTGGCATACTTCCACTTTCCTGCATAATTTGTTTCGCGATTCCTTGTCCCTTTTGCGGACTTACTCACTTTGTGGGGTTACTGGAAAGTAGCGTACCTTTATTTTTCGTGTTTGACAAAGTGTTGTACGTACACCAGACCTTCTTTTTTAACGTTAAAAGCGCGGACTACTATCTCATAGACGCCATGCACAGCGTGTGCACGATGAATGGTCAAAGGGAAGAAAGGTGTACACGTTCATGTCATTAATATGGGTGTGCTGAAAGAGCCAATATCGTTCGGCTCAGCCTATATGCAAATTTAGCACACGTGCGTAATATTTGTGCAGTTGCTTTCTCCCTACTAATAGAAGATGTAATTCTGTCATTAGAGGTTCGCTTTAAACACCATAAACACTAACGCCTGATCTTTCATAAAAAACAAATATCTTAAGAAGCGATCAGAGGAAAAGTAATTGATTCGCTATCGAATGTGATAATGCGCCGAAAACTCAGACACCAGAAAACGATCAGGATGCGTGCACTACTGCCATAGCAAGTCATTATTTATTTTAAAAACTCTGCCTAAACGAAGGTCAAATTTCATGTCCTAGCTAGTGCAGTTATAGGAAGGATATAAGTGAGCTCTTTTCGCGCGAGATAGAGAAAAGCTAAGTGACTGCTGTCGTACTCATTATCGCATCCGTAGTGCAGCAAAACTTCCACTGTTTTAGATTTCGGTTGCACGGGACGTTTAAGAATGACGTGTTTTGATCTGATTAAGAAGCTTCCAGAGGAAAGGTGGACGGAGCAGATAGTGGACAGGGATAAGTGGTCGGGCATAGGAGATGCCTGTGTATCACAGGAGCTGTATGGTTAGGCTGATGCTCATTAGGATATTACATAATGATACTGTCTATATCGTTAACTGTCCGACCAAATGCCGGAGAAGCCTGGCAATATCGCAGAAACTCCAGTGTACACGAATGCGAAACGTCTTTTAGGTAATAACCTCTTAGCAGTCGTGATAAATCATATTTGACAACTGCGTTTGTGGAGTTATTTTGAGCCAGAATTACTACGCTGTATCAAGGACCAGTCAAATTTGCAGCACGATGGGCACGTGCCTTTTAAACATATAAAGGAATGGCAACCAGCATCCATAATAGCCATTAGAATCGCTTCCAGCAGCCTTCTTTTAATCCCGCTGACACGTCTCTCGGCCAACAAAATGCTCAGGCTTACGTATTTCTCCAGTGCAGAATCTGCAGTGTTCTCGGAATTTTGGTTTTCTGATTATTTGTGTTGGCCGTGACTGCGAGTCCCAGGAGTGCACTAGGCTTGTCACGCGTATAAGCTTTATGTGATGATATGTGCTCTACGTATATCGTCATGTGTATCAATCGTCCAAGGCAAACCAGTGCTTTTTCATTTGAAATATCTAACGGTAGGCGGAACGTCTGAAATAGGTGTACCTGTTTTTATGAGTCGTTCGCGGGAATCGGAAGCTTCTTTGATTAGAGAGTTATTTTCTCTGCCAACTACAGTCGGTGCTGGAAATATAAAAATAAATAAGCGGAGGCCTTACTTGGCAATGCTTGCGAAAACATGTCCACGAAACGTGGAAACAAAATGTAACCTGTGATATGACGTTACGAGGACACTGGTAGTCAATAATGTGTATGTAATGAGAAGTGGTATATAAATGTATTTTTATGCCTAGGCATTTCATGAGAGTCATTAGAGTTTAGTCATGGGTGATAGTCACTTTTCATGAAATAATCAGATACAAGATCTAATTGACATGACAATGGAGTCTATGACTTGTGTAAAACAATCAAAGTCGTGATCATGACTAGTGTCTAGTCATAACACTCAAGACGCTACTAAAGAACAGCCAACCACATGCTTTCAGTAATCCTACTAATGCTACCACTAAAGGCCGGGATACATGGAGAGCGTTTTTGTCGCGTCAAGCCGACGTTTTTCGCTCGACGGCGCGCACTCGACGTCCAGCGTCGAAAAAAAGAAACGCACGCCACCGCCGGTCTGGACCTGCCAGGACGTGCGGGCGGCGCGGCGTCCAGTGGAACCGGAAGCTGCTGTGGACGTGCGCCAATAGGTGTAAAATACGGTACAATGCACGCCAGTACTGTACAAGCCCCTTCTCACTGGCACGCCTGACCGACTTTAGGGTGGGCCGAGGCCAGAGTGGACCGACGGCCTGGGCGAACTTTTTTTCTCACTTCTCCTCGACGCCGATTAGTGAGTGAGAACGTTCAGCTGGAGTGGGGACGTTAGCCATGGGGCGGGGCTCACAGCCTGATGGTGCTCGCCTCTGGTCGGCTAGTCCACCTTGGCTGAATGAAAGACCGGCGCCATCGGTTGACGTGCCCTGTTTTCTACCCGGCTAATCTTCAAGCTCAGTACGGCGGCCCTCGTTACCTGGGCTAGTCGCACCACCGGTGGTAGGCTCTGAATCGTTCGCGGTCACTGCCGACCTTCCTGCATACTCGACCCCTTGAGCCTCGTGCTCTGCTTCGGCAGCGTCCATAAGGAGGTCCGTAGATTCGTTTTTCTTTAAAAGGCCCACAGCCGTCGCATATGTATGGAATCACTTGGTGCCGCTGTGACTAAAGTGCCTGCATTATGAGCAGCAGAGCACCTTGCACTCGCGGCTAGCGTGACCCGTGCTACGGCAGCATAGCTATAGGTACTAAGAGTCCTGACAGGGCCAGCTCACTGGCCACGCGCAGTTAGTGAGGCGGGTCTGCCAATATCCCAGCGGGTTTTATTTTGAGCAGCACGGTGCTGGTCGTTTAGCCTTTTTTTGTGGACATCATGGATGCGCCACCGCTCTTGTGTCACTTCTGTAAACTTGTCAAACGGAGGGAACGCCGCCGGGATGTCGTATTCCGAGGCACCTTACAGCATCCAGCCATGCCGAAGCTTTACCTGCTGCAATTCTGGGTCGAAGAAGTACACTGGCATCTTTCTTTAACTTGCAGCTCCTTCAAGGCAAAGAGACGCCTCGCTGCTTCACCACTGATGAAAGTTACTACCCATACGTGGTTTACTTGATAGGCCCCCTACACCAACGCCTATCAGCCCACCTGTTTAGGCCAGTGTGCCGAAAACATCCTCTATTCGGAAGGGCTTGACCGACACCACCGAGAATCTAACAAGCCGAGTTCATGACGTTCTCTCCCAGCAGCGAACGTCACTATGCTGTCACGTGGCTAGGTCCAAGACAACATGCGAACAAACTTTTATTTTACTAAAAGGAACTCGTTATTGGGCTGACTTGGCCCTCAAACGAATTAAGCAGCTCGACGGTGGCAATACACCAGTTGTGCTCAGTGGTCGTCTAATTACAAGCGGCAGTTGTGCTCCTCAGCGCTCCGTTTGAAGTCAGAGAAGAACATACAGATAAAGCCGCAAAGCTTACCACAACGAAATGGAACATTATGGAAACAAACGCGACTGACTGGAAATGTTTAGATACATCTAGGCGCATCTTCTTCAACAGCGAAAATGATAAAGCCGCGTCTTGCGATACCAAGTGTAAAAAAATATAAAGAGTACACGATCCATTAATGCGCTACAATTACGGTGACAAGGTCGCATGCTGGCTGCTATAACAACAACAGCGAATAAAGTTTTCAATAGTTTCCAGCACTATACGTAAATAAAGACATCGCCTCAACACTTCCAATATAAACGGAGAAGGGCAAACATATATATTAAAACATTTAAACATCGAGAGTTCTTCAGTACGCTAATATAGCTTAAAGCGTAGTTGCACCTCGTCTCGGTTCTCAGTGTAAATCTCCGTTCCTTAGCCGCGACGGCCAGGTAGGTTCTGCCGCGTCCACTCTAGACGAGCAGCACAGTATTCGATGGAAGCTCTCGACGGTCTCCATCGCGAAGCGGCAGAGCCCCTTCCTCTAGCGGCCAGGTAGCTGGTCTTCTCGAATTGTCCAATCCGGAAGCGCGGTTGGCGGCGACCCAAGAGGTCCAATAGCGACCGCGCTGGTAATTGGCCCCGGCACGAGGGTAAAAGGAGAAGACGCCGCTAAGGGGCCGACGGCGGGTCGAGGCGCCCCGGAGTCATCCAAACTTGTCAAGCGCCCGCATTCCGAGTTAGCGTCGTTATCTAGGTGTCGTACTCTCACGTGACCTCGAGTCATCTGGTTAGTCGAAACGCCGGTATCGGGTGTTGCCACTACGGAACAGGAAGAGGGGCAACATCATGCTCCGGCGCTTCCACCAATCAGAGGATTCCAGGTCACGTGAGATAGCGACACTTTAATAACGACGCAAACTCGGAATACGTGCTCAGATTTGTCTGATGCCGATTAGTAGTAGTAGTGGTGTAAAATATTGAATTGGGCTTCATCATTTGGGTTTCAGTGCGTTAGTGCCATCTGGGGCAGCACTGGGCTTCTCAAGGGGCTTCAGGCGCTCATCGACAACCCGTCGGCTCTTGTTGACTGCTGCAGGACCCGTGCGAATCCCGGCTGGAAGCCCGATCATAAGAGGGTACATGTTCGATTTCCAGGTGCGCGCGTCGCCGCTGGGAAGCTGTCGCGCCGTCGAGAATGACTTAGTAGTCCAACTGTCTAACACTGCGAAGGACGTTGTATGGTAAACGTTTCTCCGTAATAACTTTACACTTAGTCCACGAAGGCGAATCGATGTCCAAACCTAGACTCTGTCTCCCGTATTGTATACTCTGCGTCGAAACGTCGCAAGTTGCAGCGTCGGACGTCAAGGAGCTGCTAGGCGGCGAAGGCGGCGAAGGCGGCGAAGTCGGCGTGGTCCTCGTCTCTCACATACGGCAGCATTGAGTCGAGCGTGGTCGTAGGTTCCCTGCCATACACAAGTTGTAACGCGTTTGTCTCTTGGGCGGCAGTTTTATTGACGAAGGTCACCTAGGGCACGATGGGGTCCCATGTGTACGGTGTTGACATTCGTACGTGGCATCATATCGTCGATAGTCTTATTGAGACATTCTGTTATTTGGTTGATCTGCGGATGGTATGCAGTTGTCTTTCGGTGGCTTGTTAGGCTGTATTTCAAGATGAATTTTGTTTGTCCCGCCGTAAACCTTTTCCTTGTCCGTACTGAGGGCGCCGTGTCGCATAACAAAAACTTCGTGACCTCAGCTGCAGAACCATTAAGCATGACTTTCGCTTAGGCGTAGCGGGCAAGGTAGTCAGTGTCCACGGGGATCCACTTGTTACCTCTTGAACAAATCGGGAAAGGGCAGAGATCCATTCCAATTTGTGGGGCATCGTCGGGGGACGGTATCAGGTTCAGTGGCCCAGCTGGTCTGATCGAGGGCGTCTTGCGTAGCTGTCATTCACGGTACGATTTCACGTAATGTGAAATGTGTGCGAATAATCACGGCCGAAAATAGAATGTGTGCAAACCCGAGATGCCTGCTGTCGGTTGATCATGGAACGCTTGCAAGATTTCATTTCTGGGGTTTTTAGGAACGACAAAGAGGTGAGTAGTCCTATTGAGAGCAAAGTTTACGATGATGCCAATGTATAGAGATTAGCAAAACGTTAAATTGGACGAGTTGGTAGATGCTCATAATGTAACCAGCGCGAACAAGGGACAAGAAAAGAAGAAAGGGCACAGGATGAGCGCTGAGTCGTAACTAGTTGTTTATTCACTACCACCTTAATTTATAACAGAACACTCAAACAAACGGTCACAGAAATATGAAAAACACAACACTTAAAACACTTTCCAAATATGCTCGTAACACCTTCAAGAACTCCCGAGAAACGCAATCTCCCTATCGCAAAAGAAAACGGACAGATATCCAGCCTGAAAAAAATGAGAAAGTTGTGTTGCCATATGTACATCGCGTCTCCCATTGGTTAAAGAACGTAGGAAGCATGTATAATGTTTGCGTGTTTCGTTCAGCCCCCGTAAAGCTCAAAGAGCTCTGCTCTGCCAGTGGGAGAAAAAGGCCAATAAAAAAGAAGGCTGTGGCATTGTGCACAGGGATACGATTGTGGCCTGTAAAACAGGTGTTGTTCACAGTATTCCCCTGTCCTGTGAAGCCACATAGATTGGTCAGACCGGTCGGCGCCTTCCGTTCCGTTCTTACCTCGGAAAGTTAAGAACGGAACATTGAAGTGGCCCGGATGATCGCGATCGCTCTTTCTCCGTGGTCGAGTAATTGGCTTCGGCTTTCCAGAGCGAACGGCTAGCTCACGTGATGACGTTTTGCTCTCCTCAACGGGAACGGAACCTAGGCCTGCATGAATTTCAGTGTTGACTTTTTCGTCAAAGTGCCCGGAGACAAGAGAGAACTGTAAGCGGCGTTTAAGTTCCTGGAAAGCTTCTGCTTTCGGTGCTTCGCATTTAAAAGGCATGTCAGCCCTTTTGAGCAGCATAAAAGGTTCGGCGATGCACCAAATGTTGCTCAAAAATGGCGGATAGTGCGCGCTTAAAAAAGAGAATCGGCGCACGGCTTCTTGTCAGCATGCTATGGAGACTGGGCGAACGCAGCCGTTTTATGCGACTCTGGGCGAACATCGTCCTTGGTTACGATATGGCTAAGGAATAGCAGATCCTTGTTGGTGAAGGGGCCTGTTTCTGCTTAACGCTCGGCCCGTTCAACATGATGGCCGTCAGCGCTGTCCGAAGTATTCTTCAAAGGTGTCTGGAGGTAGTCTTCAAAGGTAGGCGAAAAGACAGCGATGTCATTCAAAAATACCAGGACACATTTGTCACTTCTAACCGTGCAGTCACTTCAAGCCAAGCAGTAGAGTGCCCGTTATTCACTGGAGCGTCACCGCTGCGGAACAGAGGCCAGATAGCACCATCTTCAACTCGAAGAGGCTGTTCGGAGTGATGAACGCGGTCTTTAACTATCTCTTTCGTCAATGTTATATGCCAGTAGCCTCAGTTAAGGTACAACGGTGAGAAATGCATTGCCTTGTTGAGCCGATGTAGAGTTTTCGAAGCGGGAGAGGGAATAGTTATCATTCTTTGTTATATTGTTCAAGCGGCAGTAATGAGCGCAGAAGCTCAGTGTGCCGTCTTTCTTCTTCACCAGAACGACAAGGGTTACCCAGGGGCTGTTCTAACTTGCTCGCGGATGGCTTGACTTTCTCGCGGCGATACGAGGTAGGAGCATTGGTGCAGAGGTGCAGAGGTCGGGCGTGTTTGTCCGCTATTATATGCGATGCTCGGCAAGTGGTGTTTGTCGCAGCTTAAATGCTGACGGGAAGCACTCGCCGTAGCTTTGAAGAAAGAGGCGTGTCTGGTCTTGTCTGCTTCGGGGTAGCGCTGCGCTGATGTCGAATGTGGGCCGGTTGCCTTGGTTAGGCACATCGTCTTTGAGTCGGTCGGTGTGGGCGAAGACGTCAAGGATGTCTGCTAAGACGTCGAGAAAAGCGATTTTCGTGCCGTAATTGAGATGCCGGTATTCTGTGAAGTTCCTGTCCAGACTCTGAGCTTGTTCATGCCGGAAATGGGCGAAGCGTCTCGAGATTTCTACTTCCCGACCCAATAGCAACTGGGCGTTTCCATCGTGGAAATCTTCTGTACTTTCAATGTATCCGGCACTCACAGATAAGACGAGGCTTGATCGGAGTGGTAGACCTAATTCTTCGTCGAGGATATTACGAGAAACGATACAAGCTGAACTTGCCGCAGCAGGTATGGCGTTGTGCGTTGAAAGCTTCATCAGATTTGAGCAAAGGTCGATGACCTCCTTATGTGCATTCAGAAAGTCCGTGAATCAGGTAGCGGGAGCATTTCCGCAGGACGGCCGCAAAGCTCTTTGGATAAGTACCTTCATTTACTATTACTCTTGCGGGGCGGCGTCCAGATGGCGTAATATTGTTGTCACCAGCAGTGAGGATCAGCGGGCCATTCCATGTCGTCATCATTTCCTTCAGCTTGGAAGTGAATGGTCCACTGATCACTGAGCAGTGGACTCCCGTGTACTTAACGAAGGAACTGGTTGATCGCCGACTGCTACATCAAGGTAATTTGTACGGGTGCTTGCGCTGCATGTTAGTCTCGCTCTCTGATTTCGGCTTCGACGACGTGTACTGAGGACATGGCCGCGGCATACCGCTGTAATTTCGCTCTGCGGTGATGCAAGCTAGAACCCTGCTCGGAAATTGTTATGAATGTCGTCGTGTGGAGCGACGGTGTAGGGTTGCAGTATTATCACTCGTAGTCGGTGGTGGAGAATCTGCATGTTTTCTCCGTGAAGCAACCTCACCTCCAAAGGTGACTCTCTTTAGTTTCCCAGTGGCGGCTAAGGACCTTCCTTGACACAAAGCGAGACCTTAACTGTGAAGGAGAGCGTGACAGATGGCTTGGTGATGCGTGCTTTCCCCTCCGCAGGAATCCTTCGACTTCTAGTGGCTACTCGCCAGGACAGGGTCGTGGGGCATTGATGGCGAAACCACGCAGACCAACTCGTATCTATTTGCAGGGCCAGAAAATGTAGCCTGTCTTTCCACAGTGGAAGCAGAGTAGGAAGTTGTTGACAGTGTCCAGGCGCCGCATTTCCTGTGGCTTTGAATTTGGTCATAGGATTGATGGCCGATGCCAAGGGGCGGCGTGCAGGAAGAGCTTGGTAGCATCAAGGGGGGCTTGGAAGGTCTCATCGGAGTGCAGGACGCAGTAACGCGTTAGCATAGTTCATCGCTGTGGCATCTTGCGTCGGAGCCGACACTTGAGGAATGCCCAATGCTTGACTTACTCATGGATTATTTCCATGAGCGACGAAATCTGAGGCTGCGTTGGCGACGGCAGGAGTTAGCGCAACTCTTCTCAAACGATTTCACGGAAAATATCAAGAAGGCTACTTCGCTTGTAGCTGCGGTGTCGCGGTGGCTTGCAGAGATTACTTGAAGGGACCGGCTGTAGAGGCACGCCTTTGCGTCCAAAACATTTTAAATAGGGCAGAACGCCACCACAGTGTTTGGCGGCTGGCGAAAATGGCCCGCCAATAAATGGTATTTTTTACTGCGCATCAGCAGATTGACCTTGGTCTCCTCAGTCATGTTGGGATCGGCATGGCGGAAAAGACGCTTTATATGTTTTCTACGTAAGCCAGAAGAACCTCATTCGGTGGTTGAATTCTTGACTTACTCTTTTCCTAACGGCACTTGTAAATGTACTCAAGAGCTCCGCCTTGCAAGTGTCGCAAGCCTTCAAAGACCCTTTACAGATCTGAAGCCAGATCCAAGGAGATCCGTGAAGATCGAAGTAAACTGGCCTCAGTTTTGTAGATGTGGTCCAAGCGTTCAATGTTGCCACACGCTCGAAAGCCACTCTTTCGCATTTTCATCCGGTCATCCTTGGAAGCAGGGGGCTAACGGGACTTCAGGAGAACCAAAGACGGTTTCTGTTTTGCGGGTGCTATCTTCGGAGATGCGTCATGATGTCCGGGTTAAGCACCTCCACCAGATGTCAGGCAATAATGACTAGTCTGTAGGCAACAAGCGAACAGACTAGGATTTCACTGAAATGAACTTTATTGGGCTGACTTGCGCCCTCAAGAGAATTAGGACATTCGGACAGCATGAATAGCAGCAATCGTGCTCATCGGTGGGAGAATTACTAATGGCAGTTGTGTCCCTCAGAGCTCAAGTTAACACCAACGAACACACATCTAGCCGCAAAGCCAATCAGAACGAACTGGAACACTGAAAACAAATACGTCTGGCTGGGACATTCCAGGTACATCTCAGCGCATGTTCCGCGACAAGAAAAGTGATAAAGGCGAGTCTTGCGATACCGCGCGTAAAAAAAATGCAGAGCCCACAATCATCTCACGCGTCAGATTCCCGGTGTTAAGACCACATGCTGGTGACTATAGAAAACAACAACAAATAAAGTTTTCAATGGTTACCGGAAATAGAGCGGAAGGGCGATAAAGAGTCGACAAATGAACCTGCGCGCGCAGGCATGGACATTGTGGCATGAAGACACCACGTTTTTCCTTTGGGATCTACGCCCACAGTTTTATTTGCTAGGACTTTATTGCCCATACGCAGATTAGGTGGGCTGCTGGGGTGCACTGGCCTTGTCAAGACCTAGGTGGTAACGGCTTGACGAGCGTATTACCATGAAGAAAAGTAGGTTTAAAAGAACCTGTCTGCTCAGAAACTGAGGCTAAATGTTTTGGATGTGCTCAGTTCTATTCTATGTGCGGTAAATCGAAAGCCTTTCTTGTAATTATTTGGACTCATTTGGCCATTTATCCGTCTTTTTCTTTTTTGCTGCTATTCCTTTTCTCTTATTTTGATCTTTCTTCCCTATCTACTCTTTCACTTTTTCTCTCTTGGTTGTTCTGTTTCTTTGTTTTTACTGTTTTTATAGTTTTTTTTTTAATTTTTCACTGCTTTTTTTCTTGATTTACTGTTTTCGATTAGCAGCACAAGGACAAAGCGTGACATTAAAGATTTGTAACGTTTTTGCGTGACTTTCGACGTCCGTGGCTGTTTTGACGACTGCACACTATATCGACGTTCTTCGCTATTTTGACAAAGAATCAACTTTTTAGGCTCTAACTAGATAATTACTGCACATCAGCGAGCGTTTGACCACACACACGTTTCCGCCCTATACCGCATGCAACCATTACAACACCTATAAGGGCTTTCGCCATAATAATCTGGCTTATGGCCCGTCAAACCTGCTACCACGACCGCCAAGTGCTGCTATCGACGCTCTGCTGGAGTACATGATCCTGCCCCTGAGCAGGCCGGTGGCTGCATGTAGAATGCTAAGCCACCTCGGCGAGTAGAATTATTTATCTTATGACGTCTACCACGTCCTCAAATCGACGTAGAGTGGCAGACGAGAAGAGTGAACCTGAGGATGGTTGCTTAGGATTGGCTGGTCATTTTGCATGCGTTAGCTGCAGGTTTTGGCACGGGTAGGAAATGCCAGCTATTTTCGGTCCGAACTACTCCAGCGCACCTGGCGACTGAAGGAAATTAATGTTTATCAAAGAATGGCTCTCTGTTTACACGGTTGACACAATGAGATGTGGCGGTGGCCGAGTTGTCAAAACCGCCGAAATCGGGGTACACCTTTTTCGCCGGGGGTGGTTCTAATCCCGCTCGAAGGCGAAATTTCTTAACAACACTTTAATAGGCATCGCTCCGGCCGCTATGAAATGAATAGGAGCTAGCGCCTTAAATGAAGGACACAATGGGCTTCTATGGAGGTTTCCTGTCCAAGGCTTGGGCGCAATGGTGCTATGTATGTGCGCAGCCACGCTGATCTAAGTACGCACTAAGTTCTGATGGAATTGTACTTTTTATGAACGATATAAAAGGCTCATTTCGATTCCACATTTCCTGCACCAAACATTGATATTTTATGTGCAGTCTTCTGATCAGTGTCGTTATGCCTTTAGCGTGTGCCGCTCCTAAGATCAATGATGTCATACATAAAGCATTATGTGCACGTTGGCATCAGGTAACCACTGCAGTTCTTCACTGGGGCCATCTGTGGGGTTTCGTTGCTAGTCCTGCAGTGCTCATTTGCAGGTACTTCCTTGCAGGATACTAGGGAGCGAAAAATTCTCTGAAATGTTAGCAAGTCTACCATGGTTGTTTTTTCTGAAGTCGCTCCCTATATGCAGCGCGGAGATTTTCCAAAGATTGCTGCAAAGAACAAATGCAGCAAAATGCCGAATATGCACGTGCCGGCCGTTCTATAGCTTTTGGGCACCGTTCACGGAATTGCTTCAGCGAGACTAAAACTGCTAGCTTGTTGGCGGCTTGCATTTACTTGTTTTATTTGATCATTACTTGAGCGTGTTCAAACTCAAAGGCAGATCAGATTTTGCAGCCACTCTCTAGCTTCGGAATGTGTTCACTTCACCTCTGCCCGTCAGAGTTGATGCCATGCTAACGGTATAGTTTTGTTAACGTGCAAGGAGACTCCGTTTTCTAAAATACTCTGATCAGAACATCTCCTCCCTTCAGCAACTGGTTTTCTATCGGGATCAGTAACACAAGTAGCGTAGTTTTCTCCAATATTGCTAGAGGCATTTGAATGTCCATCCGCTTCATCGTCTTAAAATGTTGCCTTGAGAAACATCTTCTCCTGCGCTCTTCAAGAATAATGTTTGTCCTCTTTGTTGGGGCAAGCACATTACTTTAAAATGACCATTTTGAGACCCTCTAGATGATGAGGGAATTTCGTACAGCACTCGTGATTAATATGGTAACATTTAACTTCATCAATTTGCCTACGGTAAATAACACGAAACTGCCGTTAAAATATTACCTTATCCAAATACATTTACAAACTAACCATTTGATCTTTACTTTTACTTGTTACATAGACACACGTTTAGCGGAGGATATGAGAGACGAAGGTACGGACTTGACAGGCAGTGTCCACATAATCAGAACACGGTGTTCAGATATGTCAGGTCGCTTCCTATACGAGAATTCTTTTCTGTTTACATCACGTCCCCAACTGTGGACGCAGGGTTGAAATGAATAAGCTAGTATATTATTTTTCTCTTGACAAAGTCTGTCAATAATCACATTTTGTGGAAGTCATGTCTGTTCTTTCTTACATCTGCAAATTAGCACTGTTCCAAGTACTGTCTTGCCCAACAAGTTCATTTTCTTCCTTTTAATTGTCGCCCTTTGCATTAGCCTTCTTCATAAACATCTATTTCTTCCTTGTGGCTGAAACTTTTCTTTTGCTGTAACTACATCAATGGACGATTGATCCGAAGTAATCATGTCGACGTGTTCAAAGTCTAAGCACAGCGGTGAGATCACGGCACCAAACTTTAGGCGAACGAATTTCATGTTTAAAACCCGGGTGCTTGCATGATGCATTCGCGTTAGAAAAACGCACGTGCCAACAAAAGTCTCCCTTTATTTCGTGGTGGTTTCGAGGGTGAAAATCGAAAAGATGCAAAAGTATATCTTGCTTCTTGGTGGGCGCCTCGAAGCTTCGTCAACACTCGAGAAAGTGTACAGAAATTTTCTAAAGCCGAAAAGGCGCAAAGCTAAATCGCCTCATTAGGGGCCTAGAACATGGCCGTCAGTGGAGACGAATGCCGAAGCAGACATGAGACGCCCTCGAGTACGGTACGCCTTAAGCTTATACTCCGTTTCATACATCAGGTGCAACGCAGCGAAAGCTACGCAAGTAGTCCGCAAGAAAAAAAAAACAGGAGGTGTATAACTACGCGCTCGTTCTGTAGGCGAGTGGTTCCTGCCGAAACGGGCTCTATTCCAAGCATACACGTTTGCAATAACATGCTTCGCATGCTTAGACATCTTCACAGAGCGGATCTTATAGAAAAAATGCGCACCAAAGAACCATTTTCTCAAAAAGAGATGCGCAGCGCGGAGGGCACAGCCAGCGCCATCTGGTGGCACAGCTGGCAAGGTTGCGGGGCAGCAAAACGCGGCACGAACAAAAATGACATAAAAAACATACAAATTAGCCGAATCCGACCTTTTCTTCCTAAAAAAGGTGCTTTTTTTGAAGTTGATGGCAAATGCAAAATGTATTGAGCTTGCAGACAAAGCAACTATTAATTTCTCTCGTCAAGAGCAGGCACTATTTTTTATCGCGGATGCGGAGAGCGCAAACAAGAGCTGTAGCTTTGGTAGTGTTGCACTTTATTTATTTATTTATTTATTTATTTATTTATTTATTTATGGCGCTGAGTTTCCCACACGGCATAAAAGGTGGTGGTATAGCGTCACAGGAATGTGTGGAGCGCAGCCATGTGCAAGAAGTCACACAAACTGCGTGCATAAATGTTATTTGTTGTCCATAAGTGGAAATGAGAGTCATTGCTTGGTGAAAGTCCAGCTTTTTGTAGTATGGTGTTGCGCATATGCGAAGTTCCTGGGCATGTCCATATTAGATGCCGTACAGTGGTGTCGCAAGCCGGTTCCTCGCAGTGTGGGCATTTGTCGGGAACTGGAATAGTAGTACTTTGCCACTGGTGTCGAACGGCGGGCGTAAGAGCCACTCCGACCCTCAGCCGTCTCAGAGATACCTCCTCCACCCTTGTTAGATTGGGGGGAAGGGGGTACGATCACGGGGGAATTAGAGCACGTGTACGCTGCCTGAGGGATGCTGATGATGTCAAATGGGTCAGGAGTGGATCCGGTGGCAAGGAATCATGAATAGGTTGTGACACATCATCTGCATGAGGAAGCACGTCTGCTGTTATGGTATTCAAATTTTTGTTGTCTTGAACCCAGTGAATGGTTATAGTCACTGGATAACGGTGACAAGCAGCATGTATAGTCTGTGCGACCCTAAGAGTGCTATGGACTTTCTTTAAATGTTTTAAGGCTTCTTTAGAGTGAGTCATTATTTGTACTTTTTTAAACGTAGGGTCGGCAGGTAACGCTTCTATGGTGTTTAAGGTAGCTTGCAGTTCGAATGCAAGAGTTGATTTGGCGTCGGTAAGGCAACTTCGATTGGTGTTCAGGTGAGGGTGGGTTGGGCTTATAAAAGCAACTGAACCACCTGTTGGGGTTACGGCTGCATCTGTGTAAATTATACAGTCATCATGTGTTGCGCAAGACGTTATTGGGAATGATGATGAGAGCTGCGACTTCTTGGTGAGTAGTGGCTTATTAGAAGTAAGGTGGTAGTAGTCCCATGGAGGTGGTTGGTTCTCTAATTCAAGACGAAGGGAAGCTTTTCTTGCTCTGTTCGTCTGTCTTTGGACAGTTAATTCTGCCAGCGAGTTAAGGTGGGCGTACTCCTGGAGCAGACGGATAGGAGTTGATCGAGGCAGTCCCGTAATGACTCGCATGGCCTCGTGGTTGAGTGCCTCGAGTGTAGACCATTGCCGTTTTGTCAGTTTCTGAAACTGTGCCTGGTATAGAAGCCGCGGTTGAAAGACAGCACGGACAAGTCGGCAAGCGGTATCTGATCGGGCACCACCAGAACGATTTGCTATTCTTCGAATTAGTCCCAGTGTGTTCATGGCACTTTTCCGTACATCGGATAGCCAAACTGTGCCTTTTCCTGAAGAATGTACATGGAGACCCAACACCTTGGTATGTTCCACTTCAAGGAGGGGTGTATTGTCAATTGTCAACGCGAATGGATTAGCTTTGAAACTTCTGCGGCCGGCCTTATTGCCCACATGGACATAGCATGTTTTAGTGAGGTTGAGGGATAGGCCTGTGTTGTTGAGAAAGTTTTGAAGGATATTTATGGCATTTTGCAGGGAGTCTTGCTGCACCTGCACTGAGCGGTTTCTAGACCACATAGTAATGTCATCTGCGTAGACTAGCACTTTAATATTAGGAATTGAGGCCAGTTCATGTATGAGAGGAATAAATGCAATATTAAACAAAGTTGGGGCTAAAACTGAGCCCTGCGGTACTCCACGATTAGAAATGAAATGTCCTGTTGGTTTTCCATTTACACGAATAGCAAACGTTCGGTGGGAGAGGAACGCGTGAATTGCACGACAAAGCTGTAAGGGCATTCCAAGTGATGACATAGTATTGAGGATTGCTGTGTGGAGGATGTTGTCGTAGGCTTTCGTGATATCTGTTGCCACGACTGTGCGGACGAGACGACTGTGAGATGAACAATATATTACTTCATTGGCAAAAAGTTGAAGACCATCTTCAGATCCGTAACCAGGCCGAAAGCCAATCTGTGAAGACGAATATTTGTGATGATGGTCAAGCCACCAGGATATTCGAATGGCAAGTAGCTTTTCGTACAATTTACAGATAGTTGGGGTAAGAGAAATCGGGCGTAGAGCACCAAGGGTTGTAGGTGGTTTTCCGGGCTTTGGTATGGGAACTACTACAGAATGTTTCCAATCTGGTGGCATTTCACTGGAAATCCAGATTTCATTGAAAATTCTCAGAAGTGAGGTCAATGATTCACCTTCTAGATTGCGGAATAGTGTATAAGGCACACCATCATGACCGGGTGTGGTGTTTGGGCGGATATCTTCAATCGCAGCGATCAGCTCAGCCATGGTGAAAGGGTTCGTGATCTTATTTTCTGGGAGATGGTTGTCGAGACTGAGTGGAACCGGTGCAGGTTGGCAGTCATAATTGGGGAAGAACTGAAGAGCTGCTTGCTTGGCAAATTCTTGCGGTGAAAGACGCAGGGCTATTCGAATACTCTCTGCGTAGTCTTTAACTGAGGGTTTTCGTTCCATTGAATGAAACACACGCCATAGGTGGCGGTTTCCGATCGGAGTACTTATGTGAGAACACCAGTCTGTCCAACGTTTGTGTAGAAGGTGCTTAGAATACCGACGGGCTTTAGCGGTTAGTTTATGAAGTTCTGCTATGGCAATATTATTGGACGGATGCTGACTGACGTATACGTCCATTTGCTTGCGCCGTGCCCAGAGGTTAAGGAGGTGAAGGTCAGGGTTTGGTTGGTCTTCATTGATGGTTGAAGACATGGTGTGCTGATTTAGAACTTGCATGAAAGTAGTAAGTGCCGAATCAGGAGTTATTGAGATGAGGCGAGCATCTGTACGTAGAGTATCCCAAGAAGTAATGTGAATTTTGCGGCGAATTTTACGAAGTGTGCTTGAGGTAAAATCGATTAGAATGGGGGAGTGGTCACTGCCCCAGGTGTCTGGTTCGCAATTCCAGCGAGGATTCCCAGGCCCTAGCCACCACGTAAGGTCCGGAGTCGACGCCGGTGCACGCGGGCGGGTACATTTTGTCAAACTGTTGAGAAGTGTAAACGACTGGTCAAAAAATGTGTCGTAAATTTGACGTCCACGCTTAGAGTCTTGTATATAACCCCAGGCTGTGTGCGGTCCATTGAAATCTCCTCCAACAAGTATAGGTACACCTGGGTATGAGGTGCGTAGATGTGTGAGCCATCCAAAGTTGAGTACAGTAGATATCGGTCGTGCGTAAAATGATACCAATATAACTGGAGTACGTTGTGGCTTAGTAATAATGGCGGTCACTTCTTGACGGGTATTGCACCAACGGGATAGGTCTATTGGAGAATGAGGAGTGGATGAATGAACATATATTGCCGCTTTACCTGGAGCAAGACCACTGCGGCGGTCGGGTATCGAGGGGCAGTGATATATGCAGTAACCAGATAGAGGTAGAATAGCGTTATGCTCTTGTAAAAGGAAAGCCCATGCATTAAGTTTTCCTTCTTGAATACGGAGCTTCAATTCAGGTAGTTTGTTAGTGAGACCTCTACAGTTCCATTGCATTATAAGGGATTTATGGTTAGTGGTCATTAGTTTGCAGAACAGATGCTATCATTTCAGGCAGTTTCTGCAGCAGTGTAATCAGTGATGTCATTGAAGTTGTAGCTGCAGATTTTTGAGGTTGGGCATAATTTGACTCAAAATGACTGTACTCATTAGAGCGATGATGTACTTGACGTGTAGGCTCAACAGGCGATTGGTGCAAACGTTGCAGTAAGATTAACCGACGTTTGCAAAGGTGATCAAGCTGTTGGCGAACTTTGGCAATCTCTTCATCTATGACAGAAATATTGTTAGGCATAGGGGAACTAATTGGTGGAAATTCATCTTCCGTTTGACGAAGAGTACGGGAACTGTGCTTCGAAACAGATGCATAAGATGAGCGGATTTGAGAGGGCGGAGGTAAATATGTTGGCGTCAAGTCGGTACTATCCTCATCTGTGTGGTTTGATAGAGCAGCAAAACGGTTTGAAATCTTGACTGCATCAAAAGTAGGCTTATGTACTACACGACGTTTCTTGCGAGGGCACTTGGGATACGTAATGTCGTGATCGTTTGTTTTACAGAACGGACACGTGAAGAAGGGGAGGCCGTCCGCTGATTGTTTTGGTAAAGTGTCCTCGGATGCAGGGCATACTTTTTTGATGTGGCCTTGTCGTAGGCATCGGTAGCAAAACACTGGGGCAGGCCGGAAAGGCTTCGGATGAACGACCAGCCCGTTGTCGAACAAATGAGTAGGGAGTTCTAAAGGACCCTTCAAAAGTAGAAGAAATGTGCCTCGGTTACCTAGTTGGCGGGCATTTAGCACAGAGTGCGTGTCTGATAAAAGATCCGCCATAACCTCATTTGGAGGTGCCTTAGGATCCAGGTTATAAATGACACATCTTTGCAAGCCAGGTCCAGATGCTAGGTATGCGTGCACAGGTACATATTGAGAGTCACTGATATATATTTTATCAATATGACAGATTTTCTCAGCATCGCCAAGGGAGGCTACTTGCACTGTGATTGAATTAGAGGGACGGTGGTAAATAAATCCTCGGTAGCCTGTTGTACCCAGTGCGCGGTCAATAAGCTGTTGCACTGATCTTGAAGAAATTGACGTTATGTCATATTGAAATGTAGGCTTAATATGTACTCGGAAGGAGCAGTCTGCGTCAGGGAGCCCGTATTTCGATGGGGTTCTTGACGAATTATGATCGTCTGAAGAGGGTTTTACCTTCTTTGCAGCTGGTTCTGTTGAATCGGTAAGAGACCGCATAGGAATGGTCACAGGAGTAGGCAAGCTGTTGGAAGCTGAAGTCGGTTGATCCCCTGAAGCTGGACGCGGCGACTTTAGTAGCGATGAAGTAGGTGCTGAGTTGCTTAAGAAACATCCTTGAGGTGGAAGGTTAGGCGAAGCAGTAGAGGTGGTGACAACTGCATGCGATCTTTCCATGTCATAGTTATTGTTCATGTCCGTTGGCCAAGTTGAGATAGGCCTAGGCGCCTCACGAAGTGAACGTTGGCATTGTGATGGGTGCACTGGAGGGGTCGTCTTGAGGCTTTCTGAAGCTCCTGGGATCTTTAGGCAGCGTTAACAGCTGACATTATAGGCGGCGAAGTGAACACAGCTTAAAAAGAACAAAAATTGCCAATCGGTAGAGACAGGGCGACGGCCCAATTTCATCTTCATCGTCGTCCCCTGGTAGTGTTGCACTTGATGTATGAAACGGAGTATAGGACTGCTATCTGCCGCATTTACCGTATTAGTGCTACGCGGTCGCCACGGGTCTTGAAGTCGCCGTAAGCACGAACGCACAACCATGCAAGTAAGGCTTTAGACACGAATATTGTGTCTCAAACGAACACTCGGAGGTTCGGTCCAAAGCGGCACATGGGGACAATAGACACATTCATCGCAGTGGAGGAGCGATAGAGTAGGCGTATGCTTGTTTACCGGACGCCCTCAGCTCATGCGCAGTATTAAGACAGGGGCATGGTCTGACCACTGGGCGCGCTTAGGAGGTGACCAAGAAATAATCCTCCTACTGATCAGCAAGTACGGGCGTGCCATTGCAGTGGGGTCATTGCGTGTAAGCTGCTAAGCGTCGAGCATAACTAACGACGTCAGCATCATAACTGCCTAAGCCGAAAAATGTAGTCAGACTGCATGATAACGCTGGCAACAGACCCATTGTATGCCTATCTGCATTACGGAAAAGGCAGAATGTTTTTCACAGCTGCATCTTACGTTTAGAATTTCTCCACACTATTTATTTACTCGGTAATCTCCACCACCTGTCAAAAACAGCAGCATTTCGGCACCATGCCTAAGGCAGGTTTTAATACTTTTCAGCATTTAACTGTGAGCCCGTGGAAGAGACAAAAAATGTACGACAAGGAAGCAAAAAAAGCACAATTCAGGAGGAATGTTTCTTCCCGAATGCTTTTTGAAATTTCTAAAAGTGAAGCAGGGAAAGAACTGACATTGCTTTGATCAGGGGTGTATTTTATACAAACCAAAGCAAACTGTAAAATGCAGTTTTCATAACCATGCACGCTCTTTCTCCCGGTGCATGGTTATAAGCTAATACGTCCATGCCGGGAGCATTCGTCGGCCTACATCCGACCGGATTTCCGCACTTGCCAAGCCGCAGGATCAAACTTTCTGCATCGCAAAGTAGGTTTTGTTTTCAAAAAAAAAAATAGGGAGTTCAACGTTGTTGAACCGAATGTGGAGCGAAAGTGACTGCGGAGCCCGGGTAACCGGGTGCGAAGCCGACCACCGGCAGCTGCATTTCGATGAAGACGAAATGCAGTTTTGTTCTTGGGCTGTGTGATGTCATTGCACGTTTAAGATCCCCAGGTGGCCGAAATTATTCCGTTGTAGGCGGAATCCACTTTCATTCCCTGCTCATGCAGTACCGGCAGACGCTTTGCTTTTGCACTCTTTGAGCTCACCGCGGTGGCGTTCACATGCACAGTGCGAGAACTACCCTTCTCCTCCGCTCTGTAACTAGCGCAGCAGCAGAACACATGTGGAAAGGTTCAGCCGGTTGTCATGGTTACGGTGCATGTGCAGTAGCAGCTTCTGAACCCACGGCGGCCTTAGCTTTACATGACTTCAATACAGCTAGTGGAGCTTTGTCATGCGCTCCACGGTAACAAAACTACCGTTAGTCCTTGTTGCAGAGTTTAATTTTGGCCATGATTAGCGTTACATTGATCAGGTGGGCGATTTTTCTGCCTTAGTTGCCCAGTGGGAGAAAGAAAAAGCAATGAATTTTACCCTGCCCCGGGAGTCTTGCGTCCTGTAAGAATTTCGAAATAGCTTTGATATCCTAATCCTGTTACTTCACCGACCTTCAGAAAACATGAAGTTAGCGACCCTGCATACGCACACATTCCGCGTATCTAAGATGTGCAAAAACATGTTAAGATCGCTGTCCTAAATTCTTGGAAACCACGTCTCGGCATTTTAGTATACAGCGCGTGAGTGCCACTGCTTACTTGGAAAGTTCGGAACTCTGTAATGTTTGACTCTCCAACATGGGTTCTTGGCAATCGGTAGAGTAGCTTCAAAGGAAGGGTCAAGGAAATTTTGTCATTTATTTTTCCGCTGCTCTGAGACAAAAAATTCAAACGCATTTTGTTTTTGTTCAATTTTGGCTGTTACTTTCCATGCGCGCGCCCTTCCATAGCAGTGTTGCAACAGCGAACAGAGTGCAGTCTGCCGCTGGGGTGCCTTATCATACCAATGGCCTAACTGCGTAGCGTTACGACTGACGGGTTCAGGGGGTTATAGTTCAAAGAGATTCATGCTACGAGGGACGTGGTAGCCAGCAGTCTATCTCGTCGTAGAGGTTATGAACTATTCTCTTCGGGCTCGTGTCGGTACAAGTATAGCCAGCCAGCGCATATCACGGCGGCGGGTGCAATTTGGATGAAAAATTTCTAAATTTTCTTAAAGGTTCATATTAAGACTCGTCGCTGCGTTTCTACAATGTTCATCAAAGTTTAAGAAAGTTCTGAATAAAAAACATATGTCTAAAGCCCACATTGACTTATCACAGATAAGCCCGTTTCTATTATCACACTGAAATACTCGCTCACAGAGCGGTTGGTTAATTCGCTGGTTATGACCTACAAAGCATGGCTGCTTTAAAAACATGTAATTTTTAATTAGCGTCTCGAATTCCTGCCTTTAATTCAAAACATTTTTATACGCCTTAGACTTTTCTTATTACTCCGACCCACGACGTCAAAAGTTGAACGCACACTCCTTTTTACCCCTCAAGCTACCACATATATCGGAATAGACAAGACGGACTGCAGTTAAAAAGCACTATTCACCGCCCTACCACTTTTTCTGTTTTTCTTTGTGTTTTAAATATCTTGAGTTTTCTCTGTGCCTCTGGTGTTCGTTCTTTGCTTTGTATTTCATCAGTTCGCGCTTTTACGTTCAACAAGCTTTTGTCAGCTAGCTTAACTGATCATTTTACCTTAAGGTAAAATGTTGAACCAATTACACGTGCCGTGCTGCCCGTCAGAGTTGATAGTACTTAATTCCTAGTTGTTTTTCTCCGTCAAAATTGCGATCACATAAAAAGAGCGTGCAAAAAGGCATGCCATTAACGAAGCGAGCACAGCCAGACACTGTGCCTCGCTGTACCGCCGTCGTGTCGCAACTCGCTGACAGGATACGTGCTTGCGGCAAAATTCTCCGACACTGCTTCGCAAAAAGCAAATCAAAATGAGACGGGGGTAACACGGGGGGTAAGGGACGGTGGATTGGAAGAAAGGGTGAGAGGGAAAGGTTAGGGTTGTCAGACACGGAGGACATCTCAGTCATGTAACAATATCGACGAGAATCCAGAACAACGTTCCACAAAGCGATGCGCGCTGGCCCCGTCCACATTCCACTGACGCGCATCGAGAAGAGATTACACACACACACTAAGCCAGAAGTTCCGGTTTTTCCGACGCACGGCGGCGGGTGACAGGGTCTCTGTCGGCCGCTGCCGCGTGTGGAATGGCTAAGCGTGAGCGTCCCACACTGGATGGGGCGCATTTGCATGTGGCCTGCTTCGAGCTGAGCGCTCACGTGCGGACACCCTGACTGACCGGCGCCGGTTTGCCTGGGCGAGCACCGCGCGCGTGTTTGCGCCGCTCGTTAACGTCCTCACAGAGGCCGCACGGACTCACTGTTATTTAGCCTTGGGGATGCGAACCCAGCAAGGCATGCAGGAGCGATAAAGCAGCAGAGAATCCAGGTTGTAAGCTACTCCCTGAAAAACATTATTTGCGAGGACGCTCGTTCTGAGAAATTTGATATTATAGAGAGCGAGAGAATAACAAATCCACGTGTACATTAGTGGCTTGGCGTTATGGGTGGCTTCAAAAGAAAAACTTGGAGAAGAGAAAATAGGTTCCAGCATAAATTCTATGCGGCACGCAGGTTTTTTGTGCAAAGCCATCTTTCTCATGAGTGGCATGGAAAAGAATTTTGGATATAATTTGTGGACAGAACGCGTTCGCACAAAGTGTAAATAAATAAAATAAACTTTGCCGCCACTGCGTTTCGAGCCTACGCCAGAACGCTTTCCTGGCCCAGACACGAGAGCACTGTACTAAGGCAGTTTTTTTTTTTATTATTACACTCAAAATACAACGCCCCATCAAATCACGCCTCGTGAAAAACTATATCACACTCTCTCCATGCGCAGTGAACAACGTGATCCTCATGAAAATCCACCTGCGCCGCTCCTTCATTAACCTAGGCAAACACGCCATGCACATATGCCATCTGGCCGAGTGCGACCGAGGTCCGCTAGCGTAGTGTGGGGAGATTTCACCAGGCAGGGTAACAGAACTCGCAGTGATTTTGTATTACTTCATCTAAGCGGACTTGAATGCACCCCGAGACAATATATTTTCTTATCTGAGGGTCTCATGGAATAACTGTGCTGATCGCATAAGAGAGCTCTTAATATTGCCAAATGCCTCGATTAAATAAATAAGTTAAATTGGTTCACAGGAAGGGAAAGGCGCCGTAACTGTCACACTTGCTTTGTGGACACCCGAACCGCGCCGTAAGGGAAGGGAGGAAGGTGGGAATGAAAGTGGAAAGAGAGAAAGAGGAGCCGTAGTGGAGGGCTACGGAGAAATTGCGACCACCTGGGGATCTTTAACGTGCGCTGACATCGCACAGCACACGACGCCTCTTCGTTTCGCCTCCATCGAAACGCAGCCGCCGCGGTCGGGTTCGAACCCGGGAACTCCGGCACAGTAGTCGGGCGTCTTACCACTGCACCACCCCGGCGGGGCGAGCCTCGATAGTCATATTTAACAAACCAATTAGCATTCCTTACTTGGGCTGGCACTCAAAATGTGAGCGTTGCGGAATGTTGGATTTAAAAGAATAAAATTAATATTTATCCACTTTCAACAGGTATATGCACATCACTCAGCATTGAATGCTAGTTTTCAAATTAGAAGTGCAACTCATCAATCTATTTTGTTCTTGTCGCATAATGTGAAAGTGTGCAGACCTTGCACGTAAACCTTTCTGAGATGATATGATAGGAAAAAAGAGGGAAGGCAGGGATGTTAACCAAAAATGCTTCCGGTTGGCTACCCTTCCCTGGAGAAATCAGATGAGGGTAATAAAGAGGGTAAGGAAAAAAGACGTGGAGCACAGTCAGAATTTGTTACTCAAGCCGGTGGTTGTCAGCCAAAAAAACTGAGTCTTGTACGTCTTGAAGGCAGTCGACTATTATAGCCGCTGACCAAGGATCTTAACCGCCGTTAAAGGACAAGGATCAAGGCAATCGAGCGCACTCGGCAAGTTATGTCCTTCACAAATACACCCCATTGACACAATATGTTCAACTGTCTATTCACAGCCACAATTGTCACGGACAAGGCTCTCGGCATTTTCAATCCAGAAAACATATCTGTTTGTAAAGCAACATTCACCCATAAACGTACATCATAGTCGCCTCTCGACGAGCTATCTCATGGTGAAGGCGAATGGACATTCCAGGGTCCAAAAGCACTGAGGTACGGCCGCAAAATTCCCCCCTGTTCTAGGCTGAAATTGCAAACTCTCCAGAGCCAAGGAACGAAGCGAACGCGATACGGGACCCCTCGATACGGGGATTTTGACTGGGACTCCGTAGTTATAGGCAGAATGGGCAGCCTCGTCCGCCGTATGGTTTCCATTGCTATCACAGTGTCCTGGAATTGTCACATGTAAGAGGCCAAATACAAAAGCTTTTTTCGAAAGCAAAGAAGACGACGACGGCGATAAGGATTACGTGGACCAACGAAGGATTAACAAGATAATGAAGTAGTCGGCGACATGGCAAGCGCTGATTGATGAACAGAAGTTCATGAAGATGACAATGAGGATGATGTGTATCAACGTGGAGGTTATAAAAAGATGCAAGGGGGCGTTGGGGGGGGGGGGGGGGGGGGAGCAGCCAGAGACGCATGCTCTAAGGCACTGCACCGTAGACTTCCTGCTGTTCTCGAACCAATTTCAGGGATTCAGCGACTACTCAGCCACCTGCTACGTCCAGGGGCCCAGGGGACCACTGTCCAACTGATCGCCCAGGTGGTTCACCTCAACGCCGCCGCGAACGCTAACGTTGCTTCAGCCCACACTTCATTAGGAGGTCGTCCGTTGCGGCCAACAAGACCAGATCATTGCAACCGAATGCCACGTCGGCGCCGAAGCCATTGTCTGGGCCCACAAAACACGTCGCCCGCTTCGAACTTTAGGCTCAAAAGTGGAACGCTGTCTCTAAGTGTGAAGGATCGGGTATGGCAATAGTTTTTGCAGGTTGAGTTAGTTTTTGTTAATTTTGTTTGCATGTTAGCGTCTGTTTGTGTGTACTAAATGTGCGTCAGTGTGGTACGGCTAGTGTCTAGTTCATGCTTTCGGCCGGAACGTTCTGCGGAGATCCGTGACAAAAACAAACAAACAAACAAGTGGCGAGCCTGCCAGGATACATTTTCTTGTTTATTTTCTATTTGTTTCGGATCTTTCGAATTTCGCGACGGCAGACAGTAGGGACTTGGCGAAGACATTAGAGGTGGCTCTCAAGCTAGGGATAAGAAAAGAGGAGACGATGAGGCTCTATGAGAAGGAAGTGAAAAAGCTAAGAGGACAAACAGCTCATTGACAAGCTCAAGTCCACGTACGTAGCTCCCCCCGCCACAGCGTATTACAGAGATTACAACGGACCGGCGAACAGCGAGCTTGACGCGTCCATAACAGTGGCAGAAGTCAGAGCGGAGCTGCACGGCCTAAAATGACGCTCCGCCCCCGGGCCGGACCTCGTTAATAACAAGATGCTCGCAAATCTGGACGCCGAATCGATCAATGCCCTGACCAGATATTTAAATCAGGTGTGGGAGAGTGGTCAAGTACACCAAGAGTGGAAGAGGGCTAAGATCACCCTAATCCACAAGCAGGGAAAACCACCGGGCATGGAGAATCTCCGCCTAATATCCCTAACATCCTGCTTAGGCAAACTACTTGAGAAAGTCATTCAGAGGAGGCTAACCAAATACACCGAAGAGAATGATGCGTGGCCGGCTGAATTGGTCGGATTTAGGCCCGGCCTCTGCACGCAAGATACCACGCTCAGACTGCATAACGATGTAATCAGAGACTTCAGCAAAAAAAAATACGAAAGCTATTCTAGGCTTAGATCTTAAGAAAGCTTTCGACAACGTCAGCAACGACGTCATTCTCGACGAGCTCGCTGAGCTAAGAGTAGGCGAAAGAACCTACAACTACATTAGATGTAGTTGTAGGTCCCTGCGAGACAGATGTATCAGCAGCGCAAACACAATCAGAGGAAAAGAAGAATAAGAAGGACGGAGCTTCTTATTCTTCTTTTCCTCTGATTGTGTTTGCGCTGCTGATACATATGGATCGTTACCAACTAGCCCGCCAGATCGTGTTATCCTGCGAGACAGGACGGCGATCATCAGCTTTCAGGGCTTAAATTCGGAGGAGTCCTCGCTGGGTAACAGAGGCACTCCGCAGGGGGCTGTGCTCTCACCTTTCCTTTTTAACGTCGTAATGAGGAAGCTCCCCCGTAAGCTTGGCCATCTCGATGACTTAATACTAAACATCTACGCGGACGATGTGACCGTCTGGATGTGCGAAGGGAACGACTCGTACATCACATCCAGGCTCCAAGAGGCAGCAGATATAATCAGCAAACACGCAGAGGACGTAGGTCTATGCTGTTCGCCAGAAAAATCGGAGCTCCTGGTAATGACCAGCAGTAGTGGGAAGATAACTCCAGATATCAAAATTAAAGTCAACGGGAACGAAGTCCCGAAAGTAGACGAAATTAGAATATTAGGTATGATTATCAACCGCAAGGGTAGTAACAAAAGCCTGATTAAGAAATTAAAAGATCAGGCGGAGCTCGTAGTCAGAGTATTTAAGAAGACGTCCAACAGAAGGAGTGGTCTCACGGAGGCTAGTAGACTCAGACTCGTACAAGCTTTTTGTCACGAGCAGAATCTGCTACGCGACTCCATTCCTAAATATCAACAAGACCGAAGAACGCGAATTAAACACCATAATTATGAGATGCACAAAGTGCGCTCTAAGACTCCCCATAACTACTTCTAACGACATTCTAGAGAAAATGGGGTTGCATAATGAGTTGAAAGAGCTGGCTGCCGCGGTCAGGCTGTCCCAGAGAGAGCGACTCGCAGGAACGGCGGCGGGTAGACAAATCCTCGACTGGGTAAACCTACTAGCGCCCGGGGAAGGCGAAAGTATCAGAGAAAGCATGAATCGAAAACTCAGAAAGCATCTATACGTCTCGCCCATACAGAAGAGCATGCACCCCGCACACGACGAGGGGAGGAGGAAAAGCAGAGCTAAGCACATCGCTAACAAATTGGACAAACTCCCGCCGGGATCGGTCGCCTACACCGATGCAGCGATCGGGAAAGAAGGCGACGTAACCTCGGTCGCCCTATTAGACACCGAGATCGCCATAGGAATCGAAAGAAACCGAGATCTACCGCCGGTAGAGGCGGAGGACATTGCAATAGCAATTTCCATTGCACGACCAGGCGTGAAACACGTCATCAGCGATAGCAAAGCGGCGGTTAGAAATTCTAGCAAGGGTAGAGTCAGCAATCTTGCTGCAAAAATTCTGAACGAGTCGTCTCTCGCCCAAAGCATGACCATAATTTGGACCCCAGCACACGCCGGTCTCGCCTGCAATGAGGCTGCCCACATGCTCGCCCGCTCCTCGCTACCTCGGGGTGCTGCGGACGCCTACACAACACCTAAAGCAAAGAATGTATTGGTACGTTTAGGGAATGTAACCGACAACCTGAAGAAAGACCGGAGGATATATCCGCCACCGGATAGATCCCTGAGTAAAAAGGAATCATACGACTGGAGAAGACTCCAAGCTAGAAATTTCTTTTCGCCCCTGTGGAGGAGTTGGACGGGTGCCAGAGAGCAGAAGAGGGACGGTGCAGAAACCGAAATTTGTAAATTTTGCGGTCACGTGGCAACATTAGATCCCATAATATGGAAATGCGTTCGGGCCCCAGGGCGCAACGCGATTAAAACTAGCGATGAACGGGAGACCATGCTAAGAAGCTCCGACGAAAAAACTCAGCGAATCGCCGTCCGCCTGGCGGCCGAGGCTGAAGACCTCTTTTCCTAGACGGAGCCGGGTGTCCTCCGGCCGTGGTGCGACAGACTGCCTCCCTGGACGCCTGCGCGCGGATCCGGAGGTGGCTGCTGCGCCATATTCGGCGGAAATAAATGTTCTTCCTCCTCCTCCTAAGAGATGAAAGAGCACAGGCACATAAAGATGCGCGCGAAACCGCGGAGCGAGAGCGTGAAGTAGTGCGTGAAGCGAAGCAAGCAGAGGAACGCGAAGTTAGAAGAGTAGCGCGTGAGAAGGAGAAAGCGAGGTAAGCAGAGGAACGTGAAATAAGAATTAAACAAAAGGAGTTTTTGCTGTGGAAGCAGTAGAAGCTGACCGGGGAGCGCGAGGGGAGCACGGATGACGATCAGGGCTCTGAGGTAGGAATAGGAGCGCCTAAGCTACAACAGGTGACGTGGAGCCAACTTCAGTCCCGTACATTCCCATCCCCTGCTTTCTTATATTTGATCCATCCAGGACTGTTCTCGCCGCAATGCACCCTGTGTGGGGCACCTAAAGCTGATTTTGAGCATATTATGATCAAATGCTCGGAATTCCACCCTCCAGCCACTTGGCAACTCTCAGACCTCGAGCGATGGGAGGCTGCGGTGTCCAGCTCTGACCCGGCCGTTCAAAAGCGGCTGACGGACTGGGCTTTGGGTGTCGCTGGGAAGCACCAGCTTCCGGCCACAACACGCAGCCAAGAGCCGACCCGTCATTAGCATGTAATCTCTTAAGGCTCCCAAATATAAAGTTGTTCACCACCACCACCTAGAGCGACGAGAGTTTGTCCGAGGAAGTTGATGGCTCCTTTTAATGACAAAAGAGATGACTTTGACGCATATCTGCAACGATTTGAGCGGATAGCTTACAAGATTGGGGGCGCTGTGAATGGGCAAGAGCATTGAGTAAGTGTTTAGTCGGGTAAGCGCTGAATGTGTTTGGTAGGATGCCTGCGTCCTATTTTATGGATTTCGATAAAGTCAAGAAGGCACTTCTCCAAAAATTCAGGCTAACAGCAGAGAGTTTTTGGGACAGATTCCGCACCGCGAAACGTGAGGATTCTGAAACGTTAAGCAGTTTTCTTGTCGGCTAGCCAACAATTTCAACAAGTACCTTCAGATGTCGAACACAGAAAAGAATTTTAAAGGCGTGCGTGACAAGCTGATGACAGCAGTTCCTAGTGTGCTGCAGTCCGAATCAAGCGGTATTCATGAAATAAAGGAATTTATGTTCATTAGAGGAGGTTGACGAGAATGCAGACCAGGTTCTCGAAGCTGAAGGTCTCCGGAAAATGATTAAAGGGAAGGAACAAAATCAGAAGGTTTCAGAATTAAATTCAGCAAAATTAAAACCCTCTTGCGGGGCATTTAAAGCGCTAATCAGATGTTTCCAATGTAACAGGGTGAGACACCATGCAGGTGACTGTAGATCTAGCAGTGCGGCCCGGAGGACGCAGGTCGTGTGTCGACGTTGCAACAGGAGAGGACATGCTGTGGAAGAATGCCAGTATAGAACGCAGACCCGAGCTGCATGTGTTGTTGATCTGTAGAAAGAATTTAACACACCAGCCAACGTTCCACAGCTCAAAAAGGAGCAGACGCCACTGAACAATTAAGTGGAGAATGGAACGCCCAAGTCGAAAACAGCCATGTCAGTGGTGGTTGGACAAATAGGGACCGTCATATATTGGTGCTTAGAGACAGTGGAGCCAATACAGTTTGTGTTCGGAAAAGCCTAATGAGAAATGAAGACCTAGCAGGGGAAGCGTCCGCTGTCACCCTGAGGGACAGCACAGTTAGGTGCCTGCCGGAAGCCAGGATTCTAGTGTAAACCCCCTATTATACCGGAGAGCTATTGGTAAAATGCGTAGAGCAAACAATCTACAATCTCATCTTGGGAAACGTTCCGGGTGCAAAAAGCGTCAATGACCCTGATGCTGAGTGGAGGCTGATCAATGTTGAGAAGCACCAAAACGAGGAAAGGCGCACGATTGGCTAGCAAGGGGATGGGGCCGTCAGTTTCTCGTCGGCAGTAGAGACACGAGTAGAGAGCTTCAATTGGTAGACGGACTTCTTCACAGGAAATGCATATTTAGCTAAGGAAGGCAGGTCCAACAACTTGTGTTACCGAAAGATTTGCGAGAGGCTGATTTACGCTTAGTACACGACACCATCATGGCCGGACACCAGGGAGTTCAGAAGACAGTGTCCAGAATTACCGAGGAGTTTTTTTGGCCAGGCGTCCAAAACGACGTTAAACGCTTTGTCAGGTCGTGCGACGTTTGCCAACGCACAATCTCAAAGGACAGATTTAGTCCCGTACCACTGGGGAGGATGCCAACTATCGGCCAACCGTTTCAAAGAGTGGCTATTGACATCGTGGCGCGTTAAACCCCACAAACCAAACCAAACCAATCTCTCCAAGATCTACTAAAGGCAATAGATATGTGTTTACCTTGGTCAACATGGCTACTCGTTATCTTGACGCCGTTCCGTTGAAAACCATCGACAGTATCCAAGTTGCTGAAGGTATTTTGGAGATGTTCGCTCGCTATGGAATTCCCAACGAGGTATTAAGTGATCGTGGATTAAACTTCACGTCGGATCTGATGAAAGAGCTTAACCGCCTTCTGTCTATAAGGCATTTACTAACAATGCCCTACCATCCCATATGTAATGGTCTAGTAGAGCGACTCAATGGCACGCTCAAAAATATGACAAAGAAAATGTTCCAAGAAGGACCAACCGATTGGTGTAGATACCTTCCAGCTCTTTTATTTACTTACCGCGAAGTACCACAAGCAAGTCTTGGTTTCTCTCCCTTCGAGATGCTGTATGGGAGAACCGTTAAGGGTCCCTTGATACTACTCAAGGAGCTGTGGGCAAATAAAGAGATTGCAGTGGAGCTCAAGACGACATACACATATTTGTTCGAGTTGCGAGACAAGCTGGAGGAGACATGCAGAATGGCACATCAAGGTCTCGAGAGGGCGCGAGTACGCTATAAAGGCTACAACAACAAGAACGACGCCAATTGGAATCTCATTCCAGGCGACAGGGTTCTGATCCTACTGCGCACGGACAGCAACAAGTTATTGTTGCAATAGGAATGACCCTATCTAGTGACACAGAAGAAAAACGATATAGATTATGAATTATTATTAAATAACACCAATAAGTTATTTTCATGCAAACATGTTGAAGAAATACGAAGAAAGAGTTCCAGCACAGAAAGAGTTAGGAGACAAGGTTGATAGCTCTGTGATGATAGAAGAATCAGACCATGTTGCCGAGATGCCCTCTTACAATTTGAAGAAAAGTGTAGAATGGGACAAGGTATTAATAAACTTCAATTTGAATGGACAAAATATCACAGATAAGGGCTCTGCTACAAAGTAAGGGAAATATTTTTTCGGATGTACCGGGCAAGACTGACGTCATGTGCTGCAAATCAGAACTCTCTACAGACCGACCAATCTAATCTATATGAAGCAATATTCACTACCGTTAGTGGTACAGGAATCAATTGAAAAGAATGTGCGGGAAATGTTGGAGTTGGGTATATTCGAGAGGCCATAGTCTGCACACAATTCCCCTTTCGGTCACCAAAAAAACTGATGGCACCAACAGATTGTGCGCAGATTTTCGTCGGCTTAGTAACATCTTGGTACCCGATGCTGAACCTATTCCAAGAGCGGACGTCGTGTTCGCTAAGGTAGCCAACAAAAAGTATTTTTTCTAAACTTGATTTAGATAAATGACATTGGCAAATACCGATGGAGGAATCATAGTAGGAGAAAACAGCCTTTTCCTGTGCAGCGGGATTATTTCAGTTTAAGTTCATGCCTTTTGTATTGAAGACTGCATCGGCTATTTATACGAAATTGATGAAGAAAGTTATGGATGGGCTCGAAAATGTCGAACATTATAAAGATAATATTCTGGTGGCAACCGATACTTATGAAGAACACGTAGTTACGCTAGAGAGGCTCTTTGACAGAATTTAGCAAGCCAGGCTGACAGTAAAACCACCAAAATGTGAGATAGCTTTGAGGCTATCTCTTTTCTTGGGCACAAGCTAGGGATGGGCCGCATCACGACAAAAGACGATATATTGGAGAAAATTCAGGCAGCCCAGACACCCAGTACTAAGAAAGAAGTACAATCGTTTCTTGGTTTAACTGGGTACTAAAGGGCGTTTGTTGCCGATTATGCTCACATAGCCTATCCACTTGTAGAGCTGACTAGGAAGGAAACCAGTAATAAGCTGAATAAGGATAGCTGAACACGAAAACGCCTTCGTGAATTTAAAACAGCATATGGCAAAACAGCCTGTTCTGCTTGGTCCGAAGTTCGACAAAGAGTTTGTTCTTCGCACCGATGCATCCGATAGAGCATTGGGAGCAGTACTCTTTCAAGAAGAGAATCACAAATTACATTCGGTATTCTTTGCTAGTAAAATATTAACCGCTTGTGAACGCAACTACTTCACCATTGAAAAGAAATGTTTGGCTGTAGTATGGGCAGTGAAGAAATTTCATATTTATTTTTACGGGAGACACTTTCGAAATCAAACTGATCATTAGCCGCTCGAATCGGAACCGGTTGAAGCGTTCTCCAACATGTTCCGGGGATTGAAGCGACTACTCAGCCACTTCCTACGTCCAGGGGCACCTCCAAAGCTTGTACCACCGTCCACCTGCATCGCCCAGGTGGTTCACCTCAACGCCGCCGCGAACATTAACGTTGCTTCACCGCACGCTTCAACGGGAGGTCGTCCGTTGCGGCCAACAAGACCAGCTCATTGCAAGCCGAACGCCACCTTTGTAGGTTGTGTTAGTTTTTGTTATGTTGTGTGTGTGTGTGTGTGTGTGTGTGTGTGTGTGTGTGTGTGTGTGTGTGTGTGTGTGTGTGTGTGTGTGTGTGTGTGTGTGTGTGTGTGTGTGTGTGTGTGTGCGTGCGTGTGCGTGTGCGTGTGCGTGTGTGTGTGCGTGTGTGTGCGTGCGTGTGTGTGTGTGTGTGTGTGTGTGTGTGTGTGTGTGTGTGTGTGTGTGTGTGTGTGTGTGTGTGTGTGTGTGTGTGTGTGTGTGTGTGTGTGTGTGTGTGTGTGTGTGTGTGTGTGTGTGTGTGTGTGTGTGTGTGTGTGTGTGTGTGTGTGTGTGTGTGTGTGTGTGTGTGTGTGTGTGTGTGTGTGTGTGTGTGTGTGTGTGTGTGTGTGTGTGTGTGTGTGTGTGTGTGTGTGTGTGTGTGTGTGTGTGTGTGTGTGTGTGTGTGTGTGTGTGTGTGTGTGTGTGTGTGTGTGTGTGTGTGTGTGTGTGTGTGTGTGTGTGTGTGTGTGTGTGTGTGTGTGTGTGTGTGTGTGTGTGTGTGTGTGTGTGTGTGTTAAATGTGCGCCCTTGTGGATACGGCTGGAGTCTAGTTCACGCTTTCGGCCTGAGCGTTCTCCGGAGATCCGTGACGGGCAGTCACTCAAAAATAATATCTTTCAATGTGGTGCGGTGGCAAAGCTGGCGGATTTCTCCAACGAGTGGTTCATGTCACCCACGGCCTAGAGCAGCTTGCAAACCTTGAAGAGCAGCTTTCCAATCTGTGAACACGGTCTAGTCATGCGAGTGATGAATTGAACTGCAGCACGTAGGACAGCTAGTTCAGCACCAGCAGAAGAAGTGAGACAGGACGCCTTAACCTTTATCAAAATGGACCGTCTTGGCCGGTATTGTCACAGAACCCGCGGAACTGGTTGGATTAAGTGAGCCATCTGTGTAGACATGTATGCGATGTTGACGCTTAGAAAGCAGATAGTCCACCGTCATTTATTCAAGACCAGGCAATGACATTCCATATTTTTTCGTAATTCCAGAAATATAAATTTGCACATAAGGTTCATGTAGACTGCTGTAGGTGAGCATGGGGTTGCGGCAGTGGTGAACTGCGAAGTGATATAGGTGCCATGAGCTTCTTTAAATTTGGTGAATGCAGTGTTTGGCCTTATATTACTGCAACAGTTTCTGGATGACGAATGCAGAGTCAGGATCCGAATTAAGTCCCAAATATGTGGTGTCAACAGCAGTGCATGTAGTAACAGAATGTTCCCCGGGCGCCAAGGCCAGCTGCAGCTGTTGAAGGACATTTAGATGGTCTAAGGCAGGTACGAATAGCTTGCGTTTTCAGACTTTGAAGGGTCTTGAGGTTCGTTCTTTGAACTAGGAATGGAAGAAAAAACAACTACCGCATGTTCATACTGTAGTGCACTTTGTAAGATTCATGTATTGAATGCATATGAAGAGGGAAAATGCGGGCTGGTTGGTACATGCTTAAGAATCGAGTCTGTCGTTCGCGTGCCCCGTTTTCTCTAGCGCTCTTTTACTCGAATCTTGAACACATACGACTTTCGCGGTTTCATGGCGGCATCTCAGCATCGTTTTTATTGGGCCTCCTTTCACCACCCCGCAGTGTGTTGTATGGGAGTGATTTATGTCACGTTATTCCGTTTTTATGAATTATGTACGATAATTCAAATTTCGAATATGAATCTAACATTTAGTCAGTCAGTCAGTCTGTCAGTCTTTTTTTATTTGCAGGAAATCACTCCTTCCTGCGGGTGACAGAGACAAAAGGCATGATTGCCTGACAAGGTCTCTGCCCCCGTAACAAACTAAGCAGTCTACAGCAGTACATCAGAAAGCTGGTACAATACATAAATATGAACATAGAAGGCAAAGAAAAAAAATAGATAATAAAAACAAATACACGCATACATACATACAGCATGGCTCTATTCTTTCAACCACTGTGGACTGGGGCGGCTTAATTCGATTTCATTATTTACATTGAACATTAGCTCATGTCGCACAAACATAGAAAAAGTTCATATTGGCATAAAGAAAACATAGATTTATCAACGTTACTGTACATTGTCAACAGAAAACAAAATTGCCCGGAGTTGCCCTTTGAACGCCTTTGTCGGCAAACAGAAATCCAAAATAGAAACATAGCGATTTAGCATGTCTATTACCTGAACTTCAAAATCTTGCTTTCCATAGTTTGTTCTAACTTTTTGGGTTCTCCTTTTGGGGTTAAGAATATCATATGGCACCAAGACAGGCATGTAAATAGTGTGGAGTTTCTTTTTATAGATTTGTTGTGCCAGTACCCATAAGTAGACTTTATTTGCTGGTAAAACATCAAAGGTAGGAAAAAGTGATTGCGTTGGTATGGGAGTGAACCACATATTCTATTCCACGGATTAATATTGGACATTTTTTAAACGGTAGAAAGTTTCTGAATATTAGAGGTTTGGTCAAAGTGCAGGAAAGCAGTGAAAAGCTACGCTGACTGTTTTCGTCTCCGTTGTTCATTACACCGACTGATCACATTCGATCACTGCTAAGCCTAGATGTCTTGCGAAGTCTCACAGGTGCGCTATCTGACATATAGTACACGTGGAGAGGGCACGTTCGACGACTACTCACTTCATTAAGCTGCATATTTACCAAAATTCCCATGGCGCTTGTGCTGTCGCTTTCGCAACTCTTTTACGTGCTTTTCGCCATCTTGCTTTGTTTAACCAAGACATACGTCAAAATGGCACCGATCGCCTAGTTGGCATGTGTTCATATCTTATTTAACGTTAATGACCGGGTAGACGAAAGGAACACACAAACAAGAAACGCACATGCACTTCCGATAACTGGTTTATTAATTATAGGCATGTTCGCAACATGTATACTCCCAAATATGCGGTGGCTTCACCTGACCTGTGACCTGATTCGCAACTTTACAACTTTAAGGGCTGTCTCCGAAATGAGTCAAATAGCCGCCGGTGGCGCGGGATGGTGTGAAATTATTTCCCACTTTATAGGGCACCATCTCACGAGCGGTGTACCGCAATATATAACAATGAACGGGGAACTGACTCAATGGCTAAACAAACGTTTGGGACGCTTAAGCTTCGTCTTTTTGGGGATAACACGACAGCGTCAAAGCGCCTGTCCTGTTGTTGTGTGTTCGCCCGTGTCTATTCGGGCTGCCACTTATTAGCATGTATTCTCACCAATAAGGCCAATTCAAGACTCTAGTTCATTTATTAGTATCAAAGGCTCCCGTCTGCCGGCTCCCATTGCGGATTCGCGTATACATGCTATTTGCTACTCACTTATTCAGCAATCAATTAATGTGTCTCTCTATGATTCAGAACATACTAAGAAGCATGCAGTCCCGAGATACCCCATTTAATGAAATACCACCCGACAAACAACTAAAAATTCGTTGGAGGCATCTCTCTTAAGTGCTGTAATGCGAAAGCCTTAACTCCGATTCATTGCATTCGTTTGATGCTTTTTTACTCGATTAATTGCATTTTTCTTTATTTTCTTTTTCGCTAACTTTCTTTTGTTCTTTTACGTTTTTTTTTACTCTCTATTTTTGATCTTTTCGTCGTCTTTTTTTTTTTGTTTTACTGTTCTAACTCTTTTTCTCTTCGAGTAATGTTCCCCTTTTACTCTTGACTGACTCTTCGTTTTTGTAACGCATTCACGAGGCCTCACACTAAAGCTTACATTTTCGCAGGTTCTTGCGCAATTTCTACGCCCGTGGCTGTTTACACTCCTTGACAGTATATCAACGTCTATGGCTATTCCGACGTCGATTTGACAGTTTTCGCTCTAATGAACGAACTAATTGCTTCACATATGCGAAATTTTGCACATAGAGACATTTTTTCACCCTCTGCATGATAAAAGCATTTTTTGCTAATAAATCACATCACGCTACGACAGAGAGGGAGGGACACATGCTACGGACGGACACTTTCTGCTCATGCCTACGAGCCTATAAGGCTTTTGCCTTGAAGGACTCTTTATCTGATCCGTACGATCATGCTTTTGTTACCGGGGTTACGTGTCTGACTCAGTATCCAAGGGCCTGTGTTTCGAGCGTTACCCCCTCCCCCTCACATCCGATAAAAACATCCCGAGTCGACAACGCTTGCCCCGATTCCACCATTCGCGATGTCCCACAACCCGGGGACCAGCCTGTGCTCACACATCACTTTGTACCACACCACTTGCCCCTGGCGTGCCCGTGGTTTTTTTGCTCACAACGCCTACACAGCCGATGCTAGACTTTGTAGGGAGGGGAGCCTTCAATACTATCGCGTTAGAAACTCGCCTACTTGAGCAGGTTTGCTGTTTGAGCGCTGCCACAAGGCCGAGGCAGGGGCAGCAGTCGGCGGCGCTTTCAGCATCCGCCATACATAATGGCACATCGCTCTCAGACGCACATTGAAGCGTCGCTGGCTAGGTTTTTCTTTAGAAAAAGCTTACTGTTCCTACGTAAATACGCAAACAGCATTTCTGAAAGCACGCCGAAATATTCCATTTGTTGAAAGCTTTTTGCTGTCACGAATATATCGGGAGCGCATATTACTCCTTTCCGTACACCCTTCAATGGAACGAGCTCGCATGGGATATCAATCGTACAACTCCGGTACTGTCGTACATATTACTGCGCGAAATAAAATAAATTTTATTTAACGTTTTGCCCACTTTTCTGGTGAACAGCTAAAAAAAAAAACCGGAAGTCATGACCGAGACCGAACACACCTGCAGCACAAACATTTGGGCCAATATTGTAGTACATTGGCAATATAGTTGTTCTACAAAGGCCGTACGTGACCAGCACTGTTGCAATATTGGGCCACTATTCTTGCTGCCTGGGCGCATCCTTAGAAACCGTAGTAGAGTGCTCTAACCTCACAGCCACGGCGGCGAGGTAAACAGCTTAACAGCATAAATTAATTTTTGTGACTGATGTGACAAAACATGCCGTCAAGTGGCCCATCTATAATGCGAAATAAGACCGAAATTAACTAGAAGTGATCTTGCACATAATGTAACATCATTGTACCCTTGTTAGCATGTGTGATGTAATAAAAACAAGTTAAAACATTAGCTCTTACCTAGGCAGCCCAAACTATTGGCCCAAATTTCATACGTATTGGAAATGTTCGGTCCTGCTAACACGCTTAAATATTTAGCCCATGTGTTGCGCTGCCTGGGTAGGTGAGTGGCAAAGTAAGCCTACGCGCATGGGTATCTGCAAAGGAAAGCAGCAGAAGGGAACTATTAACGAGGCAACGTCATGCTCTTAAAGGCGGAACCTAACTCTCGCATTAATTTTTTTTCTGGCAATTCCGTTGTTATTATCTCGGTTATCTAGCTACTCTTCTTGATTGCTATGTGCTAACGCAGAGAAAGTAAAAATATATTTCTGCTGAAAAAGCTTTAGTGGCATTAAAAGAATAAATTAATTTTTGTGACTGATGTGACAAAACATGCCGTCAGGTTGCCCATCTTTAATGCGAAATAAGACCGAAATACTATTAACTACAATTGGGGTGCACCGTTAGCACATAGTATAAATAACTGAGATGAGGCCCGCAACTGTAACGTAAAGTATAACTATGATGCGACAGGAAGCCAGATGTATGGAGAAGCAACGTGGAACAGTAAAGTTTGCTTACTATTTAGCTAGCTGTCTTTTGCTTCAGTCAGCACTCGTATGTGCATCATACAAAGCGCGTACAATGGCCTAAGCATGATTGAGAAGGTGTCACGTGGGCTGCTTATGCTGGAGAGAGCAAAGAATGCATTGATAATTGCTTATTCGCGTCACGAAACCGGATGCCACTAGTTCCGTCAGGTTGCCACGCCTGACAAAGAGCTGTAGCGCTTGCACAAGGGTCCTCTATCTAGGGACATTATGCAATGAAATCTCGCCCGTTAGGCTACGTTGCGACCACGCTATTCCTCTATGTCCATGTATAAAAGAAACAAATAAAAACGCTTACTGTGAAACTCGTATTCCTCATGCGTGTTCTGCCCCAGATAACGGAGAACTCTCGGTTATTAAATACTGCATCTAGCCACCGGCTAGTGGAAATGCTTTTAAGGCGAAAACCTTTAATCTCTGATACTGTCGGCGTCCGTTCGGCTTAATAATACGCTCTGGGGGCAGTTGGTGCACGATTAAAAATAAAAACAGTGCGTAAAACAGACGACACAGAGGGAAGAAAGACATGAGCACCTTGAAACTGTTTATTCACTTACGGTCGAGTGAATATTGTTACGGACTCGGTCTCAAGCAGAGCACGGAGGAAGGAAGAAGGTAGAGGAAGAAGCGTTGTTTCTGGGGCGCCTGGGCCTAGCAGGCTTCACCTGGTCCGGCTACCACAGCACTGCAAATAAACACCCCCTTGCTTACGGCACCGTAACAATATATAGATCAAATAGGGTAAGGGCAAAAAGAAAGATCCCGTATGCGCATGATCGAAACATTATAAAACAAAAAAGAAGAAAATGGCATCATTAACACGTATCTCAGAAAAATATAGAAAGAGAACATGGATCAGAACTTATCCAAAAACACACTTTCATTTGTGCATAACACGATTGTATAAGTACTCCCTGGATTGCGTTGTACAAAAATGAAAGTGTGTTTTTGGATAAGTTCCGAGCCATGTTCTCTTTTTATATTTTTCTGAGACACTTGTTTATGATGCCATTTTCTTCTTTTTTGTTTTATAATTTTTCGATCATGCACATATGGGATCTTCCTCTTTGCCCTTACCCTCTTTGGTTTATATATTTACTCGACCGTAAGTGAATAAATAGTTGCAGGTTGCACACTATAGCTGTCGGTCAAATGACGTCATCAGCCGAAACCGAAACTAACCGTACTAATCATAATTCTCCTTGCTTAACGTGAGGAAGGCAGTTATAAATAAATAAATAAAATCTATCTCGACCGGGAATCGAAGCTCCATTCCTTGGATCTCTGCTAAGCGCTTTAGCCGACTGCGCCCCACCCGATAATTTTTTTTCTCTTTATTGCATAGAAGTACTTCGAGCCAATTTAAAACTATGCAGGTCGCATCCGCAACCTGTCATTCACAGTTACACCAACATCGAGCTCTCACTTTGATCACACATCAAAATTCCGGAGCACATATACCTGCACCTAGTAAAGGTAACCAGGCAGGAGGTCGATCCTGCGCAGCATATACCCCTCGCACCATAACACACTGTTCTCTGAACCGAGACTTCAAAGAGCGTGCTGGCTCTGCGTCTATCATGCTGATCTTACACAGGCTAATACAATACAAAGAAGATTAGCATGGCCCTGCGCCACGCCCGAGATCGTTAAACACACATCACAATTCTCCTTTTCTACCGTGAGCATGATAGCAGCGATGACGAAGAGGCTGCAGCTAGGGATAATGAAAACGATAACATTGGCAATGATAATTACTGTGCATTTAGTGATGATGAGAACCAACCTGATGCACTGTGTGCAGCAGCAACGCTTAGGCTTTCACATTTCTGCAGTGTACATTCCACAGTGCTCGGAATTTTTTTTGAGGCGAGATCAGCTGTTGCGTGATTCGCCACGCATTATTTCCGAATGTGCTTGTTAGCGCAAAGTTTACTAGTAATTAAATATACCGTCGCTCTCAGATATTTTTTAGAGGCAAATGTAATGGGTTCTTGGAAGATTGGAACTTATACATAATAGTACATTTTTAACAGAAACGTTCCGACCCTACCAGCGTTTGTCTTATTTGAGATCAAGCCATCACTGCACAAAATTGACAACTTTAAAAACTCATTGCTAGACAGACGTCAGGTGATGTTAGGAGTTTCAGAGGACACCACAAAGGAAACATGGACACGGTTGGCTTGCAAAATTAATAATTCTGGCTTAATCTTCGGTAGAAAACTGAAAAACGAAAGGATGTGGTTAATAGAATAAAATCCTTAAAATTTCGAATGATGCATTAAATATTACTTGTTCGATTCACCGAACAGGTTCAATAGTCTATTCTCAAAAACATTCTAAATATGTATGATATACTTTCAAGTAGTTGAGTAGTCTTTGGTCTTCTGTGTTCCTTTTTATTACATATGCACATTTAGAGCTAAACAAGATCCACATAATATCATCCAATCGACAAGCCATCAATTAAGCCTTCATGAATATTTCTTGAAGAGATGACGCAAAGCTCGAATAAGACATGTCACAGTGTTTTTCGGCATCTTTGTTTTAAAATGTGAGCGCACGCGGTTCACTCGAACAGCCTATAAAGCGTGTTGCTCCAGTCAGCCTACGACGCACAGACGGTGTACTGAGGTGACGCACCATTTTGAAGCGAAAGTTTCATTAAGGAAGGTAGAGGTGGTCTTCGGGTGGCACCAAATTTGACCTTCAAATAATCTTCACAGATACACGCCTTTCCTTTCCTATAAACCAATTTGCAATTTACAAGAAAAACATCAACCAGAACTAATTTGACCAGGTTAGGTGTAGGTGTCCATCATTCCGTGATGACCACCCAAAAGTATAAAGCTAACCCCCAACACCTAACTTAAAAAAAAAAAATCTGAAAAAAGAACGTGGATTAAAAAGAAAGAAATCTTATGGAAAAAAACGCGGATTGAAAAGGCGGCGTTACAGGGGGCTATCTCTGCAACACTCACAGCTTTCGCTTTAATCATCACTGGGTTAAAGCCTAGCTTAAACCCCATAATGGTTTGTGGTAGCGTTCATAATACTCACGCTCGACCTGATAGGTTAGCTGACGCGGCAGGAACAAGTCAAAGTGTACCGTGTCTTCATGTCCACTCCCGGATATAATGTCACATCTCTCTTGCTCCTTTAATATACTGTGATCTGGCGCTTGCTTATTTAAAGTCTTCTTCCGTACATAATGGTACTTTTAAATCGCATATGGCACGACGGTATACACGTATTGCTCTGAAAGTGTTGCATGCTTTATATTGGAAATATGTGGTGCTATTTACCAGCTATAGCTATGGCTAAATAATGTATAGCAAGAGCTTGGGCCTCTCAATTTAAGCCGAAAAAAAAAAAGAGGATAGAAGTACAATCTCGATTTCCAAATAAGACTTCTGGTAAAAACGACCGGTACTTCTGGCACGCAAGGTATAGCTAGTTGACCACTGAGTGCAGTTTAAAACCACTCAGAGTAGATAACTGTAAAAACCAGGGGTCTGATATGAAGTTGTAATTTTGGGATAAACAACGAAACCGCGCGATTGCACATATTTCTCCGCTACATTGCACTATGTGAAAACCTTCTACTACCATCTACTCGATGAGAGCTCGCTAAGCACTCTTTGTTTATTGCAATTGCCCAGTTCGTTCCGTTAGTCCGTTAACTTGGTTTTTCAGTTCATCTATGGTTTGTGAAGTAAAAACGTTTGCGAGCGTCAGAAAACTATATTCTTGCTACAGCGACGATTTAGTGGCACAACCCATCGCTGGCATCAACACGTAGACTACATTATGCATCTTTTCTTTCGAATGCCTGTGCGGTTACTCAAAGACAGCATGCAAACATAATTTTTAGAAGAGAATTGCTGTTGTGTTTTGTTAGCCGGCTATCTAATTTACCTTGGGTTAGATTTTAATGACTATTCCGTCTTCAAGGACAGCTTCAGTGCCATTTGCGCATAATAGTTGTAAATACATAGCTCATACAGACAAAAAAACGGCGACATTTGTTCAACGTGACCTTTGAAGACACTGGTTTGTGCCAATAAAACACCGATGAAAATCGGTCGGTAATTGGCCCGTAGAAAATATTACCTCAAAAAAAAAAAAAAAAAAAAAACGAACCACGTATTGCGAGGTAAACTCTGAAAATGGTATGTCGAATTTTCCGAACATAAAAATCCGGTAGTCCAATTTCTGCTTACGGCGCCATGCCAAAGAACTATAGAACATCACTGCTTCCACAATCATTATTTGCATCACGATGTTCGCACTATCACCAAATACGCGCATAAAATTAGTTCGCATTTGACTAGGTTTTACCATGAATCGATTTTGTTCGCATTGTTTATCTACTAAATTCGTATTTTATTCTGCACCTAAGTTACACAATATTCGTAATTTACTTATGCTTGTGAAGGAGCTACTTCTACACCCCTAGTACTTTTTGCGTAATATGACGGAGTTTATTAAACTCCGTCAGTAGAGACAGATCAGGCAGAGACATGCGATTGCTGGGACTGACAGTGAAACGATCTTCAAGATTGCGAAAAATACTTATTACGATGGAAAATGCACTGATTCATGTGATGAAGCAGAACGCAGAATTTTGTGTATTTTGGTGGCATTTCGCTTTAAGCAATTTTATTTTGCGGCAGAATACTGCCTAATTCATCGCACTACTTTTGTCGCCTTCAGGACGTTTGTGCGTAAATTCTGCAGATGGCCTATTGGCCCATTACCTATGTGCACCCGAGTGTGTTGACCTGCGAGCACTGAGAGGGCGTGTTTAAAAACAACGGCCTTTCTTTTTGACATCAAAAGCAACTATCCTATACCACCCCGCTCCCATCTTACCAAAGCATCTAGCTTGATCTACCCTGAACGAGCCGCATAAAAGTTAGAAATTGTTTCACTAAGTTGAATTCTTGAAATCTGACCTGTACAGCGGGTGGATTGTGAGTAATTTTATTCCATTACAGTTTGAGTACGCAGGGGTCAAGTGGATGCAGCTAGCACAGGACCGGGTTAAGTGGAGAAATATGGGAGAGGCCTTCGCCCTGCAGTGGGTATAGTCAGGCTGATGATGATGATGAGCACGCTTGGAATCTGAGTTTTGTAATCATGCTAACCATGTATCATCTTGCCTTAAATTCAATTATAATATTAAAGTATTCCTTGAACCCTCATCGACCCTGATGTACTCAAGGACTGTCATGAAGTTTAGGCATTCAGGATATTTTCGCAACATCTCTAAGCAAGATAGCCTTCCCAAAGAAATTGCGCGCAGTCGCTTAAGCGATTCCTTTATTACAGCCTTGGTCAGAGCCTACTACGTCGCCGCTTTCAAAAAGCAGCCGCCTTTACATATCCTCGTGGCATTGCTCTGTATTGCTTCATTTTAGTGCGCCGTTTTGTGCTATGCGCCGGTTCTTCACCAGTAGATTCCTTTAGTGTACTGTTGTTAAGTGATGGATCCTTTTTACCTAATTAACGAAAAATAAATAAAGGAGCCACTAGTTTAAATCAGCATCCCTAAGAACAGTTAGGTTATCACGCATGAGTGGCTTGAGCCATACAGCGGACACCAAAATGAGGTTCCGTGCGTGCATGAAAAAGTGCGCGGTCATCTTTCAGTGTGTCTTTCTGGTTCTCATTCGAATACCAAGTGATACTAATCAACAATGAAAAATTGTCATGGACAAAGATGCTAAAATTTATTCCACAGCCTGATTAGATTACAGGGCGCGCAAAGATTTTTCGGCTTTGTTACTTTAAACAATGCCATAAATATTTCTGCAATAAACTGCAAAGAGTTCTTCCCAGCCAACTGTGCTGCCAGGAATTCTTGCAGTGCGTTTCAGAGCCCCGACGAACAAACATACTGAAAAAGTCGTAAAAGAGGCCACCCTAAGGACTAAGTTTTGTTTCTGCTCTAGCTACTTTTTCCTTTCATTTTTGCAAGAAGTTGGCTGAAGTTTTCCATCGACGGCGAAAAAAGAAGTCGGACGGAGTAATAAACTGACGGGAATCGTCTCTTAGCTCAGGTGGCCGAAGGAAGCGAGCAGCTTGGGACATCGGGGCCGTCACTGCAGCTGCGCTTCAACGGGAGAGGAAGATGTGCTGAGCCGGCGTTTATCGGGTTGCCATGGGATCCCTGTCGGTCGATAGACGTTCCCATTCCGGTGCTGAATTTCGAGCGTCACTCATCCATTGCCGCGGCCTTCGGCGCTTGCACGTACGAGTCCAGGTGCCTTCACTCAAAACGGACCGATAAGGAACGGTCGTTCGGAGTGATGCCGATCGATCACCGGACATCCAACATTACGCTTTGTCTGTTACTTTTTTACATCTTCTGGTGCTCCTAGTCTTTTTGTGCTTGTCACTCGTACAATTCGAAGCTGACTGTCGTGAGAAGCGAGATACAGCGAACTAACAGAAAGAAAGGGTTCGGCCATGGATGTCACGTTGGTCCGAACTGGCCTTCCATCTCACGGCGCTCACCAGTCTGTATTCCTTTTTATTTTATTTGTCCTTCAAGCTGCTATCTTCTCAGTGTCCGGTTTCGCCGAAGTCTGAGACCCCGATTTCATTTATACCTACACTTCAGCAAAGGTTTGGTGTCATACGTCACTTACAGTCGAACTGCGCTGTAAAGTAACACAGAAAAGACTGACCAAGTTTTCGCCAAGCTCTGATATTTCATTCTCAGCAGAAGCTGAGAGTTGAACGGAACTTGATACGCGCCACTTGACACTAATCCTTGACGAAGAGCCTTGACTCTTGATGAGAGGAAGGCTACACATCCAAAAGCCGACCCCTCATCTCAGTTAACCGGGCTAGTGATTGTCACATGACGCGCAAAAGCTGAAACCTCTTCTAGGAAGAACTGAATGCATAAAATGAGGCTTGCGTAATAAACTGTTGTGCCCTCAGAAGCACAAGTTCGCATCGCTCGAGATTTAATTTAGAAGACCTTGCTTCTGTGTGTATTCAATTTACTTGAAACCACCATAATTATCGTCTCTAACCAAATGTGTCAATCTTCGCTTCTTTTGGGCATCTTACTAGGCAATAGAGCCCCCGTGCACGAAATTAAAAAAGGTGCGTTGTCTGCCATGTTTGCGGATGCCTGTTACGCATGGAAAGCTATGCCCCGGAAAGATTCAAATACCTAATAAACTGACGGGAATCATCTCTTAGCGCCGGTGGCCGAAGGAAGGAAGCAGGTTTGGACATCACATTTCGTTCAAATACGTGCTCTTGCATTTGGCATAAAGAGAAGTATGCTCAGTAGAATTACCGTTTTTTTTTTATTTATCGTTTGAGTTGATTTAAGAAGTCTCGTGATGTAGAGTAGAACCAAGTGAGCTTGTTTGTTCTGCATGTAGTAGTTAAATTTCTCAGGTTAGTTGATGTACCTGCCTGCTCAATAGCTCAGCACAAAACTTCCAGCAATACCTTCTATAATACCAGACCCATAAATTACATACGTGAGGTGTTTCAACCCTTGGGGTGCAGAGCTGGAGGCACCCAAATAGTACTTTGCTTTTCACCAGGCTGATAGTTTTCGTGTACCTAGCTGATTATGCATGTGATACTGTTTGCTGTTGCTGCTGCTACTGATGCTGCCATCATAATTGTTCTACCAGAGTCTTTCGCTTTCTCAATCCCTTTCTGTACATTTCGATATTCGACACGTTGTCCAATGGACAACGTTGTACGCACTGCCCAACGTCAGTATACGCCTGCCTTTCTTCTAAACGTAAATTTCCATCGCTTGTAGATCTTGTGGTATGAGCTGACTATAATATCCCATATACAAGTTTGGGCACTGTACCGTGCTAAAAGAAAAATAACACAAATAAAGTCTAAATCTGCAAATCAGAAAATTGTTATGTCCAACAAGTAAAATGAAAAAGGTCTAAAGAGGGCAATGTAGAAAATGCGACAAATGGTGCCATTGCCTACAAAATATATTATGCCCTACCTAGAGAGATCTGCCCACCTAATGCGAGGCAAATGTTGAAGTACTGAATAAAAATGGCATCGCATGAAAAAACGCAAAAGCAGTTCGCATGAGGCTGGAAGTGCGTGAACAAAAAGCTCAGAGTGCAGAATCAGAAAATATGAAACTTCTAAATGATAATAGTATTTCAGTCGGGACGACCAAGGCTAAACCTCGGATTTCACGCCATTCATGGTAGCGAGAAAAAAAAAAAACGCGTTAACCAAAGTTATCTCTGTGGCGAACGTAATGGTCGTTTGTATGCTGCAGGGGCAGATGTTGATGCCAATCACGGAGTGTCCGCTTCATTCACGGAGTGGTATAGGGAAGTTGCGAGAGACCAGTGGTCTGAAGATGGGTACAGTTTAGAAAGAGTGAAAGCAGAGTTTGAGTTCTTAAAGAAGAAGATAATAGCCGACAGATATCACACCGAACAAAAACCGGGACCAATGAAACGGGTAAACATACTTGCGGCATTGATATGAAAAACAATTGGATGCTAGAAACGGACGCAGACTTATTGATAGTTGTATGGAACGGGAGAATAAAATTAGGATCGAGCGCATTTCTCAACTACTAGCAGCTTACCGGTATCGCTCAATAAGAAAGTATACAACCGTTGCACCTTACCTGTACTCACATATGATGCTGAAACATAGAGGCTAACGAAAACGCTACTACTTAAAATCAGGACAACGCAGAGGACTGTGGAACGAAGAATGGTAGTTGTAACGTTAAGATATAGGAAGTGTGCAGAGTGGGTCAGAGAAATAACTCGAGTTAATGACATGCTAATGTTAATCAAGAAGAAATAGGCATGGAGAGGGCGTGTAGTGCGTAGAGAGGGCAACCGATGGTCGCTTAGGGTAACAAATTGAATACCGAGCGAAGGAAAGCGTACCAGAAGGCGGGTGAATTTTAGGTGGGCGGATAAGAAGTTCGCACGGGTTAAGTGGATGCAGCTAGCACAGGACCGGGCTAAGTGGATGTGTATAGGAAAGGCCTTCACCCTGCAGGGAGTATAGTCCGGCTGATGATGATGACGCCCAGCGTCGTAGATGTTTCGGTATGCAGAGGTGCATGATAGTTTATGTCAATGCACATATGCACTGAAGTCACTATTCCAGTAAAGTGTTTTCTGAATGCAGAAACAACTTCGCTACCTCTGAATATTTCACACTGAACTCGAAATGTGTTTCCACTTTGATTTTACTAAGTGAAATGCGCAATCCTCTACTGCAATCCGCTTCTGTGGAGACTTGGAAGCTCCTTCACACCGCCTAAGCAGAGGTGTGCACCATCTGCGCATGCGAGATTGGTCAGGAACCGATTAGTGGTAGTGGATCGCGCTATTCTCACTATTTTTTAACAATTCCTTCAATGCAGATTAGGGGCATACACCGAAAGCGCTGCTGCAGCGCATTTCTCCGCATTAAGTCACAAGCCATAGGCTAGCTAGCAGACATTAATATTTATGGGTCGCATAGCTGTTTCTGCCAGTCACGCATTCCTTCTGTTTATTCATATCACTGCCAAAAGCCTTCTCCCGTTCAAATTGGTATAACGCAAAAGAAATAAGAGAAATGTGACGTACATTTGAAAGATATAAACACAAAAGACACATAACTAAAGGAGGAAAAATGACTGTTATGCACCCAGAGTGCGCGACAAAGCAGATATTTAAACATATTGCTGCAGAAGTAGCATCTTTCATTTTTCGTTCATATTTATACGCAGTACATTACACAAACTAACGTGCTTTGAATGTAAATTTACACATCGCGTAAGTACTTTCTTTGAGTGATTCCGCTTCGTTTCTATTGGATGCAATCCGTTGATATTGTTACGTGATGACATGGCAAGCGATGGCACACGGCGACACAACAGAAACAGAACGACGTGATGACATGACGATGAAATTTGCTTTAATGGCCAGCGGGCCTGGCGCGAGCGCTCCGCCCCGCGCCACTGCCCGCTTCGTCATCTTCGTAGCATTACCCGGGGCCACTAAGCGATCATCCCGATCGTTTGCTAGAAATCCAATGCATAACGTGACGATGAACACAGACACATGATTGGGACATGAAACGCTGGACACCAGAATGAATGCGAAGATGGTCATAATGCTTGCACCGCAGCACCAAGTCCAATCTTCACCGTTTGCCGAAGGACAAGGCTCGTGGACACGCCGAACGGCTTGGGCGGGGGTGCTGTCTTCGATCGAGTAGTCGTGAGGTCGCTTCGTCGTGGGGTCGGTCGGGTCGGCTTTGGGCTCTTCCTGGTCGTCGTGTGTTGTGGTCAGGTCTGCGGACGAGACTGGGGACAGCGGCTGGTCGGGTCTGAGCAAAAAGGGCTGGGGCAGAGCTGGGCGGCGATCTCCACGAGCTTTCGGCAGATGGACCCGACGTACGGTTGGCCTCGACGGTGCAAAGCGAGGATGGGGATGAACCGCACCTCCAACCAAATGTTACGTGATGACATGACAAGTGATGGCACACGGCGACAAAACAGAAACAGAACGACGTGATGACAATATAATAATGATAAATAACAGTAAAATAAAAATGAACATCGATGCCGCCCAACACACCCAAGCACACTCTTCCTAACACATAAAACCTTGTGTCCATGCTTAACAGCATGTTACCCATCCTCGTTACAGAACGCACGTCTGCTGCACGCTCACGTAAGGTGTTGACCGGGCACTGCACCTTTAAATGCTAAGAAGGCACTGTTGTGGCTTGTACACCTTACCACGCTGTTACACATTTCTCAGGGATATTGTTTGAGTTCAACTGCACTGCAGCTGAGCTGACAAGCCACCGCAAGTCAAACTTTATGTCCAGCTCCTGATTAAAGTTCAGGGTACCCAACCTATCTATGACATAGCCCAAAAAATCTAGACATTTTTTACTGTCGTCCGCACCAAAGCCCCTAGCTGTACAATTATCTCGAAAGAAGACTGTATGCGTTATAAGCGAAACAGTGCTAAAAGGGGACACACAAAGGAGCACCCGTGCCCCACTCATGCACACATGTAGAATAAGGGGTCCCATTTCATCTTAGTCGCCCGGAACATGGTAGAAGACACAAAAAAATAAACAGCAATCCAAACCAGGTCTATAAAATATATCGAAATTCCTCCCAGCCTGTTTAACACTTCGCGCACAAATACAGCTTCACGCGTACGAACACAATCTAACAAGAGGTTGATGGCAGAAGTATATTTAAATACGGGCACTAGGCAGACTCCCGTTGTTCGAGGAAAACTTGTCCCGAATTTTAGATACACGCTGAAGATACACACAACACTTTCAGAACTTGCAAAACGCAATCCACTAGACCGATGTGAATGAAAAGTCTGCGCTGCTTAAAACAGAACGCGCGAAAGGGAGGAAATGTTGCGAAAGAAATGATAACTAGCTTATTTTTTCAGGAAAAGCCGGAATAAGGGGATCCTTTAAATTTCGAATTTCCTCAATATTTAGGTAAGCGTTACAAAAAAATTATTAAAAATTCTCTCCCCGCTATAACTTGCTTTTGCTAATAAATAAAGAATTGTCGGAAACCGCATGAAAATTCGACCAACTTTGCGCACGCTACAGATTCTGAAAGCACGAACGCATTGTTTGGTTGGTTGGTCGGTTTGTAGGGTTTAACGTCGCAGAGCGACTCACGCTATGAGGGACGCCGTAGTGAAGGACTCCGGCGATTTCGACGACCTGATGTTTTTTAACGTGCACTGACATCGCACAGCGCACGGACGCCACTACGTTTCGCCTTCACTGCTTGATTTAATGGGTTTAACGTCTGAAATTGACTCATTCTACGAGAAACGCCTAAGTGGGTAAGGGAGGAGGAGGAGGAAAATGAGGAGGAAAAGCAGGGAGGTTAACCCGTAGAAGAAACCGGTTTGCTACCCTGCACTGGGGGAAAGGGGTGAGTGGATATAAAAGTTGTGAGGGAGGGATGGGTGAAGTTAGTTCAGTCACATCACAGACATGTCACATCACATCAAGTCACAGTCATATCACGGAACATAACAGCAAACTCACCGCAGACGATCTCCGTGGCCAGGACCTAAAATCTAAATTTCAGTCAATGGGCGTCCATCTAGATGCTCCAGCGCACGGCATAGACACTGTCTTTCCTCACTGTATATGGTGCACTCACAAAGAATGTGGCCAATAGACTCGTCGCACCCACAGTTTGTACATGCAGGGCTGTTTGCCGTACCTATCACAAAAGAATTCGAGTTTGTGAATGCTACACCAACCCACAGGCGGCACAGGAAAGTTTCTTCGCGTCGGGGTAGGCCAGGTGGAAGCCGGAACTTCAAGTTATTAGGGGGGCTCCCAATATTTCGACTAGGTGGAGTTTAACGTGCACTGACATCGAATAGCACACGGCCACCTAGCTTTTCGCCTCCATCGAAAAGCGATCGACCGCCGTGGTCGGGATTTATCCCGCATATTTAGGCATAGCAGTCGAGCGCCCTAACCACTGTTCCACAACGGCAGAGCACGCATATATTCTGTAAGGTTTCCAAATGTTGGACGGGCCCTTCAGTGTCCCCTATAATTTTAGGCAATCTGGCTTCAGGTGCCTAGTAATGCGGAGGACGCATCTAAAATGGCGCTTTTAAGTAATACCCTGCAGGTATGTAAGCATCATTTTGGGATGAAAACATTGAGGCCGGGTAGAAAAAAATAAACCACATAGGAACGTGCCCTATGATCCCTTTCTGGATACAAAGAATCCAAAGCTTTTTAAAAATGCTAATGTTTATTGAAATACCCTCGGCACCTAAAATTTTAGAGTTGGCAATACAGATAGCCTATTGAAAAATAAATATAATTTTAAGCTCATACATTTACAGCCGGAAATAAGATCTGAGTAAATGTCCTTGAAATATCCTGCATTCATCTCTCAAACACTTTACCAATGTTTTTCCTTCTATAGTTAAGACTATTGGGAACCTAATAAGTGCATCGACTTTGTGCCCATCCGCAACAACCTTCCCGCGTTTCCTAAAACGTAGATCCAACATGCTTGCTGTAATTTCTGCCTTTTTTTCCCCAAAAAAAGAGTTCGAACGATTAGGTTGAGCACATGCTATATCGGCCTATTAAACATATATATACTGTCCTCACCTCGTTTTCATATTTAAGGAATGGAGACTGGCAAAGTAACTTTCCTATCTAAAAAAGTAGATCGAAATTAGGTGCATAACTATCGGCCTTTCTCTTTACTCATGAACTTTTCCAATAGCTCAGAAAAAGCTTCCTAAAAAAAAACTTACTTTCTTTAGGAGGAGCTTTTTTTAGACGTTAATAATTCTCGCCTGCAGACTTTTGATTTAGAAACAATAAATTTGCAAAATTAGTCTAGCTTCACATTAAAGATTCTACTTTGTCTCAATTTGAAAAAAAAAATATACATATCTTTGGTACATGCGTAGATTTCTCTGAAGCTTTTGATTGCACTCATCTTGATACGTTAGTGAAAAAAGCTAGCATTGACTTAGCTCGGCTATGCCAGGATATATTCAGCGAGAGATATGCTTTCCTGGCAGAGCTTATTGTGATTACTGCATGTTTAGCGATGAAAGACGTTGGGTATACACATCTTTTATTCATTTCGCTTGAAAGAAATCCCTTGCACGCTCCACAACCACTCGCCACAGCCTCATCCGACCATTCTGGAAATGCCAAACGCAAATTCTCACACGTTGGATTATTCACCAGTGTCAACTCCGTTGGTGCCACAGTCTCTCGCACACATTACACATGTGGCCAAACGGATTGTTCACAAAGTCTGCTTGAAATGGCCGGGCCGTAGATTCGCTTTCAGAAACTCGAATGGTGTTATCAGTCAAACGATGGGCCTGCACATCCTTTTCTGTTGATTCCCGCTGACTGACGAATTCCATAGGCTCCATCTGGGTGGTTAAGCGCCGTCTATTACGCTCAATCGTCTTGCATCTCCGTTTGGCAAGCCGCTCCTTTCTCTGTTCGGGTCTCTCCGCTGCTCTCTTCGCCTTCCTACGCTCATTTCGACCTTGTTGAGTAGCCAAGTTGCAGACGACAACCATCGGATCAGGACTGTTAATATTATCTTGTCTATACCACCGTTTAGCAGCGGCTGCATACTCCTTCTCTGTATCCACGTCAAATGTTGTGAAACAACGGCCTATGCGTGCGGCGACGAAGCGCACGGCGCACCTGTGGGGTCACTGGTTACCATGGTATTGACGCATGCGCAGAGCTGTTCATCCGTGTGATGGCACGCGCGGATCCGACGGTGGAGCGGGCTCGCGGCCGCGGCGCTGCTGTTCTCTCTGGTTGCCATGGTTACGGCGCATGCGCACATATAGACTCTCTGTTTACCCTTTTGCTACAAAAACCTTCAAGGTCATCGAATTGGGGAACATGCTTTAGAACATGTCAGTAACAACTAAATTTCAAATATCAGTTTTTCGAAATTGATATAAATAAATCTGAATTAGGGCAGTCATTAGAGATTTTCCCCAGGCTAGTCTCATTGGCTAACTTTATGGGATATTTATATCACCGTATCACCGATTTTACAAATATTTGGAATATGCCACAATATGTTCTCTACGCGGATGTTGCCAGTATCTTGGTATCCCTCCTGGATGTGACACACTCGAAAATCAGGCAAACGCTTTCTTTAAACGCCTTAGAATGTGATCATTAGCAAGAGCTAAGAATTAACAATAATAAGACCAAAGGTATATCATATCCTATAAAATCATATCATATCAAAATAGCTAAACGTTCCTCTGAGTTTAAAATATACCGATGAACAACCCCAGATAACCAACAAGATCAAAATCCTGGGAGCAAGTTGTTTTCCAAACCCCTTGTGGTGCGACAATGTTCAGCCTGTGTTAACACCGTCATCTCGTTTTATTAGAATCATATCATGCTTTAGATCGCGCTTGCCAATTAAAATAAAATTTGTTTCTTATTCTCATTCGAAATTTATTCTCTAGCTTTAAGGGCATCATATCCTTTTTTATTTAAACCTAAAAGGGAAATTATTTTTCTATAAGTATAAATTATTTATTCCTAGAGAGTCCTCGTCATCGTTTATGGTTTGCCGGGTAACTGCCATATACAGTGTCTTCCAAAGCTTCAGCGTAATACCGGTTCAATTTTTTGAACTGTAAGTTAACTCTTGCTTTCAAACAAAAATTAACAGAAAAAAAAACTATGTTCCTACAAAAATTATCACTGTTTTCGAATTATCACCACCACAAATTGAAAGTACTGCAACGTACACTGCCCGGCACACAGAAAAATCGGAATTATTTAACTCGTCACATTAATTCTGTATGAAGAAAATCCATTATACGTAGCCTTCCAGGTACGCCAAATGCGGAAGCATGCAAAATTTTTGGGTTGGCACACCAAAAATTTTGAAATCACTACCGAGTTGGCCAGTAATCGTGAACAACGCCGATGCCTGTGTGCGCCTGTCACACGCCTGTCACAAAACAAAAAAAAACCCTGTCAAGAAAATGTGCCTGGATGCAGCCCGTCTTAATATATCACATTCTGTGCTCACTTGCAGCCATTATCACCGGCGAAGGCTTCGCTTCTTGCTGATCTTTCGTGCTTCTCCTAGGTAGATATGAGGAAACGAGATCTCCTCAGAATGTCAAAGCCTTAACTAAATTGAGATGCTCGAGTAGGCAGCGTTTGCGCATTGCGGATCGACACTTTCGGTACAACTTTTCTGCACACACTTTGTGTACGCAATTTTAGTGCACATTTTCTACGGACGCTAGCGCTGCGCACTTGGGCTAAACTGAACCTATAAGAAACTTGTGTTCATTGCATTGGGCAGTTTCATGGTTATTTTTGTACACATTATTGTTTCAACACCAAACTATGGTTTAGTTTCAGATGTCGTAAACATAGAAATGGTGTCCGCCATTCACAAGCTAAGAATAATTTATTTTGTGAGTGTTTTGCATGCCTACTGTCGCTTTGTACGATTGAGCTGTGGGCTCTTGTCAAATTGCCGAGTGTTCGGCCGCTTTTATCGGCCGCCTTTTATATCTTTTGGATGAAAAACGAAAAATATTATTATTACTATTATTATTGGGCTGTTCGCACTTTTTGTGAGCATGCGTTGGTGAGCTTGAAAGGGCTTCAGAACTCACTGAAGCCAATTCCAGCACTTTGCACGCCTATAACTGGCATTCGGCGATGAGTGGTCGCTCTCCTGACGCCGTCACCACGATGGAATCAGTGAGACTTCTTTGTCCGGTAGAAGACGTTGAAAGCCTGCAGCGCAACAGATATTTCACCCGATATTTGAAGGAAGAAAGACGTAATTGTTATATGTGTTCAACTCAAGTTGCTAAAACAGTTTTTCCAGTTGAACAAATTGACCGCATAGCACTGAAGTAAAGATTTGTGTGTTTGCGAAAAACAAAATTTAAACGTGTCTACTCAAAAGGTATCTATGGGAATTCAAGGAACTGCGTCTATTTTTGTCGTAAATATATCCGCAAGGACAAAAACGTTTTGGCGCATTTCCGTTGTGTTTCCAACGGTGCCTGGAGATTACATGGTGGACATTTCCTTGGGATGATCGAGATATCATCGTACCAGCAGTCTCCATCCGTCGTACACGAATAAGATGCATCGATGTTGGGACCTAGATACAGTCTAGACCTGCGAAGGTGACCGGGAAGCCTTCAAGAGCTACTGCAGCGATAGAGTGCCAAGCAGTCTTTACCGTCACTCTAACTGCAACAACGTAAGTGTCGATAGCGGCCCGCGCTATCATGATTCCCACGCCAATTATTCCTCGCTTCAGAAAGGTTTTAGACCGGACACTGAAGACACTATTGTACTATGGGATAACTCTGGCGGGACGCCATTGCTTCCAAACAAATTTTCACCTACGCAAACTGCACTCATGGATGTTGAGCTGGATAAGAAGGAGACAGGCGCAAGGCAGAAACATTTCATGGAAGAGACAAGAATGCTCGCACCCGTTGGCTTCAAGTGCATCAACTTTCTTTGGACCACCGAAGTCTTCGAGATTCTCTAGACAAATCACCGTCCAGATGACTGTTGCAAGCCCTGGCAGTTGCAGCAAACGAGCGCAGTCCATTCCTACGGGCTTACAAAGATGGAGTTGTCCATGTAGGGATGTCGGCGCGGCGTAGCGAATAGTAGTTGCTACGATCATTCCCAGTTTCCGACACGTCCAAGGGTCTCTTCATTCTGTTTTTCGTCTCTCACTCATACGTTTGGTCGACCACTGTCAAATCTCTTCATCGTACGGTGATAGTCATAGTCGAGCATCATGCCACACGTCGTCGCTTGGAGCGCCGAATAGCGAAAAGACGGGACAGCCGTAGTTGCCAGACGCGCGTCTTGCAGGTCAGGCGAGTGGCCTAGCTGGTCGCTGCGGGTGCCATCCGCGCTTGTAGGGAGCAAAAGTGGTAACAGCAAGAAAACGCGTATCGTTGGCCCAGCTTACGTGCAGCGTCTAAAGTACGCCGAGGGCCCTGCTCCAGCCGAAGACCGCTGCTGCCGAAGCCGAGCCGAGTTTCTTTTCCTCCGAGGCGGCCGCCAACGTACGCTGGTGGGGGGCCCCCTTTCGTTTTACCGGTCCCACGGAAATGGGTCACATTCGGCCGGTCGCGCATGCGCTAACCGCTCCAGTCTGGCGGCCCAGAGTCGTCCCGCAGGAGGGGGGGACGACACAGGAGCACTGCAACGCGCCCAGGCGAAAGCGAACGACGCCGTCATCTCGTCGGCGGTTCCGCGCAGCTTTCCTGGACGGGGACGCGAGGAGTTCTTGTCTCACCTTTCCCTCCTCGGCCTCCACTCTCGCCTTGGTAGTTTTCTTTTTCGTTTGGGCGCGCTGTGCTTGCGTGTGCGGCGGGTGGGTGAGAGGAAGGCAGAGGGCAGAGACAGAGAGTGCGATGCTCTGCGCGACTTGGCTGCGACTGCGATCTCGCCGAACCACCTGTAGGTAGCGAGCGCGTTGTTTGGCCGGCCAGCAGGACAGGCCACCAGCAGTCAGTCGCTGTCGGCAATAAGGGGGTTCGTTCTCTGGCCGCGTGTGTGTGGTGGTGGATTGCTGTTCCTCTGCTCTCGGGATGAATGTCTGGATAACCCTGCTCGCACTGGTCGTCACCTTGCAGACCGGTGAGTAGTCACCGCGCTGTAGCGGGCACCTATTTTCCGCTGCACGTCGTGATCGAAGCACGAACGGGATCTCGGCACGTGGACACGAAATGTCCGCCGTAGGACCATATGGCGATCCCTCCCCGCCCGTCACCCTCGCACTCGCAAGGCGTCGCCCATCGAGGAGGTTCGAATCTGTGTCGGCGGCGTTTGTTTTCTTTGGTTTTTGTGCTTCATTCTTTGAGTTTGTCTAGATTTTCCCCTAGCGGCGAACCCCGCGGGGGGGCCTCCGACCGTTCTAGTTCCCTCGAGCCGCTTCCGAGATGATGTCATTTCCAAAAAGGAAGGCTTCAATGCATCGGCGCTCTCCGCCGCCTTTAACGATGTCCGGTTATGTTTGAGAAAGCCTCGAATACGTGGTTGTTCCTTCCCCCGTCGTGCGAAAGCGCCGACCGTTATGATCCGTCCGTGTGCGCCGAAGTCGTCGGTATTCGTCTCGCTCTTTCGTGGTCCAGTTTCTTTCCATGAATAGCGGCAGCGGAGATCAGTGAACGCCCAGAGCCCCTCGGGCGCACCAGCGGCCACTGTGGGGAAGTGGACATCTTTTTTTCCGCTCTTTAAAGGGTGTGATGGGCTCGTTATCACGCTGTTATGGTCCTCAGGCAGCACCTGCTTAACTTTCCTCCTGTGTGAAAAGGGCTGCTTGGATCGTAATTCTGTCGGTATTCCTCAAAACTTCAGGTTTCCGTCTGCGATTCCCGAATTGCATCATGACGACAGAAACTCGTAAGTTGTAACACAGCGCACTAGCCTCGGCGTAAATGTTTATTGTAGCTTTTAACAAAGTGCACAACATTCCGGTGAGGATTCTTTGTTATGGAAGGCCCTGATGGCAACCGTGCCTCGGGTTGTACAAAAGAAGATGAGAGAAAAGCATGAGTGTACAAAAAAGGTTCGCTATTTTGACGTAAAAAAGAAATAGTCCTCTAGCTATTGCGGGTACTGCTAAAAGTGGGTATACCAGTAGTTATTATGCAGCCGTCAGTCTGCGGCTCGAAAGTCCTCTTAGAGAACACTTCAACCTGTCGAAGTTTGAAGATTGATGCAGATAACAGATTCTGACATTTCCATCAGTAGGTGTCACAGAGGATTGTGGGCAGCGCTGCTTTCAAATTAAAAGGCCCTGAAGTCTCAGCATTCACAGCTTAATTGCGCACTGTTGCGATCCTGCGCAGTAACTTGTGAAAGCATTACGAAGGGCAACCCACTGGCCGAGATCCTTGTGACGGTTTTTCGTCTGAGGGATGAATGAATAATCGCAGCGCGGTTCAACTCTAACCACGAACGAATCGTATGCATTTCAATGATTCAACAGACTGGACGTCCATGTTCCGTTAGCTGTCTGTGCCGGACACGCCCCGCGGTCTCATGCCCCAAGACGCTTCGACGAGCCTTGACGAGCCGTCCCTGCGTCCTTGAACGAGCGAAAGGGGAGGCCCCGTCCATTCCGCGAGGAAAATGTGCCGTTACGGCTTCGGCTGCTTAAAAAGCCGTGTGGGGGGGGGGGGGGGGGGGGGGTCTGATCGCCGGTTCAGAACGCCAAGGTTACCCAGAACCAGCACTACCTGTTTGCACCTTGCACATCTTCAGCGCGAAGCCATCCGGTACCCCGTTGTCCACGACACTCTGGCGCCTGTTTTTCTTGCGACGTTGGCTCCGCGACAGAAAAAAAAAAAAAAAAAAAAAAAATCTGCTGTCGACTTTTTATTCACTTTTTCGTTATCCTGCCCCGAGCGTGTCCGTGTTGCCCTCACTACGCTTTTCGATAACGGTTCTTGCTCGGACAACTTGCCGCCTCTACCGGCACATTTTCTTTTCTTGTTGGGTTCTGTTTTCCTTTCATCTCCTTGCAGGACCGCGCAAAGGCGGCTCGCGCCAGATGTCTAATGACTTCGCCGGCCTTTCGACCGATGCGCGGCCTCTCTTGCGACGACGGACAATTTTCGTACCAGGGGGTTGCGTCAGTGGGGGCTGTGCTTTCGCTGGGTGGTAGCCATGGTTTTCTCCTTTTGTTTGAAAACATAACACTTTACACACTCTCTTCAATGTTTTCGTTAAAAGAAGACGACGAATTCCGAAAAATAGTGGCGAAAGTTATGTCACATTACTCTAAAAAAAAAAAAAACGTTCAATAGACAAACAAGTGTGTTTATAGAAACTGAGACTACCACAAATAAGGTGTCTAATTGATTGTTGTCAAAGCAGCTAGTGTTGTTGTTCAAGGTCGTAATATAGGACCAGAAAGCGGTCAATAACATTTGTCTATAGGTTCAACTACACGATGAAAATCAAGACTTACGCTGCTGCCGGTTAAAGATGTGTATTCCAAACAGGATGCGATGAAAAAGCTGACGTATCAAAATAACACGTCGGATGCTATTTGGATATGGCTTGTAATTTCCTTATGGGCCGCGTTTACCTGACCGTCGTTAGCTGTTATTCGGCTGCTATGAGCGACGTATGTACAGCTTGTGTATTTCTTGGTGCACTCTGGTTAGCGGAGAGAACCAGGCGCACGAAGAAAAAGTGTACTTTGCCTAAACACAGCCGTAAGGCTTTCTGGACAGAGTTTGGCAATAAATCCTTGACAGCAGTGCCATCATGAAATGGCATTTCCTTTTCGAGGCAAAAGCGCACCGTCCGCCGTCATTTTTCTCCACGTGGACACGACCGACAGCGAAAGCTTTTCGTGGATCCGTTTGTGTTGGACTGAATTCGTCCAGGGCTGATAACGGTTTTCCTAGACAGGCCTTTAACAGATTGCTTCGGCGCCTTTAGCTTTTTTGGGGTGTGTATCTGTGTGGCTCATCCCGAATGAAGCAGTCAGAAGACCCCACAGCGGTGAACCAGGCTGAAGTGGTAAAACGGCTAAATTGGAAAAGTCTGCTTTGGCACTGAGCTTCGACAGATAGATATTGTTAACATTTCTCTAGCTTCTGCTTTTGTGCACAAAGGCTTGTTGACCTCAGTTACGGAAAGATTTGTGGTGAAAACAACTGGGGTGCGCGCAGAGTGCTCTCATTGAGAGCGGCAACTTATCAAACTTATGGCAAAGCACACTTGGAATGGCCTGCTCTATAATTAAGCAGTTTGCTCATACGGTGCATGTTTCGGTGTCCGTAAAGCGTTTTAGTTTCGTTGTTTATCAAGCTGCTTAGGGATGTAATACTTTCCTTTCTTACAGATTCACGATAGAGCGAGATGAAGATGGTTGCACAAAATCACAGAAAGCAAAGCAGAACAGGGTTAAGGGGGTGGGGGCTGAGAGGCAGGGGATATTCAGCTCACAGCCCAACGTTTCGACGAGAAAACTTTTTTCATCCTCTTGTTGAAACGCTGGCTTGCGGGTCAGGCTCCCCACTCCTTTCGGGTTTTCTGTGGCATTTGCTTGTTAACATTTTTGCACGCGGATTAGGGTGCGCGAGTAATGCTGCGCTGAGAAAATTAGCTTCGGTGTCCAGTTAATTGCAGATCTAGATACTTGTGATTTAGGGGCAAGTGTTTGCGTGCTTCGGAGCCAGAGTTTGTTTTCACGTAAAAAAGGGGAGGAAAGGGTATCTCATTTAACCTTTCCAGTGGTTCTGGGTATGCTTTTTTCAAATTCCCATCTTGCGCTGGGCAGTATGCAGCCGTTGCTTACCAAAAATACAGTTCGAGGTAAACGCTGTCTATCATCCACATGTTCATGCCGTTTTCACCGCGTTCCCTTCGTTTTAAGGTGTACCAAGCCAACTAGCAGTACCGGGTTAAGTGGAGAAATATGGGAGAGGCCTTCGCCCTGCAGTGGGTATAATCAGGCTAATGATGATGATGAAGCCAACTAGTCCTAACTTGTGATGCTTAGCTTTTTAAAAAAATGACTCGTGGGCTTTTCTGTGTAATTTTCTGCTCATTTGCGAAGTGCTTTGCGTATCTTGCAATCTTCCGTGAAGAATCTATATCCTGTAAATAGTCTATTGATGCATGCTTCCTGACGGGATTATTTTGAAACCGCTATTCAAGCTTTTTAAATTCTCGTTAGACCTAAAATTTTTTCAATATTTCCTTCTGAATGTGGTGAATTATCTGAGTTCGAAATGGACAAATATCTGCCAGTACTAGTGAGTGCAAGATTGTCAGTAGTACGCAGGCGAAAATGGTAAAGACATTGTTAATACTGGAACTGCTTTGAATAGGAAATAAACCAAACAACGTAATGCTGCCTGATTTCATCAACGCATATCTTAACTCTTTTAGGAAATACATCCTTTTCGTTAGTTAGGATGGCTAAATAGAAATAGCGGACAGTTAGACCTGTTTATTGTTCCTCTTTTCTTTGAACGTTTTTGATTTAGCATGTAGTCACTCGCGTTTGATACTTGGTAAATTATTCTTTTTCTTTCTTTCTTTTCTTCTCTTTCTTTCTCTTTCCTTCTTTCTTTCTTTCTTTCCTTTTTTTCTTCTCTCTCTTTTTCTTTCTTTCCTTCTTTCTTTCTTCCTCTCTTCCTTTCTTTCTTTCTTTCGTTCCTACTTTCTTTCTTTCTCTCTTTCTTTCTTTCCTTCCTTCCTTCTTTCTTTCTTTTCTTTCTTTCTTTCTTTTTATTTCTCCCTGTCGTCGCATCTAATGAGGCTGTGTTTCAGGACATCATAAAAGGTGCGATTTCTGGTGACTGATATATTCAGTATTGTGTTTCAAATCTTCAGTAAGCAAACGATCAGCTCACTGAGCTCAATGAAATATGCAGGCTAAAAATATCCCTCCTTGAAGTGATATTCTGCAGCAATGTGGTTGGCACCGAAATTTGAGGCTAAGGAAATTTAGTACACGCATAGCTCTCCTCGTGAGCAGCTAACGTATCCAGCGCAGTCCTTTGGCTTTCAGTCATTTTGGGCTCTATGGGGCTTGAATTTCAGCTGAGCGGCAAATAAGAGCTGTTTTCAATTACTGTAATCTATAACGTGCTATCTTGAGGTAAGAAATGGATAATAAAAGATTTTTTTTTTTATCTCTTGCCGTCACATTTAAGCAATCTACAGAAACAAAGTTCGAAACCTATATTCGGAAGGCCCTACGGGTCAGCTTGTTGAAAACAGATCACATAGCGTATCACTTCTATCGATACACGGTCGTTGAGCAGTTGATCAGCCGTTCAGCGCCCTACCACTTGGCCTATATTTGGCTGCTTGTATACTTTTCTCGTTCTGAATTTGCAGGATAAAAGACCTCCAGTATGCGCAGTAAATAAATTGTGCGCGGCTTTTCTTTTTGGGCATGCACGCAGCTGTATATACCTTTTGAATATTTTCACAAAGCTGCCCTTGCCATTCGTTACAGTCCTTTCTAGACAAGGAGCAAACTCTGAGAAACTGGAATAAAAATGTAAGGATCCCTAGTTTTGCTTAGAATGGATACTAATTGTTGAAGAGTGGCGCGTGATGCTTGACAAGGACAAAAGAAAGGTCGTGAGAACGAGTGTCTTGGCAGTTAGAAGGAGAAAAGAGGGGGGGGGGGGGTACGTTTGTGTGGCCGCCATATTGGGACTGCAGTAAAGAGCATCTCTGAAATCGGCTGGTGTGCCTTCCTTCTCTGATGCTGGTTACAGCGATCCCAGAGTGCTTAAACGTCGTGTTTTTTGAAGCGCACGTTTACTTAATGACTGTTTCGGATGCAACGCTCAGTGAAGTCACCATAGTTTGCACTGCTGTACGAGTCAGTTGCAGGAGCCTATCCGTCTTTCCTCAAGTCACAACTTCCTCCTCCACTTACATCGTATGACAGATTCATAGCAAGTGGCCTAATAGTACAAGCCCTATGCAGCGCATACTGTAAAGACATAGGACTGAATACCAAGTATTTCTGCAGTGCTATCCCATTTACGCTCCTTCAAATTAGGCAATACGCATGTGTTCAGATAGTCGAAAAGAAATTCGTATTCTAAGCGCTTTCCGATGTGATGTGTGAGTCGTTTATTACTGAATTTTAACTAAAGAACAGAAGGAACTGCCAGCCAAAAACTTCCACTCGGGGTATATTTCGAAGCAGTGCACTCATTTGGTCGTCTCCTTCAGACGGGATAAACTGATTCAGAGAAACATACCGAAAGTATTTTCTTTACTATATTTCAGTCTGCTGCCGCCTGTCAGCTCTCAGCAAGCAACACTGTTAGCGCAGAAATGATGGCGTTGCTTTTTTGTACAACTTTGTTTAGGTAATTGCACGCTAAGGGTTCACCGCGTTGATCTCATTCTAACGTAACCGCTTTCAAGTGCTCCTTATTCTTGTTGCTCTGATACTAAAGAAACATCCATGGTGTTTTGTTGTTGTTTTTTTTTTTTGTAAACATACTGCGGTAAAGCAGGAAGTTGGGCAAGTTGGTATTATTTCATGATTGAAGAAACGTTACCTTGCTGCAATACAGACGAAGACTAATTGCGCATTTGCAGTTGCTTACGTCGTTGGTTTTTGTCTGTTTTAGCGCGGTAACGTTTTTCTATTCTTTCTCAACTTGTATCCTACTTTAGAATGAAGCTTCCTTTTTTTATGAACACTTAAGAAAATAAACGCGTCGGCATTAATGACCCTGGGTACATCCCAGGTAGCACAAAGTGGGCTATGAAGGGTGGGCCCCGGTGGGCCCGATGTAGGCAATGCAGGACAGCCCCGGTGGGCTCAATGTGGGTGCTGCAAGAGGGGCCGACGTAGGCCCGAAGCGAGCTGTCGACAAAGCCCCAATTGGCCCCACTAGGGGCCGATGCAGGCAGCCCTTGCGGGGCTGCCCACATTTTTCCGGCATTGTTAAAAGGGCACATCCCGCGAACTCCCCGCGATGGTCCTACTTTGGACCGATTTGGGCAGCCGCTTTGGAGGAACATTTTTTTTTTATTTCAGTTAGCCCCTCAGAAAATGACATAGGACCAATGCGGGTTCTATAGCGCTAGCCACACTTGGGCTTGCCCACATTATTCTCATAGGGGTCCGACGTGGGAAATTGATGGAAAGCCCTAGTCCAAGTTTTCTCAATCAATATTTAGGCACATAATTAAGTAGTTACTTTAAAAATGTCTGCACTTTCTAAACAGCCACAATATTAAATTTTACAATAATTCATAACTTTCATCCAGCCGAAATGACTTCATGTACATCTTGTTCAGGCTATGGAGATGTGTGTTCTGAACAGTAATATTGTACTGCGAGTTGCAGGCTGTCCAAAGCAACCACATAAGAGGCAACAGTTAGCAATCAGTTTGTTTTAGTATACGTAGCGCAATTTGCACGAGCGCGAGAACTAAAGCCATGTAAATTTCTAATCGACTAAACATGGCCACAACTGTTATACAAATCATCTATAATAGTATTTTAGGGCAACATCTAATGCAAATAAAAGTTGGAAACAATGATTACGCAAATTGCACGCACTCCATCTAGCCCCATTACGGCCGATGTGGGACCTACAGCGGTTTTGTGTGGGCAGCCCCAATTGGGCTGGGTGTTGGTTTTGAACCTAAAGCCCACTTGCTATTTATTGCACGTGCCTTCAAATTCCCCACAAGGGACCAATTTTGGTATCATGCGGGCCCTCCCGCCTTCCAGCCCCATTACGGCCCATGTGGGATATAAAGCAGTCTTATGTGGGCAGCCCCAATTGGGCTGGACGCTGTTTTTGAACCTAGAGCCCACCTGCTGTTGCGCGGGCCTTCAAAGCCCCACAAAGGACCGATTTTGGTACCATGCGGGCACGCCCGCCTTCCAGCCCCATTACAGCCTATGTGGGACCTAAAGCGGTTTAGCTAAGGCTGCCTCATTTGGGCTTCACGAGGGCTTGCCCAAATTGAGCCCTTATTCCTATTTCACCTGCCCTCAAGTAACCTACAAGGGGCCGATTTGGGCAGCATGTGGGTATGTCCGTTTTGTTGCCCCACTACGGCCCATGTTGGTCCCACAAAGATTTAATGGGGGCGGCCTCACTTCGGATCTATGAGGGCTTTCCCATAAAAAGCCCACATTTAGGTTGGATTGCCCTCAAATACCCGGCAAGGGACCCTTGTGGTCTGGATGCAGGAATGTGCTCTGCATTAGCCCAAGAAACGCCGCTATGGGACCCATGCAGGAGGAGCAGGGGCAAGCCCAAATGGGGCTTGCCCACATTTGCCCCATCGGGGACCGATGCAGGTTTTATGATGGTTGCCCCAGCCCCACTTGCCTACATCGGACCTACTGGGGCCCCACATTCTGTGCTACCTGGGATGCGCAATAGCCTCAATCTCTACTTCAGTCTCAGTGCGTTTTAACCATGTCCCAATGACTCATGCCGATGACCAGCCCTGATAAAATGAAGCAAGCATCAAATCAGTGATGCTCGTAGTGACAGCTAAGGCCAAGTAGTAACTAACAAGAAATGAATTGCGTACACACTGTAAATCTGCGTAAGCACCTGTAAAAGTACACAGATTGCTATCTGTTACGGCCACGATATTTACTAAGGTAATCGCTAATAGAACCAGGACAACCTTTGACTTCTATCAACCAAGGAATCAAGCACGTTTTCGGAAAGGGTACTCTACTATCGATCGTATCCATACTCTCGACAAGGTAATAAAAAGTGTGCGGAATATAACCAGCCCTTATACGTAGCATTCATTGATTATGAAAAAGCATGTAAGTCGAAATATTTAAAGTCATGCCGAAAATTTGAAATGAGGGTGTAGATGAGACGTGTGTGAAAATTGTAGAAGATATCTATAATGGCTGCCCATCGATCATTATTATGCCTGAGGAAACATAAAATTCCCATAAAGAAATGGGTTAGGAAAGGAAAAACGATCTACCCATTACTATATACAGCTTGCCTAGAAGAAGTATGTAGAGACTTGGAATGGGAGCAGTTAGGAATAGGGGTTGATGGAGAATACCTGAGTAATCTGCGATTCACTTATGATATTACCTTGCTAAGCAACTCTGGGGATGAACTGCAAAGAATGATTGATGACCTAGAAAGGAAAAATCGAAAGATAGGCTTGAAAATCAATATGCATAAGAGTATGGGGATATTGAACAGTCTGGGAAAGGAACCACAGTTTAAAATATGGATGGAAGCGCTGGAAGTAGTAGGCCAATATGTCAACCTAGAACACGTATAGTAACCGCAGATCCGGACCATGAAAGGGAAATAACTCGAAGAATAAGATGTAGATGGAGCTCATTTGGAAGGTACTCGTACATTATGACTAGCAGCTTACCGGTATCGCTCAAGAGGAGAGTGTACAACAGTTGCATCTTGCCTGTACTCACATTTGGGGCTAAAACGGGAAGGCAAACAAAGAGGGTACTACTTAAGTTTAGGACAACGCAGAGGGCTGTGGAACAAAAAAGGGTAGGTGTAACGTTCAGAGATAGGAAGCGTGTAGAGTGGGTCAGATAAATAACTTGTTAATGTCACTATAGCGGAAATAAAGAAGACGAAATTGGCATGGGCTGGACATGTAGTTCGAAGAGAGGATACCCGATGGTCTAAATAGATAACAAATCGGGTACCAAGGGAAGGAAAGCGTATCAAGGAGCGACAGAAAAAAGCGTCAAGTGAATGCAGCGAGCTCAAGACCGAGTTAATTGGAGAAAAATGGGAGAGGCCTTCACCCTGCACTGCGTACAGGCTGGCTGATGATGATAATGACAGTTGTAAACAGTGCAGTTTTACGTGATAGCTGTTACAACTATTCATGTACATACTACAATAAGTGAAACAAGGATGCTAGTTGAAATAAACAAGTAAAAAGGAAAAGAAGATAATAAACTGAGGTTAAAAAAACGGCTCCAGAAAAGACAGTAGGATTGAAATGAGATAATGTAGAAATGAAGAAAGATGTTGAACGGTGTGCAAGATCGCCGGGAAGCACTTTTAGAACAGCCGTAGGTCGGGAAGGGTATCACAGCCGCGAATAAAGCCCCCAAGTATTGCCATCGCTGCGGCGCGGGCGTCGTCTCCGCTTTGTTCTTGCTCGCGGGAGAATGAAGGCTACGCTCGGAAAGAGGAAGAGGGTGGCAGGACTACGAGCGCCCATGTGTCAGCTCCCTAGGTCATTACATTACTACGCCCCTCCGTAGGCACCCGGGCCGAACATAGCTCTCTCCCTTGCTCAGCATGAGCCTTCTGCGGCAGGAACCTCCGAGCGGCCGATATTACTTCGTCGGAAGGGAGCCTTATGACCAAACTGTTTCAATTTTCTCCTCGAGCGAGTTTGCAAAGAGGTAATTATTGGAGAGGCCGTACTTAGGGCCTGCTCTTTCTATTTCATCGCCGTGTGGAGCTTTTCATTCGACTCCACGTGCCCACTACGAAAGCAGCCCGCGAGAAAGTGCACAGAACGCAAATTTAAAAGCAAAAGATGACCTGGGGTGGCACTCTCCATGGCTCAATGAGCGCCGGCTCTTTTCTCTCTCTCTTTCTCAAGCTTTTCTAACGCCATTATTACAAAGAACGCGAAATATCCACTCGTGTGTCAGGAGAGGGGGGGGGGGGTGATATTATAGAGCACTAGTTAATCATCGAAAACGCAAATAACCACGTTACTGGCGAATAATATAAGCTGGGAGAAGTTTCGCTGAATGTCACTTTAGAACTCTACAATTTCACGTCCGCCTCCTCTTCTGGCTTGCGAAAGTATTATACCTTTTGGCAAAATGAAGCAACATACTTGGGAAAATTATGAAAGGCACAAGGCTGCGCTTAAATCTTGATATAATATAGTGAAAATATTCAGTGTAGCGTATATGCAAAGCATTTGTTCTTGCGTTATACACGAGACCAACTGCCAGTGACATATGTTATCATGTAGATATAATGCTTCTTTATACTTACAAAACAACAACAACATAGATTTGCCTACATGTATTCCTTCCTGGTAAAAGTCTATTCTTCCCCTTACATATTTCTTGTCAGAGGAACAACGTGAATGTTTTTGGTCACCCACAAAACACTTGTTCGAAATTAAACACCACAAATAGCCTATGCGCCTTGCCCACATTAATAAAAAAAGCGTCTTTGAACGCCTAAACCAACTAGCCTTTATACAAAACGCAAATGTGTCGCGGGTGCGATGCGAATTATCGTAAACATTCGCAGAGACGCTTAAAACTGTTTGCGTTTTGGAATGAGAAAGCATTAGGTTACATTAGGTTGCACATTGACCATTAGCAGCACCAAGACACTGACTGCGAGATGACTTTGCCCAGCTTGGCAACGGCGACTTTGATATAAACTCTCACTTTAACCAATCCGTACTGGCTTGCCTATATGCCAAGAAGTGGGGTGTGTGACTGGGGATCCAATGGTCCCGGTGGGATATAGTATTCCCATCCTAAATGTGCTACCAAAGTTGGCAGCTCCCGCCAATTCGGTCATGACATGTGATGTCGTGGATTCAGACAAACCGCCGACCACTCAGTGCACAAGCCATATATCAAATGATCTCTCATAATCCGGCATTGATTTCCGTGCCGCTCTGATGTGTCTCCCTGGCAGTGGTAACTCTAATGTTTTCTGATTAGACTGATTCAATCGATAATGGTAGATGATCACAATCCACTCCGCCGAAAATCATTTTTCTTTCCGCGTGCTTCTCAGTCTCATCGTTCTCATGAGCACGCCACTGGCTGGTGACACCGCCCTCTGCATGCCAACAATCCATGTGTCCGACTGAACGTCACATGTCACTAGCATGACATGGACGTCGCCACCGCATTCTGTAAACGCGAATAATTATATTATATGCCCATTAGCACAAAATATTTCGCATTAACAAAGGAAAACTCCAAAATTATTGCAGTTCCAACATCTGCCTTGGGGTGTCGTTTTGTTTCTTTTAACCACGTTGCCAGAGCGCCATTGGCAATCATTAACTTGCAACAAATAAATTTATCAATCAGTCAATCTATAGCTCCACCACCGCACGCGCGTCCTGTCTTGCCATCTGCACGGGTAGCATGCGGAAGAGCCAGCTGAGGCTGACAGGTGGTAGAGTGGTAACAGCAAAGTCTCCTGTTCCAGAAGGAGTGAGAAGCTTTCTCACAAAAAATAAAATTTTTAACTGAAAATTCTTAGTAATTAAAAAGAAAAACTCAACAAAGTTAAAATTTACCAAGCATTGTGCGACAAAAATGAACGATGAATTATAGCTCAGCAAGAAGCATGGAAAATCTGCTGAGTGATTTTCTTATAACAGTTGCTCACAGAATCTTTAGTGAGCAATGTACATGACAAGAAAAATTAGAAACCTTTTAAGAAGTATAAGAGTATCAACAAAATGGAGAAGGCCTAATGCTAACACATCGTCGTCGCAGAGCGACAATTGCGTGTCACAGTAATGTTTTTCGCTTTTGTCGCAACATACAGGAATATTTCGACACTTCTGAAGCAAAACGGTGCATTATGAAAGCACTGGTTCCCTAAGAAATTGATAGCTAAGCCGAATAATAATTATACCTTCTGGGGTCATTGGAAAGCGGGCACTTGCCTTGATATCTCCCGAGTTGTGGTTTGAGACGCCGACCCAGTCAAAACAACTTGAATGAAGTGTTGGTGTAAAGAATTTTGGAGTTTTGTTTTGAAAGTCACGTTATACCAGAGAATCGATATATTTTCTCGGCGTTTGTCTTTGAGAAAGAAAACTCTAAATGAATTAAAATACAAAATAGTCGAATATTTAAGGTTTAGTTTTTGCAGTTATATATGGGTTGAGAGAAGATGTTCACATTTGGCCAAACTTCTCCCGGCTGCAAGCTCCACATTTACATCGTAATTGGGCAGTAAAAGAGGAAGGAAGGAAACTATCAAGGTCATCTAGGCTGCTATTGAATCATTTCCTCACCTCGACTAATTACTAGACAACCAAAAACATATTTCTCAGGCACTCGACCTAAACCGGGGACTAGGAAATGAAAGAAGCAAATGTATCCGGCCCCTCTGCCCCTAATGGCCTCACTGAAAGCCCGCAGAAGAAAGATCAAACCAGTTTATATTGAATACTATGCCAGGCACATTGTTCGCTGTGCGAAATGCCCAGCGCCTGTGAACTACGTTCGCGAAGTCCAGGAGTTTAACGGCAGCTATCGCTCACGACATAGTACCCTACTGACGACACCATTAGTGGCGCACAATATGTATATATTCCTTCACATTCATTGACAAAGGCCGGACCTGCCGAAACATCGGATTATTGTTTACTGTTTTTCTACCGTGCGTCATCTCCTTTACGTTTATATATATATATATATATATATATATATATATATATATATATATATATATATATATATATATATGCCTTGGCGACACTTTCTTACCAGTTATCCTCGTTACCCGAGCACCGACGACTTTGTAGTGCTCGCTTCGATGAAAGTTCGACGGAAGACGAACGGGGAATGTTACCATTTTGTTACTTTCCGCCTATTATTCTTACCACAACCAATATCTTCGTCATCCCCGATGTTATCGCCATCATTGAGAGCTTGTATCAATTTCGTCTTCGGGCTAAAATTTTAGATATAGTTGCGAAACTATTGTATCCTACCTGTTACAATGACTATCATTTTCAGTCGGATAGAGTCACCCTTGTACCGTTCCTCCCACTGCTTCTCACATCAGCTGCTACACAAGGAAAGAATTTATTAAAATAAATACTGTCCCCACGCGCTGGGCAGTGAAAACGAACGGATCTTAGCCCGTCGAGCGTAGCACGTGAATAACAGTACTGCTGCATCATTGTCTTGAAAAGATTGTAGCCATGTGTTTGAACATTTCATGCGGAAGTTTCGTCGCTGGGTTTCAGTTACCATGCTCAACAGGATAACTGTTGAGTGTTATAACTATTTTCTGATCTCGACGCAGTTGTCGTGATCAGAAAATGTCAGTTTATTCTAGACAGACTTGCTTATTGTCACAATCAGTGGACCACACCCATTGCACGATAAACGCCTATCCCATATCCCTCTAATAAACCCGGTCATTTGCTATCAACATTCACATAATCTCCATAAACTTCCCAATCTCATCCGCCCACCTGACTTCGTTCCGCTCTTGGATTCCAATCTGTCGCCATTATGAATCGTCAGTTACCTCTGCTTTCTGATTGCATGCATGCATTGCCTATGGCCATTTCTTCCTAGTGATTTCGACTAGAATGTAACTCGCGTTTGATTCCTGATCCACTCTCCACGCTTCCGGTCACTTAACGTTACGACTGCCATTTTCCATTCCACACCTCTCTGCGTTGTCCTCAATTCAAGGAATTAGAAATAACAAATTTTATTTTCGTATTGTATGTTTTGAACGATGTGCAGCTCATTACAAAACATGAATAGTAGCGCTGATCGCGCAAAAGCCGGCAAATAATTTGAAATTGAATCGTTTTGCGGTAATGATGTTTTGTTTTCGGTTTCAAATGTTGAGCGGAGGCTGCGACATCCCAGACGCATTCATATCACAAGAATCTTGAAAAAGTTGCAGTGTGTTTTGTTTTTTGTTTTTTTGTTCAGTTTGCACCAAATATTACGCAGCCTGCAGAAAATCACGAAGAATAAATAACCAACAATTATATTGCTTTTTTATGACTCGCGTGACTGCAACTCGTCTTTGACAGAGCAACCGCCGTTCGGCGGTTTGAACTGGAACCTAGACTGCACGACAAAAAATTCAATTCAAATCATTTTTTTTATGTAGATGAATTCTTATTTTCGACTCATGTACAGCTTTGCCTTGCAAATTATCTGAAAGACAAAATTAAACACTAATATGTTTTGGCATCTGTACTCTTCGAACATGAACCCTTTTCGTTAGAGTCGGCGCCCTCTTCCGAATAGGTGGGTATTAGCAATTCTTAGCTGTTATATACTTTCCTATTGAGGGTTACTGATAAGTTGCTATTCATGTTGTTAGATACTTATCTGATTTGTTCTATCACAATCTTATTCTCCTTCCTAGTCATTTCCGTTTTATGGCACAGTTCTGTGGTTACGTACTACCTGTGCTAAGTGGACATATTCGCCTACCACTTCCGGTGTTGTTCTACCTACTGTAAAGTGCTATTCTTTTCTGAGGCTGGTGAACATTACCTTATTCTCCGGCATATTAATTTTAGACCTACCCTTATGCTTTGCTTGTCTAGGTCATTAAAAATTCATTGCGCTTCGTCACGGTGGTGCAGTGGTTAATGACGCCGGACTGCTGTGCCGGAGATACCCGAGTTCGATCCCGACCGCCGGTGGCGGCATTTCGATGAATGCGAAAGGGAGTGGCGTGCCTGTGCTGTGCAATGCCAGTGCGCGTTAAAGAACCATATATGGTCCAAATTTCCGGCGTCTCTAATAGCCTGGGTCACTTTGGGATATTGAACCCTACAAGCCGACCAATAATCATTCTTTGCAATTCACCCCCTGAGCTACTCAACAAGGCAATAATGTCATCAGTGAATCGCAGATCACTCAGGTATTCTCCATCAACCTCCATTCCCAAACAACCTTCATTCCCAACCACCCCTGATTCAGGTGTCTGAATACTTCGTTTAATAAGGTCGTGAATAAATCTGAAAAGAAGATCATGTCCCCTTTGCTTAGAACCCTTTCCTGTGAAGGCTATATATGGAGTACTATGCTTGCTCTACTACAACTATAATATATTTCAGTATATAAGGCTAATCTACACCCTGATTCTGCAGATGAAGTTTGGGCAGACTCAAATATTTTCTCGTATCTATATGTAAGGCTTGGTTACATTCTGATCATTTTTTTTTGTGATTAAGTGGTAGTAAGGATATCATCTACGGTCGTATAGCTTTTACTAGCTGCGCTGGGGCATGCAAATCCGGTAGTATACAACTATGATCGCCATTCTTTTGAAATGGAAGAGAACATGAGTTATTCATATATTTAAAGCTAGATCTGTCAGTATATTATCATAAAAGAACATGAAGTGAAAGTAGTGCTAAGAAGGAATGTGAAGCTTCACCATTATGCATTTGAAGAACAGCACCAGGACAAAGCCCCCCCCCCCCCCTCTCACCCCCGCCCTCCGTGTGGCTATAGTATGGTTGCAGGAGAAGTGTCAGAAAGTAAAATGAATAAATTATTCTTAAAGCCGTGCACCTTTCAGTATTCAGTACTCACAGGTCACTTTCCCAATCGGTGCCATAGTGAGCGTAGGCGGATAGCTTAGGCAAAAGTTTTTATCTTTGACCTTTTTGAAATTTTTAGCCGTCACCTACCTCGAAGCCTAACTCTAAGTGCCATCCAGGTTCTGTCCGATTTTTCTTGTCTCTTTCTTGTGCAATAGCTGACTATTAGAAGGGCATGACGACGGAAGGACATTCAAACTCAAGCGAGATTCCAGGGCGTAAAGCAGCTACCCGGCAGAGACCTGCATGAGCCTGATTAGATATTGCCGCGAAACCTTCAAAAGAGTATTTGTTGTTTTTTGGCGGCCGCCGGCGCACAGGCTTATCACTCTGATTCTGGACCGCATATCGGTTCCGTAATCTTTGTTTGTTAATGCTCGATGTCGCGAGTCACACCTTTATCAGTTTTGTTGTAGCACAAGATGCACCGAGATCTGTCTCGAAGGCTCCGGCCACTCGGGTGTCTTTCCACAATGTTCCAGCCCATGCTGGTAGCTGTTTGCGACGTTATCTAGATTGTTCTGTGCAGCCTTTAAATTGAGCGTTGCCGAGTGTGACGGGCATTCTTTGTTCGACGATCGACGAGCACGTTTGTTTCTATCGCCGCCGCCGAGTTGCTTAGTTCTTTTGCGGGCGCAAGTCAGCCCAAATAAACAGTTTCTTTAGTGCAATCATCGACCCTTCAATTGTGTCGTCGACCTCGTCACCACTACGTGACATCTGGTGGAGGTGCTGCCTTTGATCCTTCGAGCGAAGACCCAAGCCGTGTTCCTGCCGCCCTGGAAGACCAGCCTACAGGTCACCGAGCCAGCCGCCGACTTCAAGGCCTACAACCCGAACACGGTCTGCTGCATGACCCCATTCGATCTCGGAAGACATCGACGCTGACAATGGCCCGGCCTACAGCACCGGTTGTTTTCGTCCAACCCCGTGAGCCCCCCTGCTTCCATGGACTACCGGATGAAGATGCGGGAGATTGGATGGACCTTTTCGACCGTGTGGCAGATTTCAACGGCTGGAACGACGCCGCGAAACTTAGGCAAGTTTACTTTGTTCTGCAAGGACATGCCCGAGTTTGGTTCGAAAATCATGAAGCAACTATGAATGATTGGGAGACTTTCAAGGAAGCGTTTCTTACTGCCTTTTCTAGCGTCGTCCGAAAGGAAAGAGCCAAGGCCCTCCTTCAGTCAAGACTTCAACTTACTGACGAGCCTGTCCTGGCATACGTTGAGGAGATGAAGCGCCTCTTTCGCCGCGCCGACCCTAACATGACCGAAGGAGAGAGGGTCAAATTTTTAATGCGAGGCGTCAAAGAATCGCTTTTTGCAAGCCTTGTCCGAAATCCGCCAAAAACCGTGGCGGAATTTGAAACGGAGGCGTCTACTATCGAGAAGACGTTGGCCACCCGGATGCGCCACTACGAGCGACCGCTTCAGCCGGACTGCTCAAACCACTACCCCAACGCATCCACAAGCGGAGAGAACCTTCGGGACCTCATCCGAGAGATCGTGCGAGAAGAGCTCCGCCGACTGATGCCATCATCTCAACAACCGCAGGTGGCGACGCTCGCGGACGTCATCCGTGAAGAAGTCCAGCAGGCGCTGGGCGTTCCTCAAGCGACGGCTGCGACTGTTCCAGCACACGAGGCAACAGCGATGAACTACGCTGGTGCATTACGTCGCCCTCCGCCCCGACGTGATGACTTTCCCAGCCCTCGCCGCAACCGTCCTGTTCCCGAAAGCCGCCCCTCGGCCCCCGCCCGCCAAGCATACCAACGAACCCCAAGCCCCAGAAAATGCGACGCCTGGAGGACAGCAAACAACCGACCGCTCTGCTTCCATTGTGGTGAGGCAGGACACATCCTCCGTCACTGCCCGTACAGGCGGATCGGCCTCCGTGGTTTCGCTGTCGACGCCCCACGACCGCGTCCTGGCGAGCGACCACAGGAAATCAACGACTTCCTGCGCAGCGGAGAGCACTCGTCGCCGAGGCGTCTATCACGCTCCCCATCGCCGTACAATGCCCACTTTGCGTCGCCAGGCCGTAACTATGATGAGAGTATGCGCGGAAGGTCCCCAAGCCCGCGCAGGGGAAACTAAAGGCAGCAACCTTTGGAGGTGAGGTTGCTCAACGGCGAAAAGACAACGATCCTCCGCCGCCGACGACCTCTAACGACGACGCAATCATTTCATCGCCGCTCCACACGACGACATCGACGACAACACGACCAGAGTTCACGCAGACACCGCCGCCCACCGAAGTAACAACGGTATGCCCCGGCCATGACCTGAAGAAACGACGGAGCCGAGATCGGACACTAAGGCCCACATGCAATGCGAGGACGCGAACAAGTGACCTTGAAGTTGATATCGACGGTCGCAGAGTCACTGCCCTAGTAGACACCGGAGCTGACTATTCAGTTCTTAGTGGACCGTTAGCCTCTCAGCTAAGAAAAGTTACCACCGCTTGGGATGGCCCGCTGATTCGCACAGCAGGTGGCAACCTGATTACTCCATCGGGACGATGCACTGCAAGAATAACCGTAAATGGACGTACTTACCCCACCAGCTTTGTGGTCTTGCAGCAGTGCTCCCGCGACGTGATTTTAGGCATGGATTTCCTAAATGAACATAGGGCTATCATCGACCTGCGATCCAAGCTTATCAAGCTCTCTGCAGACAAAGCCATTCCTGCTACGACGACGTCGATGCAACACATAGCTCTAAACGTCCTCGACGAAGAATTGACCATCCCGCCCCGATCAAGCATCGCAGTCTGCGTAGGTAGCGCAAACATCGAAACCGCTGAAGGCATCGTCGAAGGAAATATCCAATTGCTCTTAGAACGAGGTGTCGGTATCGCAAGAGGCATCACGAAATTCCGGAGAGGTCAAGCTCAGGTTCTAGTAACAAACTTTACCGAAGAATACCGGCATTTCAACAAGGGCACCACGATCGCCTTTCTCGACGAATTAGCGGACCACAAAGATGTATTCTCCCTCCATGACCAAACGCTGGAAGACGCACCGGACCTATTCCGTCAGCCCACATTTGACATCAACCCGGCATTGACCCACAACAGGAAAGACCAGATTCTCAGTCTGCTTCGAAGCTACGGGGAGTGCTTCTCATCGTCATCGAAGGTACGACAAACACCACTGGCCAAGCATCGCATAATAACGGACGAACACGCCCGACCTCTGCGCCAAAGCCCTTATCGTGTATCGCCGCGAGAACGCCAGGCCATTCGCGATCAAGTTGAGGAAATGCTGCGTGATGACGTAATCCAGCCATCGAACAGCCCCTGGGCGGCACCAGTCGTTTTGGTCAAGAAGAAAGACAGCACACTTCGCTTCTGCGTTGATTACCGCCGCTTGAATAGCATAACGAAGAAGGATGTCTACCCGCTTCCCCGCATCGACGACACTCTCGACCGGCTCTGCAATGCAAGGTACTTCTCATCGATGGACCTGAAGAGCGGATATTGGCAAATTGAGGTCGACGAAAGAGATCGCGAGAAGACCGCATTCATCACACCGGACGGCCTTTATGAGTTCAAGGTGATGCCATTTGGCCTCTGCTCCGCACCAGCCACGTTTCAACGAGTAATGGACACAGTCTTGGCAGGCTTGAAGTGGCAAATTTGTTTGGTATATTTGGACGACGTTGTTGTCTTCTCGTCAACCTTTGAAGACCACTTCAAACGACTACAGACAGTGTTGGAAGCCATCAAGTCATCGGGACTAACACTAAAAGCAGAGAAGTGTCACTTCGCCTACGAAGAACTCCGGTTCCTAGGTCACATAGTTAGCAAGGACGGTATTCGCCCAGACCCGGAGAAAACAGCTGCAATCGCACAATTCCCACCGCCTGCCGACAAGAAAGCTGTGCGCCGATTTCTTGGGCTTTGCGCTTATTATCGGCGATTTGTCAGAAACTTTTCGCGGATCGCCGAACCGTTGACGCAGCTTACAAAGGCTGACGTACCTTTTAAATGGGAAGCGCCGCAAGAAGAAGCCTTCGACGAACTCAAGCGCCGCCTGCAATGCCCTCCTGTACTTAGCCACTTTGATGAAAACGCCGAGACCGAAATTCACACCGACGCGAGCAGTGTGGGCCTAGGAGCCGTTCTCGTCCAGAAGAGTGCCGGACAGGAGAAAGTAATTGCCTACGCTAGCAGGTCACTCACAAAAGCCGAAGCCAATTACTCGACGACCGAGAAGGAGTGCCTTGCAATCATCTGGGCCACTTCTAAGTTTCGTCCATACCTATACGGCCGACCATTCAAGGTGGTAAGCGACCATCACGCGCTCTGCTGGCTGGCTAATTTGAAAGATCCCTCCGGCCACCTTGCCAGATGGAGCCTACGACTTCATGAATTTGACATGACTGTAGTCTATAAGTCAGGCCGAAAGCATTCCGACGCAGACTGCTTATCCCGCGCTCCCGTCGATGCTCCCCCGAAGGACGATGACGACGACGCCTTTTTGGGACCGGTAAGCGCCAGCAGTTTCGCAGAACAACAGCGATCAGACCCTGAGCTGAAAGCGCTAGCCGATTACTTGGAAGGAAAGACCGCTTCCCCTCCTGGTGTGTTCAGGCGACATTTATCATCCTTCACGTTAAGCAATGGCCTCCTCGTGAAGAACTTCGCACCCAACAAGAACGCGCAGCTTCTCGTAGTGCCTAAAACCCTTCGGCAAGAAATTCTGCAGGCGTTGCATGATGAGCCCACAGCAGGCCACCTCGGATTTGCGCGCACGTTGCGTCGAATCCAAGAGAAGTATTACTGGCCGCGACTGCCTGCCGAAGTTGCCCACTACGTGAAGACGTGTCGTGAGTGCCAACGACGCAAGACGCCGCCGATCAGACCAGCAGGACTACTAAACCCGATTCCGCCCCCAATCATGCCCTTTCAACAAATTGGGATGGATCTCCTTGGCCCCTTTCCATGTTCGTCTATGGGTAACAAGTGGATCATCGTGGCCACTGACTACCTTACCCGTTACGCCGAAGCAAAAGCACTGCCCAATGGTACCGCGGCAGAAGTCGCCAAATTTTTTGTCGAACAAATTCTCTTGCGACACGGCGCCCCAGAAGTGCTCATCACGGACCGGGGAACGGCGTTTACGGCAGAGTTGACGCAAGCTATCCTGGAATACAGTCACACAAGCCATCGACGAACAACTGCGTACCATCCCCAGACCAATGGCCTTACGGAGCGCCTGAACAAAACGATCGCGGACATGATTGCTATGTACGTCGACGCTGAACACAAGACCTGGGACGCCATCTTGCCGTACGTGATCTTCGCGTATAACACGGCAATCCAGGAGACGACCAGAGCGACCCCGTTCAAGCTTGTGTACGGTAGGGAGCCCACGACGACGCTCGACGCAATGCTACCGCACGTAAGCAACGAGGACAACCTCGACGTCGCCGCCTACCTGCAGCGTGCAGAGGAAGCTCGACGACTCGCACGGCTGCGTATTAAAGACCAACAGCGCACCGACAGCCGACGATACAACTTACGACGACGCCACGCAGAGTACAATCCAGGGGACCAAGTCTGGGTTTGGACACCAATTCGCCGTCGTGGACTTAGTGAAAAGTTGTTGCATCGATACTTTGGGCCGTACAAAATCATTCGCCGCGTCGGACCACTGGACTATGAAGTCATTCCCGACGGAACTTCAGCATCACAACGGCGACGCGCACGCCCAGAAATTGTACATGTTGTACGACTGAAGCCTTATTACGCACGTTAAACAATCTGTGGTGTTTAAACTTCGCAGTGTTTATGTTTAAGTCGCTTTGTTTTGGAACATCGAGGCGATGTTTTTTTAAGGGGGGAGTAATGCCGCGAAACCTTCAAAAGAGTATTTGTTGTTTTTTGGCGGCCGCCGGCGCACAGGCTTATCACTCTGATTCTGGACCGCGTATCGGTTCCGTAATCTTTGTTTGTTAATGCTCGATGTCGCGAGTCACACCTTTATCAGTTTTGTTGTAGCACAAGATGCACCGAGATCTGTCTCGAAGGTTCCGGCCACTCGGGTGTCTTTCCACAATGTTCCAGCCCATGCTGGTAGCTGTTTGCGACGTTATCTAGATTGTTCTGTGCAGCCTTTAAATTGAGCGTTGCCGAGTGTGACGGGCATTCTTTGTTCGACGATCAACGAGCACGTTTGTTTCTATCGCCGCCGCCGAGTTGCTTAGTTCTTTTGCGGGCGCAAGTCAGCCCAAATAAACAGTTTCTTTAGTGCAATCATCGACCCTTGAATTGTGTCGTCGACCTCGTCACCACTACGTGACAATATATTCGCATTTGCTGTTAGTTTCAATGCCTCACCCATTTATTAGGCACTCGAGCAAATGAGATTGAAAAGTGTGAGCCGGGGGAGAGGGCGGTCGGGTGGGGGGCTGAGTTCCCCTCGATGAGAAGCAATGAGAGACAGCTTGAGGCAGGGTGGATAATGGAACGCTTTCTGTGACCACGGCTAAGGTTTCGGACGGTGAACGAAAGGATGGACAGAGCAGGGTAGGGTTAAGAAAGGCGAAGGTTGACGAAGTCAGGAAGGAAAATCTTTCGGATATCGAACACATCTGGACGGATTTCGAAGGCAAGTCACATGCGCGCCACAGTCTCCACGAGTGGCATGAAGATTTGAAAATCCGGTTATCGTTGGCGCCCCAGATATATTTACAGCGTCTAAGCATTAAAAGTTGGTGACGCTCCCACTCTCATGTAGTCATACTTGTGGTCATACAGCCTACTGCCAACAGGCAGTCCGCAGTATAAATAAATAAAAAGGAGGGATTGAGTCCCGATCTGAAACAGCGAACAAATTCCTAGTTGTACGACGCATCCTCCCGGATGCACAGTTGCTCCGAATCGGCCCGAAAGCTGCTAATATGCCCCAGGTGTTTCTTAATTAACAACACAGCACATTGCGTACGGGCCTGCGGTTTACTTAAATTTAAGCCGTAGCACATAAAATTATGCTTGCAAGACAGACATTGACAAGTTTTTCTCGTACCCAGGTGTGCTGTCTGGCTCGTAAATGAGGATTAAGATTGTGCTTTGTGCTAATAAAATGACTCTACATTGTTCTTTTAGAAAATAAAAAATTAATTTTAGCTTTTACAATAACAATGGCATATCTTTACAATAATATGGCTGCGCGAATGAGATTTGATAGTATAATAATCCCTCATTTATACTTTCTTTAATTTATTTTCATGTTTATTTTCTTATTTATTTATACGTCAGCCCCTAGGTTATGTTGATTTTCATCTCAATGGAGGCAGTAAGAGCGTCGTGAACGTTATGGCACATTTTGCCACACGATTTCGGAATAAACTTGTTTGCGGGTAAATAGAACACTAATAGTTATTTGTGTCTGATCGTTCACCGAATGAAAGGGCTTCGAAGTCCTTTGCCTTCTTACGTACCAACCTGACAAAAGTGAAACTTCAGAAAAAACTAGCGGAGCTGATCTACTTGCTCCGTACTCTCTAACAGGTAATCTGGAATGGAGATTTCTAGAAGGTACGAAGTTTCATTGCCGACAATAATTTCGTGCTGCCAAGATAAGTTACGAAATCATCGAGCAGGTGTGTGGGATGAGGGGAGTGTAAGCAAGTCATGTAATTTATTTAGAGAGCGGGTGGGAACCTAATCCTAGAGTAAAAAAAAGTAATAAATACGAGTGAAGCTTTTTAGACACAATCTCAGGCGAATTCTGGGATCACTACCAAGGAAGCACGAAGCATTGGACCAATATTGGACTGTGTTCACATGTACTGGTTCTATATAGGGCGGACATTGCCAATGCAGTGCCAATATTGGCTGAATGGTTTGCGCTGCCATGGTTAACGGCTGAGTACAACTCACTGCAACTCTGATCGACAGCAGTCGATATCTGTGCAAATCTAAGCTTTCCAATCCAGTGCGGGCACCAAAGTAGCCCTGGGTGCGGCTGCTTTTAGTAACGCTTTGAACAAGCAGAGGATTGCCTCAATGCGATGTAATATCGAAACACCCTCTTGCCGCGTCAAGTAAGCTAATGCCGAGCCCGTCGGCGGCATCGACTACACGCTCATGGAGAGATACGCCGTAATGAAATAATGCGTGAACCAACGGCTCTTTCCCCGCAAAAGCATCGTTATGAGCAGCTAACGTACGTTCCGAAGCATGGCTGAACGGCCAGGCATGATGTATAAGCAACACGATGCTTCACGTCTTGTCAAGAGCCTGAATTGAAATAACAAACACAGGAAAGGGGAGAACGGTTGCAACACAGTTCGCTCGCTCCGAGGGAAGCGCTATGCGCTCAGCAGCCGCTTAAGGCCTTTATGAAAGTGCGAGGAGACGAAATAAGCAAACACAAGTAGAGAAAGGCAAGTTGAAAGGGAACACAGGAGCTCGCTTCTAAGGCAATTAGACCATTAGCAGACGAAATAGCTGAGTGTCTTAACAGCGTTCGTCGCGAATTCCCCACGACTCGTCGAGCCTCTTTCCATCAGCGGATGGCGTCGTGCTGCAAGACGAGATTTCTTTCGCAAATAGCAGCGCTGCGGCGTCGCACTTGGCCAAATAGGGCGCGCGCCGGCGACTCGGGCCCACTCGGGCACAGCGTTAGCCGAGAGGCAGTTTGCCCCGCGAATTACCCGGTCGGCCCTCTTCGTCGCTTTGTTTGCGACATTCTCGGTTGCTGGCTCAGTTCGCTCCATTCCTTTACTTTATTTTCTCCTCCGCTCGTTCCACTTATGGTTCGCGTTCACTAGTTCCGGCTGGGACGTTCGAAATGTTGCCATGTTAAACAAGGCCCAGTGCGTTGTAAACCTGGGAATGTTAAGAACGGAGAGGCATAGGTGCGCCGTTATTACATTGAAAAAACAAACGTGGTTATGTTGCTAACACGTGAAAGTGGCATCGGTAACTTGGGTGGACCGTACAACCTCTTCATTTCAGGAATGTGTGGACGGACTTATTGCAGATGCTTATAGTTTTGTCCTGTTTGCTCTTCGGTGCATTCGCCATTTCTATACTAATCGCATGTAGCTTCATTTCCTGATGTAAGCATATTGTGTGCTCCCAGATTTTCGTCTTCAGGTTGAATTGGCTCCTAGTCTTCGAAGAAGACGACCACGTCCTTCTGAGAGGAGCAAGAAGTGGTATTTTTTTGCTGCTGAAGAGGGCGCTGGAAGTCTTGATCGGTTTTTATTCTGCGACAACTCGAGGTGAAGAAGTTTGATTTTCGAATAGAGGCCTGATTCATCGCGAGCAGATGCTACCGGCTGATGAAGTTCTAACGGCGGAAATTATAAGGCTAGTGTGTGCATTTGCTTTTACGGGAGAATATAGGACATGTACTCAATCAAGCATGTACTGTAGAGACCTACAGCTTTAAGTAAATAATGCCGCGACGGATGTCAGTCATCCCTAATAGTTAAGAACATGGAGGATGTGGTGTTTTTTTATGAAAGTAAAGACAAGTTCAGTTGAAACTCGATTTTACGAAGTTGAGGGGAGCCGTAAATTATTTAGTTAAATCGGGAACTTCGTTATATTGAGCGATCCAGTTCTCGGTCCTATAATTTGGTGTATGGATTGTAAGGTGAAGTGGTATCCAAAAAGCTGCCGCGACATCATACTTGCGAATTTTTAATGCTCCCAAAATGAAATGCGGCCAGCAAAAATGACCGGCGCCAGTAGCACACAAGAAGAAACAATTGTTGCTCATCAAGAACAGCCCGAGAGAACTACAAGTTTATTTTCCACCAAAGAGGTTGCTGATCTTTGCCTGTGTGCGCTTTATGAGCAATGACCGCACCGATTTCTCGAGGTATACGTAGCGCTGTAGGCCTAACAAGCTCAGCTTATGAGAAGCATTCCCTCAAAGGCATGGGAAATAATCCGCAGAAGCACAATGGCAAACGAACACAACGGAGCAGCCCTCAAAAAAGCACCGAAGTGCAACACTGCCCCTTGTAATGCGACATGAGACCTTTTTACCACTGGAACATTCTGGTGAATTCAATTGAACGCTGCAAATGTCGTTTTGCGCCGCACAGTTTAAACAAACCGGGATGAAGGTGCCCCGTGCTGTTACCGTGGGCTCGCAATCAATAATTTTTGCTGTGTTCTCAACAAAATATACAACAAATAACCCATTTTCACCTTCATTTTTTGAAGAAAAATAAAAAGGTTCGTTAAATTTGTTATTTCGAGTTGGTCAAAGTATTGGATCCTATGGGCGTCTGATGGGGAATTACGATATCTTTGTTAAATCGGGACTTTCGTTAAACCGGGTTTCGATAAATCGAGCTTTGACTGTAAATGGAGTTTAGGTAAGTGAAGGGTGAAAACAAGAATATACTCTTGTGGAGGAAGGAGCGAACGGTGCTTAATGGTTTCGAAGACACCTTTTGATTGGAGCCATGTAGAAAATAGACGCGCTGATAACTTGGAATTTACTGTCCTTTGACCGTTGTACCGACCGGTCTACGTGGCCATACAGTCATTTAGAATGCTCCTTATGACCCTTCAGTGGAAAAGCGGCAGTCGTTACGATGTAGAGACACCATGTCCTTAGGAGTCCTTACCAACGCACACTTCCACGCACTTCCCATTTAAAAGCCTATGCTAGCGGCCTTTTAGCATTTCTCAGGTGATCCAGATTATGACACTGGGCGTCAATTTAGTTGAAAGTCACGCAAGCACTGCAGTTACGACTCAGATCGCTCGAGTTGATGCTTTAAAAGTTCGTCACTGCTTTTCGCCCGCGCCGGAACGCCAAAAGAGGAAACAGCTGCGACGCGACGGCTCGCTTTTTTCGTCACCGTGGCGCAAGAACTGGTTCCACTCGCGAAATAACCGCGGAAACTGTGTGTAGATTGCCACATCCTCCAAAGTGCTGCCCACTCGCTGCACTCTACATGCCTCGGACCGCGCGCTCTCTGAGCTTGTCTCCACAAATCAGTTTGCGAGCGACCCACCGCGATGTCAGCGTCAGTCACGAGGCCCTCTCGGTTGGCGTTAGAAGAAGGTTAACCACGTGAAATGAGGCTCGTTGGTATTCAGACATACGCCTTCAAACCGGTCGCCACGACGCCGCCGCGGATTCTGCTGATGCGATGCAATGAGCGCCGACGTCCCTTGCTACCGATAAAGGCTTTTTTTTACCCGTTTTATTTTTTTTTTATTTCATGTACCTGTGCGCTAAAGAGAGTGCGATTCCCAGGGTTCACTGGAGTCAAGAATAAGAAGCATAGACGCACAACCGGCTTTCTAATGTAGGCTCCTCGATGTGGTGACCGCTCATGCGATGGAAATAATCTTGACATCAAAGAGAGGACATTTTATTCCTAGAAGGGCACTGCAGAAAGCGATTCCTTTCGAAATAGCACTGGTTCTTTGAATATTTTCTTGTCGTAAACTGGTCTGATTGCAGTTGCCAGAAAAATTATTACTGCGGAAAAAACGTTCATGCTTCATAAAAGGCCTTCGAAAGGACATTGGCACTACTGAGGTGCACTACACCTTAAGGAAAGTGACTTGATTGCTTACCCTTGCTCAGTGCATGTAGACTAGCTAGACGTTTTAGGAGAAGGATTATCAAATGAGATTATTGGGAAAGTTTCATCTCAACTAAGGTTGTGCACTGTAGAAGGGGGGTTTTACGACGTGCAGTTAGCCCAGAACCGGCATGGGAAGTTAGTTCTTTATGCATTTTATTTTTGATTTGATGTTTTCGTATAGACTTGTTATTAACTGCAGAAGCAGTTACTCAACATCCCTATACAGTGAAAGGCAACTTGACGCACAGAATAAAGAGACACAAGGTCATCAAGGAATGATAAATCGCCGGTAAATAGCGTTCAAGGAAGCCGCTTTTACACGTAAACGTGTCTGGAACATTCACCATAACATAATCCCATCCATATGGAAGCCGCTTTGAACCGTTACGGTCAAGTCTGGAATCCGATGGAATCACGCTTCAAGGACTGCGTCATCCCGTTTGACTACAAGCCGGACCTTGGCGCCCGGAGGCCAAGGACTTGGCTCGCTTACGTCCTGTTTACGGTGCAACTCCGTTGAGCGGCTGGTTATATTCAAGCGACTCGATACTCGGCTCCCCCTCGTACTACCGCATTCCATACTGGTTTTCTTATCCTTGGAAGCTGGTAAAGCGAGTGATTAAAGCATTGCGTAAAATTTCGCGCTTATTGGTGCCGCTTTCACGGTACCTTGGCGTCGTCTATTCCTAAGATATTATCACTGGAGTTGAGAGATTTTTCATTTCATTTATTTTCTCCTTAAGGGCCCGAGTGCATTACACAAGCGGAGGCGAATTAACATGGCTTATAACTCTTGAATGTGGAAAAAGGTGAAGAAAAAATTACAAAATACAACGAAAACAAGCAAGAACAAGAAAAACAAAAATACAGAAAGAATTTCTTTCTTGATGTTGCTTGTAAACAAGTATACAGCGTACGTGCCACTGCGATCCTTTCGGCATGAGTTGCTAACAAACAGGTGTGTGCCGTTAGAGCGTCAGCTGAAGGGCGGGGTAGGTAAAATCTGGGAAACCAAAGCTTCTTGACCAAGTCTTATTTGGCTGAGACTTCACTAACAGCGCAAACCATGCATGTAAAGAGCGGCAGCAGGGCGACTCAAAAATATTCCCAATATAGGAGCTGCATTTATGTAGACTCCGCACTCATTTGCACTTGAAGCGGTAGCTCCCTCTCACTGCCATTTACAGGCAATAAATATCGCTTAATTGATGAAGGTATGAAGGTCGCATATAAAAACGGGTAGGACTAACCCGAAATTGGAACACGATCCCAAGTACAGGAAATATTGCAGCTCCAAGCTCTTGATCCAAGGGAAAAGAAATATTCGCGCAGCGATCCGCCTTTGGAAGTTTATGTTTGAGCGCGAAACAACAAATAAAAAAAAAAAAAGAGCCATGCAGCTGAAAGGAGATCTGAAACGAATTTTGCTATCTATTGCGTCTCGAGTCTCAGACCTCTTGCATTACCTGAATTCCCTACTTCTCTTCCCCCGTTTCTCTTTAAGCTTAAGCGCCTGCCTATGTAATCTCGCACCCTCTCATCCAATCGCTCAACAAGTAATTAAGGCATAGAAGGGTGGGGCGAATGACAACACAAACTTGTAAACAGCCGCCGTTATTTCTTTAGTCGCAGGTAGCAACAAATATGGCATATTTCCTGCCGCTACATGCTCAGGCTCAGAAAGTATTCAAATATGGCTGGAGGTGAAGCCGGTACACGTGATTGAAGCAGAAAAGTTAAATGTGTCACATTTCACTCCTCTTCGTGGGACAAGACGAGAGAGTGCGCCAGAAAAATGAGATACACCTCGAAATTCTACTTATCACTCATCCTTGCAGCTGATTCGCCCGAAGTTGGCTCTGCAGACATTTAGACAATCTTTGCAAACATATTCGCATGACTGACACTGTGCCCAGGGCGAGCCGGGGATACATGTTTTTGATGGATCGCTATATATACAGTCTACACAGGTCGACTGCCAGGCTAACTCTGTACCTCTGGCTTCACGACCGTTTTGTTTTTTCTACTTTCGTCGCAATCTCTGGCGTTTCAGCGTCGCAGTTGCTGTTCTTTCGCTTAGCCGTGTTTATGGATATTTTTTTTTCTCTCCGTAGCGCGTACGTGAACACAAAGATTTGAATATGATTGTACAGCAGACCGAACACGTCTTGCTCTTTTGTCAGAATATGCTGCATCGATACCTATTCATGCCAGTCGATCAGAGTGAGACGTTAAAGTTCACAAGCCTTCTTTCCCACTCTGCCTTTCGTGTTCCTTCGTGTTCTTTCCTGTCTTGTAATGGGCGCCAATAAAGCACCAAAACGCCTGACAGCGACACCGCAGCTTGGCTCTGTCCAGAGCATTGTTCATGTCAGTTGACTGCCATCTGGCGGTCAGTGTTTTCCTCGTGTGTTCTGAGACTACACCAGAGAGCAGGAAAGCAAGAGTAGAGATTTATAGCAAGCGATGAAACTATATCATTTACTTTAATCCGTCGAAAGTATGCTAACGTCGCAATAGTCTCCCAAATGGCCTGCTGATAACATATCTCTATCTGAAATTTGCGGCGCTGAAAACTTATCTATATTTGATAAAGGCAAGGACAATGGCCAGTTTAATAACTGAATAAGCTGCGATTTCAGGTTGATTAAGCTGTACAGTTCCGAAAAGGGTTATTTGCACTATATTCTTCCTTTTCTGCCGCTTTCTCCTTCGTCAATGCTCACTTCGTGATTTGTTCACACTTCAGAAAGATAAAGGCTGCACTATAGCGGTCACGTGGTGGGTCATACTATAAGTGAAATGTGAAGTTAATGTAGTTCCTTGCTCGAACTTTCCTTCGAACGGTAAAATGCACTAAGTAAGAAATTATGTTCTGCATCACTGTTTCCTAAATCCGATTTATCCGGACTTGTGTAACCTCTAGTGTCCTCACATGCCACCTGCCAAATGCCCGACTGTTCAAGTACTTTGTGCAGATATATAAGAACCACAACTGCTTGGAAAATGACCAAATTGCGCGAATAAGGAGTTAATGTATGTAACGGAAATATTAATATGCATTAGCAACATTTGCGATAACTGTCCATGTCCATGAGTTATTGCTGACGTTGGTAAGTTTAGTTAACACCTTACTATCTCATATGTAGTATGTTTGTGAGGTATAAGAAAAGCTCAGTAATCGACTGCTTGACTTTTCCTTTTTTTTTATCGCGTGACGTTCAAGTTGACGGCATACAAATGGATTAGGGTGGAGTGAAGAACAGCTAAACTGGAGTCACCAAATCAGCTCAAACCACTGCAAAATTATGGATTACGTACACTCTCGAGTTCTTTTTTTTTTTTTTTTTCACCCCGGCTTTCGTTACTAACTCCAAGTCAAAGCAGCGTATACAAAGTTGGATTGGGATCCGTAGTCTAGAAGCAATGCGTTATTGCCCTGTCTCACTTTATTTTGCTTCTAAGGCACCCGCCTTGCTGGCAGAGTGGATTTGGCTTTGGACTCTTGAGGCCAATGACAGGGGTTAGAATCGCGTCAGCAGGGACAATCAGACAGCCATGAAAGTCGCGTTTTTAATGCCGAAAGAGGCAATTTTATCCGCGCTGACAAGTTAAAAAAGCTGAAGTAGTAGAAATTTATGTGAATCTCTCTCGGAGTGCCTCTCGAAACTCATGGGAAGCTTGGGGAAGTAAACAGCATAAATCATTATGGAAACAGTCGGCTCGTACAGAATGTTTCAAGATATCTCGAGTTTACAAGTGTCCTTAATGCTGGGAGGAACGAACTGATGGCACCCTAGAGAGCACTCTGACGCGACACTGTATTCCAATCTTGTATCCTTGGGGAAACGCGACAGAAAAGTAGTTTTTGATAAACGTGAATAATAATAATCAATCAATCAATCAATCAATCAATCAATCAATCTTTATTTAATGTGCGCAGGAACAACCATGTGGTCTTTGTGCTGCAGCACAAATAAAAAAAAAAACAAAAATGAAAAAGCACAAACATGTTTACACACACAGAGAGAACACACAAAAAAAAAATAAATAAATAAATAATACATGAAATGAAACTGAGACGAAAAGTATCACGGAAAGTAAGCAAACAATGAGTAGCATCACTTATATACACAGTGAGATAATTTTTTAGCACACCAGGAAATAAAGAAAAAAAAAAGAACGGTAGATAGAAGAGAAAAAAAAAACAACAACAAATAACTGACATTGATTATAGTAGTATAGAAATATACATAAAATAAACAACCCTTCCAGGCGCAACAAGTGCATGGTACTTAAAACACAGGCTAGAAATACAGAATAATACAATAAAGAAGTAAAATTAAACAAGGGACAGTAAGATTCGAATATAAAGTTTAAAGTTGAAATACAAGTAAGAAACGGATAAAAAGTAGTTCATGATACAGACAGCATTGAACAGGAGAAAAAGCAAAAAGTGAAGTAAATACAATTTAAGGCTAGAAAGTGGGAGTTATATGTGATAAAGTACTATTTAGAATACAACGCTACGAACATCCAATGTAAATGAACAGAGTGAGTTTTGGAAGATGTCAAGGTGAGGACAAAAATAATAATAATAATAATAATAATAATAATAATAATAATAATAATAATAATAATAATAATAATAATAATAATAATAATAATAATAATAATAATAATAATAATAACAATAATAATAATAATCAATCTTTATTTAATGTACGCAGGAACAACCATGTGGTCTTCGTGCTGCAGCACAAATAAAAAACATTAAAAAAAATTAAAATGCACACACAAGTTTTACACACACAGATAGAACTCAAAAGAAGAAATAAATAACACATGAAATGAAATTGAGATGAAAGGTGTCACGAAAATAAAGAAATCAATGAGTAGCATGTCTTATATACACAGCGAGAGAATTGTTGAGCACATCACGAAAGAAAAAAAAAAGATAGATAGATAGATAGAGAGAAAAAACAACAACAAATAACTAACGTTGATTAAAGTAATATAGAAATACACATAAAATAAACAACCATTCCAGGCGCAACAAGTGCGTGGTACGTAAAACACAGGCTAGAATTACAGAAAAATACAATAAAGAAATAGAATTGAACGCGTAAGATTCATATATAAAGTCTAAAGTTAAAATATATATAAGAAACAGATAAAAAGTAGTTCAAGATACAGACAGCATTTTTTTTTTACGCAAGCTAACAGGAGAAAAAGCAAAAAGTGAAGTAAATACAATATTTTAGGCAAGAAAGTGAGAGTTATATGTGATAAAGTACTATTTACAATACAACACTACCAACATCCAATATAAATAAACACAGCGAGTTTTGGAAGATGTCAAGGTGAGGACAAAAATAGTTAAATAACCACTGCATTCTGTCCAGAGGGGAATGGGAATGAAGAGACGGAGAAACTTGAAATGGTCTGAATTCCCTCATGCTCTTTCGCGGAACGCGCAGTAGAATGTGCTCTAAAAGCTGAGGGCACATAATGTGGCCACGAAGGAGTTTGTACAGAAAAATGATATCTACTCTGACACGACGGCAGTGAAGAGATGGAAGATTCAGTTGGGTGCTCCTGGTGGAGCGAGAGGAGGAAGTTGCGCAAGGAAAGCCATATCGAAATACCCATAAAAACTTTTTTTTGTACTCTGTCAACCTTGTCCAAGTTCGATTTGCAAGTGCCATTCCAAACAACTTACGCGTACTCCAAGAGCGGCAAGCATATGGATAGGTACAGTTTTAAGAACGGGAGTGGAGTACGGAACTCTCTAGAAAGTCTGCAAACGAATCCGAGTATCCGCATAGCCCGCTGAGCAATGCGTTTAGTATGAGAGGAGAGCTGAGAGTGCGGTCAAAAAGTACACCAAGGTCATTAATTTCATCAACCCGGTCCAACAGCACAGAATTCACAGAATAATGGCAGAGAAACTGTGTGTTTTACGAGTAAATGAGACAACCCTAGTTTTGGAAGAATTGAGGGTAAGTCGATTCTTCACACACCAATCAGGAAAGGCAGATATATCCGATTGCAACAACAAGCAATCTTGAAAGGAATATATTACCTTGAATATTTTTATATCAACAGCATAAAGAAGAAACGAGGAGTTCATGATCGCCGAGCAAACATCATTAATAAAAATGGAGATGAGAAGCGGCCCTAATACAGAACCTTGAGGAACTTCACTGGTTGCAGGGTAAACGAAGGAGGTCTGTCCATTGACACTGACAAAGCAGGAGCGATCAAGGAGATAGCTTTGTAGGAGTGCTACGAGTGAGACTATAATAATAATAATAATAATAATAATAATAATAATAATAATAATAATAATAATAATAATAATAATAATAATAATAATAATAATAATAATAATAATAATAATAATAATAATAATAATAATGATAATAATGATAATGATAATAATAATTATCATTATCATTATCATTATTATTATTATTATTATTATTATTACTATTATTATTATTATTATTATTATTATTATTATTATTATTATTATTATTATTATTATTATTATTATTATTATTATTATTATTATTATTATTATTATTATTGGTTCACAGGAAAGGAAAGGCGCCATATCTGTCACACGTTTTCTGTGGACACCTGAACAGCGCCGTAAGGCAAGGGAGGAAGGTGGGAGTAAAAGCGGAAAGAGCGACAGAGTTGCCGTAGTGGTGGACTCCGCAGTAATTTCGACAACCTGAGGATCTTTAAGGTGCACTGACATCGCTCAGCACACGGACGCCACTTGGTTTCGCCTTGATATCGAAACGCAATCGAACAGCTGTGATTCAGTGTTTTTGTGATTTCAATTCCGAAATCCTTATCATTAAAGAAGCCAGAGCAATATCATCTACCTGAAAAATTCTTAGCCGATACCACATCCAGTGATATATATCTACTACCGTCGAATAAAAAGAATGTGAGAAAAGGACGCATGTTTTCTGTATCATTAAACGGCATGTACAAAAGCTGCAGCTAAGTTACTCCTACGATATGAATTCGTATTCAGCATTTAACCCCACTTTTTATGCCACAATGATGCTTCCGCTATTCAGAAAAAAAAATGCTTACCATGATGCATTTAAAATTGTTAATTGCATACCTTGAGGCAATGTTTTGATTCTGGTGCTTGACCAATTTGTTTCTGTAATTTGACGACATGCTACAGTTGTTGCGAATGAGCGCAATGCTAATGAGGCACATTAAATCAGGTTTTCAAGAAGAGATGTTCGTATATACTTCCCACTGCATTAACTTCCCAGCAGTCTTGTGTTCCCTGGGGACAACGTTACTGAAAGCAAAACGAGAAGCTCTCTTCCTTGCCCGTCTCCAAAGGAAAGGAAAACCCAGCAAATTGTAGCTGACTGGCAATGTTATTGCGAAGGACCTTAGTTCGGGGAGACAGCGCACGCCTCGTCCCGTTACGTGTCAGACGGGGCCAAAGAGGCAAGCCTCGGCGTCGCAGGCAGCCGACTTCTCCGCTGGCCCAGATTCCACGCGTTCCCAGGAGACCGAGACGCGACACGCTCGGTTCATGGTTCTCTCCGCGCCACTTAGCGTTGTGACGGGAGGCGCGCTGCGAGGTTGCGCAGCAGAGAGCTGCGTTCCCCTCCGCCACAGAGAGATTGAAAGATCAGCTCCCGTCGGTGATCTGGAACCACCCCGGCCAATGTTTGTCCAGCAAAGAAAAACTGCCCTCCCGCGCGTTCACTGGTCTCGTGAAGCGGGCCGGTGTCCGGTGGAAAGCGTAAGAAAGATGGTCTGTCTTTTGCTTCCTTATGGATTGGCGCAGGGAAAAACAAAGCAAAAACAAATAAAAAATATCTCGGCCTCCTCGGTCTTTTCCGAGTGAAGTTACGGGTGTGCCTACATCACGCAACCCTTTTTCTCTTTTTGCTGCGGATGCGAGTTGGTGACCTAGCGGTTAGCAGGCTTCCGGAGTGGAAGGATCGGAATTATGGCGATTGGGTTACGTAGGGTCTGAATGGGGATCTGTGCATTGCAAAACTCACTCATCAATGCCGGAGTGGCAGGTGGCATGTAAATATGAATTTTGATCGAACCACACAAAAAGACGCGTTTGACGTCAGTTAACCCTGGCGCAGATCTGGCATTTACCGAGCGGCCGTACGTCTCACTTTGTCTTCCCGGCTTGTCGGAGGGTGCCGAGATCGAACGCGGAAGTGGTCGGCCGCGCCCATTCCATGCACAAACAGCGGCGAGAGTTGAGCCACGATCTCGGCGAAAGTGGGGAAATTGGGCAGGCATCGGTAGCGGGCATCGCATTCGCCCTCCCGTCGCGCCGCGGCCGGTTGTTGTTTAGGGGCGCCGACAAACCTGCTCAGCCGCTGCCGATCGACGACAGCGAGGGGGATAGAAAGGGAGTGAGTTGGTCGACCCAGGTGCCTGTTTCGCTTACTCGCTTAATTGGTGAGCATGTGGTGGTTTCGCACACGAGGAAGCGGTAAATGCTTCTCGCCATTCAAAGGTGCGCCCTCGAAACACAAAGTCGGCGAAGGCCTATTATTTATGTGCGTGTAATCGCGCAGTACGTCGGCCTTCGACAAGCGCCCCCTCGTGCTTCTCTCTGCGTCCTTTAAAGTTGCGCCATTTCGTTATTGCTGTGGCTGGTGTGCGACCGCTACCGGAAGCCTGCTCACCGTTAGATACATTCCCTGTTGCCGCTTTATCAGTAGCGAAGCGGACGAGCGCGATGCTTTATTTTTTCTGTATGTCTCTTTTAGCTAGTTTGTTGGTTGTTTGGGGACCGTAAATTACGACTGGAAAGAGAGCGGAAATTCCGAACTGCCCAATGACCGAGCAAATAACCTGATTTGATAACTTAGAGTACTTTCATATGTGTGAAAAAGCGCTTTCAAGAGGCTGAGCAAGGAAATTAACGTATTGGTTAGTCTTCAGTCTACTTTAAGAGAAAATGCCTACAGGACTAGACGCCTCTTCAACGCACTCTGGATGTGCGGCACCAATAATTTTCTCCGTGACCGCGACGGAATTGTGAGGGCTTGGCCGAAATAAAATTTCATTCTAATAAATCTCAAGGTGCCCGTCAAGGAAGCAAGAGGAGCAGCTACTGCGATCGACGTTAAGGATTTTAGTTTCTATATTCTTACGTCACGCACTTCATGATATCTCATCTGATGACCCTTTCCTTCCTCAATGCTTCATCATACATTATTGTTCCGACCGTTAGCGGTCAGACAAAAGTGAGACTATGCATGACTAGCGGTTTCAGCTGCTGACCGAAGCAATTATTTTCTTAGAACTAAGCCACTTTTTCCGGAAATCTTGCGGTAACCTCGATAATTGGTCGACTGTGCAGGGCGAGGGAAGCGGGGAAAACGGATCGCCGCTGTAGATATGTGCACGAGAAAATACGCAAGCCGAAGGAGGGCTGCAACTATACCCGACTTGTAATGCAGGTTGAAACTTTACTGTGTTGCAGAAACCACAGATACCTCCCTCTGTACTCTGTCTCGCATGCGGCGGTCGCTGCCCTATATGAGTACGTAGTATTACTCTAGAAAGCGAGCAAACCTGCGTAATTGTCACGGCCCCGAAAGCGCCAAAAATTTGGCTGAAAACTTCTGCGCCGTTATAAAGGTCTCTTGCAAAACAGCACCAGGCTAAGGTGGTTACCGTGTTGATGACGACAACCCTATTATAGCAACCGCTGTTGCGTGGTAAATGCTCGAGATTTCGGCTAGCGATTTGCCAATGTGAACTAGTAGCTGCGCTTCACTGATGCCGTTTATTCTGTTTTAGCTTAAAGCCAAGTGCCGAGAAACTTTCATAGCCAGTGTGAATGTCCTTACCCCCCCCCCCACACACACACACACATGCACGCACACACAAATGCGTGCGCACACACAAATGGTCCTGTAACCGCAGATAGCAGGTAGAGGCGATCGATCGTCGCGATCCCTATATAAAGGTGAAAGACTTTAATGGCTCACACTTTCGTCGAAAAAAGCTGTCCGCGCGAGCGGCGCACCTGATTGATCTACAGAGAAGTGACTTCACCAGCCGCCAAATTCGGAGCGGCCAACCAGAAGTCTCATCTTGTCTATCGTTCCTGCCATCTGTATCTCACATTTGAATGTGCGCCAAGGAACGCGACGCGACAGGAGCGATGATGTACCGTCCACGCGCGCACTTATCGGAGAAAGTGTGACAGATACTGTGTCTTTCATTTCCTGTAAACCAATTATAATTATATGTAGCACTGCAACTAACGCCAATAAAAGGCAAACAATGACAGGCAAACGACTGGAGAGGAAGGGCAGGCTTTCGTCATTCTCCTCTTACGAGGCATCTAAGAGGCCGTCAAATTTTTCAACTGCTTGAGTCTTTTCTAGCGCGGATTCATTTGCAGAGGTTTTGGTCTTATTTTCATAAGAAGCAGGAGTCTACATGACCAGGTGTACATTATACGAGTTCTAAAGTATATTACTCTCAGTATAATCTAAATAACGTTACATAATCAGCTTTTTATTTTGTATACTTAAATAGGAATATTATAGCGTGAAATTCACGGCCAATCGTCACTTTTTTAAATATTCTTAACCAGCAACGCTGCTCGAAATATCCAGCGTCAAATATATTGCTCCAAATTCTTCTTGAGTTGACATTCATGCATTACGCAATTATGAAATTGCTCTGTTGCATTTTACCCGACAGCCTACTGGGCTCGCTCAACCGAAACGCCGCCTATGTACCCCAGAATTGAGAACCGTGAGACGAAGCGCGTCGGAAAGAATACACAATTCAATTTATTGTATTTGTTGTCGTATCAGTGGAACCTGCGCCCTCTGCATAACAGGCGGGCGCGGAAAGCATGGGTTAATAACGTGTGTTTTAGGTGGAATAATAGGAATAATAATACTAATAATAATAGAATAATAATAATAATAATAACAATAATAATAATAATAATAATAATAATAATAATAATAATAATAATAATAATAATAATAATAATAATAATAATAATAATAGGAATAATAGGAATAATAATACAATAATATATATAATTTAAAATAAAGATAGTTTTTTTTTTTTTAAGTGGTATAATGAAGAGGCGGCGTTAAATATGCAGTATTTTTTGTGCATCAAAAACAGATGTCGCCTGCATGTTGGATGATGAAGAAGTTAACTTCCTTCGTGCGAGAATACCACACGAAATAGCAAAATATTGTAAACGAGAATTGAACGAGCTTTCCGAAGCGTTTTTTTTTTTCGATATTTAGAGCCACAATGCCGATGAAGGAAATTTAAAAAGAGGAGTCGTCTTTGTACGGCTATAAATTTTGCAATATGATATATGGTCTCTTGATGTAAAAAAAAAAGAAACATTTGTTAGGTAATTAAGCTACCCACTCGTCTAATTAATATTTAGGTTCTATAGCTTACATAATGCCCTCCTTAGCGCTTTATCCCCCTGAAAAGACCGCGCCGTGGTGTCTTTCGCCTTATTTGGAAGAAAAACATCTATATAAAATGATATATGATAGCCTTTATAATGGTTTCGTGGTTACGCTTAAATAGCACACAATGCGGATACGCGTCGCACTTGTATGTTGCGACCGCTACAAACTATCAGTTATTTTTTTTTTCTCGGTAATGCGAGGTAAGAGTCACGAAGTCATACTCAACTGCTATTTATGTCAGTTGATCCGTTATGTTAAACCTTCCTAGAGAGCCTTGCAAGCGAGAGCCAGGTCACTGAGCCGTGTCAAAACACACTTCCCTGCTGGCAGCTGCGCCATGCAACCCACAGGTTCGCTGATGGGGCCTGCGACTATGCCGAAGGCATTCAGTGCCGTAGGCGTTGCGGGTCACTTCCGAGGTCGCCATGGCGTCACGCGACGAGGAAATACTCCTAAGGCTATCAAGGAAAAGAAACGGTCCACTAGATGCATGGATTTGCATTCTTGCTCCTTACGCGGAGAATATCCCAAAGTTCTGGAAGAACCTGCAGTTAGGCGCAATTTTATAACACCTGCGTTTCGCTGGGACGTCAAGTAACGCTACAAATGCCACAGGAATATCTATGCCGTAAGAGAGAATAGCCTCTTTGCTTAACGACAGGTGGAGATTTTGCCTGTAATGTTCGAAGGTTATCCAAAACAATAGCTTCGAAACAAACGCGAGAAGGAAACTTGAGTTTAGAGAGAAAACGATCCAGCAGTTAATGCCAACACGACGTTAGTGAAAGCAGCTGGTTGGTATGCAGTCTGAATAATATAGGATGTTAGAGGAAAATCGGCATTTGCTCCAAGATAGACGCGCTGATTTTGCGTGCAAAATTTGTAGACGGCATGCACAAAAATTTTTTTTGAGAACCTATTATTACCCAGTACAGTACAGAGGGGAGCTGCATAATATTGCGGTGATCCTTCCGCCCACGTACCGGTTGAGTTTGCGCACCTGAAACCGTGACACTGCTGAAGTGCCAGCGGTGATGCTGCCCATGTTTTCTGAGTTACGAAGTGTATAAGAAGTTATCTGCAAAAATTGCGCTTCAAAGGAGTAGCACTTTGACTTATCCGCAAGAAAATATGTCTAAAAGAGTTGTTTTATACATTAGCCTCGGTTATGATCAACAGGCTCCTTAGCCTGAAGACCGTTCGAAGTCATCCAGTTCGTAAAACGGCCTCTAATATTGGCGAGGCCTTCGAAACGCACAATCCTCTTTATTCGAAGGCAGCAGCAAGCAGCTTTCTTAGCCAGCCCGCGCCATTCAAGGGCGGTGTCACCTTTCGTGCCGTCTCGTGCCGAGCAGAGCATCTAGGCCCCCGTTCTGTTGACCTCCTCCTGGCTTCCTTGTTTTTATTTGTCTGCAGCGCTCTCCACTCTCTTTCTTCGGGCGAGGGTAAAAAAATAAACGCGAGAAAGGGCGATGAAGAACCTTGTCGCGTCAACTCAAGCGTGAGGCAGAAACGTACCGCGCGCCGAGCCTGCCAGGTGGATTAGCGCGAGAATCATGGGTCGCTGGTTATTCAGCCTTGTGCACTGAGCTCGCTTCTTGATATTGCTCAGAAATATCCTATGATGGTAAGCCGGAATTAATAATAATAAAAAAACACTCACGTTACTGGTCTTGCCACAGAAAATACTCGCCGTACAACAACGCTGGACGACAGTTATGCACCACTTATGATTTGCGTGGAAGAAATATACACCAATCTGCATGTGCCTCTTATTATGCCTATCGTAGATATTAACCCCCTTGAACACAGGGCCTAGAGCGTATCATCATAATCAGGGTAGGTCAGCATGTACCAGCGAAAACGTCGCTGAGTATCGATGACAAGTTCCTATCTAAATAATTTTGTACTTGTGGCACAACAAATTCAAACTGAACAGAAAGTTACTTGTGTTGAAATATTAGCTAACTAGCTAATGTTTCTCAACTCTTGTTCACTTCGTGATTTTCAATGCTAACCTTTCCTGCCCTTTCTTATCCTAATAGTAATGGTCTGCGAATGTGAGCGAAACTGATCTCCACAGCTACTCTATTTTTGTACATTCTATCGTTTTTCCCTTTCGCGCATATACATTAGAATAATGTCGCCCATTGTTAACATTCCTGTTTTATCGTTGTTTTGTTTCTCTAGCATCAAGCCGCCCCCTTTTGTCTTCCTTTTTCTACTCCCTCTCTTTCTCTCCCCTTTCGTTGGGCTTGGATTGGCTTCAAAACGTCTGCGGCAGTTACAACGGTCTTCAGTTAAAAAACGTCTCAGAGTGGGCTACAGTTTAAGGCTGTAGGCGTGAAAATATTCGTTTTTCTTAAAACAAGTAAGCGGAAGGTAGCAGCAACAGGAACGTTCCAACCAGCGTTAACGGTAATGCGTTCCAAGTAACGAAGTTACCGGTAACGCGTTATTTTTTTCGTTAACTTAGAAGCATACTCGTTTCCATTTCGGAAATGTTACAGGTAACATACTTGCACTAACGTTATTCCGTGACGGGAGGCGAAACGTTATCAGTTACTAGTTACTTTTTATTCCAAATGCTACCCCCCCCCCCCCCTTCCTCCGCCCCTTTTTGATTACCTAAGTGATGTTTCAAATAAGCAAAATGTGCGGGTGCTCTCGCTGACCCTTGTCGCGGCTCGCATGCATTTGAGAAAACAGCTGCCTTTGATGACGCGCCCAAATAAAAAAAAGGAAGGACAGAATGCCCATAGAGCACGAAACACATACACGAACACACATTCGCACAGCGGCCTGTTGCTTAAATTCAACGGCAAGTTGTAGTTATTATGAAGTTGTCAGTGCAGTATACACTCGAGCACTGTTTATAAACTTCGTTCTCAAAATAACTTTTGTTTCTTTCTGTCTGCAGCTGAGGCTACATTTCTGAACTCCTGATGTACCGAGCCTGGTCGTGAACACTTTCACATAAACACTTGTATTTTCTTTATGTATTTTAGCATTTCGTTATTGCTACTCAACTTGTGCGTCTATATTGGAAGTAGAAACGCACCTAGCATTTTGGAATGTCACATTTTTCGGTCACTCTGTATATATATTGACAGTTCGTAGATTGTGAAGTTAGGATTGACGATGAAGTGTCATTTTGAGCTTAATGTCAGATTAAGAAAATGGCTTAACCATGTGCAATAGAACTAGAAGCCATCATATGTAATTCAAGAGGCAACTTTAGGCCACTGTAACTTTGCTAATCTCCTTCACATCTGTTCAAAATGTTCTCGTTAATTCAGGATTTTGGGTAAAATCATAGTTTGGGCTAGAAATTGTATGTCAAACTTGCAGCGAAGTCGCACTGATTAAAATTCTGTTTAGAACGGCAGTCACGCGCGGTACTTTTTTTCGTAACGACAACAGTAACGTGTTACCTTTCGTTTTTAGGTAGCATAAGAAAAAATTTGGAGGACGCTTAAGCTTCGCCTTCAAGAGTGGAACGCGATAGCGTTATTGCACCTCGTCGAGAAAACTTACTAAACGCAAGGGTATTGGGGCATCCTCGCACCGGTACCCGCGCGGCCCGAAGGGGAGAAGCGGGTGAGCGAAGATAGTGATCTAAAGAAAGGAAAGACGCTTGATTCTACAACCTGTGAGGGTGCACGGCGAAACGTCAGGGGCGAGTGGCGCGCCACGTGTCGGGGCAGCGCCGCATATTGCGAGGAGGGGTTCTTCTGTGTTTGCCGCAAGATGGCTCTGCATGTGCGCAGAGCGCAGAAGAAATGTAGCGGAAACGTACTTCGCTACTCGTGTAACTGCGACTTCTGTAAGTAACATGCTCATAATTACCGATATACACTGCAGTATAACGTTCTACGGCATGTTTCTAAGGCAACACCGCATTCACTAGAAGCGCTTTTGTACCGCTTTCAAGCATCGAACTCGTGGCTGAGTGGTATCTGCGCGCTCCCCGAACCACCACAGTGGGCAGAAGTTCTGGATGACCTGGTAAAATTGAAGAAATTTTAACCTCACACGCGTCAGCTCAAGGGCAGCTGAAGTGTTTTATTAAGTGTGACAATTCGTTGTTCGTGTATATCTCGGAAATAAAGAAAAAGAAAAAAAAAAGCTCGTGGCTGAGTGGTAGCGTCTCCGTCTCACACTCCGGAGACCCTGGTTCGATTCCCACCCAACCCATCTTGGAACTTGCTTTTTATTTATGAAGTGCATGTTTATTTATGAAGTGCATGCCGGGAATTATCGCTCACTGGACGCCGACGACACCGGCTTTTCTGCGACACGAGCTCCTTAACGCTACCGCGTTAATAACACATTTCTTTTACTTTAGCATAACAAGTAACTTATTATTTTTTTTTAGTAACGCCTACAAGGCTGGTTCCATCCAACCACTAACTATCATCTCGCTACAAACTGTGCCTAAATAAGGGTCTGTATTTCTGCTCTGCTGCAGCTGCGGTGGGTCACCTGGGGTCGCGGTATGTTGTATGCATTGAAACTATCAGTACCTTAAACAGTGGGAAGTTCTAGAGCTACTTTGGTGTTCTCAGCGACAATCAATCACATAGTTCGCTTTCTGTTGTTTGGTTGCAAACAAAGAAACAGTGTAAATTAACAACTTAAAGATGTTCCCGTGGGTTATTTAATGTTGCGTGCAATAAGGAGTAATGGAGAGTAATTGGAATCAGTAATTACTCATTCTACGCCTGGTTGGGGGATTTCCCTGAAACATTGGGCATATTCGTGGTGTCTACATCCAAAAGGACTCCGCGGTCACTGTCTCCACGGCAATCGGGATATAGCGAAGCTTTTGAGATCAGTGTCAGAAACCGTATACGCACACCACTGTTCGCTTGCGAAATCGGCAGATAATGGCAACATCTGCGGATTGCTTCTATGGGACTTTTTGTAGCAAAAAGAAAGCCTCTATTTTTATTGAAAACGGTTTCTTAACATAAAAAATTACATAGAAAAATAAGAAAAAGGCAATTGGTGTCAATTATAATTTACGTTTCAATCACTCCACTAAATGTCAAAACATGCTTAATATCGGGAGACTGGGAAGATAGCTTCGGTTTTAGCCAATCACCTGTTAAAAATCGAACATGAGAACGAAATTGTTAGCGACAAGACAAGCCTCGGAGCAGAGATTTGGTTAAGCGTGTTGTGATTCGCACACACCACTTTTCTCCCATGCTGGAGCAGTGGGATTGCTTGCAGCAGCCTTATATAACTCGAGAAGGAAATTACGTAAATGAGCGGGAACAAGCAGAGAATTTGGCCTAACATTTCACTGAAATTATTTGTCTGGTGGTCGAGCCCGACTCTTCACTGCGATCATCCGCGGCGTATCCATTTGTTTACCGTTACGATTATTATAGCTAATATAATCTAGACGGTAACTAACCTAATTAGATAACTAAGCAGAACTAGCAGATGGCAGCCGAAAGGTCAAACGGGGTAGCGCTAACCGCCAGCATGTAGCAATCTTCATTAGTATCGATCAGAGCGTGCACAATACTTGAGTGGGATAATTTATCTCAGCTTCCTTACCGTCTTACATCATGAAACTATGTGGAAAATATCCTAAAGAGGTTTTGATGTTGCAAATAGGCAAATAGAGTTTTAAAGGAGCCGACAGTCTAGGAGTCCAAGGAAAACATTGGGAACGTTTTTTTTTTTTTTTCATGTTCTTTGTTGTTGGTATTTGACAAGAATTAGTTTTATGGTGATTATCGAGGTAAAGAATATTAAATGCAAAGCGGAAGAAAAACCAACGCGCCGATCCCACCATCGGCGGGTTGGTGTTCCTTCCGCTTTGCATTTAACATTCTTTATGCCGACAATAACCATAATTTTAATTCTTGCCAAATACCAACAACAAAAAACATGAAAAAAAATTCGCAATGTTTACCTTGGACTCGTAGACTGTCGGCTCCTTTAAAACTCAGTAATAACGAGCCCCTCACTTCCCTTTCAATTGTCGAGGCAAATAGTACGACGACAGTCTTTAATCTAAAAAAGTGCCTGAGTGGCAGATCGGTCAGGCGACACATACATAGCTTTGTAACAGCTCTGACATTCCACCGCGGTCCCTTCTCTGAGCAGCAAAACGATCACAATGAAAACAGATTCAAGAGTACAATTAATTGCTAGAGTTATGGCACACGTAGGCTTTCAACGACTCCTTCCCCGCTTTATTTTTTATGGCGACTTAAGTTTGTACGCACAAGCGTCCTGGTGATCTCGTCATCGTCCTTAGTATAAGATTAAGTCAACCCATAGCAGGTCCTCAAATATATCATGATCGGTCACATACGCCTTTAGGTTAGTGATTCCTTGATCACCAAACTAAAAGCGCATGTGATCGATCATGACAACGTATGAAATCATGGTGTGCCATAAGTTTCATTATCCGTTATATTTCACATAATTGATATGGATGCGTCATGTGACCCATAAAGCCCCTCAAACAAGCTTCACCCTCGACCTCCCTCATAGGTGACGTTCAACTTGGTGTCACAATATGTTAACACCTTTTCGTTTTCTCTCTTTGTGAGTCTGTGGAGAGGAGCTGTATACAGCGACTGTAAATTAAAAGGGAAAAAGTACCAACCGCAGATATGACAATTTTCTAGCACTGCATCATATGCGACTGCTGACTATTTGCGAAAAAAAAGAATGTGCTAATTACTTTTGACTTATCTGGCTTCGAACCTTTATAAAAGCCCGATTAGCAGTAAGAAGAATACGCCGCTTAGTAAGATTATTTTCCCCAGTCGCAAAGGGTGGTAATGCTAAGGAGATGAAAGGACGAATTAGCGGCACCCTCATTTATCGTTCTCGCAAGACGTAGAATCCGAATCGCATTGTAGTTGCGCGTTCCGCTCGCATAAATCAAGTCGACCGGGAACGTCTTCGCCGAAGACGCTGAACTTCCCTGAATTTGTCTTTGTTAACGCGGCCCAGCTTCGAGCCCCGCCGAAGCCACGGAGTAGCGCTGACGCGAGCCGTCCTGCTTCGTCGAGATTACGAATACTGAGAAGAAGAAAAAAGGTGGATGTGCGGCGCTTCTTATCCGTTTTGCACTCAGTCATCGCATAAAGCAGTTTTCATCGGCACTTTTGAAAGACAACAAGCGAGCCGGTTATTAATGTTGAGAGATTCCTACTTCCGATGAGATACCCCTGCGCACGCATTTCGCGAAAGGGGGAGACACAAAATGCAGTCAGCCAGTATCTTTCCAAGCGCCTGCGAATGAGTTATGCGTATGTGTGTTTGTGGCGCACGCTACGGCACCAAAGAAAGAGGCATAGATTGTTCCATTTTTAGTCTTCACTTCTTTTTATCACTGCATGCTGGGCTCGGAATTGCCCGCTTCTTTCGCATTTGTTCGAGCAATCCAATTTATGCAGACGCCCAGGCCGTGTGCTAACGCAGATATATTTCACTTCGCAACTTAGCGGCTTTTTGGAATGGCGCGGTATTTTGTAAGCTCTCAGAGCCGTTAGCCGCAGAAAAAAGGAAAGGGGCTACAAAAAGCGGTTCAGCGGCAAAAGAGAGGAGAGAAAGAAAACAGCTCTCGAACGCGGCGAGGAAAGACGAGACCATGAAGAGCCTGGCTTTAAGAAAGAGTAAGGAGAAGCAAAGAAAAAAGAAGTGAATAAGGATCTGTAGGGTTAAATTCAATTGCGATATTCTTTTCATGTTATTCCCGTTTCTAACTCGCGCGCTACCCCGCATATAGGCACGAAAGTGGGAAACAGATAGTCGCACCCTTGCACCCCGTTGCCGCTCGAACACATACAAGAGACGGGACCCGGGCCCTCTAGAAGGACAGCCACGGTTCTGCCTTCTTTTCAATTCCTTTCTTTTTGTTTTCCCCACATTCAGTCGTGGAGGCTGAAAGAGAATCTGAAAGGGCGCCAAACTTCTCTCCAGACTGATTTCACACTTTCGTGGCTTCAGTGTGTGCGACGCTGGCTTTTTTGAAAGGCGAGAAGAGGATTCTCCGACCCGACTATCGCTACTGCTCAGATCCTCGACCCCTCCTGAGAATCCCTCTACCGTCGCCACCCGGTCTATATCTCCACTTTCCTATTGCCAACTCTGTGCACAGCCGCACACACACAAAAAAAAAAAAAAAGCAGAGATCGAGTCTGTGGCGAAAAAAAGAAATCACTGTAAACTGAACAACAAAGAGGTTGTGCACGTGTGCATGGTACTGGTGACGCAACGTAGACATCGAGAAGGTCCGTTCGTCTCCTGGCAGTTATCTTTTATATGCAGGGAGTACATATCGATTTTTGCGAAGACAACTTAATATATAGTGCCTGTTGTGACATTCTGCGACAACTTGAAATGACATTGTCTTCGCACTTCGAGCCGGGTCTATACGCGTCTTTCTCGTGGCCTAGTTGATTTCTTAGTGGGTCAGCATAAGTAGAACTTGTTTTATTTGGAATGAATGGCAAAAAAGGCAGATGTAAATAGGGGTGCGCATGTGCCTAAAAAGGAAGCATAAAATAAGATTCTTTCTTTAACATTTGATGTAGGTAGGTTCTGCCGACTCAACTGCAAAAAGCTTTCGTTTAATGGGATTCAACGTCCCAAGGAAATTCGGGCTGTGAAAGACGCTGTAGTGGAGGGCTCCAGCAGGTTCGACAACCTGGAGCTTTTAAGGTGCACGGACATCACACAGCACAGGGATGCTTTCTTTTCCGTCTGGATTGAAAAGCGGCCGCTGCGGTTGGCATTCTATCCCGCATCCTTTAGTATAGCAGTAGAGTGCCCTAACCGCTGTGTCATCGAGGTGTCGAAGTGAAACAAATATCAACTCCGAAATTCTGGCAGGCACGGCTCCACCCAGTGTATCGACGAAAATTGATGTCATCGACTGAATCAGAGCAGTGAAAACGAAAATGACGGAGGACAGAGTTGAGATCACCGAACGCGTATCTGGACCAAGTGCAGGCTGTATTACGTAAATGACAGCCGGAAAGTGGGTCTGTGGTATATGCTTCAGTTCAGATCTGCGTGGCATACCAGTTAGCTGCCCTCCGCCAGAAACACAAACTCTTCCGGGTGGCCATTTCCTGGAGTTTAGGAAACTGTAGCCTCGATTATATGAAACGCTATACACGTTTTCGCTTGTGCGGTGTGTTGATTATTTTAGCAGCGCTAAGCAGTTTGGCTGAAAGCGATAGGTGGCGTGGCAATCTGCTAACTTACAGACCGTGATCCGATCCGGCGATAGATTTTTGATGCATGGGCTCCGCAGGGAGCTTTGCACTGGTTTAATCGGAGAGTTCTTCTTGTGGGCGTACTCGTGTTCTGAAGTCCCACAGCGTGCCCTACATTGGGAAAACAACCTCAGAACTGACTAAATGAGTACTCCGTGCAAGCTTTAGATTTTACGCTCACTTCAGGTGGCACGGAATCATCTCATTTAATTAGCTTATTAGTCCTCCTCTACCAGTGACAGTGGCGTCGCAAGTTTTTCGTGCATTCAGTGAGTGCTGTTGTTCCATCTTGTTTCCTTCTATGAACCTCAAAATGTGAGCTGCCGAAACTTCTGTTAATCATCTGAGTGTCTTTGTGCCTGTAAACGCTTTATCACAAAACCTATGATGAGTATATGCAGCAACTTTCTATGCTAATCCCTGTTCTTATCTTGGGTGTGCGCACAAGCGCTCGTAAGAGGAGAAATTTGCCGGGACATTCAGAGTGATTCCGACCTTTAAAATAAAGTATTTTGAGAAGTGAAATGTTAGGTCTACCGTTTTTTGAATTAAGAAAAAAGCCAGCTCACATTCAAAAACTCGCATTCAAAAACTGTTCATCCGTGCAAGTAAGCGAAATTTTTCCCCTTTTAAATGAAGCTCAGATATTAAATAGTCGTAGTGTAAAAGGCAGGAACATAGAACAAACAATCCAAGACTGGAACTAGGTTACGCTATGTTTTTTCTGTACCCGTACTTTGTGCTGAAGTAAGGATCAACCACCAAATAGCCCTATCACACGCATTAATTGTATCATACCCAAACGTGCTTTATTAAGGAATTGAGGAAGAGCCATGCCCAGGCCATGAAGGAAGCACGTCGTAAAGGTAAGGCAGCATGGACATCAGCAAGAGAAATAATTAAGTTGGGAGGAATAAGACGTCATCACAGAATGACGCTAAGATTCCCCAAACACCTATATCGACTGTCACTTCGAGACCTCCCCTCTCCACTTATATCGGCACTTTTTGATCTGTAAAAGTAGAAGCGCTCGGTGTTTTGATGGCATGTTTGCACTTTTCAAGCAAAAGGACCACATTCGATGCAAAACTGACAAAACAGAAAGGCTCGAACAACATGAGAATGAGTGGTGCTCAAGAAACCATTCACCACATTGCTCGAAGCGCTATATGCATGTACATGACTGCAGGTAGTCATCACAAGCCGATATGTGCAGATTGTACAAATTTCTGTATAGTTATATTTCAAATGCAATGCACTGAGTGCCTGGATCCAGGGATTGGACCGTTCCGCTCCGATGACTGTGTGACTTTCCTTGAGAACTACGTGACAGTTGTGTGACTTTCCTTGAGAATTACTTGGCAATATTGATCTGCCCTGCATTAATATACAGCTGCAAGCTAGAGATCTGCGATTCGATGATTGTAGCGAGCACTAAATGCACTCTTGCTGATCTTTAGCGCTTTCAGAAACAGCCCATAGGCTGCAGTACCACACTACAATGACGGCTACGCGTATTGGCTTCTGAACGAGTCATTCTTTGAGTTGCAGGGAGCGCCCATGATCAACCTGGCTGCCTTTGCGGCTTTCGCGCGATTGGCTGCTTCTGTCAGCTGGACAGTGTGCATGCCTTTTGAGTCAGGCAATTCTTTTGAATCAGTCAACTGAATTAAAAGGCTAGGGGAGTAGCCTTGATAGTGAGCGTCAAGAAACTCGGAACCAAAGAGAATTATTTGCAACGAGTAGTTCGAAATCCTGTAGTGATGGCCAAGACGTCTGATGAATCGGAAACAGAGACTGCTATCTTTGAGCGGACGTGTGTCCCTCTAGAAACTATGCATGATAAAACTATTCTGCTGCCAACCGTGTTGACGGAAAGGTGCGGAATGTTTTATATAGGTCTTGCCTTATGTTCATCTCCGGGGTTGTACGATGGCCACGTGTGCTTTCTGAAAACTAAAGAAAGGAGAACCGAACTCAGGTTAAAACTTGTGAAGCTCAAATTGCTCTCTCGGTGCTGTGCAAGTGCCGAGTAAAGACATCCGCTCTTCCAACATAAGCGCGCATTACTTGAACGCTCTCATCACGTAAAGGTTATAAACTGGGGCCTGGAATAGCGAGCCCGAGCTTATAGTATTGAAACACTGCAATTTAGTACAGGTCTATCTTGCTTGCCGCTGAACAAAACACCAGAGGTAAGCCTACTCAGAAGAATGGGGGCGCGTCGACTACGACAAGTCGTGCTGTATGTTCATTTTGTTCCCGAACGCAGTCTGCCTTCGCGGAGGCGGATGTTCCCCAGCACTGGCTCGGTGGAGGGTGAACATACTTTTTTTTTTCCTTCATTTCGCGACAGTGGAGGAAACTTCAGCTTGCCACTTCGCAAACGATGGTATAGAACACAGCTGTAGGACCACTCACGCAATTTGCGGGGCCAGCGATGAAAGCAGCCCGGAGAGTTTCCTCTTTGAAGCATGCTCTCCTGTTTGTCTCGGTTCGGAGAAAGGATGCGGGTGGCGGCGCCATTCTCTGTTCTGCTGAACTTCAGCGTGCTTCCGGTTGTGGAGTGCTACGGCGAAGCGAGCTAAAAGCTTTGTCGTCTCCTAAGCCTGACTGTCGATGTTGCGGAAGCGGTATCGCTGTCTGTGTCTATCCGATCTTTCTAAAGTGCTCGACTGAGTGCGGCGGCGAGACAAGAGACGAGGAGCGTGATTCTGGCTGGGAGGCTGTGTTTTATTAGAGGCCACTGTTGGCGAACACCCAGCCCCTTGTTTTGATACACTCACCTACGTGGCACAAGGGTTGCCATCTTCATGTATTTTTAGATTATTTACGTGTCATGCATTTACTATATAACTCAAACAGTAGTTTAGTTCAGCATATATACCACTGCAACGTCGGACGCTTGGTGTTCTTCAACACGAACGAAATGCGTTGCTCGGTAGTGTTCTTGCATTTATTTCCTATCGAATTGCTGCCGGTAGAATTAAGGTCGGTTTCTTGTGAGAAGCGTTCCAGTGTGCCTGAATTGCAGGTGGCGCAACCTGAGTTGATGCTGTGAAAACGCACAGAGGATTTACCGGTCAAATTATCTGAGTCAGTCATCATCATCGTCTATCGCTATAATATATTTCACTCATAAATTTTACCTGTTCAAGTGCTGCGTATACGGGAGGTAGGGGTAGATAAAAAGAAATGCAGCCTAAAGATAATACACTGCTAATACATACAACGGAATGTAACAAAGTACAATAGATGCGATGTCTGTACAATACAGTACTTGTCATTCGACTGGCAGAAACGCTTTTGGCGGCTGAAAAAAAAAATGAAAAGAAAATGTGGAACTAGCCTAAGCAATGTGGGCCTCTGGGCCGTGGGGAAAACAAGCATGCAGCTCAGAGTAAAAGAAAAAAGAAACAAAAACTCTTACGATAGTGTTTAAGCCAACGCTTAAGCTACATGATAAGGCAGATGACACCACCGCTTACTCGTCGTAGGCAATCAGAAACCGCTTTGATTATCTGAAAGACAATATCAATTAGAAGTGTGTTGACCTTTTTAGCCTAAACAGCGCTAGTACCACTATGAGCAGGAATCAAATGCGCATATGTCGTGCATTTTACCCCTTGTGTATTGCTTCCCTCGCCTGGTCCTGGTAGACGTCTCAGTCTGAAGAATTGGTCGATCCTTTGCCGAGCTTGCATATCGGAATCTTCAAAGATATCTACTTGCTACAGTTTGTGGAACAGTACATCTTTAAGGTCCTTATAAGCTTCGTGTTTCCGATCGCCGCCGTGACACTGTCCGCGTTTTTAACGTTGAAAAGTCGAAACGCGACAACAGGACGTTCGACTTGTCAGGCTGTCGATACAGCACATTTCCAAAATATACCATATATACGCGCCGCCCAAAGTACAGGCTTCGGCGCGGCGCCTTTTTCTTTCGTCAAAATGCTAGTCGCAGTTTTCATTGAGGCTGGCCTTTTGAATCGCTGTAAATGGCTTCTGCATTAGGTCCGACTAACATTCCGGTCGTTGCCCGCACCTATGCTGTCCATCCCGCCACTGACTGGCTGTCGGCAAGTGTAGACGTCATGTTGCCGTGACATCATGCCACCGGCACCTCATGTCCTGTTGCACCGTTTGCCATGCGCTCCCCCCTCAGCTTTCACTTGTTTCCTCGTCTCTTGCTCACTCCTGGCTCACAAGTGTGAAGGTGGTCACGTTACCGTGAGCTCACTGACGTAGACGCAAAGCACGCATCGCGAAACCGGCGGAACAGGCTGTAGGAGCAAACGTTCTAAATAAATATAAATAAAAAAATACGTTGAAGTGTAGTTATAGGGTAATTAATGAGTACGTTCACTGCTTTGATCCGTTAAATTGGAACAGTGACTAGGGCTTTCTTCTCCTTATCATCACACGGTGAGACGAAATAGGAGGACTCTCAAGCTCCGTCCTAAGTATAAACGTGATACCGCACTTAACACTGCCTTTTGAAGCGAAATCTTCACTACTCCATGTATCAGCCGAGGTTAACCTGGCAGCCCGCTTGACCTTCAACGAGCCATAGATCACAGTGGGGTTATATAGCGCATTCATAATACCACCTGTGGTGTACTACCACTTGACTCCTGACGGCAGATGCCGCATCACGTGTTCCCCCTTATAGTTGGCGTCCTCGAATCCATAGCGTGGGTAATATAATCGCTGCAAAAACACGTTTGCCTATGTCTAAGCCTAACCATGAGCAAATCCAAGCAAAACGACACTTTCGCTTCGATAAACTAGGTTTAGCAGGCCTTAGCCATTTTCATTCCGCAAATTTTTATATTCATCATTTAAGTTTGTTTTGGGGACAAGAGAGCGCAGAGTACGCTACTTCTTGAAGGACATCTACACTTAAAATTAGCGGCATACGATTGGGGGAACGTATGCAATCCGTTCGAAATTCCGTGAGAAACTAAATTGCATGACACCATCCTGAATTTCGTAAAAAGAACAGTTGCGTTACAGATTCGGTATGAAATCTGGTGCAAAATTTTTTCGAGATTTTTGTTTTTTTGCTTGATTTCCCCTTTATCAGCAAGGTAGCAGCGACGGCTTTTCGGGAGAGCGAGGCCACTGCTCTATCGCGTTATAATCCCTGTTGCAGCGCCTGCACTTCGATCGAAACAAAGTATAAAAACTATTTCAGTCTCGTTATACGACTCCAAGTAGCGTGAGTTGTGCATATTTGCCTTCTACCTCAGAGGGCCTAAATTAATTCTTAGCATTTAGCTCACAGTACCTGATACTGGGCAGCTCTACTTAAGTTGAGGACAACCCAGAGGGTTATGGAACGAAAAATGGTAGGGGTAAGATTAAGAGATAGAAAGCGTGCAGAGTGGGTCAGAGAAATAACTCAGGTTACCGACATTCTGGTGGAAATTAGGAAGAAGAAATGGGCATGGGCAGGACATGTAAAGCGAAGAGAGGATAACCGATGGTCGCTTAGGGTAACAAACCGGATTCCAAGGGAAGGAAAGCGTAGCAGGGGGGGCGGCAGAAAGTTAGGTGGGCGGATGAGGTAAGAAGTTCGCAGTGGTCAAGTGGATGCAGCTAGCACAGAACCGGGTGAAGTGGAGAAATATGGGAGAGGCCTTCGCCCTGCAGTGGGTATAGTCAGGCTGATGATGATGATGATGATGATGATGATGATGATGATGATGATGATGATGATGATGATGATGATGATGATGATGATGATGATGATGATGATGACCTGATGGCCTTAGTGCGACTCTGCGAAGCTAACGCACGAATACCGCACTATACCATGCATGCATTTCCCTGAGATGGGGACTACATCGACAGTCCCAGTTTTTTCTCCTTATGGAAGGAGTATATACGCGCCGGTCTGCGGACAAGAATAATATTTCTTCACTCCCACCATCAAAACACTCAGTGAGAACGGAATGGAATGATGGCGTACAGAAAGAGACAGCTAGCAACAGGAGGTAGGACAACTATCAAATAAGCCTATCTCGGCCAAAAAACATTTTAAATGGATATGGAACGCTTGTGCCACCACTCGAAATACGGAGGAGTTCGACATCGATCTCTTCGCTGTTTTTAACCATCTATTGCTAGCTGTCCTGCATACCTAGCCTGGTCAGATGTCAACGCTCTCGATGACTAGCTGCCGGGCGTCCTCGCGTTCGGCCAACAATGTATGCATCCGCAATTTTCGTACTTTCTCTAAGTTTGCCTCGGGTCAGGACCCGCATTTTGTTCATATTGGTGCGCATCTTTTGTGCCTCTTGTAGCGACTATAACTATTTATAGCGCACTGATTCGTTTCAACGCTTTGAAGTGCTCCCGCAGGCTTTCTTTTCGGGGAGCAGCCATAAACATCTTGTTGGCATCTCGCTGTAAAATGCACTATAGGGTAACACATAGATCCTCCTTAGCTTTCGTGCTTATCATTGTTGGTTGGTTGGTTGGTTCATGGAAGGGAAAGGCGCAGTATCTGTCACACTTGCTCTGTGGACACCTGAACCGCGCCGTAAGGGAAGGGAGGAAGGTGGGAGTGAAAGTGGATAGAGAGAAAGGGGGGCCGTAGTGGAGGTCTACGGAGTAATTTCGACCACCTGGGGATCTCGTTAAGCTTCTTGCGTATTTTCCCTCTTGTCCTTGTTTCAGACATGCATATGCAATATTTGATTCGTTTTATAGGAAGGGAAAGGCGAGGTAACTGTCTCACTTGTTTTCTGTGGACACCTCAACCGCGCCGTTGGGGAAGGGAGGATGGTGGGAGGGAAAGTGGAAAGAGAGAAAGAGGAGCAGTAGTGGAGGGCTACGGAGTAATTTCGACCACCTGGTGTTCTTTAACGTGCGCTGACATCGCACAGCACACGACGCCTCTTCGTTTCGCCTCCATCGAAACGCAATATTTAATTCATGTACGAAATAACCACAGTCCTGTTGTCCTATGTCAAACCTGACGCCAGATCATGTTATTTTCTGTTTTTCTGGCACTCTTTTGTAACATGCAAGAGCGCGATCCGAAAATCTTCTTTGCCTGAGAAAGGTAATTTTTCAACCTGGAATGGTCGTAGCGGACCAGCCGCCGTCGTCTCTATATTTACAACCTTTTAAGACGAGACAGCCTTTTAAGTCTCCTTTTAAGGTTCATGGGTGTTCGCAGAAAAGTGTACCTCTACAGTGGGGGTCACACCGTCCCTGTCGAAGTACGACGTCATTTATGAGTAAAAGAATTGCTGTATTAGGTAGACGATGAAAAAAATAATGCCTCTATGCGGAAAATCTCCTTGACGTGGAGTAATTAGGTAATGAATTAGAGCCAAAAAAGTCAATTTGAACTTGAAAAAGCCATGAACGTCGATATAGTGTGCTGACGTTAAAACAAGCACTTACGTCGAAATTATGCAAATACGTCAAAGTTGTGCAAATAACGGGCAAAAACGTTGCAAAGCAATAATGTCCAGCCTCGTCATTGCGTTACAATATCGCTGACAACTAGTCTGTCAGGAGTTGTAAAAAGGTACCTAGTAAAAGACAAAAAAAGTTGTTAAATAGGAAGAAAGTCAAAAAAGAGGAAAGAAATAAAAGAGAAAAAATTAGACAGTAAAAAAGGAAAAAGGAGCAAAAACAAAAAAAGAAAAAGAACGTATGAACGACAAAGCGGCAGATGAGTGCATATAATAATAATAATAATAATAATAATAATAATAATAATAATAATAATAATAATAATAATAATAATAATAATTGGTTCATTGGAACCGAAAGGCGCAGTAACTGCCTCACTTGTTTTCTCTGGACACCTCAGCCGCTCCTTAAGGGAAGGGAGGAAGCTGGGAGTGAAAGTGGATAGAGAGAGAGAGAGAGGAGCCGTAGTGGAGGGCTACGTAGTAATTTCGACCACCTAGGGATCTTTAACGTGCGCTGACATCGCACAGCACACGGACGTCACTTCGTTTCGCCTCCATCTAAACGCAGCCGCCGAGGTCGGGTTCGAACCCGGGAACTCCGGCACAGTAGTCGGGCGTCTTAAAAAAAAAAAAAAAAAAAAAACCACTGCACCACCCCGGCGGGGCATGCGAAGAGTCGCAGAAATGGCTTTCGCCTTACCGCACTTAAGAGAGAGATCTATGTGCCTCCAAAAATTTTTTTTAATGTTCCGACAAAAAAAAAAAAGAAAAACATGAGCGTCTGCGCGGTTCTTATCGCACACGTTGCCTTTGCCGTGCTTACCAATGACTACAAACGCCTATCAATCGCGAAGAGCTGCCTTATGTTCTTCCGCTGTGAACGTGATACAGTCGTGTGCTTCTTGGAACAAATCGATAACGACATTAGACTCGGTTGCTTAATTCCCTGCAACGAGGAATGAGACATTATCTGTTACCCGTTTCCGATAGCAGGAACCAGTGTTTAAACCACGGGTGCTACACCTGAACGCATGAAAAGGGCGTTTTGTGACGCACCATGCCATCATACTCTAGACACAAGCGCCTTAGACATTTACGAGTCACGTCGAAAAATCACGTCGTGTATTCTTCTACATACCTTGATAACCGTACAAGTCCATGCACTGTTGTTGTTGCGCATATATACCCTCTTCTTCACTCCATGCAGATTGTTCAAAACGTATCACATGCATGCTTCTAAATGCGCTGGCTTAGGAGGCGCCATCTTCAACATTGCACGACTGCTCTGGAGTCTTTTATCTGAAGCTCTCGGCCAGCCACACATTTTCGGCTCTTTTTTAAATATCTTTGATGCTGCCAGGAGCGTGTACTCCTGAAAGGCTCGATGAAAATACCGAGCAGCAAATACTCCTCTATCAGACTCACCTGCTACATGTACCCTATAGCTCTTCGCTGTCATCGGCAAACATTGATACAAAGGATTCCAGAGCTGCTCGACATTCTTTTTCGGTGCGGAGTGCCTGGTTGTAAGACTTGCACCAGATGGTTGAGTCGCGTCATATGAAGCCGCTATGTGATGCTGGTAGAGTCGCATCAAACGGTCATGCCTCTGTTCTCAACAGAGCTGTTTAGCTTGGCAAAGTCACGAGCATTAACATATATGCGGATCCTAAGCGGCCAGTGACGGGCAGGACTAGGCCGGGCCACCACACGTGCGCTGCAAGCTTCGGTAATTCGTCGTAGGTCTACGCTATACTGCATCCCCGCTCTGCTCAAGAATTCGCTGAGTTGAGCGTGTGTTCGACGGTCCGCAGCTCTGCATTCGTCGGACCATCTAACCACCTTAAAGCGCCGGTATATTTACCAGAGAACCCCTCGATATCAGATCTGCGTATAAGGCCCCATAACATTTAAGTTCAAGGACTTGGAGCGCCAGCTTTACTTTACTTATGCAGGTGTTGCGGCACAGCAATCCACAGTGTACGTTGCAAGCTATCGCATTACTTCTTAACGCGAAAGCCTTACTTGGATATGTTTGTGAAAACGTGTCCACAAAACATGGGAGCAAACAGTGGCAGCAAAATATAACGTGTCATATGACGTCGCATAAGATGAGACGGGTAGTAATGATTGCGTATGTAATTACAAATGGTAAATAAATGTCATGTCCTGGAGTCATTATAGTTCCGTCATGAGTTATAGTCACTTGTCATTAGTCAGTATGATCGGTGATCCAATGTGCATGACTATGAAGTCCATGGCATGTGTAAGCCAGTCAACGATGGTCATGACTAGTGTCTAGTCATGCCTCTCAAACTTGCTGAGTCATGACACTAAAAGTGCTTAGTCACCACACCCTAATAGCTACTAAAGAGCAGCCAACGCACACGCTTTCGAATTTCTCCAATGCAGAGCTCTGCAGTGCTCACGAAGTTTTTTTTTTTGTGCTTGGATGCATCCACGCGACCAGGATGCGTGTATCTCAAAAGGGAGAGGAGTTATTGTGACAGTTCATCATTTTTCTCTGCAACAATGACGGGGTATGTCTCTACATTAAAGCGTCGCCATGCGCATGATATGATTAGTTTGATTCATCATCTTCGGATCCTGATGAAATCAGATATTGTGAAGTGATCCGAATATGAAGAAAAAAAACTAGAAGAACAAAAAAAAAAGAGAGTGGACCCTTTCAAAGGCAATTGAAGCCAAAAAGGGAGACTCAATGAATATCGAATTATCATGGAACACGGCGCATCTCGACACGAACAAGGTCAACCTTTTTGCGGACGCAATAATATTGGTAGCGCTGTTAGCAGCCGTTGACGACGAGCCAGGCCTCCTCCGCCAGATGGTGTAACAGCTTATCTCGTCAGTGACACTACAAGGGGAGGTGGCTATCCTTTCGAAGCACAAAAGGGTGCTATAGATCATAGGGGAGGGAGGCAACTTCGCATTGCAGGACCGAAAAAGGACGCAGGGGCTAGGAAAAGAGTCTTCATGGTGCCGGTCCGTCCACCCGTCTCGTTGCGATTCCCCAATCGATGCCGTGATCAAGACGCCAACAGTGGCAACGCCCCTTTCCCCTCCGTCATCTTCTCCGCTGCGAGCCCAGCCGACGTGGTGAGACACGCAGGAGGCCCGCTGCGTTTCGTTATACCCCGCCGCCGCCTAGCTATGTGCGCCCGGCGGGTGTTGACTTAATCACAGAGGAGGCGAGCAAGGGCTGTGAAGCGCGTCGCATTACGTCGTGGCGTCGTGCGAATGCTTTGCAGCCTCTTCAGTTAGGCCTGGCGGGCGGCCACAAAGACGCGGCTGAGGTGATCCGCTCAATGCGGCCTTTCGTTCCAGGACGAGGCGACAGCGGGTGCCTCCCGTCTTGCGCGTGAATGCATGAAAGAAGCTACACGATTCCCGAGCAGTCAATACGATGCTTCGTCTCTGGGAGCACCAGCGTAGTGCCGGAGACAGAAACACTGCAGAGACCAAGGAGAACGGAGTGCGACGCGGTGTAGTGAGCTAGTTTGCGCGTGTGGCGACATCTGGCGACGCGTTTACTTCGACGTGACACCTTGCAGGGCTCCACTGCGGCACAGCGTTGTTGGGTGCAGCGCGCGCAGTGCGCAGAAATGCACACACACGTTGTTTACGTCTGTTGCTTAGTTCAGTATTCGAGGTAGTTATCAGTTTCTACTTACTACTGTGCAACAAATGAAATAAAAAACGTGGAAGCACGGTTCCGAGGTAATAGAAGCTGTCTTATTCATAGCTTCCAGAATCTCTTCAGGAGCTGGAAAATGTGCCGCTATCGTTAGCAAAAATGCAGAGCCACAGCAAATGTGTTCAAACTAGTTCCGAGCCGTTACGGCAGTTCGTCAATTGTGCCTGTCCACTTCATTTATTACATACAATGCACTATATGTCGTTTTTTTTCGCATATCTAAAGGTGCTGGATATCTCCGCTGGATTTGAACCTGTGTGTTTCCCTAGGGCATTGAATTAAAAGCAACAAAAAAAAACAAAAAAAAAACACACATAAAGGTGTCAGAAAACACTCAAAGCCTTTCCAATGATGTGTCCAAAATATGTTGCCTATCTCGTGGTGAGCAGTTACTTTACAATTAAGCGATAGGCTCTTACGCTGGGATGTGCAGTCTTGGTCAAACGTCTTCAAGACAAATGATTTGAACCGTCGCGGCACTCTTAAAGTTCAAAGAGTTCTGAAAATCTAAGCAGATGGTTTCTTACTACAAGAAGTCATATCCTAGCATTCAAATCTCCATAGGTATATTTAATAGTGTCGTGACTATTCCGCTTTGTCGCTGAGACAAAAGTGCTTTGAAGGGAGTGCTTTTGACATGTACTATACGTAAATCTACCTCGCAGCGAGGCTTATGCAGCTATATTGGTAAGCTTTGGCGCGGGCGTTTCTAAAGGAGTGTTTCTGGAGTTATATCATCGGCTCTGCGAAGTATTGGAAGGCTAGAGAGTGGAAAGAAGAAAAAGAGAAGTTCAGATAATCGTTCTGAAGATGCTATCTAATGCTACACTTCACCTCATTGCCCTCCATCTCCACTTTATATCTCCTTTGCTCACAGATGGAAGTAGAGAAGTTGTCATCCGATCGATGCGGAATTCCAGTTCTTTCAGCCCAATGATAAAAAGTCACCTTACTTGACTGAAAGAAGAATAGAGACAGTTTTCTTCAATAATACCGGGTATCGGTTTAATATCGCGCCGGTTAAGGTAGAATGGCAACGAAAAACGTTAGTTTTTATGTTTTTATTCTTTATTCTGTCAACGTGCAGTTTCTGCTCGATCCAACTACAAGCATAATAAAATGTTATGCTTTGAAACCCCGCCTTATTTGCACAGTTCTCTTCCTTATGTCTAATATACGGTGGTGCTGGGTCACTATTTCCGCATTCCTGTTTGCACAAGGTATACTTCTAACCAAAATTGCACCGTACCTGTTCAGTTTCATTGTCAAAAGCGTTCTGACGTATCATAGCCTGGTTTTCGCTACGGAGTAGGGGCCAGGAGCGCTCAGGACTTCGAAATACAAACACGCTCGCTGCGTAAACAGTCTTTGAAGTGTGTAGGTATACCACCAGCATAAAGCGGGTGTTAGCCGTAGGTGGTTTCTCTTCAAGCCAACAGTACACACTCTGATGTTATCCTCGAAACAACCACTGTTGGAATGATGTTACGGCGTTCATAAGTAATTGCGCTTGCATTGCCGGATTGAAATTATGCTTGCAGGCTCAGCCTGGCCTACGGGGCACGCGCGCGCATGAAAGGTTTTGACAAACATAGCCAATTTATTAGTTTCCTTATCGGGTGCTAACGTCTGTACTCCAGAATAGAGGTGGTATATGATTGTGTTCCAGCGCACAAAGCGATCTTGAGTACTGGAGAACTTATGCCTAGTGAGACGACGTGATCTCTTTGGGAACTCTTTTCCTTTCCTCTGCAGCAATGAAAATTGCGGCAACTACTTGTTTTTTTTACCTTGTCCTACGCTTTCACAATTCTGTGGCCGCAGGTGAGAGTGCTTTAAGTTTATTGAAACTCCTACCGTGCAGTCATATTGACTTTAAATTCATAGACCTCAATTAAAAAGGAATACCGCAAGGACGCTGAGTCTCCTTTCCACTACCAAAATGTAGGCTACAATGATGAGAAAAGGGCATCGTCAGATGATAGTGAGGACATAACATCAGCATCCCTTCCAACCCCACAAGGTTATTAGCTTTTCAACGATGTGGAAAAAGAAAGTAGCCGTCCTGTCTATCTTTCTCTGTGTGTGTGTGTGTGTGTGTGTGTGTGTGTGTGTGTGTGTGTGTGTGTGTGTGTGTGTGTGCGTGTGCGTGTGCGTGTGCGTGTGCGTGTGTGTGTGTGTGTGTGTGTGTGTGTGTGTGTGTGTGTGTGTGTGTGTGTGTGTGTGTGTGTGTGTGTGTGTGTGTGTGTGTGTGTGTGTGTGTGTGTGTGTGTGTGTGTGTGTGTGTGTGTGAAAATAGCACTGTTTTACTTTCATGAAAGAAAAATCCTTTGCCAACTGGCCTACAAAGCGCACTGTTGGAAAAAGTCACTCAAGTTGGAACACTTTTTGTCCGGTGAAGTACGATGCAAACATCCTTAACGTGTGGGCAGCGAAAAAGTAAGCCTATAGATCGAAATTCGAACCAATATGTAGAAGGAGATTTTCTGATCATGATGAGCATTTTGTAGGAGGTGTTTAAAGGAGAGGAAAGAGAATGAATCGAAGCAAACAAAAAAGAATAACAGCAAGGACACGAAGAAACAGCCAAGGAGAAGATGGAAAAATTACTGCCTCTACACTGAGAATGAAATGGTTACGTGCCCAGGAAATTGTATGTAGATGGTTTGAACCACAATCATAAAATGGGCCAGTGCACAGCGCGCCACGGCGCGAGCTTTTTTCTTCTAACAGGCCAGCCCGCTCCATAGATTTAGCGGTTATTTTTTCTCATCGCGTAGAAGCGTTGGTCTGCAATTGTATATAGTTATCTAGAAATATATGAAGTTGTGGTAAGTGGCTGCCTTGTCACCTTCGTGAGTGGCCGCATAAACACGGAATTGTCGGCGAGTGGGAGCAGTATTCTGCCATGGCATTTAATTCTCAAAGCGATCGTTTTCTGCAAGACGCTTCCTACTTCTATTTTCATCTGGCTGTGCTGGTCGGCTTGAACATGCTGTGAAAATGGCAGCAGTTAAATTCAGAATGGTGTAAATGTGGGCGTAGGAAAACAGAGCTTCGCGAGCTGTTAAAGAGAGAAACGCCTAATGGGGAGGTCACGACGCAACACGGTAACACTCGATTTTAAATGCCTGAACACGCATCGCGCTGCTGCCAATTTGGCCACACTGCGTCGGGCGGCGTTATAGTGGCGAGTGTGTGGCGCCATGACATTGTCTTTGGGGAGGTCGCGGTCAACCCTGTCGAGTAACGTTGGTCGCGGTAGCCTGAGAAAGCGAACTCATCTCGTGATATCTCGTTCAGTGCGTGGATGTTCATGTTGCGCTGCCTATATGAATAAAAATTATCCATATGAAGAAGGAGAAGGAGAAGGAGAGGCTTTGTTTAAGTGAGTTCGGTACCCTATCGTTGGTGTACACGTATATACAGGAATACTTGTGCGCATCACCAGCCCGCACCATCTCTCAGATGGAAGGGGTGAATACTTCGCGACTAATGAGGCTTTTGTTTTCTTATCGTGAGTGTAAATAAACTGCCGAATGCGATCTGGTGCTGCATTAACATGTTGACTGAGACGTCAAACTTCCTTATCGCTGCAAAAACTGACACATAATGTATTTTTTATTCTCAGAAAGAAGAGCTACGATAGTGAAAGAAACTACAACCGAATGTTACCGTTGGTACCAAATTCCAGCTTATTGAGGATTTCGGAAAGTGCGCACGTTTTTAGCATGAGCTGAAATATTACTTCTAAAACACGAGTTTGACGCGTATTCACTTCGTGCCCAGTCAAGTGTATACAAACCATTGCGCACAGAATTCATTGCGCGTCATTTGCTGCTCCAGGTACGAGTAAACTTGAAATAAACTCCAAACTAGAGCATGTTCCCTGATGTTTCGTTTATACGTCTACACGTTGTAGAACGGACCGCGTGGCGCATCCGCGCGTTCTACAAACATGACGAAAGCAACGCGAGTAGCCACGCACGCTCGCGCACGCAAGTGAAGCAAATTGAGAAACGGCTATATGGGACCAACGGGGAGTCGAGTGGGTGTGGGGTGCAACGGAGCGTTCAGAAGCCAACAGGTATGGAGTGCGAGTCACGCTCTAGAAAGACACCGCCAACACACGACCACGGCGTTTTCAGGGGTGCGTGTTGAAGGAAGGGACAGAACGGTCGCGTGACTCACCAAGCGTGTCGCTGCCAGTAACGTCTCCATCTTGCGGCTGCCACCTGAGGAGGCTCGCGCAATTTGTACGCCCGCAAACGCCAACGCTGCACTTGTGGAGGATGCGTTGCGGGGGAGATGAAAGTCAGACACGTTAGCGTTTACTAGACTGATTTAGTATGTAAGATGCGTTGTTGGGGTAATCGTTTCATAGATTCAGCAAATTCAAGTGAGCGAAGAACATAGCATAGACTTCCAACTGCATCTAACGAAAACACTGCATTTATAAATATCTTCATCATACCACAATAAGGATAAAACACTAAGAAATCGCGCACAAGACTCCGACAAGGAAAAAAAAAGGACACGTATTCATTTAGACTGCCGGAAATATTTGGTGTATCAGTTTAACAATTCAATCTCTTCTCTTGATATCAGTAAAGACGGAGAGATGGCGCAGTAGTCACCCCTTTTGGCGATATTAAATGCTTCTCTGACATCGCTTTCTGGTTTATTTGTAGCATTCGATAGGAACTTTCTTTTTTTTTTTTTTTAGATAAGGAAACCGCTATTTCTACAGACGCTCTTGCAATGCTTGGGGAATTACTTCCCGCAGCTGTGCATTCTACATCGCCAAAAGGGGTAAAAATTGTGTCAGCTCCCCTTTTTTATCACTATCAATAAAATTGTTCTTAGATGGACACATCCGAACTTCTGGGAAGCTTTAGTGCACACGTGTCCTGTTGTGCTCTTCCTTGTAGACGATTCTTTTTCCTTTCTCGGTTATGTTGAAGACCCTTATAAATGTCCTGCTTTGACGAAATAAATCCAGTTGTAAAACTGCGCTGTGTGCGTGCTGATGTCTCCTTTCTTTAAGTCTTCGCGCAGTTTTGCATTTGCTGAACTATTAGCATATCGTGTAGCGCGTTAGCGTTTCCCTTTCCGTAGTACCGAGAACTATATAGCCCTCCCGCACCCAGTGCGATCACTTTTATAGGTCCCAAACGGTATTAATGCACTTAGCTGTCGAGCACCTAGCGCCACCTGGTGCCGTCTCGTCGAGTTGCCGCGTATCGGGACCAATCACGAGCGTTCGCGTTGGCAAAGGGCGCGCTCACGCTAGTCCCGTAACGCTATACCGGTAGCACGGTACACGGTACACGGTACACGGTACACAGCGTGCTACAGGTGTATATATCTTGTGGCTCTCGGATGCCCCTTACGTGTCTTCGAAGAGGCCTTCACTAATACAAGGGGGAAATTCCAGTAGCATTCTTTTCAGCTCCTCGGCCGTGGATTATTCACCACCACGACTTATCGCCCGAGTCAGCCTGTCGGTGAATATGATGAAAAGAATAGTGTAAAATAAGCGGCACCGGTCATAAAGCAAGGATGATGCTCGACATATTGCTGGATATATTTGAAAATCTCAACCAAAACACTGTTTTCATTATCTGCCACATTAAGACCACTAAAAAAAGGGCCTACATCTCACTTTTTTTTTCAAGGGGGGGGGGGGGGGGGGGAGACATTGAACCTGAACACTTATGGGCGCTTGTTTTAGACTATACATAAAGGTCTGCTGTCCACGTCTCGTCATGCACGCGTACGTTTACATCCAGGTGCTCATGCACCTAGGTGCATGCATTGCTTTGTCTGAATGTTATTTCATAGGATTTGACGTCACAAAGCTACTCAAGCTGTGAGGGCTATGAAGGGCTTGAGAAGTTGGGACTAACTGGGGTTCATTAGCGTGCACTGTCATCCCGCAATACACAGGCACCTTGCTTTCCGCCTCTGGATTGAACATGCATTTTCGGATTCATCAATCCACCACACTAACGGCTGAGTCATGTCGGCGGGGACATTCTGGGAATGTGCAGTTAGATAATCGTATCTGTCTGTGCGTGGATCTGTGCGTGGGATCTATGCATCGGGTCTGTGCGCTGATTTGTCACTTATCAATCATCCTGATGACGTCTTCGTAAAAAGAAAAATTCTTTCTCCATTGGAAATCTAGCCTCCATCCCTCGGATCCCCAGCCGAGCCTTTTAACCAACTTTGCCACGCCCGGGATCGTGAAATGCCGATCGTAATTCTCCTTGTCTACAGTGAGGATAATAGGAGCGATGACAATGACACTAAAATTATTGATAATAATGATAATGATGATGCATTTAGTTGATATTAATAATGAGAGCAAACGTATTGCACCGTGTGAAGCGGCAACCCTCCGGTTTTCGCATTTCTACAGTTTCGATTCCACGCTGCTCTCGGAACATTTAGTAGGGAAACAGCAGCGACATCAAAGTCTGCCTAGTAGACGTGATGTCGAAGAAAAGTTTCGAATCATGGAACCAATAGAGGAGAAGAAAAAACGATCCCTGACTCAATGATACTGTTTTTCCTTTTTTCGTCTCGAGTAAAATGCCCCTGAGTGAAATACGGCCTTGCTTATAGGTCTAAGACAATCCAGACAAAACTAACTGCGTCGACCCATTTAGAAGCATAAAAGACAGCCTTGACTGATAACGTGAGCCTTTACTGCAGCTTTGTTAAGAGAACCGCGACGAAACAGAGTCCAATTTATAAAATATCTAGTGCACGCACCTAACGTAGCCTGGTATCCAGATGTAGCGCAGATTAGGTAATAGTGTATTATCACTAGCAATTACGTCGTAAATCATTCAAAAATTATGATCATATATCAAAGGACAAATAAACATAGCCAAAACGTGATGTCACCACATGGTGCACACAAGGTCCACACGCGGAGGCCTCTTTTCCGCATGGGCTCAAATCATGGTCGTTGTCCTTTTTCCTGCTAGTTAAAAATTAACCCCAGTATTTGTGTCCCCTGCCTGCAGGCGTGACCATAAGAATCCTTTCTGAGGCGGCGTATTACTTCGCTGGAATGCGAAGATTGTCACTTCGCAAGAATTCAAAGTAGAAGGAACGTTTGCTTTGTGCGTATGAGTGCTGTCTTCGTTTTGCTATAGTGCGCACAAGCGTTCCTAAACTCGTGGGACCGAAGCCGGGCTGCTTGCAGGACGGTGCAGATTTTCGCGCGTATTTCTGATCCTGAACCGATCCTGATTTCTGAACCGCGCGGCTTACCTTTGACGATGATTGCATAAGGGAACCTAGGAGACATCCATCCTGGTGGTCACGTGATGCAATTCGAGGAAGACCGAATTTCTAGGCTTGCTTATTAAAGCCCTTAAAATCTACGGACAACAGTTAGCAAGCGGGGTTTTTTTTAAATATCTGAATTTTCAAGTGGTGATTGCAAAGCGTTTTTATTATTTTTTTTTTTCATTAGAGGTTACGTGTGCATGCAGATAAAATCTATCCAAATGCTGCCCTGCGTTGATGAAACATGTCGTGTATTATTTGTTAATGACACCGTCTTGCTCCTTCCTTCCAGGAATTCCACAGAATGCCTCTGGCGCACAACACAAGTTGGTGAGTGCGACATTCTTTACTTCACTGAAACAACTGAAATGGTCTGAAAAATGCACACTCCGATACAGGAAAGAATGCTTGCTCTCAACTGTTAGGGATATATCTGTGCACTCCCTTGTGCGTGCACACATGGTATCAAAACGCGTATAACGTACGTAAGAAAAACGTCTTCCCAGCGTTCTGATCGTAATCAAAGCAAGCCAGCAATATTCTTGAGGTGATTGTTGTATGACACTTCATCTGACAATTTTTCTGGTGTGGGCTTCAAAGTGCCCGAAGAGTATTCATGCAGTGGTAGGTAAAATCGAAAGCAGATTAATGTTTTCTTGAAAACTTTAATCAAAACAGGTAAAAACATTCACTGCTGCAAAATGTACCTGAAAACTAAAGCTTCACACTTGATAACCGCTACACAATGGCTTATTAGTAGCGTCAGCTCCACAAGGTGGTGAAAATTTTAAATCGGTGTTGCATATTCAATTAGAACAAAAAAAAACAACAACAACAGAGATGGCGCGTTGTAATGTGGGACATGTCCGGAAACTGACGAGACCGCACTATGGCTGATTGGTGCACGACTAAGACATTCTGTGGTAAAAACTTAATTTCCGGTTGAACTTCAATGAATCGGTCGGTCATAGAGTGTGAAAAAAATTTTCTCTATAATACTTCTCGAACTAGTGGCCTTGTGAGAATTTATATTATGAGATATAACTGTCGACAGCCGCGCAGCCAATGTCAGAAACGGAAACGAGGGAAGGAAAAAAAGCTGGAAAAGAAAGGAAGCTGAAGTGGTGTCGTGCTTGTCAAAGATGAAGCTTACAATTCACTTAACTAGTTTATTATGCCTAAGCCTGCGAGCAAAGACAAGCTAATCATAACACCGTGTAGTGGTTGTGCGTCGCCATTGTTCATTTGAACAGCGGTTTTTCATATCACAGCACCGACCGTTAGCTTCTCTGGAACCTGATTCCACCCCTGGCAATTCAGCTTCTAGACGTGTTATCCAATTAGAGGCTGCTGGGGCGACCCAGATGCTTGTTTGCATGCCTATTGAAAAAAAAAATCATCTGCACTGCCGTGGTTTTTGCAAGTATAAATTTCTCAGCGTTTGGCTTTTGCCACGTGAATAGAAACAATTTGGAGTGCTTACTTCAGGCTTCACTGCTAAGCTGCGAAGTGTTGAAGACAAGGCTCCCCTCATCATGGAGTGGTGCTGGAGATGCAGGTTGGAAATAGATATAAAATCATGTTTTGAACTATAGAATTGATCTCAGTTGTCAGAACATTTTCGACGAAAGCTGTAGGTCCTCCTTCAAAATATTTAATAAAAGGATATTCCGCAAATCGTGTTTCGCAAATAATGCAGTTCATTAGAAGAATCAATGTCGCTACATGCAAACTTCCGAACAAATGGGTAGGAACCTCACTAAGACGTGTATTCCTTCAAGCCATCGACCAAACCTTAATCTTTTGTCGTTGTGCGTTAACATCAGGGATGTTTCAGAAATGCGATTCCTCAGACTGTTTTATTCGTCTCCAGATATTTTTTTACTGGTGTCGCGCACCTTATGACCATAGCGTCCACTTTTCTGCGTAAACGCAACATGTGTGGTGGTATGTCTGTTTGGAGTGTTCTCGAATTGGAGCTGTGGGAAGAAAACGAAGAGGACAAATTTGACAGGAATGGATAGAAGAGGACTGTTGCCAAGTCGAAGTATGCCGCTTCGGCGGGCGCCAACGCGGTTCGTCCCGTGATAGAACAGGACGTTTTACGCCCGTCGTTCCGGCTGGGCGTGGCACTAACTAAGGCTAGGTTGTATGCAAATCGATCGCACACAAAATAAATGGGTTGGCAGCTGCAAAAGCACACCATAAATACGCAGGCCATGCGTTCAGAATGCCCTTTTGGCCTTTGCTTCTGCATTCTACGAAACCATGTTCTGTGGAATCAATAACGCAACTAGGGTCTAATAATAATAAATATTGGAGTAATAAGTTTCATCCTTCTGTGCTTTTCGCGGTTGCATTCGCATCTGACTTCTTCCTTACATTTTACCCTTGGACGCTTCTCATCTCTCTACGGTTGTCTGCTGGGGAGCATTAGGCAAATTCAGATTTGACATTCTTTCAAAGTGCACCTTCTCTGTACTGGCTCATAGCAATGCAATATAGGATTTGCGATCAATGGAACAGGATGGAACCATGCTCTATAAGCCAGCACTTACGAGGACGCCTGTCTTGCCCCTAAACATTAATTTTCTGGCGTATGGTTTTACGTGACTCAGTTCGACATACTCTTATTTAAAGCCTGTTCTCCGTTTTTCCCCGTGCCCAATCTTCTACAGGGTTGAGGGAAGCGTCGGGAATCAACTCAGGCTGCAAAGTTCTTCTCTTCAAAGGAGAAGTCCGGAAGCTCTCGCTTATAGCGAGGGCGAGCGCGGCGTTCTTTTGGGTCAATATTTTCCCAGTCAAGTTGAAACCGCCCCATGATATTCCCGTTTTGGCATTTCCTGCTATCCAGTCGTTAATGTTTTTAGAGAGCACGGCCGTTATCTCGGTTGGCTGCGAGCGAAACGCTTCGAATTATACGATAACGCGTAAAGAAAGTCACTGCCAAATAATATTCGCTCATAGAAACAAGATGAAATTCGAAGCCGGAGAATGAGCTCAAAGTCCACGTTACTAAATACCAGCAACAACAGCGTGCCTTGTTCTTTGAAGCCGAAAGGGTTTAACCCGGATCGCGGAGGCAGAGTTCAGAGAAATATGGGCGGAAGATCTTAGGAAAGCGAAAAGAGGGGGCTCAAACTATTGCCCCGGGCAAACAGGAGCGCCCTCGGCCGATCAGTGTTTGTACCGAGCGACGCGAAAGATCAAAGGCTCCAGATGGGATCGTCTCCAGGTGCCGCTCGGACCGGTCCTACGGGGTCGCCTGTCGTTGCCGTTCGGGCGCACGCAGGCAAATTTCGCGAGAGAATGGAAGTGGGAGAGAACGGAGCCGGAAGGTTAAGTACACCCCGGTATTGACACTAGGAGTTTTGCTTAAGTAAACGAAGAGGTTGCGAAGGAGGCGCTGGTGCGTGTTGATTTACTCAGACGTGGAAGTTATTTAACTTTGAAGACGATCGAGGATGGTGTTATTCCACCGTAAAAGTGGGTGCTCCGGGGAGGCAACTCGAAACTCTGAAAATTCAAAACGTCCCCCCCCCCTCCCCCCTTCTACCTTGTGTATCTGGGCTGGACAGAGGAAAAGGCAAGTTTGAGGTGATCCCCTTCTTGGCCCTCTAGCGAAATGGGTGAATGGTTGAGCCAGGGTTGATTCCCTGGGAAGGCGACCTATGGTTTATAATTAAGCGAAATGCAAAAAAAACAAACAAACAAAAAGTGTTGTCTTCAGGGTAGGCTGATAGCATGGTAAATGTTGTGTGTGGCTCCACGGGATCTAGTTTTAGCGGTTCCTAATAACGTTATGGGGACTCTTAAATCATTACTTAATCTGGCCAGCGAGCGTATTGTCTGTGCCAATAGTAGCCAGTCAGCGGGGTTTGTTCTTAAACGGTCTGGTGGAATAACTATAGCACCCCTAAAACTTTGCCTGCATAAGATAGAGATTAGTTCACTCTCATTTCAATACTGCCTTTTTTCAGAGGTGCAGTAACAGCTCTGTACTAGGGCTTAGCAGTAAGCCCGTTTTTCTGTCAGTCATGAAATAAGACCCAGCTGTGTACTGTTTTATTGCAAAGAAAAACAATAAAATACGACAACTTGCACCCATGTACTGTCTAGCGCCGAGCTGGTTTGAAAATTTCTTCTAATGAGAGACCATATTGAACTCCACATATTATTGTTAATATACGTTCATATAATCGAAAAGTACAATTGATGGCGTCACCAGCGCTGGTCTGGTGTCCACGATTCTTCCTTCCTACGGGAGCTTCCATAAAAATCTACATAAATGTTTTAATATATGTGCATATAAATGCCAGGTAGTTCGTCAAGGCTTTTTTGTTTGTTTGTTTCGTCGTCTATCACGTCTATCACTTCATTTTTGCTAAGTCTATTCTACCTTCTTTTTAGTCCAGAGTATTTGAGCAGGAAACCTCGTATATGAGTTCAGGTAGTATTGTCACGTGGTGGTGACAAGGTCGATGACACAAATGAAGAGACTGTGAGTATATTGAAAAAAAAAAAAACTTTTTATTGGGCTGACTTGCGCCCGCCAAAGAACTAAGCTATTCGGCGGCGGCAATAGCAACAATCGTGTTTGGCGGTCGCCGAGCAAAGAATCGCCTAGTTCTTTTGTGGGCGCAAGTCGGCTAAGTAAAGAGTTTCTAGATGGAACAGATTAAAGTAAGTGTTTGCGGCATAAAATATTCGGTGCAATCAGGCGACCGAGCTGCTTTGAAATGCCCTAGGTATGAACAGGTGTACATCTATCTGCCGCTGATACGCTCGCATCAGCTAGCGCAAATTTCTTTCTGAGACCGCGCGTACAGTAAACATTTGTGGCCCCTGCACACAAGTGTGGCTGTCTTTTTTCTTTTTGTACTTTTATTTCTGCTCTTCTCTTTAATGCCCTTACGAATAGCCCAGATTGTCCATTTACCATTTACCACCTTACACAGTCGATAGAGGCTTTACAAAAGTTAGCGCCATGTAGTGAAAGAAACAGAAACTGTGTGCGGCGGCCATGTTTTGCTCAGTCCGCCCGCGCCTCGAGTACGCTGTCAACGTGCGCCTTCGTAGAACCCGTGCAAGCACCGAAAGGTGCACTGGAATGCTTACAAGCGATTGTTTCATTTTTTAACATCACAGCAGTCGCTGTTAGCTCCAAGCTCTATTCGGAATGATGCCAGCATGTTGTTGCGTGCCCCTCTGCAGCCAGCGCACCGTCATAGACGCTCACGGAATCAAGGTACTATACGCGTGTATGCGACCGTTCGTTTGCAGTTCTAATCGGCTTTACAAGGGTTACTTGCATCATGTAAAGCATTACTGCACGTCCCTCTGACTGGGAGCTAGCTCACAGAATGTGCTATCACCTAAAAGAGCAAGGTTGTTTTGCGCGCTATGGAGCCTTGTGAACTTGAAGGATAAGCTTATGCTGCGATGGAGGACACGGGAGAAGGAGCAATGCATGTACAACGAACGCTATTGTGCAAATACGTTCTTTGAAACATTTTGTGCGTAGGTTCCATTTGCCATTGTGTATTTGATTTAAGAGACGGGCATTGTTACCGAAACTGCTTTTCACAGTCGTACGAAATGGTAGTGCTGGTGCAGAGAGCAATACGGTTGTTTAGTGCGCCCGAGGTGCGTGTTTCACGCTGTAAAAGCAAGCGGCTGCCAAACCCGCGGCGCCTAGAAAAGCAGAAAAAGATGACATCCCAATAGTGTGTTGCAACATGCTCACGTACAGTCCGTTTCGACCGGTCCACGTCCAGAGCGCGCAGCTCAGGTTTTATACCTGCCAGCGCGGCCGATAAAATAACGAAGCGTGCGCTTCACTTTTGTGTGTTTTTTCGAGTCACCTGATGGTCCGCTAATTCACAGCTACCTGAAATTCACTGGAATTTTTTAAATATGTCGATTTCTTGTTTATTCCCTCTATCAGAAAGTAAACATTTGAAGCCGTAATATATGAAAGCGCTGACATTGGAAGCTTCGAGGAACTCGGAGGAGGTGGAACTCGGCTGAAACGAAAATAAATTTGAAAAAGTCAACTCACATTACTGCGAAGTGTTTGTGCTTTGTGTAACTGGCTGTGTTCATAAAATCAGATTTATATTATATCATATCGTTATAGAAAAATTAGGGGGTTACTTCAGCACCGCCGTTAAAGGTATAACGCGATAGTGTCTCTCTCTCACACACACACACACACACACACACACACACACACACACACACACACACACACACACACACACACACACACACACACACACACACACACACACACACACACACACACACACACACACACACACACACACACACACACACACACACACACACACACACACACACACACACACACACACACACACACACACACACACACACACGATGTTTTCTTTCTTCACGTGTTATATTTCAGCTCTTTTATTTATTTATTTATTTATTTATTTATTTTATTTACCAAATACTGCAGGCCCTAGCTGGGCTCTAGCAGGAGGGGCGAAAAGAATACAATGCAGTGAAATATGAATTCATCAAAAGTAACATACTACACACAAGTGTAGTATGTTATATTTGTATGTTATGTATGTTATATTTCTATGGTATGTAGGTTATGTTATATTTCTATCATTTCTTTATTTATCTTTATTTTATTTGACGTTTCATAGTTTTATACACCAATAAGCATGCGTGAGCAACAATCGGCTTTCCAGTCTGAGCAATTTGACACTTTTGAACACATTCGTCAATTATTTCAATTAATCAATTACACATTCTAAATTTTCTTCCTTAGCATCACCAAGCACTGGTTTTTCATTCTGACACCTTTAAACCCTTACTTTCCGATTTTTCCTTTTTTTTCGTTTTTTATTTTATCAATTGATCAATAATCTACAAAGATTTTATTAACTCGTCATCGCCTATCGCACCCCAATCAATATTTAATCACTGGAAGCACAAATTAGCATGGCACTTTTTTTTTTTTTTACGCAGCCCTCGATTATTTCCGAGACTAATGCCAACTACTGCGTCGACGGCATGGGAAGGAAAGTACTAAGCGCCAGAACAACTTACGTCAAATTACGCACGATCCTTTTATCATAAAATAAAATGCATCCTCGCTCATTTCACCAAGTATCTTCCAGTGGGATGAGCGACGGTTATTGCCCAAACCAAGCAAACAAACTCGCGATGATCTCTCATAGGCGTTTAAGTAAACAACAAAGGCGCACAGACAAAACAAAATCCACATTACAGAACTCTGGATACTGTACCTGGATAGGGATGACGCTGCGGAATGCCGAGGGGCCCATGCACGACTCGTAGAGCAATTTGTAACTGCGCTCGGCAGCGCTGCTGGTAGGCCCCGCCACGTCTCGGCTGTCAAAATACACTTCTAGGCGTCGTTAACAGAAACCGCCAGGGACCGAAGAGAGGTCTAAGCACAGCACATTAAGTTAAAACGTGAAAAGCGCGAACAGAACGGCGAGCGCTGACGGATGGAGCGAACAAAATATGGCGGCCAGGGCGGGATCAGCGTGCCGCTCACGGTTGCCAGACGTACTTTTGTAAACCTTCTAATAAACAGTCTAAGCTAAATATATTGGTATACAATGTGCACTATGAAGCCACAGGCACGGTACATGGCGTACCTGTGAGCACTGGAGGTGGCTTAAAAACCTGCATGAGAACTTCGTCTAAGGCTAGCTTCAAATTTTCGCCTGCCATAATATATATACTGTTATCAAGTGCTCAAAGTATTAAAAAAGTGGAGCTTGCGATGGGTAGTAAAGCAATTAAAGAAACAGTGGGCGCACAAGGTAGAGAACGTAGTCGTCTAATGGTGAAAAGTTTCGTATTGATACGTTATCCACTGAGGGCATTAAATAGAGGTGTGAGCATTTTCGACAGCGCGCCACAGTAACATGTTGAGACACTGAACTGGCAAACATAAGCTTTGGAGCCGTCACTTTCACAAAGTGGAGGAGGACATAGGACGCTGTATAGCCACTGGAGGAGTGGAGGAAATGGTGAGAGTCACTCTAGCTTTTAGAGCATAGGAAGCGTGGGTTCAAGCAAGCCGCATCCGAAGTATGTTTGTGACCAAATACAATTGCTTTGGTTTGTTGGGTTTAACGTCCCAAAGCGACTCAGACTATGAGAGACGCCGTATTGGAGGGCTCCCGAAATTTCGACCGCCTGGGGTTCTTTAACGTGCACTGACATCGCACAGCACACAGACGCCTTGCTTGTCGCCTCCATCGAGAAGCGGCCGCCGAAGCCGAGATTCGATCCCGGGGTTCTTTAACGTGCACTGACATCGCACACCACACTGCCTCCTTGCTTTTCGCCTCCATTTAAAAGCGGCCCCCGAGGCCGGGATTAGATCCCGCATCCTTGGGAACAGTAGTCGAGCGCCGTAACCACTGCGCCACCCCGGCGGGGTGATCAAATACATCTCTCGCCGATTACTTTGACTAAGCCCTAGCGTAGTTCAGGCGATAATCTTTTTTGTTGCACGATCACTGTAGTGTCAACGAGACAACCAAGAACACCTTGCTGTCGTGCAGGCGCGGCGTCAGGCGGCGAGACAACCGCGGCCGGGCTTCCGCCTGGTGCGTGCCCGCGTGAGGTCCACCACGTCGACGACTGCGGCCCCCGACGACTACTACTACTACGAGGTGCCCGAAGAAAGCCACACACCTCCACCTCGTCTGTTGCAAAGGGGCCGAGGACGAGTGGTGGCCCGCTACAAGGGCCGAGCACCGCCCAGGCAGGCGCCGAGTCCTATCCCGCCACCGCCCTCTTACGAAGAGGAACTGGCCCACTACGGATACAGCTTCGGTGAGCCTGTGGGGTTTCTCTCCCGCCTGCTTTGCTAGGACAGAGAGAGAGAGAGAGAGAAATGATCGAATGGAAAGGCAGGGAGTTTAACTAGGTGATGCCTAGTAGGCTATCCAACACGAGGGGTGGGGACAAAGGGAGAAAATGGAAAGAAAAAGCGCCAAGGCAAGGAGTCTGTCACATCTCCATAGTTCTATATATAATCAAGAGTCTCCTGGAAGGTATACAGATTTGGGCTGTCTTTTATCAGTGGGCTAAAAATGAAGGAGCGTCGGAGATGAAGTAGTTGGGGCTACCATCTAATCTTCCTGAGTGAGACATGCACTGTTAATCAACATTATATTGATTACTAAAAAATGCGGTTTTTAAATTAATTGCGCATATTAAAAAATGCGTCTTCGTCTGAGCCCTGATTAATTTTTTTTGCCTCCGTAATGTCGTAGATGGGCTTGCTGGGAGCAGAAAAAAGAATATTTGTCGCTGAATAATTGCTTTACTGAACGAAGCGCTGCTATAATGCCATTTAAAGGGCACAAAAGGTTTTCCTAGTTTTCCATGATTGCGGCTTCTGAGACAAGGCGCCATTCTGTACCTGACTGATGAGCTGCCATTCCGGCTTTGTAGTAAGTTCTGAAAGTGTCTTGAATTGTCGCAGTACAATGGGAAGCTGGCGAGAATTATGAGCACCACTCCTTCATAGATTACAAACAAACAAACACGGCGCTCGTCAGGAGTTCATGGCTTAATATTTCTTGGCGCTCATACAGTGTCTGCAGAATGACGCGTCACCTAAAAAAATATTACCGCAGGATTCGGATTGAAGGCTCAGATAAGCCTATAGACGTTTGTCATTAGGCTTTGCTGAATTGTTTTATTAATGAATAATAATGGAGATATAGTAGGCTCGTTATGGAGCATCCCACCTGTATGTATACATTCTCGTGTCGTTGGAACGAGTGAAATAGACGTGCAGATTAATAGTGGGGCTGAATAAGCATTGAGGAGCTGTAATTTATAAAATTGTATCGTAGACTTCAACAGAAAAAAAAAAAAAATTAGTTTTTTAAACTCAGAATCAGTCATTTTAAAAGCAGCGCATGCAAGCCTCGCCAATACATTCAACGGTTAGTCAGTAAAATTGCGTTCGTTTGTCTGCATTCCGTTACACCTGCATTTATAATCTTGCCTCGTAGGACCGCCCAAGCAGACGTCTTCGACGACTACGACGACAACGACCACGCCGGCGCCAACGGACCCGCCCAAGACGTTGTCGCCCAACTATCGGCAACGCGCCGACGGTCGCATCATCGACTTCCGTGCCGACCCGAACTTCCCGCGGGAGCTGAAGAACGCTGACCTGACTGACTACCCCTTCTACGAGAACCTGCCGGAGGACATTAATTTCGATTGCAACAAGTGGCATGATGGATTCTATGCCAGCATACCACACAAATGCCAGGTGAGTAGTGCTGAATCTCGTGAACGGTTCCGGAGAAAGGGGCCGTGGTTTTAGTCTCGTCATCAACATCAGCCGGACTATTCCCACTGGAGGGTGAAAGCCTCTTCCATATTACTCCAATTAACCGTGTGCTGTGCTTGCTGCATCCATTCACCCCTGGAAAATTCCTAACCCCATCCTCTCACCAATAGGTTTCTGCCGCCCCCTGCTACGCTTTCTTTCCCCTAGGATACAGTTTGCTACCCTTGGCTACGAGCGATTATCCTCTCTGCGAACTACAAATCTGCCCAGGCCCAGTTCTTCTCCTTGATTTCAACTAGCATGTCAATAACTCGCAAGTTATTTCCTTGACTCACTCTCCTCACCTCCTATCTCTTAACGTTCAGTTCAGTTCAGTCGTTCAGTCGTGTCCGACTCTTCGTGACCCTATGGACCATGACACGCCAGGCTTTCCGTTCTCTCACTATCTTCCTAACATCACATAACTTCATCTGCAGTGCCTCGAGGACGCCATCTAACCATCGCGTTCGCTGCATACCCCTTCTCTGGCGACCCTCAACCTTTCCCAACATCAAATCTTTCTCCAGCGACTCGATCCTCTCTTCTCATCAGATGACCAAAGTAGCTGAGCTTTAACTTTAGAATTTGACCCTCCAATGAGCAGTCAGGGTTTATGGTCGACAATATCAACTGATTTGATCTTCTGGCAGTCCAAGGAACTCACCTATCATTTTTCGTTCCATAGCCTTCTACGCTGCCCACAACTAAAGTAGAACCCTCTTCACTAGCCTCCACGTTTCAGCCCCATGAGAGTACTGGGAAGATGAAAATGTTATATACTTTCCTTTTGAGCGATACCGGTAAATTGTTAGTCATAATCCGCGAGTACTTACCAAATGCGCTCCATCTTATTATCCTGGTTATTTCTTTTCATGGTCCGGATCCGCGGTTACTGTGCCAAGTATACATATTCTCCTACCGCTCCCAGTGCTCAGCCTTCTATTGTGAATTGCTGTTCCTTCCCTAGGCTGTTGAACATTACATTAATCTTCGGCATATAATGTTAGACCTAGCTTTCTGTTTTCTCTCTCTTGGTCATCAATCAGTCTTTGCAACTCATCCCCTTAGTTACTTAGCAAGGCAATGCCATCAGCGGATAGCAGATTACTGAGGTATTCTATATCTACCCTTATCCCTAACTGCTCCCATTCCAAGTCTCTGAATACTTCCTCTAAGCAAGCTGTGAATAGTACTGGGGAGATTGTGTCATCTTGTCTAGCCGCTTTCTTTATGAAGATTTTATTACTTCCTTTATGGAGAGCTATATGTGCGCTGAGCAACCACCATAGATATCTTCCGGTACACATTCATATGCGGCTCATTTACACCCTGATTTCGCAATGCCTGCATGACTGCGAAGGTTTCAACTGATTCAAATGTGTTTTCGTAATCAGTGAATGCTATGCATAGCGGTTGGTAATATTCCTCACGAAGCAATTCCGTCTTGTCTTATGGACAAGATTTTTTTGCCGCTCCGGGGCGTCACCATTTTCTGCCGATTGGCCCGCCTCCGAGCGGGCGCTTCCTTGGAGACTACGGGGCCGCGGTATACGTTTAGCTGGCGTTCGGGTGCTAGAGATCATTGGCAAAACTATTTTCACCGCACGGTTGTATTGGAGCAAATTTATTTGCAATGTAGTAAAGTTGCAATCGGCTCTTTATTAATGGGACTTAGTTTTACGCTCACGTTAAGCATGTTGGTGCTCAGTGGGCTTCGGTGCCTGACTGAAGAGAAAACGTTTGTGCAAGTATTTCACTAGCGTACGACTCGCATATAATTCCGCTTCTAATGAGTTCTTCTTCCTTACTGCCAGCCATTTCGATCTTCACCAATTAGGCTGTGCTGTCGCTTGCCTAGTATGCGCCAGTAACACCAACCAATTATCGCGGTGTGCTCATCAGAATCCACAAGCTAACGGCAGGCAAGTTAATTATGTTGCGCTTTATTTATAAATACCGCCGCATTAGAACTGTTTCTTTCTATCGCTGGAAAATCGAACCCCTATCAAACCTTAGCGCCTGCATGTAAAGCATGATACTTTTTTTTTAAATCCTGCACGTACATTGTCGTACATGCCAAAGGAAGAAACAGCAGCAAAGAAATGCTAGCTAGAGCAAGGCAACTCAGTTTTCATGTGGTATATGGAGTTTAGCGTCCAAAAGTGGCATCGGCTATGAGGTACGCCGTAGTGAAGTGCTCTGAAAATTTAACGAATACCTGGGTGATTGATTGATTGATTGATTGATTAAAACTTTAATTTCCACCGATTTAGGAGGCTACCTACTCCCCGCTCATGGCACGCAGGCCTGAGGAACGGGGGCTGGAACCTCCGTGACTAAGGACTGGCGAATATACATTGGTTATGCGCGGCCTCAGCCGCCAGGCGGACGGTTTTTTGCTGGTCAGCGGGGACGTCGCTTCGCAGCAGGGTTACCCAGGCTTCTCTACTTTTAATGTTGTTTCTAGCGCCCGGAGACTTAGGAACGAATACCTGGGGTTCTTTAGCGTGCGCGCACATTGCACACTACTCAAGTGCCTTCAGCTTCGTCTTCACTGAAGAGCGGCCATAGCTTCCGTGATCGAACTCATCTCTTCCGACTCAGCAGTCAAGAGCCTTATCCACAGAGCCACCGCTGAAGGGCACAACACCGTTTCTGTATTTCTTTTAAGTTTTGAACAAATATAACGCAGCGTCGATGCTTTTGGTATGTGTTTAAGATCTGTTTAGCCGTTCGGGCCAGGTGATAGCCAGTAATGAAAGTACGTTTGTTGAGTCTTGGGCAGAAACAACAAAGAGCTACTACACTCAACCGTTTTGCACGCCTACTTCTATATAAAATAAGGAAATAACAATTTCCGATTGCTTTTAGTCGCAGTGCAGACAGCGCAAAAAAAAGCCCCCCCCCCCCCCCCTTTTTTTTTTCTTTGCCCTCTCTGCACTCATGGATTACCAACTCGCCCAAGCGTCTGTTATAGTGGGACTTAAAAACCCGTTAAGGAATGGCAAACGAAAGCCAAAGACCAACAACTGGTGGCCGAAAACACACATTTTGCCTAAGCAACCTTCAGCGCGAAGCTCGCCGATCCGATTACATCTGACACCATGGAGTTCGATCCAAAATTCTACATTCTCGTGTGCAGAATAAAAAATGTAAGAAAGCAAAACATGTGCATTGATTACATGTGGAGGCAGCCCCAGAAAACAAAAAACGCCACCGGTGCGCATAAAATTTGTATTTCGCAACCTGCATGGTAGTCTATATATCGCGTCCACGAGAGAACTGTGCGCTTCAAAATGCTTTAGTGCTCTCTGGAACAGGGACAAATGTGAGTAGCAAGGCACAGCACACACCTACATGCATAAGTGGTAGAGCGCGTTAACGACACAATTGAAGAACGATCGCTTACGAACACGTATTCAACGCGAGGCGGCCGCGCGACCCGCGGTCCCGCAGTCCCTGGCCGCTCGCGCCCGACAGATGTCGCCTGGTGTCGAGAGTAGGAGCGCGCTAGCAGCTTGCGCCGGATATCGCGAAAATGAAAAGTTAAAGGACTGGACCTCGGATGTTTCAGATTCGGAGCCTAACGGCATGCACAGTGTTGTCGTCCTAGAGTGCACGTTTGTGGTTTATGGCTACATCAAAGCATACTTTGTATGACGTAGACTAAATGTCACAACACGAGGAACTATGCGGCATACAGCTTTACTCCTTGGTTTTAGGGATATAGCTTTGATTTTTACAGAATTCGTTTAGCGAAAAGCATAAAACACGTCATTTTGACGTCACGTGCTCTCGGAAGGAGTTTGAGAAGCATAACAGATGGTTTAAAGTGACTTAGCGCGCAATATTGTGCAGTATCACAGTGGAACGCGCATGAGCTTGTGCGTTATTTCAGTCAAATTGCCGCTCGCATTTTTCGCCACTTTTAAAGGAACCCGTGTACAAAATGTCACATAAGATAAATATACGAGGGATAAAACACTCGTTTAAAGAACCGTAATTACTTGGGCTACGCGGGGCTGAAAGACCGCCAGTGCGTCGCTCCAGTTTCTAAAGTAATGCCTTTGATGGGAACGCCGGGTGCTTGATAAAAGGCAGCAACCGGGTAATTTATTGTCAGTTATCCGGAATTTACAAAAGTGGCTCCCCTACAAGAAAGGGAAGCTGTAGTAGAGCAACCGCCGCATGGTGTCTCCGGCATCGTGGAGACCTTCACGGAACCTATTCCGATGTTCAGAGGTCTGAATCGGTTTTTCGTAAACGTGTGTCAATACAAAATTTGAACGGCGCAATAAGCACGCACACAGGAAACGACAGAAAGAAACGGACAGTAAGAGCGCCATTTATGGCGCTCTTACTCTCCGTTTCTGTCTGTTGTTTCCCGTGCCTGTGCCTTTTGCGCCACTGAAATTTTGTAGAATGAACCAACAAGCCCTGCATCAAGTACTTTTACGTGTGTCAATATTTCACTCGTCCCACTATGAGTACAGGCTATTATAGCACGGTGGCATTGTTTGGATCTGAGATGTTCATTACTTCATAACTATTCTATTACTCGCGAACAGCTTCTCGTGGCTTATATTAAAAGAAAAAAAAAGTATTCCATTATACAAATGATCTGCGAGTGCGAGTATTTATTTTGGCGCGCTGCCGAACATGCTTAGTATGCAGCTGTAGATCGCAATGTCGAAGGGAGAAGATCCTCTTCATATTTAGAAATTAATTGATTTCTTCTCTATTTTTCTATTTTTTTCTTAAGGCCTAATAAACAGAAAAAGAAACGAGCAAGGGACGGGTAACCAACGCTGATGACAAAATTTATCCTTATGTCGAAATGCTTTACTTATCCCGCATGCTCGCTCAACAGCTCAAAATAAATGTATTTGGCATATGTAATGGTTAGCATAATCATTAGTATAACGCTCAGCACACCGAACACTCGAGCTTCGGATATAGCTTGGCTTTTAGGAAACGTATACTTTAACGAAGTAAGCATCAACACAGTTGGGTTCTCGCGAGCTCAAATCGAGTTAAAGGCCACAGTTGGCCACTGTGGAACTCAAACACAGAATCCATTGAACAAAACGGGAGGTCCAACTTCAAACTTAGCCCTATTCCAGATTTTCGAGCCGAGCCTACCGCTCTCTTCGTTGGCTCCCAAAGGCGGAAATCGAAGAGAAGCTTACATTTGTACTGAGGGCTGCTACTCAAGAAGTCTGCCCTCGTCCGTGCAAACCGTGAGACCGTTGAACTCCGTTCTACGCCATCGCTTCAACCCCCTGCTTGCAAGGGAGCTAGCCTCGGTGTACCCTCACCGATCCGCTCGATTGCAATGCTGACATGCATGAGCAATGCGCCGCTGTTCGTTACTCTCACGAACAGCTGAAAACGCACATCTGAGTGACTTCAGGATGGCAGTTGCAGCCATATGGCGTTTTAATACGAAAATCATCTTTTTTCAAGGCATTTTGGACATAGTATGCTGCTGCCGTATTTACGCCACTTTGCCAATGAAAACAATACGGTGACACGTAAAGACTGCGTGGGTTACAAAGCATGTGATCATGATGAGCTTCGCTTTGGGACGTTAAACCCCAGAAATCAAACCATCATGAAGAGCCAAAACGATGCATTCTGGAATTAATTAGGAGTGCTAGAGTTTAATTGCATAAACCATAAGAGCATCTCAAATGGCCTACGGATATCCCCAAGCTACATATCGCAAGTAAAGGTGTCAATAATGTCGTCGAAAGAACGGCCCTCATGAGAAATGTTCTTTTTTTTTATCTTGTTTCTCATTCACTCCTGAGCTAGCCCAAACTTGGAGCGAGCGCATCGAGGCACCCTAGCGCCGACTCGCTGACAGCGCCGCCAAGTCCTAATTCGCTGCACAATACTGGGCTCACGCAGCCTACATCGCTAATCAGAAAATACGCGGAAACTGATGTCATTGAGTGTGTGTCTTCTGCGCCTCGTGACAGGGCTTGCTGTCAGTCTCGATGATGTGGCCGGTAGGTCTTCGAAAGCTCGGTAGTTTCGCAGGACGAGGACGATGGGCTTGTGCAGTCGCGTGACAATCTCTCTTCTCTGCTCTGCGCGACTCGCGAACAGCAAACGAGAGCGTTTTTAACTAAAATGTCCACTGGCCTCGGTGGGATTCTTTCCACCCTTCTGCGTCCATATTTTTACACCGATAGATATTTAGGCCAAAGGTCTATGTCAGATTATCAGAAATCGCCTTTGAGCCCACAGCTATCAGGTGGGGAGCAGCCAAGGTTTAGGCAGCAGGTGAGCGAGGCAAAGTGATACGTCGCTGCAGGGAGCAGGCAGGGATGCAGGTAGGACTCCGCGCAGACTGCTTCAAATACAAATAGCGGAGGTGTGCGTGGGTTGGAGGGGAGGGGGGGGGGGGGGTGCTGCGGAACATGCGTAATATATGTTGCGTGTATTACGGAACCCTCGCGTTTGCAGGCACGTGCACCTCTGTGCACGCTATCAGAGCGCCGTGGAGAAATTGGAAAGCTCTGAGAGTGTTGAGGGGATTTGCTTGCCAGCGGCAGCGCGTAGCACTATATGTAAAAACATTTTCACCCGCTCATTATCCGCAAGCCGCGGTGCCGGCGGCTCGCTACCTTTCTGCGCTACATAACAAACAGAAGCTGGGTGTTTATAAACAAATCTGAGTGAGGGTGGCGGAGAGGGTGCGACAAATGTGATTGTTGGAATGAAAGCATTTGATAGCGACAGCTATAAACCTTCCAGAACCCCTTGGACGTAAAGAATATTGATATACTGCGCAATATTTTGCAGTCGCTGGTTTGACCGTCGGTCTTGAGGTGTCCGAATATTTCATCCCTCGAATCTCACTTCCTGTGTCATGTGATACACATTGGAAGCAGTAGTCGCATTTAAATGGGTGTCCGAACAAACTTATGCTGCAAGCTTTATTTCTCTCCCCCCTTCCCCTTCACCCCTCTTCATATTATACGAACTTCACTACACGAAGAAAGAAAGGCGCAGAAGAGACAGACGCATATGGAATGCTGCCTGTATCGTGCACACAGTTAAAGACACAAAACGAATGCATTCCGCTCTCTACGCGCATGCGGATTGCGCACGAGGAACGGAGGAAGCGACATCAGTGGGGAACAAGAAAGGATGTGGGAAGAAGCTGCTGACAGACGAATCGACAGCGAGCGCCTTGTTTCCGTTCTGCAATCAGGAGAGTGACTGGCCTATTCTCGACTGGCCGGACAATTTCGAAGAGCAGTTGAAAGAGCGGTAGAACTTATTTTTCCCAGAAGGAAGCCGAAAGAGGGAAAGAACATGGAACCGCGGCTGGGGGCTTGAGCAAAGGAAAAGTGCTTCGTAGAATTACAAAGCTTCGTCTCTCGACTCGACAACTATCGTCCTCTTCAACAGCTCAAACTACAGTCGACGCTGCCAGTCCGTCTTGCAGCGTTTCTTGTTCGATGTTCACGTCCCCTCGTTACGCAACACTAACAGGATTGAGAAAATACTAATCTAATTGCGAAGCGCCGCCAAGAAGGGTATCCGGTGCGCTGTCTGGGTTTGTAGCATGACTATGGTTCTGGCCACACGTGCGATTGTTAGAGGTAGGTTTATTTATCCTGGTCGGCTGTAGAAAAGCTTTCGCTCGAGAGGGTCCGGGTCATGCGAACTGTGCATGCGCGTGGAATCAGAGCGGGAACAAAATCGAGACAAACGCGTGGCGAAAGACGAATTGCTTTACTGCGCTTGCCAAAGTGGTTCGGCCTCGCGAGGGCGTTTCTTAGTGCATTAAGAGGCTCTTTCCACGAAGAAGCTTTCAGGTTGTGCGCCCCGCCGAGCATCCGCGCCTATGGTGAAATGCTATTTCTAAACCAGCTGCGAGGAGAAAGCGTTGCCTGTGTAGGTATCACGAACTTTAGCAACGCCTTCAAGAACTTAACCTGTTTTTTTTTTCCTTTGTTTTTTGGGCGATAGTGTTAAGGACCTCGTATCGCAGAAAAGCCAGCGTTGGCGTTGGGGTTATAACGGGAAAATAAGAATATAAGTAACAAGTTTTGAGGGAACCAGCGCAGTCGCACATGGTTCCTCCGCAGTGCGAGGTGAGCACGCAACCTCTCCGCCACAGAACCGAATTGCTTGTCTAAGAATAACGGTGGACCTAATTTATGTATTGCCTCATGACTGCCAGCTACAAAAAGTACGAACATTCATCATTATTCTTATCAATAAAAAAATGGAATGAATTACCACCCTGAATCACCACGATAACAGAATAATCTTTATTTCAGTTAGCATTAGAAACTTACTGGAGTCATCACATTTTTAGTAAATACATTAGATCACTCTGCCGACTGATTCCCTATCGCCGTATTCTCCTTTTTTTTTTTTTGCATGCGTTTCACCGCGAGTGCATTGTGCTTAATTTTAAGGATTTTGTGCTATGATATCTCTGGGTGTGTTTAAGTAATAGTTAAGCGAGCAGCAAAGAACATTTCCGCTTTGCTTACGTGCGATGCGGCGCTCCCTGGATAATTCCTTCGATCGTATGGCGCTGCCACAACAGGTGGCGCGAGCTGTCGCCCAATTCAAAGCCGTATACATCCATCCATCATCGTCAAATTATTGGAGTTTAAGGCTAAGGACTGCGAACGGGGCCCGATATCGCGGTCGCAATAACTCCTAAAGGTGGAGCTGAAGCGTCCTCCAAATTTTTTTTTTTGGTAGCACTAGTTTTTCAACGGCTTATAATACATATAGCGATCGTTTCTCTGCTTTATTTAGCCGGTGTTAAGTGTGCGACCGCTCCGGCAGTTATACTAATTATTGCTGGCTTAGATAATAACCCGTTTCGAGCAAAATGTGAACATTTGGGAGAACATTCAGCTTCGCTCATTACATAATTTTAAGGTTTCCTGCTTTTTTTGGGGGGAGGGGGGGGGGGGGAGGGGGGGACGGGTCTGAGAAAATACTGCAAACAATAAGCTACGTACGATGTTTTGTTGCACTTATACGATAATGGTTTAAGCACAAGTTGAAAACGTCGCTGGGTCACCTAGGAAAGCGAATATAAGACGAACAGCCCGCTTGCACAGAAATAAACCGTAAGAATGTTACCAACATCTGTTAATTTGATCAATGGCCAGTCCATAATGGGAAATGCTTTGCCAGTCTCGTACGTTTCAGTAATAAAACAGTTTGCAATTTTATGGAACGGTTTGGTTAATTTCTCATATTTGCATAATCTACACTGTTTCTAGGACTAGACACCAGACCCGGGGGAAAAATTGCAAAGGTTCAACGCTGCTGAACCAAGTATTGAGCGAAAGCATTACCGAGCGTTCTTCTTTGTTTTCTTCTTTCTCAGCCCACATATAAAGCACCGCTTTAACCAAGCCGTATGAACGTGCCTTAGTGGCCTATAGGGGTAACGTGAATGCCAGGCTCCTAGCAGGCTGATTCTGACATAACCGTCCCATGTGAAACGAGAGACCCAAGTTGGCAGCTCCTGCCAGCCCGTGTGTCACATGGGTAAGATGTGGCTACCGCCGTACTACGCCGACCGCTTGAGTTGGTAGCCCAGCTGTCACCCTAGTGTCATGTGGGGTGTGAGGTCATAGCGTCACGTGGGTAAGACGTGGCTGCCGCCGCGCTACTCTGAAGGCTCGAAACCTAGAGTAGTATTGCCTTCGCAATAAAACTAAGCCACAGTACGCAACAGCGCACTCTTTCAAATGACAGTAACTTTCATTAAGGAAAATTTTTCTACTCTTCATAGCGATGAATACACAAAGAAGTATGGAAAGCTGAAATTCATGCATATAAAATTTGTGTGGAATGTTGTGAATTCGTACATAGTTTAGTCACTACGGACCCGAAGGCACGCGATCGTAAAATGACTACATGGCCATGCGTAATGCTCACATGTATTTAGAAGTGTAGCAAGAGGACAAGTTGTTAGTAAGCATGTACATACATAGGATGCCACTCAGCATGTACTCAGCCTAAGTTGGCCTTCTTTTTTTTTGTGCAGCTCTTCCACTACTGCTTCGGTGGGCTACGTTACGACTTCCTGTGTCCAAACTACACGCTGTACGACCAGACCACCTTCACCTGCCGCTTCATCAATACGGTTGAGTGCGAAAAGTCGGAGAAACACTACGACCGTAACGAGGCGCTCTACAAGGAGACTACTACGGTGCCGCCATCTACTGTGCCTCCCAGGTAAGCAAGAAACGCATCTCCTTGCCGCTTCCGATAGCCGCTGCAGAAAAGTGCTCAAAAATATCTATAGACATCGCAGTAATACCAGGCTTTTTGACGGGAACAGCAGTGCGAAAGAACATGTATAAAGAGGAATACTCATCAACACAGGAGGAGCGCTATTTATCGGCTAGTCGGTTCATAGATAATTGACGAATAAACACTGCCTGAAAAAAAGGAACACACCCAAACGTAGGACGAGTATTGATTATTGGGCTAATTTGTCAGACAGTCTACCAAAATACTCATTTTTTCACAAAAAAATACAAAACATTTTAGCATTTTATTCAGGTTTGTATCGTTCATAATGGAAACTAACGCGCATAAAAGACGAGCACACTCCTTCGTTGTATTGTCCACTTTCGAACAGCTTTAGTAAATGCTGCTACTAACAGAAAAAAAAAAGTCATGAATACATTCTTCCCTCTTTGAAAAGTGATTCCGAATTGAAAGGAGGAGTCACAGACTCAGTGAATAGTTGATCAAAACTAGGAACTTTACCACGCTCCGCATTTTATTGTCTAGTTTTGCAACCTGATATGTGAACGTGTTAATAAACAATAAGGATCGCAGAAGAAAGCAACGAAGTGCGGCTAAATTATCTTTTCAGATATATTTACCACTTTGCTAAATTCTCTTTCATCAGCGACTGCCTGAACGTTCATTTATACGGCCACCTGTTGTACCGATGGCCCTTGTTGCACCATATGTTGTTGCGTTCTATACCTGGTGCCCGAGGGCCCTATCATTGTCTGGGCCGAGTCCATATTATGCTTTTGTTTTACCTAAGCTACAGATAACGCGGTTTGTAATCCATACGGCCGTCTTCGTGACTCAAAGTTACCCCTAACATTGCCGTTTTGATATCTCCGCGTTCTGATTTCCGCCCCAAATTTGAGCACTGACAAAATACAACTGTTGAATACTTTCTTTCGGAGGCTATCGATAAGTTTCTGTCTATAGTTTGAAAGCGATTGGGGGGGGGGGGGGGGGGGACTAAATGTGATCAAACGTAATCCTGTCGTTTTTCTCGATGTTCTTATTTGTTTGTCTATCGTTGCTGGCAGTCGTTTCGTTTTCTAACACGCTCATCTATACTTCAGGCCCCCGCCGCCCCCACGCAAGAAGCCCTCTCCATCCAAGAAGAAGACGTCGACTACAACCACGACTACTACGGAAGCGCCGGAAGAATACGATGAGTATGAGTACGAAGATGAGGAAACCACAACGACGACGACAACGACGACGACGACGACTGCTAAGCCTAAACGCCGAAGACTCAGGCCCCGTCTGAGGGTGCCCGGCAGCCGAGGCCCTCAGGGCGGCGCCTCAGAGAAGAAGTAGGCCCTGAGTTCAACACGACGCCGCTTTGGTCTTCGGGAGTCTCATCATCCAAGAATCGCCGCTGCTGTTTGGCGCTGCGAAAACTGTGCGATATTTTATATTCCCCGGCGAGCGTCCACGTCCCTGATGACGAACGCTTGACGTCGAGTCTGGCTCCCTTTTCATAATCAGCTTCAAATTTTGGAGCGTGACAGGAAAGGAGAACCCTTGTTTGGCGTCGTTCTTATGACCACCAAGAGACTTGATTTTGATGTTGAGTGGTTGAGATCGTCATTGCTTCATTACGTCGCGCTCGAAAACTTTCAATCTTGTTCAATAGCAATGAATAAATAAAGCTGCAAATCAAAACAAGTTTTGGGGTTAGCTAGATTTGCAGGTACAACGACTGCCATGACTGCTATGTCTAGGATACACTTTTTCATGTACACTGCTTTCTCGAGACGCCTGGCAACGACTAAGAAAGAGTAACTATTGTGTATTATTTGTCTTCACAAAAGACAAATAATCACAAAAGAACCCCTTATCGGTTTCCAATTGATGTTTCTCTCGAAAAGATACAAACCCACTAAACAATATTCCCCTCCACTTAGCAAAGCACTCGTATTCTTGCACTTGAAACGACAGCGAAAGCAAAGAATCCGAAACATAATATTTTGCAGGCTCGCCTTTGTCAAAAAGAACTCGGCAAGAAATGCTTTTCGGGCGCACAGCACAAAGGCTCCCCCGAGTATCGCAATAAATTGTACTAAAGCAATCCGGCTACGTTATGCCAATTCGTTTTTGGACAGTGAATCTAGTAATTTCACCAGCGTCCGGAAATATCGGGATGTTCGAGCATCGTACATTCGTTTTTCTTTTGATCCTAAATAAACGCCGCACCCTCTAGATGCTAGACAGCAACATTGCCATTCCACGGAAAGGAATATGTACTAGGACCAGAGAGCGCACAGGACCAAAAAGGAGAAAATAAGCACTCCGTAAGATATTTTTAAAGAGAGGCCTGTGGTGAAGCAGCAGCACACCTGATATGGTCACATTCTCTGAAGTAAAGATGATCTCTTCATAGCATATTTCTCTCTAAAAAAAAAAAAAAGCGTCATATTCGCCATTCCTAGCTGTTACGTGCAGGTGAACTATGCTCTCTAAAAAGAATTTGTTTTAACTTTAACTAAACCCCGAGAATGTTTACAAAACGGTAGAGGATGGTGAAAGCCTATGCTAGCAGAGATTTTGTCTCTAGCAGCAACCTAGGTAGTGATGGAGTTAATTGGAGGGCAGAAATATTTTCTCCTGAATGCGTAGATTTTTTAATGTACTCCTCGCGCGTTGGAACATCACTGGGCGTGTTTAATTGTTAGCGTCCATTTCTCTTCCTGTGTTCAAAATGCTTCTTGTAGCGGCTGTGCGGATCGAACTGCAGAGGTTCAATTGCAAATGGAGACATGGTCGCAAAAAAGATTGTGCGCATGCGCACCATGTGTGAATGGGCAAGCGTGCTATTTAGAGCATTGAGGGCATGCGGGGACGTGCAGAGTCAATGTAGTAATGGGGCTAAAAATTTATAACACGATGAAATTTTCGCTTAAAATGTTGTTTTTCATTTCAAGTAGACACACAAATAAGCCGAGGCGCCAGCAGCGATGATGTAAGGGGGAACATTTATTTCTCAATAATTAATCAGCAGTAAATAGTGAGTAAAATGCAAAGTGGTATTCGTGAGCATTCATGTTGCAGAAATAGGTTTTTAAATAAATCAAGCAAATCACGGGATGGTTATATACTATCAATTAACAGAACACACACTAGCGGCTTGTAATAGGAAGGGTTCTTTAAGCCTGCGCTAAAAGAAAGGATTAGAGCCTAGTCAAAGGCACGGTTCGGCATAAGGGGTTAAAACGTGATGGCATTTCGATTTGGCTGAACATTGTCAGCTTAGTGATTATTAGTGCGCCCTTGTTACGAATGCTCGTATGCGTGAACACAAGCTGGAAAAATGCTAAACCCCAGTGAAAGATGAGCGTTCCTTTGACAAAACATCCACGTGTTTTGTTTAAACGAATTGACAAGGCATCCAAGTGATAGAACAAACACGCATCCAAGTGATAGAACAAAATGCTACAAAAATCTTTCACGCAGCTTTCTAGCGGTGAGAACGCACACCCCCGAACGTTTTGTTATGCAGTGTGCAGTTTCGCAGTGTGTTATGTTACCTTATTCAGATTTTTTTTTCTCAAGCCCACGAATTTCTGGAGTGTACGCAAAAGTCCTGCCGTTGTCATACAAGCTGCTAGAGGTGTTTAGCACTAAATAACTGGGCTGTCGGAGATGTTCAAAGGCCGGCGTCCGACATTGTGAGTTTGTTTTGTTGAAGCTGCGTGTACGTGAAAGAAATATTTCTAGTTGTCATTCTTATTATCATTTTTTTTTTGTCGCTCGAGTGCTGCTAGTGTATTTCGCAAAACTCCACGTCGGCTTTACAGATCTTCGATTGTGGTTTCTTTGCGAAACAAATGTAATAAAAGATGTTTGTTTGCTTGTTCTTTTACGAAAGATGCATTCTGCACTGTTTCACTGAGCATTAGGTACTGACGAAGGACAACACAGAGAAGTCTCTCAATGTAATCTATTAGCAGGCTGTGATTTGGTTAACGTTCGTCTTCAACCCCAGCGCAAAACAGACAATTGGCAGACGAAACAGAAGACGACAAGAGCGTTGACTAAAAACTGAATGTTCATTGTTAGAAGAGACGAGAAATACAGAAGTTGGGGGAAAGGGTGCGAATAAAATGAAATGCAGAACAACGTGAATAACTGCAAGAGGAAAAGAACGTATCCAGGAACGCTATCTCGTTTCCTCCTAAAGCAGACCGTGGTTTAGCCACGTACGGGTCCGGGTTCTTACTGATTCGATATGCTATGTAAATTTTCCTGCCTACCCGATTACTGCTTTTGCATTCAGTCGTGGCACGCAGGAAGATAGCTTGCTTCCCTTATCTGGTCACTGTCTGACATTGATTGAAAAACATCGCAGGGTGGCTAACCGAGCAAATGGTGTTCTCAGCCTAAAATAAAGGTGATAAAGTGTGCGCTGCAGTGAATGTCAAAATGCAGCCTGCCTCTTCCGAAGAGGACAATCAACAGTGTACAGTGGTGCACACTGACAAGTTTATTAACTGTAAAAAAGCGTAGTGCAGACTCTTTTGTCATGAAGGACGATATATTACGGGGAAACTGGTAGGTACAGCTATTGTCAAAAGTGTAGGGCTCAGGGGGTCTGCTTTTGAGTCGTGTAGTGGCGCTGATTTATTGGAGAGGAGGGGACAAAAATCTTACCATCAAGGGATTCGGAACACTGGAAATGTAATACAAGCCGCACGAAGTGGCTGAAAAGCAGACACCCTGGGTTGACACTTTTGACAAAGGTTGTACCATCTTTGCCAAAAGTAACCAGGCTGCTCGATTTGCTCCTTAGCCCTGTAGTTAAGCGTTCTACAGGACATGCGAAATTATTAATTGCCTGTGCGGAAAAAAAACAAACAAACCATCACTCTTATCTGTAAAGACCATTTTTTGCCTTTTGAAATAGATCAAGGGCTCCAAACTCGGTAGAGAAGGAAACCCTGCAGCCTGGTTACTTTTGGCAAAGACGGTACATAATGATTACACTGAGAGACACCGTAAATTACTGACATGAAAAAAATACATTTCTTTTTACCTCGTGCTGCACTGCTTACAAAGATCAGGACGTTTACTCTTGCCTGCTGGCCTTGTCTGATACGCTTATGTAATTCAACTCCAGTAAGCCGATAGGCAAGAAATTTTCGAAGCATATCGCATCGCTAAAAACCCGCACACGTGTTGCGCGGCAAAACCACCCGTTCGTTTACAGAAAAAACAAGATAGCGTTCCTGGATAAGTGCCTTCTGTTGGCAGTCCCTTCGCTGGCACTTAAGATAAAAGATGTGTTCAAGTGCATTCGACCTTTCCCTTTCATCTTCTTTGACATCTTCCGTAGAGCTGCGTACTGTTTCAAAATAATTGAACGACTACTACAGACATAGACAGGTATTAACATCCAGACGAGAGTTTAAAAGGCATGGATGATATGTGCACTTATCCTTTAAAATTCATTATATTGTTACAGGAAGATTCACAGTCCGACCGCTGTCCGCACCACTAACGATGTGCACAGCACAGATCTCAGCACCCGTCTGCATCGTCTTCTTCTGGGAGTCTATCACACTTCTTTATCCTCAGCACGACCAACGAATACCGTTAAGTAACAATATGATTATATTTCTAGAAAGCTTCCTATACAGGTGCTATATGCACCCGTAAGAGAAGGCAATTGCCCAAAGGATGTTTCCGACTTCATGTTTCTCCCTCACTTGATTTCTTCGACTGAGCGTTTTAGCGGCCTGTTTTAGCGACGGGCGCCAGACGCACGGAGCAGCCCAAGTCAAGCGGGGGAAAGCGCCGGTGTGGAAGAAACAGGGACCGTTTCTGAAGATGCCAGCCAAGGATTTCAAGGTGGTGTGCCGGCCCAAGAATTGGGACTTGAGTATAGGGACGCCGAGGGAGCTCGGATGTGCCTTGAGAGCGGCAGCGGAGCTGACGAACGCGACTGCGGTGGAAGAAGACCTGGTGCGGGTCAATGAGACAAACAACACGATGACGGTGAGCACGCCGTGTATGAATCGTAGTGGGGCATATGCGAATGTAAAGATGCTCAAGCTGGACGGTCGTGACCTTGAGGTTTCGGCGTACGTGGCGGCGCCGGAGAATCTGTGCGCGGAGTAATTTACAATGCGTACAACAGATGCCCATTGGCAGAAGTTCGCGCAGGATTCTTGAAGAAGAACGAAGACATGGTCATTTTGGATGCCAGAACTTTGGGCAAGTCAAAGGCGATTCAGATCACTTTCGGCGGGAAGCGCGTTCCCCGGCAAGTTATTTATTGGAACTGTCTGTACGCTGTGGTCCCGTATAGAGAGTTAGTCGAGACCTGCTATAACTGCAGACGAGTGGGACATCGGGCAGACGTTTGCTGTCGTCCGAAGACTAATCTGTGTCGCCGTTGCGGGAAGGAACATCCTGCACCACCGGACGGAGAGTCGCTGACCTGCACGTCGGACTGTATCGTGTGCCATGGGGCGCACAGCACGGGAAGCCGCAACTGCAAGTTTCGCCTAGCCCGTCAGCAGCCGACGGGTCTGCAGCAATGCAACGAGGACAAGAGCCAAACTGGCAAGGAAGAGCGGCGTTCGCAGTACAGCAACGAGGACAAGAGCCAAACTGGCAAGGAAGAGCGGCGTTCGCAGTACAGCAACGAGGACAAGAGCCAAACTGGCAAGGAAGAGCGGCGTTCGCAGTACAGCAACGAGGACAAGAGCCAAACTGGCAAGGAAGAGCGGCGTTCGCAGTACAGCAACGAGGACAAGAGCCAAACTGGCAAGGAAGAGCGGCGTTCGCAATACAGCAACGAGGACAAGAGCCAAACTGGCAAGGAAGAGTGGCGTTCGCAGTACAGCAACGAGGACAAGAGCCAAACTGGCAAGGAAGAGCGGCGTTCGCAGTACAGCAACGAGGACAAGAGCCAAACTGGCAAGGAAGAGCGGCGTTCGCAGCACAGCAACGACGACAAGAGCCAAATTGGCAAGGAAGAGCGGCGTTTGAGGCCCAGGAAGCGGTCATCTAGTGGTGCGAGAGGCGATAGCAAGAGAAGGGACCGGTCAGCTTCCTTCCCGTCACTGCCCGGACCCGAGCCTGGCAAAGGAGGAGGGCAAGGTTCCGGTCATGGAAGAAGTCCAAGTGCCACAAGGAAAAAGGTGAGCTGGCCAAACGCGGGCTCCCAAAATGAGACTGCTCGACAGAAGGAGCTACAAAGGCAGGTGCTGCCGCAAGCCGAAACTATCATAAAGATGGAAGCTTGTATGGCAGAGATGGAACGCGCGCTTAAAACCGGCAGATTAGAAAGGGTACAGACGCCGCTGGCCCAGGCCCCACAGAAAGCGGCGCAGGCGAACGCTTCTAGCGTGGACGATAACTGTACAGCTATGGAAGTTTAGAATCGGGGGACGGTCAAAAGGCCGCCGCCGGCAGATGAGGGAGCTCATTCAAAGAGAATAGCAGAAACTTCGGCGGCGGACAAGCCGCAGCCAGTAGTTAAAGGCACTAGTCTTAGGAGGGACATGCTTACCCTTGCGGAGAGAGCAGGAAAACTGGAAGAAAGACAGGATAGGTTGGAAGTTCGGGTCGACAGGATCGAAGCCAGACTAGGCAAGATTGAGAAGCGTCTTGACGCCTTCACCAATGACTTAAGGGGTTTCCAGACCCAAGTAATGGGTATGTTTAAACACCTAAATGCTATGCTATAGGCTAGATTGCCTCCCGTAGTCGCCCAGGAGCCGATGTTAGTGAACCTAGTGCGTCACCATGGCCCCTCGCCAGCAAATTGAGGTTTGGCAGTGGAACTGCAGGGGCTTCCGTCGCAAGCGGGGGAACCTGCAGTTGCACCTACAAAATCTAGATAGTAAGCCGGACATTATACCTTTGCAGGAGGCTAGCGGCTCGGTTAAATTGCCGGGATTTAGGACATTTAAACCCCCAGATAGTGATCGAGGGGGCGTATCGAGCGTCTTTACGGCCATGCTAGTCCATCGTAACACCACAGTGATTCAGCATACCATAGATAGCAGCGGGGAGGACTACGTCCTGCTGGAGATTTTACCCAAAAGAAAAGGCGATAAGAGTCTCTTTGCTCTTAATGTATCATCATCATCACCATCATCATCATCAGCCTGATTATACCCACTGCAGGGCGAAGGCCTCTCCCATATTTCTCCACTTAACCCGGTTCTGTGCTAGCTGCATCCACTTAACCCCTGCGAACTTCTTAATCTCATCCACCCACCTAACTTTCTGCCGCCCCCTTCTACGCCTTCCTTCCCTTGGAATCCAGTTTGTTACCCTCAGCGACCATCGGTTATCCTCTCTTCGCACTACATGTCCTGCCCATGTCCATTTCTTCTTCTTAATTTCTACTAGAATGTCGGTAACTTGAGTTATTTCTCTGACCCACTCTGCACGCTTCCTATCTCTTAATGTTTCCCCTACCATTTTTCGTTCCATAGCCCTCTGGGTTGTCCTCAACTTAAGTAGAACTCTCTTGGTTAGCCTCCACGTTTGAGCCCCATAGGTGAGTACAGGCAAGATGCAACTGTTGTATACTTTCTTCTTGAGCGATACCGGTAAGCTGCTAGTCATAATCTGCGAGTGCTTGCCAAATGCGCTCCATCCCAATTGTATTCTTCTTGTTATTTACTTTTCGTGGTCCGGATCTGCGGTTACTGCCTGTCCTAAGTAGACATATTCGAATACTACTTCCAGTATTTCGCTACCTAATGTAAACTGCTGTTTCTTCCCGAGGCTGTTGAACATTACCTTAGTCTTCTGCATATTGATTTTCAAGCCTACCTTTCTACTTTTCCTGTCTAGGTCATCAATCATTATTTACAGTTGATCCCCCGAGTTGCTTAGCAAGGCAATGTCATCAGCAAATCGCAGATTACTGAGGTAGTCTCCATCTACCCTTATCCCTAACTGCTCCCATTCCAAGTCTCTGAATACCTCCTCTAAGCAAACTGTGAATTGTACTGGGGAGATTGTGTCTCCTTGCCTAACACCTTTCTTTATGGGAACTTTGTTACTTTCTTTATGCAGAACTATGGTTGCTGTGCAGCCACTATATATATCTTCCAGCACTTTCACGTAAGGCTCGTCTACCCCCTGATTTCGCAATGCCTGCATCACCGCCGAGGTTTCAACTGAGTCAAATGCTTTTTCGTAATCAATGAATGCTATGTATAAGGGCTGGTTATATTCCGAGCATTTTTCCATCACCTGATTGATGGTATGGATATGATCGATAGTAGAGTACCGTTTCCGAAACCCTGCTTGATCCTTTGCTTGATTGCAGTCTAAGGTTGTCATGATTCTATTAGCGATTACCTTAGTAAATACCTTATACGTAACAGACAGTAAGCTGATTGGTCTGTAATTTTTAAGGTCCTTAGAGTCCCCTTTCTTGTGAATGAGGATAATGTTTGCATTCTTCCATGGTTCCGGTACCGTCGATGACACCAGGCACTGCGTATACAGTGTGGCCAGTTTTTCTAGCACGATATCCCCCCCGTCCTTCAGCAAATCTGTGGTTATCTGGTCCTCTCCAGCTGATTTCCCCCTTTTCATAGTTTTTAGTGCTTTCTTGACCTCGTCCTTCGTCACTGGTGGAACGTCTGACTGTTTTTCCCTACCGCCAATCTCATTACGGTCCTGACTAATTTGGCTACTGTAGAGATCTGTATAGAACTCCTCGGCTACTTTGACGATCTTTTCCATATTAGTTATGACGTTGCCCGCCTTGTCCCTTATCGCATGCATCTGGTTTTTGCCTATGCCCAATTTCTTCTTTACCGCTTTAAGGCTTCCCCCGCTCTTTACAGCATGCTCAATTTTCTCCATGTTATACTTCCTTATATCGGCCACCTTGCGCTTATTGATTAGCTTTGATATCTTGGCCAATTCGATCTGGTCTGTTGGATTGGAAGCTTTCATACTCTGTCGTTTCTTAATCAAATCTTTCGTCTCCTTAGACAGCTTACCGGTATCCTCTCTAACTATCCTACCGCCTACTTCTACCGCGCACTCAGTAATGATATCTCTGAAATTATTGTTCCTTGCCTCTAGGGTAATGTCGCCATCCTCAGTTAGAGCTGAATACCTATTCTGTAGTGAGATCCTGAACTCTTCTGCCCTCCCCCTCACCGCTAATTCGTTGATGGGTTTCTTTCTTACTAATCTATTGCGTTCCTTCTTCAGATTTAGGCTAATTCGGGACCTCACCATCCTGTGGTCACTACATCGAACTTTCCCGATTACCTCTACATCCTGCACAATGGCGGGGGTTGAACACATTATGAAGTCGATTTCATTTTTAGTCTCTCCGTTAGGACTTTTCCATGTACATTTTCGGTTCTTCCGTTTGCTGAAGAAGGTATTCATGATTCGTAAGTTATTGCGCTCTGCAAACTCAACTAGTAACTCCCCCCTGCTATTCCTAGATCCAATGCCATAGTCACCTACTGCCTTGCCTCCTGCCTGTTTTTTCCCTACCTTGGCATTGAAGTCGCCCATTAGTACAGTATACTGCGTCTTTACTTTTCGCATTGCCGATTCTACATCTTCATAGAAGCTTTCAACTGCCTGGTCATCATAACTACATGTAGGTGCATAGGCCTGTACAACCTTCAGTTTATACCGCTTATTAAGCCTAATTACGATGCCTGCAACTCTCTCATTAATACTATAGAATTCATCTATATTACCCGCTATATAATTATTGACAAAGAAACCTACTCCTAGTTGTCGCCTCTCTGGTAAGCCTCGATAACACAGTACATGCCCATCCTTCAGTACAGTATATGCCGCATTCGGCCTCCTAACCTCACTAAGCCCTATGACATCCCATTTGATGCCCTCTACTTCCTCTAACAGCACTGCTAAGCTAGTTTCACTAGCTAGGGTTCTAGCATTAAACGTTGCCAGGGTCAGTTTCCAATGGCGGCCTGTCCAGCGGAGCCAGGCTTTCTTAGCACCCCCTGCTGCGTCACAGGTCTGACCGCCGCCGTGGTCAGTTGTTCCACAGCCGCTGGTGACTGAGGGCCGGGGTTTTATGGAGCTTATCATAGGAGGTTGCGGCCAATTACTGCACCAGGGTGGCCAACTCTTGTTCTGGTGAGGGAGTGCGTTGCCGGAGGTGTTCATCGGCATCAGGTCGCACCCCAAACCTGTTTATGCAATTCCATCAACACTCGATTTTTTTTTTTCATCCGGTGGAGAATTGCGTGGCACCGGGATTTGAGCCCCGGTCCTCTTGCATGCGAGGTGGATGTTCTACCGCTACGCCACCGCTGCACCCCTTAATGTATACTTTTCTCCAAAATATAAGGGGGTGGGCTTGCCAGAACTCCTGATAAAGACGCAACGGCTAGCGGCTAGGTCTCAACTCATCGTGGTGGGGGATTTTAATGCGCCTCATCCGGAGTGGGGCTACATCCGAGTCAGCCCGAAGGGAAATAAACTTTGGCAGGTTGCCCAGGACTTGCGATGGACGATCTTGAACAACCCGCTAGATCATACGAGTATAGGCAACAGCGTGAGCATAGACACCTATCCAGACCTCACATTTGTGAATGGTATCAGGGATGCAAAGTGGGTAAACAAGGGACAGCCACTGGGAAGTGATCACTATATCCTTTCCACGATATTTAGTGCTGCTAAGCACAAAGACAAGGTGAAAGGAACTCGAGTGACTGACTGGGACCGGTTTCGGGAAGTCAGGAATGACACAGTGAACAGGGAAATCGAGGACTTAGGAGCCTGGGTTGAGGCACTGAAGCAGGCCGTGAAGAGTACTACAAAAGAGGTTCCAACGGAGGAGGAGGGCTCTACAGCTGACTCCAGATTGTTACACATGTGGGAAGCACATGCGAGTCTCCTTCGGAGGCGGAGGAAACAAAGGCACAATGGTGTGCTCCGTAGAAAGATGGCCAAGTTATAACGAGAAATCGAAACGTACACATTGGAGTTGCAGTGCAAATAGTGGGGGCAGATTTGTGACCGGATGAATGGGCAATTCGGATGCAAAAAAACATGGCAGTTGTTGAGGCACCTTTTAGACCCGACGGCAACCAAATCTGCGCAGAAGGGGAAATGGCTAGGTTAGTGCATCGGTATCAAGGCACGACTGGGGAGTTTATACAAAACTGCGAAGACGTTACATAAACGCAGAGGCGGGCAGCTGCTTGCCGAATTTATCTTGAGAGGAAAACATTGAATTAGATGCAGACTTTACGGTTGCGGAGGTGGAGTTTTCAATGAGTCAGCTCCGTACCACGTCAGCAGCGGGTCCGGACGGGGTTACTAATAAGATGCTGAGGAACCTGGAATTCAAGTCAGTAGGGGCACTCACGAATTTGATGAATAAATTTTGGGTGGCCGGGGAGATTCCACCAGAGTGGAAGCATGCTAGAATTACATTTATTCCTAAAGCAGGGAAGAAGCTCTGCATTGATAATCTGCGTCCCATCTCGCTAACGTCGTGTTTAGCCAAATTGATGGAGCATGTGGTCCTGAACAGGCTTCAGGGTTATGTAGAGGACAAGGAGTTGATACCTGAAAAAATGATTGGTTTCAGATCAACGCAAGACGTCATGATACAGCTCAAAAAAGACTCCAATACACTATAGCGCAGCAAAAGACGAGGACACAAGAGCGAGAGACGAACACCACTTGTGTCCTCGTCTTTTGCTGCGCTATAGTGTATTGGAATCATGTACCAACAAGCCCAAAAAACCACGCTACTGATCAAAAAAGACGTGGTCGATTCTGGGTATGGCACGGGCACAAAGGCTATCTTGGGGCTCGACCTAACTAAGACCTTTGACAACGTTACCCATGAGGCAGTATTGAGGAAGCTATCGGACATAAGACCGGGGGGTAGAACCTTCCGGTACATCTGATCGTTTCTGGAGGGTAGGACTGCGGAGATTAAAGTCGGGGAAATGAAATCGGATCCCTTCCCATTGGTGGGCAGGGGGACACCGCAAGGGTCGGTATTATCGCCGTTCCTATTTAATCTCGCCTTGGTCAAGATACCACCCAGGCTGCAAGGGATATCGGGACTTCAACATACATTTTATGCGGATGACATTACTCTTTGGGTAACAAGAGGCAGTGACGCACATTTGGTGGATATTGTTGAGGAGCTAGCAGGGGAAGCAGGACTCTCGTGCTCTCAGCCCAAGTCCGAGCTTTTTGAGCTGAGGGACAAACCAAGAGGGATACATGCGAGGCACTATGTGCCCCCACCGTCTTTAGAGGTCAAAGTGGGGGGCGTACCGGTCGCTGAGGTCCAAACGATCAGGATCCTGGGTATGTATCTGCAGACTAACAGGAAGAATAGCGAGTCCTTGAAAAGGCTTAAAAATACGGTCAATGCTACCGTGAGGCTAATCAGGAGAATCGCCAATCGTAAGAGAAGTGTTAAGGAAAAGGACTTCTGTAAGCTGGTGCAGGCGTTTGTGCTCAGTAGAATAGTGTATGCGACGCCTTACTTGAAGTTGGGCGCGACGGAAAAAGGCAAGGTGGAGGCTATGATTAGGCAGGCGTATAAAGCGGCCCTTGGGTTGCCTCACAATGCGTCTACCGAAAGGCTGCTGGGATTAGGGGTGCACAACACCCTAGAAGAACTACGGGAGGCGCACTTGGTGATGCAGCTCGGTAGGCTTTCAAAAACAAAAGCAGGAAGCGACATATTGGAAAGGGTCGGCATTGGAGATGACGCTCCAGCCGGTGACACTAAATTTCAGATTAGGCGGGAAATGCACAAGGGCTTGTACATAAACCTTTGCCCAAGAACATGTATCCAATACATCACGAGGACCTCAGGAAGGCAAGAGCCAAAGCTTTACATGTTAAGTACGAGAAGTACAACGGGGCAGTTTATGTGGATGTCGCCGAGTATAAGGACAAGGACGCATTTGCAATTGCGGTGGTGGACGGGTGGGGACGCTTGATCGCCTCCGGATCTGTAAACACCCGCTCCCCAGAAACTGCAGAGGAAGCGGCGATAGCACTAGCTATTACTAGTAGTAATGCTGACTTGATCTTCAGCGATTCCAAAACAGCCATCCGAAATTTGGCGAGGGGCAGAATATCTCACAGCGGCGCGATTGCTGAATCTGGCCACGGGGCGAGGGACTACGAAGGCGGAAATTGTCTGGATACCAGCACACTCTGGGAATCATGGGAACGAGACGGCTCACGTGAATGCTCGAGGTTTCGTCAGCCGAGTAGGTGAGCCGGACGTTCCGTGAAGGTCCACGGGAGATGGGCTGGTATCCTTTCATGACATTACTAATCATTTCAAACTTGAGCGGAGGGTTTACCCACCCCTGGACAAGCAATTGGTGAAGGCGCAGGAATGTGTCTAGCGACAATTGCAGACTAGATGTTTCTTCAACCCATACGTTTTGAGCAAAAGCTACCCGGACATTCAGCCGGAGTGCAAATGCTGTCAGGAATTGGCAACCTATGACCACATATTATGGAGCTGTAGCATAGCACCGCCACCGGCGGATATTATGCGTGATCCTCCTCTCGAGCAGTGGGAGACCGTGTTGGCCAGCTCAGACCCGGTCGTCCAGACCAGGGCCGTGGAGTGGGCCACCCAGGTCGCCGTCAGCCATGGGTTGATGGCCATCTAACACGGAATCATCCACACATGCTCTCTGACGAAAATAAAGTTTTTCCATCCATCCATACCTTTCACTGGCACTACTTAGCTTTTTGTGAGACCATGAAGATAGTGTAGAGTAGAGTCTAACACTTTAAGAATGATAGCTGCTTCATTAGGCGGCTCAGCGCCACAGTAGAGCGACAACTGTCTTAAAACTAGACTGTCTCACTTTTCAGCTATACATTTGGGCTGGGTGCAGGAATAAACCCAAATTTATGAAGAAATATATTATTTAAAACAGGTATTCGGCTATGATATGTTCAGCGTCCGATGCTGAAGCGGACGACAACAACCATGTTCAACGCGCGTGACGGTCAGTAAAGAAAACGGTGACGAAGCTCGCTTCGACGCTCGTGCGTGTGCTGAAATTTCAATGACTGATCGCCGAATGTTCCATTGACTGTTGACGGCCTAGCGCCCTGTTCAAGGTCTTCTATTACAATTAGAATGAAACGACGAGTGTTACACACGTAGAAAGGGTGGCTGGGTGGGAATACTTCATCAGGTTAGGGTTTTGTGCAAAATGTCATAGAAAGACGTCCGTAGGGTCATACCATTCTTACATCTGTTTGAAAAGAATGATCTTGTGGCTACGATTGGTTCTATGATAATCGATTTCATCTCTTTGTAGTTACTTACAGGCCACGTCGTAAGGTGAACAAGAACGGGATACGGAGAGAGCTGTACTGTGACGAAGCATTAAGCAGCAAGGATATTTAGGTAGGTTAATGCAGTAAGCTTTGAAAGAGCGCAGGGTGTCAGTCTACATTTTCCCGCCGCATGAACTCGCACCGGATTCTTATTTCAATTAGTGCAGGACACACAGTGATTATTGTTACGTCAGCCATGAATAACCAGTATGTCAAAGATTTGTTACCCGATTATAGTTATTGAAGAAAGGGGAAGAGTATTAAAGCAAAGAAAAGAAAACGAATATGAGCGATTATATGCCAGTGGCCGAATGGAGCTTTTCTGAATGCCGAAGTGTATTAGTCATGTCACGGGTAACAATGCCCGCAAAAAAGACGTTATGCACGTTCAAGCCGTGTTCTTTGTTCGATGCAGAGCTCAAAAGCAGCCGGCACTCTGGATTCACGCCCGACTGCGACCGCACTCCGCGACGGGCTTTGTTCTTTCCTTGTGGGGCACAATGGCGTGAAAATGGAGACACGAGCGAAAAGCGAGAAAGAGAAACTCCTCCAGGCCAAGCGCCGCAGCCTAGTGAGAATCAAAGCCAGATCTTCTCCTCAGGCCACTGTTTCTTGGAGTTTCACTTCATTTCCCAGAACGCGAGACTGAGAGGGGGCGCTCCAGCCCGAAACCGATTGCCGACGGGAGCCATTTTATTCGGATCAGACCATCGCTCGTTGTTCATTCTTTCGGCGTAAACGAGGCCAGAATTTGTTTTATTCTTTTCTAGTGTCCCTATTCCTTTTTCAAGCTTCTTACCTCTTTGGCTGACTTCCACGCGTAATGTGAAAGAAAAAGATGCAGCCGCTGATTCCCGGAAGTGACTCAGCTAGCAGGCCAAAGAGGTCGAGCACATTTTCCTTGTCATAGAGTCAAAGTGCTGCCGTACCCTTTCGACAAGCCGCCTTACATGCAAAACCCGCAGATGGTGTCTCTGACAGGTCAATCTCTTGTGATTATCTTGCCGAGAGATAACGTGTAGGAATTAGACGCTTGGAAAAATAGGCATAGGTAGAGTTTATTAACGGAAGATTTATCTGCATTTTTACAAGAATACAGAAACTTGATTCAGAGACATAATAGGGCACTGAAATGAAACCACTCTGGACACCCCCCATGGCCTGCATAAATATATACTATATAGGGTACACATATTTTGTGCCTTTGCCGCACAAAACGGTAGCTTGCAGATTATTTCCTGAGTGCACGACACAAAGGTGTTTCTATGCCGAATCGTGTAATTATTCTTAACCCTGCTGTCAGCATAGGCGGCGTTGCACATGCGGGACAATGGTTGCGGTGCAGACATACACAACCTCATTCGCACTTTTTGTGTGACCCTTTTGATGAAGTGTGATAGCTTATGGATATATGGCATGACCACAATCTGGTTACCACATTCGCCTTCAATTTCACAGTTTGTGGCCTTTTCCTGCTGGTGCAGACTTTCAGCGACCGAGGTTAGTAAGTGTCTCGAAAATACTACTGCCCTAAGGAGGTCCCCTTACTTATAGAAACTAATTTTAATCAGACATACGCAAGACTTGCTAACTGCATTTGAAAGACACGTCTTCCCAACTCCTCTCTTGATCAGCTTTGTATGTCTTGACGAAAAGAGCAAGAGAGGCTTCTCAGCTCTAGGATCAATCCAGAAAGCGTGCGTCACTGAAACCAGCTTTAGGTCATGAAACCGAATGATACCTTCAACAGGAAGCTCATGGGTTATCTTCAGAGAATGCAGGCACTCAGTGAATGTAGAAATAGTATTTGCGGCTATCACGGAAACGTCACTATGGCTCTTACGAAGAACTACTGAGTAGTCATCTACAAATCTGAAGGTTCGAATGACTATCCAACCATTAAAGTTAATTTGCAGTCACCTGTCCTGACTCGCAAGGGAAAGGTCACTAAGCAGAGGCAATACACGATCCATTGCCCTGAAAGCGGTGTCAGCAATCCGTAATTGCCGCTGATAAAAACAGATATGACATTCTTGTATTCAAAGCAGTTTGCGAATCGGTGAAACGTGTTTATTACTTTTTGTTTACAAAATATGCCGTCTAATCTCACAATTGCTGCTTTATATTCATCTAAACATTTTGTGAGCGCCAAATAAAGCATTAGTGAAATTTTAGATCTTGTGTACGTCCCTTGTATTCTTGCTGCACTATGGAGCATAACGCATACCCACTAGCCATCCTCTTGTTGAGAATACCACTTTTAATTGAGGCAAGTAAGTTTTGGAATTTCTCGCTTGGATGCCAGGTAGTCGCTTTCAACCTCTTAATCATAAAACTCATCCACGCAACTGCAGCTTGGCAGATCTTGAGATATGTTTTTATTAGCCCCAAGCCTCGATCGAACCCGGGAGAATCAACAACCCAAAGCGGCGGTCATTTAGGTGTGCGTGTGTGGCGGGCGCCCTAAGAGAAGTGCTCTCTTGCACCGCCGCGTTCCGCCGACGGAGCAACTGCTCCTGGAGCAGCCACCGTCGCCGCCCCAACGTCCATCATTTGGCAGCATGCAGAGGTGGGGCTCTCAATTTGGCGAACGCATTATCTTTAAGGTTTACATGAAGACTGGGGGAAGTAAAATAAAGGTTCAATAATACGTCAACCCACTGCAAGCTGGATCGATGTAGTAGGTCAACCTGCGCGGTTTACCGCAAAAATCATTCAACCGCATATCGAATAGCTGCGTCATTTGCCGAGTGTATCTTTAACTGTCTCGGTAGCAGCCAATGGAAGATAGCGAGTGAATGCGTACCCCCCCCCCCCCCCCCAAAAAAAAAAAAAAAAAAAAAACAAGAATTTACTGAGGCACTGCGTTCATAAACAACAGCCGATACAATAGCTGGCTTAGCATTGTGCCAATAGCGGTACAAACCGGAGAGGTAATGAAACTACTCAAATGAGAGTGGAAAATCTTTAGTCAATATTTGTTGATCGAAAACAGCAGCTGAGGATGTGCGATGCCGGAAAGAAACAACTATATAAATAAAATGTTCTACCAAAACAATTCCTCGGCCTCTTTATCTGATAACGCATGAAAAGTGCCGCTGGGAAAAGCCCACGCTGCTTCAACAATGCCGCCAGGCTTGTCCTTCAGCTGCGCCATGGCAGTGAGGGTGTGAGGCGAATTTCAAATCCACTTCAAGGCGGGGGAAATAACGGACATCGCGCTGGCAGGCTTGAAGTGGCAGACTTGTCTTTTATACTTGGATGATGTCGTTCTCGTCTCCTCAAGCTTCGAAGACTACCTGAAAAAGCGGCGGACAATGCTCGAAGCAAATAATCCATCAAGGATAACGTTGAAACTCGAGAAATGCCACTTCGCCTACGAAGAACTGCGGTTTCTAGGTCACATGGATAGCAAGGATGGCATTCGCCCAGACCTGAAGAAAACAGCTGCGACCGCACAGTTTCCACCGCCTGTCGATAAGAAAGTTGTGCGCATATTATTTGGGTTGTGGGCTACAATCCCAGATATAAGGTCGCATGCCAGCGGCTGTAACAAATACAGACATGAATGGTATGCGGCATTATGCACTCCTGACTAGCTGCGGCGGCACAACAGAAGGATGTCATGCGGGCGTGCATGGGGAAATGGACATCCCAAAAGAGTACACATGAGTTCAGGGAGGAGAGAAGGAGCATCGTAATGGATTGCCTGTAATTTTGAGGGTAATGAAGGTAGCTTAAACATTTTTGCGTTGCGTACAGGATTAATTATAGGATGCCTACTGCTCATGCGCGTTTTCTAGTTTTAGTAAATAACTTTTCATGGGCATTTTAAGCTCCGCGTAAGAGTAGAGCCGATGGCGCCTTTTAGCACCACTTTAATTTCTCAATTTTTCAGCATTCGGAGACTGCCACAGAGAAATTTGGCAGAGCATTAAATGGCTCTGTACTTGGTTAGGTTTTCGGTAAAAGCAAGACGCAGTGTCTGTCTCACTTCTCGATGCGTAAATACGCTTAGAATGAGCCGCTTACAATTCCAGGTACCTATGTCACCAGTAAGAATACCTATGACAAACTACCCTCCAATTGACTAGCAGAAGGTTGCTAAATAAGGGGCGAAATAGTTTAGTTTGACCGGTCTAACGTCCCAAAGCAACCCAGGCTATGAGAGGTGCCGTAGTGCTCCAGAAATTTCAACCACTTGGGGTTTCTTAACGGGCGCCGACATCGCTCAGAAGAAGGGCGCCTTGCTTTTCGTCACTACCAAGAAGCTGCCGCCGCGGCAGGCATCATGGCACCACTCTGAATGCTGCAGAAAGAACGGTGGCGTCATAGTGCTAACACGACGTCACATGCGTATATTTTTGGGTAAGGTATTGTTTTCAATTCTGTGGCATGGCAATGGCGTTTCCGCGTAAGAAGGCATATACGCTACTATATTATTAAAATATCATCGAAATGTTATCAAAATTTTACAAGGCACACACATCCAGCTTCAGATTGCGCTCAGTGGCCTGTGTCGCCGGTGTGCACCAGGTCCCGACGGTATCAGGAAGGAGTTCCAAGACTTCATCAATCGAGTTTGGAAGACTGGAGACATTCCTCCGTCATGGAAGGTGGCATATGTAGTTACAATGCTGAAGCCTGGCAAAGACATGATGAACCTTGCCTCGTATCGTCCTGTGTCCAGGGCCTCCTGTCTGGCTAAGCTGATGGACATCTGGCAAATGAATGCTTATCATAATGGCTTGAGGACACCAAGGCATTGCTAACATGTATGACAGGATTCAGCCGAGTACTAAGTGTCCGAGATTGCATCTTAGATTTGGGGAGCCACATTGAACATCAGATAGCTGTGGTCCTTTCTCCTTAGCTATTTTTCTTGACGTTGCAAAATCTTATGACAGAGTTCTTCAGAGCTCCATTTTGAACAGATTGCAAGGCGTGGGCATACAGGCCATATGCTAAGGTTCATTTACTCGTTTGTCAGTGGTCGTATGGTTCGAGTACGGTTAGGAAGTACCATTAGCACCAAAAGGGCTGTATCACGAGGTGTAACTCAGGGAAGTGTTCTTTCCCGCACGTTTTTAACGTCGTTACGGCTCGCCTTCCCGATTCATTGCGAAAAAAAAATTGCAGGCAAGTGCACATGTCAATATATGCTGACGACATTTCTATTTGGAATGCTGGCTACCAACATAAGCGATTAGCCCTGATAGCTCGACAGGCTCTATTTTCAGTACAAACTTACCTTCAAGGTGAGGGATTGCCTCTAATAGTGAAAAAATCTGGCTTTGTTCGGTTTGCAAGTGTAAGAAGACGCCATGCGTGGTTAAAGATAGACCTTGGTCAGTCTTCCATTTGCCATTTCAATCACACTCGTTTTCTCGGAGTGATTATTGACTCTCATCTATAGTGGCAAAAAGGTGTCGACATGATTGTCTCATCTCTATCTTCACGCCTCAATGTGGTTCATAGAATTGCAAGTGAGCAATGGGGAAATCATCCTTCTTCAATGGTCAAACTTCATGAAGCGCAGGTGATCAGTCGCGCATTATACACATTACCTTTAATTTCCTCCTCGGCATCACAACTTGACCGTCTCGAAGTTTTCCATAGAAAAGGTCTACGAAGAGCCATTGGGGTTCCTCAGGGGGCAGCGAAGAATGCATTACTTCAAGAGTCACTATCGAAACCTCTTAGCATTTTTCTTTCACAGAGACTGCTACTGCAACTTTACCGCCTCATGGAGACGGTAGCTGGGAATCTCTTCTTCAGCGGATCCGCAAGACATCTGAGTCGAGAGCCTACTTGGCAATTAGTACTCTCACTTTTCTACGCACTAATGTTCGAAGGCAAAGGAAGTGGTTGAAACCACCCTGGTCATTTCCGACCCTCGACTGCAAGGGGCGCCGCCGGGCGTCCAGATGTCCCGCGTGCTTGCCAGCGCCATGACGTCATCGGCGGCGGTCCCATTGGCAACCGCATAGTTGTGACGTCATTACATATGCCTAGCCATTCGCGCATTTCTTTCGTCTTTTTCGCTCTTTTACGTCGTAATTATATTCTCATTTAATTAAATTACACAAACTCCCCACTTCTGATCATATCACACATTTATTAGTCTCATTAAGTCAGAAACACATCCTCTTCCGGTTGGCTAGATGTCACATCCCTTCGACGTCAACATTAGTCGCATGGCTATATTGACATCTGTTGATTTTACTTTTACATTTGGCTGTAATTAATTACTAATAATCCTGACATATTTTTTTCAGCATCCTTTTTCGAGTACAACCACTTGTTTCATCCTAACTCTTACGGGAACGACACAAGAATCTGAACACGTTTTGTGCACACGACCTTGCAGACATGGCGTAGCAATGCTTTGGCATTAAAACAAAAAAAAAAAAAAAGAAAAAAAAAACGTCCTGTTGCGTTTCGATCGATGTTGTCCTGAGAATCCCTACAAAAATTATAGAGGTCATTGCACAAACTGCATTGGGAGAGTGCGAAAGCTTTCGCACTGCCGCGAGGTTTTTAATGTTTACTTTTACTTTTGTGTTTACTAAATTTGATTTTTATATTAATTTTCGTCAGCTTATTGTGAAATTTGAAATTTATTATTTATTTACGGCTATCAATAAATATCAATAATATTTTTGTTATTATTAACGACTCAGTATTCATTCCAACTTCTTTGTACCGTGACTCAACTTTACTTCCGGTAATGCATGCTGACGGCACCGCGTGATGAAGTTACATCCGGCGACACATTGTGGTGATAGATTTTGGGGACCTGTTACTCAGTCACAACATAGCCTACAAATGACTTCGCATTTATAAAAATAAAAACAAAATAGTTGATAAGAAGAGAAAGGCGCCCTGCCCTCTTTGTCTGTGCACACCTGAACACCACCCAGGCAAACATGGTATCAGTGCTTCGTCGCGACTTCAGGCATCGAGGCGAGTGGGCAAAGCGAATTCGAGCGCGAAAGAAGCGTTTCAAGAGCTTATCATTCATTCATTAATTCATTCATTCATAATTCATTCATTCATTCATTCATTCATTCATTCATTCATTCATTCATTCATTCATTCATTATCAGCCTGACTATACCCATTGCAAGGCGAAGGCCTCTCCCATATTTCTCCGATTAACCCGGTTCTTTGCTAGCTGCATCCACTTCACTCCTGCGAACTTAACCTCATCCGCCCACCTAACTTTCTGCCGCCCCCAGCTACGCTTTCCTTCTCTTGGAATTCAGTTTGTTACCCTAAGCGACCATCGGTTATCTTCCCTTCGCACTACGTGTCTTGCCCACGCCCATTTCTTCTTCTTAATTTCCGCTAGAATGTCAGTAACTTGAGTTATTTCTCTGACCCACTCTGCATACTTCCTACCTCTTAATGTTACCCCTACCATTTTTCGTTCCATAGCCCTCTGCGTTGTCCTTAATTTAAGTATACCCTCTTGGTTAGCCTCCACGCTTCAGCACCATAGGTGAGTACAGGCAGGATGCAACTGTTGTATACTTTCCTCTTGAGCGATACCGGTAAGCTGCTAGTCATAATCTGCAAGTGCTTGCCAAATGCGCCCCATCCCAATCTTATTCTTCTTGTTATTTCCTTTCCATGGTTCGGATCTGTGGTTACTACCTGTCATAAGTAGGCATATTCGCTTGCTACTCCCAGTACTTCGCTACCTGACGTGAACTGCTGTTATTTTCCGAGGCTGTTGAACATTACCTTAGTCTTCTGCATATTGATTTTCAAGCCTACCTTTCTACTTTTTCTGTATAGGTCATCAATCATTATTTGCAGTTCATCCCCCGAGTTGCTTAGCAAGGCAGTGTCATCAGCAAATCGCAGATTACTGAGGTATTCTCCATCTACCTTTATCCCTACTGCTCCCATTCCAAGTCTCTGAATACTTCCTCTAAGCAAGATGTGAATAGTACTGGGGAGATCGTGTCTCCTTGCCTAACACCTTTCTTTATGGAGAACTATGGTTGCTGTGCAGCCACTATATATCTTCCAGCACTTTCACGTACGGCTCGTGTACGGTTCGCAATGCCTGCATCACTGCCGAGGTTTCTGCTGAGTCAACCGCTTTTTCGTAATCAATGAATGCTATGTGTAATGGCTGGTATATTCCGAGCATTTTTCTATCCTCTGTTTGATGCTATGGATTTGATCGATAGTAGAGTATCGTTTCAGAAAACCTGCTTGATCTTTTGCTTGATTGCAGTCTAAGGTTGTCCTGATTCTATTAGCGATCACCTTAGTAAATACCTTATTATACGTAACAGAAAGTAAGCTGATTGGTCTGTAATTTTTAACGTCCTTAGCGTTCCCTTTCTTATAAATGAGGGTAATATTTGCGTTGTTCCATGGTTTCGGTATCGTCGATGACACCAGGCATTGCGTATACAAGGTGGCCAGTTTTCTAGAGGGTAATATTTGCGTTTTCCATGGTTTCGGTATCGTCGATGACACCAGACATTGCATATACAAGGCGGCCAGTTTTTCTAGCACAATATCCCCCCGTCCTTCAATAAATCTATAGTTATCTGATCCTCTTCAGCTGCTTTCTTCCTTTTCATAGTTTCTATTGCTTTGCTTACCTCGTCCTTCGTCACTGGTGGGACGTCTGACTGTTTTCCCTACCGCCAGTCTCATTACGGTCCTGACTACTTTGGCTACTGTAGAGATCAGTATAGAACTCTTCGGCTACTTTGACTATCTTGCCCATATTCGTGATGACGTTGCCCGCCTTGTCCCTTAGCGCATATATCTGACTTTTGCCTATGCTCAATTTCTTCTTCATCCACTTAAGGCTCTCTTTACAGCGTGCTCAATTTTCTCCATGTTATACTTCCTTATATCGGCCACATTGCGCTTGTTGATTTGCTTTGATATCTTTGCCAATTCTATCTGGTCTGCTGGATTGGAAACTTTCATACTTTGGCATTTCTCAATCAAATCTTTCGTCTCCTTAGGCAGCTTACCGGTATCCTCTCTAATTGTCCTACCGCCTGCTTCTACAGCGCACTCAGTAATATCATCTCTGAAATTATTGTTTATTGCTTCGAGAGTAATGTTGCCATTTTCTGTTAAACCTGAATATCTATTCTGTAGCAAGATTCTGAACTGTTCTGCCCTCCCCCTCACCGCTAAATCGTTGATGGACTTCTTTCGTACTAATCTGTTGCGTTCCTTCTTCAGATGTAGACTAATTTGGGACCTCACCATCATGTGGTCACTGATTAGCACTTTCCCGATTACCCCTTTAGGTCGACGTAAAGCAATGGTTTTAAGCGAGATTTGCATTAGATGGTTGCGCGAAAACCCTGATGTCATTAAAATGAGGTTGGGTTACATTACGTTTAGTATGATTAGGAATGAAGTAAAGATTAGTTTACATCAAGTTAGATGAAGGGTAAAATACGTTTAATTGGGGTAGATTATATTCGATTGACGGGACATTGCATTGAATGAGGTGTGGTTCAGAGTAGATTAGGCTAAAATAAGAAAGGATTGTGCTAAATTGCAATGGAGTAAATTATATTTGACTTCATTTCAGATGATATGATATCACCTATTTCGAAAACACTGAATTAGTTTGACTTGAATATATATATATATATATATATATATATATATATATGGTCGGATTATGTAGAATTAATGTCATGAATTGACTCAAAAATATTTTGCCACAATCCGAACCCAGTAACGTAACTTGGTGACAGTCTCAGCGCGAAGCAATGCTCTCGCATTAGCGCCGAGATGGTGGAACTTATTTACCCGACTAAAATACAATTTTACGTTTGTCCTAGAACAAACCTCAACAAAATTTTGGCTCTGCAAAAAGTAAAAATTTAGTTGAGGCAGTTAGGTTTATTTTAATGCGGTCAGGCGGAACCATTTCTTCCCACCGTTTGCATTCATTTGCGGCTATTTCGCTCAATCGCTTTGTTGTTTTTTCTCCTATTTACATTTTTCATTGCACTTTGTTTTCTTTTTTTACTCTCTCTACTTTTCTTCTTTTTAATAGTTTTTATCTTTTTACTGTTTTGCTCTTCTTTCTCTATCACCTTTCCCTCTTTTCCTCTTTACTGACAGTTTTCGATTTTGCAATACAATGATGATGCGTGGCGTTAAATTTTTCCAAAGTCTTTCTCGCCCGTATTTTGCACAATTTTGATGTATTTTGGACAAATGCGACGTCTATGGCTGTTTTGATGTCTGTACAGACTTGTCCTAATATGTAGTTGCCGCAACAGCCAAACGCAAAGTGTTAGGTATGTTTCGTCTATTGCACACAAATATAGTGACTGTATATACGTCTTCAGCACTTTTAGCTAACCAGAGTGAAGGCTAGAACCGCACAGCCAAATTGTTAAGGAAATGCTCTCAGAACATCCAAGCTGCCAGCAACCAAATGCAGAAAAAGAGCGCGTACTGTGTTGTGGACTGTTCTGCTGTGCCAGGAACATGATTTCTGTCCTACGCAAAGGTCGCCACAGGCAACAAACTTTCGCACCCGGCATTCTAATGAAAGGCAGTGGAAAACAAGTGATGTAACCGGCTTATGTCTTGTTCAGTGTCAATAGCGAGTTCGTTCGACTAAGTATGACGAGATCCCCGAACGCGCGCACAGAAAGCCTCTTTGCCGTGACTTGCGTGACGGCACTGATGTTAGAACTTCAGGTCCTTGAATGGGGGGGGGGGGGGGGGGGGGAGGGAGGGGGATTAGGGATTTGAAGAATTGGGGGGCGGAGCCCTATAACTACTGTCTCCTAGTTGAAAATAGGGACCAACGCAACGGGGCTGTGCAGGGGATGGACAAGTGGAGAAAAGTGATGAATAGTGGGGGAGGAGTGTGGTGCAGACATGAACCCCACCGTAAGGTAAGGGATGAAGGTGGGAGTGAAAGCGAAAAGAGAGAAAGGGGTGCCACAGTAGAGGGTTTCGTAGTTTCGACCAGTATCTTTAACGTGTATTGAGATCGCACAGCCCAGGCCGCCTCTTCGTTTCGCCTGCATCGAAGCGCAGCCGCTGCCTGCATATGATTCAAGCCTGGCTACATCGGTGCAGTAGTCGGGCGTTTTAACCACAACACTACCGCGGCAGGGTTTAAGAAATGATAAATTGGTTTATAGCAAAAAAATGCGCCCTATCTGGCAAAAATAGATCAGTGGACACCTGAACCGCGCAGTAAGGAAAGGGAGGAAGTTTGGATTGAAAGATGAGAAACAGGTGCTGTAGTGGAGGGAATTGCTGTAATTCCGATCAACTGGGGATCTTTAACGTGCGCTGATATCGCACAACACAAACATGCACTTGCGTTTTGCCTCCATCGAAACGCGGCCGCCAAGCTCGGGTTCGAGCCCATGTATTTCTGCATTGTAACCGATTTTGTAGAAGAGGATATGATAGGTTCGCCATGGGGCGAAGCGCACGCATGGATACGGGCGGTCAGATGAAAAATAACTTGCTAGCCAACGTTAACGCATCTGGGTTCATCCTCCCAGTCACTGCACACGATCATGATGCGGGATGCTATGACAGCTAATAGCATGTTCTAGAATAGCGAATGTGCACCTGCGTACAGGAAGCACTAAAATTTTGTGGGGCATTATGCTGTATGAGTTCACCTAGCATACGCAAACGCAGAGGTGATGAGATCTTTGTTTATTTGCTTTTCAGTACAATGAAACATTCGTATAGCAAACTAATATTTCGCTTTACGCCTACAAGATGTCAGAACTTGCACGCTAATGAAAGAAGATCCAAAACTACACTCATCAAATTTGTCAAGGAATAAATAAGACAAAGAGAGAACACTGTCCAAATTTACTCTCTGCTGAAATGCCGAAGAATTTACGAACAATAACGAGTTCTCTCTGATGCGAGAGGCTCCGCTGGAAAGCGCACCGCCATGTTGGATATTTTACGTCATTGTGGTTTTTTAGCAGCTGTGATGAGAGCGTATGCTGTTACAATATATGAATGATTATTAGTTTTGTTACTTCGTCGCCGCTCACTGCATTGCAGCCTCATTATTGTGGTCCACCAATCAGTTAAGAGCGAAAAGGACACTTTCAAAGCAAGCAGGGGCCCAGCTCTGCACTCTCCTCAAAATTGTAGAGAGGTGCACATAACCGGATATTTTGTTCGTCAAGTACATCCAGAGACACTACATAACGGATGTAGGGGCAGGGCGAACACCACGTAAAGCGGACGAGTCTCACAGCGGGAGCAATCAACAGCGTGCTTCGCAGTTCTCAGAAGATCAGAGGCCAGAAGATCGCGCCAAAAGAAGAAAAGAGACTCCCGTTCACTTACTTTGAATTACACGTTTACGATGCAGCAGAATGAGATATTATAATAAAGATTACGGACATCAGTTACGAATTAGGTTCTTGGTTGAAATCTCGCGCCATTTCGCGATTTCCTCAATGGTTCAGAGATGGCGCTTTCATGAGCTCGAGCTTACTAGCGGGGACTCTCCGCGGTTAGTCAAAAATACGGCTGGGCACTGTGCTCTTGTTTTTGAAATTATTTGCGCTGGGACGGGAGTTGGTGAAAATAATGACGCAGAGCGCCATGTGAGATGTCAGGCTGCCTATATGCGCCGAACAAAGTGGGGAGAATGTCGCAAAAATGTGGCTGGACCCTGGCTGAAACGTCGGATTAAAGTTAACCATTTTTCTACCGTATGTCATCTTCTTTACATTTATATCCATCCGTCCGTCCGTCCGTCCGTCCGTCCGTCCATCCATCCATCCATCCATCCATCCATCCATCCATCCATCCATCCATCCATCCATCCATCCATCCATCCATCCATCCATTCATCCATCCATCCATCCATCCATCCATCCATCCATCCATCCATCCATCCATCCATCCATCCATCCATCCATCCATCCATCCATCCATCCATCCATCCATCCATCCGTCCATCCGTCCAGCCAGCCAGCCAGCCAGACGAGGGAGAGCTGATTCTGTATGGGGCATCTAGCTTTGTCCCACGTGCAAAAGCTAGTGCCACTGTGAATGTAGTCGGCATTTCTATACTCCCGGGGATACTTTTTCTGGCTATGCAGCAAAGGCTACGAGGGCGGAGCGTCCATCACGGTGTTGCTACACCATGTAGCTTTTGCTCATCTGGCCTCTGTTATGGTTTCCGTTCAGCCTTTGCATGAAATTGAGTTCTCGATCCGCGAACGACACAGAAATTATTTCTTTAGAATAATTAAGGCCCAGGTGAGCTTATATTGGCGGTTAATGCGTACATTGCCGAAATAAGCACATTACGAAAGCGTGTAGAATCCGGCGGCTAGACACAGCAGAAGCAGCTGACTCCTTCGGGAGATTCCCGACAAAAGACGTAGCTATTCAGTTTGCTCGGCCTACTGTAATGATTATAAAATGCACTACACTAAGAGTTATCTTTGCCTTGTAGTACAATCGGAATATAATATTAAAGTCAGTATTTTACTAATATTACTATATTTCAGAGCATGATCCGAGAAATTTACGAAGGGACTATATTTTTCTGCGCACTCAGCTGCTGCGTTTCGGCTTTGTCACTTTGGCTGCATAGCCAGAAAAACGTATCCTGGAGATTAGCCTGACTAGTGCTGCGACCATGAGTTGTTGAAGGTTAGGCGCGGGAGGGATGAAGGTGCTACTGAAGTCGAGAGCCCTGCCGACGTTGGTTCTGTTGGTCACGAAATCACTGCAGTTGTGTATTCTTAGCGAGCAAATGTTTGAAAAATTAATTGTTTCAACCGCTCGCTCGTTTGCTGTGGAAATACGCAAGGAGCCGTAACATTATGGTACCTTTTCTCTGACAGCGGCATTTAATTTCTTCAGCAGTGCGTATCCGGAACCTGTAACTGAGGGCGTCGCCGTGAAGGACCGAAAGCAGGGTGTTGAAGCGGAATGTTTTTCGGGTTCGGTTCGGGTCGGGTTCACGCCTTTCGGATTCGGTTTCGGCGTGGGAGAGATAATTCGTTCTGGTTCGAACCGGTTGGACCCTACCCAAACCGGTTCAAACGGGTTCAAATGGGTTCAGAAAATAACGATAACGGGAAGAGTTCAGGGACGCTATGTTTTGTAAACGGTCTAGCTCGCACGAGTGGCATTGGAATGCAGACTCCATTTAAACTTTTCTTGTTTTCTTTTTTATTTATGTATTGCTTCTTCAAGCTAACCGCTTCCCGCCACCTCACCGGCTTTTCACCGGCTTTTCTTTCTTTCATTTTCTTAAGTTGCAGTTCACCAATTGCACAATTACTGCCATTCCCTCTTCTTTTTTTTTTTTAGGCCCTCGTCGCTGGTTACTTTGGCCCGTTTGACCTCGTCCCTCTCCCCACTTTTCAAGGTTTTTGTCCGATAATGCTATGCACGTGTCATGCGACTCGTTGCGATATCGTCGAACGCTAGGAAAAAAAAAATGGATTTGCGTGACAATTTTTTAAGAGATTGTCATTTCGTTTTTTTAGTTGTCCATGGTTATATAAATATTTATCCAAAAATGTACATCAACTTCAGATTTATATGCTTTTATAGACCCTTTTCGTAAGTGCTAAGACGGTTTCAACTCTATGCTGCAATTCCCCGTTGAAGGCGGACTAGCAATGTTCCTGTAATTACAGTATGGCATAATTCGTGTGATTTATGCTTTAGAACATGTTCACATAGTTCCCCTAGGAGTATTATATATATATTTATATCAGCAACTTGCAATTTTACCTCTATATCGTTTTTTTTTTTTTTTTCTGATGGCCTGTGACGCCATGTTTGGGGCAAGCTGCACTGTGGCAAAGCCGACATAACGGTTTAATCAGGGGGTCAATTTCACATTTCACTGCCTTAGCTTCTAGGCTTTAGAGTAGGGCAACGTTGTCCATGAGCGTCGCCTTTGCGCAGTCAAGCGGCCACCCGTGTTAGAGATGAAACCATAGCCCGACCTTCGAGATTGGTGCTATGCATGCGGAAATATATTTTCCTTTCTTTTTGGCATGTTTCTCTAAATGTTGATCTTTCAATATGGTTGTTATGTTTGCAATGGAAATTGGAGCTATGGAAATAACCGATAAGAAAGTTTTACAAGCAGCGATAAAATCAGAAATATTGAAGGTAATTAGTCACCAGCAAAAGTGGATCGGAACCATACCGTGATTCAGTTTCGGAACGGTTCCTAGTATTCGTTCCAGTCCGATTTCAGTTCCAAAATGGCGAAAAATATTGGCTTTGGGTTGGTTCCGGTTCCGGGCGTAAATTCGGTTCCGGTTTCGGTTGGTGATCCTGACCGAAAACCTCAAATCCGAATTGGCGCCAAACGCTGCCTCTGGCGCCATCTGTCGTCTGTGGAGAACTCGCGCTCCATGCAACACGCGCCACGGCATATTTGTGTCTCTGTCATTTCTTTGAAAATAACAGCTGGCGCCATTACCACCGTTGTACGACATATTTGTCATCTGCGCACAGGACGCGTACATTACACAACTTCGTGCCACCAAAACAAGATAAATTAGAGGGTGAAATCCGTGCCACATCTAGATTATTCTACTGCAGGAATGCATGCGTGCTCACTCGTGCCCTGTTGTCATAAACAAGTACAGTTTTTAAGAAGCTTGCTTTTCATAATTCGAGTGTTCTGCGCTGTCGTGCAGGACAGTAAGGACGTTTCCTAACTGAAGTGAGATACACGGTTCATGCTGGTTACATCGACGTGTCCCGCAAAGATGTAATCAATGCAGGATGCGCTGCTGTAGTGGCTTGAATAGAGTTGTTAAAGGGTCAATAAAAAACTATTTACGAAACCAAGCAAATCCGCATGAGCAATACGTATCCCATCAATCGTCATCGCAACGCAAAATTTTTTTAAGCCATCTTTATTAGTACTGAATATATGGGCGATTGAAAATGATGCCTTTTAATCTTAGGTGGACCTGCCTTAATTCATGGTCGTGGTTAGCAACATACGATCTGCTCTATCTAATCTCTACTGACTGGAGCCCTCCAAAGTGGGTTTGATCACTGGCTGGGTCGTTAATCTCAAAAACTACTCCCATGACATTGTTACCATATATGTTTAATGCAGCACCGCGTTTGCGCGGCCACGCAAAAGTCTATAAATTACATTGGTTACAAACTACAGAGCTGCGCCATTTGCTATGTCACGTGTACGGCAGAACTTTGCATTTGAGATGGCGTCTGCGATTTTTGTCCGCGCACTGCCGGTGTACAGGGGCCGAATAAGTGAAAACTGTATAGCGAAGGACCGCCGGTGTGTTAGTTGTCGCAGGCTATGCATCATTGCAATTACTTCCCAGTTACAACGGCAGACTCGTGGCCGACTTATTTTGATATTTCACACATGTGCAATTCGTTCCACCTGTCTATATTTTCAGTGCATAAAGTCCGGGATACATGGAGAGTTTTTGGCGCGTCAAGCCGGCGTTTTTCACCCGATGGCGCGCACTCCGCACCAAGCGTCGGAAAAAGAGCGCGCCGTCGCCAATCTGGTCCTGGCAGATAATAGACGCTCAGGTGGCGCGGCCTCCAGTGAAACCGGAAGCTGCTGCGGACGCGCGCCAACAGAAGCGCGGAAAGCTGAAATTTCCTGTTTGAGAGGCTGCCGTCAAAACGGCCGCCATAGCCGACGAGGTGTGCAGCAATTTGGCCGCAGAAATGTAATTATCGTGAAAATAAACGCTTTAGCAAGCGCGAAATGTTGCTGTTTTGTTAAATACGACCTACTCTCCAATCGAAATGTCTGTTTTTTCCACTACCGAGAACAACGACTCTTATATACCCCACCTCACACCTGTCTCTCAAAACCCCAACAAATGATCTGGCGACAGCTACAAGCCAAAAGCTTTCCCTCCCCAGCTTGGTTGGCCTTGGCACACCCGGGCCGGTACGACCCTACATGCTCTCTATGTGGCGCACCTAGAGCCACCTTCAATCACATGATGCTTCTATGCGAAGATTTCAGGCCACTACCCCAATGGGGCCTCACGGACCAAGTGGGTTAGGAGATCGCGGTCTCCAGCTCGGACCCAGCAGCGCAAAAGATGCTGGTTGACTGAGCGGAAGCGGTCGCTGCCAGGCACGGCCTGACAGACACCAGCCGGGATAAGGAACCACCTCAACCCTTGTAATGTACCCTGGTCTCCACAATAAATGTTTCACCACCACCACCAACACCCTGACGCGAAATATGTAGAAAAAAAAATCCATGCCGCTGATATACGCAGCCGAGCGGGCATTCCGAGCTATGTACGTGTCTTCGTTCAACCACGCCAAATCTTTGTGCGACGTAAGTGTGCTCGCCAAAGTTAGCACAGTAGTGTTGGGATTAGCCCTTTCCCGATTATAACAGAAGGTGCAGCGTCACTTGTCTCACGTACCTTGCACTGCGGTTATTTCCCCCGCTGATGCATTGCTTTCGCATTGAGGAATCTGCGGTGGCGCTCGCGCCGCTTCGTCATTTCATGTATCTCGAACTGGGCGTTGCATCGACGCACCACTTCTCGACGCGCAAAAATTGTGAAAAAAACAACACCGTATATTTCCGCACTTAACGCGCAAGACAGTAGGCGAATTGCTTCAGCTGAGGAAAGTATACGCATCCCCTCGCTTTTAGGCAGCCGTGACCAAAAAACTGCCCATCAACAAACGTAATCGGCGCGCGTGTTGCCGCCGGGCATCTGCTTGCACCCGCCGCATTCGATAGGAGACGAGCGCAACGGGCGTATGCAGCACGCGGAGATAGAAAGCGCGCTCTGCCGACGCCTCCTAGACCTGGCGGCTTCGCGCCAGATGAGCGTCGCAGGGTTTAGCCGCTTGGGGAGGAGCGCGCGCTGCAGTCGCGCCGCCAAACTTTAGGTTGGGATCCCTATACAAGGCTTTAAGAGGATAAAGAGGATAAACGGGGACCACCGAACACTGCCGGCGACCTTGAGTGATCAACTCTTGGTACTCACTACGTAACGACATGCTTCCTGCTCAGGCAAGTCGTTACGCAGGGAAGTTGTGTTCCTGCTGAACGATAGCGTGTCGTCGTTATTTTTAGCGCATAGAATGTATATTACGGCGAAGAAAAATTTCGAACACGGAAAAAGATTGCCCAATAAACAAAAAAGCACAATGAATAAAACAAATAAGGTGCATAGCATCAGCCAGATTGCCTCTTTCGAAGTTGGAACCAGGTTGGGAGGGCATGTCAACGTGTTAAGAGATAAAAATTGCCAGAAGAACAAGACGAGGAACCAAGCTCGGCTCCTGGGGAAGCAGTATCACGGGGCGTGTCGACCGTGACGCCCACGAACATGTCGACTCCTGGGCACTTGTCCGCTGGAGGGACGACCCATACGTGCTCCTTGCGACTCAAGGGAGTCCTTCCTTGTATAGAAGCGCTTCTCAAAGACAAGCTGTGGAGCGGTACCCATGCAGAGAGAATAAGAAAAAGAGAGGAGTCGGGAAGTTTTGTGCTCCGTTTTATTTCACGCCTATCCCATGACAAGCGGCTCAAAGCGCCGTCGTGCCAGCTGGTCGCTCCCGCTGCCCTCCACACCAGCCCTTTTGTCTTCGAAATGGTGCGTGTACCCTGTTCGTACGCTGAATCCTCTCTGAAGAATTGTGTGCAGCGGGGCAAAGGCTTGGCGTAGAAGCACAAGCGCGTTCTAACTTGCTTTAGGCTTTTGAGACACACTGTTATTTCAGAGGAGCAGAATGGTCTGCATGCGCCTGAAACCGCGCAAAGAGAGTAACAATACGAAAAGCATAAAGAAGCACACAAAGAAAGGTAGGCGAGACGAGTCAGTAGGTTAACGTCACGCACCTAGTGCCTTCAATCTCAGCATCTACATCACGTGCTCGCTATTGCGAACGCAGAGATGGTATTTCACGATAGTAAAGCCCAGCTGCTGACTCCTAACAGAAAGAAAAGGGCTGAATGCAGAACGCTTCAGTATTACTTGAACGAGACAGTGTGTTTTCGCTTCGTACAGGTCGCACTAGATATAACGCTGCAGCCAACAGCGCCGATGGAGCAGGAGGCCCGGGTCCTTAAACGGGCCGATTCTCGGCCGGCCCCATCCTCGCCCTATTATTCCTCTTTCTCGCCCCCTTCCCCTCATCGCGGCATCGATTGTTTCACGCAAGACGGGCGTTTGTAACTACCTTGAGGTGCGAGAGCCCTGGCGCAGCACACAGGTAAGGACAACGTCTCGGCGCAGTGCCGTGGGCAGGCTGAAAGGAGTGACCAGGCGGGGAGAGCGGTGAGAAGAAACAACAGAGGCTACCGCTTCCTTCGTTCTCATCTCTCTCTGCTTTCCCGATTTCTCCCTATTTTTCGGCTCTCGCCGTCACCGTTGCCCGTTAACAACCTCGGAAAAAAGGAGGAGGGGTTGTGGAGCGATTGCGAGGTGGATGGGCGTCTTTGACAGGCCACCCTGCGGAGCCCGTTAGTCCCGCTTCCCTGGGCCCTGAGCTGGAAAAAATGGAAACGACCCCCTAAGCGCCGCAGTAATGCAGCGGGACACGCAGGCCACCGCCGCACCGCTCTTCTCCTCGAGAAGATTGAAGGCCGCCGCCTCCCCAAAAGTTGAGCGAGGGAAGGAGGGCCGGCCGCCGTCCCAGTTACCCGCCGGCCCAGGGATGTTCCTTCTATCGAAATTCGATAATGAATTCTCTTCCCGGGCCACGAGGAAGCGGCGTAGCCGCCACACGCGCGAGTGAACTGGCTCACGCTTTTTAGCGGCTCGCTCGAGCGCCCCCTCGCCTTCCTGCTGGCGACAAGTCGCCTTTTCGAGTCTGCTCCATGTGTTTTCTTTTGCCCCTTTTTTCTTTCTGTCATTACCTTTTCGCGCCTTTGTTGCTTTCCCAGCAAACTTCAAGACTGCCTTTTTCGTAAAGGTCTAGCGACTAACCCCGTGGAACGCTAGTGTTGGGCTGAAGCCAGGGACAACCGCGCCGATCGGGAGGTATTTTCATCGGCATTATACAGGCGACGAAGCGGTAGCCATTTTAACGCTCGCGCATAAGGCCTTATATACCCTATGCTTCTTTCGCTTCCAACCTCACGCCATCTTTCCCCTGCGTCACCGTCTGTGTCCGTTGGCGATCTTTCTTTCTGTCGCCGGGCGTCATCGTCTCGGAAGAATCATGGAGCAGCGCTTCGCTGCCGATCTCGGCGAGCGCGGCCCCCGTCGGAGTCGCCGTCGGTCCTTTTCAGAGGGACGCGGACGCGTGAATGAGAAATGGCGTCTCCGTTCGTCGACGGCGCGGAAGAAAAGGGTGACGACGCGGGATGAGACTCCGCCGTCATTAAATGGGGAGCAAGTTGCCTTAGCGCAACTGAAATGCACCCCCGTCCACTTTCCATCGACTGCGCTTCTTCTCGGAGGGCGCTTGACGGCGCTTCGGCCACGCACGCTTCCCTACCGCCTCGCCTCCTTGCCTTCGATGTTTGATGGGCTCTTTTCTCGCTCTCATACGACTTGGCATCGTCGCTAACGACCTTTCATAAACACAGTTTAGGGTCCAACAACTTTCGTCGCCGGTTAAATTTGCCGTGAGAAGCACCAGCCGTGTTCGAGCCCTCTCGTCCTCTCTTATTGTCGCTCACGAAAGCTACAAACGTTGACATACAGCTCCGAGTCAAATTACAGTCCCATAAAGTAAGAAAAGAGGGCAGTATTCAAATCTAGATGTATTAAGTTGAAAGCGACCGTTTTTATTCAGGGCTTGTTTCGACACCAAGCAGCAGCAGATGAAGCATGTAAAGATGTCCATAGGATATATACTTGACAGTTGGACTAGAGCGCTTCGAGAAGGAGCCGCCGCTCAAGTAACACGCAATAGAACAATGAGTTGTGACCCAGACAGGCTATGTTTGAGCCACATATGTCAATGAGAAAATACAGTTTGAGTTATACTAGAAGAATGCGTAAAGAAGGAGAAGGAGATTATCGTTGCTCAATATGGCTGTTCAGACAGACCGGAAACACGTAAAACCAAACATAATAATCAATAAAGTAAGTTCATTTCACATTGCAGTTGTATCTTACCATCGCGTATAGTGATTACAGCATAGATTATGGCTCACCCCGCCGCTCAGGTGTGAACACAAGGCGGGGGGGGGGGGGGGGGGCAGTGTGTTCCGGCGTTTTGGTGCTTGACCGCCCTCGCTCCTGAAATTTTCTGAGCATTCACCCTCCCCCACCCCTTGCCTCCTTTTCAGCAATTTTTTCGATTGTCGTATAACGCCGCTATAAAATATTTCTGGCTACGCTTCCTACCTTCCTTTACGGCGTAGTACATGTGTCCGTGGAGAATTGTGACAAATACTGTGTCTTTTCTGTCCTGTAAATTAATTTCAAATGCCGCTGATGCCTGCTGTTGTAACGCCTCCTTGTCATCTGGGTCTGCTTCTGTTTGCTGTGTGGTGCGGCTTTCGCGGAAGCGCCAAGTGAAAAACGCCGCACGGATGTCTGGGTCGGATGTCTATGTCTATGCATGATTCGTCTGGTGAAGTCATAACTAGTCGTGATGGTATATGGCACGCCCATTATGTCGAACAGAGCCAGCATTTCATTGAACGCATCAAAGTTCACCGGTGTTCTATAATTTGTTTACAGGAAATTAAAGGCGCAGTATTTGTCACTCGCGGAATCCCGCTATGCTCACGGTAGACAAGGGGAATTATGATGAACGCTTCACGATGCGGGACGTGGCGCAGTTGGCAAAGCGCTCGGCGGGGGATCCAAGGGATAGAGGTTCGATTCCCGGTGGAGACAATTCGCTTATTTATTCAACTATCTCCCTCGAACGTGTTGCACCCTCTGCCGACAGCCCCTGCCGACAGCCCCTGCTGACAATGATGAGGCATCAAAGGTTTTCGCCTTATTAAACTAAAGCACTACATCGAAATTAGAGCATGCCGAACTGGCCGCCTTGTAAGCGAGTATGGAAACAATTGAGGAAAGGTATGTTTCAGTAGGACTCTATGATGTCGGAATGAATTTCTATAAATACTATAAACAATTGAAAAACAGGCCAAATATGAAAGGTGGAGCTTCGCCTTGGAACAAACACACTATAACGAATTTATAAATTTATGGGTTTAGTGACAGCCATTACCAACAACAACATTGAATTGATTCATTAGAGCCACTCGACATCAGTGTTTATGCAGGCAACCTGCAACGCTTCGAATCTTCAACACGACTCGATGTCAAAAAGCTCTCCGGTCCCCATGGTATGATAAAACATTCTGAAATGATATAGGTTCATGGCTATCAAACATTTGCATTACATGTTTTGTAACTTTGTGGCGTAAAAGAAAAGAAAGACGTCAGTGCCTATGCCAAAAATATTTTTAATCAGGCCCGCTCTGTCAGGCGGTAATAATAGTGTGCGCAGCTAGAATTCCATCATGCCAGACGCTGAATCGGCGCTGCTCGCGCACCGCGTGTGAGCTGGCACTTGTCTACGCGTCTTCGGCTGAACCGTCATCGCATGTGGAAGGACGCTGCAGCATCGTCAGCGTAGAAAACCCGGGGAGGACATTATAACGGCATATATAAACAGCCATGACATGACGTAAACAGCCAGTCCCGCAATATGTTGTTTATAATGTCCCCCAAGTGATGACTTGCAGCAGGTTGCATTACGTAACGATGCAGACGCAACGCCATGCATGCATCCAATACACTAAGAAACATCGATTATCCAAATGAACAGCACATGACCAAAGTCATATCCGTATATAAATGAGCTTCTCGTTCTGACAAGCAATCACAGGCAGGGTATGTTAACAAGTACCTCTTTTTTGCTAAGTAACTCAGGGGGTGAACTGCAAAGGGCGATTGATGACATTGGCAGCAAAAAGAAGAAAGGTAAGCCTAAAATTAATAAGCAGAAGACTAAGGTAATGTTCAACCGCCTCGGGGAGGAAGAGCAGTTTACGTTAGGTAGCAAAGCACTGGAAGTGGTAGGCGAGTATATGTTTAGGACAGGTAGTAAGCGTAGATCCGGACCATGAAAGGGAAATAGCTAGGAGAATAAGATAAGGATGGAGCTCATTGGTGAAGTACTCGCATATTATGACTAGTAGCTTACCGGTATCACTCAAGAGGAAAATATACAACATACTCACCTATGGGGCTGAAACGTGGAGGGTAATAAAAATGGTTCTACTTAAGTTGAGGACTACTATGCGTGTGGCCGCTGACATTGCTGAGCCTCCGTAATGACTGACCAGGGAAAACTATATTTCTACGCATTAATACTTTTAAATAATAGCAGAGGTGAAGAATGCATTGTGACAGGAAAAAAAAGGCAGGACAAACACGGGACAAACGCGGGGCTGTTTCCATCACTGTTTTAGTACTTAATATGAACTAACTTACTCAAGAGTAATTAGCGTGTAGGCTCCAAGGGGTCCACGTGAACCCAAAGTAGGCGGGGTTATCGCCCAAACTGATGCGTCAGACAGCAATTTGTGCAGCTGGAATTGAGTGCCTACTCAGAAGACTACAGGAAAGTGAACAACGAGAAAAATGTATGTTCTAAGACACCTGAGCACAATGCGATTCCTGTTGAAAATGTGCTATATCGGTGAAAATATTGAAATTTGGTAAAATATTTAGTGGAATCCCCCGAAGAGAAGTAGATTTGTAATAAGGGAGTAATTACTCATTAGCATCCACCCAAGGGCATCCAACGGCTAGAAAGGAAAGCTAAATAGCTTACCTTTCCTTTGCTAGCTTTCCTTTGTAGCGTTTGGCTGCGCCTGGGTGGATTTCGATGAGTAATTGCTCCCTTACTATATTATTTAAAATTGAAGAAAATGATTCGACATGCATAGGAAGCGATCGTTTGAAGGCAATGAAAATATCAACCCTCGAAAAAAATGTATGTAATAAAGCAAAGCTAATTATAAAATTATAATTATGCGGGTCATACCTGCGCACGTAGCAGCCTTTTGGTAATGCCATCTGTACACCGGTCCGAGGGGCTGATCTCGAAATGTGGTTCGGTGCGGTTGTAATAAAATGTTGTAATAATAAACCCACACCTGTCCCATTATAAAGGTATACATGAGACACATTCATATCGAGCACTCGGCTGCAAAGTGCAGGAAACCATAAAAAAAAAAAAAAAAAAGAACAACAACAGGCAGACTTCGGTTAACGGTGTGTCTGCGACAGAGCGTCCAGAAAGAAAATTTAAATGGGAGCAGAACCTAGTTACTAAACGAAGTGTCATGCTTTTTTGCGTACGCGCACACCTGTTGAGTTGCGTCGGGTGTAAATGTTAACATAGCATTGCGTCGGTGCGGAATGAAGCAGCTTCAGATTGTAAGCCGTTTTTACCTCGTTCATGCACATATACCTTGTTATTTTTACGTGGTATATAAACTAAAATTATAGCGGTGGCTTATTTTTTCAGAGCTTTATTTGCTAAGAAAAGGTTCGCGCCGTAATTAACTGATGCGATGGACATATCACAGGAGCAAGTTGAACGCAGCTGCAATAGTTACGAATGCGCGGGAAAGCGAAATGTTTCCGAACTGGACGATAGATGGCGGCACCACGCCGCTCCTCAAGACAAAAATACTCGACGGCGTCCTCGGCGGACACCAGCGAGCCCCTATGTCGCTCTTTCGCACGATGCTTTTTGACTACACTCAGGGCAAAAATAGCAGGCGTGCACTCAAAAGTAAGTTTGTTCGTTTTTTTCTCCGAACTGATTGTATAGTCGGTTACCATTGAGAAACGCGTCTTGACACGCCCGTAAAGGAGCTTGTGAAATTAAAAGGTTTATATTGTGGTCATGATGTACCAGCTAATCCAGAATACTTTCCAGCTACTCTAGTCCATCATCCGCGGGATTGCTCGCTGTGTAGTGAAAGTCGATCAGTGTAACAGGTTCTGGGGCTTTCGTGTAGGGTATTCATAGATGTGTTCTTGTGTTGTACTCGATTGTAATTTAAACGCCTATAAATGGCCACCAAATACCAGCCTCGCAGTTTAACGAACTTTCGTCTATTATGAACGGGGGAGGCCCTGCCATGGAAATTATCATTAGGGCTATGGTACTGCGCCTGAGATGAAACGAATCATGGCAGTAATACACGTTTATAGTCAACTAGGAGATTTCCAGCCTCACCTCCACACATGCGCGCTTCCTGCCAAGGCGGGGGCCGAATAGCAACACCGGGATACAGTTCCTCGCACCCCAAAAGAATTGACCCCCCCCCCCCCCCCGCACCCTGCCCCAAAGATACATCAAAGGGTGAAATTTAAACTGCAGCTGGCCACCTGTGGACTATAATATGAACACGTTGATGCGTGTTGGACAAACAATCTAACGAAGAAAAAAAATAAATACTCTTTCGCATTTAAAAGCCTCGCAAAAACTGTGTAAGATAACTATGACTAACATTATCGGGCTCTCTGTTATAATGTTAATACTTTTCTCCTTTCTTTCACTATTACCATACCTGTTTCTGTTTTCACCTACTCAGCGTTCCGTTTAATATCATAGTATTAGAGTAAGCTTAAACTGAATTCTCACCTCTATAATATCGTTAGTAAGATAATGTCATTACCTGAAACAGATAACTTGAAAGTTCCAGGCATCTAGAAAGTGCCGGAATTTTTTAGACTAGAATGAGTACACCTGTAGTAGTTTGCGCGGTTCGAAGTCCACTCTGGGGATGCCATACGCGGCTGCTCAGTGGTACTCCGCGAAGTTAACATGCTTACTGTGGAACGAGAGTCCAGATCACATTTGCATGCGCTGCCCCTCCTAATTCTTCAGAAATCTCCGTTTTCTACGCAAAAGTATATATATATATATATATATATATATGCAGATAAATTAAGGGGAAATGAGGGTGCTCGTTATAATAGTTGAAGGAAAGAAGCGAACAGTCGGCGAGGCCAAGGAAAGCGTTGGGGATGGTACTTTACGTCTTTTTTTTTATAGTTTACTTGGATAATTACAGAGATTAGTAATGTAATTTGTTTAGGGGAAAGATAATTAAACACAAAGTAGAAGAAACAACAACGTGCCAATGGTGGGAACCGAACCCACGACCTCCGAATAACGCGTCCGGTGCTCTTCCAACTGAGCTACATCGGCCGCTGTCCCCCATGCTACTTTCTTGGGTATTTATGTTGTCTGTATACGAACCTTGAGAGTGTTCACCAGCGCCACCCTCAGCCAAGGCGGCGGACGTGGAACGTCCTTTATTACCGCCAGCGTCACGTAGAACGTGATCAAGAGCGAGGGCGAAAGCTGTGCTATAACCCTCTTACGCTACCTATGGCTTCAAGACTGCCAGAACCGAGACCCCCGTAAGCTACAAGCAGATCAATTAAGGGGAAATGGGGTGCTCGTTATAATAGTTGAAGGAAAGAAGCGAACAGTCGGCGAGGCCAAGGAAAGCGTTGGGGATGGTACTTTACGTCTTTTTTTTTAATGTTTACTTGAATAATTACAGAGATTAGTAATGTAATTTGTTTAGGGGAAAGATAATTAAACACAAAGTAGAAGAAACAACAACGTGCCGATGGTGGGAACCGAACCCACGACCTCCGAATAACGCGTCCGGTGCTCTTCCAACTGAGCTACATCAGCCGCTGTTCCCCCTGCTACTTTCTTGGGTATTTATGTTGTCTGTATACGAACCTTGAGAGTGTTCACCAGCGCCTCAAGGTTCGTATACAGACAACATAAATACCCAAGAAAGTAGCAGGGGGGACAGCGGCCGATGTAGCTCAGTTGGAAGAGCACCGGACGCGTTATTCGGAGGTCGTGGGTTCGGTTCCCACCATCGGCACGGTGTTGTTTCTTCTACCTTGTGTTTAATTATCTTTCCCCTAAACAAATTACATTACTAATCTCTGTAATTATCCAAGTAAACATTAAAAAAAGACGTAAAGTACCATCCCCAACGCTTTCCTTGGCCTCGCCGACTGTTCGCTTCTTTCCTTCAACTATTATAACGAGCACCCTCATTTCCCCTTAATTGATCTGCTTGTAGCTTACGGGGGTCTCGGTTCTGGCAGTCTTGAAGCCATAGGTAGCGTAAGAGGGTTATAGCACAGCTTTCGCCCTCGCTCTTGATCACGTTCTACGTGACGCTGGCGGTAATAAAGGACGTTCCACGTCCGCCGCCTTGGCTGAGGGTGGCGCTGGTGAACACTCGCAAGGTTCGTATACAGACAACATAAATACCCAAAAAAGTAGCAGGGGGGACAGCGGCCGATGTAGCTCAGTTGGAAGAGCACCGGACGCGTTATTCGGAGGTCGTGGGTTCGGTTCCCACCATCGGCACGTTGTTGTTTCTTCTACTTTGTGTTTAATTATCTTTCCCCTAAACAAATTACATTACTAATCTCTGTAATTATCCAAGTAAACATTAAAAAAAAAGACGTAAAGTAACATATATATATATATATATATATATATATATATATATATATATATATATATATATGAAAAGTGTTCGGAACAGGCATCCTACTATTTGAATCTTTAGAAATATGATTTCATTGAGAAGGCGCTAGTAGCCCTGTGTTTGCACAAACAGTGCACAGCGCAGGTTCTGGTTGAGTGCTGAAATTTCCTGAGGTACTCAGATTGCGTAAACAAAAAAAAAAAGAAGAGAGGGGGGGGGGGGGGCAAGTTTAAACTACTCTCCTTAATTTACCGCTTTGGTTGCTTCTTTACCTAGGCTATTTTACTGCCTATTTTAATTGCAAGGAAGCCTGCTCAATTAGTCCATGCTCTTCAGTGGAGGTTGGATAGGCTGGACCATGACCCAAATGCGTGACTGCAGTCTCTTTACTCAAAAAAGAAGAATGATTTCCTGCCGGGCAGTTTATAATCTTGTAATATACTGTTGCATTTTACCTGAAGTATATTTTGTTGTATATAGCGAGCACTGATAGTGAGTATTCACTGCCACCCAGCCAGGGGATCTTCTTTATGCATATTCTTATGCTAGGCAGGCAAATATTTGAGTACTCATTTGCCAAGGGGTTTGCAGTGTCGCTAGGCATATATAATCAAAGCGCATGAAGCTTACGTGCGCTAAATTGCTTCACAATATTTGGTATACTGGACAAGGGCATGGACCAGTCTTTTATTTCCCGTGTCAATAAAAGTTTTTGCTGCTACCTCTATCGCCTCCTCTAAAATGGGAGATTGAATGTCCCTTCTTTTCATTTGTCGCCTGCAGGTCCATGGGGAGAAATTCAATTCAATTGGTCTTGAGTTAATAATGCAACTGTAATGAATTGACTACCAAATTCATTACATTAACCCCCTAGCCAGGCATTCTACCGTGAAATCTGAACCATCAGCCATGAGAACTTAGTTACTTGAGTATTGTATTTGATTACCACCTGAACCAGTGAGCGAGTGCTAGGTAAACCAATGTTAATTGAATTGAATTGAATTGCCACTTATCCGCAGATACAGGCGACAATTCAAATTTTTAACAGATTAATTATTGTCTTACGGCTGGCAATACATCAGAATGCCGGGCTATACTGATACACGTACCAATCATATACCAGCGTTTGCTGTAAAAAAAGTTAGTTTACACTTAAGCACCGCATTTGATGGCATGCGGCGAAGGCGGTAATGACTCCCGTTTGCCGCTTTTCCCTTCCCGAACCTCCTTCGCATTCGTGCTAGCCTAATCAGTAATCTTTTTTCTGTGCCTGCATTAGTGAATAAACGCTAGTTAATATACAGCAGAAGCTATCAGTTCAGTTCAGTTCAGTAGTTCAGTCGCGTCCGACTCTTTGTGACACTATGGACCATATCACGCCACGCTTTCCGGTCTCTCACTATCTTCCTAACATCACATAACTTCATCTGCAGCGCCTCGAGGATGCCATCTAACCATCGCGTTCGCTGCCTACCCCTTCTCCGGTGACCCTCAACCTTCCCCAACATCACATCTTTCTCCAGCGACTCCTCTCTTCTCATCAGATTACCAAAGTAGCTGAGTTTTAACTTTAGAATTTGACCCTCCAATGAGCAGTCAGGGTTTATGGTCAACAATATCAACTGATTTGATCTTCTGGCAGTCCAAGGAACTCTTAAGAGTCTCCGCTAGCCCCACAATTCAAATGCGTCAATTCTTCGGCGATCAGCCTTCTTCCCAGTCCAACTTTCGCATCCATACGTCACAACTGGACAGGCCATAGCACGAGTTATACAGATCTTAGTTGGCAGCCTAATGTCTCTGCTCTTTACTAGGTGGTCAAGGCTAGCCATGGCTCTCTTTCCCAGAAGCAAGCGTCTCCTAACTTTATGGCTGCAGTCTCCTTCCGGGGTAATCTTGGCGCCCAAGAGAAAATCGGCCTATATCAATAAGACCGTCAGAGGAAGGTATAAAGCGTCCGCTTAACCAAGCCACAAGAATGTACCTGAGCGGCCTAGGAGCAGCGTGTGGACATCTTTTTGAGCCCCAGTTCAGGTGCTTCAATTATCAGATAGCAGATACCGGGGCTGGCAAACATCTTTTCTTTTCTTTTGTATATAAATAAAATAACCACTACCACCACATCTGCTTGACGATGCCCGTCAGTTACGCCGGAATTCTTGATTGGAAATCCGGCTATTTTTGTTATGCGGAAGCTATGCCCTTCCGACTGAGCTTGCTAACCAGAACACAGTCAGCGGACAATGTGAAGAGTTTGCTACACAGTTTGCGCAGAAGTCGTGCTAAAATTTGATACCCATATGCGGTCTCCTTTTATTTTAAAACTCTACATTTCATTTGTCCAAATACCTCATCATCCATTCTGGAACATTGATATTCTCCTATAATGAAATTCGTTACTACCCTATCTCACATGACGTACTCGGATGAACATCACGAAGCTGTGAAAGATGTCGTGGTGCAGAGCTCCATGTTATTTTAGGTTACGCGTACCGGAGGCTAAAATATACCTTCCTTCCACGGCATCGTCAGCGCTAGACTTCGATAAGCACTTGTGACCCCCCCCCCCTCTTATCTTCTAAATCATTCTTTTTTTCTAACTATGCTTACTTTAAAAAGGTGAAATAAAACTTGAAGGCCTGTCGGCAAGGAATTTATCGTGACACATTATTTTTTCCAGCTTCCTACGTAGCAGCAGTGTTTATTTAAGGATCATAAAAAGCAATTTTGCCTTGCTCCCAGCGCAGGGAGAGTGACAGTAGCAACTGTGAATTGGAAGGTCTGCTATTTTATTTTCTTCGGTGATGGCCGCAGCCGCCGGAAAGCTTCTTTTTATAGGCGCTTCTGCAATACAGGGGCTGATCTTGTTTTGTGAGCACAATTTTTTCACCACAGTTATATGGTATTATTAAACTCCGAGTCCTAAACGTGCACAGTAAGAGCGCAATAGCAGCTACTGCTCTTTCATTGAAGGGAAATGGAAATGAGATCCCCTGCTTACAGTGTTCACGCCAAAGGATAGCAGGACGTTTATATTTCGTTTTTTATTCCGGACGTTTCTATGACGGCAGGGATTATAGTCCCCTCCAATCCAGCTTCGAGAAATTAATAACAATCCTGTGTACTGCACTTCATAGAAGGAGCACGTTGTATTTTGCTTAGCGCGTGTGCCCAGAAAAAGCTCTGACCTTTGACCGCAGGCGGCGCACCATATGTCGCCGCAGCGATGGTAATTGTCTTGCGCACAACAGTGTTATGAAGCTTCGGAAATTTGCCGGATATTCCGGACGCCGACAAAGAGATGGGTTAAGCATCTAAAATAGAAGAAAGAGGAATGCGAAAAGAACTATCAGACTTTGTTTAGCTTTGCAAAGATGTCCCAGAGGAGCAGAATGAAAATCAAGCTCATTTTTTGAAATCAGTTAAAAACCTAGAATGGTATTATATCAGTATAAAATCAGCCTGTAGCATAAGGTGCAAAGAAACCATGACAAAAAAAAAATAAAACCGGCCAATCGGCTTTTGAAATTGAAATGGCCAGCAGCGAGATTGCCGATAAGAGAAGTGACTCGGCCAGGACTTAATCCTTCTAATTATCTCAGACTTAGGTGCAGCAGGGCGGCAGTTCGGGGCCCCAGACTGGCCGGCCGTCAGTAGCACGCTCGACTCGCAGGCTTATCCCCAATTTGAAGGATTTCGTCCAGGTCCATTCCTGGATTCAACGGAAAGATGCCAGACTACGACCGCCTCCGCTTCCTGCCATTTAATTCCAAGAGAGCGGCAGAATAAAGAAATAAGCGTACGTGCCAAAAATGACTCCAATCGACGCGGAACTTTCTTCTCTCGAAACAGGTTAATGATCATTCAGGCGTAGTACTTGAATTTCCATAAGGCGTGATAATTTACTTTGTTTAAGCTCGTTGCTGTCTAGTTATACTGTCTAGAAATCGGCTGCGGCACGCAAGGTTCACTACTATGAAGAACAGCTTGCTTGCTTTTATAGGATAGCCTATGCAGTTCATTCGGTAGAAAAGCCGTCATCGTATTGCAGTTGCGCTTTAGCTGCTATCGTCGAAAGCCACAAACTGGTAAAAATGCGCACGTGAGGTCGTACCAAACTTGCGACGCAAGCGTTGGTATGCATCGTTTAGAAGGCTGTCATACCATTTAGCTTCCCATTTAGCATACCATGCTAGAGGTTGGTTTGCGACAGGCGTTCGAACAGACCACACATGTACCTCCCATGATACGCCGATAGCTGTAAGTGCTGTGTATATCGTGAAGTAAGACAGATACCGCGTCGTGTCGGAAAAAGGATCAATATTTTTCGACAACTATAAGCGTCTTCCAGGCTTTTCTTCACGCTGTGCTGACACAACCTGTCCGCGTGTTCTTGTTGTTCAGAGTGTGTTGGGGAACCCAAGTCAGTATTGATTTCCGAACCTGACTACATCAATGAGATCGGTTTTGATGCAATCGCTTTTTGCTGTACATCCGTACTGTGCTCCACGGACACTGTACAGCACCGGCATACAAGGTAACAGCACTATGTAATGTCAGAATGTTTCGGCTCGTCCTATTTTTAGAGATACTGGACTTTGAAATGGCTTCCTCATTCATATTACTGGCCCATGATCTGATTGCCTGATCTACTTTTCTCAGGTACAACTGGAAACCAAGTCCTGCCAATTAGACTATTGGCTTATAATATTTTAACTGAACTGTTTCTTCTTCTTAAGCAGCGGTTCAAATCTCGACTGATGCTCTTTTAGAAGTTTTAGCACTATTGGCATAAAAAAGTAAACTAAATAAGCGGCCAGCAGCCGCTATACATTCACTAGGCTTTAAATCTCGTACATCTCTATTGGTTCGGGGACTATATAGAGGTGTGCTGACATTAAAAGGAATTTGAATATAAAATCTAATATTCCCCAATTGACTCGGGAACTAGGTAATATACACGTTTTCAAAAGTATTAGAAAAATAGCCGAAAAAGATCTAACGCGTTGGAATAATTCTTCAACAACAGACGCTAGGTTTGAATTGGGGGCGGTCCTTTCAAGCGAGTTAAAAAAAAAAATGTATATGGCACTTCAGACCACTAATGTGCGACGAGGCGAAAGCTTTTTTTTTTCTTTTTTTTTTTTGAAACGCCGTTGTTTCCTGCTTTACTGCGTCTGCTCTGTAGGCTGTGTGGTGCGACATTCGAAGAAGCGCCAAATGAGAGGTGCAGCACAGACACCTAGATCGGATACCCGGTGGAGTCAGCTTTGTATATGCGTGAATCGCCTACTGATGTCGTCGGTCATCCGCGGATGTGAAGTCATGCCCGGATGTGACGTCATGATGATGTCAGTTCCGGCTACCATACGTGACTGGATGTGCCGCCATGATCGCACGTGACGTCCGACCAGATGTGACGCCATCATGGCATCACATCGTGACGTCCGGTCATAACTGATGACGTCACCAGGTAATGACGTCAGAATCCCGCGAAACCTCGCCAAGAAGTCTGACAATGATCGCGAACGGACCCTTATGAGCCTATTAGGCCCATTACGACGTCTGAGGGCAAGCTGCTGTGACTGATCTGTGTGTTCAGCGCCGCGATGCAGTCTATTCTTGTGGGGCCTTCATGATGCTCAAGCTCAAGGCCTTCAATACCTGACGGCACGGCATGATGTAGCTAGGACTAGCAACTTTTGCCTTCATATCTGATGCGGCGGAGGACATGAATCAAGTTCATTGCATCAGCGAAGATGCGGAGCCAGTATGTTCGCCGTTTGCGTCGGAGCCGTTGCCGGTTTAAAACTGAACTTGCATTTCATAGGCGTCGATCCCTCCAGATCACAGCAAACACAAATTAATTTAAGTACGTTTTTAATCCTATAGCATTTCTTGTCTCATGAATGGCGCGGACAGAGCCTGTCATGTAGGTGTGTCTGCACAGCCTACCATCAGAGTGAGTCGGCAGAGTGTCCCTACACAGTTCTTGCTAATAAGGAAAAAAAAAAAAAAGAACTCGTTTCACTGCTAGGAATCGAACCACCATCTTTCCATTCCGTTCCCGAGCGCGCAAATGCTTAGTCTACGCCGACGTGTTTTTTTTTTTTTTTTCTGACATGGTATTTATTATACGTGGTTATGTACAGAAAGGGTTATGTACACAGACTATTACAAAGCACTCAGCCGTTGCTGAGCTGCACAACAGAAAACACACCTAAAAGGCTGGCAGAGATAAACTCCTTGTCACCAGCGGCAACCAGTCAGGTTGAAAGTCATTTTCTCCATAAATGTCCTTCAGATCAAGCATCATTCTGCTAAACTCGAGTCTAGGTGGAGCAACAGGTTCAATGTTGCGATCCAACATGCGTGTCCTCCACAAGCTATGAAGTCCAATAAGGAAAAAGATGTCATATGGTTCGTAATCAGATTGTGTAACAGCAAGATACGGCACACTGTACGAATTTAGAATAAAGTCTTTCTTTACAATTCTTTGCAGCACGTCCCAAAAGAGAATTGCGTCTTTAAAATTAATGAAACAGTGCTGAATTGTTTCACACGCATCCCACAGACGGCAGTTTACAAAAGATAGAAAAATATTTTACCTATGGAGCCATGTGTTAACTGCTAGAGCTTCGGTGTGTAATTTAAAGAAATATGTTTTTGTGCTAGGAGAAATCTGCATTTTACCCACCCTCTTTAACGCCCCATGACCCTTAAGACCAAAGTATAAAGAACGATGGAATGGTGTTGGTAAAAGCATTGTTATCAATTCCTTGTATAGAGTCTTGCACGAAAAAGAATATAAGTACTTATGCGAGAACCTTACTGTCAAAAACCGCACTGAAGCATAACCGTCCTGCATAAATCCTACGCCGACTTCCTGAGAACGAGTCATAATTCTCCTTGACTAGCGTAATGACGCCGTGGGGCGCTAAGGGAAAGGACAACAGAGGCAGCAAGTAGAAAAAAAAAGATAAAAACGTGAAAAAGATTATAAAGTTGTTCGCGAGTAGACGTTAAGCAGCCAAATGAAACTGTTTCGAAATTTGTGCATACTGAATTCAAAATAAAACGATGACAATCACCCTTCCGTTAGACGCGTGGCGTACATCTAGCGACGTTGACACAAAGCACCACAGCTCAGCACTCTCGTGTGGCTGTTGCCAGGGGGCAGCAAATGAGCATACAGCTTCGACTTATAGCGCATTCGTTTTGGAGGACGAACGAGGGCAGAGGCGCCGCGCATTGCAGAGCAGTACAGCAGCACGACGAGCGAGAGTGTAACTATCCTTCAACGGGAACGTTCTCTAGATGGATGGATGGATGGATGGATGGATGGATGGATGGATGGATGGATGGATGGATGGATGGATGGATGGATGGATGGATGGATGGATGGATGGATGGATGGATGGATGGATGGATGGATGGATGGATGGATGGATGGACGGATGGATGGATGGACGGACGGACGGACGGACGGACGGATGGATGGACGGACGGATGGATGGATGGATGGATGGATGGATGGATGGATGGATGGATGGATGGATGGATGGATGGATGGATGGATGGTGGATGAATGGATGAATGGATGGATGGATGGATGGATGGATGGATTAATGAATAGATATGGATGGATGGATGTGGATGGATGGATATGAATGGATGGATGGATATGAATGGATGGATGGATGGATGGATGGATGGATGAATGAATATGGTTGGATGAAATATAGGAGCGTCCCGTTTGAACTGGATGGTAGCAGTTGCTATCATGCTCATTTTTCCCTCTATACATTAATGATTGTTTTAGATTGGTTAACTATACCGTCATTTTATTTATTGAATTTTTGTTTCTACATAACTAACATTATGTCACTTCTCTGCTGTTAAGCCACCAATCTTCCAATCATGTTTGCTAGCTTCCACTGCAGGCTCATTCACCCGGTCACTGGTACCTCTAAACCCCAGAGCCTCAGGAAGAGTGACTGCGCCTGCATCGACTTCCTGATGAATGCCATTACATTCGAGTATAATTTGGTCAATTGTTTCTGTGGAATTACTGCATACTGCACATGCGTCGTCTTCATTCTTAAATTTCTACAAAATAAAAATAGTATAAAAATAGCCCACCCTTCGTATCATTTGAGCAGTTTAAGGCGTTTTAGGCTATTCAAGACGCGTTGTGTGCAAGAGACTGCCTAGCATGTGAGGTTTCTGCGTTGAATGTCATGGCGAGAGCACTGCTATCACTGTATCCCTACATACCACAGAGGAGGAGTAACGGGGCACGCTCCGATCGAAGCTATTTTTCTCCTCGCCGCGAAAAGGTCTATAATGAGCTAAAGTTTGAATGTGGCTGCTGCGAACGTGCAAGATGAGGGTGGGCCGGGTAAAATACATTTCCCAAATTCGGCGAGTAAAATTATTTCTCACATTTCTTGGGGCAGCTTTATATGGCCCGTTTTTCCACGAGTGAAGATGCGAAGATGGTGCGGCCGTAGACGACGGCAACTTCCAACTCTCGTGCGGTTCGCGGGCAGAGCAGATTCAGCGTCTCGCAAGATGCAACTCCATCTGCGCATTGCCTCATTATCGTCTGACTGAGCGGGCCTGAAAAAACATTTTTGTGGACACCGGGCAGTGATGTTCTGGTTGTTCTAAGCCAGAAATGGATGACTCCGGACGTGATCGAACATGGACAACCGTGAAAGGAAGCGGTGGCGCCGCAACGATTCGACTATGATGAAACAAAAGTTCGTCATCCGACTACCAGCATTGGGAAAGCTTGAGGGCACATACCCCGGGCTCATGAAGGGGTAGCTGGAGTTGCGAAGGTCGGTGTGTATCTGGGGTGAAATCCGAAGTCATGGCACACAGAAGGACATAAAGGCGAAGACAGCGGGTCTAGGACTCCAGGAAGCAGAGGGCCTAGCAAAGCGAATGAGGTAGAGGCCATGCAAGAGCTTAGAGCGAAGCGGCAAAGGCCTCAGTACACCTCGACATTCAAAGCTTTGTTTGCTTTATGGGGTTTAAAGTCTCAAAGCAATTCAGTCTATGAAAAACACTGCAGGGGACGACTCCGGAGATTTCGACGAACAGCACACATATGCCTCTCCATTTTGCCACCATCGAAACGTAGCCGCCAGCGGTCGGCCGGGTTCGAACTCGGTACTGTGGCACTGTAGTAGGGCACCATAACCGCTGCACTACTGCGGCGGGACAACCTTCAAAGCTACACGCACACTTTTATGCGAAACGACACTATGCGTCCGCGCTTACGGTCCCCTTACGAAGGTCTATCTATTTAAGGTCCTCAAAAGGCCACCCAAGTACTTTTCACAACTCCTCAACGGCCGGGAAGATACTGTCTCTGTTGATCGCCTGAAACCTATCTACGTCGACTCTGAAGACATTGCTGGCTGCGCTGCCGTATGTGCTCCTGACAAGGCTGGTCCACATCGTTTTGTCAGCTCGGCAACAATATCATCCGCGCTTCGCCATTCGTCGCCCTTACGGCTTCCTCGCTAGACGGGGCACCCTGTGGCGTCCTTCCACGTGTGACGGTGGTTCGGCCGAAGACGACGACAAGTGCGAGCTCACAATAAGGAAACTACTTAACTGTTCGCAGGCTCTGACAAATTGCAACCGAAAGAATGTTGACTAAAAATTTCAAAAACAGAGCATTAAAAAATGTTAGGTTCCCTGCATGCTTGTTTTCTGTTCTGGATTATTCCATCCAGATGGTCAGCTGGCTTCTGATCGCTGACTTTTTCTTCTAAACCAAATCAACATTAAAATGAATAATATGACACAGTATGGCCAGACAGGAAGTTGAAAGAAAAAGAGGAAGTCAATTGGGTAATGTGGCGCTAAATCTACGACACCGATCCCCAAGCTTGGTTGTCATGTTGTAAGCTTAACGAAAACAGCGGACAGGAATAAGCGGCAAAAAAGGGGATTCCCGCCTGCAGATTGAGGCTCAACCGAATAATGAATACACAGCTCTTGCGTTTTTTGTGGAAGCAGGTAGAGTGAACTGAAAACCTGCATTGCTCTGAAATACTGTAACGAAGTCTAAAGGCAACGTAGTAGATGCATGAGGAAAGGCGGGGATACTCATCAATAAGCTATCAACTTGGCAAAAAATTGTAATTAATAATAAAATGCACACCTGTGTCCTACATGATAGGTGGAAAATCAAGAATGCTCTAGGTCACTCATTTCTGCAGAGGGATGAACAGGGTTATGGATCGCAGGAACGAGACACATGATATAGCGCAAGATGGCGTAAGCTCCATTCTTAAGAGCATTGGTAAATAAGTATCCTAAATAATTAGGTAATCAAGTTGAAAAACTACAGAACTTTGTGATAAATACGGCAAAAGCTCTGCCGGGGTGGCGCAGTGGTTAGGGCGCTCGACTGCTGTGTCCAAAGATGCGGGATCGTTTCCCAGCCTTGGCGGCCGCTTTGCGATGAAGGCGAAAAGCAAGGCGCCCGTACACATTGAGAAGTAGACGGCGTCGAAATTCCCGGAGGCCTTCAATACGGCGTCTCTCACAGAATGAGGCACTTTGGGACGTTAAACTCCGCAAACCATTGCAAACCAACCAAAATACGAAACAATAAACCGTGGTTCTGACTCAATTTCTGACTAATCTGTATTTATGTGGCACTTTTCTGTCTTAACTTCACACAATTCTGACGTTACTACGAAAATTCTAGTTGTCATACCCGATTCACTATCAAGAACAACTAGGAAATTCGGTTGTCACCACAAAGTTGTGAAGTTGTGAGTAGCGCCTTTGTCCCGTCTTCTTTCTTGTGGTGTGTTTATTTCGGCGCAGTTTTTCACAGTACAAATATGAACCAACTAGTCCAAGAAACGGTATTAATGCACCACAAAGAAGTTTCTGCAATAATGTTTTCAACAGGGCATGATCGATGTACGCGGATATCGGTTGTGTTGTTCCTAAGTAGCACAAATAAAGATATGATAAAATCTAGCGTACCCTCTGTATTAAGCAATCGTGAATTCTGGTTCAGCGCCATGTCACAGTTTCTTTGAGGGAATCTGACAGTAAAATAAACTTCAACAGGATAGCTAAGCGGTTGAGTTAGTGATACATTTCCGGAAAAAAAAAACAGCGCGAACAAACGGGGACGAAGGAAAGAATACACAGGAACAAGCGCTGAAAATGTCTAACGGACAAGCAGTTTAGCTGGTATCTTGAACATGCTACTGGCATGTGCGCGACTGAGCGCGAAAGGAATTTGTAAACAAATAAAGGGCCATTCAGTTGTCATTTTTAAACGCGAGAAACGCAGTGTGTGTAGCTAGAGGCATTAAAACTGCTTCTGCCTTGATTGGACTATGAGGCTCTGAAGAAGACCAAGTGGATTTTGAAAGTGAACGAAGATCACAAGGTAAGTTGAATGCCGGACTATTAATGCGACCTAAATTTGCGCCTTGCGTCTCAAAAACACGGCGCTACAGAAAGAAGACAAAGCTGGGAATTTGGGAGGCAAGAGAGCCAAGAGGCTGGTTAGCTGTGGTTCAGAAACAAGTGAACAATTGGAACATTCCCTGAATGAGACGGACGCGCAAGAAAAATAGACCTGTCCTGAGAACATTATCAAGAAAAGTAAGAGCTCTTGCAAAGAATGAACACTTCGAGTGTCATATTGGGGACACAGAAAATTTGACAGGGATAAAGCTCTAAATTACAGGAGATGCAGCATTGATAATGAAATTGAAAGCAGTAGTTACGACGTAGAAGCGACTACGAATAACAGGGGAAAATATTGAAGGGGAATTAGTCCTGAATAATCTGGTCTCAAAAGGAGTTTCCTAATTACACGGCATTTGAACAGGAAGAAATTTCTGTGGGGCTGATTAAAGAACCAGGCCCGAAGTGCAAGAACTGATTGGCGAAAATTAAGGAGCACTGACACTGTTCAGAAGAAAAAAGAAAACAAACGGCCGGAACCTACAAAAAAAATTGTAATTTACCATGCAAGAAAATTGAAATTATTAAGACTAACATTAAATCTTACAGCCCATTTAGGACACTGTTTTTGTCCTATACCTCTGCTGTAAAAATAATAAAATAAATATTAGACCCAAGGATGAGCAATACGGCTTACACGGTGAAATGTCGAAAGCTTTGATAGCTCCCAGATGAGAAGAGAACATATAGTTCGAACTTGCACAATGCCTACATGCAGCAAGAGAGACGAAAGACCTCTGCAGATCGTTTTCGCGATCGCGAAGAAAAGGGCAAGAAAGGTAACGCACATTTCCCCTTTTACCTAGCTAGTACTGCTGCCAGTGCATGGGAACCAAGTATTTTCTTGCGCGAGATCAGCGCATCTCAGTTCATTGTCCACTGGCAGCACTTCAATGAAACTTCAATAAAACATTTCTATCAAGTGAGAATGGTAGAACATAAAAATAAAGGCCCAATTCGCTAACTCCAAAAAAAAAAAAAAAAAGCTAACTGCATTTGGCGTCTCTAGTTTGCTGCGGCTTTCTATGTGGTTCGTGAGGAAATACTATGTGTTTTCAGTATTAATTGACCAGCTAAGAAATGCCACGTCGCACTTAGGGGCAATGCATTAAATCCCAAATAGTCATAAATTGCACGCCTATGTAAAATTTTCATGCCATTTCCGTACAAGTGTCATTTGAATCTTGTTACGCATGTGTAGGTAGCGAATTCGTGAAGCTTCATGCGGTCAGTGGAGGAGCGCAAGAAAGGACGGAGAGTACAGGATTTGAATTCTCTAAATCCGTGCTGTTTGCCTGTGAATCATTGGTTCTTAGCGTATGTGTCTGGATTATATTAGGTAGAAAAATAGAATTTAGCCTTTGAACGGCCAAATGATATATACAAAAGGCTGCACTTCACTTTTTACTTACAAATGAAAACAAAAGTAAACGTACACCAAAAAACGCTTTTTTTTTTTCTGTTCACAATACAAACTTTTCTAAAACATTTCATAAGCTTTTAGTGTTAATTTTATACAACATAACGCCACTATAATATTAATTGACCACCTAATTACTGATTTCTCATTATTTGTCGTAAACTGGAAATAATAATAATAATAATCGGTTCACAGAAAGGGAAAGACGCAGTACCTGTCACACTAGTTTAAGTGGAAACCTGAACCGCGCCGTAAGGGAACGGAGGAAGGTGGGAGTGAAAGTGGAAAGAGAGAAAGAGGAGCCGTACTGGAGGGCTACGGAGTAATTTCGACCATCTGGGGATCTTTAACGTGTCCTTACATCGCACAGCACACAGACGCCTCTATCATGATGCATTTTCGGGATTCTGAAAGGCGACATTTTCTCTGAACTCCATTTGCAGAACAGAAGATGTTAGAAGGAACAAAACCGAAGAAAATGAATGATTTAAAGTTGATTTTTCGAAGGCAATATAGGGAACTACAACCAGTGTATTTTGTGGTCACAGTGAGGATGATAGAAATTCTTCATTCTTTTTTTTTGGAACATTGCTTTTGGCAGCTGAAAAATTCAAGGAGTCGATACACCCATATCAGTCCCTCCTACATTGTGCCTACATTGTACCTGCCTACCTGCCTGCCTGCCCGCCCGCCTGCCTGCCCGCCTGCCTGCCCGCCTGCCTGTCCGCCTGCCTGCCCACCTGCCTGCCCACCTGCCCGCCTTCCTTCCTTCCTTCCTTCCTTCCTTCCTTCCTTCCTTCCTTCCTTCCTTCCTTCCTTCCTTCCTTCCTTCCTTCCTTCCTTCCTTCCTTCCTTCCTTCCTTCCTTCCTTCCTTCCTTCCTTCCTTCCTTCCTTCCTTCCTTCCTTCTTTCCTTCCTTCCTTCCTTACTTACTTCCTTTTTATGCTGTTTTTTTATACCATTCTTCTAATGAGGCCGAAAAAATCTTCAGTTGTTTGTTAGTGCTGTGTTCGCCGTTCTTCTTGTGTACTGTGTTTGTCTGTGTTTGTCCTGTGCTTCAAGTAGCCCTGAGGAAACATCTGAAGCTAGCATTCATCATTGTAGAACCACAAATATACTACTTCTAAAAAAACGGTGCCTTAAAGGATACAGAAAATAGAAAAGGAAAATAATCGACATGTCACCATAAGCGCCATAAAATATATTGAAGGCTGGAGTTGCTAGGCACACCAGAGCCAGCAGTCGTTAGTTCTTTGTAGTAATGAATTGCAGCAATCGTATTCTTGACGCTTTCAACTATTGCTTAGTGTTCACTCTTCGGTATACTCATACGTGAAGCACATGGCCAGCATGACATGCTCTCAAGAATGCTATAAAATTTAAATGCTGTAATTCTGTTTATAGATTCTGAAAATCGGTCCTTCTATCTTCACGTTTTAAGAAGAAAAAAAAAAAGCAGGTAAGAACACTATCTAGGACTCACCTATTTTATTTTTCGTGAAAGAAGAAATCTTTTCCAGTGGCTGAACAGAAGGCGAGCCAGGGGCAATTTGGCCCTTTTAGTACAGTAGGCACAGCGAGCTAGGCTTTCATATTCATCCCGACACCACCGCAGTTACGGATACAGTTGGTCCGTCTTACCGAAAATTCTTAAACGCTCACTTCTCCAAAAGTTTTCAGTCGCTGGTAAAGCCAGCGGACAAATTCAAGCGCGCATGTCTTGGGACGCAAACGAAAAAATAAAAAGAGATCTTGGCGAAAAAATGCGAGGCACTTCATCAGCAGAACTTTAGCAACTGCAAAAGGATGGCTCGATTACAAGTAAGAGCAGTGAGCAGCGCGTTGCACAAGTGTGTCGGATGCGAAATACACGAGCAAAGATGTGCAGGAACCGAGCAGAAAGATAGAAGAAAGGGATAAAGCAGTGGAAGACAGAAAGTGAAGGAGGGAGTGAATAAGGAAGAGAAACGCTTCCCGACCGAAGCGACAAGCGTGAACGATATTCGCACCGCGGCCGCCGGGGCGCCAGAAATCTCGCCTTCTCCATTCTCAGGCTTTTCATGGCGGAAAATTGCACATTCGCCAGAGCCCCCGGATTACTCGTCGGGCAGATTTTCCCGGCGCATATGAAGTTAGGGGCTGGCCGCCACGATGGTAATAAAAATAAAGCCTTTTGATTTGCTTCGCGCTTGCTAGACTAGTTTGGGCCAAGCTTCCTTTTTTTTTTTTTTTCTGCGTTTTCCTGTTTATTCTTGCTCGCCCTCTCGATGCGGGCCGAGACTAAGGGATTCGAAAGACAAGAGCGCTGTGGTTCTTTTATTTGTTTTTGTTCTTCATGAACACTGTGCTCTTTCAAATCCGGCTTGTTGAGTTCGGGAGGCAGAGCGGGAATAAAAAAAAAAAAAGATTTCTGCACTGGCCCTGTAGCTTGTCTGGTGGCCATCTTCAGTGGAAAGAGCTAGGACATCAAATAAATTTAATGCTAAATAAGCATTAAGTAGATGCGTACACTGCTGGAGCTGACGCATGTGTAACAGGCGAAATTTGAGCGGAGATTAGTGTGCTTCAGCTGAATGCTCCTCTGAGCTGCAGGATATGTGAATTTACGCAGAAAGCAAAGCCTAAATATAAAAGAAAAAAACAAATCAGAAACCCGCTGGAGATTTGCAGCAGTCTCTTTGGAAGCAGTAGATTAGCTGCGCACTGGAGCGGATGTGAATTTGCTCATGTAGAAAGTGGACATATCAGAAAACGAACGGTGGAGGAGAATAAACACGCTTGACAAAATTGTGTCTGCCAAGACTTGCAGAACTTCTAAAAACCTCTGCCCACTATTATTTCAAACTATTCTATTGATGCTAGAGACGCCGCCTTATTCCGCGGCATCGGAGCAAGTCGATTGGCGTGATACATATGGCGAAATTTAGTTTGAAGACAACAGGGAACTTTCTTTTTCTGGAATATTCGCTGCTTGAAATAAAAAAAGAGAGGCAACATCAGCACAAAATGTAACGGGTGTGTTATCGAATAAATTCAAAACTTCTTACAACAAAACAGCTTGCAAAAAAACAAAAATTGGGGTTTAAGCGTGATTTGAACGTGAAAAAGCGAAAGCTGTGAGTGTTGCAGCGAATTTTTCGGCGGACCCCTGGATTTAATGTGCCGCTGTCAAAACGTTCGAAGGAACCTTCTGTCCTAGCAACTCGCTGTTGTCGTTCGCCTCTACCAACTACCACGTTCTTGCTTTTTCCTTTTTCTTCTTATTTTCATTTTCCTTCATCTTTTCCTTCTTCTTCTTCTTCTTTTTCTATCTCTTTTTCTTCTTCTTCTTCTTCTTATTATTATTATTATTATTCCTCTTTTGTTGTTGCTGTTGTTGTCCAAATAACTTATGGCACGTACCCACAGAGGGGGATCGGCCAAGAATTGGGTAGCAAAAAAAATTTTTGAAGTATACTTGCATAAAAAAAAAATGATTTGAGGGGTAGAGGAAAGGAAACAAAACGGGAAATAAGTGAAATATAGAATGAAAAGTGGTAACACACACGGGAGATTGACACTGCAATTGTAGAACAAGTGATGTTCTTTTCTTTTTCCTTGTTCTTCTTCTTTTTCTTCTTTCTCTTTTTATTTTTCTTCTTCTTCTCCTCTTTCTAATTTCTCTTTTTCTTCTTTTTTCTCCTTCGCCTTCTTCTTCTTCTTCTTCTTCTTCTTCTTCTTCTTCTTCTTCTTCTTCTTCTTCTTCTTCTTCTTATTATTATTATTATTATTTTTCCCCTTCTTCTTCTTCTTCTCCTCCTCTCCTTCTTCTTCTTTCCTCTCTCGGTCTCGGTCTATACCACGTGAAAGTTGTTAGGAAAGTTGCTAGCAGTGTAGCTTTCGCTACTTAAAAAAAATATCCCGAAACAAACTCTCAGCCTCTGAAGACGCAATGTACTGCAGCTAGTCTTTTAATTGCATAGCTAATTCAATAAAAGTGACTAATTAACCTTTAATATCACCAATGAGTTATACGTACTAATGAGCAATACGAAGTCTTGGACAAGACGATGCCACATGACATTTGAAATAAAAAACAACCTATTTTTGATACCGGCAGGTGCAACGAAAACAGGTACGTTTTCGGGAGCTCACGGGGGGCGCTCAATTCCCGGTTCGTTGGAAACGGGACGTGCTCCATTTGGAACGGTATGTACTTTGTGCCCCGTGAATAAAAATATTTTGCTACCCAGCTTAGAGCAAGCAAAGACAATCACTGCGATAAGAGGTTCCTTACGGTTCAGTAGAGTAGCCACATCGAATTAGAGACCACAGTCAGTGATACACGTCAGCATTAAGCGTGCCGATACCACTAAGTTCCTGCCCGCCTCATCGCTAAGTGCCGTTCTCGTTCTGGAAAAAACAGCACAGCCTTTCCTCGGGCTTGTGCCATGGGGCTGAGCCTATGTATACCGCTCGACACCCGTTCCGTGGTCGAGAGCTGTTCGCTACCTTGACTGTAGCGATGACTCCGAGCCAGGGTCGATGAGATGAACAAAAGGAGCTTTTATACACTATCTACAGGGCATTGTTTGCAACACAAGATAGACCCGCGGACCGAAGGCTACTATTTGTAAAAAAAAAAATTAATACCGTGTGTTGCATTATACTGCATTAAGTTCCCTGCTAGAACCCGTCGGAATCAATTTTTCCGGGTATGAAGGCTGCCGAGAAGGCTCTTCATCCTTTCGGAGCTATCGCAACCGAGCCAGCTCTGGTGTTACATGTGCATTTATGTGGCCCAGTATTTATGGTTTATTTTATTCATTAGGTTTCGTGCAGGTGGTCACAAATACCAGTCCTGCCCGCGTTTGCTTGCACATCGAAGTTGATTTTATATCAGAACTGATTTCGCTCTTTTATATTTACAAGACAAATATGTCGTACGCGCCTGTTTGGGACACGTATGCTTCCTCATATTTATAGCCACCGGCAGGCTGCCTTGAATCTGACAAACGATATGAAAAATAACATAACGTATATTCCACAGACGTTTATAGTCTGCATGATGCAAGATTTCAGCTTTGATGCATGTATAATCGAATAATTATACCTTTTATTTTTTTTTATTTATTTATTTTTTTTTTTGCAGTCAGTAAAGTGGGATAAGGGTCTACCCATGTTTTTCTGTGTTTTTCTTCCTGGTTCGTTCTAGTCGATTTTATATTTATGTTTAAATGTGCTTTTTATAGCCCAGTGAGTTCTCTTGCACTGTGCGAGACCTATCTCACTTTTCCTTCCATCTAACACAAGACCAGATGTACAGGCTAAATTTCTGTATATTCCTCTTGCGTTTTTACCCGTGCTTAATCTTACTTGTGCTGTTTGTTGAGCGAATTTTAATGTGCAGTTCAATGCTTACAGACTGCCCTCCAAATCAATCTTACGGAAATAAGTAATGTACACATTACTGCATTTTAAGCTGTATAATATGCTAGTCCTCTGGTGGCAACGGCTTCATTTTTGCTCTGTGAAATCTCAAACCCTTTGTCGTTTTTTTAAATTAAGCTTGTGACAAAAGAACAATACTGCCGATTTTTGTTTAGTTTGTTATATATTCAAAGGACGGGAACTCTCAGCTGTGCTCATTTTTTTATAAATTGTCCTAGACAGTCTTAAGTTCATCGCATTTTTTTATACACCAGTCAGATGGTAAGGAGCATTGGTGATCTTTCTGTACTCGTTCCTTCCAAGTTTGTTTCAATCTGTTCATCTCATGGTGAGTTCGAGTTCTATTTTCTTCCAATGTATTTTGTGTGCTGTAAAACTTATCTTGTTTGCCAATGGGGATTTCACGCCAAATTTTGAAGCTATAGAAAGCACATTATGGGTACCCTCTATAACTGGTCCGCGACAGCCAATTACCAGACATAACATACCTTTGACATGTACTTAATTCGGCTTTAAAGTTAGGTTAAATAATCTTTCTTCTGACCGTCACCTATCGCTTGCCCCATACAGCACAACAGCGTGGAAAACGTTCAACGTGGCAGCGATGCACGACATCGGTGGTCTTTGGGCTGATCGGCAGAAGTCGCCAATGATTCACTGGCTTCGGCGACAGAGCGAAAAATGGTCGTCGATGAGATTAGTGCCTGATTTGAACTTCATTCGAAATTGAAATAAGCGAGACGAGACTACATTTTATAGTTCGCACTTCGACTATCAGCGGAGGAGGGAAAAACAAAAAGGCATCATTTTGGCATACTTAAGCGTTTCAGTTGAATAAGCATTTATCACGAAGCTTCAGCATGAAACTTACATTGTGCACCCTAAGACCAAATAGCTGCAAATTAAAATAGGATTCTGCAACCTTCTAAGTTTACATTCCCATATAGAATGCAAAGGACGAGCCCAAATTGTCTAGTTTTCTTTTTCTTTTTTTGTCATCATACATTTGGTATTTTCCCTTAATTCCCATTGCTGAAGAAAAAAAAAAGATCTTTCAAAAATATTTTTTTTATCACTTCCGAGGCCGTCTGTTTCTACGTATGAGCAAATGACACGTCATAGATGATCGGGAAATGCAGCCTTGCCACCGGAGTACCTGTTGTGTTGCTGCCGTCCCCACTTCGCTGGCTTGAAAACGGCTGGCGTCTCAGTTGCCGTGGTAACCAGCAAAGCACAGAGAAGGTTTTGGCTCCCCTCGATTGCAAGAGAGTTTTCGCGCCATTATGCATGGAGGAGGGGGATCTCCGAACCATCGCATGAATTTCCCCGCTCCTCTCGCGCCGATGGGGGAAACCGGTATTTACGACATGTGACATGCATTGTACTCGTGAGGTGACATTATACATTCATCTTTCGTTGCTTTAATTCTTGTATAAGTTCTACGTGCTATTGCTTGATTTGTAAGGTTTTAGTTTATATTTTCTTCTCTTCATTGGTAGTTTTACGAATGTATAAGCGATAACCAACTTTCTTCACGTTTATTGTAAAGTTCCTTCTTCTGACGTCTCTAACTTTGATGAATGGATGCCTGCAACTTGCGTACTTTTTTCATTGGGCGCTTTACTAACCGCTGGCTATGTGTCCAAGCAGTGTCTGTCAGTTTTCGTGTAGCGCACCAAGCAACAACAATAAAAAGAAATCGGTCCCCCCTCTGATCCCATAAAGCGAGGCGCTCGGGCATCTCTTCGCGCTTCTCTCTTGGATTTCCTGCTGGCCGCTGCCTGGCTGCTCTCCCGAAGACGATCCCTTGACCCCCGACATCTGCATGGACGGACCCCCTCTGTTAGATAAAGATGTTTTTTTCACGGCCCGCTGCATGTGTGTCTTGCGTCTCCCTCGGATAGAGGAATCGCCCATAAACTTTGTGCTGAGATCACATCGAACAAGTTTTCTTTCAGTTTGCAGGCTGTAATCTACTGCGGTGGGTGAGCGTGGGCCCGTTAAAACGTTGCATTTACCCTAGTGAAAAAGATGAAAAGAGAACTGCAATGTTTACCTTCGCCTTACACGCGCGGAAAATACGCAAGCACGCCCAACTTCGCTGGTGATCCGCATAAACACGAAAGTCACCACTGAGTTGGCCATAATTAAATTAGGTCTGACACCAGATTTGGTGAAACTTGAACGAAGTCGAAATTTGCGTGTCCAGAGACCAATTGCTTGTTGCGGCCCACCTGAATTTGAAATTCACTACTAAGTTGACAATGCTCACCCTAGGCTAGATACTGTTTTTGGTAAAATTCGGAAGAAGACAAATTTGGAGGGCACAGGGTGAAATATTTGGATGTGACCAAACAAAATTTGAAAGTCATCACTAATCGGTCATACGCGAATCAGGTTGGACAGCGAATCTAGAAAAATCAAATTTTGGGGGTCCAGACGGCTACCTTTGGAGCTACACTGGAATGATCCAGCACATTGTTACGACGCGATGGTTAAAAGGTTTCTCTCAAGATCTGAGCGCTGGCATTCACCACACTGCCCGACGCACCTGTGTTCTCGATCATCATGGAGGCTAAGAGAGGCTGAGCAAAATATTACACCCCAGGTTGGCCAGTGACAAAAATGATGGAGTGGTACTTTTGGCCACACGGGCGCCAAGAGGCATGTTCTGTTCACCCTTGCTGTGGGCGCTATGTTATACCATGATACTGTTAATGCTTATACATTAAAAATAACCGCCAGCTTCTCTCTTTGTATGGTGAAACGCGAGGCAAAGTTGGCCTCCGACTGCCACTAAAAAACGAGTAAGAGTGAGTTGTCGGGCTAGTTGGTTTTGCATGGTGAAGGAACAGCGCAAGGGGTGGGACACGGAGACACAAGGAAACACATACACAAGCGCCTTGTGTTTGAGCTTCCTCGTGTCTCGGTGTCCCGTCCCTTGCGCTGTTCTTTCACCACTCAAAGATGCACTGACGTAGAAGTTTTATTGATTTATCTGTCCGTTCCGAGCACAAAAACTGAGGAGTGAAGGCAAAACAGTGTCGTCAGCGATGTACTGATATGTACTCGTGTCAAGCGACACAATACACTTGCCTTTGCCAAAAAGGCAAACACCGTGTGCCAAAAAAAAAAAGGAAAGCAGCAGCCCGTATCTGTTCCCTAGTGAACTTTTGCAATTACTTTGAAAATGTTTCCTCGCAGCAAAATATTTTTCTAATTAACATTTGTTTTCCAGAAACAGCAACGCACCTTTAGTCTCAAAGTATAACCAGAGTTGGCAAGAAAAAAAATGGCTTCCACATAAACACTTCTATGCAGCAACATATGCTCATATTTGCCAACGAGCCCACCTTTTCTTTTTAAGAGAAACGACGATTGAGTTGTTTCACTTGGAATAATATGTGAACTTTAATGTGCCGCAGGTGTGTCAGCAGTTTATCCATTCTCGTTTTTTACCGCTTTTGAGGGGCTATAGAGATAAAAAGGGAGAGGAGTTTGGTATCACCGACTGAATAGTTCGCATCGAAGTGCACGGCCGGCAACACATCACGTAAGGGGCGGGGCTTATCTCGTTCGCATTTGTCTGATTTAATTAAGATTTTATAAGTGCTATCTGACAAGCAGGTGCGACGTGTCTTGAGCTTATTAGAAGGCGGAGTGCGCTTAATGTTACAGTAAGGCTAGCTTCCTAGATTTAAGAGTTAGAGACTCCTTTCGTACGTTGGGACGTTTCAAGAACAGAAGCCGAGCCGTTGATTGTTTCCCCCCTTGTGTTCTGATTAGCAGACATACAGCCTAGAACTATAGTTTCTGCATGCTGTTTTAGACTTCAGTAGTTTTCTCATTACGTTGACATTATATTGACCATTATTATCTCTATCATCGAGTTTAACAAAAATATGACATGCGACCATCGTATAATCGAAGATTTTTGTGCAAGGTGGCCGCTTAGACGCAAGTGTTTGTGGTGTTACGACAAATCAGATTTTTAAGCCTTTCGCTGTAGCTTTGATAGCCTGGCGCTGATCGCGCATGCACAGTCGAAAGAACTGGAGCAGAACTGAAGTTCGAAATATCGAGCGAACTCGCGAAACAACGTGGTTCGCAGTAAGGTCTTCGGCTTCGTGATCGGGCACTTTCTGATCCGGATGTCGCGGTCTCATTTAATCTCGGCACACTGAGCCCGTACGTCATGATCCTCTGGCTGCTCACACTTGTGTTTCGCTTTCACGTGCGCGCTACTCCATACCTTCACGTAGTCGCCGTGTCGTTGTTCAAGTTCTTGAGAGCGTTACTTAGGTCATGCCCTCGTCAGTTTCTGGCAAGGGAGGCAACTGAGTGACGGCACGCTCAAGGACTACACACCAGGCATAGCGGGACCCTCTGACGTAAGAGTAGATTGGCGCAAAGAGCAGTGATAGCCGCTTATGATCTTCTTCAACAATTGCCGCTCAAAATATAAGCAGGTTTCCTAGTGGTAAAACCCTCCGCGTAGGTTACTGCTATTATCCCTAAATCTTCACTTGTACCTAGTGCGATCGTTTTGCTAAGAACGGGATTGATTACAGTGAGAGGTTGAAGTATGCAAGTATAGTAAACAAGCAGCAACCATGCAGCGAACTATACGCTGGCTCGCTACAAGCAGCACGTCTGCCAACAGCGCAAGAAAGGAAAGCAAAGATACACGCAAGACAAGCAGTATGCTTGCTGAGGAAGAGGTAGAAACAACTTCCAGCACTATATTCCAGAGGGCATGTAATTTCATGTCAACTTCTCTAGTCAGGAGCACAACATTAGTAATAATGTGAGGCTCTTGTTTCTGAATGCCCATCTGGCAGTTTACCTCAATGGCGTCTCCACCGGATGTCGTCTAAAATCAAAGCGCTGAAAATACTTTGCTACATGCCATAGAGACAATGATTCTTGCCCGCCAGTCTACACTTGCTCTAACAAAGATACTAATAGTAATATGTAATCAAAATATGCGCATAAAATTGATGTGAGGCGTGTGTAGACGAGAACAGTGAAAACATTGGGAAACGACAAACAGTGCCTAAGATAGTTGCGCGAAGGTTGGAGTAGCAAAAAGGTAAAACTCCCAGTTTTATTGAAGCACGCGGAGTGTTTGAAATAAAGTGTATTTGCCTGTTGCTTTTCGAAGATGGCAAATCAAAATCGCTTTCCCTTTTCATAGTTTATCATTGTAATACGAAAGCATAATACGGATGTTATAATTGCGCTTACAACTAGAGAATATTATTACATGCATTCGCCAAATTGCACTATATAATTTTTCTTGCATATTTATAAGCGTTAACATAAACTGTCAGCCATCGTTGATAATGCGCGCTGAAAGGTCCCCCATAGCAAAAGCAAGCATCATAAAATAAACCACTTAGAATGTCAACAAATGTAATATTGCATGTTTAGTGGAATTATTTTTTCACAGGTGGCCGAACCAAAAGAAACAATTTTATCTTGCACAAACCTCAGATGAAATAAAATGTGTGTTTTATTTTGTGGAACACTTATATTGCCGAGCTGTTGCAGAGACTCCTTCGATGGCGACGTACACTTTGGCCATACTAATCACTTGGGTGGAGCCACCGCTCTTGAAATGCGAGTCTACAATCTCTGCAGCTTAAGATACAGTGACATCATTTAAGTTTCGGGTCCACACCAGCGACTTCAGGTTTATAATTTCTTCGCTGGATGCGTTACTTTTAAATGTTGTTCGTAATTATTCTGTAATTGCATTCAAGCGCGTTTTCCTTTTGTTCACAGTTGGGTACGCAAGGTTCGGGTTTTTCTTTTAATGCGACAGCGTGACGGTGCCATTCTGCAGAGGATTCGTGTGAGCAAAAAATTACACAGATTGGCGGGCGAGTTGTGTTACGTCGGGAGAACGCATCACGTTTTCAAGATGACAGCAACTGCCAACTCAGCCTTATTTTTTGAGGCGGGAGGGTGAAATAGGAATATTTCCCACCAAAACCCCTATACATTTCGTGCAAGACACGCTACTCCTCTCCTATGCAGGCTCAAAACAGGGCTTCACATACGCGGTGTATGGTCTCTCATATAATACGATAGCGTATGATTGTTTGCTGATGGTTATGTGTATGATAATATACGCGAACAAATAAGGAATTAGTCATTAATCGAGTAACAAACCTCATGTACTCGAATGAAGATACACATGTGGAGCCTGTGGACGGCAGCCAATAATGCTATCGTGTCATTCCCTTAGAGGCAGAGCTTAAGAGATTCGGAAATTGTTGCCAATGCGGTGCATACAGGCAGCGGTCATTCTATCTTCAATACAGCTTTACACTTGATATGTCATTAAATATCTGCGCGCGACCAAGCACTGCTTAAAACTGTTGCTCAGCCGTGATTCAAGAAAAAGCAAACCTGCCTGTGGCCAACGCACCTTCGAAAGCGGTCACGTCATCTAGACTCATGTGGTTACACTGCATGACAAGGGATCCGCGCTGGACTACATCTCTGCCAGCTACCAGGTACGAGAGCAGTTGCAAATTTTCTCATCTGATGTGACCTTGTGTCGTAATCGCCCCCTCTCAACCAATCAGCGAATTTTCCAACTAACGCAACGCGAAATCGCATGACATGAAACTATTGCTGTTGCATTAAAACACCACTCTGCAAACAACTAAGCTATCCCATAGACTTCAAAATCGGCTTCCGGTACGACGCTCCGCTTGTCCATTTTAGTCTTTCAGTAGAAAATTGTCTCAATTTCCATTTAAGAATGCAAATCCGGCCGCAATAGATTCTTCTAATATAGACTATTTATTTTTCCCTCGTTAGTAGGCTTAATCGTTCCTCTTATTGTCTACGAGCTCTTCGTCGTCTTTGCCGCTCAGCTCAAAAGATACCTTCTTATGCAGCTGCCCTTGTTTCTTGCACTTTTCCAAAGAGCAAGCTGCCTGCCATACGCCTTCGCCTACGCGCAGGACTGAAGGGGACCTGCCCCGCCGTTGGCGCTGCCGAAGAAAACACCGTCGTCTCCTAGCGGATTCTGCGCAGCGGAGCGCGCACCTCGAGGCCTTCACGCGGCCATCACGCGGGTGCAGTTTGTCTACGTCGCAACCCGCTGATCGAAGAGGCCCCGGAGGACCATCTCGATTAAGAAGTGTTCCCTTCAATTACGAAGGCTTTGCTTGCCCCGGCGTCACACTCTTTCCCCTTCGTTCCTTTCCTCTCCGCCGACACTCTACACCCAACCTGTTGCCGCCACCTCTCTCAGCTCGTGGCGGGGTAAAGAAGGCGAGAGCAGCTGTGACATCAACGCACCAACGCACGAATGCGCGGCGTTCCTGTAGCAGCTCCTGCTGATTGCCGAAGACTGGAGGCAAACAAGAAAATGAGTAGACGGAAAACACGGCATCTAAGTAAAACAGGCGGGAAAGGTTTGAAACAAGGAAAGCGTAATCGCAAAGCTATCTTGGAGGAAAGAAGCTACAGTTTCTTCGCGCTGCTGTTGAGAGACACACACACGGGCGCACTAGGACGACGGGCGCGGGGCTTCGAAACGTCTTTCCTTCCTCCTCTCCACTTGCCCTTGGTGTGGCTTCGTTCCTCGCCATACAAGCAAAGGGAAGAAGGGATCTTCTTTAAGGAGAGTGTCGTCCTTTCTGGCCCTCTCACCGGGCGTTTCTCCCGGGCGCAGCGACCGGCCGGACGACCGAGATTGCAGCTTTTCAATTCTCGCCGCTGGCCTGGGTGGGCACCAGAGCGGGGTGGAAGGCCCGGGCATCGGTCCATGTGCGTGTGTATCCCAGAGCTTGATCCTCTCCGAAGAGACGGCCGTCGCCGGATTGCTTGGGCCCTCTTGTGTGTGTGCCAGTGCGCTTCTCGGGTGCAGGGACGCGTGTGGCGGCGATGGAGACGCCATACACCTTTTAAGAAAAATAATAACGACACATCAAAGGGTGCGAAAAAAATATGGAGCGGGAGAGGGGTTTGAGGACGGTCCGCGCAAAGGCGAGCGCGAGATCTTCCCGAGATCCCTTTGCGCCGAGAAAGAACCTTCTCCGCCAAGCTTGAGTGACGAAACTGGCCGGCGGCCGCACGATCCGCCCTGCTGGGCGGATCGCGAGCGCCTGGATATTGCCTCGAGAAGATTGCGCCTCTCTCTCGAAGACACCTTTTATAGCTGGGAATAAAAAGCAAGCTAGAAAAACAAGACATAATATATATTATTTGCTCCGAGAAGGAAGCACTCGCAGGATGTCATACAACGATGGTGTTTGCGTGAAAGCGGGTTGAAGAAGAACAAAACGAAAGCGCGTATTAAGTAAAAGGTCAGTACAAGATTATGGTGGGTAATAAAAGGAATAGGGCAGTGCGAATATTCGAAATTTTTTAATATTGAATCGAATATCCTCATCTTCGTTTCGCTAAGCGAATCAAATGGTGTAAGCCAAAAATTATTCGAAACTGTTCGTATATCTTCGCACAATTTCGAAAACTTTTCTAATAACAGAGGCGAAAGAATACCTGGGTTGCCTGCGACCATTCCTTTGAAGGCATGTCAGCACGTACAGCTTTCCTCCGCAATCAACCTACACGACTAGCAGAGATTACCGTGATATAGGGAGCCTACAGTTTCAGTGTGGCCGCGACGCGGTCCATTGGTATAGAAAATTTTATATAGCAGTTCCTAAAGTCAGAGATATCTGCAATCGTAGAGGCCACTTCTCGTACTAGTGTCATGGCTCACGTCTTTCACCCGCCGAGAAGTGGCGCTACATGTTTATTCACCAAAAAGTTAATTCACTAGCGCCAGCTAGAGGGAAACACGTGAGCTAAAGGAGAAAGAACGAAATCGATGAAAGTCTGTGGAAGGAAGAGAGGATGATGAGGAGATCACGTGCTCGGCGATAATAAGTTCAAACAGGTGAAAACGGGGGAAGCGCCTTAGGTTACGCGGGGTGCAAGTGGGGCGGCAGCGTCGCTCAGCTACTCGTAATCTCCGATATATTGCATCATGAAATCTACTTGAGGAAATAAGCTGTTTAACAAGTATTGGTTGCCGATAGCAGCAACTACTGGATCTAGGTGGGGTTGGCATGTTACGAATGACATGAACGTAATGTTAGATAGAACAAAATGATATGAAAAGTTGCAGAGTATTCGAGTCGTATTGGATTCAGCGCTTTCACTTTTCGATTCATATTCCATTCGGTTTCAGCTACATCATTCGTTTTCGATTCGATAGCAAGGATGTAATATTCATATTCGGTTCGGTTTGGAAAACATACCATTTACAAACCCCTAATAATGAGATGGCCGTGGCCCCGAAGGGCTTTAATTTGTAATATGCGGCCTTTGTGCTCAAACGTAAAAGACACAAGTAGGTTCGGGTGATGCATTCAAATTCGACTTTTTCAACAGAAAAATTACACTGCCTAATAAATACCTAATACCAAATAGTGGTAAGCCTTCGCAGATTATGACTAGCAGCTTACCGGTATCGCTCAAGGGGAAAGTATACAACAGTAGCATCTTACCTGTACTCACCTATGGGGCTGAAACATGGAGGCTAACCAAGAGGGTTCAACTTAAGTTGACAACTCAGATGGCTATGGGACGAAAAATGGTAGGGGTAACATTAAGAGATAGGAAGCTGCAGAGTGGGTCAGAGAAATAACTCAACTTACTGGCATTCTAGTGGAAATTAAGAAGAAGAAATGGACATGGGCAGGACATATGTAGTACGAAGAGAGGATAACCGATGGTCGCTTAGGGTAACAAACTGGATTCCAAGGGGAGGAAAGCGTAGCAGGGGGCGGCAGAAAGTTAGGTGGGCGGATGAGGTTAAGAAGTTCGCAGGGGTCAAGTGGATGCAGCTGGCGCAGAACCGGGTTAATTGGAGAAATATGCGAGAGCCCTTCGCCCTGCAGTGGGCATGGAGGAAGAGAAAAACTAGGAGGGAGTGCCGCGGCGGAAAAGTGAAGCCTAGTCATAAAAATTATAATGGAAAGAATCATGGGAAATTAGCCGTCACGTGATACGGCACGCGGTAGCCGGTAGCTGGTTTCAGTTGCGGTTTCTCACGCTTCGCTCTGAAGGAATGCCTTCGCGTGGCCTTCGCTACGCGACGCCTGCAACCTGAGGCGCGCACTGCGAGCAGGCGATGGATAGAACTTTGGACTTTTAGACGGGCTGATCCCGTGGGGGCTGCCGCCGCCGCGCATGCACCCATGTATTTCGCGAAATATGGCTGGGTCCCCTCAGTTGCGCCATATTAAATGCTTGCGGGGCTCGGCGCACAAAGACAAAGCACGCGAGAACGAGAAGGACGAGGGGACGAAGCGCTGATCCGCTTCGTCCAGTCGTCCATTGTATTCTTGTGCTCTGTCTTTGCGCGCCGAGTCCCGGAAGCATGGAATCAAACCAACTAGCCCAACAAAGAGTACTGCCATATGAAATTCTGCGTGCCGGAATACAAGAACTGCACGGATATACCTCTCGGGACTGTCGCTCCAACGGCGAGTATTTTGTTATGCGCACTCCTCGAAAATTTCATTTAGGAAATGCAGACCTCGAATACACATTGTTACGCTGAAGCCAGTTCCCCAGGTATGAATGTTATGTCGAATTCGTAGTCTCCCTGACGAAACCAAAGATAAAAAGGCCACCTGCAGTTCTCACTAGTGTGCCTATAAATACGGAGTACAATGCAACAATTGTAAACAAAGTAACTTATGTGTTACGACGAGACGCACAACTTTCGGCAGACCACTCCGGTAGGCTTTCCGCGGGGACATCCAAGGTCACTAAAAAATACCCGGTACCCTGCTGCGTTTGAGTCTGGCAACTATGTTGGCTAAATTCACAAGAATCATTGCGCGCAAGAGAGAGAAGGGAGCGGCGTCAGAGGAGGTTGACTTTTTTTTTCTTCCTCCATGGCAGTGGGTGTCGTCAGGCTGATGATGATGACTTTGGAGCTATCAAAGTGCCGGGCTTAACCGGTACTGTTGGTACGAATTACCTGGATAAATTAAACTCGTGGTCTCGCCCGTGCGGAGGAGGTTGAGCTTAGGAGTATCTGGGTTGGGGTTTCTCTCATACCATTTATAGCCTCGCCCATGGTGTCTGTTATGTAAAAACGAAAATGTTGAAGCCGACATTCACCACTTGCTGTGGGACTGCCCAACTCTAAAACCGACACGAATCCGGTACCTGACAACAGCTGGCTTATCAGCAAGGAATCCTGCATCACCTGGACGCAGTGTCCACATCATCGCTCACTCCTGGATTTCGTAAATCACCCAACCTTTTTCCATCTATTATTCATCTTTTCCTTCCTCATCTCATATAGCCCTGATCACCTGAGCCAATAAATATTGTTACAAAAAAACAACAACCTATATGCTCAGTAATCTTGTTTGGGAAAATTATTAAGCAATCTGTATGTGAGGAAATATGACGAATAATATTGTGACCTATATGCCCTATATATAACGATCAGAAACAGTGACACAGAAGACGACAAAGTGGTAGCAACGTTTAGTGCTAGAAGAAGGTTAACGCTGTTGTGATTCTGTACTTTGTGTGCTGCGTCAACCTGGACTAACCTTCGTGCACTAACCTTGACACGTATCAATATGTAGAAACAACCCACTGTACGCATAGTACGCGATTTCCAGAGAACATATACGTCCGCCCGCAAGTACCGCGCTCTGAGGTGAAGGTACAAACGGGTGAAAAACCAAACGTCTTATTTCTCATGACTAATAGATTATTAGTAAATCAAATCGAAGATTCATGACACTTTTCAACGGCAGACAATCGCCCAGGTGACACAAATATATACCACCCGACTTCTTAGAGGCTCTTTGTATTGCTAGTGATGGGATTGCACAACATTTATTTCGTGTTAGGTGGCTATCAGTATTGCAGAGAAATCAGCTTTTCGTCCATCTTGGAGAATAATGTCGGAACTGGAATGCATCGTATCGATAGTTAATCATTTTTAAAGATTTAGTTTTGGGGCTGAAGAAAAATATTGTTGCCATATAATGACTGAAAGTATTTAAGATAGAAGAAACTGGATACGACGGTGAATGAAGCTGGATACCGCTGTTCGGAGACAATCGTATTCAGCGAGACTTTTCAGTGTTAGGTGTTAGTGCGAATTAAACAAAAAAAAAGGCCTGTCACCAAGGAAAGCATATTTAATTTTCATGTGAAGATAATACACTCATAAGATATTAGACGACAAAATAGAAAGAAAAGCAAGCAACCATATGCCTCTAGGGATCCGCAGCCGATACTTCAGAATCTGAAGTTTCGGTCTTTAAAAGTGTGCTACGCCAATGGCTAGTACCGCTTCGCCTTGTATTGGTTTTTTATCAGCCTTATGAGGGCCTGAACTCAGGCCGCCTTGATGTTATAGGCAACGCAAGAAGTCTATCGTACAGCTCGAACACTCCCCGTTGAAAAACGTTTCACGTCACCCTCGCGGTTGTAGACGGAGTACTACGTCCGCCGGGATGGAGCACGGAGGCGCTGGTTGACACTCTCTAGGAATAACTAGCAGGTAAGTTTGTTGATAGTTGGTTGGCTGGTTTGTAGAGTTAACGGCCCAAAGCGACTCAGGCTATGAGGGACGCTGTAATGGAGGACTCCGGAAATTTCAACCACCTGGGGTTCTTTAACGTGCACTGACATCGCACAACACACGGGTGCCTTGCTTTTCGCCTCCACCGAAAAGCGGCCGCCGAGGTCGGGATTCGATCCCGCATCCTTTTGAACAGTAGTCGAGCGCCGTAACTACTGCGCCATCCCGGCGAGGCGCAAGTTTTAGATATTGCCATACACAACATGGCAGACCACATATTCGTAAATTGGAAGTCTTGGGCTCTTACTCAACCGGGTCAAACGGCTTGTATTTTTTTTTCCTTTTTCTACTGTCTCATCAATTATTCCCGCCATTCGAATATTACGTTCGGCCCTGTCCCGAAGGCGCAGTGGTAAGGGTGCTCGACTGCTGGATAGAATCCCTTCCCCGGAGGCCGCTTTTCGTTGCAGGCGCAAGACGACCCTGCAGTGTGCTGCGCAGTGTTATTGCATCTTAAAGAATCCGAGGCGGTTGAAATTTCCGAAGCCCTCAACAACGGCGTCTCTGATAGCCTAAGCCGCTTTGGAACATTAAACCCCACAAACCAAGCCAAGCTGATTCCAATATTACAACACGTTCAGGAACACCGAAATCTCTATGCTTTCCATAGTTTCAGTGGATGCTGGCCCCCTTAATGTACGTCGCATAACAGTTTCCTCATTGCCATTTTGAGTGTGAGAATTAAAAAAATTGTATACCGAATACTGTATTGTTCCTTCGATGAACGAATTAACTCGTGCACATATGAAATTTTTCGCTAAGCATCGAATTCCTTCTGACGCTTTAGGAGAGAAGTTCTAGTGGGGCATAGGGAACTTGTTTGACGCCTAGTTCGATCCCAGGGCCACCGAAACAGTGTGGCTGCGACGGCAGTTCAAGAACCAACATTCAGCGCCGCGACTCATTAAATGCGGATGGTGACGTTCATATGCTCATAAATAAAAGCTTAAAATAAGCACGTGGCGGGTTAGCGAACCCTATGTTTACGCTCTAGATCGAAGATGATGCCTCACATTATATCAGTATTCTCCCTCTCACGTGATCTTCGCTATTTATCCGGCCTCGAATAAAATTTCAGATTACTTAAAAGTCAATCTGCCCACAGTGCAATTCTAGGCCGCCTAGTCGAAAAGAAACGCGAGCTTCTGAGACGACAGCTGTACTTGGTTCCCCTTGTCATCCACCGGCCCTCCTCTCTATGGGGGGGAGGGGGGGGGGCTATCAAGGTGATTATATATAAAACTTGTAGATTGAAAACGGTGGCCATAAAATGAAGCCAGCATCCGCCATCTTGGTAGGGTCAGAACGACGCACTGCTGGAGGTTCCTCCATATCAAACGTCGCGTATGGGACGCTGAACTGTTTAGTATATGACGGAAAGCTGTCGCGCTATTGTACATGATAGAAAAAATTGTTTACCGCAATATTTTCTGCAAAGGAACATTTTTTGTCATTCTTAGTCTTTTTTTAAAGTCTGCCGCTGAATGCTTAGAAATTAAGTGTTTGGGAAACAAAATGATTAAAAATCGCGTCTTCCGCGAACCTCTTTGCCAGATTGTTGTTCCCATCCAAACAAGCCTGAAAACAGAGGTGAAAAAGTACGACATTTCATGTTTCATATCTCCATTTGAAATTCATCGCAAAGCCATAAAATTCCTGTTTTTAAAGGATTTTACCCTCCGTGGATCCTACTCATCCAGTCAGTACATCATGGCGGCCGCCTCAAGATACTTCTTTTTACTACAAATAAGGTAACAAGTGCAAGCCAAGGGCGTGGTACGCACGGGCCGTTACGCAGAGTTCTCTCACTTCATTACAAGACTGTCGCCAGCGCGGATGGCAGAGGGGGAGGAAAGAGATCTTTTAGATACGGGGCGCACCTTGCTGCGACCAAGGTTACTCCTGTGCAACAAGGGGAAATTCCGAAGCTAGCTTTGCAACCACCTCGCCAGTTCTAACAGTTCTGCGCTGCGTAACAACCGTCGCACAAGTTCCACATGCATGCACACGGGAACAAACTCGCGGTACTCTTTCGGCCTGGGCTCGGAGGCCAGTCAACCCCGCACAGGACCCTGTGTCACAAACTCACGTCCCTTTAGTTAACTAATATTTGGCGCTAAGTTGCCTCGCTGTCGCAATCAGAGAAGAGAAAAATAGGTTTGATCGGCGTCTTCATGATATGACGGTCATATAAATAATATATCCTCACATTGCGTGGAAGTGTACGCTGCGTCTTTGGGCAGCAAAATGTTTAATGCCGTAAGTAAAAATGCGTCGCTGTTTAGCATGAATTTTCCGTTTTTTACTATTATTCGCATTAGTAGGGAATAATCAAATAAATATTCGATTGTTATCCCATTCGGGTTTTCGTTGCGCTATTCGTATTCAGTTCTATACCAAAACTGTAGCGTAGTCCTCATAGGCGCAGTTTCTAAGAAGTACTAATTTCACCTCTCTAGCCTTTCGGTATTTACATGGCGTTTAACAATCATACAGCGTATCTTTCAATCTGTCTGACGATTGGTTGCCCATAGTAGCAGCGATATTTTCTGGCATCGCATGGGACAAAAGGGCATTCCACACATGAAAAATGTGACTTGAAGCACGAATGGGATACAAAGGAAATTGTTGAGGCATTTCTTCAGTTCAGTCTCTGCCTTTAATTTCTTCAGTGAAGGAAGCAGCGGCGTACTTTATGAAGATGGAGGTAACCTCAACGAAAGGCAGGGAGGTTAAGCCGTAACAGCAACCGGTTTGCTACCCTGCACGGGGGGAAGGGGGTAAGTAGATATAAAAGTTGTGAGAGAGGGATGGTTGAAGTTAGTACAGTCACATCACAGACATGCCACATCACATCACGTCCCAGTCACATCACTTAACATAAAAGCATTTTGCTCGTTGAAAAAGCGGCGAGGTGGCATCGTGCTGGTAGCTCTAAATACTTCATCTACAAGATGACGATTCTTCACCGGGGAAAAATATGAACGCAGACTGAGATAGAACGGAATCTAAGGCAAAATAATTGAACAACGGTAGATTCCATCCTGTTTGTGTACTTTTTTTTCGTACTTATGGTCCTGCAATAACGAACAGTCAGATATCGACCTTTTTAGACATAGGAACTAAAGCGTTTCTCTCCAACAATACATTAACAATTCCACGCAGAAAAGAATATTGCAAAAATTGGTTGGCCTTAAAGGCGAACTTTAAGGGCGCCACGCATCATAATTAGAGATTTAGTGTAGCGCTATCCCGGAATCCGTCATCCAGTATCGCTAGCCGCTGGTGCGTACGAGCTGATTGGTCTTGACACTACTGGTCTGTGTGCAGACCTCCAACATGTGGCGCCGTCTAGCGCCGATAAGGTAATCTCAGCATGCGCAATGTAACGCATGGTAGCGGATCAAGGTAACGGCCGGATCGCGGATCGTGCTATAGGCTAAAGCTCTCAAACGTCCCCCACCTGCGGATTCTTGTGCGCTTATATCCACTTTACTACTGGCTTAATCACAGTCCGTTATTTTTGCCTCTATTATCACGCTTACTCATTAGCATATAAAGTCGCAAGCTACCACACTATGTAAAGGACCACTAGAAAACGGCACAAAGCGTGTACGAACGTGCCTGCGTGACGTCGCATTAGGAATCCAAGGGTGTCGACTCTATTCCCGCCGCACCAGCACATCTCACAGGAGTTACTTAGTTGGCAGCTCCTACTAGCTGGACCTCGTCATTAGGCGTCATGACGTCATAGAGCTCGACGGCTAGTCATTGCCAGGCAGTGTAACCTGCCAGCTATCACCTGCCAACTATGTTGTAACTTTTCTCTCACGACGTCGACAACTTCAAAACAATGCCCAGAGCGACAACACCAAAAGCGTTGTCGGATTTTAAGCTGAACGGAGCCATTAATTAACGCTGTAGTGTTTAAAATATGGATAGGCGTTTTCTCCCAAAATCAGGATATTTGTTTTCGGCAAAGTTAGGTGGAGGTGTACCGCAAGGTTTGCGCATTCTTCGTAGGTGCTAGAGGGAAATAAATAAAGAGGATATGTAGTGGGAAGAAGCCGTTTCGAATCCAAGTCTGGAAACCCCCTTCCAAAAGCACTCAGATGTGCCAGAACACGAGAGGTAGCCCAAGCCTTGAAGAAAACCTTAACAAAAGCCTAGACGAAGCCGTTAAGAGAAACTAGTTGACTTTCATAGTTAGAGGGACTTTAACGAATCAGATATAGGCGAGTGCCGATCTTTTTAAGAGAGCACACGCCTGACAGAGCTGTCCTTTTCGACCAACTCACCATCATCACCACTAGCCTGCGTGTGCAAGGAAAATGCGTCTTTCATTTCTCTCCAATGAACTCGGTCTTGTGTCAGTTGTATCCTCGTAAACGTCCTAGTCTCATCGACCCACCTAAGTTCCTCCTACTCGCTGCTGTGCTGCCTTTTATTGGTGTCCTCTCTGTCACTCTTAGGGAATACAGAGTATCTTGGTCTCGAATTACAGAACCGGATTACGCCTACTTGTTCTTCTTTTTCTTCCGGACTCACAGGGTGCACCTCGTCTGCCACATAAGGCTTTCGCAGACGAGGCGCCACCTCTGAGTCCGGAAGTCGTCCGTAAATTGACTTCCCTAAGAGTGGTCCTAGTCACATGATCACATCAGCCGAGAGACTAATTGATGGAAACAAGTTATGACAATGAGATAACGAAAATAATAAGCTGGAAGATCTATGGATGTAAAAGTAATTAAAAAAGATATAGAAAATAAGAAATTAAGAAGAAAAAGTTAGCTGGGGTTTAGCTTTAGTTAAACCCGGTAGGTTGCACAAGCAATACTTCATTAAATTTATTCATTCATTTGCGTTCTTCATCCGTCTCTTGAGTCCGTCGTTGCTTCCTGCTTGCAGCAAGCCGACGTAGCTTCTCTTCCTGTTTATTAGACAGCATGTCGAATGGTCGGGCAAAGCGGGCGAACGAGCATTTTTTACACTTAGTTTCACCCTCCTCTCCACATTCCCAAACATCTAGCGAGAGCACAGTGCCTCCCGATGGATGGGATGGAATGTAGAAGCGTCCCCTTTGAAACGGGCCGGTAGCAGTAGCTATCATGCTCATTTTTATCCCTATATCTTAATTATTGTTTTAGATTGGTTAACTATACCATCATTCTATTTATTGAATTTTTGTTTCTACATTACTAACATTATGTCACTTTTCTGCTTTTAAGCCACCAATCTTCCAGTCGTTTTTTGCTAGCTTCCACCTCTGGTTTATTCTCCCGGCCACTGGTATCTCTAAACCCCAGAGCTTCATGAAGAGTGACTGCGCATGCATTGACTTCCGGATGGTTACCATTACATTCGAGTATAATATGTTCAATTGTTTCACTGCAGTTACCATATACAGCACATGCATCATCTTCATTGTTAAATTTCTTTTTGTAGCTGCGTGTTCTAAGGCACTCTGATCTAGCTTCAAAAAGTAGGGCACTGCCTCCCAGTCAGCGACGCCAGCGCCTTCACTCGGCAGCGTCGCAGCTGTAGCTGTGGCGTGGCGACCGGGTTTGCCCGACGGCTTGAAGAGCGGCCCCATCTGCGGTCGCTCTAAAGGTCGAACGTGGCTACCGGTCCGGTTTACGCGACGGGCTGAAAGCTGGAGTAGTAATGCTTACTCAATAAAAATAAAACTACAGAATTTTTGTAATAATAATATTGGAGATATTGCAAAAACAACGAAACACAGAACGGGCTTATAACAAAACCAGGAACGGAACTCGTCATGCTTTGCATTTCCGCGCGTAAAGATTGAGACTGAAATGAATCCCTGTAATTTTGATTTCTACTACAATATCACTAGCTCACGCTTTTTGTCTCATCCAGTATTGTCGCTTTACTATACCTCTTAATGTTACACCTAGGCTTCTTACGCCAGCCACTTGGCCTTCGCAGTGATCGCACTTTCGTCGTGGCCGCCCCTTGGCCGTGGTCGCACTGACCTTGAACCGTTGCCTAGCAACCTCTTGAAAACGAAGAACAAGGCGACGACGAAGAATAATAAGAAGAAGAATAAGAAAAAGAAGAAGAAGAGGAAGTAGTAGTAGTAGTAGTCATGGGAGGCGGTAGCTGGCAGCTGCCACGGCCGAGTACTAACCTGACGTAGGGCCTCCAGACATTACTTTTGGCAGGAGCTGCCAACTCGGGCCTCTCTTTTTATGGGAGGCTGACATCACAATGAGTCTGCCAACATCTTTGCATTCACGTTATCCCTAGGCCACGCAAGCACGTTCATACGGCTCGGTTAAAGCGGAGCCTTATATATGTTGGCTGGTAGCTTACGCTATCGCGTCATCACGAAGGTGGGAGTGAAAACAGAGAGAAAAAGGTACCGTAGTGGAGGACTTCGTACCACCGCGCAGCAGACGCTTTCGCCTCATCGCATTTTAATGTTGAAAAGTGCCCCCTATGAAATAAATAAACTGAAACCAAAATAGAAAACTACTATGTCCAAAAGCCGTGCCTTTACTTTCAAGCCGAACCTAAACGTAGCGATGCCATGCAGATAGCTCTTCCGTAACTAGAGGTTTAACCACAAGCTAAACCACGGCAATTTTGTTTTCGTTTCATAGCTGTCTGCGCTATCCTAAATGCAAGTTGGACACTTCTAGTTGCCATTTCTCTTCCTCTTTGCTGAGTACCGGTAAGATGCAGTTGTTATTTTGGGGTATTTTGGTAACCTGTCTTCCATCATCTTATAGTATTGCCGAATGTGTTCAAGCTCTATATGATTCCTCAAGTGATTTCCCTTTCGTGATTCGAATCTGCGGTTATTGCCTGTCCAAATTGAACGTGTTCCCTCGCCACTTCCAGGGCCACGGATCCTATCGCAAACTGCTGCTACTCTTCGAGGTTGTTGAACCATATTTTTCTGACATATTATTTTTTACGACTACTGCTCTGGTCTTCCTGTCTATCAAAATGAAAAAAAAACAACAAAAAAACAGTCAATTGTAAACTATTTAGCTCGCTTAGAGGCCCTCCTTATTGTTAGTCGCGAAGAGTATTGATTAAACAACACTTTCGAAAAAAAATGCATTAAACAGTTTGGTGCGCCCACTCATTTAGTTGAACCCTTTCGCTTGTCTTAGCGTGTCTTTGAAATACGTACGTGTTAGTAAGGATACAGCTTTTCATATATTTTTCTTTTTACAGATTCTGGCAAGCTACCTCTCCTGCTCTTGGTGTACTTGCCATTTGCCGTCCCATTCTAAACTTATGCTTTCGGGTATTTCATTAACGTAGTACGTGTTCTAGGCAACTATTCTGACTTCACCATCCTTCATAAGCATGAGATAATTTTGAGTATTAGAGGATTAATTTCATGTCAGGGTAGAACGTATTTTTTTTCCATGTACCCAGGAAACCCTTTTCAAAGATGGGGCAGGAGATCTGCTTCTCTAAACCTCTACAAGTACTCTCTTTCCACGTTCTTACAGAAAGCGCTTGCGAAGAATATGAGAACAGCCTCAACCACGCATTACACAGAGAGTTGCGAAGGCTCTGTAAGACTAATTTTCTTTTTACCTTCTTTGTTAGCGGTGGTAAGGAGATTACGAAAAAGCATTTGACTCAGTTGAAACCTCGGCGGTGATGCAGGCATTGCGAAATTAGGGGGTAGACGAGCCGTACGTGCAAGTGCTGGAAGATATATATAGTGGCTGCACAGCAACCATAGTTCTGCATAAGGAACAAAATTCCCATAAAGAAAGGTGTTAAGCAAGGAGACATGATCTCCCCAGTACTATTCACAGCTTGTTTAGAGGAAGTATTCAGAGACTCAGAATGGGAGCAGTTAGTGATAAGGGTAGATGGAGAATACCTCAGTAATCTGCTATTTGATGATGACATTGCCTTGCTAAGTAACGGGGGGGGGGGGGGGGAGAACTGCAAATAATGATTGATGACCTAGACAGGAAACGTAGAAAGGTAGGCTTGAAAATGAATATGCGAAAGGCTAAGGTAATGTTCAACAGCCTCGGGAAGAAACTGCAGTTTACGTTAGGTAGCGAAGCACTGGAAGTAGTAGGCGAATATGTCTAATTAGGACAGGTAGTAACCTCAGATCCTGACCATGAAAAGGAAATAACTAGAAGAATTATGACTAGCAGCTTACCGGTATCGCTCAAGAGGAAAGCATACGACAGCTGAATCTTACCTGTACTCACCTATGGGGCTGAAACGTGGAGGCTAACCAAGAGGGTTCTACTTAAGTTGAGGACAACGCAGAGGAATATGGAACGAAAAACGGTAGGGGTAACATTAAGAGATAGGAAGCGTGCAGACAGGGTTAGAGAAATAACAAGTTACTGACATTCTAGTGGAAATCAAAAAGAAGAAATGGGCATGGGCGGGACACGTAGTGAGAAGAGAGGATAACCGATAGTCGCTTAGGGTAACAAACTGGATTCCAAGGCAAGGAAAGCGTAGCAGAGGGCGGCAGAAAGTTAGGCGGGTGGATGAGGTTTAGAAGTTCGCAGTGGTCAAATGGAAGCAGCTAGCACAGGACCGGATTAATTGAAAAAATATGGGAGAGGCCTTCGCCCTGCAGTGGGTATAGTTAGGCTGATGATGATGATGATGATGGTAAGGAGAAACCAGAAAAACTGCGCTTCCGCGTTTCACCAAATTTTGAACGATGTGTTTGCTCTTATCTGAGTCGTGTCTCAAAGGCTTGTGGTTCTAGAGCGTATTTTTTGTGCGAAGTAGTAAGATTGCATCAGCTGTAAATAATGTAGTTGTCATTTCATCGCTCCAAGCACAAGACAACTATAGTCGACCTAAGCCCCTCGATTACAAACTCTTAAGTAAGGATGCCCCTTCACATGCGTTATAACTCCAGAGCGTAATACTATATAGACAAAAGAGGAAGGATTGCACTTTTCTGAAGAGTGGTTCTATAGCAGTAACTTCGTCCACTAACTAGGCTGGAAAGGCTTACGTCAGAATGACCGACTGGGACTTTGTTTTAAAATTTAAATGCATGATGCTGACCTAAGTATTTGTTGCTGAGCATAGACACCGCGGAATTTAATTCATCTCGGTAAACTAACGTTTTCAGTCTTATCCGTTCCTTTCGACAGTTCTACGCGCAGAGCACAGATCGCACCCAGAATTCTTGAGCAAGCTCCGCATGCTTGCACAATTGACCAAAATATTTTATCCTTGTAGATAAGATGTGACTGAGTGAACATCTGCGCAACGAACAGTTCTGTTTTCCCTTTCAGATTCTTTCCATCTCCGTACCGCCTGTATCAGAAATGACCTCCAAGCTGTTTGGTTTGGATGCGAGGTGCACGCAGCGGGGACCGGCTAAAACAACATCCACTGTTTGCTGCCCCTAGCGACAAAATTAAAAGCGTGATCAAAATGAAACAGACCATCTTCCCGAGGCCGACCTCAGTAACGTCTCCGGCAGCTCCCGTAGATGGGACTCGCGCGCAGAGCTACCGAAAAGCGGGCCTCGAGTCCCCTCCCCTGCTCAGCGCTCACCGGCGCCGAGGCGTCTACCCTCGGGCGTTCGGTGCCGCGAACTCCATTACCGCCGCCTGTAGTCCCTGAGAAAAGGACGGCTGCTGGGACGAAGTAGTCGTTCTCGTCGTCGACGCCGCGACGAGTGTTTGCTTAACACGGGGGCCGGGGATGAAGAGCGTGTCTCGCAATTGATAACACACACATCCGCAAGGAGGCAGACACACGCGCGAAGAGATCAGCGATGCCCTTATAGCGACGATGTTCCTGAGTATGGAAAAAGGCGAGAGGAAAAAAAAAAGAGACCAGACCGTAAGTAACGCAGGACGCGAAGATGCCCAAGGACAAAACAGGAGCGGGGCGCGCGTACATAGAGGGAGCAGAAGGCCGTTTGTTCTACCACTGACGCCGCCGTTGCCGGTACGGTTTGCAATTTGTAGCAATTCCGCATGTCCGAGTTGAACCTCCATTGCAGACGAATGAGCGAGGGAATCAAGCATCTTGGCAAGCGCTCACACACACGACGGCATCAAAACACAGATACTTGCGCACGCTCTGTGCGGCATTCGAAGTGGCTGGCGAGTTTTACTAACCCCCCTCCCCTCCTTACTAAAAGCAGCTGACGCCACGAGATCTCTCTTCGGATGGTTTGCTTTTTCACGTTAGTAGTGGGGGGGCCGTTTTCTCCGTCGGCGTTAGTGCTGCGCAGTGAGGAAAGCGAAAGCAATGTGGAGGGGTCGTTCGAGGAGGGAGACTCGCGAAAGAAGAGACTGACCTCCCGCTCCTGTAGACGCTGGTGCTATAGGCGCAGGAGCGAGAGCGCTTCAGCACTTAGCGGACGTCTGGCGGCGTTAATGCATCCTGAGAAAGAGGCGACACAGAAAACTGGGAGAGACGACGTCGATGTGTGCTCAGGGTTTATGTCCCGATTTCTCCGCTCGTCATCCTCCGGAGCACCCCCTCCCATCTTTCTTTCACCTCTCTTTTCCCTCGATGTCTTTTCGGTCCTCGCCTGTCACTAAGTGCTTTTTTTTTGTCGCAATCGGTTGTTGCTCACTTAGCTGCCAATGGTGCGCAGCCATCATCCTGGAAGCGCAGTGAAAGGATTATCGCTGACGTCACTTCCGGTTGCCTGCAGCAGGTGCAACGTCGTCCCGCTGTGGCACGGAAGCAAACATTTCCTGTGTAAATGCCGGGGCTCACTTATGCTTTTCATCTTCACCGTGAAGTGTTCTGTATAGTGTGTCGACAGCACAAACACATGTAATAATCCATAAAAGCAGTGAAAAGAAAAAACTTCGGATGGAACTTTGCGGGCTTACGATGCAACTACTGTCTAAAGCCTCCATCCGTAGAAGCGCAAAATGAGCACGCGAGCACAATTTAATTTTGTTTCAAAAATGTTAAATCAAACAAACGTATATCTATGCAGTACGTACATACGTCAGAAGCCCAAGGGGTTGTGATGAAACTCCTTTCCGTGCAGAATAAGTCTGCGATTCATGCCTCATGCAAAATGTCGTCGGTCATCGCTGCTGCTGTGTAGTGATTATTGCGGTATAACTATCTGTATCTTGTTCGATTTAACTTGCAATGATCGTCATCTTTATAACGTTGCTAGATAGAATGCAGAAACTAGGATTTGTGATCTGCGATTACAGAGAGCAGGAAGATTCCATCGCGGTCTCTTTGCTCCTATAAAGTATTTCACTCGCGTTAACCCATCTGAATGCATCGTAATTCTCCCGTAATACTCGGATATTATTTCAGCCGAGCCCGGAGGTTGCTCCCGGGACCACGGCATAATGAACGAATGATGTCGGCATGTATTAGCGATTCTGGGTGGAACAAGAAACACGGGGTATTAGAGCAAAAAATAATCGCATTTCTCGGCCCTACTAAAGCAAGTTTGTTTTAGGAGGGCAGCCCAGCTTGCTGGAAGTTGTGTGGTATTTGATTTTAAATTAAAAGCTGGAGTTAGATAGTGATTTATTCCAAAAACGCGCTCACGTACCTGTTTCTCGTAGAAAACCTTGGACTAATACAAGCCACCTCCTTAATGCATGAAATGAATGCATTGTACATGGTCGATCTCTGTCCGCATTGTCCTAGGCTCTTTCTTGATTTTTACATGATCACGGAAACCGGCCAGTAACATAGACAAACAACATGCGTTGCACAAGAGTTTCACAAGCGATAAACAGGTCCGCTGACAGTTTCTTGGAAACTGCTAGTCAACAGATTGGTAGGTATCATTCCAGATCACTGTTCACCGTTCAGGGCAAAGCACTGTATAAAATAGCGTTGCACCTATGTTGGCTTCAGCACATTCGCTTAATGATTGAGGACTATATAGGCTAACGGATTGAGCAAGAAAGGGGGAAGCATGACTAAAGAATGTACAAGAAAGAGAGCATGTAACAAATGTTTGCCCCACGTTAGCTCTAAAGCAGGTGAATGTTATCACTTCATCGTCAAATGACGGGTCTTCTACTAAATCCACCCTACAAAGCTACGCGCAGTGGCCGCAGATAAACACCGAAAACACGAAAATGGATAAACATTTTTTTTTCTTGCTGCCGTATCTACGAGCAAATACGCCTGCGTATTACATGGATGTAGATATGGAACATCAGGTTGCCCTGCTCTATGCTTTTTATGTTCGCCTTGTGAATAGCCCGTGCAAACTACTGCAAATTCTTGCACCGTGTCTCCACTCTTCGCACTGCAACTTCCAAGAGAGGCCTCTGTGGAGTGCTGCGGAAATTTCTATAAGCTGAGGTTCTTTAGCGTGCACTGATCACGTGACTAGGGGGGGGGGGGATTTAACAACATGCTTCGCCGGCACTTCATTGCTCAGTCTCCCCATGGATGAGGTAAGTGTAGATCCGAGTGTGTCAATGCTTCGGCCAGATGTGAGGCTGTTGTGTAGCCGCGTTTAACAGATATTACGCTCGAATATCTAGATTTAACCCGGGTTTCTGGGAGAAAACCATCCAAGAGAGCATGCATACAGAGTAGAGGGGGCGGCTGATGAAATCAAGAGTTACCTTCAGTCAGAGTAGTTCACAACACCACTACGCAAAGCTTTAACAGATTTCACCGAAAAGGATCAGTCAATCAGATGACATATGCGAACTAGATGAGCGAAATACTAGAGTCTGAACAAATTAACGACAGCCTTCGATTGTACACTGTAAAACGTTAACCCTGCATTACGATGTTCGCTTTTGCTGTCTGCGTTTGCCTTTTCGGTGCTGCACGTTTTGGTACGGCATAAAATTATTAGCTTTGACCTCGAAAATTATTTGCTTTGACACAGAGCAGCAGTGACTAAGAATCATACGTTGTTATAGTGTGAGGCCAATTTGTGGTGTACACTTAGAAGTGAGGCAGCTACGGTGGCTTTGGTATTATTAATAACCAATTGTTGTCTACGGGTCGGCGACACTCCGAAAAACATGCGGTGCAGAAGGAATGCGTGAAAGACGACGAAAATCCGGTATACAGAGCCCAGCGTCAGAGGCTACATTCATCTTAAGTTCCAACCTCGGTGGATATGAAAGAGCACTGAGCACTAAACAAGAGTAGAGGGAGGGGGGGGGGGGGGGGGGGGCTGAGTTTGCAACAAGCCCAGCCAACGTTTCGACAAATGGACTTGTCTCGATGAGTAGCCAGACGAAGTCAAGTGCACTTGTCGAAACGTTGGCTAGACTTGCGAACGGAGTCTCCCCCTTTATAACCTTGTTCAGCGCCTCTTTCATACTGTGTAGCCATCTTCTTTCTCTTGTTCTACCCTGGAACCTCACTGGATGGCTCATATAACCTCAGATATGCGCCGATTGGCAAAGAAGATTTGAAATCACGAGTGCATACGGCTTTCCAACCTTGTTTTTTCAAGAAAATCTATTAACCAGCAGCTTGAAATAAAAATTGGTTCGGCAGGGCCCTACTTAGGAAAATCTACAGCAGCGCCTGCAGAAAACCATTTATAACCTTACCGCGACAGCATGAAAGATCCCGTGCTGGAAAAATTTGATGTCAGCGTTGTCGGCGTAGCGGTTGCGAGCGAAACATCACGAGCATGTCTAGGACATAAGTGGTTATTCGCAGGTGACATGATCGAACACTGATTGGTTGGCGTCTTGTATGACGTCAGAAGACCACGTGACATAGCCGAGGATCTGCATGGTGCAGGATCTGCTAAATAGAACAATTTCCTTGAAATTAGAGGGTTTGATGGTATTAAAACCCTGCGCTGCCTTCATATCTCGAGCCACACAGTGTACACTTATGACACGCGGTCACGTTATTACGCCTTATAGCTAAAACATATGGCATAATATCGGCATCAGTTGGTCCTTCAGGTAGCGCGGTAACTTATGCTAAGGAGTATGTTTTGGACGATACAGGCACAGGTCAATGAAATATAGAGAATAAATGAGTGGCAGCATCTACAAGGAGAACCGTAGTTCATGACCTGACAGCGTTATGCTGTCAGGTCATGAACCTTAATGTATATATATATAATGAGATGATTGTGATCTACATTTATTGGTCTCAGTTAATTGGGAAAATGAGCTTGAAAAGAACCCCATGGTTAACCGACAGAGTTAAAGGTAGAACTTTAGTGTCCCCAAGAGACACACACACAAACTAATAACATTTATTATATTCTTTGTAAGCCTCTTTGCTTGTACCAGGAGGTAATCGCTGGTGTGAAGTACGTACTAAACCAGTATGATGCGGAACGCCACATGCTGCCAGTGTTCCATTGTATTTGTCCTCGTAGCAAACGACATATCAGGCTTCTCTTGATAAGCGCCATTAGGCTGTTGCAAGACAACACCCATACTTTCCTTCAATAAGACGCTAATCTTTAATACGTAGTTGTGTCGAATGTCTACAAGTACTATGCTCCTACGTTTTTTTTCTTCCTCCCATGCCACGTATGATGAGATTTTGGCACGCGTCGCTTCCCTTGGGAAGTCATTTTTCAGAGGATGAGTGTTCGACAATAAGTGTCTAACTTCAGCAGAACTAAAGCATGCCAATGGTTATTTGAAACTCTAAAAGACGCCTGGGGGTGCCGGCCTCTCTGGAGCATATTACTAGTAGAAGGTTTTTAGCACGTTCCATCCGCGTTTTAATCCCATGACCACCCTTCTCGTTATTTGAATTCTGCCGCACACGTTTGATGAAAATGACCGACAATTTAGCGGGGTCAGGCTGGTGGGCGTTCGATGTGGTAGAACTTTGTCCTCAACTTTTTTTAGTATTTTGGTTCGAGGCTCGGTTGGCGAGGCTACGGGCAAGATGGAGAAATTGAGTTCCTCAAGGGTGGCTCACCATAAGTTTATCGGAGCTCTTAAGCAATGAAGAAGGGAGAGTGACAGCAATGTGTTCGGAAACTCTTGTACATTGATGAAAGTTAATGACGGCGATGACATCCAAAGCAAAGCTCGCGAGATTCGTAGTCAGCAAAGCGAGGTATTCGGCTGCGTGGATGGCGTAGCTATACAGTGCAAGCCCAGGTAAAGATGTAAAATAAAAATTGACAACACTGAAGAGAGCTGCATTGAAGAAAAGCGAAAGCCTAACTGAGCGTTGCTGTTGTACACGGTATATCGTTCACTCGTTATATAGCTTCTGCTAAGAACGCCAGGGCTCGTGCCCCACAGGAGAAATTTTCTTTCCTTGGCGCGAGATCGCTGCAGTACTTCTGCAAGTGGAGCACTCCTGTTGCGTTCTCATAGAAACGTGACATTCTCATGCAACTTGACACTCACGTTAACTTGTCACTCGATACTGTCATAGTAAAGTGACATTTAAGACTCAAGACTCAGCACTTTTTCTGACTCAGATTTTTGACCATGATTGAGCCCTTTTTGTGACGCCATTTCTGGCCCATAACTCAGCATTTTTTCTTACCTAGAACTCATGCTTATGATGCATGACTTTTGTAGACTCAACATAATCTCTTAACCATGCTTTTAGTCATGAGTTCTAGATCATGGCTCTAATTGTGTGGCTCATGGCTTAAAATACAATGACAAACAAAACCATGACAGTGGCATGACATACCGTTTATGAATCACACGTCACACTCATTCAGACATGACTACTATTATCACCGTCTGAAGACTTCATATCTCGCGTGACATTTTGTTTCTACTTTCTCCAGACACTGTTGGAGGCAACGTAGCCTAGTAAATCCGCCGCTTTAAAATTAAAGGATTGATATCAGCCCTGCAGCCAAAACATTCCTTTTTCGAATGCATAGCGCGAGGTTGCCGGTAAAAGTTTGGCTGCAAAAGAAAGCACTGTTTGTGCCTTGGGAGCCCACTCTTTTGTTTCCAAAAAGCGTGAAACCGTTGAGCATATATTCTTTCACTGCTGGAACGTAGTTTCTGTCTGCGAATACCTTTAAAGGACGACTGAGAAGGATTTCCCGCTTTACCCACATGTCATCAGGTACTTCCAGAATGAAAATTAGGATTCTATTCCGTAGGATCTTAGAATGGTGATGGGCCTGCATAGTATACGGAGAAGTAGGGTGACGGTGCACCTCGCAGATCTTGACGCACGGTCAGAGAATAATTAAAGGAAGCCACTGCAAGGTATATCGGAGTTATCAGACTTGTGGATCTAGCACCTGACTGACGCCTGCTAATGGGAGGTTTAAAAAGAATAAAATAATTACAGCCAAGTTACGGCAAATACACCAGACGGTTAATGTATGAGTGTATTATAATTATAGTGCAAAAAATAAAGCGGTGATGCCACAGCGCTCTAATGCTGTGTTCAAAAGCTGTATATTACCAGGTGTTTTTAGAAGTTTCAAATTTCTGTAAAACAAAGGCGCCTGACTTCAGTTAATTTTACTCTTGAGAATATATCGGTTGTGATGGCGGACCCCAGGTGAAAAGCACAATGCTTCAATTAGTTCAATAAATAAATACTATAATTGATTTTTTACCTTTTATTTGCAGAATTTCCACAATTGGAGCTCGTTCTCTCAATTATAGAACCATGAAATAAATTTTAATGAAGAGCTCTAGCTCTTACAGGGCGCACAAATGTCACCCTGATGGGAGGCTTCACACAGTAGCAAAGTTTCAGTGGGCGCGTCCGGAGTAGATTTCTCGGAAAATCCGCGCGTAGAGGCCGGACTGGAAGTGCAATGACAGCGTGCATTGGGAACCGATGTGCCGGCTATCGGCGAGGCCACAGTTGAAGTGAAATTAACATCAAAACGCCGCGCGCTTGTTTGGCTTTCAGGTGATTCCAGCAGAAGGGCGAAATCTCTGGAGCGATCTACATAACACGCGCTGTGTTACTGTGTGCGTTCGCCCATCAGGGTGACATTTGTGGGCTTTGTAACTTGCGGTTAAATATCTAAGAGCAAAGTGTTTTTCAGCTATACTATTTAGGGGACGAGGTACAATTCTGTAAATAGAACATACCACTGAAGTGAAAATAACACGTTAGTTAACGTATTCAAATAATTAGTGAAAAAATTGAGTCTGCCTCTTACCTGTTGTGCCCCGTAGCCCTCAATATAGTTAAATGGCTAAATTAAATGTAAAGACAGATTCTTTTGTCTTAAAATTTTAAAGCTCCTAGAAAAACCCACCATGCACGACTATGTGGGTTTGAAACCTACTCGCGACAATGAAGTGTTTTATTTTAAGCTCCATTGTTTTCAGCTGAAGAATATCTATACAGTCATAGGCGGAAGAAGATATTGGGGCGGAGTGCGAACGCTTTACAGTGAGCGTTATATAGCTGCCAAAAATTAAAGACCAAAAAAAAAAACTTGTAGGTGGCTATACAACCGTTAGGTTGCCCAAAGTAGACATAGGATGTTTACAATTGTTTTGGTCATCTTCTATTGCTTCCATTCTTGATTGTCAAACTACCTAATCAGACAGGTGGTTGCGGGGCAGTTGTCATCAAACTAATGCACAGATTTCTCAAAACGTTGCACAGCCCCGCAGCAATTAATATGCAAAAAAAACAAGGAAAAGCTTTAAATTGTCGTCTCAAACACTTTTGACCTTCTTTGTTTCACAGAATTAAAACGAATATATTCTTTCTCAAAAATGTTTTGCACCTTCCGCATTAGCAAGTGGTTGTTTTAGCCAATCCTTTGCCATGTTTTTCTAATCAATAATTGGTGTGCACCATTGCAATAAATTTGAAACGATATCTTTGCAGGCCCCTTGATCTAGAAAACCTGAAGCCTGCGATGTCACCCTTTGTTGTGAAGGGCTCCGGAAATGTTCACCACCCGGGTTTCTGTTACGTACATGGAGATCCCAATATACACGGCTACCTTGCGTTTTGCCTCCATCGAAAAGCGGCTGCCGCTGCCGGTATTGAATCCACGTCACTTGGTTCCGCCATCGAGTGTCCTGACCCCTCGCCATCACTGCGTGGCTCTTCGACGAAAATTAGTAGCCGACCAGACGAGCCAACGTGAAACCGTAGAACTCTATTCAGTATCCAGTAGTTGCTGTTGGGTAAGTAGCAACCTCGTTCATTTGACACTGCTGTTTTGATTTGTTTCTTTTAATTCAATAGCGTGAAAAGGGGACGTTGCTCCTGTTATGATCGTTCTACTAGGGGCGGTTTCCGTTGCTCCTGCAGCTGTCGTCGACTGGAGCCGAGCAAGTACTGGCGAGTGTCTGATGCCCCTTTAGAAGCCTACATGCTGTGCCGCACGACTTCGGCGCACTGAGGAGAAGATTCACCAGTGGGCATGTGTCAACACTTTCCAGAGAACCCGGAGCCTGGGCTGGGCCCACCTCTCCCCCGCCCATCACGGCGGAGACCAACGCGCTCGCTATAGGACCTTTGGGCCGCCAATTCCTGCCTCCGGAGTGGATAGTTAAAATCAAATGCCAACAGTTTCCGGGCCTATAAAAGAAGGCGCTTCCGCTTGTCGGGAAAACTGTCGTGAGCGCCGCCGAGTTCAGTGCTGCCCGCCTGAAGCCAACGTGGAGGAGTCTCCTTGGCTTTAGTTGTGCGAAGGAAGTCACGAATAGTCAGTAGCTTTCGATCCCCGGGCCGATACTGTTATGCCTTGTACATACCATGACTAAACATATTGTATAAATTCACATTTCTTTCACCTCATCTCCTGGTTGGAGTCTTGATACCCGGACTTGGAAAGAATCTTTACATCCCGAAAATCCTACTTCGGCTTTGTGAGCGAAAAAACAGTGGTATTTCGCTGGCCAGTGGACGCTGGCGGCTGACATATCCAAACCAGATTCATCAATAGTTTGTGCGACTAAACGGGATCACACCAGGTTGCACATTTGAGGTGGGAAGGTGGAAGAAAACACACCCTTCCATTGCTCTTCTTCAATGCTGACTCAGGCACTCAACAGCTAGGCTACGCAGGCACGTCCATGTCCAGGGCCTTAGTATTCCTTCGTCAGTTATCTTGTCCCTATATAATACTGAAATTATACATTATTACTATTAGCTTCAGCGCGAGGTTTCGTTTTCCTTTTGCATCTTAACCGTTTCTTGAACGAAGTTTATTTTTATTTCTTCGCTATCGTGCTACCAAAATGATCAGGTGAGGAGTGCATATCCCCTTTTTCAACTTTTTTTTTTTCATTTCAGTCTAGCAAAGAAAAAAATTGCCTTTTGTAACAGAAGATATCCTTGTTGCCTTTCTAGCGCTAACTTTGGCGCAACTGGAGATATTCAAGCACGTACAGTGCCTTGAACAATGCGCTGTCGTCTGCGATCACCGATGGGAATTCAGCAACGAGCTAGATGTGCGATGCTGAAAAAAATTCTGCAGCTTATCGAACGAAGCAAATGTCTCGTTACATAGGACGTGTTTCGATGATATGATGATTCATAGCATTGATTTATAAATTGTTAATTTTTTCGTGTATATCTCTGCCTGATAATTAAACCGCACACTTAAGCGCTGTGTTGTTCACTTATGCTCCGCACCTCGCTGCCCCACCTCCACCATCACTTAATAAAAAGGAACGTTAAAACATATTACCTAAACATAACGAGCACTCTGAGACCAGTCTGTCCCACTCGCATGCAGATCACGTCGCCCAGTTCGAGAGGCAGCTCTAAGCAGCGGTCTGCCTGCGTTCTTCTATAAAACCACTCACGCCTTTTTTCTTCTTGTGTTTCCTGACTCCACTTCTGTATTTTACTAGTGTCTGAGGTGTCGTCATAATATAACGGTTATGTTTCACTTAAACTTTCATTGCTGTATTTAAGCAGATTTCTGTATTCCAGTTGCCACGACTGGGAGGACCTGGAAAATGAAAGTGTATCGATGACGCTCTCAGTCTTCAGTACAGGTGTGCCAGGTGACGTAAGAAACAAAAAGTTGTTACGTCAAGAAAGCGAATACCGCTCCTTCTTGACGAAAGTGCTGACGTCGCCTGCATGCACTTTGTGAGAGGGGTGGTTCTCGATTTCAGCTTTGTATAGTGCAAGTATCTAGCGAGCTCAAATTCGGCAGGGCCTTGCCGCGCACATCATTGCCCGCTGGACCCAGAAGTGCGCTGATCATGACATGTTTCCTCAGCATTAGACTATAATTGTCATCCAATCAGTATTGCACAGGGTACCACTCCTATCACGGTATACAGGTCCGATACGGCTTCTATTTAGCACTGCTCTTTTTATTTCTTTGCTCAATGGCAAATAGACGATGAGACAAGTCTTAATGAAGCGACAAATTTCGGTGGTCCATAAGGCGTACCGCAATAGCCGCATAGTCGGCAATTCTGCAAACTGCGTTCAGAACAATGCACGTCCAATGACGACGGCCCGAATTGATCATCGCAGGAGTAGAGAGGACCCGTCGCAGCAGCGGCCGAGGATTGGGACGGTGCGGAGGCGCGGATCGGCGGAAACTAAAGCTGACCGGCGTTATTTCCGTGCCATGCGCAGGAGAGCGTGACCGAATCCTTCGTGGCATTTATTCAAGGCTGATTGGGACGCCCGGTGCAACAGAAAAGGGCACGCTTGTCGCGGAGCTCGTAATTGGAACGAGGTAACTGCATCCGCAGAGGAAGAAGCAAGAACCGAAGAAACGCGCAGAAAACACGCACGCGCGACCAACGCTATGGGAGAGGAGGGTGGGGGCGATCGTACAGCGACGAGGGAAAAAAAAAAAGAAAAAAGAAAGGCGCGCGGAGATGGAGAGCTGCGCCCAGGATTGTGCAGTTGTTTGTTGATCGCCCATTATATCGGCCAGCAGTGCTTGGGGCAGCAGAAACGGCTAAGCCTCGGCGTGTTCGTGACAGGACGTCGGCTATCCGTCGTTACAGCCGCACGGCTCACGTCAACGAGCTAAGCCTTTTTGCGCTTCTCTCTTGCTTCTTGGGCCGACTGTATACGTCGTCGGCGTAAGGGATTCTGGTTCTTTTTTCCGTCTTGATTTCTTTATGTGTTTAGGTGTATCTTTGTAATTTTTTTTCCTGTTGCTGGCTGCCTAGTGGGCCGCGCAGATTGATTTAACTGAAACGGACATAACGGCGTCCTGCTCTCTCTTTTCTTGATTTGTTCCTGCCTAACGACGGAAATCCAGCCTTGCCGCAGGGACGTTGGTTTCTTGCGCCTTAAGACCTTGCTCGCTGGCCGGAAAAGCCTGAGCGCTGTTAGCGATCGCTGTCTGGAGATTTGATATTTTGATATGCGTTCGCCACCACGCAACTAACGCAAAGGTGCTCGCACGTTGGCGCGTGCTTTTAGCCGAGCTTGTTGTTTTCAGGGTAAACAGCGGTGTTCTGTCAGACAGCGTTCATACTTACATACTTGTCCTGCTTGGCGAAGGCGCGCTGACCTCTAAGGAAAGCTTTTGGAAAATATTTGTTCCTGAACTTTCAGTGTTTTCATGTGTGTCCTGAGATTTGATATTTTAAAGCTACGTACGCATCGTGTGAGTAGCTGTGCGCTTTGCTGCTCATTGCCCTACCTCTCCTTTTTCCTTTGAATATATCCAATGTTATTTCGACGAGACTTATCACGCACGTTCAAAGGAGCCCTCCTTGATGCTGACCGATGCAAAACCGCCGCCCATCTAACTATAGTTGGGAAAGCTGTACCGAAAGCGGTCGCGCTGGCTACAGGCGAGGCTGACTTGAGCAACCTCCAGTGAGGGTTCCTTAAGGAAAATGTCTTCTAAGAAGTATTAAAAATCTGATATAATTATAGGCGCCTTCATTTTCTTCAGTTAAAGGACGAGGATTGTTTCCGGAAGGGCTACTCGGGCGCAAACAATATTCGCATTATCAAGTGGGTGCTAAAGATATGAAATCAACCCCCACACTCAACCTCCATAGATTACTGGAAAGTGCTGGACTGAGTCGAATCCTAAGCACTCTTGCAGCCACTGCGTGATGGTGTGGTAGAAGACGTAGACGTAAAAGTATTGGAAATATTTTGGCGACTGCGTAATCATCATTCTCCTGCACAAGGAAAGTGAAAATTTCAAATCTGGAGACCTCTTTGGCAGTAAAATAAAACTTAAAAGTACTCCATTACTATCCACTGTTCATTTGTGCGATATGATTTAATGCGACAACATTAAATAGAGAGTTTTAGTACTGCGTAGTGAGCACTACACGTACGCACAGCCCACGTACTTTGCGGAACGCTACGGCATGGTCGCGTACATGCCACAGGAAGACTTTTAGTAGGGCGGAAGCGCATACGTACGCAGGGGTACAAACGCTAACGCGGCAAATGCAGTGCCCTGTGTAGTGCCATCTCGCAGCCATCCAAAAACTGAATTTTCCAGCCCAGGAACTGTCGTTTGTTTTCCGACAGGCGAGAGATGGAACCAATGCTACAAAGATGCTGCTTTGGTTCGTCGTTGTTACAGATGATGAGGATATATTGAATAACTTTGACCGAATCGGGACATTACGCCCTACAAACGTAGTATAGAAAGCAAAAATTAACAGTATAACCCCATGCAAAATTTAAATCCGAAGAAGCAAACCGTTTTTCTGAAAGAAGCGATGTCATGTCAAAGCAGTTTTCCAAGTTGACAGTGCGCCTATGATGTCATCATTCAGTGCAAAGTAACTATGAACCTCGAAGAACCCGCTACGAAACTATACGAAGTCTTATTATAGAGGCGGAGTGTATTTAAAATGCCACGAAACGTATGCCGTAAAAGTTGGGAGCATGGCCCATGGAAACATATGCAAAGAAAAGTTAACAAAATAATTTTCTGGGTTAGGCCAACACCAAAATACGGCAGATGGTTAAATGTCAGCGAATGTTTTGAATAAAAAGTAAGACAAAATATGCTACGGCTTTTTTGTAGCCAAACAATATTGCTACAAAACAAAATCACTGGCTCGGATTTTTCGATTATCAGCGGGAAGCTATCAGCGCTTCTAAAAAAAGTCATGACACCATGGTCGGGCACGCAGATTCGCACCGCTGGCGGACATGTGGTAACTCCTAGTGGCCTGTGCACGGCACGAGTTTAAATTCGCAGCTCCACGTTTATTGTAAGCTGCCTCGTTATACCTGACTGCTTCCGTGACTTTATCCTTGGGGTTGATTTTCGCCGGGAGTATGGAGCTATTATCGATCTCCGGAAGCGCGCAGCGACATTTTCAACCGAGAAAGCTGCTGGTACTGACACCAAGAATCGCCAACGCCGCGCCGCCCTTCGAATTTCCGCCGAGAGCGTTTCGATTCCGCCACGCGCCAGTGTTTTTATGACTGTTACTTGCGACGAACTGCGTGACGGGCATGCGGTCGCGGAAGGCAACCAGTCACTTTTGCTCACCCACGGCATCTGTACAGCGCGCAGCCTAATCCACCTCCGCGACGGCCGGTCTGAGCTCCTGGTGACTAACTTCACCAACGAACCCCGGAATCTTTTTCGTGCTACTGCCATCGCGTTTGCTGACTCCTTAGAGGATGTTTCTGAATGTTTTACATTTGGGGCTGTTAGCACTGTGCAGCCCCCCCTTGACCGTCTTGATATTAGTACGGATCTCTTGGACACACAGAATCGTGAGCTACGTGCCCTCCTACAAGAGTTCAGCACTTGTTTTGCGTCCTCGTAGAAAGTACGGCGAACGCCTCTCGTGAAGCACCGCATCATTACTCCTGACGACGCCCGCCCTATCCGCCAGCAGCCGTGCCGTATCTCAACGACGGAACGTGAAGCGATTCAGACACAAGTTCAGGAGATGCTTTGTGATGGTGTCATACAACCATCCAACAGCCCGTGGTCATCCCGTGTCGCGCTGGTAAAGAAAAAAGATGGGACCCTTCGCTTCTGTGTCGATTATCGAAAGTTGAATGCCATCACTAAAAAAGACGTCTACCCGCTGCCCCGTATCGACGATTCGCTCGACAAGCTTCGTCGCGTCCAGTACTTCTCCTCCATTGACTTGAAGAGCGGGTACTGGCAGATTGAGGTCGATGAGCGGGACCGCGAAAAATCAGCTTTTGTCACCCCAGATGGACTGTACGAGTTCAAAGTGCTGCCATTCGGCCTATGTTCAGCGCCGGCTACTTTTCAGCGCATGATGGACACCGTTCTTGCCGGCCTCAAATGGCAAATCTACTTAGTCTATCTCGACGACGTTGTCGTATTCTCTGAAACCTTTGAAGAACACCTCGAACGCCTTCGCGCAGTATTAGATGCCCTCCGGTCAGCTGACTTGACGCTCAAGCCCGAGAAATGCCACTTTGGCTACAAAGAGTTGAAGTTTCTTGGTCACCTTGTGAGTGCCACAGGCGTTAGGCCAGACCCCGACAAGACTTCTGCTGTCGCCAAATTTCCCGTTCCTGCAAACAAGAGAAGTTTGAAACGCTTCCTGGGTCTCTGCACGTACTACCGCCGCTTCATCGCCGATTTTTCCAAAGTTGCCGCCCCCCTGGCTCGCCTCACGCGCGATGATACACAGTTCGTGTGGGGCGCCGAGCAACAAGAGGCTTTTGCGGAGCTGCGCAGCCGACTGCAAGCAAGCCCGGTTCTTGCGCACTTTCATGAAGACGCTGACACCGAAGTCCACACCGACGCCAGCAATATCGGCCTTGGCGCTGTACTCGTTCAACACCAAGCTGGCGTCGTAAAGGTAATAGCGTATGCCAGCTGCACGCTCTCCCGCGCCGAGACAAACTACTCCCCTGCGGAAAAGGAATGCCTTGCGGTTGTGTGGGCAACCATGAAATTTAGGCCTTACCTCTACGGCCGCCAGTTTAAAGTTGTCACCGATCATCATTCCTTGTGCTGGCTGGCTAACCTCCGCGACCCATCGGGGCGCCTAGCACGATGGAGTCTTCGCCTCCAAGAATTTGAGTACACCATTGTGTATAAATCTGGCCAGAAGCACGAAGATGCTGACGCGCTGTCGCGCTCACCCGTCGGTTTAGTCGATGAGAGCACGGACGATGAGAGCGGTTTTCTTGGACTGGTGAGTGCTTCAGACATAATGCCCCGACAGCGAGCTGACCCGGACCTTCGACCTGTCATTGACCACCTGCAGGGTCGCGCTGCTGATATCCCTCAGCAATTTGCTTGGAACCTGTCTGGTTTCTGTGTCCGGAATGGCGTTCTATACAAACAGAACTCCAGCACTGTTGACCGAGCGTTCCTCCTCGTAGTGCCGGCCGACCTCCGTGCCGATATCCTTTTTGCTTGCCATGATGAGCCCACCTCTGGCCACTCGGGCTTTGCACGCACACTCGCCCGAGTTCGTCAAGTTTATTATTGGCCTGAACTTGCTGACACCGTTCATCGCTACGTCAGAGGCTCTCGTGAGTGCCAACGTCGAAAGGCGCCACTTCTCAAGCCAGCGGGTTTGCTCCAACCTATTGCGCCTCCCCGAACACCGTTTGACCAAATCGGCATCGACCTTCTGGTCCCATTTCCGCTGACATCGGTCGGTAACAAATGAATTATAGTCGCGATCGACTATCTCACACGGTATGCTGAAACCAAGGCGGTGAAGCGCGGCACGTCATGTGAGATCACCCAGTTTTTAATGCAGCAAATCGTGTTGCGCCATGGCGCACCGTCCCAAGTAATCACCGATCGAGGCATGGCGTTTACGGCACAACTTATGCACGACGTATTTGAGCTGAGTCACACGAGCCATCGCAAAACCACTGCTTATCACCCACAGACGAATGACCTCACGGAGAGACTCAATAAAACTATCGCCGACATGATTGCAATGTACATAGACTCGCAGCACAAGACCTGGGACGAGATTCTCCCGTACGTTACATATGCCTACAACACTGCCATCCAAGAGACTACGCGTTTTACGCCATTTCGCCTGCTCTATGGACGCGACGTTCAGACGATGTTAGATGCCATGCTTCCGTGCTGCTCGGATAATCCTCTCATCCCAGACGCTGAGCAGTTTGCTCAGCGCGCCGAGGAAGCACGTCAACTTGCCCGCATCCACATTCAGCAACAGCAGGGAAAGGATACGCGTCGCTACAACCTCCGTCATCGACACGTCACATACCAACCAGGCGAGCAAGTTTGTGTGTGGACACCGATGCGCCGGCCCGGCTTGTCTGAAAAACTGATGTCGCCATACTTTGGACCTTACAAGGTTTTGCGCCGTGTTACAGAAGTGACATATGAAGTCCTTCCAGCGGGTACTGAGCAGACCTCGCGTCGGTAACCACACTCCGAGGTGGTGCACGTTGTCCGCATGAAACCGTATTTCACGCAGTAATGTGCAGTGTACTATGCACTCGTTTAGTTGTGTAGGGCACCGCCTCCGTTTTATATTCGTTTTCTGTACTGACTTGCATCGCCCATCGCTCGCTCCCAGTCTGTGCTTTCGTTTTTTTTAGGAGGGGGAGTTATGCCACCTGGTGTCCCTGATGTTCTTAGGTGGCGCCTGGAAGAAAAGGACGCCGAAGTTGTCTCGCGTGCTGTGCGCGGAACTTTGCCTGCTGGTTCAGCTTCGTCCCGTCGTCTTAGTCACGTGTAGCCATGTTGTCCGTGACAATATTTAACGCGCCTCGATGAATCAGCGTTGTAAAGACCTACATACGCCTGAAATCTAGCTGTCTGCCCCTCCGAGAGCTTCAACGTTCCCTCTTAAATGCGGCCGCTCAAATTATAAAAACTTTTAAGCTGAAGGTAATCATCACTCGGCAAGAAAAACGAACCGTGCACAGCAGCAGACGATCAACAGTCCGTCTGCTCACATGAATGTCGTTTGCGATCGCCGGCGTCGTCTGCGGCCGAATAGAGCGTCGGCTGCGCCGCCGTCTGCTACGATGGACCGTTCCCTTCCAATGTTAAAAATGCTTTTTTGAATGACAGGGACTAAGAAAGTTTAGTATACATACGGCAGCTGCATACGAGAAGCTTCCGCGATTGGGAAAAGCACCCAGCGCATAGCGAGCGTGTATGCGGTGTGGGTGGCTTCACAACACATATTTTAGCGGTGTTCATAAATAGATTACCCGCGTAATGGCTTAGCATACTTTGTCAAACATTTATTGAAAGCAGTCGCCAACATATAATGATAGGCAGCCTCCATTGGTACCTCACTAAACGAGAATGATACTGCGGTAAGTTGTGTTTAGTTGTTTTCTAAGGACCCTACCAACTCGTACCCTTACAAGTCTCGCAGAGTTAATAGATACTCCGCCTTTGAAATGGCATTTCATATTTTCACAGTCTGTTCTAGGATGTTTGTAGTTTCTCTATACAAAAAAAAAGTCATAGGTGCCCCATAAAAACTTAAAACTGCTTTGAAATCTTTCCCTTCCACATATCCTTATGGGTGGTAAGTCTATACATTTCATCCCCAATTTGGGCCCGGGTCGCGATATCCCCATTTGTTTGTAAACACGACGTACATTTGTCTATAGGTGTAAAACCCATGGGATACTTGGTACTTACTGCTTCAGGTTTCAGCGATACTGGCGACGAAACACCAGCTAGAAGTTGAAGCGTTCGCGCAGTTCATCAACAACAACAAAAAAAAAATTATACATTTGCATATGATACAATTTGCAATTCGCGCCCTCTACTGCAGAGCAACAAATTAATTAGAAGTCTTTACTTATCGCGAAATGCCAAATTGTCTGCAATAAAAGAAACGAAACGAACTGCTGCGTGTTTGCTGCTTATCATGCGCGGCTATATAGCCAAATGTGTCTGTCGAGCTTACTCATACACGAGAGCAACACGCAGACGGTTCAGCGAATGCACGCAGAAGTAGGGATTTCTGCGTATGCATGCAACGTATACGCAGTACGCAAGAATCGTGCTGCGTATGACGCATGCGCAGTAAGCAGCACGCAGGCCGCCTACGTACGCAAGAATTGGTTTGGGTTGTGGGGTTTAACGTCCCAAATCGTCTCAGGCTATGAGAGATGCCGTAGAGGAGGGCTCCGGAAATTTTGACCACCTGGAGTTCTTTAACGTGCACTGACATCGCACAGCACACGGACGCCATTCCGTTTCACCTCCAATGAAACGCAGCTGTCAAGGCCGGGATTCGATCCCGCTTCCTTGGGCACAGTAGTCGAGCGCCGTAACCACTGCGCCACCCAGGCGGAGCCGTACGCAAGGGTTCTGCGTATGCTTATGTACGAATAGACAGTTTTAGTTTCACGTGCGTACAAAGTTACGTACGCAAACGTGAGAAGTCTACGTGTGCTGTGCGCATGTCGCCAGGACTACTTTTAGTTTCACGTACGTGGTGTACGTGAAGCAAAATGTATGGACCTTTCCATACAAGCCTCGAAAATCTGTGCGTACGTGTTATGCCGCGCCATCTACTACAGATGAACCAAACTAATTTTGTTTAGTTGAGCTGCCTTGAGTCGAGTCACGCTGCGGCCGTAGCCAAGAGTCGGTCGAATTGGAAATTGCTGTTCTCAACGTCGTTGCCAAGGTCAATGTGCTCTACAGTGAACAATTAGCAAGACGCATACCTATATGCGTCCACCGCACAGCGTGTCGCATGCAGTCTTCGAATGAATTGCATTCTCTCACGTCGCGAAGCATATCCAGATCGTCGCTTTTGGAAAAGCGAATTCGCTGGGCAACAGAACCTACAGAACTCATGCTTACAACTTCACAACCTTCGCCCTACAACGGATTGGCTCCGGTTGGCTGCCGGCTTGCATCTGGCACTCTAGCCACTTCTCGCTCAACTCTGGTCTGGCGTGACCTCGCGAGATCGTTGCTATGACGACGACAAACGCTTCTGCGTCAGGCTTAACAGCTGAAAAATCGTCCTTCTATCTAAAAAAAAAAGGCTATTTGTCACTTGAAACTTTACGCGAGGGTATTATTGGGTAAGCTTAAAGTGAATACAACAGTTTAGAACACGATATCGTGCCGAGGAATTAGCGGCGAAGCTGTTATCGCTGTGAAGCGGGCGGGCAGGGCGTCGCCATGTTGTCAACTCTACGTACGCCAGCAACGTGAAGATGCCAACGTGAAAACCCGAATCTTACGTACGTCCGTGAAACTCCCGTGGACTCTTCACGTTCTGCGCAAGCGCACTGCTCACACGTAGGCGCTTGACGTACGTGAAGTTCCCGCGTACGTGAAACTAAAACTGTCTAATGACCCCGCTGTTCAGAACAGCCTGCGTCGGTGTTGGCATTAGAATCAAAAATTCCGAGCACACGCCTCTGTCCTGATTAATCGAAGGTTTGTGTGATTTCTCAAGAACACATCACGGGGTCAAGAATGAAGCAGCGCCACCAAGTCGTGCAGCTCTGCTGAGTTCGTAAGCGAGCTCACTTTGAGCCTGGAAATCATGTTATGGGCTTCCTCTGAACCTCCAAGTACGGGACAAGCAAACGCCTAAACTATATTTCAACTCAACTCAAAACAGTCGATAAATGCTCTTTCTCATGGTAGAGGCACATCGCTAGCGCGAAAATCAATGACGTATGAAGCTGAGACAGCAAAGTGACATGACGTACTATCAACGGCACAGCGAAGCGCTACATCGAACATCCGGTGAGTCGGCTGTCGTTCACCAGATCAGCAGGCGTTTTTGCTGATGCACCGGCATCGGCACTCGAGCCTTCACGCCAATAAAGCTGCGGCCTGACTAGGTTATAACTCTACACGTTTTTTAGAGATAAGAGAAACGAGACTGCATTTCATTTCTTCACATTTCGACTCATAGTTTAACAAACACATTTTGAATTAAAATAACAGCTTGAGGGGCAAGTTGGTGCATCATCGTATTCAGATATGTGGCGCAAATAAACACAAACACAGGAGAAGATACAAAGCACACGCGCACACTACCAACTGTAAGAAGAACCGGAAAACACTTCCTCTTCTACACTCAGGCACGTCTCAACTTCCTCTTCTTCTCATTTTCCTCTTCTTTGCCCAGGGGGAAAATGGCACTCACTTCCTCGCAGACCTTAACCTTGTCCAAACATGGCGGTGACCAATCTCTTCTTCCTCTTCTTCTATTCTTCCTCTTCTTTCCCAAGGGAATATTGACACTTTCTTCTTCTCAGCCCGAAAACATCAACCAATCATGACAGTCACAAAATCTATACCGTCTTGTAAATCCACACCTCTGCTTTGCCCAGCAGCTCCTACCACGCTGGACAGGCAAATATCACCACAAAGTCACAAGTCATTCACTAAAAACACCACCACACATATACAATAGGACATGTCCATCTACACCCCATAAACTTAAGTAGTCCCTATATAATGAGCAACTTTATCTTGCCAACATCTAAGAAGCCACGAGGCCCATGTACTTGAGGGGAAAAATTCAGTAAACTCCCATGGCCCCAAAACGTAAAATGAGTCCAAGAATAACAACTTTAGGCCAAGATTAACAGCTAGAGGCCCGATAATAATCTCATTCTTTGCATAACTCAGGAGGATTGCTCAATAAAATTAAATTCTTTTCTAGGTAAACTCAACGAAGCTTCACTAATGCATCTCTCATCTTTCTTCTGTATCCAATACGCCTCTAAAATTTCGCGTGCCATCTTATCCCGACTCTTGCCTAATATGTTTAGCCTGCTGAACAACGGCTCACACTTGCACTTTTGGCAGTGCAAGGCTAAATTTGAACCTTTGCCATTTTCTATGGACTTGTCATGTTCCCTCATTCTATCATTAATACATCTTCCTGTTTGCCCAATATATAGATTACCGCACGTCAGAGGAACCTCATAAATCACCCCCACCCGACATCCAATAAAACTCTTAGCATGCTTCTTATCGCATTGCCCTTTGTTTTTTCTTCCTATTATTGCACATAACCCACCCAGTTTATTGGGTGCAGAAAACACAACTGGCACCTCAAACCTACTAGCCACCTTTTTCAGGCAGTGTGCAACTCTATGTATATAGGGGATCACTTGTGGACGTTTATTCCTCAACCTATCTGGCGATCTTTTTTTCCCTTTCATTTTTTGAAGCAAAGACTGCCACCCCACGTATAATCATACCCGGGAAACCAGCCGCATCAAGTCTTTGTAATTGATTATTAAAGCTTTCCTCTGCCATATGTATACATGATTTTAACAAGGCCGACTCCAAACAAAGGGAAGCTATCCCTCTTTTTATAGTCTTTGAATGGGCTGATCCATATGGAAGTAGCTCTTTTTTAGCCCTGGGAAAATATTTCCAACACACTTCCCCATTACAAATTTTCATATTTAAATCAAGAAACTGCAATTTGTTGTGCACCGGTAGCTCATGAGTAAACGTAAGCCCTTTTCCTTGTATCTTAAAAATAGAAAGCACACTTTCCACACTATGACTCACTGCAGCGCCTTTATCCACAATGACTAAGAAATCGTCAACATATCTAAATATTTTAAAACCTGATCCATTAAGGGTTGTATAAATTGCTCTATCAACACAGGATAAAAAGATGTTACATAGAACTGGGGCAACACATGACCCTATACAAATGCCCCTTCTCTGCACATACAAATCAGACCCAAACGATACAACAGTGGACTTAAGGTAAAACTCAAGTAGGGCGAGAAAATTGTCCACATTGACACCAGCAGAGTTCTGAAAGTCTATAGTCCCATTACTTTCAATGCATTCCCGCACCGATTCAAACAATTCAAAATGTGGTACCGAATAGAACAAATCCTCTACATCAATAGAAAAAAAGTACCCAAGATTGGTTTGATCTTTTAAAAAATTGATCACTTCAAAAGAATTCTTAGTAGGAAAGGGATCATAAACCTCGAAACCTTTTAAATGTTTAAGAAGATACCGGCTGATCTGATGCTGCCACGCATCACGTTCAGACACAATACATCTGAAAGGCGAGTCCGGTTTATGAGTCTTAACAGTGAAGAACACATCCAAACAGGCCTTCTTGCATTCACTGATCCCTTTTGCCAACCTGGTTAGCTTCATATCATTACATAACGCAATAGCTCTTGTTCTACAAACTTTCTTCTTCACTTTAACAAAATTTTTCTCAATTGCAATTGTCGCCTTCTCTTCAAAGAGTCCAGCCGGTATCAAAGCAAAACCCCCTTCTTTGTCCGTTTGAAGTAATCGAAGGTCATTCCTTTCAAAAAACTTCACCACTTCTGCAGTACATTCCTTTGGTACCTTGCCCTTGTTCCAGGACGTCCTCATAATACTATCAAGCCCATCCAGTAAGCATCGGTCCCGATCTTCACCAGCTTTATCCGCTATCTTTCTGTTCAAGGACAGAAGCTCACAAGCTGGAATCTTGGGCGGCACACTATATTTCGGGCCCTTCTTTAGGGTATCAGCGACTTTTTCTGGAATAGCGATATCCCCCAAAACAACCAACTGCCTCGGCTTTCCAGTATGCTTTTCCGTTTTTCTTGGCAGCAAGGCAACATATCGTAGCCACAAAAACTCTGTTGTCTGGCTCACTAGACGCCATGTTTCCTTCAATTTTCTTTCCGCAACCCACACAGGGTGTATTGTGTAGCATATAATACGAATCCAGTCTTTGAACATCCGAATTTGCCTCCATAACTCTGATTTCAAAATTCGGCAAATCCTCTTAACGTGACCAACAGACGGCTGAATCACACCGAAAAAACCACTCACTTCTGCTGGAACCAAACCCTTTCGCAAACAGAAGGTGATGCATCTTGCCCGGCATGTCGAAGAAGCAATCCGAGCGATGAGCACATGTACCTGAGCGTAGTTAGGATGAGAACACATAAAAGGGCCCACAGTACAAGAAAGGTATCTCAAAATAACAGCTTGAGGGGCAAGTTGGTGCATCATCATATTCAGATATGTGGCGCAAATAAACACAAACACAGGAGAAGATACACAGCACACGCGCACACTAACAACTGTAAGAAGAACCGGAAAACACTTCCTCTTCTACACTCAGGCACGTCTCAACTTCCTCTTCTTCTCATTTTCCTCTTCTTTGCCCAGGGGGAAAATGGCACTCACTTCCTCGCAGACCTTAACCTTGTCCAAACATGGCGGTGACCAATCTCTTCTTCCTCTTCTTCTATTCTTCCTCTTCTTTCCCAAGGGAATATTGACACTTTCTTCCTCTCAGCCCGAAAACATCAACCAATCATGACAGTCACAAAATCTATACCGTCTTGTAAATCCACTCCTCTGCTTTGCCCAGCAGCTCCTACCACGCTGGACAGGCAAATATCACCACAAAGTCACAAGTCATTCACTAAAAACACCACCACGTGGTAGGAGCTGCTGGGCAAAGCAGAGGTGTGGATTTACAAGACGGTATAGATTTTGTGACTGTCATGATTGGTTGATGTTTTCGGGCTGAGAGGAAGAAGGTGTCAATATTCCCTTGGGAAAGAAGAGGAAGAATAGAAGAAGAGGAAGAAGAGATTGGTCACCGCCATGTTTGGACAAGGTTAAGGTCTGCGAGGAAGTGAGTGCCATTTTCCCCCTGGGCAAAGAAGAGGAAAATGAGAAGAAGAGGAAGTTGAGACGTGCCTGAGTGTAGAAGAGGAAGTGTTTTCCGGTTCTTCTTACAGTTGGTAGTGTGCGCGTGTGCTGTGTATCTTCTCCTGTGTTTGTGTTTATTTGCGCCACATATCTGAATACGATGATGCACCAACTTGCCCCTCAAGCTGTTATTTTGAGATACCTTTCTTGTACTGTGGGCCCTTTTATGTGTTCTCATCCTAACTACGCTCAGGTACATGTGCTCATCGCTCGGATTGCTTCTTCGACATGCCGGGCAAGATGCATCACCTTCTGTTTGCGAAAGGGTTTGGTTCCAGCAGAAGTGAGTGGTTTTTTCGGTGTGATTCAGCCTTCTGTTGGTCACGTTAAGAGGATTTGCCGAATTTTGAAATCAGAGTTATGGAGGCAAATTCGGATGTTCAAAGACTGGATTCGTATTATATGCTACACAATACACCCTGTGTGGGTTGCGGAAAGAAAATTGAAGGAAACATGGCGTCTAGTGACCCAGACAACAGAGTTTTTGTGGCTACGATATGTTGCCTTGCTGCCAAGAAAAACGGAAAAGCATACTGGAAAGCCGAGGCAGTTGGTTGTTTTGGGGGATATCGCTATTCCAGAAAAAGTCGCTGATACCCTAAAGAAGGGCCCGAAATATAGTGTGCCGGCCAAGATTCCAGCTTGTGAGCTTCTCTCCTTGAACAGAAAGATAGCGGATAAAGCTGGTGAAGATCGGGACCGATGCTTACTGGATGGGCTTGATAGTATTATGAGGACGTCCTGGAACAAGGGCAAGGTACCAAAGGAATGTACTGCAGAAGTGGAAAAGTTTTTTGAAAGGAATGACCTTCGATTACTTCAAACGGACAAAGAAGGGGGTTTTGCTGTGATACCGGCTGGACTCTTTGAAGAGAAGGCGACAATTGCAATTGAGAAAAATTTTGTTAAAGTGAAGAAGAAAGTTTGTAGAACAAGAGCTATTGCGTTATGTAATGATATGAAGCTAACCAGGTTGGCAAAAGGGATCAGTGAATGCAAGAAGGCCTGTTTGGATGTGTTCTTCACTGTTAAGACTCATAAACCGGACTCGCCTTTCAGATGTATTGTGTCTGAACGTGATGCGTGGCAGCATCAGATCAGCCGGTATCTTCTTAAACATTTAAAAGGTTTGGAGGTTCATGATCCCTTTGCTATTAAGAATTCTTTTGAAGTGATCAATTTTTTTAAAAGATCAAACCAATCTTGGGTACTTTTTTTCTATTGATGTAGAGGATTTGTTCTATTCGGTGCCACATTTTGAATTGTTTGAATCGGTGCGGGAATGCATTGAAAGTAATGGGACTATAGACTTTCAGAACTCTGCTGGTGTCAATGTGGACAATTTTCTCGCCCTACTTGAGTTTTACCTTAAGTCCACTGTTGTATCGTTTGGGTCTGATTTGTATGTGCAGAGAAAGGGCATTTGTATAGGGTCATGTGTTGCCCCAGTTCTATGTAACATCTTTTTATCCTGTGTTGATAGAGAAATTTATACAGCCCTTAATGGATCAGGTTTTAAAATATTTAGATATGTTGACGATTTCTTAGTCATTGTGGATAAAGGCGCTGCAGTGAGTCATAGTGTGGAAAGTGTGCTTTCTATTTTTAAGATACAAGGAAAAGGGCTTACGTTTACTCATGAGCTACCGGTGGACAACAAATTGCAGTTTCTTGATTTAAATATGAAAATTTGTAATGGGGAAGTGTGTTGGAAATATTTTCCGAGGGCTAAAAAAGAGCTACTTCCATATGGATCAGCCCATTCAAAGACTATAAAAAGAGGGATAGCTTCCCTTTGTTTGGAGTCGGCCTTGTTAAAATCATGTATACATATGGCAGAGGAAAGCTTTAATAATCAATTACAAAGACTTGATGCGGCTGGTTTCCCGGGTATGATTATATGTGGGGTGGCAGAGTCTTTGCTTCAAAAAATGAAAGGGAAAAAAAGATCGCCAGATAGGTTGAGGAATAAACGTCCACAAGTGATCCCCTATATACATAGAGTTGCACACTGCCTGAAAAAGGGGGCTAGTAGGTTTGAGGTGCCAGTTGTGTTTTCTGCACCCAATAAACTGGGTGGGTTATGTGCAATAATAGGAAGAAAAAACAAAGGGCAATGCGATAAGAAGCATGCTAAGAGTTTTATTGGATGTCGGGTGGGGGTGATTTATGAGGTTCCTCTGACGTGCGGTAATCTATATATTGGGCAAACAGGAAGATGTATTAATGATAGAATGAGGGAACATGAGAAGTCCATAGAAAATGGCAAAGGTTCAATTTAGCCTTGCACTGCCAAAAGTGCAAGTGTGAGCCGTTGTTCAGCAGGCTAAACATATTAGGCAAGAGTCGGGATAAGATGGCACGCGAAATTTTAGAGGCGTATTGGATACAGAAGAAAGATGAGAGATGCATTAGTGAAGCTTCGTTGAGTTTACGTAGAAAAGAATTTAATTTTATTGAGCAATCCTCCTGAGTTATGCAAAGAATGAGATTATTATCGGGCCTCTAGCTGTTAATCTTGGCCTAAAGTTGTTATTCTTGGACTCATTTTACGTTTTGGGGCCATGGGAGTTTACTGAATTTTTCCCCTCAAATACATGGGCCTCGTGGCTTCTTAGATGTTGGCAAGATAAAGTTGCTCATTATATAGGGACTACTTAAGTTTATGGGGTGTAGATGGACATGTCCTATTGTATATGTGTGGTGGTGTTTTTAGTGAATGACTTGTGACTTTGTGGTGATATTTGCCTGTCCAGCGTGGTAGGAGCTGCTGGGCAAAGCAGAGGTGTGGATTTACAAGACGGTATAGATTTTGTGACTGTCATGATTGGTTGATGTTTTCGGGCTGAGAAGAAGAAAGTGTCAATATTCCCTTGGGAAAGAAGAGGAAGAATAGAAGAAGAGGAAGAAGAGATTGGTCACCGCCATGTTTGGACAAGGTTAAGGTCTGCGAGGAAGTGAGTGCCATTTTCCCCCTGGGCAAAGAAGAGGAAAATGAGAAGAAGAGGAAGTTGAGACGTGCCTGAGTGTAGAAGAGGAAGTGTTTTCCGGTTCTTCTTACAGTTGGTAGTGTGCGCGTGTGCTGTGTATCTTCTCCTGTGTTTGTGTTTATTTGCGCGACATATCTGAATACATTTTGAATTAGTTTATGCCAGTCGCTTCGCGACGGTTCTAGGCACAGAAAGTGCGTTAGGTTCGTATGCACGATGTCGAGCATTGTGCAGAAAGAGTTCGGAAGTTTCAGCGAAAGCAGACCATCACCGAGTTTTGACTCAGTGGTCCGAACCCGACGGTTCTTTAGAGTCTACGACGCGCGCAGAGTGCAGGGAGAAGGGGGACGCACCATTGCCAGGTGGCAAGACCTAGTCTGCGTACGAATGCTACTGTTCTTTGTACAAGAACATCACCGGGAGATGCGGCCCGAAAAAAAAAAAGCGCATTGAAAAAGGCACCCGATGAAGCGCCGACTAGGAAAAAAAATGTCCCCAGAGGGAAAAATTGTAATTTTCGGAAATCACATCGCCATAAATTACGTATTTTATTGCATTCTTTCTGTGAATAGATGTAACCATCGTTTGGGTTCTGGGACCTTCGAACGCCTGACATGCGTATACAGGCATTTCAGAAAGCACTGTGAAGAAGCATTGTGAAAGAGCTCACCACAACATTCCATACCGCGCTTGTTTATTTACAGACTGTCTCGTCCCGAATTCCGTAGATATTTAGGCAATCATCAGGACAGGTCTAAGCGGCTATGTAGTATTACCCATAACCAGCTCGGCGTACAATAGTCTTGGGGAATCGGTTGAATCAGAAGCTGACACTAAAACAACCTCGCAGACCTTCTGGTGACGAGGTTCCGCTCTTACTCAAACGATGGTGTAGTATTCTTGCTGCATTTCCTGGGCGATTGATCAGACGGAACCTTAAGATCTGATCCTGTCGCTGATTATAGTCGCCCTAAAGCATATCGCTCAGAGCATCTGTTTATCGAAGCCGGTGGTCAGCCTGCTATTTTTTCCACAAACAAACGAAAGCGAGGCGCTGTCACTCTGTTACCGGTGCTATTTATTTTCTTATGAACCTCCCGCATGAGATCGATGTTGGGTTACATCCAAGCCGACAGTTGGAAGCAGTGTAACATACAGCACGTCCCGGAAAAACGCAGTTAACACCCTATAGTGTAAAGACAAGATCAAGAGGGAACAAAAAAAAAAGTAACAGTAAAACAATTAAACACTGCTTAGCTCTGCTATGCCTGGATATGCGTAGCGAAAAGAGCGACCGCCTCGGGATCACAAGTTTATTTCACCATTCTTCTGTGCCGTTCATCAGCAGCTAAACTATCCTTGACTTCCATGTCGAGCTCGTCTAAGTTCACCGGCATTGTATAAATCGTTTACAGGAAAGGAAAGGCTCTGCATCTGTCACTCGCGGAAGACAAGAATCGCCGCCCGGCGGCTTTGGAGTGCACTCGTTCCCGCTTGGTCCTCATAGCTGACGGCAGATGGGTGACGTCACATCCTTGACGTCACCCTAATTGAGAGACTTAACTATTTTAGTCTTTGGTCCTTTCAAATTGCGCGCCAATCGCAGTATCTGTCATGTGTGGAATCCCGCTACCGTCCTCACTGAAGAAAAGCGGAATTATGAGCAACGCTTCACGACTCGCACTGTGCTCATTCCAAAAACAAATGAAATAAGTAAGTTAAGACTAGATAGCGCTCACAAACGTGGAGTAGAAAATTTCTATGAAGGTTCTAGGGCAAGGTTGCAGACCGTGATTAGAGACATAGTTGGGCTTCATCAGACGTGTGGGATTAAAGTGCGCTCCGTTTTCACCAATACCATAAAGCGCGCAGTGTACTAGAATGTTGTGCTAACAGTAATGGTCGGGTGGCCTTTCTTCAGATTGACTTAGCAAAGGCATTTGACTGTGTCGCTCACGAACTGTTGTTTGCCATTTTAGACCATTTGAATGTTGGTTCTGTTGTCCGTGAGGGCGTGGGTTTTGCGTACCGGAGCTGCACGACGAGATTGATTGTTAACAATTGTTTGAGGGCCCCATCAGTATACAGCGTTCCGTACGCCAGGGCTGTCCCCTCAGCCTTCTCTTATTTTGCATCTAAATAGAGACCCTTTGTTTGAAAATACTCAAGAATAATAGCATTCAGGGATTCAATGTACAAGCAGCCGAAGTAAAGCTGTTATTGTATGCAGACGACATCCTGTTTTTACTGATGATGAGGGGGGCATATGCCAAGCTGTGAAGTGTTTGCGCGAATTCAGTCACGTCACTGGTAGTGGAGTTAACTGGTCGAAATGCCTTGGACTTTGGCATGAAAGGCGGCCATCTACGCCTGAATGGTTTGCCAGTGTGACTTGAACGACGACACCAGATAGGTACTTGGGAGTTCCGCTTATGGCTTATCGTGACAGTGAACAGTATTGGAGAGGGCAGGCTAAAGAGATAACGGACAAAGCTGAAAAGTGGAGAGGGACCAACCTATCTATTTTTGAAAGGGCCACAGTTTGCAATTTGTTCATCAGTAAGCTCTAGTATGTTATCCAGGTGTGGCACTGTTCACGGTTAAATATTCAGAAGCTGCACAGGAATTTCGCCGTATTTGTCTGGGCGTCTGAATGGGAGCGCTGCAGCCGGACTAACTTGTTCAGACGGGTAAAATATGGTGGGCTAGGATTGGGCCACCTGTTTTCGCAACAGCTGGTCAGTCGTGATTTTTTCTTTCTTTTTTAGAGCCACGGCCGACCCTTTCTTACACACCGTATGCCAAGTCAGACTGAGGCGGCTGCTACCGGAGTACGTTGCTTCAACTGAAGATTTTTCCGCAGAGATTAAGGTCTTTTATAGAGACGTTGTAGCAAGTGTTCAGTCCCTTTCAGCGCGGTTTTCAAGTGATTATTGTCTGCAGTGAAACGAGAGAAATTTTACCGTGCATTGTGTGACCTGTTCTCTTTGCCTCTGTACAGGGCCTTGTACGGTGGAGGCCCAGGTGCAGATGTTTTAAAAAAGGTAAAAAGAATGCGGGTGACGCCAGGAGAAAAAAACCTTTCTTAACTTGCACACCGCAACCTTGCCGGTAAAAACATTTTTGGAGAAAAAGGGATTATTCATATCCTGGGGATCACACTGTCACGGCCGCTCGATGGAACCGCACTGGGTGCGGCCTGCTGCGTCGCGCCGCCGTCAATGGGCAAGGGCGTCCTTGGGAAGTTTACAGTTGCGCCCGCTATTTCTGCTGAGGGCGCCACTGTTCGGGGACACGTCGCCGCCGGGGTCGCCGGCTCTGAGCGCGTGGTTTGCTTCTTTTCTGGACGCGTTCGCCTCGCGTCTGCGTGGTAAACGCAAACTTTTTTGTGCGCGCGTGTGCAAGCACGTTAACGTTGAGACTGGATGCGTTTGTTTTTTAAGGCGAAAGCCGTTCTAGGCCCATGGAACGAAAATCTATGCGCAGAAGCTTTGCCTGTTATCTGTGCGTCGCATCTGTGCACTGGTGTGCCAGTCGCAAAAGCGGACGTGCAAGGAGGGAGATTAAGAATGAAAATGATTGATGGTGATAGGTAATCAATAAAAGTTATAAATAGACATTTATAGAGGTAATGACTAATGCTAATGACTAATAATGGTTAATAATGACTAAAATGATTTGTAATGACCAGTATATCAAACTACGACATGTAATGACCGCAATTGATTAGAAATGAGTAAACGTTCTTAGCAATGTGTGGTAATGACTATAATAGCTAGGCATGACTCATCATTACAGTTAATGACAACGAAATGATCAATATGCGAAACGACATGTTATGACCACTGCTGATTCTAAATGAGTAACCTGCTTAGTTATGAGTGATAAGGGCTACAATGACTACGCAGGCAGACTCATCATGACTGAGAAACGACCAATATATCAGACGACGACTTGAAATGACGAACTGTGGCAAACGACGAGAGGTAAATGTTAGGAGAAGGGTAGGCTTTCGCCGTCCTGCGCTTAAGAGACATCTAAGAGACCCTGTAATTTTATCTGCTGAGCTCGCTTCAGGCAAAGACAGCAGCGAGGAGTGGAAATGCACTCGCTTCCTCTGAAGTGAAAGCGGCGCTGCGGTTAAAAATTCCAGATGCTGAAGCATTATGCCCTATCAGCTGCCATTGGATTTGCTACAAGGGACAGCAGATTGGACTTGTTGGTGATTAATTATAGGTTAACCGTGCAAACAACGCGACGGGAACACAGGAGAAGAAAGAAGACGGAATAACCGCGCTAGTTGTGTCGTCCTCTTTTCCTGTGTTCCCGTCATGTTGTTTAACCTATTTAGATACCAGGGAGCTGGTCAGTGAACAAGGATTTTTAACTATGTGTTGTGAAGCAGATGAACACGATGAGGTAGCACCAGAAGCTTTTCTCGCGGGTTATGTTGCGAGGACATATCAGAAAAAGCTACGAAGGTTTTTTTTTTTATATAAGCATGCAATTTGTTCTAAATTTTGCCGCGCTAGTCTGAGTGGCCTTGCAAGTAAAGGAGCTTGTGCATACAACATTTGTTTATACTTCTGAGACTGTTTGAGCCGTTGCGATAAAATGGAAAGCCACGTTCCACAGAAAATCCGGCGCCCGCTCTGTCGGCGGACAGTCGGAAAAATATCTCTCTGGTAAGAGGCACTTTAGTTAGTGATATGGCTAGACACCTTTGGCACAATGAGAACACATGACATGTTAAATGTGGCAGGAGCTGCCAAACAAGAGAGAGTCAATAAGATGTAAGGGTGAAATGGGAATTATTGAAAGCGGGACCCTTAGATCCCAAGTCAGGCACACTATACTCCTATAGGGCACGTTCGTACGGCTGCGGTAAAGAGGAGCTTTATATAGCTACGTGTAGGGTGCTATTTCATATAATGAGGTGGCTTAAAGCTGCATTCTAATGATATGAGACAGAGGCAGCAATTACGGAATACGGTGAATAATCAGGTAGCAAAGTGCGGGCCCTCTAACAAGGCTCCTCAAGGAGACTGAAGAACCCCAAGTTTTGTTTATCACTGCCAGGTTGTTGCTTAATTTATGCGATATTTGGTAATGGTTTTGAGGCGACATGTCAGTCGAGCAAGAGCCTGTTGCAGGAAATATAGTCAACTGGACCAGTTACAGGTTAATGAAAACCAAGGACAATGGAGGCTTGATATACCCCGCATAGGAAGTAATCAAGCTGTGTCAGCTTACGAGCACCTTCATTAACAGGATGATGAAGTCTGAAGAGGTCCGGTGAAGTAGCAAGCTGTGTAAACTTTTTGTTTCATCATTGTTTTCTCACTGTACACAGTACCTGCAGCTAATCTATAAAACAATGATCGTGCCCATGCTAAGGCGCTATGCAAGATATTTTTAAGTTGCTGCTCCCACTGATATCGAGCTGGGCTGGAAATGTCAACTCAACAGTGGAGCGATGTGTATGGCTATGGCATAAACCTCTCTCAAGAAAGGTTTTCCGTCTGTGATTGGTAATTTTCTTCCTTTTTTTTGCGTGGCGAATAAATAAGCGTACTTGGCTGCTCGCTGAATCTCGGCTGCAGTTGCGCTCTGACGCGTGAACATTCTTGTGATCACAGCTAATAGTTTCACAACAGCAACACTCGATGCGCGTTCCTCCATTGAAAATTACGAACCAGCAAAATTGTATGGGTTTGCGAGCAGCTAATAAAAATATTATTAAAAACTTTCGGCGCATATACGTAGCACCTTGAGGCAGACCGTCTTTATCAAGCGCGCTTACTTTGTCCGGTCATGCAAAATGCGGGAAGCCATGACGGATAGCGTTCTGGCGTGCAAAGTTTAAGGTCTCCAACTGAGTCGAAGATCCCAGGTTATCATCTAGATTTAACCTAATAAACATCTTCATATTTCCACCGTAAAATTTCTCACAATGAGATAGAAAGGTTGGTTACATGTCGCATTTTCACAGAGGTTGCTCATAGTAGGACATTTTTTTATTGGAAAGCGCTGGCAGCTTAGAACAGGTTGATATCAATTTGTGTATAAAAGCTGTATGCAGGAATGAGTAAATGGTATGCAAATGACACACAGAATTCGCGACACAGCTAAGTGGTTATGCATTAGGCTACCATGGCAGCTGAACAGCTTCGAATTGTTCACAGCCGGGTCACATTTTAATGTGACGAACAACTGGATCCGATGCAACATCACGGTAATGCGAGCTCTCCATTCGAGTGGCCTTCAACCACCGTGACTATAAGTTTTTCGGGGTACACTCCAGTGTACATCCTTGCCGAGCAAGCGCTAAGTGCTGACATGGTCACATTAGACATGACAGTATATACTGATTCTTGTTGCCAAATTGTGTGAAGCGGAGCTCTTATATCCTTAAAATAAAGCGCTTCTACCACGACGACGCCTCCCTCAAAGCGCAGCCAGGCGCAGCCCTCCGCGCGCGGCTGTCCCCGAACGGTGGCGCCGCGGCGGTGGCGACTGGAAGTAGGCGCCTCCTGCCGGTTTCGGGCGATGTAGCAGGCCGCACCTAGTGCGCTTGCTTCCATCGAGCGGCCGTGACACTGTTCAATATGCAGGAAGCCAGAAACCATAGACCATGCTTTTTTACACTGTTGGGAAGGAGTATATTTTTGGGCTGCATTACAAAGAACGCTAATGAAAAATTTTTTGCTAGACCCGCATGGCATTCGGTACTTATGCGTAGAAAGTGAGGATGGGGTACCTTTTGATTTAACTATGCTCATGGGCCTCCACTGCATATGGCGCTCAAGAATGGCGGGTTACTACTGCGATAAAGATGCACGGCCTGCCAGAATTTATTTTTGGGAAAGCGTGGACAAGTTTTTGGCAATTCAGAAAGGTGCAGCAGAACTTCCCGAGTGGCTCTCAAGGCTAGAGCCTTTCTTGTGTATGCGTGAATTTTAGTATGTCATATGTAAATAGCGTTTGTAAATAGCATTTGAGTGATTTTTGTTGATTTTGTTCTCGTGAAATGCAATGTCTCAATACCAGGTAATAAAGAAAAAAAAATGGCCGAAGACAAAGCTTATTCCTCATAACATTTTTGTCTTTGGCCATTTTTTTCTTCAATAAAGGTTTTTCAGCAGTGTTTTGCTCCCTGCCTTGGTCTCATGTTCTGATAGGCATCGCTTAAATACGGGCCACCTTCTGTAGAAAATAAAAGTTGTCAGTTCAGCGCTCCGTCCTGTCTACCTTCGTTCTCTTGTGTTGTATCCTGTTCTGCGCTGTGTTCCCAAGTAAGGGTCGAAATTACTCTGAGGACAGCGAAGGGAGCCACGGAACACGAAATAATCGTTGTAACGTTAAGAGGGAGGAAGCGAGCAGAATGCTCCTAGAGACAAACACAATGCAATGAAATCCCACCTGAAAACAAAAAATAAATAGGCATGAGTAGGTTATGCTATGCCGAGGCAAGAAATACGGAGAGTTATTGTGTCTTCCCACCACTTCTACGGGCATCATGACTTATTTTAGACCATCGCTTGTTTCTTGAGTTCAGTGCTTCATTCTTACAGTTACTTCCTTAGCCACCGCCACGTGCTGCGTATGTCGCGCGACCTGGGTGTAACGGTGTGGGAAGCGACTTTGGCAGCCGATGCTGTCATCCAGTTGCGCTTGTATCGAAGGTCGCATCCGACGCTGCTGAAACACGCATACGCTAAAAGTCGGACCAAGGGGTTATAAAAATGTGTCTAACACCAAGGCCGATAAATTTGTAAAGTAATAATTCCTCTTCATTTCAAAGTCAAAAATTAACTAACAATACAAATCAATAGTTGTCGGGGTGGCGTCGACTGGGAACAGAAAATATGGCAGCCAATTTGATGCATAACACTATTCCGACACCACTCCTTACTGAAAATGAAGTTTCCATGCTTGGTTTATGCGAAATTAATATTTTAGGAAGCAAATGAGGAGAGGTTTACATGAGGCCGAATATATAAAATTATTTTAACACGGAAGATTTGTCCATATCCCTAAAATTTATTTTTCCCTTCTATATTACGAAGTACATTTCTTTTCGTGCTGCAAGCTCACATTATCCTCATTGCATTTCGTTTTGCTAATGTACATACGTTCAACTAGATCTTCTTCAGAAGGGAAGATGTTCGGGGTTGGTGGGTTGCGCTCTGTATGTGTTCTTTTTCTCTCCGTGTCCTTTTTGCGATATTTTTTCCTTCATAGCTATTTTTCCTCCATCCTGCCGGAAGCCCAATTATGATCATTAAAAACAAAAATAACAAAACACCCCCGTTTCCGCTCAGACACCAAATACTGCGATACTGAGTTTAATAACATCAAATAATGTGACTGTCAGTGTAGCGGTTCAGGCACTATTTAGGTGCGTTTTAAAATTATTTTTTATTTGAAATTACAAGGAATAATTTGCACTGGGTGTTCGCTTTCATGTTCGATTGGGCGCGGAGTACGCTCCACGCGTGGCGCGCTCTGATTGCTCACTTCATTCTGCGAAACTTTTCTCACTTTTCTTGCCTAACAAGTCAAGCGTCTCTTATCTGCGTGTTTCTGGAAATACAGAGCTCATAAGAAAACCTCGCGTATACCTTACGCTCATCGAAATTCGCTCTGGTGGATTAGTAAACACAAAAGCCTGCCCCTTCCATCTTATTCGGATCCCTTTATAGCAGGACAGGTGGAACCACTCACTGCGAGCAGTATCATAGATTGCGAAAGAACGAATTCAGAGGAGGGATCTGCAGAAGTCATCGCTCGTCGGGACTCGTTATCGTCTCGGAACAACGTAGATCCTTTGGCTCTGTCTTCCTTCCATGCGTTCTCCTTCATTCCACAGGTCAGCTTACGACTTCTCGTTTTATTTCGACGACGAGAGTTTCTGGCTCGCACAAGTTCTACTCACCTCGGCAGCCGTTGTCATTTCGCGCTAAAAAAAGAAAACATGAAAACTAAACAAAAGTGAACCGGGATCACTTGTTAGCTCCCAAGTGACGCCAATGTTGTGCAGGACAAAAAAAAAATGTTCGAAATGGGAAAACGATTGGAAGGAGAAGAACGCAAAAAGAATGGAGTACGGTGGCATGGCAGGGCAGGAATAAACGATGCGCGCCCGCGGATAATTCTGCTCTGCCCCGTAAATAGGATTTTTCGGCGCGAGTTGGATGAGCGCACAAGAGCAGAAGAGGGTGAAGGAAGAAAGTGAAGGGGAGAGCTCACTAGTAGATGAAGTACAGAGCCGAGACACGTAAACGGGGAGGATCAATGGTTTCTTAAGTAGGCGACGCTCTCTCCCGACGTGGGCGTACTTAGCCAGCGATCTGCGAGCAAAGCGCGGCTTTGGTCGACACGACGCCCTCTGGCGTCCCCAAAAAGGAAATAATAAGGGACAGTAAAGGATATCAGCATCAGTGACGAGGAAGGAAGCAGATTGGGATGCACTTCTGAGAAGATAAGGAAGTGGATTGTGTTGCTTTCTTTCAATTTGCTTTCCTGACCATTTTAGGGGCTGTCTTTGCAAGCTGAAAGAAGAGTTCCGTATACTGTCATTGTTGGTACGAAACTCGGTGCGTGAAAGCGGCTTCTCCCGGTTCTAAGAAATTCCTTTCCCTCTTCCCTATCACGCTTCCCAAGTTTCCTTTTCCGATCCTTTTCATACTGTGCGATACGTTCCGGAAGCTCACGGGTCGACAGCTAGGAAAACAAAGCGGTGCTCCCTATTATCGAAACTGCAAAATCGACTCGAGCGCTGCCGGGGATGCCAATTGTCGGTGCCTTTCGCACGCTCTTCCTTTGTGCTCTTCCCCACCTTATTATTTTCTCTTCAGCCGCCCGCCACTCAGCGCTCGTTGTCTGAAAGCTTCGCACTCGTTTGCCTTCGATCGCCGTCCCCGCCCGCACACCGCTGTTTTTCTCGCGGAGTCAGCGCTTCCGGTTCGTCTGGCAACGTGCACTTCATTTTGGACCTTTCTTCTCCGCCTCGTGCAGCGATTTCAGTTTTGGTCCGCAGTGCAGTGTAGTAGCGTCTCGCGTCTGCAACCAAACGCTGTGCGGAGCGATATCGACATATACTATAGCCCCTCGACGCGCTATGCCCACACTCTGTACAAGGTGAACTCGAAGCTTTTTCTGATAGTGTGCTCTGCCTCAGTGATTTACTCGTTTGAGGGGAACGTGGCGCACTTTACATCGGTAAAACGGTGTTTCTGTTTCCCCCAGGGCTACCAACTGGGCTTATGCTCTAACAAAATGCCGGTGTCAGTGCTTTACTTGGTTAGTGGACGTGCAAGTTGGCACGTAGCAAGCCTTTAAACCCGCGTTCGTCGCTTTTAGCCGATGTTTGTCCGGTGACATGGCAAAAGTGGCCGCTCTTTTGAGACGGGAATACTGCACAAATGTGCTATTGCAACACCGAGTAAAACAAGCTACTGCTAGGCCTTGCAAAGCGCAGTCTAACAGCTTGGTTAAAGTGGGTATTCCCATCTGGGTTGGGCGCCCTTTCGGACATATTGTTGTCTTCATCAACGTCCCTTCGAGCTCAGCACATCCAGAACATACAGATGTCGGAATGACGTCTTGAGGTTAGTTAATGGTGGGTGGGCTTTAGTTGTCTATTATGCCAGTGCAATAGTTTACGGAACTTTACTAAACGTGAACACCTGTGTGGATCGGACGAAAAGGTGGTGTGTAATATATAGGTGAATTTATTTCACCGTTCAGTTTCAGCCTTCGAACGACGGCTGTGATCTCACAGGGGAATTGAGGCCATGTGAGCTCTATAAAAATGCCGCTGTAGATAACTGGAGATAACTCTTATGCAGCAATAACCGAATGTTAGCGCCACGAAATGAGATTAGGCTGCCTTATACAACAGTCCTTCTCCCGCTTGACTAAATCGAGTCAGCCACACCGCAGACGTCGTTCGCCGTGGCAAACAAAACCGAAACTGCACGATAAAAAGCTCGAGTATAGATTGTTTACGTACAGTTTTTTTTTATTTCTCTAACTTGCCATAAGGCATACTAAAGAAAGTCATACAAATTGTTTTCTCTAAGAAACAGTTACCGTTAAATTTAGTATTGTTATGCATATACGTTATTGTTCTGCACACGGCTTCAAAGAGAAAAATAACCAGAGTTGAAAATGTTTGTCGCTAGTCCTTTAATCCGCACAAAATTTTGTAGTGCGCTGGTAGTGAGGTCTCAAGTCATCTCCACTTCATATTTATCAAATATATGCATATTCAAAATAGACTATGAAAATCTGAGCTAACCAGGCAAGCGCACGATAATTTGTTATCAGCGCCGAGGTAAACCGCCAATGATTTTTTTCATCTTAGATAGACAGGGGGGGGGGGGGGGGGGAGAGATAATGTAACGCGAAACAATGAGCACGGTTGTGTAGCGTGGAAATGGAAGTTGGTTACGCAATCTTAAGTTTTTACCTCCCAGCACGGGTGATTTCGTGTTCCTGTTTCCGTCATGTACAATTATGAACTTTTCTACATTTTTAGATAACGCTGCAATAAAATAAAGACCTGTGATATTTTTCCCCGAAAAACTGTCAATCTCTCTTATCTGAAGGCTCGTTATACTAGTGTAAATATGGTTATTTCAGATATAAACAAATTATATGGACTCTTAATGTCTGCCAGAAAGGTAAGATGCAAAAGCGTACAGTTCCTCTGTAAAGTGAAAGAGCAGGCAGTCGTAAAATACCGCTTTACTTTGAAAGATCAGGCGACATAAATATAAACCCCGCTTCCTGCGAGATGTACAAGCGTAGTCTGCGTGGCCTAGTCATATATGTTTCTGGTTCACAAGCCACCAGTCTTGCATTTTAACGCCGCCTGAGACGTACAAAGTTTCTAGTTAAAATGATTTGCGAGATGCGAAAACCTTCAATTCACAATAAATATAAAGTATTACCCTGTTTAATTTCATGCGCGCTATCATGTTTAATAGCACAGACTGTTGGGCGAGTTGGCGCATTGCAGACACGTTCTAGCGCACATGAACAAGGACGAGAGTTGTCTACATCTCTCCCGTCCTTGTTCATATGTGCTAGAACGTGTCTATCATGTTTATTATTAATGCTGTACAGAGTTTGAAGTTAACTCGGGACGTCAACTTGGTGCAACGCCGTGACCTTGCCGACAATTTTGGATTAATTTGTCATCCACATCGTCAGCCAGACTATGCCCACTGTAGAGCCAACGCATCTCCCTTATCTTTCCGATTAAACCGACCCTGCGCAGTTGCATTCATTTGAGACCCCACACTTCCTAACCACACCCGTCCCCTTAACTTCCTGCCGCCCTCTTCTACGATTTTCCTCGCTTGAAATCGAATTTGTCACCCTTATCGACCATCGGTTATATATTACACTCACCCTATTTGTACTGCGTATGCCTACATCTTGATTTCGACTAGTTTGTTCCCTGGCCCACTCTGCACGCTTCTTATCTCCTAACGTTACACCTACCTTTTTTTCGTTCCGTAGCTCAACGCGTTGTTCACAGTTGTAGTTGAACACTCTTTTCGTGAGGCTCCTGGTTCAAGAATATATAGTTCACGGCAAACTGCGATGGCGACACCGAATTCACTATCGCCCAAAAAGGATGCGTCAAAGGTTAGGAACGTGCACGGGCGGATCAGTGTGTAGTTCCCACTGGGAGCGTGTACAGAAGCTCTGGACCAAAGTGCCAGCCACATTGCTCACTGGGAACATTCTCTGAATATCATAAGCGCTATAAACGCCCTCTACTGTGTATAGTTTTCAGTTATGTTTGCGAATCTTAAGGAGTTTCTGAAGCGACTGCAGAATCTGTGTTCACTATCGTGATTATCAAGCTATGCTCAAGTGTTAGCGACCGGGTATGCAGAAGGCCGGTGCCTCACGATAAATGCAAGTAAAAGTTAGCCCTAACGCTTAAGGAGCAACAAATTTCAACTGCTCTGAAGATACACTGAAAGGCGATGAAACGTGCTCAAGCCTAGCTGAGAATTTGGTTTGTGCGCGTGCTTATTTGCGCCGAGTTTAGGCGAACTTTTCATATCAAACATTTTGAATACAGTTCTAAGCACTTTTAACCAAATCCTTTCTGCGATCAGCATCTCTGAAAAGGAAGAAAGTTAATGATACAGTCCCCAAATATTCTGGACCTTTACCATTTTTGAGAGCTTTGCGAATTAGAAGGTTGGAAGAAACACATGTCCACTCTTCAAGAGTTGTTAAAAGATACCGATAGTGCTTACATCATGTTTTCTGTAAACAATAATTTTTAGCTCCTTCTCACATGCCGGTGTTTTATGGGCAGCAAAGTGAAATTTATTTATATTTTCACCAGTCGATTAGTGAGCCTGCATTCTGAGCAGAACCTGACTGCTTGCAGCAATGTGGAAGCCAGCTGCACCACATATTTGGGGAGGGTATCACCAACTCTCGGGTATCGGCGACAGAAGTCCTGTCAGCGTGCCTAGTTCGCTCATGACAGCGGCTGTTGAGGGCTCCCTGTGCATTTTGTGTATTGTTTTCTTATTCCCCTGAAACTGGTCCAATTTCTGCGAGAAGTCTCCCTTTGTGATCTGAATTTCTTAGCTGTACTAAAAGATACAGGACAACTTGAAAAAGCCCTGTCAGTTTATTCAAAACGTCCGCGCATGTTCTGCTATCCTCTATCTCACGAGACATATTCCTATAAGACCTATCTAATAAGACCTATTCAATATTATTGTTTAGGATAGAAAGCGCATCAAGTGTTTAACGAAGAACACTTCTCTCTTCTGGAGAGATATATTACAACTTAGAAGGAATACAAAGAGCCCCGCCGGAGCGACGTAGTGGTTAGGGCGCTCGATTACTATTCCCAAGGATGCGGGATCGAATCCCGGCCTCGGCGTCCGCTTTTAGATGGCAGCGAAAGCTGGGCGTCCGCGTGCTGTGCGATGTCAGAGCACGATAAAGAACCCCAGGTGGTAGAAATTTCCGGAGTCCTCCACTACGGCGTCTCTCATAGCCTGAGTCGCTTTAGGACGTTAAACCCCAAAACGAAACCAAACCAAGCCGAATACAAAATGTAAAACAAAATGCCGGAGTCACCATCATCGCCAGATGTAGAAAGTAAATTGAATGCTTCCACAACTGCTCTTAGCGCCCAGAGGGTCCGATGAGTCTCCATTCTCTTCCAAACGGTGCAAAACCCGCTTTCCCGCTTTTAATTAAGGACTGGTCGCTACCGCCCTTGCGGAAATTATAGCATACCTCGCACTTTTACAAAGACAAGCAACGATACAGGCTAATTTCTTCTCCCGGCTAATGCTTTAGTTTGCCGATAACTGGTGGTGATCAAAGGGGGACAAGGGCTCGTATATGCTTCCTTTTCACTTTTCGAGTGTCACTGTGTTGAATCACTATAGGTATACGCCTGCCCGGAAACCTAGAAGCAGGAGCGCGCGTATACGCTCGCTATGGAGATACATATACAGGCGCCTTCAGCCTGTTTGTATAACTCTTGTACAGTCCACGTAAAATGTCAACCAGCCATTATGACAAGTGCTGGTTTATGGAGAGCGTGCATTATTCTTTCAGGGCTGCAGTTCTCTCGATTGTGAACGCTATACTCGTCCTCGTTTCTGCAGTGTAGTGCCGCCATTCATGTCGGGAATACAAATTTTGAACGCTCAAAATAATCATTTTGGGAAGATAAATGGGGAAAAAAATCAGTCATGAGAAAACTAAATCCTGAGACCATAGCCATACAAACTAAGGTTAGGGCTATGAGAAAGGAAGAAGCAGGTGCTGCTACAGCGTGATCGCTGATATCAATTATATTGAGTAGCATAAAAGCATAGTAAATAGTAGAATAAATAACCTTAATAAGAATAAAGATTGTTTTAGAGGCACAGTCATGTAGTTAAGACGAACGCGAGAGTATTCGGAGTTCTTTTTTCAAATAGCGTTTTTTATCCTGAGTTATTTTAGGGTATTTTAGGGTATTTTAGGAAATTTGCTTATGCGCCCTATGCCGAGCTGCATCTAATATGCGTCTGTCAAATGTTTTTTTTTTTCTTTTTTGTTCAATGTTTAAAAGGGAAATTTATTGTGAAATGGCAGCTTTAAGGACTTCCACGACTTTGAATTGTACATTTGTATCACAGGCCTCAACAATAAGCAATACGAAATAATACAACATGGCGGCATCTGCATTACTTCTCAAAAGGGGCAACAAAAGCCAGGATAAATGAACTCACCCTTCCCGCCGCCATCTTTAACAGTGTTTGGTAGCTAGTGCTTTTATGCTTTTCACTTACTACATGTGCTGCGCCTGACGACATAGCCCGTTGTTGATCACACTACTGACTGCGTTAACTAAGAGGGTTTGTTTGCAGAGCTGCAGCTAGAAATCAGTGAAATTCGGAATAGCGCGTTGAAAATATGATCCTTTCAAGACTCTGAGTAGAAATGTTGCTTTTCTGCCTGTGCGTGAGTTCTTTGGGGCGTGAGTACCGCCTCCTTTTTTCCTATCAATTCGCGCCGTCTGTACGGAGTGTTCCAGAGACACGGATGATGGCCGTACAAGCGTCTTGTAGTCGAGTCCCGGTACCCGTAACCGGGTAAATTGAAGTGTGTCTTACAGACATTTCTTTTGCTAAAAGCTTCTAAATATGAGGGGTACGTCGTAGGAAAAGCTGCTTCTTATACGCAGGAAAATGCGCTTGCACAATGAAAAATCTTCACAATGTCACACGAGAGCTTCCCTCTTGTTGTGCGCAACAGTCGATGTCGTTGCCGGCGGCGCAACAGCGCCAACGATCCCGCACACGTTCACGCAGCCTACTAACCGTGGTATGTCACTCTGGCATTGGAAACGACTTCCGATGGTCGTCAATAGGGCTGCAGGCTCGCACAAAACAAGCTTCGTGTTTCCGGTGATGTCTTTCATAAATTCCCTGTTGTGTTGCGAGGGCATCGAGCGTGCGAGTCCGAAGCAGTTTATTACGATGCTGCGTGCGTTCCGGAATCGATTCGCTACACAAAGCGGCCGGAGGTTGGGGCAAAAGGTGAATGAAGGAATGCCGAAGCACTCAATAAAGCCCGCGTCCTTTCCGTCCCGGCAGCCGCATGCGTCCGCGGCGTGAACACAACAATCGAGGGGTGCGGAAACATAGCGCTCACAGCAGGTCGTGGTCATTAATCAGGCAGTTGCGCCCAGGCGGTCTGTTCAGGAGGTCCTCCGGGCCCCGGTGCTGGCGGTCTGCAGCGGCCTGTCCCGTGGAGGCGAGACGGAGGCAAAGCCAAGCCGAGATGACCGTACGATAGCGACCTCATTAAACAGAGTGCTAGAGCTGTGGCGTGCGCCACACAACGGGACGACGCACGCTATTTGCGTATCGCGGTGCTCTCGGGCTTCCCTCATTTCCCCGTCGCCAAAGCGCTCTTTCATCGCTACAGCCTACGCTTCCCTAAACGCGTTTTCAAAAGCACACGCTTATCGCAACATCCCTGTTTCCGCGGACCCCTAAACAACGTCCGGCCGTCGCCGCTCTAACTTTCCGCGATTTGTCTTTCTGTGCCGTCTTTCTTTAGCCTTCCCCACATCCCTATATATGTGTTCTTTTTTTGGACAGTGTTTATCGATATCAAAACAAAAAGTACCTTGACTTGTGGTCCCGGCAGCTCTTTAGCGAGCATTATAGCAGTTTCATAGCCTGCATAATTAGTCCCGCGAGCTATACGTGGCGTTCACGGTAAGTGCCGGAGAGCGTGTTTTGCGCGGCCGGCATCGTAGCGTTCCGCGGTTAATTGCGCAGTTAGGGGATGCGAGCGGACGCGGCGGCTTCTGGGAAAGAGGAGTTGCGCACATTACCACAGTGCACTTAATGCACAGTGAGTTTCGAGCACATCGTGTTCGGGGCTTCGCCGACGACGGACAACTACGGCGTGACAAAGCGCGGAACATTATTGTTCATCCGCTATAATCTCACACGTGCACATGAGCAGAAATGTTCGCGGATTTGTGCGCTTCTGTTGCAACCGAGTCGAATTGAACAAGCGTAAATGTATTTAAGCACGTATGAAGAGAATCAAATAAATTCAATTTGTACAAGTGCGGTGATTGTCAAATCTAGCAGAGTATTTTTTTAAATAATTAATGCAAGTCAGTCATATATGCATTAGAGAAATTGCGATTTAAATCATATATGCACTTTGCGCAACTTCATTGAGCATGCAATCTCGAACTGCCTGTTATGATCATTTATGATTATTGGCTCAAATCTTTGATTTCAAAACTGCATGAGCAGCCGAGGATGAAATATGACCTAGGGTCCGCCCAACATCCACATATAAAATCAAACGAAGAGAATAAAATGACTCAAACGAAGCTCTAGTACATGGAAGCATGACTTTCATCATCATATTTGAAAGAATAATGCGATAGCTTGCGTAGGTATGCGACCTGCGGAACGAAAAGAACGTGTGTGAGCCTCTCGTTGTTTCATTGCTTCCACGTCAATTGAGCGGCGGCTGCGAAACACATGTGTATATATAAACCGCAGAGAAAAGCTTCTACACGAATGGTAAAGCATATAAGGGCTAAATAGAAAACGGGTGCGAAATGTTAAATACGGCTCTTATCAGCATTAAATACGAATGGGATGACTCAAACGAAGCTCTAGTACATGGAAGCATGACTTTCATCATCAGATTTGAAAGAATAATGCGATAGCTTGCGTAGGTATGCGACCTGCGGAACGAAAAGAACGTGTGTGAGCCTCTCGTTGTTTCATTGCTTCCACGTCAATTGAGCGGCGGCTGCGAAACACATGTGTATATATAAACCGCAGAGAAAAGCTTCTACACGAATGGTAAAGCATATAAGGGCTAAATAGAAAACGGGTGCGAAATGTTAAATACGGCTCTTATCAGCATTAAATACGAATGGGATGACTCAAACGAAGCTCTAGTACATGGAAGCATGACTTTCATCATCATATTTGAAAGAATAATGCGATAGCTTGCGTAGGTATGCGACCTGCGGAACGAAAAGAACGTGTGTGAGCCTCTCGTTGTTTCATTGCTTCCACGTCAATTGAGCGGCGGCTGCGAAACACATGTGTATATATAAACCGCAGAGAAAAGCTTCTACACGAATGGTAAAGCATATAAGGGCTAAATAGAAAACGGGTGCGAAATGTTAAATACGGCTCTTATCAGCATTAAATACGAATGGGATGACTCAAACGAAGCTCTAGTACATGGAAGCATGACTTTCATCATCAGATTTGAAAGAATAATGCGATAGCTTGCGTAGGTATGCGACCTGCGGAACGAAAAGAACGTGTGTGAGCCTCTCGTTGTTTCATTGCTTCCACGTCAATTGAGCGGCGGCTGCGAAACACATGTGTATATATAAACCGCAGAGAAAAGCTTCTACACGAATGGTAAAGCATATAAGGGCTAAATAGAAAACGGGTGCGAAATGTTAAATACGGCTCTTATCAGCATTAAATACGAATGGGATGACTCAAACGAAGCTCTAGTACATGGAAGCATGACTTTCATCATCAGATTTGAAAGAATAATGCGATAGCTTGCGTAGGTATGCGACCTGCGGAACGAAAAGAACGTGTGTGAGCCTCTCGTTGTTTCATTGCTTCCACGTCAATTGAGCGGCGGCTGCGAAACACATGTGTATATATAAACCGCAGAGAAAAGCTTCTACACGAATGGTAAAGCATATAAGGGCTAAATAGAAAACGGGTGCGAAATGTTAAATACGGCTCTTATCAGCATTAAATACGAATGGGATGACTCAAACGAAGCTCTAGTACATGGAAGCATGACTTTCATCATCATATTTGAAAGAATAATGCGATAGCTTGCGTAGGTATGCGACCTGCGGAACGAAAAGAACGTGTGTGAGCCTCTCGTTGTTTCATTGCTTCCACGTCAATTGAGCGGCGGCTGCGAAACACATGTGTATATATAAACCGCAGAGAAAAGCTTCTACACGAATGGTAAAGCATATAAGGGCTAAATAGAAAACGGGTGCGAAATGTTAAATACGGCTCTTATCAGCATTAAATACGAATGGGATGACTCAAACGAAGCTCTAGTACATGGAAGCATGACTTTCATCATCAGATTTGAAAGAATAATGCGATAGCTTGCGTAGGTATGCGACCTGCGGAACGAAAAGAACGTGTGTGAGCCTCTCGTTGTTTCATTGCTTCCACGTCAATTGAGCGGCGGCTGCGAAACACATGTGTATATATAAACCGCAGAGAAAAGCTTCTACACGAATGGTAAAGCATATAAGGGCTAAATAGAAAACGGGTGCGAAATGTTAAATACGGCTCTTATCAGCATTAAATACGAATGGGATGACTCAAACGAAGCTCTAGTACATGGAAGCATGACTTTCATCATCAGATTTGAAAGAATAATGCGATAGCTTGCGTAGGTATGCGACCTGCGGAACGAAAAGAACGTGTGTGAGCCTCTCGTTGTTTCATTGCTTCCACGTCAATTGAGCGGCGGCTGCGAAACACATGTGTATATATAAACCGCAGAGAAAAGCTTCTACACGAATGGTAAAGCATATAAGGGCTAAATAGAAAACGGGTGCGAAATGTTAAATACGGCTCTTATCAGCATTAAATACGAATGGGATGACTCAAACGAAGCTCTAGTACATGGAAGCATGACTTTCATCATCAGATTTGAAAGAATAATGCGATAGCTTGCGTAGGTATGCGACCTGCGGAACGAAAAGAACGTGTGTGAGCCTCTCGTTGTTTCATTGCTTCCACGTCAATTGAGCGGCGGCTGCGAAACACATGTGTATATATAAACCGCAGAGAAAAGCTTCTACACGAATGGTAAAGCATATAAGGGCTAAATAGAAAACGGGTGCGAAATGTTAAATACGGCTCTTATCAGCATTAAATACGAATGGGATGACTCAAACGAAGCTCTAGTACATGGAAGCATGACTTTCATCATCAGATTTGAAAGAATAATGCGATAGCTTGCGTAGGTATGCGACCTGCGGAACGAAAAGAACGTGTGTGAGCCTCTCGTTGTTTCATTGCTTCCACGTCAATTGAGCGGCGGCTGCGAAACACATGTGTATATATAAACCGCAGAGAAAAGCTTCTACACGAATGGTAAAGCATATAAGGGCTAAATAGAAAACGGGTGCGAAATGTTAAATACGGCTCTTATCAGCATTAAATACGAATGGGATGACTCAAACGAAGCTCTAGTACATGGAAGCATGACTTTCATCATCAGATTTGAAAGAATAATGCGATAGCTTGCGTAGGTATGCGACCTGCGGAACGAAAAGAACGTGTGTGAGCCTCTCGTTGTTTCATTGCTTCCACGTCAATTGAGCGGCGGCTGCGAAACACATGTGTATATATAAACCGCAGAGAAAAGCTTCTACACGAATGGTAAAGCATATAAGGGCTAAATAGAAAACGGGTGCGAAATGTTAAATACGGCTCTTATCAGCATTAAATACGAATGGGATGACTCAAACGAAGCTCTAGTACATGGAAGCATGACTTTCATCATCAGATTTGAAAGAATAATGCGATAGCTTGCGTAGGTATGCGACCTGCGGAACGAAAAGAACGTGTGTGAGCCTCTCGTTGTTTCATTGCTTCCACGTCAATTGAGCGGCGGCTGCGAAACACATGTGTATATATAAACCGCAGAGAAAAGCTTCTACACGAATGGTAAAGCATATAAGGGCTAAATAGAAAACGGGTGCGAAATGTTAAATACGGCTCTTATCAGCATTAAATACGAATGGGCCCACCGGCAAGCTTGACCTTTCGCTGGTTTTTGCTGAAAATGTGGTAATTTGTGAGAAACTTGTCTTTCATGATGAGCCTATTTTCAAACTATACTTTCTTTTTTCATAGAACGTAAAGGCGTTATTTATAGCTGCTGCTGTCAACTCTTATGGGTATATTTTGATATTCAGGGTAGTCATGTAACATTGTTCCGAAATAAACTCTGTGACACGTTAAAGTAGAGTAAAGCGGGTAAGTGCATAACTCAAAATGCTCTATTCATGAGTACTTTTTCGTTATATTTGCTTCCCGTCATCCGCGTGTTGTCAAAAAACAGAATGCTTCATCGGATACAGCAAATAGACAGCCATGCTGCTTCTGATATAACGCATATCTGTTACGTGCAGAGTTTACATGGGAAATGATTAAACCATACCTCTTAGCTAAAAAAAACGATATCGAGTATTTAAAAAGAGCCCTGGAGGCATGCTCCTGCCTCTGCGCAAACACCTATTTTACCAAGTTTGACGGTTGTCCGCATTTCCTTTAAGACAAAGATACCATGCATGATGTTAAAAAAAAAACGAAAAAAAAAAAAGCACCTTCGCATTTGTTTTTATAGTGGATTACTTCGACCCCCCTGCGTGGCAACGTAATTAAGAAATCGCCTTATCTTCCGACCGGATGAAAGATACTTTCATAACTCCCCCCCCCCCCCCCCCCCCTGCAATCTCCTCCCTTTTTTATTATTCAGAGTAAACTTTCAACTTTTTTTTTTGCGTCTTCTGTTCCTCAGTGGAAAGCAAACGTATTTTTCAGGAAGCTGCCGACTTTGGAAGAAGTAATGCGGCCGTTTAATTAATTCTTACTTCCTATTATTCTGAGACAATTAAGGAAAACACGAGTAATTTAAAATACATTTTCAAAAGAACGCGATTGCACACTTGCAGAAGCTTCTATATATATACGACTAATGCGTAAAATGGAACCATGGGTTGGTAGAGAATGAGACGTAGTGACGAGAAATAGAGTTGAAGACATGAAAACGTTATCAAGGTGAAGGTGTACTAGAAGACGCACCACATAGGCGGATTATATTTGTTGCAATGACACTTTATGCAAAACCGCAGTGTTGGAATATAGGCACGACTGTGTTCGATTCAAAAATGAATGCTTGCAGCGGTACACTGGCATGCTCTCACACAGGCTGTTCTATCATGACTGAGCTAAGAGAGGTGCCTGCATTCATAACAATTAGGGTTGGGTCTGGGTCCGCCTGGGGAGTCATATCAGGCCGATGTTCCAATGTCCCGTTTACTGCTGTTGCTGTGGTGTGAGGAGGAAAGCAAAATTTAAAGGGAAGGAGTGGGCTAAAGATTTACCCCTGATGTTTACGAGTGCTTGACAGTGAAAGAGAAACACAAGTGGAATTCGGAGAGAATGCTCTGCGCTGGCTTCATGAGGCTGGTAATGCAGAGTCCGTGATGCCTATGTCCCTAGGTGGGGAAACGTAGTTGAAAGTGATGCCTAATCCAATGAACACGCTCGATGCCTTAAGAAGCCGCCGAAGTGGACAGATACTTTGCGAAAGCTGCTTTTTTTGGATAGGGAGACCCGGTTCTGGTGGTACCGACGGTAGTTTGCTGTTTCGTGATGACATATCCGAATAGGAACAAACAAAAAGCAGTCCACGAATGAGCCGGTTCTGGGCCAAGGTAAGCCTGTCTCACTAACTCCAGTAATGCCGAAACATTCGGCACACAGCGCTCTCCGGGAAACTGTTGTATCGGTTTTATAGGTTCTCAGCCTTGAAGGGGAAGGTTGCACATGCAGGGCTATTAGCCATGCATATCACAGACGGATCAGAGTTTCTGAACGCTACAACAACCCACAGGTAGCACAGCAAAGTTGCTTCACGTCGGGGTAGACCGGGTGGAAGCCGGTGCTTCAGGTCATGGGTTCAGGGATTTTAAGCAGCAGTTCTCAAACTGGCCAGAATTCTACACGGCAAGCGTGAACTCCTGCACAAGTGCGCGAAGCCTTCCCGCTGCGTCTTCTGGAAAAGGGGATCAACACACAATCACCATCTTGGTGGGCGATTCGCACGACCTCATCCGCATGGAGATCGCCCACTGTGCCGCTGTGTCCTGGAAGCCATTGATAGATGGTATCGTGTCCTGTATTGAAGGCAAAGTGATGAAGTTCTCGTCTTTCCTCGAAGAGTTGCTCATGGGCTCCACGGCGAAGAGCCGTTGTAAGGCTTGTAGGGCTGCTTTTGAAGCTGTGAAAATATACCTCTGCTGAGGGATCTGCCGACTGATATGCCTAATTGCGACAAGGAGAGAGGTTAGCTCTGCAGCTGTCGAAGTCCGGTGAGTTGTTTTAACTTTTATTTCTGTAGTGCTTGCAGGGATGACCATGGAGCCTGAAGAACTCACGGTATTCACTGAGCCGTCGGTGTGTATACGTGTAAATGATTTGCATGGCGTACTTGGAAATATTCAAGAGTGATAGGGGTATAAATATTTTCCATGTTATCTATAGACCCTCGAATATAAATATTGTCGCTTTCTTTAATTTCCATGATTTTTTATTTACTCTCCTTTGCAAACTACAGTGGATTACCAGTTACAGCAGGAGGAGATTTCAACATTGATTTCTTAAAAAACGCAGATCCTACCGCAGAATTTTTAATTCTTCAAGAGTGCAATGGCTTTCATAACGTGATTACTTCCCCGACACGTGTAACAACTGTAGCAACGTCATCATTAAACTTGTTAATTGCAAATGCATGCGGTGATACTTCAAAATCAGGTGTCATATGTTCGAATATCAGTAACGATATGCCCATTTTTCTAATGATAAAACGACGCAATGACTTAAAACACACTGTGAAAGATGTTAGGTACCATGAACTAACACCGCACACCTTAGAACCTTCCAGCAGGCAATTATTCCTATCGGCTGAAGCGAAATTTTTACAAATTCATAATCTAATGCATTGTAGAACAAGTTTTTAGGAATATATAAAGAACTTTATTTTGAATGTTTGCCGCTAAACACAAATAGCAGATCCAAGTGGTCGCTTAATTAAAACATGGATAACTGGCAACTCATCGATACTTATCAAAGAAAAACAAGCTGTATCAATCCTTTGAACATTGTCGTGACGCAAAATAGAAACCAATGAAATGAATTTTTATTTTAAGAAATAAAGCTATAAAAAAATCGCAGCATGAGTATTATGCGCTTATTTGATATTCACTGCCTTAAAAATCCCGACTTGGCATAGAAAAATCTAAAATATTTTCTTATTAGGAATACGCAGGAAAGTCTTATTCAAAGCCTGGTTATCGGCGACGTAGAAGTAAGTGGAATGGAGATTGCCGAGCATGTTAGCAATTGCTTTGTAGACATCGCAAAAACAATTTTTGATCCAGAAGCAGCACCCGTCCTGTGTTTTCTTCCAGTGTCCGTGTCTTTGTGTAGCGCTGAATATCTTTTTACGAAAACATTACCTTAAAGCCTATTTTTTAAGTCCACAAATGTATCAGAGGTAATGCTCATTTTTCAAGCGCTAAAGAACAGCCGTTGTCATGATTCAGATGGCATAGAGAGAGAGAGAGAGAGAGAGAGACCCTTTAATAAATAACAGATTTTAGCCGGCATTTGAATTTCGCTGACATACGTTACACTGTGTAGGAAGGGGAATTGGGGAGGACAAGATTGAAAAAGAATCGTGAGGAGAATTAAAGAAATAAAGGGGAGGATAAAATGGCGCCAATAAATACGTTGTAAGGTGCATTGTGAAGTAATGCTGGAAAATGAAATGCTGAAATGCATAGTCCGATTACTGTGCTTATAGAGTTCGCAGTATGAAAAATGCCTAGGGTACCATTTAAGGCAAAATTAAAATCAAAGTTGGTCTAAAGGTACAATTTCTTTTAAATAAGTAAATAAAAAGTTCATTGCGAGTCTCTGTTGCCTAGGACAGGCTAAGGGACCTAAAACAATGTTCATTGTTAAAGGCACTGGGGAGAGTTTTTCCATGCTATGTTCGTAGTACGCACGCTCGTCAGCGTACGCGGGACACTCAAGTAGGATATGTTGCACAGTTTCAACCGAACCACAGTTGTCGCAGAACGGACTGTTAATTTGATCAAAAAAGTATCTAAAATTATTTGTATAGGCACAGTTCCGACGAAGTCGGTAGTAAAGAGTTTCTTGTCGGCGAGGAAATTTCGGAGGGAGTCTTGATCTTTGATGTGGGTCAATCGAGTAAATACATTGATAGTGATGTGTCGGCAGGTTCCCAAGTCGGTACTTTGCTTCGGCATCAAATTTTTTTAGCCAGTTGGGATGCATCGGATTTCGCAAAGAAGATCTGAATGTATCTTTGATGTTGGCGACCTTTACGAGCCGCTTCATAGGCTTTTTCATTGGCTTTAATGCCACAGTGGGCTGGTATCCATTGAACACTTTTGCAGTGGCCTGCAACCGCAGCCAAATGATGCAGATACCCAATGTCAAGGGAAACAGGCTGATTATTGGTTTTCTTTAGCAGGTTATACACGATTTGCAGAGATGCTCTGAATCTGTGAAGATAACCCATAGGCCGGGGGTCTGGCGCAGGATATAAGAAACAGCTTCTTTGATGCCATAAAGCTCAGCTGATGTAGATGATATCTTCCACTGCAGCCGGTAAGACAGGACATTGTTTGTTGAGGGCGTATGAAGGCCACAAGAAACAGCGTCTTGAATAGTTAAATCGTCGGTGAATATGTGAGTGTACTGTGTATATTCCTTGGCTAAGTAGGCGAGCGCGGCTTGCAGAAGTGCTGCCTGTGGCATGTGGCTCTTCACATCCACGCTAGGAACACACATATGCTCCTTTAGAGACGATAGTGTTTATGGGGGAAAGGTGAGTGGTAGCAGATTTTATGGCTGAGTAATAGTAGGGAGGGGCAGGAACCTTACAGCTTGACCAAAGCCAGAGTTACATTGAGTTATGTGGACACGATTTAAGAAGTGCTTCTTCCCTTGAAGGGCATGTCGGAGATGGTTGCGCATAGTTTCTTGGGCGGCAATCATATCTAGCGGCAGACATCTTGCTTCTGCAATGTTCCTGATGTAGAGGATCCCTTTCGGAGGCCAAGGCATATTCGCAAGCAGTTGTTCCGCGCGGCTTCAAGAACCTTCTGGCTTGTTGGAGGTAATATCTGAAGTACCGGTAAATAGTAGCGCTATGTTCCTTCAACTCAGGCCTTTTCAAGCAGAGCCATCGACCGGCAGTTTCTTCCCCATCGTGTTCCCGCCATGAATCCGAAAACCTGTGTTGCTGCAGTAATTCTCTCGCGCAGGTTTTTAGTCTCAGGTGCCTAAGAGATTACTGTCAATCATAATACCTAGGAATCGAAAGGCAAGATTCTAGGAGCCTGAAACTTGACACATTTAATTTTGGATACATTTAGTACCAGAGATTTTTTCCGACACCATTCATGCAGTCTGCGACAGAAGAAACCTTTTGTATCAATGCAGCGCGCACAACCAGGAAAATAAAGAGAAGGCGATAGTACAGAGCGCTGAACTTTCAGCTTTATTTCAAGAGAACTGAAATCTGCACTTAAATATACACGCCGTTTTTAAAAGAAACCGCCAGAGAAATAATCGAAGTGACTGTGAGGACGCGCAATCAAACTGGTAATCACATGTTTCTTTAATGAATATGATGCACAGTACACATGTAAAAAAAAATGGAGAAACAGGGCTGATAGACGCAAGAATGATAAAAAGAAATCTGAAAATTGTGAATCTGAAAAAGAATTCACTTTTCTGTCTGGTTTTATCTGACTTCTGTTTTAGTGGCCCAATTCATTTGTTGCTCTTTTTTTGTTCAAGCCGTGTTAATTGTTGGCGCTCATCCTACGTTCCGCTAATCTGTTTTATCTCGCCCTGCCATGTTCTAACATCATTGCGCCCTCAACCCTATTTTCTCCTTTTTGCTTTTTTTTTGCATTTGTCATTCTTGCGCCTCTCAGCCCTGTTTTTCCATCTTTTTGGCATGTGTGCTGTTTGTCATGATATTCATTGTCTAGTGTGTGTTTTTTTTTTTTTTTTAGCGATGTTGCATCTTTGTTGTCCGGGAAGAAAAAAAAAACGTGTAATTGCCAGTTTGATTGCGCGTCCTCACTGTCACTTTGATAATTCCTCTGGCGGTTTCTTTTAAAAACAGCGTTTGTATATAAGTGCAGGTTTCAGTGTTATTGAAATAAAGTTGAAAGTTCAACGCTCTGTGCTATCGCCTTCTCTGTCTTTTCTTGATTGCGTGCGCTGCTGATACAAAAAGGTTTGTTCTGTCACAAACTGCATGAATGGTGTCGGAAAAACACCCTGGCACTAAATGTATCCAAAAATAAATGTATCCAGTTTCTTGCTCCTAGAAGCTTGCCTTTAATACTATCCAACAAAACTTTCGGATCATACACATTTCAAAATCCTTGGCATTTTTTTGTCCGAGTACGTGTCCTGCAATGAACATATCAGTTGTTGGTCGCGAACATCAAGCAGAATCGTAGGACTGCGGAAGAGGAACCGCCCAAAACTTCTCAAGAATGATTGGAAATTTTTATGTGGTGCTCGTTTCATCTCTCAATTAGTGTACTGCTCATGCAGCCACATTGATCATAGATACGCTAACCATGATCCAAAAGAGGGCAGTCTGTATTCTCAAAACTACTTCATTTCTTGAACACACAGGGCCACTTTTCAATGAACATAAGATACTCAAAGTAGAAAACATGTACAATTATAACCTTAAAGGGTTATAATTGCGCATGCTCTTACAAGAGAGCAGTAGAAGGAAAATCACAAACGTTTGTGAACTTGTCTGATATGAAGAAAATATTAATACATACCTATGCATATGTCAGACAACCTGGCTTATTCCTGTCTCCCATACAATGTACGGAAAACAAACAATGAAGCATATGCTACCATATACTCAATTCTCTTAATTCAAATTAAATACACATTTTGTGAATGTCATACAAGAGTGTTTAAGAGATGTTCATGTGATAATGTGTATGGCTTTTAAACCTGCGATGCAAAATTTGTTACTGCGTCTGCTGTACGGGTGGCTGGAGCCTCGTCAAGCTGCAAAGCAGCTTTATCTCCCGCCACATTTTCTCTCATGCGAAATAAAGCATTTCATTCTTTATTAATTTACATTGTCACTGCGCAGTTTTTTTTTTTTTTTGCGTTGTCTCCCATCACCCTCCCCTTTTTGCCTTGATATATTTATCTGCACAAAAAAAGGTAGTTTTAAGTCAGCGTCGTGCCTTGTCTCCATCTTGTGCGGTGACCCGCGATTTTTTTATTGATAAACGTTATTGGGAAACATGGGGGGTTAGGGATAGTGGGTTAGGAAAGGGCAGTGGTCGGCAGGCCTCTGTCCAGGAGTCCGTTGGCCTCAGCAGCGGCTCTGGCTCACTGCACCAGAATGAGCTGATGCTGCACTGCTCAGGACTAGGGCTATCTATTTTAGGCATTATGGGGCTTGCCCTACATCCCCATGTTGTGCGGTATAATGTAGCAGTGTCTCCGCGCCAGACATGTTCGCTTTTGTATTGTGCTGGCCATATATTGTCGTACAGGGCTCTGCTTGGATATGTGTTTGTAGGCGCCTTAGTGTACTGGCTTGTTCTAGGCTTAGTGCGTCATGTGGAAGTACGTACTTTCTAATTCTCTTCCTACACGCTCGTATTGTTTCCCCGTATGTTTCTGGTGTTGTGAAAGGCTCTAGCGATGGCTCCACCACCCGGCTAGGGAAACTTCGGACGACGGCATCTACTCTCATGTTACCCTCCACCTGGTCGGCTAGGAACTTGTTTGCTATGCGACGAATCCTGTTGTTTTGGAATGGAAGGCTCAAAAGGCGGCTTGCGAGTCCAAGACTATCCAGTAATTGTGTTGTCTTCGGTTTGCTTCCGAGATTGCTAGGGCTACTACCAACTCTTCCGCTGTGCGGATGCATTTGGTTCGTACAGTTGGTCCGTACATGAGCTTGCCTCGTTAGTCAGTGACCGCGGCTGCGGTCGCCTCTCTGCCTTTGTACCTCGCTGCGTTGACATACATACATCACAAAATGTTTTTGTCGAGGTATTTGTCAAACGTTTTGGCTCTGGCATTCCTTCTGCCGTTGTGATTGACAGGATTCATATTTTTGGGCAGTGGTCTGACCGTCAATGTGTCCCTTATAACTGGTGTGATAATTGTGGTTTTTGCGCTATTGTCGTCTTTAGAGGTATAACCGAGTTTCGTAAGGAGAGCACCGTCCTTCGTGGTCTGTTCTAGTCTTCTGATCTGGGAGTAAAGAATATTATGTTCTTCGAAGGTACTGTGCATGACCAGATCGTCAAACTTGTTGTTAGAGGCGTATGGTGGTAATCCCAGAGTCAATTTGTATGACTTCCTGATTAGCACGTTTAGATTTCTCCTTGCCGTCTTGGTTGTTTTAAGATAGGGGAGACTGTAGATGAGGCGCGGGATGACGTGGGCTGTCACTATCCGTATTGTATCTTGTTCCTTGATCTCCCTTCTTTTGTTTATTATCCTGCTTATCATTCTAGAGAGCGAAATCCTCAAGTTCTTGCGCAGCGAGTTGAAAACATTCTTTTTCCCCGGTGGACCTCTTTTGGGTCCATACTGCTGCATCGCCTGCGTAGATTGCATGTTCTATGTGTTTTATGTTCCTGAGTCTTCTCGCTATTCCTATCATGGTCATGTTAAACAGTATTGGAGATATAACGGATCCCTGTGATGTGCCCTTGTTGGCTTTTTTTTTTCACTCGTTTCTGACCGTATAATATTAATCCCAATGGTGGTTGTTCTGTCCGTAAGGCACGCCTTGACATACTCGAAGGTGTTTCTTCCACAATTTGTTGCCGAGAGTTTCCTGAGTATCGCTTCGTGGCTAATGTTGTCAAATGCGCCCTTTAAATCTATGGCCAGTATGATGCTCTTATTTCTTGCCGTTATTCTGCTTATGACAGTGGCCTTTAGCTGCAGTAGGACGTCCTGTATAGAAAGCCTGGGCCTGAAGCCGAACATCGTGTCCAGAAACAGGTCATTGTCTTCCAGATAGTTACTCAGTGTTGCCGTAATAACTTTTTCATAAAGCTTCCCTACGCAATGTGTCAACGAAATGGGTCGGAGATTATCCAGGCTAGGTGGTTTGCCTGGTTTGGGGATCATTACGATCTCCGAGTGTCTCTATTCCTCGGGAACTGTGCCTTGGTCCCAGTGTTTGTTCATAAAACTCGTTAGTATCTGGATTTGCTTGTCATTTAGGTTTCCAATTATCGCGTTGGTAATCTGATCCTTGCCTGGGGCTGCATTCTTGGCAAGTGATCTGGCCGCTGCGTGTACCTGACGTGTTGTTATTTGGGCATCTAGCTTCTGGTTGTCCTCTCCAGCGTATTGTATCGGGCATGGTGGTGTGTGTGTGTTTCCCACTTATCTTGACCAAAGGTGTCGATGACTTGCTCATCTGTTCCTCGGAACTGATGCGTAATCCTTTCTAGTGTCTTGCTGTGCTGTCTCTTTTAATTTTGGGGTCAATAAATTGTCTTAGCAGTGCCCATGTTTTGGCACTGCTACGATTTTCATTTAAACTTTCACAGATCTGGTCCCAATTATTGCGCGTAAGTTTAAGGGAATATTCGCTGATTTCTTTATTGATTTGCACCATTCTCTGAGTTTTATGCTATATTTGTGCTTTCGTCATCGTTTGGTCATCCCCCTGCGTGCGTACCATAGATGGAGTAACTGCGCGTCTATAACTAGGAAGTGTTCCGTGGACGTGACTTCCGTAGTGCTCTTATAGACTTTTCTAATCTCCTGTGCCCATTTTTGTGCGCTGATGATCTCTTGGTCCTCTGTTGTTTGTTCTCTGAAGTAGTGCCAGTTTGTGATTTTAGCGTTACGTGGGGGTCTGCTGTACTCCGTTAAGTTTACCTGTGCTTGGATAACGTAATGGTAGCCCGTGATGGCTGTTATTTTATTCTGTAGATCAATAACTTGTGCAGCTAACGCAGGACGAGGAATATGGGAGAGGCCTTCACCCTGCAGTGAGAAGAAGAATATGATGATGATGATGATGATGATCAATACATCTAAGTGGCCACAATGTATTGTGTGCCATCCTCTGAAATATTTTAGCCGGCAGGGCATTCAGTAGCACAGTGAATACCAAATGAGTCTTGTGGTTGCAACGGCAACGCAAACAACTCTCAGAACACCATTGACATTCCGATACCTGATTAAGAGTAATGCCTCCTAATAGATCTCACGAAGGAAGTAACATCCAAAGAGAGAAGGGACATTCAGAAAACACTTGAAGATGAATCCAGTAGAATAGTGCATTTCGAGGCGAAAAAAAATAAGTGAAGAACACCAAGCTTTTTAGGCATGCTTTGCGCCAGAAATTGAGGCGTTTCTTCCAGAACTCCAGAATGTTACAGCAAATCGAGAATGTAAGGTTTGTAGAATTATAAAAAATTTGTGAGGTAACTTTTTCGGTCATTTGTACATCTCTGTCTTTTCTGAAATCAGCTTGACATTTATCAAATGCAAGTTCTTAGTTCAATGACATAACCGTAATGCCTCGGCAGTTTTCGCGGCTGCAACAGTTGTAAAGTAGGAAGTTTTCACTTTCACCTCCGGGCCATTCAAAACAGCTTAACTGTTCGCGCACATTCTGTCGAAGCTGCTGCGAAGGCAAAAAAAGAGTAATTACGGGTGAAGTGATACAGACCCAGCCACCAGTTACCCATATTAATTTTAGAAGCACAAAAGGCTCCTTCAGTTCTTTTATCCTTCCTTTCTCTGTTTTTTTATACCCTCAGACCTTCAGTTTCTCTTCACTGCGCGCCTCTAGAAGGCGGTCGGCCAGGCGTCACCTGCACTGTCCGCTCGGAAGGAGAAGTTTGCCTGAAAGGCGATCCTTCAAATGGGCAGCTGTGCGACCATTCGGGACGTCCTATATATTTACGCCCGGTGACTGCGGTGCTGCTTCGTTCGCCGCCGGGGTTCTTTCACGTCGGAGGCGCGCGCGTCTCGCACCAGTGGGGCTCGCGCGGCTGCTCTCAATTTCTCGGCGCATTAATGAACTTCTTCGAAAGGGGCCTCCCTGTTTTCCTATGTCTTTCACTGCTGTTCCTCCTTCTTCATAGCTCTCTCTTGCGTTGTTCTTTCGCTTTCCCTTTCCCTGTCTCTTTAAACGCCTTTCTAAGGCCTGCCCTCTTCGAATAAAGCCTAGCACACGAACGGAACTTCATCCCGCGTAGGAGGCACGAGCACGGCACTTCGACTCATTGCCTAGTCTGTACGGTTTCTTCTTCTTGTTTTCCTCTCAACGTCGCTTCTGTTTACCAGAGAGCAATAGTTCGAAGACAGCATAGCCGAAAAGGTGGAAGGGAATGAAGAGTGTGTGGAAGGGTACTGAGATTGTTTATTTTTCGTTTATTTTTCTCCGTTTGCTCATTTTGTTTCTCCGATCTTCGCTACGCTTTCAGCGCGCATAAGGAGAACGGACAGCGACTTGGGAAACGACGACGAACGAGAAGACGCGTCGTCTTTCGTGTGCTAGAGTTGTGTGAGTCGCCGCACTGTCTCCCCACCGTCATATCTCTTTTCTTTCCACCCTTATGCATCCCTTTCTTTCTTCCTCTCTTTATCTCCATGCCTATGATCTCTTTAATTCTTGTTCTTTCTTCATCAAGTACCGCTCATTCCTTGGCCAACATATGCTTCCCCCTGTCTCCAAAGGAGCGACGAGGTTTAATCATAAAAAACGGAGGGAAAAAGAAAACACTACGAGTAAAGCTGGCTGAAGAGGCAGACCCGCTTTCCAACTCTGAGTAATGGGGGTAATAAAAATAAGGAGATTGAGGAAGGCGACCGGCCGCGGCTGGGACCCAGGGCAGGAAGGTAGGATTGAACGGCGCTTAATACAAACATACAGGACTAAATTCAGGACGAGTACCGGCTGGAGAAAGAGGTCGCACTGCTCAAGGCTCACGAAAGCAATCACTGACTTTCGACGTTTTTTATCGCAGATAGTCTGGTGCTGCATCATTTTTTCTTTGCACCTGCTCTCCACGGAGATCGTTGTTGGGTGCTTTAAATGGCTATGTTTACTCGTCGGCTTCACAAATAGTGTTCGCACCTTTCAGTGCTACGCGTAGAGTTTGAATGTAAAATTCTTTTGCGCAACAACCTGTGCTACGTTTCAAGGCAACGTCACGATATATATTCAGCTGGTTTGCTGAAGGAGATAGGACAGCACTGACCAGTTCGGACGGAAGCTGTGGATGCTAGGATATGTAGAAAGACAATAATAACCAGAGCATCAGTTGAAGGTGGCACCATCTCGTTTTTTCGTCTTCAAAGATGAAAGCAACGATAGTCACTATTTGGTCCGGTTTAACGTGTCTCTAGTCCAATCTCTTTGAAAAATTGAGTGTTTGAGGGAGTAAATACGAATGGCGATGCCGACTAGACTTTGTCAAATACGTAAGCGAGGTTTCTGACAATTAAACGTATACGCGTGTTAAGCCAGCTGTAAGTCATGAGCCGCTGATGCAGCACGCCGAATTTTCTGAAGCATCCAGCGGAGTTTTGAGCGCTTCAGTGTGAAGCAGGTAGAGGAGACTGCGCAGGATGCGCGTTCATCGAATGGCCTCCTTTCTCCGCTGCAGTATATAGGTGTTTAGGAATTATATTATCTCGATCCTAACAGAACAGTGCTTTCTTTCCTTTTGCAGCCGTCCTTGCCGGGCGAAGCAGATAGCACGCAGAAAGAGGGAAATATAACAAAAGTTTCATTCTCCTAATTTGTTCAGAGGACAATAAAGGCTGAAAGAGTGCTGTCGACGTATGGGGTTACTGTATCATGTATCCACCCCCTTTAAAACTGTATAACTGATGCCAGCCAATGTGGCAACTTGCTCGGACAGTTTCGGTACATGCGCACTAATCCTCCGTCGTTCCTCAGTCATTGAATGTGACAGTCTCATCCTTTGCATTATGAACAAGTGATGATATATGTAACAGGAACGAGTAAAACAGAAGCTACGATAGAATTTTCATTGCAATAAGTGACGTTTCACCGTGCATCTAAATAATGATTAGCTTTCGTCTGGAATAAAAGATGATGAAATATTCGCAAATAATTTGCATACAGATCTCTTTTTCTTTTTTTAGCAGAGACGGTAACGGACGAATGATTATCTAGGAGTCGAAATAGCAAGCCGTGTTGGAACGGTTTTTTTTTTTAAGGCCCTTCATCACCTGGTAAAGCCTTATTGCTGTCCATGTTTCCATTTAAATACATTTATAATTGAGTTAAACCCGATTTTTTCTCTGAAAGATAACTTTTTAATAAGATTGAAGGGCAAGAAATGGATGAGCTTGTTGCGGCATGTGTTCTGTGTTCAAGCTAACGGCAAGCTTGCAATCCTAACCTGAGTCGCTTTGAAACGTTAAACTTCATAAGCCAGCCAGAAGTAGATTTTGGAAATGATAATGTTATAGCTGTCTATGCGTCCAAGACCGGTTAAAATTTAGCCGTCTCAAGAAGAAAGGAAGGGCGGGGTATGTTCACCGAGAGGAAAAACAAAAAGAAAACAATTGGCTACCCTGCACAGGAGAAAGCGGGAGAGAAAAGAAATGTGAAGTAAAAAACATGAAAGATGGCTTAGCTCTGCTATGCCTGGGTATACGTAGCGAAAAGCAGTGACTACCCCGGGATCAGAAGAAGTTAATTTCTCCAGTATTCTGCGCCGTACGTCAGCAGCTACACGCTCCTTGGCTTCCATGTCGATCGTGTCTAATACCTCTGTCACACGGACACGGCTGAACTCCTTTCAACTCCCTTCAACCAAGGTAGCCATTACCTCGAGGGAGATACGTGCCGTGTCACACGGCAGTCCATTATGGAAGGAAGTTAAATGGAGTTTTGAAGCAAAGGAGATCGACGATCTCCATTGATAGGCGAAGGGAGTACTCTCGTTTCCAATGTGCTTTGCTTCCGAGTCATTAAATAACATATTTCTTCAATAATGTAATTTTTACTCCTAAAAATATTAGTCTTTATTGCATAAAATTGTATTCTAACTCGGTTAGTTGCGTTTAATTGTCGCGACACTGCACCACGTATTGCACAACGCCGCGCATGGTGTCCAGCAGAGCGGAAAAAATGGCTATGTTTAGAGCATGGTCGTTATTTTCAGCAAATGTGTGTTCTTTTATATTGATATGACTAAAGCTAATTGCATTTTGCAAGGAAAATAGTAGTATAAAAAATATTTCAGTTTGTTTTGGACATTATTTTTTATATCTTTGTGCAAAATAAACAGCGCCTAATGGCCCCCTGTTGGCTGCTCTGAGAAGCTCGTTGCAAGCCGTGTGACACGGGGACAACTCCTTCAAGGCGAAACTCCCTGCGACTCCCTTGCGCTCCTTTAGACCAAGGAAGTTCAAGGTAGTTCCGAGTCGGCCGTGTGACAGGGATATAAGTGCGCCAGCGTTCTATAATTCGTTTACAGGAAGGGAAAGGTGCAGCATCTGTCACTCGCGGAAGGCAAGAAGTGCCACCCGGCGGCGTTGGAGCGCACTCGTTCTCGCTTGGTCTTCATAGCTGACGGCAGATGGGTGACGTCCCATACTTGACGTCACACTAATTGAGTGAATTAACTATTTTATTCTTTGGTACTTTCAAATTGCGCTCCAATCGCAGTATCTGTCACTCGCGGAATTCCGCTATCATTCTCACTGTAGACAAGCGGAATTATGAAGAGCGTTTCACAGGTTTACAGGTACTCCATTGCGCGAGGAAATGCATACAAAGCTTTCACCTAACGTTTGCGACCTTCATATGGTCCTCCAGGTCTGAGCATATGCGGCGCGATAACCTATTCAAGCCTGTTTCTGTTGGCGGACTAGGTTTAACACATCTCTATGTCAGATAGTTAGTTGCTCGTTTCTTTCTTTTCTGTTATAGCTCCCATCCAATTACCAGAGCATCCTTGCAAACTAACTTTGTGAACCTTCTTCCAATTTTACCGATCGGCCCTTATTATTTGGTTTTATGAGAGAAGTTTATGATCCGGTGCGTTTTCTGGCAGTTCGCTTTTCTTATGAGTACTCATTCTCTGGTTCACGGAAAAATTTATACAAAGAATTGCTATATATGTTAATTTTTCCCACCTCCAGTATATGGTTCTCTCTCTCCTAATTGAAGGGGGCATAATGTGTTAAAAAGGGTGCGCAAAATGCCGATCTCCCCTTCTACTAAAACGTTTTTCTTTACACTTCATGCCGAGGTTCTGCCTGTTAAAGTCTGGCTGCACATATAAAAAATATTTTCGTTTCTTCTGGGGTGAAATGCTTGGAAAAAGGTGTCACGGCCAAATAGTTGCGCCGATGTGGCAGTGATCCGTTCCGCCATCGGACAACAATAAGCCCGCCTCGCGCGGCAAAAGCCCATTATGTGGCCCTTTTTTAGGACTGCTGCAGCTGAGGCTCTAAGGGAGCACTTCAGGTGAGGGTCAAAGGAAGTACCTTTGCAAGACAAACAGAACCACCTTTGCAGGCTGCGAGGTTCGAAACTGGGTTTGGGCCCACTGCGGAGGAGGGGCGCGCAGCGGGGTTTACGGAGCTTCTCCCAAACGCACACCCCTGTAAAAGCCGAGCACCAGGCCGGGGGACGCTTGTACCCATTTTTACCGGTGGGTGTCCGGCGGTGGGTTTCGAACTGACCACCTCCCGCAGCCGAGACGGGCGCTCTAACCACTAGGCCGCGCACCATTTGACTCCAGAGGAGTATCCGTGAATTATCATTTCATTTCACTCGACTGCATTTTTCGACTGTAAAAAAAAAAAAAAAAAAAAGGAAAGAAAAAAAAAATGCGATAATCTCACAGTGCATGCAGTCCAACATTGTTCTGACCATGAAGAGAAGGCAGTAAGCACTACAACGAGGTGGGCCGCTTGTTGAGCTATTTTCTTCATTTTAAAACATCAATAAACGATGCATCGTAAAAAATCCCAGCAAGGAAAACGTTGCACCGAATTTGCAGCGGAGTTGGAATATAACCTGCATCGCAGATATTTATATATAGGCAAATGAAAGGGGCAGTTAACAGGGCATTGCTTTTATGTCTACCCTATATTTCCAAAGGGGTATACAGTTAACGTGGAAGGCAGAGAAGAGGAAATAAATTATGCATCATTTGGATGGATCGTTTGCTAACGCCAGCCTTCTACGTATGACTGTTCAGGTGACACTACCTTTTGTGGTCGTCGTCACTGTCCTTTCAGAAAGTTTACGTGTTACCGCGAATTAACAACGACGAAGCGCTTGACTGTAACCTGGCTGTCGTTTTCTTGAGCATGACATGCAAAAGAGAAGCGACGCAGTGATACCACACACGCGCATATTCTTTGAACACATGGGAGGCACAAAATAACCCAAATCCTGCGCTTTTATAAGTGGATTCATTACTCGTGCTGGAAATTTTTATAATGCAACACATATTAATGGAGAAATGTGATTACATGACAAATCAGGATAGTTAGACAAAGAAACCCGCCATCCTACCCGCCATCCTTCTGCCGAAATTGACTTCGTCACACCAACCATTCGTTTTTTCTTTTTTTCATGTCTGTATTTAGAGCTCAGTCCTGAGGCAAAAATTTGTATCAGCACTGTGCCAGTCGCTGGTAATGATAGCGAAATGGAATGGTTAATATTATCGGGCTTCTCCGAGATAGAAAGATGTAGATAGAAGTTAGCAAAGGCGCGTCATTCTTCCGTTTTTCTGTAAAATGTGCCAAACCCCAGAATTGTAATAATTATAAATTAGCCTTTTGTACTAGAGCAGTCGATGAAGTGCACAAATCGTATGAGGTGTAGATTAATTGGGCTGCTTTTCTTTTGTGGATTAATTCGAGTTTCATAGCATTCAGTGTAAGGATCCTACACAGCCGATGCATATTCAAGAACCTGTCTTATAAAGGATGTTGTAAGCCAAGAACGTTATCTCCTAGGTACACTTTTAAAGGGTCCTTTCCCTGTAACCTAGTTATTGCATAGCTGTTCTGGTTTTTCAGTATCACAAACATGCTCATTCCAGCCGAAGTCGGAAGTGGGAATTAGACCTACAGGTATTTGTTGCTTTAAATGAATGACAGAAGATTGCCATTACCAGAATAGGGAAATGTAAATGATTTCTTTTTGCGCGCTATTGTGCGTGCTACTATATTTTCTTGCTGATTTTCATTGCCATGTTATGCACCATTTTTTTATTTTGGCTAATGACGAATTTAGTAGAGATTGGTCATTTGATTATTTAATTTCATGATAGGCAATACAATCATCTCAGAAAAAAAAACTTCATTTTTGCAGAAATGTCGTTAAATATATCTTTAATAAAGAGTTAAACTAAGGGAGCACAACGAACTGCCCCTTGTGGAACACCTTTACATTTCGTACAAATACGGGAATATTTATGCTTAAAATGCAAGAAAAAAGGCCCATGAAAACGAATATATTTATATACTTTCCTTTCGCGACAAATTTCCCATAACCCTTGGCGCATGGGCTAAGAGCTATCGAAGCTCGCACCTCAATATGGCAGCCTCACAAATTCAAACTTCCTTGAAAAAACAAAAAGAAAAGAAATTGTTCTTTCAAATGCCAAAATGTGTAAAATAAGCGCAAGAAATAGGCAATGAAACGTAACGACACGAAACCCCGTAGCCTTTTACGACTCATCCCCGCCAAGAAGGAGCCACAAGGGACGAGGAGAAGGCCCCTACACAACGGATTCCAGGTATTCTGTCATCGAGAATATAAACCGCCGACAAAGACCACCCGAGCACTCAATCCGACGGAAGACAAAAGGCCGAGGTGGGAGAAGGTTAGAAAAAAAGGAAACGGAATGTGTGTGTACATATATATATATATATATATATATATATATATATATATTCCGAGGCTTCAAATAGCCCGAGTCCTGGTCGCCCGATGAAGTTGCTTCAACGGCATTTTCTCGGTTCGCTGGGCTCGGAGGAGCACCGCCTGTGGAGGGGGTAGGCGTAAGGGGGGAGGAGTTGCCTTCAAACAGCGTACACAGAAAAACCACAGAATAGGAGAGAGGATAAAAAGAAGCCCCGAAAGGGAAAAAAAAAACTAGGCCGGGAGTTAAGTTCCTCGCATGCCGCTACGTTTTCTGCTTTAGCATACTTTTGTATGTTCTTAGGCAGCGACTTCTTGCTTTTTTTTTTATCTCACATTCTATACTCCCTTTTCCCGGGGAGATGGCACAGGTAGAAGCAGTAAGAGAATTATGTCTTCATAGGTATGGGATAGCAGGGCCGATAAAGATTCATATTAGGGAGTTGCGAAGGACAAAAATTTCCAATCTAAGAAAGTTTAAAATGAGAAAGCCTGCAACACGATCGCCCTGCAGTGTGGCACTGCGGGGCCCAAGTTTCGCTGTCTATGAATCATTGCCTCAGATGAGACGGAGTCGGGGTGAATTGATCTGGTGTGTTGCGTAAAGTAATTTGGCTGGTTATTAGCAGCCAGTCCTTTCTCTCTTTTGTTCTACGCTATGCTCAACTTTTGCAAAAAAGTTAGACCTTGTCGACAGGGTATTGCGCTTTTCGTGATCTAAGCAAAATTATAAGCGAAAAAAAAAAGCTTTACTTTAAGGACTCCAGTTGTGAATCAGCCTTTTGCAAGCTCAGAGTTGTGGACACTGTCAAGCGATATATAACGAGTGGTGGCGTATATGGTGAAAGTTATGCGAAAGTTATTGTTTTATGTTGTACTAAAAAAAAAAACACACAATGCAGAACCGAGTTGACTTGAGGAACCCGTGTTCAACAAATTACTCAAATGTGACCTGTTTTTCCGGTGCCATCTTTCTTAAGATGGTATTTGTAGCGCTGAAGGATGGTACAAAGAGAAGCTAGCGCCGTCCTGTGTAACGCAGTCCTGTGCTTCACTCATCTTTGTGTCTTCCTTTAGCGTTACAAATATCCTCTTAAACTACGAACAAACAAGCCCAGTTTGAAGTTCTGTCTTTCCTCGCTGTTTGCGAAAACTGACCCAAGGTGACAGATGAGTTGAATTTTAAGACCATCACAGCAAACCTCCTAATGAGAATACGAGAGTTGCATGCCCATTTATCTAAAGAACAGCGTTATCGTAGCACCGAGGGTTGTTCCTTTATTGAAGCGTCCACTGAACGCGAGTATTTCCTTACAGTGACTTTGTCCGTGACGAGGAGAACATTTTTTCTTGAAGTGAGTTTATTCATCAATTTGTGATAAAAAAAGATTCAATAGAGCCGGAGCTAAATAAGTAGCCTGACAGGAGCCATTGCCCTATCGACCTGGAACGGCAGACAGGATGCAAATAATACCAGTACAATACAAGTATATACAATACAACTCATACACATTGCACACGTTGAAATCAAACGAAAAGGGAAACATTTTATTCGTATAAATTAAGACAAGAAAAACTATTAAGCTAAATACTTAATATTTCAGTCTGTAACAAAAAACGTCTTAATGATCATGTCGAAATACATGAGCTTAAAACAAAAGCATATCCAAGTTAGTTTACAATAAAGAGGACTTGATACTAACTTTGTTTCATACCGTATGTCGTTCGTATGCGTGATGATAGTGTTCTCTGTGTTTCTTTGAGTAGGCTGTAGTACTGACTTGGTGTCCTATACCCGGCATTCTCATTTAGTTTATTATTTTTGATGAATTATGCAAATTAAGAATCCTATATTTGAATAGTAATAATGATTTCATGATTTAGGAAGAAATGTAAGGCACGTAATTTTTAAGGTCTAGCTCTGCAGCTTTCAAACATGTTTTTTGCTTGACCATGGATACCCAGTATAATTGTGTGTAATGATAACACGTCGATAATAATTGGTTAAAGTGGTGTCATCGTTATCTGAGCAGAGGACCTTCGGAATAAATTGCAGGCGAAAAACGGCACATATACGATTCTCCGCCTACTTTCTGAAGAACCGCTTCGCGTGCCTTTTTCAAGATAATTCAAGCCTCACGGAAAAGTTAGGGCTAAGAAATTACTCACCTTGAACTCCGGATGGCTTCTTTCCAGCTTTCAGGATTATGCATGCAAAAACAGCAGGAATAACGAAAAGCCAATTAGCTTAAGCTAGAAACAGTGAGGTTTCGAATGCAGCCTCCACCTGCAGCAAGGTGTTACGGGGTAGTTCAGCTTGTAGCAGAGGGCGGACACCGAAGACAAGGCTTTCAAACAGACGTTCTCTGTAGGCACCAGCCGACGCTGTTGAACGTCGTCCTTCTCTCAAACTCACGAGAGTCTTCTTCTTTCCTTATGCGTATGCACCGCCTAGTGTGACAATATAACAGGTTGCTAGATGCCGATATACTTAGCAATAAGCTATCACAGACCTTGGTGCTCGTCTTGCTAGTATTATTCAGTCTCAAAATTTCGCTTTAATATTGAGCCTGGTTTAACCCAGCAAATGGCGTGCAATAAAATATAGCAAAAAAGTCATGAACCTCTAGCGTTTCTTTACTAGTGGTTCCTAAACTGTGAAGATCCTAAAACATAGTAAATTGAATAGCACCAATAAAATTTCAGCAAAAAATATCTCAGCGAGTTACTGAGAACACAAAATGGACAAGTATACGTTAGACTCCCGAGTGTAAAAAAGAAAAAAATCAGCAGTCTAATTCGTGCTACGCCTGCAAGAATGCAAACCATTTGGGTCCTGCACAGAAATGAAAAATATATGGAAGTTTATTTGTAAAAAAAAAAAAAAAAGTTTTTAAACTTATTTCCTTATGTCACATGCGAGCCCGCAGCTTTACGTAGCGTGTGTTATATGCCTCTTTATGGCTATCTCCTTTTATCAGCTTGTGGCTGTAGGCATTTGTTAATAATTTATTTTATTTTATGCTTCACTTTCCAGGTGATTATAGTCGGAGGGATGCAGGTGGTGTTCTGTATTTGTTACATTAATTATAAGCGCCAACATGCCGGCATTCATGATGCAGCCTGTATGATATATATTTATTTAAAATCCTCGCCTGTTTCCGGCGTCTCCCATTCTGATTGTTGCACCGAACGTCTGTGCCTTCCGCTTCTCTCATAAGCGCCTCTTTACAAAAGTCTTGGCTGCTTGTATGAGCACTGTCGCAGTGGTTTTGGTTTCGACTATGATAGGGGGGGGAGGGAGGGGGGCAGCTCTTGAATTAGTGCCAAAGGTCGAGGTGGCTAGAAGATGCTTTTGTCCGGCAATTCAATTCAGGTGCCGCTCTCCACGCGTAGTTCTTTGTCACAATCACGTGATCACCCATGAACGGAACTGCAGTGTCGCTTGCGCTGCCCATTTCCGGTGGTGATTGGCGCGGATGCATGGAAGAACGCTACCGTGCAAAACAGTCTGTTTGGTACGAAAGCACTAATCTGGAAAGTCAGAACTTCGCAAAATCCTCTAACGCTTGTGACGTCGCTCTGACTGGTTAAGGTGCTTCTTAACGTCACAACGTGGTGGCCTGCTCAGGGTAGTTCAGACTATGTCGCAAATCCGTTACAGGTTCTAACACGCGTCTTCCTGACGGTTCCTTCGAGTTCGTCAGCCAACAGACAATGATGGAGCCTATGAGCGACCAATGATTGACCATTGCCCTTTGTATACAGTTCTTTCGGTCTAAAAAAAAAAATATCGCAGCTGTTAGAGTCGGGAGGTACTCGGGCTCTGTAGCCCAATGCCTTATCCACTGAGCCACCGCAGCGGGCACTTTCGGTCTCTATACTCAGTTAGTTCGTCAGCCAACAGACAGTGATGGAGCCTATGAGCGACCGATGATTGACCATTGCCCCTTGTATACAGTTTTTTCGGTCTAAAAAAAAAATATCGCAGCTGTTAGAGTCGGGAGGTACTCTGGCTCTGTAGCCCAATGCCTTATCCACTGAGCCACCGCAGCGGGCACTTTCGGTCTCTATACTCAGTTGCAAGTATGGTTACACCTCGCCATTTGATGGGGCGGCTACCATATGCCGACAAAAGAAGCGCTAAAATAATGGCCTCTGCGATCAAGCGCGCCGGCGCAATGGAGTTGATCGCGGAGGCCATGGGTAAACTTCAACCACTTGATTCAATGACTTCCAGGTGGCGCCATATGTACATCTGAAAATTCCGCGCACCAGGCCTATAACCACAGAAAGGTTGTGGAACCAAGCTCTCACACGATATTAGACTGCTTGCCAAATTTTTGTACATTATTGGACGTCGCGTGTAGATTAGTGTTTTAATATGATCTTCAGAAAGTTTTCTCGCGTGGGGCTTGTTCGTAATTCATTGATGTCGTTCGCGTTCTTCGCCGCACTAATTTACCACCATATTTAGCTGAACTAATTTTATTAGTATTGAACTAAATGCACACTAATTATTACAGGAGGAAGCGCTTTTGCGCGAGCTTCTACTTAGAGCTTGGATTCGTGTTATTGAGTAGGGAGAAATTGTTAGAACAACCGCTTAGGCAGACATGGTTGCTTCGAGGCGATCATTTATATTGAATAGTTTCTTTCCTGCACGGAAAGAGTATTAAAATGACAAAATTAAATTGTTTAAGACCAATAACAAATACACGTACTGGATACAACAATAGAAGCGCTCAGCGTAAAAGAAAGTGACTAAAGGATATGCACTGCAATCGCTGTAATAGAATTTATTTATAAAAATGACTGCCGAGTTCACGCATAGTTAGTCCAAATGTGATAGATGCGTTAGCATGCTGGAGCTGAATTGGGTTTTATCGTATAGACGCACGTAGTCATTAGCCTATAGGTATAACCGAACACACTATGTGCAAGGCCACCTGACATAGATATATAAAACCGTGCTTCAACCAACTGTACGAACATGCCTGCGTGGTTTAACATTAGCCTGTCTTACTGTGCGCGAGGGAACTCGGAGGCGTGATTCCGTTCCCTCAACGGTAGGGTCCTCTGAGCAGCGTCACCTGGCGAAAGATAGCGGAAATATTGTAAAAATGAATAATAGCGGGTTTAAAGCTAGCCGCGCTAGTTGCTTCAGTGGCGCATTGGACGAATTGTTTTCCGCGAGGCTCTCCATTGGTTTATCGAGATTGTGTAATTTGTCGATGACAATCCTGAGCGGTTGCCAAAGGTAGAACCTTTGATGGATCTAAAGGAATTTTAGAGGACGAAGCCAGCACTGGCAGGCTTATTATATCAATGTTTTGTGTGTGTTCGTGTTGTCTTGCAAAAGTCAGGCAATGAAGGAAATAACTTCTGTGGCGCATTAGAAAAATGCGCCACAGCATACACTTACTGAAGGCAGGAAATAATTACGGCGAAGGTAATTGATTGAAGTGAACAAATGAATATTTGTTCACTGTAAAACGAAAAAAGCTGTATCGCGATTTATGTGACATTGTTTTGCCACAACCCTTGTACAGAACCTTATACAGTGGAGGTCCGGGCAGAGATGTCTTGAAGAGAGTAAAGAAAATGCAGGTGTCGCCAGGAGCTAAGACATTTTTCTTTAAATTACACACCGGAACATTATCAGTAAAGAAGTTTTTGGAGGAAAGGGATTTTTTTTTTACCGTGGGGGGCGCACTGTTTAATCTGCAAGCAGCCGGAAACAATAGACCATGTTTTTTTGCATTGTTGGGAAGGGGTTTATTTCTGGGATGTTTTGCAACGTACGATAAAGAAAGAATTTCCACTAGACTCCCACGACATCCGGTATTTAAGCATTGATAATGAAGATGGCGTTCCGTATGATTTAATCATGCTCATGGGCCTCCACTCTATATGGCGCTCCAGAATGGCGGGCTATCACTGCGACAGGGATGCTCGACCCGCTAGAATATACTTTCGAGAAAGTGTGAATTGGTTTATTGCCATACAGAAAGTGGCTGCTGAACCTCCCGAATGGCTCTCAAGGGTAGAGCCTTTGCTGTCGTTGCGGGAGTTTTAATGTACTGAGACGAAGCCAGCCTGACATTGGCTGATGATGACCTTCCAATATGCACTTTGTTTTGTGTTATTCGTGTTGTGTTCTTGTGAAATAGTATGAACCAAAGCCAGGAAATAAAGAAAAAAAAAAGAACTTCTGTGGCGCAATGGGTTGATACTACTTACCTCAGCACTAAACGAGTACAACATATGTTCGAATCCTGTAATAGCCGCTTTTTTATTTTTGTTTTTACCGCAATATCAAAATAAGCTACCAAGCGTATTCCTGGGGAGTGTTGTCCTTTAGGTTACAATATATAGTGTTTTCATTTCTTAGTAGCCGCAAAAGTAGCCATGAACAGAACCACGAGGAGATGGCATGACAATGGTAGCAGTAATCAATTACCTTCGCCGTAATTATTTCCTGCCTTCAGTAAGTGTATGCTACCTTTAGGTTGCGTTCAGAGACACCTTTCGGTAACTATCGCCATTTAACCCGCTGAGAGGCAACCACTGAGGCGAAAGAAGTTGCGGGACCCAACCGTTGAGGAGACGGAATTACGCAACTCGGAGAGTTCAAGTGCTGCCTTAGTTGCCAGCTCCAGCCAGTTCTGTTATGACTTGTAAACTTGTGACGTCACGCTAACCGCCGGACAATCATGGGTGCCCGTCGTTGCCGCTGACAACTACCATCTACCGGAAGCATTCTCGTATAAGCCCCAATCAAACAAACCAAAATGGACGGAAAAAAGCGCCTTGTATGGTGAAAGATGCGCGCAATCGATATAGATCTTTGTAGCACAAAGGAACGAAGAAAAATGTTTATGTTAGAGAAGTACAAGGGAACACACAAAGGACGTTGACAGAAACCTGGCGCCCTTTCGGACAGAGGTCTATCGTAAACTTGAAAGAATATTATGGACGTTTATAGCATGAGAAATCCTAACTCAATGTAAAAAGTCGATAAGCGGGCGAAAAAAAAACGAAGTCCTAAAGAAATGCTTAACAGAGGTAGCGGAACAAGACGCGCCTAAAGGAACCAATCACACGAGAACTCGGTTGGCGAAATTCTTCACGATGATGCAAAGCTGAAAGACGGAGCAGAGCGAAAGAACTCGTGGTAGAGGGCGGTTTTGTGCTTCTACGGTTGTTCTGTGCCACGTTCCACACGTGCGCGCTCGCCGTAGCAATTGCGCCGCTGTCTTGTCGGCCGAACTGCAGGGCCGGTATTGGCTATACGGGGAGAATTCCAGCTTAGCAGACCAGGCCTCGCTACTGACATTTCCGAAATAGGGCAGGTGAAATGAATAAACTCAATCGGTGCCGAATAAACGACTCAAGACAGGCCGGGTACCGAGGGCGGGAAGGAAAGTCGGCAGAGGAAGAAGCGGGGGAAATAAAGCTCCAGTGGTGCTCTTGTGAGGGGAGGGTGCAGGACCAACCCGCCGCATTACGAGGCCTGGGAAGAATGTTCCGCGAAATTGAAAATAGCTGTTTGCGGGGAATGCGCCTTCTTTTACCGAAAAAAAAAAAAGGATATAAGGCGGGGAAGTGGAAGTGTGTACAGCAGGAGCGCGCTCTCGCTTTGGAACACTGTTGTCTGAGCCGCTTATTTTCTCTTGCCTGAATTCAGTGGCTGTTAAAGACGCCAGTGAATATCTTCACTTTCCTTCATTTTGTGGACTAAATGTAGGGGCTTATGTGCGCCCACTGCCGTACGAAAGAGAAAGAAAGTACGGAGCGCGCAGAAAAAGCGATGGCGCGAGGCACAAGGGTATATTCAATTGATCTGACATCTCTGCGCTTTGTGCATTCCTACACGTTTGAGTCTGCTAGAAGGACGACTGATTGATACATTCGCTCACTCAGCACAAAGATCGAAAGATCAATCGAACAATACATTATGTTGACAAACTCAACACATGAACTGGCAGCCTTTCGGCGGCAATGTCTCAATACCTTGGATGGAAAACATACTTTTACACACAGTCGGCAAATCCTTCATTTTTTATACAACCCATGTGCTAAAAAAAACAAAAAAAAAGAACAAAGCTCTCCCTCTTCGCTACTGTCCCTACGCTTTGAAACTCAACGATAGTCGCTGGGGGCAACACATCGGTGCTTGTATTCACTTTCGGTAATGCAAGCTGAGCTTGTTGGACCGTAGCCTACCTAGCAGGCAGTGTGGAGAGCGTAGAGATGGAGCTTTCACAGGTGTACCTTTCAGGTTCAATACTTCGACCGTAAAAATGCTATTCAAGTTCGAAAAACAAAGCTCTTTATTAATCTTGACGCCCTTTATTTGGCGTTTTATCATGCACCCCAACGCCACAAATGAAACTGCTAGTTTATTCGTTTAGTTCGATATTCATCTTTAAAGCCATCCTTGCGGCAAGATCCAATCCTCCCGAAATACCTCTAAAGGTTTTGTAAGAAAAAACACATTTAAGGGGCGATCAGCTGCATTGTCACGAAGGTAATGCGATATCACTTCCCTTTCACTCGCCCATGTATTCAAGCTGTGTTTGTATTCTCATGCCGATCGGATTCTGATTTGAAATCGCTTTGGAGTCTTTTCGTTTGGTAACGTGCACATTTGCTAAGTCATTTTTACTCCTGTCTTACTATCCTTTGGAACAAAGAAAGCGTTCAGCAGCGCTAAAAAAAAGGGGAAAATACAGATAGGCACGGACAGGACGGCCGCTTTTCTTTTTCCGTCCTTTCTACACGCAAGTTGAAAAGAGAATTTTCTTTTCTCCCCCTCCACCTTGCTTCATTCCTTCATTGAAACAAGCAAATTATTTATTTGAAAATTGGTCGGCATTTTAGCTGCACACACAAGATTAGACGAAGAGATATAGTAGGCCTCAACTATCGCTATATCGGTTTGTTTGTCACTTTTGTATACATGGAAATAACCCCCACCTATCATCAGAACATGATGCCTCGAGCTCTATACGATCCCAACGAAATCCAAGTGGCGCTAATACCAAGCGACATGAATTCCGCACACTGTGCCGGAAGGAGGCACGGTCGATCTGAGGCACTGGGCTGACGATTCGGAGAAGATTCGCACGTGCTTCACACGGACACCGCAAGCTATTGAGGAATCCAGGAAGCCTTGGGCGTAGCAACCACGAAGCGTGTTGGCAGCAAACAAATCTGATGTTCAATATTCCTATGCTTGAGCAGGACGGCACTAGATACAGCCATTTTCGTTGCAACCCGCTGCATCTCTGACGACACGAGGAATAAGGGAATTAAAATCCAGGCCGTCATAACCGAATCGCTAGCGGCATGCTAAGCGTACGCATCTTGCATTTTATCAGTTTTCACCAGCTCTTCATTTTAGAGTCCCAAAATGTGGTGGTATAGAAGGCAAAAGACTACCAAGTAGCATTTGTAACTATAAGCAACAGCATAATTTGCCGGAAACGAGAACGCTGCGTGAAGAACTTAGTGCACCAAAGTTATTGATCTCAACAAGCCGCTTTAATAGGCAGCTGAAATTATTATCAACTAAATTCGCTAATCGAGTTCAGAGTCGTACATTTTACCTCTGTGCCTGCACGCTGGTCTTTTCTTAAGGTAGACAACCGCTCAGAGTCGTCGGTGTTCTCGTAAACGATGAGCTTAGCAGCAGAAACACAGGGTAATTCGAGGAATGGTTTTAGCGTCGCGTAGCTGATAGTGCGCTGCACTAGCCACTAAAACGTCGCAAATGCAAGTTTAGATTTATTTTGGTCTCAGCCCCCGCGCGTATAGCGGTGGAGGCGTACCGCAATACAGCACAACCGCGGAAATTCTATTTCCGTCTGCGTGGTGGAACTTTTTCTAATACTTGTGCAATGCGGAAACTCTCTCTTGAGGTTCCTCTGCACAATAATAGACCATGGTGGCCGAAGCTAACCATATCTTCTATACGGAGAAAATCATATCACAGCGTAGGGGAATTACAGTGCTGAATTAATCGATGCTTGAATGTACTCTTGGGCTCTTTTACCCGACTGTGGGAGCATGCGCTTCGAGGCCCACCTTTTATATTTAAAAGGCAGTATAGTCAACACTGACTTAGTGACCGTGCGGATGAACAAAAAATAAAAATATTTGAAATGACGCCATTTCGATAACGAGTGCGGATGGATCAAGGGTTCATCCTTCTGAGCCATTATCGCTATAAAAGCGCACATACACACCGGGGCGCTGAACGATCCCGCAACAACTGCATTATGGCCGCCAGAGTTCGGTGACTGATTATATATATATATATATATATATATGAAGGAAAGAAGCCAACAGTCGGCGAGGCCAAAGAAAGCGTTGAGGATAGTACTTTGTCTTTCTTTTTTTTTTTAATGTTTACTTGGATAATCACAGAAATTAGTAGTGTAATCTGTTTAGGGGAAAGATAATTAAACACAAAGTAGAAGAAAAAACAACGTGCCGATGGTGGGAGCCGAACCCACGACCTCCGAATATCGCGTCCGGTGCTCTACCAACTGAGCTACATCGGCCGCTGTCCCCCCTGCTACTTGCTTGGGTATTTATGTTGTCTGTATATGAACCTTGAGAGTGTTCACCAGCGCCACCCTCAGCCAAAGCGGCGGACGTGGAACGTCCTTTGTTACCGCCAGCGTCACGTAGAACGTGATCAAGAGCGAGGGCGAAAGCTGTGCTAGAACCCTCTTACGCTACCTATGGCCTCAAGACTGCCAGAACCGAGACCCTCGTAAGCTACAAGCAGATCAATTAAGGGGAAATGAGGGTGCTCGTTATAATACATGAAGGAAAGAAGCCAACAGTCGGCGAGGCCAAAGAAAGCGTTGGGGATAGTACTTTGTCTTTTTTTTTAATGTTTACTTCGATAATTACAGAAATTAGTAGTGTAATCTGTTTAGGGGAAAGATAATTAAACACAAAGTAGAAGAAAAAACAACGTGCCGATGGTGGGAGCCGAACCCACGACCTCCGAACATCGCGTCCGGTGCTCCACCAACTGAGCTACATCGGCCGCTGTCCCCCCTGCTACTTGCTTGGGTATTTATGTTGTCTGTATATGAACCTTGAGAGTGTTCACCAGCGCCACCCTCAGCCAAAGCGGCGGACGTGGAACGTCCTTTGTTACCGCCAGCGTCACGTAGAACGTGATCAAGAGCGAGGGCGAAAGCTGTGCTAGAACCCTCTTACGCTACCTATGGCCTCAAGACTGCCAGAACCGAGACCCTCGTAAGCTACAAGCAGATCAATTAAGGGGAAATGAGGGTGCTCGTTATAATACATGAAGGAAAGAAGCCAACAGTCGGCGAGGCCAAAGAAAGCGTTGGGGATAGTATTTTGTCTTTTTTTTTAATGTTTACTTAGATAATCACAGAAATTAGTAGTGTAATCTGTTTAGGGGAAAGATAATTAAACACAAAGTAGAAGAAAAAACAACGTGCCGATGGTGGGAGCCGAACCCACGACCTCCGAATATCGCGTCCGGTGCTCTACCAACTGAGCTACATCGGCCGCTGTCCCCCCTGCTACTTGCTTGGGTATTTATGTTGTCTGTATATGAACCTTGAGAGTGTTCACCAGCGCCACCCTCAGCCAAAGCGGCGGACGTGGAACGTCCTTTGTTACCGCCAGCGTCACGTAGAACGTGATCAAGAGCGAGGGCGATAGCTGTGCTAGAACCCTCTTACGCTACCTATGGCCTCAAGACTGCCAGAACCGAGACCCTCGTAAGCTACAAGCAGATCAATTAAGGGGAAATGAGGGTGCTCGTTATAATACATGAAGGAAAGAAGCCAACAGTCGGCGAGGCCAAAGAAAGCGTTGGGGATAGTACTTTGTCTTTTTTTTTTAATGTTTACTTGGATAATCACAGAAATTAGTAGTGTAATCTGTTTAGGGGAAAGATAATTAAACACAAAGTAGAAGAAAAAACAACGTGCCGATGGTGGGAGCCGAACCCACGACCTCCGAATATCGCGTCCGGTGCTCTACCAACTAAGCTACATCGGCCGCTGTCCCCCCTGCTACTTGCTTGGGTATTTATGTTGTCTGTATATGAACCTTGAGAGTGTTCACCAGCGCCACCCTCAGCCAAAGCGGCGGACGTGGAACGTCCTTTGTTACCGCCAGCGTCACGTAGAACGTGATCAAGAGCGAGGGCGAAAGCTGTGCTAGAACCCTCTTACGCTACCTATGGCCTCAAGACTGCCAGAACCGAGACCCTCGTAAGCTACAAGCAGATCAATTAAGGGGAAATGAGGGTGCTCGTTATAACACATGAAGGAAAGAAGCCAACAGTCGGCGAGGCCAAAGAAAGCGTTGGGGATAGTACTTTGTCTTTTTTTTTTAATGTTTACTTGGATAATCACAGAAATTAGTAGTGTAATCTGTTTAGGGGAAAGATAATTAAACACAAAGTAGAAGAAAAAACAACGTGCCGATGGCGGGAGCCGAACCCACGACCTCCGAACATCGCGTCCGGTGCTCTACCAACTGAGCTACATCGGCCGCTGTCCCCCCTGCTACTTGCTTGGGTATTTATGTTGTCTGTATATGAACCTTGAGAGTGTTCACCAGCGCCACCCTCACTCTCGCTGGTGAACACTCTCAAGGTTCATATACAGACAACATAAATACCCAAGCAAGTAGCAGGGGGGACAGCGGCCGATGTAGCTCAGTTGGTAGAGCACCGGACGCGATATTCGGAGGTCGTGGGTTCGGCTCCCGCCATCGGCACGTTGTTTTTTCTTCTACTTTGGGTTTAATTATCTTTCCCCTAAACAGATTACACTACTAATTTCTGTGATTATCCAAGTAAACATTAAAAAAAAAAGACAAAGTACTATCCCCAACGCTTTCTTTGGCCTCGCCGACTGTTGGCTTCTTTCCTTCATGTATTATAACGAGCACCCTCATTTCCCCTATATATATATATATATATATATATATATATATATATATATATATATATATATATATATATATATATATATATATATATATATATATATATATATATATATATATATATATATATATATGTATAGAGAGAGAGAGAGAGAGTGAAAGAGAGAGAGAGAGCGACCTCGTGATGTGGCGCCATCTATCCACGTTGAAGAGGAGTGTATAGAGGGACGAACAAGATCGGGCGCGCCGCCGATCGCTGTGTCCGCACCTAAATATATTCTTACACCGTGAATAAAATCTGCTTCAGCGGTTACAGAACCGAACACTTTGTTTTCCTTTGAGGTTTGCTTACAATATAAGCTAATATTTCGAGTCAGCTAACCTGGTATTTCGAATTATTAGTATTTGGTATTTATAATATACAGGCTCTTGCTAATATTCAGTTAAAAAAATATCATCTGTCAGTATAGCCTGTTGGGAAGAAACAGGATACACTTTACACTCAAGGCTATTATTGCGTACTCAACTCGTATTGAACGTTTCGCAACAAGCATAACCTAATCTATTACAGCTCGATCTCTCTCTGTAATTGTTCTACTCGACACAGCCATACAGCAGCATCGTGTAAGCCATGTCGTCATACATCCCAGCCATTTCGAAATGCTCTTAATTAGACGTTCCCCATGCCGGTGTCTTTTTGTTTTGCTTTGTTTTGTTTTTGTTTTTTTACTTTACTCTGCACCCGTCTCATGACGATTAATTGTAGCCCGATGCAGTCTCTAGAAGCATAGAGGAGGCAATTTTGACATCGCAACTAGCTATTAAAAATTTCAGTTAATGGGGGTCGTTGACCGACAGAGCATCCTGTGGACGGGGACCGCGAAGTTATGTCTCCCCGGTGTATCCACTAGGATAGAATGCAGCACTGCATCGTGCATTTGTGAATGGGCTTCAGAGAAACACGCCACAAATGCGGCAACCGATCGGCATAACCGCTTACTCCACGATATCATTTAAAAATTAACTTCATAGCAGCCACATTCAACATATGTCACAAATACTAAGCGCTGTACTCATAACGCAGAAAATACAGCGCTGTTACGACTTAGTGGTTATGTCACTTTGCTACTGATGTGAAGGACAAGGGCGCATGTGTGGGCCCCATAGATGGTGTGTAATATTCCTCTGGTTTGCACTATGGCCTCTCTCGTAGCTCTAAGATGTGCCGCTTAATTCGGGCTGTTAAATCCGCATTATATATCCTTTTCGGCACGTCACAGGCAATGCGCCTACTTCTAGCCCGATTTAGGTGGAGTAAGAATTTGTGGAAAAGAAAAAAAAATATTGTTACATTTTCCAACTTCGTAGTGCAAACGTAATTAATCTTTCAGAAGCTGTATTACACGTAGCGGAGATTTCGTGGTTTCATTTGGTTCTTGCTCATTTTGTAAAAAAAGGTGAATGTGCACATTCTTATTCAGCTTATAGAGCATTCGTAATGATTTTCCAAATGTAGTTCTCTTGGTCATTAGTGACATGAAAATGCCTTTCTCGCTTTTTGTTTTTCTCCTGGTCACAAAGTGTCGGAAATAGGAATTTTCGCATCTTTAGATGCACGTTTTCGGTATCCACGAAATAAAAATATCTTCCTTGTGCGCGATACCGAAAATGTCGCTTGTTTTCTTTCCGTCAAGGTTTTAAGCGATCAGGGGAGGCGCTTGGATCGATGACTGCAAGATAAGCCTGTATTTCATGCTTATACGTCTCTCTTCGGTTGTCGCATAACTCTTATTAACATCTTACCTATATTGTTACACAGTTTATATGTTGCCTATACCAATGAAGTGTTTCGGGAGTGTACAGCCGCCCATATCTTTACCTGGCGTGCGTGACGGCCACATTTTCTCCGATTCTTAGCGTTACAGAGGAGCTAACTTGAGAAATTTCCAAGTAAGGGCTTAAATAGGCCTTGCGCGATCTTGACTTTCTGGCAAGTTTTATCTACACTAAGGCGTGGGAGCACGGAAAAGGCGGCCATCGCGTACGCCATTTTAAGATTCGGGTGGCTGTACGCTTTATACATGACCACGTTTAGTGTCATTGCGTACCTGGCAGAGTAAATTATGGGACTGTTTGTTCATTATATCCACAGAAACAACCTGCAAGCAATTGTACGCGAGCAAGTAGACAGCCTAAAACAAATCTGAAATATTTTTGACCGTATTTTGAATCTCTCATGATGAGGGAGCATCAGCAACAAAAACGAAAAGCAGATGAAAGCGGAGGAAAGCGCAGGTAACATTTGCTCAGAGACCTCGGCCTTTCTCTGTTGATAACCTTAACTGACTACGGAATGCAGAACATGCGAACATGAAACAGAAAAAGTTTTTAAAGCCTTATATTGATTTGACAGAGCGCCTGTGATGATATCTTTTCCTGAATTAAAGCGGAGTGAGCCCTAAAATTGAACGTAAAATATTGAGAAGACCATTGATAAGCTATGAATATTTTAAAGTATGTGACACGACCGTGCTGGAGTCAATCCCAATTGGAGGTACAGGGACTGAGTGCGTCGTATAGAAACACGTGCATGCAAAAATTGCCGAATAAAGTTTTCGTTTTTCAGAGTGCTCCAGGATGCGGGCGTACTATAACAGTTGGGTAGTATTGTGAACAAGATAATAAAAGTGTTTAAATGTTAGCAACGCCATTTTAAGTGCGATATGTTTATAAAACGCCCAATAGACGTGCGTTCTAACGCCAGATACCCCAAAAGACGCTATTGGATAGGGATTGTTGGAATCGAACTGTCTTCCCATAGAGTGCGGTATACTACAGCGCTTATACAGATTTACTTCAAAGTTGGTCTAATTATACACTTCGTAGTCGAAGCTACAAGGAACATAGTTCCCAAATGGCAAGGCAAAGGAACTAAGGCGAGCCGCCAACTTTATAAATGATGACGCAGGCGCTAATTCCATTTAGTCGTTACTAGTTATTAGTAACTGTTTTAGTGATTTAAAATTACTGTTAGTCCCTACAACTCGTCTTTACACATATGGACATTATAAGTTATTTGTAGTCTTTAAAAATCATTAATAAACTTTTTAGTCATTACTACTCATTAATAAGCATTTTTAGTAATTCGTATCAATTGTAATCGTTACAATTCGCCGCTAAACATGTGGTTCACTACAATCCTTTAGCAATCATTATTAGTCATCATAACTTCTACTAATATGACCTCTACCCCGCCGGGGTGGTGCAGTGGCTACGGCGCTCGACCATTGTTCCCAAGGACGCGGGATCGAATCCCGGCCTCGGCGGCAGCTTTTCGATGGCGGCGAAAAGCAAGGCGCCCGTCTGCTGGGCGATGTCAGTGCACGTTAAAGAACCCCAGGTAGTCAAAATTTCCGGAGTCCTCCACTTCGGCGTCTCTCATAGCCTGACACCCACCGGTAAAAATGGGTACAAGCGTCCGCCGGCCTGGCGCTCAACTTTTCTAGGGGTGCGCGCTTAAGAGAAGCTCCGCAAACCCCGCTGCGCGCCCCTCCTCCGCGGTGGGCTCAAACCCAGTTTCGAACCTCGCAGCCTGCAAAGGTGGTTCAGTTTGTCTTTCAAAGGTATTTCCTTTGAGCCTCACCTGAAGTGCTCCCTTAGAGCCTCAGCTGCAGCAGTCTCTTCTTCCTGCGTGGCGGCGAGGGCGATCGATTGCTGAAACACCGGCTCGCTATCAGCGGATCACGGTGTGCATCTTAAGCCGAAATGCAGAGTCACGTTGGCTTCACACACTAGCGGCGTCAGCGGTATCAGTCAGTCGCTGCTATCTATTCGTTGCGCAACGTTCCTGCGGGCCCACGCGCTGCCTTCCGCAACCTCCCGATAACTTAATTGCTCTCTTTATTTCTTCGGCCACAAAGCTTCTTTCATGATAGCCGAGAACTGTTAGTGGAGTGTTTCTTGAAGGAATACATGTGAAAAATAAAAAAAAATAAAATATCTGTAATTGTACATACGTTTCTTGCTCGAAATCTTTGCCTCAATCTATCGAAAAGGTGAAACAGCTGATCAGCTGCGCTCAAATTTCGCATTAGGAAGTACCGCAATCGTTGGCAAATTTTTTTATCTGTTGTCGGCCGTCATTGAACCCGCTGCTGTTTCGGTGGTAGATGACGTCTGTCGCGACCAACGTTTTTCTCTCCCTTTTCTTTTTCTTTCTTCTCTATTTTCTCTTCTGTGCGCACGAGGCCGCGGAGGTGGCTCAGCTGTAAAGCCAATAGCAGGTCTGTGTTACACTATATCCATGCATTTAATTTTCCTTTTTGCATTAGTCGCATCAATAAACTTCCGCTGGCGCGCACGGCAGTCGCGTTAAAAAGCACGAGAACCATCAGCCTAGAAAGGCTTTCACCATAAACAGCAGCAATGCATCATTTCCATGCGTTTGTATCAGTCGCGCTCCCGTCTAGAGCCAGCCACCTGGGCTGACTCCCACATGCAGCAATCGCGTTGATTTAAAAACGCATCGAATTTGAATTAACGTCTCAACTATTATAATCTGTTGTGTGGTGTACCTGACTTTCATTCACGATATGGAGGGAGAAAGCCAGAGGCCCTAGTGCTGTGAGGTGTTAGTGCTCTCTAAAGATCTCCAGGCAGTCTAAATTTACCGAGCCCTCCCCTATGGCGTCTGTCGTACCGATAGTCGGTTTGGGATGGTAAATCGCATAAAACAAGAATACAAACAAACCAACAAACAAGCAAACAATTTCCTTCACAATTGGGCATCAAAAGTACACTGTAAAATAATAAAACTGCTTTAAACTAATTGCATTTATTCTTACAAGGTGCCATCCCACTCATGTCATACATGTGGACACCGTTGCACTAATCACCGTGCTGACAGTGGCAGTGCCTGACGGATGTACGGAGACTTGTTACTTCTCAACCCAGTAATCATGTGCAAGCTTCCACTCATCGGTTACTAATATTGTCACGTGGTGGTGACAAGGACGTTTGCACCAAAAGAAGACACAGGCTTGATGGTACTGAAATTAACTGTTTATTGGGCTGACTTCCGCCCGCAAAAGAACTAAGCAACTCGGCGGCGGCGATAGCAACAAAAGGGCTCGTCGATAGTCAAACAAAGAATGCCCATCACACTCGTCAAAGCTCAATTTAAAGGCTGCTCAGAACAATCTAGATAACGTCGCAAACAGCTACCAGCACAGGCTGGAACAATGTAGAAAGACACACGAGTGGCCGGAATCTTCGGGATAGATCTCGGTGCATCTTGCGCTGCAACGAAAACTGATAAAGGTGTGACTCGCGACATCGACGCATTAACAAACAAAGAATACGGAACTGCTACGCGATCCAGAATCAGAGTGATAAGGCCGTATGCCGGCGGCTGTCAAAAACAACAAATACAGTTTTGAAGGTTTCGCGGTATTACTCCCCCATTAAAAAAAAAACATCGCCTCGATGTTCCAAAACAAAGCAACATAAACATAAACACTGCGAAGTTTAAACACCACAGATTCATTAACGCGCGTAATATGGCTTCAGTCGTACAACATGTACAATTTCTGGGCGTGCGCGTCGCCGTTTGATGCTGACGTTTCGTCGGGAATGACTTCATAATCCAGTGGTTCGACGTGGCGAATAATTTTGTACGGCCCAAAGTATTGACGCTACAACTTTTCACTAAGTCCGCGACGGCGAATAGGTGTCCAAACCCACACTTGGTCTCCTGGATTGTACTCTGCGTGACGTCGTCGTAAGTTGTATCGTTGGCTGTCGGTGCGCTGCTGGTCTTTAATACGGAGCCGTGCGAGTCGTCGCGCTTCTTCTGCACGCTGCAGGTAGGCGGCGACGTCGAGGTTGTCCTCGTTTGTTACGTGCGGTAGCATTGTGTCGAGCGTCGTCGTGGGCTCCCTACCGTACACAAGCTTGAGCGGGGTCGCTCTGGTCGTCTCCTGGACTGCCGTGTTATACGCGAAGATCACGTACGGCAAGATGGCGTCCCAGGTCTTGTGTTCAGCGTCGACGTACATAGCGATCATGTCCGGGATCGTTTTGTTCAGACGCTCCGTAAGGCCATAGGTCTGGGGATAGTACGTAATTGTTCGTTGATGGCTTGTGTGACTGTATTCCAGGATGGCTTGCGTCAACTCTGCCGTAAACGCCGATCCCCTGTCCGTGATGAGCACTTCTGGGGCGCCGTGTCGCAAGAGAATTTGTTCGGCAAAAAATTTGGCGACTTCTGTCGCGGTACCATTGGGTAGTGCTTTTGCTTCGGCGTAACGGGTAAGGTAGTCAGTGGCCACGATGATCCACTTGTTACCCATGGACGAAGATGGAAAGGGGCCAAGAAGATCCATCCCAATTTGTTGGGGGCGGAATCGGGTTTAGTAGTCCTGCTAGTCTGATCGGCGGCGTCTTTCGTCGTTGGCACTCACGACAAGTCTTCACGTAGTGGGCAACTTCGACAGGCAGTCGCAGCCAGTAGTACTTCTCCTGGATTCGATGCAACGTGCGCGCAAATCCGAGGTAGCCTGCTGTGGGCTCATCGTGCAACGCCTGCAGAATTTCCTGCCTGAGGGTTTTAGGCACTACGAGAAGCTGCGCGGTCATGTTGGGTGCGAAGTACATCACGAGAAGGCCATTGCTTAACGCGAACGATGATAAATGTCGCCTGAACACACCAGGAGGGGAAGCGGTCTTTCCTTCCAAGCAATAGGCTAGCGCTTTCAGCTCAGGGTCTGATCGCTGTTGTTCTGCGAAACTGCTGGCTCTTACCGGTCCCAAAAAGGGGTCGTCGTCATCGTCCTTCGGGGGAGCATTGACGGGAGCGCGGGATAAGCAGTCTGCGTCGGAATGCTTCCGGCCCGACTTATAGACTACAGTCATGTCAAATTCTTGAAGTCGTAGGCTCCATCTGGCATGGCGGCCGGATGGATCTTTCAAATTAGCCAGCCAGCAGAGCACGTGATGGTCGCTTACCACCTTGAATAGTCGGCCGTATAGATATGGACGAAACTTAGATGTGGCCCAGATGATCGCAAGGCACTCCTTCTCGGTCGTCGAGTAATTGACTTCGGCTTTTGTGAGGGACCTGCTAGCGTAGGCAATTACTTTCTCCTGTCCGGCACTCTTCTGGACGAGAACGACTCCTAGGCCCACACTGCTCGCGTCGGTGTGAATTTCGGTTTTGGCGTTTTTATCAAAGTGGCTAAGTACAGGAGGGCACTGCAGGCGGCGCTTAAGGTCGTCAAAGACTTCTCCTTGCGGCGCTTCCCATTTAAAAGGTACGTCAGCCTTTGTAAGCTGCGTCAAGGATTCGGCGATGCGCGAAAAGTTTCTGACAAATTGTCGATAATAAGCGCACAACCCAAGGAATCGGCGCTCAGCTTTCTTGTGGACAGGCGGAGGGAATTGTGCGATTGCAGCTGTTTTTTTCCGGGTCTGGGCGAACACCATCCTTACTAACGATGTGACCAAGGAATCGCAGTTCTTCGTAGGCGAAGTGGCACTTCTCTACTTTTAGCGTTAGTCCCAATGACTTGATGGCTTCCAGCACGGTCTGCAGCCGTTTTAGGTGGTCTTTAAAGTTTGACGAGAAGACAACAACGTCGTCAAAATATACTAAACAAATTTGACATTTCAAGCCTACCATGACTGTGTCCATTTCTCGTTAAAACGTAGCTGGTGCGGAGCAGAGGCCAAATGGAATCACCTTGAACTCATAAAGGCCGTCCGGTGTGATGAATGCGGTCTTCTCGCGATCTCTTTCGTCGAACTCAATTTTCCAATATCCGCTCTTCAGGTCCATCGATGAGAAGTACCTTGCATTGCAGAGCCGGTCGAGAGTGTCGTCGATGCGGGGAAGCGGGCAGACATCCTTCTTCGTTATGCTATTCAAGCGGCGGTAGTCAACACAGGAACGAAGTGTGCTGTCTTTCTTCTTGACCAAAACGACTGGTGCCACCCAGGGGCTGTTCGATGGCTGGATTTTGTCATCACACAACATTTCCTCAACTTGATCGCGAATGGCCTGCCGTTCTCGCGGCGATACACGATAAGGGCTTTGGCGCAGAGGTCGGTCGTGTTCGTCCGTTATAATGCGGTGCTTGGCCAGTGGTGTTTGTCGTACCTTCGATGATGACGAGACGCACTGCCTGTAGCTTCGAAAAAGACTGCGAATCTGGTTTTTTCTGCTATGGGTCAATGCTGGGTTATATGTCAAATGTGGGCAGACGGAATTGGTCCGGTGCGTCTTCCAGTGGTTGGTCGTGGAGGGCTAATACATCTTTGAGGTCCGCTAATTTGTCGAGAAAAGCGATGGTCGTGCCCTTGTTGAGATGCCGGTATTCTTCAGTGAAGTTTGTTACCAGCACCTGAGCTTGTCCTCTCCGGAATTTCGCGATGCCTCTTGCGATGCAGACACCTCGTTCCAAGAGCAATTGGATATTTCCTTCGACGATGCCTTCAGCGGTTTGAATGTCTGTGCTACCTACGCTGACTGCGACGCTTGATCTGGGCGGCACGGTCAATTCTCCGTCGAGGACGTTTAGGGCGACGTGTTGCGTCGAAGTCGTCGTAGCAGGTATGGCTTTGTCTGCAGAGAGCTTGATGAGCTTGGATCGGAGGTCGATGATAGCCCTATTTTCATTTAGGAAGTCCATGCCTAAAGTGACGTCGCGGGAGCACTGCTGCAAGACCACAAAGCTAGTGGGGTAAGTACGCCCATTTACGGTTATTTTTGCAGTACATCGTCCCGATGGAGTAATCAGGTTGCCATCTGCGGTGCGAATTAGCGGGCTATCCAAAATGGTGGTAATTTTCCTCAGCTGGGAGGCTAACGATCCACTGATGACTGAATAGTCAGCTCCGGTGTCTACTAGGGCAATGACTCTGCGACCGTCGACATCAACTCCAAGGTCACTTGTTCGCGTCCTCGCATTGCACGTGGGCCTTGGTGTCCGATCTCGGCTGCGTCGTTTCTTCAGGTAATGGCCGTGGCATACCGTTGTTACTTCGCAGGGCGGCGGTTTCGGCTTGCACTCTGGTCGTGTTGTCGTCGATGTTGTTGTGTGGAGCGGCGGTGAAATGGCTGTGTCGTCGCTAGTGGTCGTCGGCGGCGGAGGATGTTCGTCTTTTCGCCGTTGAGCAACCTCACCTCCAAAGGTTGCTCTATTTATTTTCCCCTGCGTGGGCTTGGAGACCTTCCGCGCACACTTCTATCGTAGTTACGGCCTGGCGACGCAAAGCGGGCCCTGTACGGCGAGGGAGACCTGAACCGACGGCTTGGTGGCGCAATCTCACCGCTACGCCTATAGTTGTCGATCTCTTGCGGTCGTTCACCTGGGCGTGGTCGTGGAGCGTCGACTGCAAATCCGCGGAGACTGATTCGTCGGTACGGGCAGTGGTGCAGAATGTGGCCGGCCTCACCGCTGTGGAAGCATAATGGCCGGTTGTGTGCTTTCCTCCAGGCGTCGCACTTCCTGGGGCTTGGGGGTCGTTGGTAGGCTCTGCGGGCGGGAACCAAGGGGCGGTTTTCATGAACAGGACGGTAACGGCGAGGGCTCGGAAAGTCATCCCGTCGGGGTGCAGGGCGACGTAATGCAGCAGCGTAGTTTATCGATGTTGCCTCTTGTGCTGGAACAGTCACAGCCATCGCTTTAGGAACGCCCAGCGCCTGCTGGACTTCTTCACGGACGACGTCCGCGATCGTCGCCACCTTGTGTTGTTGCGATGATGGCATCAATCGGCGGAGTTCCTCTCGCACGATCTCCCGGATGAGGTCCCGAAGGTTCGCTCCGCTTGCAGATGCGCCGGGGTAGTGGCTTGAGTAGTCTGGCTGAAGTTGTCGCTCGTAGTGGCGCATCCGGGTGTCCAACGTCTTCTCGATGGCAGACGCTTCCGTTTCGAATTCCGCCACGGTTTTTGGCGGATTTCGGACAAGACTTGCAAAAAGCGATTCTTTAACGCGTCGCTTTAAAAATTTGGCTCTCTCACCTTCAGTCATGTTAGGGTCGGCGCGGCGGAAGAGGCGCTTTATCTTCTCAACGTACGCCAGGACCGGCTCGTTAGGAAATTGAAGTCTTGACTGAGAAGGAGGACGTGGGCTCTTTCTTTTCGGACGATGCTTGAAAAGGCAGTCAAAAACGCTTCCTTGAATACCTCCAAATCCTTCATAGCTGCCTCATGAGTTTCGAACCAAACTCGGGCATGTCCTTGAAGAACATAGTAGACTTGCCTGAGTTTCGCGGCGTCGTTCCAATCATGGAATGCTGCCACACGGTCGAAAAGGTCCATCCAGTCTTCTGCATCTTCGTCCGGTCGTCCATGGAAGCAGGGGGGTTAACGGGGTTAAACGAAAACAACCGGTGCTGTAGGCTGTGCCATTGTCAGCGTCGATGTCTTCCGAGATCGAATGGGGTTCGGCAGCAGACCATGTTCAGGTTGGAGCCCTTGAAGCCGGCGACTGGTTCGGTGGCCTGTTGGCTGTTCCTCCAGGGTAACAGGAACAAGGCTGGGGTCTTCGCTTGAAGGATCAAAGGCAGCCCCTCCACCAGATGTCACGTGGTGGTGGCAAGGACGTTGGCACCAAACGAAGACACAGGCTTGATGGTACTGAAATTAACTCTTTATTGGGATGACTTACGCCCGCACAAGAACTAAGCAACTCGGCGGCGGCGATAGCAACAAACGGGTTCGTCGATCGTCGAACAAAGAATGCCCGTCACACTCGTCAACGCTCAATTTAAAGGCTGCTCAGAACAATCTAGATAACGTCGCAAACAGCTACCAGCACAGGCTGGAACATTGTAGAAAGACACACGAGTGGCCCGAACCTTCGAGACAGATCTCGGTGCATCTTGCGCTACAACGAAAACTGATAAAGGTGTGACTCGCGACATCGACACATTAACAAACAAAGAATACGGAACTGCTACGCGATCCAGAATCAGAGTGATAAGGCCGTATGCCGGCGGCTGTTAAAAACAACAAATACAGTTTTGAAGGTTTCGCGGCAATATTTAGTGTCGACGACTTTGCGAGGCATCGGCATCCATGACGTCAGAACACAAAAACACACAAATATTCACCAGATCAGCGATATCTAGTTTTTATTGTGTTCTGACTCAACACAGGCGAATAAATAAGAGCGACGACGTGCATCTTCTTTACCGTCTCCAGTGCCAAGCAGTACGCGAAGCGTGATGTTTCCGATGCTTGTGGCCCGCTTTCTCGTTGAGAGCGCGCGTTCCTCTGGGCTTTCATTTCCCCTAACCCAGAACGCACGTGATTCTTTGCAGTGTGACATAAAATCCGCCGTTGCATGCTCTGTATTTGGCCTTTCACGAAGTAAGTAATTTTAACTGCATAATATAGCTTCGAAAAGAGGTGTCATGCTTATATTCTTCTTCACTCTACCGCCAATTGTTGTAGACCAGCCGCTTCCATGGCTACTCTATGAAAGGGAGAAATACTGCGGAAAGTATTGGGGATGCGCGTTCCTATAGTGCTCGTTTTTGTACCTTTCTATTTTGTACTTTCAGCTTGGGGCTGACACCCACGCGCATGTATCGCGGTGTTGAGAACACCACATCTTATAACTTGTTTTGTACCTTTTTGTTCAATAGTAGGGCATGCTGGGCTTTTCTTCACGAAAACATAATATCATAGGTGCAATGGGACAGCAGAAAACAGCGATTAACTCTTCGTATTGTCGACGTTGTACCAAAAGCGGTCCAGTCGGCGACAATAGCGCTACCACACATTGCCTACGTCGCGTATCGGTGTCGGCGTACGTATTGAGCGCTAGAAGCCTTTGCATAATGATAGGCATAACGTTTGGTGCTGTCAGGACCAAAGCGTATTTCTTCGTATAAAATGCGGCAGCAACGGGCAGTAGCGAGTTTTGTTGGGGTCCTCTTGTCTGGTATACTATTAGGAATAGTAAGAAGCCCAGCGGTGCAGCTGGTAAGCTTGTAGGTCGTAGGTCGTTAAACATGGGACATCTCTAATATATCTGACGTTTATTTTTTATGCTGAGATTTCTGCATCTGAGTAAACAATGCATTGACAAAGGCATCCTTTATTTAATGCAAGATAAAGAGACATTTGTGATCGTGATAAAAATAAACATAACAGCTTAACAAAAAAAAAAACAGTCTGTCCGTGTATATCTTACTTCCGTCCTAGTCGCGCTGTTCTTCAAAATGGCATACCAACTAGCCGAAGCATCAGTTCTAATGAACCAAAAGAACGTGTGCCAGCGAAGGTTTTCCTTGCTGTTTAGCGTCGTGCACATAACTGTCGTGGTGGCTCCTCTCTGACATGATGTCAGCGCCAAGGCTAGGACGCCGGACACGAGAACGGCACGGGCTCTGCTTTTCTGCCTGCGGGCCGCCTTCGCACTCGTGAGGTCGCCGCTTGACTGAATTGACAGTTCCTGCAATCGATGGCACTTCCTCGATCTCTTCTCCTTCGCCTTCCCCTCTTCGTAAAACCTTTTGCCCCAGTCTTACAAGGATGTGAGTGCTGAGGCCTGCGGTACAGCTAGCTTGTACGAGTCGGAGGAACGCAGTCGGCAACTTTTCCGACGGGCAAGGCTCCGCTGCCATCAGTGGAGCAACTGTATCGAGAGGAATTTAATTTGCCGGAATACCTAGATTCGCATATTAACGAGAATGTAACGAGATCAGAGTACTATTGCGTCCTGTTCTGTTTGTTGTCTCAACGTTAGAAAAAAACGCGAAATTGCGTTATGCGTGTTATTTATTCTGATTACTCATACCATACTTGTGTGCCTGCTTTAAATTTACGAACACCTGTCCTAATCTTGAAACGCCGCTGAGTGTGTTTTGAGATTAACTTTTCCTGAAAAGTTATCATTCGTCTTACAATATCAACAGCCAGACCATCTCATTGCCTTTCCAGTGACAACCAGAGGAAGGAGCCTACCCTAATCTGCGAGAACATATGCTTTTCACAACATTCTTTATCAAACAATTTAAGGTCTGAGACAACCTGGCAGGTACAAATATATCGACGTCTTTCAGTTCCACAAAAAAACTGAGGCAATCGTATTATAATTGCTGTGTCCATACTTCATGTAATGCCTCATATTCGAGGCTTTTGAAGTGAAGTAAATGAATGAAAGGTAACTATGCAACGCAGTAACCTTTTTAATTTTTTAAAAACGAACTCTTTGATCCGAAACTCCCAGCCAGCCAGAAAGTCAGCCGAAGTAAGGCGATTGCTAGATTGGTTGGCTAACGTACTCTAATTCAATTGTTAGTGGGTAAGCATTGTATAGCTATGCAGGCGGGTTTATCGTGGGCATGACCTTGTCGGCGCAGCAAAATATGAACAGTTTGATATATCGGGAAAAAAATGGTACCATCGCATAGAGCGTCAAGGAAAAGTGAGCAAGTAAGAAAATTGTCTATATGGGTTTAATTAATACATAATTACAGTCAATTAAGTCAAACAGACGTTTAAATAGCCAGGAGGGTAGCTTACCTTCCGATTGCGAGAAATTTGAAATGTTTGAACGTCAACGAGTGGGAAAAGCCGTCATTTTCTTGCACAAATGGGTGGGAATGGTAAGAAAGTTCGTAAATAAAGGTAATCATTTAACTGCTCTTTGAAAAATTCCGAGAGCACTGCAGAATATGCAGTGCAGAAATGCGATAGCCTGAGCGTGTTTGCTGCGCACGGTATATCGCGCGCTGCTTCTCGAACATAACAAGTTCCGTCGAACCCAGCAAAGCTCACCGGCGTTGTACAGTGTTCTGCAACTTTATCGAGCCCCCTTTGAAAAAGTCTAATGCCTCAACCGGAGGCTCATTTGCGCTGAAACTGCGCACAAAGCTTGCGCGTTGTTGTCCCTTTCTTTACAAGGTAAGTGTGACCATGGTGCGTACTTGATTAGGCCGCGCATGATGACGAACCAGAGGCGTCTGCGACGAGACTGAGGAGCAAAAAACGCCAGCGCAGAGTTTCTAGCAAAAGGCAGCTGTGGCGTCATCTAGCGTCACTGAAGGTAAAGGCTGGGGTTCAAAAGCGCAGAGGCAAGCATGGCACGTTCATGTAATTGTGCTAGATGGCGCCCCTACTGCCCTTCGGCGGAAAATTTGCGCTTGCTTCTTTTGTTCCTCTGTCTCGTCGCAGACGGTTCTGGTTTCCCATCATGCGCGGCCAAGCCAAGTAAGCACCATGATCAAACGTACCTCATAAAGAAGAGGGCAACAACACGCAAGCTTTCTGCGCAGTTTCAGCGCAAATGAGCCTTCAGGTGAGGTGGGAGAATTTTTCGAACAGGGGTTCGATAAAATTGCAGAACACTGTATAATTGTTTTACAGGAAGGAAACGGTGCAGTATCTGTCACTCGCGTAATTCCGCTTAGATATCTGGCAGACACACAGCAGCGCTTAGGTTAAAGCATTTCTCCAGTGCAGATTCTGCAATAATCTGGGAAATATTTTTTTTTTCCTCAACAGACCTCTGTTCTTGTCAGCTGCGCTGATTAATTACTGCTGTGTACATATCTTAATCATGGGGAAGTGCGAAAGAAAATCAGATGCGTTAAGAAAAATTGCTGATGGTTTTCGTGATTAAGACTAGTGTGTAAGCGAAATTGTCATTATTAATGGTTACACGTGGTAAAGCTCTTTATTTACAAAACAAAAAGCCGCTCAAATTTTGCAAGAAGATTCGAAAAACGCCAAGAAGAAGAAGAAAAGGAGACAGAAGAAGGGAAGAGAAATATGGGATGCAAACGCAGACACGCACGCAAACGCACGCGCACACACACGCGGCCGCACTCATCGATGCAATGTAATGCATCCAAGATTCATATGACGGCATCTAAAGCGCAGCGTAAGGGCCTGGCCGGTTTATACGCTAGAAACGGGAATTTTATATAGACGATGACGTTACAGCATGAGACTCGCTGGTTAATACACGAGATTCTAGACAGCAGCACTGATGTAATACGGTGGAACATTGTTGTGTGTAGAATGTTTGTATGTCCCGCTGTAATAAACACCCTTTTTAGACTAAACGGCTGCAGCAGTAGCGTAGGGGTGTGAGGCGCCGGGAAGCGAAACGGATCAGTTCGCGGCGGTTCAGTTTCGAATCACACGATGTGTACAGTGAAAAGACGATATTGAGAAATGGCTCGACGGTCTGCTTATTCCATCGCATTAAAGCGTGCCTTTTGGAAGACAAAAAGAACGATATTGCAACACTCAAGTCTAGTCATGTGTAGCCCTATTACCGGCTTACTCATAGGTCGTCTGTGTTTCCACCTTTATGCGCCTTTACCGGTCTCTGCACATACGTAATGTTTTACGTCAGGGCATGCTAGATATGGTAATTACATGTGCTCCTCTGGCACTTTTGTCCGTTTCACTACAGCTGGTTTTCAATTGTCTGTTTATAAGGCACGTATTTTCTTTTCAGCCATGTTTGCGCGTGATATTGTTACCTGGAAACGCGGTACCAAAGTGATGTGCCCACTGACGAAGTCGACGACCGAGGAACACGGGCACGACAAAGCGTTGAGAAAGAGGACGACGCTGACAGAGTGGACACTGCACCGTTACTGAAGTCTCAGCGTCGAGTTCAGCCCATCACAGTGCGGTTACATTAAGTACATCCCCGTAACATCTTGGTGGAGGTCGCGGGTTCGACACAATCTGACGCTGGATCTCCGCAGTGGCCGTCACCTCGGAACCGTCACGATGACAACCGACGCGGCTCCATCTACCTCCGCAACCCCCAACTGTCGTCGTAGCCCACCCTATGACCCTGGCCCATTCTGCGGTATACAGATGAGGTCGATGTTGGGGACTGGCTTTCGCTTTATGAGCTTGTTAGCCAGCACAACAGGTGGGACGCCACGCTGATGCTGGACAAGGTCATCTTCTACCTTACTGGCACGGCACGCGTTTGGTTCGAAATGCATGAAGCAGAAATACCCTCATGGGATATTTGCAAACAAAAACTCCGTGACCTGTTCGGAAAACCGGTTGGCCGTCAACTCGCCGCCAAGAGGGACCTCGCCAAACGTGTCCAGACATCTACCGAGCCTTATATTACGTATATACAAGACGTTCTGGCCCTCTGCCGAAAAGTTGATAAAGACATGCCAGAACCTGATAAGGTGGGGTACATCCTCAAAGGCATAGCCGACGATGCCTTCAATATTGTACTCTGTCGGGACTGTGCTACGGTTGACTCCGTTTTGCAGGTTTGTCGACATTTCGAGCATGCCAAACACAGACGCATTGCACATCGCTTCGATCGGCTCCCCAACACTGCCCCTACCTCCACGTGCGAGGATCTGCCGACCCTAAGGCAACCTTCCAACACTGAAAATGTGACACGCATTGTGCGTCGTGAACTAGAAGCGCTCGCCCCTGCTGCATCCAACCCGCCCTCCTCGGACAGCAACCTAGCGACGATATCCCTGATTCAAGCCGTAATTCGTCAAGAGGTTGCCAACTTGGGTGTCCCCTGTAGCCACACCGTAGAACAACACAGTTCGAGCCCCGTCCCTCCCATGGTCGCCACCGCTACACCCCGCAGCACCTACGCGCCACGCTACCGATGCCGCAATCCTGATGAGTGGCGCACCCCTGACGACAGGCCGATCTGTTTCACGTGCTCGCGTATTGGCCACATCACTCGCCACTGCCGCAGCCGCTGGACATCACCACCTCGACGTTTTCCTTACGTTGACCACTACTCCAATTACGGTCACCCCCGTTTCACGCCTCGTTATGAGCCGCCCCGCACCGATACTACTCCGCCTCCTCCTGTGTCCAGTCGGTCTCCTTCCCCGCCAGCCCGCCGTTCCCGTTCACCTCTCCCTAGCCGCAGTTCCTCGCCGTCCTCTGCCGGCCGCTTCACGGGAAACTAGCCAATGCAGCTCCCGGAGGTGACGCTGCATTGGTACCCCGACCTGGAAATCCTCTACTGCCCATTTCTTCGCCCTGTAACCTCCTGTCCCTGTTTGTGGATGGTGTTCCCGTCTCTGCCCTCATTGACACTGGTGCCCAAGTCTCGATCATGAGCTCATCCTTTTGCCGCCGCCTCAAGAAAGTACAGACCCCCGCCGCTTCGCCCACCGTTCGTGTTGCCGATGGCAGTACTGCTGCTGTCACTGGGCAGTGCACTGCCCGAGTCACCCTTGCCGGTCATCACATCCCTGTTTTGTTCACTGTCCTCAACCATTGCCTTCACAATGTGATCCTCGGCCTTGACTTTTTAACGGCCCACTCTGCCCTTATCGACTGCTCCAGCGGCCTTCTTCGTTTGGACCTACCTGTCTGCTCAGAACATCCTCCATCTGCACCCCGCCTTCGCTCCACTGAGTTCGCTCGCCTGCCCCCTGACTCTGCTGTTTACCTACCTCTGTCGCCTTTTCCGCCTGTGCCTGACGGTGACTATCTTGCTTGCCCTATCACCGAGGTCTTTCTTGACCGCAACGTCGTTCTTCCTGATCTCATCGTACGCGTTACACAGAACAGCACCTACCTTCCCATCCTGAACTCCAGTCTGTCACCCCAGGTTCTTCCCGAAGGAATATCCCTTGCTACCTTGTCCCCTCTCACAGACTGCACCATTTGTGCACTCACTCCTGGCCCACATTCAAGCGTCCTTCCAACACCCGTACTCTCCACCACAATTATCGACCCTATTTCCGCAATGATTGCCTCTGACCTCAGCCCCGAACACGCTCAGGACCTGCACAACCTTTTGTTATCCTTCTCCGACATTTTTGACTTTGCAGCCGGTTCTCTGGGCCAAACATCAGTTGTGACGCACCGCATTGACACCGGCGATGCAAAGCCTGTACATTGGAGGCCTTATCGTGTGTCCCTTTCTGAGCGCTAAGTCATCCAGCGGGAGGGATCGACAAGATGTGGGGCAACAATATCATCGAACCTTCGAACAGCCCCTGGGCATCTCCTGTCGTGCTCGTTAGAAAGAAAGACGACAGGCGGCGCTTTTGTGTCGACTATCGACATCTGAACAAGATTACAAGCAAAGATGTTTACCCGCTGCCACGAATAGACGATGCATTGGACTGTTTACATGGAGCCCGCTACTTTTCCTCCATCGACCTTCGTAGCGGCTACTGGCAGATCTCTGTTGACGAACAAGACCGCGAGAAGACAGCTTTTGTCACACCCGATGGACTATACCAATTTAAGGTTATGCCTTTTGGACTTTGCAACGCCCCTGCTACGTTTGAACGCATGATGGACTCCTTACTCCGCGGCTTCAAATGGACGACTTGTCTATGTTACTTGGATGACGTGATTGTCTTCTCGCCCTCGTTCGAAAGCCATCTTCGTCGCCTTTCTTCCATCTTGGCACTTTCCGCCGTGCCGGACTTCAACTGAACTCAAAGAAGTGCAGTTTTGGTCGCCGCGAACCTAAAGTGCTTGGCCATTTGGTGAATGCCACCGGCGTGCAACCCGATCCCGACAAAGTTCGCGCTGTCAGTGCGTTTCCATGTCCCCGTTCACCCCGTGATGTCCGCAGCTTTATAGGACTGTGCTCTTATTTTCGCCGGTTCGTCCCAAACTTTGCCGCTGTTGCTCGTCCTCTCACCAATCTGCTGAAGAAAGGCGTTCCTTTCTCATGGAGACCAGAGCAGGCTAACGCATTCTCCACCCTCATCGCTGTTCTCACCAATCCTCCTGTGTTGGCCCATTTCAACCCGTCTGCCCCGACGGAACTTCGCACCGACGCCAGTGGCCACGGGATTGGTGCCATTTTTGCACAGGGACAACGCGGCCAACATTGCGTTATTACCTACGCCAGTCGTCTCCTGTCATCAGCAGAACAGAACTATTCTATTATGGAACGGGAGTGCCTGGCTCTCGTTTGGGCCGTTGGAAAATTCAGACCCTACTTGTTCGGCCGACCCTTCACTGTAATTAACGATCACCACGCCTTATGTTGGCTCTCTTCCTTCAAGGATCCTGCTGGCCGCCTCGGCCGCTGGGCACTGCGCTTGCAGGAGTATACCTTTTCCGTTGTATACAAATCCGGTCGGCTTCACCAGGATGCAGACTGTCTGTCCCGTTATCCCGTCGATCCCCCTTCCTCTACTGACCATGAGTCGGACCCCTGTGTCTTCTCTATATCGGACTTTTCCCACATAGCCGACGAACAGCGGTTGGACCCAACCCTCAGTTCTCTTATCGACCGCCTCCACACACACAGCCGTGACTCTTTCCTCGCCCTGTTCTTCCTTCATGGGAATACGCTATACCGCCGCAACATTCGACTTGATGGCGCTGAGCACTTGCTGGTCGTTCCCCAACACCTACGCTCTGCCGTTCTCGAACAAATGCACGACGCCCCTACAGCTGGTCATCTTGGCCTCTCACGCACATACGACCGCGTGCGCCGGCGTTTCTTCTGACCCGGATTCTACTGCTCTGTCCAACGTTATGTAGCCGCTTGCGACCTCTGTCAACGCCGGAAGAAACCCCTGTGCTACCACCTGGACACCTGCAGCCGATTGCTATCCAGACTGAGCCATTTTCTCGTGTTGGCCTTGACCTCCTAGGGCCCTTCCCCGAGTCCTTGTCGGGAAACAAATGGATCGCTGTGGCCACCGATTATGCCACGCGGTACGTGATCACTCGCGCCATTCCAACCAGCTGCGCCACAGACGTTGCTGACTTCCTTTTGTACGACGTCATACTACACCATGGTGCTCCCCGTCAACTCCTTACCGACCGTGGCCGCTGTTTCCTTTCCCGAGTTGTTGATGAAATACTTCGTTCTTGCTCCGTTCGGCACAAGTTCACCATTGCGTATCACCTTCAGACGAACGGTCTTACGGAGCGTCTTAACCGCACACTCACCGACATGCTCGCAATGTACGTATCCGACAGTCATCGCGACTGGGATATTAGTCTGCCATTTGTCACCTTTGCATATAACTCTTCGCGTCATGACACTGCTGGGTACTCTCCATTCTATCTTCTCTTTGGAAGAGACCCCTTACGGCCCTTCGACACTTTGCTTCGCGCCGCTCGCCCCGTCACAACCTATGCCCGCGATACCATCGCCCGAGCCGACGCTGCTCGCCAGATTGCTCGTCAGAATCTCACCATCTCTCAAGAAACTCAAAAACGCCGCTACAACGCTCACCACCGCGATGTGCACTATCCTCCCGGATCTCTGGTGTTGCTCTGGCTTCCGTGCCGTCGTGTGGGGTTGTGTCAAAAACTTCTGCCCCACTACACAGGTCCTTACCGTGTACTACGCCCAGTGACCGACGTGACCTATGAGATTTCACCGCTCCACCCAAAGTCACCAACTGCTACACCCACTTCCGAAATCGTACATGTCGCCCGCCTAAAGCCATATTACTCCCCCTCCACATCGCACGCCTAATACGCACCGGGACGTTGCCTTTTGCCGAGGGGGGTAGTGTTACCTGGAAACGCGGTACCAAAGTGATGTGCTCACTGACGAAGACGACGACCGAGGAACACGGGCACGACAAAGCGTTGAGAAAGAGGACGACGCTGACAGAGCGGATATTGCACGGTTACTGAAGTCTTAGCGTCGAGTTCAGCCCATCACAGTGCTGTTACATTAAGTACATCCCCGTAACAATATTTTTTAGGTTTATGACTATTTCCTGCCTCACTCTTGTGACAATAAGACCGTAAATGTAAGTTATAAACCTGAATTATTACCACATGTTTCATGCCAGCATTGGCACAGTAGAGACAATAATCACCATAATCTTAAAACATTGGGTTGGCATATATGCTTTAGAAACTTATAACGACAACTTTTTAGGTCTATGTTGAATTTGCGGAGAATTAATGACAGCATCAAGGAGTTGTCATGCAAAAGAGATAAGTTTAAAGAAATAAACACAGCTTTTCTGCCCAATATGTTATAGTGGCAGTTTTTGACTGTATAGATTGAACACACAGTACGACCACGAGAGCATACCGCGAATTAGTGAGCTTCAGATATGATTTAACAAGGAATATATTTTTACAGTGTATTATTTTTTTTTTTCATCGCAAGCTCACAGAGCATAACATCTATCCAGACCTAGCTGTCTCTGATCAGAAATATTCTCTGCCGCGAACTGCCCCTGTTAGGTCTGCTGATGTACGAAGTTGAACAGTAAAACACTCGTCCCTCTCCCATTTTTCCTGTTCCTGCTTCCTCTCAAGAAAGAGAGCGGATTTGCTCCTTCTCTCCGTGGCCAACCAATCACGGCAGGTGCGCTGCGGATGCCGGCATCGACGAGGATCTCGCGAGAGCGAGGAACAGGCCTTTAAGAGCTACGTGACTTCCGTTCGTTGGTCGAACGGATGGCCTATTCAAAAATTCACGAAAGCATGCCATGAGCAAATGTTTGGTCTCAGTCATCCAGTTTGCCCCAATTCGGCAACTGACTGACTGTTAAACAGCTTATTCCGAGTGGCTGAGACAATTTGTGCATGCGAACAGTACAGAATTAGGAAACCTAATACTTCCTAACGTTGCGCTGCATGACCGAAGGTAATCTACTGCGTGCCACAAAGAACAAAGACTTCTGCGATGTTTAATAAGCAAAGTGCTCAGTTATGGTGGCAAGTTGTTTCTGTGCACACCCAATATTTCGGTGCAATTATTTCTGAAAATAAAATTGGCCCGAACGGTAAAATATCTTACTGGACTGAAATATCGGAGAATATATCCATTTTGCAATAGCAGATATAAGTCTAAGGCTGTTTTCATTTTCATTCTATGTGGCAATAATGATATCGTTCACTAACGACGTCTCGGACTAATTGTGTGGTATCGGATATCCCTTCCCTCAACGGCCGTAACATCGGTGATTGTATTTCTTCTCCCTGTGTCGCTGCACATCTTGGAAACGGACTGCCATATATATTTGTATTTTCCCACTCACATGTATCTGATTGCGGTACAAATGCGCTTTTGAAATGCTCCGCTATGCAGATGAATAACGTTGCATGACTTGTGTGGATCTCTTTACCATGGCCCGTAGCCATTTAAACTAGCTGCTGGAGTATTGAAGGAAGCCTCGTAATTATTTTTCCTTTAGGAAAACATGGTGGTGCTCGAGAAATACAGATATCCAACATCTATCTCCAAAAAAGTAAAAATTAATTTATATGGGCCATTTCTATTCCGCTTTGAGAGAACGTTAGCAAAGGGAAAGGCACCAGCGACGAAAAAAGCAGATCACGGCGGTCAAAAGAGTAACAGAAGAGCTTCGGATCAGCTTTGCATGCATTGAGATCCTGCCCCGACATTGCGGTTGGCGCGCTCCATTCGGAGCCTTAATTCCAAAGTGCTGTTTGTTCAACGCAGGCGGGGTCGATTCGAAAGAAAAGCCAATTAAATTCTTTGGGACAACAAGCTCTTCCGCTGCTGAAAGAGACACCCCGAGGGCACCCAGCAACTTCAGTCTGCTGCGCTTTTTCTGTATCACCGAGCTTTGGCCTATAGCGCGATCGATTTAAAGCCCACGTCTTATCAAGCGAAGTGCAATAAGAAACATCGGGCTCGCTCAGGGGGCTTGTTAAGTTGGCGGTAGAGTAAAGTCGTTCCGCACGCCGTTTTGCGATCGCTACACGTGCCACGCGAGAAGTGGAAAAATAATTATGCCGTAAATTACTTCCGCTGCCTTACGAACATGAAAAACCTCCTTTCTCGAAGCCGACAGAAGACGTACGCGTACTGCAATGAAACTGTTCTTAACCACCCAGTGATCGCAGTCTTAATTCTGGCCAGCACTTCAGATGAGTCTGGCCGCTTCTTTTCCGAAATGTTCCTCTAGCGAGGACGATTAAATTTTGCATGTTTCGTTCTCCAATACACTTACACTTACACTGTCTGTACACTTCACACACGAACACGGAACAAACGACACTGGAAGAGCGTGAGAACGCAGAACACACAAAAATGAGTTGTCACGCTCTTTTTGTCTTATTTTCTTCCCTTATTTCTAATAATAGGTTGCCTGAGCATCGGCGAAAGCCCGGAGCATGTATAGCGTACAGAGAACTTCGTTTCAGAAGCCATCGTACTGGAAGAGATCCTAGGCCTGATTAAACCATTTTAAAAGGGCTTCTGCTTGTAGCCCCAGGTGGTCTAGCGCCATAAGCAATTTCATTGAGTCCTAAATAAGACGAATGTTTACTAGCAGATGGTTCTTCTTTGTCTTCGTTTGAAGCTAGTTTAATGATTTACAGTGTACTCGGAATTCATCTTGTTTACCATCATAACATGCTGACTTCATTGCACAGCTGGAAGCTCTACACACACATCCTTGATGTCAACACTGACAATACTCGCGCACACACACTACAGCAACATAGCATAACACTTTGACACAACTCTCGGTTTCCACAGTGTTCTTTTCCTGCGCACTGACCTTTGTTCTTCTTGAGTCTGTGAAACAGCGGCCGCCATTTTTTCCAGAATTCTCGATGGGCAGCTCTCTTCTCTCAGCGACTGTAGGAGCTGCGTTAGTGCTGAGGTTGTCATGCCTGCTCGAATTAGTGCTGCGGCGTCTTCCTCTCGCATGTACTCCCTAGAAGCTGCAGTCGTGAGCTCTTCGAGGCCACTGAATGCACTTTCATCATCCTCTGTTGACGGTTCCTGCGGGCCATGATTGAGGTCATCCTCGCTACATCCTATGTGCTCCTCCTTGAAAATGTACCTCTCCAAGCCGATAAAGTCAATTCCATTGAATGATCGCTACATAGGTACATCGTCAGGCGCTTGTTCGCAGTCTTCTTTCCTTGGCGGCTCGAATAAAATCTCGCTTGTAAGCTGACCAGAATCCTCTGTCTGCCTTTGGATGCGTGTATTTGACTCGATATTTTCATTACTCTTGGAGAACTCTACGTGGGTCGGCCCTTGATTGCAATGCACTCCTACCAAAGGTGTGTTCCACAGTACGTCAACCGCTCTTAGGTCACTGACGGCATCGCTCTGGGCATACTTAAAGTTATTATTCTTATCTATGACTCTGAGCGATATCTCGGTGTAATCAGGCTCCTCCAATAATGCCTTTAGAGCTGACTCGGGAAAATGGAATTCAGGCATTGATGCGACCGCGGTGGAACTTTGGACTTTTTTTTTCTTTTACGCAAACTTGCCATAAGGCATATTATAGAAACTCATGTAAAAGGTTTTCCGCGAGGAACCGGAGCAGGCTCCCGCTATTAGCGTTGTCGGTGAGCCATTTAGAAAAGTCCTCTTCCCTTGTTGTGGTTAGTCCCACTTCACGCAGAATCTGTGTCCTTGATGCGCTTGTCCCTGCAGAAGTCCATAGCAGGTGGCGAACATCCATTTCTGCAGCTGGTGTGGAACACTTCGGGCATGTGGTTAGTCCGATGTCTGCTTGCGATTCCCATCGGCATTTTACCGACGGGGCAAGGGCCGCCCCAGCTCTTATCCTTCTAAGGGAAACCTCCTCCAATCTCGTAAAGTTACGAGGGAGTGGGAATGTACACGGGGGAATGAGGGCACGTGCACTTTTCGTTAAAGAGGATGCTAAGATGGGAACAGCGGAGCGGGCATCGAAAGGAAGCCTGGGGGGGGGGGGGGGGCATTAGTGTTTAGAACTTCGTGTGTGAGGTGGTCAACTTTTCTATGCTCAGCGTTCTCAGCATCGTCTTGTGTCCAATGTATCTGGATTCTTATCTTTGTTTTTTTTTTTTATTGAGTTCATGGATTTCCTGGGTAACACATAGCGTCTTGGTCACTTTCTTCAGTTGTTGTATGGCGGCTAAGGAGTCTGTATAGATGTGGGCTTCTGATATGGAATCTAGTTTATTTATGGCCTCCATAGCATCACGGATTGCATAGAGTTCCATCACAAGCGGTTCCGGGTATTCTGAAACATATCCTTTATGTACCTTTAGTTCGCTGTGTATTGAACTAGTAGCTGCTGTTCTACCGGCATTTTCTATAATTGATGCGTCCGTATATGCAATGCAGGTACCTGGAAGTGCATCAACCAGAGGTCGAGATGCCAGCTTTTTTTTGCGACGAAGCCGAGTGGTCTTGTTTGTCGTAATAGTCGTGAATTCCCACGGAGGGGGGTCAGATATTGGTGGTGTTTAAACTGCCACTTCGTTGTACAAGGATGCTATGGGTGTAACGTACTTTCGCTTCATGTCCCTTGTTGCCTGTCATTGTTCAATTAATTCTGTCAACGTATTTATCTGTGCAAACTCTTGGAGAATAGGGATAGGGGTAAGTTTTGGTAAGGCCGTGATAGTGCGCATTGCGTTTCTATTTATTGTTTCCAATTCCGCCCACTGCCGCCTCGTGAGTCTTTGGAATTGGGCCTGGTTAGTATCCTCGGCTGTAACATCGATTGTACAAGACAAGACGTCTTGCCATGTCTGCTCGAGCTCCTCCTCCCCTAGACGAAATGCGTTTTATCAAGTTTAAGGAAGTCGCAGCTACTTTTTTCACCCCATGCAGCCATTGTGTTCCTTTGCCGGATTTTAGAATTTCTAGGCCAAGAAGTCTCAACCCGTCCGCTTTGCACTTGTTTTTCTCTAAGCTCAGTGACAGATTCAGCGGTTAAGTCGTAAGGAGATTCGGCGAAAATATTAAGTAAAATAGCTGTTTTCGTAGAACAATGACTGTTGGCAGCATGAACAGGCGCCTGAAGGGTCTCAATGTGGGGACAGAGAATACTTTGTGAAAACCATGCTCTTGGAACAGGTGGTAGCTAAAAACCTTTAAAATCTGGCCGCCACATGGATGCTCTGCTCATTTACTTAGAAGTTTAAAATTATAAAAAATCGTAAACATAATTAAAAACTATTGTAACACGCCTGTCATGAAGTGCGTCCCGAAGCACTGAATCAAACTTAGCTAAAAACACATTGCATAAGAAAGGCGAAACACTCCAACCAATAAGAGTCCCTGGTTTTTTGTACAGCATAGTTGCCACCGTGCTTTACAATGATGGACCTAAGATACACGCTTGCCAGTTCTACGAAGAATTCAAGAGCAATTCCACACTTTTTCTGAAAGGCAATAGTGCCATGAGTTTAAGTCAATTCACGCACTGCTTCTAAGAGCTCATCCTTTGGTTTAAAATAAAACAAGTCCTCAACATCAACCGAAAAAGCGGTGTTCGCTGTTGGAAAACCACTGCCGAGGCTCTGCACTAGAGAAAACGAGCTCTGTACTGCGAAAGGATCCGCTGGCCCAAAACCTTTAAACGCACTTTGCAAAAACTGGACACCAATTTCTGCCGTGAGCCGGCTCGGTGACTATTGCCCTAATTGGGATGCTGGGCTTGTCCGTCTTTGCAATGAAGAAACTCAACACATTTTGCTCACACTTGCGGGTCTCTTCCTTCAGTGTATCCAAATTCAGCCGGTTGAATAGACGAAGGGCCAGCGCCTTCGCATTACGAGGTTTAAATCGCATCCGACGGCCTAAAATTCTTCTGAATATCCTCGGCCGCCTTCACCCCGAAAGTAGAAGACGGAAGCACGACGAACCCACCTTCCTTATCATCCTGAAGAAGCTTGAGGTCATTCTGTTCAAAGAGGCCGACCAAGAGTCTCAGGACTCTACTTTTCCTGCTGCTCCCCCAAGTCCTCATTAGGCAGTCAACACCTTCCGAGACACAGTGGGACCTTTATTCTGATGGCGCCTTCCTTAAGACTGTGTGCACAGATGCAAAACACTCATGGTTTTTTTTTTTTGCCTGAGGCTCAAGGAAGGACATTGGACCGATCTTGAGAATGCTGTCAAAGGCTGGCGGAAGGGCTGCTCCGTCCAAGTATGCGACTGGAGTGTCTGTTTCATCTTTCCTGAATTTCTCGGGCAGGTTGCGCCGAAGCTGGTTCCAGAACACCTGAATCAAAGTAGCAGCTAGGCGACGGTGCCATCATACCTTGCTTGAAGCCGCCCAGGGATGATCCACCTGGAGGCAAAGATTTCATAGAAAGTCTTGCAGCTGTCTGACCTGACGATACAGCTCCTATTGACAATCTTGAAGGTGTGTTTCCTGTGTCTGGTAGAAGCTTTCAAAGGGCCAAACAGCTGGTAGACTTCCAACGGCGGATTGCCACATTTTTTGCAATGGGACACAACGCGTGCCCTACACATGGTGTAGGCAACTGCGCTGACGCAACAAGATAGAAAGTCCATAGAAGGGCTGCAAATACGAAGAAAGGAGCCCATAGTACAAGAATAGCAGTTTATGATAGCGAATTGCTGGGTCTGTTGGTTTGCATCTACTAGGAAAAACAAACAGTGAAAAAAGACGCATGACAAGAGTATCACACACACACATACACAGTCGCGGACTTACAACTGGTCTATTTTTGTACAACGACGTACTCATAATCAGCTTTCGGCGCAGCGCACATAACAAATTAAAAACACCGGAAATACAAGTTGATATAACTCAAAAGCCCGATAAAAGCCGGCACTCTTTCTCTGTGAAAACTACAGATGACAACGGCCACGAGATATGTGGGACTAGTGGACGTCGTAATCAATTGACTGCAAGTTGTTTGGTGGGCCAGAAAATACAAATGTTTAGGGAGGCAGTAATACGACAGAGCATCTTGTCACGCGTGGCGCCCTTCACTGAAAATGGCTCAGTTCGAAGTTAATTTTCGTGCTTCTCTGTCTAAAAAATCGGGTAATACCAAACACAGATTTTATATTCAGGTTCGCGAACGGCGTGAGCATATGTGCAGTAAGTGTCACGCTTTCACAAGAGCAAGCGAGGTTGCAGCGTTCCTTGTGCCGTCTGGGATATCATAAATCGCCAAGTAAGAATTCTATTTTAGCTTTAACTTACAGGTTGATGACATAGTATTCTGGTACAATTCGTTGCTGAACCATTTCCTGCATGACAGGTTATACATTCTCACGTGTTTATATAAACCGCGCCTATGCTGAGCAAAAAGTGCCTTTTTGAAAAAGAGTCCCTCTATAAGCATTGAAAAAGTATAGCGGGAAAATCTTAAGGCCCATCTGACAAATGCTTTTTCATCTGCATGCAGCGCTTGTGTTCGTGGCTATCTCAGGTACAGTGCACTGGTTCTTTCATGAATGAGAATGCATGCCTGCGCTGCTTAAATCGATCAGCGCTAAATGTCATGGTTGAAGAGATATGATTTGGATTATCGTGCCGGTATACAGCGTGGGGTACATTTTGTTATGTACTTGCTTGCCTCGCCCGCATATTTTTTTTCGAATGTGGCAGCTATGTGCGCATTTGCCCCATGTGACCATGCATCCGGATTTGGTGCGTTGAAAAACCACTAGGGGGAAGAATTTGATTTATAAAGGGAAAGGAAAATGGATGCACATAAAATCCTACAGGCCGATTACCATAACATCTCTTATATACAGGTTGGCCATGCAAGCGGTGAAAATAAAGATGCAAGCATGAGTAGAAAGTAACAAGCTACTCGGAGAACTTCAGACCGGCTTTAGAAATGGTAGGTTCTTAGATGATAGCCTGATCGTGCTTACCCAATGCGTCAAAATATCTAGAGTGGAAAGTAGACCTTTGTATTTGGCCTTTCTGGAGGAGGAGGAAACAACTTTATTCAACGCACTATTAAGCGTCGAGAGTGTCCTGGGCCATATTCACCAAGGCTAACTGGTCCTTCAGCTGGTCAGAGGCTAACCAAGCCCGCCAGGTTGGGGTAGGAGGGCGTGAAAACTGAGGTAACTGTATTGCAACAGGGCAGGAAAACATGCAGTGTTCTAAGTTTGCATAATGTTCAGAGCAATTAAAGCATGTGAGGGAATGTCTGTTTCGGTATAGAAATGATCGCACAGGAGTAAGGATTGTATTTAGTTGCATGCGTCTAAGTATGCGTATTTACGTCGTAGTGAAGGATTTATCAGGAAGAGGAAGTGTACCAAGAGTTTCCCTAATGTTGTCATAGTGAGTGTTGATTTCTTTTTTGTAGTGAAGAGTAGCGTCCCACGTGGGTGGATAAGGCTAGGGAATCCCAGGCGTCTGGTGCTGGACATGAACGGGGCATACGACAACGTAAACAGGGAACTCCTGTGGAGCATATTAAAAGAAGAAGGTATCGGTCATGAGATAACAGAGTTCATATATCGGGATAACAAAGTAGAAAACGTGGGAAGGGATAGGAAGTACGGAAGCTGTCAAGGTATGCAAAGGATTAAGGCAAGGTTGTTCCCTATCACGGCTGCTGTTCATACTTAATATCATAAATATGGAACAGAGAATACAAGAAAGCAACCTAGGCTCTAACCTGTCATATAGATTAGGCGCACCGGCGGTAGACCAGCGCCTCCCCGGTTTAATGTATGCAGACGATATTGTGCTGCTAGTAGAAAGTCCGGGAGAATTGCAAACACTGGTTAAGTATTGCGGAGACGAAGGGGACCCTCTAGGCTTCAGTTTTAGTGCAGTTAAGTCGGGTCTGGTGATTTTCAACGGTTCAGATGATCAGGATCTTAAAATGAAAGGCCATGAAATACCCACAGTGGCAGAATAGTGCCACATAGCGTTTGCAGGTGGCGCATGACTAAGGAGTGAAGGAGGACGAAATTGAGAGGACGACAAAGTGTCGCTTGCTCGTTTTCCTCTATGCTGCTTGCGGCCGTTGTGTCTGGGCTACCCTCCTGCTACCCTTGGTATCCTTAATCCCCGTGAATGTGACATTCTGGTGGAACTGCTGGTTAAAACGACCACCTATGCAAGAATCTCCATCTGAGACGTCGCGCAAGTCCTGTGCCATTGGACACCCCAGTGCATCGCTCCAGTCGACGGCTCCAGTCGACGGCTCCAGGGACTGTCTCCGGAGTTTGAGCCATTAGCCGCCGCCATGATATCCTGTGCTTCTGCTCAGCAGGTAACGGGCATCGCACCGGCCTGTAACTACACCTTGCAGACCCCTCGGGTACCGAAGTCTTTCCATGGGGACCTCTTTGAGTATGTGAAGGACTGGTTCCTTCAGTTTGAACGTGTCGCTGCTGGGGCGATACTGCCAAACTAAGGAACGTCTACTTCAGCCTTTTGGATGGCGCCCGCATCTGGCTCGAGAACCGAGAGCAAGTGTTAACATCGTGGCGGGAATTCCGCCGTCAATTGCTCGAGGCTTACACTAGCGCGGATCGTCGCGAACATGCAGAACGTGCCCTTCACTCTCGCATCCAGATGCCGAATAAGAGTCTCCAAGCGTACGTCGCGGACATGACGCGCCTCTTCGGGCGAGCCGATCCCGCCATGTCTGAAGACAAAAAGGTCAGGCACTTGATGCGGGGTTTGAAAGAGCAACCGTTCGCAGGCCTTGTGCACAACCCACCGTCGACTGTAAATGGATTCCTTGCGGAGGCCGCCACAATGGAAAGGGTGCTACAACAACGTGCCGCGGCTTATGACCGATCTTTCCATACTAGCACTACCGCGGAATCATTTGCATCTTCTGAGCGGCATTCTGACGCTTTGCGTGAACTAATTCGCAGTGGCGTGCGTGAAGAACTGAGCAAGTTCTGAAACCCTCTGCAGCAATCGCCAGCTTCCGTCTCTGCTAAAGTGCGGGAGAAGGTGCGACACGCGCTCAAGAGCCCTATTTCGCCTGTAAGTTACGTACCCGCCATTGCTGTCGGGGACCGACAACCGCCCACATATGCGGTAGTTCCGCAGAGTCAGGCTCCCCCTTCACCGCCGCCCATTCTCGCGCCACCTTCAGTTCCGCTCCCCTCGGTGAAGCCAATACAGTACTTCTACCAACGTCTCCTGCCCCGACGCAAAGCCGACATTTGACGCACGCCTGACCGCCGTCCGCTCTGCTTCCACTGCGATGAACCAGGCCATCTCTACCGGGATTGTCCTTATCGACGCCTCGGTCTTCACGACTTCCGCATCGACTCGCCTCCTCCCCGGTTTGGTCAACGACCCCGAGTTATTGAGGAGTACCTGGCGGAGCAGCGTTCTTCAGCTTGTTCGCAGCGTCAGTCCCGCTCCCCTTCACCAAGGCTCTCCTCAACGTTCACCCACCGTTCCTCGCGAGAGGACCAAGGCCGCTCGTCTAGGCCTCGTCGAGAAAACTGAAAACAGCGACCTTCGGGGCGAGGCCGCAGGTAGTCGCTGCGTTGGAGACCTCCCGTCGTCGCCGCTTCGATCCGACGCGAGCTGCTGGTGCCGTCACCTAGGGAAGTCAAAGCGTTTCTGTGGACATTCCTGTTATTTTAGATGGTCGTACTACAGTCAATGCATTAGTGGACACCGATGCGGATTATTCGATTTTGAGTGGTCGCATGGCGACTGTGTTGAGGAAGGTGCTCACTGCTTGGCCAGGTGTGTTCCTTCGAACCGCCGGAGGACATATAGTTACTCTATAGGGGATGTTCGCGGCTCGCATTCAGATTAACGGATGTACGTTCGTCGTTAGTTGCGTAGTTTTGAGTGACTGATCCCGTGACCTTATCCTCGGCATTAACTTTCTGCGAGAGTACGGAGCAGTTATCGACCTGCGAAATAGACTCGTCACATTTTCGATGGGACAATCTGCTGAACGAGATAGTAGAAGTCCTTGCAATGCTGCACTTCGAGTTTCCGCCGAGAGCGTCTCGCTGCCGCCGCGAAGCAGTGTTCTTGTGGAAATTTATTGTCGCTTCACAATGGCCGGGCTGTACTCCTTGTCACAAATGTTTCTAATGAGCACCGGCACTTGTTTCCGGGACCTGCTATCGCTTCCGCTGACCTTGTTGCGCACGATCCGGTTTGTTTTGCATCCACGGCAGTAGAAACTAAAGAGCCACCTCTTGACAGCATCGACATTAACTCCCACTTGTCAAAGTAGAAACGGCGGGCCTTAGCGCAACTGCTGCTGGACATCAAGCACTGTTTTGCTTCTTCCTCGAAGGTTCGTCAAACGCCCATCACACAACATCGCATCATTACTTATGACGGTGCTCGCCCTATACGACAGCAGCCGTATCGTGTCTGCCAAAGAACGGGAAATGATCCTGACGCAAGTTCAGGAGATACTGGATGATGGTATTGTGCAGCCCTCGCAAAGTCCATGGTCTTCACTAGTAGTCCTGGTAAAGAAGGACGGCACTCTCTGATTTTGCGTCGAGTATCGGAAATTGAATAATATGACAAAGAAAGATGTGTAACCGCTGCCGCGCATCGATGACTCACTGAACAGATTGTGACGTGGTAAGTATTTTTAATCTATTGATTTGAAAAGCGGCTATTGGCAAATAGAAGTAGACGAAAGAGACCGAGAAAAAACCGCATTTGTCACTCCAAATGGCTTATATGAATTAAAGTACTCCCATTTGGATTGTGCTCTGCCCCAGCTACATTCCAAAGGATGATGGACACCGACCTTACTGCCCTCAAGTGGCAGATCTGTCTTGTGTACTTAGGCGACGTAGTTGTTTTTTCCGAAACATTTGACCAACACCTTGAACGCCTTCGAGCGGTCCTGGAAGCCCTCCATTTTGCTGATCTCACGCTGAAGCCTCAGAAATTATATCTCGGGTATACAGAACTCAAGTTCATAGGCCATGTTGTAAGCGCTGATGGGGTGCGCCCTGATCCCGATAAGATTGCTGCCGTCGCACGGTTTCCCGTTCCAGCTAATAAGAGGGCTGTTCAGCTCTTTCTCGGCCTGTGCGCATATTATCGATGGTTTATAGCGGACTTTTCTCAGATCGCGCAACCTCTGACGCGCCTCACAAGGAAGGACACCTCCTTTGTGTGGAACTCTGAGCAGCAGACAGCCTTCTTTCTCTTTGCTTCGCGAGCGCCTTTAAACTTCCCCTGTTCTGGCGCACTTAGATGAAGCGGCTGACACTGAGGTGCACACTGACGCCAGTAGTATCGGTCTTGGCGCAGTTCTTTTTCAGCATCAAGAAGGAATTGAGCGAGTAGCCTATGCTAGCCGTACACTCTCACGTGCCGAATCGAACTACTACACCTCAGATAAGGAATGCCTGGCGGTCGTGTGGGCCACTATGAAGTTTCGCCCCTATCTTTACGGCCGACCATTTAAAGTCGTCACGGACCATCATTGTTTGTGCTGGCTGACAAATCTGCAAGGCCCATCTGGATGACTTGCACACTGGAGTTTACGGCTTCAGGAGTTTGACATAACTATTGTTTATAAGTCAGGCCGCAAACACGAAGACGCCGACACGCTGTCACGAGCACCCGTTGACACTGGCGATGCTACAGCCGATGACGATAAATGCTTTCTAGAAGCCCTCAGCGCATCTGAGTTCAGCGGTCGACAAAGCGCTGATCCAGACATCCTTCCTCTCATCGATTATCTGGAAGTGCATGATACGACCCTCCCTCGACCCCTATCTCTGCACCTTGGTTCCTTCTTTATGCGGCAAGGCGTCTTGTATAAAAGAAACTCCGAAGGCCAAGACAGAGCTTGCCTTCTGGTAGTTCCATGCGAGCTCCGTGCGGATATTCTGCTTGCTTGCCACTACTAACCAAAGTCTGGTAATTTGGGTTTCTCACGGACGCTTGCTCGAGTGCGCAACATGTATTACTGGCCAGGACTCTCCCCAGCTGTGAAACGCTATGTACGAAGCTGTCGCGAATGCAAGCGCCGTAAAACACCGCCACTGAAGCCTGCAGGATTTCTCAAGCCCGTTAAAGCACCACGTATTGCGTTCGATCAAATCGGCATGGATCTCCTTGGCCCTTTTCCTTTGTCGAAGGCGGGAGACAAATGGATAGTAGTCGCTACTGACTACCTGACTCGATACGCTGAGACAAAGGTAATCGCTCATACCAGAGCTTCCGAAGTAGCCGAGTTTTTCATGCACAACATAGTCTTGCGGCATGGCGCCCCTTCATACGTCATTACCGACAGAGGGACAGGTTCCACTTAGCAGCTCAACAACCGCATATTTGAGCTTAGTGGCATGACCCATCGCAAGACCACTGCGTACCATCCACGAAGCAATGGTCTTATAGAAGGATTGAATAAGACCATTGCAGACATGTTGTCAATGTACGTTGATGTGCAGCACAAGACCTGGGACGAGGTGCTGCCGTACGTCACATTTGCGTATAATACAGCCTTACAAGAAACAACTCGCTTCACACCATTTCGACTTCTTTACGGAGGCGAAGTTCAGAGCATGCTCGATTCCATGCTCCCGTGCCCAGATGACGACCAGCTTTCCACAGATGCCCAGCAATATGCCATCCGCGCTGAGGAAGCCCGCCAGCTCGCCCGTGTGCGCATTGGGCGGCCGCAGACAACTGACGCGCACCGTTACAACCTCCGGCACCGCCAGGTTGGCTACAAACCTGGGGACCAAGTCTGGGTATGGACACCAGTTCGCCGTCCAGGCTTGTCAGAGAAACTCCTTTCCCACTACTAGGGGCCGTACAAAGTGTTGCGTCGTGTGAGTGACCTCAGTTATGAAGTTATTCCAGACGGTGCCGCACAACCAAAACGTCGAAAGCCCCAGCTCAGACATTGTGCACATTCTGTGGCTGAAGCGTTACTTCCAACGATAGCGTATGGCCACCCGCTGTCACCACTCTCTTGCTTTTCACACCGTTTTTACCGGCCGTCCATTTTTTTTTCGGAAGGGCGGGGGGGGGGGGGGGGGTAATGCCACTTAGCGTTTCCAGGTGGCGCATGACTCAGAAGTGAAGGAGGACGAAGTTGAGAAGACGACAAAGTGTCGCTTGCGCCTTTGCCTTTCTGCTGCCCTTTGCCTCTCTGCTGCTTGCTGCCGTTGTGTCTGGGCTACCCCCCTGCTATTCTTGGTATCCTTAATCCCCGTGTACGTGACAATATAAATAACTCGGGGTATGGGTAAACGAAGGATTGGCATACAGAAAGCGTGAGCAATCACTTAAGACAAAAGGGCGAATAAATGCCGGGATAATGAAGCATAGGACATTGTGGGGATACAACAGGTATGAGGGGTATTTGAAAAGGAATTATGGTGCCGGGGCTTACTTTCTGAAATGCCGTTTTGTGTCTAAAATCAGAGGAACAGTCGACATTAGAAATAAATCAGAGAGCCGTCGGACGATCAGCACTGGGTGCCCACTGCAAACCCATGCATGAGGCGGTACAGGAAGTAATGGGCTGGGAATCTTTAGAAGTACGGCAAGCTCAGAGTAAAATATTATATGAGGAACGCCTGAGGAAATTGAACAGTAACAGGTGGACAGCTAAAGTATTTAAATACCTATACCTAAAAAGCGTTGACTCACAATGAAGGAAAAGAACTAGGAAACTAACCAGTAAGTATGCTATTCACAAGGACGAAGAAATAAAGAGCGTTAACCAAGAGGTAATAACACAGAAGGTAAAAATTGGAGAAATTCGATGGAAAAGAAGCAGAATGTAGAACTATACCGAAAGTGGAGAAGACAGATCAGGAAGGAAGCTTTGTTTGATAACTCAAAGGCAGTACCCTACTTTTTGAAGCTAGATCAGGGTGCCTTAGAACACGCAGCTACAAAAACAAATTTAACAAGGAAGATGACACACGTGCAGTATGTGGTATAAACCACAGAAGTAATTAACCATATTATACTCGAATGTTATGGAATTCGATGCAGGCGCAGCCACTCTTCCTTAAGCTCTGAGGTTTAGAGATACCAGTGCCCGGGTGAATGAGCCTGCGCTGGAAGCTAGCAAAAACGATTGGAAGATTGGTGGCTTAAAAGCAGAAACGTGACACAATGTTATTAATGTAGCAAGAAAAATTCAATAAATAGAATGATCTTATAGTTAACCAAACTAAATTATAAATAATATATAAGGAGAAAAAGTGAGCATGTTAGCAACTGCTACCACCCCGTTTCAAAGGGGGCGCTTCTCTATTCCATCCATCCATCCAGCAGCTACACGCCCAACTATAACACGTAAATGCATCTCTGGGCATTTCTAAAACCCAGAAATATACCGTAATAGAAGAGACATCTAGGCTCGCTGGTACGGGGACATAAAGAATAAACTTCTTCTTCTTCTTCTTCTTCTGCCTTGATATTTGGCACATACCCACGAAGGGGGATTGGCCAGGGTTCATTGTGGACTGCCAAATGTCCTACACAAACTGAATTAGTGTATGAAAGAAATTGACAAGTAAACGAAAACATAAGATTTAAGATCACAAAAGTTATTGAAAGAAAAAATATGAAGCAAAAATTTGGAATTTTGTAAATTTGGAATACAATTAGCAAGGGAATCTGTCCGTAGCTGTGATGTAGTTATGTAAGTACTGACAAATTTGAGGCAACGCAAATCCTTTCGCACTCGCACCGAAGGAGAGTAGAAGCGGGACCGACAACGTAAATACCAAGACTGCAATTGGAGTTTCTAAATGCACCCTCCTCTGATGTGAAAACCTTCGGCAAGCGAGAAGGAAGTGATCAATATTTTCAATTCCACCGCAAGCCCCACAAAGGTTTGTGGGGCTGATGCCGCATCTACATAAATAAAGATTTAGGCGAGGAATCCTGCATCTCAGGAGAGTCATCGTTACCTCACACTGCCGTGATTTACATTAACGAACTTTCCATGAGTATATGAGATGCTGGTATTCGGCTGTAGATAGCAAAGGATCATTGCATGAAGCGGCAAGGTATTGGTATCGCTGGAAACGGGACATTTCAAACATGGTGATATTAGGAATGGTACATGAAACAGATGCATCAAGAGCTGATTTAGCCAGTAAATCTGCCGTTTCGTTCTGGAAAATACCGCTGTGTCCGGGGACCCAGATGAAGCGTATTTCTTTCACCCACCCCGGTATGAAATACTTTAATGAGCGGCTCAACAGAGCATCCCGTGCTGACTACAGTGACAGTAAAACAGAAAGAGAGTCTAATAGAAAAATTATTTTTGATTGACTGCGGGGAACTTTTAGTAGTGCTAGCCCAATTGCCATAAACTCTGCTAGAAATATCGGTGTGTAATCCGGAGCACGAACCGAAAAACTCCAGGAAAGAGACTGAAAAAATTCCAATCTTCTGCTTTGTGCGCAATCACAGACGCATCAGTGGCAATTACAGCGTGATCAGGGAACTTTTCAAGGTGTTCACATAGGAGACTGGATATTAGACTCGAGGGTAAGTGCTTCACATTAGATGGAAATGTAGAATCATAGTTTATATCCACAAAGGACGTTGAGCAACCAATAGGACATATAGTAGCATGGTCCACATCAATGTTTGCTAAAATGCTCTGCGTAAAAACAACCTGGGGCTTGCAGACCCTTGGCCACTGGTGAGTGAGAGAGAGGGCGGGGTTTGACACAAAAATAGGTATAGCCACACCGGGAGTAGCCTCAAATAATCGCAAGAATGATCTGACAGTTAGAAGCCGGACAGTTAGAAACTGCGCTTGTCCTGCTTGCCTCTTTGTTCTTTGTCCTCCTCTTTAGTGCTGTTTATTCATTATGTCCCCAAAGCCCAGCGTGCGTACATAAAATCAGCAAAACCTTTTTGCACTAATTGAACCATTTCTTTTAATCTTCAACCTCTATCAGCCGATGCTCAGATGCAATAAGTATTATTTGTGGAAATTTAAGGATGAAACTGACGGTTATTAGAATCTCAAGGCAAGCAAATACGCCTGCTAATACGAGAATACTCTTTAACAGCCTTCTTCTGCGTATATTTCAGTAATTCTTTGCTTTTGACGAGATCACGCGAATGCACTATGCACAATTTTTCGGCGCATCATGCCGTCCTGTTACAGAACGCAGGTGAGCGTTCTCAAAGGCACTGAGAGGCGACATGTGCTTTCGAGGCAAGCCTTATACGTAGTTGCGGTGTACTTCTCCGCACGAATGACTCATTACTACTGGTAAAGCGGTTGTCGTAGAGTGCGTGCACTTTGTATACCATCGATTAAAACTGCAGCAACCAGCCGGTTAAAAACAGCAGAGCTATAATAGACAACGAAACTAACGAAGAAAAATGACGCCAGTGTCAGCGGCACGCGCTTTCCGGCTTTATGGCGGTGTCACACAGGCATTTCTCTTCTGCAAGCTTCGTTGACACAGCGTGCAACGCGTAAGACTTTTCAAGAAACGACGTTATCCCTACCTTTCCATTGTCGATATTAGGCCAGAATACATTATGCACGATAGATCGCATGTTTTTCACGTTAAAATAAGGTGATATACTTTTCAAAGCGTTGATCTGGGCCACAGAAAAGGCTGCACCCTTGATATAAAACCTAGTGTGCAAAACGTCTCCTAGGTCGGCAATCTGTGTTCATAGATTATTTTACTCCTTGCTAACCTGTTCTTTTTTTTTTTTTTTTTGCAGATCATCCAGCCTTCTCACAAGAGCATATTGTTGCTGTCACTAAACTTCAATAATAAACCTCTGTCATGCAGCAGAGACGGCCACACATGCAAACGCCATGAGCAAGAAATGTCCATGTCATGTAATGTTTCGTGGCACGCTACTTCCCTTAGAGGCTGCATATATTAAACGGTTCTTTATTTGCAGCGGCGTTCTGACTAGGAGGCTGGTGAGTTCTCGTCTTTATACAACCTCGAAAATGGCATTGAAAAGGCAGAAACATACAATGCACTTGTTCATCCAGAGCTGGTATACGCCGAAGAGCACGATATATGCGATGCTATAAACAACTTTCTATTAAAATGTGTCGACACCTTCCGGTGGTTGAAAAAAGCCCTTTCAAAGCGCCGAACGTATCTTATTTGGTATGTAAAGCAAATATTTTCAGGGGCACACCCTCAGCCGCGGAGAACGTAGCTTTATAAACTTGATACCAAGTAATTTATCTTAGAGTAAGTATATGTACTACTGTAGACTGATGGCCAGTGCAAATGATGTGTGCTCAAAAATTGACAGAACGATGCCATGTAAGTTTTTAAAAAAATATGAAAAGTCGATCTCTAAAGCTTTGCCAATCTAGAAAATCAGTTGTTCTTTTCCGTCGGAAGGCCAACTTCAGTGGTTGAGGAGCGCTGGTGCTGCTGGTGCAGGTGCACACTACACCAGCTCTCGGCCATGCGTTTCATATGTTTCGTCGCCTGGTCTCGATTGTAATCGCTATCAAGTGGCCATTATCTTGTAGGGCTGCATAGCAAAAAAAGCGCGAGCCGTCCTTTAATAAAGGTGGAAGTTGAAGTTCAGCGCGGTAATTACTGTAGCCCTTCATGAGCGGACACTGGATCGCACATGCTTTCTTTCCCATTCTTAGGCTCAGTATATGATTGGGAGCAAGAAATCTTCGTATTTTCCTCTTGCTGTGAACCTGTAGAAAACGGGTCTTTCTCAGTTTCACAAACTCGTATACCATCGTACCGACAACAGCTGTACGTACTACCTGAGCATATAATGTTAATTTATAGAATCTTCGTTAAATATACATTTGATTCGTTTAAGTTGCTGATGGCCATCGCGATCTAAGATGTGTAGTGTTGTGACCGTGCATGGTCCGCGCTTGCGCGCACTATTGTGCGCCTGTGGGCATGGTATTGATATGTGCTGTTTGTGCAAGGGCTCTAAGTGAGCGTGTTCACATGAACCTTTTTGTGTGAGCATGCTTTGCTTTGTCGTGACCCTACAACTGCCAAGTTGGCCCTGCCAAGCGAACGTCAAGAAAAATACGAAGAAACGTCGCCCTGTGAGAAATAGCCGGAAGTGCTTTTGTTCAACTGTTCACCCTTCCCGTCGAGAGGCGCTATTGTCAAGTGAGGAATGCCTATTTTCCAAAGGAGACAATCGGAGTGACACGTCCGCTGACGTACAGGAGAAGAAAGGAGCATGAAGATTACGGCCATTAGAGAATTTCCTGTGAATGCAGGAAAGAGTTGCAATTGCAGGAAAGGGACAATGCATATGAGCAGTATTCGTGGCGCGCACGTACACTTGATTTTCTGAGAAGGAAATCCACTTGCCGGAACCAACATAGCGGATCTTTTCAGAAAAATCGAAATTTACCTCCTCGCCGTTCCCAAGCTCTACCCGACAACAAGTGACCACGCCCGACGAAACAATACTGGACCAGTCAGTGCATCAGACCATCAGTGCAGTGATGTGTTCGATTGGTTGCCGATATCTGAGGGGTGTGCCCTGGAAGTGATTGGTCAGCATCTTCAGAGAGGGGCTGGACATAGGAGATTTAAGGACGTTGCAGAGAACGAAATGACGCTCTGAGCCCTGGGTGAACGGCTCATCCAGACGCTTCTCGCTATGAACTCTTAACGCTTGCCATTTTGCTGATATACCCTTTTTTCATGTAAATAAGTTTTCTCAAAGTACCATTAAACCTCCTTGTATATATTTTCGAAGATTCAATCCTTCATCAACCCGGAGTCTCTGCACGCTACCAAGTGAAGGCCGGGTCGACTTAGTCCCAACGTCACGACAGTAGGTAAAAAATATTACAAGAGTTCAACGCTGCTGAACCAAATATTGAGCCAAAGGATTAGCTGCGGGTACCAAGCGTCCTTCTTTTTCTCTTTTTCTTCTTCCTCGGCCCACATATAAAGCCCCGCTTTAACCAACCCGTATGGACGTGCCTTAGTGGCCTATAGGGGTGAAATGCCAGGGTCCTAGCAGGATTATTCTCACATAACGGTCCCTTGTGAAACGAGAGACTCAAGTTTGCAGCTCCTGCCAGCTCGTGTGACAAGTGGGGTGTGACGTCACAGCATCACGTGGGTAAGAGGTAACTGCGGCCGAGTCACGCGAAGGCTTGAAAGTGCAAGTAGTATTGCTTTCGCAATAATATGCTAATTTGAAAAACTCGACGTCAAGATATTTACAGAAGTGCGCAAGAAAGCAAGTGAAACTTTTTGAACATTAAAAAGATATCATCACTCCATGCAGTTACAATAATTTTGCAGAACGCAATTGTTCTTTAATAGATCTGGAAATAAAACTCCTCCTACTTCACCTGCAACCACCTAATCCTAATGTCATCCAATCACTGAGTTTTCTGCTAGCCTCTGCAGCGTTCGCGAGTTATTATAAACCTCTTCGCTCCGCCCAGATATCTCAAGTAATTCCTTCTATGATTTGTATTGTCTCCCAAAGGCGTTGCATGTCCTGCACACGCTCATGTTTATTGCGGATTTGCACTTGTTGCGGAATGTGTTGAATAACTCGTTTTTTGTCACTGGCCCACTCAGTTCTCCTCTTGACATGCTAGTTTAATGAGTTTATTTTCCTGGGTGGTTCGCTGCAAGAAGCTGCATTCTAACACACTGATCACTCACGAAATATTTTAACGCGAGCCTGAGAGTGACATCTTTCTCCGTGTAATAAACGTTTACTAAACGTTTTTTCGTGTTAGTTACCCGAAGACAAGAAAAAGAAAACTGTTCAGCAACAGGGTCCGAAAGTGAGACAGAAAGCCGAAATTTTACAAACGCACATTTGGCCCTCTTGTTTCTTTGTTCCAGTTTTCTGCGGACATTCACGTTCCTGCACGCCGTGGCCTGCGACTTTCTAAGTACATCTATTGCTCTCTTGCTCACGTGGTGTGTCTATCTCTGTTTTTCAAGAAGCGAGTCCACGTAAGGGATTAACAATTGATTGTGCCCAAGCAATATATATATATATATATATATATATATATATATATATATATATATATATATATATATATATATATATATATATATACCGTGAGTCTTCCGTGGATGTTCTTTAATTTGTTCATTCCATGATCTTCCTCTTTCATTTGTACATACCATCATCATCGTCCCGTGACGCCGGCTCCGGCACGCGCCTGGGTTTTTGGTCATCGGATTAAAACGCTAGACAAGGCATCGCTGGCCTTGCCGTCACGACCTTGCCGTCTGAACCTAGCCTTCTTTCATATATATTTGAAGCCTTGATTACCAGTACTTCTGCCTCCAATTTTTCCTACGGTTTCATTCACGCGAAGAAATAGGCAGAAATATGGGTTCATGGTATAGTTGCTTAGTACTTCCTATCAGTCTGGACGTTTTTGAAGCGAAAAGCTTCACTAGGCTAATCGACTCCGAGTCTCGCATGCACTTCGTCATTAGAAACACATATGAGGCTCCGCTTTAACCAAGCCATAGGAACGCGCTTTAGTGGCCTATAGGGGTAACATAAATGCAAGGTCCTAACAGGCTGAGCCTGACATAACCGTCCCATGTGAAACGAGGTTGGCAGCTCCCGCCAGGAGACCACGTTAATGGATACGGACACGGCACACAGCGACGAGCGGTTAGACCTGGCGTAGTATTTCTTTCGCAATAAAAGCCACAGCTGCGCATGCGCAAACCACGTGACGTCACAGGAGAGGCGCACGTAGTCGGAGTCGGAGCCGCCGCAACCGCCGCCGCGACTCCGTCGGTTGACCTTTAGCCGATGCCGCGCGCTTTCACCGGGCTGTGTTTATGTCTATACAGAAGTGTAACGGTGATAATGATGTGAAATCGAAATAAAGCTTAATCTTATGTGATGTACGGCTGTAATGAATGTTTCACCGTGATGATAAGCCATGGAATATCTATAAGGTACAACCGTGAACAACAAGGTAAGCCACAACTACGCCAAGCAACCACAAGCTAAGTCATGGTATCGACGAAGCTTTTCGCTTCCGATATCCAGGCTTAACCAAGCTAAGCCACCACCAATATTTTTGTGTGTTCCATATAGTAGCAGCAGTACCAAGCGCATTGTTCTTTCCCTTCAAAAAAACGCACATCAATGTACAAAGCAATTCAAACCCATACCTATTTTATTAGAGGAAGATGTTTCAAAATATGACTACTGCGGGGATGTCGTCGCCTAAGATTAATCAATTATTAATTTTGATTTTGCCTGTTGTACAATAGTATCTTCAGTAGCTATAACAGTATTAGGTCCAGTTATAAGAAAAATGCTACGAATCTAAGACATTGTTTTTCAATATATTGTTTACGAATGAAATACTGGAGTGTAGGGCGAAGTGTGCTTTACTGGAAACTGGAGTAAACAGTGTAGGGAGTACGCATCTAAGTCACAGTCGGGGCCATTTGTGGTGAATCGGCGAAAGTATGCACGCATATCTGATCCGTTGATTCTTGTTTGTTCCGGCTTGCACTGCTGAAGCGGCGCTCTGTAACACGAAATGGCATCCATGACGTCATTTGAATACCTATTATAGTGCAGATATCCAAACCCAAAAAACATGCTGTAGCAACTCCCATGACCCAGGACAAAAGGCGTCTATTCTTCACATAGCGGTGCTATCGAATTCTTTCGGCGCAGCCTGAGTAGAATCATAATTGTTTTTTATATTTCACATTCCACTCCCTTTTGCTCGTAAAAATTGGCGAAATTATATGAGCCTATCTAGCTGAGCTGGACGGTGCAACAAGGCTGATCCACTCACAAAAGCGAAATCCCTGTTTGTGCCTGAAGGAATGGCCTAAATGCGAAACTGTAAAAGGTGGACGCGCACTTTGGAGATTATTTAAGATCAAAATGAGCATCGACTAAGGAGGCAATAACAGAACGAAACGTGAAGTTCTCTGCATTTGACATAGGATGAAAGCGGGACTTACCGATAGTCTTTGACTTGCGTAAGGAAAAGCAGAACTAGAAACAAAACGCTACTGGCACAATAATAGCGAACCTTCATTAAAATGCACAAAGATTACAATATTATCTTGCTCGAAATGTTCGTTCGACGCCACTATTGCAGAGATATTGGTTCAAATAGTTTCCTTAACCCTGATTTTCGAACCGTCCTAAAATGTAGGATACATGGCAAATAAGCAACCTTTTACGCGCAAGAAGACTCCAAACAATTACCATTTATTTTAAAATTATATCTGGTATCACGAAGTCATGGTGAGATCTTGTCTCCATTGCACAAGTATTGTGTTTGGCGTTTACACAAGTTGGTACAAGGAGAACTAAAAAAATAAGGGTTCAACGCTGCTGAACCAAATATTGAGCTAAAGCATTAGCTGCGGGTGACCGAGCGTTCTTCTTCTCTTTTTCGTCTTCCTCAGCCCACATATAAAGCCCCGCTTTAACCAACCGATATCAACGTGCCTTAGTGGCCTATAGGGGTAACGTGAATGCCAAGGTCCTAGTAGGCTGATTGTGACATAACCATCCCATGTGAAACGAGAGACCCAAGTTGGCAGGTCCTGCCAGCTTGGGGCGTCTACGGGGGTTGTCTAAAGGTCGAAGGTCAATGGTGGTCACCACCGTTCCACGCTGCAGGCTCAAACTGCGAGCAGTATTGTTTTCCCAACAAAACTTCGAAGGTTAGCCACTCTTTTGATTTACAGCCGGAACAAACTGAAGGACTCTCCGTCTGATATGCAGCATAAAGAGAAACCACGGAATATTTGAGAGGACGCCGAAAAATTGCTGAAAGCCGTGCTTCAAATATTAATATCTACCTTCATTCTTGAGTGCATATAAATATAGCGATAATATATCATCCTCCCTGTGCACACGTTTCTTAAATCTTATACTGTAAGGACGGGCTTGGTGGACCAGGTTTATTGGAGACATGAAGCCCAGGTCTTCACAATGAGCGATGACGATGGGTATCTCTAAGAGAGAAGGATGACGATGAAGCTGCACGTGCACCCATGTGAATGATGAAGCGCCACACAGCGCTCACACTATTTCCCCCGCGGTAGTTGAAGCAACCAGCCTGGCCGCATTTATTCCACAGCATTGCGCCGAATAAAAAGGCTTCATGCGTGAAACGTGTACAACTTCAGTTGCACGGTAACGGCTGTCCGGAGGATGATAAACAGGGAAGACGCGATGGTTGACAGGCGATGCTTGTCCAAAACCTGAGTGCGGACTAATGAAACGGTGATGGAACTTTTCACTAAGGCCAGGAGTGCGTAATGGTGTTTAAAGTAACACCTCGTCGTCGAAACGGAACGAAACTCTGTGGTGAGTCATATCTTAGCGACACTTGCGGTCTTCCTAATTGGCTTCAAAGGCGAGCAAACCCCCGACATCTCGCCACCCGGGAAACGAACTGGTCAGGAAGAGACGATGAGGAACTGGCAAATGTAGAAATTTGGAAAGACGCGCCAAGAAGGGTAGCGGGAGAGTGTTAGTAAATGAGGAAAAATGGGGTGTAACCTGGGGTTCGCTGCACAGCCATGTTGTCGAATGTAACAAAAGAAAGAATAACATCCCAATTTCGGTGGTCCTGGCTGACATACATTGACAGCATGTCCGAAAGTGTGCGGTGGAATCGCTCAGACAACCCATTGGTTTGCGGGTGATAGCTGCAGGTGATGTGAAGAGTGGTAGAGGCTTCAAGAACTTAGCTACAATCGCCGACTGAAACCTCCGACCGCGGTCACAGAGAAGGACGTCAAGGGCCCCATGGCACAGTACGAGTGCTCGCAAAAAAATGTCACGACCTCAGACGTTCAGCCATTATCTAAAGCAGCAGTCTCAGCGTAGCATGTTAGGTGGTCGACGGCGGTGAGGATCCAGCGATTGCCTCGTGTGGATAATGGAAGCGGCCCGTATAAGTCCATGCCAACAACGGTGAAAGGAGTGGCAGTGCAAGGTAGAGGCTGTAAATGGCCAGTCGGCCGCTTGCTGCGCTGGCATGGAAGTCAAGAAGCGATGTATTTTGGCATGCTTGAGGAGAAGCCAGACCAGAAGAAATAGCTTTTCACGCGGTGGTAAGTTTTCTGAAAGCCTACGCAACCGGCTGTAGCATCATCATCGAGGGCAGCCAGAATATGGGAGCGTAGCGCTCTCGGGACCATGGGGAACCAACAGGTGTCTTCGGAGTAATAAATGTAACGGGAGAGCACTCCGTTGTCAAGTCGGAACTGTTGAAGTTGCCTGCGCATCCTAGCGGTAGGAGGCTGAGAATCATCGATAAGACGGTCGATTAGAGAACGACAATATGGATCAGCTCGCTGGTGGGAAACAAGGGCGTTGCGATCCGGAGTGGCGGCATTAGGTGCACTGGTGATGTCTGGAGCCCTTGACGACATTGGGGCGTCGAAAGTGCACGCAGGTACTACCCGGTGATTCTGGAAGCGGGCAATGGGAAAGAGTATCAGCATCTTGATGCTACGATTCGATTTGTAGTTGACATCGAAGGTATGATCCTGCAGACGCAGAATTCAACGGCCCATGCCTCCAGTCAAATTTTTGAGGGTAGATAGCCAACACAGAGCGTGGTGATCGGTAACTACCGTGAAGGGCGGCCGTAGAGGTAGGGGCGGAATTTCTGAACCACCCAAACGACGGCAAAGCACTCCTGCTCAGTGATGGTGTAGTTGCGTTCCGCTAGTATAAGGGTGCGACTAGGAAACCTTCTCCCGACAAGGGGTATCACGCTGCAGAAGGACGGCGTAATACCAAGGCCGCTGGAACTGGTGTGGAGAATGGAGGCAGCATTGTTATCGAAGTGAGTCAGGATAGGGTCTGAAGTGAGAGCATTCTTGAGGATTTGAAAAGCTTCCTCGTATTCTTCGGATCAATGAAAGCAGTGCGGTGGGTAAGAAGCTGGTGTAGTGGGGCAGCAATGGTAGCGAAACTGCGAATGAAACGGCGAAAGTAAAAGGATAGGCCGAGGAAGTTACGAAGTTCTTTAGTCCGCTTAGGGCACGCAAAGTTCAAATCTGCGGCAAGGTTGTCAGGGTCGGGACGAATCCCATCGCTGTTGACGAGGTGGCCTAGACTGTTGATTCTCTTGCTTTGTGAAATTACACGCCTGTGTGTTCAGTTGGAGACAGGCGGATGCCAGGCACGTTAATACTTGATCAAGGCGGCATAAGTGATTAGAAAAAGTCTCAGAGAAGATAAATATGTGGTCCAGGTAGCACAAACAGGTTTTCCACTTAAGCCTTCGAAGAACAGTCTCAATCCGGAACAATATTCTCAAACATACCGGGATCATTAAAAAGTCGAAACGGCATGACGTTGAATTCGCAAAAGCCCGTCGGAAGTAGCGAATGCGGAATGCGGTTTTTTTTTTGTCGGATTTGTGCATAGGAATATGCCAGTAACCAGAACGCAGATCCAAGGTGGAAAAATATTGGGCTCCCTGAAGACAGCCAAGAGAGCCGTCAATCCGTGACATAGGATAAAAGTGTTTGCAAGTGACTTTGTTAAGTCCACGGTGATCAATACCAAAACGCACTGACCCGTCGTTTTGATCAAGATGACCAGGGATAGCCAGGGGCTGGCTGAGGGCCGAAAAACCTCTCATCAGAGCATATCATTGACATTATCTTCGATAATTTACGTTCTGATATAAAAACACGGTAAGGGCGCCGGCTAAAAATAGAAGTTTCTTGAATAATTATGTGGTGCTGCGCAGCAGATGTTCGTTTTAGGCTCGCAAAAGTGACGTCCAAGGATGCTTAGTGTTTGCGAAGTTATTTCTGCAATGCTTGGCGGTGAGAAGCAGGGAGGTCCAGATTGATGGTGCTGAAGAGATCACACAGAGAGGCATCGGAAGAAGGTGCTGGTGAGGAAGATGGGGACGGTAAGGGCGGTGAGGGAGACCGGCTGAATGTCCAGGGAACAACAAAACCAGGTCTCTTTGGTCAACACTATAGGCTCAGGGGAAGTGTGCAAAGCAGCGACAAGCGCTGTGCGTGCACAAACCGAACAAGACTTGGTGGTAAGGTGATTCCAAGGGTTAGATGGTGATAGGAAGGCGCGGTGAGCACATCCCCATTATCAATGTAGTTAGAAGTAAGTGCGATAAGTTGTTTGCATCCAGGAGGCAAAATTGAGTCACTAGTGGCAAGCAGGCGATATATAGGGGCTCGGGCTCATCAAAAGACGGATCGGTCTAGTTCATGTGGGTGACTCTGTCACGACACGAAATGCTGGCTGATACAGCAGGCACGAAATTTCAGCCAAAAATAATAGGGTGACCGCAAGGAAACATCACGGCAAATTGTACATGGTGGCGGACACCGGCAACAAAAATTCGCTCATTTAGCAGAAGGCCGAATGATTGCACCATTAGCTCCACAGAGTTCAGGACCATCGTAAGGCGTTTTCACTTTGCGCAAGCGGGAACGCAAGTTAGCATGTATCACAGAAACAGCGGCGTTCGTGTCGATCAAAGCCTGGACAAGTAAATCTTCAACCCAAACTAAAATTATATTGAAGGGAGCTGTTTTGTAATGGCCGAATAATGCAGTTTTCCCTCCTAGAACTGCAGTGGTTTGTTTTCCGATAGGAGAGAAGAGGGGGGGGGGGGGGGGGGGGCATCGGAGAAGCCCGGTGAAGTGGCGAGGTTGAGTGGCGTAAAGGCGAAGGTGAAGGGCAACGGCATCTGGAAGGCAACCATGAGGTGCTGCCGAATTCTCTGGATTGGGTGATGAACGTCGGAGATAATTAGGGAATGAACGGTGGTTATAGCTGGATACGTGGTTAGAATAATCGGATTCAAATGAGTCGTAGCCGTGACGCTCATTAGGGAGTCGGCGATGACAGAAACGGGAAATATGGCTCCGGTAGCTGCAGTAATAACAAACAGGGGGGGGGGGGCGGAGGGGCGCCAGGTGAGTAGTATGACGGTGCCGTGCCAGGTGGGGCCAATGCGAAGACATGGGCGCTTGGAGGCACCGGTGGTGTAGGCTCTCCAAATGCAGTGGCAAGGGTGCCGCCTGCATTTGGATAATGCAGGTGGCAACCTTTGATGATGCACTCTGATAATGCTGCGTAGGGCGGCCGGCAGTTGGAGGATGTGGCTCAAGTGCGAAGCGCCATGAATCACCTTGAACTAGAAGCTCTTCACGAATTGGCCCGCGGATAAGCACATAGAGTTCGAAGTCTTCAGTAGAACTGAGGGAAGTCGGATCAGGCTGGAGACGGCTGGACTGAAGTTCATCCAATCGTTGTCAGGTGGAGATGACGGCGTCGATTATGGTAGGGTTCTGCACGGCCAGGGCGTTGAAGGTGAGTGATCCAGTACCCTTACGGACGTACCGGACCCGCTCGGCACGTCGTTTATAGGCCAACCAAGTGCGAAGACGTCTCACCGGATCGATAAACTCGAGCATCCAGCTTCTTCTTGGCAGATTCTGTTCGAACAGCAGGAGCGCAAAATATATCTTGTAACTTTTTCTTGAATGTGGCCCAGTCCCGAAATGTCGACTCGTGGTTCAAAAGCCAGGTTTTGACCACATCGGACAAGTAAAATGGCACGTTTATAACTTTAAGGGAGTCGTCGCACCAGTTGAAGGCACTGACGCAGTCGTAGTTGCCAAGCCAGTCATCAGAGTCGTCTGCGCGGAGACCGGCAAACATTTGAGGGTCGCGCTGACGGTTTGCTCACAGTCCAAGTACTAAGGGGAGCTGGGGTGGAGTGGGAAGAACCCAAAACAGCGGCGGTCCCCTCTTGGGTCATGACGATGGTAATAGCGGTCAAGCGGTGACCGGAACGGAGCTCCAGGTAGATGCAGGTGACGAGGCAGCTGGGAAATCAAGACGCACCTCCACCACATCGTAAGGACGAGTTTTGTGGACCAGGTTTATTGGACACTTAAAGCCCGGGCCGTACACAGAAGCGAATTAAACTTAGTAGTGAAGATGTCTATCTCCAAGAGAGAAGAATGAAGATGAAGCTGCACGTGAACCCGTGTGAATGATGAAGCGCCATATAACGCTCACAATATTATACAATGCGCCCGCTTTTTATTCGTAAGGACTGTATGAAAGAGACGTGTAGTTAATGCGATACATTCTAATACAATCGTTTCTTCAGATTCTAGCCTTTTCTTGCCATTCGCCCGTTAACTCAATGTTTCCACTCAAAACGAATGCGTGAAAGCGTGGAAGTAAGTAAATGATATTCGAGTGCCTCATAAATTAGCACCTACTCTCCGCTCCCCAATATCCCTGGAAAAAACAAAAAGAAAACCGCAAATACATACCGTGATATGGCGTGCTAATGAAAAGCAAACTTAAAGCAGAAAACTGCGCTCTCGATGGTTGCTAGCAAACAGTGAATCGGAATCCCCCATTTCCTCCCTAATGATCTCTTTACAAGTAAATACTTTGTTCCGGACAAGAGCTTGAATGTACTGGTCTTGCCGGCGCCCCAGTACAAGGGTGCCAACTTTCTTCCCTCGGGCTTCCTTCGTACAACTAGTACCACAAAACACACACAATGACACGCCTTTTCGGCGTCGTCACCATGCAGATATCGATGTAGCAAAGATGCCATAACTTGTTTTCGCAGACAATGCCTGACAACTATGTGCGAAGGATAAAACTGCGTGGATCCATCCGCCGATCCTGCTTCACCGTACCGCCGTGCCATGGCGTCTACTCCGTCAATATCGCCAGTAGTGACTGCTTGCGTAAATGGATGATTTCAGAAATTAACCCAAGGCATTCCCATAAATGATCCAGTCAGTGAGCCATTACGAGAGATAACCCAGTTTAGAAAAAACATGGCACAGATATCCAACCCGGGGCCACCTTGACCCGGTCGAAAGGAGGATACATGCGCTCGACGTCTTTCGTAGTTGAGAGATGATTCGCGATAGCGGGGCAGAGCATCGATACGGCACTTCGTTAAATCAGTCGCGCTGCAGGAGGTTCGGAAGGGGCTTAGGTTCGACATAAAACAAGAGGCCTCGCAGGCTACCCGCCATATTTTTTTCGTTGTTTCTTTATGCAGAACAAACCGCCGGCGCGTAGACTGAACAGCGCCTGGGGGCCAAGTACGGAAATCAATTTGACCCCGGCCCGGCTTTATTCTTTTGTGCTCTCCTCGAAAGGGCAGCCACCCTCCCGGAGCCCCTCAGTGTTCTTCCCAAACCGCGAGTCTTCTTGCCGCCGGCAGTGTTTCGGCCAAGAACCAATCAGATACGCTCGCAGGGCAAAAGAATCAAGCGGTAGAAGGCGGTGAAAGAGAAAGCGCCTCGCTCCAACGGTTCCCAGGGCTAGGAGAAGAGAAAGTATCGAAGCTTCTGTGCAGGAGGGAAAGGGATCACGGGGAATGAGTGCGAAGGAGGAAGAGATTGAACACCCCTCCTCCTTCTTACCTTTTTTTTTTTTTTTGTTCGCTCCGTAAACGAAGGCACGGACGTATAGCGGGTACTCATTAAACAGGCACGGCTGGAAGCTCACTCGCTTTGTTTGGCTCTCTCTTTTTCTGGTTTTTTATCCTTTCGCAATATATTCCTACTATTTTTGTCGATGAGTTCTTCAAGCTGTTCTTGTACAACGCTGCCTCTCGTTTCTAGTACCTGCGCATTTGCTTGCCAGTTCTTCGGGAAGCATTTTATTGCTGACTTCCCCTGTATTCTTCCCGTTTTCTTAGCTTTTTTTTTTTTTCTTCACGTCAGTAATGGCCTGGCGCTCCTTTCTCTCGGGGGCGCCTCTTGCATTGCCGGAGTCAAGGCGTTGTTTTTTTGCTTACTAGCGATGTTGCCTAATGCTGTTCACGATTCCCTTTGCTCTTGTTCTTTTCAACGGCTTTGGTTCGCGAATGGGGAGGAGGAAGGATAAAGAGGAGGTCGCAGCCTTTGGCGTTGCAGCCGCATTCGGTTCCGGACCTTAATTTTCTAGCAAACGCACTCAGAATGGCGTAGCAATTAGGACGCGCATCGCGTCCGAAAAGATGCTCGTTCTCCGCGGGGAGAGGATCTTCGATATACTGTGCCTCGCCGATTTTCGGACCCTCTTTGTTTTCGCTGTTGAACTCTAGCCGGCCGCTCCCGAAAGATGGCCTCGGGGAATATTCTAGGGCAACAGCGAGTACCATAACCATCCCTTTTGCTCGACGAATGCTGTGTTACATTAGGGTTTGTTTACAATCGTAATCAGGCTGAGATAGAGGCATGCATACTGGGCTCCGCGCACTTTGAGGTTTAAGCTCCGTAAAATGACGAATCAATGACCTGGAACGAACAGAGCAGGGTCGATGTTACACTTAGTTAAATATCTAGCCTCACACGTAATGAACCCTGAACAATTGCGTGCCGAAGTTATTACGAAAGCATATCGTGACATCCCTAGATTTACTATTAAGCAGAATACAAAGCCGTGATATCAGAAAATTACCTTCAGTATTAAAGATGACAAAGCTGTAGAGTGCCTGCAAAATATCTCAAATCAGTGACTGAAAACGCTTCAAATGCATGCAGTAGAGGGCGGAGTCACATTCCAGGAATGCCCTGAACTTCAGAATGCACTAAAAGTGCTCATGGAGCTTTTTCGCGTAATTTATCGTTCGGATATTAGATTTCAAAGCAAAACGTATGATTCAGAATTTTTCTTCAAATCTAATCGAGTTCACTGTGGTTTTAAGACTCCTCAACTATCAAAAATTGCGATTTTTTTCAAGGTACCATTCTTTACCTTAACCATTTCGGAAAGCAGTAGATTACCGATTTTGTTCGTGTGTTACATTTTTTCTTTTGATTGCCGGAAAAGTACAACTTCTAGTTTTCTTTCAAGTTTTTCGTTGTTTTTATTTTCTTCAGAGGCTGCATCGTTAGCACTCATCGCTTGCCTATAGTACCCCCTCCCCCCTCCCCTAATCACTATCAACCGCAATGCCATGGAAATGGATAGTTTTAAGTTGATAAAAATGATATATAAATAAATTCAATGTTTATTCATATAGCTCAGTCCAAGACTTTTACACAAAGGAACAAATGAGCCAGAAAGCATCAAATTGTTTTTTTCTGTGCGCTTGATCAGCCCAAACATCGTCCAAGAGCAAAATATAGCAGCTGCATGAGTTGATTAAATACACCAAACATACAGTGCCTTGGACAGCGAACGGATGTCGTGTCCGAATACTAAATACCATACATGAAGTTAAAGATGAGCAAATGCTTATTCGGTACCTTCATATACGCCCTCTTTGAGACATGAGGATATTAGGTACTTGAGAACACGGTTTTTTATAGTGCGGTTTATTATAGTACTTCAGACCGCGGTTTAATATAGTAATATGGGTTTACCTGCCATTTCACTGTCATTGCTTAAGCTATCAAACTTGTGCAGACTTTCACGGTCCAATGTGAATAGTAGATACGAAACTTTCAAAACACGGGTTATGATCGCGCCAACCAATGAATTAGCGCTCGCTTGAACTCCGTCTATGCTGTCACACTGCAATCACCACGGCGGCTGCGAAATGCAGACGTAGGGAGCGTCAATCTGAAAAGATGACCTGAAACTCACGCCATAGATGAGGTGGGAACTCTGCTCTTATTTCTTTAAAACCTAGGCCGCACCGAGCCGTACAGAGCCGCCGATGATGCATGCGAGTGCTTGGGCGTCGAACCATGATGGAAGCGAGGGAGCAAGCGTCCGGTGGAGGGTCGGTGTAGGCGCGCTCCATCGCCTTTAACTTTGCTCCGCACTGGCCCCCTGTGCGGCTCGTATAAATCTTCCGCTCACGCAGTTTGTGAGCTTCAGCTCACGCATGGCTTCGCAGTCATCGGAAGGGGGTCTGTCACGCCCCCTTTTAAGCCACCCGACATCACCGTTGACCTAAATATTACGTCATCTAACGCCATTTTATTTGCGTCACCGTGTCCGGTTCCCTCCTCCGCCACTCCTTTCTTTGTCTCTTTCTGCCTTCGTAATATATATTGCCCTTTATTTCTTTAATGGTCGTAACTATCTATGCTATCCACATTTTGTTAACTACAGGGCCTTTTTGTGGCAGAGTCACGGTATGTTTGGGACGCACGTACATAGTATTCTTACCAAATGCAAATCCTACACGCTTCTCATAATAGCCCGCAGGATTATTTCTACTGGGCGATTTTTTTTAGAACCTCAGTCTTCTTTACTCCAAACGATGTTGTCAGTACTGTTTATCTCTACACACCTTAAAAACCAGCAACCCACACCTTATGCTCGCTACTACCGATACCATTCCAATCACCCTCGTCAGCCTATCCGCTCCCGCACGTTCAAGCACAATCGAAATTCATAAAAAATACCGCTGTTGAATTATTGCCTGAGACAAGTGATCACTTTTCTTCACTGTAGCACCACTGTAACCATTTTAAGCTGCACCCTAGAGATTTTTTGTGCAAACTCATATGAACCAGCTTCGTTTCTTCACCGTTGCCAGCGGTGTATAGCACGTGCCCTTTGGGAGACGCAGTTGAGCAACCGAGGTCAGAACGCCACTAGGCTTCCAAGTTCTGTCCGACTGAAAAAAAAAAAAAAAAAAAGAGAAAAGGAAGATGCAAGCGCTTGCGATGCGCACGCACGGCTAGTGCACGCGCGCGGCAGTCGCTATCTAAAAACGCGTAGGGGCGCGCGAGAAACGCCGGGCGCTCGACGAGGAGTGGCGGCGGACCGCGTGCGCGCTGCACAGTCGTGATTGATGAACCATCGTCGCGTCTTCGATCGCGACCCGCCCCCTTTTCCCGTGCCGTGCGCGGCCGCGCGAGAGGCGCTGATAGCGGAACGAGCCGTCGGCGACGGCGAAAGAGACGGCCTTAGCCGTCGCTGCTGGCGACGAGGCGTTATTAGGCGGCCCGCTGCGCCACTACTCGCCTCATGTGAGCAGTCTTGGTCTCAGGCCTGACTCGCATTCGGCACGGACGAGTACCAGCACTGGGGCTTCCACAGCCACTGGCACTCACGGCCTCTCTCCCCCCCCCCCCCCCCCCCGTTCAGAACTTGGGCTCGCGCCTGACGTCCTTGAGAAGAGGAAAGTAAATTGGGAGAAAGAGGAGGGGGGAGGAACTCTCGTTACGTTGTTGCAGCAACGGATCCTGCTGCTGCTTTGCAGAGAGGAGGGGGACGGAGAAGGAAGGTGTAGGAAATGTGGCAGATGGGGCGGCGGAAGGCGGGAGACCGATCCTTGGCTCGTTCACATCGAGTGGGGAGCGATTTCTTACCGCGGCTCTCGGACTGTACCGTGTGACGCGGCAGTGACGTCAGGCCAGCTCCTCAATAATATCAATGGCGGCTCGTTCGATTGCCCGTTGTCGTGACGCTGGGGCTACGTCGACCCGGCCTTCACTTGGTAGCGTGCAGAGACTCGGGGTTGAAGTAGGATTGAATCTTCGAAGTTGGTGAAATATGTACAAGCAGGTTTACTGGCACTTTGAGAAAACGTATTTACAAGAATATTTACATGAAGAAGAAGGGTACATCAGCAAAATGACAAGCGTTAAGAGTTCATAGCGAGAAGCGACTGGATGAGCCGTTTACCCAGGGCCCAGAGCGACATTTCGTGCTCTGCAGCGTCCTTAAAAACCCCCTATGTCCAGCCCCTCTCTGAAGATGCTGACCAACCAAATCCAGGGCACGCCCCTCAGGTATCGGCATCCAATCGAACACATCACTGCACTGATGGTCTGAAGCACTGACTGGTCCGGCATTCATTCGTTGGGCGTGATCACTTGTTGGCGGGAAAAGCTTGGGAACGGCGAGGAGAGGAGGTACATTTCTATTCTTCAGCAAAGAAACCACAGGCTGGTTCTGGGGGTTTTACTTCTCAGAAACCCGAGTGCACGTGGCGCCGCATAGGGCTCCCAACATGGTCCCTTTTCGACAATTGCAAATCTTTCCTGCATTCCCGGGAAATCACTTAATGGCCGTATGAGTCATGCTCTTCTCTTGTCCTGCACGTCAGCGGACATGTCACTCTGTCGTCTCCTTTGGATAGGAGGCATTCATCACTGGAGGATAGCACTTCTCGACTGGAAGGGTGAACAAAAGAAAGCACTTCCTGCTATTTCCCGCAGGGGGACGTTTCTTTGTGTTTTTCCAGACGTTCTCTTGACAGGGCCAATTTGGCATTTGCAGGTTGTCCACAAAGCAAAACATGCTTACAAAACAGGATTCCTGGAAACAGGCTCACTTAGAGCCAATGGACCATCACCACATATTCACAAAACTTTTCCATGCCCACAGGCGAACAATAGAGCGCGCAAATGCGGATGCTTGGTCGTAACAGCCTCCTCCCCCGCCAGAAGAGACTCGGAGGGCAGCAGCCGCAGCTGCTGCATGAAGAGACGACTTAATGGCCTGCACGTGAACGCTTGAAGCTCGCTGTTGCATGTCGCGTTGTCTTGATTGTTGTAGGCCAAATTGCTTGAGCTATCTGAAACTCAACCACATGTCGAAGCAAGCACTCGGCTCCCGTCTGAAGAGACCAGGTCAAAAGAAAACTGCCATTGTTGTTCGAGAAAAGCCCACTCTCAAGACGTTCAGGACCCACGTATGCCTCGAAAACCAAACGTGCTGCTTTACATAGTCATCTATATTCAAGCGCACGAAAAAAAAAAAAAAAACCTGATTATCAATTTGGATACATGGTGAGGAACATCTCGGACCGCTTAGAAAGAGCGGCTAAGCGCGTCCGCATTCCCATTTAACTTCCCCTTTTTGTATCTTATTTCAAAATTGTACTGCTGTAAAATCAAGCTCCACCTAAGAAGGCGACTGTTCTTCGATGTCGCAGTTTGCAGCCAAGCCAGGGGACAATGGTCCGTCTCTACGGTGAATTTGGCCCCTCCAAGATAGCACTGCAATTTTTGAATGGCCCATACAATGCAAGCGCATTCCTTCTCTGACGCGCAATAAGCCCTCTCTCTAGAACTCAGTTTTCTGCTCAAGTAGAGCACGGGGTGCTCATTACCGTCGTCATCTCTCTGGCAGAGAACAGCACCTAACCCTCGATCACTGGCATCACACTGGACCGTGAATTCTCGGCCATAGTCTGGAGCTCGCAATACCGGACGGCTAATCAGCACAGCCTTCAGGTTTACGAAGGAGGCTTCCTTTTGTTCGTCCCAGACTACATTTGTCGGTTCTGTCTTGCGGAGAGCGTCGGTCAGAGGGCTAGCCAAAGCTGAATAGTTAGGGATGTAGTGATTGTAGTACCCAGTCAGACCCAGGAATGCTCGAATTTCCGTCTTCGTGCTCGGCCGCGGGTAGTCTGCTACCGCAGAAATCTTAATCTCGCTGGGTTTCCTGAAACCTTGACCTACATTGTGACCCAAGTAGTCCACGGTCGCCCTTGCCAGGCAACATTTCTCGGCCTTTACGGTTAGTCCAGCTTGACGCAAAAGGCTCAGTACAGCTCTTAGATGTACCATATGGTCCGCCCATGAGTCGGAAAAAACCGCAATGTCATCTAAGTAAGGCACTGCGAATGTTTCACACCCCTTTAAAATCCTATCCATGAGTCGGGAAAAACAAAATGGAGCATTTTTGAGCCCGAAACTCATCATTGTTGGCTGGTAGCTGCCCGTCGGAGTGACGAAAGCCGCGTATCTGCTGGCGCGTTCAGTGAGCGGTACTTGCCAGTATCCTCGAGTAAGGTCCAGCGTAGTCACATATGCCGCTCTACTGACCTGTTCTACTCTCTCCTCAATATTCGGAATAGGATACACTTGATCCCTGGTGAGAGAATTTAGCTTTCGGTAGTCTACCACAGGCCTAGGGTCTTTACCTGGAGCTTCTACTAAGATCATAGGCGAAGCATAATCGCTTTCCGAGGGTTTTATTACTCCCAATTCCAGCATGCGAGTTACTTCCCTATCCAGAATTTCTCTTTGCCTTGGAGAAAATCGGTAGCACCTTGATCGCACTGGCACGTCTGAAGTCAGCTCAATATCGTGCTCAGTCAAATCAGTTCTGCCTGGCCTGTCCACGAAGCAGGCCTCAAACTCTGTTATTATCTCGCCCAGATCGGACAGCTGGGATTTCTTTAGTTCTCCTCTCTGCTCCGTCTTTTTGAGAAGCTCCTGAGCGTTGCTTCCTTTTCCGCTGAGGCAAATCAAGTTGTCCCCCATCTCCTCGGGAAGGTTTAACGTTAGATTTACCACGGCTTCCCTCTGCACATAAGGCTTCATAAGATTGCAATGATAAATGCGCACTTCTTTACGCCTACCGGGAATTTTCACTGCGTAGTTAGTGTTAGAAAGCTTTGCAACGACTTCAGCCGGTCCTTCCCACTGTACTTCGAGCTTATTCTGCCTTGAACTTCTCAGCAACATCACCTGGTCCCCGATACAAAACGTCCTTTGACGGGCTGACTTATCATAGTACACCTTGGAACGAGCCTGGGCTGACTTCATGCTGGCCTCAACGAGTTCCTTAGTGTTATGTAAGCGATTCAAGAGGTTCAGAATGAATTCTACTACTGTTGGGTCTTCTCCGCGCCCCTCCCAGGCTTCGCGCACCATTCGCAAAGGTGAGCGCAGTGACCTTCCGTACACCAACTCGGCTGGGCTAAATCCAGTGGATTCGTGCGGCACTGACCGCAAAGCGAAAAGCGCTGCAGGCAGGCAGGTATCCCATTCGCGCTTGTTTTCATAGCATAGTCCCCTCAGGACTCGTTTGAGAACAGAGTGCCATCTTTCTACGCTGTTGCTCTGCGGATGATGGATCGAGCTATGCACTACCTTAATGCCGCATCGCTCGAGAAATGAGGTGGTGAGGACACTCGTGAAAACGCTACCCTGATCACTTTGGACCTCGGAAGGGAATCCAACTCGTGCAAACACTGACAGTAGCGAATCCACTACACTCTCGGACGTCACCTCGCGCAGCGGAACAGCCTCTGGAAACTTTGTGGCTGGGCATAACATAGTGAGGATATAACGGTACCCTGACTCTGTCACAGGAAGTGGCCCCACTACATCTATTACTAACCGGTGAAACGGCTCGGTAATGATTGGTACTAACACCATCGGAGCTTTCCACTTATCTTGTGCCTTTCCAACCCGCTGGCACGTGTCGCATGATCGTACAAAATTTTCCGTGTCCTTAAAACATCCAGGCCAATAGTATTCTTGCAACAGCCTCTGCTTTGTTTTCTTTATTCCAAGGTGACATGACCACGAGCTGCCATGGGAAAGTCGCAGTAAGTCTCCGCGGTACTTTTGGGGAACGACTAATTGGTCCCGCTCTACTCCGCGCTTATCCTTGAATAAGCGATACAGCACTCCCTTTCTCATCTCGAAAGAAATATTGTTTGCTGTCTTAGTGGCGCGGTGGCGCTCCCTTATCTCCTGTATATTGGGATCATTGGCTTGCTCTATAGCTAAGTCCTCTCGGGTTCCACTTAAAAGTCTCGTGAGATTACTAGACACTGGCGGCAAGAGGTTACTCTCAAGAACGTCCTCATTCCGCGTCTCATCAAGCTCACTTTCAAGTTGACTTATCTGAGATGCCTCGCTCTCAAAGTTTTCTGACCTGCTATCTTCCGCATTTACCACTGTTTTAACTGCCGTTTCCTCCGCTGTGGATTTTTCTGGAATGAGCAGTGTAGCTAGTTCTCGCGCCTTTGAACGTGTTAAGGCTTGCACAACTCTGTCTCCGAAAAGGATGCCCCTCTTTCGCAGCAGCATGTCCGATTTGTTGGAGAACAAATACGGATAGCACTTAGGAAGCTTTCCTGAAACGGCAGCCTCGGTTGTTAATTCGCCGAAAGGGCCCTCGATGACCACGTTCGCGATCGGCAAGCACACACTCTGTTCCTCAACTACCTGTCGGATCCATGCACATTGTCCTGTATAGTCGGAAGGCGATACATACGCCGGATGGACAACATCCATCGTTGCGGCCGAATCGCGCAGTACCTTGCAAGGCTTCCCGTTGACTACTAGGTCATGCAGGTAGGGTTCTAAAAGCTGCATATTTTCATCGCAGTCCCTGACATACGAGAAAGCAATCTTTTCTTTCCGGCAGTTGACGGCAATGTGACCCTGCTCATTACACCTAAAGCATGTGAGCGGCTTCCTAGCCTCAAGCTTATTCTTTGTGTTCTGCACGTTGGTCACTTCCCCACTTTTCTCACTGCCGTCCTTTCTAGGGAATTTGCCTGAAGAAACCTTCATTTCTTCGTTTCCAACTCTAGCAAAGTGCCTTTCCTGACGGTTTTTCATACTGAACTTGGGATTGCGGGGCCTATCCACTGCTGGGTTGCTGAATTGTCGGCGCGAAGCATACTCCTCAATAAGTTCGGCAGCTTCAGTTGCCGACTTAATTTCGCCTCGGTCCTGTAACCAATTTCTTTCTTTTTCTGGGAGGCAGTTATAAAACTGCTCCAAAAGAATTTGCTCGACTACAGCGTCCCTATCACTGTAGGAATCTGTGCTCTTTAGCCACTCGCCCAAATTAACTCTTAAATTGTACAGGAATTCAGGGTAACTCTCGTCCCTGGACTTAGTAGCTTTCCGAAAACGTTGTCTGAACGCCTCGGCGCTAAGCCTATACTTTCTCAGAAGGCAAGCTTTGACCTTCTCGTAGTTGTCCGCGTCCTCCTTGCTTAGCCGCGCGACAACCTCCGCTGCCTCGCAGGGCAGAACCGTCAATAATCTCTGAGACCAAGTGTCTCGCTGGAAGGACAGTTTTTCGCAGGTTCGCTCAAAGTTAGCCAGATACAGACCGATATCCCCTGATATCACATATGGCTGCATGTACTTTGACATCTTGAAATCTGCCTCCTTGTTGAGAAGAGGTACCGCTAGCTGGGGACAATTGCCCGACCTCTTGCTCAACTCTAGTTCTAATTTCCGGAGCTCAATTTCTTGGTCCAGCTTTTTTGCTTCTCTTTCACGCTTCTTTTCCTCTTTTTCCCACTCACGTTCGCGCTCCCTTTCCTCTTTTTCCCTCTCAAGTTCACGCTCACGCCTCTTTTCCTCTTTTTCCCGCTCTTTCTGCTCTTTTTCCCGCTCCTTCTGCTGTCTGAGCTGTTCCTTTTTTTGACCGATGAGGTTCCATGCTTCACTGAGCTCCTCATCATCGGCTCCCAAATCTGTGATTGCCTTTATAATCAAAGGTTTTCGTGCCAAACCACTTGTATCAATTCCCAATTCCTCACACAATTGCAACAGTTCCGGTTTCTGCAGCTTTTGTAGGTCCATGATCGCTCCGAGTGTCGGCTACTTCCAAAACAACAGTGCAAACTACCAAACCTAAAGGCGTTTCCACACTCTCTTTACCAGTTCTAAAATCTAACCCTGTTCTAGAACCTGGTCCACATCAGAAGAAAAGCCAAGCACTCACCCACACATGCGATCGATGTTCCGAGCTGCCCTCTTGTTGGCCGATTGTTGCTCCTGCTTGTTGCTTGAGATGCCACCTCCGATCACAAGGTGTTGTGGCTTGTAGCTTCAGATCCACCTCCAATCACCAGATGTTGTGGCTTGTAGATTCAGATCCCACCGCTGCTACCAGTTGTCGTGACGCTGGGGCTACGTCGACCCGGCCTTCACTTGGTAGCGTGCAGAGACTCGGGGTTGAAGTAGGATTGAATCTTCGAAGTTGGTGAAATATGTACAAGCAGGTTTACTGGCACTTTGAGAAAACGTATTTACAAGAATATTTACATGAAGAAGAAGGGTACATCAGCAAAATGACAAGCGTTAAGAGTTCATAGCGAGAAGCGACTGGATGAGCCGTTTACCCAGGGCCCAGAGCGACATTTCGTGCTCTGCAGCGTCCTTAAAAACCCCCTATGTCCAGCCCCTCTCTGAAGATGCTGACCAACCAAATCCAGGGCACGCCCCTCAGGTATCGGCATCCAATCGAACACATCACTGCACTGATGGTCTGAAGCACTGACTGGTCCGGCATTCATTCGTTGGGCGTGATCACTTGTTGGCGGGAAAAGCTTGGGAACGGCGAGGAGAGGAGGTACATTTCTATTCTTCAGCAAAGAAACCACAGGCTGGTTCTGGGGGTTTTACTTCTCAGAAACCCGAGTGCACGTGGCGCCGCATAGGGCTCCCAACATGGTCCCTTTTCGACAATTGCAAATCTTTCCTGCATTCCCGGGAAATCACTTAATGGCCGTATGAGTCATGCTCTTCTCTTGTCCTGCACGTCAGCGGACATGTCACTCTGTCGTCTCCTTTGGATAGGAGGCATTCATCACTGGAGGATAGCACTTCTCGACTGGAAGGGTGAACAAAAGAAAGCACTTCCTGCTATTTCCCGCAGGGGGACGTTTCTTTGTGTTTTTCCAGACGTTCTCTTGACAGGGCCAATTTGGCATTTGCAGGTTGTCCACAAAGCAAAACATGCTTACAAAACAGGATTCCTGGAAACAGGCTCACTTAGAGCCAATGGACCATCACCACATATTCACAAAACTTTTCCATGCCCACAGGCGAACAATAGAGCGCGCAAATGCGGATGCTTGGTCGTAACACCGTACAGTGCGCGATGGTGTCATTGGCGGCTCATGGAAAAGAGAATCTTTTTGCCTTTTTTTCCCGCTTGGGCCATTTTAATCATCTTATCTGTGCTTTTCAACCATGGAGGAAGGAAGCAACTAAGGAGAGGCCCTTGCCATTCCCAATGCATTGGAGAAAGTGTGGCGGAAGTGACGCAAAAATTTAGGGTTAGCCAAGTCGGGCCATTAGCAACGGCATCGCTGTTGCTATGAAAACACGGGCCACTAGCAACAGCGTTCCTAAGGGCTCGAGGTGCGTGAGCGTCGCGAAGAAAGAAAATAAGGAGGCTAAAGGAGGAGGAGAGATATTGCAGCGTCCGGTCGCGGTGTGGCCGTGCCGGCTTCAAAAAAGTGACATCAGGGCCTCTCCTAAGTTGTTTCCTTCCTCCATGTTTTCAACACAGAAATATGCATTTAAACACCTTTGATAATTGCGCCACGCGTTGGCATATCAGGGAGAAGCATAAAAAATTACAAGGGTCCAACGCTGCTGAACCAAATATTGAGCTAAAGCATTAGCTGCGGGTTACCGAGCGTTCTTCTTCTCTTTTCGTTCTTCCTCAGCCCACATATAAAAAAAAAGCCCCGCTTTAACCAACCGATATGAACGTGCCTTAGGGGCCTATAGGGGTAACGTGAATGCCAGGCTCCTAGCAGGCTTATTCTGACATAACCATCCCATGTGAAACGAGAGACCTAAGTTGGCACCTCCTGCCAGCTTGGGGTCGTCTACTGGGGTCGTCTAAAGGTCAAAGGTCAATGGTGGTCACCGCCGTTCCACGCTGAAGGCTCAAACTGTGAGCAGTATTGCTTTCGCAATAATAGATACAAAGTGGAAAACAGAACATCGCGCCCATGTTGACAGACTAACCCACGCTCTAAATGTCGCATCCAATGCTCTTCCAACTGAGCTGCATGGACGGTTGTCCAACGTTCCACGGTCTTGGGCATTTATGTTGGCTGTAACCGAATTCTGAGAGTGTTCAGCAGCGCCATCCTCATCAATAGCGGCAGATGTGGAAAGTCATATGATACCGCGAGCGTGACGTGATCATTGGGGCTGGGCCGAAGCTGTGCGAGAACCCTCTTTCGCCAATATTTGCCCTCAAGACCCTCGCAAGCTGTTAAGCTGTAAATTGAAAGAGAAATGAGGGGATTGTTATGGTAGAATGAAAGGAGCCAACAGTCTGCGAGTCAAATGTAAACGCAGGGGAAATTCGCTTTACTTTTGTAGTTGATATTGACCAGAATCAGCGCTGTGATGGTTTTAAGCAGAAAGATAATAAATACAGTAGAAGGAAAAAAAGTGCGCCGCCATCGGCGTGTTGTTGTTCCTTCCACTTGGTATTTAGTATCTTTCCTAGTTATGTTGCAACCAAACATTAAAAAATCAGAAGGGTTCAACGCTGCTGAATCGAATGTGGAGCGACAGCATTAGCTGCGGGTGACCGAGCGTTCTTCTTCTTCGTCGTCTTCGCGGCTGTTGAAGGTCATTCGTGACTGCGGCCACGGACTACGCGACGAGCCGAAACCTGGCGTAGTATTGCTTCCGCAATAAAAGAGTTACCATACAGGTGCTGAAGGTACTATTTTTATCATCGTCACATCCACCAAACCAGCTATACCCACTGTTAAATTACCCTCGTAGTAAAGGTCAGGTTCGTTCGGTTCCTTTTCAATTATTCTGCACCTCTCCAAGGTGCTTGTCGATTTGGCGGGCGACGTGTATTTCACAAACACAGTGAGAGACGAAGGACGACGAACTTGAAGTAGCAAGAGAAAAATTAACTTTATAAAACGAGAACAAAATGTACAGAAAACTTATTTACAAATGAGAGGCGAGTACAAAAGAGAGGAGACTACACTTCACAGATGAGAGTGAACAAAATTTAAGCACTAAGCGCAGCTCCACAAGCTGGCACGCTAACTGCAACATGAGCTGAAGCTCCCATCCCGACTTCTTCTAATCCAGGGCCTGCCGCTGCCAATATGGTACCTTCGCCGAGCCAGAACCGCCGATGGCCGCTCAGCGAGCTCTCAAATAACCGGCCCCGAACCTTCGAGACGCGGAGGAGGAGCGGAAACAGCTTAGCGCTGCCACAGCTTGCTTCCCCTCTCCGGTTCATAGAGAAGCCCAGAAATTTCTCGAAGCCGTGGGCCGCACGCTTGCCTCCTCAAGGTCACGGAGTGAGGATGGCCAGGTCCACGCGATCGGATGTATGCGTGAGTTAGCGTGCCTTTTCCCACATGTCTACGGTGGCGAGGGGGTGCAGCGCGTTGGCCGGGATTGCGCAGTCGGCCGCACCACCGTCTCAAAGTCGCTCGGACATTCAACCTGCGCCGCTTTCTCGAGTGTGCGCGGAAACACTTGGCAATAGACGATCGCGGCCTTACACTGGTGTCATGTGCATCCACATGTCCTCCACAAACCGAAGTCTATTCCGCCCACCCAATTTCTGCCATCCCCTCTAATTTGCCTTCCCTTAGAATCCAGTTCATTACCCTTGGCGATCATCAGTTATCCCTATAGCGTGCCCATGTTCATTTCTGTTTGATTTATCTATATTAACTCCATTATTCCCTGAACCATTCGGACTCCTAGCTGTCTGTTAACATTACACCTTCCATTTTTCGTTCCATAGGTCACTGTACTGCCCTCAAATTAAGTAAACTCCTTTTCGGTAACCGGCTTATTTCAACCCACTGGTGAGTACCGATATGAACGATTACATGAAGGATATTCGTATTCCTCGCCTGATTTCATATCAGTTAGATCGAAGCTGTCATTCAGCAGTTGAAACCGAAAGAACATGGAAGGAAATTTGCTCTTATAGATTTTGCGCTACCTGCTTACGGAATTCGCGAGCCGGTCATTATTTTCTAATGTTGCACGGATCACGCCACAGAACGAATGGGCATAAATGTGCCTTCTCTCCTTCTTTTAACCGCTGCGGTGGCTCAGGTTTTGAGAAACTCGGCTATTAAATTGGATTTCCCGGGTTCGAACCAGACTGTGGCGTTCACGTTTTTATGAAGGGAAAAGCAAAATACGTCCGTTTGCTATGCGATGGCAGTGCAAATGAATGACCCTCATGAGGGCGAAATGATTCAGGACCCTCCCACTACGGCACGTTACGCAACCACTTTTTTCTTCCCATTCCACCCTCCTTCCTTTTCTTACAGCGGGGTTTCGTTCCAAAGTTTTTTTGAATCTCACCCTCCTGATCTCAACAGCATCGATCGGCGCCTGGATGCTTTTGAGGCTCGCATGGATCACCTTCTCACTACAACCGACTCCAAATTCTCAAACACAGAGAATGTCGCCGCAGACTGTCTCAAACACCATTCTGACCTTGACGTCGCCTCCGGCAGCAACCTCCGCCTTTAAAAATTTCCTCGAACCATCACGGATTCTCCCTCTCCCAAAGAAACGCGATGGCTTGTCACAGCGCATTCAAATTAGATGTCAAGGACCTCAATATAATTCAGTGGAACTGTGCAATGTTAATACTAACCGCACCACATTATAGCAGTATATTCTTACTCTCTCCTCTCTGCCCCACTTTATCCTCCTCCTCCAGGAAATTCGCTGCTCCGCTAACGGTCCTGGTTACCGGGAATTTCAATCTATAGCTTTAACTCCCTATCTTCTATCTACGTTAGTCGTGACCTCTCGGTAGCAGCCCTTGACATTCCCTCATCGATTCAATCCTACCTGGTGGACATACTCTACTATCTTCCCCAGTCTCACCTCAGCATGGCATTGTTGTCCTTCTACAACCCCCCCCCCCCCCCCCTCTCACGCCACACATTTCACAAACCAAGGCAAATTTCTTGACACATTGCCCTCTCACACGGCTGTATTTCTCTGCGGAGACTTTAATGCCCCTCACACACTATGGGGTTATCCGCAGACCTTTCTTGCCGGCCGCCTACACACTCCATGGCCAAGCAAGCTCACCTCACTCTCCTCAACACCTTCGGAGTACCCACTAGGGCGAGCACATACTCCCAGCGCCACACAACCCCTGACCTCACTTACTGCTCTGGTCCGACCAATACATTATTTCCATTTAATACCACCGGGAGATGGTAGTTCGAAACCCACCGCCAGACACCCCCCGGTATGAATGAGTACAAGCGTCCCCCGGCCTGGTGCTCGGCTTTTCTAGGGGTGTGCGCTTGGGAGGAGCTCCGCTAACCCAGCTGCGCCCTCCGGGGCACAATCAGTTGCGAACACGTCAGTCTGCAAAGGAGGTTCAAGATTCAGTTGAGATTTATGATGAGATGTTGTTGATCAAGTGATGTCAATTTGAGCTGAGGCTCAAAGGGAGGACTGTAGGTTAGGCTCAAAGAAAGTGCCTTTGGAAGACAACTAGGGTGCAGGGGTGGTTGTGTTGATCCTTTTTTCCAGGGCAAACGCAGCGGGCAGGCTTCGCGCACTTGTGCGGGAACAGACGCTCTCCTTGTGGAATTCTGGCAAGTTTAAAACAGCCGCTTAAAATCCCTGGGCCCTGCCCTGAAGCTCAGGCTTGCACCTGGCCTACCCCGATGTGAAGAAACTTTGCTGTGCCGCCTGTGGGTTGGTATAGCTTTCACAAACTCTTATTTTGTGATAGGTATGGCAAATAGCCTTGCATGTACAAACAGCGGGTGCGATGAGACTATAGGCCACATTGTTTGTGAGTGCCCGTATACAGTGAGAAAAGACAGTGTCTATGCCGTGCGCTTGAGCGTCTAGATTGACGCCCACTGACTGAAACTAAGGATCCTAAATCCCTGGCCACGGCGCTCGTCTGCGGTGAAGGCCTCCCAGTCACTGCTCCTCTTTATGAAAAGCACAGGACTGATCGAAAGGCTATGAGTTTGCATTTATGGTACGTGATATGACTGTGACTTGATGTGATGTGACATGTCTGTGATGTGACTGTACTGACTTCATCCATCCCTCTCTTACCCACATCTTTATATCGACTCACCCCTTTCCCTCAGTGCTGGGTAGCAAATCGGTTTCTTTTACCCGGTGAACCTCCCTGCCGTTCCTCCACATTTTCCTCCTCCTCCTTCATCTAAGATCAAGACTCCTTCCGAAATTTCCTCGCCAACAAGAAACTCTTTATCATCGACTTCGCATGACCTGTGCATATAAATGGCTTGCGCTACCGTTTCGGTGAAATGAACAGTCCGTATTGTGACAACTGTGGCTCGATTGAAACTGTGGATCATATCCTACTTGTGTACAAAGCGTACGCTGACGAGCGTGCGTACTATGAGCATAGCATGGAGAAGCACTCCTCAGTGCCTTTAACAATAAACAGAGTTTTAGGTCTCTTAGCCTTCCCTAAGCAACAGAGACTCGCATGAACGTTATATTTACGTATTTGGAAGACAATGGACTCCTTGACACTGTGTAAATTCACCCTGCATGTTTCCATCATGTATTTTTGAAGCTGTGAACTCTTCAAACACCTTTGTCGGATCATGCATTTCATCATTATATTTTATACCATTACTCCACGAAGCACCTAAACACGTATTTATTGACCGCATTTTTTCTCCCCCTTCAATTCTATTATTTTCCTCACCATTCATTTCGATCTTTCCATCCCGAATTCCCGGTCCTACACAGAGTAGCATGCCAGCGAAATCTAAATGGCAGCAAAATTCTCTGTTTTGGGTCTTTCTCTATCTCTCTCTTGTCCCTCTTCGGATACCCACCCGCAAGCAGCGCATTCGACATACTGACTGGCAGGCCTTTCGCTGTCTCCTGTCGTCTGCCTCCTTAATGTCCTATGAGGAGTGGACAAATGCCCTCCTCCAAGTGACTTCATCCTCTACTCGCACGGAGACCGCTGCATATCCCCCTTCTGACCCCGACCCCACCTCATCAGGCTATGGAAGCGTCTCAAAAAGCTTCTCCTAACAGCCAGACTGCAACCCCGGAACCTCCAATTGCAGACCTCCCTTTCAAAGTTGCGAGACGATATCGTGGCCTATTGTGCTACGCTTGAGGATTCACCATGGATTACCCTATGCAACAATTTTGACACGACGCTTCATACAAACATCAGTCTCGAGTGTTTTTCGAGCCCTTCTTCGTACCATCCCTGCCCCTGCCCCGGCTGTCGCTAAAGCGCTAGCCACAGTCTCCCGATGAGGCTTTCGCAACCCCTGCAGATCTTTATCTCACACCGCCTTTCTCTCCTTTTTACTCTGAATATGCAGGCTGTGCAAGCAATGACCTCGAGTACACTGCGCGCATAACTTGCCCACTCTTCGCAATCTTCCAGATAACGCAAAAGAACACCTTCTCAACCTTTATAACACCGCCTGGGAAGAAGGCTTTCTGCCATCGTCCTGGATTTCCTCACTCATTTCTCTCATTCCTTAACCTGGTAAGCATCCAGCCCTTTCCAATCTCCGGCCCGTTTCTCTAACCTTGTGGTAGTGGTTTATTTTTAAATAATCAAAAAGAAGGAAAAGAGTATTGCCGCCCGCGGCAACTGCTATATAAAAAACTGAAGCACTTGAGCGGCGGCAGGCGTGAAAGAAAAGGAAATAGGTAGAGGATAGCGACGGGAAGTATAGAGGGGAGCGATATGAAGAGAGGTCAGTGGCAGCTTTCTACATCATTTACAAAGCACATACGGTCAACGAGTTGGCGTCGCTCGCGCGCAAGTATCCGAGCACTGTCCACAAATGCCTGGGCGCGAGTGGCCACTACAATTGTTTACAATAATAATAATAATAATAATAATAATAATAATAATAATAATAATAATAATAATAATAATAATAATAATAATAATAATAATAATAATAATAATAATAATAATAATAATAATAATAATAATGTAATAGGGCGTTTATTGACGCTCAGATGAAGAGCTGTGAGGAGAGGACCTTGCAACGGCGAGCCCAGCGTACTTCTTCTTTGTCTTCGTCGCACAACGCACTGGTGCATGTCGATGGCTGAAGTTCTGACAATCACAGTACATTTTCCCCCCGGGTAAAAAAAGGAGCCATCCTGGCGACTTATGGCGCGGAAAGCACAGCGGGGTCATAGAATGGCTTCAATCGGTTCACGTGAACTGTTTCACGACCACGGCGACGCAAGTCCGCAGAGGGCGTGACGGGCTCAACTACGTAGTTGACTGCAGATGTTTGCTGGAGGACCCTATATGGCCCGTGGTAGCGAGCAAGAAACTTCTTTGAAAGGCCAGGGGTTGTGGATGGCACCCAGAGCCACACCAGAGAGTTCGGGAGATATGACGAAGCTTCGCCGGTATCACGGAGGTATTTTTGTTGCCACTGATTTTCTGTTGTGAGAGAGCGGGCGAGCTGACGGCATTCTTCTGCGTACGTGACGGCATCGGATAGCGGGGAAGATTCGGAAACGTCAGGGCGGTAGGGAAAAAGTGTGTCCATAGTACAGGGTGGCTCGCGCCCGTAAAGGAGAAAGAATGGAGAGTATCCAGTAGTGGCCTGTGTCGCGGTGTTATATGCGTAAGTAACAAACGGTAGAACTTGGTCCCAATTGGAATGGTCGGTGTTCACGTACATAGCCAGCATGTCACCGAGAGTGCGGTTGAAACGTTCTGTCAGTCCATTCGTTCTGTCAGTCCATTCGTCCAGGGTGGTACGAGGTAGCGGTGCGGTGTATGATGCGGCATTCTTTCAGGAGAGTCTCAAGAGCGTCTGATAAGAAAACGCGTCCGCGGTCACTGAGTAGTTCGCGAGGGGCACCATGGCGAAGAACCAGGTTTTTCAGAATAAAGGCAGCCACGTCGCGTGCGGAAGCAGAGGGCAATGAGGATGTCTCAGTGTAGCGGGTCAGATGATCCACTGCCACGATAATCCAGCGGTTGCCAGCTGAAGTTGTAGGAAGGGGACCGTATAGATCTATGCCGACACGATCAAACGGACGGGCAGGACAGGGCAACGGCTGCAACGAAGCAGGAGACTTGAGAGGGGTTTTTCGGCGTTGGCAAGACTGGCAAGAGCGGACAAAATGACGGATAAAGCGGTACATTCCACGCCAGAAGAAGCGTAGACGCAAGCGCGTGTAGGTTTTCAACAATCCGCCGTGGGCGCACTGGGGATCAGTATGGAAAGCAGCACAAATTTCGGCGCGGAGATGACGGGGGATGACTAAAAGCCACTTCCTTCCGTCGTGAAGATAATTGCGGCGATAGAGCAGCCCGTCACGAATTGAAAAATGGTGAGCTTGGCGGGCAAGTGCCCTAGACAAACGACCTGGAGAGTGACTTGAAAGTCCAGAAGTGTAGATATCCATGGGTCGCGCCGCTGTTCCGTGGCCATGTCGATAGTGGCAAGCGAAGACAAATCGTAGGCGCAGATCTCATCAGACAACGAAGAGGGAGGCAGCGGTGAGCGCGAAAGAGCGTCCGCGTCAGTATGCTTGAGGCCTGAGCGATATATGACACGAATGTCATACTCTTGGAGGCGAAGAACCCGGCGAGCAAGGCAGCCGGACGGGTCCTTGAGGGACGCCAGCCAGCACAGAGCGTGATTGTCAGTGACCACATAGAATGGTCGGCCATAGACATACGGACGGAATTTTCCGATGGCCCAAATAATGGCCAAGCATTCTCTTTCCGTAACAGAATAATTGGACTCTGCCTTGGTCAAGGTGCGGATTGCGTACGCCACCACATAGTCTCGGATACCAGGTTTGCGTTGGGTGAGAACGGCGCCTATCCCAATACCGCTAGCGTCAGTGTGAATCTCAGTTGGCGCATTCGGGTCGAAGTGGCGGAGGATGGGAGGCGAAACCAAAAGACGGCGTAAAGTGTTGAAGGCGTCATCACAAGCAGGTGTCCATGCGGAGAGGTCGGATCTACCGGAGAGGAGCTGGATGAGAGGAACAATAATAGAGGCGAAATTTAAGATGAAGCGGCGAGAGTAGGAGCACAGGCCGATGAAACTTCGTAGCTGCTTCAGTGATTTTGGGCGTGGGAATTCGGTAACTGCACGAAGTTTGGTGGGATCGGGAAGAATGCCATCCTTAGAAACGACATGACCTAGAATAGTTAGTCGGCGAACAGCAAAGCGGCACTTCTTCAGATTCAGTTGGAGGCCGGCGGTAGCGAGACAAGTGAGAACGTCCTTCAGTCGGAGCCGATGGGATTGAAAATCGGTAGAAAAGACTACGATATCATCGAGATAGCAAAGACAGGTTCGCCACTTGAATCCACGAAGCACAGTGTCCATGAGGCGTTCAAATGTGGCCGGGGCGTTGCAAAGCCCAAAGGGCATGACGTTGAATTCATATAATCCATCTGGTGTGATGAAGGCAGTTTTAGAGCGGTCAGCGTCATCCATTGGCACCTGCCAGTAGCCAGATCGTAAATCCAACGAGGAGAAAAACTCGGCGCCCTGCAAGCAGTCCAGTGCGTCATCGATGCGTGGCAGAGGATAGACGTCCTTGCGCGTGATCTTGTTGAGCCGGCGGTAGTCGACACAAAACCGGAAGGAGCCATCTTTCTTAGGTACCAACACAACTGGAGACGCCCAGGGACTGTGGGATGGCCGAATGACACCACGACGGAGCATGTCGTCTACATGATCAGCAATTACTTGACGCTCCGAAGCCGACACGCGATAGGGGCGCTGGCGCAAAGGTGCGGTTTTACCGGTGTCGATGGTGTGTTCTACGACAGACGTGCGGCCCAAGTGAGTTTAAGGAAGGTCGAATGAAGAAGCGAAGTTCTGCAAGAGGGCGACAAGTTGATCACGTTGCGCAAGTGGAAGATCAGCATCACTAGCATGTTGGAAAACGTCGGAGGGCGTCGAAGCGGTCGCAACATCGTAAGAGCACAGACTAACGTCGAAGGAGGGGGTTGAGTCAGCAAGAGTGGTGATATGACCGGGATCAAGCTCTTCAAGACATCCAATGCATTCGCCACGGAGCAGGACTGCTGGGCAAGAAAATGGGTTCGAGGCGTAAAGTGCACTCTTGCCGTCTTGAATTTCGAGAACTGCGAACGGAAAAAGGTAGCAGGGATGACGGGAGGCGGCTTCGGAAGGTGTAAAAATCGCTGTCAAAGGAGTTACCCACTCACAACACAGTGGTACGAGGGCAGCAGAAAACGGAGGAATGTCGGTGTCATGGGCGACGAGAAGTTTTGCAGTGCGGGGAGGGGTATCACAGAAGGGGGAATCACAGAGGGGGGCCAAGGCAATTTGCGCACGAGCACAGTCAATAACGGCCTGATGAGTCGATAGAAAATCGTATCCGAGGATGATATCATGCGAGCAGTTCGGCAGAACAATAAACTCGATTGGGTACAAGACGTCTTGAATGAGCACACGGGCTGTGCAAGATGCGGTGGGGTGAATGTGCTGTGATGAGGTGGTGCGGAGCGAAAAGTCGGAAATCGGAGTGGTCACTTTGCGAATTCGACGGCAGAGCACTTCACTGATGACGGAGACGGCTGCACTGGTATCGACGAGAGCGAGAACTGTGGCGCCTTCTACAGAAACTTTGATAACATTAGCGGGACGACGCGGAGGACTTGAGTAATTCGAAACAAGCGCAGTTCTTGTCCTCGGAACTGCGACTGTTAGTTTCCCTCAACGGTGCTGGTAGGACGTCGCAGCATTGGAGAAAGCGATCGGCGCCGAGGAGAATGTGATCGACGAGTGGCATAGGTTTGGCGATCTTGTGAGACAAATTGAGAACCGGGCGGAATCATTTGCGAGCGTGAGTCGGTATCGTACGGGTAAAGTCGAATGTCAGGCTGTGAAGGTTGGAGGCGCTGGCGACAAAGGCGTGCAACATGGCCCGGCCGACCGCAGGCATAGCAAATCGGAAGGCTGTCCGTAGTACGCCAAGGTTTCATAGGATGTGGGCGGAACCTTGAGGGTGGGGCTTGGAACGAAGGCTCAGCATGCGGCGGTGAACGGTAGGCAGGGACCTGCACATAGGAGCCAGACGTGGGCGAAGGTGGTGGCCTAGCCGTTACTTGGGCATACGTGAGAGGTGCCGTCACAGGCGGCAGCACGGGGTTGGACGGCAAGACATCAGCGACGGGTTCTTGCACGGCACGGCGTACGGTAGGGGCCAAAGATGGAGCCAGTTCAGGAACGAGGCGGCCCGAGTCTTGAAAATGGGGAAGGAGTGAGAGTTGACGTGCGACCTCTTCACGAATAAAATCTTTGATCTGTTGATTCAGCGTGCTCCCTTCAGAAGTTGGCGAACCACCCAGGGCTAATGCGGATACGCCTTCGTCGCACACACTGGAGCGGCGCCTAGAACCGCGCCGCTTGCGGAGCTCGTCGTAGCTCTGGCAAAGCTTGACGATTTCACTAACGCTGGTGGGATCTTTCGCTACCAGCATCTGGAAGGCGTCCTCAGTAATGCCCTCGAGGATGTAGCGGATTTTGTTCGCTTCCGGCATGGCCGGGTCGACTCGTTTGCAGAGATCAACGATGTCTTCTATGTAGCTGGTAAAGGTCTCATCAGCGCGCTGAACACGATTGTGTAAACGTTGTTCGGCACGTAGCTTACGCACTGCCGGGCGGCCGAACACTTCCGCGAAATTCTTTTTAAATGTCGACCAAGATGACAGGTCAGCCTCATGGTTGCGAAACCAGAGGTTCGCCACGTCCGTCAGATAGAATATGACGTTACTGAGCTTGTATGAGTCATCCCACTTGTTGTAGCTGCTTACCCTTTCATACGATGACAGCCAGTCGTCGACATCTTGATCGGCCGTGCCACTGAAGAGGCAAGGGCCACGCTGGCGCACGACGCCAGTACACATGATCGTGGGTGGAACGGCCGGCAGCGTCGAAGTGGACTCGTCTTGCATGGCGGTCGTAGAGGGCAGTGTACGGCTTCGCAATTCCAGTTTGGATGGGATCGTTTCCGGCACCTCCGCCAATTGTAATAGGGTGTTTATTGACGCTCAGATGAAGAGCTGTGAGGAGAGGACCTTGCAACGGCGAGCCCAGCGTACTTCTTCTTTGTCTTCGTCGCACAACGCACTGGTGCATGTTGATGGCTGAAGTTCTGAATATCACAGTACAATAATAATAATAATAATAATCTTTATTTAGTATATTGAAAACAGGATACAGAAACGGAAGCGCTGAAGCCACAAGTGGGCTTGTGCCGCGACAACCGGCAGCCGCGGCAATGTACGCGCTACATCCGTACTCCGTCAGAGGCAAACAAATAAAAATAAAGGAAAAAAAGAAACAAGAAAAAAATATATACATTTGGCACAACATATTATCAAAACTGCACTGACAACATCACAACATATTAAAGGTTCTCTAAAGCTTGAACAGCAACTGTCAGTGTTTTTCGGGTGGTCAAAGAAAATACATCGTCCGACAGTTCATTAAAGATAGCTGGAACATAATAGCTTCTTGTTGCTTTACCTTAGTGAGTGCGCACTCTCGGGGTAAGATAACGAGGAACATGTCTCAACGGTACCGGTTTCGTGTTTATGTGACTGTAAGCACTGCTCCAAAAATATTACAGTACTACAATTTGTTTAAAAAGATTGTCAAAACAAGGCAAACCGGTTTTTCTGGTACTGGTACCAGAAAAACCCGGTACTATATATATATATATATATATATATATATAGTACTGGTACTATATATATATATATATATATATATAGTACCATTGATGTAATACATAGTCGCGCGCACGTAGCGTCCTTTCGCAGACAGATCGCGCGCGCAACACAATGCACCAGCTGCCTGGGTGGGGCGCCCGGCAGCATTCTCTGACCTCCTGTGTCGGCAAGACGATGGAAAGAATGGCGCTCACTGGGCTTATTCGGCAACTGGAGGTTTCGAACTCGTTCCCTGATACCCTCATTGGTCTTCGTCCCCACGTGTCTGCACAGCACCTTTGCCTCTTACTTCAGAAGACTTTCTTCCCCTATGGTAGCTCACACCTGCACGCCCTGGTCACACTCGATGTCCGCAAGGCATTCGATTGCTTCTCCCAATTTCATATTCTTACATGTATTTCCAGCCCCGACTGCGCCTCCCGCATGTACAACTACGTTAGAGCGTTTCTTTCTGAACGCGAGGCCCGCTTTCGAGCATTGCAATTTACTTCTACACCCCACCGTCTCAACCGCGGTACATCGCCGGGTGCCGTTCTTTCACCCACACTTTTTAATATCACCGTGGCTCCGGTCGTGGTTCAGCAATCGTCTATTCTCGATCTTCAGTACTTTTTTTACGCCGACGACATCACACTGTAGTGCTAGCAGGGATCTCCTGCTCATATTCACGCTACCTTTCAGCAGGGATCGAATATCATTCCATCCTTTCTTGACCATGCAGGCCTGTCCCACGCCCCAGAAGTCAGAACTCCTATTTTTGACTCACTCTGCCTATCAACAAGCTCAAAACTCACTGATCGCTCTTACCCTGGGCGGCTACCCAATCGCCAAAGTTTCTCAATATAGCGTTATTGGCACGCTTGTTTTCGTGCGGCTGTTTTGACCGTTACTTCGACGAGCTGTGAATGGCCTTCTGCCATGACAGAAGCTCACGCCCTTCAACTGGCTCACACGCTGGCTCTTAACCAATACGTTTACTTCATACCATATCTTTCATTCACCCAGAGCCAGATAGACACACTTCCAACCGCTCTTCACGGCATTTATAAAGCTGCTCTCCGCCTTCCTATAAACACTTCCATCAATAAGCTTTTTTTCACCGCGCTCGTTCATCCGCTTCTCAGTCTCCTTTCCATTCACCGCGACCGAAAGGTAGCTCGCCTCTCCGGAACAGTTCATGGACGCTGGCTTCTCAATCAGGCTAATATTTACCCAATCCAGTAAGTGTATTTGCAAACTCCTTCCCCGCCGGAGGCTACTGACCTCCGTATACTTCATCTTCCAGCCAATATGTCGCTGGTCCTGCATGATGGCCGCCGACATGCTGCTGACTCTCATCATAGTCCGCTCTTCAATAACCATGGAGTTGCTTACACGGATGCCTCTTATGTTGCTTCTCGCGGGTCCAGAAGCCAGGTCCTATTTCATCCCCGTCTATCTACCCCTGTCACTCACACTAGCGGCCGCGTTTTCCACCGGCCGGATATTATCTCGCTTGTGGTCCTCTCCACCATTCATATCATTCAAATTTTCCGTTCTCTCCTGCCTGTGCCACAGCATATTATTACGAAACCAATACTTCTCGCAGTTTGAGCCTTCAGCGTGGAACGGCGGTGACCACCATTGACCTTTGACCTTTAGACGACCTCGACCCCAAGCTGGTAGGAGCTGCCGACATAGGTCTCTCGTTTCACATGGGACGGTTATGTTAGAATTAGCCTGCCAGGACCTTGGCATTTCATTACCCCTTTAGGCCACTAAGGCACATTTATACAGCTTGGTTAAAGCGGTGCTTTATTGAAGAAGAAAAAGAAGAAGAACGCTCTGCCACCCGAAGCTAATGCTTTCGCTCAATATTCTGTTCAGCAGCGTTGAACTCTTCTAGATTCTTTTATATAGACTGACTCCCAGTCGGCTATCCGTGCCGTTCAATATAAAGATATCACGTCTCATCTATTCACGGGGCTTAAAACCGCACTTGTTGCGCTGCAGCTCTGCCCCGTCTTCCCCCGATGGATCCCTGGACACTCTGGAATTGACGGCAATGAGATGGTTAATGAAACTCGTAACCAGGCACCGTTCATCCCCTGGCTTAGGTCCTTGCTTAGACTGCAAGCTCTACCCCGACCGTCATTCTAATCTCTATTTTCGGGAGGATCACGTCCTTCGGCAGATACATTTGAATACGCTAACCACCCCTATAAGGCTATATCTGTACAAATTCTGCCGAAATCCTTCATGCCCCAACTGCCCTTCCCCTTATGTCAACCTTTCAAACAGGCTATTTTCTTGCCAGGTTGCATTGCAATCGGGTTTATTTCCCGGCCAAGTCATACTATTTGGACCTGCTTGGACTGGCTTGGTGCTGAGGGTGAGGAAGAACAGCGCCTGTTCGTTCAGCAGGACATCGATGTATTAGGCGCCTAAGTATTGCTCTTCAGTAAAGTCTTCGACTACTACTACACCCTCCTCCCTTTCCTTATAGCGGAGCTAAGGTATACCCACAAAGAATAGGGAAAGTTACAGCGCCTTTCTTTTCCTATAAATTCATCGATATTTTTACATTTTACTGTTTGCCTAAATATGTTGATTTGCTGTAATAGAAGATACATCTGGGCGAGTTGGTACGGTGACATGATGACGGCGACTAGTCCACGTCTGCAGCGCTGATTTTTCCTCATGTTGGTTTGCCTCTATGATGGTGGTCTTGCAAAAAAAAGCAGCTTGACAGGAGAAATTAGCGCAACCCGTGCTCGTTAGGAGCCAGGGTCATTAATATAAATCCAACAAGACAACACCAGCGCAAACATTTAAGGGGAAAGCCTTTATAGGCTCATGAGTGTGGACACGACTTCTGCGTCCGCGGAGGGTGTCACACCGTCATTGTCGAGTAATGCTTTGATTGGTGACTAAAACAATGGGTTTATGAGGTAGAGGGTGAAAATATGTGTGTGTAAAAGGTCATTAATATGGAGTAATTAGGTGATTATTTAGAGCCAGAAAGGTAGATAGACGTTCAAATAGCCAAGGACTTCTATAAAGTGTGAAGTTGTCAAAACAGCCACGGACGTCGAGTTCGCACAAAATATGCCAAAATTAAATTAAGACCGATAAAAACGAGAAAATGGAGCAAAAAGAAAGAAGAAAGGAAACAAATGAAAGTGAAAGAGCTGCAAATTAATGCAAAGAAGCTTTCGCCTTACCGCACTTCAGAGATATCTAAATGTATCCAACGAGATTTTATTACTTAACATTTACCAACTTGAGCAAGTGCAAGAATCGTTTCTGTAGCGAACAATGAAGAGGTGCGAACAATGTATTAGTCCATCGCCTTACATGCAAAAAAAGATTGCCGTGGCTCAAATTAGCTGAGCCACGTTATACGGATCAAATCTGGGTTAGACGGCGTCTAGCCGCCAAAGCGGCAAGTGTGAGGACCCTCAATGCAAGTGGCTAAGGCCGTTTGGTATCCCAGCCTCGTAGGGCCAGCAGCAGCCGCTCCCACGCTTTCCATCTCGGGTTGTGCGGGCTGGGAGCGCTGCCCTTTTATCTAGCAAGAGCGAATCACTGTGTGAGCTACGTGACACAGCTGGCTATAGCGAGTGGTTGAAGCGGAGACAGGCGCGCGTGCCACATCTGGCGAAAGAGAGCGGGAAATGTTACGGTTGGCGCAGCGGCGAATGTGACTGCGAAGCCCACAGCTGTAGCGGCGAATAGTCTTGTGATGTATCACGTGCCCTAACTGGCGAAAAAGAGTGGGTGATGTGATGGTTGGCGCAGCAGCGAACGTGACTGCGAAGAGCTCAGCTGTAGCGATGGCTAGTCTCGTAATGCGTCACGTGCTATGCCTGGCGAAAGGGAGCGGGTGAAGCAACGGATGGCGCAGCAGCGAAGGTGACTGCGAAGCGCACAGGCACAGCTATGGGTGAAGCTATTCATCTTACGCGTTACGCGCCCACCTGGCGAAAGAAAACGGGAAATGCCACGCTCAGCAAAGCGGCTAACGTGGCGGCGAAACGCACAACGGTAGCGGCGGCTAGTCATGTGATGCGGCACGTGCCATATCTAGCGAAAGGGAACGGGTGAAATGACGGTTGGCACAGCCTCTCATTTTCCAACTCCGATTTGACCTTCATCTCTGCATGTGTGTAGCTAGCGGATCTCGCTCCAAAAAGGTACTAGTGAAAGCCAGGCTAAACGCCTATACTTATGATTAACGACATACAGTTCGATGCTCATAAGATGGTGGATTGAATCTCTGTTCTAAATCTGCCTCCTCTGGAGCCTCATTTGGATACCGCAGGGGAAGCGAACAGCTGCGACAGTTTTGATGAGAGATCACGGGCGTTTTTTGCCGACAAATGTTCTGATAAGCTAGTACACAGTACTTAAGCAGGGAACAGAGATAAAGTTTCGGTCGAATGGGCATAGTACGCGATTGAGTAATAAATAAACGTGTCATCATTGGGATTTGAATCAAGGTCCTCGTATCCCAAGCGGCCGTTACACGCATAAGCTGAGAATGGCAGTTTTTTTTTTGTATTGAAGCACAATTTCGTTGGCACCAAGCGGTTAAGAGAGGCAACATATGAGCACGTTGCGTGGTGATGCCAACGAAACAAGAATTTCAAAACCTTAGGTATTTGATTCAAAAAATAAATTAAAAACGCCCGCTGAGAGCGTGCTATTAAAGGCGTCTTCATGTCTGCTTCATATCTACTATGAACCGGGTTAGGTGGAGAAATATGGGAGAGGCCTTCGCCCTGCAGTGGGTATAATCAGGCTGATGATGATGGCTACTATATGTTTCTGGTTTCCCGGCTCTGTTAAGCACCATGGTACATTAGCGTATAAAATCCAATTTATCATTCATAATGCAAATACTGTAGGGCTCGTGGCGCGCCGCGCATTCGAAGGCCGCGCCACTCCCCAATGCTCCCTGCGCGGTGCCCGTTTCCCTCTCCCCGCTCGCTCGGGATAACCGGTCCCGCGCGAGGGGGGGTATAAAAGAAGGCACGCGCCGCCGTCTCGCTCTTCTTGGTCCCTGGCTCGTCGCTCCTGCTTCGCTCCTGGCTCTCTCCGCGGAAACGACCCACAGCCACCCGAACGACGACCCCGGACAGCCCCGACGACGCCCGCGCTTAACGTGAGATAAAGGATGTTTGCTATACGGCCCACTGCGTGTTTGTCGTGCGCATCCCCGGGCAGAGAAATCGCCCACAACTGGCACCCAACTGGGGCTGAATTAGCACCCATGTGGACGATTTTTCTGCCAACGTGGCAGCGCACGGCAACATGACGGGCCGGTCCTTTGTATGTTAGGCGCGACGCCATTTTGAGTTTAGGGCTATCGTGTGTGCAGATGACACGGAGTGTAGTATAGTAGTGTTTGTACAGTGTTTTATTTTGTTTTGGGTTATGTGTGTGTTTGTTAGTGTCGGGCGGTTTGTGTTTTAATTTTTTGGGGGCATATGTTAGTTTTATGAAGTGTTTAGCCTTTGTGACTAGCCTTTTGATGCGGGCTAGGTGGTAGTCGCGCGTTTAGGCTCCCGCCCGGCCTTAGTTGTTGAGCGCAATGCCTCCGAGAAAAGACGAGCCAGATAGGGCCGCCGCTTCGGACGCCAGTGTGTCCGGAAGTGAGGTAAAGGACGCGGTAGAGTCTGCGCAGGTTACCGATGCGGCCGCCCTGATGAGGCAGATGAACGAAGTGTTGTCGGTGTTCACCCTTCAGCTCCGTTCGGTGGCTAGCACCAACCAAGCCACAGCAGCGGCGGCAGTCCCGCGTCCGGGGATAAATGTAGAGGTTCCCTCCTTTTCCGGTTACACGGACGTGAAGTCAGTCCACGAGTTCTTGCAAGAACTCGAGGATTATCAGAGGGCACTCGGTTCCCCAGACGACGTGGTGCTAGCGCAGGTAATCCCCGTGGCACTTGCTGAGAGCGCGGCGCGGTGGAGACGCTGCCAGCCGGCCTTCGCTGCCAGCCGGCCTTCCAGTCGATGGCAGACTTCAGAGATCGCTTCCGCGCCGAGTTCTTGCCGCCCGATTACGAACGCCGGATGGTTGAGGAGCTAGCGTTGCGCACACAGCACCCAGAGGAGAGCCTCCTCGAGTGTGTACGCGCAATGCAGGAGCTCTACAAGAGGGCAGATCCCACGGCAACCGATCTAGAACAGGTCACGCGCGTGATGAGGCAATGCCATCCGCGCTTCAAGCCGTATTTGCGGGGACGTGGTTTCGCAAACCTCGAGGCCCTAGCACAGGAAGCGAAGGTAGTACAGGCGGATTTACTCGCTGAATTGCGCTACCAGCCACCTACCAGGCCAGCCGAATCGCTAGAGCCGCGATGCGCCTGGGCCGGAGGCCAAGACTCCGTGCCGCGCACCAGAGGCGCAGACGTAATGACGGTAGGGCTGGAAAGGCCAGCGGAAGGCTCCGCGATTCCTCGCGCTCTTGACCCGTATGCGTTCGAGCAGCGGCGTCGAGCTGGGCTCGCCAGCGACGTCCATGCGTCTTGCACGCATGGTTTTTCCAACAGCCTGCAGTATCGCTTCTGTGCTTTATTTTCGCATCAAATACAAACATTAACAGCCCTGCTACCCACGTAAAACATTACTTGTAGCTTCTAACAGCTCGTCGTTAACTAACAACTGGTGACCACTTACTTTCAGCATTTTTTATGTTTATTTTATACATGCACCTGCCATAAAGCCTTGATGATAAGAAAAACTGAAAAGTACAATATACATAACATTACAAACCTTTTTTACAGCACTCTACACTACGCAGTCTAAAACGAGAGGCCGTCACACATTCTAGTAATTACAGTATTGCGGTACTTGTACACCTCATTTCAATTTGGGAAAGGTGGCATAGCCTTGGAGATCAAAGAACACAAATTAGATATACAAAGCAAGCAAACACAACATAGGGTCAAAGGCCCATTCTCAAAGTATTTCGCCCAAGATAAACTCAGTACCAAGAAAACAAGCACCCACTGTTTTTCCAATGAGTACCCAACACCACTGACGATTGGTCCCCATATGGTCAAACCACTACGATGAAACTACGATCTGTGGATGCTACGCGTCCTGCAGTACCACTAGTGTCAAAGATTATGAACTCAACGTCATTTAAAGGGTGGTCAGTGCCTCGGACATAGCAGGTATGGACGAGGCAATGGTAGTTAAAGGAAGAATGATTTTACCTGCGCATAAAGGCCTGTCACCACCTAGAATACTCTCTTTATGTACCAAAAAGCTGAAATTTTTGCCTCAAGAAAACAAGCCTCAAGCATTATTTCAGCAAATAACTCAACGTAACAAGAATCAGAAAAAACAAACACAGAACAGTACCTGAAAACCTCATGCTCTAAAAACTATTGTGGCGAAACACAAGCTCCGAATTTAAGGCTATATCATGATGGCTTTTGCAGGGCCCGTATTCAGAGTTTGCGTCGTTATCGAAGTGTCGCTATCTCACGAGATCTTAAGTCATATGATGGGCAGGGCCGCTACGGAACCGGAAAAGGTAGCAACATCATGTTTCGACGTTTCCACCAATCAGATGACTCGACGTCGGGGAGATAGCGACACTCTCGATGACGACGCAAACTCGGAATATGGGCCCAGCTGCTGTATGCAGATCCTCGTTCGCGTGAATCGTTTTTGCTACTGCTAACACCTAGTCCTGTTAACACCTAAGCTGTACCACAGAAAGAAAAGATGATTGCAGACAAGATAAAATAAAGTTTCTTCGTTCACAAGTTGCTCAATATATCTTGAAAAATAAAAGCTCACATAATGAACATTATGATGCGTATTATGTCCAATAGTATTATGCCTTCACGAAGTCATCTTTTTCAAGCAAACCTCTTAAAAATATATCGTGCTCAATTCAATTTAGCTGCACACACAGCAAATGTGCAAAATATGGGACATCATTCTGAGTGTTATATCCAGACTGGACAATGCAGACAGGATTACTGCAGCTGATGTTAAAATTAGGAAAGCATAGGAACACTAGATAAAGTAGAAAAAATGTGACAATGGGATAGATGTAAGTGAAACTAGTGCAGCTGTCACTTATGAGGGTGAATAGGTATGCAGCTCAGTGCTAGTACAATGATACAAAATGTGAAAAATGATAATAAAACAAGTGTCCTTGAAAGTGTTGCTGTATAAATGAGATGAAAATGATTGTTTTAAATTTCTGTTCCTTCCTTTAAATTATCAATTTAAAGGTGACAAAGAAAATCAAGATAAGGCTACAAAAGCAGCTAACATAATATGAAATAACGAAAAAGCAGTTATGCACAACTGCAGTCATTCGATAAAAATCTCCAGTGATGAACTGATGTTGCAGCGGCTTCGAGCATAAATCAGTAAGCTTCTTTTAACAATATGTGAATGCTCAAGAGCGTGTGACAGTAGTAGCAACGTGTCAAGACGCAACTTTCCCAGAGACTAGCCGCATAGTAGGGGTATGGAAGGCCTTCACACGACGATATCACGGAGGGAAATATTTTAGGAAACAAGATATGGGGGGGGGGGGGGGGGGGGTTGTATACACAGAAGGAGCGAAGCATGCTCTAAAGCTGCAGCCAAAATTTATGAAGGAAAATATTAAGAAAAATTTCATTTCATTACTGTGCTTATGCGCATCATTATTGCGACTATGGGTTACATAGTACAACATGAAATGTTGAGCAATTTGTCTCGTGCGCAAATTGATGCATTTTTAACGCGGTAGCGTTAAGGAGCTCGTGTCGCAGAAAAGCCGGTGTCGTCGGCGTCGGCGGCGTTGGCCGTGAGCGATAAATCCCGGCATGCACTTCATAAATAAAAAGCAACTTCCAAGATGGGCTGGGTGGGAATCGAACCAGGGTCTCCGGAGTGTGAGACGGAGACGCTACCACTCGCCACGAGGTTTTTTTTTTCTTTATTGCCGACTTGGACATTCAAAACAAGACGATGAACAATAAAACGTGCCAGCACACTTTCGCGTGACACGGCGGGTTAAAACTTTTTCAGTTTTACCAAACTGTCAAGCACATGAATCCATTGTGGCTGCTCGGGGAGTGTCATATGCACTTCCCTGAACCGCACAACACTGTGTATGAAATGTTCACGTACAGGATTGACTTGTATATCTGGATTATTAAACTGCATTCTGGTTTTCCACAAGCTGTGGAGGCCCAGGAGCATTATTGTATCAAAGGGAAACTCCTCTGTATTAGGAAAAGGTAAAAATCGTATGCCATATGCATCTAGAGGTAGCTCTTTTTTTAAAGTTGTCTGAAGCACATCCCAGAAAAAAATGGCATCCCAACAGTCCAAAAACACGTGTTCTATAGTCTCTGGTCTGTTACACAAGAAACAGTTTGTTGACCAAGGGACGAACGGCCTTTAGCATGCATCCATGTTTTGACTGATAATGTGCTAGTGTGGAGTTTAAAGAAAAATGATTTGACTGGTGGTGATATTGGCATCTTCTTAACTATCTTCAGTACATCATCTCCTGGGCCTGGACAGTGCGACAAACTATATGTAATCTGTTCCTTACTGCTAAAGTGTGGTACGTGATGAATGTGCTCAGTGCTTCGAGGACAAACACAAAAACTTCACCGTGTTTTTGCCGTTTTCATTTGGGCGTCAGGTGGGTGGGGGTCTTACCTTTCATGCGTACAACGATGAAAAACAATGACAACCAAATAGGTGCTCAACTTTTCCCGAGGAAAGCTAGTTGATTGCTGTTTAACTGCATCGACAGCAATAGAAATGATAGAAAATAGCAATGGAATAGAAAAAAGCAATAGAAAAGAAGCACAAAGGCAACCAAGTGCAAAGAAGCACAGCTTATTCCAGATTATCTTAGAGTCCAGCTTACTCAGCAGATATAATTCTACGCATTTATAGAAATGATCAGTTACCACTAGCAAGACGTCAGAGGCATCTGTGCCTTCTGACACAACCAGGACTTCTGGTGCTTGCTCGCCATTTGCACATAGCGCGGCTCGGGAGAGGGCTTCGGCTGCCTTGTTCAAGGTGCCTTTCTTGCATGACACCTTGTAATTATACTTTTCAAGAGCGAGCGTCTAGCGGGTTAAACAGCCGGCTGGGTTCTGTAGCTTTGACAACCACGACCGTAAGTGCTGATCAGTCTGAATCGTAAACTCAGCCCCATCAAATTACATATCAAACTTTTTAGTACGAATACAATTGCCAAGCGCTCTTTCTCTGTTACCGTGCACCTTCGCTCCAGCGATGTGAGAGTGTGCCTTGCAAATGCCAAAGAGCAAAGATTATCTTCGGGCTCCCAAAGCAAAACAGTACTCACTTGCAGCGGTTTGCACTGCAAAGGGCCGGTTTATGTGCTGGAGCAGCAGTATCGGCGATAGCCGCTAACAGTGCCCGAAACGATCCCTGCTCCGTTTCAGTTCAGGATAAACGGGCACCTTTCCGGAGAAGCTGACGAAGGGGTCTTGCCAGGTCGGCGCAGTTTGGAATGAAGTGGAGGTAGAAACTCATTATGCCCGAGAATTGCTGCATGCTGTTGAAGTTTGTCGGTGGTGGCACCTGCAATATGGCCTGCAGTTTATCTTCGTCAGGTCGGACTGTGCCCTTCTCAACAATGAGCCCACGCAGGTTGATTCTGCGTGAAATCAACTGCACTTTGCGGAGGTCACTGGTGATACCTGCGTCCTGCATTTGTTGAAAAACGGTGGTCCGATGGATCAGATGATCATCTAGGCTTTCTGAAAACACCACAACCATTGCATAGTTGAGTTTAGCGTCTCCGAGTACAATGTATATTACTCACTGAAAGGTAGTAGGTGAGTTGCATAAATAAAAAGGGAGTCGAGGCGTCATACTCCTATGATCTAGGCAGCATCATTTGGTTTCGTATAAACTAGAAGCTGTATCCCATGCCTCACATAACTATTATTCAAAATTAAATCCCCAAGTGCCCACTTTTTGTTGAAAGAAAAGACAGAGACGTCATAGGCACAGGTTAAACTTATGATTCCACATTGAGAACTCGTGTTAATTATCGATAGCTACACTATCAATAATATGGATGGAAAAGCGCCAAAAATACAGGGTAAATAGCAAAGGCAAAAGTGGACTACCTTGCAAGTAGTTCAACGGTATAAGTTGGGTTAATTGCCGGTGAACCATTAGCATTCTACAGACGTTTTCACAGCACAGTCGAATGGCGCTTAACAAAATGTCATCATTACATGTTCTTGCACGCTTTACGATAGCAAATAAAGCGTTGCAACGAAGTTTATCAAACACCTTTCCAAATTAAATTTTATAGCAGACCAATCTCATCTGATGCAATCTCTACCAGCGAAAGTACAACATTGATATGCGTTTGGATAATCTGGCCTATGATATCAAATACCTGATGCGGGCATGATAACTAGCAGGAAACAGCAACAGAAACTTGGTTGAAAAACAAAACAAAACATGGCAGTGCCATAGCTCTGTTATGCCTGCATATACGTAGCGTAAAGTTACTGTTATCCTTGGAGGTGAGTTTGCACTTTCATGAATTTTATCGTGTATTCAGTGCACCGGCGAGTCCTGCAATCACTTTCTTTATCATCCTCGTTTTTTTCCTCCCTTTCCTCCGGCTGCAGTTAATGTTGTTTAGCGGCGACCATAGCACGTCGTTGAGCTTCCTGGCGACGTCTGTTCACCAGGCGTTCTTCTCGATCTGGGAAGATCAGTGTTCAGGGCGTCTCTCGCAGCCGCTATGGGAAAACGTCTCGTCATGACGGTGCATCGTGCGCCCATTTTCGAAAACAACCAGCATTTCATTAAACTGATTAAAGTTCCGCCGTTCATTAATTCGTCTACAAGAAAAGGAAGGCGTAGTATCTGTCCATCGCAGATTCCCGCTATCATTCCCACTGTAGACAAGGGGAATTATGAAGAGCGTTTCATGGTTTATTCTATAAGCAGCCGGAAACCATAGATCATGTTTTTTGTTTTAGATTGCTGGGAAGGTGCATATTTTTGGGATGTATTACAACGAACCATAAAGAAGGGTTTTTCACTAGACTCGCACGACATTCGATATTTAAGCATTGAGAATGAGGATGAGATTCCACTTGACGTAATTATGCTTATGGGCCCCCACTGTATATGGCGCTCCAAAATGGCAGGCTATCACTGTGACAGGGATGCCAGACCTGCTCTAATTTAGTTTCAAGAGAGTATGGAGTGGTGTACTGCCATTCAAAAATTGGGGGCAGAACCTCCTGAATAGCTCTTAAGGGTAGAGCCTTTGTTGTGTCTGTGGGAGTTTTAAAGCGACGAGGCCAAACACTGTCTGATCATGACATTTATTCCTGTACATTGCCTCAGGGTTTTTTTTATGTTTTAATCAGAGTTTCCTTTTGTGTTATGTTGTGTGCCAAAGCCAGGCAATAAAGGAAAAAAAATCCGGGGCGTGGCGCAGTGGTAGAACGCTGGGCTGGGGACCCAAGGGATGGAGGTTGTTCCCCCTTGGGAGACAAGGTTTACCAGTTTGTTTTTTAAGTATCGATTCAATGGCGGTTGGGGATAAGACTTGTTTGGTTGCTTCGAATTTGGCGGTTGGTGACGTCATCCCGTCTCGACCAATAAGAGCCGCCGCAAAAGCGGGTCACATTTTTTCGACACAAGGATCAGGCATTAAAGGCTCTCGCCTTACATGTTTGTAATCTACATTACTGTGGGAAATGGGATGGCATTCTTCAACAATACCCAATAAGCGTCTGTGGGTGCTTTTCGGTATTTATATAGTGTGCCCAGAATAGAAAGCAGGAAAGGAAACAAATTGGGAGGATTATGATATCCCTCAATGCGAAATATTTTCGCCCCAGCTGTTCAGCTTCGGCGGGGCCGACGGCGATATCCTCTGAGCACTGGAACTTCGCTGCTGCCCCGGTGGAGCGCACATACAGCGACAGAAGAAGCATTGTTACTGGTTTTTTTCTTTGCCCTTCGGTAATTCCCGTCGATGGGTCTCATTCAACTCCTTCTTGGAAAGCAGCGCGCGTGACCGCCGCTGACAATCGTCACACTAACTATCGTAGTACTACCGATGAGCGAGCGGAGAGAGAGAGAGAGAAGCAACTTTATTTGCTCGAGCTAAATACGACGTCTGCTTAGACGCCGTCGATGGGAGTTGTTCCCTCTTCACGGGACCCATATGCATCCCTGGCCGCCTGGCCCCTGGAGATCAGGACGAGCTAGTCTTCTAGGGCGGGGCTGGTTAGCAAGGTCTCCCATCGCTCGGTAAAGGGAGGATGAGGAATGGGGTGGTGGGGTAGCTGCGCAGACTTCGCGGCTCTTCTTTCTTTTCTGAGAAATTCTCTCTTGCTCATGCTCTGTCGTAGCTCGTGTATCTCTTTCGCTAAATCGGTGGAAAGCATAGTTTTAATCAATCAATCAATCAATCAATCAATCAATCAATCAATCAATCAATCAGTCAACTAATCTTTCACTCGGTTACACCGTCAGCGACGGCAACGCGGCTAAGCCGCCAAACGGGCGCATAAGAGATGCGCTCTAAAACATCCAACGTAAGACGCTGGGAGAAATTTGATCTCACAGATGCAATGCAGAACGGATTTTTTTTAGAAAACTAGCTATTACCAACATCAATGCCAGAAGGTTTCCGGCCCTGAAGGTCGGTAATGACATACTTATTTCATCCAAGGTAACGCGTCTCTCCACTGCAGCACGCCTCTCACTGTGAATTTCAGGAGAAAGCTCGAGTAAGCAACTGAAATCTGATGCACCGATATGTGCACCACACACAGCAAAAGGTTTATAATAATACCGTAAGCATCGTAAACACAAAGTGTATAGCTGTATACTGAAAAACCTTGATACAGAATTTTCATTTTTAGACCAAAAAGCATTCTGCATTTCCTAAATCAGATACGGGCGAAGTGGTCGCTCATCTAGACACGTACGTGATCTAGACTGAATCAAGACCCCTTTATACTTTTTAAATGTAAAGTGAAAGATCCGCCTTTGCTTTATTTGCTTGTTCAGTATAGGTATGTGGACAAAACTCTGCAGCTCAGGCATATCATTTTATTTTCTGATTTCTCTTTAGAAACGTAATTCTTGCCGACTGTTCGACTGGCAGGCCTTGGTCTCCTAAATAAGCTGCACTACTTAAAAACTGAGAGGGTCTCGCCCAACCGTGTTTTTCAAAAAAAAAAAAGCTTGCTGAAATATTCGGTCTAGGACCAGACAGCTGTTCAATTTTCGCAGTTGCCACCTACAGTGGATATTACGCCTGCTATACCGCTTTGTCTGAAATGACTCCATCCACCGATGACTGAAGAACATGGGCCGCAACAAGTAACCAAACACGCTGGCCAGCCAAACCGAGCACTAGAGGCGACGGATGGCATGCTTGACGCCTCGGGAATAATTGGGGGTTTGTATGTGCTGCTATCTTTCATTTACAATTTATGGTAATGACTATATGTGCATTCATAAAAAGTCCAGAAGTCTTTTTCCCCTCAAGCTATTAAAGCGGAGCTTAATTACTCCTTCTCAAATTTTGAATTTTTTAACAGTCTTAGCCGATGTAAAGCTTACAAATCGTGCATTCCGGTAGTTTAAATCAGTACGGAATAATCTGCTGTGAAACCTATACGCAAAAATTGATTCATGTGAACCTGAAACGGACAAAGGGAAGCGCTTCGTTTACGGTAAGGTTTAAACGGCTGGATGGGATCCGCGCCCTGAAAGCGGAAGAAAGGTCTTTTTTTTGTTTTTTTTTTTATCGCGTCCATAAACACCTGCATCCGACGCAGTCAGAGACCTCGCTGAAAGAAAAAAAAAAGAAAAAAAAACAGAAACTAAGCTGCGTGCTTTCGAAGTTGACACTGTCTGTTCACAGAGGGAAACGCGTAGCAAATGAAACGAGGGAAGAGTCGGTCTGCTCCTCGGTGATTCTTGAAATGTTTGACAATTCACGTTCGCTTGCGTAGCACCCCAGGCGTATACCAGATCTGAGCTCTGGCCTGGAAGCGTGCCTCGTGCCCCACTCTTCTGTTATAACAGCGTTGTTACCTTCACACAACACCAGTCGTGCGTCATCGAAACTGGAACACATGCTAGGTTGCTAAAATGTACATTGTGGTCTCAAAGAACTAACGACCAAGGATTTATTCCGACTTTCTGACGTTAGTTATTTGCGACTACTCATGGTGTTTATAACCGTTACAGACTCAAAAATGAGGCGGGAAGGCACCACGTTTCAAATGTTCTGGCTGCGAAGGAAGGTTATCGCGTCTATACAGCCGGCTGAGCATGCATGGCGGGTAATATTTAAAAATGCCTTCTTTATATTTTTTGTCTCGCCCCATTATGTTTTCAGAAGAGTAACCTACATGCCATGACCTACGATTCCTCACAAGAGTTTAAATGCAAGCCTTAGCGGGTTATGTTATGCCATTTTTCTCAGAGTATGTAGCAATACTGTGAACGCGGTCTGTGTCGTTCTTGAATTAAAAGAATAAACATATCGTTACGTGGAAACTCAATGTATTTACAGTGTATTTACAACAGCCTCAAGTGGCATCGCAGCAAGCAGCAACACGGAACCAGTCCCACTTCTTCGTCGTCACCTTGTCCCTTCCGCGAGGCAAGAGAAGGAAACAATTCGTTTTCCTCATCGCGTAACATGACCCCCCGGCTGTGTAAGCATCGTCCCGGCGCTAATCTGGCAAAGAAGGCATCAATTCGTATAGTTTCAGGCGCGAAACATGGACAATGTCAGTAGTGGGGCGAGAGGAGGAGGACGCGGGCACAAGAGGGGCAAGTTTCATCCCGGATACATAGACATATTACTTATATCAAACTTTCAGAGTGTCCCCTTGAACACTGTATGCAAAAGTACAGAGTGGTTTTCGCCTGTATCGAACTCCCGTTCAGCTGAACGTTCGATATATTGAGCTGAGCGCCGCGCCCCTGAGATGGGCGCTTCCCTAATGCTATCAAGCGGTCAGTTTTCACGGGGGGAACCGGGTCGGCTGCACAACCTTGGCCACCTGCTGGAAGCTTTTAACTCCGTAAAACCGCTGGGAGAAATAAACATCTAGTCCAAATTAAAGCGGCCTTTAATTTGGCATGAATGTTTTTAACATGACACTGCTGTCATGCGGGGAAGCCGAAAATTGGTGCATTATTGTTGTGCCCTGAAGCAAGCCTTGCTAACTAAAGGCTTGCAACGGCTCTTGCGTGATCTCCTTCGCTACTTAAGAAGAAGAAATCAGCTGTACCACATTTGAGCTTAGTTATTCTTATGCTTATAATGTACGAGTAATAAAGTTATGCCTTTTCTGATCAAGAGTGGCTTTTGTCGGAACGACGCCAACAACAGTTTTGATGCCAACCACAGGCGTAAAAGCGCTAGTGCAACGTGATGCAATAAGCGAGCGCGAACAGCCCGATTTGCACACTTTAAACATTGAGAACGCGCCCTCTCGCCCACAGAGAATCATGTAGAGGTGCACCACTGTTTTCAACGCCTGGTGCGAAATTACTCTTGATGCACTTGTGTGCGCACGTACGGCTCGCTGTAACCTGCCCTCGGCTCGGCTGTGGGCTGCCGTTATGCAAGATAACAAGAGGCAGTGTGAATAGACAAGGACGAACACAAGACAAAAGGACCGGCGCTGGACTACAAATTGTTGGTAGTTCAGCACCAGTCCTGTTGTCTTGTGTTCATCCTTGTCATTTCGCGCTGCCTCTCAATATTAAGCATTCTCGCCAACAAGCCCGAACAGAGACCCTATTTTCCAGTAAGCCGGCGGGACGCACATCCCAGCAGAAATCGCGCTGCTAGCGTCGGTACACAGTATTCAGCCCTCTGGATTACAAGAAGCTAGTCCAATGGCATTTTATATATCAAATTATGGACATATCAAACTATTTTGCAATCTTCATCGAGTTCGACATATCCGGGATCGACTGTACGTCAGTTCAGTTCAGTCGTTCAGTCGTGTCCGACTCTTCGTGACCCTATGGACCATATCACCCCACGCTTTCCGGTCTCTCACTATCTTCCTAACATCACATACCTTCATCTGCAGCGCCTAGAGGATGCCATCTAACCACCGCGTCCGTTGCCTACCCCTTCTCCGGTGACCCTCAACCTTTCCCAAAATCAAATCTTTCTCCAGCGACTCCTCTCTTCTCATCAGATGACCAAAGTAGCTGTGCTTTAACTTTAGAGTTTGACGCAATCACTTCTCGCTGATTACCTGAAGTACACAGTAAGGGAAGGGAGCACGGTGAAAGATAAAGATGAAAGATAGCAAGAGGTGCCGTAGTCGAGATTTTCGGGAAATGTAGACTACATGGCTATTTTTAACCTCCACTGATATCGTACAGCACATTGACGCCTTTGCTTTCCGCCTCCATCGAAACGTGGCCGTTGCAGTCGGTTTTGAAGCTGGGACCTCCTGTTCTGAAACCGAGCGTCTTAACCACTGAGCCACCGTGGCTTTTTTTTTCTTTATTGACAAATGTATTATCCAATTTTACACATAAAGAACATTACTTCACACACACACAGAATAATACGCGATAAACACACAACATGGGTTAAAACCACACAATTTGGGCTGCGTGATCCATTACAAATCAGGCATTTGGAGCAACAGTTCCATTCTCGGAAGCCACACAGGCACTTCGCCTCGTGTCTTGAAAATTTCAATAGCACTAGCAACAACTTCGCGAAAATACTGGCGTATTTTCCTCGCATTAACGTCTGCATGCCTGAAAGCCATTCTGGATCGCCAAATACTGCGCAGGCCCAATAACATGATCATGTCCAGCGGTAGCCCATCATCATTTTCAAATGGTGAAAATCGAATTCCGAATGCGTCCACGAGTAGGTTTATTTTAATTGTTCGTTGTAGAATGGCCCAAAAGAAAAAGGCTTCAAAACAGTCTAAGAAAACGTGTTCGATAGTTTCCGGTTTGCGGCATATGAAACGGTGATTTCACCAGGTTAAAAAAAAATTCTTCATTTCTAAATAAGTCTTAACATCTACTGAATTGCTATGGAGCTTGAATAAGAATGCTTTTGCTCCCCCTGGTTCAGTCATAATTTTTACTCTTTTAAGGACTGATTTCCATGGACCTGCACAGTACAACGATCTGTACAATGGTATTGGGAGAAAGACATCGCACAAGTCCTTGTAAAGATTTTTTCGCGTCACAGTTGATAAATATTCAATCGAAAAACGGGCTTGCAATACACGACATAACATGTACACTTTTTTAAGGATTCTGAAAATCCTCCCTTTCATGCTCGCCGAACTTACAATTAAATTTGGTAGCACTTTGTTCCACCTAACCTGACACACAGTTCGTAAAAATGGCTCCTTCGTATCACGAAAGAACATAAAACGGTTAACCACTACACTATTTAATTAGGTCTATGACAAAGATATGCTTCCCCCGTCTTTTCTAACAGCCCATAAAATTCTAATATAAAAAAACATTGACGAATCCAAGCTTCTACAGGTTACCGCGCACAGACCAATATCCCTGACTAACACAGATTATAAGATCTTCATGAAAATTCTAGCTCAAGGCTTCACACTGCAATGGGAGAATTAGTAGGACTGCATCAGACCTGCGGCTTTAAAGGTAGAACCATATATACTAATATCCACAAGACACGGTCTGTGCTGGAGTGTTGCGATGCCTTGCATGATAGCGTTGCCATGCTCCAGCTTGATCTAGAGACAGCCTTCGACAAAGTGCCGCATGATGCCTTTTTATGAGTTTTAGAGCATGCAAAAGGGGGCTCAGCCATTTGCAAGGGAGTCGCAATGGCGTCAGAGGGTGCACGACGCGCCTGATAGTAAATAGGAGGGTGGGTGAGCGCCTCCAAGTGCAACGCTCTGTACCTCAAGGCTGCCCCCGGTCGCCATTGCGTTTCTGCTTGCTTTAGACTTTAGCAAAGCTTTTGATGTAGTTCCCCATAAAGGCTAATAGCCAAATTACAAACGATTGGTCTACCACAGATCATTATTTCATGGATATGTGACTATCGAACTAACCGACAGCAATACGTTGCTCTTGGCGGGCATCAGTCGGACTCTCTTCCCGTCACGTCCGGTGTACCCCAGGGAAGCGTCCTGGGGCCATTACTCTTTTTGTTATGTGTTAATGACATCGTAGATGAAGTGTCCACTGGTGTTCACATCCGGCTGTATGCCGATGATTGCATATTATTCCGGGAAATCTCTAATACTCAACACCAAAACGACCTGAATACTACCCTTGGCAATATGGTAAACTGGTGCAACCATTGGGGCATGGCGCTAAATCAGGAGAAAACTGTTTCTATACGCATAACACGTAAAAAGCATCCCATAAAATATACTTATAAACTTGGGTCTGCTGAGCTGATGGAAGTAACTGCTGTGAAATACCTAGGCGTGACAATTACAAGTGACCTATCCTGGAATACACATACTGACAATATTTGTAGAGCAGCATTTAGAAAACTGTGTTTCCTCAGGCATAAACTCCGAAATTCCCCATCTGAAGTAAAACTGCTTAGCTATCTTTCTTTAATCAGGCCTAAGCTTAAATATTCGTGCATAGTGTGGGATCCGTACACTACATCACATATAAAAAAAGCTTGAAAACGTGCAGAGAAAAGCTGTGAGATTCGTGTTCTCTAAATTTTTGAAAACAGATTCCCATTCGGAATTAATGCGAATTCACGATATACCACGCCTTGAAGATCGGAGAAAAAACTTCCGTTTAGAATTTCTTTCCTTGTTACTAACCAATAAACTAGGACTTGACCCGGCACAATATTGTCGCGTAAACGGCGACTTTTACAGTTGCGTCCGAGGTCCAAAGCGTGGCAAAGGTTCTACGAACAGCGTCAGAGTTCAGGCTCGAGGTTAGCACACTTCTTCCTCTCACACTTCTGCGCTTCTTTGTCGTCAACGCATGCTACATTAGCCCCCCCGTGCGAAAAGCATCGTCCCGATGCTATATTGCAAGAGGGACAGAGTAAAAGGGGCCGCTATCTGGCATGAAAAGGCTTCAAGCGGACCACGTGGACCACTTCAGAACGCTTGGGACGCCGGGGCTCTGGTTCCTCGTGCGGAACGACTTCATAGTCCAGTTCACTGACGCGTCGAAGAACGCGGTATGGGCCGAAATAACGGCGCAAGAGTTTTTCGCTAAGTCCGCGTCGTCGAATGGGGTACCAAACCCAGACAAGGTCACCTGGCAGATAGTCTGCAGTCCGCCGCAGGTTGTAGCGTTGTGCATCTCGGCCTTGCTGCTGCTGTATTCGCACCCGTGCAAGTTGACGGGCCTCTTCGGCACGCTGTAGAAAAGAGGCGACGTCATCATTTGGACCTTCGTCTATGTGGGGCAGCATGGCGTCGAGCGTGGTCGTCACTTGTCGGCCGTAAACTAGGCTGAATGGAGTCATGTTGGTAGTTTCCTGAACGGCGGTATTGTATGCAAATGTTACATACGGCAATACTTCGTCCCATGTCTTGTGATGGACGTCCACATACATTGACAACATATCGGCAATGGTCTTGTTCAAACGTTCTGTCAGGCCGTTTGTTTGCGGGTGGTATGCAGTCGTGCGACGATGATTGGTGCGACTAAGAACAAGGATATGCTGGATGAGCTCTGCAGAAAATGCAGCTCCTCTGTCAGTAATGAGTACTTCTGGTGCGCCATGTCTCAGGACAATTTGAAGAACGAAAAATTTCGCAATGTCAAAAGCGGTAGCACAAGGAAGAGCAGCGGTTTCTGCGTTGCGAGTCAGGTAGTCAGTAGCTACTATAATACACCTGTTCCCACAGGTGGAAGTAGGGAACGGTCCGAGCAAGTCCATCCCTATTAGCTGGAATGGTCTGGACGGTGGCGTAATGGGCTTTAAAAGACCGGCTGGCCTCAGAGGCGGACCCTTTCGACGTTGGCAGTCACGGCAAGTTCGAACATAATGCGTTACATCGCTTGGCAAACGAGGCCAGTAATACCGTTCTTTATTTCTGGATATCGTCCGAGTGACTCCCAGGTGGCCGGATGTGGGTTCGTCGTGGCAGGCTTGAAAAATCTCATCCCTTAAGCTTGCTGGTACAACGAGGAGGTATTGGCGACTGTTGGCTGTAAAATTCTTCTTGACGAGAATGCCATCACGGAGACACAGAGAAGACAAAGTACGACGGAAAGGGCTAGGGACCATGCTGCCGGCACCTTGAAGAAAGTCGATTACCTGGCGAAGTTCGGGATCATTCCGTTGGGCATCGGCAAAATTGTCTGAACTAATTGCAGTCAGAAATGCGTCGTCGTCACCTGAGGCGTCCGAAGCTGGTTGTACAGGAGCACGAGACAGGCAGTCAGCGTCTAAATGCTTACGACCTGACTTGTAGGTTACAGTGATGTCGTATTCTTGAAGTTGTAGGCTCCACCTGGCGAGACGTGCAGAAGGATCTTTAAGGCTTGTCAGCCAACAAAGCGCGTGATGGTCGGTCACCACTTTGAAGGGTCTGCCGTACAGGTATGGTCGAAACTTTGAAATAGACCACACGATGGCCAGGCATTCCTTTTCAGTGGCAGAGTAGTTTGTCTCAGCCCTAGACAAAGCCCGACTAGCGTAGGCGATCACACGTTGTTCACTGTTCCGTATCTGTACTAGGACAGCGCCCAAACCGACATTGCTTGCATCCGTGTGGAGTTCGGTGTCTGCGGTTTCATCGAGATGTGCTAGAACTGGAGGTGACTGCAGGCGACGTTGAAGCTCCTGAAATGCGTCCATTTGCTGGTCGCCCCATGTGAACGGCATATCAGCCTTAGTAAGAAGTGTAAGGGGGGCGGCTATTTTAGAAAAGTTTTTCACGAAACGTCGATAATATGCACATAGTCCAAGAAAGCGTCGCACCTCTTTCTGGTCCCGCGGCGTCGGAAAATTGGCGATGGCAACTGTTTTTTCAGGATCCGGCAGAACTCCCGCTTGGTTCACGACATGGCCCAAAAACTTCAGCTCTTCATAAGCAAAATGGCATTTTTCGGCTTTCAGAGTGAGGCCCGACGTTTGGATGGCGTCTAGTACTGCGTCTAGGCGACGGAGGTGCTCCTCGAAATTCGGGGCAAACACAATTACGTCGTCCAAGTATACAAGACATGTCGTCCACTTCAGATCTCCAAGAACGCTGTCCATGAGTCTCTGAAAGGTTGCGGGCGCGGAGCAAAGGCCGAAGGGCATGACTTGGAATTCGTATAGCCCGTCAGGTGTAATGAAAGCAGTCTTTTCGCGGTCCCTTTCATCGACCTCTATCTGCCAGTATCCAGACTTGAGATCCATGGAGGAAAAGTATCTTGTGTTGCACAGACGATCTAAGGCGTCATCTATTCTGGGCAAAGGGTAAACATCTTTTTTCGTAACGTTGTTCAGTCGGCGATAGTCTACGCAGAAACGAAGTGTGCCATCTTTTTTCTTCACAAGTACCACAGGTGCAGCCCAGGGGCTGCGGGAAGGGCGAATGACATCGTTATCGAGCATTTCCTTCACTTGGTCTCGGATGGCAGTACGTTCTTTAGGGGAAACTCGGTAAGGCGACTGGCGGAGTGGTCGAACAGTTTCGTCTGTAATGACGCGGTGCTTTGCAAGCTGGGTTCGACCGACGCGTGATGATATGGCAAATGCATTAGAGTAGCGACGGAGGAGGTGCCGTAGTTTCTCTCGATACTTTCGAGGTAAGGCCGGGTTTATATCGTACAGAGGTTCAGTGTTGTCGGAGGGTTCTGTTGCTGAAGCGCTGGTGAAATTGCATTCATAACTAGTGTCAGTTATGGCGTCGAGATATGCGACAGTTGTCCCTCTGTTCAGATGTTGATGTTCATTGCTGAAGTTCGTGAGAAGAACATCAACTTTGCCATTTTCAATAAAAACAACTGCCCTGGCAACGGCGATGCCTCTTTCAATAAGCAGTTTCTGTTTTGTCTCGACGACACCTTCTGTATCTTGGATTGGGAGGGAACCCACGGAGACCATAATGCTTGAACGTGGGGGCACACTAACATGGTCATCAATAATGTGGAGTGCAGCGGGGAGCAGGCTGTTGGATTCGATAGCATTCTCAACTGAAAATCTCACGGACTTATTCTGCAGATCGATAATGGCGCCATTTTCGGTTAAAAAGTCCATACCGAGGATGACGTCACGGGAACACTGAGCCAATACGATGAACGTCGCCAGAAAAGTTTGCCCTTGTACAGTGATCCTCGACGTGCACACTCCCGTGGGCATAATTAAATGTCCGCCAGCTGTGCGTATTTGCGGGCCACCCCATGATGTTGTGACCTTTCTGAGAGCTTTGGCGAAGTGTGCACTTAGAATTGAATAATCAGCGCCAGTGTCGACTAGCGCAGTGACGTCTACGCCATCAACGGAGATCTGCAGGTCGGCAGTTTGTTGTGTCGGGCGGCGACAGCTTCGTGGGGTTCGGTCTCGACTTCGATGCTCTGAAGGAGCGGTGGGGCGACTGTCGGCGTCGTGGTTACGTTGAGGATCAGCGGAATTTCGTAGCGGCGTCGATTCTGCTGGTGGCCGTATGTAACGAACTGTAGTTTGCAGTGAAGAACTGTCGTGGGTCTGTGGAGGATCTTGAAATTTTCGCACTGTAGCAGCCGCACCTCCAGAGGCTGCTGCATCTAGTTTCCCCTATGGGGACTTTGGAGTTGCTCCTGGCGTCCAGGAGAGCTGTAACGGCGAGGCGACGGCGATCGGAGGCGGCTTGGGCCTGTGTTGGAACGCGAAATGTATTCTGCGATTTCGCGTGGCTGCTGACCAGGCAACGGACGACGGGCATCAAAAGAAAACCCACGGAGGCCGAGTTCCCTGTAGGGGCAGCGGCGACACAGGTGTCCAGCTTCGCCGCAATGGTAGCACAACGGTTGGTGATCGGGCGTTCGCCAGATATCGGTCCTTCGGCGGCGTACGCTCGGCCGTGAAGACACATGGGCGACCGGTGCGCGAGGCTCGTAGGATGCTGTCGAAGGCGGTAGGTAGCGGCTGGTGACCGCGGCGTAGCTCAGGGTCTGGGGCAGCGGTGTAGCTACGACGGGTTCAGGCGCGGCGACGGGTGCGGGCCCGGTGACGGGTGCGTGCACGGTGACGGGTGCGGGGACACCCAGCGCCTGTTGTACTTCCTCACGGATGATATCGGAAACTGTGGCAACCTGTGGCTGTGGAGGAATCCGCAGGTATTTGGCCACCTCTTCCCGGACTATTGCCCGGATCGTATCACGCAGCGATTCTGACGAAAACTGTCCGGCTTCACCTGCACTCGCGGCGTTCATAGACACTGTAGTGCGCTGGTATTGCCGGGCGCGCATGTCAAGTGCCTTCTCGATGGTAGACGCCTCACTTATGAATTCGGCGACAGTTGTTGGTGGACTTCGCACCAGGCCTGCAAATAACTGCTCTTTAACACCTTGCATCAAAAAGCGCACTTTTTTCTCTTCCGACATGGTTGGGTCCGCGCGTCGAAAGAGTCGCTTCATCTCTTCGGCGTAGGCCGTAACAGTTTCATTCGGATGTTGTATACGGCTATTTAAAAGCAATTGCGCTTTTTCCTTGCGAAGCGTGTTGGTAAACATACGCAAGAATTCTGCCTTGAATGTATCCCACGTTCGGAGTCCGGCTTCTTGATTTTCGAACCATGTCCGCGCAGAATCCTCCAGTGCGAAGTAGACATGGCGAAGCTTCGAGTCAGCGTTCCAGGCGTTGAAGGCAGCCACCCGGTCGAACTGCTCCAGCCAGTCTTCAGCATCCTCATGTGGCAGGCCGTGGAAATGTGGTGGATCCCGCTGGTGGTTGAGCAGGACAGGAGTTGTCAATACCGGGGGATTCATCGCGCTGAGAGAAACGCTCCTTGTTGGTCTGTGGTCAGGGAGAGGACCACACTCGGGAGGCAGACCTTGCAGTCGGCGGCTGCTCTGGTGTACTGGGGTCTCCACCTTAGGGGTGCGTCCTGGGCTTGTAGGGGGCGTCCGGCTCATGAAAATCGTACCCAGCAGCTCCACCAGATGTCGCGTAAACGGCGACCTTTACAGTTGCGTCCGAGGTCCAAAGCGTGGCAAAGGTTCTACGAACAGCGTCAGAGTTCAGGCTCGAGGTTAGCACACTTCTTCCTCTCACACTTCTGCGCTTCTTTGTCGTCAACGCATGCTACAATATTTCATTCATCAACCAGCCAGAAACACTCGCTACTACCACACAGATTTATTTTCTCCTTATTTTGCTCGAACTAACTTGTATAAGTTTTCTATTTTTCCTCGCACCATCGCTGATTGGAACTGTTTGCCCAGGTCACCTCCATGAACTAGCTGCTCGCGTTCTTGAATTTTGTGGCTCTTTCTGGAAAACAAGGTTTATTGACTGCATGCTCCTCGCTTTTTGTATATGTGTATGTATATGTATATATATATATATATATATATATATATATATATATATATATATATATATATATATATATATATATATATATATATATATATATATATATAATGTTGGTATGCGTATGTGTACATGTATATATAGTGCAATGTGTGTATGTATGTATATGTATGTATATATACATATATTTTTTATTTCCTTTTTTATTTTTGCCTTACACATCAAAGTTCTTTTTAAGTGTCTTGGTTTTATTACATTGCAAACTCTAAGTGCGTTTATGCTGTATAGTGCTCCGTTTTGTATAATTTATCTGCTTGTTTCTTTGTTATGTATAGTGCCCTACCTGCTTGGACCTAACCACGGTCCGCAGTATGTCTGTAAATAAATAAATAAATAAATAAATAAATAAATAAATAAATATTGAACCATTTTGTCTGAGCATTATCAATAGCAGCAGTGTCCGAGGTTTTCGCTTGCATGCAGCAGAGATCTGCATACTCACGTATGCCGATGACATTGCCGTCTTCTGTGCCGACTACGAAAGCATTCGCAGTGTTCTCAAATTGGCGAAGGACTTTTGTTCTGTGAGTGGCAGGGCTGTGAACTGGGATAAGTGTCTGGGTTTCTGGCATGGAGAGTAGCCCACAACCCCTGCGAATTTCGGGAACATGCCTTGGATAACAACCCCAGCGAAGTATTTAGGAGTGCCCCTGGAAAATTACCGAGACAGTGAGTCATATTGGAACCAGCAGGTTTTAGATGTACGTGAGAAGGCCGACAAAGGATTCGGTTGGTCTATGTTTGCACGTGCTACGGTTTATAAATTATTTTTTATTACCAAGATATGGTACGTGTTACAAGTACTACAATGTTCTCGTGTGAATGTGCAGAGATTCCACCGTGTGTTCGTCATTTTTGTGTGGTGAAGTACTGGGGAGCGCACCCGCCGAACCAGTTTGTTTCATCGCGTCCGCTGTGGAGGAGTTGGTTTGGCGCATATGTATTTGCACTGAGCCACCGTGACGCAGATTTCATGCCTTCATTGTCTTTGCTTTGCTTCTTTCGCCCAATTGAACGTACAAGTGCCGGCAAGTCAGCTATGTTGTTATCACCAGCCCTACTATACCCACTGCAGGACAAAGGCCTCTCCAACATTGTCCCCACCGTCAACAGAACAAATATGACCATTGCTCCTGATCCTACTCCCTTTCAAATAACTCAGTCTTGTGCCAGCTGCATCGATATGAGTACTGCAAGCATTATAATCTCATTCCCCTACTTAACATTCTGTAGCTCTGGCCCGTCACCACAAAGATTTCGACAACGGCAGCCCACCACGTCACGACTGCGGGTGGGTGATAAAAATTTAGTAATTAAAGCCGCGAGCGCAAATCTCAATAGAGTCACGTGGTGTCTCCTCGCCACCTTTTATTTATTGATACTTTATTGGTAGAGTCTCCAATCTGGTTGCGCATTGTAAGTGGTGTGATTGCTGCTATCCTTTTCTAACACAGACAGGTATTTTGGATGCCCATCCGGCACAGATTAACCGGGAAATCATTGAGGCCAGGCATATCATGCGATTAGGTGAAAAATTGTTTGGTTTGGTTTGGTTTGTGGGGTTTAACGTCCCAAAGCAACTCAGGCTATGAGAGATGCCGTAGTGGAGGACTCCGGAAATTTCGACCACCTGGGGTTCTTTGACGTGCACTGACATCGCACAGCACACGGGCGCCTTGCTTTTCGCCTCCATCGAAAAGCAGCCGCCGAGGCCGAGATTCGATCCCGCGTCCTTGGGAACAGTAGTCGAGCGCCGTAACCACTGCGCCACCCCGGCGGTTTGAAAAATGTGTTAGTGAATCGTCAATCGCTTTAACAGATAATGAGGTTGGGTTTCTGAGGCTCTAAGGGAGCACTTCAGGTGAGGCTCAAAGGAAGTACCTTTGCAAGACAAACTGAACCACCTTTGCAGGCTGCGAGGTTCGAAACTGGGTTTGGGCCAACTGCGGAGGAGGGGCGCGCAGCGGGGTTTACGGAGCTTCTCCCAAACGCACACCCCTAGAAAAGCCGAGCGCCAGGCCGGGGGACGCTTGTACCCATTTTTACCCGTGGGTGTCCGGCGATTGGTTTCGAACTAACCACCTCCCGCAGCCGAGACGGGCGCTCTAACCACTAGGCCGCGGCTGCGGTGCTGAGTCATCATGACTTGGTTTACGTTTAATGCGTAGTTTAGTGCGGCTGGGCTTAGATATTTATACTCCGTGTGCTGTGCGATGTCAGTGCACGTTAAAGAATCCTCGGTGGTCGAAATTTCCGGAGACCTCCACTACGGCGTCTCTCACAGCCTGAGTCGCTTTGGGACGTTAAACCCCACAAACCAAACGAAACCAAACCAGATATTTATACTTTGTGTTTTTTCGATAAACTTCAGTTGCGAGTCAGCGCCCGTCCTGTTTGCTTCTTGATCTGCGTCCTAGTCTGTAGCGCTGTTTATTCATTACGATACTTCATTGCCCATCAGGTGTCGCTATGTTCGCTGCCGGGAGAGAAGGTCAAGCACTGGCCTTCTTAGATTCTCGCTGGTGACGTCTTTCGTTCCCTTTGTATCTACTTTGTTACCCTTACGGGCCATATCAGTTGTTTCTGTCTTCGCATTGCATGACCCGTGCCCGTTTTATTAAGGCAAAAGCCATTGATGCTTCATCGTTGTTGGCAGAAGGTTGTCAGCACAAGTGTCATCCTTTCGAGAGCGAGAGTTAAAATAAATTAATAAGACTTGCCTCCACCGAGAATCGAACCTCATCTCTTGGATCCCCAACCCAGCGCTTTTCTAACTTCGCCACGCCTCGGCTTATGAAACGCTCATTATAATTTCCCTTGTCTACCGTGAGGATGATAGTGAGATTCCGCGCGAGAGAGGGACTGCGCTTTTCCTTTCCTGTACACACATTATAGAACGCCGGTGAACTTTGATGCGCTCAATGAAATGCTGGTTGTGTTCGACAAGGGGCGCGCGAAGTGCCGCCATGACAGTTCATGACGTCAACAGACGATTCATGTATATACGAAGCTGACCCCGCCGGGCGTCCGATCCAGTTGTCCGTGCGGCGCCCTTCATTTGCCGCTTCCTCGAATGCCGCTCCACACAGCAAACAGAAGCGGACCCAGATGCATGTTTAGGAGGCGTTAGTACAGCAGGCATCAGTGGCGTTTAAAATTGATTTACAGGATAGACAATGCGTAGTATATGTCACAATTCTCCGCGAACATATGTACCATGCCATAGAAGGAGGGAAGGTGGGAGCGAAAAAAGAGAGAGAGAGACAGAGGTGCCGTAGTAGAGGGCTGCTATCAATCACGCTATAATGGCTTACGCCGCATCGCACTTTAGAAACATATAAGAAAGTTTTAGGTTCCTCTTAAAAAATAACGTATGCCTTTTTTCAATGTTATGCGTAATTGCGTGAAAAGTAAGATATAATTTTGGCCATCTCTCGTAATTGCGAACCTGTCGCGCGGAAAATAAATTTTAAAGCTCTGCTCTGATTTTCAAGATTCTCTCCAAAGTGTCCTCTATAATTTTTGTCTTGATTTCTGTTAGAATGTTATTAACTACTCGCGTTTGTTTCCTGACCCACTCGGCACGCTTCTGGTCTCCTGATGTTAAGCCTAGAATTTTTACCGCGATAGCGTTTCAGGCTGCGTAAAAATTCCAAGCATGGCACCGGCAGGTGGCAGTAGGCAGCTGACATGACCGTATGATGGTTTGATGTATGTATGATGTATTACATGACCGGTTTGATGTATGCAGACGATATTGTGCTGCTAGCTGATAGTCTGGAAGAATTGCAAACACTAGTTAAGTATTGCGGAGACGAAGGGGACGCTCTAGGCTTCAGTTTCAGCGCAGTTAAGTCGGGTCTGATGATTTTCAATGGCTCAACTGATCAGGGTCTTAAAATACAAGGCCATGAAATACCTAAAGTAGCTGAATATGAATATCTGGGGGTATGGGTAAACGGAGGTTGGCATACATTGGAAAACATGAGCAATCACTTGAGGCCAAATGGCGAAGGAATGCCGGGATAATGAAGCATAAGGCATTGTGGGGATACAATAGGTATGAAGTTTTGAGGGGTATTTGGAAAGGAATTATGGTGCCCGGACTTACCTTCGGAAACGCGGCTTTGTGCCTAAAATCAGAGGTACAGTCGACATTAGAAATAAATCAGAGATCCGTTGGACGATTAGCACTAGGTGCCCACGGCAAAACTACAAATGGGGCGGTACAGGGAGATATGGGCTGGGCATCTTTCGAAGTACGGGAAGCTCAGAGTAAAATATTATATGAGTAACGCCTGAGGAAATTGGACAGTAACAGATGGGCAACTAAAGTATTTAAATACCTGTACTTAAAAAGCGTGGACTCATAATGGAGGAAAAGAACTAGGAAACTAACTAGTAAGTATGCTAGTCACAAGGACGGAGATATAAAGAGCATTAAGCAACAGGTGAAAAGCACGGAAGGTAAAAATTGGATAAATGTGATGGAAAAGAAACAGAGTGTGGAAATATATCGTAAGTGGAAAATGCAGATCAAGAAGATTTCTTTGATACCTCAAGAGGCAGTGCCCTACTTTTCGAAGCTAGATCAGGGTGCCTTAGAACACGCAGCTACAAAAAGAAATTTAACAATGGAGATGACACATGTGCTGTATGTGGAAACTCCAGTGAAAAAATTGACCATATTATACTCGAATGTAATGGTATCCATCCGGAAGTCGATGCAGGCGCAGTCACTCATCCTGAAGCTCTGGGGTTTAGAGATACCAGTGGCCGGGTGAATAAACGGGCGGTGGAAACTAGCAAGAAACGACTGGAAGATTGGTGGCTTAAAAGCATAGAAGCGACATAATGTTAGTAATGTAGGAACAAAAAATTAATAAATAGAATGATGGTTTAGTTAACCATTATAAATCAATAATTAAGATATATGGAGAAAAATGAGCATGATTGCTACTGCTACCACCCCGTTTCAAATGGGACGCTGCTATATTCATCCATCCATCCATCCATCCATCCCACTGACGACAGCGCCAATGGTTAACTAAAGCATAGAATGATGGTTTAGTTAACCATTCTAAATCAATAATTAAGATATAGGGAGGAAAAATGAGCATGATAGCTACTGCTACCACCCCGTTTCAAAGGGGACGCTGCTATATTCCATCCATCCATCCATCCCCCTGACGACAGCGCCAATGGTTAACTAAACCATAGAATGATGGTTTAGTTAACCATTCTAAACCAATAATTGAGATATAGGGAGGAAAAAATAAGTATGATAGCAACTGCTACCACCCCGTTTCAAAGGGGACGCTCCTATATTCCATCCATCCATCCATCGACCTCACACTGACTAGACGTTACGTATGGCAGGAGCTCCCAACTCGGGTCTCTCCTCTCATATGGGAAGCTGAATCAGAATGAGCCTGCCCTTGCCTTCATGTTACTTCCAGGCCACGCTGACGCGTTCATACCGCGGGCTAAAGCGGGGCTTTATATATGGTCTGGTAGCCTACGCTACCTCGTCATACCCTAAAGGCGGAGGTCCCCCGTAATTTTTGTTTTTAGTAGACGAGTCAGTTAAATTTAACTTTAATCTCAGAATTTCATCTTTGAAGGCCGCTTTGATTCATTTAAGGCGGACCTCTTTATGGCTCATTATCGCGGCCACAATCGTGTGCGTCCGTCGTAACGCTTTAATTTCATGACGTCATAAGCGGGTAGTAGGTCATACCTTGAAATAAATGATTACGTCATCAGTGATGTAGTAGGTCGTACCTTGTAAATGAGGACGTCATCATTGCTGTAGTATGTCGTTCCTTGAAATAATTGATGACGTCATCAGTGTTGCAGTATGCCGTACCTAAAATATATTATGATTTCATCAGTAGTGTAGTATGTCGTGTCTTAAAATTAATAATGACGTCATCACTGGTGTACTATACGGCGAGGCACTAGGGCAATTTTTTTTAACCTACACTGGCTACACTAGTGGCTACAAAAAAAAAAATTGTATGCATTTACAGTCACCGAACAAAAATGTCGATTGCTCACTTTTCGGATATGCTCAATTAGAAGTTTTCGTGGCACTACGATGTTCTTCATAAAGCTAAGGTATTTGAGCACCTGAAGTTTTGGATGCATTGTGCCTCCCGCCCCCCCCCCCCCCCCCCCCCCCCGTTTGAGGATGCGGCACTGCCGGTCATATAAAGACTATGCTGTGAAGCATCCAAAAAAAAATAAAACACGGTGGTTCAGTGAACTCGCAGTGGCAGGTTCGCTTTCGCGCCTGTACATCGTCAAAGCTCTCGATTTCGTCCACTACTTGGCGGCGTCAGTACAGCTATTAAATACTTTGTGAATAAGCTTTTGTTAAGCCAAAAACTCTGCGTATTTTATTTGGTTTTATTGCGTTTTTTTCTAATTTCCATATAGAGGGTTCGCCACAAATGTTACGGGCGGCTGTAATTTTTTTTTTTCTGTAATTGTTTCCGGCGTTTTCAGCCGCGATCTCAATTGAAATGAATGGTGGTTTAATTTACTGTTATTAAGCATTGCTGAAAATAAAAATTGTTTTTTATTTTTTATTTTTGGGGACCAAATTTCTATTTGATTTCATTCCAGTTCAAAGGCTTAAATTAGCCTGGTTCAGACTGCTTGAGGAATACATTTCTATCTCAAAGCGCCTTTGCGCTATAATTTTAAGATCTTTCTGGTATATTTCAAGAAAAGTTTAAACTTCTTTTGTGTTGTAAAATTCATTATCCTAATATTTTCAAGAGTTGTTATCTTGTGCTATTATGCCAATCCAACTAATTTTGTGCTTCCCGATTTTTTTTTAATTCGCACTGAGTATTTGTGTTACAAAAGTTTGTTCTGAATCTGCATTCTATTTTCATCATTGATATGCATGCTATATGTATTTATCTTTAGTAAACGTTGCCGCACAACCTATTGAAAAAAAAAAACGCCGTTTTCCCCCTTTAATCATAGAGTTACCTCTCAGCTCCTTGAAAAGTACTGGCTACTCGCAGCGTAACCTTTATATATTGCGCAGCCAACGGCAAATAACAGGTGTAGCGCAACTGCTGTAATGAAGCGATATCCTCTGGCTCCAAAAAAACGGTGCACACAATCCTAAAAGTTACGTACCTCTTGAAAGTGTTACGAGAAATAGAGCGTAGCAGACGAGCAGTTAAGTCGCATTTACAGTTGTCCGTAAGGTTACGATTCGTAGTGGCTCATTAGATTGCTCGGACAAACGCTGTCCTGCACCCCTTGTTTGCCATCTTAGTTTTCTTGCAGTGAGATAGCAAAAACTAATGAACTCCTGTGTGGCAGCCAGTGTAAGCGCATTTGGTGTTGCAACCAATCGCTTTGAGGCAATAAGGGGTGTGCCTTCTTCGCGAGAGCTTCCAGAATACAGGTTCTGTACTGAGCTCGAAGAAAGGCACATTTGTTTGCAAGAGTAACCAAAACTACTACACCATTCAATGACGCCTTGAAAGCGTTCTTTGTTCAGATACAGGCAAACGGTGTGCCGCTTACGGTGGCGCTGTCAGCGAATGGCATCGGCGACATCGGACACGTGAGAATCTTCTCCACGCACCGCGCAGCAGCTTTCTATGGAGTCATCCGACTCGCACTCTGCGCATTAAAGTGTGCGCTTCCACGGCAGTTCTTCGTTTCGTCGCTCTCACCGCGTTCGCCAAAAAACCGCGTACTCCGGCATCGAGAGCATTGGCAGGAAGCCGTTTTAAATTACGCCGCATTGGGGGCTTATCCACCCCAGCGAACCCTTCGCTTTCGCTTCTGCACTGTTGTACTCTCCTCCGGTTCTACTCTCCTCTCCCCGGCGCCGAAATGCGGCACGTTTCCTGCATTTTCACCTCGAGGCCATATTGAATTCGGCTTCGAAAGACTGCGTAATGAGTGCGAAACCTAAGCGGGTGACGCAGGAATTTCAGCGCGCTTAAGAGAGAGATCCGAGATAGGGGCAAACAAGGCACTTCGAACTGCTCCCATTTTCGACCAACCCAGCGCGTCGGCATTCGCTATGGAAATGGCCATAAGCTCTTGTCGTCCTGTCTGCAAGCACGTAAGTGAAAGGTGTAGTTTGCGAGTGGGCGCATTTCATCCCGTGTGGGGTACCGTGTTTTGTGTTTCGTTCAACCCTCCGCTGGTCAATTTATACCACATTAGTTACTTGGCTAGGTTTTAAATAAACAAACTAGCGCTTCAAAAGCGTTCTATTAAACATCAAGAGTTTAGTCATTTAATAGCTAGGCAACTGAACTAAGCGTAATTATTTGCCATTTTTGCAGACTGAAAAAAAGAAAAGAAAAACGCTTGAAGCTCTATACTCAATACTGCTCCGCCCTAATTAGGTAGACTTTTGACAAGTAGGCGAGGAGAAATAAGAGACAATATTTCTGTGCTGTGACGTTATTTCTTGAAGGCACCGATCAGGCCTTTCTCGCCAAAAAATATAAATATGTACCAAAATGGCTTTCGCGCTAAAACTAGTAGATCGCTTATGAAGGGTGTCCCTCCGCTTGACCACCTGCACCAGCCGCTGCGAATGTTTCCTGTCTTAGTGTCAAGATGATCCAATATCTCTATCCAAAGGCGTTACTGCCAAATTTTGCGTTAGTAGTGTCAATGCAGAGCTATTGGGTGACGCCAGTGATGCATTGATCTTTGATAGTAGGATGTTGCACTTGTATTCATATCTGATTCATCTTGGGCAGGTGACCGAAAGAGAGAGAGAAAGAAAGGGAACAGCTTGTAAAAATCCGCATCCACCTCCCCGTTCAAACTTATACTTGTCGTCTCTACGGCAGAGGCCTCTTTTGGTCACTTACGGAACTCCTTCAAAAACGCTAAAACCGGATACTGCCTCCAAATCTTTAAATAGCCCCCAACACACACACACACACACACACACGCACACACACACACACACACACACACACACACACACACACACACACACACACACACACACACACACACACACACACACACACACACACACACACACACACACACACACACACACACACACACACACACACACACACACACACACACACACACACACACACACACACACACACACACACACATCATGTACCGTGGACCGCGTCATACACGAGGGCAGGCAAAAGGCCCACACTATCCATATTCATAAGCCACCCCTTGACCAAACTCTCACTTTCATCCACGCGGTACATGTACAGCGGCATACACTGCCATCATGCAGTCCCAAACCATCCTCACTCACATTTTTGGATAATTCTTCCTTCCTCTAATCAAAGTCTACACTAGCAAATCTAGCTATAGCAGGAGTTCTGCAGGATGCCGTGAAGATTGCCCCTACATCACGCGTATACACTGCCTACTGAAATTAGAGGTAGCTGCAAGTAACATTCCAACGGGCAGCATTCCCTCTGTCCTTAGCGAATACATGATGGGCAGTTTGGCTGCAGTCTTCGTGAATCCAGTTGATATTATATTAGCTCCTGGTCATGCTGTTATTACTGGTAACGAGGTGACAGATCAACTCTCCCGAGAAACATCACGAATCTGTGATTCCCTGGCAATGTCGGATCGTCGCCCGGAATGGAGGTGCTTGAATATCGAAAAAAAAAAAAAAACTCAGCGTGCACTGGCATAGGTTATTTAACCGTAAGCCACTTATATATCGTCACTGAGCCCCACGGCTGGTAAAGTTCTTCCGGAGAACGTGCAAGAAACCTCGAATGGTGGTGCTTGACTCGAATTGCCGTTGAGATTCTTCCGTGACGAGGGACAGCCATCGAGTTCACCACGGCAGGAAGAAAGGGCCTTTTTCTTCGTCCCCGACGACGGCGTGAATGTGGCCGCCAGCAGCAGCGGCACAACAGGCGGCGGTTGGCAATGCGCGGCGGCCCATTCAGCGTGCTCTGTGGCTGTAACTAATTGAGACCCTGCCGCCGACATTGTTTGACTTGCGGCCTTCTTGATTGGAGCCAACCGGCGCTACGTTTTCCCCCGCTGCCGGTTGGGGGCACACGCTAACTAAAGACGAAGTAGAAGAGCCCCAGGAGAGGGGGAGGAAGCGTGCTTGTTTTAAACGCGCACGTCCGCCGACGTCATTAGTGCGCCGCGTCGGACAAAACAGGGGGCGCTGCTGTCGTGTGCGCCGTGCCACGCGTAATGATGGCGTGCCCAAGGACAGGGTCACTTTTATTGCTAATTGATCCAATTAGCAAGCACGCGACACGCGGAAAACAACCCGTGCAGCCCTCCTTGCCGCAAACGCGTTGTCGTTCTGCGCCCTCACTCTTTGCGAGAGGCTGTCTTGCTGCTTTATTTTGGTGCTCTCTAAATTGAGCGTGCGCGTGCTACCGTTGCTGTCTCTTCGCAGGCATCTCTTTTCATTCCCTGAATTTAGCTGAAAACGCGTGAGGACTTCCTTTTTTTTTTTTTTCGCACAGCGCACACTTTTTTTTTCAGAAGCAGTGGTGTTCATTCCCGAGTTACTTAATAAAGGTCATGTTGTTGAACATGAAAAAGGTTGTCGAACTTATGAACTAAAATCAGTGCTTCGAAAGGGCTAAGAATGTTTCATAAAATCATAAACTTCGGTTCATGTTTGTATCATGCCTAATTTATGTCCTTCCATTTTCCTCATACAAAGAGGTGTATTTGCTTTTAGTTATGCGTACCAAGGGACTGAGCGATCGGCATTAGTGCGCTTAGGGTTGGGCATTAGTCTTGCCCAACCCGGCCTGTCAGGTATGTGGGGGTCGGTCTATTTTTGCTATAGTCTAAGGTTAGCGTTGTCCGTTGATCAGAATCCCCAAAGGGTGGTAAGGTTGGGGGCATTGAGCTTGACTTCGGGTGCTCCGGGGCCCTATTGAACCTTAAAGCTTAGTTAACTTCACAGGCAGCGCCAGCGGCCAACACGCTTTTAATGTTTGCTGATTATTTTGGAAACCATGAACTTGCTTTCCTTTGCAGACAAATAATCGGCTCGGGCATGGATAGTTTTGTAAAAAAAAAACGTTGCATCGCAACGGAAGGGTTAAATTATGCATAATATATCTTGCAAAAACAGTTGCCTCGGAATTAAAACTGATGTAAAATAAAGCCGCAGTTTTTGCCTAACAGTAGGGTTATTCCACAGGAACCAGGTTTGACCGCTGTTTTTATTGAAATGGGCTTAATGGATTGTTTTCGTATAAGGGAAAAAAGCTTTGGGCACTATACTCGCGGGGGCTCAAGGCAGTCATTCCGCTGTTTACACGCCATAGCTTTAGATTAGGGACGTAAGGGTATGTTATTGAGGACCGGTCGCGTCCGGCCATTCTGTTAGCTTTTGCAGCGCCAATTCGATTAATATTTGAAAGGCTGGTTTGTAAATTTCGGAAAATGTAATTTATTTTAACCTTTATTTGTGCCAGAGATATAGTGCCAAAAATTATAAAAACAGCGTGGCATAAAAATTCAACAATTTAAATATCTTTGCCAATAATGCCAAATCCATTTTGATATTCCGTGCTCTCTGATATTATTTCTTTATGGCACCCAAACAACACTTACTCGTAAAACCGACCAGCTGTCAGAACCCATAAGCTATTTTGAAATTTCGGTATTTTTTGGTTAGAATTTTTAGCTGGGGCTTCTTCACGGATATTGAAAAACCTAGTGCGCCATTTGCTTGAAGTGAACCCTAGACACAGTGGAGTGTCAACGAAAAATCGGTAGTGCGGCGAGCGGCCCTGATTCATTGGACGTCGCTGTCTTGCCCAACCCGGCCTGTCAGGTATGTGGAGGTCGGTCTATTTTTGCTATAGTCTAAGGTTAGCGTTTTCCGTTGATCAGAATCCCCAAAGGGTGGTAAGGTTGGGGGCATGCGCACTTGCACCCCGGTGTTCCCCTATCCCGCTAAGCGGTAACGTCATAATGTTGTAAAACTCGCGAATATACAGGCATGATTTACTCAGAAACCTTGAACATCTTAACTCGGTTATTTCGAAGACATTAGAGTTTAGGGGAGCTTGTGAGGCAGCGGAAAATATGAGTGGCTCAAGACGGAATGGTGAAATAAAGGGTATCTTGGCGACCGAGCAGTCCGTCGCTTTCCTGCTGCCATGTCGGGCATCCCAAAAAATGATTCTGTATATACAGGCGACTGCCGGATTGGGCATGCGTTACATGCTACCCGCAAAATGTACGTAATACACGACTTTTTTAGGGTTTCACTACAGCTGGCTGGGCAAGGGGTTGTTGGCGGAGGTTGGTCCTTTTGGCGAAGCCTGAAGCGCAAAAAAAAAAAAATGACAGAGAGGTAAGAGAAAAAAAGAGAAGAACACAAAAGAACGTGAGCTTTATTTGGAGCACGGAAGCATATGAACAAAAAAAAAAGCGCTCCAAAATGTACAAACACGATGGAACTATTCGCACGCTTATGCCGTGATCATCGAAGAACACGATTTGTCTTTTTGAGAAATTCATTGACGAAGTCCCGACTCGCACTGTTGCATTCTTGTAAATCAAACGATACATACGGGAAATACACGAGGAGGATTCTTGTGAATCAAATGATACATACGTAAAATAATGGATACACGACTGATTCACAACAAGCAGCTGTGTGCGTCGCGCCTTCGTCGGTGAATTTGTCAGATAAGGAGATCGCGTAGCTCGATGGTCTTGGCATTAGCATTGGATAAGTCTCATCTAATTTCTATCTTTTTAGCGCTTTGTTATTTTTATATGCTTCCATACTCCAAATAAAAGCATCATTTCCAAGTTACGTTTCGTCCTGTGTCCCTCTCGCGTCCCAATATATATATTTGTTTTTGTGCTTGAAATGAGCGTGCAAACTAGGTACCTCACGGGCTAGTGGTATGACATATGCAGTTTAACGTACACAATTCATTTTGACTATGAGGGTTGCCATATTGGAGGGCTCCGAGGTTTGCTCGACCTCATATACGGCTCGTTCCGCCGAAAATTTGCCGTCACCTTTGTACCCGGCGGTAAGGAAAAATTCTCTTTGGCCGACAGGGTCATGACCTATATAGCCACATGCTTTCGCGCGGGAACTTCCGACACCTCTAATTAAACTCATTCTGAGTAAGAGGGGCCCAAATGAAGCCCACATTGGCGAGGAGGTTTCTCTAATGAGAGATATAGCGGAAAATAAAGTAATTGAATCAAACAAATCATTCTTCATGTTGGTTCGAACCGAGGACTACTACATGCCTAGGGGGCGTGCAACGCGTTGGACACGAAGGGTTGCGCTGGCACCCAGAGTGTTTGACGGGCACCTCGTGAACGTGTTTTGGTTCGGGTGACTTACGAACGTATGTTTGGTGGTGGGCACTTCGTTTTGCAGTATATTAACTAGAGTTATTTATTAGAAGCAAAATAAAATAAAAACCGATGGAATGAAAAGACTGCGTTAAAACCGCTCCCACATTTACACCTAAGGTTAAGATTAAGCGATCTCCTTAATTTTTAACTTTTACTCTCACTACTTTACCGTACGTCACTCCGGCGTACGGATTGGCTCTCTAGGTGGTGGTGTGCGAACTTGTTTCGGCATTGAAGTGGCTCGATTGCATTTGACAGCGGTAAGGCTTAACCAAGTGCTCCTGCGATGCCTTTCTTGCTCGGCGCAAAGACCGGATGTGGCGGCTAAGATTCTGCACAATTAGCAGGGATGTCTACAGTTTAGTTTAGGTTGCATGGTTTAACGTCCAAAAGCGACTCAGACTAACGTGTACTGCATCTCGTAGTACAAAGAGCGCCTTGCGCATGCTTATGTCGAAACGTGGCCACCGCGACAGGGCTTTAACGTGGGTCCCCCGGCTTGCTAGTCGAAAGCCTTGTACCCCACTGCGGCGCGACTAGCTGTTTGTGGGGACTGGCTATTTTACGGCCTTACCGCACGCAAACAGCGACTGAGTTTACTGTCGAAGGATTATTTTTAGCCTGTTAATTTCCATGTGTTCAATAAGACATACAATCGAGTAGCACAGCGCTATTCTCTTACTTTGAGAGATGATTAGGGCGTTTTTGAGTAATATGTCTTGGTACAATGTTTCGCGAAGTCCGTTGACCGCTGCTAATTTACTTGTTAATAGAATAAATTGTATGCATTTTTTGAGGACATAAAAGCTACCGGAATAAGGAAGAATGCTAATACTATCCTTATTCATAAGAAAGGGACGCTTAGAATTTGAAAAATTACAGACCAATAAACTTACTATCCGTTACGTACAAGTTGTTTACTAAGCCCATAATTAATAGGACAAGGACAAACTTTCACTTCAGTCAACCAAAGGATCAAACAGGTTTTCAGAAAGGGTACTCTACCATCGATCATATTCATATTGTCAACCTGGAGTTAAAAAAGTGCTCGGAATATAACGAGCCCCTACACACAACATTCATTGAATACGAAAAAGCACTGACTCAGTCAAAACGTGACCAGTCATGCAGCACTGCGAAATCACCATGTACGTGAGCGATATATGAAAGTAGTGGAATATATTTACAATGGCTGCACAGCAACAAATAGCTTAGCAAAAAATGAAATAATAAAATCCGAATTAAGAAAGGTGTTAGGCAAGGAGACACGATCCCCCAAGTGCTATTTACAGTTTGCTCAGTGAGGGTATTCAAAGACATGGAATGGGAGCAGTCAGGGATTAGGATTGACGGAGAATATCTCAGTAATCTACGATCTGCTAATTACATTATATTGCTAAGTAATTCAGGGGACCAATTGCAAAGAATGATTAATGACCTAGACAGGTGAAACTTTAAGGTAGGCTTAAATATTGATATGCAGAAGACTAAGATTATATTGAACAGCTTGTAAAAGGAACCGCAGCTTAAAATAGGTAGCGAAGCACAAGAAGCGGTATGTGAATATGTCTGCCTATGACAGATAGTAGCCGCAGAACATGACTGCGATAGGGAAATAAGTAGATGAATAAGATTGGCATTGAGCCAATTTGAACGATACTCGCACATTATGACTAACAGCCTTGCGGTATCGCAAAAAAAGAATGTATATAAGGGTTGCATTTTACAGATACTCACCTATGGGGCTGAAAAATTCAGGCGGCACTTTGGCTCACTAAAGTGCTGCAAGGCGGAAATTCTTCCCCGCCGCGCTGCTTAGGCATTGACTGCGAGGCAGTTTGTGACTGACTAGAATTGGGACAGATATTGCGCCTTTTCTTTGCTGTCAACCTATTTTAAACGCCGCAGATGTCTGCTGTACTGCGGCTATTTCTATATATGCTCTGTGGTGCGGCGTTCGAGGAAACGCCAAATGAAAGGCGCCGTACGGACGCCTGGATCAAACGCCCGGTGGGGTCAGCTTCCTATAGTGCATGAATCACCTGGTGACGTCATCACCAGTCTTGACGTCAAGTCCAATGACGTCACCATGTGACTGCTATGGACGTCTCGAAACGTCTAACCATTGCTATTCGTTAGTGATAGTTAACCTTGACTTTGACTTTCTGAGTACTAGGTAATGACTGGTTAGTGTTAGTTAAACACCCCTTAACTAGTAGTGATGGTTACTGATAGTTAAGATGGCGTCCAAATGCATGGGTTCCCATGGGCATCTGGCTAACTATCTTAGTATTAGTCGCAAATTATCATGAAATTATCTTGAAAATGCCTTAACTCATGTTTCGATATCATCCGATTGCTATTGACTCAGTCTCGATTCAATGGTGATTGGCATATGCCCATATGAGGCATGCACCCGAAACACGGTCACATTTGCTTTCGCCTTAAAATTGGAGGCTAACAAAAAGGGTTCACCTTATGCTGAGGACAACGCAGATAGATACAGAACAGAAAATGGTAGGTGTAACGTTAAGAGATAGGAAACGTGCCGAGTTGGTCAGAGAAATAGCTCAAGTTACTGATATTCTAGTGGAAATTAAGAGGAATAAATGGGCATGGGCAGGACATAAGAGCGAAGAGAGGATAACCGATGGTCGCTGAGGGTAACAAATCGAATTCCAAGGGAAGGAAGGCGTAGCAGGCGGCAGCAGAAACTAAGGTGGCTGGATGAGGTTGAGGTGTTCGCAGGGGTCAGGTAGATGCAACTAGCACGCCACCAGGTTAATTGGATGAGTATATAGGCGGAGAGGCCCTTGCCTTGATGTGGGTAGAGTCCGGTTCATAATGATGATGATGAGGCTCAGGAAAATCTTACACCTGATGCGACTAATTGATTGGCCACGCTTCCCGCGAATCAGGTGACAGAGAAAAGCACTCAACAAAACCAACTCCTATATGTAGGTTTTAAAGACTACGAGAAATCTTTTCATTAAGCGTAATATTTAGCAATAATGCGGAATCTATAGAGTCAAGGAGTAGAAGACCCATATCTAAATAAAATATGGGGGACACTCAATCTTCACCTTTATTGATATAACGCGACAGCGTAGCCTACCAAACCACATTTAAAGCCACGCTCAAACTGAGCGGCTTGAACGTGAATGCACGGGTTCTGGCAGGCTGATTCCGATAACACCCTTCTATGTGAAAAGAGAAGCCCTAATATTTGGCAGCTCCTGCCAAAACAAAACGTCGGGTAAGCCTGCGTACATTTACTGCATATCCGTATCAGCTGCCTGCTGTAGCCTGCCACTACTCCAGCACCATGCTCGCGATATTTCAATCACAGCGCTAACGCCGGCACCGACGCCGGATTTTCGGTTAACGAGGCCTTTAACGTTATTGTGTTAAACTCAGGCAGTGGGGCTTCCCATTTTGAACACTCAGGAGGTGGGTGGGTGGACAAGATTGAGAGTTTGCGGCAGGAAGCATCGGGTACCGGACCGGATTAATTTAATAAACATGACAGACGTCCTTGTTCCGCAGCTCATGTGTCAGGATGATGCTTGACGGTTGATGTTTGCAACATGGATCACACACAACTATAAATTATTTGATTGCCCTTATGTGAATTCTACGTTATTTCGCATGAACTGTTAATGGCCACTGAAGCCAGTTACATTGAGTGAATGTATTTGGAATTGTAATCAGTTGCTTATTTTCTGTGATGTGTACAACGTGTCAAAAAGTAAAAATGCGCGCTACCAAACTGCAGAACTCAGCGAATAAGAATCAGGAGGCTGCAGTGGAATGAGGGGAGGGGGTGAGAAGGGAGTGCCAAGTAGGTTGGATGGAGGCACGTTTTCGTAAAATCATTGCTTTTTTTTTTTTCGGGAGTCATGGTGCTTACGTAACAAAAGTTCAACTTGGAATTGGGACGTCCGGCAGCGCTGGTTAGCTGGTAGAGCATCAAACGCGACATGAGGTCGCCGTTAGTTTGTCCTACCTGCGCATGCGCATAAAGTTTTCTTTTATTTTAGTTTGTCCTAAGTTACCTTTCCGGGCAAAAATTATCACATCGCATAGTTCTCGTGGTTCCTATGCAAGCAAAGATGTAAAAAAAAAAAAAAAAATTCTTGCGGTTTTCTTTTTATTTTTTGCTCTGTGAATGTTGACTTCTTTCCAGTTCATAGAAGCCCGTGGGCTACCTAAGATGGCTACTTCGCGTGTAGATGTTGCTGGTCTAACGAAGGAGCAGTCAGTGACTTCATTTAAAACTTCTCGTACCGGTGTAGGGCGCGTCAGAAAAGTCTTGGGTGAGCGACGCTAACCTTCGCGTGCGCCTACAATTTCGCATGTGGCTGGCGGGGTTTTCACTACTGTACAAAACACTCTTTTGTGGAGAACCCATATTCAAGGACAGCAAACAAGTAACTCTAAACGACTGTGTATAATCAAAGGTCTCTATTCTCTCGTTTCTCTTACACATCCCTCTTTGCATCCGTGAATATTTTCATTGTGACCGTCGTGGAATGTAACGAAAATATAAAAGCATCCTTACGTATCGCTTCCACCCAACCTTGTGCGGTGGCTTGGAAGGTATTGGTGTTGAGGCCGCTCTTTGCATCACGGCGGCCGATCTCTCGCGGGACCAATTACAAGACCGCCCGGCCAGATTGCCTGCTGCGACGTCACAATGCTGCCGTGGCCGCACCACGACCACACGGCGCCGCGGGAGGGGAGCGCGCCGCTAAAGACATTAGGCCGCGGTCTGCCCACTTTCCCGCCGTGCGAAGCATCGCCGGGACCACAGGACGAGGAATCAAGCGCCTCCTAGAATGCGTTCCGAGATGGGATACGCTCTCTTTCGCCGCCCGCCGATGCGGAAATGGCGGGTAAGGAAAGAGGACTAAGGGCGCGTAATTAGCACAGGGCCAGCAGAGTGCAACGGAGTACGACAACGAGGAGTAGCCAGCATGATACCGAGCTCCGTTTCGGTGTGCAGCCAATTTATTTTAAAGCCAATCGCGCTCGCGTGTGGCTTCATTAGGCCGGAATTTAAATTGATGCCCCTCGTTTTGACCCCTGACCCACGCTAGATCCTGCGAAAACCCGCCTTCTCTTACACGCCGGCCCAGCCACCTACTGCTCGAGCTAAGGCGTTCGATGCAGCGCCTCTTATAGGAGAACTCTGCCCGTTGGCGAGTCTGGCCAAATGCGCTGCCGCGCTTTCGTGCCGTCCTGTGGGATTAGTAGGAATGGAATTCATATATGCTAAAACTGTCTCCTTGCGGGACTCTGCAGTCGGGCTTCGTATGCAGAACACTACGGTTATCATACGATAAGTGCTCGAATATAATACCGATGGATATTGGGATCCAAGCACTCTAAACTTACAAAAAGCAAGTGCTAAAGAATTTGACCGCAATAGTATTAAAGCTAGTAAAGCAAGAACTCCAGCATTTTTACGCACACCTCCCATTTCCAGTGGCGGCTCGGAGGGTACTGGAGCCCAGCTACGCTCGCAAATTCATGCTCTGGCTCCCGTATTCGATTGGGAGAAGTGTGGGAGCTTTTTCGCCATTCGCGCGTGATATGTGAGTGCAAAGAATAAAGCACTAGGATGTCAGAATTATTGCTCAGTTATGGCGACAGGTCGTTCTTCACAACCAATCTGCAGCTTCGGGCCATTTGACTTTAGATATCGTAGCGTAGATATTTCTTAAAATACAAATAACTTATGTCAACAAATACGAAGACATTGTGCGATGGCAGAAAAAGCATGCTGTTTTAATGACAACGAATAAACGAGTACCCTAAATGCTATCTCGACTCCTTTGTCGGGAAGTTGCGGTCACCACAAATAGTAGACGGAGGAGGAACCACTTTTGTAAAGAATTGTTTTTGTGTTTTCTTGAAAGGTGCCCTCAGTCCAGAGTTCCAAGTTACCCAGCTTTCCTGCTGGCCCCCTAGACCCGCTGCCGCTGGTCATGAGGGCCGGGGATGGTGACAGCGGCCCGGGGAGGAGATTTAGACGCTCAGTCTAGGATCCTGTTAGCCACCGCTAACTTTCAGCCCGCTCGGACATTCGGTACTGGTCGGTCGGCTCCATGCTGAACGAGACATTTTCCCAAGAGGACGGGGTGCAGGTGCTATGGGCGGAACGCGGCCGGGTAGTTTTGTGCAGGTCTAAACAAAATGGTAGAGTCTAGGTGAGCGTTGGAGGCAGCACTGGTAAAGAGCGGTAGGAGAACAAGTATTTGTGGTAACGGTTACGATACGTATGAGTCTGAAGTAGACGCTTTGCCACAGAGTCAACCTCGGTGACTGTTAATAGTGGTGGTGGGATATTTCTTTGTATGATAAAAGCTTTAGGCGGAACTTTGGATCATTGAGCTGCAATGAGGCGAAAGCCTTTATCACGCGGAGGTCCGAAGCCCTCCACTACGGCACCTCTTTCGCTTTATTTTCCCTCTCACCTTGGCGATGACGCGATAGCGTAAGCTACCAGTCAACATATAAAACCCCGCTTTAACCGAGCCGTATGAACGCGCCTGCGTGGCCAGGGATAACGTGAATGCAAGGGTCTTGGAAGGCTGATTCTGATATAACAATCCAATATGAAAGCAGAGGCCCGAGTTGACAGCTCTTGACACACGTAATGTCAGGAAGCCCTACGTCTAGTTAGTGCTCGGCCATGTTGGCTTCCAGTTACCGCATCCTACGTAACGAAAGTGTTACGGAGGATGGACGGACGGACGGATACCTTCCGCGAGCCTGTGCCATTAAAGGCTATCGCCTTAACATTGTCTGATGTCGGTGTAAGTGCAGAAATACGCACTGAGCCTTCTATATCTGCTTCCTCCACGACTTCCGACGGCAGCGACCGGAAAGTTGTCGCTCAGGCGAACACATGCACACTCTCGCTGCCGCGAAGGGACGTGTGAAGACTGGTAGTAACGGTGCGAACTGTGGGGAACGTGCCGGGATATATTCGTCACAGGACGCGCGCAGTCTATAAAGATAACGTATTCTTCACAAAGCAACAGCACGCAGCTTGTGAATCTGTAAATTGTGTCTATATGTCAGGCTGGTGCGCTGCTCGTCATGTGTGTCTATGTGGTGCATAAAAGTGAGCTCTGTTGCTAAGAGTCGCTTCTAGCTCATGCGCTGAACGGAGCCCATAATCCTAATTGAGCTATTGGCGTTCGTAACTGCCAGTCCCATATCACCTGTGCCGAACGTGTATTTCGCTGGATCGACCTACAGGACACTTTAGTCAGAACTGTACTCGCGAAGAAGTTGTTTTGTTGTGGCTGTACTACGTCCAGCGTGGCGCTCGGGGAGCGTGTTCTTCGGGAACTGCACGACCCTGAACATAACTCAGATATTCGCACAATCAGCATCCATGTTTATATAGATGTAAGGCTATAGAATGAGCCAAGCTCACCTTATAGGTTTTTTGCAGAGAACAAAATTCAGACGAAAATGTTTTCTACCAAAATGAATATCTATTTGAGGTGGTGAAGGCGTTTTGAACAGCGCGAATAGGGCGAAAGCATTCAGAGATAAGCAAAAATATTGCTTCTTGCGCAGTTTTACCATAGCAACTGTGAGGTCAGTCGTTGATTCATCGACGCGGCGAGGGGGACTGCGGCATGATTGGATTAAACCATGGCGGAGTTCCTCCTTCCTATATATTCTGGCGCGTCATTTGTTTGTACGGCGTCACTAACGGACCCTCGCTTGGCGCCAGATTTGACATTCTTTGTATGAGAATTGAGACGAAATCGTTTCTCGTACAGCAACCAAGGTTATATCATACCGTTCCACCGCCTTTGCAAGCTTTCACTTTCTCACTTTGTAGGCCAGCTCACAAATGTTTGGAACAGGCGGGAAATGCACTCTCAACCGCATGCCGCGCAATGAAGACGTTTAACACGTTGTCAGACTTTATGCCCGCCTATTAATGCTATATTAAACCACTAAGCAAAACGATGTAAAACGTGATGAATAAACAGCGCTACAGATTAGGACAGAGGTCAAGAACAAACAGGAGGGGCGCTGACTCGCAACTGAAATTTATTGTAAAAAAACAGCATAAATATCCCAGCCAAGCAGCAACAAACCCACACATTAAACAAAAACCAAATCATAATGACCCCACAAACACACACCACGTTCAGGAAACCCGACCTCATTGTCTGTTAAAGCGATTGATGGTTCACTAACAAATTTTTCACCTAATCGCATGATATGCCTGGCCTCAATGATTTCCCGGTTAATCTGTGCCGGATGGGCATCCAAAATACATGTCTGTGTTAGAAAAGGATGGCAGCCATTACACCTCTTGCAGTGTACAACCAGATTAGATCCTCTACCAATCTCTAATGATCTCTCGTGCTCTCGTAACCGAACATTGATACACCTGCCTGTTTGACCCACATACACTTTATCACAAGATAACGGAATCTTGTATATCACTCCTACTTTACATGGAACATAGGAAAACTCATGCTTCACTCGACACGTGTTTCGTTCCCGGACTTTTTTCTCTCCTTTGTTCTTAACTATGCTACATATTTCTGACAGTTTATTTGATGCTGAGAAAACCACATTAACATCTACCTTCTGGCTACATTTCTCAAATTGTCTGATAGACCATGCACATATTGCAGGGCCACATATCTTTTTGTATCCCTCAGTCCAGCCTCCCCCTGCTCACGTGAACCTGCGCACGACTGTTTTATTTTATGATTAGTTTATCACATATTCTTTATATGTGATAACTAAACTAATATAACTTTATGTCTAATTCGCATATTATGAAAGCATGATTTTTACAGGACTGCCCCCAGGCTGGACAGAGCGATGCCATTTTTTACGAGCTTAGAATGTTGCGACCCATAATCTAGCAGCGGCTTTCCACTCCTAGGCGAATACCGCCAACAAACATTATGAGCTCAAAACTTCAAAGTGAGGTCAAGAAAACGCAGTTCATTTTCTTGTGACATTCGTTCAAATGTAAATCTCAGTCCCAGCCCTTGCTCTTGAAAAACTTCAAGAATATTTATAGGTGTTCAGCTACTATTAGAACCTTTGTAAAAGACCAGGAAATCATCAACACACCGAAATATTCTTATCCCCAGCCCTTGCAAGTTTTGGCAATCAATTCGTCTACTCTGCTTAAGAAGATGTCCCTTAGAACAGGAGCGACTTTTGAACCAATACAGATGCCTGATTTCTGGGTATACACGGCACTCTCAAATTCAACAAACATACTTTTTAAATAAAAAGATGTCAATTCTAAAAACGACCAAGTTGATATACCACAGCTGTTACCAAAAGCTATTTCATCATTTTGTTCCGAAATGCACATTCGCAGACTGGTCATGAGAACTTCGCGAGGGACCGAATAAAATAGATCCTCGACATCAATGCTAACTGCAGAGCAGTCCCCTGGATTGCCCGTTGTCAAGTACTCTACCACCGTCTCAGAGTGTTTTACAAGATACGGACCTTCGAAACGCAAAGTAGACTAATGTTATTGCAAATAATTTGAAACAATGCATTGCCAGGAGCCATTCTCAGAAATTATCGCTCTAAAAGGTTCCCCGGGTTTATGAGTTTTCACAGAAAAGAATATGTTCAGAAACCCTGATTTAGGGTTTCTTACAGCGGTAGCCAATCTGCCTAAATTCATTTCCCCTAACTGGCGCAAAGCCTCTCTCTTAACCTTCTTAGTGTCCTTTGACACCACCCTAAAATTCCTCTCAACAGCTTCCCACGCTTTTTGGTTGTACACATCCCCAGACAGAATAACAAAACGACCGTCTTTATCCGTCCTAGTCTGTTGCGCTGTTTATTCATAATGTCACCATACCAACTCACCCAGATGTCTCTTCTATTACGATGTCAAACCATGCAAATCAGTGCTTTCGCAAGTCATAATCAAGTTAGGTGAACTAAAAGCGTGGATTATTATTTTTTTATTGCGTTTACACGACTGTCTTCAGTCTCCTGCGTGCATGAACACGTGAAAAGACTCACTCTCGCACTTCTTACAACCTCCGAATAATGATAGTAACCTCCTCTTCAACCGCATGCTCAACTTTATGGGCTGGTAGTGATGTCAGGCTATGAGAGACGCCGTAGTGGAGGACTCCGGAACTTTCGACAACCCTTTGTCCTTTAACATGAATGGCATCGCCCACCATGCGGGCGCCTTGCTCTTCGCCTCCATCGAGAAGCGGCCGTCACTTCCTCATCCTTTGGGTACAACAGTCGAGCGCTCTAACCATTGCACGACCGAGGGATGGGGGGTGGGAGGAAACTGGGGAACGATGAAACGTGAAATTGCCCGATTACACAGTAAGGCTCAATTGTCTCTCCTCGCATTCTTGCGATGCAAAGCAAAAGTTCGATAACTCCTCGAAATGTTTCGAAATATGTTTTATATTTTTAACCATGCAGTGATGTGCTAGGGCTTGCTTTTTTTTTCTGCTGTTCTTTTCGCGCTGCTGTTTTCTTTGCTTTTTTTCCGCACCCAGTATTTATTCTTGGCTCACGGTGATGGTGTCACTAATGTGCTTGGGCTGCTGCGAATTAATATTTGTGGTTCCTTAAAGGAAAAAAAAAAAGAGCCTCGATAATAACCTTACAAGCGTTATCGCGTTCATTTTGCGACATTGAAGTCGTGTGAGAGCAACCCGTTTATCTTTAACTTACACGACGCGCTTTCAATGGTTCCGGCTTGTCATCTCCCGGAGTTAACACGAAGCTGCATTCTGCACGTTAACTAAGATGAACTTTGCAAACATTCCACGCATCTTCCTAGTCACACTCGGGCAAAGACACCTCCTTCAGTCGGTCGTTCTTGGTGCATGCTACTACCACTGAACCACGCTTGAGTATACTCGGCGCTGTCTTTCGACGTTTCTTGAATTCCATCTGCGCTTTGCAAAAAGCCTCGATTCCTGAAGCATTTGTTTGTTCTCGTGCAGGCCGCGGGCTTCGAAAAGCTTCGTATCAGCTTGTTCCCTTCAGGGAACGAGAGAAAACCGGGCTTTGTCTCTCCCCAAGCTCATCCCTCTCGCGCTCTAAGCTGGCTTCACGCGACGTCCCACACACGTGCCTCAAAACAACTGGGATGCCTCGTTTCGCAACTGCTTCGGAGGGAGAAATTAAATCGCCTCCATGGTCCTTCTTTTTCTTCATAAGGAGGCCTTCCCTTCATGCACCGTCTTCGAACCGATCATGCGACGCGGGAAGCATGCGGGATGCGCCGCCTCGTCCCAATCCGCTTAAGCGTCGCAAAACAAGCGACTAGGAATACGTCCCTGTGCCGGCGTCTCTTCTTTGCTTCGTGCCATATAAATAAAGGGACAAAAGGACAAAAAAAAGTAATGATGTAAAGCATGCATTGCGTAAACGCGATCCTCTGATGCAACCCCGCATGATATTACAATCGGAGGACCAAGAGGACGATCCCGATGATAAGTACGAGATTAAACGCTGAAACTAGCGTGTAAGGATAACAGCGATAAATCTATATACTGAAGCAAATGGAAACTTCGGTATGCACACACCATTCCTTTAAAGGCATGAATTTTTGCTCTGAAAAGAAATAATAAAAGCACACTAACAAGAAGCAACGAACTTTCAGCCATGTATGTTTAAAATCAGGTGCATCCATAGACGAGGCTTAGGCTCAAAACCAGACCATCGAAAAGAGGGCAGGTGTACTTGCTGCCGTTGAGAGGGACTGTAGATACTGCTTTGGAGAAGCTTCCACGTTTGCTTTATTTAAGCTGGCTATTCACTTTCGCTTAGCCTCGCTCCTCAAGGGTGATCTGTTTTCATTTTTCCCACCCGCTTGTGTCGCGATTGTCGCAGTGCAGCGTTTTGTTTACGCCGCGTGGTCCCAGGCTAGCCATCATCGTTTTCCAATAACGACGATGACCTGAAACGCGTGGAACGCAGCAAACGTTCCAGAATGCTCGAGGGTGCTCCTGGGATCGGCATGGCGAGGGGAATGGAGAAAGGATCCTTCCTGTAATTCTCACTATAAGGATGACACTGCGACAGTATAATACAGATAGCTAACAGGGAACTGGGGACTGCGCTATCACGGAGTACTCTTTCTTCTTCCATCCTTTTATCTTCTGCCTTTCAGGAAGACAATGGAACCTTGTGTTGCAGTACGAGAGCAAAAAAAGAAAAAAAAAACAACAGCAGGATACACCAATATACCACCCTGCAATAACAATAAACAGATTTTTCAGGGTAGTTAGGCAGTGAACAAAGCATTGCACGCGAAGGTAAAAATAATTACCACGGCTTACTGTACTATGCCGTATGGCGAAGAGACAAATGAGAAGGAACCTTATAATCCAGTGATTCGATACACTTTTATGGATCAAAGTAGGTCCCTGGCTTTGCGCAATGAAGACGACGTGCCTTCAACTTTCTGAAGAAAATATGCGCAAGGTTTGAGTATCAGGAACAGTGGCCGCAAGAGGCGTTGCATGAAATATGACGTACCAGAGACTTTTACCCCGGAACGCAGGCTGGTGCTTTGCGGCTGCTCTTGACTGCAGGCATAATGTGTAAGCGTGAGGCGCCCGGTGTACTGGCAGGTTGCGTAAAAGGCGAACGAGAAAAACCTGCTTGTGTGGATCTGTCCAAGCCATTGACCAGGCGGACACAAAGAGAGGTTAATTCTAATTGACAATATTCTAGACAAGTGAAATGAATTAAAATAATCGCACGCTGATTAGTGTTCATAGACAAACCATTAATATCAGGCATACACCTGGACAACTGAATTTGTTACAACTCTACTAGCCATGATACAAATATTCACTGAAGCATTGCCACTCAAATCCTGTAATAATACTCCCAGGCGCTGATAACACGCAACAGTTACGTATGGTTTATCTCTTTCGCTAGACAAAAGGAATCAGTTATCACCATCCCCTATATGGTTCTACTTGGTATGGAGAAATGTATTCAATTCTGCGACGAAACGATCCCTTCGTAAATAAAAATCGAACAGATTTCAGAATTCGGCGCAGCTCGAACGGATAAATGTGTGAAAGCAGATTAAACGTGATGACGTAATATCGAATTAAAGTAGTTTTTGTACTCCGAATTCCCTGCAGCGCACCGCATCAAGAAGGAAGACCAGCGAAGACATCCTGTTTAGAAGGAGGATATGTTTTTATTTAAATTTGCATACTTGGCATAAAAGCATAATTTGAGTTCGCGGTATACATAACACAGATAGTCATGTAAGGCATTTTCGTGCAGGAACCTGAGGCCCCTGCTCTTATCGTTCTCGGACAGCCAATCGGAGAAATCCTCTTCGTCTGCGAATTCGCAAAATTCAGGTTCCCGAAGCCCTTGTCACTGCGCAAGTGGTAAGCAGGTGGCAAACACCAACATTCGTAGCCTACATGTGTGGAATATTTGGAGCAGGGAGTGCGTCTTGAGCCCTCTTGACATGACCGACCAAAGAATGGCTGCCCCAGCCCTTACCCTTCTATTGGATACCTCCCAGCTCCAATATATTGTTAGTTATGAGACAGATGGAGAATGCAGGGCACGAGTACGTTTTCAAGACGACTATTCTGAAGGAAGGGTGCAGGTGAGGGTGTCAGGTTGGTGTGTCAGGGTGCTGCTTTTCTCTGCTCAGCCTTCTTAGCATTGTGTTGCGTCCAGTGTACCTGGAGATACATCTTCGCTTTCTTATTGAATACAGAAATCTCCTGAGTTACACACAGTGTTTTTGTGCTCTTTTTAGTTGTGTTGTGGCACCTAAGGAGTCTAATAGATAGAAGTTCTGTTATACGCTCTATTTCATTTATGGCCCCCATATCATCGCATATTGCGTAAATTTCACGACAAGCATGTCCGGTGTACATATTAGTGATGTAGCGTATCTGCCAGAAGTAACCTGTCTGATCCGATGGCTGCTAGAGCAGGCGGGCGGCCGTGTGGCGGCATTGCGTTCGCAGGCGCTTGTCGGCGGACGTCACCTCCGAGGGTACAGCAGTTGATGTCACTTTGAGCCCTCACTCTCGCTCTTTGGATGATAAAAACTAGGCGCGTATGATGTACGGGTGGTGTTTTCACGTGTGTGGAGCATGGTTATACCGAGCGACGGTGCAGAGTATAGCGACGGTAACTGCAGTGAAGCGGATATCAGTCGATATTTTTGCTATATAATTATGTGTGTTTGCATTCAGTGCACCGCTGCTGAAACGCAGCAGAAAAATAGCTGTATGCAATTTGTTTGATGTGTCTGTAAATTAAACAAGGGCACCGGACCTCGAAATTTAAGTCCGCTTTTTTTCTACAATGCCTTTCATACTGCCACTTTATGCGTCTCGACTGTAGATATATGGGAAAACTTGTTAGCCCTTTCAAGCCCACTTATCTCTTTTTTATATTTGCAAAGCGTGTGTTAGCTCCTCGCTTAAGCTATGTATGAATAAGTCTCACATTTGATTAGAAAAATTTCTTGTACTTGATTCTACGTTTTCGTTTACGAAATAAACTGTAATGAAACTTTTCTAGCGCTTAGCCACTAGGCTCACATGATTATTTCTCTACACGCACAGCCATCTATTTCTGAGTAACATTGTCTCTCAAACTACCATCTTCCGCAGTTGCTGAAAAGAGCGGAGAACACCATCGCTACACTAAGCGTCTTCGTTCGGCACAACCGTGCTCTTTACGCGTGAAATCGCAGCCCGCACGTCATACGCGCCTAGTTTTTATTATCTAAAGAGCGAGGATATGAAAATACGGCAGCTGTGTACCCTTGCTAAGGATCCTCTGTATGCTTAACCCTCGCAGCTGACGAGCGCAGGCAACCGGCAGCGAACGGAACGCCGCAGCACGGCCGAGCGCCTGCTCCCGCAGTCTTCGGAGCAGTCTGACTACGTTTGGCAAAGACGGTACGTTTATCTCTATGTATGTCTGGCTAGCAGCTGCTCTTCTACCACTGTTATATACGGTCTATTGATGAGAGAGCATAGAGGCACGATGGCTGTCGCCAATTTCCACATTCCGTCCGCCTAACCAAGTGTTGATAGGGTAACAACAAAGATTTCTTTTTCTTTACGCTGTTCTACATGATATGCTATTAATGAGCTAGACTGCCATGAATCCGACCACGATACTTGGGCTCCATAACTCTAAATAAAAGGCGTGAGGCACAAGCTAGAAATAGAACTGTTTGTCCAAACCGTCAATGTCATAATTACGCCTTCCTAAGTCTAACTCAGGATGTTACATTTCGTTAAACCAAGTACGTATAGTACACCCTGGATATGTCAAGTCACATTAAAAAAGCACATTGCTGTTCCAATACACAATGACAATATTTAACTCTTCCTAAGCCTAGTTAGTCATAAAAAAGCCGAGTAGGCTTGCGAGTAGGCAACGCTGTGTAGGAGCCAAACCTAGGATCTGGTTCCCAGAGATTAGTGGCCGGGACATGATGCTGGCCCTATTCAGGTCAGGCGTCCAAGTACCAGGTAGCCCGGCAGGCCCCGTCCAGGTGCCCCAGTGCTCGGTACTGCAGCGGGCTAGACCTAGTTGCCCCAGTGCCATGGGTACTGCGGCGGGTCACACACGGGTACTGCGACGGGTCACGCACGGGTACTGCGACGGGTCACGCACGGGTACTGCGATAGGTCCCGCACGGGTACTGCGATGGGTCACGCACGCGTACTACGGCTGCGCAAGTGAGGCGGTCAGGCGTGATGGTGCAAGCGGACTGCCTCCGGGAGTTGCCCGAAGGATGGCGGAGCGCTGTGCGGCACCAGACCCCGGACCAGGTGTCCGGCAGGTGCTGACGAACCGGCCTTTGTCGCCAGGCTCACAACGGTGAAGAAAACCACCCAGCGACGCTCTGGAACGTCCGTACTGTTCCCCTACCTCGAACGAACTCATGCGCACTGGCTCGCCCCTCATGTGACCACAATTCGCTCCTGTTTCAAATTCCTTTTCGCGGGCCACCCGCGCACTCGCACTCGCGATCACCGTCATCACAACCTCACTATCAGCATCATAACAAACACGTTATTGATATAAACAGCGCGAACACGAAAACAAGGGACAAGAAACACGAAAGCCACAGTACATGCGCTGTTTACAGGGGTGTGCGTTTGGGAGAAGCTCCGTAAACCCCGCTGCGCGCCCCTCCTCCGCAGTGGGCCCAAACCCAGTTTCGAACCTCGCAGCCTGCAAAGGTGGTCAGTTCGAAACCCACCGCCGGACACCCACCGGTAAAAATGGGTACAAGTGTCCCCCGGCCTGGTGCTCGGCTTTTACAGGGGTGTGCGTTTGGGAGAAGCTCCGTAAACCCCGCTGCGCGCCCCTCCTCGACAAAACTGGGTTTGGGCCCACTGCGGAGGAGGGGCGCGCAGCGGGGTTTACGGAGCTTCTCCCAAACGTACACCCCTGTAAAAGCCGAGCACCAGGCCGGGGGACGCTTGTACCCATTTTTACCGGTGGGTGTCCGGCGGTGGGTTTGTTTTGTTTTTTTAGGACTGCTGCAGCTGAGGCTCTAAGGGAGCACTTCAGGTGAGGGTCAAAGGAAGTACCTTTGCAAGACAAACAGAACCACCTTTGCAGGCTGCGAGGTTCGAAACTGGGTTTGGGCCCACTGCGGAGGAGGGGCGCGCAGCGGGGTTTACGGAGCTTCTCCCAAACGCACACCCCTGTAAAAGCCGAGCACCAGGCCGGGGGACGCTTGTACCCATTTTTACCGGTGGGTGTCCGGCGGTGGGTTTCGAACTGACCACCTCCCGCAGCCGAGACGGGCGCTCTAACCACTTGTTTTCGTGTTCGCGCTGTTTATATCAATAATGAATAAGTACCAACTCGCCCAACAAAGTATCTTGGTAAATCATAACACGTGTCTTGTTTTCCCGATACCTTTACAACTCAGGCTAGTTTCAGCCGACATGACTGCCATACTTACTCCAGAATTCGGCCCAACTGCCTTACTGGTCGGCAAAATGTTCTCGGTTTCCCAGCTAACCTTAATCAAGGTTATAAAATACAGAGTTAACCCAAACTCAGGGAAGCCCACTGAGATGTGCTCAGAGTCACCTGGCCTAGCCTGCAGTATGTTTTGTTCACTATAGTTAACAATATAATGACCAATCAGCGCGCCGAGCCTCGCCAGCAATCCCCAACTGAGCGAATTGTGACATCACTGCTCCTTTCGAATGGCGTCTTTTTCCGCCTGGTACAGGGCCATTGACGATTTTCCCATGGCGGATTTCTACCATTTCTTTCTATCGACTTGCTGCGCTTTTAGCCGGATCTTCTTCTTCACTCTATAGTCGATCTCCAATGCTTACGTAGCCAGTGAAATCGTTGGGATTCGATACCTCTGGCGAAGGGTCCACGTCCGGCGCATCCATCTCGTTGTTCGGCCGGAGAATATGGGTTTGACAAGGGCCTGACGGGCCACATTCGACTCGGGGAGACGGAAGAAGCGATTCTTGAAACCCGCTTTTGCCACTGCTCCCCGGGATGTGAAAGTTGACCAACCCATGTCTATCTGTATGCTCTCAATCGGTGATTTTGGGCACTCCGAGCGCCATACAACTCATCTTCCTCCGGTGCCGCTTCACATATTCTCCTGTACCCGCCGACAGGCAGAGCGCGCGGCACTGGTGTCGGTAAAACCTTGGACGGTCACCATATTCTACAGAGCCTCTAACATCTCGCATATATTGAATGCCCACACTGCTTGCCGGAACATCCCTTTGTTGCAGGCCGCCTTGATCCTCAACCCACGCTCATGCGGTGCTAGGTTGTCCGCCGAAGCATTAAAATCTACCCTAAGCTACTTCGCTGTTTCCAACAGTAGGATGGTAACAATCTGTAAAGCTCATTTTGTTTGCATACGTTCCAAACCCATGCCCCATTCCATGACCACGCTGTTGGGCTCGTTGAAACGCAGCTGAAGCCGCGCCACCGCTGCGATACATATGTCTAGCAGCTTTTGCAACTCCTCCTGGGAGTTCCCCAGTACCGCGAAATCGTCTGCATAGACGGGGGCCAATGTGTTCCGCACCATCGACTGACCCTTCTCGTGGTGCTCGAGCGCATAGCCCAGCCCCGATCCTTGCGCTGCTGACACAGACCCGCCACATACAACATAAATAGTACAGGAGAGAGTGGGCAGTTCTACTGGCGCTACCACGTGTGCATCCCACTCCAGCCGGGCAGCACATCCGAGTAGAGTGGATGAAGGACCTCTATGTGAGCTGCTTTGAGTCCAAAATCCTGTAAGATGAGCCACAGGGTCTGCCGGTTCACACTGTCGTACGCTTTCGAGGTGTCGAGGAAAGCCGCGAACAGGGGGTTCCCGGCCAGGTGGGAGATCTCAGTACACTGCGTAAGGATAAATAAATGCTCTTAAATGCACCTCCCTGGCTGGAAATCCCCCTGCAGCTCGCCCAGCACTCCTTTTGGCTCGGCCAAATCTCTGCAATCTAGAATTCACTGCGTGCATCATCATCCTATGCAGTACAGGGAATTTCTCAATGAGGCGGTAATTCCCAATGTCTGTCTTTTCGCCTGAGCCCTTATATAAAGGCCTGATTCTGTTAGATTTCCAGTCAGCTGGTACCTAAGCCTCAACCAGCACACTATTCAGCAGAGCCTCCATCTGCGAGTGCACTTACACCCCATTGCTTTAATCAGACTCATAGGATTACCATCTAATCGAGTAGCCGTTCCCGAATCTATATGCGTGGTTACCTACTCCAGTTACTCTTCTCTTGGTGCCCTTCATAGCTCCGCTGCTACATCCTCATCTTACGACTGTGTGCTGTTAGCGATATCATGTTGAGTCAGTATACTGTTCATAAGGTCTTGACCGGACTGCATCCCTCTCAACTACTCTTCCAAGATCGCTGTAGGCATCTCTCCTCGTGGAGCATTAAAGCATCTGGTGCCGCGCGGAGCGAGAGCTGTTGAGCGGTCACAGAATTCGCCTTGACCAGCTGCCAGAAACAGTGCCTGTCGGCCAGCCCCCGTCAGCCTCTTCATCAACCTGCTGTTATCTTTAGGCGGCGTATCTGGCCCTGAACCAGTTCATATGCCTCGTTTTTTCAAAGTAAAGTAGATCTTCCATGCTTCCTCAGTAGCCTCCTCATCTTCAGTTTTGCGGGTGGGCCGGCGTTGTCAAACAGGCGTATTTCAATGTTGCCGCGTTTTATTGCTGACTTGGGTCGAGAAATTTCAGTGGGTGGGCTGCTTCGCAATCGAAACTTCAGCAGAATTGGCAGAAATGATGGCTCCCTAAAAAACGTCGTGCTAACAGCGGCGGGCACTAGTGCCGATATCTCACCGCAGGAAGGGCGCGCTGTCGGAACACTTTTCTTTCTTCTGGCGTGGCCTTGAGCGTGGCTCTTGGTATTCTTAGATCTAGTGCTTGTGAATGTGACAAAACTTTGTACAGACTATATAAGCACAATAGCAAAGATGTTCGTAATTCTACGAAGGGTTCTACGCGAAGTGTCATCGATTAGTTCTCGCAGTTACGCATAAGACGAATATTTATTAACTTTTGTTATTGAAGATAGTTACGAAGATGATTCTTCTGTAAGCCTGTGTCGACCTTTTTTTTTTCAGATCAAATCAAGTCTTTATTCTAACATCAGCGATGTTGAGGGCTGCGGACAAGGAGCCTCTGAATGTTTTCGACTAGATCAACTACCATGTATTACATGGCAGCATGACATACAGGAGGATAACTTTTATAAGTCAGGCGTATAAAATTGTGAAAATAAAAATGTTCATATATATGAGTGTTATGAGTGTTCACACAGTTCAAGGACATAATAAAGCTGAGCGGCAGTGCATTGACATGCCTGCCCATCAAGAAAAACATTACATAACACATAGGTTTATGGGATGTGACAAACATAGCACATGAACAAAAATGTCTTGTCAATAAAATACATGGTGTGAACACACAAACTTAGGCAGATATATCTTGTATCAACAGAAAAAAATATCAACTAATACTTGTTTACTTAGGTATGAAGGAAGACGATAACGATGCAATTAAAATCTGCAATTAAATCCGTAAATGAAATGAAATGATTGTAGAATTGCTGAAGTTTCGAACGTTAAATAGTTTTTGTCTACTAGCCTGGGTTTTGTGTACAAAATCTTTTAAAATTTCGTTGCTAATGTTTCGTATAGTATTCTCCGAGACTGCTAACGAAATATTTCACCGTTGTTTATTTAATAATGCTCTTTGTAGCGGTAGTGCTTATCTGTGCTTCTGGTGGAGTCACCTTTAAATGGAGATGGAATAAAAAATCATCAGAAGCTCCAACCTTCAAACGTTTTCAAAATTTTTGCAAATGTAAACTCTGAATTAACTTCCAAATTTCAAAAATGCAGCCCCCTAAGCATACATGGGTCAAATAAGCGAATCGAAATAATATTATTCCTTACATAATGTTAATATGTATGAAGCGTGAAAGCTCAAGCTGCGTTTTTTTTTTTTTTTTTTTCAATTGAAAAATCAATAAGGCCCGTAACGTTGCGCTCCAGTTCGCTTGAGAAACTTTGGCACACTTGAATCTCGAAATTTCTACTGATGAAGCAATATCCTATTTCTCTTGTATCTAGCTCATTCAATTACGATCTGTTCTAGGCCTAGTTCTTACAAAACGTAGCTCCTTTTTGTAACCTGACAGTTTATTTGAAACATGTTCCATAATTAAAAGGAATCACCATTATTCTATCCACGAAGCATCAGTTTGGAAACAGGTACCTTAAATGAACGATGAGCAGGGTTTCTCATTTCATAGCAGTTATACATGAGGTAATATATCCTGTTAATTAGCTTTCTCAGATAAGCAACCTTCTCCGTACCATTGCAATCGCTGCCCCGTAGCCTCAATGTCATGGTTAATTGACAGTCACTTGATTGCACAGTCTACAGCCCACTCATACGCACGCAAATATAAATTTTCTGGCCATGCTGAGCCCAGCAGAGCACGCCTTATTAGTAGTCGCATTACGGTGTTTTCTTTCGTGCTACGAATCGCAAGCATTAAACACGCAGCTCAATCTTCTTTTGTCTTCCCCCTTTTAAATGGTATTATATGGCGTCCTAATGGAAAGGGCTTTTCAGCTGCTCGCATCCAAAGCGGAGCTTTTCTCATGCGTACGTAGCAGAAAAAGCTTTCCTCCAAAAGTAAAAATTTTCCTTCAACAAAACCAGCAAGGACACTCCCCACCAAGAACACTCAAGGTCTGAGCCTGCGATTAAAGGGAAACAGCCAATCACTATCTGTTAGCAAGTGCAGTAGCGTCTCAGTTTTCAGCGTCGAGAAGGCGGTACATCAGCCTCCACGGCTACTAAAAAGTCTGTACTGTTACCATAGCACGCTTTTAAAAGCGACGTCCTCGCTAGCATTGCTAAATAAGCAATATCTTAAGCGTATTGCAGCATAGCGCCTCGCTTCTTGTCAAGTTATAGCGACATTTTTACTGATGATTACTCAGAACACAAGCCGATACTTTGCTCCCCACCTTCCCTCCTCATATTCACTCTGTCAGGGCTTGAAAGAGATAATAAAATCAGCAAAAGCGAAAATTTTTAAACCGGTTGGTATTAGTTGCCTGCGCTTCTTCTGTGTATTTCTAAAACGATTTGAATACCTGTGTTTCAGTACCACACACGAGCACTTCACTCTAGCGCTGTTTAGTGGTCGAGGGCAAGGTACATGCATTCACATTTCGCAAGGGTTCACCACTCGTTTAGTGCCCAGTTACCGCAACCGTTGGCTGACTGTTAACTTGACGCATGGTCCCATTATACGCGTTGCCGTCTCACATACCGATATTTGCAGTTCCACTGAATAGCGTCTGCGTAATGGGAAGCCAAAAAGTGTTCATAAAAGCTAGCGCGGGACAAAGAGAGAAATAAATAAAGATGGCGCCTCCTGACATATAAACAACCGAACGGCGCCGCTGCTCTCTTGGCTGGGCCGACCTCTCTCTCCACTGCTAGTTAGACGCCGAAACCGGCAAGCAAGGTCCGCAGCTTGTTACCCGGTCAAAGCTGGAAACGACGATCCGTTTAGTCCATGATGGAGCTCTAACTAGCCGAGCGCTGGGCTGGCACACGAACGGAGAAACAAATGATAACATCTCAGACGTCACGCGGTAAAAAAAGAAAAAGACGAAAAAGATAAAAAAAAAGGAAAAAAGAGCAGGGAAGAAAAAGTCGAGGATGGGGAAGATCCCGATTCGTGCGCGCGCGATGGCTGGGAAGAAGAGGCAAAGTGAGGGAAGTCGGGAGCGCGGCGGGAGGTTTCTGATCAGGCGTTGCAATGGAAATCGATGCGGCAGTGGTTATCCCTTTAGCAGCGCCTGGCTGCACCCGCGTGCTCCGTCGCTGGGACTTCCCGCTCCCTCCTACCAGCCTGTTCTCGCTCTCACCCATCCTGCGTCCTCGCCCCCTCTTCATTACGTTCTGTCTTTGGCATTCCTTTCGCCCACTCCTCCGCTGTCCCATTCCAGCATTCTAGAGCGTTATTCCTTTTTTCTATCCTTTTTCTTTTTGCTGAATCGTGAGATCGCTGCCGCGCCCGAATCTTCTTCGCCTCTCTCCATGCACCTCCCGATCTCACGGTTTCTTCCCATTTTGCGTGTTTCCAGCACATCGTCCGTATCTCCTTCCCCCATTTCTTCCCCTTCTGCTTTCGCAAGGACCACAACGGGTGGCGAGCACTCACTCTCCCAACCCTCGTTCTTCCCGCATCGGCCGCTACTGGTGCTCGGAGAAGTCGCTGTGATGAAGGCTACCATAGCGCGCAAACTCCTTCCTCCTCTCCTGCAGACCATCCTACTTCCTTACTTCCTCGTTATTTTTGTGACGTCGGCCTGCCGAGAGCTCCTGGGCGAGTCTATAACAACACATCTCCTGCCCGTCACGCAGCCCCGGCGCCGGACGGCGAGCCTGAGAGAAATGTTATACCAATGCGTCTCCAGCAAAGAAGGAAGTTTTCTCCTCCCAGCAAAGTTGGGAGGAGAAAAGGAGTGAATGCTCTCTCCAGTTTGCTGGGTAAACACAGTCACCTTTCTATGAAGTGGATAAACAGTGTTTTCTCAAAATCTCTTGAAAAAGTAGCGTAGACGAAGGTAGAGGGAGAGACTCATTCTCTCTTTTAGCATGTTGCGCAGATCTTCATAGGTGTGATATGGTTTGGTGGCCATGCATTTCCCGGTCATTGTAGGTGCAAAGAATGCACTGAGGAAATAATAAAAAGCCCCTAGCATTATTTTCCTAATGTTTTGGTAACAACTAAGGCACTGGTGATACTGGTGTCGACTGGGTCCCGCAAAACTGTTCAATAACAACGCGATGTTGCGTGAGCACCCTCCAGCAAGTTTTTCGTTACGTCTGTCATACGGTTTGCTATATGTTCCAAAACTTTAGTTTCAGCATTTCCACGTCGGGCCTGATCATTGGGTCCATCACCAAGCTACCAACGCACGGGAGAAGTGCCGTGGTGGCCGACAGGCTTCCCAACACACCGGCGTGGTGGACTTGACTGGCACGTCCACCACTGTGGCGTGAGGTCTCAAAGAAGTGTCTTTTTCTACACAAGTTACCTAAACGCAAGAGGAGGAGATTGTGCCAGTTCGAAAAATTCGCGACGAAGGTCTTATCGACACTGCAGCACCATTGAGTGTTCTCCGCGTTACTGGATATGTTTATGACACCATAATAAAGCGATGTAATAGTTTGTACACCATGCTTTCTAGAATTTTTCATGGCTCCTTAAGAAGGGCACTAAAGAAAGACTAAATATCTTCACCAATGATTGAACCGCCTCATTTTGCTGAGACTGCAAGATTTATTCATAAAGAATGGCAGAAGTTGAAATGCAAGAATAACGCTTAGTGGCCGTTTACTCAATTGAACTGCGAGTGTAGACAAAGACTTTTTTGGCAAATATTTCAAGTTCTATTCGCTGTAAACCTCACAAGCTTGATTAGAATGGCCGGAAATATTTTAACACACTTCATTACGCAGAAATTATAGGCATACTTAAGCGGCGCCTGTAAGGGTAATACGTGATAGCGTTAAGTAATAAACCATCAGGTTATCCGATACAGGTCATAGGCGACTACCGGACATGCACAGTACCGCATTAGGTAAGTTTTAAGAACGTGCCTGCGCGGCATGGGAGTACCGTGCCCGATTCTGCACTGAACAGCAGTGTAAGCTAACATATTCAACCAGCGAAAGACACAAACACAAGAGGAGAAGTACACAGGACAGCTTCTTTTCTTACGTTTCTGTGTCTCTCGCGGGTTGAATATGTTAGCTTCGCACCAACTAGCCCAAACAGTCACTACTTTAAAGCAGTGGAACGTGGATACTTATTTCCCCTTCTTACCTCAAACCTGCAGCCTGTGTTGGCAGCAGCACCCAACTTGATATCACGTGATCTCGTCGAGTAGATTGAACAACCAGCGTCCGGCCATGCCAGTCACCTACTACCGCCTGCCAGCGCCATTCGTGTGATTTTTACTCACAACGCCGACACCGACAAAGTCGGATTTTCTGAGGAAGCGCCCTTTTAACGTATTCGCGTTAAATGCGACTTCACCGCCGAGCAAACATGTTTCAGACGTAAATAGCAAAACACGTACACAAAAGAAAAGGAAAGGACACGTGGAAAGCGCCAGTTTTTTGGCTTTCCGTCTCGTGTGAGAACATCAACCGAAGGCGGTCATTACTAGGCTGCTGACATAGCACCTGCAACCCCACTAAGTGGACAACGCTGGATTTTTTTCCTGTGTGCAATGTGGTCCAACATTCCCTACAGTTGAGTGTTTCTATTCATCTGATCCCATTTGGTTGAGTCCTTGCAGTATTTTGTTATGCTAGTTTCCTTTATGACTCTCCCCATAGGTCTAGCAAGAAAAAGAAAGCAAACAGCGAAGTCTGGGTTCGAGCAAACTCCGTTCCGGCCTTTGATGCCGAACACCCCGTGGACCTACAGGTTGGATAAATAAGTGTCATAATCCCCGATGCAGGCATGTTCTTTGGACAATAAAGTTGCATTATCTAAGTCACAAAACTTAACAAAAGCGATCTTGTTTCATCATCCTTGGGCCATTGTGGTTATTAATGCCTAAAATACCATTGGATATTAACGAATGAGAACCGTTTGACATACAATTAGAAGGGAGCTACAAGACACTGCAGGAGAATAATTAAACGCTGAGTGTATAACTGAACCATCGCCTCTCCATCCACTCAGTAATAGCAATTTTACATACAAAAGTGTAGTTCTTCGTTGTTATTATGAAATCTATCACCGTCCAACTTTACAGACCATACATAGGTAAATATATAAAACAATAGTAAAATACACAAATGCGAAGTCAAACTAAATATAAAAAAAAGAGAAAGGGAAAAGATGTACAAGGAAAAGGAAAAATATTATCCGTGCTTTCAAACATCTCCTTAGCTTCGATGTACTCTCTTCATCCGCCCTTTGTTTCCTTTTTTGATGTAGTCTTTATCCCTTTCTTGGAATGTAAACATTCTTTTTTGCTCATCTTTTATTTTACATTCGTTGAAGCCTATTGTCATTTGGCGGTGTTGGCTAGGCAACATTATTTTCATTTCTTTTTCAATTGTCCACACTAACTTCAGTCTCATGTCCTTCCTTTTCTTCTGTGTTTGTGTTCTATTAGCTCTAAAAAGGTCGTCTGAATTTGAAAACCACATAATAATGCAAAATAAAAGATCCATAGGCCTCAGTTTTTGAAAGAAAAAAACTATAATAAATTATCCTGAGACGTTTTATGAACACAGTTCTTTCTGAACATGAATAACTATATACGTTAAAGGTGGCAAAAACACTATACGTAATTTTTTCTCCAAGCTCGTCTAGCGGTCTGGAACAGCAATATGGTTGTCAAACGATTGCATGACAAAACCAAATAGACAGACACTACTACGTTGAATTAGAGAAGTTCAGAACTTCTACATGTCGCCGGGCTGCAGTCCACCCGCTGCGATCAACGCACTGCGTATATACTGCTCATAAGTAGTCTCATCCAGACCTAGTGTGTCGTCCATTGCAGCATCCCCTGTTATCTGTCCTTCAGTTCTGTCCTTGCGCCGCCAATTGCTGTTTGCTTTGCTCGCACACGTAGAAAGGCGACGGAACACTGCAGAGAGACGTGCCACATGGATCTGCAGCTGGGGTTGCTTCTCCGTATTTGGCTGTATGCTCCTGTGCGCAGCTTGCTCCTGTGTCTTTTGTCTCGTAAGGAAGGCGGGTCTTCCATGAAGTGCCGCTGTGGGAGCTCTTGTGAGCACGTTCTCTTTCGTTGCACGAAGTGCTGACCAGTGCCATCCTCAGCACACGCATCGCCGATCAAGAGCGAGAAAGGCACGAGAGCCTGTACAGCTTCAGATCTCTGAAATAATTCGAGTGCTGGGACGAAGGCCGCCATACGCGATCAGTACGAAGGCGTTTTGCACGTGTTTATAATGTTAGATTTATAGTGGCATGCCGAATGATGCGGGCACGCGCAATTGCCATGTCTAGGGCGAACGAACTGTTGACGCGGTTTAAATATTGTCACGTAATAGTGACAAGACCGTTGACACCAATAGAAGACACAGGCTTGATGGTACTGAAATTAACCCTTTATTGGGGCTGACTTGCGCCCGCAAAAGAACTAAGCAACTCGGCAGCGGCGATAGCAACAAACGTACTCGTCGATCGTCGAACAAAGATTGCCCGTCACACTCGTCAACGCTCAATTTAAAGGCTGCTCAGAACAACCTAGATAACGTACCGCAAACTGCTACTAGTACACCCTGGAACATTGTGGAAACACGCAAGTGATCGGAATCTTCGAGACAGATCTCTGCGTATCTTTCGCGACAAAGAAAATGATAACGCGTCGTATCGCGACAACGAGCATGAACAAACACGGGATACAGAATTGATACGTGTGCCAGAATCACAGGGATAAAGCCGCATGCCGGCGGCTGTTAAAAAATAACAAATTCAGTTTTGAAGGTTTCGCGGCCTTACTCCCCCCTTAAAAAAACAAAAAGGTTCTCTCCGCTTGTAGATGCGCTGGGGTAGTGGCTTGAGTAGTCCGGCTGAAGTGATCGCTCATAGTGGCGCATCCGGGTGTCCAACGTCTTCTCGATGGCAGACGCTTCCGTTTCAAATTCCGCCATGGTTTTTGGCAGATTTCGGACAAGAATTGCAAAAAAGCGATTTTTAACGCCTCGCATTACAAATTTGACTCTCTCACCTTCGGTCATGTTAGGGTCGGCGCGGCGAAAGAAGCGCTTCCTCTCCTCAACATACGCCAGGACAGGCTGGTTAGGAAGTTGAAGTCTTGACTGAAGGAGGGCCTGGGCTCTTTCCTTTCGGACGACGCTTGAAAAGGCAGTCAAAAACGCTTCCTTGAAAATCTCTCAATCCTTCATAGCTGCCTCATGATTTTCGAACCAAACTCGGGCATGTCCTTGAAGAGCAAAGTAGACCTGCCTGAGTTTCGCAGCGTCGTTCCAGCCGTTGAGTTCTGCCACACGGTCGAAAAGGTCCATCCAGTCTTCTGCATCTTCGTCCGGTCGTCCATGGAAGCAGGGGGCGTCACGGGGTTGAAATAAAAAAACCGGTGCTGCAGGCTGGGCCATTGTCAGCGTCGATGCCTTCCGAGATCGAATGGGATGCGGCAGCAGACAGTGTTCAGGTTGGAGCCATTGAAGCCGGCGACTGGTTCGATGGCCTGCTGGCTGTTCCTCCAGGGTAACAGGGTCAAGGCTGGGGTCTTCGCTTGAAGGATCAAAGGCAGCACCTCCCTCAGATGTCACGTAGTAGTGACAAGGCCGTTGAGACCAAAAGAAGACACAGGCTTGATGGTACTGAAATTACCTCTTTATTGGGCTGACTTGCGCCCGCAAAAGAACTAAGCAACTCGGCGGCGGCAATACCAACAAACGTGCCCGTCAAACTCGGCAACGCTCAATTTAAAGGCTGCTCCGTCGCAAACTGCTACTAGCACACCCTGGAACGTTGTGGAAACATACGCAAGTCATCGGAATCTTCGAGACAGATCTCGGCGTATCTTTCGCGACAAAGAAAATGATAACGCGTCGTATCGCGACAGCGAGCATGAACAAGCACGGGATACAGAATTGATACGCGTGCCAGAATCACAGCGATAAGGCCGCATGCTGGCGGCTGTTAAAAAGCAACAAATTCAGTTTTGAAGGTTTCGCAGCATTATCATAGTCTAACCTTTAAACCATGCCGCCAAAGTACTTGCTCACACCTTCGGAACCGGACCGGAGCCTAGAGTGAGTCCCGCTTCTATAAAAAGCGCTGTCGTAGGATATCTTTTCATTTGACACGCTGTTCCAAACACTTCTTTCCTTCTATTTCTCACTCGGATTCGGTTCGGTTTGGTTTATGGGGTTTATTGTCCTAAAGCTGCTCACGCTATGCATACGCCGAAGAGGAGGGCTCCGGAAATTTCGAAAACCTGGAATGCATTAACGTGCGCTGATATCGCACAGCACACGAGTGCCTTGCTTTTTGCCGCCATCGAAGAGCGGCCGCCGCGGCCAGGATTCGATCCCACATCATTGGGCACAGGAATCTAGCACCCTAACCACTGCACCACCGCAGCGGACATGGATTCACAACCACTCGCCTTCTTTGTAGGCCTGTACGTAGACCTGATAGGCTATAACTACTGGCCACTGACTAAAGATGTAGCATCACGTTTCCACGTCTATCACTCACAGCGGCGTTTTTCAACCTACATTTTCTTTATTTATTCATTACATCATTAGGAACCCGATTCTAATTGAGACGACGCGAAACTAGGTCACATGCGAGTACACATTCTAAACTAGCGAGGGATTCAAAGTCGTCTGACACTTTGACGGCCTCCCGCATCTGAGCGGGCCGCTGATAAACTACACCTAATTTGATATTTCTTCCGCTCCGCTCTTATTCCTACAGATGCTACAGTCATTTTTTTCACTCTCAGATGGTCAGATGTGAGCACGCGACACCAAAACATCCATGCGTCGCTCATAGGCCGATGTCTGAGCACTTCTTTGCACTCATTGTCTGCCGAAAACATGTCGTCCATAGTACTGCCTTCATAGTTTGGTCTCTGGTTTCTTACCCTGGGCATTCCATTTCAGAAATTTTTGACAGATAGCTTCAGGGAGCTCATCAGCCGAAATCCTGGCGTAGCCGCCGGGGGCATCTGTCGGAAACGATAATTGGAGAATCTCAAAATGAGCGAAAAGTCAGGGCACGTTTCAAATAAAATCAGACTCGGTGAGGAGGCTTTTATTTTAGGTAATTCAGAAAATAGATGTTGTTACGCGGATTGTATTGTTCGAAGTTGGCGATTGAGTCCAGACCCTCTGCTTTCCAGATAGGAGCTCACCGTAAAAAACACGGATGATCATTCGTACAAGTGCGCTCCAAGGCACCCGATGAATGCGCTGTGGTGTGTCACGTATTTGTATGTCTCTGAGTACTCTAGAGGCATAGTATTGAAGGTATACTGTAATGGCTTAGCGGGTAGTCTAATTTGTGTTTACTGCAGTGGCGTAGTAAGTGGTGTAGTGCAATTCGTGCGTGAGTACTCAAGTTTCGTGGTATGTCGTGCATGAGTGCATGGGCACTGTTGTGGCATAGTGTGTCGTGCAGTGTACGCCTGTTCGAGTACTGTGGTGGCATAATATGTTATGCAGTGCAGTCGTGTATAGTTACTATAATGGCGTAATATGTGAAGCAACGTTATTCTATCAGCAATGTGATGGGTACTACATCAAGCGCTATAACCTTGATGATCATTTGTTATCAAAAAATGATTGATCAAAATACCTCATTGGGCTACTTGGTCCATACTTAGTGCATCAAAAGACCAGGACCGGCTTGCACGATAAAGTCCGAGCTTAGTCCAGACTTAAATGGTGTCTTTAGAAAGACCAAGCTTATTTAAGACGGCTCGTGTTCCAAACGTCGAACCCTTCGGGTTCATGTTCACCAGTGTGGCTTCCCAGAACGGCCTCAGCAACCACTTGGGGCATTTTTCCTCGTAACACAATCTTAAGCCGCAAAAAGCAATGGCACGGGTTTTACACAACGCAAAATTGACGGAATGTGTACATCTTACAGCAGGGACAGTGCCAGCGCATCCCTTTATTTCCCTAATTTCTCTACTTAGACACCTGGCGTCCTTGTGTCTTAACCAAGACAGCACTAGAGTCGTAATCATACAAGCGACTTATTCAAGTCAGGACTGAAGCCCAGTCTTGACTCCAGTCTTAAGCGGCCATGCTAGTGGCCTATTCTTTAGACTCCAGTTAAGTCTGGACTTAGCTAAGACAGTCTTAAGATTGTTTTGTGCAAGCGGGCCCAGAACAAAATACTGGGATGGGATAAAGGAACACAAAACGACAGGACGGCCGCTGTTTGCGAACTGCTTATTTTCAGGAAAGAGCAAGCAAAATATAAGCCAGAACGCACAGCATGTAACCACTGGGAAGAGGAGGAGGGGGGGAGGGGGGAGCAACAAAGCCATGTCTTATCCTTACCAGGGCTAATTTCGTTCCTTTCTTTTTATTTTATTTCTTTTTTTCATAAATTGCGGTAAACATCTTCCGCACCGATCTTAGGAGCACGTGCGTCAAATCGCAAATACGGACATGAAGAGAACAAGGATCACTGCATGACGCATGAAGGATGATCAAGTTGCAACGGTTAACAACAGCGTGACTTAAGGGCGGTGTCAAAAAGCAATAAAACGAAAAACGACTAATAATGAGGTGAATGCGGCAAAAAAAAAAAACGAAGCAAAAGCAGGATCGCAACATTAAAAGATACACCATTATACAATCTTTGAGGATGCCAACGATAAACAAGAGGGAAAAAGGGGTCAAAAAGTACAAAGACGAAACCAGGGTAATATTCTGTGAAAGAGAGAGTAAACAAGCAGAAATTTACAACGTGCAAAATCAGAGAAATTTAAAAAGAAAAGAAACCCCAAAGAACCTCCCTTTTTGCTCAATTATACTCAAGGCGCACTCAAGTGCAAGCACTTTTGTCTACAATACTGTGACTTGGCAACGTTCGTCCTGTACTAAATAATATTGAAAAGCTTGACCATTGCGTTTTTTTTTTTCAATATCAGCAGCGCCCACGACAACAAAACACACCAGACAGTTTTGAATATCTTTGCGGTTGCTGATATTGGAGGCCGCATGTTCATCTGGATTCTTGGAAATTTACTGGAGAGGTGTATGCTGCGAGTGTGGACGGACCAGAGTCTAATCTATGCCTCAAACTTTGCGTGTATCCCCACAAGGAGAAACGCTCTTCTTCAACCCTCCTCTCATCCGCCTGGTGGACATACCACCACGATCTGCTCAGATCTTCATCTACATGGACGATATCTGTATCTGGACATAAAGTGTGACTCGTACTAAAGTTCGCCCTAGACTTCAGAAGGCGGCACCGATACTGCCATCTTATCTTCATCTGAACGGACTTGATATTTTGACCGAGAAGTGTACACTTGTGGCGTCCACGCGCAAACCAATATCCCGCTGCGCCTTATGAGAGGAGCTATTTTACTCCTTTTGAGTAGCCACAGTCACGAATCCCTCGTCGAGTCCCCACCTCTACAGCATGAGAAAGGCACTGATATCGATTACCCATGTCCTCACCTTTCTTGCGAAAAAGTCCTGCGGAGCAGCAGTGAGGTCGATGCTACAACTGTACTGTTCGTTATTCCAGAGTTCTGTGCTGTGCACCATTTCCATTCCTAGTAACATCAGAGAAACAAACTTCCATGCTCTTCCTCTTGTGCAAGCGCAACCTGTCATGGAGTGTCAAGATGTACTTTTACTGCATGAGGTGATATCTTCTCCAGGCAGCACCCAATTTGCTACATGGATTGCTGTTAACATGATGAAAGCAAATATTCGGTACCTCGCTTTCTAACATAGGATGAGATCCTGGTACGTTGCAAAAGCGGTCAACTACGCTCATGATCTAGTGAGTATTATTTCGATGCTGAGAGATAATGGCTTGAGTGACAGATGGTGAATGTGCTTTTCCCACTTCTTCTATCTCCTTTTCCTATCCTCTTATTCTTCTCCCCATTTTCATGGTCGTCAACTATAACACCATTCTGGCTAGCATTCTTTTCCCTCTTTCTCTTTTACCACCCTCGCTATGCGAGAGACGTAGTGAGGTAGACATAAAGCCCCGGTTTAATGAAGCGGCACGAACATTGCCTGCATGGCGTATAGGGCAACCGTAAGACTCGGTATTCAAAAGTCCCGGATTCGATTCCCGACTAATCATTCGTACAGAGTGTCTGCCAACTAAGAAACATCATTTTCTCTTGTGACGCTCTACAATGCCCCGAGCAGTCATTACCCCGCATTGTCATCTGGGAACTATGACCAACCTGAGTCACTCGCCCGTGTTTTTCCTCTCTCGGAACGCTGCTACGGAGACGCCGGAATTTGGAGAGAACAGGGCCTTTTAACACTTCAGCTTTAATGCACCGTGACTTCAGACATCTTCATTAACTGTTCATTTGACGCGCGACTGCAACTACATGTAGTCTCGACAGAACGGCTCTAAGAGTGTGCATTTCTGACAAGCAATGAAAACTTCCGTGGGAAGCCGGAATGAGGGCCGGTGTCTTTACTGTAGGGCCATCGGACACACTGTTCAAATCCAAAGATAGAACCTCGTTTAAGCCCAATCTCTGCCGTTTTGTTCACTAGCTTTCTCGCTTTCCTCCTGACGGCACCTGTTCATTATTTCTTTACTCTTTGTTTACTCTGCCTTGCTCCATCTCGAGTACCTCTCGTCATTGCGTATTTCCCCTTTTTTTTTCAGCTTCCCTATCATCGTTTGTTCATTTTTTTTTTCTCTCTCTCCGGTGAAGGCAAGAAAGGTTGCCTCAATGCAGTCGTGCTTCAGCGGGAGCTCTGCGAGCCTCCTCTTTCTTTACACATCCGAAGTTGTTTCCGTTTCCGGCGGAGAAGCAATCATTTCCGCCACGACACCAGTGATAGAATCTGCGCGGCGTGCTGGCCTTCATTTTAACCCAATAAGGGAGGAGCTGCTCCTCCGGTGCTGGGTGGTGAGACAGGACGGTAGAGAGAAGGGGCCCACGGAAAGAGAGGGAGAAAAGTAATAAATGGCGGCGGTGGTTGAAGAAGCGCCCGAGAAAAGGAGGCTTTTAAGTGGACCACCCCCTTCTCGACGGCATGAGATGGGCAATGAGGAAGGCTGCCCGCTTTAGCGATTGGAATAAGGTCAAGCCTGCGTGAGCCACCGAGACCGTTCCGGTCCCGCTGCAGCCTGATGGCAAATTTCGCGCGAAATCCGGTGATTCCTTTGGCGTTCCACTAGCCGAGCCTGAGAATGCATTTGTTTAGCAAAAAGGAAATGGAAGGCTGAACGAAGAGCCCTTGTTACGAAGCGTTTTCTTGAGCCCAAGGTTAGGTGGACGTGGGAGCGTAGAGGTGTTCACTTTTTCGTTTTTTTTTTTTTTTTTATAGGAACTGTGGAGTGAGTATCGTTGAACAGATTGGCCTTCGAGCAGCCTAGTTTGCGTATGAGCTAAAAGAAATTAAAGCACAACAGCAACAGCAAGTGATTGGAGCTCCACAAGCCGGTAGTTATATTTTCGAAAGACAGAAAAAGAAAGAAACGCTAGGCTAGCATCGCAATGCTGTGTAAAAAAGGCTGTGATGCAGAAAGGCTTTCAAGTTTTGATTTTATTATAAAAACATCTGTAGCTACATGCTAAAGAGGTAAAGAGCCATAAGTATAAACGAGCAACAGGATTACTGGCTACATATTTGAGCTATAATGGTACACATATTTTTGCCGCCTATTGGCCCATTACCACGGCGAGGAAAGCTATAATTTTTAGCTGCAGGTCACACGTGCTTTTGTTTATTGAAATTTGTAGCAGAATGCACTTTCCAGTGGTACCTTAGCTAAAGGTGACATACCAGTAATCTAACAGGAACTTCGGCACACCAAGTGACGTGAAATACAACACAGTGGGTATATATGGCCTGGATGTCATCGAATGCATCAATAAATATCGCCTAATATCAGTACTTCCGCGTTTTTGTTTCTCAATATAGTTGAGAAAGTAGTAATGTAAAGTTAATTGAGCACTTAAATATTCGTCTGGACAATCGTGTACTTGAGGCATCGACTTTTGTTCCATTCGCCTGTAATAGCTAGGATTTGCTGTGCGGCTTGTCTTGGACATCAGATATATCTATAAATAAATAATAAATATTATTAAGTAGATATAACATGCGCTAACTCGTCGCTGCTGCCCAGTGAATGCTTAGGTGTGACATAATAAATACTATGCAAAACACCATGTGTTCTGCCTGCGCTCTGCGTGGTTCAAGTTCGCACCTGCCTTGCTGAACGTAAGCTATTAAGAAGAAGCAAAGGATGAACCACTGCAAGCTTCGTTACGTCGAAGCCCATTCTTTGTCTATCTCCCTTTTAAAATACTGCTTGTTAATAATGATCGTTTTAGTTAGGTAAACCAATATCAGTATAGTGTGAAGATGTAGGGGTCATATTTCCTCACTCCCACTCGCAAATTAAGGAAGAAAAACTTTGGCAGGGCTCGCGACGAAGCCTCGAACGTAAAGCATGAGATCAATAGAAACCTCGAACGCTTCCATCTTTCACTCTGACACATCTGAGAATCAGTCATTGAGCAACTGCGCACACACACCCGTCTGACCGGTGACGTAACACAGGAGGCGGGCAATCAGTTTCATTCGCAGTCCCAGCGAGGCGCTCCAATGAGAGTAAGGCACTTACGAAACTGTACCGCTTAGCGCCAATCGGGTCCGCGTTGTGCCGGCTCCCCTTTCCGTGTGCGCGTACCAAGCAAGCACGGGCTCACTCGCTCGGTCACGGCACGATCCCGTGAAAGTTATTACGGCTCGCTATACGGCCGCCCCTTTGACGGAAAGAGCTGACGAGATTGAGCGGCGGCGCGATTGCCTCGGTCTTGACGTCCCTTCTGCGGGAAGCTGTCGTTTCTGTTTCGATAATTAATCGTGGCTCGCTTACCAGAAATGACGGAGTCGCCTCCTGCATCAGCAGCCGGAGGTAAGGAAAAGCGAAACGGCGCTAGCAGGTCGGCAAACTTCGGTCCGGTTGTGCGCGTTTTCCTGTCTCCCCTTGCCAATTAGCGGCATACGTCAGACGCCGGCTTCGGCACACGGGTAAGTAGTAAAAACGTCTAGCTGAGGAGGCAGAATCACATGATGCTCAGTGTAAATAGGGAAGCGGCATAATCCGTTTATATGGAGTTCAGTGCGGCTACGAGAAAACTGAAATTCACACGTGTTCCTTATCTGGACGCTCGCCTCCATTTATGCTTATTAAAAAACCTGTTTTTAGTTTTCTAAAGGAATTGTGTCAACATCTTCAGGTAGGCGCGCTATACTCTGATACAATAACGAATTACAAAAAGCAACACATGACTGCTACGTGCGCGAACTTTCAACTATATATTACATGTACTCATCGCACATCAAGACAGATGTACAAACACGTATTAGATACTAGAGGATAAGTGCAATTCATTAAACAGTAACCCGTCTTCTGCTCCTTTCCATCACGCTGTTTGTTAACAGCTGATTCTCTCTGGTGTCTTGAATCGATAAGGAGAGAAGTTCATCTAATAAACAGTTGAAAGTTGCGCACGTACCAGTATTGTCTTGTTTTTTTTTTCTTTTTTTGCAATTCGTCTTTTTACCAAAGTATGAGGCGCCTACCGGAAGATGAAAAACTAACTAGCCATCATTAGAGCAATGCTTATGAACGCAGCCAGAAATTTCTCGGCCAAATCTCAACTTAGTCGTTTTTGTATTTAAAGACGCGAAAGGGAAATTGCATCTGGCCGGCCAGATGGAATGAATACGTACAAGTGCTGACAGGAGTAAAAGCAGAACGCAAGTGTCTTATAGCGGTTTTCACATCTTAATAGAAACTGGCAGCTTTGGCATGTGCCGGCTGTTACTAGTCGCCGATGCGATTTCTGACGGACTAATAATGTTGCTTTATATCAGATGAAGGACGCGTGCATGCCCTGAATGTAACAGCATCTGCGTTTATTTATGTCCGTAACAGTACTGTTTCGGATGTGGATTTAAACTTTTGTTTGCAGTTTGTTTCAACTGCTTTCAACCTCGACCACCTCATTCACTGCCTGGCCCTCGATGAATCGGGAGTATTTAGGTACGCGCCTATAATGGGTGTTTCAAATCATTCACTATATTTTTCAGAAGCCATGGAAGGTAACCCGGTGTGGTTTATGCGGGTGGATTGTGTGGCACGGTGAACTGTATATATGCGCTGTAAGTTACTGTAAGTTACACCGGTAAAAATGGGTACAAGCGTCCCCCGGCCTGGCGCTCGGCTTTTCCAGGGGTGTGCGTTTGGGAGAAGCTCCGTAAACCCCGCTGCGCGCCCCTCCTCCGCAGTGGGCCCAAACCCAGTTTCGAACCTCGCAGCCTGCAAAGGTGGTTCTGTTTGTCTTTCAAAGGTACTTCCTTTGACCCCTCACCTGAAGTGCTCTGACCGCCGAAGAATTGACGCGTTTGAATTGTGGTGCTGGCGAAGACTCTTAAGAGTTCCTTGGACTGCCAGAAGATCAAATCAGTCGATATTGTCGACCATAAACCCTGACTGCTCATTGGAGGGTCAAATTCTAAAGTTAAAGCTCAGCTACTTTGGTCATCTGATGAGAAGAGAGGAGTCGCTGGAGAAAGATTTGATGTTGGGAAAGGTTGAGGGTCGCCGGAGATGGGGTAGGCAGCGAACGCGATGGTTAGATGGCATTCTTGAGGCATTGCAGATGAAGCTACGTGATGTTAAGAAGATAGTGAGAGACCGGAAAGCGTGGCGTGACATGGTCCATAGGGTCACGAAGAGTCGGACACGACTGAACGCCTGAACTGAACTGAAGTTACTGCTAAATTTCGGGCGAATAAATAGAAGAGATAAACTACTAAACCTCTTAATGTTTGCCTCCAGTGTACGATATTGCATTAGAATATTCAAGGTCGTCAAAATCAGAGACGTACTAAGCTTCTGAAATTTCACAATTTCTTTACAAGCCACGGTAACCCAAGTTCAAAAGATGCTTTAGAAATCAGCTTTCCAACGCTTCATATGGATGCAATAGCAGCAGTAAAATCAAATAGAGACTGTGGCTACGTTGATCGTGACACCGTAGACGTTGAATAAATAAGATAATATAATATTTACTTATTAATCATTTCAAAAGACTTTACATGACTCAGTTCGGAGTCTAGAATAAGGGGGGTCATCTCTGTGTCAATACCAAGCGCATCAATGCTTTTATAGAACCGTGCGCTGCTATAAAGCCAACTTAGACTGATATTGAAAGCATATTTTCACGTTCGATAATCAGAACCATAAAACACAGAAATAATGTTATATCCCTAAACTACACACTGTAGCGTTCATATACACATCAAGTACGAATATACTTGTTCCTTGAACGCGATTCCGCTTACGAGTTCTTAGGCGACTTTTTTTTTTTTTTTTTTTTGCGGGGGGGGGGGGGATTTTAGTGGCACTTCTCACTTAAAAAAGTTGGACACATTTTTTTCTAAATTAATTGGCATTTGGCTTAAAGTTTTATATGCGACCCTTGGCTAATATAAACGTTAATTAACTTTTATAGTAGTTTCTGTTGCGTATTTATCAACAGTTGCATACTTTTGTGGACTACTTGTGGCATACTTCTGTTTGCCGGGAGAGCTGTCCAAGGTATACCGTACACCACATATCTCGTTTTAGTACGTATCTTCATCACCACATTTCCGGCGTTATTTCTACAAGTCTCGCAGTTTCATTTTGGGGCCATGGCTACCATCAGACTTACTATTTTACTCGGCAGAGAATAGCGTGTCCTTTTCATGACATCAAGAGGAGAGTGAAACCGCCGTAAACCATTTTGTGTTAGGTTCGATGTTTCGTCTTTGAGTCCTCTCTTCAATCGCCATTCCTGCAATGGATGTCGAACCTCCCCTTTAACTGACCTCATGATAGTGCTCAGAAGTTTTGGGCGTTCGTACACCCGGCTTATCAGACCGTTGTAAATGGCATGGCCGAACAATTTCACCGCATCGTGAAGGCGTTCTTGAAGGCTTAAGCTAATGCTCTCCCTTCAGTTGCCTACTTCTTGGCTTGCCTAGTCTTAGGATTGCCTTAAGTCAATGCATTCCTGTATACTTGAAGATCTAGTATATTAATGATCGATTCGCGCTTTAGGTCATTGCACCAAGCTTGCCTTTCGAGCTGTGGGGGCGCTGTGCTTTTCCCTCAGAAACCGTCTTGCCCTTCATATTCCCCTAAAACGCTCTGTTTTCCTCAGTGTCTTTCCTGACTTGCAGACAACGATACATGCGTTAACCATCTCCATACAACCCGAAGTTCTTGCAGCGCCTTTACGACAGGCCTGTATCGCGTCATCAAGCGTAATCACAAGCGCTACACGCACGATTTGCCTTTGCACGCTCGGCCTGATTCCGCGTCGATTGACAGCCTATACGCAGTCATCAACTAAAGACCTGTTGCGCGTTGAAACTTCCGACTGCTCCAGGACTACCGTTATTGCGATCGGGCGAGCTGCGGACGCCGCCGCGTCGGATCTCAAGAACGCCGACAACGATTGAGACTTGAAGCAGGTGCCACTGACCCCTCCCAAGCCAGAGCGGGGGGGATCGTCTGGCTATGAGCGCCCAACATCGGCGCCGGTGAGGCGCCATAGCACCTGGCATCTGCCGGCCGAATGGTACAATTCGTCACGCGGCGGCAATTATCGGAGTCCCGCCAACGCGTCGACGACCAGAATAAAGGAGGGAAAAAACCAAATTCCGATCCCTTCAAGTGATGAAAATCGCTGCCAAGAGCAGGCGGGCATTCTTCCATCCCATGGTGAGCCACGGGGACAGCTTTCGGCTAAGTGGCCTCGCTGAATGCAGCCCGGCGCCGTCGGGACCGATGAGTCAGACCAGATGCAAACACGCACGGAGACAAGCGGCTGACGCCATCTACGCCGTCTAGATGACCACCTCCTCACTCTCAAGTCAGGAAAAGTCAGAGGGGCTTGTCAACGAGGGCGAGCAGTGTTGGTGCGTATGTGTGAGAGTGCGGGACAGTGAGGTGATGGAGACACTCCCTCATAAACTGGCCGTCCTATGATCTAGGGAACATAGAGATTCAACCCTAAAAAACTGGCGACAAGTGTATGTCGGGGATCGTAAAATTGAGGCTGTTCCTCTAGTAAGTCTTCCACTAAAAAACACTGCCATGTAAATGCCGTACATAAAAGTTTCTCATCTCACTTCAAAGTCCGGTTTCCAACCGCCTCGTCTGTTTCTTCTCCGACAACGAACTGGGCCTACAACACGCACCCTGGGTCACGACAACTGGTGGCAGCGATGGGATCTTCTGCGTGGTGTCCTTGCTTCGGTTTGGTGAGTGTATCGACTTCTGTCCTTGAGTTTTACCAGGCTTAACGTAAGGTTTTCTTCCTGGTAGGAAACTTGGTTGTAGAAGCCTGTTCGCATTTGAACGTTGCTTGCACCAACGTACTCCTGAGAGACTTGCAATCACAAATGCGGGCGGTCATGTACTGGAGAAAGATGCGGACACTGGAGCTAACTTTGATATGTGAGGAATTAGGGACTGATCATGGGAAATCAAGAAAAATTAGCAGATTGTCAAAGCGATCGCAAGCAACGGTTCTATAGACCAGCATATTGTGGAATGCTGGTGGAGATGGAAATTAAAAAAAAAGAGAAAATGAGGAAAGAAAAAGAAAAGAGGAAATTGAGGAGCGTAAAAGAAAACAGGAAATGGAGATGGAGCTAGAGATTAAACGATTGGAAGTGAGGCTAGTGGAAGCACAGGCAGAAGTGGCGAAGGCGGAAAGGGCTGCTGTTCAAAGCCATCAGAAATCGAAGCCGCATAAAATGAAAGACATGTCAGCTTTCACAATGGGTGAGGATATCAGGCTCTTCCTTGTCAACTTCGAGCGCACATGTGAGAAAAACGAAATTACTCGTTCCACCTGACCCCAGCTCCTCTTGACAGTTTTGCCGTGCGAGGCGGCCGACGTGCTTGCTCGGCTTACCAACGAGTAGGTGGACGATTACGATAAGGTAAAATCAACTTTGCCTAAGAATTACCGCCTCTCAGCTGAAGCCTTCCGTCGGCGGTTCAGAAAAGCAGTGAAACGGCCTTCTGAATCTTTTCCGGATTTAGCTTACAATCTGAAGGCAAATCTTATCGAATGGCTCAAGGCCGCCGAGGTCTATGATGAGCGTGAAAAGGTTGTGGATGCAATCTGTTTAGAGCAATTTTACAATTGTCTGAATGAGGAGAAGTGGCTGTGGGTGCAAGCTAGGCACGAAACGAAAAGCTTGGAACACGCATCTGAACTCGCAGAGGAGTTTCAGGTCAGGCGCGACGCAGAGATGGAGGGCGAGCGGGCCGTCACAAAGCCTCACAAAGATTTCGTGACAAGAGCCGAGTACACCCTACGCGGGGAGAGAAAGGGACAAAAGACGGGGACCACGAAACGGCGCAGCCTCGAGAAACGATGTTAACAAAGAAAAGAGGGAGAAGGATCTTTGAGGTGAGGAAACCTGCAGTGTGCTTTAATAAAGCGCAACGAGCCGGGGCACATCGTGAGCACCTGTCGAAGGGAAAAGGTAGTTTTTTCACTCACCACCCTAGACAAGGAAAACATACGTTTGCAGCGCCGTACATGCGTCAAATGACCGTCAATGGGAAACATTGTCATGCTCTGCGCGACTCCGCCGCAACGATGGATGTGGCGCACTCCGCGATCGTTTCCCCACAGGATTTCACCGACAAGTGCGCGTGGGTCAGACAGGTGGCGCAGGAAGTCAGCGTTTGCCTGACGGTTGAACGCGTCAAAATTGAGGGCCCGTTTTGGAGTACTGCGCAGAGACGCCGCAGTGTCAGTGACCTTGCCAGATCAGTGCCCTTATCTCGTTTCTCAACGCTCAGAGGACCAACTAAAGAGAAGGTGCTTGAGCTACGGGGATCGTTCCGTGCACGCGCTTACGCGTTCTAAAAATCGCGAAATCGCAGCCCAGTTAGATAATGCGGGTGAAGGTGAAAAACATGCACTCTGCGAGGGAAGTCCTGACGTAGATGCCGCAGCGGTTTCTTTCGAGAGTGTGACGCCCTCAGCGCCGACTAGTGAGTCCAGTGAGAAATTTGAAACCTCTCGGTTGCCTTCCCAACTGGACGGCTTTTCCGAGCTTATGAAAGTGTACCGAAATGACATAGCGGCTGAACAAGAGAGCGAAGACACTCTCGAAAATTTGAAGTTTCAGGTCAGTGACGGATTGGCGAAAGGGAACATTGTTCTGAAGGAGCGCGCAGGAGTATTCTGCAGGGAGTACAAAGACGCCAAAGGCGTGCACTACGACCAGCTGGTTGTGCCAGAAAAATATAAGACAAGTATCCTAAAGCTGTGTCACGGAAGCGGCTGGTCCGGTTATCTCGGCATCAAGCAAACAAAGGCTCCGCTGTTGAGAGAATTTTATTGGCCAGGATGTTTTAAGGATGTTGAGAGGTTTGTACAGACGTGTGACACTTGTTAAAGGGTGGTAAAATCACAGGATAAACAGAAGGCACCTCTAAAACTCGTGTCACTGATCAGCGAGTCGTTCCGGAGCCTTGTGATGGATATTGTCGGTCCACTATCTGTGACCGCTTCGGGCTATCACTACATCCTAACGATCATATGCCTTGCGACAATGTTTCCTGAGGCGATTTCCCTGAAGGAGCTGAACTCTGTATGAATTGTAAACGGTCTTTTGCCGGTGTTTTCTACGGTGGGTATCCCCGCCGAGCAGCAAAGCGACGAAGGCATTGTTTTTACGAGTCCGCTCACTAGCACCTTTTTAGAGAAATACGGGATTCGCATGCTGCACAGCTCAAAGACGTCTTCAGAGTAACAGCGCAGAGGCGTGGCATTCGATGCTCAAAACAGGGTTCAGGGAATTGTGCTACGAACATCGCCGAGACCGGGAAGCGTGTCTGCCGGCTACCGTGTTTGCGCTGCGCTCCGGACGGCATGAAGCCACCGAGTTTAGTCCAGCTGAACTGGCATACGGCCGGTCGTTCAGGTCACTCCTTCGCATGCTGCGCGAATCCTGGGAGGGCCGGGCGACGACCCCGCTGTTCTCGAATATGTACTTTAGCTGCTAGAACGGCTTCAGTCCTGCAGAAAGTTTGTCGAAGGTACATGAGATCGGCCCAGCAGAAAGCTAAACTCTACTGGGACCGAGGCGAGCAGCAGCGATCGTTTTCGTTAGGAGACAGGGTAATGCTGCTGGCCGAATACAAAGCAAACAAGCATATGTGCAGTGGGAGGGACCAGCAGAGATTGTGGATAAACTTTTGGATACCAACTATGCGCTACAGATGCCTGGTAGACGAAAAGAAGTAAAAATTTACCACTGCAACCTCATGAACCCCTATCAACAGAGGGAGGCGGTCGTCCAACTAGCCCTGAATGCACTCAAAGAGGTAGAGACCGATTCTGTTTTTTGCGGCTGGAGTACAACCTCTTTCACTGTAGTTCTCGAGAGGATAAGTGGTGGTTCAGATTTCGCCCTGCAGGCGCAAAATTTTGAAGTGCGCTACCGTAGGGTGAAGGAAAATTGGAAGGCTGACGATCTCAGCCGAGGCTTTTTCCGCTATGCAAAGTTACAGCTTCCGAGTACTCCTCTGAGTGTACACTTTTATGCTCAAAGGGGTCTACTTTTCTTGGCCATATCACTTTCATATTTTTTTTTTTCTGTAACAGCTCTAGAACCTTTGAGGTTAGTATATGTCCAGTGTATTTTTATGATGTAGGTTTATCTCTCGATATTCATGTTATCAGCCGTTGTCCGGAGATCGCGACGGCAGCTGCAGTCTTTATTTGTCACCAAGATTTGATCCAAAATTGCAGATTGGCGTGAATAAATCGCCCGCGTAGGTTTGGTCAGCAGCGCTCTCCACTGGATGCCCATATAGTGACCAGAAAAGGGGGGAGGGGGGAATCTTGCAGCCTTTAGTTTAAGACTTGTTCTTTGGTTGCCTGACACGGCTCAGGAGGTGGAGGTGCTCTTACCTTGCACGGGTTGGGGTACTGAGTAGACATTATCACTAATGTCCTACTTGAGACCTTTGGCCTGCATGGAATCTCACTTCAGGATAAAAGAGGCAACCGGGGACCAGGCCAGCTGATGCGGCCTCTTCGGAGGACATCGATCATGTGCAGCTCCTTTCGAGGCCTCTACCTGGCGGCGGACGAGCTATTGTGACCGGGCGAGCTGCGGAGGCCGCCGCGTCGGATCTTAAGAATGGCGACAGCGATCCAGACTGGAAGCAGTTGCCTCGGATCCCTCACAAGCCAGAGCGGGGGGGGGGGGGGGGGGGAGGCGCCATGGCACCTGGCACCGGCCTGCCGAAGGGTAGAGTTCGTCACGTGGCGGCAATTATCGGGGAATCGCCAATGCGTCCACGACCGGAACAAAGGAAGGGAACCGACCAAATTTCGGTCCCTCCAAGTATCGAGCCTTGCTACGGAGAGCGGGATGGTGAGCCACGGGGACAGCTTTCGGCTAAGTGGTCTCGCTGAATGCATCCCGGCGCCGTCTGGACCAATGAATCAGCCCAGGTGAAAACACGCACAGAGACAAACGGCTGACGCCATCTACGCCGTCTACATGACCATCTCCTCACCCTCAAGCTAGAAAAAGTCAGAGGGGCGTGTCAACGAGGGCGAGCAGTGTTGGTGCGTGTTTGCAAGAGTGCGGGAAAGTGAGGTGATGGAGACACTCCCTGATAAACTGGCCGGCCTTTCATCTAGGGTGCATAGAGATTCAACCCTATAAAAACTGGCGACAAGTGTGTGTCGTGAATCGTAAAAACAGAGGCTGTTCCTCCAGTCAGTCTCCCACTAAAAACGCTACCAGTAAATATTGTACACAAAAGTTTCCCATCTCACTTCAAAGGCCGGTTTCCAGCCGGCTCGTACTTGTTCCTGCTCCGACAACCAACCGGGCATACAACACGAAACCTAGGTCACGACATCGCCCCTGCTGCCGAAACTTCGCCGCATTCTTCGATACCTCTTAGTGTATAGACCCCACGAATGACACCTTGTTTTCTTCTGGCTTCCGCCTTTCAGCGCTCTCCAACACTAGCAGGGCAGCACTTGTATCGTCAACACCGGCGTCTACTATTGTACCGCACGACAAGTAAAAAGCGACATTTCTCTGCACCATGCGCTTTTTTAAGTGAACGGGTATAGTCTTCTTGCGTGCAGTCAGCAGCTGCCTCGCCTAAATAGAGCCATTTTTCACTCCTAACAACGTTGTAGTCGGCCTTGCACCACAACCTCTAAAGAGTACGCTTTTGTCTAGACAAGCATTCATTTTGGTGTTTAATTACAGAATAGAAACGCTGTCGCCAATACTACGTTCTGTATAAAAGTGCTAAAAACAAGTAAAGTATATAGTACGAATAAGCTAAACAGAATCAGCACCCGAGGCAATTTTTGTCACATAGCATCGGTGAAAAAGTAACATCCCGCCCCCCTCTCCATGATCTGAACTTTGACACCAATGCGCCAATGTTGACACTAGTGGACCCGTGTGTATCGAACGGTATCGAAGAAGGAGAGCAGACACCAGGCCATTTCTGACTGTCTTTAATCCCCAGCTGTCCCCCGGCTATCAATCTGGCAACATGCGCTCAGTCTCCAGAGCACGCCCCCAAGCCGAAGCCTCGCATTCCTCATTCTCGTTTCGCTCCCAAATTCCTGCACAAATCTGTAAGACACGGTTCGGAACTGGAAGGTGGAGACAGGTGATTTTACCCCAGACAGTACGCAGTTGTAGGCAAGTTAAATTTTTTTGTTTATATTGCGAACTGTTTCCTTCTTGCAGCGGCTTGATCATTATATATACAGCGCGCCTTCTGCCTTTGACTTGAGAAGCATGTTGAGAATTGCAAGTGAGGCGTTACGCATTCAGGAATTATTAACCGTTAGAGCAAAATGAAACTTCGAAACTATTAACAATTTGGCATCATTCTTGAAACAAAAGACAGGTGGTATAAAGTTAGCATGATGATTGAGTAGGAGACATGGCAATTGTAACACAAGGCTGCCTGCTGAAGTAGTAATTGAAATTAAATGTTACCGGCAAGGCCGTGATAAAGACAGCGAACTTGAAATAAAGTAATAAGTGCGTTCATTCACGTGTGCTAAAAAGAAAACAAAAAAGTGGCTCCATTTTAATAGAAAAGTGGAGAGGCTGGATTTTGAAAAACAACCTGTGTTCAGTAAGTGCCTGCAAACGGCCCCGTCCTTGATGGGACGTGCGAGTGCAAGCGATGTAAGTGCTTCGCACACAGCGGGGCACAAGGTGACACCAAGCGACAGATCCTTCTCTTCCATCCCCTGAAGGGAGCATCAAACCGTTTAGAGCCTCACCGCTCTCGTCCTTCCTCCCTTCTTTCCCTTGTCGCGTTGAAGCATCGCAGAGGCGCTTCAGGTTAGTCGCCACCTGAGCCTGTCGCCACGCGGTGGCAGCGACGCCCTTATGCCTTGTCAGTGTCTCGCACAGGTGACGGATCCGTATTTTCTTTCAAATTTTTGACGCCAATACCCTGCCGTCAGCTTCAAACCGGCCGACGCCTAGGCGGTTTTAAGGAGGGCGCTTTCAAGCTCCGATGCACAGCAGAACAAGCTGGGCAATCATTTTGGTCAAGGTAATACTTCTGCTTACCGCTCACTGCTACCGTGGTTGATAAGCTAATATGTGCGTCGTTGCTGTACTATTGCTTGTCGCGCAAAATTTGCTTTTTCGTAGTGAATAGGCGGAGACATTGATGCGTAATTGAAATTTGCTAAGCGTTCGCGTAAGGCACTGCATCCTAAATTTCGACACAAATAAATGCGCCTGACAGCGAATTAGGAGCATTTACAGAGCTTCCTCGTTGTAATGCTCTTGGGTAACTTGACACGGCTATATGGCCAAGAAATGCCTGAAACATAAAACTAGGCGATACCTAGCCCTGTTGCTTTAAAGAGTTAATAATTTCACCTACGGGTAACCTTTCATTCGCATTACAACTTTCATAATCTCCATTCCATTCATTGACAATCTGGTTAACCTGAGCACTGGAACGTTTTTTAAACTTTTCGGGCTAGGGAACGTAGTAGTAATGACATAGACCTCTCAGCCAAACAGACTTAGTCGCTCGCGGCCAACTACACACCCATAGACGATGATAGCGCCGGCTCTTCTGCGACATAAAACCCTTCACGTCACATCCTCGCCGTGGTGACTGCTTACGGCATTCGACTGCCACACCCGAGGACACGGCCTCGATCGCGGCCATGGGAACTGCGCTCCCATGTAGGATATGAGGTCAGGCAAAAACACCCGAGGTAGTTGAAATTACCGAACTCTACCCCTCAGCGCCCCTTAGAGGTGATGTTGCGTTACGATGTTAAATCCCTTCGGCCATGCCATCCAACACCGTACAATATAACAAAATTTTCAGATGACAAATTAACTGTGTGGCGACTGCACTTGTTATTCGAAAGAAATTAACAGTTTTATATATTTCCGCCATGCGCTCCAATCGAGAGCAAGGTGGTCATGGCAGACGGATAAGGAAATCTCGTGATTTCATAACAGCCGAAACACTCCGTGCGTTCGGCGGTTGGCTCAAGGATTGAGCAGAGCAGACCAGCATTGTTTGCTGCTTTTGGCGTTGTTGCTTAATTCTGCCATGGTGCGATTTTATTGTTCCTGTTTAACATACCTTTTGACTGTCAATAGAATCTAGAACCTGCTAGCAAAGATTATATATGGTGTAGCTGCGGTGAGCGAAGTGGAGGCAGAATGAATAAACAACATGTTTATTCGGCATGCTGGGCTGTATAAAAGACTAACACCGAGCTGAGTGCTAGCACGCCTTTTTTTTAAAGGAGAGCAACGACCCCTCAGCGTTCCATCATCACACGTCACAGCGGATTAGACGACAGTAGATTCCAGTCGCTCACAGTGCGATCACATGACACTTCATTCCCTCCCCAACTGTTTTACACAAGCTCTATGGGATAATAACCATCAGGAGGCTCCTGAGAACGAGCACAGCGCCGAAGTGGTGGCGTGTTCAAAGGTGGCGCAGGCTCCCTGAGCTGTGGTGCATTCAGCGTTGACCTCACGGGCAAACTGGAGTTCTGTCCCAGCCGCGTAGATGCTTGGTCGGAGTGCACAGGCTGTGGTTATGATGACTCTTGCGGCTCAGACGTAGCCAAGGGAGGGTTCAGGAAAGTACAGAATCTGACACTGAACTGAGCACACAACGATACACACCCGGCCTGGCTTCAACAGTTGGAAACGAACACGGGCGTAGGTTGTCGGATTTGCACAAACCTCTGCTGCTGTCCTACACCATTCTAGGTGGATGCACTGCATCGCTGTTCTATGATGCCCCGTAACCCATTTAGTCCTTGCAGGAGCACATGGTCGGCTTCCTCAAATGATCTCGATGACCGCCCCTTCTCGAAACCTTCTCTTTCATCTGGTAGAAGCTGCCGTCCATACGTATTTCCATCTTGGGCTGGGGAACGGTCAGACGTGTTCGCGGCTTCCGTGACAGAAACAATACAGTGGGTGTCAACTCCGTGGCTGCGGTTGCTGTGTTTCGGTACGTGAACAGAAATCGGTCAACCCGATGTCGCAAATTCTTTCCCTGCTTCTCTCGCCAAGAACCTGTAGCAGAAGGTCTCGCTTAATGGTCTGTGCATACCGCTCTGAACTTCCATTTGATGACGGGTGGTACGGTGGCGTCCAGGTATGCTGCACCCCGTTCCTGCGCAGGAAGTCGGCGAAATGCTTGGCACTGAATTGAGGGCCGTTGTACGTAACTATTTCTTCCCGTAGTCCTTAGGACGCAAATACACTCCGCAGCTTTCAATGGAATTCTCGGCAGTGGTGGATGGCATGACGAACACTTCTGCTCACTTGGAATGCACATCAACTAGGACTAGGAGCCACTGATTATCCATGATAGCAAAGTCCAGATGAATTATTTGCCATCTGCGAGTCGGCCAACCACACGTTAGAAGTGGAATACGTGGCATGGCATTTCGTGTTAAGTGATACGTGCCACCGCTTTTCACAATCTGTTCAAAGGCCTCCGTGAGCTGAGGCCACCACACAGGGCTACGGGCGAGCATTTTCATGCGCGTCACCCTGGGGCCTCCTTCGTGCAAGAGATGCAACCCCTGATCGCGCCACCCATGAGGTATAATCGTGCGAATTTCCCCATGCAACACACTGCTGATCCACATGCAGCTCATGTCGCCGAATGCAATAAGGTATTAGCACACCATCTGTGGCATTCGCTGGCCAACCACAAATTATGTACCACAACACCTTCGACAATACTCTCAGTAATAGTGCACTTATAAATTTCAACCGCAGGCAACCGCGCTTCATCGGCAACTGCAAAAAATCTCCATCATTCGAGACATAGTTGCGATTTCGTAGTGGTAACAGTGAAAAACCGTCAGCAGTTCCAACACCTCGATCTTGGCGGTAAACCCAACGATAATCGTACGCTGCTAGTAGTAAAGCCCAGCGTTGCATGCAGGCTGCTGCCATAAATAGTACGGGTTTACCATGCGCGAGCAAGCCTGCCAATTGCTGATGGTCAGAATAAATCTCAAAGCGATGCCCGAACAGATATTTGGGAAACTTTTTCAACACAAAAAGAACCGCAAGGGCCTCTTGTTCAATATGAGCATAACCCTGCTCTGCGTCACTGTACTTTCTGGAAGCATAGGCAAGTGACCTTTCGTCTTTTCCGAACTTAAGAAAGAGAATGGCTCCTGTGCCGTAAGCCGAAGCGTCACACACTATCCTATCGGCTTCTTTGGTCGTAGTGCGTCAGCGCATTGCTTTGTGTTAAGCAGCTCTTACTTTCTTGAAATGCTTGCTCAGATTTCTGTGACCACAGAAATCTCTTTACTTTGTTCACAACGTTGCAAACGAGCTTCAGCTTAGCTGACATGTTCGGCACAAACTTCCCGTAGAAGTTAATCAAACCCAAGTACGCTAGCAACTGTGCCGCATCCTTTGTCCTTGGTGCCTATTTGATTGCTTTTACCTTTTCATTCGATGGCCGTATGTCCTTGTCATCAAGGATGTGGCCTAGGTAAGCGACAGACATTTGAAAGAATTCGCATTTTTCTATTTGCAATCGCTTGCGCCTGTCCAGAAAACGCGCGAACTTCCTTTGCTCTTTCTGAAAACATTCGTCAAATGTTGAAGCCGCGATAAGTACATCATCCAGTAGCAGCTTACCTGCTCAGGCCTATTTAACATATCTTCCATGACACATGAAAGACTGGAAACTAGCAGGTGCACTTCTGATGCCATAAGGCAAGCTCATGTACTTGAATAGCCCCAGGTGTATATTGACAACCACCATTGATTGTGTCTCCGATGCAGTTCAAGTCGCTGGAACGCCGTAGACAAATCAAGCACTAAAATACTTGCATCCTGAACACTTTGTAAACAAATCTCTCATCATAGGAAGAGGATAATGGTCAGTTGTTCGCCTTAGGCACACCATCTAGGGGCGTCGCCCAGTCACTTCTCTGAACAGGCACTACCACTCCCCTGTTTAAGAAACTGTAATTCAAGTGACAGTGTTTTCCTCAGAGAAAATGGCACGTGCTGCGCCTTACAAAATAAGGATTGCTCCCTGACTGGACTGCTTTTTATTAGCCCCAGAGTGGGTTCGAACACTTTAACGTACTTCTCAAGTAACGCCGCAACTTTGTCTAAGCACACACCGTACACGCTCGACCAGTCTAGCTTAAGAGGCTCCAGCCAGTCACGTCCTAGCAACGCAGTGTCGCTATTGTAGCTGGTTTGAGCAACAATGAGAGGAAGTTGCTTGTACTGACCATTATGTTTGATTGGAACCGTCAGCTTCCCTGAGACTGGTAGCGCCGACAGATCGTATACGTTCAGCTTTATGTGGCGAGGCTCTTTAGGGAGATTAGGCCAGAACTTCCTGTATAGCGTTTCTGGCCCATAGTCTATTCTTGTGAAGAACGCCAAGGGCGTTATCAAGTCTGCTTTAAGATAGCCGAGTAGAATGTTGACAAGAACCCGTCTCTATGTGCATGTTAACATTCTTCTCAACTGCCTTAAGGCCGACTTGATAACGCCTTTGCGGTTCTTCACAAGAATAGACATTGTGACAACACTTGGTCACCATTCGCATCCTCCTCAGCAACGACATTCTGCAGGGTCTCTAGACTTGAACTTGCACATTTTAGTGAAGTGTCCATAACGCCTTCAGACACGACAGTAATATTTGCGAAATTTGCAGTTTGACGCTTCGGGCGCTGCGCCACACCGGAAACATTCCGGTGATTCAGAAGCTCGGTCCCTGCTAATCCTGCATCGGATGAAGTTTCACGCAGATCTAGCAGTTTCCCACCGCCTGGTTTATTACGCACAGCGTTAACTGTTCTTTGCACACATGTAGGTTGAAATGGTTTCCCTGTCGCAGAGGACCACTACAAAGCGGTCTCGAACAGCCTCGTCTAGAAATTTTCCATATTAGCATGAAGCTGCCAAACGCCTCAACTCTACTGCATAGGCTGCTATGGACTCTCACTCTAGCTGGCACCGCCGATTAAATTTCAATCGTTCGGCGATGACCATGGGCTTCGGTCTGAAATGAGTTTGCAGCACCTTTACCAGTCCCGCAAAAGTCTTGTCGTCGGGTTTTCAGGCTCTAGCAAAGTCTTCGGCGTTTTGTAAGCCTTCTTGCATATCGCGGTTATAAACATTGCATTCTTGAGGTCGTCGCTCACCTTGGGGCCCTCGAAGAAGTGCTCCAATCTTTCCGCGTATGACCCAAAGTTATCGTCTTCGACTAACTGGTCGAATCATTGAAACTGCCATCTCTGTGCCTCGCCGGAGTACACTCCGCGAACACCGAGATGAGTTTTACGCAGTCCGGCACCATTCCAACCTCATCGCTAATTATGTCGTAACAGCAGTGAGCGAAGCGCTGGCAGTATGACTAAGCAGCATGTTCATTCGGCATACAGCGGAAGACTAACACCGAGCGATGTGCTCGCTTCGCCTTTCGAACGCCTGCTCAGCATTCCATCATCACACGTCACAGGCGATCACGCGACACTAGATTCCAGTCGCGATCACATCACACTTCAATATACACCTTTGAAAAATTGTGCTTTAAGCAGCCGATATGCATGCATATTCAAAGAAAATTGTTTTACTTGCTGACTTTATCAATAACGTGTTGATTATATGCACGTAGCGAAAAAAAAACATAGCCTCGGCGTCCGCTTTTTGATGGAGGCGGAAAACAAGGCGTTCGTGTGCTGTGCGATGTCAGTGCACATTAAATAACCTCAGGTGGTCGAAGTTTCCGGAGTCCTCCACTACGGCGTCTTTCATAGCCTGAGTCGATTTGGGACGTTAAACCTCACAAACGATACCAAACAAAAAAAAAAGCATAGTGGCAATGTTATCTAGAACTGTCGAAAAAATGTATGCGCATTTTGGATTACATACCTCAAATTTACAAAATATGTTGTCTTCGATCATAGTGCACATGTTGCCATCTGCACAGAGAGGTAACAGGCAGTTCCTGCTCACAGTCTAGGTTTCTTTGAGTCAGCTCAAACACCTTTCGGGAGGGCCTCGCAACAGTGGGGCGCTCACGTAAGTCCCGACGGGCGCGTTCAAAACGAAGCTAACTCTGCTCGTCTCACACGGACTCGCTGTTGCGGGCGAACTGTTGCGGCGATTAGGGTGCGGCAGGCACCTTTCTTTTCCGCTCGAAACGAGTTCGATGTAAGTGACAGCGCTTTAAATTAAACTGTCTCGACGCTCCGTTCCGGCTGACTACCGACGGCGCGACTGCAGCCCGGTGCGCGAGCGGGCGGTCGCACGAAATTAAAAAAGAGCAAGAGTGGCAGCCACTTTCATGCGTCGCTCAATTACCAGCGCTGCTGTTGGTTTATACCTTTTTTATTACTGCACGTGCGATTCCTGTTTCATTTTTCGATTTCCTTTCTGCTTTCCACGATCGAAACGAACCGTGACACGCTGTTCGCTTAGTGGGGAACCGCTTTTATCGCGGGAACTCTTTCTGGCCACAATTAAACTGCGGAGGCGTGCGAACTTCGCTTCAAATTTCTTCTCCCTGTTGCAAGCGTGCATTCTTGTTCAGCTCGCTGGAAACGAGCTACAGCGTCCCCTCCGAAAAGTGTCGTTCTGAAGAGACAACTTCCTCTGCTTTCTGTATTATCATTGTTCGCGTTATTGGTTTTACCCTGGAAGCCCATTTTCCTACCTGCTCTGCAACACTTCATTTATGATAGATAAATTCGGCGGGCGCATTGCACGACAAGGCCATGTTGCAATTGCGTCACGGGAGAACTTGTGGTTTTGCCACCACGACTGGACGAAACTGCGATGTTACGCAGTGCTCTTTCTTGTATTAATAGTGCTTTGAACGCTTTTGGCGAAAAGATAATTATACGCGTAGATATGTAAAAAAAAGAGCTCAACGGGAAACAGCATGAAAAATCACTTCAGAATCACTCGTGTAGGGTGAGGAAATGGTTGCGGCAGTCTCGTCACATGTCTTATCGGACATACGTATTAAAGCTGCATATTTCAGGCTTCGATGCGCAGCCTAAAGCGTCGTCAGGAGAAGGAAACCAGTACCGGTTAAAGCGTTTCGCCTTACACGCAACGCAACGAAAAAAAAATAAAGAAATTGTGCTGAAAATCAAACTTTCGAACAGAAAGCTTCCGATTGAACCTGAAACTGTTGAGTACCAACTCGAACACGATATTTTTAGGATACGAAGGCAAATTGGTGCAGTTCTAAGAGGTTTTTTTTTATCTATGTCGTTTTGTTTTCTACGTAATATCGTAACTTAGAAATCTATGCTAATGAATAGGTGCAATACACCCCTGGCAAAAATTAAGGGGATTTCAGATTAGGCGACTACCGAAGGGCATATACAGCGGTGAGTAGCCTTTTCTACAGAGCGCGCCGATGACACTCCAAGGAGCAAGTGGGCGCTATAAAATGTTACGCCCTGGGTTTGAGCCATGGGTCCCGTGCGCATGCGCGGCCAAAATAAACTGATGTCGCCTTCTGGGTTCTCGGCCCAATTACCACTGAATGCTTGCACTTCACGCCACCAGGTACGCGTTTACCGATATGCAACAGCAGCCGAAAACCAACGCCTTTCGCGCGAATCAAGAAGCGGCAAGGCAATCAAATGCAGGGCTATATCGGGTCATCCTCAGTTTAAAAGCAATTGCAAGCGATAGCCGATGATCGCGCGTTTCAAACACGCACCAGTCTAAGCAAGTGAGATTTGGACCTAGTTGGTTGTTTGGCGTCCGTATAATTTTATAATTCGCGCCATTGATATACGTAATCCTGACGTCACTCAACGCCACTAAATTTAGTTGGCCCCCCTAGTTTTCAGGGGGCGCTAGGGTGCCCATGCGTAGCCGTGTTATAACGTATGGGCGTCTATGCAGCCTCCGCTACCAGTGCACATGCCTTGTCTTTTGCACCGGGTTATCAGCAATAAGGGACACAGCATGTCGCATGCGTACAGATCTAGTAAGTTGATTTCCTCCACACGAAAGCTCAAGGACGGCGAATGGTGCGTATGTAGGAGCGCGTGGTAATCCGCTATCACTCGCGCTTGCTTGTCTGGTCGTCTCGCTACACTTGAGAAACATGGTGGCTTCGCACTGCTCTGGCGACCGTCACAGCCTCACAAATGCGGCCAGAGTGGCCCTAGCGGCATGAAAGGTACTCGCAAGGCATGGACTGGACAAGGAAGCAATGAGCAGGCATCCCTCAGATTTGCCGCGCATGCGCACGAGACGCATAACTCAAACCCAGAGGGTAACGTTAGATGTCGCTAACTGGCTCCTCAAGGGTCCGCCGACGCGCTCTAGACAAGGCTGCTCGCCACTGTGCGTGCAGGAGGGCATTCAAATGCAGCCACAAACCTTTAATGATTTCGCGTTTTAAATTTACAGGTAGAGTTTAAGCGTCCCAATAATATTTTAAAAGAGCCCTGTCATAGAGCAGCAGTCATAAACAGGCGGCCCTTAGATTTGTATGATACGGCCCATTGGCTCCAAAAATCATGTGCCAGCTTTACAAGTAAGTTTTATCATGAGAGTCATTTTCTAACCAAAATCGCCTAAATACTCATACCCAGATGGCAAGCGTGTCAGCGTGCGCGTTCTTTCTGAAAACGACGAGAGGCACTAGCTTCACCTTCGGAAGGATGCCAGGTGTCTTCAAGAGGGAGGCGCCGCACACATCGCCCTGGCCATCATCTCCTAGCCTACCTGTTTTCTTCTCATAATAAATCTGTAAGACCATGCTCCCCCATATGTATTTTACATAAACCAAGGATACAAATTAATATTTCTGTAATTACGAAGAAAGCCGGAATGCGATTACCTGCTCCTAAACAATTGACATTGGATTATATGCACTTCAAGCATCAAATTCGCATACATGTCTACACAGATGGCTCACTAAATCTAACCAGTTCCGCGGGGTCCAAGTCAATCCAGATAAAGGTTAAGACATCATAAAGTTAAGAAGTGCTTGAGATTGGACTAGTTGGAACATCTTCTCATAAATGCTGCGCTGCTAAGTTGTACACGAACAAAGGAACTGGACAACTTGCGCTTAATTTCAGCGTTTGTCCAGTTCCTTTGTCCGTGTACAAATAAGCAGCGCAGCATTTATGAGAAGAGGTTCAGACATCATACCTGACTTCTTCAACTGGTGGTGAACTAGCTTCCATACGCATGGCAGTTGAATTCATCTACAAAGAACGTCCATATTACTGGACATAAGGTAAGATGGAGTCCAAAGACAGGCTCCTTCCGCGCCACTAATGTATCGCGGGCAGAGAAAGTTCCAGAATTGGTGATATAAATGAAAGGTCCATTCGGACAAAAGTAGTGTTTACAGATTCACTCCTCCCGCACCAATAATGTATCGCTGGTTGAGAAAGTTCCGGAATTGGAGAATAAATGAAAAGGTCCATTCGAACAAAAGTAGTGTTTACAGATTCTAAAGCAGCCCTTCAAGGCCACCAAGCAGCACCACGCCGCGGGTCACATGAACAACTCGTTGGTGAGATCCGCCAGCTGTTCCACGACGCAGTATTGAAAGGTCAAGATATTATTTTTCAGTGGCTGTCAGGAACCTGCGGCCTCAAGGGAAACCACCAGGCAAATGAGGCTGCCCGTTCTGCCCTCAGAGATGGCGTGCCGTTTAAAATCCTCATATCGAGGGTTGATGCAGTATGTGCCCTTCGCTGTTTGGCACTGGAGATCCCAATTTCAGCGTGGAACACGGGGGAATTTTGTAACCGCCGCCTCAGGAGACTGGATCCTGAATTGCTACTCCGCCTTCGTCATCAGATTGCTCGTCGTGAAGCAGCGTTGATGTGCCGTTCATGGCTAGGTGTTGCATTTACCAGCTTTCAGGATTGGAGTGACCGACAGCCCTGCCTGTGAAAATTGCGGCTGTGAAGAGACAATCGAACATCTCTCATGTGAATGCCCTGAATTTGTGAGTGAAATACATAAGCTGCGTTGTGCGCTGGACCGCCTTGATTCTGGCCCTTACAGCAGATACGATCCTTGGTCCGTGGCTACGGCAGTCGACCGCCCTTAAGGCATACAGGGCACTGTTTAGTTTTCTAACAGCCACCGGCTTGTGTGACACTCTGTGAATGTGCTCCACGTCCCCTTTCTATTCCCGTCTTTAATCACCTTAGCCCTTTTCCCCAGTGTAGGGTAGCCAAACGGAGTCCTTCCATCCTTATCCCCATCTATCTACCCCATAATAAACAATTGGGATAGTATTCATTCTGCTCTTTACATAGCTCACACTGAAGTATCCTGAACCAGTAGTGGCCATTATTCGACGTTTAAGCAGGAGAGCGCAGGCGCCGCTTTTCTGTTGTACGCAGATAGGGACTATGTGGTCTGGCAACAAAACGTTTTCGTTGATCTTTTCTTATGTTGTTGGTATATATTGTGTTTAGAGGTCTTGTTTAGTGCTTATATCTTTATTTCTCTGCTATTTTCTGGTACCCTGCCCGTGAGGGATGATATTTTTTCAATGTGGTCTGCACAGCAATGTGAGACTGAGACCCCTGTCATACAGAGGAAAATAGCGATAAGTCTGTGGCAACGTTGCTTCAACAAAATTGACGGTCCAGCTTTTGGATATTTAAATAAGCGGGCTACCTCTCGATGTGTAGACTTCGTAGTCTGCGGCACCATTATTTTTTTCCTTTTTCGAACTACAAAATAAAACGATTGACGCGATGCATCTCATGCACTGCTAAAGCGCACTATATGAAAACTGTTAATTTTTCACTTTTTCAAACAACAAAATAAAACGATAGATGTAATGCATGTGGTGTAATGGTAAAGTGAACTATATTAAAACAGTTAATTTTTCACTTCTTCAAACGGCAACATAAAACGATTGATGTGATGCATGTGATGCAATGTTAAAGAGCGCTATATTAAAACCGTTAATTTTTCACTTGTTCAAACGACAGAATAAAACGATTGATTTGATGCATGGGATGTAATGTTAAAGCGAACTATATTAAAATCGTTACACAACCGATGAGAGCACCACCTAGCATTTGCATTATATGCACGGATGTTCATCTGCATTTACATAGATATTGGAGAGAGGTACCATAGAGTACACCCCGATAAAACACGTTCGATCTGTTTGCAAAGCATTTAGTGCTTTTTGCAGGTGACACGTTGACGTGCAAAACCAACCTGGCGGCACCAATCTTGAGCTTGTCTTGAGGCAGCAACGCAGTCAACCGAGAAAGCCCGACTTTGAAGACGCGGTGCTGTACTTCAGCACTTCAGCAAAAACAATAAGGAATTAAACTGCTTTGAGACCTAACTCAAAGCACAACGTGAAGAGCAGGAAACATATCAAGATCATCCACTGTGATAAAATTGCCCATATACCAGCTCAATCAACCTTCTTTCTTCCTTTACAAACAACCGGCTACATCAGCTGGTTTAACACGCAGACCACCTCTGTGCTGCTTGAGACCCTCTTAATTACCTAAGAGTATTTAGGACGCTCCAGCGAATTCGCGGAAAACGATCATTTTAGTAGACGCTCACGTCCATCTGCGCTGGAATCGATGCAGGCCTTCACTCAATTCGGCGGACATCAGTGTATGCAGTTGTCCCGCTTGAGGAGGAGTCCTTTTCAAACGTTATCTATACGGTGTCTGTGAAGTTCTTACGAAACACAATTTGCCCCACATAGTGAGGCACTGTAATTCTCCTGATTTCCCGTCTTGGAAAATCGAACTGTGCGAAGGATACGTTAAGATAAACTAAAGGATACGATAAGACGATATACTATGATAAAACGATATCTTTAAAGACACCGTTCTGGAGAAAATGCGGCGCCGGCGTTGTCGGTATTTTCAGCGAAAAATTGCGAGCCAGCATCTTGCGGGTGAAAGTTTGCAGGTTACCTGGCCTGGCACTGATTGGTTGGCAGATAATGTGACGTCAAGAGATCACGTGACGCTGAAGAATTAGCAGGTGGTTTTTTTATATGACAGGGCGTGACTGGAGTTCAGCGCGGGACAATTTGACCAAGATAGACCGCTGTCCCTAGGCCACGCAGGCAGCGTCTTGCGACTTGGCTTTGGCTTCATCATGTGGTAGCTTTAGACTATGTGCTAATCAGTACATGTCAAATAACAAGGCGTTAAATTGCGGCATTAAAGGTTAAGCGCAAATAAAGTTTATCCAATGCAAATGAGGATCCGCACGGGGAGCTTCAGAGGAGACGGATTGCGCTGTAAGGAATTACTATTTACGTCGCAGCTTAAGTGTCCCTGGAATATCCGTAATATCCGTCCCTGGAATATCCGTAAGATTGACTGCTCAACGACGATTCCCATCATTCAGCTTATTGGCTGTTCCTCATGCGCATCCAAATCAAGACCTCCGAGCTCAAATGGTTTAAGGAACGGTGATTAACGATATTTGGCCGCTGCTACAAGTCTTCTAATCCTCAACCTCTCGGAGCATCTTGCTGAAGCTGCATTTCCTGAGTCTAGAGCATCTAGTTCCCCGAAACACTAGGGCTCACCAGGTCCCCATGGCTAATGAAAACGCTGATATCGTGACGTTACCCGCTTAAAAGCAGGAGATCAGAGGTCCCAAGACTGAAAGGAACATTTTCGCAAATTGATAAATCAGCTAAAATACGAAGAAAGGAATGATTTGTGATCGCCTTCACTTTGACCACGAGCGAACGTGCTTTCCTGGCTGACATGCTCCGCTGCGTGGTTCTTGTCCCTTTATAAAAACTAGAACCTGTGTACTTTGACTGAATCATTTTCATAGAGGAGATTTGAAGACGATGTCAACATTCTTAAATAAATCACAGCTTAATCCACGGCTGTAAACAATGCACCGTGTGTACACTTATAGCAATGATCTATGGATATCGTCAAAACGAATTTTGTTTTGTGTGTGTAACAATATTTATTGCCTCATGACATCAGAGGGGTATTTGAAGAAGAATTAAGAAAATAATAAATGAATTTAAACGCGTTGGCTGATTTTATGAATCATAGGAGTGAGCTATGATGTGGTCGCATGCGTCCAGGCAATATACGAGGCAGAATTGCTAGCTGAAAGGCCAGCTATCTTCAGATGTCGGATTCGTGTCTGTTTCAGTATTGGTTAGCCCACCGCAAGTGGTGAATGTCAGCTTCAACATTTTCGATTTTGCATATCGGACACCCTGTGCAGAGATATGTGTCGGAAGTGAGACTACGTGTGAGTGATAGCTGGTGTGAGGACAACCCGGATTCGTATCCTCCAAAGCGTAACTTCCTCTTGTTCCCGCTCTCATGCAGGGCAGCTGAAGTCCCTGTATCTGTTTTTTTTCTTTCTCTCTACCTGAGAATTTGATACTTCAGGAAGTGAATGTAAATAAATCAGTATCTGTCGCCAAGAACGGAACAGGAATAACTGACTTCGCGGTAGTTCCGTAGCTTTCGGTCTCTGCTGACGAGACTCTGGGTTGAAGGCATGCCAAATGACTGGCGTTCCATGAGAAACAAGTTTTGCCATGCTTGAAAAAAAAAAAAGGATGTAGAAGCAAGAAAATGCTTCCAGAAACCGCTAACAGATTCTCGGCTTACTCCGGGCAGCTCATAGCTCCAAAGAAAAAAAAAGTGTGAAGATGAGGACTAAAGGTAAAGAAAAAGCGGCCAGACAAAGGATGATGAGGAAAGGGCGAGATATATAGAAGGACAGGAAGAAAAGATAAACCAGTGAAGGTAAAAGCAGCAGGGCAAACGTTGCCTCCTCACGCTTTCCTGACAGCCTCGCACATAATTAGGTTATCCGCACACGCGTCGCTGGGTCGGCGCAATTCCTGCCCGGAACGCCCAGAGGGCAGCAGCCAGGGTCTCCCTCGCCCGCCGCCTGCCTCTGCGCGCGAGAAACAAGAAGGCTGCCGAAAATATAAAGAATAGGGAGACGAGCCGTATAACCAGGAGGCTTCGCGCGTACCAACACGAGCATACATTGCACAGCCTTGGAAAGAATTACGCTCGAGGAACGAGGAGGGAGATGGTGAGAAATCCTCGGGAAAAGCGAGAAATCTGTGCAAGGCGTTCTTAGGCGCTCTGGTGGCGGCAGCCCATTGGAGGAATTCTGGCGTTCTGGCGGCACAACCGGCGTTTCCTTGCTGTGGACTTCTTCCATCAGGAGCCCAGGAGCGACGGAAAGGAGAAGCGTTCGAGGATGCCACATTCGCGCGACACCCTTGTGACACGGATAAACAACGTCGTTTGCGGTGTCAGGGAGCACCAGTTGGGAATCGGTTCTGGAATTCGGTAGCGGTGGCCTACGTGGAATGGAGTAGAGGCGAATGCGCGAACTGATCTAATCCGTATATACTTGTCTTTCTTCTCTTTTATTGGGTTTTCTTCGTGATGTCTTTATCCTGAAGTGCCTTCCGAGCGTGTCTTCGAGTGTTGTCCATTCCTGCACCACTCAGTGTACCACATGTCATAGCGATACTCCCTGCCCCCCTCAACTGCACCTCCCAATACAACGCAAGTAGGACAGTGCCAACCTGAGAGCAAAGTGTACTCAGAAGCTTTTATTGAGATGCCGAGTGTGGGTTGCCGTCAACACAAACATAAAATTTCGTAGGTGAAAATAGAGAGAAATACCGCTGTTTGTTTTATTTTTCATCTTAATATCTTTTTTATTAGCAGCCGGAGGGGAGAGCGGACCTGAGAAGATTGAGAATTCCCTTGGAGGACACTTCACCATGAGTTTAAAATACCACGAAGGACCGAGTAATGAAAAGAGACGTCTCCAATTTCCAGGCCCTTGTCGTCTATAAAGCGCATACATTTTATATGTAAATACTCTAGTGTTGCTTTGTGCCGCCTCAGCGTAACAAAGAACTTTGGGATTTTCCAACAATCCTTTAGAAGCAGAAATGTGGGAAGGTTTCTGCGCTTCAAAGGAAGCACGACTGGCACATCTCTTCTGTAGCATGATAACGTTGCTACATTTTGTGCGCTACATTGATCTTTTCGCGTTCAAACACGAAAGCTTAACACCTGTGTGATAAAATTTTCTTTATTTAGAGGCTATATACATTGCTACCTGTGATAACCTCGATTATTTCGCTGTTCTCACTTTTAATATGGATTCGCGGTTTTCTCTCTCATACATTATTTTAGCGTCAAAGTCGATAAATACTGCACAATACAGTCTACAGACTCGTAAAGACTTATCCCCCACTCGGACAGAATTTTCCGTTTGTTTTATTGAGATTATAGAGCCTTTGTTTTCACTTTTGCTTAGTCATTACCCAGAAAAATGCTCTCATTTTACTCAAAATGATGTACAACACCAAGTACACTAATTGTAGGTTGTAGCAGCCAAACTACCTATGACGTCACTGCAAGTGCTAGTGATAAATCTAATAAGCGAGTTAATTATATACAGAAACAGTAGTTTCGGGCATATCCGAGTTTCGTTTCGAGATGATAAAGTAAAGACCTTAGACTGCATTCAAGTTTTTTGAGGGAGAGGCTTTGAGATACCTTTTGACTGTTTCTCCTCTCCCCTTCAGACATTCTTTGAGCTGCTTTAATCAGAGATCTCAACATACCATGGGAGCAAGAATTAGCCTGCTCTATTACCTTCCCCCTGCGAAATCATAAGAAATATTTTCTGCAGCCTTTTTGACAGTAAGAACATATTGAAGGCAAAAATGCAGCGTTGAAATTTCTGTTAGAGATTTCAATGCAGTGACACGGTGAAGATCAGGACCGCGGCCTTTTCGGTGTCAATAAAAGCAGCCGTATGTCTCTAGTAAATCGCGAAAACAAGAATGCTCCATTATTATGCAGTCATACCATATCCGTGTGAAAAGAATGCTTCATTTTTATGCTGTCAGGCCATATTCGTGTGAAGGAGTGAAGTGAGTTCATATCCTTTCACGATGGCAAGCCATGTTTTCTATTTGGAAGGATGCGTGACGACCTGAACCGAAGTAGAAATGCTAAGAGGGGTCTTAGATATTTCCAGCCTAAATGCGAACTGTACAATCCCTTACGCTGGTGAATTTTGTGAAAAACGGAGCGCCTGAAACCGTAGGTGCTATCTATTGTAGCAGTAAACATAAACGCAAAATTGATCATTTCACCCTAGTAACGTTGCAAATATAACTAGTGAGGTATGCCACGACATTTAAAACTCCTGTGTGATCCGATGTCGAGGCTTTGAAGCCTTTTTTTTAGCTATTGACAAAAGCACTGACGTTATAAATAACATTCGTGTGCACCATTCCAATTCTGAGCACCGGAAATAATCTCAGCGCGACAAAATGACTGTACTTCTTCCGACGAAAGACATCATTGCAAGGGCGGAATTCTTTTGCATGCTAGAAGCAGCTGTCGAAAGCATAGACTTTCAGAGATGCCTAATTTTTGTAGCAAAAAATGCCGACCTGTTAGCGCTCAGGATCACCAAACAATGTCTGCAGGCACCCTGAAGGTTTCACCAACATCTAATGTGCAGTGATACACGCGCTAATGAACGCTCTCACTAATATTATTTTGGCGCTGAGATATTTATGTTTTTAAGAGCACTTGACTAAACACGTTGACCTCTGTGCTAGAAGACATAGAAAAAAATCATACGCAGACCCTGTACACCTCGGCCGCGCACTAGGTAATCCTCGGAAAAGCGTCGCAGAGATTTGCGTATCCCCGAAAGGGAACCTGCAGCTTCCTTAATTAAACATGCGAATTGCTTAACTATGCACAGGTAAAAGGGTTTTGTCCTGGATTCCTCACTGGCATATATAATCACCTAAATAACACGAAACATTAGGGAACGCAAAAACATTCACAAGACAATGAAAGAAAACATTTATGTGTTTAGGGGAGGTATCACCACTCAAAGAATTTCTCAGATAGCGTGATGGACGATGGATCCTCATCCTGCACATCAGGGTCTGAGAAGGAATGAAGCTGTGGATGCAGCCACCAGACCTTTCAATCACTTAAAGCCCCTACAAAGGATTTTCTGACAGACTAGAGACAACTTCTCTTTAATTTTCGCGAAATGTTGCAGGTATGACGAAAGTCATCGCCCTTACTCAGCCCATGTCAACTATAAGTGTGGCTGACGAACAAATTCTGTTATTCCTGAGAACGCTTTTCTCTGTCCAGCAATATTAGAACACAGACACTATGGTCAACAGGTATTGCAAACAGAGTGGGGAGGCAGTGGAAATCAACCACAAAATACTGGTGTGCCAGCGAAATCTGTCTCTTACACTTTACCTCAACCCTATTATGAATGAAAAAGAAACGATTCAGCTCGCTTGCTCCCACGCATACAAACACAAAACACCTTGGTCGCGAGGGCACGTGTGGCGATGTCAACCAATGGCGTCCCAAATTAACGGTGCCACATAATGTGCGCAACCAGTGGTGAGGATCCCGCTCCTATACATTACTGAATAAGTTTTCATACCAAAACCACCACCACCACCAAACCTGCCAGTTCAGCGTTAGTGTCCAGCATTTAAAAAAAAATGGGTCGTCTCATGTTCGTCCAGATATAGCGGATTTTCGGCGTCCAAGAGCTGCTTAGGTTCTGTACCTGCCACCTATGCCTCGCACTCGCATCTTGAGCCCTAGTTGGGAGAAAGCTCTGAGCCATGGATGACAAAGTTACAAACATGTTTTGCCTGCCTAGAAAACAAAAATACTACATAATCTTCTGCCACAGTAACAGCTTCTGTGACAACTATTACAGGCGTCTTCGGTGATTGCCTTCGTTACAAGCAAGTCACCCGTGGCTGCTTCTTATTAAAAACGCCCGTCTTCCCACTGACAACTGAAGTGACAAGTGTAAGGCATTTGCTATACAGACGACACTCATAACGGGCTTTTATTTTTTCTTTTCTGTCGTTCTCCCTGTCTCAGCAGACACGACGTCGTTTGGTGCCTCGTCAGGCGAGGCATGTAGAGTCTTTTTTATATTTGTGTTTCCACTCTTAAGTGCTTAGCAGTGTTTTTGCGTCTTGCGTTATACTCTGTAAACTGTCTCTGTTACGAAGCCATCATTTCCTGGCACTCTATTGTAGCTTTCCTTGTCGGTTTCAGACAAAGTAAAAATTTCAACGAGTAGTTTTCTGTTAACTTTGGTTTCAGTAAACGTTTTAGGCAAGCACTTTCGTTATTCAGCTACACATTATTTCAATCTTTAAAACCAGTTTAGTTAAAGACTGGGTTCTAAATTCCTAGCACTAGTCATGACGCAAACTATTCTATTCAGGCTATAATAATAGTGTTTGAAGAATTCACACTGTTTTAAATGTCCTGGATCGTAAATCCTGCAGCAATGGTCTCTAAGTGACCAGATGAGAGTAGCTGCACTACATAACCATATCAGTGGTTTCTTATCTGATCCAACCAAAATCCAAAGAAGCGCCTGACTGTGGCGTTAACCAGCACTGAAATGCTGACATGACTTCAAGCAGAGTTGGTAGGAGTAGATTGCGCGTGTTCTCAAACCGCGCTAGGAAATCGTGCCGCTCACAATAAATTAGCAGCTGTCACCGTGCACGAGCTAAGGCGTCTCTGCTCTAGTGTCGACAGCGCCGGATACAACTCATATTACAGTCAACTCTGGCGATGTAACTTTCACATCTGAGAATATGCAAGTGTGCAATGTCGTGTTCTGCCCGTAAAAGGAGTTATTAAGTTATGCTTTGGACGTTAAATAGACGTGGTATCAACAGAAAACTTCAAAGCAGTAGGGAGTTTGAAAGCTGCAATGGCGTTGTATATGGCAAATGTATGCTGGAATTCAAAGATTTTGTTTTCTTACCAGCCTGGCTCAGGGTGGCTGAAAAACAGAATTCTGCCACCGTGTATGACTGTTTCTTGCCCAGCATGTTTTGTCCTAGAAACCCAACCCTGGAACGTTGCACGGTCATTTGTGAAAGAAAATAAAGCATAAATGTTTTACAATGCATGTTTTCTCTCCCAATGAGTGGCGGTTAGCAGTACTCCCACACTTCGCAAATTACTAGGTATGTCATTAGAGATTGTGTGCTGCTCTGACATCATCGGCAAAATCTTACATGCCCGCCTGAAATATCTTGGCACGTTGCGGATAGGAGCAAAACCTAGCATGAATAAATTTATGATTATGTAGCCGAAGGAATCGGACTTGAGAACAACACCTCAGTTGTTAGCACATAAACCGATGAAGCTTTACAGTTCGGTGAACGAGGTTCACAATCCGGCCTTAGGAGTGGCTCTCAAAAATCTGTTTAGAAAGGTGGCGGAAATAGTGGCTTATGTCAATTGTGATCTGCTTTTTATAAACACCATACAATGTTCTTGGCCACGCATATACTTTGGGCGAGGTCTTCAGCAATGCTCCCCAACATAATAGCGCTCCTAAAGATGTTAAACTTAAGCTTTTCACTTTCTATATCTGGGCCCTAAAAAGTACCTTAGTATTTGAAGTGAGCGCGCCTCGTATTTATACACCAGCGTTTTCCATATTTCGACAAAACATAACGCAGGGCAAGCTTAGTTTCGCTTAGTATCACGCGGTTAAATCAGGTTATCCAAAAGCTTGTTAAAACGAGCAATAATAACTTTTTAGAGCCAAGCCAACCATATCTATATTTATCCTCAGTGCCTATAAAACAATCCGCGATTAATAATACTTGGCCTGTTTGGTGCACATTTGCATAATTTTAGCGCAGTTATTTTTTCCTGATTTCAGTCTGGATGTCCTCAACGTTAGTTGAAGCTACATCCACATTGCCTAGACGCGGCTTGATTTCCATAAATTTTATTGTGATTAACCACCGATTTCAATTCATTTATTCTATACAGGAAAGTAATTGAAAAGCAGTAATAAAACGCAAACGACAACCCAATCCTTAGGGTTGCAAGTACTGAAAGAGAGAAAGGCTGCGAGGTTAACTATGCGATGCCCAGTAGGCTGCCATAAATGTGGGAAGGAAAAAAGGGAGAAAAAAGAAAGCAAGAGCGCCAAGGAAATGAGTCTGTCACATGTCCAGAGACCGAAAGTAAAAGGCGGTGGAGAGCGTACACTTAATGTCTAGAACTCAACCCCGAGGCTTTTAAAAACTTAAAGAGAACCTTGACTGCTTTCCTTTCTGACGAAGGCGTCGCCCAAGGACCCATAACCTTAGCTTCAGTAAGAGAGCGAGAGTCCGTGCGGCAGAGTACAGCAGCCATGAAGCCACGCTCACGCTCAAAACTAAGGACAGTCTCAAAGTATATGCGCAATCGCTTCGTCATAAAAAATAAAAAAGAAGAATGCGCAAAACTCCTTCAGTGAAACAAAATGCTTTTCACAAGCTTGAACAAAATCAGAAGACTAGAAAATCGCACCTGACAGAAATAAAAAAAAAATGGTTTGCACAAAAACCTGTTGAATTTATGAATTACTACCATACTGGAGAGCTTGACTCAGCAACTGCTTAAAAATTGCAAGCTGATAGTTTATTCTTGGTGTAAATGGTTTCGCATAAATATCTAACTGAAAATTTTTCGGTGGGCTTCGAGCAGTGGGATGTTAGTTATTATTACTGTGATAGGCGAAGCTATCCCCGTGAATTCGTTATGTGTGGACCTTATGGCATTCGGTTTAGCCATCTCAAGCTGATTAATGCCCTTCTTTGTATACAGCTATCATAGAACGAAAACGTCATTTAATTTTAACCTAATAAGTGTTACATATGCAAGGAATTTGAGCTGAGTTATAGAGCTGTCAATTTTCCGCTTTTAATACAGTGGTCAGCAAATGACACGGAATGTCTGAAATAATAGTAGCTTAAGTCCAACTGCTTGTTTAGGCAACTGTTGAACAATATAACATGTAATAGTTTTAGTGACTTGGATTATCAGGGTGCAGGAGAAGGGAATAAAAAGTGATTTCTCGGTATTCGAATGAGCACAGTTTTACCTACCATAATATACCTCACCCCGCAGGGTGCTTCTGCTAAAGCAGATGTTTGCGTGTTTTGTGCGAATCCACGGACCCCGAGCAGCCACGTTTAGTCGTGCGTGGCATCGCTGTGTCTGGGGAAAAGGGGATCCTGGTAGTTGAGCCGATGCCGAGTGTTTGCACCTTTACTGTCCCTCGGTGGAGGCAACACACCACTTTGGTCCCCGCTTCCCATAGACGGCACCTCTGGGCTAACTCACCCGGGGGAAATTGCTAGTCGCCTTTTCCTGTCCTCCGCTCCATCTTTCACTTTGCTATCTCCTTTCTCACAACTCTGCTGTCCTCTCCTCTTTTCTTAGTTCTTCTTTTCCAGGCGGCTAGGGCTAACCTTGTGTGGCAGACCACCCTGAGTTTTGCATATCGGGTTATAGTTGTGGCGTACAGCTGCCGTGAGCAGGCTGCCTTGCAAGTACCTGCCCCGTCCCCGTGTTGGACTCCGTGGTGGGTGGGTGGTGTCATGGCCGAAAAAACATATATATTATGAGTTCTAATTCCTCCAAAACTGATCACTCCGACAGGTGAAGACGGGCCAAGGTAACAGCTGAATTCCTTGGAAAAATGAAGTACAACTTTCCCAAATACCATGTGATCCATTCTGAAGTCGGTCAGAAACGTGCCCGAACTTTGTCCTTGTTTCTAGTTTTCACGTGTTTGACAATCGCATTAGACCCAAAATACAAACTGACCAAGATAACCAGTGGAGACTTGCTGCTCGAGATTAAGGACGCACCACAGCATTCAAAGCTGATGAACATTCAGTCTATCGAGGACGTTCCTGTGACAATAACTACCCATAGATTATTGAACACTGTGCTCAGAATGATCTCTGATAGAGATCTTCTCCACGTCAATGAAATAAAAAATGCTCGTTGGTCTTGCTGACAAGAATGTTCCGAATATCTAGATAATTATTATCCGGAAAGATGACAAAGATATACCGACAATGCACCTCATACTGACACTCAGTGGAAGCACACTACCTGAAAAAGTAGAAGTTGGCTATCTAAAGATCGAAGTTCGACCTTGCACACCCAGCCCCCGCCGATGTTTTAATTATCAAAGATATGATCACGGATCAGATAGCTGCCGTGGCCGTACAACCTGTGCAAAATGTTCTTCCAAAGGCCAAATCACTGACAACTGTGACTCTCCAGCTTCTCACTGTGTAAACTGCAAAGGGAACCACCCAGCATATTCAAAATCTTGTCCACAATGGAAGAAGGAAAAAGGAAGCATTACAATCAAAACAAAAGAAAATATATTTCGTCCACAGAAGCGAGGAAACGGTTGGAAAAATAAACATATTTGTAATCCAAACCATGACAGACTACGCGGAGACGGTGAGCAGGGGTGGAGCGCCAGACCGCAACATGGCACCTATGAAGGCGTCTTCGGATCCTGTGTTAGGCCCATCAAGTTCACCCCAGGCAGAGGCAAATGTTTGCCCCAGCAGAGGGAGGCCTAAAGATTGTTCGTCCATGGCCACACCACGGACCTCCAGCGCCCCGAGCGAGACAATGGACATCACCCTCACCACGACTGTGGTGTAGGGGCGACGGCACACTCTTGACAGCAAGGGAAACCTAGAATGACCCGCCCCGCCAGAAAAGAATCTTTGTCCCCAACATGCCCCTAAGGCATACATAATACACTGGAACTGCAGAGGTTTACTGAGAAATTACACAAATATCATCGATATACTCAAATGAATAGCCCCTATAGCTTTATGCTTCCGGAAGCAAACCTAGGTCCCCCCCCCCCCCCCCCAGAACACGAATAGTCTAAAAAATAAAATCCTATAGACGAGACAGGGCCACAAGCCGACTATCAGGGGGCGTGGCAATCATAACAGAATACGGCGTCCCTGTCAGAGAAATACCTTTGAACACACACCTAGATGCAGTGGCAGTCAACATAGCCACAAAACAATCACAGTTTCTTATTATACTTACTGCCACACTTAAAAATTACAGTCTGGGATTTAAATGACCTTATTCAACAAGTGCCAGAGCCATACATGGTAGTTGAGGATTTTAACGAACCCTCTCCCTTTTGGGGCAGTGAACGAACAGAAGCGAGAGGACAAATCATCATCATCATCATCATCATCATCATCATCATCATCATCATCATCATCAGCCTGACTATACCCACTGACCCACTGCAGGGTGAAGGAATCTCCCATATTTCTCCACTTAACCCAGTTCTGTGCAAGCAGCATCCACTTGACCCCTGCGAACTTCTTAACCTCATCCTCGGGAAGGAACGGCAGTTTACATTAGGTAGCGAAGTATTGGAAGTAGTAAGCGAATATGTCTACCTTATACAGGTAGTAACCGCAGATCCGGACCATGAAAAGGAAATAACAACAAGGATAAGATTGGGATAGAGCGCATTTGGTAAGCACTCGCAGATTATGACTAACAGCTTACCGGTATCGCTCAAGAGTAAAGTATACAACAGTTGCATCTTACCTGCACTCACATATGGGGCTGGAACGTGGAGGCTAACCAAAAGGGTTCTACTTAAGCTGAGTAAAACCCAGAATGCTATGGAACGAAAAATAGTAGGGGTAACATTAAGAGATAGGAAGCGTGCAGAGTGGGTCAGAGAAATAACTCAAGTTACTGACATTCTAGTGGAAATTAAGAAGAAGAAATGGACATGGGCAGGACATGTAGTGCGAAGAGACGATAACCGATGGTCGCTTAGGGTAACAAACTGGATTCCAAGGGAAGGAAAGCGTAGCAGGGGGCGGCAGAAAGTTAGGTGGGACAAATCATAGAAGATTTTATTGTATCAAACAACATATGTATATTTAACACACGAAAGCCGACGTATTGCTGCTTCAGCTCGGGCAACAGGAGCTGCATCGATCGTGCTTTAGCATCATCATTCGTTTATAATGATTTTAATTGGGATGTTTTAGAAGCCCCAGGAAGCCCCACTTATCCGTCATTTTAAAGCTATCATCCTCCACACCCGTCATTACATCGAGGCCACGGCGCTGAAAACTTCAACTCGCGGATTTGTCGGTTTTGAAAACAAATGCTGCCTTAGAAAAAGTGTAATCTGAAGATTTGACTATAGAAAAAATAAATTAAAGGTTTGCCACATGCATAATTTCCGCAGCTTTATTAGCCATTCCGCAAACCTCACAGCACACAAGAAAATAAGCCAAAGTATGATGTACGAAGGCATGCAAACTAGCAAAAAAGGAACAAAACAAAGCATGGGGCATCCTCCGTAGATATCCGACACCAGAGAACCTGGTTAACTTCAAGAAAGCTAGAACCAGAGAACGGTACGTGCGGAGAAACGCGGATAAAACTTTGTGGCAAAAATATGCGTCCTCTATAAACAGGCAATTACCATAAAACAAAATGCGGAAAAAAGTACAAAAATTCACTGGAGATTTTACCCCTTACACTTATCGTATGCTGACACCACCCGGAAGGAAAACAACACTACAAGAACAAGCCAACATTTTAGGCGAGCATTTTGCCAAAGTTTCAAGCTCGTCCAATTACATTATCACGTTTCAAAAGCATAGAACAATAGTATAAAAACAAAAGCTTCCTCTTTAAACAGGCATAAATAATAACTACAATGAGCTTATAACAACACAGGAACTAAACAGAGTCTTATCGTCTGCTAAAAAAACAGCACCGGGACCTGACAATGTACACTATTATATGCTCGCCCATCTCTCTCAAGCTGCCGTGGAGGCCTTGCTGAATTTGTTAAATAGAATATGAACGATTGGCAAGACACCAGAAGCTTGGAAAAAAGCCATAATAGCGCCATTTTTGAAACTAAGCAAACCCGCCACATTTCCTAGCAGTTACAGACCAACAGCCCAAACCAGCTGCATTGCGAAATCCTTTGAAAGAATCGTAAACCTCAGACTAACAACTTTTTTAATCCCGGCAACTTGATATACACCAATGCGGCTTTAAAAAGGCATCATCAATAACCGATCACCTTGTCTGTCTGGAAAACACAATCCGGGAAGCGTTCAGCCACAGGCAGCACTGTATCGGGGTTTTCGACATAGAGAAAGCCTATGAAACCAAGTGGGGGTTCGGCATCCTGGACGACCTAGCAGATCTAGGTATCCGTGGCAGGAGGCTGAGCTGCCTGTACGACTCCTGAAGAACCGTACATTTCAAGTCCGTTTAGGCACAGTATTCTCCACGACTTTTACACAAGAAAACAGCGTGCCGCAGGGCTGCATTCTAAGCACAACTCTCTTTATAGTGAAATTAACTCGTTAGCTGCAGTAATCCCAAAGTCTATAATGTACTCCGTCTACATAGATGACCTGTAAATAGCATGCTCTTCCTCCAATATGTCCACCTGTGAGAGACAACTAGAATTGATACTAAATAAACTAGCTACCTGGACAGACAGCAATGGATTCAAGTTTTCTTCTCAAAAAACAATGGCAGTATTGTTCTCATTATGACGAGGCTTACAGACCTATACCAGGCTATACCTGAACCACATCATACAACCAGTGAAACATGAACATAAATTTGTTAGTATCACATTCGAAAAAAAAAACTTACATTTCTTCCGTACATAAACAACCTGAAAAAGAAAGCTGCCCAATCACTTACTGTCCTAAAGGTTATCTCACGGAAACAGTGGGGTTCTCACCAAGCATGCGTTTTGCAGATCTACGACTTCGTGGTGCGCTTCAAGTTAGAATACGGATGCAAAGTAAGACAAAGAAATGTATATCTGTATTGCTATCTATAGCACCAAAGTTGCCAAGTATTTTTATGGGGGCGTAGCCCCTCGTCAAGCCTTTGTTGGGCTTTTTGGCTACGCCCCTAACATCTCTGCGATGTTGATATAAAGATGACATCCTATTTAAAACGAATAGACCCCATAAGCAATCTTCGTTTGCTGCTGGCATCTGGTGCATAAAGAACATCCCCAGTAGCCAGCCTCTACCTAGAAACAGATGAACCTGCCTTAAAATATAGACGATACGCACTAACATGTGCATACATCCTTAAAATTCATTCTCAGCCAAAACCTCACTGTCATTCACTAGCCACAAAATGTCCATTTAGGACAACCTTCAATAACAAGCTCCAGTAGATTAAGCTGCATCTAATGCGCTTCGAACAAATGTGCCAGAATTTAGACATTAGCGAAATGTCAAGTATTGCCCCAAGAAATAAACCACTCCCCCCATGGTACATCCTCCCAGCAGTCTTCAACCTGGCACTAACGCATTTTCAGAAGACACGCACGCCACATGAGCATATATTACAAGGATACTTCGCAGTAAAAGAAAAATATAAAAATTACATTGCGTTTTATACAGACGGCTCAAAAATTAAAGACTATGTTGGTAGTGCAACAATACAAGACAAAACAAAAAATAATACGACTGCCTCAAAGTGTATCAATAGTTACGGCCGAATTCTACGCTGTTCGTGTTGCTGTGAAAAACATATTAGATGAGAACGTCAAAAACAGCATCATTTACACAGATTCGTTCAGCGTCATCAGTGCAATAAATTCGAAAAATGCTGTTGAACCGCTGATAGGAAACATTATACATAACACTGTAAAAATTACAGCCCAAAAGCATACTATAAAATGTTCCTGGGTGCCCAGTCACGTTGGGATCCGGAGTAATGAACGAGCAGGTGCATGTGCTGCTCGTTCGAAGAATGTAGAAATAAAACAAATCAACACGCCACAAGAGATTGCATGAAGCGAGTGCGTAACAAAGTAAGAGCGAAATGACAAGCTACTTGGGAAAGTCAAGCAAACAACAAGGTTCACTCCGTAAAGCCCATTATAGGAGAATAGCAATCATGTAAACATCAGAAAAGATTTATCGAGGTAATTTTATGTCGTTACACAGGTCACACACACGTCACCATAATTTCCTGCTAACGAAAAAAAGACAAACCTGTATGTGAAATGTGTGGTGACGAGCTCATAGTTATTCATGTTTTAGTCTGATGCTCACAACTTGAAGAACACAGAAAAAAACATTTTAATGTATTTTACAACGAACACATTTCATTTCCCCCCGCATTGCTTTTAGGCGAACAAGCACGCGTCGATTTTTTTGTATTGTTTGCGCATTTCTGGAATAAGTAGATATTTTAAACCAAATATTAGTATCAAAACCCTAGGCATCTAACAGATCATCCAAATTGTGTTTGGCATATGATAGCGCCTAAAATAATTGAAGAAAACTTGAAAATAAGCATTGTTTTGCTTCAAGTGTGGCAATAAAAAAGTGAAACTCAATTTTAGTCATAGGAACTTATCATCCCTGCAAGCCTCATGAAATAATGATTTACGGTTCACGAAATCAAACTTATGCAAGCGCGTTTAAATGACATGCGCTCGCACATATGTTCCTTTCGGTGCCATTTGATGTGTTCTTTCTTCTGTGTAACCGCTCCTTATCGAATAAAAAAGAGCCAGTAATATCGCTTGCAGTAGCAGAGACAGTGACAATTCTAACTGCAAAAATACAGCTTAAATAGACCCCTTTTAAAAGGAATCTCCACCTGTTGCGCACAATTGCAACTAGGTACGGCACCATTATGCAAGGGTCGTGCGGTAATCGAATCCTGACAATGTCTACATCGCCTTTGCATATCACGGTAGAGAGTTAGCGATCTCCCGATGCGCATAGAGTGTAAACAGACTTCTTTGCACTAGAGAGCAAAATAATTCCAAGCGAGGAACCGCCGCGGTGGTGCAGTGATTAAAGCGAACGCTCGCCTCCTGTGGCCAAGGATTTGGGATCAAATACCTGCGGCGGTAACCAATTTTCAACGGAGGCGAAAGCAAGGCGCCGGTGTGCTATGCGTTGTGAGTAGACGTTTAAAGAACCCCAGGTGGTAGAAGTTTGCAGAGCCCTCCACTACGGTGGCTCTAATAGCCTGAGTCGCTTCGAGACCTCAAACCCTACGAACCCAATAAACCCTTACCTAAGTTGTCTGGATCGTTTTCTTCTGCACGACCGACCTTTTACCTTGGGATGGCAAATATTTAGGCGGACTTCTGAAAAAATAAAAATCTGTCTCATTTTAACTATCTTTTTCGTTTCGTGGTTCTTTGTTCTTTTTTTTTTCTTTTGTGGTCGCGGCATTCGCAGGGCATTTTCACAAGTCGGAAGGTTCGCGGTTTACGTTTTATAGGGCTGGGCGATGACTCAAGGTTTTTCGATAGGCTTATTCCCCTGAGCACATCAGTCATGAAGAGCTAAAAAAAATGTAAATTGATGGTCTTCTTTATTTAGACTTACAAATACCTACAGTAAAATACAACTGCGACATCTTCGGACACGGTATCCGGCCACTCAGTTCAGTTCAGTCGTTCAGTCGTGTCCGACTCTTCGTGACCCTATGGACAATGTCACGCCACGCTTTCCGGTCTCTCACTATCTTCCTAACATCGCATAACTTCATCTGCAGTGCCTCAAGGATGCATCTAATCATCGCGTTCGCTGCCTACCCCTTCTCCGGCGACCCTCAACATTTCCCAACATCAAATCTTTTTCTAGCGACTCCTCTCTTCTCATCAGATTACCAAAGTAGCTGAGCTTTAACTTTAGAATTTGACCCTCCAATGAGCAGTCAGGGTTTATGGTCGACAATATCGACTGATTTGATCTTCTGGCAGTCCAAGGAACTCTCAAGAGTCTTCGTCAGCACCACAATTCAAACGCGTCAATTCTTCGGCGGTCAGCCTTTTTCACAGTCCAACTCTCGCATCCACACATCACAACTGGAAAGACCATAGCACGAGTGATACGGATCGTGGTTGGCAGACTAATGTCTCTGCTCTTTACTAGGCGGTCGAGGCTAACCATTGCTCTCTTTCCCAGAAGCAGGCGTCTCCTAATTTCATGGCTGCAGTCTCCTTCCGAGGTAATCTTGGAGCCCAAGAAGAGAAAATCTGTCACAGCTTCCACTTCTTGTCCATTGATGCTCCAGGACGTGATTGGGCAAGACGCCGTGATCTTTGTTTTTTTAATGTTCAGTTTAAGCCCAAACTTCTCACTCTCTTCTTGTACGCGCATCAGAAGTCTCTTGAGTTCCACTTCACTTTCTGCCATTAAAGTGGTATCATCCGCATATCTTAGGTTGTTGATACGTTTTCCAGCAATCTTCACTCCAGCTGAAGACTCGTCCAGACCGGCCTTCCTCATGATGCACTCTGCATATAGGTCAAATAGGCAAGGCGACAGTATGCAGCCTTGCCTCACTCCTTTCTCAATCGGAAACCAATCAGTAAGACCATGCCCAGTTCTGACTGTGGCCTATTGTCCTTCATACAGGTTCCTGAGGTGACAGATGAGGTGAATTGGAACTCCCATCTCTTGGAGAGCTTGCCACAATCTGCTGTGATTTACGCAGTCAAACGCTTTCGCGTAATCAATAAAGCAGAAGTAGATGGGTTTTTGGAACTCTCTTGCTTTTTCCATGATCCAGCGAAGGTTGGTAATTTGGTCTCTAGTTCCTCTGCCCTTGCGAAACCCAGCTTGCACGTTCGGAAGCTCCCGATCCACATACTGCTGCAGCCTACCTTGGAGGATTTTCAACATCACCTTGCTAGCATGCGAAATAAGCGCGATCGTGTGGTAGTTGGAGCAATCTTTGTCACTGCCTTTCTTTGGAATGGGGATGTAAACTGACCTCCTCCATTCCTGTGGCCACTGCAGGGTTGTCCAAATCTTCTGACATAATGTATGCAGAATGTTAACAGCGTCTTGGTTGAGGGTTTGAAGCAACTCAGCTGGAAGCCATCAATTCCGCTAGCTTTGTTAGCAAGGATGGCTAAGGCCCATTCAACTTCACTCTTCAGGATGCCCGGCTCGAGATCAGTAATCACAACCGTCTTATGTTGGGTTTGCACATTCGGGTCCTTCTTGCACAGTTCTTCTGTGTATTCCTGCCACCTCTTCTTTACCTCTGAGGCTTCAGTGAGGTTCTTGCCTCGTTTGTCCTTTATCACGCCCAGCTTAGCATAGAAGCTTCCTTTGATATCTTTGATTGTCTTATACAGAGCTCTTGTGTTCCTTAACTGGCTGTTGTCCTCAACTGCTTGGCACTGTATGTTCAGGAAGGTATTCTTATCTCTCCTTGCTATTTTCTGAAAATCCGCATTGAGAACCTTGTATCTTTCTCTTTCCCCCATAACGTTTGCCATCCTCCTTTCCTCAGCTATTTGCAAAGCCTCTTCAGATAACCAGTTTGCTTTCTTGCATTTCTTTTGCTTTGGAACTACCTTAGTAGCAACGTCTTGTAGTATATCACGAACATCAGTCCACATCTCTTCGGGCTCTCGTCTTCTAGATCTAATTCTTGAAATCGATTCCTCACTTCCACAGCATATTCTAATGGAATTTGATCCAGCTCATACCTGAAAGGCCTTCTAGTTTTCTGCGTTGTCCTCAATCGAAACTAATTCACATAAATTTAAACAAAGGGTCTTCGTCAGACAGAGAGAACCTGCATTTAATCTTGCTATCCACTGGCAAATTGTGTCTGAAAGAATGTTGTAAATAATTTGAAAGCAGTAGTAATATGCCTCTGCTGCTTCGGGGCACACACGCCTCTACCTTAAAGGTTTCCGTTTCGAAGGAGTTAAACTTTGTGTACTGTGTCCTGTAATTCAGGTAGGCTTAAAACCGGAACGGCTTATTTCAGAATATTAAGGAATGCAGAAATATTCGTCGGTACCTGGCCAGACGAGAAAGGCCTGGCATGAGACACGCAGGCTCTGCGGCTCCAATGTTTCAGCCTCCAAAGTCAGAGAAACTGCACCGGAAAGACACGTAGAACTTTAGGACAGTTAATGGCCGGTGTACTGACGAGCCTAGGCCAGCGGCGCTGCAGAGTATTTTAATTTCGACTTTTTTATGTGTTTATATTGAATACAAGCACCCATTTTATTCCCAGCTGTGTTTTATTGTGTGACCCTATTAGTGTGACCAGATGACTGAACGCTCATTCTGCTGTGCACGGATCGTCATCCCCTTCGCCTGCTCCACGAGTTAAAAATTTTCATACAGTAGTGATTGGGATCGTAGGCTCTGGTCGGACTTCTTCTTCTTCTTCTTCTTCCTTGATATTTGGCACATACCCACGAAGGGGGATTGGCCAGGGTTCAGTGTGGACTGCCAAATGTCCTACACAAACTGAATTAATGTAATAAAGTAATTGACAACTAAACAAAAACAAAAGGTTTTAGATCACAAAAGTTATTCAATGAAAAAATATGATGCAAAAATTTGTAGTTTTGTAAATTTGGAATGCAATTAGCAGGGGAATCTGTCCGTAGCTGTTATGTAGTTATGTAAGTACTGACAAATTTCAGGCAACGCAAATCCTTTCGCACTCGCACCGAAGGAGAGTAGAAGCGGGACCGATAACGTAAATCCCAAGCGTGCAATTGGACTTTCTAAATGCACCCTCCTCTGATTTGAAAACCTTCGGCAAGCGAGAAGGAAGTGATCGATATTTTCAATTTCACCGCAAGCCTCACAAAGCTTTGTGGGGATGATCCCGCATCTACATAAATAAAGATTTAAGCGAGGAATCCTGCATCTCAAAAGAGTCATCGTAACCTCACACTGCCGTGATTTACATGCTCGAACTTTCCATGAGTATATGAGATGCTGGTATTCGGCTGTAGATAGCAAAGAATCATTGCATGTAGCGGCTAGGTATTGATATCGCTGGAAACGGGACATTCCAAAAATGGTGATATTAGGAATGGTACAAGAAACAGATGCATCAAGAGCTGATATAGCCAGGAAATCTGCAGTTTCGTTATGAAACATACCGCTGTGTCCGGGGACCCAGATGAAGCGTATTTCTTTCACCCACCCCGGTATGAAATACTTTAGTGAGCGGTTCAACTGAGCATCCCGTGCTGACTCCAGTGACAACAAAACAGAAAGAGAGTCTGATAGAAAAATTATTTTTGATTGACTGCAGGGAACTTTTAGTAGCGCTAGCCCAATTGCCATAAACTCTGCTAGAAATATCGGTGTGTAATCCGGGACACGCACCGAATAACTCCAGGAAAGAGACTCCGAAAACATTCCAATCGCAGCTTTGTGCGCAATCACAGACGCATCAGTGGCAATTACAGCGTGATCAGGGAACTTTTCAAGGTGTTCACATAGGAGACTGGATATTAAATTTGATGGCAAGTGCTTCACATTAGATGGAAATATAGAATCATAATTTATATCCACAAAGGACGTTGAGCAACCAATAGGACATATAGAAGCAAGGTCCACACCAATGTTTGTTAAAATGCTCTGCGTATAAACAACCTGGGGCTTGCAGACCCTTGGCCACTGGTGAGTGAGAAAGAGGGCGGGGTTTGACACAAAAATAGGTATAGCCACACCGGGAGTAGTCTCAAATGATCGCAAGAATGATCTGACAGTTAGAAGGTGGAAACGGGAGTTAAGGTCCGGAATGCGGGCCTCCAAGTACAGAACGGTGGTAGAGACTGACTGTGGAAGCCCTAGGCAGAGGCGCAGCGCCCGTCTTTCTAAAAGCAGCAAAGGATGTAGCTTATATTTTGGACACCCAGAAAAAAAAATGCAGCCGAATTCCAGAATCGGTCTCACATAGGCTTTGTACAAAAGTAGAAGGGTATCTCGACGCATACCAAATTTCCTGTTACTTATCCGTGTCAGCCTACCAAGGGCACGTTCACCTTTCCGAACATTAGACTTAATGTGAAGCCTCCAATCCATACTAGCATCATACGTAATGCCTAAATACCGCACAGATTCCACTTGAGGTATTACATCTGAGCGGTAGTTTAACGAAACATATAAGGGGGTTACGGTTTTAAAAACTAGCACACTACTTTTGGACACATTTAAAACCAATTTAATTTTGTCAAACCAGACCTCAAGTGCATTTAGGTAAGCCTGTAGTGAACGATATAGGTCATGAATATCTTTTGCCGAGGCGAAGAATGCTATGTCATCTGCATATACATATACAGTGACATCAGGATGAACCGGAATATCGCACATTAATATATTAAAAAGGAGTGGGGAGAGCACAGAACCCTGAGGCACCCCTCTTGTCTGTGCATAGGTGTCTGAGGTTAATGTGCCGTCAGTGCAAAAAAATTCTCGTCCTTTCAAAAATTCCCTGATCCACGCATAAATGTAGAACTGAGGACGTAATAATGACAACTTGTTTAGTAGAATGGAATGTTCAATGCTGTCATAGGCCTTAGCAATATCGAGCGTCACTAACGCTGATACCTCCTGGTTGTACATTGCAAGGCGAATCCTACTTTCTAAATCTACATGTGCAGACCATATTGAGCATCCATTGCGGAAGCCTATTTGGGAAGAACTCAAAGCATTAACCTCTGAGATATGCTTTGAGAGGCGGCCATGCACAATTCTTTCTATTAATTTTACTAGATTCGAAGTCAAAGCTATCGGCCGAATGTTTTCAACATGAAATCCTTTACCAGGGTCTTTCAAGAGCAATATAATTTTCGCCACTTTCCAGACGTGAGGCAGCCATGCAGATTCTAATGATTCATTAACCAGATCCAGGAGATCCTGAGTGAAATCATTTGCTAAAATTTTGACCATACCTACCGTAACCCCGTCCCAACCTGGAGCCGAGTTTCTCATGGAAGAAATCACAGATAGTAATTCTGACCTATCAACCTCAACATACTCTGAGCAGGAAATGGGAGCGTGCAAGGGAACTCTGCACTGCTCCTGGAAACGTAATGCAAGTCCTTGCGCAATTTGTTCTAACTCATCCTTTGCCTCCTGTGGGGATAACACTACTGAACTTAATGACTGTGAAAGGTGCGAGTTTCTATTTCGTTCCATGAAACGATACAAAGCCTTCCTGTGCCTAGGGTTTGACAAATAAGTATTTAAATTTTCGTTGTACTCGTCCTTTGCCTGCGCTATGGCTCTTTTGAATGACGCCGAACAAAATTTGTAGTTTATCCAGTTTACTGGGCTCTGGTTATAAGAGAGGCTTTTCCATGCTGCTTTTCTACGGCGGAAGGCTTTCTCACACGCGTCATTCCACCATGGGGATGGCGACTTATTGTTTACTGTAGACCGCACAGTGAACTGGGAATCTACAGTAGCATTCGCGATTGAGGAAAATACCTTTTGTGCTTTGTTGGTCCTACATGAACAAAGGTTTGATTTGAGGGAGGAGCGTAGCGAAGCTGCATATTTGGCGTTGTTTACTAGTTTACGGTCCAAAGTTCTATCTCGTGTTGTGCTCATCATGATGGTAAATGTTATTGGAAAGTGGTCGCTAGACGTACCACTATCTACTGTGGACCATCCTCCTATACCTATCCCACCTGCTGCCAGGGATAAATCGACGACAGATTGTGAATTTCCGCGCATGAAGGTTATAGCCCGAGAATTGCAGCAGCGCACAGCATTTGACGACATCCACGTCCATAACAGCTGTCCACATGCGTCGGAGTAGTTATCCCAAAGAGTATGATGCGAGTTAAAATCACCTGCAATAACTACCCTATTAGAATTTTTAAGTAATCTGTCAAAATAGTCTGTGCTACGTACACCTGTGGGGCAGTAGACGTTAGCGACTGTGACAGGGCCACAATGCGGCAATGTGATATCTACAGCCAAAATCTCACACTCAGGATTCATTACTGTTTTGCTTATTTTTGCCCGGTGACATAATTTTGACGATATCAAAGTTAATAAACCACCGCCCCTACCGTTTACACGATCGGCGCGGAAAACATGATATTTCTTTAAGGTAAATGACTTTGCGGGGGAGAGCCAAGTTTCTTGCAAAAGCACTATGTCTGGTTTATGTGTTGAAAGGAGAAGATATAAATCTTGAAGTGAAGATATAATAGAGCGACAATTCCACTGCAGAACTTGTACACCTGCCATGATTACTTATCTAAAATTGAGGCCGCAATAGCCTCTTTTAACACATCGGTTTGCTGTGAAACTTTGGAAGGTCCTTTTTTAGTTTTGGTCTGAGAAATGGTGGACTTAGAGGGTGAGCTAGAAGCACGGCGCTTTTGAGTAGGGCAAGCCATTTCAACATCATTAGAGCAAAAACTTTTGCGAGAAATGCCTACAGGGACACTGTCGATTGTGTGCACTTGAGCCAGCACTAGAGGAGAATCTGCATTTGAACTTTCAGTACAGGTTTGAGATGAAATAGATGCTGGAGTCAGCACAGGTTGAGGTGGGCAAAGTGACTGGCTACCAACAATACTAGACAAAGCTTCAGTAAAGCTGGTAAGCATACGGTCAACCACGACAGAAAGGGCTTTTTCAACCGTTTTCACAATTGCGGTAGACAACGAGGTCTCAAAGTCTGGAGTAGAAGGGCGCACACAGTTGGCATAAGTGTGCCTTTTCCGATCAAGAAGGGCATAAGCATCTGCTCGAGAGCAACGATTCTCTTGAATTAATTCTAGTAACGCTTGCTCCTGGGATCGTTTCTCACAACTGGGGTCATCAGCCGAGTGCTCGTTACTGCACAGACAACAGCTAGGTCTTGCAGCGGTACAGCTATTAGAAGAGTGTCCTTCCCCACACACCCTGCATCTTGTCGCAGACTTACACGCTCGTCCACTGTGTCCAAATCGCCAACAGTTGGTACATTGAAGGGGGCGAGGACGTAGCGGGTCAATGCGATAAATAATTGTCCAAATTTTTAACTCAGATGGACACATGAGACCGGCAAAGGTTGTTATAACTGACTCTGTAGCAACACGCACCCCGGCCACTATGCGAGAGCAGCGATACACTGAAAGAACACCAGTTCCTGCGTCCTGAAATTCTTCCAAAATTTCTTGAGCAGTAGATGCAGGATCCACTCCACGCACAATACCCTTAGTGCAAGCCAGCTGTTCAGGAATAAAAGCTTTTACAGGAATCGATGTAAAAGAACTGCAGCGTAGCAGATCTGACACACAATTAATGTTTGCAGATTTGCAAACTATACCTCTTCTCCCGAAAGGTCGCACCTCAGAGATATCAAGGTAGTGATCCGTCAGAGTTTTGAGTTGCTGCTGAATAGCTTTCGGATTTTTCATTTTCAGCAGTCCATCGCCTATCGGTATGAGTGCGACAGGAATCACATCGACGCCATTTTTTGCAAATGATTCCAGAGGCAAGCTTTCATTCGGCAGGCTGGCGAACCAATCTGCCGAGCCCCCTCCCGGGGTGGTGAAAGACATGCCTGTGCGCAAGGTAATGACACCTTTACATTACCAAATCCTATAAATCTAGCCTGAACCCTGATCAAAACCCCCCTGAACGTGGAAAGGCCTCACCACGAAGAAGCTCAGGCACCGAACACCTTGAGGACTCCCAGGACAGGCAGATCAGAAATCGATCAACTTCAACCTAGGTGGTGAAGATCGCTTCCCCGTCGTGTAGCTGGCCGTCGTGTCGGACTTGTGCGATAAGTTATTACTCTGCCATATGAGCAATGTCCTTGTTTTCTTCCTCGGCGTTCTGTCTTAATCGTATGCCTCTATTACACAACTCTTTGGTATAACCCATATTCTCTTTCAACCAGTGCAGGAAAACATGTAAAACACTAAATTAGAGTGCTTAATTTTGGTTAGCCTGACTGACTTTCCTCTTTTTCATTTTTTTCCTATCATGATGACTTCTTCGCACCTTGCACGTGCCTGGAGCAAACAAACGCACCCTTCGAACTTCGACGCAATAGCTACCTGCTTCATCGGACATGCCGGCTCAGTTTACTCATCATTACCATGACAGAGTGAGGGAAAAGAAGATGGCTGCATGGTATGAAAGATCACTGAACAAGTGTAGAGAGAGGGAGCCCCGTTCGCAAGTCGAGCCAACATTTCGACAAGTGTGAGGATCGAGCTACTCAGACGAAAGCAAGTCCACTTGTCGAAACGTTGGCTCAACTTGCGAGCCTTCCCTACCCTTGTTCAGTGTTCTTTCATCATGACCATGTTATATAACCGAATAATTTAGGTCGCACGGGTGCAAAGTGCATGTATTCATTTGTTGGTTAAAATTAATCATATGAGCGGTTTGTATGTATGCTAACATTTGCTAGCACCAAAGGACGAATTTAGGACTAATTCTGATTTATATGGTTTTTATTTTCGCATGCAGACTTGTGATTTCTATCACAAAGAGCACTCCGTCACAATGACTGCAAGCTACAGGTGGCGTGAGATTATTGAAGATATCATAAAACAAAATTCTGCAGAAACATTTTAAGTTGCTAGCGCCTGAGAGTGCAACAACACTAAATTGGTTTACATTGCTATGTAAAGTGCCGTGTCATGCTATTTGCATGATTTACATTGCAAGAAATATACGTAATATCTGAACAAACTCTATACCTGACGTAACGGTACTGTGTGAAGTCAAACCAAAATAAATCTTTTTAAAGTGCTGGCCCATGTTGTCTCAGACCGGTCAGTGCCAGGTCATATAATCTGTCTATTAACGTCTGCCAGAGGCATTGGTGTGATTAGGACTCGGATGTGTATTGCCCAAGTTTGCATGAGTGACAAATCTATAGATCCCATCTCTACGCAAGTAGTAGTAATGTGCCTGAATGAGTTTAAGGTGCACCGTGATTGATTCGACATCCAGAGTCCTTGTGACGTCATGTCGTGACGTCACGCCACCTGTCGATGGCTCAGTGCAATGACCATGTTTTAGAGGGACGCCGGTTTTCTCTTCTTGTGGTGTTTCCAATGATTTCTTATTATCTGCTTGAACTGCTTGCTACGTATGACGTTTGGCAAGCATTTTTATAGAAGCGCTCTTATTGACGCCAGGCTTTCCTCGCAACAGGACTTTTGATGCTTTATCGTTATACTCATTCTATACATTGCAGCCCATGGACATCATCCACTCCAGCGAAAGCTGCCTGTAAGGCCGCGGTGGCCCTTTCTTTAATGTTTCGGCGCGCGCGCCGCAGAAAACGGCGATGCAGTGTTCTACAAGCTTCGAGAACGCGACGCGACCGATTACGTAATCTCGGCCACCGCGCTGCGCCTCCTCGCCCTCGTCGTCATGCGCGGAGTCACGCGTGCATTCCCCCGCACGGTCCCGGCCCTACTCCTCGCTTCGCGCGGGAGGGCCGCGCGTGCTGACCATGTTCGAGTAAATTCGAGGCCTCTCCAGAGGACCGAGGGGGGGAGGCATAGGTTTGGTAGCGCTAAGCTGTTTTCCGCTCCTCCCCCGCGCCTTGAAGCTTCTGCGCTGGCTATTTAAGAGCGCGCCGCGCAGCCATCGACGGTTCTGGTTCTGATTTTGGTTTTACTCTCGATAGGAGAAGACAGCGGAGCAGGCAGGCCCCGACTGAGAAGTCGTAAAAAGAGCGAGGTGCTCAGTTTGCACTTAGTCTTTCGCCCAGTCTCGTTTGTAAAGTGTGATGTCTCACTGCCTCGTGTGAATAAGTTTTCTGTACCCTGTGCTTCGTGTTCTTGTTATATAAAGTTAACTTTCGTTTTGTTACTGCAAGTTCCTCGTCCTACGTCTCAGTGTGTTTGTGTGTGAACTGCACGTCGCCTGCCGAATCGAGGATCACCTTGCAGAGGTGCGGAAGATTTGAAGAGACTAGAAGAACTTGACGTTTACTCCCCCTATCTGCCTATGTGTGCGGTCCTCCTGACAAGCATGTCTCTAACATGTGGAAGCTGGCGATTTATACGGATGCCTTCATGCTTGCAGTTCATGTCACAGGCCAAACATCACCCACTAGAGACATGGCCACCTTTTTCTTCCCACGTGAGCAGCCGCCACGGCCGGCTTTTGTTAACGCCACCGTTAAAGGCCCCCTTACTCTAGAAAATCCTGGATCGACATTCTGAACAGAAACCCGTCGCCGTGGAGCAAGCAGGTGCTGGCTGACAGCTTGCATAGCCAAACTTTACCGACACCACATAATATTAGAAGGTTGACGGAAGCTGTGCAATTCAAGTTTATGGAAGATGACTCAACATTTTAATAATGTTGGATGCCAAGTGAGTGCACGAGAACGAGGAACGGCTACCTCGCCTTTCGCTTTAATGTGACGCTTAAATGTGCCCTTAGTTCTTTGTTTCCTAATGTTGCGTAAATGATTCCTCATGGATGGGTTTGGGGGGGGGAAGGGGGGGGGGGAGTGCATCCTGGATGAGAGCATTCTTCCACAATTTCTGCCACAGAACTTTTTTTTGTACTTTACCTTCCTCTTTTCTGTTTTATAGAAACCCTGTTTACGAGAAAGCAGGGGCATTATTCAGCCAAAAAGCCGTCGCCGCACGCTGGATTTGATAACAGTCACTCAGGCATCTGTTTAAAAAAAGCAGCACTTTAAGGAAAAATTCGTCGCCATTGGCGATCGACCCCAGCATGACAGACTGGAACATAACACATAGTCCACGAAGGTTAATTGACAGAAATAAGTTACGAGTGGTGTCTAGTGAACGAATTGTGGTGCGTGTGATTGGCTCGCGCATGCTTGGGTCGTGTACTCGTGTTGCACTAACAATAATTTTAAAACATCCACCATTTAAAGAATACAACTTAACGTTACAGAATAAAGATGTGACGGTAAATGCGCTATCATGCCTACTCTTAGGACTATGCCTAAAGGTGTATAGGCAACAAATTTTGGTGGCCCTTTACTTCTTATCAATGATACGTAAGCTATTCCTGTATATCTATCCGCAAGCTGTTTTCGCCTAATACAGCTAAATAATCTATAATTGAATTTTCTTTTCTCACTAGGTTTGGTTTCAGCACCCGAGAGATGGCTGTTGGTCACAATCAAGTCTTGACACACGGCATGAAAAACAGCGATATATGATCGCTGATTCTTCACTTGTAGTGACTACTATTCTTGAGGCAGGCTGCCTTTATTATCATTGAAGTGAAATCAAATGACACAGGAATGATTACATCGCCGTATTTTTATCCCTCACATGGCCTAGTCTTGACTCTGGCGTCAAAGCTGTCCCTCAGCGGTTGAATTCGAAACCGAAACGTGCCTGAAAAGAAGTTTTGGTTATAATCAATTCACCAGTCGCAGGCGAATATGACGTGGTGATCCGTGTACAGTAATGTCTAAGGCATTATTACAGGGGATAAAATACGTAGCCAAAAATTAGGTGTCTGTACTCCTAAACTTTGCCAAAAGTAACCAGGCTGCTCCGAAGGCTGGCGGAGCAAGCGCGCGGCCGTGTGGCGGCGTTGCGTTCGCTGTGGTTTATCGGTGCTCGGCAGCTCCGAGGGTACAACAGCTGACGTAACTTCGCACCCTCACTCTCGCCCGTTGGATGATAAAAACTAGGCGCGTATGATGTGCCTGCTGTGGTTTCATGTGTGCGAAGCTTGGTTATGCCCAGCGAGGGCGCTCAGTATAGCGACGGGGGTATTCGCTCTTCTCGGCCACTTCCCTGAAGCAGATATGTCGCGTTTCTCGCTATATAATTATACATGCTTGTGCTCTGTAATTAGCTGCTGAAACTCACCAGCAGTATTGCGCTTTCCTGCGTGTTTGATGAGCCTGTGCATTAAAGAATGATAACGCACCTCGAAATTTCAATATGCTTTCTACAAGGTGGCTTGCGTAGTGCCACATTAAGGGTGGTAACTCCGGTAAAAAGATATGGGAAAGCTTGTGAACCCTTTCAAGCCACCTTATCTCTCTTTTATGCTTGCGAAATTGTGTTAGCGCCTTGGGGAGGCTGTTTAAAAATAAGTGCAGTGATTGATTCTAACAAATATTTGCTTTTGCTTGGTAAGTTTTGCGTTAAGTAAGGAACTAAAATGAAACTTTCCTCATATGCACGTGATTGCTTTCTCATTTGCGGAACCTTTATTTCAGGGCGACACTGTCTGGAAAACATAGCACATATTTGTCCTGGAAACAGGAGCTCACCGTGTCTACTCTGACCTGCTTTTCTGTTTTCCGCAGTTGCCGAGAAGAGCGAATAGCCCCGTCGCTACACTAAGCGCCCTCGCTGGGCACAACCAGGCTTCGCACGCGTGAAACCGCAACCCGCACATCATACGCGCCTAGTTTTTATCATCCAACGGGCGAGAGTGAGGGTGCGAAGTTACGTCAGCTGTTGTACCCTCGGAGCTGACGAGCACCGATAAGCCACCGCGAGCGCAACACCGCCACACGGCCGTGTGCTTGCTCCGCCAGCCTTCGGAGCAGCCTGGTTGCATTTGGCAAAGACGGTACGTCCTCTTAACTTTTCAGCTGCAATAAACATTTTGCATTAAAAAGCAGCATTCAATCGACATAGGTTTTTCAGGGTGTCTTCAGTACACCTTTGACAGCATTACACCGTATTATATCGAGATTTTAAATTTGTCTGCCCAACCAAACAACCAACGACGAAGAGCTGGATCCAAGCTACAGGATTCGTTCGGCGCTCACGTGGTACAGTAACTGATGTTCACCAGGCAATATCTGTCTCGTCGACAATCCCGCACAACCCGTACTCGTCCCGAGAATCCGAGCTAGTTCCACAGTTTCGCAGGCAGAACTGCGCGGCCAGAAGCTGCCTGTACTGAAAAGAATACAACCAAAGACGAGATAGTGGCACCCGGCTCTATGCTAAACGCCAGGGACAATAACGTGGCTATATAGCGACTCTCCGCTCAACTACAGCTAATGCTGCTCGCCTGGGCATTGAATTGCAAATGCCGACGACACTGTGTGAGCCGATGCTTCCCTTCGAGCCGGCGAGTTCCTCCAGCCGCGTCACCGACGAGCAAGTTGTCGTTATTAATCGCGCTTCCAAATTTGTGCCAGAGGAAACAATGAAGCAGCAACTTCCGTCCTCATCGCCAAGAACGCAGTGATTAGATGCAAAACAGGAGGCTCCGTCTCCTAATCGGCACAATGGAGCAAGCTGCGTCGATAATTGAATCCAGCACGCGTCGCTGAGCGTGCCTCCGCGTCGGCGGCTCGTTTCTGATTGGGTAGGAAAACCGCGAAGAGCGCGTCCTTTTTAAGAACGCGGTCCCACCACCCCTACGCAACGTAACACGCTCTGCCGCGTCATCTTTCAAAACAAAAAGTATGGGGAGAAGGAGAAGAGACTCCTCGGCTCTGTGACCAGGAACTTTGATAACTCGTTTTTAGTTTCATGTCTTTACAGTGGCTATGCAAATTTTGTGGTTCATTGTTCTAAGCCGTGAACATTTATTATTGGCCGCTTGGAAGACGCAGCTAGGACCAGTGGGTTTCGGCATCCAAGAAAACATCTCACATCTTAAGACCCAAAATAACACCTTCGAATTTGCGGAATAAAGTTTTGTAGTATCAATACTCCGGCTAGAAAGCTAAACGCAATCTGCGAAAAGAACTGAGACATTGTTACGCCAATCACTCTGCACCGTGTGGCGTTGCGCAATAAGAATAGAAGGACAGGACAGAAGCACGAGGATTGGGACGGTGACAAGGCTGAGTTTCGCTGTTCTTGGTATTCATGGAAACCATGCCTATTCTGCAAATATTAAAACAGTCAGAGCAATGCTTGTCCTAGTACCAGTCTTTGCGCTTCCACCGCGTCCTTTTCTTCCTCATGGCCAACGCCGCGCGGCTAAGCGTAATTGCCGGAACAATATATTCAACCGTTCAGCCAATCTTACCAAAATGGACTAAAAGAAGATTAAATGTACAAAATGAGGGGTTGAAATATGTATCAGTGAATCTGATGAAGTTGTGCATTGCCAAGACGCAGAGCCTTTTGCTTCGAGATGTGCAGGATAGCCGCAACGGGCACCAGGCTGCTTCGTTGTCAATTCCAATCATGGCTGAGGAACTTCAACAAAATCCTGGGGCTGAAATGTCCGTAGTCGAAAATTTCTTTGCTTGTTATGGAATATTGTGTGGTAGAAATCAATCCCGATAAATGTACTACGGTGTTTCTGGCATGTTGCTGAGTTTGTTTATCGAGAAAACTGGCGCAGTGAAGTCTATATTTCTTCCGCTCTTTTAATAATATCTTTATATACAGAGAGAAGATAACGACTGCTGTAGATGTCTCAACAATGATAACCGAATTATTCCGATAGGAACGTGCATTGTGTTTTGACATGCAAATGCAGGGAGCCAACAGTATATACATACTGAACTGTTTTAAGTCTGACGCTCCTGTCACCTTTCGAATCATTACACACATGAAATGATCTGCGAAGCCGTGCTGTCCTTCCCCTTTTCTAAAAACTGCAATGCTCAGCTTCTTTTTATTTTCTGTTTCGCCTTACTTTTTTCTTCCTCGGTAGACTCCACCACAGGGCAGAGAATTAAACGAAGTTTCGGAGCACGTAGTCACACAGGCGGCGATTCATCCCCGAGTGCTTAGTTTTGTGCGGCTATAACAATGGCAGAGCTGGTGCGGCGCGTTTCCGAAACTTGGTCGTAGAAAATAGCGAGCTCCCCTCTTGCTCTCCCTGCTCTTACACACCGCTTATTACAAAAAACGAGATGCGGGCACAAGCTGCTGCCACCGCCGTCATTTCAGCCATGGCGGAGCCTCTCCGGTGGGAAGGCGCCTTGCTCTCGAAGTGCTTGGGGGCGATGAGGAGGATGGCGTGGAGCAGGTGTCGCCACGGATTTCAATGGCCTTCTTCTCCTTGCGTTGGTCGCCTACAGGATTAAAATTCCCAACTTCCCGATTGAAATATTTTCTTGCTTTTCACGCACTGTCTCACTCTCTCTCTCTCTTTTCTCAGGCGTCGATAATTTTTACGTTTGTTTCCTGCGGGAGAGCTGCTATATATGGAGGTCTTTTCAAGGACGAATGCTTACGCGGACACCTTCCCTCTGTAGCTATCGAAGAGGCTCCATTTCCAAAGGCTAACGCTCGTTTGTGTAGGCGAAAAAAGTAGGAACAAACACGCAAAACTGTGGCGGGCAGAATGCGAGGCGAAGATCCTTTTATCTATGCAGAATGTTGAGTAAACCTCCAAAATTCCCGATAATTTTTTGTTATTGAATTTTATGTAGGTGGAATTAATCTTTTCCTTGGAAGAGAAACAAGAATGAGTTCCAAGTGTAAAAGACATACGCACGAATCTTTAATAAGGTATCAAAGTAAGTATAAACCGAGTCTCCTTATCCTGGCGTTTACCTATATTTCTTGCTTTGAGCATGCGCGTCTGCCTTCCTAAACCAAGATCTCTGCGCGGCAGCAGTGATGCGTTTACTTGCTTCAGTTGCAGAAGTGAAATTTGCTATCGGCTCCATGTAACCAAAGCATGTGTTTATTTTATCACCGATGGCTCTCTCACTTGGCAAGACATATCACTACTGCATTCCGTTCTGTGCACCTGCTCCGGTTCATCTTCGCCAGCGTTATTTCCTGCGGCTGTCTTGTGCATATCCACTGCGTACAGTTTAATTCTCTATGATATGAACCGAAAAAGCTCCTCCCTCATTGACACAATTATAGATATAATAATTCTTTGTGTATTATTACTTCAAGTGTCATCTGTGGGCCTTGAAGAAGGAGCGTACATCATTGAATTAACACTTCGATTGTGATTCAGTTCTAGCAGTGACACCGTGGTAGACAGTCTCAGCGGACAGACTGTTGCAGCCTCTAACAGTTTGACCGAAGAATGAACTGATATGCACAGACGTTGATGCTTTTGGCGAAGGGTGTATTTGTTAGGGCTGAAGCCAGTTAATTACCGGTGATTCACAGACAAAATAGGGACACACTGAAGAAATATTGTAGATAATTAGATAAATATCCTGCGTGATTCAAATAGTGGAGGAGATACTTCTTACTTTTCAATGCTCTAAGGCTCGTATGCTATGCGAGCTCTAGCTTTAAGCCCTGTGAAAAGAACCATTTGTTCTCAGGAATCCACTGCTGATGCAGTGAATGAAAATCAAGCCATGCAGTCAGTCAATCTACCGGGCTAGTTCGTTGGGATTCATTCTTATCAGCAGTGCGCACACAATAAAAAAAAAGTTATAGATAGAACAAGGCGCTGAAGTGTTCGGTCCTATCTCCAAACTTTTTTCTTGATTGTGGGTGCGCTGCTGATAGAAATGAAAAGCAGTCGGCTAAGATAGACATGTGAGGATGCAGATAATAGGAAGAATATTATAGCGTTGTGTAGATAAAAGAGGGCATCCGCTAAAGCATCAAAGTCGACGCTGAAGGCTCCTGACGTCTTTGCTGCAACAATATGCCACACGGTGCTCAAAGGTACGTTCGTAGCTATTAGCAATTCTCAACTAGGTGGTCCGCATTCTCCTCCTTCGTCACAGGTTCTTTTTTAAGTCTCCAGGCAACAGCCAATTACAAGGCAGCGCGCCTTGATGCGGCAAGCGTACATTCTGAATCAAGTCGTCGTTCATTTAAGACTTGTTTCTCATGCTTTCCCTTCTCCGCGGTCTCATCTGTCACGCAGCAAGGCGAGCAGCGAATCAGTTAACAAGCACATATAAGTTTTGACCTTCCCGCTCCAATCGGCCTGTGTAGATTATTGGGACTGACGAGCTTAGCTGCGTTCACGTGAATGCGGCCACTTGCGCATCGCTTCCCATCGCATCCTCTTTCTAGACAAAAATGCATTTATATAAACGTGGATAATGCACTACGAAAGCGTATGGCAATAATATGCCAGACGGCGGTGGACTGAGACTAGGGAGTCGAGTTTTACTGCTCATGTAAGCCCGCTCGTATTGAGTGGTTAGTCCATTAGCCCGGATCGGGTGCGCTCGCCAAGCACCGGCAAGTCTGACCCCATGCCTCTCTTTGACGCCACCTGGGTACCGTTTGTGTTTCTGCTGTTTTGTAGAGTTCGATGGCCGCGTCTGCAATGGCGATGGACTGAGTACTCAACCTAAATCGAACCTGACCTATCTTTAGCTTTTTTCTGTGATGGCTAGTCGCATGTCTTATCTTTGACCCTCTAACTCGCTGCTAATCAGGTTTCGTGCAGACATTTCTCGGCGCTTGTATGAAAGTGACTGCGCAGAGAAGAATGTCAGTGTTCTCTGGCGTCCAGAAACGGTGCTTTTAAGAGCAGTCACGGCGAAATCAGTTTGACGACGCAGTGCAGCACCGTATCGAGGCGCCTCCGAACGCTGCCATTCGTCAATTGTTCGAGGTCTGTGCTTCATATGACCATGAAAGCTTGACCGAGGCCGAGCAGGCCTTTGTGCTCCAGATTAACCGTTGCTACATGTAATAACATGGTCACTGAGATCACCTTATACCGGGAACACGTTAAAGGGACACTAAAGAGAGAAAGGAAGTGGGTTTGCATCGATAGAATGCCAGTTCCTGATTACAAAAAGACCACTTTTACGGAAAACAGAGCTGTTATAAGGTAGTAAAGAAGAATAACAGAAATACAGGTATCGCCACCACAGCCAAACGGCCGAGGCTCGCAAATACAAATCACGTGACGCGCTAGGGATCCCGGAGGCTGATAAATGCGAATTACGTTGCATGTTTGAATGCGGTAGTACGTTTTTTCTCAAAGATGATAACACGATTTTATCATACGTAAACGACGGCGAAAAGAAAACGTAAACGTTGCAAGGCAAATACAAAAATATACTTGGAGGCGCCACAGGCGCCCACTTCAGTTTTGGTTATGTTTCGGCTCAGGCATTTCATGCGCACTCGGATAGTAATTGTTTGAACCTGCAGCGCCTGAATAACGAGCTTGGAGCAGCAGATGCGCCTTGATGGTTCCCATTTGAGCATTCGGAGGCACGAGCGAGCGAAATCCGCTACCGCCGACACACTCCTTCGTTCACACTTCTGCGCCAACATATCGCCGCCGTTGCCGCTTCGACTGCGACCTGACTGACCGCTTGACTGCAGCTACGTACGCCACGAAAAGCATACATATGCTAAGTACCGAAGAAAAAACGCATTATCATTCAATTGTTCACTAAATCATGGCACATCTGACCAACATATACTGCGTCAACAAGACCTTCAACGTGCATTTTGCAGGCGTCGTAAACAAAAGGGGCATACTTGCCGCTCATACCAAGGAGAGCGTCGATATATTGCGCTCGTCGCCCGGCGAAAAAAAGGGCCTCGGGTAAAAAGTAAAAACTAAAAATAACGAAGCACCAGAAATACATTCAGTTCAGTTCAGTTCAGGCGTTCAGTCGTGTCCGACTCTTCGTGACCCTATGGACCATGTCACGCCACGCTTTCCGGTCTCTCACTATCTTCTTAACATCACATAGCTTCATCTGCAATGCCTCGAGAATGCCATCTAACCATCGCTTTCGCTGCCTACCCCTTCTCCGGCGACCCTCAACCTTTCCCAACATCAAATCTTTCTCCAGCGACTCCTCTCTTCTCATCAGATGACCAAAGTAGCTGAGCTTTAACTTTAGAATTTGACCCTCCAATGAGCAGTCAGGGTTTATGGTCGACAATATCGACTGATTTGATCTTCTGGCAGTCCAAGGAACTCTTAAGAGTCTTCGCCAGCACCACAATTCAAACGCGTCAATTCTTCGGCGGTCAGCCTTTTTCACAGTCCAACTCTCGCATCCATACATCACAACTGGAAAGACCATAGCACGGGTTATACGGATCTTGGTTGGCAGACTAATGTCTCTGCTCTTTACTAGGCGGTCAAGGCTAACCATTGCTCTCTTTCCCAGAAGCAGGCGTCTCCTAATTTCATGGCGAGGTAATCTTGGCGCCCAAGAACAGAAAATCTGTCACAGCTTCCACTTCTTGTCCATTGATGCTCCAGGACTTGAAAGGGCAAGACGCCATGATCTTCGTCTTTTTAATGTTCAGTTTAAGCCCAAACTTCTCACTCTCTTCTTGTGCGCGCATCAGAAGTCTCTTGAGTTCCACTTCACTTTCTGCCATTAAAGTGGTATCATCCGCATATCTAAGGTTGTTGATATGTTTTCCAGCAATCTTCACTCCAGCTGAAGACTCGTCCAGACCGGCCTTCCTCATGATGCACTCTGCATATAGGTTAAATAGGCAGGGCGACAGTATGCAGCCTTGCCTCACCCCTTTCTCAATCGGAAACCAATCAGTAAGACCATGCCCAGTTCTGACTGTGGCCTCTTGCCCTTCATAAAGGTTCCTGAGGAGACAGATGAGGTGAATTGGAACTCCCATCTCTTGGAGAGCTTGCCACAATCTGCTGTGATCTACGCAGTCAAACGCTTTCGCATAATCAATAAAGCAGAAGTAAATGGGTTTCTGGAACTCTCTTGATTTTTCCATGATCCAGCGAAGGTTGGCAATTTGGTCTCTAGTTCCTCTGCCCTTGCGAAACCCAGCTTGCACGTCCGGAAGCTCCCGATCCACATACTGCTGCAGCCTACCTTGCAGGATTTTTAACATCACCTTGCTAGCATGCGAAATAAGCGCGATCGTGCGGTAGTTGGAACAATTTTTGGCACTGCCTTTCTTTGGAATGGGGATGTAAACTGACCTCCTCCAATCCTGTGGCCCTTGCAGGGTTGTCCAAATCTTTTGACATAATGTATGCAGTGTGTTAACAGCGTCGTGGTTGAGGTTTTGAAGCAACTCAGCTGGAATACCATCAATTCCGCTAGCTTTGTTCTTGGCAAGGCTGGCTAAGGCCCATTCAACTTCACTCTTCAGGATGCCCGGCTCGAGATCAGTAATCACAACCGTCCTATGTTGGGTTTGCACATCCGGGTCCTTCTTGTACAGTTCTTCTGTGTATTCCTGCCACCTCTTCTTTATCTCTGAGGCTTCAGTGAGGTCCTTGCCTCGTTTGTCCTTTATCACGCCCAGCTTAGCACAGAAGCTTCCTTTGATATCTTTGATTGTCTTATACAGAGCTCTTGTGTTTCTTAATTGGCTGTTGTCCTCAACTGCTTGACACTGTATGTTCAGGAAGGCATTCTTATCTCTCCTTGCTATTTTCTGAAAATCCGCATTGAGAACCTTGTATCTTTCTCTTTCCCCCATACCTTTTGCCATCCTCCAGAAATACATTACAAAAGGTTAAAAAAAATCGATTCGTAAATAAAAAAAAAAAAGAGAAAAAACGCCAGAAGCAGAAAGACTCGAACTCACTACTGCTTGCTCCGTAACGTTCGGCGCTAACCGCTCGGCTACGCCGCTTTTTTTTTTTTTCTTTATTGCCTGTGTCGCTCGGCTACGCCGCGCCAGAGGTAGCTTAGAAATATTTCTAGTTTTTATGCCATGACCCCATTTACAATAAAGTGTTTCTGCTGCCGGTCTAAAAATTACAACTTGTTGATCATCGGCGCATGCTGCCTGCTCTCACGTCTTGCAACTAATGCTCTGGATGCCTATGCGCACTATATTGTGCACTGGATCTATTTTAACATGTGGAATTTCATAGCGCTGGCAAACGTAGTGGCGCCGGCACTTCGGTCATGTTCTGCTACCGTGGACGTAATTTTCGCTGAACACGGAGCTGTAGCACAAACCTTTAAGGAAAAAAGTGCGACGAAGCTTTAAAACTGACAAGCGCAGCAGCGAGGACACTATTTTGCTGGTAACTAAATCTTATTTGTATGTAAACATGTCAGGAAGCGTTGCGATGACCGAGGGCTCGGTTTGTTTATACACAGTGCAAGAAGGAGCGCAAAAGCTTGAGAAACATGTAAAGTATTGTGCATTACAAGCGCTCTATGTTTTTTTTTCTTCCTTTATGGGCCCATCGCTCGGTAAATTACTCTCTTCATCGTTTTATTTATTTCGGCTGAGGCCGTCATTGCGAGTACGCTGTTGCCAAGTTGGCCCTTGAGGGATGAGACGCCGCGGGCCGCGCCGGCTCGCCAGCTATCACGGAGTCTCCGCTTACGTCATAGTGTGCGTCACTCAACTCCAACTACGTAGTTGGAGGCCACAGTTTGAATTCGACCGGCGGGAACAAGAAAAAACCTCAACTTCTTATCGCAATATCTCAGCAATTATTCGACTTTTTGCTGTCGGATATGCGGCGACAGTGTCACCAAATGTAGTTTATTAGATTTTCATACCATCTTTGGCTGTCTTTAGTGTCCCTTTAACATTCACCTTTATGTGTACAGTGCGATTCGTTAAGGGATCCCTACGCTGGCATTTACCAAACTCTATGCTCCATGTGAGCATATAAGTTTGCCCGTGTTTCAGCGGGTCTGAGTGCGTCTAAGTTACCTGATGCCACTTGCAATGGAATGGCGGCCCCGGGCACCTTGTGCCGGGTGCACAAAAGGTCGCCTTTATGTGTAAGATGCGACATTGTTATGGGGTCCCTGAGGATACTTACGCTGCTGTTAACCACTCTCTGAGACGCCATTTTTCCGTCCAATCATGGATGTTGGCAGGGGCCGAGCTGGCCCTTTTGACCCAAGTAGGCCTTTCCAAACTGCACTACGCAACTTCTTCAGGGATGGGCGAAGAAAGTACCGGCTACATGCCTAAGCCGCCAAAAACACAATTTCCATGCTTGGCGCGATTCCACCGCTACAAAGCTCCTACCAAAATCTACTCGAGAGTTTCTTGTTCGGCTTTTACGTTCCAAATCAATCCCAATAGTTTAGCGATCGTACAATGATTAGTGGTATAAATAAAGCAGAAGTATAAAGCAGGCATTTGTTGTCCATTAACATTACTGTTGTTCTGGCGTAGCCGGTCGTTGAGACAAAGGCCAGTTTGCACAACATTCTTTTTGCTACAAGATAGAGGAATTAAATAGACAACGCAGTCTACACAGTCCACGTACGCTGTTTGATGTTTAACGCCACAGAATTGTTTGAGTGAAGGGTAGGGCTGTGCCAGCGCAAAAAGCTTGTTTAACTTATGAGGGGCCGTAAACACGGCTGTCACGTCTGCTTTCCGCGCTATCTTTTTCATGTTGTGGGAAACACTGTGCACGTATGAAAGCACAGTCACGTTTTTACTTTCTCTAGATTTCTGTGCGTTTTGTGGACGAGCGCTAAGGTTCGTAAGTATGAGTTCTGCTATTAAGTCTTGCAGTGGAACATGGTAGTCCACGTCGTATAATCGGTTCACTTGTTCCTGGAAACTAACAGACATGCAGTGGTGGCAAGATTTGCTCAAGGCGCTTCTGAAAGAAGTGCACTGACACCACGCTTTACGAGCTTAGAGTGGGCGGAGCGAAGGGCTAAGAGCGGCTTATTGCCTCGAGGTTCGTAGCTCCAGCAAATGTGGTTGTCGGTGAGTGAAAATTTAATGTCAAGAAATCGTATTTCCCCGTCAGATAGTTGCTCATGGGTTAATTTCAGTGGCCTTGGATCATTCTTGAAGACTGCTAAAATCTGGCTAGCTTCATCCTGAAAAGAGTTCCGGTGTTGTCAGGAGCCAGCGTTTTTGCTGACACTGCCATATTACCTAACACCGCAATCCTGAGGTTGTCGGAAAAGTTCAATATTTTCCACGTGAATATTGAATATTAATTAACAGTTATACTTTCGGGGTAGGCAAAAAGCATTTTATCCCTTTCTTATTATATTCTCTGCACTCACTGTTTGTTTACCCGTAGTAGTAGGACACCGCCAGAGTACGATTCCTAGAAAATTGCCAGAAAAGCCTTCAAGCAAAGTGTTTTGAACAGAGCTGTCGCCTGAATTCTGGTTATTTGTGTGGCTTAGCATTTATGACCCTGCATTCTGCTCTGTGGGGTCTGCGAGCCACGATTTCGTCCAACGTGCGAGGTAAGAGAGGGCAGTAAAAAAAAAAAAAAAAAAAGCCGTGATTTATTGTAAGCCCCGAGAGAGTGATTGGAACGCAAAATGTCCTATGTTATGGCAGCGCAAGGCATGCAGTCACCAGCTTTCTGGAAATCAACATTTTGCTTTACAGCAGTCAAACTGAAAGCACCTTAGAGCCCTCAGCGTAACAATCTCTATTCTTTCTATATGGTTAAAGGCTAACTGCAGCGAAGTGTTTCGCTCTGTAAAAGGAGCATTTTCTAAAACTAAGTAAGGAGAGAGTACCGAGAATAAAATTTTGCATTCAAAATTACATCGATTGTTTCAGATGTCGATTACAAAAACTGTCGTTTTTCGAAGCTAAAGTGGAAAAGAGGCAGCCATTTCGTAGACCTTGAAATTACGTAGATAGAGGCGCAGTCGGAATCTGAGGGGCGTTGCACTGGTGGTATTCTATCGACTTTCTGCTACTTGCAAGTGCATCAGCTAGAAGCAGGAGTTATACTGAAATATTATCTACGAAGCCAGCGCCGATCTAATTTACATCATACGAACAAGGGCCAACCGCCAGCACGGACTACAGTTTGTTCAGCCCTGTGTTCTCCATTCTTCAGAAGCGCATGCGTAGCGCGCGTTGTTGCACGCTGTTCGTTTTCGTGCCTACAACAGCCACGCAACTATTTCGCATGGTAATCGCGAATCGAATTATTTCAAATTTACCTTTGTAATAAACATATAACATCCGGACTATGTTTTGGTCTTCAGCTTTGCTGTTACGCCATCCTAAGTCCGTTGCCCCCAAAAGGTCGGTCCCGCAGAAATTTCTCGAGCGCCCGTTCCTACATCATATCAAGTAAATGCTCAAACTACTCAAAACTCCGCCAGGTGCATGCGTTGTCTCTTATAAAGATTATATAAGGCTTGTAACAACAAAACTACTTTCCTAACAAGCATGGTTGCAATTAGTTTTGGGACTCGCCGATTAGATTTACAAGCACTGTAACCAAAGTAAAGTTTACTTGAGGTTTGCCTCTAAGGAAGGAAGGTCTACAGTATTTATGTTCTCAATTTGTGTGCCTGCACTGTGCACTAATGTCTCTCCTGCAAAAAATTGAATGTTTTCTTGCAAGCTATTTCAAGTATTACAGAGACCTACATGCAGCTTTTGTCCATGTCATTTCCACCATGTTGAGACTCTGCCTCGCTGCCGCTTATACGCCCTCGTTTTCCACATTATTGCTGGCTGAATACGAATTTTTCTGTCATTTGCACATTACGGCACATTTTCCTGCCAATTTTCTCTTTACGTCAACTTCTACATTCCTTAAATAGTATGCATAAATCATCTCGCTTCTATAATGTTATCTGCATAATCACTGCATAATCATAAACCAAACAATACTAATCTGACCCACTAGTCTGCCTTATTCCACCAAATAATTTGACTTAATCCCTACCTATTATCTATCATTGCGAACTACCACGGCTCATGGGAAGGATTAACGTGCATTAGTGGGACAAACAAGCCTGAATCAAAAGGTCACCAAACCGCCTTAACTTTCAACATTTGTAGCGTTAAAGGCATTGATTTTTAGAACATTTTGCAGTTGGCGTCGACGGCGTCGACGCGGTGAGAGAAAACCCTGGGCATAGCTATAGGTAGGGGTGTTTTTGTGTCATTTATATGCGCTTACCTCAAGGCCTGCTGCAAGGAAGAGACTATAAAAGTTAGAATGACGGCCGAGACCTCTGTTCCTCTGCAGTCAAGATTAGTGCGTGTGCCGAAATCAAAATCGAGGCGTACACGTATAATAGGGCAACATGTTTGAATGGAAAAGAAAATATATATATTAGGTTACTTCAAATATAAGTTTGTCATACAGAGGTAGTTACATATAATAAATATTCGGGATGAAAATATCACTGCGTAAAAAGCAAGAACTATTTTTTACCTTAGATGTGGACAAAGAGCAATTTACTTGGGCATAAAGGCAAAAAACGATGTTCCTTTATTGTAAACAATGTCAAAGAAACATTATGGAAATACATGACTAAAAACGTCCACGTACAATAAAGCATAAGGAAGGATACTCAAACTTCATAACAAACACGTCTTGTAAGTAGTACGCTTCTAATGTGTTTTATATCACCTCGGCAAGTTTTCTTAGTTCTGTGATATCCAGTAACTTGAAGTAATGCAGCGTTTAATATGTCATGTTTTATAAACAAGTTAACAGTTAGCAGTGGCTGAAAATTACCATGGCATTTTCCAAAGCATGGAAGCCCACTTTTTTGCAAGATAAAGAGCTTGTTATAGTTCGCACGAGTTACTGTATCCCAGCCTATTATACAGTATGATAACCTAGAATACAAAAGTGATTGATAAATTTGTTTTGCAGCCAAATTGTGACTAACTATTTTATCTTATTGAGGTAACCTAAGGTTCTCGCCATTTCAGCACTTAGATAATTTACATGCTGAGCACAACTAAAGTATTCATGAAATCACATACCTGAAATCTAAGAATGCCGGTGGCAACAGCTTGTCGGTTTGTTATTTCACAAACTCATGCAAGTCTGCCTTGTCCCCATGCTCAACGCCATCAGTTTTCAGACCACTTCTTCATAACAACTCTAGTCTAGTCACATCTGTTTCCGTCTAAGTGAGACGAGAATTCTTCACCACTGTATCTATTTGAAAGCAATTTACACCTCTTTTTAGCCCATGCGTTCCGTTTCATGCTGATCCATAGTGTTCAGAATCTCGTCGTATTTGGTAGAAAGAAGTACAAGCGATGTCTCAACGCGTTGAATTCGTTAAGCTTGATTTTCTAATTTATGGTCTAGCAGTGTGCATAGTGAACAGTTGTTGTTTTTTGCCGATCCCATCTGGAAGTCTCAAATCCCGATCCAATATTGGCATCAAGCCAGCCAAGATTGGCTCAGGTATACCTGCAGAGGTCTTCGCAGCTTGAGTGATAGTGCCATTTTGTTTTCGGGCGATATAGTTTGGCGAGTAGAAAGATTTATTCTTAATCATGTCCTAATTTATCCGGGCATTTTGCTCCTGTGTGTGTCCTTCGTAATCACAGAACGCTTACTCATGTGGTAGACATTCTCGCATTCGTAGCACTTTAGGCACGTATTCTGAGCAGCTACGTCTCTCATGCACACAAGGTAAATCATGAACGGGTATTTTATGCCAAAGAAATGTGCAGTCCGACGGAATGAACAGGCAGTTGACACGGCCGTGCACCGACTGGTCGTCGGATGGTGCGACATCACGAGATCACGTGACATGGCCTAATCGGCAGGCGCTGCCGGCTGGGACTTTTCCTTTGGGAGAATGAGGGGCGGTTACAATCTAGTATTCTTCAATCCCCAGTTATATACGCTGCCCCGCTACCAGGCAGGCACGCTCATCCGATTTCTTTAAAGCCGAGATTTATACATGTGTGGGATGGTATTTCACACAAACGGATACCTTACTACAGTATGCTAATGATTATATGTGACTTAAAAGGGGCAAATAAAAACATTCCCTCCGCCCTAGTTCCCATAAGCATTATATATGCAAGCTTTATGAAGGCACTCTAGCATCTCGCTCGTCATGCTGGTTGGAATCGAGTGCTTGTTATCGAGAATCTCAAATCGGGTTCCATCCTCTAATTGGAACGGAAGACGGCCTTGCAGCTTTGGCTGCTGACGTGCTTAAGCATTGTCCTCGAAGTCGTTTGGTCCGTACTGTGGCAGCTACCGAAATCAGAAAGGCATATAACAATGTCCTTCACTTTAAAATTCTTGGTGCCCTTCAGTATCTCGGCCTCCCGAATAGCTTTCTTCTCTCAATTACCTTTTTAACAAGAAGAACATTTAGTATTCGTGTGCAAGGGAAGTCTTTTGGTCACTTTACCTCCAGCCGCGAGGTTCCTGAGGGCTCCGTCCTCGCCCCCACATTATTTAACGCGGCTTTTATTCCTCTTCTCCGAATCCTGCAACACATGCCTTCTATATGCGTTCTTGCGTATGCCAGCGACGCGACCTTGCGTTCCTGTCATTCAGATGCATCTGTATAACAGTCGGCGCTCCAGCTAGTGCTGGAGCCCCAAAATCTCGACTACACCTTTCGGTCTGACCGTATCATGTAATAACTCATATTACATTCGCATCGAAACAAATGTAGCTTTCGGAAAGCAGTCCCTTTTACGTTTACTGTAGATAATACTCAAATTCATCAAGTGAAAAGTGTTCGTGATCTAGATGTTCTTTCTTCATACATCTGAGACTGCAACCCCTTGTCCAAACGCTACACATAAATCGTCTCACTCTACACTCTTCTTGATTCGTTGCATAGCTTGGCGCTACATCCTTCAGCCACGGCTAGCATACCAGGCGCAATTTTATCGCCTCACCCGCCGACAATGGGATTCCCTTGAAACTACAAATGTGAGGCTATGAGCGACATAACCTATCTCTCTCATCTTAAACCAATACCAGTCTTGCAAGAGTACGCTCAATTTAATACATTAACTGAACTAATTGACCAGTGCGAGAAACACACAGCACGCAAAATGTAGCTTCAGCTCCATCCTTTGCGGACTCTTCCTCCTTGCCCGTACTGTCAGCTCACAAACAATCGCTCCACTTTTTCGCCGCCGATGTCAGGAGCACACGTACTCCCATCGTACATAATATACACCGGTGGATCACACGCATCACAGCAGGGCGTTAACGCAGTATAGTTTCTTACATCCTCATCTTAACTCTCGCGCAACATATTGTTACATAATTGCTAATGCAGAAGGCAGAAGACGACGATCAACAACAAAGACAGAAGACGAAGTGATAGCAACGGTTGTTGCTAGGAGGAGGTTGGTGGTGCTGTGTTTCCGTTAGCTTTGTGCTGCATCATCAACTGCTGTGCCTCTTGGACTAACCTTGCCACGTATCATCTTGGTGGAGGTGACTAAAGATTCCCGTGTGCACAGGTAAGTCCATTTAAGCAGCCAAAAGCTGGATTTGTACAGTGGCCGCCACCTATCTCATTTCACAGCTTCACCAACGACCACTATGACCTCCGAGGCAGCCTCAACCACCGTAGCAATATCAGCTCAGCCAGTCGTGCTTACGAAAAACCGGCACCCTACCATCATTGTGGTGACGATAAGGCAGACTTTGACAGTTGGCTGAGTGAGTACGAGCGCTGTAGCAGGAACAACTACTGAGACGCGACCATCATACTGGCTAACCTTATTTTCTATTTAACGGGAACAGCTCACACGTGCTTTCAAAATCACGAAGAGCTGGTGACCTGGGCAATCTGCAAGCACAACCTTCAGGACTTGTTCGGAAAGCCCATTGTGCAGGCTCTCGCAGCAATAACACAACTTTCGTCTCGTGCCCAATCCCCCCCCCCCCCCGGAGTTCTACCTTGCCTAAATCGAAGACCTCCATGCTGGAAAGGGAAAAGGTAGGGCATGTCCTCAAGTGCATCGCAGATGACACGTTCAACATCCTCTTCTTCACATATAGCTCTACCGTTGACTCGGTGCTTCAAGTCTTCTGAACATTCGAGCAGGCTAAGCGACCACGTCTCGTATGCTTTGAGCGCCTTCCGAACATAACGGCTACATCATCCGGCTATGACCTGGCCCCTCTGCAACAGCATCCTCTTCCACGACCGTCACTCGGATCAGCCGGCGTCACCATCGCATTCTATTCCACTAGTGAACGCTGTAACCAGTCGAGCCTACCCCCCCCCCCCCCCACATCACTGCCTTAATCCCAATCCTGCAGAGTGGCGCACCTCAGATGATAAGCCAATTTGTTTCATTTCCTGTCAAGCAGGCCACACCTCACGTTATTGCAGTAGACGTAAATTCCCCACCCCTTGTTCATATTACAACGCTTGCCTTCGGTACTACTATGGATCTCGACACTTCTCTGCCCAACCTAAAGAGCTCCGCCCCGCATATGATGCAACTGGACACTTCCCTCGTCAACCAGATGAACCTCGCAGCTAAGTCATCTGACCGTCACTCCAGTCGATCTCCACCTCCACGGCCTCGTCGCTCCCGTTCACCGGTTCCTCATCACAGCTCCTCCTCATCATACGCCGACACCTACCCGAGAAAATAGCGTGTGCAGCACCCGGAAGTGACGCTGCATTATCGATCCGGACTACAAACTCGATACTGACCTGCGTACCCAGACGTAATCTCAATGATATACTTTTTGACGGAGTCTCAGTTTCTGCCCTTATTGGCACCGGCGCCCTCTATTTGGTTCTCAGCTCCTCGCTCCGTCGACGCCTCAAGAAAATTCTTACGCCCGCTACCTCATCGTGTTGCGGATGGCAACACAGCTACTGTGATTGGTATATATAGTGCGAGAATTAGAACTGCCGACCGCCACATCCCTGTATATTTACAGTCCTCATCAGTTGCCCTCCCTACGTTATATTAGGCCTCGACTTTTTAAATGCACTCTCCGCTCTCATTGACTGTTCTTCTGGAGTACTTCATCTAAACCTGCCGCTCTGTCCTGACGAACAAGCTCGTTCAACTTGAAAGCTCCGTCTCCGCTCCGCTACATTTGCGCTCCAGCCACTAGAAGCCGCTGTATGTGCTCATGACGCCTTTTCCCTCCGTTCCTGATGGCGATTAGATTGTTTGACTCACAACCGATGTGACTCTGCAGAGTAGAATCGCTCTCCCTTACAGAATTGTGCACGTAGCGAACGCCCACACTTATATTCCAGTCTTGAACTTCAGCTTTTTTGTGCAGATAATTTCTGAGGGAATTTGTCTCGCCGAATTAACCCCATTTTCTTACTTCAAGGTGTCGGCGCTTTTACCCGGCCCTAATTCTGAAGTACCGACACGACCTTCACCGTCCCGACGTCTAGAGCCCCACATATGAGGAACTGTTGCCCCTGACTTGAGTCATGATCGTTCTCAAGCACTTATGAGCCTTCGAACTTCGTAGAGTGATATATTTGATTTTGGTGACCGCTGCGTGGGCCAAACGTCTCTAGTTACTCAGCGCATCGATACCGAAGATGCCAGCTCGATTCGCAGAGAACCTTACCGAGGCGCTATTTCTGAACGTCGCATCATAAAAGATGATGTAGACAGGATGTTGGCAAGCGTCATTATAGAGCCTTCTAGTATCCCCTGGAATCACCTGTCGTGCTTGTTAAAAGTAGAAAAATATACTTGGAGGTTCTGCGTTGATTACTGACACCTTAATAATATCGCGAAGAAGGACATTTTTACTTCAATGTGTCTGCGCTTTTACCCGGCCCTAATTCTGAAGTACCGACACGACCGCCACCGTCCCGACGTCAAGAGCCCCACATATCAGGAACTGTTGCCCCTGACTTGAGTCATGATCGTGCTCAAGCACTTATGAGCCTTCGAACTTCGTAGAGTGATATATTTGATTTTGGTGACCGCTGCGTGGGTCAAACGTCTCTAGTTACTCAGCGCATCGATACCGAAGATGCCAGCTCGATTCACAGAGAACCTTACCGAGGCGCCATTTCTGAACGTCGCATCATAAAAGAAGATGTAGACAGGATGTTGGCAAGAGTCATTATAGGGCCTTCTAGTATCCCCTGGGAATCACCTGTCGTGCTTGTTAAAAGTAGAAAAAAATACTTGGAGGTTCTGCGTTGATTACTGACACCTTAATAATATCGCAAAGAAGGACATTTATCCTCTCCCTAGGATAGATGATGCCCTCGATTTCTTGCACGGTGCCAGCTATTTCTGTTTGATTGATCTTCGTTCCGGTTATTGGCAGATCGCAGCCGACAAACAGGACCGAGAGAAGACCGCATTCGTCACTTCCAATGGCCTCTACCAATTCAAGGTGATGCATTTTGGCCTGTGTAATGTGCCCGCAACATTCGAGCGCATGATGGACTCTCTTTTCCACGGCTTCAGATGGACGACATGCTTATGGTATCTTAACATCATTGTATTTTCTTCGACCTTATAGAGCCATCTTCGTCGCCTTGATGCCATTTTTGTAGCTTTTAGAAGAGCTGGCCTTCAGATGAACTCGAAGAAGTGTAGGTTCGGCCGACATGAGCTCAAGGGGCTCGGACACATGGTCGACGCCCGTTGTATCCAACCCGCTCCGACAAAATTCGTGCGGTGAGTGCATTTCCTAAACCCCACAGTACCAGAGACGTGCGTAGTTTTCTTTGCCTAAGTTCCAATTTTCGGAGAATCGTCCCCAACTTTGCAGAGACGGCTCGTCCACTCACTATTCTGCAGAAAAATGACATTCCATTTTGCTGGGGCAAAGACCAATCTCAAGCTTTTCCTCGCTCATTGCAGGCCCACCAACCCACCCGACTTTGCATACTTCAACCCCTCAGCCTCTACAGAGATACTCACTGACGCCAGTGGTGACGGTATTGGTGCCATTCTCGCCCAAAGGCAGACGGGTCGCACCCGAATCATTGATTATGCCAGCCGCCTCCATTCTATGGCTGAGCGGATTTATTCGATCACCGAACGTGAGGGTAGCCCACGTGTGGGCCATTACAAAGTTCCGCCCTTGTTTGCCGCCCGTTCTCCGTCATCACCGACCACCACGCCTTATGTTGACTTTCTACGCTGAAGGACCGTACTGGTCGCCTGGAGCGCTGAGCCTTGCGTCTTAATGAATACACTTTTTTGTCGTCCACACGTACGGCCGGCTGCACAATAATGCCGACTGCCTGTCCCTCAACTCAGTAGATCCGCCGAGTGAAAGCGAGTGTGACGATGACACCTGTGTGTTGTCCGTCTCCGGGCGTTTAAGCATTCGCCATAAGCAGCGCTTAGTTCCCAAGTTTTGCACCATTATCAAATCACTCAGTAGTGATCATGACTCTCCCCTTGCTTTGTTTGTGCTCCACAATGGCACTTTATATCAGCAGAATATATGACCAGATGGCGCCGAGCTTCTGCTCGTAGTCCCCGAACACCTGCGTGCCACCGTTCTTCAGCAGCTGCACGACTCGTCCACTGCGGGCCATCTTGGTGTATCACGTACGTACGACAGCGTCCGCCGGCGCTTCTTTTGGCCAGGTCTGTACCGCTCTGTTCGTCGTTACGTGGCTTCTTGTGATCGGTGTCAGCGACGGAAAAAGCCCTCGGTTTTGCCTGCTGGACCCCTGCAGTCGATCGACATCTGAATAGACCCGTTTTCCCGATTGACCTTGATCTCCTCAGGCCTTTGCCTTTGTCTGCTTCTGGGAATAGACGGAATGCGGTGGCCATGGGCACTAGCAATACCCACCAGCTGTATAACTGCCGTGGCTGCGTTTCTTCTACATGATGTCATCCTGCTCCATGATGCTCCACGCCAGCTGCTCACTGACCGTGGTCGTTGCTTTCTTGCTCGAGTAGACGACGAAGTCCTCCGGTACTTCTCCATTAAGCACTATTTAACCACTGCTTACCGTCCACAAACAAACCGCCTCATCGAACGCCTCAACCGCACACTCACAGATATGCTGTCAATGTATGCATCGGCTGATCACCCTGACTGGGATATTACCTTGCCGTTTGTGACCTTTGCATATAATTCATCCCGTCACGATATAATGGGCTACTCGCCCTTCTATATTCTACTCGGCCGCGACCCTTCACTTCTGTTTAACAGCGTAGTGGCTCCCACCGCTAATGCCAATCCTTATGTTCTTGACGCCATCTCCCGAGCTTATGACGCCCGTGTTATTGCTCGCCGCCAACTGGCTTGCTCCCAAAACGCTCAAAAACGACTCCTTGATTCTCGTCATCGGGATGTCCACTACTGTCTGGTCTCTCTCGTCTTGCTCTGGACTCCTGCTCGCCGTGTTGAGCGGTGTGAGAAACTTTTGCCGCGCTACACAGGCCCCTACCGTGTTTACGGCCAGCGCCTTCCGTTACATACGAGATCAATCCTGTTCATCCGCCACAACAGTCCGCTTTGCCGCGTACCGTATCACGTACCACGTATAAGTATATAGGACACATGCACCCCCCTTACCTTCGAGCTCCAGGGGATGCGCAATGCAAATGCTTTGCTTCGACTGGTACCCAAATTTGATATTGTTCATATTTGCACTAACTCCCTAGCCGCCTTTAAGCAGTTTAAGGCTTTTCGACGCGTATTCAAAGTTACACAATCCATTCACCAGCTCTACAAAAATATCCTTGTCATGTCCGAATACATTGGATTCGCGGCAATGCACACGATCTACATAATATCCGTGTGTATATAATGAGACGCCTTGGCACATCAGACATCCCACCACCTTCTCTTCTTCCCCCCCATTCGTTCCTGTCCCGTGTTTTCGAGAAAGAGCCTTCGTGCCAGTGAACACGTGCTCCAATTCCTCCGTGTTCGTACCCTCTCCCCGTAGCCTCACTCGGGAGGAAGAAGAGGTATCTGTGCGCCGAAATCGGCCAGGATCGGCTCTGAAACCTTCTGTGCGTCATCGGTGACGTGACAAATGGCTCCAAGTGGGCGCGAAATACCACCTATGTGGTGATCCTCCTAAACTCTACGATATAAAACACCTGCTGTGGAACTTTCCAGCTACAGCATTAGTGAGACAGTGCTACTTAAGGACACTATAGGCCTGCGGTGGGACCTTGAATGTGTCTACCGCGGCTGGACACTAGATAATGAGTTTGTCGGGAACTTCTTAGAATTTGTTTAGAGAGACCAGTTTACCCTCCTTCTAACTTAATCCTACTTTGGCACCCATTTTCACGAAATTTTGCTCTTACAGTGCAACAAAGAAAATTCGTTACAGAGAAACCGGATATATTTGTCCAAAATAACAACCGAAAGTACTGTCGCGTTATTACCATAGCCATTTCGCTATGGGCAGAATGATACATCAGACCGCGTTCGATGCGACTTATGCAGCGGGATTGGGTCGAGGTCTGGCGGGGCTGCCGACATCGCAGTCCTCACAACACATGCCACTCTGGGCCCCGGTTACGGCAATCTTCCTGTGGGCCTCTTTCTCTGCCCTTATTTTTTCCAACGCAACCGCGACCACGTCCACGCCAGTGTAACTTTTCTATAGTGACGGATTGTTGATGCGCAGTAATTTCTTTATTTATTTCGCTTTTATATACAGCAGCTACATCTAGAGCCATAGCGGGAGAAGGATGGGGGAGGGGGATAATACTTCAAAAACGACAAAAAAATCAAAAGCAATCATACAATGCAAATGAACAAACCAAGCAGGCAAACAAACGCTGAAAAAAAACGTATTGGAATTGTGTTCATGAAGACAATAATCAACAGTCGCTTATTGCATTAACAAACTCAAGCGATGGAAGGAAGCGAAATGAACCAGGTATCTTGTTCCATGCCTCGATCGTTCGAGGGAAAGAACTGTTGAATATGCTGGTTCTAGCAAAATATGCACTGAGGTTACGTTCATGGTTGTGTCTCGTAGACGTTCGGTGCATTCGATTAATTAACGGGTTGATGAAAACCGATAATGGTCATTTACAATTGAATAAAGAATTTTAAGGGATTCTAGATGCCGGCGACGCGGTAATGTTATCTGCAATGAAAAAAGGGCAAAAGTGGGCGAAAAATCACGCGATACTGATGAAAAGTAAAACGAACAGCTTTTCTTTGAACACATTCAATCTGGGAGATATGTGTCTGAGAGGATTCCATATAACGCTAGCATAATCAAATTTGGGAGGGATGAATATCAATATCTTTGCTTCACATGGAGCTTCAGATAAGTTACTGCTCAGGTAACCTAATTTTATGAAGGCTTTGCAGCAAATTAAATCAATATGTAATGCCTTTGGCCCTGAGGGTACAATAAATAAATAAATAAATATGTTTTACTAAGATAATGACGAAGGAACAATGCCATTCTTTTCACCACAGAGACTGACGGTTCATTAAGGCCGTTTATGTGAGCCTGGCTTACGTTCATCAGTAAGTGGCATTTTTGCATGTAATTTGTTATGCGCACCATATGAATAAGACCAGGTTGGAAGGCCTGAAGATCACTTGGTTTTCTTTCCATATACATGCTGTGAACAACTTATATGGCATGACTCAGGACCTAAACCTCTTCATGGCGAAGACGAATACTCTCACTCTTCCTTTCGAGACCTTGTGATCTTTAAGTACGGCCTACATTTGCACTGCATGAAGCAAAACCCCTTGTGGCTGCGAATATATTTTATCGAAGCAGTGTGCACCTATTCACGTAGCAGCTTGGAAATGGTATAAATGATGTGCCTCAGTCATGAGGAAATCGATAATATATATTTTGCGAACACCTGGCAACCATTGTAATGCTTAAGTACTGAATCTTGTTTTAGTGTTTTCGTAGTGCGGAAGACATCATGAACTCACATTCGATTTTTCCCTCGTTCTTCCTAAGTTCAGGCAAACAGGTACAGGAAGAAGTTTCAAAAGCACTGCGCACTTTTTCTCCTGACCAAAAGCATATTAGAATCACCATTATTTCTTTTCCTACTTCATTGTAATGCAATAGAGACCATCCTCAAGAGTTATCCAAGAGAAACTCTCTATTTGCATATTCCTTGAAATGTGCCTCGCCTGACGAGAGGGGGAGAGAACGTGAATTTTAGCAGTGCGTTCTTTGTCTAAACTCAGCTTTTCTGCGTGAGGATTTTTCCCCTAGTGCAGGGACAAGAGTATTTTTTATAAGGTATCTTCCGGGCTCTCTAAAACATGAGTGCCACCGATATCCTCAAGACGGCGTAACAAAGTTATCGGCGCAAGTTTTATCAAATTTCTGGTACAAAACGAAGCCGTGGTGCTGTGGCCTGATGGGGCCTTTTGCCTTCGACGAGATTTCAAAAGTGCTTAAATGGCAAATCAGACCCACGCAGGAAAATCTATTCAATGTCTCTCGGCAGAGTCTTTCAGGTATAATTAATTCAAGACACGGTACACGTGGCTTCGCTTATTTTACTCTTGCTTCAGTTTTCTAACAAATAAAATTGTGAAAAAAAGAAATTTCTAGTGAACATTTATCTGTTGCTATGCTATTCTTTCTTTTCCAAGCGCTTTGTCAGCGTTTCCGGTCAATAACGTCTTTTATGGGAATGCTTTTAAGTAAGCGTTATTGAATTTATTAACGTCCCTTATGCATCAGGCTAGGGCAGCCGTGATGAAATATTCGGTATTTTTTGGAGATCGCTCCCGCTGAAACTCGAGCACGGGCAGCAGTTTCCTATTCGATACGTTCACTATATGACAAGAATAACTCATATTTGACGCGTGCTTCAAATTTTGCCAAATTCGTTTTTAAACTCTAGATGTGGCAAAAGGGATGCAATAAAAAGAAAGCAACACAGCACCACTGGCAAATAACTCAGCCTGTGTCCTTCTATAGAGGTAAACAAGGCACTGTCTCGGGCTGTGCAGAAACCATCGTTGCAAAAGCACCGAAGAGCCCCCCCTTAGTTATTTTCCGCCAAAACTTCTCGGGACTCTTCAGTTCGAAGTGCGTCACGGCCGTTGCGGGGTCGAAGAAGTTGCGAAATTTGGTCGTTTCCCTTCTCTGCGTCTCTTTATGCTTTCCCCTTCCTTCAAGCTCCCAGAGCCGGTGTTCCTCAATTTTCTGGCCGAGAACTTGTTTTTAAGAAGCGGCTTAGTGTCTCAGACTTTTCGCCGCCTTTCTTTATAAACTTCGAGGCAAGGCGGCCATTTTATTCGCTGCGTTAACGCCGTCGGACATCGTCTGTGGTAGAGGGAGGCAGTGAAGCCGAGGAAAAGGAAAGGCCAGCAGCGTTCCTTTGCGTCATTACGCGATTCGCATGGCCTTCTAATTGGGCGCCAAGAAGCGAAGGGTGAAGGCGGAGAAGAAAGAAGGGCGAAGCCTCTCCGGGGGAAGGAAGGAGTTGCAACGCTTTTTCTCTGCCTACTCCCTCTCTTTTTCTCTCAGCCTTTTTCTCTGCCGTTTCGTCCAACTCCTTCAGCCCTGCGGTTGTTTCCTTTCGACGCTCGGCCTGTTAGGCACCCCATCGCGTCTTTCGCTTGTTAGGCTTAATTGCTTAACGCATTTACGTTTGCAAATGTCGCCTACGCGCCTGCCGCTTGCTAGTCGCGCATTCGAAGAGTGCCCGCGATGCGTTGAGTTGCGGCTGTAGATGGCAGATCAAGAGTGTTTTGTGAAAATTCCTCAAGGCTGGCTGTGAGTTTTACTTTCCTGCTTTACCAACGTATATAGAGCTTTCGTTTGCTTTTTAGTTGCGCTTCCGTGCATTCGACTTTCTGCCCTTTATTATTCTCTTCTCAGTTTCCCTTTGACTTAAATGACTTCACTTTCGCCCGCTGCCTGTTAAGGAGTCGTTAGGTTTCGTTTGTGTGGTTTGACGTCCGAATGTAACTCAGGCTATGAGAGACGTCTTAGTGGAGCACTCAGGAAATTTCGACCACCTGGGGTTCTTTAACATGCACTGACATCGCACAGCACACAGGCGCCCTACCTTTCGCCTCCATTGAAAAGCGGCCGCCCAGCCCGGGATTTGATCCCGCAGCCTTGGCAACAGCTGCCAAGCCCCGTAGCCCCTGTGCCACCCCGGCGGGGGTTAGACAGTGGTTAGAACAACACGTTAAGAAGACGCACAATATATGTACGTAATAAAACCCAACAGGTATTCCTGCACTCTACCTAGATGCGAATGGGCTGGCTTGGACTGGCTGCTGTGAATACACCGCAAGTAGAAGACATGAAATCAGCATACACATTGAGTATAAACTTTTTGCTGCCATTCAATGCCACAAGGTGGCTCCTTTGGTCTTCATGCATTTTTAGACATATTTACGACCATTTCTGGTTGATTTCCTTGTGCCTCCTATTTTACCACGATTTATTTGAAGCAAAAATGTTTTCGATTTATGACCAGAAGTTTTCAATTTTTTTTTTCAGGAAGCATTTTTTTTTTCATTCTTTGAAAATTACACTTTTCTAAAAAATATTGTCAGAAACTAATTTACACCTCAGTTAGGAGTAGACGATAGCAGTCATAGGTAGCAGATTTAATCCGAATAAGGAGGCTGATTAGCGATGTCGTTTCCTACTACCTCTCTTGCGCCGCCTTCCTAATTGCTATTTTCAGCACCTATAGGTGCCGCCAGAATCCAACTTAAATGGCCACCGTAAGAACGACTTCTAATAGAGAATTTGAGTTTACCGTGACTATTGTGATCCGCTGCACGCGCGTTCCACTACGCCTGCTGTAATGCATGCGTAGTGCCTGTAATGATTGCGTCTCTCGCTTACTCGTCCACTCAGCAGCAAGCCTTCTAAGCCTTCAGCTCCATAACTGCCCCAACTTGAACCATACTACAAAGCCAGCCACCTTCAGCTGAGCCTTGACCCATCCTGCATCCTCTCCTCTTATAAGGTTGACCGGCGTTAACTTAAACGACCGCTTCCTAAGATATTGCAATACCTGCTAATCTGCTTCATCGGACGGGGGCCTCTGAGGCGGCGTTTTGTTGCTACTGCGAGCTGGCCGACCGGACGACAATGACAAGAAGGCGCTAGACAAAACAAGACCACCGGTTGAGTGCCTGAGCACGAAACCAATACTGACGATTTCGCCCTGCAGTACGGTGAACGCGTAGTTTATAGCAACTCCGCGGCCAAGAAGCGCGCGTCTTGCGAGGCCTGAAGAGAAAGATGTGAAATGGTGCGCACCGGCGATCAATCGAACACACTATTCGAATAAATTGATCTCCTTAATAGCTGGCAAATGAGCACTGTGTGTAAATTTCAAATAAGTCAAGCTTGACAACGTAACACTTTGCTTAAAAAACTTCACCAAGCTTCCCTTCCCGTAACAACGGGTAGAAATGCATGCGAGCGAATCTCAATTGGCAGCGAATGAGAGATCAATTTTTCTCCTTTTATCATTCAGTGGGCAATTACGTACGGTTCCCGCACACGTCTACGTGTTACCGAGAAGAATCGATGCATTTATTTATTTGTTTATATACACACACTGCAGGCTTGGTTGGAGCTATTGCAGGACTGCGTCGCAAATACATACATAAACGGCAGGATACGTCAGAATGCACTTAATCCATCATTTTTACACACCCAGCACAACGAACATGATACAGACAATGTAAAAAATAATAATTATTCAAGTAGTAAACTATGAACACAGAGCAACTAATATAAAACGCAGTGCACCATTTATCGCTGCCAAAAATCTCTTCAGCGAAACAGACCGTTTTGTCGCAGGAATTAAGTCCCAATGCTCAATTGTCGAGGAAAAAAAGTGTTTCAATTTGTGATCACAAACGAAGCATATCTTAAGATCATGGCTATGATTATGGTTTACCAGGGTGAGCTACACATTAGGGGTCACGTTAACGAGGCTTATGAGGCTGTGCAAGAACTTCAGTGAATCCACGTGACGGCGCACAAACAGGCTGGTTAGATTCGAAATGGAAAAGCCATAAGAAGGTGAAAAATGGCAATCATACCGGGAATATGGGAGCCTGATTGAATTTATTTTAATGGTCTCGTAAATATCCATTTCACAAAGTTTATGAAGGTTCCAGACTGGAGTTGCGTGCTCATGTACCGGACGAAAATGATTATACATTAATAAAATGGCATTGTTTACCCAGAAATACCAAGCTCATTTAAAGCTTTAGTGCAAATCAAGTTAATATGTCTTGCCCATGACGTGTTAGTGACAAATATAACGACGCGATAGCTATATTCGGAAGCTTTGGTAAATGGTTAATGAAATAAAACAAATAAATACAGTGAAGGGGGCATGCGGTTAATAAAAGGCATTGCTACAGTTTCTTTAGTTTATTATCATTTGACCACTTATCACAGGAAGCGCAAAAAAATAAGTGAGGCTATAAGTTGAAAGTGATTATGCAGTGTATTGTTTACTTGACTTATTCACAGCCGTCCGCAATTAAGACTATTTGTGACTTGCTAACGCGAGGCCATTCCTTAATATATATTGAGAATAATAAAGGCGTACGCAGCCAACCTTGAAAAAACGTCAGATAATATGACGCCAGGAGTTAGTTGCGTAATAAATAACGAACTGTCACTGGTGCGAAAAAAACCTGACTATCCAACTAACCAAACGAGGATATTTTTTTTAATGGCGTTTAGTTGGCATAGGAGGTAATAATGTAGTATAGTCTCAAAAGCTTGGAAAAGAATCTTGCACATATATCGTCCGCCGGCGCTCCAATAGTAGGGGTGCGAAAAAGGTAGCGATAAAATTTATTTAGTTGTGCTATGGTGCTAAACACTTTGCAAACACCTTACTAAAAATTAGGCGCCAGCTTATTATAATCCCAAACGTTTATTACATGTCTGTGGACTGCGTTTTCTGAAATTTTACATGGAGAGAAAGTAAAATAGGTAAGTCAGTAATTAGGTAAAATGTGTCAGATACCAGATTTAAACCATGGAAGTATCTTCCCTAGCTCCCAGAACGATGGCACCAAACCAGAGTATAGCAACTCATGGAATGTGATGGTTAGACATCTAGCGATCCATCTGGAATAGCGAAAGAAGAATGATTCATGGATATTATAAGGCCCAATCGATTTTTAGTGCGCGTGCGTTCTCGTGTGTGTGCGTGGCTCAAATACACACACGCGAATGCACAATAAAATGCTCAAGGTCCTCACACACACACGCACACACACATATATATATACACACACACGAATCTGACCCGCCGGGCGTTATATTCAGGCGTCCGGGCTGCGCCACTCATTTCGTGCTTCACCGTACGCCTCACCACACAGAATATACAAGCACAATCAGTGCAGCAGGCGTCAGCGGCGTTTCAAATTGGTTTACAGGAAAGTAAATGCGCAGTATCTGTCACAATTCTCCGCGGACACTTTAACTGAGCCGTAAAGAAAAGGAGGACGGCGGGAGTGAAAATAGAGAGAAATAGGTGTCATAGTGGAGGGCTTCAGACAACCGTGAAACAGACGCTTTCGCCTCATTGCACTTTAGGGGTACAAAGCGCCACCTATGGCATAAATAAAGCTGTTTCTCATGGCTAAACATCACTGACCACAACGAGCTTAGCCTGGAAAAGGTACGTCACGTTACGTATATTCTGACTTAGCTGAGCATGCCACATACGATCTTTTTTTAAGGGAAGAGAAATAAAATTGAAATACTTGCATGAGGCGCTCTTAATTTTCTTGCTATTCTCTAAATAAGCATTGGAGCTCCTTCTGCGCTGCTATAGACTTTCAGAAAGTCTAATAGAACATTGACACTTGCGTTGTAAATGGGGTGGAGGTAAAGGATAATCATATTTTAGATCTTCTCTCGGAAATCGTACCTTACAGAGGGCAAGTGTTGTCGTTTTCTCCAACATCATCATCAGCAGCAGCAGAACTATGCTCACTGCAGGGCGAAGGCCTCTCCATATTTCTCCAATTAACCCGGTTCTGTGCTAGCTGCTTCCACTTAACTCCTGCGAAATTCTTAGCCTCATCCGCCCATCTAACTTTCTGCCGCCCCCTGCTACGCTTTTCTTCCCTTGGAATCCAGTTGGTTACCGTAAGCGACGATCGGTTATTCTCTCTTCGCACTACATGCCCTGCCCATGCCCTGCCCATGCCCTGCCCATGCCCTGCCCAAGCCTTGCCCATGCCCAGTTCTTTTCTTGATTTCCATTAGAATGTAAGTGACCTTACTTATTTCTATGACCCACTCTGCACGTTTCCTATCTCTTAACGTTATCCCTACCATTTTTCTTTCCATAGCCCTCTGCGTTGTCCTCAACCTAAGTAGAATCCTCTCTCTTAGCCTCCACGTTTCAGCCCCATAGGTGAGTACAGGTAAGATGCAACTGTTGTATACTTTTCTCTTGATCAATACGGGTAAGCTGCTAGTCATAATCTGCGAGTGCTTGCAAGATGCGCTCCATCCCAATGTTATTCTTCTTGTTATTTCCTTTTCATGGTCCAAATCTGCGGTTACTACCTGTCCTAAGTAGACATATTCGCCTACTACTTCCACTGCTTCGCTAACTGACGTAAACTGTTGTTTCTTCCATAGACTATTGAACATTGTCACGTCCATCTCCTTTCCTTACAGAACACTCGTACTTTTTGTTCTTCGGCTACAATGCTTCCCTCCGAAAAGAAGCATCGTCCCGATGCTAGGCACAAAATGAATTAACCGCCGCACAGAAGTACACACAGTCTCAGAACGTTTGTTAGTAGAAGGAAGTGCTCTGGAAGATCACTGGAAGATCACTGGTAATACGGCTTAAGCCGTACGAGGGGCACAGTGTCAGGACGCAAGGAACGGCGTGACGACGGTTGCGTTACACAGGGCAGCACCTCATAATTAAGTTCACCGACGCGGCGAACAACTGTGTACGGCTTGAAATACCGCTTAATGAGTTTTTCTGAAAACCCTCGACGGCGAACTGGTGTCCACACCAACACCTTGTCTCCAAGTCGGAAATTGACGTCCCCTCTCCGAATGTTGTAGTGACGAACGTCGGTACGCTGTTGATGTCGTATGTGGAGTCTGGCCAGTTGCCGAGCCTCCTCCGCGCGATCGCATACTAGCCGGGCATCATCGGCTACGTCATCTGGTGGTGCGTGAGGCAGCATAGCGTCAAGCACGGTGGTGACTTGTCTTCAATGCACCAGCTGGAAGGGGGACATACGAATGGTCTCCTGGAGTGCGGCATTATAAGCGAACGTGACATAGGGCAGTACCTCGTCCCAGTTCCGATTGTCGACGTCCGCGTACATGGCTATCATATCGGCTATAGTTCTGTTGAGCCTCTCAGTGAGTCCATTAGTTTGTGTATGATAAGCTGTGGTTCGGCGGTGGCCGGTGCAGCTTAGGCACAAGATCTCCTGAGTGCGTTGCGCCACAAACGCGGCGCCACGGTCAGTAATCAGCACAGTCTGGGGCACCGTGCCGGAGGACAATGCTCTCGATGAGAAATTTGGCTGCCTCAGCAGCCGTTCCCGACGGAAGGGCGCGGGACTCCGCGTAGCGCGTTAGATAGTTCGTTGCTATGATAATGTACTTGTTGCCTGATTATGACGTCAGAAATGGGCCCAAAACATCCATTCCAATGGTATGCAACGGGGCACTTGGTGGCTTGATTGGCTGGAGAAGACATCCGCCGGTCGCGTAACAGGTAGTTTTCGCCTTTGGCACTCTCGACAGGTTCTTGTATATTGATGCACATACTTTGCGAGTTTCGGCCAGTAATATTTTTCTCGAATACGCGAAAGTGTTCTGCTGTATCCTAGATGACAAGTGGTAGGATCGTCATGGCACGCTTCAGTGACCTCACTGCGCAGGTCTTCCGGCACGACAAGAAGCCCCAATATCTGGCTGCTGTCGAAATTTTTCTTGTACAAGACACCATTCTGGATCTTAAATGCAGGGAGAATACGCAGGAAAACCCTATGTACCACATCTTAGTCTCCTGAGATATACGCTATCAGTTGACGAAGCTGTGGATCACGTCGTTGCCGATCTGCCATATCGTCATGATTCAAGGCGCCAAGAAAGCTGTCTTCCTAATAATCTGCGCCTTCTGGTGACGGTCCCACAGGTGCTCGAGACAAGCAATCAACATCATGATGTTTTCTTCCGGATTTATGTATGATGGTGACTTCATACGCCTGTAGCCGAAGGCTCCATTTTGCAAGCCGGCCCGTGGGATCCTTAAGATTGGCCAGCCAGCACAGCGAATAGGGGTCGGTGACCACACGAACTGGCAGCCGTACAGTTAAAGCCGAAACTTGTTTATGGCCCAGATGATGGCGAGGTACTCTTTTTCTGTCGTCGATTAATTGCCTTCCACCTCGGAAATAGATCGGCTTGCGTAAGCAATAACCCGCTCAGCGCCATCCTGGAATTTGTACAAGCACTGCCCCTAGTCCTTTGTTGCTAACGTCCGTGTGGAGTTGTGTCGGCATTTTGATCAAAGTGGCCTAATATAGGTGGTGACAAAAGGGCTTGTTTTAGCTGCCTGAATGCTAACTCTTGCTCTTTATTCCACACAAAGTCAACGCTGTCTTTCATAAGGTGGATAAGCGGTGCTGCAATCTGAGCGAAGTTGCGAACGAAACGTCTAAGTAAGTGCAGAGACCAAGGAAGCCTCTGACAGTTTTCTTGCCCGACGGTAGTGGGAAGGACGCCACAGCCGTTGTTTTCTCGGGATCTGGCCTCACGCCTCTGTGACTGACTATATGCCCAAGAAACTTCGCGTCACCATATGCGAACCGACATTTCGAAGGTTTGAGTGTGAGCCCGGCGTTCTGTATAGCACGAAGAACCACTTCGAGGCGCACAGGATGGTCAGCGAAGGGGCTCGAAAAAATAACGACGTCATCAAGATAACCTAGACATGTCTGCCACTTCAGTCCGGCGAGCACAGTGCCTATGACGCGTTGAAATGTCGCGGGCATTGTACATAAGCCAAACGGCATCACCTTGAACTCATAAAGGCCATCCGGTGTTATAAATGCGGTCTTCTTTCGGTCTCCCTCATCCACCTCGATCTGCCAGTATCCACTTTTCAAATCAATAGACGAAAAATAGCGGGCATCAGGCAGCCGATCGAGTGTGTCATCGATTCGGGGCAGTGGATATACATCATTCTTTGTCACCTTGTTGAGTCGCCGGTAGGCCACACAGAACCAAAGCGTACCGTCGTTTTTCTATACCAGCACAACAGGTGCGGCCCACGGACTGTTTGAAGAATGGATGGCATCGTCATGTAGCATTACCTGCACTTGCTCTTCTATTGCTTCTCTTTCCTTCAGAGAAACTCGATACGGCGGTTGGCGAATCGGGTGGGCCGCGCCATCGACCATAATTCTGTTTCGCGACAGGCATCTGGCGAACCCTGGATGTCGTTGAAAAACACTCGCGGTAGCGATACGAAAGTTCAAGTAATTCGCTTGTCTGGGAGGACTCAAGGTTTTTCTCTATGTTAAGTTGCAAGGGTTGTTCCTCGTGCGGATCGGGCGGAAACTCCCTTTCAGACAACACAACAGCCTCACAAGCGCCGCTTATCTCTTCTATATGGGCTATAATTGCCCCTTTTGTCACGTGCTGCGGCTCGTTTCTAAAGTTCGGCACGAAGATGTTGGCATGTCCTTCAGGAACATCTGCTATTGTCCTCGCAACACCAATTCCCTTCGAAAGCAACATTTGTACACTTCCTTCCAGGAGGCATTCACCACATGCGGACGTGTCGCCTCGAACAGGTAGAAATACTGTCGAGAGCTGTGGCACGTTCACATGCTCGGCATCAACTTTAAGCGCAACTGGGGTGGCTGTACCAAACCTCGGCGATCGAGAACGTCTTCGAGGGTTAACTTATTCTGCTCTACATCAAGACTGCACCATATTCACGAAGACAGTCCATTCCGAGAATAATATCCTTGGAGCAATTCTCTAAGATCACACATTTGGCGGGAAACGTCTCACCAATAATTTCGACGCGGACGGTGCATTTTCCGGCAAGAATTACGAGGTGGCCTCCTGCGTTTCGTATCGGAGGCCTATCCCATTGCGTGGTCACCTTGCGAAGTCGGCGACATAACTTTCCTCTGAGTACCGAGTTATCGGCGCCAGTGTCAACGAGTGCAGTGGCCGAGTGACCGTAGATTATAACGTATTCATCACTAGAGGCCGCAAAACCGTTTACGTCTCCGCATGTGCCGTTGTTCGCGGTGTCAGATGTTAACGTACGTGGAGGCTCTTTCTTCCGGCCGAATTTGGCAACGCCACCTCCCAGGCGTCGCCGTACGCAGTCTTCCCGAAGAGGAAGAGGCGACAAGCTCTCACGGCGAGACCCGTGAGGAGGCGTTGGGGGGCGGCGTAGCGAGTGAGAGCGAGATACATGGTCGTCAGTTTGCATCGGCGATGAAGAACGTGGAAGATACTCCTGGGTATCTCGGGGTTGTTCACGATAACCAGGTAGTCGGTCGCTCCGCCTGAATCCTCGCAGGCCGAGATCTCGGTATGGGCAGCGGCGGTACATGTGGTCAGGCTCCCTACAGTGGAAACACAGCGGTCGGCTGTCCGCAATCCTCCAGATGTCGGCTTTTCGTCGTCTCCGCGGCTCCGAGTATGTGTCATGCTGCGCCAGGAATTCACGGCGCCCAGGTCTAGAATCCGTAACCCGTTGGTACTGGTTAGGCCAACAAGAACAGCAGCATAACTCTCAGCTGGTTGTTCTGCAGCAGCAACCACTGACCCAGTAGAGATGGCTTCGGGTGTGAGTGCCTGTCTCATTTCCTCACGAACGGCCGTAGTGATGATAGGGGTGAAGGCTGCTCAGGAGCTGGAAAAAACCTCCGGAGCTCTTCGCGCACGACTTCTCGAATGATTTCGCGGACGTCGGTGAAGCCAGCACCACTAGGGCCAGACGAGGCAAGGCTCGAGGCGTTGGGGTAAGTGCTCAGTCGCTGATAGTGGTTGGTTCTTGCGGCCAATGCGCGTCAATGTTAGTCGCTTCGGCCACAAAACTTGCTACTGTAATCGGCGGATCGGGTATAAGTCCGCCAAAGATCTCGTTTCGGACGCCCCGCATCAAGGCGCGCACTTTTGTTTCCTCAGTAGCCTGTGGGCTGGCGCGAGCACTTAGGCGCCGCACATCCTCTACAAAGCTTCTCACACTTTCGGCAGGGCCCTAAATTAGGGCGTGAAGGAGATCTTCGGCGTGCTGTCGCCGGTGCTGGCTGGTAAACGTGCGCACCAATTCGTTCTTACACAGTTTACAGGAGGTCAACGAAGCCTCGTGGTTCTCGAACCAGGAGCGTGGCGTTGCCTTCAGAGAGAAGTGGGTATTCTGAAGGCACTGTTCGGGGGCTGAGAGCTTTTCTCGGAGACCGTCAAAGGAAAACCAGACGCTCTTTACGTGAGTTTCGAGAAGACAGCAAGATTGAGACATGAACTCTCTCTAAAGATGACGCAGGAGCCTTCTGCGTCTACTGCTTTTCGCCGCCATTTCTAACACGCACACTCCAAGCCGAAGCCTCTTCATTGTAATAATTTATAGCTTCATATGAGCGAGTCACATGTTGGTGCCGAAACAAATAAATATCTCTAACTTCTTGTCTTGTTTCGTGGCCTCTTTTTTTTTTTCTCCCTAGCCCCAGAAAGGAATAAGAGAGTAGAGATTATCCGTTAAAACTAAGACTTCGCAGCTGAAACGACTGAGATCCCTAGATCTTTGTAGGGCTTCTCCTGCATATTGTAGTTGTCAAGGCATTCGTCCTATATTATATGCGTTTTTCCGCTCGCTGTGTGTTTGCTTACGTCACTTTAGACTAAAAATATTTTTCCAGGTGGCATCCTATTTTGCTGCTGTTAAAGGTAGCAATGTATTTACTGAATGTCGTCTCGGTTAAGCGGTCTGGTAGCATGTTCAGACCTTAGCGCCAATTACCTGGTAAGCGACGACAGTGAATGCTTTATTGACTTCCTCTGTTCCTTCTAGGCGCGTAAAATTACCTCGCATCGAACTGTCGTTTGGGCACTTCATCACTGTCCCTTCTAACAATTTCACCTCCTCGAGCCATTTTGCTTTCTTTGCCTCTTAAGCTCCGCTTGTGTGCCTGCAATTTAAGAACGATACATTTATTTTACCCGTTATCCTCGCTGTTGTTACGCAGTGTTACGGCGCTCAACTGGTGTACCCAAGCATGCAGGTTCGAATCCCGTCCACGGCGCAGCCACTTTTCGATGGAGGCGAAAACAGGGGCCTGTTTTCTGAGCGAGGTCAGTGCACCTTAAAGATCCCCGTATGGTCGAAATTTCCGGAGTCCTACACTACAGCGTCTCATATAGCCTGAGGGGCTTTTAAACATTGAATCTCAGAACCGCAATTTTTGTGTTACATTTCTGCTAGTCTCACCAGAGGTCGCTGAAAAGGACTCTGAAATATATATGCAACCCATATGCCCTGCCTCTCACTTGATAATTTGTTCTCCCGTTGTTACGCGTAAGTTCCAGCTATTGTCATGCATGAGTAAGCAAAAGTGCCCTTACACACAGAGCTTGGCACTGCCGAGAATCGACGCTGACGTGATCGCAAGAGCACCTTAGAATAATGCTTCTTGAAATGTCACGTGCAGTAAACGGTACAAAAGGAAAAAAAAAGTTCCCTGATCTAGACTAGGCCTTCCATCAGTTCACCAGGTCTGCACAAAAGCGGCTGAGAGTGTAGCACGAAGGTCTGCGCCTTTTGAAATGCACAAACGCTTTCCTCTCTAGCGGGCCAAAGCGCGATGCATGAGAAAAGAGAACGCACCCAGGGGGGACGCATAAAATTCAGGCTCACAGAATAAGAAAGGAGAATCGACGCCGGCTGACGACAACAATAAAACGGCGAGAACAAGGTACTTGTGTGTATAAGGGGAAAAACCGGTAAACTTGGATGCAGGCCCTTCACATCGGCTCGCGCGCGTAAAGTCAACGCTGGACTTGAAAAGCGTTTCTAGCGTTATTCAATTACAGGAAGAAAGCGCGTATGATTTTTTTTTTTCTATTCTTTCTTCACGGTTGTGCTCGCGTATACGTGAAGAACAGACGCGTGTTTGCTCCGCCCGCTCGAAGGCATGCAGCGGTGTTCCAGTACTTCTCGCATTCGCTTCGTATTGTTAGGTCAATTTTGTCTTTCTTTTCTCTGCTGTGACGCTATGTGGATGGCATCAGCGAGCGTTCGCGCATCCCCTTCTCCGCCGTTTTCTTCTGTCTTGCTTTCTTCCATGAAGCTCCTTCATTCCAACGGCCGCTTTCCTCCTTCCTTCTCCTCTTCCTGCTTTTCCTGTTATATTCTTTTGTTTCCTTCCGAGCACACACTTCCTCGGTTCGTCAGTACTACAATGGTGTCGACGTTCAAACACAGAACTCTTCTCCACTGGCGGACTCTGGAATTCCTGTTGCGCCGATGAGTTGCTGGCATGCAGATGTTTGCTCAAGATTAAGCGAAAGGTGGGGACGACGACGGCAGCGAGCAAGACAACAACGGCACGCTGGGATCCTTGCGGCAACACTTCTTGGCATGCCTGACACACTCTAAAGTTATTGTTCCTTTTTTTTTTTTATCTCGACACTAAACGTAACGCTATGGTCGGGCAACACTCGCAGACTCCGCCTTGGAAAAATATACTTGGTATAGACCGTGGCCGAGTTCCTTTCTGCATCTTACATTTCACTCGTCGCCAACTCACTTTCCCTTCGGGTTTTGCATTCGTTCACTCAAGGAAGGGACAAAGGGTGTGTTCACGGGAAGAGTGTGAATTTAGAGTGCTGAAAATTTTAAAAAGTACAAGAAAGAAGGAAACGTTTCTTGCAAAAAGGTAGCCCGGCCAGACCGCCTAGTCGATGCATCTACTCCGCCGGGTATTTATTTCGCTTTGCAATCTAGTGTTTATTCACTTCTTTTCGTGTCACCGATGTGTACCTCCCGCCTTATAATACTATCGATGCTTGCAGCTGTGTTTTAAGTTTTCATTTGGGAGCCTATATGCCTCCCATAAGTGGCCGACGCGAAGAAAGCGAACCAACCTAGGCACCCATATCCGCCACCGCGTTTTCTGATCAGCCGCGCAGCAACCCCTGGCCCAAAGGGGAAGAAGTTTCGATCTCGAGCCAAAGAGAAAATGAATAAATAAAGCGGAAGAGATGACTGAATCCATCTAACTCATGCTCGGCGACGCAGACCCTGCCTTTCTTCGCATGGACGTCAATCTTGGCGCACCTGTTGCCCATGCCGCTGCGTCGCCTTGACTGGGCCACTTGCCGGGTGTTGTTGCATCCATCACTCAGCTCGTTTCTGGGCCGCTTCCCCGCCTCGTACGGGCACTTCTGCAGAGTGGGGCGAGACTTGAGCAGCACCGGAGATGAACTCTGCATCACTAACACTTCTACGCAAGTGAGACGACCCTGTTTTCTTTCATACTCTATGTATACACGACGGCACTCGTAGAGAGCCCACCAGGTTTGGCGGCCGTGGTGTCAGAACTGGCAAACTATAACTTGTTGGGAAGCGTTACTGATCTATCTGAAATCTTACTTTCACCTAGGCGGGTACTTAATAAAGGAGTGAATGCTGGCGTTCGCAGGGTGTCTAACCAAAACGAAAATATCAACAAATCGCATGCGAGTATAGGAAAATTAAAAACGGAAATAGGTTGGATTTCTTGAACGCTGACCTTCCCCGTCGAGTGCGGATAACAACGCCACGCCCTTCCACATGGTATCTAGGTTTAATGCTGGTTCCTATAATCTGATGAATTTGTGCTTATCAATTCCAGCCGCGCAAAACTAAAGCGGTATGGTTACAGAAGTCACGTATTTGAAGGCTCAAATAATTAAAGACACTTGGGGTTCTCTTGCTCGCCGAAAACGGCCCGAACAGCATGGAACGAAGCAGTGGGTCTCGTTTTGGCGAAATTATTTTTCGCTGATGGGATATGACTGACGCGATATTGTGCACAAAGTAGCAATAAATACCTACCACATAAAGACAGTCTTGATATAGAACTTATTGCAGGAAAGCAAGAACAAACCAACACCACACTGAATAAAGTTCTGGTTGGTTTATTGGGTTTAACGTCCCAAGAATAAAGTTCTATGATGCAATGCAAGTCATACAAGCTGTATCATGGAATATGATAAAATGTCAGAAATGCTATACATTTTCACAAAGCACAATGCATATTTTCTGACAATGTGCCGCATAAATTGGCATTTGTATTATTTTAATGCAGGAATGCATTTAAAGGCAACATTTTTATCTTCTATTATCCTGCGCGGTTCCGTCCCCTAAAGCCGACGGACATCCCAACGCTGCACGGTTACAATCAGAGGATATTCAGAAATTCAGGCATGTTGTAACAAATGTAACTTCAAAATAAAGTCAGGGGAAGCAGTACTGACTGCGAATAGTCTTTTAATTTACTAACTCGAATAACAACATTGCGAAGGAAGAACAGTCTTAGTCTGGCAAGCTTATAGTCCTGCGCAAAGTATTTCCACCTATTGGAGCAGCTGCGCCACGGGGCGGAGCCATCACGCACCACAGCTTTGTCTGAGTGGCAATAATTGCATTTAATGGCACCAGGTCTCCAAAAAGTAGCGATACACGCCGCTAATCTAGTTTTAATGTATGAATGACCATTTTTTTTCTTTCACATATCCCACTCGTCAACTGCCACATATATTGCTAAGATATCTGTTGCCCTCATGTAATACCCCTAAAATGGGGCCTTTGAGGTATCCCTAAATACATAAATAGCAATAAATAATATTCAGAGCTATGGGTATTGCTAATCACCTATTTCCAGCCACTACCAGAGGTGCATCTTGCGCTGATTAAATCATTGCAGTACACGTCGATGAAACCAACATGAACTATGTGTAATTTCTTTATCGCATGCCGCTACTCGCTGTAAGTGGGACAGCACATAAGCCCATGTGGTATTAAGAAGTGTTTCCTCCCAATCTCTACTTTATTTATGCCAACATAACATGGGACAGTACGCACGCATTCCTGCGATGGGATAAATTCGGCGTACCACGGATAAGTCCGGCAATGTTTTTTTTTCTAAGATGTTTATATACAACACTTTGAGGCTTTCGCATCCTGCATCATTAATGAGCGGTATCTCTATTGCTTCAGTTCAGTTCAGTCGTTCAGTCGTGTCCGACTCTTCGCGACCCTATGGACCAATTCACGCCACGCTTTCCGGTCTCTCACTATCTTCCTAACATCACATAACTTCATCTGCAGTGCCTCGAGGATGCCATCCAACCATCGCGTTCGCTGCCTACCCCTGCGTGTTCCGCAATTCAACGTCATGTCAGCCGTAGTTCGGAATGGGAACCCAGCATGGCCGCTGCATAGCAACAGCACGTATGTACCAGGCGACAAAAGTATGGTACCATACCACGTGGCTGCATGAAAGTTTCATAGCAACAGCGGACGCCTAGCGGCAGTTCTGAGGCGGTGCAATTCAGACGAATGCTTTCGTTTCGAATATGCAGCCTAGCCTGGTCAGCATCAAGTTTTGAACCCAATTAGTAGCATCATTTGAATACCATGTTTGGCCACACGTTTAGCACTCAATGTTCCAGCTGAATTCGAACTATTAGAAGGGTCACGGAGCATCAAATGTCTTGTTGGGTTGAAGCCTAGTCAACGCGGCCGATTCGCACCGGCGACATTGCTGTGCCAAAACACGGCCCCCGGGGGTCTCCGAACGGCCAGTTCTGTCAAACAGTTGGTCGCTGTACGATTTGTATATGTCAAACAATTCCTCGTTTTGAACTGCACCAATTTCTATCTAAATTTAGCTTGCCGCTTTCATTTCGCATATAACAAAAAAGTGTACCGAATATAGCAAATGTGGATATAGACCATTGGATGCGGATATAAACAAAGTTGGTTACATCATTGGTAAATCAGTTTATACAATGTCGAAAAACAAAAAACTAAGTAGTTTTTTTGTTAATTAACGCTCGATAAATCATGTCTGCCTAAGCGTCGGCTCAGTCTTTCAGTACAGCATATTGTACAAATAAAATGAAGTATGGCTGGAGTGAGTTGATAGAATCTATCATGACAAATACGCAAGAAATTTATAGCACAGCCGGCTCAATTATTTTATTGCCATTCACTAACTGAAGCACTCAGTGAATAACACACAGAAATACCAAACTTTAAAGAAACTTTACATTCAAACAGTGCTCTCGTTAATGTTTAGGACCTTGTAAAGCGTCGGATATATGTTATGATTTTTGAAGTTTTAGAATAATTTAACAGTTTATACTACTGGCAAGTAAAAGTCCTCGAAAGGAATACACCGTCAGTTCAGCACAAAAAGAATACATGTTCTGCAGCACCTGAGGAGCTAGACTTTGTAAAGCATGCCAGGTGTTAGTGCCGAAGAGCGCATTATATCTTAAGGCAACAAGGCCTAAATCAGACTCGCATGCGTAAGTTTGTACGGTTTGAGACCCATAGACGACAAATAACGTTCAAACACTCGATATGATTCAGTAGCATTTAGCCCCGTTTGTAACCTACACAGACTCTGATACTTACCTTCATGGAGGCGCTTGTTTGCTGGCTTTGATCTGAGAGGAAACGAGAAAGCAAGTCTAAGTAGGCTTTCTTCAAATTTTATATTTTACATACCTGATACACACCTAAGCAGACTATTCAAGATTACCTCGGCATAAGCACTGTATTACCCTATATCTATATATGCCAAACTATATATGTACAAGTTTCTGTTTTTTCCATGACTGCAGACCGGAGCACCCTACCCTAAAGCTCACCGTTCTTGATTTCACTCACCTAATGAAGTGTTATATGTTGTATATGGTGTTATATGATATGTAGTACATCTTTGTATGACGTATTCTTGTTTATTTTGCGACTTGCATAAGGTTTATTGCACAGATATATTCTGCTTGGGCATAGTGTGCCAGTAGTATTTCTTACATAACTAAACATCCCAGTGACGTTGTCGGGCTTCTCATCAGGCCTTGTGTAGAATAAAATGTTAGACATTTTGCGCTCCAATATCTCAGATAGCCAGAGATGGAAGGTGCTCACAACCATATAATGATACAACATGCATAAGGCCGGATTCTTCTGGACCCCTATTACCTTTTTGACAGAAGTAATTTAACAGGTATATTCTAATATCTTTTCGATGTGCATATATAGAGATCAAATTCGTTATATTTATTCTTAACATTTAGAAACCCAACATTATATATAGTTATTTTATCCTTATTGGGATTGCTGAAAACCAGTATGTAGTACTGCCGCGAGCCGTTCGAACCTATATTGTTCTTTTTCGAAATCAGTCGATATGCGGCCTCACTGTGTTTCTAGTGTAGAGATAAACTTCACTTTTTTATTTGTGCATGTTCGTCATCGCGAGACGCAGCTTTATTATTTTTTTTATCTCGGAAGATACGCCGAGATGCTTCTCAAAGATTCCAATCACTCGCATGTGTTTCTATAACATTAAATTCAGCTTTGACGGGTGCGACGGGCATTCGTTGATCGACGACCGCCGGGCATGCTTGCTGCTGCCACCGCCACCGATTACTTAGTTCGTTTGCTGGCGCAAAAGTCAGCCCAATACAGATTTTATTCCAGTGAATTTTAAGCATCCACGTTTGTCTCAAACAGCCTTGTTACCCCTGCGTGACATCTGGTGGCGGTGCTCTCCTTCATGTTTCAGACCCCTCCTACAAGCCGAGACAACGACCCTCTTCGTGTCGCGCCGGGAGACGTGCCTACAGCCCAGCGAAACAGCCGCCGACATCAAGGGCTCCGAACTCAACAAGTGTTACTACCGGACTCCACGCGAACCCACGGTAGGAGGATCCTGAAATGCCAATGGCCCAGTTAACAGTTCCCATTGTTATGCAGCAGCCCCGGGCGCCATCCGTTTTACATGGCACCCAGGGAGATGTCGAAGAGTGGCTTGATCTACGCGAGCAAGTGGCAGCCTCTAACGGCTTGTACGGCGCTCTGAAGCTCCGTAACATCTACTTTGTACTTGATGGTACCGCGCGTACGTAGTTCGATAACCACGAGTCTTCCCTAACAAGTGGAAAGCATTCACGAAGGCGCTGTTGAGGTATTCGTGAGAGTAGTGAGGAGGGAAATAGCTTAACTACTCCTTCAGTCCAGAATTCGGTTCCCTAATAAATTCGTAAAGCGAGCACAAAGAGAGGGGTAAAATTTCTTATGCGAGACGTAAAGCAGTCTATTTTTGCCTGCTTAGTCAGGAGCCCACCGAAACCCATTGACGAATTCCTCACGGAAGCCTCCAACGTCGTAGCGATCCTCGACACCCGCACTCGACAATACACCATTGAATGCAAGCCCTCCCTGCTTACCCACCCACTACGCCCTCTGCTAACAACAACTGGCGGGAACGTATCAAGGCGGGAACGTATTCGTGAAGAACTGAGCCGTACCCGCCATCGCCCATGAAACCTCAATCACCGCCACTCGCGGACATCGTCCATGATGAAGTTCTGCAGGCATTGGGTGTTCCTCAAGCGACATCTACGACGGCTGCAACGCGAAAAAGCCACAGTGATGAACTATGCAGATGCGTTACGCTGTGCTGCTTTCCGACGCTGCCCGCCAAGTCCCACTAATCACGAACAAGCTGTGCTGAACGACGCACCTTGGCCACCGCTTGCCAAGCCTAAGAACGATGCACAAGCCCCAGAAGTACGACGCCTTGAGGACTGCGAACAACCATTATTTGTGCTTCCAATGCGGTGAAGCCGGCCACATTCTGCGCCACTGCCCGCATAGACGCATCGGCATGCGCGACTTCGCCATCGACGTCCCATGACCCTGTCCTGACAAACGACCTGAAGAAATTGACAGCACGACCAGCGTCCACTTTGGCATCGCTGCCCAGCAAAGTGATCATGGGGTGCCCCGACCGCGGCCTAACACACGACGAAGTAGAGATCGAATACCGAAGCCAACATGCAATACGAGGACGAGAACAAGGAACCTCGAAGTTGCTGTGGACGGTCGCATGGTTACCGCATTAGTGGACACCGGAGCCGACTTTTCTCTCACCTGTGGAGCATTCGCCGCCCAGCTCAAGGACGTGACAACCACTTGGGACAGTCCTCTAATCCGCACCGCTGGCGGTAACTTTACTAGGACGTCCTGGCGATTCACCGCAAGAGTGACCGTGAATGGGCGTACTTATCTTGCGAGCTTCGTGGTCCTACATAACTGTTCGCGAGGCGTTAGTCTCGATGTAGATTTTCTCAATGAGCATTGGGCATTTATCGACCTTCACTCAAAGATCATCAAGCTCTCGACGGACAACGCCATACCTTCCACGACGACATCGACGCATCACATCAATATAAACATGCTCGGCAGAGACTTGACCATGCCGTCCCAATCAAGCGTCGTCGCTTGCGTGGGTAACGCGCACATCTAAAGCGGCGAAGGCGCCATCTAACGAAGTACCCATTTGATCTTGGATAGAGGGCTCAGCATCGCAAGAGTTATCGTCCATATCCGAGGGGTAGAAGCAGTGTGGGCCTATCCGACGCAAGCAGTGTGTTCCTAGGTGCCGTCCTCGCTTAGAAGGGCGTCGTGCAGGAGAACGCTGTCGCCTACGCTAGCAGGTCTCTCTCAGAAGCTAAACACAATTAGTCGACGACGGAGAACAAGTGCGTTGCAGTCACCTGAGCCTCTTCAAAGTTCCGCCCGTACCTGTATAATCGACCAATAGAGGTGGTAAGCGATCACCATGCGCTCTGCTGGCTTGCAAATTTGAAATATCTGTCCAGCCGCCTTGCCCGATGAAGCCTACGCCTTCAAGAATTTGATGTGGCAGTAGTTCAAGTCTGGCCACAAGCATTCTGACGCAGAATACCTATCCCGAGTTCCTGTTGAACTCCACCGAAAGAACACAACGACGCTTTTTTGATACCTGTGAGCGCAGCTGTTTCGCAGAACAGCACCGATCAGACCCTGAAAGACCTATCCGATTACCTAGACGTCGTTCTCCTTGAAGGTCCACAGAAACGGTCTCCAAGAAGGGTAAACAACGCCATAGCACTGATAGATATTGAACTGCCCATCATTCTCCCGCAAAAATTTTCGATCTAGCTTCTGCAACACCAGAGATATCGGCGATTAAAAATGACCCTTCCAATTTTCCCACTCAACTCGACGCTGAATGGAGTCATAAAATTAAAGAATGCAAGCAAGTTCAAAGCTCCGCCCAGAAATACGTCACTACAATAAGCTTCCGGTTGCCGCCCTCTCGCTCGCTCGCTGGCGTACTCGCGTCAACCCCAACCAGTCCTCGCTCGCCAGTTCGCGCAGCCCACGGGCAGGGTTAACCACATTTAGTGTAACTGCGGTTACGCGAACCCGTGGTTAGCTCATGTTACGCGGTGGACCAAACCATGGTTACACCACTAACCGCGGCTATGGCAAATCGAGCTTGGCGACCTCGGTTTGCGTTGTTAACCGAGGTTATGGCGGCGTCTGTTGACGGAGTCTACTCGTTGGCGCCCGAATGCGCGAAACGCACGAGCGGGTCTGCTTCACAAAGTTATTCATTTGCCCACTGTATCCCGTTTAAAGATCGATGTATAGAATATTTTACCGCCCGACGTCTTCGATTACGGCAGTCAGCGCAGAAACTGCGTACTCTATGGCCTTGTCTTTCCTGCAGTATCGTTTGAACGGCTTGTTGCTGAGCAGAACGTCAAAAAATGCGCGGCCTTAGCTATGAAAGTGCACGAGTTTGCAACGCTTGTAGCACGGGATGCCGCGAGCAGGCTGAGGTACGTTAATTACACAATTACCGCGAGGGTGGGGCGCGCGAGCGCGGCGAACGACGGCGCCGTGCGTGATTGTCCCTAGTCGTCGCTAGGCCTAAATTATGTCTCTTCGAGGCCGCGGCGGTCGGCGCTTTGGAACTGATCAACGCTGTCGTAATTCTTCTACTTATGAAACTGCCATATTGTGAATCCTATCCTACCATAGTAAAATAATCATAGAAATAACTCTGGCCACGCATTAATCGCAGACCTAGTACGCGCAGATCGGAAGCGCCAAAATGCACCAGCGACAGGTGGCTTGAGCAGGAACTTGCTTGTATCACGGCTATCACTCTTACCAGCAATTTGCTGCTGGTCAGCGATCCTCACGAGGGCTTCATACTTGATAATCGGCTCAGTATTCCAGACGCCAACAAATTTTAGCACGCTGTATTTCCGACATCGGCGCTAACGATCCGCCGTGTCATTCGCGTACGGTATGCAGGAGGAGGGGCCACAGCGGCGGTGTTTACGGCGGTTGAGGAGGTGCTGCCATCGTGCGGTGCTTGACCTTGCTGTTGACGCCTCGTCGGACGACACTCCGGTACTCCTGAAACCACGTTATATAAATAAGATATTTGTATATGCAGCTTCGTTCCGCCGATCACTGCGTCGCTTCGGTTGTTGTACTTGATGCATGGGCAATGGCCGCCTAAGGGCGGCGAACTGTGTAACAACAGCCCGCACAGAGTTCGCGCAGCGCACGAGCGAATGAGTTTCGCAGCTACCAGAAGTGTGTCCGTGACGTCATGGCTGCAATGGCCGCAGCGAGTGGTAGCTTCTAGCAAGCATTGCCAGTCTACTCACCCGTGACGTCACGGTTTAAGGAAATAGTTTCATGCGACAGCGCGAAGCAACAACCTCTCTGCCGGCGAATTTCAAAAAACGGTGTTTTTTTTTTTAATTAATAATGAATCGTTGGTTTTGTTCCAAGGAGTTGTACTTTGGGTTAATGCTCGAAAAAATTCGTTCTACATACTGAACACGTTTATCAGTGGCTTCTTGGTGACCGTTTCTGTGGACCTTTAAGCAATGGTATCCTCGAGAAGAACTTCGCGCTAAAGGGCACCGCGCGGCTTCTTGTGCCTAAAGCCTCAGAGAGGAAATTTCTCATGCATTCCACAATGAGTCGACAGCAGGACATCTGAACTTGGCGCACAAATTGCAGAGAATCCTGCAGAAGTACTACTAGTCGCGACTGCCTGCCGGATTTGCCCACTACGTGAAAACGTGTCGTGAGTGTCAACAAAGCAAGATGCCACCGATCAGACCGGCTTGGCTACTGAACCCGATAACGCCCTCGACCGCTCCCTTTCAGCAATTTGGGATGATCTCCTGGGACCACTTCCAGTGATCTCCTGGGACCATTTCCAGTGAATCATCGTTATCATTGACCACCTTAACAGCTACGCCGAAGAGAAAGCACTGCCTAATGATGCCGCAGCAGGAGTCACCAAGTTCTTTGTTGAACGCATTCTTCTGCGACACGGTGCTCCCGAAGTGCTCATCACGGACAGGTGAACATCATTTACGGCAGAACCGACCCAGGCCATCTTGACCTACAGTCATAGAAGCCAGCGATCTACAATGGCGTACCATCGCCAATTAAACAAATTTGTTTAGCTCGCTTCACCTTAAAATTTCAGCTTAAAATGTCCAAAGGTGAAATTCGTGATGCCACTGTAGTCTGACATTGAACGCCTCACCTTGAGAATCATAATCATGAGAGTAGAAACCGTGTTGGTCTGATTGGTTTAACCATGAGGTTCGCTGAAATTTAAATGCCGGACATGACCGGTGTCAGCGCCGATGAGACTTAGGTTTGACTTTGAAGGTTTGACACGAGAGCCAAACCCGCGTTGGCTTGATTGGCTGAAAGCCATTATATCGGAATGTAAGGGCGCTCGACATTTACATTCTCTAGAGCTATCGCTCTAATATCTTTAAAAAGGTTTACTCTTCATCTGATTAAAGATTTCGAACGCTAGTTTTAATAGACTGTATTACTGATGATTACGAGCGGGTGTTCCCTAAAAAGCGGAGTTGTACGACATGTAACAGGTCTCTTCAATAAATTTCAAAACAATGTTCTGTAGCATTTGGATACTGTCTCTATTAGTCCCCATGCGAGCAATCAGTATGGAAGCTGTGTGTGTACTAAAGGTCTATTCACACTTGCGACTAGGTGAGGTCGCGCGACTAGAGGAGAGGAGCTCGCCACTACCGATGTTCACACTTGCGACTGTCGCCTTTTCGTTCTGTTCTCGTTCCGAACGAGAACCATTGGGAATGACGCCGTTCGCGCTCTTTTTCCGTCTGCTTCGACGCGAAACGCTTGCGCCATCCTGGCGCTCGTCCTACATATTTCTATTTTTGCCCGCAAAACGTCATGTTTGAAGATTCAAGTGAGGAGGAGAACGACGTCGTCGCCGTTTTGATATGCGCTGCGGCCGCGCTCTCGTGTTTCCAGGAGAACGCCGACGACGAATAGACGGTGTCAATCACCGTGGTGTCAATATAAAATGTTTAGCCTGCGTGAAAAACCCATTTCTCAAAAGTTCATAGTACTTACCGGATAGTTCGAATATCTTTCCAATCTCCTCCCAGGCCATATCCTTCTCCCTGCCTTTGAATTCCGGGTGCCGTTTGTTGAAAAGGTATTCTTTAATTGCATTGAGAAGGTGCTCGATCGAGTACTCCGGGACCTCGCTGATTGGTGAAATGGTTTGAGACCAGTAGTCGCGCGACTGGAAATTCGAGCAGTGCCCGATCGGCCCGCGGCAGTCGCTTTTCGACCGATGCGACCATTTGCGACTGTCGCTTTTCGACCAAAACGGTCGCACGACCGCTCATAGTCGCAAGTGTGAACGGGCCTTAAGAGTAGGGTAGGAGCTTTTTTTTTTTTTTTACCTAAATTGCAATGGAACTTCCTTAGTGTAGAAATTATAACAATGAATTATGTTTTAGCCGGGTCATAATTAGAATGAATTAATTAATTAAATATTTCATGAAAGCAAACGGCAAAATTTTGAGACGTACCTGAAGCAGTCAGTTTCACTAGAGTAAATAGAATTTTCATCGGCTCTGTGGTTGTTTCGAGCGAGAAAACCAATATTCATAGTATTGTTTGCATTTTTCTTATTCGTTTGCCCTAAACCGAAAAAATCGATGTTATAACCACCTTTTAAAAAGTATCGTTCACTTCTTCCTAAAAATGAATATACCTCATGAGCCTCGGTTAAATCTGGAGCGAGTGGTATTTTATCGATCTCATTCGGTTTTAGAGTGGAAGCGCTACTCTCCTGGAATGAATTAAACTACTTTTCATGAAGTGCGGTTGTTTGCCATGCATCTTCACTGCGTACTAATTTAAACAAAATAGACTTCTGCAGAGGTATTTTGAGCTCCTCAAACTTTTTTCAGCAATACAGGAGCGGCTTCATGAATTTTAGGCGTTTAGTTTGTTCACTACAATTTATATTCAAACCGTCGCTGGCTGTACATCGCGACGTTTTGGATTTGGATGGTCTAATTAAGCATGCACTTTATTCTTTCAAACTGCAAACTTTAATTCCTCATTCTTGGAACGCGTTCTGACAGCTTCTTTAAGCCCTATGTTAACATGAGAGCTGTCGTAATTAGAATGAATTTCTCTGTACACAGCAAACATTCCGTATTATTATGTGCATTTTAATTAAATGATAAAATTCGTCATCGGGCCCTGTTGAGACATCCCTGCCATGATACGTTTGCAAATATATGTGATAGCAGTAAGTAGAGAGATAGAGGCTGTGTTTCTCGTGACTATAGTAAATGTTGGCGTTTCACCTGCGTCCATTTTTGGACGTTTTCGTACTAAAAGCGTGTTTATTTCTTTTTTACTTTTACATGCAGTGAGTGAATTATTAGAGTATTTCAGTGATGTCAAGGACTTTTGCAAATGGCAGTCATGGCACCTCATTGTAGCCGTTATTTCAGCAGCCCGGATATTTTCGCTTCCACTAAAACAAAACAAGCGCACTTATCTTCCTTGATGCTGAGAACAGCGGGGAAATGTTTCCAAAGATTCAGAAAAGATGTGCTATGTCATATTTTGGATACCAAATCATGTTTAAAAGGCCGAGATCTCAAGAATTGTTGGCTCTAAGATGCTCTCATTTTCGAACAATATGGTACATCAGGGAAATTTATGCGTTCAGAAACGGTTCACTGGCACTCATATTTTTCTAAATACGCATATTTTGACGCATATTCAGACCCCAGAGAGTATTATGGGCAGAAAAAAATGGGCAAAGGTTCAATGCTGTTTAACCAAAGTAACCAAAGTGAAACACTGGAAGTTTTGCCAGACGGGCTTCACGGTATTCCGTGGTCTCGGCGGAACGTATCGCTCGACCCGCCTCTCTTCGTCTCTGCGCCAGGCTCTCCGCGAGCTACGTCCACTGGATGATCGGATTCGGCTTGTCATATTCGCGACCTCTGAGACGCAGAAAATTCACGAGGCATCTTGCCTGGGTTCTCCATGACGACTGCGGCCGTTAAACTGTCGAGCCCTGTCTCGATCGGTTCGCATCGGCTAAGAGGCAGAGGAAGCTATCTAGACAGTGCGCGCGCCACGGATCTAGCGTAGCTGCGGCTGAGTGACGTCACGTGATGATTGTCACGTGATTGGGCATAGGTGAGCGCACGGTTACCTCGGTTTCAGCGCTGTCTGAGTGACGTCATAGCTGCCACGTAGTTCCTCCTCGGTTAAAAGACAAACACGCGCACACGGCGAAGATGCTACGGAGGGGAGTAGTAAGAGCTTTCGCTTTTAAAATAGGAATAGGCCAACCTCAGTTTCGTCTTTATGAGCATGGCGCGTGTCACTGGCTCCGATGTGCGGCCCCATTTGCAGAATTTTCATGTCCTCTATAGTATTCACAGAATCACTGGTCTCTAATTTTGTGCGTCTGCTAGCACCTCGCACATACACTTTAGGTTATAGCCGTAAGTTACCTCATTGTGTGCAAGACCACCGATATATAGCCTCGATTCAGGTAAGCCATGCCAGCATAATCCTGAATAATTTGAGTGAAGTCGCGCCACCAGACGCACTGTCAGCGACTAGCAATGCCACTTTCCAACTACAAATGTCAGAAGGATATTGGTGATATTTCACTTACAAAGACTACACCGAGAACACTGACATCGGAGTTTCTAGAAAGTAGGGCCTTAAAGCCTGTCATTTTTTTTTTGTTTTTGTTTTTTTTGCTACCAGATCATCCCTATCCTTCTATTAGGGCGTGTTGCGATGAGTCAGAGAATTTGGCAGGCGGCTGCTGGGGGTTCGATTCAAATGACTATGGCGATCTTTCAACGGGATCGTGATATCAGGGAGAACGAATTCGTAAGAAGCCCTCGACTACAGATTCCTTGATAGCGCCTACGGATTCGCAACGTTAACAACCGGATATCTAGGATCCATCTACCCGGGTTTTTTTTCTCTTCCCTCGGGCCGATTTCTTTTTCAGACATGTAGAAGAGGCTAAAACATTGGCGCGTCTACTGTGGCGTGTAATAGTGCAGCAGCAAAAGCACGCTTAACTAAAGCATAAATACCTATGTTAATGACCTCAAAAACCTTAATCGTCTAGGCATTTTCCGCTAAGGTTCATTTCGAACGTGCGAAGTTCACTGCACGAGTTTATATTCATGAATGCTCGAAGAACCACAAATAATTTATTTATTTACATTTAATTGTTTTTATTTTTACTTATACATATTACAACCTTCTCTGGAGCGGGCATAAAAAGTATAAGAAACGATTCAATTACAAGGCAACGCTAAAACGTAAGCAAATACCGCTCACACGCGCAACACTAAATCCCGGACAGACAGTCATACAATGCGCTAACTAGCTTCAATGCGCTGAAGAAATGCACTCCGTGGAAGTCGCCAAGTCGCCAGGGGCGACCGGAGTGAGCATTTCAATCAGCTATTGCTCTATTGAAAAACACTATATATAAATAAGTCCGTGCAGGAAAAAAAAAAAAAAAACCTGCAATGTTTCGTAGATGCTGGCTTCTTATTGAGTTTGGTTGGGCGAATATCAGGTATACGTCTTCTGCGACAGACGACAGTTAGGATTAATTATTCAGCCTAAAAACTTTAACAAATCAGCGCACCAGGAAAACGCCGTTCCGAGAAGATAATTACATTTGATGATAAAAGTGAGTAATATATGCACAAGAATTGGTTATATCGCCAAAAGATGAAACAAACTGCATGCCTTTGCACTGCCTCGTTTGCTAATTTCGGCTGCCTAGGTCCCACTCAAGACAACGAACGCATATTAAATATGTGCTTTTCGTTTTAGAGAATTTAACGTCCAAGTGACTCAGGCTATGACAAACGCCGTAGTGGAGGACTCCGGTAATTTCGACCACCAGGGCTTCTAGATGTGCAGTGACATCGACAAGCACACGGGCGCCTTGCTTTTCGCCAAGCGCCTTTAATCACTGCACCATCACGGCGGGACGCATATTAAAGAAGGAGGCTGATTACAGATTTACATGAAAACTTCCGTTTGTTTAGGGGCCGTAAACAACAACCAGCGGAGATGCCAAATTTTTTTGTCTCAATGCAAAATCCGTCGGTCTATTATGGATGATTTGTGTGAACAAAGACTACGGGAAAATTCACCTAGATATCTGGTTACGGACGCCTAATCCTTGTGCAAGCCTGCTCGGTCGCTGCCCTGTTTCATATTGAGAGAAACGCTTCATATTGAGTACAAAATCCGCCCCAGACGAAGTGTGTGAAGGCTTTGTGGAACAATATACACAAGATCTCCTCCACATTAGTGCATTTGCATCAGTTCTGATCGCACCTCCTTGTGGATGCATGCAATAGATTAGGCAACGTCACCACTGGGTACACCACGTCCGCAACCTTTTCGCCCCGCTGATTCGGAGTATCGCCATCCACCATGATATCTACCACTGCGCATCTAGGCAACGCGACATGTGCGAAGATCAGCGGCCATATGCAGAAAACGGAAACGCGGGAGTGGATAAGCGGAGCGAACTTCTGCCCTCCATCGAGCCGCGAAAACCGCAATCATCTTGTAAGCACCGGTTTGGCCATTTCTGTCGCAACGTCCTACTGGAGGAGGCCTTCTGCGGAGTGCTTCACATGCATGTGTGGCACCCAAAATTCACAAACTGTTTGCACACCTTTTGAGGCTTATGTGGAGTGCAGAAGAGACAATCTTTAATGTTGTCCAGTGCCCTGGAGTAAATGACATCATGAGGGCTTCGACATTGTAAGCTTCCCTGGATTCGTCGAGATAGGGCGCTGTATTGCAGAGAACATTAAGCGACGCCTGCAGAACTGCACCACGGGAACATGTAGATAGGCCACATTAAAGAAGAACTGGAGGCTCCAGAGTGAAAGAAGTCACCGCGTTGACCACTATATGGAGTAGCGAACAGTGAGAACACTATTTTATGACTTGTAAGTTTGTTTTCCTTTTGTTTTAGCACGCCGCCAGGAGGCGGGACCTGCTAAAAACAGACATCACCATCATCGTGGTGCTAACGGGGATATGCATCACTACCTTACGTCATAATCAGAGAACAAGGCGTAGAGATGCGTCCTACTTGTTCTTCGTGTGGTACACTTCAGGATATTGTTCACTCACATGGAGACAATTCGTATAAGTAGGAGGCTTCAAACTGCCTTGTAAAAAGTCTTCAAAGCATTAATTTATAGTCTCTGGAAGTTGACAGCAGCAGTTCATGTCTGTTGTGGTTCATGCGTGTGTCATTGTGTAGCCGCGAGTGTTCCGTCACAGGCTGGTGCCAAAACTCAGATAAGTAATGTTTGTTTCTTTAGTGCGGAATATATACCCGCAGAATTATCGCCAGTTTTACCCTACCAGTAGCGTACAAGAACTCGTACAACATTGGGTTAGGCATGAGACAGCTGCAGAGAATTTATGAGTGGCTCTTTTGTTGGGGGCGGGGGGGGGGGGGGGGGGGGGAGTTTTTTATGATGCCAAAATAACTATTCAGAATGTGGTTGACAAATATTTTCTCTTGTAGCCTCAAGGTGTGTACTAGCGATAGAATATGTGTTAGCATTCTCCTTACCTGTACGATAGAATAGAAAATTGATCGATACGACTGGGACACCATTTCATTCTTCACTTGACTAAGCTGATCAAGGAATATTTTCAAATGCCCTTGTATTGCATTGCACCATAATCTTCGTTTTAGTCGGTATAAATAAAATGATAGAGTGGACTAGGTCTATTAGGAAAAGAATTTCTGAAGATCAGCATCTCATAAATGACGCAGTGAGTTTGCAAGACGTGGTCGTACCGTGGGAATAAGAAATATCTCAATTTTCCGAGAGATAAGGCCAGGGTAAAGATATATAAAAGATATCAAAAAGTTTCAAAAGCAAATGCCTTAGTGAGATGTGGAGGTTGAACTAAAAAAGCTCTTTCGCGCAGCGCGCATTCAATTGCTCCTCGAGAGCACAAATGTTCCTCAAAATACAACCTTGCTCCCAGTTCACACTCAAAACACTTCTCTGCAATGCGTCCTGCTCAGTTGTGTGATACCAACCGTAGTAAAACTCTAGCCCCGAGGGTTTCCCGATTCTGAGAAGCCCGTCTCCCTTCGCTGGAGAGCAGAACGCGAGTCCAAGCGACTGCGATCCAGAGGGCGCACTACCCATTAGGGAAAAGCGTCTTTTGAGTCAGACTTGCGCATTTATGCACGCAAAGGAATAGAAGAAAACTATATCAGAAACTTCCGGTAAAACGAGCTCCCTCTCTGCCCTAGCAGCAAGCGTACACTGTATTGTATTTATTCGTGTTAGTTTGTTCTCTCGCTAGTTTTTCGCGGGAAAAAATTGCGCCAACCGTCCACCGGCACGTGGTCGCTTCTAGAAGGACGCTTTCTCGTCCTCCTCTCCCAATGCGTCCGCGCATACCCCACCATGCCTCTGACGCCTGGGGCTATTCGGCGACGACGTCGGTCCGCTGCCGAGCGTGCGAGTTCGCACACGCGCCAACGCCGCCGCGACCGTAGCGCGCGCAACGCTGATGCTAGGAATAGCGCTTATGAATCCAATTTGGGTTTCGCCGCCCCTGTTTGCTTATAATTCTTTCTCCGAGCAGAGTCGAGTACTCGCGCACGCCCAGCATTTCGAGTTGTTGCTTTGCCCTCACTCGAGTCCTCCTTCACCAAACCAACGAACGGGCCGGCCGACGATGCTGCTGGCCTTCGAAGCGAAGCGCGCGTCTGCTCGTCCATGCCGGAGCGTCGCGTCGCGCGAGAACCGCGTAATTAGATTGGGACCGCGACCGGTGGCCGAAGCTCTCCTTCCCTTTTCTTTCCTCATTCCTCCTTTCCTTCCTTCGCTGTGCCCGACGCCATCAGTTCTCGCTGCGGTGTTGGTTGTGGCGCGCGTGCAACTGGGTTTTTTTCGCCCCAAGGCGCTCCGCGCCAAACTATCGCTGTTTTCCTCTTATTTTGATCGCGTGCCAGTTCACTCGAATGCTTTGCCCTCTTCATTTTTCCTTCTCTCTCTCTTGAACTCAGCAGCTTCCGCAATGCCTGCCATAGCTCGAGAACGGCCGCGTGCCCCACTTGTGCTGCTGCCACGTGTCATCGTCGTTTCGCTCTGAGTGCAACCGGCTTCGCGGGATTGCGTCGTCTTCGAGAAAACTAGGAATCGAAAAGCAAGAAACGCTTCCCGCAGCTTGCCCCCCTCTCTCTCTCTTTCAGGAAAGAGGGAGTGAAGGAAGAGGAGTCGCGGCGAGAGGGTATACCGGCAGATTACGCAAAAGAGGATCGTCGAGGGTTTGTGGGGGGCTTTTCGCGTTCAGAACATTTACGCGAGCGTGTTAAAAATGCGAAGCGATAGAGAAGCGGAGCGTAACCGCATGTGTAGGACGTGTCTTGACATTTCCGTCTCTCTGCGGACGCCTCTTTCGTCCTTTTCTATCAAAAGACGCAACCTATTGGACGCTCCGCCCAAACCGTGGTGCACATCGTGCCTCGGATACCATTTTACCGTTATTCCCCAATTTCCCCAATTTGGTAGAGAGCCGTTTGATAGCTTTATTGCATTATATTAGGTGGCCGCTTTTTATATCTTGCGCATTTTCGTGACAAACGCTCGTTCTCCTTTTTTCGGCCGAAGCGTTCCCGGCGATGAAGCGCAAACCGTTTTGCTTTTCTGCTTTTAATCCTTTCGTCCCACTAACCACGGGAAAAGATGGGGAATCTTCTTTCTGCCTTGCTTCCGTTTTTCCCTTTTAGCCGATAGCCCCGTTTTTTTCTGTTACTCCTGCGACAAGGGGAAATGGGAGTAGGGAGCCGTGGGGTGCAATTGCTTGCGAACCAGGCGTGTGCGTGTTGACACTCAGGTTGGTTTTCGATGCCTGCCTGGCTCGTTATTTTACTCGAACGCTCTTTCTCATCTCACGTTTGAGCGGCTCCGCCAGCACGCGGCACGCTGGGAGAAATGTGCCGTTATCGTGGAAAGAGGTAGTGGTTAGCGGTTAGGTGCCGGGGCTTGCGAGCGCCAGCACTACGCCGCGTACTTAAATTGAGAGTGCCTACTGCTGTGCCTGCTGCATTGCAATCTACTCTTTCTTTCTCGTGTTCTCTTCTTTTATCGCTGGACGTTGCTTGAGCTGTTCGGAGGCGTCACTTTGGAAGAAGAAGACCGCTCGCGCGATCCCCATCGGCCGGGATAGTTACACTGCTTCCGCCTGGTTCGGCTTAAGTGAAGCGCCAGTGAGGTTGTGTGGCTCGCCTGGATATATCGCCTATCAAGGAAGAAGAAAACAAGGAAAACGAAAGCTCCAGGAAGAAATTTCTAGAAAATGCAGCATCCAGAGAAAAGGGCAGTTGAGAATGCTTATGGCCTGCTGCAGCCCTCAGGCAACACGGCTGTAAATAATTTTCTAACCTTTACTGCCGAAGACTGATGGGCCGTTCATTCCTCTCGGCGTTCCTGCCATCGCGGCACCTTATATCGTCAGGATGCAGACATATGTCGAATTTTAAGGGACGTGTTTTGTTGCGGTCGTTATTTGCAGGATTAGAAGACGGGGTATTTTTTACCATCAGGGATGCTCGCTAAGCGCTTCTATCATTTACAAGCTAGCGCAACTTATATTTAATACGTTACGATAGTAACGCGTTACCGGAGACACTTAGGCCAAATATAGCAAGGAAGCATTTCGTCCTTGTCTTTCCATTCTATTCAGTTATAAGTCAGTTCACATCCCTATGGAACCTGAAGCTCCACGGATATGGTAACGTGCTAATTGAGCGCCAGTTTGCAAGCAGAATTTCGTCCAAGCACTTCAATGTCTAAGATTGCACGTTGTTCAGTAAGTCGGTCGTAGTATATCCTTAAACAACAGATCCGAATTGGTTATATTACGTTGCATCGCTTGTACGTGTAAAGCGTGATAAACGTGAACAAAAGCTAAATTGCGCTAATCGATAGGCAAGAAATGTTATTTCAGCTCCAAATCAACAAAAACTAAAAACGGGATGTTATTGTTATCGGTGATTATTATGACTAGCTAGGAGGCACAGAAAGTGCAGCAACATCAGCGTTGCATTCGGCTACCGCAATGTTCCCGACGTCGAGACCCGTATAGTGCGAATCCGCGGCCTTTCCATCCAAATCCGCGTCACCACGGAGGTGTTGGCTGCACCTGGATCGCGTAGGGAAGCATGGTAGGGAAGCGTGGTAGGTCCAGTATCCAATGTTTACGGGGTACACAGGCTTAAGGTTAAACTTACGGCGGCCTTCTCTATAGGCTTAGTGATGCAGAACTGGGACCAGTACCTGGAACGTGCAAGTGTCATTGCATCTTTGTTTTCAATGTCTTACATTAGGTGACAGGCTTTCCGACTGACGCCACTAAAATATTTTTTTTTTTGCATATCGGCATTTAGAAACATTTTATCTCGTAATCCCATGAATAGCTAAGTGGTTACCTAAATTCCAAAGTTTTGTAACTGGTGGCAAACAGCTTATTTCTGGAAATTATTTATAAGGTCATCCTCCTCCTCCTCATCATCAGCCTGACTACCCACAGCAGGGCGAAGACCTTTCCCATATTCCTCCAATTAACCCGGTCCTGTACTAGCTGCATTCACTCGACCCCTGCGAACTTCTTAGCCTCATTCGCCCACTTAACTTTCTGTCGCCCCCTTCTACGCATTCCTTCCCTTGGAATACAGTTTGTTTCCCAAAGCGTCCATTGGTTATCCTTTCTTTGCACTACGTGTCCTGCCCATGCTCATTTCTTCTTCTGGATTTTCCTTATAATGTCAGTGACTTGAGTTATTTCTCTGAGCCACTCTGCACGTTTCCGATTTCTTAACGTTATCCCTACCATTTTTTTCTTTCCGTGTCTCTCTGCGCTGTCCTCAACTTAAGTACAACCCTCTTTGTTAGCCTCCACGTTTTAGCCCCATAGGTAAGTACAGGTAAGATGCAACTTTTGTTTACTTCCCTCTTGAGCGATACTGGCAAGCTGCTAGTCATAATCTCGATCTAGCCCTTTCGAGCCAATCGATAACACAATATAATCGGTTCTGTGAAGTTCTCAGTGGCCTTTCAGACCACCTGATAGTAAGCGTCAGCCTGCCCATCAAATGTCAAAATCGACAGCGCATTTAAACTGCTTTTCTTCTCGATTTCTCTAGGGTGGACGATGTGAGTATACTGAACTGTCTAGAGCAAGGTTTCGACGGTTTCAGCAATTTTGTAAATCTCGAGTCTACGTCTGTAAATGAAGCTTTGGAACGGTTTAAACATGTAATTTACCACTGCATAAAATCCTTTATTCCTATGCGCGTCAAGAAGGTCTGCAAGAGACACCCATGGATATCGCGGAGTATTATTCACATGAAGCGTCAGCTGAAGCGTCTGAAAACCGAACGTGTAAATCCAACCTCACATTTAACAAATGAAATGATTAGACAGCTTTCCCAGGCATTTAACTTGGAGATTTCAAGAGCGAAGTAGCCCTTTATGAATGAATCTTTGGCAACGTTTATTAAAACCTCACCGGAAAACTTCTGGCGCTATTTGTCAAAACAGAAATCTTGCATTCCATTCCTAAAAACTGCTACTTGCACAGTTAGTGATAGTACTGAAATGGCAAATCTCTTTAACGGCTATTTTGATTCCGTATTTGCATGGGATGACGGCACAACACCACTATTGGACGAATTAACTAATACGCCATTCTTATAAGATGTAAAAATTAGCCAGGAGGGTGTCCTAACCCTGCTTCTTAATCTCGATACGAAAAAAGTCCGTCGGACCAGACGAAATCCCTAATACCTTTCTTAAAAGGTAAGCAGAATGGTGTTCTAGTTATCTTGTTGATATATATAATAAGTCGTTTCTATCTGGTGACGTTCCTGAATACTGGAAGTTTGCGAAAGTGATCCCAATACACAAACTAGGATCAAGACATAACGTAGCAAACTATCGTCTAATATTTTTGACAAGCACGAGCTGCAAAACATTTGAATACATCATAACTGTGCACTTAATGGACTTTGCTGAAGCAAATGAGTTTCTGGGTAGCCACCAGCATGATTTTCGGCGTGAATATTCTACTGTTACTATGTTAAGTGAAGTAGTACATGCCATTGCAAAATGTATTGACGAAAAAAGACAAATAGATATCATCTTTATCGATTTTAAGAGAGCGTTTGACAGGATATCCCACCGAACGTTATTGTTAAAACTTAGCAAAGCTATTGAAGAATAATACGGTAATAAAATGGATTGAGGCCCATGCCTAACCCACAAAAAACAGCTTGTTTCTCTTGATAATGTAGCCAGCTCTTGTAACAATTAGGACCAGGCGTTCCGCAAGGGTCTGTGATATGTCCTTTGGTTTTTTTTTCTTTGTATATCAGCGATATGAGCGTCGGTTTTCCACCAAATATAACGATTAAACACTATACAGACGATTCTATTATTTATACTAATATACAATCTCGTAATGGTCAGAACAGACTGAATGACCACCTGGAAATAATCAGCACCTGGAATAAAAGGTGGCAAATGAACATGAATACAGAAAAGACGGTATTTGTATGCACATGACGCGCAAAAAACAACCGCTTGCTTTTTCTTATAAAACAAACAACGTTATCTGGAAAGTTGTCACTGAGTTTAGATACTTGGGCGTGTGTCTTAGACGTGACCTAAACTGGTCCTCTCACGTAGATCACATTTTTGACAAGGCGATTGGAAAGGTTTGGAAACTGCGTAAGAAGCTTTCTGACGCCACGCATGAAGTGAAGTTGATGGCGTATAAAATAAGAATTCTGCCACTACTTACCTACGCAAGTACTGTTTTGAAATGTGAACCTGTGCAGTAAAAGGCCCTTATTTTCATTTATAGGGCTTATTTCAGAATGCAGTCAGTTTCAGAACTTAGGAAAAACGCTGCGCTGCCGACTGTTAAGAGAAAAATAGATCACAGTAGGATTCTTTTCTTCTACCGTATATTGCATGGCTATTAGAAAGTAAGCCTCAGAAGACACACTGTAGCCGATGATTCTACCCAGTCAAGGACAAAACATATCAAACATATCAAACCACTGATTTACAAGACAGACTCATTTTGTTATTTTTTTCTCGCGAGGACAATTGATTACTGTAATAAACTACCCAAAGAACTTGTTTTAAAATCCGAGGTTAAGGAGTTTGAAAGTGCATTGCGAGAGCATTTCATGATTTCATGAAGATAAGATTTGAACACCTGCCCTGTTACCATCTGTTTATATTTGCGTTACTTCCCTGTTTTCTACCTTTTAAAACTTGTCAGTGGTACCTGCTTTCTGTTATGCACAATGTTTTTCTGTGACTGATGATTTGAGCACTTTTTACTTGTCACTAACTATAGTTTGGTAAATCATGTGCCATCCGTTCCGTGCTAATTTCGTGCATGTTGAAATAGTTTGTTTACATTTGTCTGTTTTCGTTGTATTTTACATGCAAGAAGTGTTCTGTACTCACAAAATGCAACTCCTAGCTTGGCCAGTGCCGGCGGTATGAATAAAAAATAAATAAATAAATAAATATATAATCTAGGAGTGCTTGCCAAATGCTCTCCATCCCAATCTCATTCTTCTTGTTATTTCCCTTTCATCGGATCTGCGGTTCCTACCTGTCCTAAGTAGACATATTCGCCTACTACCAGTGCTTCGCTACCTAACGTAAACTACTGTTCCTTCCCTAGGCTGTTGAACATTACCTTAGTCTTGTACACATTGATTTTCAAGCCTACATTTCTACTTTTCCTGTCTGGGTCATCAATCATTCTTTGCAGTTCATCCCTTGAGTTACTTAGCAAGGCAATATCATCAGCAGATCACAGATTAATGAGGTATTCTCCATCTACCCTTGTCCCTAAATGCTCCCATTCCAAGTCTCTGAATACTTCTTCTAAGCAAGCTGTGAATATTACTGGAGAGATCGTGTCTCAAATGAAATCAATCTCTATTTAGCATTGTTCCGCGGTTCACAAAAGAAATGCCAGGACAAGAGCAAAAAAGCTGCTACAAGCAGCTTGACGAGGTTCTTGCCCCTTTGTCATTCGGCAGCGCGGATTTTTATGTGCACGGCAAACACAAAAATACTTCCATATTTCAACACACATAGACATAAATTGTATCTCAAAACAACAATAAAGAAACCATTATCATACAAAATATCTCAAATAAATAATCACATAACGAAAGCAAACTCAACAGAAGGCCAACGAACAGAACATTGACAATATTAAAAATTACATCGAAATGTGTAAATAGTTGTTTTAAGCAGGGGACTTAATTCATATGCTTCATGCTGCAAAAAAGGACTTTACTCAAAAAACACAATTTATCTCGAGACCATTGTTGGGCACCAAATATTCCCTCCAATTCTTTCTAGACATAAATTCAAAATTTACATTTTTGCTTTCCAGAATATTTACCAACAAGTCACACGGTATTGTAGCATATTGAAGCCATTATTAGTGCGACAGAATGGTATTTGCCGCACTTCTGTTTGCCTCATTATGTAAGCAGTTGCACTGTTTTGAGATTGCATATCTGAATAAAATACCAATTGTTATTTTTTAGACTGCTTTTCTATTTTGCCAACAAGTTTAATGTGTAGAAGTGGGTGACAGAAAGCAAATTCATTGACTGAAATAAATCCTTTATGTGAGCATCGAAGGGCACATTTGAAATATGGCGAACAGCTTTTTTCTGTATTCAATGTAATCTGTGAATGTTTGTTTATGATGTTGCCCCCCATACCAGGTTACAATAATTTATAGGTGGGTTTAATAAGGCATTGTAGAGAAGAAGTTTGAGTTTCTTTGGGAGCACCTGTCGCAGTCAACAAATCATTCCACAGGCCCTCGCCATCTTTTTTTGCTACGAGGTCAATGCGAGCGTCCCAGGTTACATGTTTGGAAAAAACAACTTCTAAAGTTTAATTTCTTTCACACGCTCTGTTTTAGAGGTACCATTACATATCTCCAAACGAAAGCTTGTTTGCTTCTGTACCGGTGCGCATAATATTGCTTTTGTTTTTTCTACATTTATTTGTAATGGATTTACTGTGCTCCAAGAAGCAGCCTATTAAAGGTTGCGTTAGCTAAATTTTCAAGTTCATAAATCTCGTTATTCTGAAAAAACATACTAGTATCATTCATAGATAACAAAATATGCTTGATCACTAGTAGCTTAATATCACTATTTTAAATAATAAATAAGATCGGCCCCAGCATACTGCCCTGCGGAACCCCTGGTCTCACAAGGAGCAATGCTGAATTCTCATCTTTTATAACGACGGACTGTTTTCTTTGCTGTAAAATATAATTTTAATAATTCAAGAGGAATCCCACGGAATCCGTAATGTGCCAGTTTATGCAATAAAGTGACATGATTAATTCTGTCAAACGCTTTCGAAAAATCGACAAAGATACCCAAAGTGAAACTGTTTTCTTCAAATCTGTTAAATATGCATTCTTTTTGTGTCAGTAGAGCCAATTCAGATGAAATGTGCTTTCGGAAGCCGAACTGGTGTGGCCTAACACCTCTGCTGATAGAAAATTTGTTACTTTCTATATGCAGAACTATGGTTGCTGTACATCCCCTATATATATCTTCCAGCCCTTTCACGCACGGCTCATCTACACTTCGATTTCGCACCCTGATTTGATGCATAGGTTATAACGTTGTAAAGCGACTCAGGCTGTTAGAAGCGCCGTAGGGGAGAGCTCAAGATATTTTGCCGCCTGAGGATTTTTGACGCGCACTTACATCGCACAGAAACCGAGCGCTTGGCTTTTTATCTCGCGTTTAATAAAAAGCGGCCGCCGCGGCCGGGATGCGATCCGGCATTCATTGTTCAGCAGCAGAGTGTTGTAACGAACCCCTGCAGCGGGACATATATCTGTAAACATTAGGCCTAAATAAATTTTTCCACTGATCATTAACAAAAATTCACAGAAAAGTAATAATGCAATATTTCGGACAGCAGAGAGAGCAACCTGACTTAATTTTTATGCACGTATTGCCACGTGATTAGCCCCGCGCGACCCCCGTGCTTGGTGCCGACAAAGGCGAAGCGGTTGTTGGCTCGAGAGGGGCGCTGGTGCTGGACTATGTTATCAGAGCTAGAAGCCGACCTTATTCTCGGGTCCTCGTCGACGTGTACGTATCTTCACGGCTTTCTTTGGCTTGAGTCGTGACACTGGTGGAGGTGAAATCGATGATCCCCTCTGCTTCGGAAGACCCAACGTGGCCGCCTCTCGTGACCACTTCTGTTCTTCGTGCAAGCCGGCGGCTCCGAAGCATTTTCCCCCCGAGGCCTTCCCTCTTGACGAAGAACCCCTACCTTCCACCCTAGCTATGGCAACGTCACCGCCCGCCCGTACCACGACCGTCCCTTCCACCTCCTCGTCCTTCTCATCCTTCAGACCCCACGTACCCCTAAACCATTTCACGGTGACCAGTTCCAAAATGCTGAGGACTGGCTAGCTCAGTACACGAAAGGGTCACGCCGTTTAACGGCTGGGACGACGCTGCAAAAATGCGGAACGTCTACTTCAGCCTTGAAGACGCTGTTCGGACGTGGTTCGAGAACCGCGATGCCACATTCTCTACTTGACCGGCATTCCGAATCAAGCTCCTCGGTACGCACGTCAACAGTGACCGCCGGGAGAACGCGGAACGTGCCCTGACCTTTCGAGTCCAGCGTCGGAACGAAGGGGTCGCAATGTACGTTGAAGACGCCATGCGTGTCTGCCATCGCGTCGACCCGTCCATGAGTGAAGAGAAGAAGGTGCGGCACCTGATGCGCGGGGACAAAGACCAGCTTTTTTCCGGCCTCGTGAGGAACCTGCCACCACCGTCGCAGCGCTTCTGGCTGCAGCTGAAATTATGGAGAAACTGCTACAGCAGCGATGCAGTTACGCTCGGCCACTGAATTCCCTCTCCTCACTACCGCGGACTGACCGCACCGACTACAATACCGGGGCAGATCTGAGCTCCCTTCATGACTTCATTCGTGCTGTGGTTCGCGAGGAGCTGCAGCAATTTCACGGAACATTTCTTCCTGGCACGCCTTCCCTGGCCAGCGTCATCCGTGAGGAGGTCCAGAACACACTCACTCCACCGATAAGCCCAGTCATTCAACCGCCGCCCCAGGGCCTCACCCAGCCGATGACTTAAGCTGAAGTCACACGCCATCCAACCCTGCTTCCTACTCCTTCGCCTTACACTGCACCTGAGGTCGCTGTGCACGCTGCGGAACCGCTACTCCATTGGGCAGATCGGCGCCAGGCACCCTGGAAGCCTGACCTGTGGCGCGCGGCAGATAACCGCCCTCTATGGTACCAATGTGGCGAGGCAGGTCCCCTAACCGGTGGGGCCCTTATCGCCAGATGGGTCTGAGAGGATTTTCTCCCGACAGACCTCGCCCACGGCCTCGTCAGCGGCCTCAGAACATTGCCGAGTACGTCAACAGCCAGCGCAGTTCCCCGCATTCTCCTTGTCGTGAGTCGCGCTCGCCTTCGTCTCGACGCTCTTCGCCCTCCGGGCCACATTATAGCGCTGCACACTGGGGTTCTTCGAGCCCTCATCGGGAAAACTAGCTCCGGCGACCTTTGGAGGCGAGCCCGCCGCACATCGATTCGCCGCAAGGCTTCCACCGCCGCACCGCTCGATTCGCTCATACGTCGAACGCAGAATTCCCGTCCAGTTTTCGCCGCACAGCCAGATCGCCCCGACGTCGTCCGCATCGCCGACAAGTTATCAGTTATCGCTTAAATCGCCACAACGCAGACAACACAACTGCCACCCAGCTTCCGCCGCCGCACCGCTTGCTTCACTTCGAGCTGACGTCGACAGGCCCTGGTCGAGGCCAGGTCTCCCTGGATATCCCTGTTATCGACACGAAGACGGTCAATGCTTTAGTTGATACTGGAGCCAATTATTATATCCTTAGCGGGCGGCTTACAAGGATACTGAGAAAAGGTATGACTCAATGAAATAGACCAGACATACGTACGCAGGCAAACATGGGGTTGCTCCACTGGGTATGTGTACAGCCCGGGTTACGGTGCGAGTCTGTACATTTGTCGCAACTTTCCTTGTTCTACGCGAATGCTCTCGCGATGTTATATTTGGCATCGACTTCCTTCTTGAGCACGGTGCCACTATATATCTCCCGAATCGATTGGTGACGTTTTCCTCCAAACTGGCCACATAAATGCGTGAGTACCGTTGGTCCCACTCCACGCTGCGAGTCGCCGATGATAATCCCACAGTGCCACCACGCTCCAGCATCTTCGCCAGAGTTACTTGTGACGCGCCACATCACGGCCTCCGGGTTGTTGAGCCTAATGTCTCCCTCTCACTCACCTTGGGGGTTTCTGTGGCCAGATGTATTTGTTTTCTTCGTGGCAATGAGACGGAGGTGCTTCTCACCAATTTCTTCAATGAACATCCTCATCTGTTCCGTAGCACCGCCATTGCTTACGTCGACCTTCTGCAGAAAGTTGCCGAATGTTTTGCTTCCAAGGAAGTTGCGCCTAGCACCGAACAGGATGCCGTACACACTATTGACATCAATTCTAGCCTTTCCGCTGCTGAGAAGAGGCAACTGCAGGATCTATTGCTGTAGTTTTGTGCATGCATCACGTCTTCGTCTCAAGTGCAGCAAACTTCGGTCATTAAACACCAGATTATCACGCATGAAGGCACTCGACTCATCCATCAGCAGCCCCATCGTGGGTCTCCTCAGGAGAGAGATACTATCCAACAGCAAGTCAAGGAGATAGAGTCATTCAACCTTCACCCCGCCGGGGTGGCGCAGTGGTTACGGCGCTCGACTACTGTTCCCAAGGACGCGGGATCGAATCCCGGCCTCGGCGGCCGCTTTTCGGTGGAGGCGAAAAGCAAAAGCGCCCGTGTGCTGTGCGATGTCAGTGCACGTTAAAGAACCCCAGGTGGTCGAAATTTCCGGAGTCCTCCACTACGGCGTCTCTCATAGCCTGAGTTGCTTTGGGACGTTAAACCCCACAAACCAACCAAACCAACCAATCATTCAACCTTCAAGCAGCCCATGGTCGTCGCCTGTAGTCCTTGTTAAAAAGACAGAACACTTCGTTTCTGCGTTGATTACCGGAAGCTTACCTGTATGGCAAAGAAGGATGTCCATCCGCTGCCACGGATTCACGACTCTTTCGACCGACTTCGCCGAGCCGAGTACTTCTCCTCTATTGACCTCAGGAGTGGTTATTGGCAAATCGAAGTTGATGAGAAGGACCGTGAGAAAACTGCCTTCGTGACACCAGATGGGCTCTATGAATTGCGCGTCCCCCCATTCGGGCTCTGCTGTGCTCCTGCCACCTTCCAGCGGATGATGGACACTGTGCTCACAGGTCTGAAGGAGCAGACATGCCTTGTTTATCTTGATGACGTGATAATCTTTTCGCCGACGTTCACGGAACACCTGCGCCGACTGAGAACTGTTCTCGAAGTTGTCCGGTCTGCAAAACTTTCTCTCAAGCCTCAAACGTGCCACTTCTAGTTCGCCGAATTGAAGTTTCTTGGGCACATAGTGAGTGCTGACGGCATCTGAGCTGACCTTGAGAAACTTGCTGCCGTTGCTCTCTTTCTCGTCCCCGCCCACAAAAAATAGTCCGACGGTTTTTGATGCTGGGCTCCTATTATCGCCGCTTCGCCGCTTCATCAAAAACTTTGCACAGATGGCCAGCCCTCTCACACTCCTGACTCGAAATGACGCATTTTCCTGGGGTGCCGCACAGCAGATGGCTTTCGACGAGTTACGACGCCGGCTGCAGTCACTTCCGATCCTGGCATATTTCGACGATGATGCCGACACGGACCTACACACGGATGCGAGCAACTTCGACTTTGGTGCCGTTCTAGTTCAGCACCAAGACGGGGTCGAGAAAGTAGTTGCCTACGCCAGCCGTGCACTTTCCCGTGCTGCGTGCAACTATTCCACCACTGAAAAAGAATGTTTGGCGGTAGTATGAGCCGCTGCCAAGTTTTACCCGTACCTATATGGCTGACCGTTTCGTGTCATCACTGACCATCACTCGTTGTGTTGGCTGAAAAACTTGAAGGATCCTTGCAGGTCGCTTAGCACTTAGGCCATTGTGCCTGCAGGAGTTCAATTTCGACAAGTACACCGATGCTGATAGCCTGTCCCGCGCGCCCGTCGACCCAACTTTGTTAGATGCCACCGACGACGATAGCTTCCTCGGAGGAGTCAGTACGTCCGACCTCGCTTCCAAACAGTGTGCCGACGCCGATCTGCGACTGGTCATCGACCATCTTGAAGGTAGGCACCCTACAAAACCCCAGTATCTTGCGCCAAGGCTGTCATAGTACTGCATCTGCAATGGGGTGCTTTATAAGAAGAATTCTGCTTCGGGTGCAAAAGCATACCTGCTAGTCATACCGGCTTATCTAAGGCACGACATTTTCCTCGCCTGCCACGACGAACCAACTTCCGGTCATCTTGGCTTTAGACGCACCCTAAACCGAGTTTGGCAGAAATATTACTGACCAGATCTTGCTCCAAGTAATAAACGTTACGTACAGACTTGTCGAAAATGTCAGTGGCGAAGAAAACCCGCGCTCAAGCCATCCGGCATCTTACAATCTATCGGGCCACCCCTCACACCATTCGAGCAAGTGGGCATGGACCTTTTAGGCCCACTTCATTATCCTCGAACAGACAGAAGTGGATCATAGTCGCCGCCGACTACTTAACTCGCTATGCTGAAACGAATGCCCTTGCCCGAGATACTGCCGACGAAGTTGCTCGATTATTTATGAACGACATTGTGCTCAGACACAATGCACCGTCGACCATCATTACTGACCGAGGAAAGGCATTTATAGCTCGGCTACTACGGGACACCTTAACTCTCAGCTATACCGATCATCGCACAACAACAGCAGCATATCACCCTCAGACAAATGGCCTAACGGAACGACTCAACAAATAGTCGGCGGGCATAATCTCAATGTACACCGACGTTGAACATAAAATGGGGGACGAGATCCTGCCGTATGTCACCTTTGCCTACAATAAGGCGCCACAGGAAGCCACGAAATCTACGCCGTTCCGTCTCGTATAGGCAGGGACGCCCGCACGATGTTGGACGCAATGCTCCCATGCGGGGATGAAGCAGTCGAACCCGACGCCGCTCATTTCGCGGAACAGTCCGAGCAAGCCCGTCAGCTGACCCGCTATACACATCAAGGAGCAGCATGCCACCGAGGCTCGACACTATAACCTTCGGCACAGGGAAGTTCACTACAAACTAGGTGACCAAGTGTGGGTGTGGACTCCCGTGCGCCATAAAGGCTTGTGCGGGGAACTACTCCACCGGTATATCGGACCCTATAAAGTCCTGCGCCGCTTAAACAGCGTTAATTACGAAGCTGTTCCAGGTGGAAGTGTGACCCTCAGTGTTCGGAATCTGCGGCCTCAGGTTCGGCGTCAGCGGCCTGAAATTGTGCATGTGGTGCGCTTAAAGCCGTACTTTTCGTGTAACTGAGCGCCGTGTCAACGTCACGTTTCGTAACCTTGACGCTTCCTTCAAGTGAGACCTTCAGTTATTGTACAGCTCACCTCACACCTAATTTTTTTTAGCGCAACTCTTTGGCGCCCGTTCACGAGTTTCGCGTCGTCGCTGGCGTTGGCGTTGGCGTCGGCGTTGGCTGTCCCTGTAACCAGCCGCGCAGCTGGGGCAGCGTGCTGTCCTTCCCCCACCCCCTCCCGCTTCCTCTGTGGCGGCGACCGTGGGTGTTATCGGATTGCTGCACCTCCCCCCTCTTCCTGCGTGGCGGCGAGGGTGCTCTCCGGTTGCCGATACGCCGGCTAGCTATCTGCGGCTCACGGTGCGTGCATCACAAACCGAAACGCAGAGTCACGTTCTCTTCACTCGCTAGCGGAGTCAGCGGCTTCCGTCAGTCACTGCTACCTTTTCGTCGTGCAACGTTCCTATGGGTCCACGCGCTGCCTCCCGCAACTTCCCGATAACTTAATTACTCTCTTCATTTCTCCGACCACAAAGCTTCTTTCATGACAGCCAAGAACTGTTAGTGGAGTGTGTCTTGAAGGGATACGTGTGAAAAAAAAAATGTTGTCTGTAATTGTACATACATTTCTTGCTCGAAATATGTGCCTCAATCTATCGAAAAAGTGAAACAGCTGATGAGCGGCGCTGAAATTTCGCATTAGAAAGTAACGTAATCGTCGGCATTTGTTTCTCCTCTCACCTTGTCATCGGGACGATGGTTTCCTTTCACGGGGAGGGGGGGGGGGAGGGGGATTATTCCACGTGCCTAGCGCTGCGCTGCAGCCGTGCTTGGTGCCGACGACGACGAAGCGGTTGTTGGCTCGAGAGGCGCGCTGGTGCTGGACTCTGTTATCGGAGCTAGAAGCCGACATTATTCTCGGGTCCTCGTCTACGTGTACCTTCACGGCTCCCTGTGGCTTGAGTCGTGACAATATGAACAACAAAATGATAGATTTTTCAGGAACAAGTAATATATTTTAGCACGAAGGCTCTATTTACGACTTCGCGGTTTAGCTTTTGTATAGAGCCCCGCTGCGCGGACTCAGTACCTAGGGTACTCGGCTCCTGAGGCTGAAGGTGCTGGTGCAGATAACTCAGCAGCTAAAGACGGAACTGCACCAATTACATAATTTGAAAAGTTTAAGGTGTCCGGAGCCTAAGAGTTTAACGTGAAATTATTTTAGCGCTGGTGTTTGAAACAGTGGCGAAATCTGCAAATAAATGTCGACGGCTTTCGGTCTTCTCTGCACCACTCAACAAAGGCATATGATGGCATCATGGATGATGCCGGCAAATTTCTCGCATAGAAGCGCTTCATTTTATTAGGTACAAATAGCGCGACCGAAGGCCAAGGCCTATAGATGCGTTGTTTGGCAGCATCACATAAGACATCGCATGGTGTTGGTGAAGGCAACGGGGATTACTAATATTACCGTTCGTGACGTCACCAGCGACTTTCTCCCAGTCTTTCGACGCTCTGAGAAGTTGGCGATTTAGTTGTCGAGGACGTTATCAGTTTAAACGGTAACACAAAAACTCTGCATACATCACCTAGAGAGTACATAAATATGCATCCTTGAACATCGCGGAAAGTTGAAAAATTGATGCAGTTGCCCTTTAAGCCAATCCGCACAAATGCGGTTTAACCTACGCAGGTTTATTTTATAAGCCGGTGAGATTACGTCTACTAATTTCCAATCAACTGCTGCCAAATGCATTTTTGAATTGCAGTAAACCAACAACGAGTAAGCAACTTAGTTCAGTTGGTCGAATACTTAGGGGAACCACCAAGGTCTAGTAGATTTGTAATAAGGGAAAAATTACTGATTGACATCCATCCAAGAGCAGCCCTACATTTACAATGGAAAGCTATACAGCTTTCTCAGAAACTTCGTTGTTAAACAAAAATTTGTCCTGGTCCGGGGATCGAACCCAGATCAGGAACCCCCAACACAGAGTAGAGTCCACCTTGAGGAATTCCCCTAAATATTCGACCAACACCATTCCCGCTTCGAGTTATTGATCAATCCGCTCTCGCCCTACCATCTGATCTGCTGGCCGTCCTGGTTAGCTCAGTTGGTAGCGCGACTGTACCATGTTCGGTCCCCTGACAAGGATGAATTTTTGTTTAACTACGAAGTTTCCGAGAAAGCTGTATAGCTTTCCTTTGTAGCCGTATGGCTGCGCTTGGATGGATGTCACTAATTCCTTTCTTATTACAGACCAAGTTCAGTACTGGCGTTACTCTTCCAAGTATTACCGAAAGCATATGAAAATGTGATGAATGAAAAAGTTGTTTCAGTCAAAAATTTTAAACTAAACACAACAGAGTGAAAGGCCCGCTGTAGTAGTAGGGTCTTTATACAATGATATGTGTGTTTCTGATAACATCGATTAGCTCAGCACGTTCACTAAGTGTGAAATGCAAAAGGCGCTGATTGGTTGCATAAAAAAGGAAGAAAACTGTCGTTCCAGCGACAGAGATATTCAACGCAACACACTTTCTTTCCAGTTCGCACAGCGCACAATGGACTGTGAAGCCTCTTCCCACCGTGCAATTTAATATAATTGGCTACCGTTCCAGACATATACATCTATGCTGCTTTAATATGTTCATAAATTTTGCTACCTAAGTTTACAGGCTCTGCTCGCACCACAAGCTTCAAATTGTAACAATGGGAGTGCAAGCAGATACAAAGTACACAGGACTCCTTAGAGACCGACGACGTCGGGCATTCAGTTGTTCACACGCTACTCATAAAGGGGCTTGAGTACAGCCTGCCCCTATGTGTCGAAAACCATGAGTTGCTGGCAGAGGTCGTAGGAAGCGCACCACTGCAAGCAAAGGAGATATACATTTATGATCATGTAGATCGTTTTGTGCACAATCAACTGCAATTAAATAGGAAAAGAAAGGTATTTCCCGCCCGATTGTAGACCATTTTTGTAGAAATAGGTTGACCTTGCAACAGTCGGACAAGGAGGGAGGTTTTGTTTTTCCAGAAAAGGATCGCTTGAATAACAGTTTTCAAGGCAATAAAGAAGAACTTTATGTCTACAATTATCAAACCTGGGCAGAAAAAATAAATACAGTGATGTATAATTTACCAATTTCGATCTTATTGAATAAATATACTTTTCACCCCGTACCGCATACGAAGATTCTTTTAGTTATCAATGAATTCGTTATTCGACATTGACGGCGTGACACCATTATTGGACGTACAAATCCGGTCCACACTCATGAGCCTATAAAATCTTTGGCCTTAGCAGTGTGCTCGCCCTTCCGGGAGGTTTCCTAGCAAGGCAATCTTTGCAGTCTTGTTGCGAGTCTGTCAGTACGTGTGTTAGCTTCTGTAGTTTGTCTGGATTGTTGCTGGTGATGGCTATGATCATCGCTTCTGCTTCCGCAGTATCCCTAGCGTAGATCGAATCGCTGGTAATTGGCCTCTTTAGCTTGTCGACCACAGCTATCGCGAACCTACCTGGCTTCTCCTAAACCCCGATGTCCACGTCGACCGCTTTACGGCAATTTTAAATTCCTTTTGCCAGGGTTTGGACTCTGGCTTTTCTTCTAACCTTCTGCCGCTCTCAGTGCATGGCTCTGGGCATCGGCTTAACCATTTGGTCTCAGTCTTGACTGCTTTTCCTACCCGCATGCGTTGTTGCTTGGTGTTGTTTTTTACTCTAAGGTGACGCGTCCCTGAGCTCCATAAAACTGTTCTGTACCTGGAGTGTGCAGAGACATTCCATTGATATATTTGAGGCTAGGTTTAGGGACTTCTGATCAGAGACTTCACACCGTGGCAATATGCGGTGAAGCATAGTCCGCATAAAAGGTGCGGCCGATATATTTGCAGGTTATGAGTTTTCGGGTTACGTTTTATATTGCTATGTTGAACGATGTTGGAGAGATTAAGGATCCCTGCGGCGTCCCTGTATTGGGCATGGCTACTGCAATTGACCGGATGTCTTCAATTCCTTTGGTGGCTGTCCGATCCGAGGCCTTCATGTATTTGAAGATTTTCTCTCCACAGTTGAGTTTGTATACATCCTATAATAATTTGACGGCTGATATTATCAAATACTCCTTTCAGATCTAGTGTCAGAAGAAGGTTCGCCGGGATTGAGTGCGGTTCTGGCTTTTCTTGCGGGTAGAATCCCTTACTAAAGCCCAACATTCAGGAAGGGAATAGGTTGCTCTCGTCTATGTAATTTTGAAGCTTAAGTTCGATTACCCTTTCATACACTTTTTTGGGGCAAAATAAGGAGTTTTCGATGGTGACTCTATGTGTAACCGATTGATATCTAAACGTCGGTAAAGAAATGATGCCCGTGTGCTTTTGAGCTAAACGGCCCCGCACCTTATCCATCAATTCCTTATTGATAGATAAGGTGCTCCATGTGGTCGATGTTTAGACTCTTGATTATGGTGTTGGTAATTTAGTCTCCTCATTTTACCCCTACCATTTTTCGGGGGCAGAGTGGGTCAGAGAAATAACTCACGTTACTGACATTCTAGTGGAAATCAAGAAGACGAAATGGGCTTGGGAAGGATATGTAGTGCGAAGAGAGGATAACCGATGGTCGCTTAGGGTAACAAACTCGATTCCAAGGGAAGGAAACTGTAGCAGGGGGCGGCAGAAAGTTAGATGGGCGGATGAGGTTACGAAGTTCGCAGGGATCAAGTGGACGCAGCTAGCACAGAACCGGGTTAATTGGAGAAATATGGGAGAGGCCTTCGCCCTGCAGTGGGTATAGCCAGGATGATGATGATGATGATGATGATGATGATGATGATGATGATGATGATGATGATGATGATGATGAATCTAGTCTCATCCCGGTACAATCTTTCTTGCGGACATGTGGATTGCAACATAGACCCCCGTCAGTGTTATGGGGAAGTCAAGGAGTGGATTTGGCTAGCTCTCATTAGGAGTTTAGACAGCAGGGGAGGGTTCCCGCTGTCTTAAATCTGTGATCGTGCCCGGGTATTTGTGGGCGATGGCATGAAGCGTTTTTCGTGCAGCCCATTTGGCTTTGGAGGCGTCAATAGGCCTCATAGAATCGGCTATGTCTTTGTCGTGTTTAGTGTGCCCTTTCGCGTGCTGCTGAAATGTACCGAGTTTTTCCTGTTGAGATTTATGGCATAATTTTGGGCTACCTTTTGCCCTTCTTAACGCTTCAATGCACCTTTTCGGGCTTGCCATAAATTTAAGAAATGTCTGTCTACTTCCAATTTTTACGTAGGCCGTTTTTCTACGAGCGCCTGTTATTTTCTGAGCATAATCATCAGTTATTGTGACGCCGTATTCTGGCGGCCTAGTATACCTGCATTTATCCCAGTCCGTTCTTTTGGCAGAACTATTCTAGTCCACTATAGGCAGAACCAATATTTCTCTTCACGCGGGTAATCGGAAGGCATAATTTAAGAAATTTGTAATCGCTGCCCACAGTTTCTTCCTGGTTGCTCCAGGTGCACTGTCTTATGTTTTGATCAAATGATTTATGACTGGGAAGTCATCACTGCTTACACTGTTCGCTAGTCTAGTGGAAACCATAGTGTACCTCATTAGGCAGAAGTCTGAAAGCTCAGTCGCTTCCAACAGGGCGACTTCCTTCGGGTTATACTTGTGGTAGCCCCATGCCATTCGTACTGCGGCGTTCACATGAGAGGGAGCTGCACCCATTTCGAGCGTGGTGGTGTGTACAAGTCATCTAAATGAGCCGCCTTCGGCCTCCGCAGTCGGGTTACCGTGGGGCCTCTCGTGGTTCAGGGGCTTTTCCTCGGCTGGCCAAAATCTCCTCTGTTTGGAGAAGGTTAGCGGTCTCTTTTGCCTCCTGGCTATTTTGCGGAGCATGCTCTGTGGGAAGCGCTTGATTTTAGTTGGCGGTCTGTGGCTGGTGGTGATATCTAAAGGGAGTATGTTTCGTTGTTATGGTAAAGCTTGCTATAAAGGATCTTGGTGGGAGAATAACCATCACTTTGAGACTTTAGTTGCGCTGAATATAATAAAATAAGCTTGAAGGCGAGGGAAAGTCAGTACGAAACGGAAAGCCAGCGCATACCTCGCTATTTATAGGACAGGCAAGTATAATACGCGAGCTAAAATACTTGCCCTTATGCCGCATCACTTATCGCACTCAGTCATTGTGCCACAACGTGCCGAAAAAACGAACATTCTGACCACAGAAAAAATGTCACACGGCTAGCTTACGGATTATCTATTTATATAACGAGTTTTTTAGCCTTGGACGTGTTTTCTGTCGCTCTCGAATTTTCGTATTGTTGACAATTCTTGTGTATTTTTTTCTTGATGCTCAATTCAATTGTTTTATTCTGGTAAATTTATTTTTTTCTAGAAAACCCCTGTATAATTCCTTGTCCAGATTAGAGTCACCTTATTATCGGCAGGTGCTGGGAACCAGCATGGGCATGCCATTCGCGCCGACGTAGGCAACTATATTCATGAGAGTTCTCGAATCCGAGATACTACATTCATTCACTGCAAAACCACTCATATATTCGTGCTATGTTGATATATTCATTATATGGCAGCATTGATCAGAATCAATATAATATTTCGTATCTCATCTTCATTTTATCAAAGCAGCATTACATTTACTTGTGTCAATTTTTCGGCACCGCGGTGTCCGTGGAAAATGAAAAATTTAAATTTCTTGTACGGAAAACTAACAAATCAGCAACAGTACCTTGATTTCACCAGCCATCATCAGAGGCGTTGCAGGCAAGGAATATTTGAAGTTCCGGTGACACGGCTCGGAAGAGTGTGTAGCGTTTATAATGATTACTTCAAAGCACCACAGTAACTGAAACTAACAATAATTCAATGAAACTAACAATAATCCAATGGAACTATTCCTGTAACTCCCTTAATACAACATACTAGAAAAAGCAGCCACCCTAAATTGCAACGATATGCTCAAGAAACTACCGAAAGCTAACGCTGAACGGCAACCTTCTTTTCTGAGAGAGAGAGATCCTTTAATGAAGAACAGAGATTTTAGCCAGTGATTAAATTTCGCTGACATGCTACTCGACGTAGGAATGGCAATTGGGGAGAGTAATATTGAAAACAAATCATGAGGAGAAAAACAAATGAAGGGGTAGATAAAATGCTGCCATTAAATGCGTTGTAGGTGCATCGAGAAGGAATGATATAAAATGAAATGATGAATCTCATAGCCCGATAAAGGTGCTCATAGAGTTCGCAGCGTGATGAATGCCTGAGGATCACATTCATGGTGAACTTAAAGTTTGGCTAAAAGTCCAATTTCTTTTAAATACGTAAATAAAACTTTAGTCACGAATATCCGCTACCTAGGGCAGGCTAAGGGACCTAAAACAAAGTTAAAGGCACTGGGGAGGGCTTTTCAATGCTTTGTTCGTAGTACACATACTCGTCAGCGCACGCAGGACACTCAACCAGGATATGTCGAACAGTTTCAAATCAACCACAGTTGACACAAAGCGAACTGTTCATTTGACCGAAACGGTATTGAAAGTTATTTGTATAGGCACAGTTCAGGCGAAGTCGGTGGTAAAAAGTTTCTTGTTGGCGAGGAAATTTCGAAGGGAGTCTTGACCTTAGATGTGGGTCAATTGAATAAATTGATAGTGATTTGTCGGCAGGTTCCCAAGTGGGTACTTCGCTTCGCCATCAAATTTTGTTTAGCCAGTTGGGATGCATCAGATTTCGTGAAGAAGGTCCAAATGTATATTTGATGTTGGTGGGTGGCCTTCACGAGCAGCTTCATGGGATTTTCATTGTCTTTAATGCAGTAGTGGGCTGGTATTCACCGAAATGTTATGCAGTGGCCTGCGGCAATAGCCAAATGATACAGATATCCGACGTCAAGGGAAACAGGCTGATCATTGGTTTTATTCAGAAGGTTATACAGGATTTGCAGAGATGCTCTGGAATCCGTGAAGATAACCCATAGGCCGGGAGTCTGGCGCAGGATATAAGAAACAGCTTCTTTGATGCCATAAAGCTCAGCTGTTGTAGATAATGTCTTTCGCTGCAGCCGGTAAGACAGGACATGGTTTGTTGAGGGCGCATGAAGGCCACAAGAAAAAGCGTCTTGAATAGTTAAATCTTCGGTGAATATGTGAGTGTACTGTGTATATTCCTTGGCTAAGTAGGCGAGCGCGGCTTGCAGAAGTGCTGCCTGTGGCAGGTGGCTCTTCACATCCACGCTAGGAACACACATATGCTCCTTTAGAGACGATAGTGTTTATGGGGGAAAGGTGAGTGGTAGCAGATTTTGTGGCTGAGTAATAGTAGGAAGGGGCAGGAACCTTACAGCTTGACCAAAGCCAGAGTTACATTGAGTTATGTGGACACGATTTAAGAAGTGCTTCTTCCCTTGAAGAGCATGTCGGAGATGGGTGCTCATAGTTTATTAGGCGGTAATCACATATCTAGCGGGAGCTTCTGCAAGTGTTCCTGATGCAGAGGATCCCTTTGGGAGGCCAAGTCATAATTGCAAGCAGTTGTTGCGCGCGGCTTCAAGAATCTTCTGGCTTCTTGGAGATAATTTTTAAAGCACTGGTAAACAGTAGCGCAACGCTCCTTGAACGTAGGCGTTTTCAAGCAGAACCATCGACCGGCAGTTGCTGCCCCATCGTGTTCCCGCCATGAATCTTAAACCCGTGTTGCTGCAGTAATTCTCTCACGGAGTTTTTAATTTGAGGTGCCCAAGAGAGATTACTGTCAATCATAACACATAGATATCGGTGTGATTGTACATACGATAGTAACCATCCACCCAGAATTAGCAGGTATCAGGTCATTCCTTTTCTTGTGAAAGCCATAGCTAAACCTTTTCGGATGAGAGACAAAGACCACGGGGGGCCAGGTACATTGAGATGTGCAGTAACGCTCTCTGAATTTGTTGCTGCGTAGTATTACGCGAACGTGATGCACTTCAGATGCAAATATTACCTGCAAACATTTGTATGCGTACTCATTGCGAAAGGTTTCTTTTTATATGTATAAGGGCAATATTAAACAGGAGAGGGCTGAGCACAGCTCCCTGAGATACGCCCCTCTTCATTGCGTGAAAGAGAGTTTGATCATGTGGAGTGGTAATAAAAATTTGCCGCTCTTGGTACGCCGCAAGGCTCTGTACTTTCGCCGATGCTTTTTAACATTGCACTGATAGGCCTGATCAAGCTACTGGCCGACAGCGCCCACCTGCATCAGAGCGTCTATGCTGAGGACATCACATTTTGTATCACGCACGGCAGTGACGGCCAGATTGAAGAGACTCTACAGACCGCCATCGAACGGATTGGAGATGATCTCCGCACAGTTGGCCTCATCTGCTCAGCGACGAAGAGTATGTCATCATCCCGTCCCCGGGACGACGCTCTCCAAAGATACTTCCTAACATCAACCTCCAGGCGCAAGGAAATTTGATTCCTCGCACAGATCTTGGGATTACACCTACATGCCAACGGTAGCAACGACATCACGCTCCAATGCAACGACCAGCCGGTGGTAAAGATTTGAAGCCTCCTTAAGCGAGTCTCCAACAAGCATCATGGCATGAGAGAATCCAACCTCCTGCTACTCGTTCAAGCTGTCATCTGCTCTCGCATCTGTTACTCTGCACCTTACCTACATCTCACTCGTGCCGAACGCCAACGGCTAGAGACGTCACTTAGAAAAGCGTACAAGACGGCCCTAGGTCTTCCCATGTCCACAGCTACCCATAAGCTCATGGTTCTTTGGATCTCCAATACCGTGAGCGAACTGATCGAAGCAGCCCTCACCCCCCAATATGAGCGGCTCTCTCTCGCACACGCTGGCCGAGCGGTACTGCAGCAAGCTGGGATCTCCCCGCCAAGAATGGCCCCAAGTTATGCTGAACTTACCTCGGAATAGCACCTAAATCTCCGCATACCGCCCATTCCCAAACGAATGCATCCGGAACACTACGCCGACAGACGGGTCAATCGGGCACTTCAATTCGAGAAACGCTTCAGCGGGCGTGCTTACGTTACGTATGCAGACGCCTCTTAATATCCCTCAAAACCAGTAATGGTGGCGGTATAGTTTTCGCCCCTGCGGCATTCGCAATGCGGAAACAGTCACCACAGCTGATGAGGTTGCCATTGCGCTAGCGCTAGTCGTTCTCTTCCCCTCATCCCGCAGCTGACATCTTTGCTCTCAGCCGCGGGATGAGGGGAAGAGAGCAAGCCTCCTCACTCTTTGTAGCTGCGTCACCAGGCAGCGCCGGCGGGCGCAGCGCCGCCTCTCGGGAGCGATACTGCTCCTTCGCCCGGCGTGTTGGGCTGCAAACTTCTGCAACAGACGGTATGTATGTATGTATGTATGCATGTATGTATGTATGTATGTATGTATGTATGTATGTATGTATGTATGTATGTATGTATGTATGTATGTATGTATGTATGTATGTATGTGTGTATGTATGTATGTATGTATGTATGTATGTATGTGTGTGTGTGTGTGTGTGTATGTATGTATGTATGTATGTATGTATGTATGTATGTATGTATGTATGTATGTATGTATGTATGTATGTATGTATGTATGTATGTATGTATGTATGTATGTATGTATGTATGTATGTATGTATGTATGTATGTATGTATGTATGTATGTATGTATGTATGTATGTATGTATGTATGTATGTATGTATGTATGCAGACCATTTAGAAAGTTCCTTTTGGCGTCATAGTACTTGGCAGTCAACACGAACAACTTGGATATCAATTCCAAACGTTTCGAGATCAATAGTGATAGCGTGCCGCAGCTGACTTGTCTATATTTCAACTCGGGCAGCGTTGCTTCCGAAACTGTTAATGATGTCCGAAAAAAAGGAGAGACATCACAAAAGTACTGAGCGCGCGAACAAGCATCAGGTGCATTTCTAGTCGGCTTACCTGCGTTTGCACCAATACGTGGTCGCATAATGAGCGGGTTTTTCTTAAAAATCAAAACTACTCCTTAACGATAAAGCAGATAGAAACACGTAAGTAAAAAAAACAACTTCCATGAAGAGACTGCGGCGGAGTTTGAATATGCGACTAGCGGCCAGCCTCAACCGTAAGCCTTTAGTGATGCAGTCTTCCGCGTGGTGCATTGGGAGGGCTTCCGATTCGGTCGCAGAATAATTTGCTCGTTAAGAAACAGTCCTTGGAGTTTTTTACACGGGCTTTAGTAAGAAAAACGAAAGAAAAACAAACGGACAACGCAAGAGCGTGCAGTGGGAATTGCAGTGGTACAGCTTAATAAAAAGCCTAAGCAGTGCGCCTAACTAGAAGCGCAGTCTGAATGTACATGGCGCCCTTTCGTCTTTTCCTGTGATTTGCTGAAACGAGCTAATAAGAGACCGAGGAAAAAGTCGGGAAAAGGGGGAGGAGTGCAAAGCCGAATTTCTTTCTAAATATAAGCTAAAATGATGGCGGACGGGCAAAAACACCGCCTAATAAGACACTGAACTAGCCAGAAAGAGGAGTCCCGAAATATGGGGGAATCGCAATGCTAAGGCTTCGACTTAGCAGCGAGCAAATGCAGAAAGAAGCCAGTAGATGGCGGGGTAGGATGAGAAGGAGAGAGATGGAGAAAGAATAGTGGTAGAGGGTACTTCTCTGATTGATGACACAATTTTAATCAAGTTCGGCGCGACGTCTTTGTCTTTCAGATTAGAAGCCGCCGACGTTCTTGTCGCGGCGTTCCTCGTCCTCCTTTTTATGTGGTTGTTTTCAGCGCTTCTTAGTTGTCCATTTAACGCTGTTCCTTGGTGGGACTTTTAGTCTGCCTGCCTCGTGGGACCCCTTGGCCTTGTACGAGACTCCATCCTTCCGGTGAATAGCGTTCTTGCTTGTTTCTTAGTATGTTTTGCGATACTTCCATCTCCACCTTCCGCTTCGGCGCCTCAGTCTTTTTTATTATCCATAGGCATACGTTTATTCTTTTGTCTAGCGTTAACACCACACCCCGTGTCCGCCCCCGGAATATATCAGTTTACGGCATATGTGTCTTCAGATTGATGCCTGCATCCCTCCTTTTTTATGTCTTCTTCAGACTCGGAGCACATGTGATGCACGAATAGCAAGCGTGTTGACATGCCTCGGGGCGCTATGTATAGCCTTTATCGTTAAGAGGGGTCTGGAGGAAAATGATATTTTAATGAAAGCCTCCAGAGACGGAAAGCTGCTGTTTGTGGTCTGGATAGCGATGCATAAAAGGGGAATTTGCTGCTCTTATCAGTGACTAGTCTGAGAAACTAAACTGAGATGGCATTCGAACGAAAACTGGAACACGTGCATAAGGGATGCATCTCTGAAATCCCTGCAAGATGATACGAGCAGCTAGTTTTTTTTATGTTTGAATCTCTTTTCCTACCTTATAATTAGCGCTGCCTTTAGCACAACGTTCATTTAACTAACAAGCTGTCTGTTTAGAGCATGCACAGCGGATATTTTCTTGCGCCCAATACAGCCCCTGTGCTGAGGCAGAACATCCTCAAAAAGTTACGAGGGAGTATATGCGTTTTTTACTAAACCTAGTGCCTGTTTAGCTGGGCACTGATTCACGTTTAAAAAGGACGGCTTGAGTTTGGGAGATAAGCATTAAGTTCATATCAAAGCAAGGTATAAAAACTTAGATGGATCAGTCACATAGATTTTATGATAGCAGCGCTGCGGCCAACGTTCACTACTCTTGCGTTGAACGAAGTTTCAGTGAGTCTTACTGCTGCTTTCGTGCCTGAAACTTTCACAAATATAATAGTCGTATCGAATTATTGGAGCAGAAATGTTCTTGATATCTCTGCTTGGCCGTAATACAAAAGAAAAGCACCTTGACACCAGAGATACTAATGGTATATACAAAAACAGATTTTCTGTTTGCATGCATTTTCATATGCCAACAAAAACTGCTCCCAAGCACAAGCCATTTGTTTTATTTTAGACAGTTGAGTGAGGTGATGCATGTTACAGGTAAAAAAATTATACAAAACACAAGAAAGAAACGACAGACTGACTCCTCTTTGCATAGCACTGATAGTGTAAACGCACACGCTTGAAACTCAAGCATCATCGTTTAAAATATTACTTTTTTCATAAAATCTGCAAAGCTATAAAGGCATGTCTGACGTTTTTGTTTCTTTTATTATGCATGCAGACAATTTAAACCCTCCCTGGTGCAAATGCATGACAGCGGTGCACTAGTTCCGCATCTTGTCTGTCTTTTCATGCGACGTCCCAATTACAGTACCCACACGAAGCTCATGAACTTGTGTTGACGGGCGGACATCTAACTACGTCAGCAATGCTTTCTGTAGTCGTACGCAACTCAAGAAAAAAAGCTGCTTTTGCCCCTCAATGAACCATCCTGCAGCCAATGAGGTCGATAGGTTCTGATGAATAATCTCTTTGAACCTGTTAGCGGGACAACGCAGAGTGTGCCAAATGAATGGAGATTCATCCGACTTATAATCGGATGAACTGCAGTGTCCTGAGGAAAGGTAGACACCACCTATGGTGGAAAGACCTCTTTTCAGGGGCGTCTTCAGCGCCGTTTTTGTATTGAGTTGTATCCAACTATAGACGAGTAGAAGCCTTTCACACGGCTTTCTATGAAATACTTTGGATAGAGCTACCAAGGAAAATGGCTCTCTTGTCGCGAGGTGCCATCGATGGGCTCCTAACACCTCCTTATCATCTCCCCTTATCCATACAGAGGGCCACTCTCATTTCTCGTTTAGTTGAAATACGACTCCAGAGAAGAAACCTCAAAATAATTATTTTTTGTTAATTTTTGGTATTGCAGTAGCAGGCTTTAGAGAGAATCGGTAAATAGAATGCATTTCATGCTTTCTTGATCTCGTTGATGCTACAATCGATCCTATCCTAGTCTTCCTTGACGTCAGTCTGGTTTCTGTAAAGAGCTGATTGGCAAAACATTAATGTAACTCTGGAGCGTCCTTTTGGAGGTCAGTTTCATTTCGCTGTCAGTGATGGGAAGGCTTAAGAAAACATCACGCCTAAGATTAGAAAGCACAAAGCCGACTGTGCTATTCAATTCTTCACTTTTTCTAGCCTATGAGCCACTCGATGTGCGTTATGAATATATCAACATTGCTCTTTAAGTTCCCAACGTAGGGTTAAATATGAAGAACTTTCTTGGCCAAACCAGAGACAACAAAGCAAAGGAAGGCGGTGAAGTGAAGTTTTGGGCTACGGCTGCTAAGACCAGGGTTTATACAGTCCGCGCTCTGGGCTTCAGTAAAATATATGTGAGGAATAAAGGGGCAAGTCCTTTTTTGCACCATTTTCGAAGGCGCGCTTTCAAAAGAGCTAAAATTTTATGTATACCTAGTTTTGTAGGGTAGTAAGCGCACCGTTCAGAAGGCTTGAAGGAAGTAGAGTCAATGCTGTTATCGCTAAGAAGTCCATGTTTAAACTCCTATCCCGTCGAATATTTCCGCTGCTGCCGCATACAATCCTCCCCCATCCACCCGTAGGGAACCAATGCATATATCGATTGATCATTCGATTCCCAGCTGGACGCACACCTGTGTTGCGATTAGCAATTCTGTACTGTAAGATTGATTCGGATTGAACACAACCCGTCCCGCACTAGGGACAGATATTTGGCGCGCGTAAATATTTACAGACAGGCTCACCAGACAACATTGTGTATGATTCCTCGGTTTGTATATGAGCCAAACTAAGCGCTATTTTCTGTTTTGATTACAAGTTCGTTATAATTTATTGGTCTTCTTTTCCCTTACATCTACTTACTTCGCCGCTAACCTCCTCCTCATGGCCACGTCAGAACTGACGACAGTCGCCATATTCCTTGACATTGATCCTTCTACTGCTTACTCGATAGTAAGAAGTTGGAGGTTACGGTAACGCGCAGCAACATCGCCACCAATATGCCACACACTGGAAAAGAGCGAGGAGGACAGTTGTTGCAAAGGTGCTCTAAAGGTTCCGACGAGAAAGAAGTGATGCGCTAATGCCTCTGCTATCTGCACACCAAAATGAGCGGCTCAGAAAGACAGGCAACACATTTTTCTCCTCCTTACGCTCGCATTGCAGAAAGGGATCGAGCGACATAGCGTCTCCACCCAAGATGTGGAAACAGCCTTAATTTTTTTTTGTCCACGCCTTTTCTGAGCTTTCACATGCGGAATAATCTAGCAGCAACTATACTCAAGCACTAAACCATAAGTTTGGCTAGTTAGTTCGTACTCATTCTCAACTAGCAGAAAAAAACGGCGAAGGAAGGGAACACCACCGGACGGAAACTCGCACTCACAACTGAACGTATATTGAGAAGAAACAGCAGTAGAGGTGTATGCGGTTAGATGTGGAATTCGGGTAACACGCTTGACGATTACTTGTCCAAGTCTGTGCCCATTCCACCCAGGAGAGAAGCGCTGCCGAGTGAAGGAATGCAGAGTTGGAGGATGAAGAAGACTTTGTTTATTTACATTTTGGGCGAATCAATCAAGAACCAAGAACAAGAACCAGAAGCAGAAGAAGAACAGATTACGAAGAACGACGATGCCCGAACAAACTCTGAGTTTTATAGAGCTTGTTTCCCTAGGTTCCCTTGGTGAAGCGCGGCCCCGTATCCGAGAGAGTGCCCTGATTACTGCAATATCACAAATATGTTCACACTCTCTCTCCTGGTGAGACGCCCCCGAACGGATTCGGACTTGGTTGTGAGAATGAAGCCGTTGTGGCGGCGAAGATGGCAGCAAAAGAAGCGTCCCAGTGTCTGCTGGCGGCGTACGTTCTGGATGCACATCTGCGTCAAAGGAACCGACCCGCGCCGTCTGCACGTGGAGGAAGAAACGTAACTGGAAATGATCCATTTTTCCCTCCGTCCGGCTACCCAGAAAGGAGAATGCCTGCGCGGCCGCCTGGCAGTACAGGCCATTTGCGCCATTTGAGCTACTTCAGTCATTTTGTTCCCCACAGTCCTCTCGTGGACCATTGTCGATGACCGGCCATGCAACACCGCGTTCTTCTTCGGCTGGTCTGTGTTGCTGCCTCAAGCTGCGCTTCGCTATCGCCGTTCATGACCGATCTATCTTTTTCAGCCGGGATGACTCCAGAGTTCTTGCCTCGGTGGTCCAAAGCGGCAGCTCCCTTGCCCGACTCGTCGCCATTTCTTACAACGCCCGAAAAGATGAAATTGAAAAAAAAAATGATTGCATTCGCTGAAGAAAGTAGGACTTGCGAAGAATTAAAAAACACTTGCGCCACACTTTTTCGCGATACTTTTTTTTAACGAAATCAACGAAGTCAAGAGTTAGAGCGATGAATGAAGTGATAAAAATGTCACATGATTTGCCTATATCAAATGAGCTACTCTTAACTGGCGAGTGATTAGTAGTTCGTGTGTGAACAGAACAGTGTTTCTTTTAAAAAACAACCATTGTAAAGCCTTTTGTGGTCCCTGGATATGTATAATAAGAACAGGATTTGCTGAAATGATCCTTATATCCCGTGAAGCCTATGTTTAAGCAGCGACTTTTTTGGCCAATCTATGCTTGGCTGCAGGTTGATGTAAATTTGTAAAACTAAGTTTTTACAACAAATAACCTAGCTATAAAGATGTTAACATTCACACACTCCGACACCGACACGATCGGTCGCATGAAATGTTATCTGCGTAGCCGCATTGACGGGAGCGTAGAAACCTTTTCTGTTTTGCACTGCTTTTTGAAGTGACGTTGACTTGTTTCCTTGGCTAGCACTGCTCGCAATATTTTCTCTTTATGTATAACCTCCATCGCTGCAATACCGTTTGGCGCTGTGGATAAATAAATAAAAAACTACGGCCACATCATAGTATCTACCAATTTATAAGGCTAATGTCAAGTTTTAGTGAACATACAGAGTTGCAGCGTATCTTCTGACTCTCGCGCCCTTTAATCTCCTTGTGAACAATGTTATGTCCCACGTGGGTGATAAAAAGTTCTAGCATCGAAAGAGTAAATGCGATATATTTCCCTGTCACTATTCCATCCGACGCAACACCTTCTACAGCGGCACAACGAGCTCCCACCGTCGTCATGATGCAGCCTCGTGATCCGGACACCATTTTCGTCACCGACCTTGTTGACGTGCAAGACTGGCTCACTATGTACGAGCGCGTCAGCAAGCACAATCATTGGGACGCGAACCTCATGCTCCCGAACGTCATCTTCTATCTGGCGGGTGCGGCGTGCATCTGATTTGAGACTCATGAAGTCGATCTCACATCCGCTGATACGTGCAAGGAGAAGCTCCGAGATTTATTTGACAAGCTGATAGGACGCAATCTTGACGCACAAAAAGACTTCGCATCCCGTGCCCAGTCTTCGACCGAATCATATTTGTCGCATATTGAAGACACTCTATTCCTCTGCCGAAAGGTGGACAGCGCCATGTCCGAGTCAGATAAGGTGGCCCACATAATAAAGATAATTGCCGCTAGACGATGCTTCCAATATCTTTCCGGCACTTTGAGCAAGCAAAAAAGCGTCGTATTACTCACCGCTTCGACCGCTTGCCAAACACAACTTCTACGTTCTCGTGTGAAGAGAGTCCAATGCTGCAGTAGCCATCTCATCTCTCCAACTTGAACAGGACTTTTCGCCGAGAGATAGAAACAATGACGCCCGCTCCGTTCGCTCCTCATCCTGTAGATGTTGCTATAGCCTTAATCTAATCTGTCGTTCTCCAGGAGTTCGCAAATGTGTGCCTCAACGTGAGCGTGGAATTCTACTCCGGCAAGCCTTCCGCACAGTCCTCGCTCTAACCTAACGTACCAGTCGTAGGTGCTGCGGCTCCTACCCCGCGCTTTCCGATGCGATACCACTACCGCTACCGTAACCTAGACTAATGGCGAACCTCCGATTAGCGACCCATCTGCTTCCCCTGCTCACATGTCAGCCACATTTCTCGTCATTGCCGCAGCCGTTGGGTGCCGCCACCTCGACCTCGTTACTATCCTGATCGCAGCGAATAATATGGTTCACACCCAAACTATATCCGTGATACGCGCTTTCGTTACTTTAACTCTCCAGCCCCGCGCATGTCCAGCCACTCACCGTCTCCTCAGACCAGTCGGTCTTGCTCGCCCCAACCTCGCCGTTCATCACTCCCCAACTTCTATGGCTCTCTGCCGGAAAACTAACCAATGCAGATACCGGAGGTGACGCTGCATTGACGACCTCGCCCGAACATTCTCGGCTGACCCTCGCTCATCGCCGCAACCTTCAAGGCACCCGTTTGGAGGGTACCCCTGTTACTGCTCTCATTGACAATGGTGCCCAAATTTCAGTCCTCAGCTCATCCTTTTGCCGCCGTCTGAACAAGTATGTCACACCCGCCTCTTCATCCGCTGTTCGTGTCGCATTTGGAAATGTCACTGCCGTCGTGGAACTGTTCACTGAGCGCGTGAGCATTTCCGATCGCACTGTCCCTGTTCTCTTCCCTGTCATCGACCGCTTCCCTCACGACGTGATCCTCGGCACTGACTTTTTAACAACACATTCTGCCCTAATTGACTGCTCAACTGGCCTTCGTCGCGTAGACCTACCATTCTGCTCTGAAAACACCAATGTCAAGCCCCGCCTTCGATCCGCCAAGTTTGTTCGTCTACCGCCCGAAGGTGCTATTTATGCTCCGCTGGCCCCGTTCCCCACAGTTCCTGACGGCACATACGTCATTTGCCCTAATACCGACGTTGCTCTCCGTCGCAACGTCATACTCCCTTATACCGTCGTGACTGTCAACGCTAAACGCCCCTATCTTCCCGTTCTTAACTTCAGCCGCTCCACCCAAGTTTTAACCCATGGCATCGCAATCGCTGATTTGTTTCCTATGACAGACTGCAAAGTCGCTGCCCTAATGCATCAGCATCTGTCGGAGCTGTATACATCGGCTGCTCCCATTCGAACCTCATTTCTTGCCTGATAGTCGCGGATCTGCCAGATGATCAAGCCAGAGCTTTCTCCTACCTTTTGCTGTCGTACAGTGATATATTTGATTTCGGGGACCGACCATTGGGCATAACATCAATTGTGACCCATCTCATCAGCAGGGTGACGCCAGCTCCATCCACAGACGGCTTTATGGTGTCTCCCTGATTGAGCAGCACGTTATACAGAAAGAAGTTGACAAGATGCTGGCGCAAAACATTATTGAGCCTTCCTGCAGTCTCTGGCGTCCTCTGTCGTATTAGTCGAAAAGAAAAACCAAAGTTGGAGATTTTGTGTCGACTATCGCCACCTTAATGAAATAACAAAGAAAGATGTTTATCCTTTCCCACGAATTGACGACGCGGTTGACTGCTTGCATGGTGCCAGCTATTTTTCTTTCATCGACATGCGTTCAAGCTATTGGCAAATTGCTGTCGACAAACGGAATCGCGAGAAAACCGGATTTGTCACCCTCGACGGACTCTATCAATTCAAGGTGATGCCATTTGAACTCTGTAACACTCCTGCGACATTCGAGCACATTATAGACTCGCTCCTCCGTGGCTTCAAATGGACATGTTTATGCTACTTAGATGACGTCGTCGTTTTCTCTCACGTTCGCACCTGGTGGTCCGCGACCCCTGGTAAGGTCAAGGTCACGTGATGGTGGCCGCCGTGGGACTTTTGAGCATAGTCACGTAAGCCAACAAATGGCCCTTGACCACTGTAACGGTCAAGATCACTTGAGCTGACGTCACTGCGACGTGGAAGTGCAGGGCTCTTGCCTAGTTTACAACACTGCGCGAGATGAAGGATGACGAAGACCATGCTACAGTAGCGCGTCGGAACGCAAAGAAGGCACGTCGGAATGAGGCCCCGAAAAGGCGGCGTGTGGAAGCGACCGATGAAGAACGGGCTTAACGTTTGGAGAAACGCACAATGTGGTTAATCCAAGCTTGGCAATGAGCGCATTTGTGAGTGAATTGCAACAGATAAACACGGTTGTTTCGCTCGGATATAAGCTTAACGTGGTTGTGTTGAGTAACCTTAAGTTCTTTTCGTTCAGTAGCAATGGCAACATGCGCTTCCTCGAGGCGTTTAAGGGTATCCAAAACAGGTGAATTATCAAGTGTTGTTGGCGGGCTTCGGTTCAGCTAAACATCACCTGATAGATATGCATTAGTTGGAATAACAGGGGGAATGCTATACAGTCGCAATAAATTCGCATAACGCTACGCCACTTCATCACATAGGGCCAAGACACTACTACAAGGCTGCGGTTGCTAGTCTTACAATCACTGAAGTTATTTATGTAACCAACCTGAAATGTCACCGGTTTGAACATTGTACAACGTGCTGTGTCGTGCCCCAGATGATACCCGCAAGGTCCCACTATATATGCTGTGCGGGCGGATCCGATAATCCGTGACGTCGATGATGGACTTGGTTGTCAGGGGAGCAGCGGTATCCGGGCTAAGTTTGGAGTCTCATCCCCTGTGGCGCCGAGCACACGGTCACTGACCGCGATCTCCCCGCCGAGAGCGGATGACGCAAACCTTGAAAAGGGGCAGAAAGCAGCAGGCAGCCAGAGCAGCAAGGTCTCAAATGTCAGAAGCGGGTTGAGCATGGTGCAACGTGCGATGTCGAGCCGGCACGTTTTGCCCGCAGAGCTATAGGCGTATTTTGGAAAGCTTTATTATCGATTCCTATTATACAAGCAGAGTATAAACAAAGCGTTGTGAGGCTTTTTGATGACCTTCCACATCTTGCTAAAATACATTTACTGCAGTCCAAAAGGAAGTTGCGTCGTCTATCGCGTCGCCACCATCAAAACGCGGTCGTGCCGATGTGGTGGTGCAGTGGTTAGGGCACTCGACTTCTATGGCCGAGGATGCGGGATCGAATCCCGGCCGCAGCGGCCGCTTTTCGATGGAGGCGGAAACTAAGGCGACCGTTTGTAGTGCACTGTCAGTGCACGTTAAAGAATCTAAAGTAGTTAAAATTTACGGAGCCCTTCACTGCGGCGTCTCTTATAGCCTACGTTGCTTTTGGATCTTAAGCGGCATAAAACCAAACTAAACCAAAAGCGGTCCCCGTGGTCGTGATTTGATCCCACATTTTTTAGTTGAGTATTCAAGCGACATAGATGCTGCACCAGCTAGGTGGGTCATAATGGATGTAGAAAGTGGAATAGATATACTGTGAAACGACGGGCGATTGTTCAAGGTGTTCTTACGTACGATATAACACCACCTTTCCATTTCAGGGCTTATTTTAGAAGTGTGTTCCGTATAGCACCGGACGTTTTCACAATGAAACGTCACAAACTAAGTGACGACAGCATTGAAGAACAACTCCTGTTGAAACTTAACTGGGCGTAAAACGAGTTCAAGAAATTCAAACCAGTTTATTGAAGTTTGAGCGAGTTTAGCAATTACAGTAAAGTTCGATGGAAAGTAACACAATTTTAATCGATTAATATCCTGTAATTATCAGTTACTTTTCATGCGCTGTAATTGGCCACTGTAATCAGTTAAGTTTTAGACCTAGTATTCTAATTGTAATCGGTCGCACATTTTCTGCAACATGTAAAAATCAGATGTAAGTTCGCTCAGTATAAATTATATTTTAACTCTCCACTCAAAATAGATTTCGTTCCTGAGTTATTTAAGATGAAAGCGAGTATTTTGTGCTTCAGGAAACGAAATCAACTCAGATGACAATAAATTAATACTGTTGTAGTCAAATGCGTAGTTGTATCCTCTGAAGACACCGGCAACTCTAACAACCAGAATTAAAGAATGCAAGGATTAGATTCCCTCACCGAGAATCTTCGTCGGGTTTCAGAATTTAATATACCTTACGTTTTTTTTTTTCACAATGCAGGCGCGTTCGGCGGCCAAAGTTAGGGGGTGTACGGATTTCAATATGTGAAGGATTAGCTCTGTCGAGCGGACAATCCTCCGCCAATTTGAGTAGAGCCGCGCGACGCCATTGTCTCGACAACGAGAATGAGGCACCCGCCCGCAGGGAGATGACGATATTGAAATCTGCAGCCTCTCCAATTCGGGCTTCGGTCACTTTTTTTTTTTTTTTTTTTTTTTTTTTTTGTACGCAAACTTGCCATAAGACATATTATATAAACTCATGTAAATGGTTTTCCGTGAGGAACCGGAGCAGGCTCCCGCTCTTAGCGTTGTCGGTGAGCCATTTAGAAAAGTCATCTTCCCTTGTTGTGGTTAGACCCACTTCGCGCAGAATCTTTGTCCTTGATTCCCTTGTCCCTGCACAAGTCCATAGCAGGTGGCGAACATCCACTTCTGCAGCTGGTGTGGAACACTTTGGGCATGTGGTTGGTCCGATTTCAGCTTGCGATTCCCATCGGCATTTTACCGACGGGGTAAGGGCCGCCCCAGCTCTTATCCTTCTAAGGGAAACCTCCTCCAATCTCGTTAAGTTACGAGGGAGTGGGAATGTACACGGGGGAATGAGGGCACGTGTACTTTTCCTTAAAGAGGATGATCGATGCCCGCTTCGGTCACTGATCTAGACGTGATTCTAAAGGGCACGACCATCCTCTCGCGGTCATATGGTCGAATAACGACCTACTAAAGCTCTTTCTGCCCCCAAATATACTCAAGTAGCAAATATTTGTAAACATATGTGGGTATGTAACCACCACCTTTAAAGGTATGGCGGGATAGTGTAGCCGACCATCTGAGCGATATGAACCCGTTTAGAGCAAGCCGTATGAACGTACCGACGTAGCCAAGTTGCAGCATGGCTGACTGGACATACAAGAGAACTGCAAAGTTTATTGTTATTTCGCCTTCCCATCTCAAATGACGAATCCGAGCTGGCAGCTCCTTCCAGTTATCTGATATGATGTGGTCTCTTTATGTCACACAACATGTGTAGGAATCAGTGCTCGGCCAAGGAACTGGTCAGCTATCACCTGCCTGTATTTGTTACCGATAACCGAATAACCATAGGTAAGGAAGCGCAACGCAGAAAAAAAAAGCATAAACATAAGTTTGACTGTCAACAGTCGCTTGCATTGGGTTGGTTCTATTGTTAATAAGCAACGTGATGCCGGAAAAACACCAGGAAAGAAAATTTCCTGATATCATTAAGCCCACCGAAACTGCTGTAATGATCGTCAAGGTGCAAGGTGTTCTTACGTACCACCTTACCCCTTAGGGCTTATGTACAGAAGTGTTCTGTATAGCGGAGGGCTAGTTGGTTCGTACTAATAGACCTCGTTTTGTATAGCGGCCGGTGAAGAGGAATATTATAGTCCTCACAAAGGCTCCAATCGCTACCAGGTGGTCGCAGTTGTGGGTTCCAGCCGATCACCGGGCATCTCATTGTGCAAACTAAGAGGAGTCATCGTTTCACTTTTCTGCCGCAGGCGTAGTAATGCGCCACCTTGATGCGTCATCTGTGTTGACCACTACGGCTGTCGAGATAAGCCGAGGGTCGCCGACACGACATCGACGCTGCTGTTAACTAACACCGCAAGTCACTTAAGCGCTAACCCAGGATAGAGAGACCCAGTCTTTGGAAGTGGAAGAAAGTAATCGAGACTAACGACAGCGCTTTTTCTTCTACTATTGGCCTCAACCTTCTGGTGTTGAGTTCTGGTGTTAAAACAGAAGCACGTTTATTTTGGCAAAACAATCGTCTTTTTGGCCGATTGGCCGATTTTTAAAATGTACACACCAGGTTTTAGAAAGTTAAGCAGAACGTTGATCTCAGTTTTGTTACGAAATAACGCGCATAAGGATTGTTTGAGCAAGCATTAACCTGAAAAGAACCAGTAAGCCAGTCCAAAATTATGAAGCAAGAGCGAGAGATTGATTGGGAGGGTATTAATTAAGCATAGTATCCGGTATTCCCTGCAAATGAAGCCACTGGTATGCCACGTCCACGCATCAAAGGTCTCAAGACAAGCCAAGGGTCCGTTTGTAGTAGCAAGAGAGTGCGTTAGGAATACTTCGATGAAGAAGTGCGTCATCGAGAATTCAATTTGATGAGTGTCTCAATGCGTGCTTTAGTGACTGGATGAACGACGGCACGCGCTCGCGAGTGAAACATGTCTGCAGGCGAGCCATTGAAACCCCGAGGGAGAAGAGATGCACGATAGGGGAAGGAAGAGCCTTCGCAACAGTCTCCGAGTGACACGCTGAAGTTTCCTCTTGTGGGGCGGGTGGAGGAGACTCGAAAGGAGAAGGAGGAAGAGGCTCGCCTTCCCCGGAGCTCGGCGGATGGAGGCGAGCCATTCGGGTCACGTCTGCCTCGGCGTTTTCATGGCGAAAACGAGCCGCCGCCGCCGCTGCTCTCTGGGCGGCGAGTAAAGAGGCCCAGGTGAGTTTTTCCACCGAAAGATCCTCGACGCTCAATCACGGCGACCTACGTGGCCCGCATGCGACGTCACTGGTTCGGCCGAAGCCCGTCCCCGGCTTCCCCGATCAGGCGGAACGGGGGAGGATGCGCAGGAGGGCGTGAGCGAAGTTTGCTTCGCGGTTGCCGGACGACGAACTGCGCAACGTGTGCCTAACGCACCAGCGGCGGCAACCGGGAGCGGAGTGGGCGAGGTCGAAGTTGTGCAGCGGGCCCTCCTGTTCGTATATAGAGCCATGTTTGCTGTCTTGATTGAGCCACTGATTTGCATGCTCCGCAGCTGAAGGAGTCTTCTTTTTGTGTCCAGGACCAAGAGGTTCTGTCCTTTGCGCCTGGGGAAGAAAAAAGCCGCCGTGCGCAGGCTCAGTGGAGTGGAAAGCACTGCCAGTCCTTGGCTGTTTTAGTGCTTGTTTCATTGTCCTCAAATAAACATCAGACGAGAAAAAAAGCTCGTGCTAACAGAGTACATACTTAGTTTAAATGTTGGCAAACCTTCTTGCGTTTTCTTTTTCTGATTTCAAGCCACATGATTTTGCATTTTATACCATGATCCCCACCGATGTAAAATGAAAATAGTTATGCAGTATAATTACCCACCGCCGAAGAAGGCATGGAGTCCTTATTGAAGAATAGTGAAGGTTTTTTTCTGTTTTTAAGTCATTTACGTTATGCGCGTAATGTGATAGTATGGTGATATATTTGGACTACTGTTTTATTTCGTGACTCATTTACTAGTTAGTATTACGTTCTAAGGGCGGAATGTCAAATTTGATGAAATATAGAGTCAAAATCTCCCGATTCATTTCAGCCAACTGATGACGAAGAGAAGGAATGTTTTAGTATGGTGATTTAGTGTTGTTTGCTCGGTAAAGTGCCAGATCAACTTAGTCTACAGTACAGGGCTTCAGATAAATGTGACCTTCTTAGATGCACATGCAACGCTCATGGGGCATTTATTACCTTTGGCATCTTAATAAACACGGCCGCCGCAGCCAGAAAAGAGCCCGTGTCTGCCGGCTCAGTAGTCGAGCGGCCTACCGCTGAGCCACGACGGCCGGCAATTTTCAACCAGGAAACGGAGTTTAGTTATCGGCAGGAGCAATATCTCTCTTATATGCTACCGCACACTATCGTTCGGTTAATGCGGGCAGCCAGAAGCTGTCCCTTTTGTAATAAGTTCTGATTATGAACTGAATTATAAATTGAAGGCCCTCCTTAAGTTCTTAAAGGAGTCGGGGTTTTTCCCGGCTATAAACTTCAAGCGTGCGCCCTCTGTTCTCTTACAGTACTGGACCATACGTACGTACAGTCGACGTTACCCTTGTGTAGAACGCTCGAGCAAGACACCTTGGGCTACAAGCCGAAAATAGACTCCAGCTCCAGACTTCGTGGCTAGGTGCTAGTTTCTACCTTAGTTGCGGCTATCTGCGGCACCACTTTCTCTCGAGTGTTGCTGCAAGACCCTACCAGCTGCGGCAAAATATGGCCTTATTTACAGGGAGGTGCATCTCCCGAGCGCTCTACACAAGGGTGGCATCGACTGTACACGTGCCAAACTCATTTTGATGACACTCTTTCCTTTTTCTTCCTTTTTTTCCCCTCCCCACCTGCAGGGTAGCCAACTACGCATCGCCTACTTAACCTCCCTGCCTTTCCGATCTTCTGTTTACCTATTTCTCTCTCTTTTTCCGATCTCTCTCCCTTTTTCTAGCCCCGCCGGGATGGTGCAGTGGTAAGACGCCCGACTACTGTGCCGGAGTACCCGGGTTCGAACCCGACCTCGGCGGCTGCGTTTCGATGGAGGCGAAACGAAGAGGCGTCCGTGTGCTGTGCGATGTTGTAGTGGAGTAGCTGATTGATTTATAGGAAGGGAAAGGCGCTGTAACTGTCTCGGTTGTTTTCTGTGGACACCTAAACCGCGCCGTAAGGGAAGGGAGGAAGGTGGGAGTGAAAGTGGAAAGAGAGGAGGAGCCGTAGCGGAGGGCTACGGAGTAATTTCGACCACCTGGGGATCTTTAACTTCTGCTGACATCGCACAGCACACGGACGCCTCTTCGTTTCGCCTCCACCGAAACGCAACCGCCGAGGTTGGGTTCGAACCCGGGTACTCTGGCAAAGTAGTCGGGCGTCTTACCACTGCACCACCCCGGCGGGGCTGTGCGATGTTGTTGTTGTTGTTGTTGTTGTTGTGGCTGTAGGAAGAAGGAAAAAAAATGCACGGGCCTGCTACTGGATCTGTAGGTGAGCCACCTCCGCTGCCTCGTGCAGACAGAAGAGAAAATAGAGAAGGAAGAAAAGGAAGAGAGAGAGAAAGACGCGCGCCGCAACAACGGCCGTCGTCCACCATCGAAATGGTGTCGTGTGCAATGATGGCCTACAACAGATAAACATTATGTGGCAGGCTAGCCCCCGCCGCAAGCGGCTGTTCCCTCCATCCCCAACTCAATCCGGGAGGACTGGGAGGCGATCCTGCTCGGCTGCCACGACTTACAGGCCCAACAAGCCTTAATCGGGCGCGCCCGGGCGGCGGCAACCGCCACTGGGGTCCCAAACTAGGGACCTCCACCTAGTGCTTGTAAGGACCGGTCCCATATGGGCCGATCCGAACATACCTCCAGGCACTTGTATAGGTAATAAATGTTCTTACCACCACCACAAAGCGGCGTTGGCCTACCTGTCCCTGCCCCGCCAGGAGAGAACATGGCAATGTCAGCGCACGTTAAAGATCACCATGTGGTTGAATTACTCCGTAGCCCTCCACTAGGGCTCCTTTATCTCCCTTTCCACTTTCACTCCCAACTTCCTCCCTTCCCATATGGCGCGGTTGAGGTGTCCACAGAAAACAAGTGAGACAGTTACCGCGCCTTTCTCTTCCTATAAATCAATCAATCAATCTCTCTTTTTCTCTGTCATCATGATAAATGTCAGCAAGAAAGTCAGAAAGCTACTTAAACGTAGCCTCGATTGATGCAACTGGCTTGCACCAATTAATACATTCCGTATTGGGAGATTAGCGGTGCAGGTTTTTCTCGGCAGTCTAATTGAAGCTCGCCTTTAAGGACTATGCGCCAAGCTTGTGCGGTAGGCTTCATGGCGTAAAAGCTATTTTATATCTTTAGAGGGTGCGAAATCTATTTCTTTATTGGTGGATCAAAGTGCCTTTGTTTATATAGCTAGCAAGAGCAGGTAAGAATTAAAATGGACGTTGGTTCTGTTAAAGTTGGATTGGCTGTGACGTCACGTACGGCACCATGATAGTGCGCGACATGTCACATTTCGCGGTGCATACCTAAGCAGCTGGCGATAATTGGAATATGGAAACGTGCACCTACCGGTGCTGTTAGTTCGCCAGCATGGCAGTTAACATGACATCCAGATGCAAGTAACAAATAACCGTAGGTTCTAATAACAAAACCGCTTTGGTACTAATCCAAATTTGCTGTCACGAAGCACTCTTCGTGTAACGTGCCTTGACATCGTGCATAGTGCTACTAAACGACCGCTGTTAAAAGGCGTACAAGCCACCGAAGAACTGTTCGTGCAACTTCAATGTAGTCAAAACGTTTTCTCAAGCAATGACAAAACTAGTACTCGTTTTCAATCCTTGGAACGGAAATGTACAAGTTGTACAACAATGCAGGGATTGTCCAGTGTTTTACTTTTTTCTTTTTTTTGCAACAGCACCTTATAGAGACTGGTTCTGTGGAGTTTGTGTCTTCTAACGTATCATCGCGCCATTCTTACTGATCATCATGCAGTCGCTATAATCATAAAATCACTGCAAGGAACCATGCTGATTTGAGATCATGCGGCTTCGCCATGGATAGCGCACCTTCCAGGCGCTACGCTGATTCCTATGTATGCACTGTCATCACGAATGACGTCAGGATGCTGTATCAACTTATTAGTCCGTACAGTGACGTCAAGTGGTGTGTCACAGGAATGCGACACATTGATCTGTGGAGAATAAGTAACGTCACGAGTATCGCTTAGTGACGTAACATGTATATTTATATTGGAGAAGCCAATTATAAAGGAATGAAAAATCTTTCATACATTACTCCAAGACGATACACTGAATCTGGCAACCTTCCTTGGAGGTTTTTTGTTTACTTTACTAAAAACGCGGGTACAGGCCATGAGAAGGGGAGATTTGGGAGTGAAAGTATGAAAGAGCGTCCAAGGCACGCGTTTATTTCTAGAATCCCATGCCAATGTTAGCCACAAACTGTGCGTCTGTGTTCTTCGTCCGTGGTTGAAAATGATGCCCCTACAAGAGCCGACCAATGCAAATATCTTACCGAACTTGTCACCTAATTGTAGTTTCTCGCAATTGCAGGTAGGTGCTGCACGCAGTGCCTGTCACAAAATGTTTGAAGTAACTTACTTATATCGCGTACAAAATCAACATTCTGGCGTCAACATTTAACAGCGCAAAAAAAGATCATCACCCAAGACAAACGTTAGTCTTTAAATTGCGAGCGAAAAACTTATACCCGTTCTCGTGTAAAACAAAGAGAGCGTAAGAATTTCTTGGCTTGAAGCCGCAAAAAAGAAAGCATAAGAACCAGTTCTCTTGATTCCAAATCGTATCTTTTTTTCCTCCTTTTTTGTCAGGCCTGTCATATGTAACAGTCCGAATACTCATCATTCGACTGACCCAACTAAAGTGTCTGCAAGCCTCAATCTCCATTCATCCAGTCAATACGGTTTGCACCAATGGATAGTTAGTCTTATTTGCGTTATCTTGCAATTACTATATACCACTGCATTAAACATTGTGCATGTTATTCATGTACAGCTTCAACCTAAAAATGTTAGCAAAGGTGACTTCACACGGGACCGAAAAAAATGCAATAAGCGATTGTTGCCATGCCTGCCTTTAGAAAGTGTCAAGCACTCCAATTTCTCGAACTGAGGTAGCCGGTTGAAACAAGCACGACCGAAAGGGGGCATCTGAAATGATAGCTTCTGAGTTACTAATCGGTATAATCATGCTCTAATGCTGCTGCGCAGGGGAGTCATTTTTTTTTAGCAAGTGTTACCAGCATCTTTATTTTGTTTATCGTAGTCTTCCCCAATGCCCACAATTAATTTTCTGCGCTAAGGTTTTGCCTTCCTGCGACGTTGCCTCTTGACAGTGCAGTTCCAATTTTTGTTTTCTTAATGGAAAACTGCGATAAAGATACCGCTCCTCCTAATGCCAACACAAAAAAAAAAAAAGCATTATGTGCTTAGCCACGTCGGCGCATGGCTCTGCCGATAAGGAATGCGCGAGCTTTAATGTAAGATGCAGTGTTTGGATGGGTCATCATCGGAACGAGCTGCTTTCTGCCGGCCGCACCTCCTTTACGGAATGGAGTGGGCTTTGCACTCTCGCCATCGGCGCGTGGGGCAACAATCGCGCCACATATCTCAACTGTATGAATTTGCCACTTGCATTTTAACCTAGGCATGGGGCAGGCTATGTTTGCCGAAATAACGGAGTCAAGCATTGGTGGAGAATAGAGATTCCCAAATATTCGACCCCCCTCCCTCCCCATTAGTGATGTTCGTAAGTTTTGTGAGTTCGTGAGTTTGCAGGTCGCAGTCGAGCAGCAAGGTTTCCCGGGCCCGGTCGCACGAGCCTCAGGAGATGATCAGATGGTAGATCTGCCGGGAAGTCCCAGAACATGTGATCAATGGTGACTATGCCACCAAATTCGCTGCACTCCGGACTGAATCTGCCCGGGTATATGTATTTAAGTACTGCTAGGGTTGGGGAGGGTTTTAGCTTGTAGCTATCGCAGTACCACCTGTAGAAAACCAACTCCTAATCACAAAACACCACTTTTACTGAAAAAAAAAATGTTTTTATAAAGGTCAAAAGAGGGCTGCCAAAAATGCGGGTATCGCCGCCACACCCCTTCTTTCAAGTGCAAGCGCCGCAAAGCGTAAAAAATGCGGCGGACAAATGTGAACTACTCTTGCATGTTTGAATTTTGAAATAAATTCTGTTTTGAAATTGCATATGTACGCTTACGATACAAATAAGAGAGCTAAAAGGCAGCGTGGAATGTTGGAATGTAAAGGAAACCTTCCTTTGGCCGCACCTCGGGCTCCCAGTTTCGTTTCGGTATGTTTCAGTTTAGGAATTTAGAAACCACAGCTAGGCCACGGCCGCTCAATGGAGGCGCACTTGGTGCGCCCCGTCGCGTCGCGCCTCAATGGCTGGGGAAGCGCGTATTGGGAGCAGTTACAGTTACCGCCGTCATTCTCCGCGGGGGCACCGCCACTCCAGGACAAGGCGCCGCCGGCACGGACGAGCAGACGACGCGGAAGGAGCGCGCTGGCTGGTTGGCACGTGTTATCGTTTTGACTACTCAGCATAACCGCGTGGTTCTGATAGTTCTGCATGCGTGTCATCGGTGCCTGTGTCAACAGCGTCCTAAGCGTATGCAACATCATGCCAAGCAACTGCTGTGTGCCGCTGTGCACCACGAAAGCAAGAAAAGATCGGTTACCATGGGTTCCCATGCGATTCACAACGTCGAGCAGCATGACTGAAAAACTTATCTCGGGAGGGCTAGGATGGAAAAGGAAGCCGGTGGGAGCCGAGTGACAAGTCACTGGTATAATCACTGCACTTCACAGATGACGATTACAGGAATAACATAAAACTGAAGATCCTGCTTCCTTCATCTGTCCCCTCCGTGTGCCCGAACTGCCCCCATTACAAGTTAAGTTACTCACGCGGGCTCATGTTGAGCCAAACAACCTTGAAAAAATGAATGTGCGCAGGCCAATAGGTATATTTTCCCCACTTGTTATACCTACACTTCATTTCCTCCTGGACAACCCCCCGTGTCATCCTGAAGCATGTGTTTCAAGATAGCTCCGCCACGATCACTTTTATGACGATGATATCAAAATGGTATGCCTTGCCCAACATCGCATAAGTGAAGCCATGGAGACACCAAGAGGAGCCGCTCTATTTGTCAGATGACGAGCGACTCTCTTGGTTAGAGTTGGACTTTGCCATATCGAAGACATTCAGGTCCAAGGAGGCACGTCGAAGCAAAGGCTAACCAAACAAACGTACGGAGCAACAGTCATGACAACAAGATCCACAGTGGCGCAAATTAGGTATGTTCTTGATCACGTCACGTATCGTACAACAATGTCTTCTGTGTGCCTTACTAGTGCATTGCATTTAACCGAATCTTATTTTCAGCTTCCGATACGCCCTAAAGCAGGCTCTGAAAGCGGGTCTATAGTATCGCTTTTTAGCTGCCTAAGGCAATTCAAAGGCGGGAACGACAAAGTTGACGCAAGGGCTGCAGTTTTCACCTAGGAGAAAATACTAAAGGTACCACTAGCTAGAAAATATATGTATATATATATATCGACTGAGATTATACACATTTTGCCACGCTTTGTGCAGTTTGGCGTCTTGCAAGCATCAGTCTGCAAATGCACCTATCAACAATAGGCAGCTATAAAACTTGGCATTCGTGATTATGAAAGTCGTACCTTGCAAACTACCATATCACGTCTGCTGCTGCGAGAGTTTTCGCGTCAGCTTGGATTCATTCATGTGTGGTGAGAACCAGCAGCTGAAATAGAGTTAGCACCGATTGCATTCTTGGCTGGTTACCTTGCACGTCCATTTGAAGAGAAAGTATGAATAGTTTTACAGAATCTCATGAAACATTTTTATTTATTCTGTTTTGAGTGCCTGCCCGTGTTTTCGTTATTATATATTACTAAAGTTTAAATAACTTCTAGTGCTTACTTTAGAGTGTCAATAATTTTATTTTATTAATCCCCATCCATTTATTAACTTTGTGCCTTGTGATTCCTGCAAACCCCTGGACTTATCAAAATTCTTGATGACGGACGCCTAAGGTATCTGAAAATCCCCATGCACCTTTGTTAGCAAGGTGATAAAGTGCCCGCAGGTCATAAGAAGCAGCAAGCTATGCAACATGTTAGTTTCATCCCTTCTTCCCTATTTTGTGCAATTTCCGGAGTTGATCTGCGAGAGAGAAGACCTCAGTCGAACTAAGGACCTAACCAAACTAATGCGACCACTGCTAACCAACTGGACAGGCAACATCAATCAGACAGTGGAAAAAATCACGCTTGCACATAAACCTATTTCGAGAAAAGTTCTTCGCTTGTAAAATAAGCATGCGTGTCTTCTGTGCATCACGCGGCTTCATAATCAAACGAGAAAAAATTTGCCTGAGCCTGCGGGCGTGTCGTTGAACTGGCTGTCTTGTGTTGTTTCTTTTGCGACAGTTTGTGTTAGCTAGTATGTTTTGGTGGTGGTACCCACTTGAATATTATCTCCAGTGAAAACGGAGGAACATGCTGAACAATAATGTTGAACGCTACGTCTTGAATTGTAAGTTTACAGAAAAGTGCACGCTGAATAAATGGCCCCAAACCATGTCCCGATTTCAAGATTGCAATATCTAATACGTTATTACAGTGGTTGAAACGCAACTAAATGGGTGCACACTCAGCGAAGCACACGACTGCCTCGTTCTCGTTGTAAACGGAAGACCACAAATGACTTGGAAAAGCCTAGTGATGATGACTTGCCGCTATCACCTTATCAATAGCAAACTTGCACATAGCATCACATACTGTGTGAAACGCCGCTCATAATTCTATATTGAGCAAGCGCCGACCACGCGGACGCCGAAATGAAAGCACAGCCACGGCCGCTGCGCGCAGCTCTCCGCCCGGACTCGTCCCGGAGCGGTGGCGCCGCAGCGGTGGCGATGAGAACTAGGCGCAATACGGCTCTTCTGGGCGACGCGACGGGCCGCACCCAAGTGCGCCTCCATTGAGCGGCCGTGGCTAGGCACTATGCATGCCCACGTGATTTCGTATTTTACGGGTCTTGGATCATGAGACGGGCAAGCATGGGCAGCCACAGTTCTCTTCAAAGGAAGTCCATACGCTGGAAACCCCTTTTCTTTTGAATATCCTCTTTTGAAATGCATACTGAATAGCTATATCTAATTATTGGGAAGATAAATTTGAAGAAAATCAGGTGGAGTTGCTGTAAAAGTTGGCCCTATATTAATCGTCGGCCTTTGTTTCTGCGAAAGAAAATATACCCTCGAAAAAGTAATACGCCTATAATTGTCACAGTAGTTATAAAATGAATAAAAAAATGAGAAAAACAGCACCAAACAGCATTCAAACCTCAGCTTTTTGGAGCTGTAGTAGAGTGTGTAAATCGCCCTCGAAAGATGGAAGAATGTGCGCTATTACTTGTGTAGAGTAACTGGGCTTTCTTGTGGGTTTTCTTTCCTAAGTATTGAAACTGTCATTGCCATTAAACGATTGCCCCTAAGACAGGGCAGTGACATATTGGGATTTCCACTTCTGCACTATAGGATCCGCGACTGTCGCAAGGGTGCTAGGTGGTAGAGGGACAACGCAGGTTGCGCTGGGCCTAATACAAATATAAGTTTCTAAACTACAGAACAAGGGGAACAATATATTTTTGCTCGAAGGCTAATTTCGAAACGAGCTACACGCAGCTGAAAGCGTTTAGATGCGAAAAAATTATCTGCCCACGTGACACACACCCCCTTCTCATCCATTCGAATCGCCGGTGGAGAGAGCCACTGCAGATGCGGGCGGCCACCACAAACTATCGCGGGCCGTTAGGAAGTTTTTTTAATGTGAGCAGTAAAAAGGGGCAACTTGATACGCTAGTATTGTGTAAAACTGCTGTGCGACAGTACCGGGTACTAAGAAGTGCGCGACTTCTACAGTTTCTACTTACCAGAGGTACGTCTCGCACTTCGTCTCAAACGTTAGCTAAACTGTTCGCTATCTTAGGCCGGTGACAGTAGCTATTTGAATCCGCTAGCATGGAACATTCGGGAATGTTTTTTTGGGCTTTCATAGTGTGTCTTTTTCTTTGTATGCTTCTTTTAAAGAATTTTCTAACACGATTACAGTAGAAATGCAGTCGTGCTGCAGTTACGTTAGCTCAGCTCTCTTTTTTCTTTTTTTTTATTCGAAGAGTTTGCCACAAGGGATAAGTTGAGAAGGGGAAAATGGGATGCAGGAGATAGAAAGTTAAAAGAAGGAGAGAATTCAAGTTACACTTAGGTATTCGCAGAGGTTGGCGGTGTAGGGGTTCTCCATTGTCCACTTCTCGTAATAACAATCGCGGTTCCAGCGCAGGCCCACCTTCATGAGTAGCCGTTGTCTAACTGGAGCCGTTGCTGGACACATCCACAAGAAGTGACGCACATCGCAGACCTCAGGTGCAGTGTCACAGTGAGGGCACCTGTCAGTCACTAGTAAATCTTTTTCCCGCCATCGATATTGAACAGATGGGGTCAGAGCCACCCTGCCCGAATCCGGCGCACTGTTACCTCCTCCTTCGAGTAAGAGTACGGAGGAGAGGGTGCGAACACGGAGGAATGAGAGCGCGTGTTCGCTGGCGCAGAACTTGAGAATCGGAAACGTGAGACAGGAACGGATCTGGGGGAATAGGGGAAGGTGGTGGATCGCCTGATATATTTATGTGCGTTGATGAACAACAACTGTTGTTGAACGGTTGTTTCATAATAAGAAATACAACAAAGAAAAAAGCCGACGAAGTTGCGAAAATTATGCCCTATGTTCCCCTTTTTTATTTTTTGCTGTAATTAATGGTTCACCGATTGTTTCTATTTAAAAACGCCCACAAATAACACGATCTATTCCTGAGTCGTGACGGTGGCTCGATGGTGTCAGCGGCTGCCAGCGTAGCTTGTTTTTCTGTAAGAACTGCAGCCTCGTCGATGCCCGGATATTCTTGATATCCTGAAAGTCGAGCTGACTAAGCTGTAAAAAGCGTCCGACGTTTTGTGCAGCCAGAGGTCGCTGAAGTCGAGGTCTAAGTTCGCCAGCACATCTTTGTTGCCGAGCTCGGGAGTGATAGCGATGGCTTGTACGAGCGACTACTTCGGCCTGCGCTAACTTTAAAAGTTTAGTATTAGAGACCTTTAGCGGTGCGCTATCCGCGGATCGTCCCCTTGACCCACTACCACGCACAGGTCCGACACGACCAGTCTGAATGCCGACTTCCATCGTATGGCTCCATCCAACGCTGTCAAGTGGATTGGGGCATGCGCAGTAGAACGCACTATGAGATACGATGGTAGTGGATCGCGGATAGCGCTACGTTAAAACTCTGCTTTATTAGCTGCTGCTGCAGCTCGCAAAGCGTCAGCAATCGCGAAGTCAAGGTTTTCGTTATGTTTGCGTCATTTTCCTTTATTACGCAAATGGAGGAAAATCGCAGTGACGATATAAAGAAAGCTCTTCAACTTTGAAGCGAAATACTTCAGCATTAAATAAGTGTTCATCTGTGGTACAGCGAGAATAAAGTTATCAAATGCCTTACTATCGCATTTTACTACAACAAAAATTTAATAGCTCCGTCAGTGTCCCTTTAAAGCGTGCTTTGTCTGTTAGACTGCAGTGCAGCGCGGCAAAGCAAGCCTTAAGCTAGGTAGAAAGAGAAATGCTGATGAGGGACATTCTGCTGATGGCACACTAAAATGCAAATAAAGAAAGGTGATGAAATTAGGTTGCGAATTGCAAACAAGGCGGTAATATTTCAAAGTTCAATTTGATAATATCGAGTAAATTCCCGCCTTTTGTTCCTTAGTGACGCCCCATCATACTCACCACAGTTAGCATATCACAGGCCACATGGCACTTCGGAACGCTAGTGATGTAAAGAATTGATGAATTCTAAAGATTGCTTTAACTAGATCTATGTCTCTTTCCTCCTTCTTTTCTTCCTTCGCGCTTTTAGGCTGTCTCAATAACTAAAACTATTGATTTAGATACTGAAAATGTTAACTGAAAGAAAAGAAAAACGGGTGTATTTTAAAAAGGAAGGGATATAGCAATCAATGAACGGGAGAAGCTAGAGCTTAATTAGTACAAAGGTGCAAACAAGGTCTACGAAAATTACCTAATACACAAAATAGGCACGTCTGATATTCTGAGCACAAGGAAAACATAAAGATATACTTCCAAACTATAGGAGCAACGGGAGGGGCAGAAATATATTTTCTTGTAATAAAATGATGTCATTTATAACTAGGAAGCAGGATGAGTGGAAACTTTGTTACAAATATTTCGAGCAAAGTGGGCTTTCAGTGTACAATAATTTGGTACTGTCGTCATGTTATGTGGGATTTCTTCACGAAGAACCATTAATGCTTGAATCTCTAAAAGAGGGTGCCAACCAAGCCCGATCAAAAATATTCTATATCAGGCTGTCGTAAGGCATAATAAAAAGTATGCCTGCACATTACACAAGTTATTCCCTAAACAGACTCTGGGGACAACTTCATCCAAATATATATCGGAGTAGAACATGATTGTCTGACTGTTCGTGTTCTTTTTTTTTATGAGAATCTATTTATTAATTCTGCCAGGCAGAAAACTTGAGCACTTGACGTGGTCGCTCAAGTATCTATCCTCTGTCGTTATCGCACTTGTTTCTCAGCGCACAAATTTCGTTACCAAGCCCAGCGGAGTATAAGCGATACCTGAACTTGTGTTTTGCATAATTCTAGCCTATATAACCTATTTCTTTATAAATGGTCATGTCTGCATGATCAAAACGCGCTACCCAAATTATGAAGAACAGTCTCTATTTCTCGTCAGTCTTTCCCTAACATGAAACCAATCTCACCAGACAGAATTGCAGACTGGTAATACTAATAGCGAAGGTGCGTCTCAAATAGGTTAGAGCCTCTTCCGATCATTGTTACGGGGAGGAATGTGCCTTACCAGAATTTTCCACCTCTCGGTGCACGAACTGCCTTCAGACTCAGTCCTCCGACGCCTCTGAAGTGAAGACAAAACAACTGCCGCTACTCGCAGTCCGGGGACGACCCATGTCCCTCCCTCACCCTCTGCGCTAAGCTTTTTTTTTTTTTTTCGCTCATTTCTCAGGCAGTAATCTCCACGCCATCTTCATCCCGGCGTAAGCCTCTGTTATTGCCTAGGATGTTCTTCATCACTATGCATACGCATTACGCGAGAGGGCTTATTCATAAGCAGAGACTTTCGCTAGCTTCGAATTTGGGGCACTCTCGCCGTTCTTTTCCTGCTTGTGCCGCGCCATGCGCGCAACAATCTGCGCCTTCATTCGCGAAAAGTATTTTAATGAATTCGCAGAAAATGAGCCCTAGGTCTTAATGTACCTAGTTCGTGTGTGTGTACGTGCGTTTCTCTTAAGTAAACTTCCATAACCCGTGGATGGAGGCTAAAAAGTTAACTTTTTATCCTAGTCGTCGGGTAGGAGGCAGCAGACCGTTAAAGTTGCATCTTTTACAGCGAGTATTTAGATGTGATGTTGTTAAAACATTTAAGTGCTTATTCTAACGGAAAAATACTAGCAACACCTCCTAAAGAATTATCCTTTCAAATAGTGAGACAGAAATGCATCGGGGCCTGAAAAGTGGACGAAATATGATGCCTGTTGAAAAGGAATGCCAAAACAAAGTGGAAAATTCACATGTGCGAATGTCGGCTTTAAGATCTCATTCTTTAGGTTAAAAGCTTCTTATATTGACTAGTTAACTACCCTAGGCCATATATGATTCATACTGCGGTTAAAACGACCTCCCATCTCAGGAGTCACAAAAACAAAGTTAACAAGCTTATACATATGTAGGCAAACTGCTGCCCGGACCCGCAATTTCCTGTGCCTTCTCATGTTCAAAATAGCGAAGCCAAGGGCATACACAGAAAAACAAAAGGTGGCATTATATTAAGTATCTTTCGCCGAGACAATTTTATATAGTAATTTATTTATTCAACACCTCTAGTATGTAACAAGTGTAAATTTGTGCGAGAGCAGTGTCCTCAAATTGTGCGGAAATAATTGTTTGTATTATGCTTGCTTCCGAAGCATGGGGTACGTCATTAGAGAGATTTAACTTGCCGGAGACGTACTGACGTACACGTATACCGGTTTGCCGACCGCCTCCTGCGCACGCGCATTGACAGGGGTGGGTGCAATTGCTGTCACTGCGCCTGCGTGGGAGAGGTAGGGTAAACCGGTATACGTCTACGTCAGTACGTCTCCGGCACGCTGAATCTCTCTATTGCCAGACAACATTCACTTTGTTACGTACGGTTGTTGTCGGAGAGACAGGCGGCCCGGACAAGCCCAGTTGAGAACAGAAAAGGAGCTGATGTTTGTTCAGGATTGAGCCTGCGTCACTGTTACGTAGGCGGCGCTGGCTTTGAAGCTTTGCTAAGTGATGCGATGAGGGATAGATGGCGCGAGAAAAAGATACGTATATTTGTCGTTGTGAGTAGAAATAACACGCAATAGTTGTCTCGTCACATAAGAAAGCAACACCGATTTTATTCCATAGTGCAATGCAAATTGATTTCAGCTTTGCCAGTTGAACTTTGTCATAATGAAGACAAATAATAAACAATTATTATCAGGAAGCAGAAAAAGTTATGTAAAGTATATCCGTTCTCTTCAATAAGCTGTAACGCTTTTATCATTAGTGGCAAATCTGTCGTTTGTGTGAATAAACAGCTATGTCGCGACAGCGCAACCCTAAAAATGTACATGTTAAGCTGTCTGACAAATAGCAGATCCGTGATATGACAAAACGAGAATTTTTTGTATTGGACAGAAACATAGCTGAGCTGTGAGACAATAATTGACAAGCCTTTTAATTCATCCCTCTGAACACAAACCTGGTGTCGCTTATATGTCATGGCTAACTTTACCTCTGAGAAAAAAAAAACACATGTCCTTTCCAAAAACATATATCGCGAAATATAAACAGCTTTGCAGATGAGGCGCGCATAAACGGCCTACTTACCCGACGTCTTACCTGCTATCGACCTTAAGTCAGAAGGAATGAAAAAATAAAGGAAACAGATGTTGCATTATGTGACAGAATGCTATTAAAAAAGGCGCAATGGTCGCGGAAAGATAAAGGCGGCTCAAAGTATCGCCAGTCTACAGATATTATCTGTAGAGGGCTTGTGAAATTATGTTATAATGTTACAGTGGAGGTGTCCGGAGTAATTTATAATGTTATAATGTTTATAAATTTCAATATTGTACCCCAAGCTCACTGTATAGCCAAATACGGGTGCTAATTTATCTGTTTATAACACCATCCATGGATTTGTGGATTCTGAACACAGCATAGAGATTACGAGCAAGATTTACTGCGACGGGCCAGCAAACTGAAACGGTGGTTCCCGAATGGCAATGAGTAAGCGGAAACTCAAGCAAAATATAGCGAATGTTGCCAGCAGAATTTTTATCGTCTCCCGCACGAATAACTACAAGCATGGCGAATAATTAAATGCATACCTAGAAATCTTGTCTGGTGGAAGCGGAAAAAAGATGGAGGGAGGGAGGGAGGGAGGGAGGGAGGGAGGGAGGGAGGGAGGGAGGGAGGGAGGGAGGGAGGGACATTTAGCACCGCTTTATAGGGTACAACGCGAGAGCGTTAATGGATCTACTCGGCAGCTCCCCTTTGCACTTTATATGTGCCGTGTATCTATCACTTAATCCTAACCCTTTAATTTTTGCTTCTCTTAATTTCCCATTACTGATTAGCCTACATTCGTAAGGAGCAGCATTTCGTGCAAGACGACCCGATGTAGGCGCAAAAGGCCCTGCTTAAATCTGTCGAAGCCTCCTGGATCTGCTGCGCGTCCTACGGTGGTGTGTCTGACCCGGGATACGAGGTTCCTGGGTTTGGTTCGTGTCTCAAAGAAATGTCCATAGTTGATAGCTCTTGTTTACTCTGCCATTTTATGCAGTCTCATGAAATCATTATCCTGCCGATGAATCAGCGCTCGAGAATGTCACCTGCCACCTATCTCGTGCCAGAAACGTGAATTTTTGCCAGCTGGGACTTTGACACTGGGACTTTGACACCGCAATTGGGAACAGTGGATCAGTTTCAAATAAAAAAAAGCTATTTTCGGAAAGTAATATATCAAACAGAATTTACTTTTTAAGAGCAAACCTAGTTTGAAGGGACACGATAGGTGGAGTGATACTCCATACTTTGAAACTAAACCTTCACTACGCCACCTTGGGCCAAGACCGCGACGGCTCACATTTGACCTTCAATGAACCGGAGGACGAAGTGTAGTTGTAAGCAAAGACTATGCGCCACCCATGTACGGTCGCATCATATGTGGTGGAGTGACGCGTAACGCCACATATAGCGGGTGTATATTGCTTGTGCGTCACCGCAGACATCAGCTCAGCAAAAGACCAGACTAACACAAAAAGATCTGTCTCCGCTTGGAACGGATCCTGTTTGCCTTCGATACCCAGCTCAACGCGCAAACTACAACTCCACGCCAAGCTTATTGGAAACAGATCCTAATTACATTTGTCTAGCATAGGATGGTAGTAGCAATGACAATTACGATGAATTTAGTGATACTAGTGCTGCTGTTAGTGATAATGATGGTAGTAGCGATTACAATTATTGTGCATTTAGTTGATAATCAAGATAGGTGAGATAGAGATGAATATGATGAGTAACAAAAACGTAACCAAGCTTAAGCAAGCTTTCACTTCCTCTCACTTTATGAGGATTAAATCATGGTAATCATATTTAGCGTAGTTAGGTGTTGTTTCGCTTATAGCAGGAAACGGCTTTCTAATTAGGTCTTGGCCGCACTCTCCTAAGACACAGCTGTTATAAACACGGAAGGAAAAATGCAAACCAAATACTAAAGTAGCAGTCATTGATATATATATATATTTTTTTTCAAGTTGAATGTGCCTCCACGTCATGTTTTTGGCGCGTGTCGCACCAGCTATAGTACGTTGCGATTCGCTCCGAAACTTTTGAAGCCAAACTGTATTGATCATTGTGTCAGCAGCTAAATCTAAAACGGAAAATCATTACAGCGAATTTCCTCATCGATAAGTGCTCCTTTTGCTGTCTGACCAATCACATTAGTCAGACTATTTTTGAGGGGAAATGAGTTGTACACACAAAGACACACACAAGAAAAAGCACAAGGTAGACAGAAAAAGCGACTTTTTTTTTTTTGTTCGCGCTCTTTTATCTACCTTGTGCTTTTATTCCTGTGTGTGCCTTTCGGTGCGCAACTCGTTCCTAGAATAGTATGCACCATCTCGCCCAACAAGAAGTTCTGAACAGTATTTGACAACTTCGGAATAAAACAATGTGCGTGTACACGAGTATAATAAGAATACTTGGTTCACAGGACAGGAAAGACGTAGTACCTGTCACACTTGTTCTGTGGACACCTGAGCTGCTCCGTAAGGGGAGAAAAACTGATTGATTTATAGGAAGTGAAAAGGCACGGTAAGTGTCTCACTTGTTTTCTGTGGACACCTCAACCGCGTCGTAAGGGAACGAAGAAAGGTGGGAATGAAAGTGGAAAAAGAGAAAAAGGAGAGTAGTGGAGGACAAAGCAGTAATTTCGACCACCTGGGGACCTTTAACATGGGCTGACATCGCACAGCACACGGGCGCCTCTGCGTTTTGCCTCCATCGAAACGCAGCCGCCGAGGTCGGGTTCGAACCTGGGTACTCCGGCACAGTAGTCGGCCGTCTTACCACTGCACCACCCCGGCGGAGTACTCCGTAACGGAAGAAAGCAAGGTGAGAGTGAAAGTAGAAAGAGAGAAATAGGAGCCGTAGTGGAGGACTACGGAGTGATTTCGACCACCTGGGGATCTTTAACATGCACTGACATCGCACAGCAAACGGACGCCTCTCCGTTTTGCCTCCATCATAAAACTGAGTTCCTGTAATGTCAGGGAATAAACAGGTCATAAATTCATCAGAATGGAAGCATTAGATGGAGGGGGAAAGGTGAAAGGGAAGACTATTACCAAGTTCTATTCCACATCTGTGAAGCATTTGTAATCAAGATGAGAGCTAGCCTTCGAATGACACTTAGCACATGTGAAACGAGGATGTCGAAAAGAAGAGCTAAATTGTAAACACAAAATTAATTTCACCGTGCGCCTGAGACCCAAACTTTTCGATGGACTAATTCGTTATGAGGAGGTGGCGTTAAGGAAAATCCGCATAGGGGCTGCGCTGACTCCTGCGGTCAAATCCTCGTAGGCATCGCAGACTCCTCCCCAGACCTACACTTTCTGCCGCGCTCACGCTTTCGAGGCGACGGTACATTATTTCTTAGCAACACGCTTTGCAATTTGGGTGACACGCAGGTGTAGGGTATCGGCGATGATTATTTTTGTAATAATCTATTATTTCTTTAAATCTGGTGAGGAGTTAACCTTCATCCTGATCCATGGAGCCCGCGGGAGGTACCCGGGAGATGAATGCTTTGCCAGCCGCATTCGCGGCCTCATTTCCCCCTAGATCCCGCTAAGGGGCTCGGGAAGGCGAACGATCGCATGCTCCTGTGACTTTTTACCAGCACAATGCTATACCCGGCTATTGTGAAACACTTTGGCCCCATGGTGACCGGCACGTTCCAACACTGTGGCGAGGCAGCAGATACCTACCACATGGTGTAGGCCTGCTAGCGAAATTCAACTTTAACCCCCAACCCGAACCCTTCACGAGAGGTCTGGGAGGCGGCCCAGCTTGGCTCCTCAAACCTTCAAGCCCAAAAGGCCTTGGTCCAGAGAGCCAGGACGGTGGCTTCGATCAATGGGGTCCCGGAATAGGGACGCCGCCTAGTATGTGGGTCCCCCTAGGGGTTTCACACCTCTACTTAAATAAAAGTTTTGAAGCAAAAAGTTTCACTACGCTAGTCAACACCGCGCTTCGCGTGAGCCGGCGTATGTCGGAGCACGAGTGACGTCACGCATGGGGTAATTGGTTCATAGCAAAAGAAAAGCGCAGTATCTATTACACTTGCTCTGTGGATACCTGAACCGCGCCGCAAGGAAAGGCTGTTAAATTGGAAAGAGAAAGAGGACAACTATTGAAGGTGTCCGGAGTGATTTCGACCAACGGGGGATCTTTAGAGTGCGCTAACCGAAGGAAGGCTGCTCATGGCTCTACCGGGCGGAGACTGGTAGGTCACTGCCGCTTGCGGCGGGGGCTAGTCTGCCACCATAATTTAAATCCAAAAACTTCACTACGCTAGTCAACACCGCGTTTCGAGTGAATTGGCGTATGTCAGAGCACGAGTGACGTCACGCAAGGCGCAAGTGACGAAACCTGCGGAGAAAGGGGTACTCTTGATCACATAATCTGGAAATGCCTTGATTCCCCTGGCGCCAAGGAAAACATAAACAGTAGAGAAGCCTGGGAACTGCTACTGCGGAGCGAGTCCCCCGCCAACCAGCAGCAAGCTGTCCGCCTGGCGGCTGAAGCCGCGAAGAAACACTGTCACTTCGCCTGTCTTTAGTCGCGGAGGCCCCGGCCTCCGTCCCATAGGCCTGTGTGCCGGGGGCGGGGAGAAGGGGGCCTCCTACATCTACATCGGTGGAAAAATAAAGTTCATAACAACAACAACAAGTGGCCGCTGCTGACTCCATCGCCTTGCCTTCCGCCGATGCCGCGCGTGACGTCACACGTGGCGTAGGTGGCCGCTGCTAGCGCTATGTGTCATTGTTTGACGTTCACCGCAAGCGTGTGTTTATCGCGGAGGCCGGCTATATAATCGCTTGCCAGACAATAGGCCTGCGCATTCAACATGGAAAGAGAAGAAAGTGATACTCCCAATACAGAATTGTTACCACGAGAGTTTGCTCAAAAGAGCGAAGAAATTAAATGCTGAAAGCTCAACGAGCGTCCGAGACACCCGAACGGCGAGTAGAACATCTCGCCAAAGGGCGCAGCAAAGCCGAATTTGAAATGGCAGATGTACGAGAGGCATGTCTCGCTAAACGGCGTGAAAAGCAAGCTGAACAGCGACGTTCGGCCATGTCAGCTGAGAGTAGACAAGATGATGAAAGTTCGACAATTGCTGAGCAGTTACGAAGGATGAATAATAAGGCCAGAGCCAAACGAGCTAGCGAAACACCCAAGCAACGTGAGGAGCGTCTCGCTAAACCACGACGACAAGATGCTCAAAAGCGGCTTTAGCCGCCAGTGCCAGCAGCATCACCGAAGCTTCTCGCTTCGAAATATCCAGCCAATTCTAGCCCCAATTCCAGCCCCACCCAATTTTTTACCACCACCACCACCGCACAAAAATTTTGATTCATGGGCTGCACCACTGCGGCTGTTCCTAGCTCTACGGGGCTGGGACTGGTAGGTCAACGCCGCTTGCGTGCGGGAACTAGCCTGCCATCGAATTTTTATCTGTTGTAGGCCGCTATTGCCCCCGCCACCGCTTAAGTGGTAGACGGCGGCTGTTGCGGCGTGCGTTTTTCTCCTTCTCTTCTTTTTCTTTCTCCTCTATTTTCTCTCTTTAGTCCGCACGAGGCAGCGGAGGTGGCTCAGCTGTTGTCGTTGTTGTTCTCCTCTAATTCCCAGAGCCAGTAGTAGGCCCGTGCATTTTCTTTTCCTTCTTTCTACAGCCACAACAACAATAACAAGAACCGCGTTGTATTGCTTTTTTTTTTTTTTACCCGCCACAGGCCTTCATCTTTATATCGATATCAATTATGCTTCAGAACGCATTTGCAAACAAAAAAAAAAAAACATAAACACCAGTGCGTTGCTTATTCAGCCTTCTGTTCAGTCTGAAGATGACGAATGAGAAATAAAATTTCTGAGAAAGCCGCAGAATCTGTAGTGGAGAAAAGCGAAATCCTGAGCGTTGCTGAGCGTTCCACATGGTACATCGCGCTGCCCTTGTTGAACACAACCAGCGTTCTGTTGAACACATGAATGTTCACTGGCGTTCTATAGTTACTTTACAGGAAAGGAAAAGCGCAGTATCTGTTACTGGCGGAATCTCGCTGATGCATCTCGCGAACAAATCTCGGTGACACGAGATTTTCACCATGAGCCTATAGAAAGACATTCGCCTTGAAACAATATAGCACCAGAGAAGAAATTATCGTCCCTGATTCCGTCACCTTGATTCGTTGCCTCCCTTTTGTGTCTTCGCAGTGAGTGGAATGAAATTACATTTTCAAACTACATACTGTCGTTTATGCAGGTTGTTATGTCTCTCTTCTTCATATTACATTAGTAGTGGTGTCTGCAACCTTCAAGGAAAATGTGCAGTCCTTAATTACTTTTTCTCTAGGTTGGCAAACAAAACGGATCAGAAAGCTGGGGTGGACGATGCGGGCGGTGATAAGGTGACTCGTGTACATATCAGTTGCTCTCATTCAAGCGGATAGCACTGGCTCGCGATAGCATGATCATCTAATGCGGACACCCCCGCCTTACGCATCATGTAACTTCGTCACCGGGGAGACTCGAAAACATAGCACATCGCCAAGCGCTGCAAAGCTCCCCTCGGACGCCTAGAGAAACCTTGGAGCCAGAGCCGCAAACAGGTGGCAGGTTCACGCACCGACAGTGTGCTTTCGGAGCGGTGTGTTTAGAAAACGTGTTATTAGACATTATACATTGACTTGTGTGATGACAAATGACCAAAACTGAAACGTACACGGTTAAGAATATGGGACAGAATACATAAAAATTGACTGCATTCCGGACAAAATTAATAAGGACTGATCGTAGCGAGGATATATACATCCGCAAATTTCTAGCACATGACACGGGCAAGTCGGTTTCATCAGAGCTGTAATTTAGCTTCTCTCATTAGGCAGCATAATGTGAACGTGGGAATTTTAATGCGATAGGGTTAACCAAAACTCCGGCATAGGCGGCCGGTGGCAGCCTTGATTTTGTGAGCGAGCGATCGAAATTACTCCGGAGCCTTCCGCTTCGCTACGGCACCCCTTTATTAACGCTTTCACTCTCACATTCCGTCTTTTCCTTACGGCGCTGTTCAGGTGTCCACAGAACACGTGTGACAGATATTGCGCCTCTTCTTTCCAGTAAATCGACTATCATGGCGCTGGCAAGTGGTAGCTCGCGGTGGATATGGCCAAGCACTGACTGGACATAGGGTTACCTGACATTACTTTTGGCAGGAGCTGCCAACGTTGGCGTCTCTTTTCATATATGAGGGTGATATTAGAACCGGTCTTCCAGGCCATTTGCATTCACATCACCCCTATAGACCACGGAGGCACGTTCATACAGCATCGGTTAAAGCTGAGCCTTATATTTTGGCTGGTATGTTACGCTATAGCGTCATACCTATGAAGGGAGAGCTTAGTTGTCTCCTTATTTTTTTTTTCCTAGGTTAATAGCCGTAAAATAGTTATCTTCAACGAAACTTTCCCCTCTAGTTTGTCGAAGGCACAACACCTGAGAGCTTTGCAAGTCGTAATTTGCGTGTCTGAAAAGTTTAGTTACTGTAGAAGACTGAAAGCATCAAAGGAAGAGCCGTTCGCAGTTTAAAAAAAAAAAAAACATGTACAGCTTGAAAATGACTGCTATTGTAAATGATATCAGCTGGTCTACTCACATTAAGTTATCGCCAAGCTTTATTGCTAGCGAGTAGAGCAAACGGTGCATTACAAGCGTGACTTTCCTGGAATTTATTATTCTTTCCGTTCTTATAATCCAGTATTTCTCATCCTTACACAACACTCGAACGCACATATGAACAGAGTAATGTATTGCGCACCATCTTGACTGGCACTTATCGTCTCGAACTTTCGTAGTGCCAGCAAGCAGATTTTAAAAGTGTAGTTGGGCTTTTCAAAAATTTACTAGAATTTTACATCTATTTTCGAAAACTGCAATTCTACCGCCCCAGAAAATAAGAAAAGTGCGGGATCGAGCCGGTAAAGTATAGCGTTTTGTTAAAAGAACTCCTTATAACATACTGCGAGGGGCCAATACGGCCTCCGTGCTTCGGAACTCTCGATTACGTGCAATGCGAAAGAAAATGTTAGGCAATATCTTCTAGTAGCATTCCCGTTACACAAGAATTTTTCTATTTTGTTGAACGACCGAGGCAACACTTCTCACTCGACCAACAAATGAAGTTCGGCCAGGAAAAAAACAAACGGCCAATGCGTCTTAGCTAAACAATAAAAGAATGCTCAAGCTTTGCCTTCAGAGGAGACGCGAAAGTGCGCTTGACACCTTATTTTCTTTCCGTGATTTCAATTTTTCTTGTTTAAATTATTTAAAAATAATAATACTGTAACATCTTTACACAGCCCAAACAAACGTAAGTCATACGCACCAAAACGCGCTCACTAGGTTCCCATCTAAACGCTGGGGCCAACGACGTTCCGTAGCCACCCCTAAAAAAAAGCAGAAAAATATTCACTCCCTATTTTTTACATTTTTGCGTGTTATGCAAGCTACGTTCGAACCACGATGGCGAAAATTTTGTGCAATGAAATTTATCACTTTACTCGACTGGATTCTGCGTTACAGTTCACAGTTCTGGGTTCCTTCGACGACGTTTTTTCGGCTTAACGAGTACTATATGGCATCACGTAAAAATAGTGGAGCACGACAACAAGTTAAAATAATGTTGTTCCTTTTTACTGTTTTTATCGCCGTAAGTTCCCCCTCAAGACCTGTGAAATATTGACACATGCCATTCATAGACGACGAAGATTTGAACCTGCGATTCGGAGAAGACGACGAAGCGAAACAGTGCTCCGCTTTCGTGCTGCCCTGACTGGCTGTTGGTGTTCTTTGGTGCCAGAGTGCCAGAGCGCCTTCTGTGTAACGTTACGTTACAAATCTGGTGGAGGAATTGCCAGGTATCGATCCAGTCCTGCAGAATCAACCTGCCAATACGGAGCTTACCCCCGTACATCAACGCCTCGGCCGCCGCCTACGTGGAGAGCCCCCTGAATTCGGACCCCTTCCGGCTGCTACCAGGACGACGCATCCTCAGACGGCCGTCGAACCTGCTACAATGACATCTGAGAGCAGGCTTCCCACCCACATCCTGTGTCATCAGCCGCGAACACCCCCCTCCTTTCATGGCGACGTGTTCGAGGACGCCGAGGACTGGCTTGAGAACTACGAGCGAGTTGCTCGTTACAACGGGTGCACTGATGAGCGCAAGCTCCACAACGTGTACTTCGCCCTTGAAGAGTCTGCACGGACATGGTTTGAAAACCATGAGGCTGCCTTCCCATCCTGGGCAGCCTTCTGTCGTGATTTCAAAGCCACCTTTCCTAGCGCCGACCGCCGGGAGCGAGCAGAAGCTGCGCTACACTCGCGCAATCAGCGCCCGAACGAGAGCGTGCGTATGTTCTTTGAGGACATGACACGCCTTTTCAAGCGTGCAGACCCACAAATGCCTGAAGATAAAAAACTGCGTCACCTGATGCAGGGCGTTAAACAAGAACTTTTCGCCGGACTGGTGCGCAGTCCACCGCGCACTGTGGCGGATTTTCTCAGCGAGGCAGCGACCATGGAGACAACGCTGCAACACCGAGCCCTTCAGTACAACCGTGACGTGAACATCATTGGGTCCGACGCACCTCCTGTGCATATCGGCAGCGACATGGACGCACTACGAAATCTCATCCGTTCTGTCGTGCGGGAGGAACTGCAAGCGCTCCGGATGCCTTGCAACACAACAGCTTTTCCTTCACTGGCTGAAGTCGTCCGGGACGAGGTGCGTATGGCAGCTCAGCAAGTTGCTGACGTTCCCCAGCAGCGCGTTCCCCACCAGACGATCGACGCGAGGCCCACCTACGCGTCCGTCTTACGTAGGGCTCCCCCGCCGGATCATAGTATCAACGCCGCAGCTCCAGCAATGGAGCCGCAGGGTCCTCGCATGGAGGGACTCGCATGGAGCCGCATGGGGCCTCACTACTCCCCTCCGCCAATCTACCAGCGACCCCGTCAAGTATGGCGGCCCCGGGACCGTCGCCCCCTGTGCTATCATTGCGGGGAAGCCAGTCACCTTTACCGGGCGTGCCCGTACCGCCGCGTCAACATGCGGGGTTTCGCCTCGGAGGAACTCCACCCTCGGAATGACGAACGGCCTACTGAGATTGCAAGCGACCTTGCAGCGCGACAGTATCCCGTAACGTCCGGTTACCAAGAGCGTCGGTCTACATCCCCGACGAGCTACCGCTCAACAAGTCCCCACTCTTCCCGACGCCGCTCCTCTCCCAGCCCTAGCCGGGAAAACTAATACCAGCGGCCTTCGGAGGCAGGGTCGCTGATGTAGGGAAATGTGAAGATCCTCCGTCATCGTCAGGCCGACCCGACGAGATTTCGCTTGTGTCAGGTAGCGACAGCATCCGGCATACTACCTCCGATTTATGTGTAACGATTGATGGAGTGGATGTCACCGCGTTACTCGACACTGGTGCCGATTATTCAGTAATGAGCCGTGGTCTCGCTTGAGAATTGAAGAAAGTTTTGACACATTGGTCCGGCCCGAAAATTCGCACGGCGGGAAGCCACTTGATCGAACCTGCAGGCAAGTGCACAGCGCGGATCGGCATCCGTGGTTTTGTGTATGTCGGAGAATTTATCGTGCTTCCTGAGTGTTCGAAAGACTTGATCCTCGGTCTAGACTTCCTGCAGACCAACGGCGCTGTCATTGACCTGAAAGAAGCGCGTGTTTCCTTTTCGACGAAACGAGCCGTGGCGCGCATTGAAAACGAAGATCCGGGTCTGAACGTTTTGCGTATAGTCGACGATGACGTGAGGGTTCCGGCACGTTCTAGTGTGTTGGTTCTTGTAAAGCATGACTTATTCCACGATTACGAGGGCATCGCGGATGGGCACCTTCCGCTACTACTCGAGAAGGAATTAGCCGTTGCTCGAGGACTCGTACAACTCCAGAACAGTTGTGCTACTGTCCTCCTGACAAATTTTGCTAAGGAGATGCGGCATCTCGCCAAGGACACGGCTGTTGCCGTCCTTCACGATGTTACTGCCTTGCCTCATTTATGCACCACCGGAGCGAACCCTAAAGAAGAGGCCGCACCTTGTCATGCTCTGCAGACCGTTAAAATTAACCCCGACTTGAGGCCCGATCAGAGGAATCTTCTTTCGGCTCTTCTGAGCGATTTCGCAGACTGCTTCGCCACAGGCTCTAAGGTTGGTCGTACTCCTGTCGCCAAGCACCGAATCATCACCGATGAGACCACGTTACCGGTATGCCAGCGCCCGTACCGGGTTTCTCCTAAAGAACGTGACGCCATTAAAATGCAAGTGGATGAAATGCTTGCGGACGACGTGATCCAGCCTTCGACGAGCCCATGGGCATCGCCAGTGGTCCTTGTCAAAAAGAAAGATGGCACCTTGAGATTCTGTGTCGATTACCGAAAGTTAAATAACGTGACTAAAAAGGACGGCTATCCGCTGCCCAGGATTGATGATGCCCTCGACCGACTACGCGACGCCAGGTACTTCTCCTCATTAGACCTCAAAAGCGGATACTGGCAAATTGAGGTGGATCAGAGAGACCGAGAGAAGACTGCATTTGTGACGCCCGACGGCCTATACGAGTTTAAGGTGCTTCCGTTTGGTCTTTGCTCTGCACCGGCCACGTTCCAACGTATGATGGACACGGTTTTATCAGGTCTGAAGTGGCAGTCGTGCTTGGTGTACTTACATGATGTCGTTATTTTCTCGCCTACTTTCGAGCAACACTTGGACCGGTTGCGCATCGTGCTTCAAGCACTCAAAGGCGCGCAACTAACGATCAAGCCTGAGAAATGCCACTTTGCTTTCAAGGAACTACGCTTTCTGGGCCATGTTGTCAGTGCACAGGGCGTTCTCCCTGATCCCGAAAAGACTACCGCAGTGTCAAAGTTTCCACGCCCCACCGACAAAAAGGCACTTCGACGATTTCTAGGTCTTTGTTCATACTACCGGCGCTTCGTCCAAGATTTTTCTAAGATAGCTGAACCACTGACAGCACTAACCAGAGAAGACATACCCTTCCTGTGGGGAGACGATCAAGAACAAGCCTTCCAGGAGCTTAGAAGCCGCCTACACAGACCCCCAATACTCGCCCATTTCGATGAAGACGCCGCAACCGACGTACATACTGATGCCAGCAACGTTGGCCTCGGCGCGATACTCATTTAGTGGCAAGGCGGAATAGAACGGGTTATCGCCTACGCGAGCCGAACACTCTCACGATCAGAGGCGAACTATTCGACAACAGAGAAGGAGTGCCTTGCGGTAATCTGGGCCATCAGCAAGTTTCGACCATATTTGTATGGACGACCCTTCCGTATTGTCAGCGACCATCATTCCTTGTGCTGGCTGGCAAGCCTTAAAGACCCGTCTGGACGCTTAGCTCATTGGAGCCTCCGTCTTCAAGAGTATGACGTCACTGTTGTGTATAAGTCGGGACATAAACACCAAGATGCGGATTGTTTGTCACGCGCGCCATTGGACTCCACTGCAGTGGAAAACGCCGACGATTTTCCCTTTATTGGGGCCATTACCCAATCACATATGGCTGACCTTCAACGCAAGGACCCGGAGCTGGCGCCGCTCATCGATTATCTGGAAGGACACGGTGGTAGAGTACCGCTTGTTTTTCGTCGTGGCTTGCAGTCATACGCTTTACGAAGTGGAGTTCTCTACAAGCGCAATTTTGAAAGATCCAAAGAGACATTTCTACTCGTAGTGCCTACGCACCTACGGCCTGACATCTTAAGCGCTTGTCACGACGAACCGTTCTCCGGCCACTTGGGAGTTAGTCGTACGCTTGCAAGACTTCGGGAGAAATACTATTGGCCGAAATTATTACCTTCAGTGCGATCTTACGTAAAAACCTGCCGTGATTGTCAACGCCGAAAGACTCCACCCGTGAAACCAGCTGGATTTCTTCAGCCGATCGCTCCACCGAAAACTCCTTTCCAGCAAGTGGGGATGGATCTTCTTGGTCCTTTCCCGAAGTCAAGTAATGGAAAGCGTTGGATTGTTGTCGCGACAGACTACCTGACCCGATATGCCGAGACCGCGTCGCTCACAAATGGAACTGCCACCGAAGTCGCAGAGTTTTTTGTCCACGACATCGTGTTGCGTCATGGCGCTCCGGCTGTTATCATTACCGATCGCGGGGCAGCTTTTACGGCCCGCCTGACTAAGGCTGCACTGAACCTTACACACACTAGCCATAGACGGGCCACGGCATACCACCCACAAACTAATGGCTTGGTGGAACGGCTAAACCGAACTCTGGCCGATATGCTGTCTATGTACGTGGATATAGAGCATAAGACCTGGGATCAAATCCTCCCATATGCCACGTTCGCATATAATACGGCACTTCAGGAGACGACGCGGCTCACACCCTTCGAGCTTGTCTTCGGCCGTCGAGTGACCACGCCACTGGACACAATGCTGCCCGTATACACCGACGACGAAGATAAGCTTGACCTGGACATCGCTAGTTTTACCCAGCGTGCGGAAGAAGCACGGCAGCTGGCAAGGCAGCGCATATACCTACAACAGCAACTAGACGCTGACCGTTACAAGGGACGGCGCTTCGCTGCCTACGAGCCTGGAGACTATGTCTGGATTTGGACGCCCGTTCGTCATCGTGGGCTGTCTGAAAAATTGCTGCGCCGGTACTTCGGCCCATATCGTGTCCTCCGCCGCCTCAGCGACGTTACTTACGAAGTTGAATCCGCGACCCAAGATCCCTCAAGCCGCAGACGACGCAAGTTCACTGATGTTGTACACATCGTCCGTATGAAACCCTACCACGATCGCCCCGCTGACTATTCTTGAGACTGATGGTGCCCTGTTTTGTGTTGTGGTATCCCACACCAACCTAGCATAACATCTGTCAGTTGATCGCATCAAGCAGCATTTGCAGCATCGAGGCGATGCTGCCAAGAAGGGGGGCAATGACACATGCCATTCATAGACGACGAAGATTTGAACCGGCGATTCGGAGAAGACGACGAAGCGAAACAGTGCTCCGCTTTCGTGCTGCCCTGACTGGCTATTGGTGTCCTTCGGTGTCAGAGTGCCAGAGCGCCTTCTGTGTAACGTTACGTTACAATATAATTTTGCCTTCGAATCGAGTGACAGCATTACATGAAATACCTGGAGAGACAAACTCACACGTTGTTTTTAGGTCTTGGAACAGTTCGCTCCTACGCCTCAATGCGGGTGGGTCGCTCTTTTAATCAGTCATAAAAAGTCACCGGGACCTGCAAGCAGCCGACAAGAGCACGCTTTGGACTCCAGCTGTTTTTACCGACGCTTCTCAACGTAGCTTCCGACCATAGAATCCAAAACTCGCGCCTCGCTGTTCGCGAGTTGGACGCGCAGACGCACGCGGTCGCTAGCGGGTAGCAGCCATATTTGAGTCCTCTTCCGCGCATGCGCACAGACGCGAAAGCCTCGGTGCGCACTCGTCGGCGCCGGCTGGCGACGCACATGTCGTGTCGCATCGATTGCGGGTGGGCGCCCGGGCCGCGCCGTGATTGGTCGGTGCGCCAGCCCTCGCCAGGTTCCCGGATGCCGGGGGGAGCCCGGGTTCAGTTGGTAGCCCAGGCTCCGGCGTGACCGTCGCTCGCTCGGCATCTCGGCGGCGCGCGGCGGATCAACCCCGCAACCCAACGCTCGATCAGGTAGGCGCCAACGACGATCACGCCGCTGCGCTTTTGCGGCGCTTGCGCGACTCTCGCTCGCGTGCTTGGGTTCGAGGTTCGAGGCTGGGAAAGATTCATTGTGCGCGTTACGCGGCTGTCATCGATGTGTAGCTACAAAGGAATGAAGGCAGAGCCACCAGTGCATCTGTCGGCTCTCACAGTCTTGAGAGGCAAGCCTTTGGACGAAGTTTAATGACAACGCGCGGTATTGTGCCGAACCTGTGACTGTGACTGACAGCACTCCTATGCATGAGACTGTTTGCTTTCGTATTCACGGTAGAAATTCATGTCAGGTGCTTTAGAGTGAAACCACAGCCTACAAAGGATACATTTTGAGTGTCGTTTCAAAAACAGTAGTTCAGAAACGCGATTTGCTTCGAGTAAAGGGCAATTGCTTTTACAAATCTCTCAATAACGACTTCATCAAACACGTGTACGGAAATTAGCGCTTTACCTAAATTTAGCAGTAACCGCTTTTCGCAAAACTGGAATGCTCCTCTGGGATTGAAAAAGAAGGTGATAGAAGCCATGGTATCTATAGAGGTTACAGAGGCCCAGACTCGGCCCTGTCACGTCGGTGTTATTCCGTTATTATCGATGATTCAGGTCATGCACCCGCTTATATATACTATGGAAGGTTGGTGCGTTTAACTGAAAACAGCTAGGAACAAAATCTGGAAATTAAAACAAATCTGCCTTACCACAATTCGGTGGCGCTCGGTTTGATAACGCACGCACTTTACCATCTAAGTTCTTGTATTGAAAAATAACTTGTGTTATAACATTTTTCAAAACACATGTCTTTATTAACCTAGTACGTCTTCTGATTTGATTTTAAATGGCCTCATAAAATAACTTTTTCCAGCTCTGGGGTAGAGCGATTTCATTAACTGTACCTGCGCTGCCGCGCGTCAGGATACTATTTATTTTGTAAAGTGGGCATTCCTAACTTTGCCAGACATCCTGAACAGCTTTCGTTATCTGTTTGACCGGAACCAGCGCACGTTTAAACTACGTTGCAGTAATTATACCGCAAACCTTCTGCTAACAGCCTGTATGTCATTACAAACTTGCTAAGTGCCTCCTACAAAATGATGACGTTTTTAAAACAATTTTCGCCAACCGTTAGTCTTCATTCTCTACTTGGTAAACACGCATCAGAGGAAGCGTTAAAACATTTTGTAGTGCACATACAGAGACAGCAGCGGTGTTCAGTATTAAACGTTAATAGTGGCTCTTTATTGCAACCCTGCTCGACAATGCGTTTCTTTTTTTTTTTTTTTGTTCACAAATATGGGGCAATTATATTTGAACACTTAAATCAAATAACTCGCCTACAAAAACTGTACAACTTGATGTGACAGCTCCGGCTTGGGTTTTTACACAAAGATGAACTGGACACTGCAAGTTTGGATGGAAGAGGTTTACTTTCACACTGTGTTTAAAGAACATTTCTGCTTAGTTTTCATTTATAGTCCCACTATTATTCTGGGCACTCCATACCTTCATACGACCCGCGATAAATTATTCTTCAACTCATAGTGAGACGTTGTAAACGGTGTGCAGCAAGCAAATTAACTCGAATCTGCGCCACAGAAAATGCGTAGTTGCTTGAGAATGTTATTAGGAAACAAAATACAACATCATTCATGACCGTGATCATACTGATTTACGCGGTTTTTTATGGCGAGTGACTGATTTCTATCTTAGCTTAGTAGCTTAGAGCTACTGTGACTGATTTCTATCTTATGTTAGGCATGCAAACTAATCGCGAATTTCTGCCGCTAGGTAATCCGCAGTATTTTATAAGCTACACACCTCTAAAAGATAATTTTCCGCCCAAAGCTTGAAATATGTATATTTAATATATTTGTCTTAAAGTAATCAGCTTCTTATCAATGAGGTCGATGCGGAAACGTTAGGCGCACATATCAAGCATGTGTTCGCGCCACCTTTTTTAAATATGTTTAGTGAGCGTCAAACGTATTTATTGTCAGATAAATTTATTTCATTGCAATAACACCTCTTCAGACCTCTTTCTATCTGGATGTACGTTACACTAGTCCTAAGCCTTAGTTCTGGTTCAAAGCTTCCCATGTCGACTGGCGAATAGACAGGAAATTACCATAAGCAGAGCATGGTGCCAATGACAAAACAAAGTAATTTTTAACTGAGCGTCGTTTCCCCCGGCATGACGAGTTCATCCGCTTCTCGATTTGGTCTGAACGAAGTTCTTGTCGATAAATGTTTTTTTAATCACGCGTTCAAGGAATCTTATTGATTTTTGTTTGTTTTTTTGTTTTTTTGTTTAGTGGTTGAACGAACATGCGCATGAAGGTTGCTTGCATTTGTTTTTTACATTTTCACCCATAACGTTCTTTTTTTCTTTTTCCCAGAAGAAATGAGATGTTGCCATTTCGCATGTTCTCAATATTTTTCCCTATTGTAAAACTTGTACAGAGTGCTGAATTAAAAACAATAACATGAAAGAAACCATGTCAAGCGCAAACTATGGAAGAAAAAAAAAAAGACCTTCACGTCCTTTTGAAAGAAGGTGATTGTATAGAGACCAGAAAAAAAAAAGCGTGCATTTGGCACAAAACACGATAAACTCAGTAATAAGGTGTGAGGGCACGGGGTAAAAGAAGGACGAGAGAGTAGCAGGCATTCTCGTTTAAGACCAACAAACGTAGAGCGGGCACAAATGCATATCGCAGCTCATAACCCCTTCGTCCTATTCTCAGCCTTCCTTCGACCTGCGCTGCTGAAAAGCAATGAGGGGGATGGGCCGAGGTAGGCGGAGATGTACAGGGGTTACCTCTCAAGACCCCCATGAAAAGGAACGAGCTCCGTTCAATAGCGCAGAAACCTTGTTCTCGGTATGCTCTCGTCGAGCTTAAAGAAAACAAAAAAAAAAAAAAAAAGAAGGAATCAAGGAGCTCTGCTTCGGGAGGCGCTGTGCTCGCTCTTTTTCCGTCCCAAATTGGAGCTGCAATTCAGAGCGGCGCGAATGGTCGCGCTACGTCTCTACGGGGCCGATCAATCGTCTTGCCAGCACTCGACGCGAAGGAGGCCCAATCATAACCCCCCCTCCGCACATTTTTTGTCTGCCTGAGAAGTGTACGTGTCGAAATGAGGGTCTCCCCTCGACCGCTGTGCGTCACTCGCTCCTGTAATCATCGTGGTAAAGGCCTCAAGCACGATACTCGTCGCAGGCCGCCTCCAATCACGGCGTTCGGCCAGCGGTGCCCATATCTCGCCGGCCATTTCCAACCAGCCTGCGCCCGACTGGATTAGACGTGTGCACTTTAAAACTGTCGCAACTCCCCTGTCGGTACTGGTGACGAAGCCGACCGTCTCTGGAGGGAGCAGGAAGGTATAGTCATAAGCCGCTCAGTGAATCGGCGCTGTTCTACCTAGCTACGCGTGCGCAAGCAATTCAACATGGAGGGGTATGTAGGCAGAAGTGTGCGGGAGCTCGCCTGTGATGTCGCCAGTAGATTCCATACGTGTCATCGCGATATACAAGTTGTGATCTCCTACATGGTGTGGGAACCAGCCCTCCTTGTTCATGTGTATATCTTAGTAGTGTGCAACTTTACTCGAAGCGAGTTTGCCAATTTTGCTGTAGACAAAACGTTTTTGCTGCCTGTTTTCGTACAGCGCATTGTACAGCGTTAGCGCGTTGTTTCTAGTACTGTTGCTTAACTACATAACTTCCACGCTCGCTTCCTTGTACATAGGAGTTCTTTTCGTTATGCAGCATAGCAGATATAATAAGTTGGCTCAAAGGACTGCAGATCGAATTTATACAACTTCCAAATAAGCAATGAAGCAAAATATATTGATGTAGATCTTTTTAGACTAGGCAGAAACTGTTTGCCGGATGCCTCTCTTGATACACCTCCATAGATCAGTAATGCAACATCAAAGATGAAAGAATGGAACAGAATCAGTATTAAAAAGCGGATATGCAGCTTAAATTATCAGCGCATGCCCTGTCTCTGTTTCTCGTCAGGAAGTGTGCACAAAGATACGTAGGAAATTGCCTATGAGGCCCGCTTTTCAGTACATATTATATACAAATGCTTTCCGTTACCTCTCATTCACATATCTGCTCTAAAATGGTCTGTTTTAAGGTTTTCGACAGGGATAAGGTCCTGGTTGAATAAGCGTCTCGACCCCATTTCATGTTGGACGGAATATATTCGTTGTGTTCGGGAGTGCTTGCTGAGCCTGATCACCTTTAAGGCATTAACGACGCACCCCATTAGATGGAAAGCACTCTTAAAGCCTCGGCCACTCTAAAAAGCTTTTGTCCGAAAGTGTTAGGTATTTTGCATCATTCTTCACACACACACACACAAAAAAAAAATACTGTTACTACTGTACACTCTGAAACTAAAGCTGACGTCAACGAATAAAGCAGATATCAGAAAGATCTAGAAAATCTCAACTGGGAACAAGAATCTGCGCACTAGACTTTTATCTCATGATACCACTGCTTTATTTTGTAAGAAATCGAATTCGCAATGAATGAAAAAAACACGAAAGAAGAAAATAAGTTTAGGCAATCATCCTGACGCTAATATCAGGAAGTTAAAAAAAAAAGGGGGAGGGGGGGGGGGGGGAGAGAGGATTTAGAACAGCTAAGCCCCGCCTTCAAGGCTGCAACGCGACCTCGTTAATGGCTCCGGTTCGTTACTGCCCTTGGTGATCTGCGTTCGCCTCCGTACACCTTGCCACTCACTTGATCAGCAATCCCTCAATCTGTGCCTGCAATATCTCGTGACAATTTTTTTAGCGTGCAGCCTTCAGCTGGCACATTGTGTCCAAACCCGCTACATCAATGCCAAGCCAGCGAGGCCAATGGGGAGCATTCGCGACTCGTAATACAAGTGTCCTTGAGGTTTCGATGCCGCTAACCATACCATCTGAATCGCGAAGCTGCAGAGTTGACAGCTGCTCGCCAGTTATCAATGCCGCGGGGTGGCGTCGCGTGACCCTGGAAACGATCAGGATAAATTCGATGCAAAAGAAACAGAGTGTGGAATTATACCGAAAGTGGAAAATGCAGATCAGGAAGGAAGATTTCTTTGAATACTCAAGAGGCAGTGCCCTACTTTTTGAAGCTAGATCAGGGTGCCTTAGAACATGCAGCTACAAAAAGAAATTTAACAATGAAGATGACGCATGTGCTGTATGTGGAAACTCCAGTGAAACAATTGACCATATTATACTCGAATGTAATGGTATCCATCCGGAAGTTGGTGCAGGCGCAATCACTGTTCCTGAAGCTCTGGGGTTTAGAGATAACAGTGGCCGGGTGAATAAACCGGCGGTGGAAACTAGCAAAAAACGACTGGAAGATTGGTGGCTTAAAAGCAGAGAAGTGACATAATGTTAGTAATGCAGGAACAAAATTTAATAAATAGAATGATGGTTTAGTTAACCATTCTAAATCAATAATTAAGATATAAGGAGAAAAATGAGCATGATAGCTACTGCTATCACCCCGTTTCAAAGGGGACGCTCCTATATTCCATCCATCCATCCCATCCATCCAACGATCAGTGCCCGGCCTAGCCAGTTACCAGCTAACAGCTGCCACAGCTGTGGCGATGACATTTTGCTTTATATGCCAACACCAGACTTTCTTATGACGGAACCTTTACGGCTGTGGGTTTAGTAATGGACGGTATAATACGAACTGCGGCTGCTGGGAGAACCTTACGGGGACAATTTTACCGGCAATGCCTCAAACCATGTCTGGAAAGATGAAAGCAGTTTCATGTACGTACCTTTATAATGATGTGTTAGCTTTCCAGCGTGTTTCAAGGTTTCACTCACATTTAAGAACAACGAAGCAAATGTGATACGACACCTTCCCCAAGCGAATTTTTATTCGCATGTCAACATGTATTACAAGCTGTTGTGTTCATCGAAAGAATTGCGTTACCGTCAAGCCTATAAGAGAGTAATTAAGCTATATATATCATGCTCTCGTGCCAAATTCTACTTATATCTAGACGTTCATGCATCAAAGACTAAGAGAAAGTAAGACAATCCTTTTTTGTCTGGAAAAGAGGCAACAAGGAACTTTACATTATGCCTTGTTAGAAAGAAATTACCGAACAATTATGCAAGAATTTCTTCGCTGAATGAAAAAGTGATGCACAATATAAACAGGAGTTTTCGCAGAACAAAGCCCGTCAACCTAGGGTATTCAGAAATTTTGCTAATTAAACCTTCACAGCACCATGTTTATTTTTGATGCATTCGATGGGTAAATACAGAATACTCCTAAGTGAATGAAGCATAGACTAAACATTAGCTAGTTAACATGATGGTGAGGCCACTATTAACATGTTATTTTACCGGACCACATCAGTTTGCATTACAAAACCAAATTCAGTAAAACTGTAGAGAGCTTTATACTGGCTGACAGTATGACACTCCTAATTATTCTGCGAATGGCAAAGGCTGATACGCTATCGCCTGGCAGAAAAAAAAAAAAAAATCGGATAGGCAGAACGTTCTTGCCTCAAACGTATTTTGTGCGGCTTACGTTAGATCATTTCTAGTAATATATTTCTAATTCCAGACCGATTATCGATGAGAAAATACAGAGCGTTTTGTGAGCGGAAGAGTGTCAAGGGAGCGGCTTGGCTCAGGGCCGAGCACAGACAATCCAGTTTACAGATGATGGGAACAAAAAGCCCCGCCTTTACCTCCAGCTTCCTAATACATCGATATGCTATCAACGTTGGTCACGATTGGGCACGACCGTGTGCGCACAACTCCGGATAAAACCACATAGACGCAGAGTTCTGATCAAGTATAATATAAGAAATAGTCCATACACCTGGCAGTGAAAGACAAGCCTTCATGCAAATATCTTCGAATGTTACGTTCCTAGACTACAAATTAGTCTTTGGCACGAACTTACTTCCGACGCATGTTGCCGCGGATATAAGTAAGCCATCCTTGCTTTTGAAAAGTAAATGAAAGTTTCACTTGTAAAATGCCTATATTTGCTTTCACATACGGCTGTTCGAGCATTGTTTACTAGCTTGTTTCACTCCTTGTCAGACCGAGCACGGCCGCAAGCAACAATAGCCAGAGATGGGTCAGCTCTGAGAGCGTCTCACTTTCACACGTGCCTGTGGCCGAGATGGAAGAGGGTTCGTTTCCTCGTACGCAAGCATCCGCATCCTTCTGGGACAGCATTAATCCGAGCATTTCTCTGGCCGAAGCATGATTTATAACGCAGGCACGCGTCCTTTGCTGCCTGCCCCCAACGCAGCATGCGCGTCCGTACGACAGAGTGACGGCCGACGACGGAGGGGGAAGGAGGGAAAGTGAGAGAAAGGGAGCGTCCACCCGGGAGGACGACGTCGACGGCCGTCCCAAGATTTACGGCCCTATCAGGGCTGCCCCGCTCCCGCTCCTCTTTGTCGCTTGTCTGCGTGCGAGCGCAGCTTCCTCCCCGCTTCCCTTCATTCTTGCTACTCTGTGCCCTCGTGCTTTTTCTTTACGACCTCCGTCGTTCCGCTCGGGGATTCCTTTCCTCCCCGTCTTCCCTACTACTGTCCTTTCTTTCCGCGCTTCATCCCCGAGCGGCGCGACCCTTATCTGTCAGCTGTTTCCTCGTACGCGGCGCCCGACTCGGAGAATGAGCGGACGACGACGTGATTCCGTACGCTGCTGCCGGAGAGAGTGAAACTGGTCCGAAGGGCGTTAACCGGAACCCGGCCAATGACGCAAATGAGGCTCACCTTTGCCAGAGAGAAGGATAAAAAAAGCGAAAAAAACTTGCCGACCCCTTGTTATTGCAGTGCTACCGGTGATTTATGTTTCGGTGCGCGATTATTCCCTCGGCGACGTATGGAGCGAAAATGACTGCCCTAAGTGCTTGCTTAACGGAATGGACACTCTTTTTCATATTTGCGAAACAAATTGCAAATCCTACTTCATAGACAACCACACTATAGGTAAGCAAATGACGTGTTATGAAACGTGAATTGTTGCGTAACCTTTCTTTACAATTTCATTGGTCAGAGTGGAATGATTTTAAGCTGTAGTCGCTAAAAGCGCATTCGTATTTCTGAGACATTTCGCCTTTGTGCTCATGAGGAATCTCTATACGCTCCGGGGTCTGTCCGAGCTTGTCATTTCTTGAAGCACCATTCGGAATAGTTGTTTAGTCATGATCAGTTTCATTATTTAGAGCTGAAAAAGCAAGAGCTCATTCATCGGCCACATAGCTCTTCGTCGTGTTTATAGCTGAAACCAGAAGTATGACGCACCATCTGTGGCAGTGGTACGAACAAATTACTGAAGGGGAATAAAGCAAACCTGATGAAACTGTGCTCAACTAAGCTGATTTCACATAGAGGAACGAAAGAGCAATACAGCAGACGACCCCGTCGTTGCGTGTTTCTTATCCTTTCCCATCCCCGCCTTTTTAGATGTGCGCAGTGTATCAGCATAGCATCTTGGCAGCCCTCATGGCTACCGGTTCTACTGATAAATAAAGCAGTACCTCCATATTGGTATAAGATGAAGCGTTGAAAAATCAAATCGGGTGTATCCTGTAGCAGCACTTGCTCCTCATAGCAAAGCTCAAGCAGACGCCGACCGGTGCGGATAACCTAACTCCTGGCTGATTCCGCATGTACCCATTCCACTTCTCATTTAGTATTCCTTCTCTACTTTTTGCATTATATTCTCAAGCTTAGAATGAAGGTGCGCTTATGTACCGGGCGAAGCTTTCTCCTGTGGTTACTGCAAACAGGGTGGCCGTTGGACAGACTCATACCAGCGCCGAACTTTACGCACACTATTACTGCACTGATGATTATGTTTGCTAGAATTTTTTCTAACCATTTAGGACATATTTGTTAAACTGTGAAGACGCATTTGCGTGTGAAGACGCTCATAAGGACGTGCGACGAATGCTTGCCAGCAGATCGCATTTTGGCCTTCTTTATCTATTTTGTATTTGATGAGAAGCCTTTGGGAGAACTGAGTACCAGCAGTGGTTAGAGCAGCCTCATCATTATGATCACCATCATTGTCATCAGCTCAATTGCGTTCATTTCAAGTCATGTGCTCTCTCGCTAGGCTCCTAAATCCTGACGTGCACAAATGCTATCATCTTATAAAGACAACTCACTATTCTCACCTGCTCGCTTGTTCTTCTGTCGCCCATGGGTCATTTACCGCCGCTTTGATCCGGCTCTGTTGCAGATGAGGAAACTTAGGGGACCAGGTACGAAAAGTAAGATGCTAAATTGCATTCCGCAAGTAGCTACATGCACATCGAGGGCTGAGAAAAAAGATGCAGCTGCTACCCTGATGTCTCCCAGCAATTAGAATGGTTTGACAGCTGTGAAATAGAAGGTGGCGATGAAATAATGACTCACTGCTATGTTCCATGTGTTTTACGGAAAATGAGATTAGCGATCACAAGCGAAAACAGGCCTGGAGGCAAGACAGGGACAGGCCGAATTTCGAGCCTATCAGCATATCTGTTTTGTCTTGCCACTCGTACTTTGCTCATGTGAGTGTGACTTTACAGACGTGAGACACAGACGGAACAGGCCGCACCTTGCGACTGCAGATGCGACAGAACGAATCTGACTGGCGAGTGACAGCTTCTCATAAAACAAAACGGGGCGTGTACTTGAGTTCTACTTGTAAGGGTCATCGTTAATAGAGAGATTTAGCGTAGCTGTACCCGCCACCATGACCCGCTACTGTGCGCAGATGGAGCATGCGCGCTGATTGGTCCCGACGCGGTACGTCTACGTGTCGACTTGTGGCGCCATCTAACGCCGTGAATGCGATCTGGGTATGTGCAGTGAAACACGCGGTGGCGGATCACGGTAACGGATTGAGAATCGTGCTGCACTACATCTTGCTAGTGGCTCCCATTTGTGGATCCTTGTTAGCTCACAGGAATTATTCTCCTCGTCCAAGAACTAATCATTATTTTCTTCATCTAATATCCTACACACTGTTTAGCATAGCGTCGTATAAGAAACACCATCCAACAGATAAAAGCCCAGCTTAGCGAAGCTGTAAGAACGTGCCTGCGTGACCTGTAAAAGTAGCGTGCCCGAATTAGGAACAATGGTTCTGGAAGGTTGGCTGATCTCACCTTCCCATCTGAAGGAGAGACCCGTGTTGGCAGCTCTTATCGAATCAGTCATATCATGCCGTGCACGGAATTAGGCGATCCTATGAACAATGAGTACGTGGCCATACTAGCCACCATTACCTACTGCCAGAGCCCAATACCCGTGATTTTTCGCTGGCAACGATGAGACAAGGTTTTCTGTAAAAAGGGGCCTTGATAACTCGGTCGCGTTAAAACATAGCGCAGTTGTTGACCTATCCGAAGATTTTATTTTCTTTTCAAGCGCTTGATACTGTTAAACGAGTCCGAGAGCACAATTAAACCGCCCTTTTTCATCTCCGCCGTCCGCGGTGTGCACAGAATGATGACGTCGCTTCACATGATGCGCCAACTTCCATATCCAATCCCTAATATAATTTCCGTTCATCTATAGCGTAACAACTGCAGCAATTGAGCGCAAGTAAAATCAAAACGAATGCTCTTGAAAAGCTCGGCCGCGCTGGCCTGAAAAATTAAAAGAATTACGATATCCTTCCGGCTCCACAGTAACGGCATCACCGCGCTTTCGTGAAGAAGACTTGGAGCGGAAATGAGAAGGAGAGTCGTGGCCCAGTTTTCGCTTAGGGCGTTCCCCACCATCGAACAGCGACACTCTCGTCACAAGGACACCCATAACGACGTACCCAGGTTCTGCTGCCGGCCTCAATCTCCAGATGAAGTTAAATAGCCGATAATTTGCGCGGCTCCAAACTCGAGTCCAATGTTGCTTTTTTTTTTTTTTTTTTTCTAAATCTCTCGTATTTTCTTTACTTTAACGAGCAGCGATCCTGTTTGAGCCAATAAAATCCACATCGTCAAAGTGACTCTTGCACTTCGAACTAGCCGGCCGTTCGTGCTCATTAATATACGAGAGAAAAATCACCGTCGCTACGGAAGAACCACTGATTCGTGAGTTAAGCCATCAAGCATAGTTGCAGGACAGGATCATATGGAGAAGGATACGAAGAGTGCATAGCGGACACAGGAGGAGGACAAAAGTGGAGAAACAGGCATTTGTATGTAGTGGGTAATCATCGCTGCCAGGAGAACCAGGAGTAAAGCAAAAGCAAACATGACAAAAGCATGCGCCAAATATGAATCCTCTCTCGTGACGGTCTCGAAAAATTGAATGGCTTCAATCTTGAATGTGAGTACGGCAGTATCTTCTACCATGCGGTAACACACAGAAGCTACATGCACGATATATTTGCGCAGGCTGGGGAAGCATCTCTTGTAACCAACCTAAAACCATATTTCGGTTAAAATAATGCTTATTACGTGTGCTTTGCGAGAACGGCGCAGGAAATTCATGAGATGCCTGAATATCTTGTAGTTTTGCCCGCCTCTTAAGCTACGTGTGCAACGCACAGTGATACTGTGGAGCTTATCTTCAACTAATCATCCAGTTAACCCTCTTTACTAGGTGCATAATTACTGCGGGTAATGAGTCTCGTAATCGCAAAAGAAACAAACTCTGTGATCAGATTTTTTTTTTTTTTTTACTGTGTTAGCATAACTAGAAAAAATAAACATGGTTCTTAGAACAATTGCAGCGCCGTAGAGTCGTATTCTAAAATATGTTTTCAGAGCTCGAACTTAAAGCCTATGCTCTAGTTTAGTCTAAACAAACTTTCAGTGATGCTCAGAGTGCCCTAATTGCAATAGGATACTTCGAGAGAAGACTGCGAGACAGGACAATCGGTGTTTGATTATCTTCGGTTTCACTCAGGCAGCGCTAGCGGTTCCTATTATAAAATGCCCGGAAATAATAACTATGCATCATATTCAGTCCTGTATATGTTACAATACCTAAGCAACCGATTAAAATTGCAGTTACTCCATCTGAAATGCAACTGAATGCAGAAGTCAATTACAGCCTCACAAAAACTAACTGAATAATTAAAGATCATTAATCGATTAACACGTTCTTTCCAACTTTTTTTTGCCATTAAACAAACTCTCACAAAGTGACATGAGTCACTGCGGCTTGCTTGAATTTTTTATACACTGTTTCTTTTGCAAAAAAAGGTGTTTTTTAATGTTGAAGCCGTTGATTTCCCAACATTTCCTCGTGAATGCACCAGCCACTACGATGAACACTCACTACTCGTAAGCGAAGGGCGGTAGAAGGCATTGTACCATACCAAAAACCTTGCACCCGGTCGTAGTTGCTCAGAGCTGTGACGTTAGTTTCTATGTCCTCCATGGAGCGCCGCTGTTCGTTGAAGATGCTGTGTAAAGGAAATGCAGCTAAGGTCGCTGCAAAGCTGAAAACCTCGCTTGTAGGTGGTTTCTTGGAAACACCACGTGTGGCTTACTGTGATTTCGGCCGCAGTATTCCAAACACAATCACCCACAAGAAAAGATTCAAGCTATGAAAAGAAAAACGTTTTGTATGACAAAAATTAACAAGGCGCGACTAGTTTGAAGAATGTCTGTACACGTTAAAGAACCAGCTAGGCAGTCGAAACTTCGGGGGCCCTCCAATACGGTGTCTCTCATACCCTGAGTCGCTTTGGGACGTTAAAACCCAACAAAAATAAGCCTGATGTGGAGAAAAGGTACACTGAGAACGAAGGGCGCCAAGAGCGCGACGTGTCACAGAGCCACGAATTCTTTCATGCACTACATGATATAAAAAAGCACTGAATAAGGATAGAAGGGGGAAACCCTCAGGTCGCAGGTCGAGCCAACGTTTCGACAAGTCCACTTGTCGAAACGTTGGCTCGAACTGCGAACTGAGGCTTCCCCCCTCTACCCTTGTTCAGGGCTCTTTGATACCGTGTTATTCATCTTCTTCCTCTCGTTCTGTCTGGATGAGCCACAATGGATGAGCAATCGCATCTTCATGCATGCTTCGCCTCTGCAGGCTGCTGCAAGTAATTGCAGAGTAAAATATTTTAATTAAATCAAACGTCTTTTTAATGTAATGAGTTAATTGCAATATTACGCAAAATGTAATTATTTACAAGTAAAAAATAACAAGTAATCAATTAAGTATTACACTGGTTATACTATACACCGTCTATCGCAATAAGGTTTGAGCCAAGAAACCGCTTTATCCCTAACTAGGTAATCGTGAGGAAAAGATGTCACAGTGGCAAGAAAATATTCTCCTTCATCGAGAAAAATATTGTGCTAGCACATAATGGTTAATTTTAATTTAGCCTGGTTAAAGAGCCCCGACGACCAAGCAAGTGTATGTGAAATACGAGTCGCTTAATTAGGTATCCTCATCCGCCGAGCGAAAATGAAGTATTAACGCAACGCGGACTGAATCAGTCCTTTCTTTTTTTCGAAGGGGGAGGGGGGGGGTATAGGTTTTACAGGTTTTACTGCTGTTTTTCAACGGGGCAGCTTAACTATTAACCCTGATAAGTGTATTTTACTCGCCTGCCTCAAAGAGCATTGCCCTAATTCGAATGCCTCAGTGAAGTCTCTTTCGAGCGAAGTAAATGTTCTGATCGAAGGGAAATGCAGGTCAGCCAAAGCAGAGAAGCTGCGAGGTACTTGCTGCGGCTGGAGCATTGGCGTGCGTGGAACGAGCGTCTCAAGACGAAAACACGTCTCGTCGCAGTGAAATATCACGCTTATCTAGAGCACGCGCTCTAATTAGCGGGACCGGATAACTGCCCCTCCGATAAAACGCCGGGCGCCCGCTTCACATCGCTGTCCTCCCCCTCCCGGACGCTTCTACTACTGCAAGACATGGCCGGATCGATCCTGGTTCAACACGTTCTTTTATGAATGATTAAGTAGTTCCGAGACCGAGTGCATTATGCATGAGCGGTGCGCTCCGGGAAGAAATATTTTGCGAGCTTGAGATTCATGCGGCCTGGGTGACACGGCCCGCTTCCCTTAGTTTTGATATAGTGAAATATACGCGGGGCCATTTTTGAGCTTGGCTGCTTGCTAACTGTGGCGTGGGAGCAGAGAGAAGAAAAAAATAAGGGGAGGGGGTTTGAGGGGTCGCAGGGCTAAAAAGAAGAAGGAATGGGGTTAGAGTTTGCAGAAGCCTACTTGTTTCTGTTTTCTATGCGTGCCTTTCCGGGAATGCCATCTAAGGCGCGTCGCAATATACTGCTGCCGCTCGTGACTCACCCGACATCGACTAGATTGAGGGTAGCGTACGGTTCTCGTATGTCATAATACTCTCGAGGCTAATTTTTGCCATTCAAGCGGACAACGAAAGCCGAGGCACGAGGCATGTGTTCCTGGCAACGTGCGGGATGTGACACGAGGAAGTTCGCTAAGCTATTTCGACCGAGCTTCTTCTGTTTGCGACACCACTTTTGTTTCACTTGCAGGGAGAGTTAAAGTGCGGTTGTTTTGAATGGAAATTATACGCTGGCGTGTGTGTTGTTGTTGTTGTTTTTTTTTTTTTTGCTTGTTGCAATTTCTCGCCAAGTTTAGTTTGGTGACCTGTGCATGTTTTATCCTTTCATGAGCCACAGATAAAAAGCGTTCTTTCTAGGCATGTCTATTCATTGGCGGATTTTGCGTTAAAGAAAAAAAAGTATTGAAAACCAATTTTCACCCCTCTTTTCTCACTTTTACGCATTGATATTACGGCAGTCGAAATTATGGTCAAGTGCACCGCGTCGTATTAGAAACTGAATATTCTTCGTGTCTTTCAGACATATCTGACGAGATTTTGTTTAACCATACTTGACTATTCTCCGCCGTAGTCACCGTTGAGAATCGCATTACACGTCGGCATGTCGCGCTTTCGTGAAAGCAAATAATATCCGCATAATTCTCAATTCTAGTCGAGCACCACTTCATCTGATATTGATGAGGCCAGCATTTTGTCATCCGTAGTCATGGGCGGTTCGTTGGTAGCACGATGTCTGGTGAAGAGGAAGAGATTGTAGTCATTCGGGTGCTACCTGGACATGTAACCTCCGCTAAACTGTCACTTTTTCCCTCTCGGGGCAGTGAAGCGCCAACAAGAAATTACCACGAGCCATTCCTCTATTCTTCATAGCCTAAGCTGACCATTGGATAACGTACTACATGAACAGTGCCACACTACGTAAGATAGAGGTGTGTAATAGTGTACCCGGGGAACTAGGCGTATTCCACTTTTTTAGTTTTTTTTTTATTTCCAAACTTCACAGAACAGTCCAGCCACGAGATACCGCTTCCGTTTCAATTAATGACCTGAAGCGAATTCTTAACGAGCTTGACATTTTTAATATCTGCAGCTATTTTCAACATCGGCCCGGGAAAACTTCATCGAGTCGACGCCCCCACCCTGAAGTCACCGCACTATATCAATGGACAAAACGTCATAGTAGCACATCTGGTCGACAGTAAATTCTACGCGATAGCGTACTGGCCTCGTGTCGCAGAAAAGGACCATGCGTCGCCGTCATCGGTGCAATTGCGAGCGGAACATACGTATTGGTCGACAGGCTCATGATGTCTCTCTCATGACCCCGCGTAGGAGTATCAAACCCAAAACGCTCACGTTAAACATGACGTCAAGCGTGGAATTAAACTAGCATGACGTGTAATGCAAGATAAATAACGCGTACCTTTAACGATTAAACTTTATGTTTTTGGTTTTGTCTAATAAACAGCTCATCTTTCAGGAGCGATTCGAACCTGGGATCCGTGGTTTTAAAGCCAGAATCGCTACGGATTAGGCCACGCAAGGCACAAATGTACGACTTTGGTAAACTCGGGTTTATATGCATGTTGTGTGGTCTTTCGTGTGAAGTGGTTTCTTAAAGCTGTATTATATTGTGTATCCTTGTAATCACTGAGAATTACAGGCCGACGTCATGTCATACCCTTAATGCCGAGATTTAGCGCCCTCCTTACTGTATGGTCTTTCTTGTAGATGTGTGTCTTATCACTGTATACTAATAAGTATGTTGTAATTAAGTGCAATTACAAACCATTATCGCGTCATAACTCTAGGCAGTGTTTAAATGTCCCTCGGATTTGTATGTCCTCAGTTTATCCTCTGTAGCTGTGTTATGCTGCGTGCTTGAGACGGTCCATATTTTCCAAGAGACCTTTCGAGAGGTTTTTTGTTGCAGGCGTTTAGAGTCCGGCAAATAAGGGAGTTTTATGCACAGATTTCGGACCAATCGCGAACAATGTCCGAGAGCATTTGCTTCTGAACTGAACGGCTGTAATTATATTCCTTATACTGGCATGCTTTAAAGAATTGCCATTTAGTCTAGAGTTAAGAACCAAGACAAGGTGGGGTAGCTGTTCGTTCCATTTTCGCCATCACCTATGAAACGAAGCCAGACTAGACAGCCACACTGACTACAGCCTAGTCAGAGGCAGATTGTACTGCAGCTGGTCTGCAATGGAAGTAGAAATTTTCCAAACACAGCATTGTAGCTTTTGTGAGAAATTATTTAATTGCTGCCGTCATTTACAAACTACGGTGTGAGACGATGTCTTGGCACGCGTCTGCAACCTTAGTGATAATGATTTGTTTCTGAAACTCCATCTCAGCAAGAAAATAAGAAAGTAACATTATGATTATTCATATATCTTAGAAGACATTTAGTAATATTTTTTTTTCACTCATGCGAAATTTTTCTATAGAGCGTTCGTTCTTTCTTCCTTTATTTGCATATCCAGGGCGCTTGATATTCAGTTCTTTTTAATAATGTACCAACGTGCTAGCAAATGCATATAAAAAAAAAAACAAGAAAGTGTCATCCAGAGCAGAACAGGAGCTATTTCACCATTGACACCAAAGAGCTTCGCTGTAAGGTTCTAAGGCTGACGTTCCATATATGTGTATTTTAGCCCATTCATGTCAAATCCTTTCGTAAATAAATGATATTTTTTGTAGAGGCTCCTAAAGCATTCACATTCGATATATGACCAAACTAAAACACACAACGCATGGGGCTGCTTTATAGAACCATGAAGTGTGCATTTCAGGACACGACTGGCTTCAAGCTACTCCACAGTACTGGTCGCTACAGGTTGGCGATATTACTTTCAGCCATATCCTTCACGTTCTTCTTCATCAGCAACTGATCCCAAAACCTAACAAGTGGCATGCAAGCATCGCTGACACATTTCGCGAACTATCGAGGTGAAATGTCCTCAGCCCGAAATAAATTTGTCCGACCACATAGGTGCCATGTGTTCAGATCATCATTTCACTCACTACCAAACCTATCGGATTTAATAGCGGCACATTAATTCTGTATAGTAGCTCAGGCGTTATAGCACATAACTCACCATGAGCAAAAAACTCATAGCTTTAGCAATACGAAAGGTTGTTCCTTGTTCGATCCAAAACTCCTGAATTGAAATTCGAAATTAAAATAGTGACTGCGGTTTTACTACTCTGCAGAGAAAAGAAAAATTAACAGCGAAGTAATCGAGCACATGCTTCTCTCGCAAGGGATGCCACTATAACTGAGCAAAGTTCATTACATCTGCAACTGCTAAAATTGAAGTCCTATCTGGGAACCCAAGATTTCAATCTTTTTAAATATCGCAAGAGGAAAATGTCCCAGCCCAAGCAGAGGCACGTCGCTCAAAGAGCTGAAACGCGTTTTAGCGTCTCCGCCTTGTGCACCCAAATTGCTCTATGTTGTAACAAGCGGCCGTGCCGCCAAGTGCGACGAGACGCACACGCCATGGCGGCTGGGTCGCCGCCGTGAGAACCGTGGACTCTGATCACTTTGGACGGGACACAATGAGTCCATTCAGGGGGCGTCGTTATTAATCGACGCCGTCCTCCTTTCTGCCGGAGCGGACGCTCCTCCTCAGTGTGAGCAGAGCGGGGAATCGAGCACGAGAGAAGAAAGAAGGTGCGGGAGAAGGGGGAAGTAGGGAGAGGGGAAGTCTACGAGTTTCAATTGTCCACCAGTTCTTCTCGGTACTATCGCGATTCCTACACGCCACTACTGTCATCCCCTCTCCTCGCGCTTCCCCTTTTCCCTTGCAAGCATGCTTCTCCACTCAGCAGAGCAGCTATGCGGCGCATCCAGTCCCGGTAGTTGAAGGAAAGCAGGCCCGCCCAACACGACCTGGACTGGCCTGTCTCGTTGTCACCCCGCGCGCATTGTTTCTGGCCGTTCTGGTCACGCGCTTGCTTCGCATTCCGACGCGACGTGAAAGAGAGAGCGAAGGATTGCAGGAACAAAGGAAAGAAGAAGAGCGGGTGGCCCCAGCTTCCCCTCGCGTCTCCTTTCCTTCCTTTATTTCCCGTTCCGGGGCAGCGGTTCGCGCGCCGCCATCGCGATGAGTGTAATCCCGTTAGGAGCGCCTTTAATTCACTTTGCCGGCCCAATTGGGGGAAAGTGAAGGACGGCCGAGGCTGCACGACGACGCGGGGACCCGACGCGCTCGGGCTTTTGTTTGCGGCGCCGCCATTGTTTTTTGGCACCGAATCTGTCTTCTTGCTATTGGCGGCGCTTCGGTTCCCATCCCATTGGCTCATCCTACTCACAGCCTCCTTCCACTCCCGAACCTGCGAATTTGGGCAGCCACATAAAGCTTTCAACACCGCTGTCAAAGGCTGTCTAGCGAAAATAATGACTGAATGGAATTATATTGCTTTAAGGGCACATGTCTCAGCTGTTTAAAATAATTTTCTTGAGCCAGGCATACTTTCAGAACCTTTTAGGAAAACTTTGCCAGTTTCTTTCTCAGTATGATAACAGCTCTTCTCATAAGATGTAATAAGAGTAAAAGGTTCATCGCGACTATGGCCAAGAAATGTTACAGCAGCTTACAGTTAGTGTCTTCATGCAATCCGCGGTACAGATAAAAGTTTTAGGTATGTTTTACGCATATAAATGAAGCCATACCCTAAAAGAGCAAGCAGGAGACCTATGGAACACAAGACTCCCAATTTTTAGGCCACATAAGCTCAGCCTTGAGAAGTATGCTGGCACAGTGTCTAAGGATCCCATGAGTGGCTCCTCGTGGGACTCATCGCTCGTCTGCACCCAACAATCTTCTACATTCACATTGCTTATCTGTTAATCACTGATTCCTTGAATTTATTCTTTCAGAATGGTGAGCATACTAATTAGCATATAGCCGTAGACTACCGCATTATGTGAAACTCGGCGCGATAAAGGCATAACCACCGCTTAAACCCAAGGTGCATGAAACATAACTAAAGCTAGCGTAGCTAACAGGATGCGGGTGTCACTCGGAATCAAAGGGTACAGGGTTCAATTCCCCTCATCCTAATTCGCTTTTTCTTACCATCCCAATTATTTTGATTTAAGACATAAGTGTTCTGATGCCGCTTCAGTTACGTTGCTGCAGCGTAATTACATTATTTTGCGGCATTTTGATCACTCTTCAATTCAGCCGCTCCTTGTGCGGCGGCAAACCCTTTCGAACAAACTAAATTTTCTCCTCCCGCCGCCATCGCGTTCTCTACTCAACACGAGTCTTAGCGCTTGCTCAAGAACTCCACCGATATGGCTGCACAATATCCACCATACCACCGAACTTATGTCTGTCTTTTATGAAGTTGTCCATGACGCGGACAATTCCCTTCTAGAGTGCCCGTCGCGCCGTTTTTGTGAACGAGTGATAGACACGCGTGTGTGTGTGTGTGTGTGTGTGTGTGTGTGTGTGTGTGTGTGTGTGTGTGTGTGTGTGTGTGTGTGTGTGTGTGTGTGTGTGTGTGTGTGTGTGTGTGTGTGTGTGTGTGTGTGTGTGTGTGTGTGTGTGTGTGTGTGTGTGTGCGTGCGTGCGTGCGTGCGTGCGTGCGTGCGTGCGTGCGTAGAGAGAGAGGGATGGACAATGCAGCTTCAGCGTCCGTCCGTCACGCCTTCGCTACATGGGAGGCGGCAGCTGGCATCTGACATGGCTGAGCACTAACTGGACGGTTTCCTGGCATTACGTTTGGCAGGCGCTGCCAACTCGCGCCTCTCCTTTCATATGGGAGGGTGCTATCGGTATCAGCCTGCCGAAACCGTTGCATTCACGTTATCCCTTTCCGACGCAGGCGCGTTCATACGGATCGGTTAAAGCGCAGCTTTATATGTTGACTGGTAGCTTACGCTATCGCGTCATCGCGAAGGTGGGAGTGAAAAAACAGAGAAAGAGGGGCCGTGGCGGAGTGTTTCGCACTACCGCGCGATATAAACTTTCGCCTCATTGGAGTTTAGTGATCCAAAGTGCCCCCTATAATTTTCTTATGAGTTGGAAGCTGAGTGTTACTATATTTAAAAGCTGAGACGTCATAGCACAGCAGTTAAATATTGCATTGTATGCATTGAAATAGGACTTGCGTTTAAAACAAATCTAAAATTTGAATAAATTTTAGATTCAGCGAATTTAAAATATACGGCATTTTCAAACGAGAACTGCCATTTCTTGAAACGGGAGTTTCCTATCGAAATGGACTGGTGCGTGGGGTGAAGGTTTATAGGGCAATATTTCCTCGAAGCCAGCCCTTTAACATCAGTGATTTGAGTTCAACAATCGACACTAATATGTGCGGTATATTGAAACCTTACACCTTCTTGAAGCTCGTTGCACGAATAAGCAGGGTTGCAAGAACAAATTTGCAAGCACAAATTGTGAATAAATGGACAATCATGGAAGTCACGCGGGTGAAAATTCGAGGCTAAGCAAATAATTCTCAGGAAATTGGCTCTTATAAATAGCTTCTGGGCCAAAAATCGCTTATCGACGACGTGACGGTGAAGCGACACAGCAAGCCTCGGCTGTATCGCGTGGCCTTCGACGTTCCCTTGCTGGCTGTTATTTACGAGCCAACCGGAGTGCCGAGTTCCGTCCGTGTTTCAGTCTACTCTTCTCTCTTCTCACGTTTTCCGTCCGAAATCAAAAATACGCTCTCCTCCATCTTATCGACCTCCTTATTTGTCTATCCTCTTACGCACACGTTGGACCCATCAGCTCCAATCTGTGCCTGCAATTTTTTCCCGCTGTTTCGCCCCGTGGCACGAACTCTTTGCCGCACTCGATCAAGTCTCTTTCCCTGGATTTATTCTGTCTGCCGTTGCGCAGTGACTAGTGGGATCCGCAGATGCAAAACAAATAAACGTATAAAGGGTGGATAAGGAAGTTGCTGTTCTGTCCGTCGATGACGCCGCAGTGAAGAGAAATATGTGTGCGCGCGGCAGCCTCTCAATAGCTTTTATAACATTTGTCCTTACTTGTGGCGGTCGTACAGCGGCTGACCATAAAATGTTTATGAAACCGGGAAATGTGTCGCTCTGCAGCTGCTGGGAGTTATGATCTTGGCGAATCCTCGGAGATACGTAGTCCCGCGAGGCAACGCTTGTGCAAGCACCCGAGATGAAAAATTATAGATGTGAATAAGATGCTTAGAAAAAGAGGGAATGTGCATTTTCTCGGCTACAAACGTAGCTATCAAGCAACGCATCTGCAGTGCAAGGCAGCATGCTGCGTGTATAGCAGGAACAAATGATTGTTTCCATACGGCGGCGCGCCAGAACGTTGATCTAAAGTTTAGAAACAGTTTATATCAAACTTTGCGACTTTCGTTGTATATATACGCATCTCGGAAAATAACACGCTTTGAACATCAGTACATGACGGTGAAAACGCTCTTTCCTGACGTACATTATAATTTAAAATGCATATGGCTGAGCTAGCTCCGTTTCATCTTATATCGTTACACTCTTCTTCTTTCATAACCTTGCCCGCTGAGCATGGTTTAGCGGTAACCCATAAAATATTACACCGTATATGTTAAGTACCAACGCTCTTCTAACCTGGTAGTGATACCCAATACACAGCTCAAAAAACTAGCTTTCTGTTTTCAAATAATCTGCAATTCAACACCCATGCAGTGAATCATGCTGGTAGACTGAATTTCGCTGTGCACAGCATTTCATATTCAGAATACGCAAATTTCTCACATCCGAACTGACAGAATTAAAATATGCATCACACCTGTCGCATTTCTTACCTTCAAACTATTTTTTTTTTATCGTTAGTAGTGACATTGAGCATCATTATGACGTCGTGTGTTCTGGCTTCAATCTAGACGTGCATACCGCAGGAAACCAGCTAAAACGTGAGCTACTGTTCAGCGCAAAGTATAGTTCTTAATATGCTGCCGGTTAGCTGACATTTCCTTGTACCCCGAAGAGTTATCAGATGTGTGCAAAGCACTATCGTCGTTCTTTATCATCCTTAAGCATAATATTGCCGACATCCTCCGCTTCGAATAATCAGCCGCTCGAAGTGAAAAGTTTTAGATACCTAAAATTCGCGATATAGTAAAATAAACACTTAACTCCATCCGTCAGAAAGCCGAGACTTCTAGGGGGAAGGAGAGAGCCCAGATACACGCCTTATAAAGAGACTAGTTTCGCTGTACCTGTTAAATAAAATGCTTCATGACTTATTTAACTGGGACAATGCACCTTTCATTACAGTCCGATCGCATACTCTTCTATAAGCATACTTCTTTTTCGCTACATTAGTCGCTTAAGAGAAAAAGAGACACTCCCAATGAATTAATTTTTTCCGTGAACATATGCCTTCCGTTAAGCTAGGATACTGCCGAATACAGACAGAGATTCCAGGTGCGTTCAAACCACGATCAGAGCCCGGCTTGAGCAAAAATACATAAAAGAAACAGAAATGAAAAGGTGGGAACGTTGGCTCCGGCGCGCACGTTAAGGCGCCCGTTTGTTTATCCGGCACGTCTACGGCTCCCGGGAGTGCTCGAAAAGCGGTTTGCAGCAGCTATCTCGGCTGCGGTGATAGAGCGCCGCCGGCGGGGCTGCCCCCCGGTGTTTTCCGAATGCCGCAGAGAGGGGACGGGGCAGAGGGGGTGGATGGAGGGGGGCTTCTCGGTTTCTCTCGCGAGGAATGCACCGCCACGCTCTCGGGCGGCGTTCATTTGCATCCGACGTGATAAATTACTCCCGGGTCGGTCTCGCGTCACCTGCCTAAGTAAATAGAGCCGTCTCCCCTCCTGGCTCACTACCTCCTTTCCTCCTCGTCCTCCTCCTACTTCAGCTCACGCTCTCTCGCTCCGCAATTCTGCTGTCCGCCACTGGCGAGGAGGCAGTGCCCCTCGCCATTTCGTGCAATTTTCTCATCTGAGCGAAAAAGGGGTTATCCCGCGTCTCTACCGTCCGAGAGCACGCGCATTATCAATAGTGGAAACAGAAAGGACGAAAGATGCTCCGGCTAACGTGCCTAGTAAAAAGAAAGAGCTCGATGTAAGCGCGGAATGGGTTGATTGGTCTCGGAAAGGAGAATATGAAGAAGACTCGGCAGAGGTGCGTCTTTGAAGACGAATGCATAAATTACGATGTCTTTAGAAATTCGGTCAGGGCTCACGATCGACATCGGGCTGCTGCTGTCTATGAAGCTCTGCGGCGTAGGCGGCGTTTCTAAAGCTGAAGCTCCGTCGAGTGCAACTCGGGGCAAAATGGTGACGTTGATGAAGAGGCTTATACCATAGTTTAGTCTCAGCTTGGCTACCGTGGTAAGACGCAACGTAACCGTAGCTAAAAAGCGGGGCTAATATACAGTGTTGCCAACGGAGATGAAGGCTCATTTATTTTCCAGAAATTAAGATAGCTGGAAAAGCGCACATGTAATATTGAATGATCGTTTTAGTGCCATCTATTAGAGGAATGTTGTTTAGCAGGCGATGTCACGAGTTTGATGTCTGTGTAAAGATATGGTGTTCATGCGCAAATATCTTATGGGCCGCCTGACTCGAATGACATACGACCAATGTCAATAGATCACTCGATCTTGTAATTCCAAGCCCTAGGATATCAACCACAGATCGGGTGTTTTAAAGAGGCACACTTCCACCTGACCAAGACCACATGGAAAGTTATGCGGTAAACACATGCCTCCACTTTCTTTAATGCCGCCGCGGTTGAAAATGTAACGGATGCCCTGGCCATGTTTCCTTATCACACCCAGCGGATCCGTACGACTATCTCAAGGAGGCGATCTTCACTGCCTGTTTCCTTGGCCCACCCAGATCCTAAGTGCACTGCAGATATTTAGGAAACGGGATTCAGCACCTATCAAGCGAAGAGCTCAGAGAACGTGTCACCCCCGCCAACTTTTACGTTACGTGACAGAACTGCTCAGCACAAGGAATTTCACCATGGCTGACACGCTGCTGCGAGAGCTATTACTCCAGCTATTGGCCCGCTCTGTCATCACCTCGATAGCTGATGGCTGCTGCAGTGTCTCGAGGCTGATGCATGCGTCACATACGTCAACGGCAGCACACTTATTCACGGCACCGTTACCACGATTGCCTTGCTACGTTACCGTTGGGCTCACTGTTCTCCGCTTAGTCTAACGCTTCGGCATGGCCATCTGTCAATGTTGTCTTGTACAGAAAACCCATCGGCCATTTACGTCACCGACAGTGAAACCAGCACCGAAATCTTCATTGATGCAGGCGCAGGCGTCTTCGTTCTTTCCGCTACTCGCCCAGGCCATACTTCTCCAGGCTTGCCTACCTGCTCACCTGACCGGTGCAATAACTCCCATGTAATCGCAGCGGTCTCTGACTCTTAAATTAGGCTTACGTCGAGTTTTTATGTAGCTGTTCTTCCGTGAGTGTCGTCGGCCCACCGTGCTGGTTTTCTCACCCAACACGACCTTCCCTTCGTCGAAGCCACGATTTAGCACGTCACTTAGAGGGACACAATGAAGACGCGTGGCCGAATAGGCAGAAATGCAAGGAGGGTGATCTAAGCGGGTTCTCTGAGCAAGTTTTCGGAAGATCCTCCCTTAACTGCTTAACAGACATCTGTTAAGCAGTTTCATCATTTATTTCCTTTTTTCCTCGTTTATTTCGCTTCCTTTCTTTCTTTCTTTCTTTCTTTCTTTCTTTCTTTCTTTCTTTCTTTCTTTCTTTCTTTCTACGTTTATGACTACTGAATAAGAGAGAACTAAAAGTTTTAGAACAATTCGAAGTAATGACCACCGATTTGATATCATGTTCTTACTAACCTCCATGCACGCATAAATATTCTCCTAATAACGGGACCACACTATTAGCATGTCCGAACTGGCCAACATATCGGAGCGCTCCTGCTCTGGCAACTTTAGCGAAGATGCATCGGCGTGCTTCGTGAGCAATATGCGCACTGTGTTCCTCGGACGCCGGCCCAAGCTCCGAGTTTCGGTGCCAACCACAGAAACAGAGGCGGCTCCTCCCAGGGCCACGAGTTCTCTTCATTAGAGTATTTTGGCGGTGTTTGATCTGCTGATTAAACGACGACACCGGGTCGGAAACCAGAAGAAACGGAGTAAGGGGCGGGAGGCGGTGATGAATCGATGCTTAATAAATAACCGCGCTCACCCTTGTCTCCGTAGCTGCTTCGGCGCGAGTAAGAACGCGTGTAGGCGCGAGACAGCACTGCGGGCCTAATTATTTTTCCCCCGTCAATTAGACCGCTTTGCAGTACTGCGCCTGCGTCGAGAAGAGGTCTATATATATGCCGAGGCCGCGAGTATCCGCCGTAATTGCGCAGACCGCCCCGGCCTTCCGTAAACTCTCTGCGCTAAAGCTTTCGTTTCTTGCTGGCATTTTTGTTTTTGGTCGTTGTACAATTAAATAAATGTCAACCAGCTTATGCATGACATTCATATCGGCTTCACTTTTTAGCTTTTACGCGCCTTCAAAACGACCAATCATTCTTACTAGCGGGGCGTGAAACTTAATTTGCCTAAGTGACAGCGATGTCGAAAAAACGCGCTTGTATGCGGTCACTCGGATTCAGCAATCTGCTATAACCATTCGCTCGTTGGTAGCATTTTGTGGCGATTATTTCTGTGCGAGGTCACTGCTGTCTTGGACTGTGGTGGTTCACGCCAGTGGCGTAGCCACAAATCTTTTTCGGTGGGTTGTCGAAAAAGAAATGAGTGAAGAAAAGACCAAAACAAAATGGGGGAGGTGTGAGCGATAACAGCGGTTAGAAACGTTAAAGTTCTATGTTGGAGTGTGTGTGTGTGTGGGGGGGGGGGGGGGGGTGCTCTGAAATCAAAAAACCTCCCCCCTGAACTAGGCCTGCCGATGTCTATGGTTAGTAGCTTATTCAATTAGGCCTTTTCTTCGCTCTCTTTTTTTGTCTAAGTGCTTCATTTATTTCCAATAGACTACATAAATTTTATTACCGAGAAGTTTGATGGAACAAGGATTACATGGAAGGTTGACAATTCCAACATTTTTTTTTTTTTTTTTCCACAAGCAGGACGGATTAACGACGCATAGAAAGCCGTGACAAAGCATTTGTTAAAATTGGTTTTAAGCTCCCTTTCAAAGAAGAAGCAAAAGGACAGAAAAGAAACTAAGGAACAAATCAAAATATAGCTATCAGTTGTATTGGTTCCTTAGTACCATGAAAAGGGCAGTACAGAAATAACTAGGGGAGGGGGGTCAATTAAAACTGCATGTATAACTGCATATGTATAAGCGTATGTTGTGAGAGCGCTGAGGACTCTAGTCATTGGTCGGATGACGCTTCGCATTTTACTTCACACTTAATTAATAATTCCTTATTTTCTGCTTCTTTACCCCTCACATAATAACCAACGTGCAGTCGCAAGCAACCAAACTGAGTGAAAAACAACCCAGCAAATATAAAATGTCCGGAGTGAAGATACTCTTTTCTTCTTTCCCGACATCTTATCCGTCTTCGCACTCCCGCGTTTTGTGGAAACTTGGCAGAGATCGATGCACAAAAGTACAAACATTATGGCCGCCCCGATGGCCCACTCTGCGGGTTTTCGGGCATTGGATCTGCTAACCTAGCTGCCCACAAGTTGAAGACAACTTTACAAGCTGGCCGCCTCGGAAACTATGCGCTGTTACTCGAGTCTCCGAGCAAGTCTATCTCCGAGCAAGTCGACCTATCTCCGAGCAAGTCGACAATAAAAGCAGTGCGGTGGCGCCTAAATAGAAATATTTGTACCACCTGTTCTAGACAGAAAAGCAAGAAATATAAACTAGAGCTCTCTGTGACATCAGTTAGAAGCTTTAAAATTCATGAAAAGTGGTGCCTGGGTTTCTGACTCTCCTTCGTATTTGCCCTCCTAGCGCATAACATCGCGTTACACACGCTTCATACCTGTCATGCGACCATTTTTGTACGCTCACCCTTCGAGTGCACAGCACCAAGGCTGGCGGGGCGACGATGTGCCATCCCAAAAAAAGCATCCACTGTGCTCAATTCCCGACGCGGTGGTTCAGTTCCCATGTCCTTGCTGTCCAATAGACGCACTCCAAGAACTTTGCACATTTCCGTACAGCTGAAAATGAGGTCTGGGTTTCTCTCGCACTCGGGATTAATCCCAGAGCAATTAATAAGGCATAAAGGAAGAGAACTACGTGCCGAGCCTTACACCCAGGATCAACCATCTGGTTGTTCATATTTGACTGAGGTGTAAACTGCTGACTTAACATCCGAAGCTTCAAATTATTTAAATAAATGTTCAAAATCAGCTTCAAATGATTTAAATAAATGTTGCAAGAATAATCATCGCAGAAAAAATAAACAAGCCTGCCGGTTGAAATACTATTTCTGTATATATGGTGTGCCTCACGCACCGGGTTTAGGGCATCCCCGCTGCCACTGTTTCGTGCTGTGTATTGGACGTCATCGTCTTGAACTTCAATCCGTGCGCAGTTGATCCAAGCACACCGCTATTTTACTCTCTTAAGGTTTGTAAAGCGATCGCAAATTCTAGTATATTGCTAGCACTAAGGATCCTGTCACCGATTTTGGGATATTTGAAAGCCTAGTCTGGAACCGAAAGCAAAAGTAAACGTGTTATGCTTGCATATACATTTCGCATTTAGCCAACTTGACCAACTTGTTTGACCAATTTTCACCAACTATATCAATGATTTGCCCTCTAACATTCGTTCTAGCTGTCGGCTATTCGCTGATGACTGTCTCATCTATCGTCCCATAATTAATTCGTCCGACATAATTAAGATTCAAAAAGCCCTTTTACTCATCCAACAGTGGTGTAACACTTTGCTAAGGACAATAAATTCTACTAAAACCTTCCTTTTTTCTTTCCACCACCGTCGCAACCACCTGTACGTCATTTATAAAATTAGCAATATCTCTATTACATCAATAAACTCCGATAAATATCTCAGCATCCACTTAAGGATTTAACCTGATCGCAACATGTTTACCGTATAGCTAATTCCGATAATCAAATATTAGGGTACGTACGCTGTAACCTTGCCTTAGCACCCAGTTCAGAAAAACTGCTTGCTTACTTAAGAACTTTCGCATGGTTGAAATTATAGTTTCCATGCACCGAGTACGATCCTTCCTTTGCTCACCTTAATGAAACACTCGAATCTGTTCAGAATCTCGCAGCAAGGTTTATTTGTTCAGACTACTCATATCATACCAGCATCTCCGCACTTAAATTTCAGCTCAATTTCCCTATATTGGTCTGTCGTCGCAAGATCGCTAGTTTTTCCTTGCATCACAAATTTTATCATTCCTTCCATCCTGAAGCTACACCTATCACACGCGCCAATCACATTTCTCGTAATTCTCGCCCTCAGACCGTCTATGCAGTGAAATCCCGCCCCGAAACATATTGTTACGACGTTTATTTAGGCAGATCTTAGGCTGCGCTAAAGAATAGCACACAAGAGCGGGGCAGAACCAGCTTCCTCTTCCTCTTCTCCTTATTCCGCCAAACCTCATCTTCCTTCAATAAGGACCGCGGGAAGTGCGTGACACTGCCCCCTTCGCAGACGATGCCCGCCGGGCGAGTCAAGGTTCGTCACGTTGATAGAAGGGCTTCATGCGGGCCACGTGGACTACTTGAGTCTTCCGAGAACGACGTCCTTGGGTGGTCACGCGAGAGACTACAAAGTTTACTGCGCTGAGGCGTTCCAATACAACGAAAGGGCCAGTATAGTGGTGCAACAGTTTCTGGCACAAGCCACGCTTACGCAACGGCGTCCAAAGCCACACCAAGTCACCAGGGACATAATTAACATCTTGATGCCGCTTGTCATAGCATTGCTTGTAGCGTTCCTGGGAGGCTAGAGTGCGAAGTCTAGCGAGTCGACGAGCTTCTTCAGCCAAAGAGAGAGTTTGCGCTAGTGAAGTTTCAGCAGGGAGTGAGAAAGGCAGAAACGTGTCCAAAGTGCTTCGTGGAGGTCGTGCATAGAGAAGAAAAAACGGACTGTAGCCTGTCGTTTCGTGCTTAGCAGTGTTAAATGCATATGTTATAAACGGAAGGACTTCATCCCAGTTTTTGTGGCGGGAGTCGACATACATTGCGAGCATGTTGCTAAGCGTCCGATTGGTGCGTTCGGTAAGACCGTTTGTTTGTGGGTGGTAAGGAGTTGAATGGCGAAAATGGGATGAGCAGAGGCGAAGAAGTTCTACAACTTCTGCCGTAAACTGTCGGCCACGATCGCTTATTAACACACGAGGAGGCCCATGTCGAAGAATGATGGACCGTAGGAGGAACGCCGAGACATCAGAAGCAGTGGCTGACGGTATAGCAGCAGTTTCACAGTACCGCGTAAGATAGTCTACGCACACTATGACCCAGCGGTTTCCGTTGGAGGAACGGGGAAACGGTCCTAGAAGATCAATTCCCGCCTGTTCGAATGGGGTTCGTGGTGGCGTTATAGGCTGAAGATGACCCGGCGGTGAGCAGGTTGGGTGCTTGAAACGCTGGCACTGGAGGCAGCTGGCCACATAACGTTGAGTAGTTTGACGCATCTTCGGCCAATAAAAACGTTCCTTAGTCCTGTGCAATGTTCTTGCGAAACCCAAGTGTCCAGCTGTGGCATCGTCGTGCATTACCCGAAGAACCTGACACCTAAGACTTGTAGGAACTACCAGAAGAAGCCGCGCACCTACTGACGAGTAGTTCTTCCTGTATAGTACACCGTCACGAATGCAGAATGAGGTCGTAGGGTTCCGGGAACTTGCTGCCTCAAAAAGCGGTGCCAACTCGTTGTCGTGCCGCTGCGCAATCTTGAATTCACCAACATCAGGGAAACTTGTAGAGATAGCAGCTATATATTCATCCAAGACCTCATTGTCGCAATCAGTAGTTTCAAGTGGCAACCGTGACAAGCAGTCAGCATCACCGTGCTTACGACCACTCTTAAAAGACACAGTAAAATTGAATTCTTGAAGGCGCAAAGCCCACCGCGCAAGGCGTCCACAGGGGTCACGAAGGTTTACAAGCCAACATAAGGAATGATGGTTCGTAACAATTTTAAATGCACATCCATAAAGATATCACCTAAACCGTTGCACACCGAATACAACAGCTAAGCATTCCTGTTCAGTTACAGTGTAATTACGCTCAGTCTTGCTCAAAGAACGGCTTGCATACGCAACGACATGTTCATTGCCATTGTGGCGCTGTATGAGCACAGCACCAATTCCAACTGCGCTGGCGTCAGTGTGAAGTTCTGTTGGAGCTGATGGACAGAAGTGGCGTAGTACTGGTCCTGATGTCAAAATAAACTTTAACTGACGAAAGGCGGAGTCACAATCGGCAGTCCACTTGAAAGGCACATCTTTTTGCAAAAGACAAGTAAGGGGATATGCTAGATCAGCAAACTTCGGAACAAAACGCCGAAAATAGGAGCAAAGCCCCAAAAAACTCCGGAGCTGTTTTAACGATTTCGGCGGTTTAAAACAAGTGACAGCTTCGATCTTTTTCGGATCAGGCCTGATTCCATCCTTGTCTATAAGATGTCCAAGTACCACAGTCTGGCGTTCTCCAAAACGACATTTCTTGGAATTGAGTACCAGACCAGCTTTCTCGATACACTCCAAGACAATCTCTAATCGACTGTTGTGTTCATGAAAAGTTGTCCCGAATATCACTACATCGTCCAAATAATACATACAAATGTGCCACTTCAGCCCGCGCAAAACTGTATCCATGAATCTTTCGAACGTAGCTGGAGCGTTACATAATCCAAACGGCATCACATTAAATTCATACAGCCCGTCTGGGGTGATGAATGCCGTCTTTTCTTTATCTTCCGGGTGCATGGGGATCTGCCAATAGCCTGATCGCAGGTCAACTGAGGAAAAATAGGAGGCGGAATGTAAGCAATCAATGGCGTCGTCAATACGTGGCAGGGGATACACGTCCTTCTTGGTGACAGTATTCAAACGTCGATAATCAACACAAAATCGCCATGTGCCATCTTTCTTTTTGACTAGAATCACAGGGGCAGCCCACGGACTAGACGATTCCTGAATGATGCCCTTATGCAGCATGTCACGAACTTGTTCTTCGATTGTTTGGCGCTCTGATGGGGATACACGATAAGGCTTCTGGCGGATTGGATCAGCAGTTCCTGTATTGATTCGGTGCTGAGTACGGGACATGGGAATCCGTGGTGGCGAGTCCCGAGAGAAATCGAAAGCCGCAGTATGTTTCGCCAGAACTTCCACTAAACTGTGACGGTCACTTGTTGGCAGGGATTTGTTAATCATGGCAAGAAATTTTGTCTCATCTTCCTCTGAGCATGCGGTAGGCTGGGAATTGTCTGTGCTGATCACGGCCACTGATTTAAAAGTGTCTTCGTCAAAGTTGGCAAGTTTTAGACCACGTGGTAATACAACAGGTTCTTTAGAGCAGTTAGTCGTCCACAAAGAAGAATGGCCATTCATGACTGAGATGATGCAGCGGGGAATCAGAATACTTTTCTTCGCGCAGTTGAGGGTGAGTGGTTCAACCACAGCGTCGAAAGCATCACTGGCACAGCTGGAACTAACAACTCGTATAAACTGTGCTGACATTGCAGGAATGACTATGTCTTCCGAAACCGAAAGCGTGCTAGGATGGGTCCGCGAATTTTCACGCAAAGCAGATTCAATTCGAGTGCTCACAGAAATATCTCCATTGCGAAAGTCGAGAGTGGCCCCACATTGCTCCAGAAAATCGAGTCCAAGAATTACGTCATGCGTTGATCGAGTAAGTACTGCGAATTCAGTTCGGAATGTGCGGCCGGCGATAACAAGATTCACGGAACAGACTCCAAGTGGGTTAAGCGGTTCGCCACCAACACCACATAATGTTGTCGTACTATCCCAAGCAAACATAATTTTACGACCAAGGCAGTTTTTAAAAGCGAGACTTATAATAGAAATAGTTGCACCTGTGTCCAACAACGCCATAGCACGTACACCGTCCAGAAACACTTCAATTCGGTTCTTTAACATCGAAACGGGCAGAGGTATGGGTAAGCTAGAATCATTTGCGACCTCACCTCCATCGGCCGCACTCACTAGTTTCCCGGAGGTGGCGAACGTCGTCGGGGAGAAGGGGATTGTCGTAGGCGCCGAGATGGTGGTGTCAGGCTACGGTCAGAGGCCGGTGATTCGTTTCGGTTCAGTACCATTCTGCGTTATTGTCGGTTAGCTGTTGTTCTGTACTCATTCCGGCCAGGTGTTCTTCTATATGAATTATCATTGTCAGCAGGAAGCCTTGTACGGGAGTTCACCCATTGTCGGCGATACTGCTGGTACGGACGACGGTTGCGGCAAAAGCGGGAAATGTGGCCGATCATTCCACAGGTATAACACACTGGCGGCTCACGTTCGTTCGATGAATAAGGCTCATCGTCGCTTGTATTAAACGTTTCATGCTCTGGATGTTGTCGACGAGGAGGACGAGAGTGCTCACTGTTGTAGGCGTTGATGTTGAGAGGCTGGATGTTCGGGCGATGAGCAGCAGAGCATCGGGTGTCCGAAGGAGACGTAGCAGAGGGATCATAACAGGTAGAAGATGGGCTGTCTGACGAAGAGGTGCCACTGTAGACGGGTCTGACATGGCCCCCAATATCTTGACGCCTCCGAAGCTCTTCGCGGACGATCTGGCGAATTGTATCTGCCAGGCTTGTCGTTTCAGACACATCCACACTAGCGACAGTTGTCACATTAGGCAGCCGACCAAACTTCGGAATGATACGGCGTCGCTTCAAAGATTCAAACGTGCGGCAGTGTCGTGTTACATCAGCGGTGGTATTCACATCCTCCTTGCAGATGAGAAAGTTGTACACATCTTGCGCTATTCCTTTGAGGAGGTGGCCCACTTTGTCTTCTTCTGTCATTCGGTCATCAACTATTCTGCATAGCTTGAGGACTTCTATATAAGTTGTGCAGGTCTCCCCCGGTACTTGTGCTCGCTGAGCCAGAGTCTGTTCTGCGCTCTTTTTTCGAGCATCGGCATCGCCGAATCCCGCTCTCATTTCTTCCATGAAGCGATCCCAGGTGGTAAGGGATGCTTCATGATTGTCAAACCATGTTAGTGCAGTTTCTTCACGAAAGAATACCGCATTCGCCAGCTTGGTATTCGCATCCCAGCGGTTGTATTTGCTCACCCGATTGTAGTGGGTGAGCCAGTCATCCACGTCTTCCCCAGGCTTGCCATAAAAGTGTCGGGGTTCCCGATACGGCTGTGGGGTGGTCGGTTGTGCTGCTGGCATGGGCGGCGTTGGAACATCTGCTTGCGCCATCTCCGTCCGTAGCGGGGGTAGTCCAGCAATTCTTCTGCTCCGGCGAAGTAGGAGAGGTTCCGTGGTGATCTTTAGCCCGCAAACTCCACCACACTTGTTACGACGTTTATTTAGGCAGATCTTAGGATGCGCTAACGAATAGCACACAAGAGCGGGGCAGAACCAGCTTCCTCTTCCTCTTCTCCTTATTCCGCCAAACCTCATCTTCCTTCAATAAGGACCGCGGGAAGTGCGGGACAATATTATCAGTCTTTCTTTTTTTAAACCAACCCGAGACTGGAATGGCCTTCCAACCGAAGTGGCAACCATCATCAATTTCTGCAACTACAGAACCGCCGTCGACGAAATTCCGTATCCATGTTCATTTCATTTCCCAAATCACTCCTCATAGAATGTCTGCCGACCTTTGAGGAATAAGAAATAAATAAAAGAACTTAGCTTAATTGGCAGGATTTCGTTGTTCTAATCGGGCAATATTAGTAGACAGACGTTTACTATAGGCGCAAGGGCAATAACTGTAAAAGTTATTTTCCTGAATATAATAAATACGTCTAAATATAAGCTTCAAAGGCCTCTTGACAAAACTGGCAAGAAAGATATTAGCATGTAATTTGTTTTTATAATAGTATCACTACGTTTGAATCATCATCATCAAGTACAACCGGACTGTACTCACTGTGGGGCGAATGCCTGTCTCATGTGCCTCCCGTTAATCAGGTCCTATGCTAGCTCATCCACTTGACTCCTGCTTCTTCTTAACTTCATAACCTGGCCCGTCCAGATAATTTTTTTACCGCCTCTTGCTATGCAGTTTAGTTCCCTTCTGATCCTATTTTGTTACCTTTATCCACCATCGGTTATGCTCTCTTTTCAATAGACAATTTTAGCGACTCAAATTTGATATCGAAGTGCTTCAGCACTAAGGCACAAGTAGCATACCTATTCCAGCATTGGAGCAACTCAAGATTGCCTTTTTTTTTTTCTAGTGTCTGTGTCCTAGCTATTACACCGTTGGCCGGTTAAGAAAATAACATAACAATTTGATTTCGACGGTGGGAAAATATAATATAGCGTCCGGGAGGCTTATTCTGAAACAATACACAAGGGCATCCAACAGAGAGTGTCCTCCAGCGCCATCCCCGTCTGTTAGCGATGGGCACGAAATGACCCCTGTTGACGCGAGCGTCACGTGGAACGTGATCTAAAGGGGAGTCTGGAAGCTGTGGGATAACCTTTTTACGTTTACTGTGACATCGAGGCTGTGATAGGGAAACCCTCGATAGGCTGATGGCAAAACAAAAAATGTACGATGCTTTCTTTGATGTCCGTGCCTATTGGCACCGTTTCTATAAATACCATAACGAGCCCCCTGTTTTTCACTACATCTGTTTTCTGAAGGAGTCATAGTCACTCCTGCATATAGAAATGTCTTTATTACTGATTGAAAAGACATTACAGAAGACAGCAATTGAATCCAGCAGCGATAGTGCAGTGGTTACGGCGCTCGACTGGTCTGCACAAGGATGCGGGATCGAATCCAGGCTGTGGCGGCCACTTCTTTTCGATGAAGGTGAAAAGCAAGGCGCCTGTGTGCTGTACGATTTCAGTGCACGTTAAAGAACCGCAGGTGGTCGAACTTTCCGGAGCACTTTACTACGGCGCCTCTCATAGTCTGGTGGTGGTGGTGGTGGTAAGAACATTTATTTACACAAGAATGTTTGGATCGGCCCATAAGGGACCGGTCCTTACAAGCACTAGGGGGAGGTCCCTAGTTCGGGACCCCAGTGGCGGTTTCCGCCGCTCTGGCGCGTCCGACTAAGGCTTGTTGGGCCTTTAAGTCGTGGCAGCCGAGCAGGACCGCCTCCCAGTTCTCCTGGGTTGGGTTGGGGATGGGGGGAATAGCCGGGATGGAGAGGCAGGCCCACACCATGTGATAGATGTCAGAAGACACCGCTCCACAGTGTGGGCAGCTGCCACTAAAGGAGGGGTCAAAATGTTTTAGGGCTGCCGGGCACAGCAATGTATTGGTGAAAAGGCGGAGAAGGAGCCGCTCATCCGCCTTTTTGAGACCTTTACATGGGCTGGGGTAAAGGCGATGACAATTTTGATAGTACGTCGTGATATCTTTGAAGGTGTAGGCCGGATTAAAATCGGGTTCCTGATAGGGTAGGGAGGAGAAAACAGCCCGGTGAGAGAGCGCGCGGGCGGCTGCATCTGCTGCCTCTTCCAAACCCTGATGAGCAGGGGCCCGTATAAGGTAGCGGTGTGCGGGGTCCGTATCCCGTATGCAATTTAAGTAAATTTTATAGGCTAGTAAGGGAGTCCAGCCTTGTCTGACGTTCCGACAGGCTCCTCGCGAGTCGGTTATTATGTATTTTGAGTCGGAATGAGAGGCCGCGAGAGCAATCGCCACCTCTTCTGCGTGTGTTGTACCGTGGGCTCTGAAGGTGAGACCGTTAACCGTTTTGCTGTTGTGAACTACAGCGGCCGTGTACCATCCCCCGCGGTGAGGGCCGGAGGCGTCCACGTAGTATACACCTGTTTCGTCGCCATAATGTCGGGCTAGGTCTTCCGCTCGTGCCAGGCGCCGGCCATTATGACCTTCGTGTGACATATTCGCTGGCAGAGGTCGCACGCAGAGGGCGCGTCTCCACAATTCTGGGATGCGAAACCTGTCTTCCATGAGTGTGGTGTGTTGGATACGGAGTCGAGCAAGAAGGCGGCGACCCGACTCCGTTTGCGACAAACGCGTGTACTGATTTGTAAGGAATTGATTCGTGACATATCCGAAAGCCCCCGTTAACAATCTGCACAGGTGGTTGGGAACAAGCAGAATGATTTAATAGACCATTCAGTTTCTATACGCACACCGAATCACTAACACCTTACTTTGCCAGAACTAACATTTTCAAATTTTCTTTTTTCCCGCGCACCATAACCGAATGGGATAACCTGCCATTATCATCCCTTCAGGACTTTTATTCCTTAGAAAAGGCCGTGCATTGATTTGCTGTCTTGCTTGTACTCGTGTATATTTTATGTTCATGTTTTTTCACTTTATGCTTTTCTGTTTTCTTTTGGAATTATTGCCCCTCCTGCCAGGACCCTTCACTGGGTCTGCAGTATGAATAAATAAAATAAATAAATAGGCCTCCCCACCTGTCAGGGTAATCTTGCACACGACATCTGTGCGGCATTTGACAAAGCATTCCTTGTACAGTACTCCGCATCCTTCCTTAGTCTCACTCATTCCATTCACCGTCCTGCACATATTTTTTAACTTGTTCGGTGCAGACAGCACGACCATAATTTCCAATCAGCTGGCCATACCTTCTTAAGACTGTGTGATACGCCACGTACGTTGGGCAGGACAGCAACCTGTTTTCTCTTTTCACCCTCTTTACGGTCTCTTGTTCGGGGTCGCATATTCTTCAAACAGCTCTCAGCCGCAGATATCAGCAGCATGCTTCTCGGATATCCACTTCGTTTCAACCTCTCACTCTGTAGGTTGACACTGTCGCCAATCAAGTGCGGGCAGGATTTGATCAACGCCTGCCCTAAACACGGACAGCAAGCCCCCGCTTGATCAACTTAGTATGACCGGAGTCGTATGGAAGAAGGCCTTTTGCCCCTCGTGTCCTATAAAACCAACACGTGTGGTCTTCGTGAAGCATAGGTCTGATATCCAAGTACTGGATCTGTGCATTGTCTGATTGCTCAAAGGTGAACTCAAGCTCCGGATGTGCTTTAGGAAATAGTGCCACAATGCTCTCAACCTTGCTCTCTTCTGTATTCTCCATACGGCAGGCACACCAAAAAAATCATCGACATATCGAAATGCCTTGGCAACTCCAGCTTCCTTCATGTGATTAAAAAGTGTCCTATCACCCTTAGCAAGGAATAGGTCACTAAATATAGGAGCACTTGAAGATCCTATGCAAAGTCCATCTTTCTGCCCCAAAACACTTCCCTCAAACTCAACATACAAGGATCGGAGGTAGAGCTTCAACAGACCTAAAAACCGGTAAGTGCTCATTGCACTTTCATTCTGAAAGTTCGCTGCACCGTAGACATCTATTGCTTCTTCGGCAGCGAGGATGGCCAAATGCTGTGAAATGTTGTAATACACATGTCTTCTGGTAAAGAATCCGCCTTGCATTCAGGAGGTAGTGGGTTCGATCCCTGGTGCCGCCAGGTACCCACCGGTTTTCAATGGGTACAAGCTTTCCCTCGGCCTGGTGCTCAGCTCTTCTGGAGTGAAATGCTTAGAAAAATGGGTCACGGCCCAAATAGTTGTGCCGATGTGGCAGTGATCCGTTCCGCCATCGGACAACAATAAGTCCGCTTCGCGCGGCAAAAGCCCATTATGTGGCCCTTTTTTTCTTTTAGAACTGCTGCAGCTGAGGCTCAAAGGGAGCACTGAAGGTGAGGCTGAAAGGAAGTACATTTGCAAGACAAACATGAACCACCTTTGCAGGCTGCGCGGTTTGAAACTGGGTTCGGGTCCACAGCGGGGAGGGGGGCAGCGGGGTTTGCGGAGCTTCTACCAAGCGCCCAACTCTAGAAAAGCCGAGCGCCAGGCCGGGGGACGCTTGTACCCATTTTTGCCGGTGTGTGTCCGGCGGTAGGTTTTCTTATTATTATTATTGTAACCCTACGTTTTTTGTTATGCATTCTTCTTCTTCGTATCATAAATAACAGGGAGTTGGTAGCGAGCGCATCATCGGTGTGAACTTCTTGGTTTAATTCTCTTGTGTTTGTGTATAACCATGCATCGCCAGAGGTATTCGAAGCTTACCATGTTGTCTGTTTTCAAGTTTGCGTTCCACGCTGACCATCAAGGCATTCCATGCCAAGAGACCTAACTCGTCGATGACGCAATAAAAGCAAGAAGCAGTAGCGGACAGCTCTCCTTCAGTGCTGGCGGAACTAGGGTCATAGAGTTCGAGATAAAATTTTAAAACGCAAATAAACAAATTTCGTCGTTCTAGCGACGGTACTTCGGACACCTGATGTACGCAAACGCTCCTAAGCCTTGCACATGAGCCTTTCCCTGCCTTTCTATTTTCATATTTTACCGGCTCTCGCGCCACTTATCTGAAGCCCTGTTTACTGCATCGAAAGTGCCCAGCAGCCAGGGACAAGAAATTTCCATTGGTCTTGGACGGCACCGTATCGGAGATACCACAACTTACACGGCCGCAGCCGCCACCAAGCTGACAGGAGAGCCGAAGATTCCACCAGTATGCGTAGCCGAGCGAGGCACGACGCCATTGTGCCGTCGCGCTCTCCTCTCGGCCGCTGTCGTCTACATCACCACCGCTACGGGCCTGTCGCTCGCGACGCGTCCGTCAGGCGACGTCCGGAGAGGCGGAAGAAGCAGCGACGACAGGGCGCGTGCCTCCGCAGCCGCGCTTGAGCACCATTCGCGCGACAAGGGAAGGCGAAGAGCGCGAGCGGCCGGCGCGCTCTTTCGCCCCCCGTGTCTCACCAAGCCTGTTTACGCTCGGATAGATCTCACTTTTTTTGTCGCGTTTTCGTTTCAAGCGCCCCCTCTTCTCAGCATCTTTGTCAGCGGCAGCGCTTGGAGAGACGCCGACAGCTAGGCCTCGTCGTTCGCATGATAAGGCCCGGCCGTGTTACCCACGTGTCACGTACCTGGCGCTACGTGTCATCGCTTGAGATTGCGCACTTGTCTTCATACTCCGAGGATTTTAACCGCTAGCGCAGAACAAGTAGCTTGAATGGGCCGCGTTTAGAAATTTCAGGAATAGGTTGCTGGCAATATTGTTGAAAAAATAATCTTTGCGGGATGTAAAACTCGTCAGGAGCAAATAAAATGTACTCCGGAACAGTGGTGCATGTTGCCTGCGTGAAGAGACAAGAAAAATCACAAAAGTACGTTTCCAATTCTACGGCAGCGCTGAGAGCTAAATGCCGTTGCATTTTCCTATGTACAAAATCTATGACTTTAGTGCAGTGGTTTATTACAAACTTTTTTCTGTATCCTGAAGTTCAGTGTCACAGCGTGAGCTGTGATGAGGGTAGTTTTAGGTCACATACTTCTAGTTTATATTTGGACATGCTGGAATCGGAAGAGAATATTTAAAGGCAAATAACGGGTGATTTTCTTTTTGACTCCTCAAGTTCTTAAGCATGCTTTCGCCACCCCTTTCCACCAACATGAACACTGCGATCATTTCGGGGCGCGTTATAACGAATACGCATTGGATTCCTTCATTGATCTAATATGGCACCTGTTACGTAGGTGTTCTTGATATTTCCTTTAGGCCTTACTCTGTTCCTCATTTTAAATTTGCTGCCACTGAGCTTGCGAAACCAAACAGAAAGGCAAGCGAAAATTATGCGCTAAAAACAAGCTTAACTTGTCGAAGATACTCGGAGTCGGAAGCAATATGAAATATACTAAACAGCAAATCACTTGTGGGGTCTTAATATCTGGTCTTGTCTCCTTCCCGTTCCTATCCAGCTGCCTCCACATGCATTACACGTTCGCAGAGTGTGCAGTGCGTAATAGACGTTCATATTTAAAGGCGTTTCTTATAGGTGTTTTCTTTTTACACCTAGCAAAATTGCGATTTTTCTCTCGCAGAAAAGTAGTCTTCTCTCAGTGGGATACCCAAATAGTCTAAATGGGAGATAGAAATCCAATGATGCATATTATTGGAATATTTCATATTAATTTCATGTTACTCCAGGTACACATTGACAGACTTCGTGTCAGTGAAAGAGGCAAGGAAGCAGCCTTCCAATTCAAAAAAGGGGAACATCGGGTGCTTTCCTGCCGCTACTGTGCTACCGAAATGTCTGACCTATAGAAGTGTTTTTTCATAGCCAAATAGTTTCCGGTAGGACAACGCTTCCAGCACTCAGTATTCTTCATCCCAAAACAACCGCTGCGCACAGCAAGAGAAATGTGGTTTTGGGATGACTCTACGTTGTAGCTGCTACAGGCTTTGTTTGGCGCGGAGTCGAATATACCTGCCACTTGCTACTATTTATCGGTGAAATGTATTATTTCAAGCCTACCCGCGGAGAGAGCGTTTGCTTAGATGAAGGAAATGCGTCTGATAGGGCGCTATAACTGGTTTTCCCACTTAACACCGCTGCCCTCAGCGCCTTTTTTAAAGACAATTTCAGCTACAAGACAAAGAACGTTCAGCTACAAGCTGAACTACCGCGCACCTCCACCAATATGTCACGGGGTAGTTCAGCTTGTAGCAGAGGGCAGACACCGAAGACAAGGCTTTCAAACAGACGTTCTCCGTAGGCACCAGCCGACGCTGTTGAACGTCGTCTTCTCTCCAAAAACTCACGAGAGTCTTCTTCTTTCCTTATGCGTATGCGTTCTTCTTCTTTCCTTATGCGTTGCACCGCCTAATGTGACAATATTATTTTATTTTCACCTTGCTCAGACGGTCTGTTAGCACCTTATATATGATCTACTAGACGTTTTGTAAATGAGTCCAAGGGATCTTGCATCAGCACCTACTCTTACTGTCCACTATGAATATTTAAACCGTGTAAGGAAGGACAGGGAGCTCAATGCATACCTTATTCGTTTTAAGGCTTATGATGAAATAGCTATCTCTCATTGTCTCTCCGATATCATTTGATAATGAAAGCGTAATGAACTGGGCAATGAAATAGGGTCTCTGATGCCATTTTGCAATGAGGGAGGATGATTGTGAGCTTTGTTAATAAGTGTCTTAAAAGTTGCCTCTCCCAGCTCCCTATTACACAATTAGGACTACATTTGATGCCACCACCAGTGCAACCATATCACGATTAGTAATTCCCAACTGAGCCACACCATCTATAGGCTGAATTTGACGGACTAGCTTGAAATACAGCGATGGTGTCACCGAGTACGTTTTCATGCGTGTTAGTGCTGCTGCCTTCATAACGTCTCCAATAACGTGACGTTAAAGCATCCCCCGACAAATGGGAAAACGTACTGACGCAAAAGTTTGTAGTTAAGGTCACAATTAAGATTTCATATGTGTCGACTGTGTTAAATCATATTGAGTCTGGCTTCACATGGCAGGTATTTTACATACGCGTTCTCGCAGAGAGTCAGAGACGAACACCTCAGACATACCCGTGGCGAAGGAAAGAACATGGCTGCGTAGAATCAGAGAAAGACGAACAAGATTTCGAGGGGGCCTCACTTGGCAAGTAAATGTTTTGACAAGAGGACAAGTTCTCTTGTCGAAACGCTGACTTCGAAACTGAGGCTGCCCCTCAACTCTTGTTCGGTTTTTTTTTGACATAGACACATATCTGTGGGTGATGGAGGAGTGGACCCCCGGATATCAAGCAGCACACGTTTCGACAGCAACAAAGCTAGGTAGTTTAAAGGCGCTTTGTTACGCTTTATATATGCTACGCACATAAAATCTGGAAAACGTTTAGCTGCCCCATTAAATTATTGCGTGACAGATTTAATTGCTCACATGAGTTTCTCCCCTTTTCGGTCCTATATTGCTAAGGTCCACTTAGCATCTCTCTCAATCACGACTCAATAAATCACAGCTCTATTTCCTCGCACATAGTCATTTGCGCACACTCGCAAGGTATCGTAATATGCGAAAGAATGCGCGACATATGGCTCAAAGCGGCGCTCTAAACAAACAGTTTGGGCACTTCTGTGTGGCCTGGGAGTAGCTTGTCGGAATTAGAATCCAAGGGTCCCTGGGGTTCGATTCTCCACCCTTCTCCCTCCCGCACACTCTCCACTCTCAAAGGAGCCATCCGAGCTCGCACTTCTTGCCAACACGACCAAGTCACGTGGTTTGCGATATCACTTACCCCCCTGAGAAATCAGTGCCTGGTTATATCTCCCCTGCCAACTTTCACCTGCCAAAGACCCTTCCGTATAATTTCTTTCGCTCACATTGGTGCCGCCGACAATATAGCGGTGGCTTGGGGCATGGCGACGTCATTCGTTGTTTTGTCTATGAGGGCGTGCATGTGAATTTTGTCCATTAATAACATTCCTTTTATCGGTTTAGGGCGCCTCCGTTCTCTAGAGTGTGCTCGATTTTTCTTTTTTATGTTTTTTATGTTTGTTAACTAGCGCTTATTTATTATCTTTGATAGCTCTGCTAGTTCTGCTTTGTTTCTGCGGTTAGGGGATGTCACGCTTTGCTGTTTTGAATTGACACCTTTTGTCTCCTATTGCCTTCAACAACGCACGCAGTGTCGTATTCGTCTCTTGTAACAATGTGAAAGCATGAGTGTAACTCCGCTGTTTTAGCGATGCTTCTTGCTAGTAATGAAAGAAGGCGACGTGTGCTCCGTGTGATTACAACTTGGACCACGGACGATTGAAAACACGTGCTATCTATCCTGATATCCTGGAACAACGAAACGCCTTCTTCATCGACATTGTACTCGCGGGTTGTCGCGTCTGTTGCAGCCACTGGGAGAAGCAATATAGGCATCAGAATGTACAGCTAACTTCGAGGAAGCGCTTGCGACAATGCTCTTGTACTTTCGGTGTGTCCCTTACTCTCGTTTTATTTTTCTCCTTCGTGATGCGAAGGGACAAGTAGACGGCCAAGAACCAACAAAAACGTAAAGATGCCGAGCAAGACGGCGACCGACAATGAACGTCGTTTTAGTCAAGATCGACACCGGGACAATACAAAATAAAAGAAGTCGGTAAGCATGGGAAAAAGGGAAGCGAAAGAAAAAGTGCATGGACACCCAAGACAATAAGGCTGGTAGAAAAAAGGTACTCTGGTATCCGCCAACTGGTGCGTTTCCCATTCGCCCTAATACGGTGCGTAGCGCAGCTAAGACTAGTTTTGTGACGACAGAAGAGGCAGCCATAGCACCGTTTTTGTTTGGATGAGCTGGCAACTCCTTTTCCCGCATTCTCTTCCTCCTTTCCTTGCACTTTTTTTCTGCTAGCCCCAGAGTCGCTCTGCCTTCACGAGCTGAGTTCCGTGCGAGTCCAAGCAGCGACAACTAGGCGACAAGAAGTGCGCTCGTCTTCTTACGCCGTCTCCTTCCTTCGTATTCTGGCGCCGTTGGCGGCCACAAATGGTACAAAACAAAGCACACTCTGACGGGCCTCGGCGACCGCTTCCTCTCTTTCCCCAACGAGAAGGGCGGCGGCTGCGGCAACGAGCGGCTGCCGCAGGAATTGCCCTGAAAGAAAACGGCAAAAGCGAAGAAACATTGGGGAGGAGAAATACGGGGGAAAAAGGAATCGCTACTGGTGCAACGGCATCCGCTCGTGCATTGCTGCTGCGAACAAGGAACGCATGCCATCGACCCGACGCCACATCGCTCCTGCCTCTGCTCTGGCGGGCCGCTCTGAGGAAGACAACACGGGAATCCACGCCACGGGGCTTTCGTGAGTGAGACCGAGGAGGAAGGGGGAGAATGGGGAAAGAACGGGGACTCGGCGCGAAGACATCCCCCAAATGGCGTCTCGTATACGAGTGGGCCGCGACAGTAAAAGCCTCGCCGGTAGTAACCTGCGACACGCCGGCCGCCGGGGCCGAGGTGAAAAAAGACGGCGATGCTCTCGCGCCAGTTCCCTCCTCTATTGTGCGTGTGCATGCGTGTGTGCGTTAGTAGGAGCGTGAACCGGCTGTGCAAACGACTGCGGGTGTTTGTGCGAGTGTCTGGGTACATGCGGTTCCTCTTCGCTGAGTATGCCGGTGCTTGTGCGAGGCCTCGGCCTAAAGCGCGCGAGCGGTGAAGAAGAAGAGCACGCGTTCGCGCGTGAAAGTGGCTACTGAACGGGCCGCCCGCGTCTTATCAAATTAGGGCCGCCCCTGTTTTACAACTACCTCGTCCCGTCTCTCTGGGAGTGTGTCTTAAATTTTGCAGGCGCTCTTAAATGCGTCTAAACGGTCCCTATTGTCTCTTTTTTTTTTTGTTTTGAGCTTTCTTTTTTTACTGAATGTTAGTTTATTCCTTGAAAGTTTAGCACTACTCATCACAGTGTCGTAATCTTGGGCTATGGTGGTCAGTATAGTAATGCACGTCCCGTACAGACCGCGGGGGGCGCCATACAAATGCAGATGTCAGTTTCTGCCGGCCCATTCATTATCTAAAATTAGGAGGTGCTCCTTTAGGCATCTCGTCAGTCTGCTCTGCCCTTGGAAGCGTCAATCAGAGCTGCGCTGTAAATCAGATTTGGCCACAAGTAATTTTGCAGACTTTTCTGTCGTCTTGAGTCTAAAGGAAAGTTTCTTCTCAATATCCGGGCGAAGAAATTATTCCAGATATCATTAAAATGCAATGCGTGTCCAGAATTCAACTTACGAGTTTGGGCGAAGCATGTTTTTGCGACTCGCTCATATTGTTGTTGTTCTTTTTGTGCCCACTCTTCAGCAATCTAACACATATAGCTTCACTAAACTAGAACAGTTCCTCTTGCAAGAATAGGCACAGAAAAGAAAGATATAGACAAAATGGATGTATCATTGCTCCCAAAGGCAACACAATCATCGCCATCATGTTTTTTTTTTTTTTTTTTCTAATCCTTTCTTTGGGCTGTGCGACGCTCATATCGCCGACAACAATATATTATCATAATACATACTGGGGCACATGATGTAATGTCTCTATAGCAAGTAGAGTCTACGAACGAGGTTTGCTTTCTTCAGGGCATCGCTTGAACACTAAAGAAGCTTCCAGTTAGACACGCGCGGAGTCACATGCACAACAAAAAAATAGAACAGGGGACACCGCTTCATGTTTCGTTACCATTGACGCTAATTCCTGTATGATCTGCTCTGCGTGGTCTTGGACGTTTTGAACGTTTATATGAGTGTCGTAGCAGCCAAACCCAAATATATCCGAGATATTGCCTTAAATGCACAATCTCAAGAAACACATGGCCAACTGGGCTATTCTAAGTAATATTTAATCACTAGAAATCAAATTTTAGTTCCACCATATGAAGGTGTCGCCCGTTAATCATTATAATTTATCGATGATGCACCACTATTGGTACGCACATTCCCAGGCACCCTTAGAGTGTGTGGAGGTATCTGTCCCGATCCAAAAGGAAATGTTCTCGACTTGCTTGGCAAGCTCAGCCGGAAGTCAGCTACCTGTAGTGACAGAAGGGGTGGCCGTTTGGAGCCCACCTTTCGCCGGTGCACGCCAGAGCAATGGTCAGTCAGACTTAACAAAGCTAATTTTATACACAGCAAGAGATGGTACAGAAGAATTCCCACTAACGATTAAACCACACAGCACGAGATTCACAGAAAGGCAATGCAAAACTTGCAAGTAGAGAGGATCTAATAAAGACACAGAGGCTTCACATCAATTAACAATGCACGAAAGAGTCAGAACAAATAAGCATCAAACTATTCACCGGGCACTGCCTGGAGGTCACGATGTAGCCGTCCTGTAGACGACTACCGCTCCCTCGCAGATCAGTGGGCTTGCCGAGAAGCGGGTTGATCTCGGGAACCGAGCAGTAGCACTGCGGCACTCGGTGCAACAAGTACTGGCTCTAGCACCGGCTAGCTTGCCGACAAGACCTCAATAAATAGGAGTCGCCGCATCTGTATGTTAAAACGCGCTAAGGCGGGCGCGCACATACACATAACTTTTACTCTGCAAACGTTCTTTCTTCCTCCTGCTGAGACGCGCGTCGTCATTGGTTAGGATCGGCGGAATCTTCTGGAGACATCCAGTTGCTTCTCCGGTCGGGTGCGTCATCGTCGCCTCCAAGTGAGGAGGAAGGGGTGATGCTGATGCATGCAAGGCTAGGAGCTCTTCCGCGCGGGAAGGGAGACGTTTCTCCAATCTTCTGGAACCCTCTATGCGGCGCTACACGCGCGTTTCTTTCGTGCTGCGCTGACTCAACGAAAATGTCCGCCGATTTCGTAACAGAGAGCAAGGCGGTCTGGGTTCCTGCTCCTGTTCTTGCATTCATTCTGAATTAGAAACAATCCTGACGTTGTTGTTCCCACCGTTTAACAGTCAACTATACGGTTACCTTTAACCGCCGCATATCACAGAGAGAATGTCACCAAGTCAGTTTATTCCGCAGTACTTACGTCACGATATTCGAACCATACGATGTGTACAGCGATAGACCCCCGTTTTGCAGCAGCTTAGCGTGTCTGTCACTCCCTTTTCCACAATCTTTCGCTCTTTGGGTGTAAAGTAGACGCCCCTTCCACATGCCAAACTTGCTAACGAGGGCGGAGAACACGAGGAAGGCCACTACACGATTTTTTCAATGTACAAATGTCACTACTGCAGATAGCAACCATAGTTTCTTTTGATTTGTAGGGTTTCACGTGTCAAAGCGACTTAGGGCATGATAGACGCTTTAATGGAGAAAAGTTCGACCACATGGAGTGCACTGATATCGCATGGCACACGGACGCCACTCCGTTACACCTCCATCGAAACGCAGCCGCCGTTGGTCGAGCTCGAACCAGAGTACTCAGGTGCAGTAGTCGGACGCCTTAGCCACTGCAGCATCGCGGAAGGACAGATAGTAACCATGGTATTGTCGACTAAGCGGCGTTCAACGTTTGCGAGCCTGCACAGGCCAAGCCGTGAAAGGCATGCTCTCGGAGCCATCTCATTCGATTGCCTATCACCTCGCGGCTGTGAAATGTGCGGACATTGGCAGTTTAGCCTGTAACAGATGTCTCGGCTGAAGGCCATTTCGCAGTGTTCTATTTGTATTCTGGGGATGGACAGTTGAACGCTGGGCCAACGCGCATGCTATTTTTGGCTTGACTGCAGGACAGGGACTGGTAACGCTTGTGTGATGGGCTGTATGGCAAATTAGGCGCAAATGTTTCACGAACATTCACTACGGGACGGTGCGCTGAATGATGGCAAGTCCACCTGTCACAGAATTGGCTTTATTGGAGATATATGAGTAAGAACTTTGTCCTATATTAAGCCTAGTCAGGCTGATGCTCCTGCTTCTGCGGACGTCGGTGATGATGATTATGCTAAAGCGAGAATTAGCTGCAGTATTTTTGGTGGAGAAAGAAGACGCAAATATTGTGACTGGCTGCTGAGCAGGCGAATACGCCGAGCCGAAATAACATTGGTGAATAATGAGTCATATTTTGACTGTCACCAAGGCACTTTTAACAAAATATATAAGAAAGCCTTATGGCAGTGATGTGTGCGTTGTGGCCATCATTTTTGCCAGCGTTATCGAAGAAACTATGAGCATAGTTTTTTTGGCGGACACCAATTGATTACTTTGTTCAAATAAACAATTGTGGTTGCTCTCTGTTAGTCATTGCATAATATCAGTTTAAAGGGGCCAAATCATCTACAATAAAACCTGTAATTCAGCAAACGCAGTATGTATGGATTCAAACAGCTGTTATTACATGCCCACCATAGCGCTGTAAGAATGAAATTGCGTAAAGGAACACGAATCGGTGAGGCGACAAATTATAAACCCTCTATGATATATCTGCTTAGCGTGCACAATGTCTTCTATAAAATTTATTTTCATTCTTTACGGGTTTTTTGCGATGTACTGCACGGAACCAGACGTACATTCAGGGACAAAAGACAGCGGGACGTGAGGTTGTGGGAAAATGTTAATTTCTATGTGACTGCGCAAAACGAGTGAATTAAATGGACTGAATCACCAGGGGACGTGCACGCTTCATTGAGATAAATAAATAACACGAGAAAAACTAGCACGGCAACGAAGAAATTAATGCTTACCCATAAATCTGTATCCCGCAAATATTTGTTCCTGACTGCACGTGCCATAACGACCAACAGCGCCCATACACAACCTTCTCTAGTGTCGAAGAGCCTGTAGATTTATTGTCACAATGTAAAAAAGCAGTCGGCAAACCTGGTGTTTTCACAAGTGGACTATTATAGGTCGCTGGAGTGATAAGATATCTTGATGAGTACATCAATCAAGGCTACGACCAAGCAAACAAGCACAACCGCGCACGCACTTACAGGCGCACATAAGGATAACGCAACAAAAGGCGACGTAGGCGAAGATCCGGCATGCGCTTAATGGCTTCCGGCCAATGCCGATAAAGGCAGAACGTGAAAAGGTCGCGCCATCAAGAAAGCCATGAAATGCACAATGCCGCCTCGTCAATTGAGGCCACGTCAAGGGAAATCCACTCGAACTCCTGCGCCCGGCGGGCAAGCGCTTTTTGCGGAAGAAAACTGTTTTCTCTGCTCGTTTTAAAGCGCCCGGGTTAACAGGCTTAACGCTTGGTCGCTTTGTTCTGAGCTTGCGTATCCGAGTCACCGTTTTAATGAGCAGGATGGAACGCTTGTTTAAAAAGATGTTTAGCAAGCGAACTGCGTTCGCTATTATTAATCTAATTCTGAATGTAACTTTTTACGCGCACGGAGGAAAGCAAGAACCCTGTACGGATGGAAGGACGAACATTTATACTTTTGCACGTCCTACTTTTTGCGTAAGTACAGCAGTGGAAGTTGCTGACTAATAAGGCAGAAATATACGTTTGAACAAATGATTTGCATAACGTTAGTTTGGCACCAAAACCCGGACAAATTCACCGTGAACAGCAAGTGACGCTCATTTTGAAATGAATCGGATGCGCTAAATAATAAGCGCCCAGTTACAGCGCACTAGATTAACACGGAAGCACTTATCCATAACCCACAACGAACGAAGAATCTTGCTCGACCACACTTGTTTGCATCTGCCGTTTTTCTGTTTGGTACCCAATCCGAGCTGCTGTTTCTTGAGGTCCCAACCATGTGACCTGACGCGGATAAACCAAACCAAGTCAGGTATAGTGGCTGCAACGCACGAGCCCTCCAGGGGTCTTTCAAGTTGGCCGACTATTAGTGAGAGTGATAGAGACGATAAATGACCATTGACTGATCATGCCATCTTGCAGTGCTTTTATTAAACAAGAAAAGAGAACATCGGAGCGCATTCGCGCCGGCTAGGTTCGAACCGGGTACTCGTGTTCAGCAGCCGAGAAACTAAACCACTGACCCACTTCGTCCAGCGCTTTCGCTGATTATAACGAGGTTTATTTAGTGTCAAACTTTCACCATTTGAGATGGAGACTCCAAGATGGCGTCAAATGTACAGCTGAAGCTTTCCCGCTCTTTCACAATATAATCAGTTTAACGGAGCAACCCCTGCGAAATGTTTTAGGTGCTGCAGACAGAACAAACGTAAAAACAAAAACGAACAAAAGTTTGGACCACGTGACTGATAAGGGGTACTGAGCATTGTGTTTCATATTTTAGTGACTAAGTCCTTCTTCGGTCATTTAGAGTATCTATCTACTCAGGAAATATTCCGTACTAAAAGTCTTTTTCGCCAAAGTGAGATGCGCTCCTTCAGATTGAGATCAAGAATAAACCCTTAGTAGGTTTATATAAAAGTATAAAACTTGTATATGGCGGAGAAGTTAGACTATTTTTTCTACAAGCAAAAGGGACGATAATTGCGTGGGCCATCAAGCCACATTCAGACTCAACATTTCCCCTTTGTGCAAAAGTAAGGTAAAAGAGCTTTTTTTCTTCCGTGCCTGTTTTAATTGCGCCTCACATGTGTGAATTTAGGCTGAGCGGCGATACACGCAGCATACTTGACAACAGACGTTCTACTCTAAAACGCCATGCGACGAAGCTAATGCTTACGAGTCCAAGCCTCACCGGCCCTAAAATTAGAAAATATCATTCCAAAGCTGGCCCATTTTCAAATCTAGGCCTTAAACCTAACAGCTTTCTTAGCTTAGTAACAAACCCTACATTGCGATGATGCCACTTTTTATCACAACGCAAAGAGCAAATCCTTATTAAAGTGCTTCAGTAGATGTGTTGTCGGGCTAGTTGCTACAATATTTCAGACATGATAGTGGCGCGAAAAAGACGCATGCAAGACAGGGTACTTCAATTTGCGCTTATCCCGTATCCTGTCTTGTGTGTGCCGTTTTCGCGCAACTATCAAGTCGGAATTATTAAAGTGTCTTTAGAAAATGCCTCCTTGGTGCTTCCTCTGCCTAAGCCACCACCAAAGATATTGTCGCGGGTTCTGTCACCACCACTGTCAATTTGGAAACGCTTCAACTGACTGGTCCTACAGAAGTCATGCTTGTACACGCGTGCGCTCCTGCGCCTGTAGCTAGAACGCCATGACCGGCAAGGCTAGCCGGATCAAAGTCAGAAATGGGCTGGTAATTGTGTAGGCCACTTTTCATATTTAGTATCGGCCTCAGCTGTCTCTGATGCGGAATAAATTTCATTCATTCATTCATTCAGTTGCTAACGGCCCCTTGTGAAGGTGACGTGTGTGAAGGCTGACATGCACCTATAGGCCGCATCTAGTTTTCCGCTTCTCTGTTAAATTGAGGTTGACGTCGAGCGCAAATCTGAATGTAGAAAGAAAGCTTGCACGTATCTGCCTACTGTGACTTCATTGTATAGACTGTGTGCCGAACCTCTTTTAACCTAATGAATAAATGAGTTTTTCTTGAGATTATCACGGATATCTTGAAACTTTAACGTATACTGTTTTAGTTCCCTAGGCTAGAATGAATGGGGAGTGTTTGAAATATTTTCTCGCTCACTCAATGAATATTTCGTGACACGGAGGTCTCATTTGAGGTTAGAAAGCGGCCAAACGAATGTTAGTTTACGGTGCTTGAACTCAAGAATCTGAATGTAATTCCAGGACCGGATCCAGTAAATGATTTGCTCATGATTGCAGGCTGGGAAAGTACGAGGGTTGTCGAATGTAAGACCAACGCTTTCCACAGCACCACAATGTTTCATCGCCGCACGTTTCACAGTGCCACTTTTAATGGAAGAAGCACGCTTGGACATTACTTGGCCCGTACGCACAGTGGGGCTATGTAGATTTTGACCGTTTATTTAACTATTACAACCTTGGCGTCCTGGCATCCCGCCAATAAAACGTGGTTTCATTGTTTAGTTTTACACGATCACTTTATTATCTCCTATACCAGGTTCACTGCTGCTTACCACAGTGCTTACATAGCTTACCGCAAGGCAAAATACATGTCGCGTACTCTGTAAATGTGTGTAATGTAGCCGGAGCATTATCAGGCTATTAATTTTTACTACTAAACAGCGGCAGTCGCTTTTAACTTTATCGACGCAATAGCCTTGTCGTGGCGAGTTATGTTCGTCTCATTGAAGCTTCTTTAAATCATACGATAGTCGAAATTCCAAGTCATGTCTAGTTAGTTGTAATTGTCCAGCTATGCTGCTTTTCTTAAGTTCATTCCTAATTTGCTCATTTACTTTTTGCGTGTCTGCGACATGGCTTACCGTGTATATTCTACCCGTCCCAGCTGAGCCGAAAGCTGACTCCAGAACACCATGTCTGCGGCTTTCAGACAAAAATAGCTGAAACTTACGATTTTCCTTTCAAAGAAGTGTGTACTCAATATCGCGAACTCCTTGAAAATGGCAGTTATAGGCTACGACACTACGACGAAACACGTTTATCCGAAACCTTAGTCTAGATATTCCCGGTCTCCGTCTTCTTTCTACCCAGAAAAAAATAATAATGTTTGCTGCCTCTATTGATACGTTGGGAAGAAGACAGCCAAGACGATGATTTTAAACTTAATTGTGAGAACATACTACCGCATAAATTGAAAGAACGAAGTCGATTAGAAAAACACTCAAGATTGCAATGGTATTTTGATTTGAGGATAAATTTTACCGGTACAGATACTTGCTTTGCGAAATGCACATTTCCACTGCCAAGTAATTGAAGATACAGTATACGTCATTTCTTTCCCAGTAACTACCTTCTTACTTTATTTGTTCAATAATATTTTTCCCTAATGAGCGGTGAAGTGTTTATTCATGACTGACAACAAAACTATTGCGAGCTTGCTGACACAACTGTAAACGACAAATCTGCATGTTAGCTGCTGTTCTACTGTATCTTCCAAACCTCTAGAGCTCCCAAGATGTTGAAAATGTTTAATCAAGGCGCGGTAAATCCAACTTTCTTGCGTCTGTTCGTTTGTAGAATTGTAGTGAAATTAATTTGAGATGTCACTCTCGTTCATAATATCCCCTCCCTCTCCCCCCCCCCCCCACACACACGCACGCACGCACTGGCTGTCCGTACAGCTGCTAGACATGCTAATATTGCTTCATACTGAACATTCGAAACACGTGGATGTCTTTTTCAAAGCAGCTCAGCCTGTCATGAACACGCACTTCAACCCATAAGGAACCTCTTTTCTTACACAGTCAGGCCGCATTAAAACGACGTTATCATACAAGCACTACCTGTTGCTGCCGCCTACCCTGTTGAACCTCCACAGCCGAACGAGCCGTGCAAGCTCGCTCAAGCTAGAGACTGACTGAACAGCACAAAGCAGGCGCTACTGCGCGTTCTGAGGGGAGACTTCGTTCATTCGCAGCAGAGTTACTTGGAGAAAGCTACGCCCTGAGGAGAAGAAAGGAAAGTAAATTTAATGAAATGCACGTCCAGGCAGCAGCGAGAAAGCGTGCGCGAGTAGGGTTTCGCGGAAACCCTATCGAGTTCTTTTCCCGAGGCCCGCCTTGTACGCAATCACTCGAATCAGCTGCAGCACAAGCCGACGCAACTTCTGCGGTGTACAGTCGCACTGAATATCGAACGAAATTGAATTCACAAAAGAAAGATCCCTGATATAGTGAGAGAACGGTGGAGAGAAAATGTGAAGAAACGAGAGGGACAAGGGGAGGGGGACCGCTCGGCGTCAGTGGGGCCGGCGCGCTTAGAATAAATACGGCCGCGCGCTCGGAGAGATCGATGGGCGCCCTCGCGTGGCTGGCTTCACGTCGTGCGCGTGTCAGAGCGGAGGGACGCCATCGGCGGCGACCGATCGCGCGGGAGGGCGCCTTCTTCTCCCCAATCGGGAGGCGATTGCGAGTCGGGGTGCCCCCTCTTCGCACGGGCTCGTTTGCGAGCGCGTTTCAATGGACGACGGCCACGGCATCGGCCTAATCATGTTATACCCCTGCGCCGATGACAGGGCGCGTCATCAACACCGCCTCCTTACGCTTGGACGCGCTTTTCACTCTCGCAAATTGCGTCGTGCGCGAGCAGCGGTGCCTGAAGAAATGCCCCTTAAGGCCCTAGACCGCTTTTATGAATTTTGTTTTTTTTTCTTATCGGGGATGTGGAATGATTAAAGAAGAGGCTCCAGAACGACATGTTTTCTAGCCAGGCTTGGATTTAAATAGAAAGCAAAAACCGAGGTGTGGACGCAGACAGCTATTAAGACAGGCTTCTGAAAAACGTCCTAGCATCAGACCCATATATTGCTTGTCGCAAGTTCGGGATGAACGAGGCCGCTCCTACTAGGGCGTGTTGGTACCACCTGCAGCACCCACGACATCAATTAATTCTACAGCGTGGCAGAAACAGTATAATGCGCTTGTCTTCTTATCTGGTTTAATACGTAACAATTAACATTATGGATCTTACTGCTCGCTCCCACGGCGCATGCGTGCGCAGCTGTCAGCGTGCTTAACGAGATAGGACATATTCTCACATCAAATGAGACTGGATGAGATACAACGTTTTTTTCCTCTGTTGTTTATGGAAACAGACAGAAAGAGAAAAGAAAGGAAATTAAAGGTATTTAATTAACTTGGAAATGCTGGCTGGCTACCTTATACGCGGAGAGACGAGTGAAAAGAAGTGCAGGAATAGAACGAATGAACGTTCGGTTTAATTAGTTTTATTGCGCTTGAGACACACCGACAAGTAGAACAAATGACAGTGTACGTAACAAAATAATTAGTGTCGAGGACAAGCTTCACTGTCTCCCTCAGCCTGGAGGGCAGTATAAATACATCGAGCTGCGGTTTTCAGCGTCGTACTTACCTGTAGCTAGTCCCAGTTTCTTTTAACCTGTAATGATTAGAAGGAAATTGTCTTATATTCTCACGTGCGAACAATCTGGACGAACAAAAATTTTGATCTCGTGTTTCTCACCTCAAAAATAGTACTTTCGGACGTGCAAGTAGATCGACTGTTACTCTTGGGTGGCGTGTTCTAAAAGGCCACATGAAACGCTACGCTACATGATGAACTCTTTTGAGACATGGTCAACATTAAACGGCGTTGCCGCAGCGTTGAAGGACCATCCGACCCGCATGCGCAAGATGCGCGATTAAATTGTGGTGCCTCAGGGTACCCAATAGAAGTATGACACTAACCATGGGCCTAATATTGGTACTGGGTTAGCAGTGCCCTCCCTTACATAGGACGAGGGCATTGCCAATGTACTCCAATACAGGGATTATGGATCGTACTCCATGGTTATGGTTTTCGGGAAATCAGCCTCTGACCTCACCTTGTTCAGCCTTAAATGACTTGTGTCAGTGTACTCCTTACACGAAATGGCCCTTGTGGCTTAAAAACTCTTCATTGTTATCATCATCAATACCTGAAGTGACATACCAAATGTTGAAGTGCAGCGAAAAAATAGGAACCTTCTCTGTCCTTAAGAGACTAACATTTGGACTCAGTACCAATCAGGCTGAGCGACGTAATTATTTCCGTAACCTGTATCAGTAGGAAACAACTTCACCTCACTTTGGAACTTGAAAACTAGCATCAAGATACATCTACACTTTTTTTCAGGATTGTCAGAATTGGCGTGGTAGCAAAGGCCGATGTCAGGAATTTGGAAAATACTGCGATATCAAAGAATACCGCTGCCAGACATAGTTCCAGAGTGACGTGTAGCACCAAACGTATGCTACAGGCCTCCAATTTCTGAGACTTTCTGGGGCCAGATACGCAGACACATGGCTGACAACCTGCTGCAGCCCTCCTGTCAGTACGATTTGACAGATTTGAAAACGGAGCATACATAGAAGAAGGCAGCTTATGAATATTTTCCAGCCTGTGTTGTTAGAGGCACTTTTTCAGATACATGTCACTTTAATTTGGTTTGACAACTTCCACTCTCACAGCCTCACTCGTGTCGCTTTCAAAGACATGGAGAAGCAGATCAACATATTCTCTTCATCGAGTTCAGTAAGCGCCTCAGAACTCTGCGATATGTGGGTTGTCATGGGCGGAAACGACGCACGGGCTATGAGGGAAGCCATCGTAAAAGGCCTTCTGTCTAATTTCAACAACCCTCTTTAGACTCTCAAAAGTGTACTGACATTTCGCATCACAGAGGAAAGGAGGTACCGAAAGCGGTACCCGCAATGGCTGTGTTTTCATGTAATGACTGCCATCTAAAGTCAAAACGTCCGAAGTAACATTTCACCGAAGCTCGTTTAAAAGCGGCTAGATGGATATACTGGTATATTGCCTAGCTATTCTTAGCTCATAAATACATAGAAAATTCATTGATTGCATGGCAACCATAGCTCCTTGATGCACGTTTATTTTCTTATTCGACATAGTGCAGCCCGCGTTTGGGTCCATTCATGAGTGTTTACAAACCATTCTTGTAGTCGAGTGAAGAAATACATCAAATAATTCGATGCTCTCTCATGTGAAGCACTCAGATGACATTTAAACATAAAATTCAATAGAGGATCAACATGGCCACAAGAGCGAGCTTAAACGTTCCTAAATAAAGGTCAAAATTTTGTGTACCATTAAAAAATAATAATAAACGGGCGTACTCTACAAAGCATGTTCTAGCAACTTATTCCAATAAGAAATCGCATTTGGAAACACGGATTACTTCTATTTGCGCCGCAATCAATTAACAAATTATTTTACTATTGTAAGTTCTAGTCAGAGAAGAATGAAAGGAAGATGTACGTATTGGAAGTTTAATAGTTTACACATGTCGCGAAACAGGAGGATAAGAAGCAAATACAAAATGTTAGAACAAATCCAGTTGTACATCTTGTCACGGGAGTAGGGCATCGAATCAGATCAGTCGGAAAAGCTGGCCAAAAGCGCACAACGTTCTGCGACATAAGACATAGTTCAGTTTTGCAATCGCTAGTATATAACACGATCGCGGGTTACGGCTCAGCTTAGTGAACTCCACGGAAAATGTGCGGATGCTGATGCGACTGTCATAAGCTACGACTCCGATATTTTCTTCGGATTTCGAAACGTCGGGCACAATAAGAGCAAGCTGTTCGCCATTTAGGTGTTTTGTGTAAAAACAACCAGATTCAAGCGTGCTGATGTGAGGTACTCTGCCTGATGCCTTTTAGTGTGTATCTTCTTTTTACCTAACAACCGCGCTGAAATCATAGAATGATGTAGGGTTCGTGCAACACCCTTTCAGACCAATTCCAGCAAAGCGAAAATGTGATATTATGCAACCAGTGCCGTAGCTGCAAGTCAAGAAAAGTAAAGAAACGAAAACTAGAAAGACGGCTCTTGACTGGAATATTTTGTGACGTAATCATCTACCTTCTGCGCTGTTGATTGCTGTCGGGAGCAGGTTTTTGCAGCGCCGGCGCTCTGACTGAGGTCTGACAGGCGGCGGCATGTTGTCATCCTCAGACCCCTTCGATAACTTTATTTGGCCGTGAGAGCGTTATGCAGGAAACGCGATGTTGCCACCATTCTAATCAAACGGTTACGAGCACAGTGAGTAGTCGATGGCCTCTCACCTCGCCGAATACTGATTAATCGACGGGAAAGTCGAAGTCACATGATCACGTGACATGGAAACAACTGCCAACTAGAGAATATCATTTGATATGAGAGGGTGAAATTGGATCACGTCACCATTGTATCATGACCCAGACACAATATTCTTGGGTCTTGCGGGAACATTCGAGCGGTTTGGCGAAAGGAAGGCTTTACTTCTATGTCAGGTGGTATTTCATGTGGAAGATAATAGGGGCGATAACTAGACATTGGTGATGATGTGAGCAGAAAAGGGCATGTTCGAGAACGAACATCAACTGAAGCAGCCGCAGATAAGAGCAAGTAAAGCCATCATGTTACATTAAATGCGGAGCTTGAGTGTCCAGAACTCTTTTTCTTATCGGTATCCTTCATTCTTTCGAAAAATTGGTAATTCAACTCCACGGCACTGAGAGAATATTGACTGAGCCTAAACACTACTGAAATTTCTTTTATGCCTTGCGAAAGCTACGTTTTCTTACGAAAAACTGCAAATGATATATTCTTTATTATGATTTTATACAAATAAATTTTTGAGGACAGCTGTTCAAATAAGAGCCTTCTCAAACCCGCATTACCTTTTACAATGACGTCTAACCAAGACTGAATAATGAAATTCCAAATATCTTGTGTTTAATACTGAAACAGAGTGATTTTATCCATTTTTTAGTTTAGGGATTAAGAATTCTCTGCATCTGGGGCACCAGGATGGCAAGGTAAATTAAATTTTATCATTGTTCAGCGCTTATATCTCCCCCCCCCCCCTCCTTTCAGCTAAAAAAAATGAACCCTAAGGCACCACATTTAGAATTCTTGATTTTCTATTTACTGCTGTAGTAATCGTAATTGCGAGAAAAATGCAACACCTGCACTGGCATATATTAAGGGCATCACTAAACAAAGAAGTTTCATGGTGTAACCAAAATTTGAATTCCATCCATACAGCCTTTTCTCCGCATCATTTTGTAAAGCTCCTGCATTACCCCTTCAGGTAATGTAGACAAGTTTTTTCACTGAATATTGCCTTTTGTCCACAATAATGAACTGCATATGCCTCTAACTCCTCCTGCTTGTTGTTCATTTTCTGTTTTGCACCGTGTATACAAATTAATATTCAAGCTTCGTTCAATTAAACTTATTTTACTAATAGAAAATGAGCTACATTCAACACACTGCGAATGTTAATAAACGTAACGAGAAAAATTATGCCATTATTAAAAATAAACTTTTATCTAAGTGAATTTCAAAACGCCAGCTATACTCAGCTCAACATGACTACCGAGTTTCCTTCTAATCATGTATGTGTCGCATAATCGTTGACAGCGCAGATTCTAGAACTAGAATGAAAATACAATGGCTTCAGAATGCATCTTAGACTACACCAGCAAAGTTGCTAACCCTTCCACAATGAGCTTAAGGTACCAAGCTCACTGTGTATAGCGTATCGCTGGAGTATTGAGGTGGAGAAATGCGACATATAACACAGCGCCATCAGCGATCCGGTACAGCATTACGCTACCACAGAGCTCCACTGCGCATGCCTAAGTAACCTTTGAGGACGCCAATTGGCGCCATATGCTGGCCTGCGCCACTCGTGCCTGCCCAATCTGGACCAAGTAGTGGGCACACGATGACGCATCATGGTATCTCATGGTAGATCATGGTGGTGCATCAAAGGTTGCGCTATACTATTACTCTATCATAACAAGCCACCGGAGAAATTGCTGCATTTCCGCTCACTCCAAAGACTACAGTAGAAACTTGATATTTGTAATAGAGTGAAGAAATGCGCGGAATGGACGAAGTAGAACTTGAGCAGATTCTGCAGTACGCTGACGCTAGTATTTTATTAAAATGCAACTCAGCCGTAGAGTTAACACACTGTAAAGGTAAGACAGCCCCAGTGATCATTTTTCTATCAGAAAACGTTTCACGGCAGTCTTAAAAATGAAAGATATCTACACATGCTAGCCTGGCTACCTTTTTAGAGTAGCAGTGGTGGCAAAAAACTTGAAAAGGTCCGGAGGCGACCGCGAAGAAAGGCTTTATGCAAGCGCATCGAATGTGTCCTCTCTAAATTTATTATCCTCACTTGGAACTAAATGCTAGCCTTGCGTATGCCGGTGCTCGCTGAAGATTGCCAGAGTGTCTAGACTAGTACAAAGGCCTCCACTCTGGCATCCTTTCTCCCTTTCTCCTTTAACTTACTTCATCCTCTTTCCCATTACGGCAAGCTACGGGTGTCAGCCTTGAAGCCAGTCTGCTCCCCCATCTCTTATTCCTTCAGGAGCGATTTTCGTTCTCCCTGACCATGACCTTTATCATGTTCAGCCGGATGATTTCCTTCATTCTTTGCTAATTTCAAAAATTGCGTCAAATTAGAACTCAATATTCCCTATAATCCCGGTTTAAGACTGAGATTCTCAAACACTAGATTACAGCAAGTGTATAAATTCAGAGATTTTTGAAGTCATGAATACCGAGCGTAAGGCGCGAAAAATAAGACACTGAACTTTGCACTGAGCCATAACAGTGAATATGAAACCGACATTCATAAAGGTTTCTCATTCGTGTTCTAAGTGTTCACAAGTAAATATGTGCAATATTTGAAGCCTGCCGACATACTCCTCTTTGATGAATACCCACTGCCAAGACTCAAAATTAATTTTCTTTTTAAAATGTCTGACTGCAAACAATGAAACGTGACAATAAGGTTCTACCCATTCGTTTCAGACCACGGAGAGTATTGCTTGTGAAGTGGAAGTTCAAAATAATTTATTTAATTACTTCCACGTCTTCACGTGAAATGAAATAAAGTGTCGTGCCGCTAAATTGTTCTTTCAAAACTCTGCTGTGGCTATATGTCCTCTCCGTAATCAACTATGGCAGCATCGTTTTCGAAATCACCTCCAATATCTGTTGTATACATCATGCGACTGAGTAATGAATGTCATTATACACCTGATGTCATTTGTAATTCTGCAGTTTATTTTTCATAAACACTAGAAGCTCACAGTACGTTACAGTACTGCAAACTCACGCAGGAAATGCGATGTCGTAGCTGTAACTCTAGATGAGCAAAAATGATCCCGTACATTAGGAGCTTAGAAACGCTAGCAGGGGAAGGTGTTTTTATACTGTGCTTTCAAGGGGATTCCCTGCAATTGTTGTTTCATCTAACTTTTTACAGACCACGGGAGCAACCTTGAACCAGAGGGCGAAAAAACACTAAAACCTCTGACCAGTGTCTGTGATCAAATCACGAGTAACTCGATATCCTCAGTGTTCCGGGACACTGAATGAGATTACGGCATGAGTGTTCGTGCCTCGGAGAGTTGCTTCGCCCTGCGCATTCTTGTCTGGGGAGAAGCCAGCTTTCGTGCACCGGCAAAAGTGGCCTGGTGATGGAAAGCTGCGTTGAGGAGAGAGCTTTTCAGGTGCGCTTTGACTCTTTGGAGTTTGGGTTATTTTATGCACATTTCACTTTTCAACCTGAGGCACTCAACGCACTGCAGAAAGCTCGTATCTCATCACATGAATGTGTGCTTATAAGTTGAGCTCGGTCTAATATTATCGACACCACTTAAAGAAATTCGGCTTCCATCCCTTGCTACGAGCAAGCGCGCACGCATCTTTGTGGACCTGTGCATGTGCCTGTCTGTATGCTGTATGTGCGTGTCTCTGTGTGTGTGTGTGTGTGTGTGTGTGTGTGTGTGTGTGTGTGTGTGTGTGTGTGTGTGTGTGTGTGTGTGTGTGTGTGTGTGTGTGTGTGTGTGTGTGTGTGTGTGTGTGTGTGTGTGTGTGTGTGTGTGTGTGTGTGTGTGTGTGTGTGTGTGTGTGTGTGTGTGTGTGTGTGTGTGTGTGTGTGTGTGTGTGTGTGTGTGTGTGTGTGTGTGTGTGTGTGTGTGTGTGTGTGTGTGTGTGTGTGTGTGTGTGTGTGTGTGTGTGTGTGTGTGTGTGTGTGTGTGTGTGTGTGTGTGTGTGTGTGTGTGTGTGTGTGTGTGTGTGTGTGTGTGTGTGTGTGTGTGTGTGTGTGTGTGTGTGTGTGTGTGTGTGTGTGTGTGTGTGTGTGTGTGTGTGTGTGTGTGTGTGTGTGTGTGTGTGTGTGTGTGTGTGTGTGTGTGTGTGTGTGTGTGTGTGTGTGTGTGTGTGTGTGTGTGTGTGTGTGTGTGTGTGTGTGTGTGTGTGTGTGTGTGTGTGTGTGTGTGTGTGTGTGTGTGTGTGTGTGTGTGTGTGTGTGTGTGTGTGTGTGTGTGTGTGTGTGTGTGTGTGTGTGTGTGTGTGTGTGTGTGTGTGTGTGTGTGTGTGTGTGTGTGTGTGTGTGTGTGTGTGTGTGTGTGTGTGTGTGTGTGTGTGTGTGTGTGTGTGTGTGTGTGTGTGTGTGTGTGTGTGTGTGTGTGTGTGTGTGTGTGTGTGTGTGTGTGTGTGTGTGTGTGTGTGTGTGTGTGTGTGTGTGTGTGTGTGTGAATTGATGTCCATTTATCTTAAATAAACCCAAACAAAGCTAAACATGCACGGCTTTGCTCGTAAAAAAATTATGTTGAGCTTCGATAGCCTTATGACATTCAAATGTGTAAAGGAAAAGATGTAGTAGCGCTTCAATTTCTGAAAACAAATAGTATAAATATGACCATTTCCCCGACAGATCTAGGTTTCGTAACAGAAGCCTCAACAAGCCATGATCCAGCAGTTTTGAGTTGCTAAATCATTTCGCATTATTTAGGTATTCATTCTAGGTAAACGTTAACGGTTCCATGGTTGCGACGATAGAGGACACACGTTTTAACAAAAAATTATTTCCTGTAGTTTAAAGGACGCTTCTTTTTTTGCAATAATTATGACAACCGAGCTGGCTTCCTTAGCGCTGATCATTACGCAAAAAGCGGAACACGCATTTTCATGTTACGTTCTATTATGGGCAATTAGCTTTGACATGAAAACGACATGTCTCAAAGCTGTCTTCATCAATCCATTAGCAATGCTACCCTCGTGGGTCCTATTACCAAACTCTATTATTAGTTTCTCAAGCGACCCCCTACAGCCATTGAAAGAAGGGGAAATTAAACAAGATAACATACGTCAAGAGTGACATTTTCAAACAGCGACTTTCTTTCTCGTATAATGATAGGTTCTTTACCGAGGTAAACGTAGCGTCACAGTCTTAATTGCACTCAGGGACAACCGCGTACCAAATATATATGTTTCACTGCCATAAATGAACTGCGACTTGTCCCAATTATTGTTTTGCTCATTATAACACCCTGCTGGCAGTGCTGGGATTTAAAGCTTTATTCTCATTGACATTTGTGATTCGGAGTCACTTCTGCTGGTCTTGCATCTTAATAGACAATGCAAGTCACTTATAGTACTGGCATGTTTTACCAACCTAAATTTCCCACAATAAAAAAGCGGCAGAAACTATAGCAGAGAGCTGGTTTCTGAATTAGAGACCTTGAATTAGATAATGTTTTTAGACAAACCAATGAAAAAAAAAAGGTAAAAAAAGTCTTCGTAATAACGACGCCATCCATCCAAAGATTCCGGCTCACTCTATTTATTGTGAAAGTTCAGTCATGTCGGTCATCAACCTTTGTCTACTGCGGCTGTTGCCCAACCGAATCACATAGTGACGGGGAGGCCATCCCAAGAGGTCTTCCCTCGAGCAGCTACGGCGAACATATGCATCAGGACGTCACTGGCACTGTTCAGCAGCAGAGGGCCCGAGTTGTTATTTGGGCTGTACCACACAAGCGATGATATATCCTGAGAACAAATATTTGCCCAAAATCTGTTTGTTTATTTATTTATTTATGCATGTACCTAAAGCGGCCATTGAGGGCATTTTTGTAGGGGGATACAGTATAAAAGCATACATCGTCATGCAGATGACACCTTGCAGAATTAACACAATAAAAATGATAAAGATACAACGCATTCCATTACTGAGCAAACTCATAACAAAATAATCATGAAATCAAGAAAGACGCAAAAAATGGCTGTTGAATAATAAACAATCGTACACAAAAACAAAACTTTTTTTGAAAACGCACAGCAGCACAGCACATAAGAAAAGGCAATTCAACAAAAGGTGCGAATGAGCATTTTCAAACGAAGATTGCGGAGCTAAGACAACTTCTTCTGACAATTTATTCCAGTCATGCACTGTTTTAGGAAAAAATGAGTTTTTAAAGGCATTTTTATGGCACTGGTATTCTTGAACCTTTAAAGAATGATCTAAATAGGAGGATATATAGCTTGGGGCTTTCATATATAAATCTTTAGACAAATCTGTTGCGCCTATAAAAATATTGTGAAATAGCTTAAGTATAAGATATTTGCGTCGGGCTTGCAATAGAGGCCACCCTAAATTTGTGCACATCTGAGAGGAGCTTTCAGTGAAATCATTCGTTCAGGTTCTCTAATCAGTATCTTTGTTTCAGGATTCAAAGTCGCACAACTATATTCTAAGATGGGACGCACGTTTGTAAAGTAGAGTGTCTCCTTCAACTCAGCAGGTGCCGGCTTGAAATTGTTTTTTTTTAAGTTTAAAACACAAATTTATGTTGATCTCAGCAATTAATTTACGTGGACATTTCTCCTTTCAATGATGCCGGTACGTTCATGTTACCTGAAGTCTCTCTTGGAAAAGAAACTAAAAAATGTTTTCAGCCACTGAAATATTTTGTAAGTCTTAACGCATTCCCACAAGCTAGGTTTGTCCGCACAAAACAATCGACCAAAGTGGGAAAGAAACACGCCTTTCTCAGCTTCGAATCTGAGCGTTTATTGTGGCATCTCTCGCTGCAATAATGTTACTATCACTAGAAAGCGTAAAAAAGTCGTGAGCGAGAAGAAGAAAGCCAGAGTACGAGCCATATTTTGTGCATGCAAAGAGGTGCCTTTCGGCACATTTGAACACAAAGTGAACATGAAGCTTAATATTTTAATGTCCGCTTCATTTAGGTGTGCAAGAGGCGTAACAATGTCTTGAAAATTTTGCTCTTTTTTTTTACTTCAAATGTAGACTGTCTATTAGTGTGGCAAGCATTATATTTGTCAACCGAGATAATTGACTATGCCATCATTCGCTTTCCCTCTACCTTTCATTGCTCAACTTTGTTTATAACAACTACTTGCTTATTTTTCCATCCAAACTTGAATCGGTATGTTTATTTCTCGAGGGAAAGGGTCATCGTAGCACCTGTTCACATGCTGACGCCAGAGATTGTCACTTGAAACTGCAACTTGTTTCACGTAGTTTGATAGTGGTTGGTGGTGCTGGTGGAAACGTGTATTCCTTAAACAGATTGAGAGCAACGAAGTGGCCCCACTGCATAATCGGCATCCCAATTTCGGGACACTGTGTGACCAGACCCCGTCTCGAGCCAGTTTCACCAAAGCGCGTTGAGATTCCAGCAAGGCGCAGTTAAGAAGGGCAGTCTCCCATGCCTTCCAGGAGCTCGAGTGCCAATTTCGAGCAAGCGGGATCAAATCCCGGCTGGGGTCCAGTTTTACGATGAAGGCGAAAAGCAAGATGCCTGTGTACTGTGCGATGTTGGCGCACATGAAAAACCCCCAGTGATCGAAATTTTCGGGGCCCTCGACTACGGTATCTCTCCATGTCTGAGTCGCTTTGGAACGTTAGCACCGTATTAAACCACACCAAATTTAGGGAACTGTTTCAATGTGCGCGGTGATGTTGCATACTTGAACGCTGAATTTTCAGACTAAAATTTGGTGGCTTCTAGGTAAGCCTTCTGCTCCTTTTTCTGCAGTATTATTTACGGTTCCCGGAAACGCTGCTTGCGATAGTCTGTAACTGAATGCCCTACTCTCGTTTTATTTTTATTTCTCGTGGAAGCGCTTGAGTCTCCTTAGCCTGCACCCCGGCCATGTCCTCAGAATGTGTGGTGTGTGCAAGGGGACGCAAAAGCGCCAAGGAGCCCCGTGGAACCTTATCGAAGGTAGACTGGATCGCGCGCAAGACCAACTTTGTTCATTTGCCCAAGCTTCTTCGGCAAACCAACATTATTTCTACAGCTGTGAGCACTTAATTTTTGTTCAGCGCTTGTCCTCAATAGCTTATTCATTTCGCTCTTTGTTTCACTGCTCTGTGGTTCACCATTAATCACGGTTCCCGCCAGCCGCAAAGCGCTCAATTATGTCAATCCACAAGGCAATGTAAAGGTGATTACGAGAAAGGAAGAACACTTCTTTTTGATGGCTACAGCGTACGGGGCCATGTAGGTGCGTTGGGTCACAGATTGGTGTCCAAATTCTGACCAGTAGTATTTAGGCGTCGTCATATTGCAAGGCTATCCTCACCAGCATCCACAACTAAGCTCAACTCATTTTTATTCACTTCAGTGCCCCACACATGCTGAGCGCTAAAAGCGTTATATTTGTAGTAGCGCTGAAACGACTTAACGATGCTGAAGAAACGTGAAACTAAATTAAAGTTTCTCTGAACGCTGTAGCATTCAGCCGTCTCAGGGGGTGGGGCTCAGGTATCAGAAGCGGTTCCTATACCATCATAAAATCTGAGCGTTTGTTAGGAGAGTGCCAGCTAACGACTACCTTCGAAGACTGGCCAATAACTGAACTGTTTGCTGCTTTGTCAGCACGTAAACCTGAAAGCGGACATCGTAGCGTTCACTACAGTAACGTGCGTGGTCCGTATGAGCAAATCTGTACAAAGCTGGCTCTTATTAATTATTAATTTAAATAGCTCGAACACGAAGACAAAGGACAAGATAAAATAAAGCCACAGTACAAGCGCTGACTCACAACTATGCCTAAGCCCTTTACTCCAAGGCCCAGAAAAAACAAACACGAAGAAAACGAAACAATCACGTGAAACAAGCTCTGGCTTCACCTGCTGCATAAAACGTCACTTGCTTGAAAGAGCAAGAGAAGTCTTGCTGACACACTTATTGTCCGTTGAAATAAAATATGATTCCACTATATCTCTCGTCATCTCCTCTTTGTGGCGATACAAAATTATAACCTTGTCAAACTTCTGAGTTTAAAATTTTCATCGAGAACATGTAACTGCGTTAACTGATAATATAACGCTGTTCTCTCGATCAAAATGCATATTTTTTTTTTAAGTTCTTTTCATGTGCGAACTGATACTGATACTCCCATCACGCTTTGTTTCCGTAACTGTGAATCGAGGGTACGCTCTGCATTGCGTAGAGGGTCACACTGCGAAATAACACCATCAATTTGCACAGAAGCTGCATTTATTCGTGACGTCTTTGCTAAAGTTGAAAATGACTTCAGGGCTACATACAACATGATCCAGTCTAGTTAAAAAACGAAACCAAAAAAACATGCTCTGCGTCGCGCATAATTAGCTAGTAATCATTCATCGAATGCTGAACATTTGTTCCCTTTAACATTCAGCGATCCTGTACATTGCATTACGCGAAGCAAAATAAGTGTATTTGTTACTAAGAAGGCTTGGCGTGCGGCTGAACTCCAAAGCATCTGTAGCAGATGCTTTCTAACAAGCGGACTCACTGTAACGGATGACAAGAAATCCTGTGGCAGTGTTCGCGTCATACGGTCTTACTCCTTCGGAAGCGTGGTGCCTCGTTAGACTGTTTCGCTACCAAAGCATATTGCATAAATACTCTTGTATTGTCGATTGCTCACAGCAACTCCCTCTCTTTTCTGTTTCTCTCTGACCACAGGAGCTGTTGAAGCGTAGACAGGCATTGGCGGCAGAGGAGGAGGAGGGCACGTGTACACCCTCGCCCGGCCTGCTCTGAGAAGGCAGCTCCCGAAGGCGGGAGCCTACCTCTGCGCTCTGGCCCGATGCATTGTCGCGACTGAAAGGCCTCCGGCGTGGCGCGCTCGGCACCGCTGCGCGCCGGCCCGCTACGACTCGGTACGTACCTGCCTGTGTCCAGCGCTGCGTAAAAATACAGTGAAGGAAATTGTTTATTGGGGCCTTCGAAATCAGTTCGCATTGAACCGTCAAGAAGGGTGTAAATAATACTCTGGGACGTACTGCGGGCCGCTTTTCCAAACCGCGTCTGCCGGGGCGAAATCGCGTAGGGAGATAGAGCGGCTTTTCCGCAGCACACCTTGCCATTTGTTTCTCCATGGAGCTCGTTGCGACTAAAAAAGGGACGCGAAAGCTGTTGTAGCAAACGCGTACCGTTCGTCAGCGTCAAGTCTCGATCGGGGGACGAGTCGTCACAAAAGCACAGCGCGGAAAAGCCCAAGAAAAGCGGCCTAGCATCGGAAACAGTCGAACACGCCATTGCTCCCATGCTTGTGCAAGTGACCCAAGCAGGTGCAGACTGTGCCAGGCAATGACTCGCAAGCCTGCTCCTAACCTTAGTGCAGAGGTTCCTCCCTACGTCAGATCTCGTCGAAGCGCTGGTCACAATTTAAGGAAAGAAAAATATATGTGAAGGAAGGTAGCAGGAGGAGAGGGAGAAAATAAACGAATCAGGTCAGGAGAAACATTTACGGATAGAAATGCCTGTATGCGTGGCGTGGTACGCGCACATCAGCGCACGCATAAAAATGCTGTAATTTTAATACTTTCCTACATTAGAGTGCCCGCTTCCTGCCTCTCCACATGTGCCGAAGTGGAGGAGATGGAGCTGGGACGAGGAAGAGCGAGTGAGAGAAAGAGAGGAATTCCTTCCCCACCTGGTCTAATGCCTCCTCTCACCTCAGGAAGGCGCTTTTATCGGAGCACTTTCGCCGACCTTTTCCCGTCGATGGCCAGACCTCTTCGTTCGCCGGAAACAAAAAGTCACACATTGCCTCCGCGTCTTAGCCTCAAGAGCGGGGCGAAGGCTACAGCGCCCTTAAAACGTCCGCCCCGAGAAGAGAAAACGAAACAGAAAACAACCCCTGCTGCTCTTAAGACGAAGCAAACCCGCTAAAACGAGGACAAATTTCACTCCTCGGCGGAGAAAGACAACAACAACACAAAAAATGACGACGGAGTGCAGAAAGATACAACGTCATGGCACAGGCGACCCGCTTTCACGGTCTGCTTTCGTGCCTGATGCGCGTTTGGTGACGGCGACGACCCTGTGCAGGGAAGAGAGAAAGATAGAGAAGAAAAAGTACAAAGGCGAGCTAGGACAAAGGCGTATGCTTTCCTTCTTGTGTGGAACTTTTTTTTTCTCTCAGTACTTTCGCGCGAGCTTTCCGCGACCACCTGTTTTCTTTTCATTTTGTGTTTCGTTTTTTGTCATGGTTTTTATTGTGGTTCTTTTAGTCCTGTTACTATTATTGCGCCGCGTCGGAGACGGGTGCAGAAAACTAGGCAACACGGCAGCAACGATGTCGGCCGCGGCGTCGGCGGCGGTGGAGACTCGAAATCGATGGAGGAGTTCATAAAACGGGGCAGCGGCGGCAGCGTTGCCGGACAGTTTTTTAGGGAGGGCAGCAGCAGGAAAATACGCCTTTCGGGAAAAGAAGTAAAGAGAGAAGGCTATCTACAGCACGCGGTGTATGATTTGAAGTCAGCGCTTGTTGTCCACGCACATACGTTTTGCTCCATCCGCTAACGCTCTTCGAACTTTTTTTTTTTTTCGCGTCCGTTATTGTTGCCGCACTGTTTTTGCCGCGTCGATGTCCACGCTAGTGCGGCGGCGCTGGAGTTTTATTTTCAGCAGACCGGGGCATGGCTAGCTTTCGTGCAGAACTTTCCGGGGCAAGAAAAAGGAAAAACAAACAGAAGAGGATGGAAAAATAAATGAACGAGATTGCGCGCGAGATGCTGCTGTGATTTTGAAGGGAGTCGTTACCGCGCCGACCGATCGTTCTGTCGTGAGCGCCTTGGCCGGTCTTAGCTTCTTGTTCTGGCTGCGTAATTTCGCAGGGCCTCGTCGTTTTTACGAGTCGCATCTCGCTCTTCATTACCGCGCCATTCGTGCGTGCACTGGTTGTAAACTTGGGGCTGCCGTCGTTGCTGGTGCCGCTTCTGCTTCGCGCCTGCTGTTGTCGTTGCTGTCGTACATGGGGCATTTGAGTTCTCACTCGAAGCGTTTTGCTCCAAGGAACAGAAAAGATCAGGAAGGCAAAAAAAGAGACAGAGCAGGAGTTCCAGAGATGCTGTAGGACGACTCCAGCGTTTTCATCGAGCATACGCAACTGTTAGCGTCGTTCTTGATTATGCTTTTGACTGCCTCGAACTTCAAGTGAAAAAAAAAGAAAAAAAAAGACAAAAATACTGCGGTTAGATCGACGACTGCGTTTGGCCGAAACAAAATGGTCGTTTTCGTAGACATCAGCGTTTTGCCGCAAAACCACCTTTTTGTCTGTTTTTTTTTTTTTATTTTTTTTTATTGGTGTCGCGAACGTTTTTTTCGGGCACCGCTATTAAACTGCTGTTCCGGTTTCAAGACTCTCGTGGTTTCCTTTTCTAATTATTTTTGCTTCTTCGGCTTTTCTTCGCTTTCAAACCTTTTCCGCGCGGGAGAGCTTTGTTGACTCACTTGAGGAAGACGAGAACGTGTTCTCGGGTTGCACTTTTCCGGTGAGCCGAGGAACGACACGCGCGCACGTATAAAGGGAAAACACGGCACTCGCCCTCCTACACTTGTGGCGTCAGCCCTACTCACGGTATTCTCGAAAGCATCGTGCACTTCTCTTTTTCAACGTCGTTATGACGACGCCAAGACAAACATACTCAAGGTTTCGATCGCTTCTCTTATGGTGTACTCTTTAAGTATTTGCTCTCACAATACCGAAGATATTCGAGCAGCAAGCAGTTCTTTTGGGCCGCAGCCCACCTGAGAGACTTAAAACCACCAGCTATGTTTCTAACATCGGCTAGAGGTAACTATTTCACTCGACTCTAACGCGACCTTAACTATAACGTGAGCAGAAAAATAGTGTGAAAAAAAAAGGTGCTAGGGACGATCCGAAACAAAAACCCTGTGTTTCCAAGCTCGTACGAATACTCTGTATAAACCCTACAGAACGTTCATACACCGCCGCCACTTGGAGTTAGCACATTTCTGATTCTACTGAGCTCGGCTGCCGTAAGCTTGCTCAGCATGGTGACTATTTTTTTAAAGTTACAGAAATGGAACTCGTAAGACAGCCCAGTTAACCGGTACTCTCATTGTCTCCTCCCGCTACGCCTCTTCCTTTGTTGGATGGCGTGCTTTCTCTAAATCAGCGCAATATTTATCAACATCCAGTTGATAAAATGACAAGGAGCTTGACCAAAAGGGCTGTGACCCCGCTTGCTGAGTGTCGGTCCCGAATTCTCAAATTTATTCACCTGCGCCTTAGCCAAATATATTAGCAGCAATCCCAGCGGCAGAGCCGCATCCTCCAACCATAGTCGACAGCAAGCTTTGAAACCAGAGTTCTTGTAAAATTCATCCGTTCAATGTCAAGAAACCAGAGTGGCAGACGAGCAAATGAGCGCGAGTTGACTAGATCGTGAACAATATGTACCTAGCCAACTGAAATGGGCCAATTAGAATCTGCCGATGGGCGCGCATTGCATTACGTTTTTCGCCTTAATTATGCACGATTGTACTTCATTTGTCAGTAGCTATATAAAATGAAACGAAGTGGTCCGAAAACTTGCCATTTCTTGTTTTATCACGCGCAATTTAAATCCGGCTCGCTGCTTCTTGCATTGCTTGTTTGTACCGCTTGGGATTCTATCTGAGGCCCTGTTTCGCATCGAGGCCATTGTGTAAAAAGGAATACCTCAAATTACTCTCACCACCTCTAGTAAGTTTTGTCGTCACTTATCCCTGCGATTGATATTGTTCGAAATCGTAGTACAAATTGTGCCTACGATCAAAAAAGAAAAACTTGCGAGATAATTACGTTCAAAGGCTTAAATGTTCACCCCGGGGGATGTGAATGCAGCAAATGCTTAAAGAGTTTGTTCTTGCTATAGACGACGTTACTTTAGCAAAAGGTATAGTCGGGCTGGTTGATTATCGCATTATGAAGCCGTAAGAAACCGAGCTTAAAAACAGGCTCATCCTGCGTCTGCGTCGCTCTGTGTGTCCTGTTTTCTAACAGAATTTCCTGTAGCCTATATTACTCTTTGCCGGGCACGTGTGTCACTAATGTGAACTTCCATAAATGTGAATAAGCTAGCGAGACGCGCCTTGATATTTTACGTACATGAGGCCAGATTCTAACGAGCTTCTTGATTTACAACTTACGGTGGGACACCCTAACTTCAGAACATGTAGGATTTCTCAGAAGAAAAATATATATTCTGGCGGTGAGTACAGACTTTTTTTTTAAGCGTCTGTTCAGCAGAAACCAGGTTTCAGTACATGATCATTAGTGGCTCGCAAAGTCATTTCTGCTTTTGCTCGTTCAGCGAAAAATAATGCGATCGCTGAGAGGCCGATTAAAATGTTCGCTTCAGTAACTTCACATGGGTATTACGGGACGCTTAGCAGTCTAACTATTACAAGTGCTCACCGGAATCAGCGCACTAAACGAAACAATATACGAAGTGACTCGTCCCGGGCTCCCTGCTTCAAGGCTCGAGAAAAGACTGGCGTGATTTGTCTTGAAGCAAAACTGAATTGACGTCGCACTCTCCTTTTGTGGCTCCCCTCTCGTCTCTAAAGTCATTCCGTGCAAGCGTCGACTTCGACGCGCTAGAGCGCCTCCTTTATTTTCCCCCTCTCTTTCTTCTATTCTTGCAAGTCTTGGAGAAAGGAGGGGGAGGTAGAGCAGCCCATGGCGAACGCGAAGAAGCGACTGCTCCGGAGCATTAGAAGCACTTGGCAGAAAACACAAGGACAAAGTCTGGAATCATACACTCTGTGCTAAAGTAAGAGATAAAATAAAAGAAATAAGAGATGACCCTTTCAATTCCCGGTGTTGCTTTCCAGCCCAAAAGATGGTGCCATCCGGCGAAAGGACAAAAAACGGGACGAAAAAAGGAGGGAGCTATCATGTAAGAGGAAATGACCCTGGCGTCACGACACAAGAGAGTCGCAAAAAAAGACAAGGGCGAGCGGAGGAAAAGGAAAAAAATAAAAACAAAACAAGGGAGATGAGGGAATTCTCGGGAAAGAGGGACACAAAAGGAAAATAAAGACAACCAGCATGAGGCGGCGAATGAGCAACAACCGGCCGTCACAAGTGGAAGAATGACGCAGGCGCAGTGAAGGGGATAACGAGAATACCACTAAAAAAATGAGCGAAGACAAAGAAAGGAATTGAAGACACGTGACGGCCTGCTCATCTTTCCGTCCTACAACCTGGCTGTCTTCGCTGTCCGATGTCCACGGAGAAGGAACGCTTCCTCGCAGAGCGCCACACACACGAATGTGGGTTCGAAGGATGGGATGAAGGGGGAGGAGGAGGCGGAGGGGAAGACTGCCGAAGGGGGGGGGGGGAGAAGAAGGAGGGGAGGTGCGCCGGCTGTCATTTCAAACGGGTCGCTCCGGTTTCTGTCGGGATGTGCGCGCCGTCGGTGAGGTATCGGGATAAGTGCACTGCCCGCCCAGCCTGCAACCGCCCAGCCCGTACCCACACACGCACAGATTCGCACAAACGCGCGCGCGCAACGGTCCGCGCTCTCAGAGGCTGCCAATTTCTTTTCCCGCTCTCGCTCAGTTCTTCATTCGTCTGGCAGCTGGCCGCTTTCTTCTTTTCCAGTTTCCGTCCCGAAACTGAGGCCGGTGTTGCGTCCCGCTGAATGCCCTCCTCCCCCCCCCCCCCACCCCCCTTATATTCTGCGTCCTCCTTTGCGATCATTTCCTGCGCTACTCTGAAGCTTAGACGCAGCGAGAACGCCTGTGGGAACTGAACAGGGAAAAAGGCACACACAGAAGAACAAATGAAACGGGGGTTAGCGTCATTCGTAAGGCGCTTGTATCCCGCTGCCACCATTTTGAGGAATCGACGACGGAAGATCACTCCAACGCCAGATGGCATTCTGGCTGTCGGTGCTTCTTGTTCGCGCATTCCCATGCCAGCGGTTCCTTGTTCTGATCAGTTTTTTTTTTTCGTCTCTTTCTATCTATCGCCGCACACGGCACCGCAGTGGAATGATTCCGGGAAAAATACATTGTCACTTAGGAGCTCTTTTGCTCGGAGCTCTACAGGGGCCGAGATCAATAACTGTGACCACATTCGATCGATACTCGTACTCTTCCCTCTGCAAGGATCTTTCAAAACGCTAAACATTACCACTCATTTGTAGGCAACCGTTCCCGCCTTGCCGGTCATGGCTTACTGGCTTCGGCTTCGAAGGAAACGGTGTCATTGTGGCACAACAAAGTAGCTCTCCTAGCTTTTACAATTGCAAATTTGAAAGAAAAAGCTCTACACGCTTATATAAAGGGGATTCGGGGAGCACGAAAAACTATATACGCAGTCCTGTGAGAAACGATGGTTGTATTGCTTGCTCTGTGGATCTTGTCGCGCTCGTGACGCCTTTGTTAATATTGTTGATCCAAGCGCTGGCAAATTTAAGGAAGATAATGTGTATTTCTCGGCGTATTTTCATTGTTTGCCTTTCTAGGCTTCAGAAACTGCCTCCACCCAAATCAGGACTGTCTGTCTTCCGTGACATTGCAGGCACATTGAGTCTAACGTGCTGTCATTTCCATTTGCCACCGCCGAGCTCTCTGGCATGGCATCCGTCTTTTACATGGCGTTTTTCGTAGAGATAGCTGGCTGAGCAAGTAATGGAGCGTGTGACCTTTAATTGACCACGGACAGCGGTGATGGCACTAGCTATCACGGACTCAAGAAACAGCACCTGAGCGAAACAGCGAGCTCTGGGTGTTGCCTAGGATAACTATCACTCGTAATGAGCGAATAATAATGCGTGTTCGTCGAGGACACGAAAAATGTTCAAGCAATGCCACAAAAATTAAAACTGACGCAGATATATTGTATACAGGGTGGTAGGAAGTTTACTCAACAACGTTCGCTTGGATTAGTTTGTTCCGAGTCATCATGAATGGACACATGTGATAAATAGCAGCTAATAAATGGACCGTGCCTTGAAGAAAAACACTTCAAATGTCTACACCATATCTTCACCCATTCTGCTGAAGGTCGGTCGCTTTCGGCGTTGGCGTTGTCAGCGTTGACGGCATTGCGGGTTGTATTTGGCCGGCGCTATGGCCGGACACTGATAGCTCGCCTTGCTGCCTGACGTCACGGGTGTGGCAGGAGCTGCCAAATCGGTGCTCTCATTCGAGACTAGAGAGCGAGGTGGGAATCAATGCTGCCGGGAACCTTGGATCTTATGCAAGACACGCTACTCTACAGGCCACGTAGGCACGTTCGTACGACTCAGCTAGAGCGATGCTTTGCATCTTTGTCGAGTCGTTTTTCACACGAGATGAAATTTTTACGACGGCGTGCTAGTGAGTATATATTTCCGGCACCACATAACAATGATTCAACATTGGCACCGTTGTGGCATTGATATGCCCAATATAGACCCGGTAGATTCCAATATCGGGCAAATGTTCAGTGCTGCCTTGAATATGTGAGATATAAAACGAGCAGAATAAGGGTATAGCTTTCAACTAGAAACAGTTGTTCCTCAGTCAAGAATGGCTTGGACGGTGCATCGCCTCTGTGCGCAGGGATCAGTGTTTAGGCGAGTAGCAATGTACTACATACAGGATAACAAACATGTGCAAGGAGAGCAACACACGGGAGCTATTAACGCTATAGCCTGCCTACCTTCAAACGGCATAACCTACCTAATTTCTTAAGTAAGGAATAGACAAGCTGTTCAGCGGAATGGTGATCTGCTTAAGTCAGTGCATGCGACAAAACTATTCTTGCTGATTACTGGAAATTCACTCCGCATTTGCTTGTTCCCCGCCACTCACTCGGGGCTCTTCCTTCTCTTCTGAGAAAGTTTCTTTGGCTAGCGAGAAAAATAAAGAGTGCTTTGTAACGGCACATACATATATAGAAGCATCTCTCGTATGTGCCTCAATATATCTCCAAAAAGCTTAAATATTTGCGCTCAATTAAAATTTTGGATTAGGCTGTATTGTAATCATCCTTCATTTTTTTACCTCAAAAAATACGCAGCACCACGCATCACTACTTGCTAACGCGGGTGAGGTAAAGCAAGGTTTTATTTCTGGTGAGGCGTCTTTTTCAAAATTTTACGCTGGCGGCATAATTTAAGAGCATTCAAATACAGAAATATCGTAGTACATTTGGAATCTCATGACACAATTTTCAGGCCTGAAACCACTGCCATATGTTCTTCGTTTGGGTACCGCGAAATTTATTGTTTTCTGCATGTATTCATTATACTAATTTGGTATCACAGTTATTCACTGGTACAAGTACACAGAACGTTACCCACGTGCGCCCTATTTACTTCTGGACTCATCGCAACGCGCAGCCATTGATACTGTTATTTTCCATTCCACTAAGGTTCCAGAATAATAAAAACTCAGGCCAGCTACGGCTGCCTCCAAAAGCATGCCTCGTGTTTCAAGCAGAGGAGGAAGAAGGGCAACAAAGTTCCTTTGCCGTACGCAACACCACAGATAAGAAAACGGGGCTAACGTAAATACATCTTCTGGCAATCAACGCCACAACTTACTGACCTTCCGAGAACTTCCACCACGCCCGCGTCAGTGCAACTCGATCTTTTTCCTAAACTTCGCTCCCGCCCAGATGGAAAGAAAAAAAAACACCTGAACAAAAATAAAATGCCGAAAACTCGCCAAAAGATAGAGCGAGAAAAAGAAAGCGGTAACCAAGTTAAACTGCTGGCAGCGGCTGCTTTCTTTCCAGGCCCGTTCACGTAAGTGAGGCGTAAGAAAGAAGGAAGAAAGAAACACGAGAGAAGCGGAGAACGAGAGGTGCCTTAAACCGAACACCGCACGAAGGAGTCCGGCGTATGCGAAACCGACTGGAAGGCAAAGCGCACGCGAAGGCAGATAAACTGGGCCATCAGTCTTCTTCAACCGCAGCTTTCCCAGTCACTATCGCCTGGGGCTCGCCTTTAAGGTTGGCTCACCCGCTTGGCCCCAGAGCCCGGCTGTGGAGTAAGTGGGCGAGAGAGAGGGAAGTAAGGCATTTGGTGGAGAACAAAAAATAACGCTGGAAAGAAAAAAGAACTAGCAAGGATGCGGGGTGAAGGCCAAGCGTAGGAGGAAAACGGACAGTGAAATAGTAACGAAGACGAAATTGGCGAGGAATAAAAGCGAGCACCAAAAAGAAAATGAAGGAGAGAAAAAGCAATAAATAAACGCAGGGTGTAAGGAATGTTAGCGACAAGCGGGGGAAAAGAAATCTCAGCTGAAGCAAACAGTTCTGAGGCGGGAGCAGCTCGGCTTGTAATACGGGGAGAAAAGAAGCCGGAAAATGGGTCGCAAGGAAGGAATGAAAGAAAAGGAAGACGAGAGGGGAAAAAAAATGAAAGCACAGGGCACAGAAGAGACGGGTGTCTCCAGGAATGAGCTGTTGGGGGCAGCGAAGAAATTCGGACTGATAAGGCCCAGCGCACTCGGGGCCCACCCCGTCTTTCCTCCACCCCTGCTTCCAGCGCGGACTTTATACGACATACCTCCTTTTGCGCGCCGCCGCAGGTCCCGCACCAAGCACTCAATTTTCTGCGCTCGCGTGCGTACTTCTTCGAGGTCCTTTCTTGTTTCCCCGCGGACCCCCGTTGTCCAAGACGTCTTCGGCGGCGGGGGCCCCTTGACTCGACGACATTGCTTCTGATCGCACCGCGGCTCCCTTCTTTAAAGGGCGGTTCATTAAGATAGGCCTGCGTGCGCCGCAATCGCTTTGTGCCGTCCCAGGAGAAAGAAGCCTGGCCCGGCTGGCTGCTCGCACGCTCACCATCCGAAGAGGACCTGTCTCCGACTGCGTTAGTTAGTAGCCGTCTTATCGGCACCGTAATTTGAACGAACCTCTCACCCCCTGCTTCGTTGCCCTCTGTCCCCTCCCTTTCCCCAACTCTGATCCCGACCGCTGGTCCCCTTTTGTCCCCCCCTCCCCCCAATTCCTCCCTTCTCCTCAAAATCTGACTTCCTCCCTCCCCCGTTACTCTGTTCACTGAAGTCCGTAAGGCAGCGATGCATAGACGGCGGCGACCCTTATGCCGGCTCGTTTGCCTCCCACGCAGCCGGCGCTCATCGCTGTCGTGTTCATTATCCTCGTTTACCCCGAGTCTACTTAAACGTCGAGCTGCAGCGGAGAGTGAAGGAGCACAGTGCTACCGGTGAACTCTCACTTCCACCCTTAGCGCTTTGTCTCCGTTTCTGCACTCATTTCATTTCGAGCTCTGATTCTTGCTTATTCTTCATTACCTCCTCGCACGATCCTGCGGATGTGTTCGTTTTTCGTGTGATTTTTGTGGCCCCCTGGGAGCTCCCGTTCTCACTGCCAGCCACGGTTTCTTATCCCTGCGGCTATGATTTTTTTTTGTCCCTTGCGCGATTCGCCCGGGGGTGAGAGCATCTTCGGCGCCCTTCGTGCCCCGCCTCGGGTGCCCGTTCGTTTGGCGCGGTATCTCCTGACAGCGTCGCCTGACGTTAGCTGCCCCGCACGGCGGGGCGCGGCCTGAATTGTGTCGACGCGCGAGGCGGCTTTCCATTAGTGAAATGGTCGGGACCGCTCAAAATCGGCCCCGTGGCGATCCTCCGAGAGCGCTTCCAGGTCAGGTATACGCCGAACAAGAAGTAAAAACAAAATACATACCATAAGGCACATCGGAGTCGTTGCCGTACCGTGTACCCCTGTGAGCTCGTATAATACGATGAAATAAAGGAAAATTATCTACCAATGAAGACAGCTAGAGTTATGACGTCTTCAGGTAGCCTTTTGTACAGCTTCTTTTGATTTTCAGAAATTTTTTTTTACTTGAACTCATCCTCCCGATTCTCTAATTTCTCTCTCTTTTTTTTTTAAAGTAGAATGCGTCCATCACTGCTATTTGCTCTTTTTTGCAATATTGCAACTCCCCTATACGCACAACTTACTGAAGGTCTCTATTGAAAGCGCTGTCGTAGTGATGTTCCCCGTATATTCGTCAGCGGAGACTGCCGACAAGCCATTTGGATTCGATAGGCCGTCAGTGTGAGTTGTGGGTGGCTTTCGAGCTTTTTGTTTTTCTTGGGGCAAGAAAAGACAGCTCCATCCGCTTAATTCGTATTCAGTCATTCACAGAAAAGAAATTATTCCGTGCTCTGCTCATTATTATTATTAAAGAATTCTTTGTAAATAAGGACGAAAACAGTCAGCCTTCTTTACTATTATTATTTATTCAATATATCCAAACTTCGACTTAAGGACGAGGACAGTTCGTATGCCATGGAGGAGAAACAACAGATTATAGCTGAGAACGAATCTGCAACCTTTAGAGAGACAGAGCATTTAGGCTCATACCTGACACCTGGAAAGAGATGCGCGAGGACGAAGAGGCTGATGGCGATGAGAGTAGTTAGAGCAGTGCTCCACTTTTTTGCGCTATGTTCCTTCGTCGCTTAACCTCGACATTCCATTACATTCTTGATAACATAACTGGCTGAGCGGCCAGCTAACCCAGAAATTAAGCCGTCTTTCAGATTCCCTCGACAACCGATCCCACAAGGCCGAGCGCGCTGGCTCTGAAGCGACGCTCAAATGGCGGAGTCGCATCACTGTGGTTCGCCAGTCTCTTGCGCCTCACGGCTTTCAGTTTGCGGCTACATACTTCCAACTGTAGCCACAGCGTAGAGGTAGATAATTCGCATCACGTACGTGAGGAAGGTGTTCGATTCCTGCTGCCATGCAATTCTTCACTGATGAAAGAACAATGATAGAGGTTTAACGTAACTACAGCGAGTTATGGAAAGCACGAAGTCAAACGCTATACATTATTACAACTTAGGTGCAGAAGCCGCAGTCGTGACACGGTCAGGGTTCAAGAAATACGGTCGGTCATGATGACAAGATTTCAGCCCCTGCTGTAATATTGGGCCGCAACTTCCTGTGTGAAGACGCCTATAAATCCCCAGCCCTAAGTCCCCAGCGACTTTAAAGCGGCTGACCAAGGTATACCAATCATCCTCGTGATGCAGCTTAGTGGACTAAGAAACCGACTCCGGAATGCAGCTAAGGTCACCGTTGAAAACTGAACCTGTCGACTTTTAGCACAACGACCTTATCCAATGAAGGTATAGTCCACAAATTGAACAAAACGTTGCCGGCTAGTTGGTTCATCGCAAGAGGGAAACAGCGCAAGCTAAACACGGAAAAAAAGGAAGGACGAGACACACACAGCGCTGTGTGTGTCTCGTCCTTCCTTTTTGTCCGTGTTTAGCTTGCGCTGTTTCTCCCTTGCGTATAGTCCATAAATGCTTTACATTTAACTGGCTGGTAGCAAATTGGCTGTCATAAGGCTTGGTGTGGTCAGGAAAACGTAGGAAGTATATAAAGTACTAAACAGCGGGAAGTTACAATGCCCTAATGACTTATAGCGTAAAGAAGAGGAGTGGGTGTGGGGGAACGATAAATCTAAAAATAATATGCAAAAAATAATAAGAGTAATTCCCAATAGTCTGCACAGTACACAGCAGTTTACGACACATAGCAAGATGTTGGAAGCTGTAAGGAAACGCGCCTACGTTTGGGCAGGTGGTGACGACAGGTACATACGTGCCACCAACGAACAGACTATAAAAAAGAGTAAGATTGGGGTGAAGCGCATTTGGAGGTCATTCTGATGTCATTCATGAATGTTTGTCAGTATTTTATAAATGAAAGGCATGTAATAGCTGATCTCTATGACACTCAATATTGGAATAGGTGTGGAGGCTAACGAAAAGAGTTAACTTACATTGCGAATAACGCAGCCACCTATGTAAAGCAAAATCATAGAGTTCACGAAAAATGAATGGGTGAGGTAACAAACGCAAGGTAATGTTACATCCTAGTCAAAATCAACAAGACGAAATGGACATGAACAGGACACGTAATGAGAACCCAAGAAAACGAATGTTTGCCTAGGGTAATAAATTAGATTCAAGGGAAGAAAAAGGGGACGGCAGAGAATTGGTGGTGGTGGTGGTAGAAACATTTACTGCCAATATTACAGCGGGTGGAGGCGTTGCCCACTATATAGTATTTGAGAGGCCCCTCCACGGCAGAGAGTTAGTTGGGCAGATGAGGTAAAGACGTTTGCAGGTGTCAAGTAGATGCAGCTAGCACAGGACCGAGTTAATTGAAGGAATATGGGAGAGGCCTTTACCCTGCAGTGGGTATAGTTCAGCCCATCATGATGACGATGACTTCCTAATGGCTGCGTCATCATAGTTTGATCTCCTCCGCATGTATAGCCCTCACGTCAGTATCTTCTAGCAACTAGAGCTTTCGCTGTACTTGACGGGTGTGCGACTCCGTATCTGAATGTTGTCGCTACTTGTACCTGCGTTCGCGGTACTGTTCGCGACGATCTCCTCCCGAGTAGTACTTCTGTTGACCCATGCTCTAGGCTTCGGTAACGTGTGACTGTGTGGCGGCGAGCCCTCGACGTGCGCGCCACGCACCATGTAAGGCTGACAGTTCCTGTTCATGCCCATTTGCTCTGCCATGCAGCACTTCCTCTGTGCCGTGCAGTTCTAATGTCGGTGCTAGTGTGATGAAGTAGAATGCGCACTGAAAGAATCTTCACACTAACCGCCGACAACTAGCTGATCGAAACAACAAAATACTATTCTATAGCCAAGTGCGTCCCTGGACAGCATTTGATGGCGTATTAACCGGCGCAACTTTAATGGGACCGAGTGAGCAAAGTTGGCTTGCGTGTAGTCTGCATCCTGAAGATAAAGAAGATAGATTCGTTAAAAATGGAACGATCATAGCAACAAAACGCCGAAAAACAAAATATCAGCGCCACAATCAGCGACCGATTTCGCTGTTAAATTGCTTGCGTGGACGCGGAAACACGCGCGGGGTTTGGAGTCTGTGCAACACAACCGTTAACTCCGAAGCGGCATGAGCCATTCCTCGGTGCAGAGATCACAAGTTTGAATTCCGTAGTGCAGGGCGTAAATGCATTACATTTCTGTATACACCCAAGTGGTATAAGCCCGCCAGGGTGGCGCAGTGGTTACTACGCTCGAGTACTGACCCCAAGGATGCGGGATCGAATCCCTGCCACGGCGGCAGCTTTTGGCTGGAGGCGAAAAGCTAGACGCCCGTGTGATGTGCGATGCCAGTGCACGTTAAAGAACCCCAGGTGGTCGAAATTCTCGGAGCCCTTCATTACACTACGGCGTCTCTCATAGCCTGACTTTCTTTGGGGCGTTAAACCCCTCAAACCAAACCAAACCAAACTGAGTTGTATAATATGTGCAGTAACAGTCAGTCAATCAAAGTTTGTTGGAAGCGATAATTCGACCAAATCGACATCTGCGTTCGTTTAGATTCGAGCGGGAAAAGAATTTTGATGTTCAGCGTGAAATGATTGTACATAGAAAAATGTGCACGAAAAAAAGTGCGCAGTGGAGTTTCTTGACTTCCATTCCTCACAATTGAGCTCATCACCAGCTGGAATAGAGCAGTGGCGAAACCAAATTGCAATTCTTAAACTCGTTGAATTTCCTTTGCCAGCCCAACGCTCCGTTTATATAATCCGGCTCGCCCTGCCGGGCATCCCCTTGCAAGTCGCGTGGTTTTAATTTCCATCCAAACTTTACGCTTTACTGTTCCGGGTGAGACTTGTCGAGGCTTGCGACCGTTCATTTTTTTTTTTTCTTTTTCGTCCATTTCTTCAATCTTCTTCGCAAGCGACAATGTTTCTTGGAAAAACAAAAAGCGCAGGACTGTAAAAATGAGGAGGAAGGTTCTTTTATTACGCCATCACCATCCGCGGACCGTGTTGTGCGCACCGCAAGATGTTGCAAACGACACTCTCCCCATTCTCCAGCGCCATTCCGACCTTCCTGCAGATCTATGATGGCGCACGTACGCAGACGCCCTGAAAACGAAGCGCGACCAGTCTCGGAAGTGAAAAAACTGAACAACCTATTTCAGCAGGAGCCATCGGCGTTGAATTAGAGAAGCGAAATGATAAAGAAAAAAAAAAGCGAAAAATAAATGACAACACGAATCTTCTCAACAGGCCACCAGGGGGCGCCACGATGAAGAGGGAAAGTTACAAGACCGCATCCATTGTTCCCGTTATTGCGATCGTTCGGCTCGTTTGGTGCGAGCACCGTCTTGTTGGCCATTTCTTGAGCCTTCGCCTATTACGCCTTTCTTTTCTTTTTATTTTTTGTCTTTTTTCCGCGATGCCCGTCTCGAGCAATTTTTAAGCTTGTTGCACAAGAGCCATTCTGTCCACCCGCTTCTTCTGCGCATTTCTATATGCGTTTGTTCGTTAAAACGGAAGAATATTGGCATTTTCTTCGACAGCTCGGCCTCTCCCGTGCGTGTGGGTTGCCTCTCATTGCTGACTCTCTCATCGCTCGCCGGAGCCACGTGCGGGTCACGTAGGTTTAAAGCAGATGGAAACCACAGAGCCGATCACAAGGAGCATCGATGTGCACCGGGGGAATCAGGGCGCGTTCCCCAGGGAAATACGCTGGCTTTCGTTATTAGGAAACGGTGCTTTCGCAATGAGGAGACCCTTTATTTTGAGTTTGCCGCGTTTGGCGAAGTGGGATAGAGACTGCAGCAGAGTTCAGGTTAACTTCTGAGATCGCGTTAGAAGTGGCCCCTAGTGCATCGTCATTAACCTGTACCCAAAGCAAGCGGGAAATGTCAAGTACGGTTTTTGTTAGCGTCACTAACAATTGCCACCTATCGGCCGCCATGCAGTGACAAACATCGCGTAACTAAAAGGGTTTACGCTCTTCTTGTTGTGATACAACTATATTAGTGCCGTCCTGTGCGAACGTCTTAAAAGGGAAAAAAAACTGCTCTTTCTATGAAGAAAGACCTTCGCCATCGTACCACGCTTCGTGCAATATATTCATCAAGCCTAATTATCGTTATGTGCATTACACAGTGCGCCATTAAATATGGATAGATATGTCTTGAATGCAATGAAATGAAACTTCTCAGACAGAGTTACCTTTAATCGTTTTTTTTTTTTTTTTTAAGACTCTACTACACATTCTCCAATCGCTCAAAGGACTTCGAGGAATTTGCCTCCGATTTCTCCGCTCTGTTCGGACGATCCGGAGCTATCTTACTATTCTGCGTCATATTTGCGTCTCTTCTTTACCGCTTCTCCCAGTTACTGACGTTGGGATTCCGGCGGCTGATGGTGACGGTTAAATTCGGTCAGCCCCTTCTTAACCATTTTTTTTTTGTGTGTGTGTGTGTGTACATTCTCGAGTTCCGTCAAAAGTATGCGACGCCGCAAGAATTTAGATCTGACGCACATCGAAAACGTCACGGAGGGGAAAAAAAAGGCACAACTCGTACAGAACGCCGGGTATTTCCAGGCGGCGCGCTTGCCATAGTGGTCAAAGAGCGGATGCGATACTCACCACGGAAGCCATCGTGTTTTGGCGCCTGCTGACGGTGGCACGTGACGTAGCGTAATGCTCGCATGGCGTGATTTCTATCGTCTGCCGCGCACCATACGAGGGTTCTCCGTGGCCCCGGACGCGAATCTGCCGTAATTCTTCCGCGCTTCATTTTTTTTTTTTTTTTTTAATGCGCCGCCGTCGACTAGCTGCGTGAGGACCGCAGCAGCTGGTGTCCATCTCACGAGACCCGCAAAGCGCAAGCCCGTCAGGGCAAGCGAAGGGTGCGTACAGGGCTAGATGAGTGGGGGAAGGAGAGAAAAGAGGAGGAAGGGGCGGAAAGCCTTAGCGTCGGATGCCTAGAGACGGCGAAGCTCGAAATGCAGGGCACGGTGCGTATAACTCCTCGGAAGAATGAGGTAATATATTGACTGTAAGAAAAAGGTTGCTGTGGGAGCACTCGCGCGTGCAACCTGTGCGCTACGTATATTGGAAATCATGATGGCAGCAGTTACGTTAACTCCTCTTGATTGCCTGCCTTTTAGGATGAACCCTACCCATTGAGTATACTCTAGCAACAGCCCCCTTATGGAGTGACGTGATTCTAACCGCAATCCTGACTGCCGCCCTCCAGCAACTTTGTTCGAAGCAAGGAAAGGCTGTCTTATAAATGGTTCTGATTCTTGTTAAAAGGAAGGATTACTGACGTTTTCGTGGTTGTATTGTCTTGTTAAAAAACTGACGTTGCAGAGGGCTCGTACAACATTGCCTACGCGTTTTATTACATCTTTGTAGTACAGGGCATCAAGTCACACTAGCTCAGGGGGAGCACCACCAATTTTTGTACCCATTTCTATCTAATTCTAGGCATTTCATGAAAGATGTGAATGACTTTCACGGGAAAGCGGTCAGGGAACGTTGTGGGATAGATCAACCATTATTTTACATTCATACCGTTTGTTCGCGTTCCACTATCTCCACTTTCCCATGCCTGCAAACCATAATGCAGCCTCTTTTGGTCAGCGTGATACTAGATTGATAACAGCGATATGAGGCTAGATGACGCCGCGCCTATTCATATATTACTGTGATAAGTGCAGTAGGCCTGCCTGACTGCGTTTATAGCACGGCTTCAACTGAAAGTTAAGGTTATGCTCTGCTTGCCATGTTTACATTTTTCCAGTGCTGAATAAAGTGCGTCGGCCTCCTGTGCATCAAAGCAGACTGTTAGGTATATGAATTTCAATGCTGCGCAGAAATTAGGCCTGGTATTTGTGACCGCCCATCCAATGTACGTTAAAGTTTTACACTCCAAACCTAAGCCCCGAAGTTTTTTTTTTTTTTATTTTTTTTTTTTTTACGTTGTGTTTAAACGAAACATTGCATATTTACGTATGCAGAGTCGCGCTGCTGAAATAAAATTTCTTACTTATTTCATAATCAATAATTAAAACATATACTGAGATTAGGAAGAGGATTGTATGTGTGGGGTTCCTCTTTCAGAATACCAGTTGCATGCTGCTGCTGTTTGTGCTCATGTGTTATGAGGACTCTCTGGGCCTCGAATCTAGAGTTTAACACAGTTTAACACATTGGTTGGCACAGTGTTTGGGTCACCCGATGAATGTTTTGGGCAGGCAAGCACCCTGTCAGCCAGGTGGGCCTTCACCATGCACAATTTGCTGCTGGAATCGTAGCAGGGAGGGTGTGCTCGGTTTTGCCAGGCGGGTAAGACATATAGGTTCCTGTCTTAAGGCGCCCCTATCTAACCTCCTCCACTTTGGAAAGCCCGTTGGCTGGGATGGATATTTTCTGCGCCAGAGTTTGCACACTCTGTAATGTTGTATCTTCTACGCGTGTACGTAACCATGAAGCCGGGGTGGGCTGGTGTACGGTACGGAAGGGGTTGACCCCCGAAGGAGCTACGCCCGGGTTGAGCTATTGGCGCACTCATCCCTACCACGCCATGATAGTGCGGGTACTGCACGAGGCAATACGCAACTTTCATGAACTCGGCGCCCCCACCCAGCGGCGCCACGAGCTAATCTAAGAAGAATCGACATCACGCGGAACAATTCGACGCCTCATTTTCGAACGCTTTATGCCCGCATATTTAGATATTTTTGGTATAAATTTCTAAGCAGTTGTTTCTGTGCTATTTTCTATGCCATTGAGGCCATGCTTCTGCCGCGCTGCGAATCCCTCGACGGAGAACTCGTTAGGCAGATGCGCACTGGTGCATTGTGCCAAGCTCTTACGGGTGTTCTCCTAAGAGCGTCGGAGCAAAACGGGAGTTCAATATCCCTCGTGCGTCCCTTTCTTGTACGTCAATACCATAGAAAAGCCGGCAGCTACCATTCAATCCCTTTCCCGTTGGCAGTGCCGGGTTTAAACTGCGGATTGCCAAGCAGTACACGATGTACATGGTCCTGTGTGCGCGCCGTTTTCAGGAAGACAACGTGTTTCTCTCGATTAGCGAAATAGTGCTGTTCTACTCATAGCTTCCTTTTCTTTTCAGCATTTATGCCTTTATGGTAGGCTTAGTTGTGGCCGCGATGCCGCTGTAACGATCGCAAAAGTGTGCCTCGTTGTAACCCAAAAGCGCCGTTGTCTTCTCTTTTCTCGCTGACGCCGAGATTCATACTTCCACATAGCTGCTTGTTTATCCTAATTATTCTTGTTTCGCTGTCAAGAAAAAAAATTGCTGAGGCTTAGCTAAGGTTAAGCCTAGTCAGATGCAAAGCATATTGGTGGCTAGGCTTGGAAATGGATGGTTTTTCCTTGGTTAAACTCGGAAATACACGGTTTTCCTTGGTTAAACTCTGCAATAGCATGACTCATTCATCTAAAAAATACGGTAGTATAATTGGAAGCATTGCTGACCAGTTCCTCGCTTTGTTCTTCAGTTGTTGTGTTGTCGCCGAGCCGCATATTGAGCACGCCGCTTGGCTAGACGTTCTTCACGCTCTTCATCGGTCTCTGTAGCACGCCGCAGCTTTCGCTTCTCATTCGAACGGGCAGCCCTGTCTTCAGGAGGCATCTCAACCCCGTGTGTGCCTAGCAGAAGCAGACGCACCCCCCTTCCTCTGCTCCTCTGCTCTGACGTCACGCAACACGTGGTACTCCTTGGTAGCGACGCCGCGCTCGACCGCGCGAGCCGGCTGCCCATCTCTCCTCTGCACTAACGTCACGCATCACGTGGTAGTCCTTGGTAGCGACGCCGCGCTCGACCGCGCGAGCCGGCGGCCCATCTCCCCTCTGCTCTGACGTCACGCATCACGTGGTACTCCTTGGTGGCCACGCAGCGCTCGACGGCGCGAGATGCAGCCCGGTCTCTCCTCTGTCGTGACGTCACGCATCACGTGGTAGGTCATGAAAGGTCAATGGTGGCGACACCGCCGCGCTCGAGGAGCTGAGGCGTAGCTCTAGTAATATGCTTCGCATAAAAAAAAGGTACCGCAGTATAGAGACCGAAGTGGCAAGCCACGACTTCATTTGAACAAGTCGAAGCCAGTGGTCGAAAAAATTAGAATAAATTAGAATTAGAGAATGAGAATTAGAACGTTGAGTTAATTTGTCGCTAGTGCTACATTAACATACGTGATCTCATCCGTATGTTGCACTTTACCTCTCCAAAACCTAGAAACGGGGTTACCTGATCAGGACTAATGCTTATATGCAATGTCGTGCCTATGAATGCGTGCCCTAAGACCCCGTCGCAAGGTGAAGATGTGAGCAAGCTTATCAAGAATCCCTCGAGAGGTCTTCTACAGCGCAAACGAATGCGAATTTGGCACAGGTTCTCGAATTCACGGACTGTGCTCGCGCTGACCCGATACTGAATAGAAATAAAAACAAAGAACGAGCAGATTTTGTGGAATACAGAAGGTGCCTGCTAACATTTGCTCCGCAGCGCATGTTTCAGCGCCCTAATAAATGTCTGCTCACGAATGTGCATACAGGGACATTGCTTACTCGGCTGAAGTGATGACCCCCCGTAAAAAGGTATTGGGCTTGGCTATCTGGATTTAAATCATGCATGCTCCTGCTGAAATCGAAGCCATACAGAACTAGTTAATCTTTCAGCGTATTTTAAAAAGCATCGTTTACCTTTTAAGAACACGCAGTTAAACCCTAGGCATACGCTCGCATTTTTTGTAACAATCCTTAAATACAGCAACACTCATCGTTCGCAGTATTGACGTCACTAAAAATGGCAGTATTTAAACGTGGTTCAACCAAGTTTGACTAGCAATACTTCTGATTTACTTGGTTTTGATAATATCACGAGCTCGTTCAACGTCATCCCGCGCCTATCACGCGCTATCTAAGGTTATAAAGAATCAGTCAGCTTTCAAGGTCGACGGTCAGTGTCATTAGTAGTCGCATGGTCATGCACCAGCTCACCGTGACATAACACACTCGGTGAGCCTCGCCCCTGGACAGACTGATTCCCAGTTTGACCTTGACTCAGGTTCGAAGTGACCCGCACGTAATCAAGCGGTTCCTAGGCTATTACCTGGAAAAGTAGATAGATAGATAGATAGATAGATAGATAGATAGATAGATAGATAGATAGATAGATAGATAGATAGATAGATAGATAGATAGATAGATAGATAGATAGATAGATAGATAGATAGATAGATAGATAGATAGATAGATAGATAGATAGATAGATAGATAGATAGATAGATAGATAGATAGATAGATAGATAGATAGATAGATAGATAGATAGATAGATAGATAGATAGATAGATAGATAGATAGATAGATAGATAGATAGATAGATAGATAGATAGATAGATAGATAGATAGATAGATAGATAGATAGATAGATAGATAGATAGATAGATAGATAGATAGATAGATAGATAGATAGATAGATAGATAGATAGATAGATAGATAGATAGATAGATAGATAGATAGATAGATAGATAGATAGATAGATAGATAGATAGATAGATAGATAGATAGATAGATAGATAGATAGATAGATAGATAGATAGATAGATAGATAGATAGATAGATAGATAGATAGATAGATAGATAGATAGATAGATAGATAGATAGATAGATAGATAGATAGATAGATAGATAGATAGATAGATAGATAGATAGATAGATAGATAGATAGATAGATAGATAGATAGATAGATAGATAGATAGATAGATAGATAGATAGATAGATAGATAGATAGATAGATAGATAGATAGATAGATAGATAGATAGATAGATAGATAGATAGATAGATAGATAGATAGATAGATAGATAGATAGATAGATAGATAGATAGATAGATAGATAGATAGATAGATAGATAGATAGATAGATAGATAGATAGATAGATAGATAGATAGATAGATAGATAGATGTATTTATTGAAAGGAAAAGGCAGAGAGGTTGGCCAGAATAATTCAAATCTGGCCTGCTACTCTGCACTGGGGAAGGGGAAGGAGAGAAGAAAGAAGGTCATGATGGGTGAGGATGTGGGAGAAGGCATATGAAATACATATACAGACACAGTAGCTTGTTTTACAAGCGCGAATCATGTCCGCTGGCGCACAAGAAACGGCAAAGAGCACGCACTGCCTGGAAACCCTTCCCCTTGTCCTGCCAAGCGCCCACCAGCAGTTCCTCCGACAGAGGCCTCTTGTCTAAACGCTTCAAGAAAGCCGCTAGCACACTTCTTTCGCGCGCATACGCTGGGCACATTAATAATATATGCTCCACAGTCTCTGGGATGCCACAAGTTGAACATTCCGGCGAGTCCATCTGTCCAATTAAATGTAAGCACTTGTGCGTGAAAGCCACGTTTAAACGAAGTCTATGTAGTAAGCATGCCTGATGACGCGGAATATCACGCGGAACATAAAAAGTAGTGATATCGCTTCAACCACTCTGGAGGCGGACGATGATCATGCGAGGTTCCGCTCGGATGGCGGGCGTTTCCGGGCAAGGGTAGCCAATCGAACAGTTTTCAATCGATCGGTTCTTTTGTACCCAATAATTAAATAATAAAAAAAAACGTTCAGCTAAATGAAGGCGCTCGCCTAGAAAGCGTGATCAAGTATTTGAATAAAGCAAATTTCTCATTGTGCCCAGACTGACCACAGACGGAGTCCTTCCTACGGCCGCCATCTTGAATTTCCTGTGGCGCCACCTGTAGTTCGCGAAAACTGCCAATAGTACGAAGCAAGAGAAAAACGAACCAAAGCCTCTTAATGCCGACCCACCGCAGTGCTCCCGGTGCGAATCACCGCTTTCATTCGATATTGCGTTCAGCCAATCGACGTCTTTGCTTCTCTTGTGTCACCAACACGCCGACGCCCAAAAGCGCGTCAGGAAAGCAACAATTACCTCATCAACGCGAAACGCCCAAAGCAGTACGGGCAAACGACGACGCAACAATCACGCTGTGATCGCAGCAGCTAACGGAATCCCACCGCCATCCTATATAGGTTTGTATAGCGGCCACCGGCCGATTGGCTTCGGACAGGGCATTGTCGTTGCCTGTGCGCGTAACAATTAGCTCGATAGATCGATAAAGGCTGACCGTCGACTCTCGTCGTAGGAGGACGGTGAGAGTTTGCGCGCACGTGTGTGTTTGTGACGCCGCGCACTGTTGCGAGAGCCTATTGCCGCTCTGCAAGAAAGGCGTCTGTGCGAACGCTTCTGGGCGCTGATCGTGTTAGCCCAATGAATCCGCAACGCTACGCAACGACGTTCGTTTGCACCGGTTGCCCGCGTCGATTGAGGGAGTGCCGGAGGAACCAGTGCCCGTAATCTGATTGTCGACAATTTCGCTCTTTCGGAGATGGAGTTCCGCTCCGTAAGCGCAGTTACGAAATATGCGTTTCGGCAGCGCCGCTGTTGAATCGATATACATCGGTGCCAGTGGTTATTGGCGTTGCCGATCCAAACCGCAGAAAACACGCAGGGTTAGAGCGCCACTATCATTCTTTCTTTATTTATGTATCTTCGAAGCGAGCGCAGCTAAGCAGAGTTTACGCTTAGTATGGTTCAGTGATAGTGGCCAGAGATAATCAGTGGTTTCGAGATCCGGGTTCTTCTATGTGGTTACATGGCACAAGTGCTTCAACATCAAAGTGTATTTAGCTGGTGATAAATACGACATTTTACTCCCAACCGTGATTGCAGATGTGCAGAGAAAGAGAGTGTGATTCAGGCCGACCCTAACGCAAGATAAGCGAGCAAGTTCAAATTTGGTGGAATGACGTACATTTCTATATCTTCCGTAAAAAGAAGAGTGATTCAAGGTTCTCGTGCGTAAGTCCTTGTCTTTAAAGAGACGGGCATCGGACTGATCCGGCGACGAGTATGATAGAGACAAAGATGCCCCTCGCTGGAGATGTAGTCCTATCTTGGAATACATTAGTGAAAACCCTAGGGAGGGGCGGCAGTAGGCAAGAAGCTTCCTGGCGGCACGCGGCTATAGTATCATGGCTTCCATTAAGAAAAGCAGAACTGTTTTTCCAACTGCCTGCGACAACAACTGTGATCTGAAGCCGCTGCGAGCATGAAATCCCTTTATTTTGCTTGACTCTTCGCGGATCTGCTGCAAGTTGCTTTAACCACGTGTTGCGCGCACTTACGGTTGCCGAAATCCGCGCAGAAATGCAGAGCAGCCAACACGGCCGCTGCAGAGCGCACCTGTTGATGTGCCGGGCTGTGGCGGCGCGCACGTGATCGGCAAGCTGCAGGCGATGCCGGCCGGTACGGTCGTATAGTCGCTCGTGCTTATATTGCAAAGAAATAGACGCAGCCCGGAGGCGTCGGCGTCATCTGGCTTTTTGTATTTCTTCTCCTTGAAGACGCTCCGCAAACGACGTTTTCGGGCGCCGGCGACTGCAGCATCACGTCTCGCGAATCTTCCGGCAGACTCCGCTGGAATTGAGGATGCCGCATAAACGCGCCTAGCTGGCTCGTGCTGTGGCGGGGGCCGGAATGCACCGCGCGTCCGCTGCTGCCGATTAAATAGAGAAAGAAAGACGCCGACGGATCCAACGAGGAGACGAGAAGAAATGCGAGTCAGACTTAAGAAGACGCGCGCGGCAGTATGCAGGCGAGGGAAGATGGAAGTGGAAGATGGGGGGGGGGGGGGGAGAGAGAGAGAGAGAACCCTGTGCTCTAGCAAAGGGAGCGGCATCATTGGCTCTCTGCGAAGCGCTGGCGTCGGGACGGCAACGGAGCTCCGAGTTGTACAACAGGCCGATGGAGTTTTTTTCTCTCGCGAAGGCGATTGATCTGGAGACGCTTATAAATAATTCACGCTTTTCTGTCGGATGCTAGCATTTGGAGCGGAGAACAAAGATAAGTAAGAAAGGGGGGGGGGGGGGGGGGGTGAGCGAGAGGCACAGACGCCCGTTGTACCGTGGCAAGGGGGACGCGCACGCGCCGATCGCAACACTTATTTTCTTGAGGCTTGATCGCTTATTTTGTGCCACTTGCACAGAGCAAAGCGGCCGCTCGCGTCTGTCATGCGCCCTCCTGCGTTATACTCGGTGTTAACGTGGTTATACTCGGCGGGTGGCGAGGGTTATTCAGCTGTATTTACTGTATTTATGGCGCGTATATATGCATGTGTGAATTAACCATGCGCTTGAGTGCCTTAAGACGCATACATATGCTAGCCATACGAAAGCCTACTAGTGAAGAACGGCACCTGTCTAAAATGCATGTGGTAAAGGCCTGCCATTTCGCACTTTTGCTCCTAGGAGGTGGGCTGGTGTTAAATGCAGGGCCAGGACATCGGTGTGAACAATCGAAACGCAGAATGTGTGGGTGCGGCAAAGTGTTTCTATCGTTTCTCTTTAGTAGGAAATGCCATTGAAATTGGTAGAGAGGTAGATTTCGATAACGTTTATTTCTTTTATTCGTCCTTTCATCTCTTTATTAGGCTAACCTTCGTCCTTCAATCTCGGGAACTTCTAGACATCCACCAGTGTGGTTTCAAAAAAACATGTTCTACAACGGACCATTTAGTCCGCCTTGAAAACGCGGTCCGTGAAACATTTATACATAAGCAGCACTGTCTTGCAGTCTTCTTCGACATGGAGAAGGCATACGATACGACATGGAGATTCGGCATCCTTCGCGACCTAGCGGATTTGGGCATCCGCGGTAGAATGCTGAACTGTCTAAAAGACTTCCTTTCGAATCGTACTGCACGTTAAAGAACCCCAGGTGGTCGAAATTTCCGGAGTCCTCCACTACGGTGTCTCTCATAGCCTGAGTCGCTTTGGGACGTTAAACCCTACAAACCGAACCAACCCATTTCGTGTGCGCCTAGGCTCAACTTTTGCAAGAAACTTTATGCAGGAGAATGGGGTGCCGCAAGGCTCTACATTAAGTACAACTCTCTTTGTGGTAAAAATGAAATCTTTAAATAAAATAATCCCGAAATCTGTAATGTATTCACTTTATGTCGACGACCTCCAGATAGCATACACATCCTCAAATGTATCAACATGTGAAAGACAAGTGCAGCTTACTATAAGCAAGCTGGCGACATGGGCAGATCAAAATGGATTTCAGTTTTCATCACAAAAAACAGTGGCTGTTCTATTCTCTCTGCGACGAGGGTTACAAACCGACCCTAACCGGCACCTAAATGAAACAATACTGCCAATAAAAAACGAGCACAAATTTCTTGGTGTAACTTTTGACAAGAAACTCACTTTTCTACCACATATCAACAACCTCAAAAAGAAAGCTTCCCGATCCCTGAATATACTGAAAGTGCTATCACACAAACGCTGGGACTCTGACAGAACATGCCTTATGCGTGTCTGTCACTCAGTAGTACGCTCTTCCCTGGACTATGGATGTGCTGTGTATGGGTCAGCAAGACCCTCTTACTTAAAACGTGTAGATCCTGTGCAAAACCTTGGTCTGCGGCTTACAGAACATACCGAACATCCCCCCGTAAATAGCCTCCATGTAGAAACAAATGAACCACCCCTCGCAGACAGAAGAACAATGCTTACGTGTGCTTACGTGCTATAAATAAGGTCAATCCCAAAACTCCTTTGCAACTCTGTAGTCACAAAGTGCCCATCTAGAACACTTTTTTACAATAAACCGCTAGCAGTAAGACCTCTAATTCTCCGTTATGTACAGATATGCCAGGAAAAATATATGATACACTTCCAAACGCTGTCCATAGTCCCGAACAAATTGCCCCTTGGTACAGCTTCCCTTCTGTATGCGACCTCTCACTAACACAGTTTCGTAAAAAGCAGACACCACCTGATCATATAATACAAGAGTTCCTAGCCTTGAAGTAAAAGTACAAAAACCACACTACATTTTACACAGGCGGTTCTAAAACAACTTTTTACGTTAGTAGTGGTGTAGTAGAAGAAAAACTTGAAAAAAACAGTTAGGCTACCTCTGTGTGCAACAGGTTTTACTGCCGAATGTTATGCCATCTCCTTAGCTGCGGAAAAGGTAGTAAAGTGCAACATCGAAAAAAGTATAATCTACACAGACTCACTTAGTGTAATCACAGCACTACACGCCAAAAATGCAACACAACCCTCATTAGGAAATATAATACATTGCATAAAAACAGCTCGAACACGGGGACAAGAAATTAAATTCTGCTGGTTGCCAAGTCACGTAGGTATAAATGGAAATGAAAGAGCTGCTGCGTTTGCTGCAGCCCCCCAGAATGCAAAAATAGAACAAATAAATGTACGTCATAGAGATGTCATAAAATATATACGAAGAAAGTTGAAAGAGAAATGGCAGGACTCATGGGACAAAGAAATCAAGAATAAGTTACGCGTACTGAAGCCCGTGGTAGAGGAATGGAAAACATGTAGCCACCAAGAGCGTTTCATTGAAGTAGTTCTATGTCGTCTTCTTATCGGTCACACACACCTTACACATAACGTTTTATTAACGAAAAATGATCAGCCTACTTGTGAAGTATATGGAGACGTGCTCACAATCAACCATATCCTAATCGGTTGTACAATACTTGAAGATCTACGACAGAAGCACTTCCCACAACCTTGCAATGAACATATACCATTCCACCCAACCTTGCTTTTAGGAGAAAGGCCGCTCGCTGACATTTCCTGCATATTTTCGTTCCTAAAAAAAGCAAAGTATCTAAATAAGTTATTATAGAACCTATAAAAACGTTTTAAAGCTCTTTAAGAAAGTCCAGATTCTAAACCTTGCTTTTGGTGCATGATGGCCTTGGTTGCCTATGTGCCATAAAACACAACACACATGAATGTTTCGTCTGTGCAGAAAATACTTCGCCAAAAACGAGTACATTTCCTCTTTGAAGGTGCGGTGTAGATGGCAGTACTGGTTCACTCTTGTTGTCCTGCTATGGAATTAACGCCACGCTGTTACATCCCTTGTTCCGCACAAACGACATTGTCCACGAAACAGCAGAAGCATGCCTCCTGCCGGTGGTAGTTGGCACGGGACGTGGCCGGACAGGACCGCACATGCTAGGGGGGACATGTCTTCACGAATTCGCAGGACATGCGCGATTTGGCAGAGCTGTTTACGGAGAATGCGAAGGGAATGACATTGTGAACTTGCCTGCATGGCAGAGGTCTATCGCATCTAAATTAATACCCTTGAATACCAAGACAGAAACACTGCTCCTAGGCCATGTTCTTTGTCAATGTAATGTTAAGCAGAGCACCAGTTTCCAGTGCGTCGACCTTCTAGAGCGTTTTCCTGAAGCTTTTTGATTATTTTAAGACCTCGTCTGTGGCCTTCGATTAGCGTGCCCCTCATTCTCTTGCGCCGCTACAGTGCTTCTTCCGGGAAAGCATCGCTGAACAAGGACCGGTTACCGACCCACCAGTGTAGATTCAGTGACAAACTTTTGCTTCCAGGACTCTTCCGCTGCTAATTCTGTTATTCTATTTTCCTGCTTTTCACGGCCGCCTTGCGTAGGCAAGAAAGTAAATAAATGCGTGAACGCCCGAGCTCTCGAGTGGCGAGGAGGGGGAGGGGTCTGGTGTCTGAGACAGTGAAGGCACTGGGACAACTACGAAAGCGTCAGTCGCAAAACAAGCCTTGAACGCAGTGAATCTTTTCAGTGTTCTCCCTTTTACGCAGCAACAAATTCAGCTATTTTCGTTGATTAATTACTTATTCTTCAACGATCATCAACGTATTCAAGACAGGCCACGAAGGTTCTTGCGGCCTAGTTGAAGCGGAGCTTTATACCTATGTCGCGTGATCTTTCACTTCATATTGTACCATACTACTGTACGGTAATGGGCACATGTGGGACAACAGTAAAGACAAAGATTAAGATGCCAGTAATTAAGGCAGTAGCACAAATTGTGTGTGCGAACAATAATCCGGAAGGGCAGCCTTATACAGGCTACATTATCGCTTTTACTTCATGCCTTCAAAGGCGGCGATATAGATTACCCAAACTTCCGCGCTACATCGTCACCAGGTTTTAGTAACCTTCTGCTCTGCTCTTCAGTTTGCCAGCAGCATGTTCGCGACTGTGACTTTATTAATCAAAAGCCTTACTTGTCTATGTTTGCGAAAACGTGTCCGTAAACCGTTGAAGCAAAACATGCAAGAAAAATTTAATGTGTTATGACGTTACATTGAGACGTGACTGATATGCATGAACGTGTATGCAGTGATAAGCAGTATATAAATGTCATGTAATATGCGTCATTGTAATCGAGTCGTGAGTCATATTCACTTGTCACGTGCCAGGCAGATCGGAGATCGAATTTGCATGAATCTGTAGGCCATGAATTGTGTAATTCAATCAAAGTATTGACCATCACTAGGGTCTAGTCACGCTTCTCAAACATCCTGACTTATGACCCTAAATGGGCGGAGCCATCACACCCGAGGAGCTACTAAAAAGCAGCCAACGCACATGCTTTCTTATTTCTCCAATGCAGATCTCTGCAGTGCTCTTTAAGTTTTTATAGGGGGGAGGGCGTTCACTTACCGCGGTTCCAGTAGAGGGACGTCGTCTCGTTCAGAAAGGAGCTGGTCATTGTCTGGTAATTGTCTTCGCCAAGACCCGCTCGGTAGCCGCGGTTGTCTACTGCGAAAAATTTTTTTTTTTCTAAACGGAACGGTCGTCTTTTTTATTCCTTTTCTCGAACAGCTTGTAAACTTGACACGTATCGATGGTTTACTTCTTGTATAGGAGTGGTGAAGGAGGAGAAGGACGAGACAAATAAATTATTGCCCAGTGAAGCACACTTATTTCTCTTCTCCTGATGGTCGGCTTTCATCCTAATGAAAGACAAACAAAATAAACTAGAAATATCGCGGCATGGTTATGAATTTGCAGCTCGTTTGATCCGGCGTTAGTTGGCTTGTGATCGCGATTGAAAGGGACATATTAGAAATGTTAAATTAAATGCTGGTCTAATGATCAGACGGCTGCTTTGGTTACTAGAGGCGCTGGGTAGATGCTGGGTAGGTGCTGGATATAAGCTGCCAGCTCGCACGTTGGAGGGACATTTTAATGGATGGGTGCTTTACTGTAGGCTTGCAGACGCAAGCGCCGACGGCACAAGCTTAAGAACGGAGTAATAACGCAGCCTAACTGTTCACAATGTGACGCAACTGACGTGAGAGTGGAAACAATAGTGGCTACTTTTGCACATAATCAAGCTGCTGTCGGGGTCCCTGAAATGATAAGCATGCAGTCGAAACGTGCTATGCCTGCCAATAAAGAAAATAAGAAGGCCAGAGAGGAGCACGGGGAGAGTTTCATGTTATTGCTAACCTTATGGAACCAAGATCTATAGGAGGAATTTTAGGCTTCCGACTTCCAATGCTTCATGATTACAATCTCAAAGGAAAAAAGGTCTTAATCAGATAAAAAACCTATGCTCCAACGGTGTAATAAAAAACAGCCACAGAAATTTCAGGGAATGTAGATCAATGTGTGGCCTCCGGTTTAAATACACACGTAACGCCTACCAGATTCCGGCGTCATTTTGCTATGCACGAGTTCCCTTTCGCCATTATTCCTCGTTTCTTCCTTCTCATATACTCATTTCCCGGTTGTGAGCCTCAGTGTTCTACAGCGTAGTCGTTAACCTGAAGAAGAAACGTATATATCCAAGCGAATTCGCAACCAGCGAGCACTCACAGTCGCAGTCACGCTACAGACCACGCCCGAGCATACCGCGCCGCATAGAAGAGGGCGAAGAGAGAAGCCAGTGTCTCCTGTGTGGACCCCAGCTCCGGAATTGAGTCGCTGCCTAAGCTCGCAAGCACGTCGCCACCCATTCTCGGGTCACGGCCGCCGCCGTCAAAGACGTGACTGCCGACGCAACAGCAGCAGACTCTCCCACAGAGCTTGCCGCCGGCTCGCCACTCGGCCCGGCACTGCGGCTTGACCAGCGCGGCCGCGAGAGGCGAGGAAGGAGCGGCGGTGAAAAGGTGGAGCACGTATTTACGATCTTGCCAGCGCCTCCGCCCTCCGACCATCTCGCGCGACGTGCTGCAGGTTTTATGGGTGCGGGCTTCCGCGGCCGTCGCCACCGGCAGCGACGCTGGGCTCGCTACGTTCCTTTCACTCATGCTCTCCCTCTCTATCGCTGCCTAGACGCGTCCCGAGGCGGCTTATACGAGCTCTTAATTCCTCCCGTTAGCGCCGTCGGCCGCGATCTCCTCGTGGCAGTCGCGGCTGGTTTACGATTGACGCGTCGCTAAGTGAACACATCTGATCCACCCACGTAGTCCCGATCCCAGTTTCTCGAACGGCGACAAACTGCCCGCGTGCCAACTGAGGCGGAAGAAGCTTATCGAAACGCTTAGCTACCCACTCTGAAGCCGGCCTGCATTCTCGACATTATACCCTGATATCATTCCTTTATTTCTCGTTCGTCGTAATATACCTTTCAATACTTTCTTTTTTTAGAACACTAACCAGGCTCGTTTAGTCAAGGATTCGACTGAAATTTGTCTGGTCTGGTAACGTATAGATTACTGAAAACAGTTTGCAGTCACTGACAATGTCAAGCAATGATGAAAGGTGTTACGGAACTCGTGTTGGTTCCTCGAACAAGGCAGCCGTAAGGCGGTGGCGTTGGCATGGTGACCAAATAAAGTAGTTTTGAAAGACGAAAAATGACGAGCATAGGGCTGGCAAGCGCTAGCTGGCAGCTGACATGGCCAAACACTAACTGGGCGCAGACCCGCCCGGGTGGCGCAGTAGTTACGGCGCTCGACTATACTGTTCACAACGATGCGGGATCGAACCCTGGCCTCGGCGGCCGTTTTCCAATTAAGGCGAAAAGCAAGGCGTCCATGTGCTGTGCAATGTCAATGCACGTTAAAGAACCTCAGGGGGTCGAAATTTCCGGAGTCCTCCACTACGGCGTGTCCCATAGCCTGAGTCGCTTTGGGACGTTAAACCCCACAAACCAAACTAACTGGGTGCAGGGTTGCCTCATATTACATTTAGCAGGAGCTGTCAACTCGGGACACTCCTTTCATATGGGAGAGTGATATCGGAATCAGCCTGCCAGGACCCTTGACTTATAGGCCACGCATACACGTTTATAGCGCTTGGTTAGAGTGGGGTGTTATATGTTGGCCTACGCTGTCGCGTAGCACATAATTCACGCACATAATTCACGCGTAGCACATAATTTCTATAATAACACTTGTGACAGATAAAAACAACGTCGGGGTACGTTAGGCCCCGTTTTTCAGAAGCTCTGGCACCGGCGTGGTGGGTGCTGTGTCAGTGAGATCACTCAGCAAGCATGATTTCGTCAGGCGGTAGCTGGCGTGTTACACGCGTGGGTAGAGATTGGTCGACGGTTGACAGCTTTCGCGCAGTCACGTGACACTGCCGATTTGCCAGGAACTGCCAAATGGAAATCCTCATTGCAGATTAGAGGAAGAGAAGAATGAGCGATTTTCCAGGGCCTTTAATTAAGACTCATAAATAAATACATGCTACCCTTAGGCGACAATGACACGTTCGTAGGTCTCGGCTAAACGAGGCTTTATATCTACGGGATATCTCGGATGGCCTTTCGCATAATATCGCAGCTTGCAAATTTACGCTGGAAGTATTTGTGAGATAAGAGAGGCGCAAATGAAAAGATTACTGATTGAGCGAGGGGCACAATGCATATACGCGAAAGTGGATTGGAGCCGTTATGCTGTCACGTCACGCCCATAAAGAAGGGCTTAAATACGTTCCTCTCCTCGCCCTCTCCTACATTTTAATTTTAAAAAGCTTGCTTTGAGACGGAATGAGTGGCGAAATACTTTTCTCTCCCATCGTTTAGTCATTCCTGTTTAAAACGCATCGAAATGCTTTCAGGGCATCAGCAGAAAAGTAATGTGATACTTCTAGTCCATGGATAGTAATAACAAGTTAATCTTCTTAGGTACGAGTTAACTTTCACATATTTAACTGAAGAACAGTCTGAGTATCTCCTCAAGACAGGCAAACTGTCGGGTCATAGGCAAGTAACGAAAGCCAGGAACAATCGAAGGTGAAGATACTAGACTGGGGGGTGCTGATGGAAAAATATATTTTTCCATCCTTTTTCTCGTGCTATAGCAAGAGGCCAGCATGTTTCAGACTGCTAATACAGCATGACCATTACGTAATTTCCAACAAAAAGGCGCAAAAGAGTTGCATGCATGCAGTGTAGAAGCGACATGTGAAGTTAGTAGCTATAGGTTTCGTCGTAATTGATCGATAGACACTAAATTGTACCGAATTTGCTTGAGTTAAAGAAAGCACCAGCTTATGCCTCCTCAGTTACAACTTGGTCCCGACTACACATTCAGAGAGTGACGTGGTCTTTTTTCTTTTATCAAAGATGGATACATTTGTTAAGTGGGATTTACTCACTATCATTCACATAACGCCACGAATGCGGCTACAAGCTTTTATCTTTTACAAGTATGCTGCTGCAAAACAACCGTATGCTTTAGCCACGTGGCTGCCGTCCAAAGCACGCTAAAGAGTAAATGCTCATGTATTTCCTGAAAACGGTGGGATTATTTTTACTTAATTGGGCATACTTTTAGTGGTTACATCGAATAATTTTATTTAGGGAGCCGTCTTGATGCGCCCGTTCGTCGGTTCGACCGCGTCGCCTTCGGCGCCGTTATTGGTGTAACCAAGTGAGGGCGTCATATCCAAAAAGAACTTCTCATAAAAAGAAAAAGAGTAGTTAAGAGCCAGGAGTTTGGCGTCGCTCGCTCATCAGACATCCGAGACGGAGAGCCGGGGAGCCGGACAGAGTATACGGTCCCAACCGAAGCCAGCATCAAGAAACGCTCTAGACGCTCTCTCTCTCTCTCTCTCTCTCTCCCCCCCCCCTCTCTGTTTGCTCGGTACTGCGCTCTCCTTCACGTTCTTCTTAGCTGACTCTCTCTCTCTCTCCTTCACGTTCTTAAGACTTCGCTTGGCGAAAACAAATATGTTAAAAATTCGCATTATGAAATGACGTGATCGCCTTTAGATTTCCTTGTTTTTTTTTTTGTTTTTTTTTATGTGCCGTCCAATAGAATTAGCGTTTGGAACACTGTCCCGAACTGAATTGTCGCATTCATGGGCATGAGCCGCGATGGAGATTTCGGGGCATTACAGAATTTTCCTTCTCTAGTGTCACGATGTAGACCCCTCCGGAATATGATGATTTGAAAAGCGGGACTTCTCAGCATGACGCTGCACTCTAATGAGTACGAAGACCATTTATCACATTCATTGAGCGCCATGTAGGGAAGGAAAATTGAAACGGAACTGGTACCACACTTGTTTTCCCCGTGCTTCGATCATGACAGGCATGTTTCTTGCACAGCCCAATGTTGTCAAAAATTGTGGAAATGATTTTTAAAGTTAAATTCCGTAGAGCTACGCTCTTCCAACACCTCTGAGCTGCCCCCTAAGACCGGCTAGGCACGGACCAAACAAGGTTAAGACAAAGTGTTATATCATGACAGGATGAACTTGAGAGTGCCAAATAAGAATCTTTTGAAATTATCACACACACACACAAAAAAAAAAGGTTGAAGGAAGTTACGCGTAGCGTCACAGAGATGATTGTTGCGCCGAAAACGCTAACGACCCATATATATTTTCTAAATGCGGAGGCATCGAAAAAAAAAATGAAATCAGTATTTTTGAAAAGCTTCCATTGATTCTAAGAGAAAACAGACAGTTCCGTAGGCTTCGCGGCAATATATTCTGTAGAAATAAAAACCGAAAGTGCGGCGTAACGAGGACCTGAACTCGGACGCAGCAAATATTTGATGAATTGTTTTAGGGATTTGATAATATCCTTGTTTTCCCAATTCACAATATTTGACAGGATTGCAGCCACAACACGTGAAACTGCGCTGAACTCAACAATGAAAGCATAGACTAGCGCGCATACTGCATGTGTGGCACCCGTAGCTACTTTGCAATGTGTGCATACCGCGTCCCCTTTTCATGTCGCCTTGTGTCAAAGCTGATGCAACCAAGAGCGAATTGGTCGTATGGGGGAAGTCTTTGAAATTCGAGGCATTCTCCTTGTTATCATCGCTCTTTGATAATCGTTGCTTTCTTGAAGTGGCTATTGCGAAAACACTTCACTGATATTGAGGCGGCCTGTCTCCCCAGTATTTACAAAAACCACGAGCGGTAGCCGGTGCGCGGCAGCCCTATAGCTAGCATCTTTCCTGGTATTGCTGGCGCCAGCCGAAAAAACTGCACAAAATGTTTTGGGGTCACAACGGAACTGATACGTGGCTTCTGTGTTGACTACATAAAGTTGTGTAGTGACACTAAAATTCCGTGTAGTTACTGCAGGTAAGTACTACAGAACTTCATATGACGGAAAAGAACTACAGAAAAAAAGCTACAGAAGTACAAAAAAGTCTCCACATGTGCACAAATATCTGCTGTTGCGAAAAAACTACAGAGTATCTAAAGCATATTTTTAATGGCGTTCTGTAGTTTCTTTGCACTTCGTTCATAAAAGTTTGTGAATTTTACCGTAATAAGCCCGTCAATGTGCAACGCCGTACTTAGCACTAACCTGAACGATTTAGAAACACTAAGGGACGCAGTGTCTTGAGCGATCCGAGGATCTCGAGTCGCGGGTGAGCTTGACAGCGACACGCATAATCACAGACCACAACCGTCTGAAGAAAACGCATCCACGTTAAACACTGTATTTGATTGTTCATTGTTCAATTAGGATTGGAGGTTCAATGTTCATTCCAAACAATGAACAAGCTCAAGAGAAGAGTGCATAAAAGCTTTTATTCCTCTGCTGGCTTCTTTAAATAATGACTCACTTGAAGCTCTTTTCTGAACTCTCATACCGTGAGCTTCATTGGGAACATTATTATCATGACGCGTGTCAAATACACATCATATATTCTTCCAACTGTGTTTTTCTCTTCATAGACATCGGAACAATGCCTTCAAATACCGAATAATTCTCTCTGCAGATATTAACTATAACAACACTGCTCATCAACCGAAGGTGTCAGCAAACACCGTTTTTTATGGGGTTTTATGATGCTGATTACGAACACTGCGTCGCTACTAGTATTCAGTGGTCCGTGGTATATACTCCGAATAGTGCCCCCCCCCCCCCCCCCCCGTTTTTTTTCTCATAAATAAAGGTAAAGACTAAGGACGCATTTTATTGGCAGAGCATTATGCATCTGCCGCCTCTAAAGCTATTTAAGCAGATTACTTCTTTCAAAAACGGACACTCAGCGAATACTAATACTTCGTGATCAAATCTGAAACTTCGAGACCGTGGGCAGCGGTAATCGTTCATCCATTAATAATTTAAAGAAAATTGAAAAGTTACCAAATCCTCTCGTCAACGTCAGCTTTGCCGTCCGAGTCAAGTTTGCACTGCATTACAGAGCAGTCAGTGCAACTTTTCCAGGTCGCTACTGTTTGCGGAGAGGAAGAAGAAAGTTAAACAGGAAAACGAACACAAACGAGCAGTGTATAAACGCTGCAATCAAAAACTGCCGACGCGGGTATCCGGCCTCGAGTTTGACCCAGCGTAACGAAAGGCTTCTCTCCGCGCAGGGCTTCGCGCTGCCGTCTCATAAAAATTCGTCAGAGCCTTCAGTTTATTACACGCCTCAGTTGGGCCGCACATTTTTTTTTTTTTTTCGCTAAAACAGAGAGGAAATGTAACGGAGGCCATGGAAAAATAAAAGGTAACCGAAAAGAAGCCGATTCGCTGGAGCAGGAAAGAAATTATGGGACGCTGCCAAGGAGAGATCAGCCGAGAGTCAACGCACCCAGCACTGGCCAAATATACTCTTCCTGAACTTTTGCATCTTCTCTGTTTTCCTTTATTTTCTTACCTCCGTGTAAAATCTATGCGCCCACCGGCTTCCTTCAAGTCGGCTGGCAAGGACAAAAGCTGTTTGCTGCGTTCTGTTAAGTTGCACGCAAACCGTCTCTATCGCGCATCCGTTGTTTCGCTTGCCTCGCCCCTGTTTGTCTACCAGGGAGAAAAGAAACAAAAAATGAAAGTGCACCTAAGCATTTTTCTATAATTTTTGTTCATAGTTTTGCTTGGGCCTTCTTGAGTTAGCAAAATGTCGCTGGCGCTAGACTTTTGAGAGAAGGCTGAAGAAAAGTACACAAGACGCCTGGAAAAAAGTACCCTGGAAACATCGGCACGAACACTGACTGCCAAATGAGCTCAGCCGTCCGCGCAACAGTGATCATTCATCCGTTCCGGCAGCCTAGTGACAAAAAGCGAAGGTGATAAAATGCCTGAGAAGACGAAGAGTAAAAGAGCGGGCGAGTGAAAGGGAGCACACTGAGCAGTGCAGAGTCGACATGAAAGAAAAAAAAATCAAAAAGCAGACTTAACACATAAAAAAGAAAGAGGGAGAGAGAGCCACTGTTGGTTCGCTGCGGAAGCGAAGGTTGTAGAGGAGGGCGAGGTTGACGCCAGCGTTGGCTTCGTCCGTTTCCGCTCTAGTGACCCCGCCCTGGCTTGGCTTCACCGTTCGACTCGGGCGCTGCTGGCTCGCTGGTTTGGCGAGTGGCACTGCTCAGATTGGCTTGGATGGCTGCTGGCTTGATTTGGGCTTAGCTCCATCACGCGCCGCGGAGCGCCGGAACGGACCAAGCCCTCTCTCCCTTGGTGACGCTGCCGGGTGGGAAAGGCGGGAAGACACAGCCGCGAAGAATGGTGCGAAGTGAGGGAAGGTTTGTTTGTCGCCCTGAGATTCCTTTCCCCCTAGGCCTTCTTCCTTCCCGCAGAGTTTCTCCGAAGCGCGTCGCGGGTCCGTGGCGTTGGAAGCCTTGCTCAGCTCGGCGACGAAGAAAGTTGCCGCGCTTTGAGCGCCTTCGGAGAGCGCGGCATACGAGTCAGCAAAGTCGGCACCACAGTGCGCGTCCGTGTGCGTGTGTGCTCAGACTGCGGGTGCGTGAAGACGGCTCCGTGCCTCTTCTTCCATATCTCTCCCCTTCTCTGGTGCCCTTCACTGGCTTTGTTTTATACTTATTTTTCAGGCTTTAGCGCAACCACGGGCAGAGAAACGCCGTGGGTGCGGCAGAGAGCGAATTCGCGAGAGCAAAGAATAACAGCCTTTTTCGCTGAGTCATTCGAGAAGCCACTTAAACGAGCTAAGACTAGAGCAGCGCTCGAGCTGAACGCGCCGCCTTTATTTCGGCGTTTTATACGCTGAAAGCGCGCGGCGAGAACCTCTTTCGCCTTCGGCTATCGTCGTGCTGACTGCGCGAAATTCGGCCTCTCGATACATACTTCACCATTTCACTTCTCGAACATTGTTCGGCCCGCGATGGCGAATTGATATTGACTTTTTTCTTTGAGCCTTCAAAACGCAAGGCTCGCCCAATTTCTCGCGTGAAAGATGAATGACCGGCCGGAGGGAGATGAGGACAAAATTAGGCCCAACAAAAAGCGAAAGGGCGACCTTGCATGTTTGATTTAGGTCTCGACTTGTTCACGTTTTTCTCGCGGTTATGCAAAATCAGTAACGACCCGCAGTAAAGAATGCAGAGAAAAGAAAAATATCCACGTGCCCGAAAATACCGTTAATACCTCCAGGATGAAAACAGGTCGAGCTTCAAGATTGCTATCTCGTAAGCCCTGGCCAGACGCCAAAAATGGCCCCCTGCTTTTGGAAACTGCTTCATGCAGGCAAATGTGAAGGGATGTAGTCGCGTCAGCAGACCTGGACCAATGGAGGCCCAGAGCCCAATCAAGCCCTCCTCGAGTGCACCGCTTTCTCTAGGTTCTGCTGAAGCGCTCTTCCCAGTCGGGCACCTCCGGGATGTGTGCAAACCTAAGTACGTCGACCATTTTTATCCTGTGTTTGGCTCCTTTATCGATTCACGCGATTATTTTCCAAAGACCTCCTTTCATGCGTGAGTATCTCTTTTTTTTCTTTTTCGAGGAACATACTTTTTTTCTGCGCGTGAATTCAATAAATTAACAAGCTCACAACGAGGCACAGGCCCTGTGGGATCAAAGAAGAGTATACTGGGCTACGGACAAAATCTGCTCCGACGCGCGTATGAGGAGCTTAGCTGAATTCAAAACCGAAGCACGCAGCGTGGGCCGCAAGACGCGACTGAGCTCGCTAAATAATCAAATAAGCATCGCACTGCGAAGAAACGCCACAGGCTCTCTCTCTCGCTCTCTCTCGAGACACGCACGCACCAAAAGAGCAAGTGAAAGAGCAAAGCGACATATAAAATATAACGAGAAAAAGAATGACGCCCGTTTCAGAGAACACGCTTGAACAAGCATGCGAGTTTTGGTTTTTGTTCCAACCGTATACCATTTACCGACGGCATTCTATCTTTACTCCTTTTATTTTTCGGGAAGGGGGGGGGGGGGCACTAACGTAGATGGCGTGGCTGTCAGGGTTTGCGTGCGCTTTTGATCCCTTCGTTGAATAGACAGAATCCCCCTTTACTCCGGTAAGCCCTGTCCCATAATCCGCCGCAATAGACCACTTGATCGCCTTTTGCCGTCTCCCCCGAGTCTTTCCCCCGGCTTGAGCGACCGCTCCGGCGTCAGCTTTCCTTTCGAGTTTCACGTACTTGCTGCTGCGACTGCTGCTGCCTGCCTATGCATTTCTATGCCTAATTTCTTTCTCTATAGTTCTCTCTTCGATTCGGGTTTCGTTTTCCTGAGGCGATGTCCCGCTTTTAAATGAGAAATACGCGCCATATCTATATGTGTAATGAAATTAAGAGATCGCTTGAGAGCGAATCTAAAAAAGAACAACTAAAAACTAAAACTGAAGCATTACCGGCTAGCTCACTGGCGGACCGAATCTAACGTGAAATTAGAAAAAATTAGGCAGCAGTCGCTAATATTTAAGCTTTTTTTTTCTTTCAAAACTCCGGAATCGAATTGCCCGTGAGCTGTTCGAGATGCGCCGCGTACACTCTTTTAGCTGAGCTGGTACTTTCGAACGCACAATGTATGAAATAGGTTTATATTCTCGATTTATTCTTACATGATCTAGTGAGGAGACCACCGTAAGGAAAGATTGAGAAATTACAGGAACCATCTGTAGCTCTAAAGAGTTGCGATAGAAAATTTTCCTCCCGCTTTCACTTAATTATGAGCACAAAAAGTTGCTCTATATGACTATTATAATCAACCTTATTTATTCAAATTTAGAAAGAGAGAGATGAGAAATTCTTGAAGCATTTGCCGACATTAAGGTTCTGTGCCTACACCTCTGCCAATCTCTGCTGCATTTTTATTTCCTCACTGTCCATTTCGATCCCCTTGTGAACCATTTATTTCCTGTTGGGCACATTACATGCCTTGTAGAAAGCGAATTTCGTTCTCTTTATTGAAGTTTTAATATAACAAGCAATTAGTAGGTAATTAATTATTTATGCAACGGTCACTGATTAGTAATTAATCCATTATCGGCAAATGATTACCAATTGATTGGTGACTAAAATTATTTAATTTGACATCGATTGGTAATGATTGAATAATTAGTAAATTGTAATTAATTATTACTCACTGGCACTTCATTAGTAATTAATCATTGATTGACATATGGCCATATAAGGCACGCGTTCGCGCATACTTTGGCGGTGCTCTTGATTGGTCGCGACCTCCATGACGTCATCCCGTCTCGACCAATCCGAGCCGCCGCATAGGCGGGACATTTTAGCTGACGACAACGATGAGGCCTAAAAAATTTCACCTTTTAGTCCGTTTTCATCTCACTATCACCTCAACACTTTCCCTCAGGCGCGCTTCGGCTGTGCATCGAGATGTGAGGCACTTCCTTATCCTCAAAGCTGATTTTATAGCCTGAGCGCTTCTCTTCTTAATCTTGTCACTTGCCTGGGCAGTCCATAAATTTTGCCAGAGATTTAACGCGATGGCGTCAAAGGGCGCGTTACGCACAAACGTCGGTGTCGACGTCGACGTCGTTATGGGTGTCGACGGCATTGTGAGCCTGACACAACACCCAGCAAGTGGCAGCTGCCAGCTTACACTTCGACGGTTTGTGCCACATAACGAGATCGCCTATTTGAAAGTTGAGAGGAACATTCGCTTCGCTAATCGATTAATCAATATTGTTTCATTTGTGTCTGTATTATACCACACAATCTCATACGCATACAGTAGTATTGCCGAGAACCGTTCAAATCTTTTCTTGTTCTTTTTCGACAGCCACTGGCATGCGGCGTTATAACTGTGAATCTGGCGCGCGGATTGATTCTGTATTCTTTGTTTATTCATGCTCGCTGTTCCAAGATTACGCTTTATCACTTTGTCGCGCGAGATGCGTCGAGATGTCTCGACGATTCCAGCCACTCTCGTGTGTTTCGACAATTTCCAGCTTATGCTAGTCACCGTTCGCGGCTTTGTCTAAATGTTTCTTCGCCGCCTATAGATTGAGCGTTGACGGGCGCGACAGGCATTCGTAGTTCGACGGCCAGCGAACACATTTGTTGCTATCACCGCCGCCGAGTTGTTTAGTTAATTTGAGGGCGCAAGTAAGTCCAATAAAGGGTTGATTTCAGTGCTATTACACTTGTCTTAATTCTGTTTTGGTGTTTACGGGCTTGTCACCACCGCGTGACAGTATGGTGCTTCAGGTGAATGACCACTCGACATAGATATAAAGATCCGCTTAAATCATATCGTAATAACGTGTCGGCGTGGCCAGTGTGTCTAAGTTGAAGTTTAAGTGTCCTGTAGAGCTGGGTTCTAATATCACCTTCCCTATTCAAAGGCGAAGCTCGAGTTGGCAATGGCTACCAACTCGGCCATGTTGATCCTGTAGTATCGTGTGACGTCACACAGCCCGCCGACCAGTCAATTCACGGCGGCGTAACCTGCTATAGCTACCACCTACCAGAGTCGCGGCCGTCAATTTTAACTTAGAACGCCGAGTTTCGGCAGTATAGGATCATTAACGCCGCCGCTTCAATAGCAGCTGCGCAGGATCAAAAATTGTTTGCTTCTTAGTAAAAAAAAAAAATGCTCTTAGACCAACTCACGGGTGCTATTGACAAGGTTATTTGGAGAGGCTATTTTTTCCCTTACAGTGGATGTTGTCACGATGGTAACGATGGCGGCGCCAGATAGTAGGGAGCCTCGATGCAAACGCCTGCATCGAGGTTCCCTACCAGATAGTACGAACCGCCGGCCCAATATTAGGGCGAAAGCCTTAATGGCTCATGAGTGCGCACAGAAAGTATCTGTCCGCGGAGGGTGCACGTCACGTCGTTCCTGTCGACGAACGACGCGATTTATAACTAAAAGATTGGTTTTATGAGGTAGAGGGTGAAAAAATGTATTTGTGTATATGCGCAAAATTTCGTTGATGTGTAGTAATTACTTAATTATTCACAGCCAAAAAGTCCATTTAACGTCGAAATTGCCGCGGACACCGATGTAGAGTACGGACGTCAAAACAGCCAAAGACGTCGAAATTGTGCAAAATACGTCAAAATTGGGCCCAAAACCTGCAAAAACAGTAAAGCTTTAATGTCAGGCGTTGTCATTGCGTTATAACATCGAAAACAGTAAGTCAAGAGTAAAAAATGAAAAACGAGAGTACAAACAGTAAAAAAAGATAAAAAAAAACAAGCAAAGCAGAAAAAGGAAAAAGCTTTTATTAACTGTTTTCAAACTATGGATGAGACGTGATTTGGGAATCGCTGGCAAATGTGGTTTTGACGCCCGCATCTGGATTATTCGACCTGGCAGTTACTTAAGGATGCTGGAACCTATTCAACGTCTGTGTTCAATTCTACCAGAACTAAATACATCGAGGCAGGTTAATAAATTCATAAACAGCAGAACTATAGCATGAAAGTCTGGTCTGGGAGGCCGAGAAGTTCGAGGCCAGGCTGCCATGGATGCCCCTTGCCATGATGAGAGGTAGTAACTTATGGAAAGACAGCAAAAGTAGAGCGCGCAGCATTAGGAGGAGAACGAAAGGAAGAAAGAAGAAGGAGGAATTTCACAATATTGGCTCTATATAATGAGGGTGATACCTCTAGTGGCGTCACTCGGTGGGACGCCTGGAGGCAGGCGTTGCTCTCTCGCAGCAGCACCCGTGGAAAATATATGCGCCGGGTGCTCGGTTGGCCGCACCACGTAGTGCGCACTTCAATTTATTAGGTCGAGAACAAGCGAGCCGTTTGTTTGCCGCGCTCCTTCTTCGTTTTGAGCTGAAGTCGCTATTTGCATCGCCGATAGGAGAAGCAATCTGCCCGGCCGAGTTTCGCAGTGGAGGTTTTGGGGAGCGAAGAGCCCGGCTTTACGAAGGGGAGGTGAACGCTGGCGCTCCGTACGAACGGAACGAAGTGTCGTGAGAGAAAGACAGTCGAAGAAAGAAGACGGGACTTAAGCGCTTCTTCTGCCTCTACTTCCCGTCAAGGGAAAAAAAGAAAAGGGGGGAAGTCTAGGCCTTCTTTCCGCAAATCCCGTGACTCTGATTCCGCCCAAACGGTGTAGCGTATCGGGCCGCGTCCGAAGAGCGCCTGTTTCTCAGTCGCGAGGGCCAAACTTCGATCGTAACGGCGGGCTCATAACGATGTTGATGCGCCGCTGCTTCGCCCACGTTTTAAATCCGATCTCTCCAATTTTGCGTCCTCTTACAGCGGTACACAGGCACGTATATAGATACACTCCACGAGTTCCTTCTCGTCTCGTTGCTGCTTCTGTTGCCCGCTTCGTCGGACGCAATCTTCCCCTCGTTCCACTCTTCTATATAGATCCGTGCGCATTCCATACGGGCGAATTCCAAAAGGGCGCAGTATCGAACGTTGCATAAAAGCAGAGAAACCGACGCAAAATGAGAGGTTTTACAGAGGCGCTGTGTTACGGATCCTCATTGAGGTTTGTGAAATGCGTGGAAAAGGCACGTTTTTGTTCTGCGTCCACCTCATTCCTATTTCTAGAAGCAGAAGAGCAACTCAGTTATCTGCGGATGACGGGAAAATAGACAACACACGTAGATAGCGTGACCTTCGTTTGGCCAGCACAGCTCGGCTAATACTCGTTTTGCAGCAAAATAGGGATCAGTGGGGTCAACGCAAGTCCCCTAGAACATCGAAAATCCGCGCTGTGTCCACTAGATTATTTAGAGGCCATAATGGCGCACTTCTTCTTGCGGCAGTGCTCTTTATCCCGTGATGAGTGCATCGCAAAACTCTCTTCCGCCAGTGACACCGAATCGAAGCGATCATCATCTATTGATATTTGATGTTTGGGGCCTACATTGGTTTTCTGTACATGTCATCAGTTCAGTTCACTTCAGTTCAGTCGTTCAGTCGTGTCCGACTCTTCGTGACCGTATGGACCATATCATGCCACGCTTTCCGGTCTCTCACCATCTTCTTAACATCACTAACTTCATCTACAGTGCCTCGAGGATACCATCTAACCATCGCGTTCGCTGCCTACCCCTTCTCCGGTGACCCTCAACCTTTCCCAACATCAAATCTTTCTCCAGCGACTCCGCTCTTCTCATCAGATGACCAAAGTAGCTGAGCTTTAACTTTAGAATTTGACCCTCGAATGAGCAGTCAGGGTTTATGGTCGACAATATCGACTGATTTGATCTTCTGGCCGTCCAATCTACATGTCATGCATAGCTTAATTACAGAAGCAATGATGGCACTGCAGAAAATGATAGAGAGGCCCAAAGATTTTACTTATTCTAGTGATTCGAAGCAGAATAAAAAAAAAAAATAGAGCATGGATGCGGCGCAAGAAAGGAATCTAAGAGAGCTTGCTTCTTAATTGCCGCTAGCTTTAACGGGATGGGGCAGGAACTTTGTTTTGTAACATTGTGTCTGTGTGTGTTTTCTCTATACGGAAACCGGTAGTGATCAATTACAGCACACATAAGAGCACCTCAGTATGAAGTGGAGATAATTAGGATGTTAGATGTGGACGGCCCTTGGTAAACTCAGAGACCCTCGAGTTCGGAAAAGAAGACAGTCGAAGAGCTATATTGTACTTTTATGCCACCCGTCTTCCTTTTTTCAGCTTATGTTCCTCGTTAGTGCCATCGTCGCTGCTGCTCATCGAACCGTAATTCTCGTAGGTATCCTTAGATATCTTACGCACCCCGCAAATGGGGAAATAAAAATAAGGCGCCATACTCAGAAACCATCCCTTTTTCCCTAATTTAGAGGTCGTTATCATAAACCAGGACAGCCTGTGGTTACCATATGCGAACATGTTATATATATGTTACTCTTTCAGTCAAGTCTTAGTTTCAAAGCCATAATTCTTGACTGCCTCAGTATCGCTCATATGAAACAATAGGCGAATAACATAAATAAATTTAATCGAGTGGTCGATAAAGAAACCCTGATGTAGTTTAACGAAGTTCTTCCAAAAATACCAGCGGAGGAACCGATGGTTAACGCTATATGGGAACAGCTTAAAACTGACAGACCTGTCTTTTTATCGCTATTGCGGGAGACCATCTGTGCTATCACTGCTTCTAGGAGCTTCTAGACATCTCTGGTGGTCGCAGCACTGCTTGAGGTTTAGCAGCACGTGCCGCTTAATTTGACTGCATCACATTTAAGGTCTACGCTTGGCATCCAAGGCTTCGCGCAAAGACAATAACAGTGGCTTAAAGTTTGCCGCAGGGAACTAAGCTATGGCGCAATCGCGGTGCATTTACAATCGCACGTACCAGCTGCGCTCCAAAGCGAAGTGGCGCTCTTCTTGGAAGCAACTGCAGGCTTCTTAGGCAAACCTTCCGTCTAAATCGTCTTCTGGCTCGCCCTCTCTGCCACTCGTTCCCTTTCCCTCTCTCTCGCAACGAGAGAGCAAGCCGAATCTCCAGCTGCTGCCCCTGTGGTTGTCGGGGGTTCAGCGCAGTGCGAGGGCCTGAACTAGTAGGGCTTGCGGAACGCCGCCCAGTTTCTCGCTCTCTAAAGCCCTCTACACAAGTTCCGCGAAGTTGTTTGAATTCCGAATTTGTCGAAGCACTCGAGTTGTAGGTGTAGCCTCGATTCTGCATTTGTTTGAGGAGGAGAGTGATATCTCCTTCAAGCACTGACTGTCATCTAGAAATGTTCAATAGCAAGATTGCAGTTATCAAACCTGCTGACACAGGAAGGAATTACGGGACCCTTTTAATGCGAAAGCCTTTAATGCCTCATCGTTGTCGAGAGAAGGTTATCAGCAGAGGTACACCGCTTTCGAGAGCGAGAGTCAAAAATAAATAAATAAACCTTATCTCCACCGGTGATCGAACCTCCATATCATGGATGTCCAGCCCAGCGCTTTACTAAATGTGCCACGCCGCGGATCGTCAAACGTTCTTCACAATTCCCCTCGTCTACCGTGAGGATGATAGCGGCATTCCGCGAGTGACAGATACTGCGACTTTCCTCTACTGTAAACGAATTACAGAACGCTGGTGAACTTTGATTCGTTCAACGAAATGCTGGTTGTGTTCGACAAGGGCCGGGCCATGTACCGTCACGACAGGTCATGACGTCACTAGGTCCGGGCGTCCGAACCAGGCGTCCGTGCGGCGCCTTTCATTTGCGGCTTCCCCGAACGCCGCACCACACAGCAAACAGGAACAGTCCTAGTCTAGGAGGCGTTAGTTAGTACAGGAGGCATCAGCGATGTTTGAAATTAATTTACAGGATAGAAAAGGCGCAGTATCTGTCACAGTTCTCCGCCGTAGACGTGTACCACGCCGTAAAGGAAGGGAGGAAGGTGTGGGTGAAAGACGAGAGGGAGCTACAGGTGCCGTAGTGGAGGGCTACATGATCTACCTTGCTATAGTGCATTTCGCTTCATCGCACTGTAGTGTTCCAAAGTGCACTCTGAATTTTTGAAGCGAAAAGCTTCCCTAGGCTAGTCAACACCAGGTCTGGCGTGCGTGTGATCTCTTTTAGCCACAGCTGCGAATGCGAACTCGCCCAGTGACCTCACCAGGAGAGGAGCAGGTGTTCGAAGCGAAAAGCTTCACTACATCCGCCTTGGCCAAGCTTCGCGTATGCCGTGACGTCACAGCCAAGGCCAAATGCGCAGCCCCCTCACTATCTCAGCCGGCGTTGCCTAGCAACGCGTAAAAGGTGTGCGACTCCTCCTCATTAAAAAAAAAAAAAAATTAGTATCCATCCGGGAATTGAACCCCCATGCCTTGGATCCCTAGCCGAGCGCTTTACCGGTGTGCCACGCCGTGGGTCGTGAAGCGCAGCTCATAATTCCGCTTGTGTACAGTGAGGATGACAGCGGGATTCCATGCGTGATAGACACTGCGATTGGCGCGCAAATTGAAAGTACCAAAGACTAAAATAGTTAAGTTACTCAATTAGGATGACGTCAAGGATGTGACGTTACCCATCTGCCGTCAGCTATTAGGACCAAGCGGGAACGAGTGCGCTCTAACGCCGCCGGGCGATGCTTCTCGCCTTTCGCGAGTGACAGATGCTGCGCCTTTCCTTTTCTGTAAACGAATTATAGAACGCCGGTTAACTTAGGCGCGCTCAACATGGAAGCCAAGGAGAGTTTAGCTGCTAGTGAACGGACCAGAAGACTGGAGAAATTAACTTCTCATCCCGAGGTAGTCACTGCTTTTCGCTACATATATCCAGGCGTAGCAGAGCTAAGCCAAGTTTTATTTCTTGAAGGCTTAAGCCTTTCTTGCCTCGTACTTGGCGTGCACAGACAGTGTCAGCCCGGGGTGGCGCAGTGGTAAGACGGAGTACCCTGGTTCAATCCCGAACGCAGCGGCTGCGTTTCGATGGGAGTGAAACGAAATGGTGTACGTGTGCTGTGCTAAGCGCACGTTAAAGATGCCCAGGTGGTTGAAATTGCTCCGTCGCCCTCCACTACGGCGCCTATTTTTCTCTTTCCACTTTAACTCTCACCTTCTTCCCTTCCCTTACGGCGGGGTTCAGGTGTCCACAGAAACAAGTGCGACAGATACTGCGCCTTTCTTCTCCTGTGAACCAATTATAATAAAAAATTACGAGGGACATTAGCGACGAAAGTAGTGTAAGGCGAAAGCCTGATAAGTGTCATCGTGTCTTGCGTTCCTGCCATCTGCAATCCCACACTTGAACGCGCGCCAAGAACCGCTACCCGACAGGAGCGATGGCGTATCATCCAAACGCACACTTGTCGGAGAAAGTGTGACAGATACTGCGCCTTTCCTCCAGAAGTCTCATCTTGTCTAGCGTTCTTGCCATCTGCAATCCCACACTTGAACGCGCCAAGAAACGCTACCCGACAGGAGCGATGGCGTATTATCCAAACGCACACTTGTCGGAGAAAGCGTGACAGATACTGCGCCTTTCCTCCAGAAGTCTGATCTTGTCTAGCGTTCTTGCCATCTGCAATCCCACACTTGAACGCGCGCCAAAGAACGCCACGCGACAGCCGCCGCAAAAACGGGACACACTTTGTCCACGACAGTATGAGCCATTAAAGGCTTTGGCCTTAATAATCGTGACCAGAAAACGTCCTTCGCACTGGCACCTAAAGAGCCTCTAGCGGCAATCGAACCACTGTCCCCCCGATCACGAAGCCGAGCGCGCAAACCACTACTCCACACCGGGCTCGTCCGAAACATTGTAATTCTCCGGGTGACATCGCACATTCCCATATTATGCGATCTAGTGATCCCCTTTCCTTACAAAATGAACATAGGTCTGATCGTATTTCCGGCCATATATGGTTGACTAGATCTGGGTTCGGGTATGTATTTGTCTGTAGCTTTGTCCATGCTATTGCTTCTACTTTGCCTATCTTGGGGTCCGGTGGTTGTAGGACTCTCCTGGTCAGTCTGTAGCGCACTTTTATTTCGCTGTAGTTAATCAGGCCCTCTTGATACCTCTCTCCGGTGGCTCTCCTCCAGCCCGGTGTGTGAGATCTTAGGCTAGTTTGTGTGCCGCCTCATTTCTGGGCACTCCTGCGCGGGCTGGCGTCCAAACAAAGGTGACGTCTATTTCTATTGGCTTTTGATCCAGGATTCTACCCGCGGTCGTCGCAGACCCAAGAGCCCAGAAATTGATCGACTGGCCGAAGATGCCGCCGGGGTCCAAGAAGGTACTTCTTGGTCCCTTGCTATGATAGTAGCGATGTCAATGAGACTACTGTTAGTCATAATGGTAATGATAATAGTATCGATGACAATGACACGCATTTAGTTGCTAATGATGTTTTGGATTTGCATATTTGGATTCCGCTTTGTAGCGGGTGGTTTCTTTCGAAAAAAAAATTGTAGAGGGCACTTTGGACCACTAAAGTGCGATGAGGGGGAAAGCCAGTATAGCGCGATCGATTGTAGCCGTCCATTACGGCACGTCGCTCTCCCTCTCTTATTTCACTCCCACCTTCCTCCCTTCCTTTATGGCGTGGTACATGTGTCCACGAAGAATTGTAACAGATACGGCGCCTTTTCTATCCTGTAAAATTACTCCGTAGCCCTTCACTACGGCTCCTCTTTCTCTCTTTCCACTTTCACTCCCATCTTCCTCCCTTCCCTTACGGCGCGGTTGCGGTGTCCACAGAAAACAAGTGAGATAGTTACCGTGCCTTTCTCTTCCTCTAAATAAATTAGTTTTCTATCCTGTAAATCAATTTCAAACGCCGCTGATACCTCCTGTACTAACTTTGGGTCTGCTTTTGTTTTTTGGGTGGTGCGGCATTCGAGTAAGCGAAAAACTAAAGGGGCCGAACGGACGCCTGGATCGGACGCCCGACGGAGTCAGCTTCGTATATTCATGAATCGCCTGGTGACGTCATGACCTGTCGTGACGGTACATCGCGCTCCCCTTGTCGACCACAACCAGTATTTCATTGAAAGCATCAAAAGAAGAGGAGGAAGAGGAGGAGGATAAACATTTATTATTTGAGAAAGTCAGGTATGCAAGAGCTTCCGCGCTAGATGGCCAGGCCTTTTGAGCTCTGGCGACCTGGGTTGCACGTTCGGTGGCCCGCATTTGGATTACCGGGTCTGAGCTGAGCATAGCGGCCTCTCAACGCTCGCAGGTGGAGAGCTGCAGATCCCGCGGAGGGGGTCCCGTGGGCATGCCCATAGTAGGTGGTTAAGTTGGCCCTCTGATGGCATAAGTTACAGTAAGGGTGTATAATGCAGGGTATGCATGGGCGTAGGCGACTGGATTTGGAAAGGAATGCATCTGTAATTTTCGCCAGGTGACCTCCTGTGCCTTTGTAAGAGATTTATGTCCCGAAGGGTATGGGGTACGTGTTTGATGGAAGTGTGATGTAATTTCATGATAGAAAACCATACGGTCCTTCACTGATCTCATGAGGGGTTGTCCCGTCGCCCGGCTAACGAGTTTTCGGGAGAAATTGTGGGCAGCCTCATTACCATGAAGGAAGGAATGTGCTGGTGCCCAGATTAGCTGTATTAAACTGTGAGTTGTTTGAGAGGCAAGCAACAATTTGAGTGTTATGGAGGATATCCTGCCTTTGCTGTAATTTCTTATTGCGGCTTTAGAGTCGCTAATTATATGAAGGGCTGAGGTTGAGCTTATCACGAGGGCGATCGCAGGCTCCTCCGCTTTCTCCGGGTCATTGGTAATGACCGAACCGGCCGTGAGTTGTTGACCCTGATAATTTCCAGTCACAATCATGAATGCATTACGGTTCGCGTGTTCGGCTGAATCAACATAAACCACGTCTTGTTTGGACTGGTATTCCTTGTGTAGAGCTTTGGCTCATTCTACTCGCCTGCCTGAATGAAATTCAGGGTGCATATTTTTCGGGAGAGGTAGGATTTTCAAGTGAGTTCGCAGGCTCATTGGAAGTGACACTTTGTCCTGCATTGTTGCGGGGTAACCGATTGAGAGGGCGTCAAGAATAAAGCATCCGATCGGTGTGTGGGTTAGCCTTTCTTATTGAGAGGTGAGGTAGGCCTCTACCAGCTCGCTAATAGTGTTGTGTACTCCGAGGGCACTGAAGCGCTCCGTGGAGGTGTGTCACTGGCGTTGTATAATTCGTTTACAGGAAAGGAAAGGCGCATTACCTGTCACGCGGAATCCCGCTATCATCCTCATGGTAGACGGGAATTATGAAGAACGTTTCACGATCCGGGGAGTGGCGCAGTTGTTAAAGAGCTGGGCTAGGGATTCAAGGTATGAAGGTTCGGTTCCCGGTGGGTACAAGGTTTATAATTTATTTTTAAATCTCGCTCTCGAAAGCTTGACACCACTGCTGACAACCTTCTGTCGACAACGATGGGGCATTGGAGGTTTCCGGCTTAAAACACTTCAGCAAGTGTCCGAGCCTAATTACATGCGTGCTCCTACATTCAATTATTGTTCACAGAGATTTCTCTCCGCAATGTGAGGCATCACTTCGTTTTTCTCACTGTTAACTTCACACTCCGAATATGTTGGTAGTCTCTCCTATTACCACCGCGTCTCCGATAACCCAATCGCCATCAAGCAGTCGTCGAGGTGGGCATTCAAGTGCTTGATGGAAAGTAATTCCGACCTGATGCGTTGGTTGGAGCACTACACAATATAGAACGTGTTCTGTAGTCTATTCTTCTTGAAATGGTTTAAGCGGAAAGGAAATTCATATTCCCAATATATAACTACGATACTCAAATGGAGAATAAAATAAATAAGTGAATAAATAAATATAATTTAGCATGCGACAGTGCCTGTAGGCAAAGGTGGGCATTTGACCTCAAAAACTTCGACCTCACCTCAAACTCAAAAATATTTGGCGACCTCACTCAACCTCAACCTCATAAATTGAGGTTGAGGTCCCCCAGACGACCTCAGCTCACTTTTCAGGTGACCATTGGCGACCTCACTCAACCTCACCTCAAACTCAAAATGTGAGATTGAGGTCGGGCACTCGACCTCAAAAAAAAAAAAAAAGAAGAAGAATCATCAAATTAAACCATAACTTAAAGCAAATATACATTTCTCTGTAGTCCTAGCATATATAGGCAAGCCAGAATTTTGTCGTATGAAGGTTGTATTTTACTCTTAATTTTACACAACAATTAATATCCCGGATAAAAGGAAAACTCCGGAGACTCCATGTCCAATCCTACACTAAAGTAGCAATCCTCTCCCCCTCTTCGCCTACCATTTTTTGGTCCGTTTTATTCTAAGGCCTACATGGGTACCACATTACTACGCATAGGCCCATAATGCAATACAAAGAGTTTATCCCATCCGACCAACATAAATAACATCCGTATTAGAAATGAAACAAGCCAGTTCTTACTATATACTGAAAAGACAAATGCTGTTGACCCTAGTGACGATGGCAACAATAACGATATGCTCTTTTTCTTAATTCGAAAAAAAAAACAAATTTATGATTGCCAAGCATTGTTTTTTAATACACTGTACATTGTCTTGCGACCGTACACATCAAATTGGGGAAAAAATAGGAATACAGTCGTGCCTCGTTAGTATGGACACTTTGGTTTCCGACCAAAACTGTCCATAACGCGAGTCATCCATAATAACGAGTCGTGATAAAAATGAAAAGTATTTTTTTTAGAAAAACTTTATAATTAATGACAGCTTTTTAATATAAATTTCTAATTAAAAACATCCGAACTGTCGATGTCACCCCCTTCTCCATGAATCCGTCGACCCAAAATGTCATGTCTGTTCTTAAATCTTGTCAGCTATCCTCATGAGTAGCTGAAGTTAGTAATGCCTATTCATAGCGTAGAATAATTTTTCTCAGTAAACATCCCTGTTTTACTGAACATAAATCCCGTAAGTCATCACAGGTAAAACCTATCAAGACGGAGGAGAAGGAAGGGTGCCCACCCATAATGTTACCGAGGCAGCGAGCCTTCTGTTGAAGCATTTCGTCGCTCACGACAGCACCATTCGCGCACACATTTCCGAACCATATTAACAAGGCTGACTCCATTTCTTCGAACTGTGCTGGGCACTGTCGGAGTGTAGCTGACGCTGCGATGAGCGATGCCGACGTTGAGCCATTTATCAGAGCCCTGTAGTATCGATGCTACCGTCGACCTGGCGAGGCTGGGGATAGTTGAACTTGGGTCCAGTCCCTCACGGCTTGGATTAACTGAGATGGCTTTTGCCGATTGTATTCAATTTCACAGATGTCCCGCTTCGCGCCTACGTTCAGTTCCGTATTTTTTTTTTTTTTTTTTTTTTTGCGTTTGACTCCCGCCATGCCAAAAGTCAGACTAAAGTTGAGGGTTACAGGCTCCTGATTTTTTGCACTCTTTTTGCCTAGTTAACCTCCCCGCCTTTACGTTCTTTTGATTCTCTTTTTTCTGCCTTGTACTGTTTATGTGAGGAAACGAGGGAGTCAAGTTGGCAGGCTGCTGAGGGCTATCGAAGAGCCCTTTCCTGTGCCGTTTGTATGTGTTCCTATGAAACAAACACTGCAAGCTGAAGTACAGTTTAGAACGACGGCGAGCCGACTACGAAGAGCTCAGACCTTGTCAAGGCCGCATCGTTGACTCAAGGCGAAGCCGACATGCGGACCGCCCGGGGCGCGAAATGTGGCAGTTCGGCACCCCAACAGTGACGAAAACCAGGAGCATGAGAAGGAAGGGCGTCCAGGACGGGACGCCCGGTCCTGGTTGCGTGCTCGCCGCCTTTCTTTTGTCGCTCTACTTCGTGAGTGTGTTTTAACTCTGACCGAAAAGCGTTAACGCCTTCATTGAACACACTGTGTTTTGGGAAAGAAAAACTTCAGTTCCCACCCCCACTTTTTGGCGCTTGTCTTTCTTCCTATTCTTTCTTTCCTACGCTTTTACCGGCCTCTCTGTTCACGTTCAGCAGAATTTATTGCGACCACATGTTGCTGTTTTCCCGACTGCGGCCTCTCGTTGCGGCGCTGCCGCTGCACCCAGAAATCTCCCGGTTCCCTCCATCCAGGGTCTTTCTTACTTAGCTGACCCTCGGTTTTCTGTGTACATTCCTTTCCGCTCTTGCGTCCTTCCCCTTCCTAAAACAACCACACGCCCGCTTTGGTTCCTTCCAACTCCGCAGGACTAGTTCAGGCATCCGACCGTATCGGCTGTCGCATAGGTTCCCGGCCTGCGCGCCGTTCTTTAACTTGCGTTCGGACTCCCCTGCTTTTTTCAAACGATGTCCATATTAACGAGACAAAAATACATGGGCCCAAGTGGGCTCTATGCTTTCTTCCCCTGTCCATTGTTCAAACAGCGAGTTTTTACATTAACGAGGCATAAATACATTGAAAAAATTTCGTCCCCAGAAAAACTGTTCATAATTCGGGTCGTCCATATTAACGGGGCACGAATTTTCTATAAAAGCTACTCATGAAACGATCTGTCGTGATGACTAAATCCCCAACAAAACAAACAAAAGAGGAAAGACAGCAACACACAAAATAATCACAAAACTCGGCCAACGCCGAGTAAACAAATGTACCTTCAGAAAATTTCAGAGGAACGCTGTGGATGTTACGAGGTCCCAACCGGTCACTCCTAGGTGTTTGTCTATAATTCTGTGATCCCGAGGCGTATTGCAAGAATTGGCGAAATTGCTTCTTCGAACACCACGCTTACATTAAAAAATTACAGGGTTCGAAACTGCTAGGAAAGAGGGTTAAAAGTGAACCATTTTGCAGTCAAATTTCGCCGGACCAAAATGTCCAACTCCCCCCCCCCCCCCCAAAAAAAAAAAAATAACGATACAAATACTTGTACATCTGAACAGAATACTGGATACCATTTCTCCAACAAGTCTGAGACGAGCTTCTTTGTGTTATTCCCTTGTTTTCCTTTAAAGACTGAACTAACAGATTACACGGTGGTGTCTCCGAAGCTGCTTCGTCGCATGCACTACACGTGCATCCAGAGAAACCGTTTCCCCGTTAGTGTCGTGTAGTTACAGCACATAAACGTAAAATAAAGACAAGAACAACAGAAAGAAGGCGATCAAGCAGCCTGGAGGGACCGCGCTCCCTGCTGTGCACGCGTTCCTCCCTTCGCCGTCCGTCTCTAGGCTCTAGGTTTTGCTCATGCAGTGAATGCCGAACTGTCACCAATACACACCAAAGGCAGCAGCGAATGTGTCAGCTTCGTTTTCAGAGACTACATCGCGCTTCGCAATACTTGCAAAAAAAAATAAAAAAATAATAATAAAAAAAAACTAAATGACCGCTCCGGTAAGTGGAAAGGAGCGTTGTGCTATGGGCCTCTGGAAAGGTGCCAAAGAAAGAGCCAAATGTGAGGGAAGAAGCCTGTTCTCTGTTCGCCAGTACACGAACGTAAATGTCATACAAGAAAATATATATAAAGAAATACCATGTTGACGAAAGTATACGAAATATCGCACACTAAAAAAAGAAGAGAACTGCGCTTCCCAGAGAGTATACAAGGCTTGAGACATCGACTTAGTACTGCATTCCTCAGTGCTAGCATGTAATTGGTTTCATTTACATATATTTCAATGTATTTTTAAAGAAAAAACGAATGTCTGAATATATTACTCCTATATCTGACCACACAAATTTTCATCCGAGTGATTTGTCCGTCTCGAGCAGACGGCAGCATAAAAGAGACACGCTCAGTTTGTCACACTAATTCGTCTGTCTAGACACCAAAATGTTGAGTCAGAAAACATCTCAGTAGTTTTTAACTTATAAAAACATGTAGGAGAACGCTTTTCTCTTTTTTTTTTTCCTGCGCCTAAAGAGATTTCAAGATAGACCTGATATTATGAAGTTAAGAATCTCTTACCATCATCCTTCCTCCTGCATTGCTTGGTTTCACGAGAATTTGAGAGAGAAACAAAGGGCCTTAGCAGAGCAAAATGATTTTTGTTTTCATTGGGCTTTACTGTATACAAGCCCCATATAATTTTTTTGCCTCTTCTACCTAGGCAAATGGTTAACATGCGCAAGCTTCTTTCCTGTATACCAGTTGCGTCGTATAAGCTGTGCCGTCCGTCTCATCCTCTTGCATGTTTTACCGCTATATTGGTTATGTGAGAAACGCTAGCACCTTCATCCCATGCAATTTCGCTGAATTATTTTCTGTTAAGGTTCCGTGCAATGTACAGCGGGATCCTTCATCGAATGTAAAGCAACAGCCGTGACGTCAGCGCCTGGGAACGGGCATGCATACGACAAACAGTTCTGCTTTGCGCCGTCTGCGCAAAAGACAATTTGCTTCGCTTTTTAGTTTCCTTGTTTGTTTGCGGCATCCGACAAAAGCATCGCGGGTCAGAGTGAGTTATGTGCTTTGCGCGCTCCTGGGTGTTTGAGCCGGCGGCAAGCATCGGCACAAACAAGTCAGAGAAAACGGGGGTGGCGGGCGGGGGGCCCGAGGAGTTCGTGTCGTATAAAATAAAGAAAAAAAAGTCTTCCAAGAAGACCAGAGGGAAGCCTGGGCAGGGGCTACGGCATCAGGTCGTCCGAACGGGGGGTAACCGAACACCAAGAGTCGACGGGCACACCGCGGCAGTACGCTCGAACTCCGCGTCAAAAGGGGCGCTCTTCGAAGTAAGCCGCGGCAACAGCCAAAAGCCTGGGCCTCACAATTTCGACCTCACACAATTACGACCTCACTCAACCTCAAACTCACGCGTGAGGTTGAGGTCAAATTTCGTGACTTCACTCAAAATATTTTGAGCTATCGCCGACCTCACCTCAACCTCACCTCACTCCGTGAGGTTGAGGTCATTTTGAGGTTGAGGTCGACCTCATGAGGTCGAAACCTCATGAGGTTGCCCACCTCTGCCTGTAGGTGTTGGTCATTAGGTTGGGCATTATTTTCTCATTTGCATAGAGAACAAAGCGTCCCTCTTGCGTATGAAACATTCGCTGTACGAAAGAACATTCTCTTCGATTATGAAAGGTTTGCTTATATCTGTTCCCTACATTTAGTACCGGAATAAACAATGCCCACTCATTATGCGCTAGATATATAGGAGGTGCAAAGAGAATACGCCGCCTTCATAAGTCTATGCGTTGAAATTCCATGTGTCTTTCCCGAATTCGTAAAGCAGTCATTTTGTTCGTTCAAGCACGCAGGTTTCACGCTATTCACTTTCTTCATCCGAGGGAAATCAGCAGACACGCCAAGCACCAGTAGAGGCGAAAAAAAAAAGGGGGGGGACTCAACGCGTGTTGCGGAGGGTCGTCAAAAGTACTCAGCGATGACGAAAGGAAGCACAGCAAAGCACCTTTGGGAAAACAAACAGGCTTAAAAAAAGGCGCTTCCGCTCTCCCCGACAACAGATTTATTTCCCCCCCGAGTAGGGCGCCATCAGCTCCGGCCTTTTGCCGACTTCCTGCGTCTCGTCAGGACGCCACAAGGCCCTCTTTCCGGTACACCGATGGCGTCGTCGGAGCGACAAAGAAACTCCCCCCAAGGTGCGCTGCTTCGCCCAGCCACTCTCTTCGCATATCCCTGCACCTATTCGCGCACGACGCGGCTGCTGCCAGCCTCCGTTGCTTCGCTCGCCAGTGGCTTTATTTCTTCTTGCTCGGTTGCTTTCCCATGCTCCTTTCTTTTCCCACTATTCCTTATTTTCAGTCTCTCAATTCCTTGTTCCCTTTCTGCGATGCCTGCCCCTACGCGACCTCAGTGTTACATCGAGTGCGCATCTCCCAGCTCCTAGGTGCATTTAAGGGAGCGAGAGGGAAAAAAGGGGGAGCAGTGCAGAGTGGGGAATTGCATCTTTTCTGCACGCAAATCAGTTTTCCCTATTCCCCTCTGCGAACGCAGCACAATGCAAGCCCTATACAGTATCGACTTCGATCTGTACCTTGGCAACAGAGCAGAGAGTCTGCCCTTGCCCTTTCTATAAAAGGCAGAAAATAGAACGGGGCTAGGGAAGAAGAACGGCGGAAGCCATGCCAGAGAAAGAGGACCCTTCCAGCGGTTCCGGATGATATCGATGAAGCTTTGTCCCCATGTATATCTCCGGTCGAACTCACCTGAACGGCATCATGCTTTTGAAATCTGTACTCTGCTTGCCTCTTTCTGAACGAGCTGGAAGGCGATCTATTTGTCAGCTTCTTTCCTACGCGGCTCTGCTTCTAAGTGATTCGCCGGACTCGCATGCGTCGCGTTCGTCACGGTCACTTTGCCGAGCCGGAGAGGCGTTCGTTTCCGAAGGCAACGTCGTGTCGATCCAGGGGTCTACCCTCGTGTACAGCATCTCGCACCAGACGGGGACACCATTCGACCCTTTATTTCTTTTTATGTGTCCACTTTCCTCGACATGAGGCATTCTGTATCGACTCAACGTAGCAATCTTGGACGGCCATCGCAAACAATCGTGACATGGACGACTGGAAGTAAGGCTCCGCTAGGTTCGTAAGAGATCTATTCCGCGTCTCTGTCGACATCAAAGTACAAATGTACTGGCAGCATGGAAAGAAACAAGGACATTTGTTAGAGAAGCGTATGTTCGTTCCCATTGCAGCTTGTCTGAAAAAAAAAAGAACTGGTGGTCTCTAGTTTCTTGCATTGCTATTCATGTTCATGGGACTCCTGCACCAGAAGCGTGCTTTGAAATATTTGCATATCTGCCCGTGCCTATTCCTTTCAGTTCACAATATCACTTTCTGGTGCTGTAAATTAGGACGCACAGCAATTTTTTGCCCTCTTCCCAGATTGAGGAACAAGAAGTCCGGGAGGTTTGGATGATCGATATATACAGAAGATCCTTAAAGCTCCACAGCACTAAAATCCATTCCCAACGCTCGCTTCGCATGAAATTTCACAAGCTGATCGACTGTATTTGGAAATTTCTGTATTAGAAGCTTTCGGCACGTGTTTGACTTGCATCGAGCAATGTACAAAAAAGAAATGTTGTCCACGTGTGACTAAATGCTATTCGCAAATTATATGCATGTATACGAAGTGTGAAAAAAGAAACGTTTTCCAATAAAGCTGACATCAAGGGATAATTAAACACTGATTCTGGTTTGTGATAATTCACTGAGGTCTCTGTGTGTATAAATGTATACTTGATATATAAAATCAGTTCTCATCGGCCTCACATCTTTGTGGCGGCAGAGCTTTAGTTGCAACATTTTATTACTAAAAATCAGTCCAGCTGATTTGTATCAAGACCCTCGTACGCGTGTTGAAAGCGCGTTTTACTTGCATGACATATCAAAAAGTAAAACGCGATAAAGGCAACACGAAACGACGAGGACTGCAGAAGAGAGCTTACATGAGTTATATTGAAATTGTGAGCTCGTAATTTTTACTGGAAGACTGCTTCATGGAAACGTTATTGCGCACCGTCTGCATTTCTTCTGCAGCAGATTTGTTTCTGTGCTCTTGTGTTCACGTTACAAATACCCATTGATCACTTAATGTTTTGCTTTCAGCCGTACTGACTACTTAATTTCAGTATGGCATTGTTCAATTATGGCTGCGAACTCTGAGTGTGTATGCTATTGGCTTAACTAATGGCCACTCAGGAATGTGACCAGAAACATTTTACTCTCGAATAATGCGCAAAAAAAAAAAAAAAAAAAAACTTGGGAAAAATTACATCGAATACTGGAGGAACAAGGAAGCTCTACAAAATTTTTGGAGTAGTAGCTTTGAATTGTGCAGAGGAGGGAAAAATATTATGGCGGGAGGGGGGTCTTAAGAAATAATTTAACGCGTCCAAGCTTTTCATTATGATTTGGTTTGGTTTGTGGGGTTTAACGTCTCAAAGCTTCATTAAGAGCTGACACTGCTACTCACCACGTTTCGTTCAGTTAGGAAGCACGGAACTTCCTATTGGGCGGAAAAATGACATATTTGCCTCAAAAACACTGACCTGGACAAGATCCTGACCGCACAGTACCTAATCTGTTTGCACGTTTTCTTTTCTTGCAGCGGGCTTCACACTCAGGGTATCAATCGCTGGCCGAAACCTGAGGCTCCTTTTAACGTAAGTCCTCACATGCTTTCCCTCTCTCCACTTTTACATAGCTACTGATACGGAGTGGTGATTCTTCCGTATAGTGATTTCTTTGCACAAGAAGCTGCAAGGGAGAATAAAAGTGCAGCAATGTGCTATAAGATGACTAGACTTTCAGCAGTGTTTAACGCGGAATTAAATACACATATAATAGAGAGATTTAACAGAGAGCGGCTATATCACTGAGCAGATCAAGTAATATCGAGTTGCCAGCGACCATGCTTGGAATGCAAACGCCCTTTCGATCTACTGATTTTGAGGGGCGCGAAAATCCGAAACCGGAGAAATAGCGCAGCCCGGTTAATCCGGATAAGGTAGGGCCGCCACATTTCAGCTTTGATGTTGCCGTGCTTCACTGTATTCCGTCTTTAGCGCTAAACAGACAGTGTATGAGGTTTTATATTCGTGTCCTGGTGCCTGCAACGCAATGCTTCAGCTACAGTTTAACTTGTGTATAATCATTCTTTTTATAATAACCGAAACTGTCGAACTTACAAAAAAAAAAAAAAAACGCCGCAAATGATATGATTTCCCTTAGATTTAGCGAGAGCGCGCTCTTTGATCCCCATGGAGGTAGCGATCAGAGACAGATGAATACTGGAAGATGTATAAGTTGCTCATTTAAGGAGAAAGCCAGAGAAATTGTAAGCTATATAATTTTAGGAATTAAGTTGAATTCATGAGTAATACTGAACTTTCACGCAGACGTAAATAATACAAAACTACGAAATTCAAAATATAATTTTTCGGTTTTCGGCCCAAATGGACCTGTCTGCGGCTAGCGTCACGAAAAGGCCTCCAGTCCCTCCTGTAACCCCTTCAAACGTGCATTGCTTCTGATGTCGAGAAAAATTTCCAACTGCGTACGTGGGCCTATTCAGATCCCTGTATTTCATAAAACTTACAACCTTCTGTCAATTCAAGAACTCTGGGCACCTCCATAGTCCCGGAAGTGCGACCGTACATTTCAAAATGAATGCTTACTCCAGATTGTTCTTATGATCCGAAGCTGTTTCTGCGACAGAAATGGTTACCAAGGTTTACTTGAGTAAAATACGTCGCCACGTGACAAGTGAACAAATGTGCAGCATCGGGTAACCATCGAGACACGCCGTGCAGTTCGGCGAGGTTCATTTTATTTCTTGATTTGGAAAATCAATTCTTATTGCAACAAAAGACCCTGCCATTCTGTTCCGCACGGATTTCAAATGTAGTCAGCATCGCTGACTTCCTGAAAGTATTCTAGAAGCTTTGATGAAAGGGCTAAACTTTGGGCGTCCACAAATGAAGATGTAATGCCTAAAGAGCATAAAGCTCTCGCAAGTACCTACCCCAAAAGGCATCCTGGACTACTCAGCAAAGTACGTCTTAACGAGTGAGTAACGGAGAGTAAGAGTGGGTGTATTGCGCGACCGCTCAGAAAAGACAATTAAAGCGCGGAAAGAACAAACCTTGGAGGGAAGCTCAATAAGATGCCTCTAACGCAGGAATAACAGCGGTTTTGACTCAACTCACTAAACCTTCTTCTTGGTCATGCTTATTTTCCGGGTGGTTTATCCCATACCGAGACTACTTTGGTTTGGTTGCGGAAGGTTTATAGGAAAAAAGGTCAACAAAACCTCTGTCTGGTGTGCAGATAGAAACCTCTTCAAAATTTATGCGGGAAAGTCCCGGTACGTTTGCGGGATGTGTGCATTTTGTTTAGTTCACTGCCCTGTTCGCTTCTGAAATAGACCCCTTTCCGGTACCACGCGCGCACGCACGCACGCACGCACACACACACACACACACACACACACACACACACACACACACACACACACACACACACACACACACACACACACACACACACACACACACACACACACACACACACACACACACACACACACACACACACACGCACACGCACACGCACACGCACACGCACACACACACACACACACACACACACACGCGCGCGCACTGATGCGCACGCACAAAAAATGACAGTCCATTCATCATGGTTGGGCCAAATGCCAAGCAGGTGCCGCTTTAGCACCTCAGGTTTCAGTTCAGTTTCAAGCTACACGTGCTAATTAATGGCTCGTCGTAATCTAACACTTTGTGTGAAAGAGGACCCGACACAAATAAGAAACACCACTTTACCGAAGTCCGCTAAAACGTACCTGCAGTTTCCAGAATCAGCGTGTCTCTGACTCGGGATCAAGACCCAAAGGGCCCGCTGGGTTCGATTTCCATGTCGAAAGTCGTATACTCAGGTTGGCAGCTCCAGCCAACTCGGTCAGGACTTGCGATGTCCGGACTCCATACAGACTACCTACCAATCACAGGCCAGCCGTGTCACCTGCCAACACCTTTCGAAGGAAAAAGCCTCGTGGAGAGGACGGGACAGGCATACGAAAACATTAGTCGTGCTTTAGCTCCGGTTACGCTATAATTGAATGGCGAAAGCAACGGCGGAAGCTTTTTTTTTTGCCTGCAACATTATTCCCCTGGCAGTGTAAGGTGCTACGTTATTAGGGACACTTAAACTCATCCTTTAAGTGTATGACGCGAGAGCATAAGCTACCAGTCCACATATAAAGCCACACTTCAACCAAGCGGACGTGCCTGCGTGTCGTAGGGGTAACGAGAATGCAAACGGTTCTGGCAGGCTGATTTTGATATCACCCTCCCATATGAAAGGAGCGACCCGAGTTGACAGCTTTGGCCCGTGGCATCTTATGGCAGGCTGATTTTTTTTATGAGGAGACCATAGATACGCCTGTTCACGGTGTAGCTACGCCTTGAACAGGTCTCTCATGGCTCTTCATGGCGCCTCTTGACGGCACAGCTGCGGCCATCCGAGGTCTCGCTTTGGCCGTTGTAGGGTTTCTTTCCAGTAAAGCAAATAAACAGAGACAAAAACATCGACGAAGTTAAGAAGGGGGCTTTTAGTGCCGTCGTATTAAACGCTGCCAAGAACCACACCCTGTCGTAAGAGCTAGCACCGCTTCGATGTACTCCCTTTTATCACTTTCATCACAGGAACTACGCAGAAAAAGTACCGAAGGTTCGAAGTATCCTAATACATGTGCTAAGAAACTGTTGCTCAGGTATCGTCCCACAGATCTATCGACAAAAAAAATTGCGTCGATAGAGCGGTTGCTTTATGCCTGTACTATAAAACATACAACATCGTATGCACTCTTAGTGGGTCTTCTAATTACGAAAACAGAGTTCTCCGATTTCGGGATCAGGATGTAGGTTTCGCGCTCGGTCATACGATAGGAAGTATTAAGAAATGCAGCAGCGTTTGCCGAAGGCCCAAGAACATTTTCTTTAGGCAGACAGCGGAGGGCTGTTAAGTAAAAACTCACATGCTCGGCTAAAAACATTGCAGTCACATTGAAATAATAAGCAGCGACAATAGCACTGATAAACGTTGGCTCCAAAGAGCTCAACTTTCCCGTTAAGACTGAGTGCTCAGTGAGTTTTGGAAGAACCTCCTTTGTCACTTAAGATGAGATACTAAGGTCCACAAGGGTCGGATTAATAAGCGTTTCGGTCAGCACTGCGGGTTCAAAATGGCCATTGTTCACCAAATGGACTAGCGCTCTGAAAATGTCTGTATAGCACTTTTTAGGATTCGAGCTGAATGCACCAGTGAATGTAGACCTTTTATTGCGAAAACGATACTACGACCGACAAAGAAGACCACGGGTGGCCGCAGCTACGCCGTGAATAGGCGTATCTACAGTCTCCTCATAAAAATATCGGCCTGCCATGACATTTGAATTCACGTTACCACTACCCACGGGCAGGAGCTGTCAACTCGGGTGGCTCCTTTCATAATGGAGGGTGATATCAGAATCAGCCTGCCAGAACCGCTAGCATTCTCGTTACCTTTACGACACGCAAGCAAGTCCATAAGGCTTGGTTGAAGCGGGACTTTATAAGTGGACTGGTAGCTTGCGCTCTCGCGTCATACCCTTAAAGGATGAGCTTAAGTGTCCCCAGTAATGTAGCACCTTACACTGGTAAGGTGTGAAAGGGGAATAATGTAGCAGGAAAAAAAAAAGCTTTCTTCGTTCCTTTCGCAATTCAACTAGGGTTAACCACAGCTAAACCAGAACTAACTTTTTTTTCACCGCGTTTTCTAAATACTCTTGAATTGAATGAAGACATCACCGTGATTTATTGGGACTTATAAGGAAATGTGTAAATGCCGTGTGCGTGGTTGGACGCTCATTCACTCATTTTATCGTGTCACTAGGGAGAACAAAAGGTGAATGTGCCTAACGACATTCTCTTAAGTTTTGTGTTTGGATTGGTAACATGATTGAACTTTATTAGTTTTGCTTAGGGCAGATTTAAGCAATAGTATCGTATCACATGTACTGTATAGACACTTATAAATCATTTTTACCGGAATCGAGATTTGGATGAAGGGAAATTGCGTGTAGGCATTCTTTTCCCTTAATTTTTCTCCTGGACTAAGAAACGTTAGTTTCATTTCAAAATGTAATCTTGCGTGTATAGCCACCGGATAGTGCGTTTATTTAGGAACGACATAAAATAGCGAGATACTTGAGCCTTGGATAACATAACCCGCCGGCGAACCTTACATAGTCTTCATTGAGGAGAAGAAAGAAGGCGTCGCTTTGTAGTGTAGTGTTTCTCTTTCTTATCCCGCACGTTGTTCGTACCGACAAGCAAGCAGCAACGTTTCGACATTTTCTGCACGGCATACATTGCAAGTTACGAAACTCATCGAAAGGATGAAAGGATGAACATGAGCAATATTCTATCGGTTTCGCGTCGGGCAATTCCACAGACTCACCTGACGCAAACGCCGGCATATTTTCCTGACAGCAAGTGTTGATGACTGCCTCCGTAGCAAATGCAAACAGAAGAAAAATGAAACCAATTTATCTCAGGTATGCCATTCAAAAGCATTGTCGCATAAGAAGCGCGCCCCCAAGAAGGGGGCATGCAACCGCTGTTGTTCAGCGACGTAGCAGCTGCTCTTGGGGCAAGAGCTCCTTCCATCTCCGCAGAACCGCACTGTGAGATCGCGAAGCAGGGCTCCTACCTAGGCGAGCTATTTTCTCCGAGGACTTTCTTCTAATGATAGCCTGAATGGGGTCTTCATTTTGGCGCCATTCAAACGGACACCTCCTCACGGCCCCGTGCGCTAGTTCAGCGCCCATTCAGCCAGAGAGACCCAGGAAGGCCCGAGAAAGAAGATAGGCCCACCTTTGCCATGCTCTGCGGCGAAGAAGTCATTTCCACCGCGGATGCGGAGGCCGCTTTCCCTCCCGCATTCGCGCTATTTTGTCCGCCATATTTAACTCTCCTTTCCTCGGCCTCGTTCTTCGATATGTTACAGTTTCTCTTTATTTCCTTGAAGGGAAGGAAGGACGAGTGAAAGACCAAGATGTTTTTGCGCCCTCTGACGCAGTATTTCGTCTTCTTGCGAGTGCATCAGGGACAGCAATTCTCAGAAGCGGGAAACACTTCAGAACGTGAATGTGTGTTCTGCGATGTCTCAGGCGTGCATGCAGATATGATGCACACTGCGGTTTTTGCTGATCAGCGTAGGTGAACATAGACAACAGGCGATCATGACTGGAAGGCTCGTACGTCATGAACCTTCATGTATCGTGTCCGCTCATGAATATTTATCCCGCCTGCGGCAACATACAATCCATTGGCGCATGTGTTTGTAGGCGACATGCGTGTGTACGCGTTATAAACATACAAATGCAGACAGCTATGATGGACTGCTGGAGGCTAGGGTAATATTTACACGCCCTGTCAAGCCTTACCTACCTGCACTGAGCGTTTACGTGACTAGCGCTAGCGTTTTGCGCGAACATGATGCAGACATTATACAACACAGCGTCTCAGATTCGCGGCCTAATCGTTATATTTGTCTCATGCGTTGAATTTCGGAGCCGCCTTCTCATGAGCCATTGCGATGCATTAATTGTTCCTGATAAAGCTAAAATACAGGTTTTTACTCAGTTGTTAAAAATTTTCTGCGCACATTTCTTCTTTTGAGTAGTTCTCACAATGAATGAAATTAAGAAGACATACAATTCAGCATCATGTAATTATATTTTTGCTAGAGCAGCGATGGCTTACTCGGAACTCATACTTCAGAAAAGTGCCGTGTTTATTCACAAATGGCCCCACCGCGACAGCGCAGTGGTTTAGATGCCTGACTACTACGCCGGAGTACCCGGGTTCAATCCCGACCGCCGGCGGCTGCGTTTCGATAGAGGTAAAATGTAGAAGCGTCCATGTTCTGTGCGATGCCAGTGCACGTTAAAGATCCCAAGGTGGTCGAAATTACTCTGTAGCCCTCCGATACGACACAACTTTATCTCTTTTCACTTTCACTTGCACTTCCCTCCCTTTCCTTGTGTGAAAAAGTGTGCCAGATATCGCGCCTTGCCTGTCCTGTAAATCAATGTAATTAATTTAATTCGTTCAAGAATTAATAATGTTTTCCTTAAAGGAGTATAGGCACCTAATTTTATGGCTTGTGTTTTATCCTTTCTAGTGATGCCTAATACATTACTGTTTACGGATCCTCGTGTAATAGTCGCCTAAGAGTGCCCAATAATTTAAAATCGATTTTTTTTCATCTGTTTTGTTGTCGGTTTCAACGGCCGATCGAGGGATGGGATGTCAAAGTCAATTCTAGGTCACGTGGGGAAAAATACAACGATGTAATCATTCTTGTGTAGATATGATTCACTATATTGATGAAGCCAGCCTGTCTCAAGAGCAGGAATCACTACATGTGAAGAATCAGCCAATATATCGCTGTTTTTCGTGCCGCGCGTCAAGACTTGATTGCGACGTCAAAGCCATTTCTCTGCTGCTGAAACCAAAACTGATGAGAAAAGAAAATTCAATTATAAATTAATGAGCAGTCGTAGGCGAAAACTGCGCGCTGATCTATATACACTTTATAACTTGCACGAGTAGGAGCGCTTGATCGGTACTTTACGTGCATATAAAGCAACTATTTACCAAGCTGCACGAATGTACCAGCTTGGCGTTGGAGAAGCGTGTCAGACTCGGTATCGAAGCTTAAGGTGGGCTCAATTCCTCATGTCCTGTCACCTTGAGGGAGAAGCCCTAGTTGACAACAGCTGCCAAGACGGGCACATCATGTGGACTTGTCCCGTTACACAACCCGACGACCAATCGAAGTCCGGTTATCTCAGATGCTGATGTTATTTTTCACTCATAACGCCGACGACGCCGATGCTGGATTTTATGGAAACACTGCGTTCAACGAAATTTCGCGTACGACAACAATTAGTCTGTCACACTTGACTTGCAAAGAAAGTGTCTCAGGATGTTGTCGCGTTTCACGGCGGTAAATTTAGAAGATATGTGTACTACGCGAACAAGATCAAGGGTGAAGCAAAAGGGTTGTTTGCTCTAAAAAATGGAAATCTGAAGCGAAAAACTTCTTTCATCTTGCGGTGTCAAGCACCAAAAAATGTTTGTGTCCTGCGTGGGCGACGTTCTGTACCTGACACCACTCTCATACGGGGCAGTCTACGTGCACGGGTCGCGGCGGCAAGGACGTGAGCAGGAGGCCTGCGACAACATAATGATAACTACTTGCAAGTCACAACTTGCACCCTGGCAGCACATTGCTCAGGACATAAGTGTGAACCTGTGTTCAACAGAGCATCCATCCTTCTAAGATTGAGAAATCAGTTCACCCGGCAGTCAAGGGGAGGCTTTTCCAATGGCTTCTTGATCGCGGATGAAGGCAGCTATGTGAGCACAACTTCGGCTCCGTTGACTGGAAAAGAAAAAGCATTTCTATCTGAAGAGAAAGGCAGAGTGGTGTGGTGGTGGTGGTGAAAACGTTTATTGTATATTTGGAGGCTTGACGCGGAGCCTTAAGGGCCTCGGCCTTACAATACTGGGTGGAGACCCTAGTGAGGGACCCGATTGGCGGTAGCCGCCGCCCCCGAACGCCGCGTTAAGGCGCTTTGGGCCTGTAGGTCGCAGCAGCCGAGCAGGATCACCTCCCAGTCCTCCCGGGAAGGGTTAGGGATGGGGGGAAGGGATGGGTTTCGTTGACAGACCCATACCATGTGGTAGGTGTCAGCCGCCTCCCCACAGTACTGGCACTGGCTAGTGAATTGGGAGTCAAAATGTTCAAGTACTGCCGGGCACAGCATCGTGTTAGTGAAGAGGCGCACGCCTCTCGTATATTGCTAAGTGCTCTCCTTTTTTATTTGGAAAGCAACACTAAGCCAGATCTAACCACTCGTCGCTGTGTGCATTGTCCGTCTGTGGTCCCTCATTAAAAAGTCAGCTTGCCATGACGTTTGATTTCACATTAACCCTATGCTACGGGCAGAAGCTGCCACCTCGGGTCGCTCCTTTCATACTGGAGGTTCATACCAGAATCAGCCTGCCAGAACCGTTTGCATTCTCGTTACCCCTACGACATGCAGGCACGTAGGGGAATAATGTAGCAGGAAAAAGAAGCTTCCGCCGTTGCTTTCGCAATTCAGTTAGGGTTAACCAGAGCTAAACTACAAATACTATTTTTTTTCTTTTGTTTTTTTGAACACCCTCCCTGCAGTTGAGATGAAAATGAAGTTTGATTGAAAGTTTGCGCTTGTCTTTTGTCGCCGCCTTAGTATTTTCTTAGCGCAACTGTGAGTTATGATGCCACATGCTGTCTCAATATTTAGAGGAGCTCTCAACTGGGGTTACACATTTGAGGCGGGAAGGTGATATAGCAACCAACCTTCCAACGCTCTGATTGCCGAGTCAGGCATACATTATAGGCTGCGAAGGTGCTTTAGTACGGTTAGAGAAAAGCGGGGCTTTAGATAATGATCGGGCGGCCGCTTAGGCTACGACCGACAGGTGGAAAACTTGACACTTTCAGCCTGCGTGCTGATAAGAACGTGTGAGATACTGAGACGCTGTTTAAGCGATCGGAGATCGGGCGAGCAGAAATTGCATACACGTGAGCGAGGAATCACCACGGAAGCCGCAGACTGGAGCCATTGGACGAAGCATAGCGTGGTCCGCGGTCCAAAAGCGTGACCTGCTACTGCTGGTCTGTGATGTTTACGCACTTATCGGTGAAGACGCGGCAGATCTGGTATGCCGGCTTCTAGCATTTGGCGCCATCTGACGCCGTCAAGGCGTTCTAGGCATGCGCAGTGGAACACGCACTGGCAGATCAGGGCAACGGATCGCGCCCCTCTAATACTCTCTATCAACTGTATAACGTCACACCCTTAAAGGCCGAGCTTAAGTGTCTCCCAAAATTTTTATTCCAGCAAGATGTTTTTATTGCTGGCTATTAAACAATTCCGCACTGAAATGCAGCACACATTTCGATGTCGCTTTGGTTGCTGAAGAAATTTGTTTGAGGCGAATATTATTTCGTAAAACGTGCTCGCACCACCGCAGAAACGCAGTAGTATGCACATCGGTTATTCCTAGGTGTTCTTTCTTCTGCACCGCTTACCGTTGGTCCCCTCACTCTTGAGTTAGCCAAACACCGCAATTTTGTTATGGGCGCAAAAATTCTACCCTTCTTTGTCCGCCACAAACTACGTGTTTTAAGAACTACGTCTGAGCAGCTTTAGTTCTCTGAATTCGAGAAACTTTCCTTGGACCGCCATCGGGCAGTTCCCGCAATGTCGTCTTCGACTACACGCGGATAAATGTCAACAAACTTTTGTTACATTGAAACCGTGATGTAGAAGGATCTCCGAATGTTTGTACTGACTCATTTATTTGGTTAAAAAAGAAAACGACATCAAACGCAAAGAAGGCTGCTCTGCGCCGGAAGGAAAGTAAAAATAGAACGACCTCTCTTTGTGTGGCCAGGAACCGCTGTAATCCGCAGATTGCTTGCAGAGCGCGTTTCGGGCCACCGTTTCGAATCCATCTATCACAACCTGCGCTGGGCGGACAGGCAGCGACGGCGGCGCGATGCTTGATGACCCCAGCTTGGAGGCTTTAAGATCGAAAATGCGAGCAGTCTCTCTCTCTCTCTCTATACCCCATCTTTTCGGTTCCTTACTTCCCGGATCCGAATACATTCCGTCGCTACACGCTTTGACGTTCTGCAGGTTCCGAGTAGCCCACGGCAAATTTGGTTTAAGTGGGGGATATACATCGTGTGTGCTAGCGTGGGACGAGCGCAGCTTGACAGACCACGATATAGCGGTCGTCACTATAGAGAAGTTTCCTTGGGGAGCTGTAGTGGAAGGGGAATGGTATTGTCGTTGCCCTGACCATTCCGACACGCGTGTGTCGTAGATGTGGGCGGCCCAGGAGCTTGGGTTTATTTCTCAGGAATAGGATCAGCTGACATGCTTGACCGTCCAACTAAGCTGTACAATGTGGGCGCTGAAATGTAATTCCCTGAGTGAGAAGGCTCTGCAGGTGCAGTATTGGTGTTAGCATGTTTGACAATTTGCTGTAAAGGATTTATAATGCAGCGTTCTGATCAATCAAACAGTTCGTTCATTTGGTACAGGTGAAAAAAAAAATCAAGAAACCATCATGTATTCTGATTAATATAGGCGAGTTGTGTTAGGTATATGAAAGTAATATACGCTGTTTGAAAGCGGTACTGTACTATAGTGAGGTGTGAAACGGGACACAGAAAGCGAGGCTGAAGATCCTCCGCTCCAGGTGGCATTCAGTTGACTGCATGAAAGTTGCTAAGAACCTGCGGTATCATTGCCGAACTGAGAAACTCGTCGTTTAACGCGACCCTACAAGACCGAACTAGGCCCATCCTGGAAAAATGAAACCACGGCCACCTGCATGAAACATAAATATACGAAAATTGTAGAGAAAAAAATGCAAGCATAACTCATCTTCGGGGCAATATAATCCGGGTTTCGCTGGCCTACGATGGCAGAAGGGGCGGTTACGACTCGCTAGGTGTGCAGCAAAGCTGTCGTAATGGGAGTACCGCCAATGTGTCCCTGTCACGCAACGTGGTCAGACTATCCTGTTACGGCTCCTCGAACGACCTGGACACGCCTTTGGTCAAGGCCTATGCTGAACGAATTGCGGTTCGAAAATTGCCACCTTGATCGTCCGCCACACGGAAAGTTTCCCCTTCGGACACCACATTCGTATAGCACATATTGATACATTGACCTGCCACATGGCGGCTGAAGAAATCTTCCATGTCAGAAGCGAAACACACGTAAAGAAAAAAATCAGACCTCTGCATGTATATAGCCGTACGCGCAATTAACACATGCGTGTATTAATTAGCCTAACGTTGTTTTGACGCTAGCACTGGCACAAGCCACACATATGACTCATCCGGTAGAACTAAACACTACGCTGCATACCACTGCTGTGTTAAAACTCTCATAAGCCTCTTCCAACAGGCCGAAGCTCCACCGCGTTGGCTCATTGGAATAGGCCGCTAGACTTCTGAACCTAAGGATGCGGGATCGAATCCCGGCCGCGGACGCCCCTTTTTTCGATCGAGGCGAAAATCAAGCTTCTGTGCGATGTCAGTGCACGTTAAAGAACCTGGCGTGGACGAAATTTCCACAGCCCTCCACTACAACGTCTCTCATAGCCTTAGTTGCTTTGGCACGGTAAGACCCATAAACCTAACCGAACAAGATATCAGTACATCTTTTGAGCACTCTTTAGTAAAAAAACCTTTGCGTCATATATTTTAGATATGGATGCTATTACTGTGCAATAAAATTCTAGCATTGAACCTGGGAGACGCCATTTCTGAATTTGGACCAGACATGCATGTAAACTTTGGCAAAACAAGAATCTTCAAAGATAAAAATAATCTGAGCGTCTTGTGTAAGCCTCATCTCTTTTGTACTTGCATATCATATCCCGTTTTGGCTTCATCCATAATTTATAAAAAATATATTTTCCTGTCCTTATCTCTACTTCGACGCGCCTGATAAGTTACACTCTGTTTGAACACACCTTAGCGACCATAAAATGGGTTTTCTATGAAACATCTTAACGGATAACGTTAAGGAGCTCGCGGCGCAGAAGACCCAGCGGCGTCAGTAGTTCGTTTGAAATAAGGACTCGAGAGTCTAAACGTCAAGTCAATAAATGAGGTGAAGATCCAAATGTAGTCACGAAATGTCTAGCGCTAGAATAAGCTGGCACAATTTCTGGCGTTGGGGATCTAACTGAGGCTCTCTGCAGTCTGAACGAGCACGCTACGCATAAACTACAAAATCAAGTTGATTTGGGCGTGTTAGAGAAAGGTCTAAAGAATGCGTTGTGATATGCGTGACATAGAATCATGTGTATGATGCTAAGCGACCTCACAGTTTTTTTTTTTTTTTATATGTCAAGGCCAGCTCACGTTTTAGGAGATTTCCAACTGTGCTGATATTACGCTACACCTTTGGCTCTAAGTTTTCTTACTGTTGCACACTTGTCAGTATCAGACAGGCTTCTTTTCACCATATAGATGCGGTTTTCTCGGAAAACAGGCTTACTTGGGGGAGGGAGGATAGGGGGAGGAGAGTTTTTTGTCGGACAAAGGCCGTGGTAAGAGGTATGATATTGCAATAAGCGCATTGGAACGAATGCAAGAAACAAGAGGCGTAGCAATATACTGGGTGAATGGCTGGCGATGCAGACATCTCAGGTTCACCAAAGGGTGCCATAAATAGGCCACGTGCAGCGATATGAAACAAAAACGAAACTAAAAGCAGGCCCGGCGTATATTACCACCGCGAAAAAAAAAATAACTGCTTTGAAAAGTTATCGTTGGAGTACGATGCATTGCGCCATCCGCGTCAGCCGCGGAGGTAGAGGTATTTATAGGGACACTGATCAAAACATGGCGACACAAAGTTGACAGGCGAAGCAAAAGGGGAAGCAGAGGAAAGGATTGGGGAGGAAAAGAGAGGCTCGACTGAAGACTCGCCGATGGCATTCAGCTCCGGCGGCAACAAACTTGGCTGGTCAGTGTGCTTTCGGATGACCGCGGACGGCTGAAAAGAACTCTGTGCGCGAGCCATTCCAGCTTCTTTTTCTCCTCTGCTCGGCTGGCTTGCTTCAGCGCTCATGAAAAGATGGTGAAAACAGCAGCGGGCCCCAGATCCCCCTTTTGTGAGGGGAAAACCGGGAGGCTGGAGGAGAACCTCCCCTGATCTCATTCAGAGCAGGTACACGGGGAGCCCGTTTGCGCCCCCTGGAACACGGCAAGGTTGCTGTGCCTCGTCCTTTTGTCCTTGTTTGTCTGCTTCTTTCTTTTCTTGCTTGTTTTTTTTTCCTTTTTTTCATTCTCTTCTCCTTACAAACAAGTAGATAGCGACGTGTTTGTTTTGTTTGCTGGTGCACCTCTTTTTTTGCGCGTATCAGCTTAACGCACTCACTCTGGATCTTCGCAGGATCTCTTTGCTTGAGTTCCCTGTGCAGAGGAAGCATAAAAATCATTTTGGGACGCTTCGCAAAGGTGATCTTTTGAACGCAAGGAAAGGAATAACTTTTGTGGCGAAACTTCACCGTTCTTGGCTCTTTTACTAGCATCAGTATAACCTCCAAGTAAGTTCAGGGCCGCGGATGAGACTGGATCGAGTTCGGAGAGAGCAGACGGATTTGATTCTTGGGCATCAATTCCTAGCCCTCCCCCGCAGCAATTCTTTCTCTCTTTCCGCTTTCATTCCCACCTTCCTCCCTTCCCATATGGCGCAGTACAGGTGATAAAGTAGAAGATACTGCGCCTTTCCTTTTCTGTGAACCTATTATTATTATTATTATTATTATTATTATTATTATTATTATTATTATTATTATTATTATTATTATTATTATTAGTAGTAGTAGTAGTAGTAGTAGTAGTAGTAGTAGTAGTAGTAGTAGTAGTAGTAGTAGTATTACCACGTATCCTGCGCTTTTGAGATTCTCCGTAAGAAATCGAACCCTGATTATTAAGAGACAAAAAGGTGGTGACTTTCAAAATCAAGTTTGTTCCTGCATCGTGGTCATTCTTCGCTTCAAGAATAATTTTCTTATTCGTTAAAAGTCTTCCCTGGTTGTTTTTCTGCTGTGAACAAAACAGCTAGAAACTTGCTTACCTTCCTTGGAAACTCGCTTACCTTCCTATACGTAGTGCCCAAGCGGTTCATTGGCTTGGAAATTCAGAGTCGATCCGAACTTTTTATCTCTTTGGTAATCAAGCACATGACAAAGCATGCATACCCACAAACGCAAAATCGCATGGAGGACGAAAACACGTCATAAACTGTATGTTCGATGCGCTTCTTTTTCTTCCTCGCTTGAGAGTGCTTGCAGCCGTGCTGTACAATACTAGCTCAAATATAGCCGCAGTCCTTACGAGTACGCAGAAATGTCAAACACTAGGTTTCAGTCGGGATTATATTTAAACTGACGGTGTTTGAAAAGAAAGCTAGTTGATCCATTTTTTTTTTTCATATGTGGTTCAAGAACAACAAACATTTCAGGCTTTAATAAAAAAAAAAGATGATAGCTGTTGGCATGTCCCTGCTTGAAAAAAAAAAAAAAAAAAAAAAAAAAAAAAAAAAAAAAAAAAAAACTTAGGCACGATCAAGTGTCACTGGACGAACCATCAGCATTCAGTGCTCAGTGCGTGGACGGAAGATGAGCCATCGTAATGATGTCGAATGATTAACGCGCCACCCCTCTGCAGCTACTTCCTCGTCTTTCTTTCTGCGGGGAGGCAATAGTTGCGCTGCGGCATTGTTATGTATAGCGTTGCTACTAATGCACAAAGAGATCGACCAATACACTGAGTTCAGCTTTCACTCTAAAATCTTGTATGTTGGCAACCTGGTGTGGGGAGTTACTCGCTCACAGCATTATCATTTAAGTATACCCATTGACAAGAAAGTACACAGATAAAAATTTCTTCTTTTTATTTAAGCGTCCCTAATGCCGGAACAAACTAATAAATCGGAACTATGACGTGAATTTCTCTCACAACAATACCTAGCTGAAAATAACTTGCTCCTTCTAATTTTAGAGTACTTGTATTATCCTGTGCAGAAGATATCTTGTGGATATGCAATCGCGCCTGTGTATAAGCCCTGACACGCACTCAGGTCCGGTCTCCGGTTTCCTATAAAATGTTAATTTTGAAGAGGCGCGGCTCAGTTTGTTTATTTTCTTTTGGCAGATGCACGCGAATGAATATAGTAATAACCACCCTAAATTCACATTTCTGTACCACCTGTGTTTTGTGAGTATCCGCCTCCTTAGCAGAGAGTGCGGCATTCGGTTTCTGGTGCCTATGATTAACTGCTTGCTTCACTCCCTATGGATATTTTCTTCTCCTTGGACTGGCCCTCCCATTCTTGCAGCTGACATGACCATAAATATTGTTACGTGGTGACAAGCAAGACGACGGCACAACTTGGCGACAGGGTGAACGATGATTTAATGGCTGTCCTAGCACGAGAGCTCTTCCCGCGCCCCTGCCCATCTTCTTCTTTGCAACAATATTGCCGTATAGGTCCACCTCGAGGAGCTAATAAAAACCTCAGCCATGGTGTTTTCATCGAAATCGTACTAACATTAGTGCAAATGTAATGATATTAATTCTGAGAATAATTTTTCAATAATCGAAATTCAATTCCCTTAGATCCGCACAATAGTTTATTTAGTTGTTAATGAAAATGTGCCGCAAGGTGGTCTTGGCAGTGATAAACTTTGTGACGACTATAATGACTCTTTTATTGACACTCCATATCTTCGAATGTAAAACACGAGCGCTAGTTTCGCGATTAACGAAGGGTGTGCAAGAAATGAAAAAAAAAAAAAAAACGGCAAAGGCGATAAGGTGGGAGACACAGAGAAGAAACAGGAAACAGAGAATAAGATGGAAAGGACACGAGGGAAGCAGTCTCGGGTTCGGCAGTGTCATCGGGAAAGGAGGGAGCCAACCGGGAACGGCGTCGGCGGAGACCAGCACCATTGACGGAACGGGTGGCCGCGTGTCCTAGGGTTCTGGGCCGATCTTTCATCATCGAAAGAGCCGTGCACACTCGAGCACCGCCGCCAAGAGCTGAGAAAACAGGGAGCCCGCCCCGAGCAATATAAGCTTGCCGCTTCTGCTGTTACTGCTGGGCGGGAGAACATGAAGGAAAAAGGGAAGGAAGGCAAGACAACTAGCTTGTACTCTGTGTTCGGGAAGGAGTAGGGAAAATGACGTGCAGGTGAAGGGGAGGTTTTGGGGAAAAAAAGGATGCACATGGGAGAACAGTGAGCGATGAATTAGAAAGATATCGAGGCCTAACTTGGGTGAGAGGAAAGAGATTGAGAGACTGAAGAAATGAAGAAAGCGCGAGAAAATAACCACTAGCCACAAGAAAATGAAAGAACTGAAGGAAATAGAAGGAAAAATATATCTCGGGTAAAAGCTGTAGGCTTGACAGCTGTTGCGGAAAGAGCATTGGGAAACAAGGCCAGGTAAATGACTCATTTAGGGGAAAACGAAAGCAGGCAGAGACAATTTGCTGTTGTTTTACAAATCGTTATTAACCGTGGAGTGTGTTGAAGAAATCTCCAGATACAATGATATGACGCTCATTGTGTGTTCATGGTACGGCTAAGGATATGTTAGAAACATTGTAGGGGCTCTTTATAAAACCGCGGGAAACAAAATCGGCTTTACAATTAACATACTTTGCGTACCAGATCCGTCAATCTAACCAAACCGTACTGTAGGACAGCAAAGTAATTTCATCTAATCTATTTCTTGAAACAAGCGCAGCCGAGATCTCGTGGCGAACAAGTGCCTGATATCCGTACGCCAAAGCACGGATTCAAAACTTACTAAACGTTTCGTTGGAATCGTGAACAGTACGTCACATGTGCACTATAACATGACAGACAAAAGGAGGCTCTTCGAAACCAAGGCCAATAGATGTGCACGAAGTAAACAAATGAAAAAAGAGAATGTCAAGGGAGCGCTGTGCAAGAGTAACTCGGAACTCGGCACAATAGAAGTCTCCTACACAGTAAGCAGCAGAGGCAGTGCCTCTAGTCGGTAACACCGTGCGAAGGGGCCGACGAGGAGCGGGCAGCAGGAGGACCCTTTCTCGTCTTTGGCTCTCTTTTTTTGACTCTCTTATTCCTCATTTTCTCGAACCTTTTCTACCTTCTTTTTCCAGATGTCGATGAGAAGGTCAGACCAAGCTCGCTTCATTTCCATCCGCTCTTGTTCTCGGGCGCCGGGTGGCGGCTTCCATCGAGTTGTTTATTTATGCGTGCCATACGGCCACATCGCAGGAAGGGCACCACGACGCAGCTGCAACGGAGCGGCCAATAAGGGTGTCGCCGGAACGGAAGTTGGTTCCGCTCCCGGTCTCACGGACTTGTCGCCTCGCCCATCGATATAGATCTCGGCGCTGCTTCGTCAGAGAAGCAGTGTGCAACGAAAACAAAAGAAGCCGGGAAAAGGTGATAGAGCGCCCGCCGCCCTCTTCGGGAAAGTCGCGCCCTTCCCTCCTCCTCTTCTCTCTTTTTGTATTTCCCCTTCTCTTGTGTAGCCATTCTGTGATGCCTGCTGCCGCGCACATATCGAACAGGCCAATATAACTCGATCACCGCCGCCGACGTGTGCAACAAAGTAGGCGCGAAGCGAAGCAGTCGAGCCGTCGTAACTTTTTGGCGTGCCACCAAGTTTCGCGGCGATGTTGGTGACACCATCGGTAGGGAAGTCTGTCTCGCTCAGAACGCTGTGAAGGCTGCGGCACTGGTTTCCTCCTGTTCCCCTGCCTGTTTGGTTTTGTGTTCTTCATTTACCGTCGCAGTGTTCGCTCGGTCCTATTCTCTCCTGAAATGACTCACAGATTACAGAAATGAACTCAACGCAACAACGAAGACATGGTTCAGCTTCACATTTATTGAATGCAGCATTAGCAGCAACAAACGTTAGTATCGTAAGTCGTTCCAACTTTGGACATTTTTGGTTTCACCTGGGTCCAACTACGCGGTTGTTAAGTGTAAATCTCCTTGCTTTCTTATTTCGACCACTTAACTTCGTTTCGCTTAGCGGAAAAGTATCTACTTGGGGTCTTGATTCCATCGTTACCGAAATGTTCTAGATGTTCAGATGCAAAAGAAATGCCGAATTTTGCAGGAACAGTCTTACAGCGCCGCGTTAAAATGCCGAAATATTCCAATCTCCGGGTGATAGTCGTCGTCTCCAGAGTCGCGGTATGGTCAAACTACTACTACGGCTTATGCACGTGGCCATTTCCATGGCGGAGCGCCGTGATCACAGGGCTCTTCCGGCAACATGGCCGGTACCTCGCACCACGTTGTTACACCGTCGTTTTGCATCTGACAACGACACTCATCTCGAGGCAAGGGATAATTTCACGCAGTGTAACCCTGGGCATCCTAGAAGTGGCAGGTGCCACATTTATGGCAATGATCATGGTGAGAATTACAAACTTAACAATCACAGACAAACGAGAGCAAAAGGCGCACTCTCATGGTCGTCGGCGGGCCTGCGCCAACTTAGCCTCGGGATCAACTTACAACTCACTCAACCTGTAATGTACCACTGATTCATAACGCCGCTTGCGAAAATGAGGCGCATCACTATAGATTTGCAGGAGGGCCGTGGATATGGCGTACACGAATCGTCACGGTGTGAACGCTTCCACCGCGGACCGGCTGTAATAAACTGCGTCACCGATGGCCTTAAGCCCGCATAATGTTTGTTTCGAATGGCAGTGATGTGGTAGACAGAAAATGCTACCGGCACTGTTTGTCAGCAGGTTAGTGCTTCTCTACATCGTTGCTTGTTGAGCTTCGGTGTCGTCCAACGCTCATATTAGCAACGGCCGTCGATTGTTCACGCAGGTTTCCGTCTTAACGTAGAACGCCATCAGCTTTCATTCTTCATATATTCAGCATGCAGAGGACTCATCGTATAGCTTATGCAAGGATAGCTGGTCTCTAGCACGTCAGTCCAGCTTCCTCAAGACGCACTCGCTCTGCATCGCACTGTATGGTGCATGACGCGGTTGCAAAATCGGAACCTTAGAAGCTGATCTTAGAAGCGCTCAGGACTTCTGCTGCTTTATTTTCTTTCATTTTTTTGTTTATTCAGGAGTGAAATACTGATCTGGCGTTTTTGAATAATACTGTTCACACAAACGTCATTCCAGTCACGTTTTCAAGGTTTATTTGCCTAATAGCGGTGCATGTTAAAAAAATATTTTGAAAATGCAAATTTTAACATAGAACAAGTCGCGCAGATAGTAGTGAAAATATTTCATTGTATTAAGCTGAAAAAGCCTCTGGGTCAAAACTGATATGGTGGTGTATACGTAACTTCTTAGAACCTAATCACTACCTATAGTCTAAAGAATAAGGTAAACTGTTTATTCCTAGCTAACAGGATAAGCTGGCAAACTCTGCAGCTGCAGTATTAACCCCAATGCTTAGAAAAGGCCCCAACGGCCGGCTTCCCTGCGACACACCTAGGCGGTTCTTGGATACATTCTACAGGAAAATTACCGCGCGAATTTCCTGAATCAACCTTTCCTACAGAGAAGGCGCGCAAGATGCACATATACTCACTGCTTCGTGTACACAGTTCAAGTTCCCCCAAATTGTAATATCTGAAAACGGTGTAGCGAAGGCGATTGACAGACTTCCGCTTTCCACCAGTCCTGGCCCCGATGGCATCACCTCCAAACTTCTCAAACTAACGTGCCATAAATCAGCATTTCTTTTGTCGATGCTATTTCAGCAGTCACTTGACTCAGGATGCGTCCCGGACGACTGGAAGATCGCTCACATCATTCCTATACACAAGGCGGGAGCTTGTTCTGATCCTACTAACTACAGACCCATTTCCCTGACATCAATATGCTCCAAACTATTAGAACACATCTTGTTTTCTCACATTATGAACTATTTAAACTTAAATAATCTGCTTCTAGAAAGCCAGCATGGTTTCCGGTACAAACGATCATGTCAAACGCAGTTATTCGAATTAGTTACTGACCTACATCATGCGCTACATATGCCCCTTGACACAGACGCAATTTTTGTCGATTTTTCAAAAGCCTTTGATCGTGATCCTGACAAACGTTTACTGTTAAAAACTAAAAATCTGCAGCTTGATGATAACACGGCCAGATGGATCGCTGAATTCTTGACTAATCGTTTCCAATCAGTTAAGATAAATGATTCCATCTCTTACCCTGCACGTGTAAAATCACGTGTCCCACAAGGGACAGTTCTCGGGCCTTTGCTCTTTCTAAGTTATATAAATGACATAACAGGTAACATCAACTCATCAATTCACCTTTTTGCAGACGACTGCGTAATCTCTAAAACAATATCTAACGAGGAAGATGCACATACGCTCCAGTCCGATCTAAACAGGCTAACTGAATGGTGCCGTACTCGGCAAATGGAAATTATTGAAGAAAAAACTAAACATATAAGATTTTCGTCGGTTCCAGGACCGTTACGTAGCATGTACACAATCAACGATAAAGCTGTTGAATCTGTTTCTTCTATAAAATATCTGGGTGTTCATTTGCATTTTAATCTCTCTCGGAATGCTCATATAGACCTCATCACCGGCAAAGCTTTTAGAAAACTTGGCATGCTAAGGCGCCGTTTACAACTCGCAAATTCTAACACAAGACATCAAGCTTACACTACACTGATAAGGCCAACCTTAGAATATGCTTCCGTCATATGGCATCCTCACCAGGACTCCCTTTCGAATCTTCTTGAATCCGTCCAGAATAAAGCAGCAAGATTCATTATATCATCCTACTCAAGTTTCAGAGCGTATAATCAATTAAATAAGTTTTAAACCTACCATCGCTCGCTTTCAGAAGGAAGTTTGCGCGATTATCATTTCTTCACACATTATACTATAGCAATTCGGAATTTGCTCGCTCCCATCTTCTTCTTGCTCCTCACGTCTCATCCCGCCTTTATCATCTAAACAAAATCCTCCCACTGTTAGCACGAACAAAAAAATACCAATATTCACCACTATCTTTAGCAATAAACGAATGGAAACAGTTGGCGTCAAATATCGCTGTTTTGACTGATTTATCAGAGTTTCAAGCAGCATTGCTAGCTTCTTCAGACGCATCGTAGTCAATTTGCACGGTTTTGTCGATCCCTGTATAGAGTTTCCTTTCCTTGATTCTTTCGGTGTAATCTGTGTTTCTGAGTCGGTGAGATCTCAAAATGTTTCATTTATTGTCTTTTTTCTGGTTTTAGTTTCTGCATTCATGGTCAGCTTTGTAGTGTCTGCCATGCGCGATGCGCATATTTTTCCCTTTTGCTGAAATCGCTGCCAATTTTTATCTTTTTACAGTTCTCTTATTATGTTGAAATATTGCTTGCCCGACCATTTTTTCCTAGTTTTGTATAAAGATTACTATGACTAGTTATATACTTCCCTCACATACCACGACAACATCATCTGTTATCCTGTTTTTGTTCTACCCTGATTTGCTTCCACATCCCCCCTATGTAATGCCCTATTGGGCCTTTAGGGTATTTCAAATAAAAAAATGTCTCGATAATGAACCACGCCATATCACTGCGTGCGTAGGAGGACGGATAATTAGCCGCGATCATTTACGACCGCGTCGTACGGCTCTCAGGGCGTTGGCTGATCGAACATAAGGAGTATCTCCTTCGTCGTCTGCGTACACTGCCATTTCTAACGACGGGCGTGCATGAAGGGCACGGTGCATGTATAGGAACCGCGCTCCCTTTGCTACTTTCTCAGATGAATCCACGCAGAAACAGGAGAAGAAAAAAAATCGTCGAAGAGCACAACCTAAATACGCGCTCCGCCTACGTGACAGCGTGTGTTCCCACGCCCTGCGTCACATTTTTCCAACCCCCGAGTGTAAATCACAGCGCAAGAAGACAGAGCTCAAGCACCAGGGTCTGTTCAATCTGTCTCGCTTGCTGCGAGGACTGTAATCTTTTCGGCTATGCGCAGTACCGCGCGATGCGAGCGTAGTCGTGGAAAAAGATTCACCTACCGTAGTATGTCAGCAACTGCCAGCAATGCCTCCTCCCCCCTCCCCTAGCGCGTGCACGTCTTCTCCAGTGGTGCGGCCTTCGCATTTCGATCTTTTCGCCTCGTTACCGGTGCGCGCTGCAGTTGTGGCAGGTGCCCGCGAGCGCTTCGAGGCCTGTCAGCAGCCCACCACTGGCTATAGAAAGGAATAATTGCTCCGCACAGTGCCGAGATCGCCGCGTGTCCGCTCAAGCGTCGGCTACGGTTATTTATTTCCGACAGGTCGTAGGTTGCCATTGCGTGTCTGTCGTCCGTGCACGGACGATGTGCACGCGCTTTCGAGTTTACGGTGTTTGAGCAACGGCGTCGAAAATTGATAGCCTCGCAGTTGCAAGAAGGATACACTGTGCGCGTAAGGGCTGGGTTGCTCATTCCGATTATTTATATGCTAGTTCCAAGAAACGGTCCGAGCTTACAAGCAAGATGATAGCTGATCATAGAAAGAATTTGTTGTTCCCAGAAATGTGACAAACGTCGAGACAAATTTTGTTATTCATTATAGGTGTTTGCCACCCAGAGAGAAAATGAACAAAAGATAAAGTATTAAGTTATTTTTGGTTTGTGAACAGGTCTTCAATGAATAAATAAGCCTACTTTTACACTCTCGAAGCGCTGGGGGACATTACTGCGGAATTTAATTATCTAAAGTTTGTATTTTACAGCTACGCGCTCTTTCGGCGCTATTTACTTAAACGTCCGCTCTTTCCTCGTTATTTTCGATCAGTGTTTAGAGCGCCTGAGGGCGTGAAAGGAAAGCGGTTTACAGAATGAAACGAATGAAAATGTTGCATACATAAAAGTTGGCTGACTGTTGGAAGGCCTAGGAGAGGTCAATGATGATGTATTTGCGTCCTATGCGGTCCATTTAGGGCATTTTAAGCCACTTGCATGGATAGCGCCCGTTTTAACTCTTGAAAAGCGTACAGTACATTGTGGATATCCGCTTCCACTTCCTGTGATTGACACACTGGGAACCTATTGCTGAGAAGCAGGCCTTGGAACTAAAGCCTTGAGTGGCGGCCTGAATGAGAGCTAATGCTATACTTCTGTTACTACTATTAGATAGCTGAGCCAGTTCTAAGCACATACTTATACGGCAGCACTATGCCTGCAATGGAGGCTTAACACTAACGGGGACAGCTTTAGTGCCGCTGGCAGTTTCTCCTGAAGCACCTGTCGAAATTGAGTAACAGTTAAATTAATAAAAAATAATGCCATGCTATTTTTATTTACAAGGCTTTTCTTGGATCACTTTATTAATCACTTATTGTATTACCGAACACTGTTCGTGCAATGTCAGATGGTAAATGTTATAGGGTCAATGAGTTCATAACAAACGCCAAAAATGGATTTGGGCATTGAGGTACAGCCTCTGAAAAAATCTCTTTAACTGCTTCTATTGGAAAGTACCGCATGCTTTTTAACCACAAATATTTGCGTATCATTAGTCTTGAAACTTGCTTTTTTAACATAAGTTTTTCTGTCATTTGCTTCTTTCTATTTAACTTTTCTTTACTAGCGCTTTCTTGCTCTCTACAGATGTTTGTGCATCGTGATCAGTTAATCATGCGTTGGTTTTTGCTGTCTGTTTTTTCTCGCTGCTTCCAAATTATTCTTTTGCATGATATATTCCTCCAGTTTTCAAAGCGTTTTAGACAAGAAAGCGGTGCGCTTATCAGCGCCGTTGAAGAGCTGCGTGCCTCGACGTTCCTTACGCACGGTCGCCTCATTTTTCTTTTCGCTTGAACACAATTTTGCGTTACGTAACTATCGGAGCGGTATTGAGGGAGCTCCACGAGGCTTCAAATGGGCTTCTATCATTCGTCCCCTGGTGCGCGATATTGGGTACCTCTGAACCGCTATTCACGCTGGCTAAAGCAGCCAGCTCATTGAAGTTAGGTTGAGTTGAAGTGAAATTGAGCCTGGGAGCAGACCTGGAGCCGAACTAAATCTGAATACAAAACCAAACTGAAGTTCCAGCCCTTCCTGTTCAGCGATGAGCTCAGAAGAAACAAAACCGTCCGTTGCCTACCGATAGATCGCTTTCTGTATAACCGCAAAATATTCTGTTACTTTTATATAACCTTGAATAAAAGGCACCAGAAAGTATAAAGGGAGGTCGTTACTTGATATTGCATGCTGAATCATCCTCATAAATTAAAAGCATAAAAAGGAAAGAGCTTTGTGAACTTCACATAATGGAATCACCTTGAGCTTTCCATGCCAGAGTCCAGGCAAGTTCTCTCATGAGGGGCGCAACCTGTTTACGAAATATTTTATTGCTTGCCTTCGTAAGAAGCGAAAATAAGGAGGCAGACGCCGGCCGTGCTCAAATTCGCTCGCTACCTGCGCAGCCTGTCCGTGTCTTTCTCTTGAAGAGAGTGGGCGAAAGATGGGTTTCAGGAAATCCGCTATCGGACGGACTTAAAGCCATGCAATCAGCGACGCATAACGAACTTCAACGCTCTCTCTCTGCCTCGTTCACAGCCCCACTTCAGTATTTCTGAGCTACTGCGCGTGTCCCACTCAAGTCGACTGAATGAAGGCCTGCTTCAGAGGTTTGTGCGCGATGAGGACTTGCCTAGTTGTCGCCAATCCACAGCCCACTCAGCGTCTAACCCCACCTCTCCTCCCACCTGCTCTGCATGTGTCGTCACTCGTTTTTCGCCCACCAATGTGTTTATCCGCTTGCATAATATGCCGGCGAGTGCACACTAAGGTGCGAAGTTTGTCGAGGTGGCATTGAAGCGACGCAGTTGTGAAGTTGGACGACGTGATTTGAAGGAACGGGGAAGGTCGAAGCGAAACGGGGTGCAAATTTCAAAGGGCGCCGATGTGGTTGAAAGTGTCCTTAGAGAAGAAAAGGGGCAGGTACATGAATGGTTTCTTTGGAACTAGGCCGCTCAACGGCTGCTCGGGGATAGAAGCGCCCTTGGCGTTTTCCTTAATAATCACGATACATATGAACTGCAGCTGAACACTCGATGCAACATGAGAGTGACCTTGTTGTGGGCATCTTTTATTCATGTCTTTTCGTGGGTATTTAGATTAATTGAAGCTCACATATGAATAAGTATTTTTAGACGAGCTTCGGTGGCGCTGTTGTTAGGGCGGTTGACTGCTGTGCCCAATGATGCAGGATCCAATCCCGGCCGCTACGGCTGCTTTTCGATAGAGGAGAAAAGCGAGTCTCCCGTGTCACGGTAATATCAGTGCACGTGGAAGAATCCCAGATGGTAAAAATTTTTAGCGCCCTCTAAAAATTTTTAGAGCCCTCATAGGCTGAGTCGCTTTGGTGCGTTAAACCCCAGCAAACCGAATTCAAGCAGATAGTTTAGAAAGAAATAGGTTTATAAAAGGGCATAAGAAAAGTGCAAAATGAATATATTGGTGCGCTCGCTTTATAACCGATATCTCTGCACTTTTTTCAAAGCTGCCAACAAGCCTCATGTAGCTTGTTACAAAGAATATTATAGCTTTTTTTTCTTTTTACTGGACACAAAAAGAAAAAGCAGAGTACCCTTATACGCAAGAAGTTCACGTGCGGTCTCGTTCAGCCATGTGTATAAAGATGAAAACGTACTAAGCCTTTGTGGATTTTTTTAATGCAGGGTTACACGCATATTACAATAGCCCGACACAGCGCATGGGATGAAAGAGAAAAGGAAATGGGGACTCTTGATTTGCATTAAGCGATATCAGTGCTTAGCGCTGGGTCTTCTCTTATGTTTTAATTACTGCCTAAAACTGATCTTCCCTTGCTGGGTCGCCTTCAGTTCTGAGACAGAGCTCGTAAACACAAATTTTTCACATACTCTAAAACTGCAGCATAAGAAAGCAATTATGCTCATATCCTCATTTAAGTAGGCAGGTAGGTATTTTTTGTTATAAATGCTCTAAAACGTACCCCATTGGTTCTTTAAGGCAGTCCCAATTTCTCTTCGTGGCCCCAGAGCAAGTTTCTCGAGCAAACTATAGCCACACTTCGTAAGCTTACACCTTTCCCATGTACGGCATCTTACGGTACCCCACAGTTACCTCAGTATTGAAACTGACATTTAGAAATGATAGGAACTTGTTTCTATTGGCAAACGCTGCAAGGTCATTTTGTTTTTGTTCTTCCTGACAGTCCTGGCAAATGGCGGTCATAACCCGTCTAACGCCAGCACCATCCTTTTCTCCCGGTTAGGCTTAATACCAACTCAAAATTAAAGAAGGTTTTATAAAAATAACCAACACTTTCCAAGCGGAGGTCATATTAATATGAATTAGCGTGATATTTCTGTCGCGGTATGCTTAAAATGAAAGTGTCCCATTTACTTCTCGGACACTTTTACGGCCGCTATTTTAAACTTCCATGCTATCCGAGGCTAAGAGGTCGTGCTCCGAGTTTCAATAAGCGTGGCGTTTCATCAGTGTTTTATCTACCAGGTGCATTTGTTGCATGCCCTCGGGTCAAGTAATGTTTTTATGTCGACAACACCTCCGACCAATGATGCAATGCCAAGGTAAGAGAGCGGGCTGTAAACCTATAGCGTAGAAAAGCAAACGATAAGTTATGAAATAACTGAAGTCATAACTTAAACCAAATAAAGTACCAGGGGCCGCTGTGTAAGCTGGTGCGAAGGAATAACAAATAGTGGCAGAAACATCGTCCGTTTCGAAAGTAAAGTCTCTGGGCTTTACGCAAGATTGCAGAGATGTGTTGAGGGCCCTCGATGTCGCTGTACCTACTGCGTTTCGTAGATGGGAGAAGAGGAGGAAGGCGAGAGGGGAAGTTTTACACTTGTCGGCGTGCTGCGCTGCTCTTGCCTGTAAGAGTCTGTGTGTGGCTCGCGATAAGCGTCCGGTTTCGCTAATGGGGACGGAGCTGCGACCAACGGCTCGGCTAATGGATGTACCTGGGAGGAGTTAGTTATAGGACGTGAACCTGCAGATAAGCTTACTACAACTACTCATTCCAGCCAGTTCAGAAGAGTCGCTAAACGAAGCCGAGAGCAATTGTAGTTAGCAAATCTTGTTCTGTGGTGAAAGTCATGCGCCGAAACCTCATCGACTGCAGCGAACATCGTAGATCAGGTTTCAAATTAATATGCACTGCCTGTCCCGTGTTATATGCAATCGCCACTACATGCGCGTGTCCATATAGGAGTAGCTTGCAATGGACTGGTCTGCCACTGCCATCTTGGTCACAGTGAGCTGCACAGAATTTCCGATCAGCTGTATATACATGTGTATAGATCACGTCCGTTTTTTTTTTGTTTTTTTTTATCACTTCAATAGGAATCGAAAGCATTTTCGAGCGCACGTTTTTTTGTTTTACTTGCACAGTAAAAGTGATACAATGCTGAGCACTTGTTTAACTCGAAATGACGCCAGATTAAAGATGGCTCAATGCGTCGTCACGTGACCTTCACCTTGCCATTAACTTTTAACCAACCTGCGCAGAAAGATGTGGGAATGACCGAGTCGTAGACCTTTTCTAATACAGTCCCTGACTTCCATGAAAATTGAGCGTCTCAATACAGGAATAATTATTTGCAGCTTATTTCAGGTCACAGTATTTACTGAAACTGAGTTTTCTGACTCTGCGGCAGCTCGCCAGCAGAGCGTGTAGCCATTGACCTGGAACTACGTCCCGCTAGTGAACTCAGATAAGCGGTTTACTTCTAACCGCCCATTGCTTCTATGTACTGTTCAGCACAAATAAGAATAGGCCTTTACTATTGCACGATGCTTACAACGCTTGTTACAGAGCCCAAATTTTGTAAATACAAAACGGAAACGAGAGCTGTGAAAGCAAGTACGAAATACCAAAGAAAATACTGCGTTGAAAGCACTACAGACACGTCGACGAAAATTGCACTTTTGGTGTCTTCCAATTTGCAGTCTTCTGCATTTTCAAAGTCGTGCTTTGTTTTATTATTAACAGTAATAGGGGATTATTGGTGTCGTCAATGCCGAAATCGCATTACGCAATAAACGCGCTATATCGCTATGTCAAGTTTATCTCGACTTGCGTCGAGATAAAAAGATTTTGTCAGCGAAACCTCTAAAACCACCACAACAATATTAGGTCACTCCTCGTTCGCGCTTACGGTAACTTTGATACAAATTGATACCGCGGCACCAGAATGGGGATTTGAGAAAAAGGATCTGATATGCGGAGAAATTATTAAGCGCGTTTACAATGGACAGACGGCGAGGTACCCAAAGGCGCCTCGACAACCGGGGGGACCTAGAAACTTCGTTACCGGCCTAGCCTTGGCGAGTGAGTGCCGTTACGTTACAGTGTTCCCGAGCGGTGAACGGCGGGCAGGGAGGTAGCGGCTGAATGCGAGCGGCGAGTGCAGGACCAAGCAAACCGGATGGAGCGGACGTCTGCACAAATTCTGTGTGCCGCCGTACTCGAGGGAGGAAAAACGTGGAGACGCGCTGTATTGATTTTGGACTTAGCAGGGTAAGAAAAGGCGGAGAACGAGGGAACGCTCCAGGATTTGGGAGGATGACGCGGCAAAGAGCAGAGATGGGTGCTTGTTCGTTCGCATTCCTCGAGCTGCACCAGGCTTTCTTTAAGGACGAGCAAAAGCAGATACGAAGCGCCAGACGAGAATAAGGGGTGAGTGAAAGCGGACAACATTTCTAAGCGCTGCTTGTACACTGCTCAGGGTCCGGGGTAGGTCTGTGGACAGACGGCAATGTTTACGCACGAACGATGACGGGACCGTGGGGAGAGAAAAAGTTGCGTGCTTTCCGAGTCCGAATTCGCGCAGATAATCTCTGGGGCAAACATAGCGAATTCATCAATTTATCGCGAAGCGGCGCGTCAATTGGGCTGGAACCAGTCCCCCTCCATTTCCTCCACTCAGTTGTTGGTCTCCAGGCACAGTTTACATGCCGCCGTACTTTTTTCCGGCAGAGACTTAGCCGCATCTGCTGATAAAACTCGTCGACACCTAATGAAATATAAATTATCGATTCAAATATCAGGTCGACAACGTAGGGATCTTCAAATATCCCTTTAAATTTTTAAGAGTTGCTTTAAGCCCAAATCTTCGGGTTTTCTTTTAAAGAAAAATGGGTTTGAAAAGCGGACTCAGCAAAAAAAAAAATAAAAAAAAATAATAAAAATAAAAAAATAAAACGAATCAAGTTTAAAAACAAATCTGTATCTTTAATTTTCTGATTTGACCTGTTTTACAGTGATAACTCTTAGTAGGACGTTTCCTAATTCTGTGGCGTGGTCGTTGTCCATACAACGCCGCGACAAATCTTTTGGGCAGAATACTGCTACTTCATATATGAGGCGACTGCAATGCGCCATGGCAATGCACTACGCTAAATGGTTCAATACAACAAGAGCAAACTGACAACACAAGCCCTCTGAAAGGAAGAACAAAAATTACAAAGAGATTCTGCATAGTGGGGTCCAACTTTCAGAACACCAAAGAAATTTTAGACGTTTAAATTCGCACGCACCGAACCAGAGGCACACTTCTCATCCTAAATTTACATGAGCAACGAACGCTTTTTTTCTTCGAACTAGCATGCTCCCCGGCCCTTCTTGCATTGCGGAAACATGGCAGAATCTGGCTCTATAGGGCCACTTCCCTCAGTCTCGATCCCTCACATGTCCTTACTGCATTTCACGTTCACGGTAAGCGAAAGCAAAATGAAGCTTTTGCTTTTACAACGTGAGCACTTATACAGAGTGCACCTCAACTGTAGCGTGCTTGAAGTCCGTCTGAGGCCACCTACAAAAGCAACCATAGATGAAGGGAAAAGACGAGGGACGAAAGATCTTCAGATGAGTGCCGATGAAAGGAAAACGACAGTAGATGATGGAAATTGGAAAATGAGAGGACGCGGCAGCCGAAAAATACAATTAAAACAAATAAAAACAGAAGTCATAATTTTTCCTCTTACCGTATTCGACCCTTGGTATGGGTGCTGATGAGGTTTAGTTGTTACCGATGTGAAGTGCGGAGCTAGCCGCTCATCGCCCTCCAGCCTCGCTATTTTAGATAGTTATAGCTATTAGCTTTGCGTCTTAGACTTTTGATCCCCTAGGCCAGCAGCTTCAGCGCGAAAGTTAAAGCTGTCAGCTTTATGAAGTCCAACGAAGATTTCACCATGGCCTGCGGATAAAACAAAACAATACAAAATTTGGGTGAGGGGATGGCGCAACAACTGCCGCTCTATACTCCATCTCACGAGCTGTTTGCAGCGCCGTAGAAGGCAGGACCCTCGTCCAATCTGGGTAGAACGGAGCACACCAGTTTGTCACTCAGATATTTCAGCAGTATAGAACTATTTTTCGAACTATTACAGAGAAATTTATATAGCTCGGACTGATATTCTCAAAGTAAATAGAGAATTTCAACCAGTTTTGATATAATAGACAAAACCAGCACGAACACAGCTCTGCAGACCTTGTTGCGAGGTGATAAAGGCAGTTTTCGTTAATATAACATCGCCCGTGTCACCTCTGGACTGTGTGTAGAATTTACGCGGTTACCCCAAGCTGGCGAAGCAGCTCGCTTTAAACGTTCTCGAAACTCTTCGCGTCGAGTAAGGGAGCCGTTTAAGGTGGAAATCACTCCAGATGACTACAAAATGTTAGGTGGAGACTCAAGTTATCGCCTTTATTACCATCTCTTCATTGCGCGATTTTCCTTGTAATGAACACCTGTCCCTAACATGCAGTCGTAATGCAAAACATACACTGTTGGCGTACCTTTATACTGCTTACGCGACATCTCTACTGTTGCAGCGCAGTAACGAACTCAAGTTTTCTTTGCGCGCAGCATGCTGATTGCACTACTTGCGTGCCGTCTGTACTGCGGTAGTGCAGCACGACCGCGGATATTCCTGTGCGTGTAACATGCTGGCGCATATTTTAGCGTCCAACAGAGCCTTTTCTGCGACGCGGGACCCTTCGCAAAGCTCACCGAGGTGAGCGAGCGAACGCTGTAGCAGTCGAGAATGTAGACGGAGAAGGCGGGCAGAGCGTTGTCACCTAATAATCATTCTTGTGGGAAACGCTGTAAGCGTAAGAAGACGGACAATTGTGACCTGACCGCAACCGTGTGACCGTGACTTCTTTGAGAGAGTAGAAATGCGAATTATTGCCGAGTTGATCGACACTGTCGAGGAGAACGACACGCTACCGACCATGACCGCAACGACAATGCAAAGGATGCTCAGATAGCCTGGCTTTCATACAAGCCAGGATGCACATTGTGCAGTGCGGGAGGGATTAATTTGACCGCTTGTGCGCTGACAATAGCGCAGCACACGGGTTGTTTTGCAATTCGCCTCCATCGATCTACGGCTGGCAGGGCCTGTATTAGAGCCAGCTTCATTGGACAGGGGCTGCTGAAGTAAATATTTGTATATACACTTTGCGAGATTGAAAAAAGCTCTGACATGGCAACCCAAAGAAGCGAGATCACATCGGGGCAAAAAGCAGCGGATCTGCGATGGAGTTGAAAGCAAGGCGGCCTTGTAGTGTGTGGTGTCATTGCACATTAAAGACCGACCGGTAGCAGAAATTGCCTGTAGCTCTCCGCGCTTTAAAAATTACAAGAGTTCAAGGCTGCTGAACAAAATATTGAGCAAAACCATTATTAGCTGCGGTCAACCGAGCGTTCTTCTCTTTTTCTTCTTCCTCAGCCCACATATAAAGCCCCGCTTTAACGAACCCATAAGAACGTGCCTTAGTGGCCTATAGGGATAACATGAATGCCAGGGGTCCTAGCACGCTGATTCTGACATAACCGTCCCATGTGAAACGAGAGAGAGACAGAGATAGAGAACATTTATTCGTCCAACTGAGTGACTATCCCGCTATTCGGGGGTTAGACCCAGAAGGTGGGACAGTCGCCTTAGTTGCAGGCCGGTAGTTCTTGGACTCCGGCGGCATCTTCGGCCAGTCGAACAATTTCTCTTTGGGTTCTTGGGTCTGAGATTCGCAGAAGGGTCTCCCAGGCATCTTTAGTTATATTTTTAGCCCTGTCTGGTGACTTTGCACACTCCCATATTACGTGATCTAGAAATCCCTTTTCCTTACATAGTGAACACAGGTCGGATCGTATTTCTGGCCATATATGGTTGGCCCAAGTTGGCGAACTCCTCTGGCGTGTGCGAGCGAGGACGGGTTGACGCGAGTACGCCAGCGAGCGAGCGCGCGGCAACCGGAAGTTCGTCGAAGTTACGCATTTCTGGGCGGAGCCTTGAACTTGCTTGTATTCTTCATTTTTTTATGGCTCCCTTCGGTGTACGAGTTGAGAGGGAAAATTGGAAGGGTCATTTTTAATCGCCGATATCTCTGATGTTGCAGAAGCTAGATCGAAATTTTTTGCCGGAGAATGATGGGTGGTTCAATATCTATCAGTGTTATGGCGTTGTTTACCCTTCTTCTTACCCATTTCAGTGGACCGTTAAGTATAAATTCGTAGTTTACGACTGTGTGTCGATTGATATGTATGAGATAATAGAGGCACAAATTATGAAATTGATGATTAAGCGAGAAGCGATATACAGGGTCGTCTACTCTTAGTGCGAACAAGCATGCTCTTTTCAGAGCGCCATCGTTTCGACCGCGCATTGATGCAAAGTCGCCGACTATGCGAACCCCACATTTGGTCGCTTTGCGCCTGCGTAACTCTGCTTGAATGTGTGGCCGCCGAGGACGCAATGACGCTTTTAAAGGAAGCATGCTTGTTCGCACTAAGAGTGGGTGACCCTGTACACATCCACGAATTGAGATCCACAAGAAAAGCCTCGAATGGGAGCTCATAACGCTCTCACGTCATACACTTAATGGCGGCGCGTAAATGTCTCCCCAAATATTAATCCATGCGTACACAAACAAATCGAAAAGTAAACATATTTTAGATGTGCAGCCTTTGTCAAAAGTGTAGAGCCCGGGGGGTCTGCTTCCAAGCCGGATTTAGGATTAGTGGAGGTCCTTCCTATTGGAGTGGGTAGGGCAAAATATCTTCTTACCATCAAGATAATACTAACACTGGAGATCTATTACAAGCTGCACGAAGTGGCTTAGAACCAGACCCCTTGGGCTCTACACTTTTGACAAAGACTGTACTTTTGTGCGTTGTGACTGAGGAGGTGCAGCACGTGGGAAGTTATATAAAATAGACTTAACGAAGCATTCCGTGTACTGAGTGTGTACGCGCTGGTAAAGTAACTAAATAAATACTTGATATGGGATGATTTCAAAACTAACTGTTGGAGAGGACAAGACTTATGAGACAAAAAGACAAGACGAGAACAAATTGACTACTGGTTTATCCAAGCTGCACATATTTTCTTCAGCAGCAACGACGAGCATGTGCACCAAGCAATTAAGATAGTGGCAGTTCTCGCTGTCATGCACGTTAGCGAACCAAGAAAGCTTAGATGCGTCTTGCTGGAGCGAGCCGAGGAAACACTGACACATTTTCTCTGGGAATCAGTTTTTATCTTCAGAGCTTCAGAAGTTCTGCGCCACTTTCTGCCATTTGTATCGCGGAATGGATTATACGCTTAAAAGGTGGTGTAAAGTTTCCATAGGAATGCTGACCACAGAAGGTTTTTAGTCATATAGCTAGTAACTGGTAACCTTAGCTATAAGTTAGTCATATTTGACCAGTACTTGAGTATGTATGTGTTTGTTGAGACTCCCACAGAGCTTAGCTAGTAAACAATTTAGAAACAAATGCGGAACAGGGTGGTAAGATTCGTTCTAGAAAACTGTACCCGAAAACTTACCATGGCAGAAAGCAAACATTACCTTAAATGGCGAGGCTTAAAAGTTCATAGAAAATTGATTAGTTTTTTTGCGCAGCATTTATTATTCTATAACAAAGATAAACCGCGATAAATATATTCAGACACCAAAATATATCGAAGACAGTCAACCACCGTCTTGATGGTCAAGATATTTTCTTGTAAGCTTGACGGCTTTCGCTACACTTTTTTTTCTAAGTTAGAACTGTCCGATACTGGAATAGATTGCTATCAGACACTGCTTATATTCCATCCAATCATGCTTGTTCCATGCATTGAATATATACATCAAGTCACATTTAACATAACTATCCCCCTGCTGTAATGCCCTATGGGGCGGTGCAGGCACTCTGTCAACAATGCCTCGTGGTCACAAATATGTGGCGAAAAGCAATGTGCATTGAAGGGTCTTAATCAGTGCTATGTTTGCTCTTATGCCGGTCAGGTATCAGGCAACAAGTGTTCAGGGCGGTTTAACGCAGACCTAATTAAGCTTAGAACTACCAGAATTATTTAGACTTAACGGCGAGCCTGCCAATCTGAACCCGTTAATGTCATATTGAGGGTGTCAGAGTGCTGCTGCTTTCCTACAGTATCTTTATTGCGATATTGGGCTGCAAATAACGGCTATCGGATCGGACTCACAAGAAGACAAAACTAAGTGCAAAAAACAAAAGCTCTCAAAGACGAATCTAAATTTAACTGTGAGAAGAATAATACAACGTATTTCAACACAAGAAAGCAAAGCAAAACACTAGCATGTGGCACATAGGTGTTGAAACATATAGAAGAGGTCACCAGTGTCGATGGTACGGGTGGGACAGGGATGTAAACCATAGTCGCGAGAACGCGGGATCAAAGGCGGTGATGAGGTAGCAGCGTCTATAAAGAGCATGTCGGCAACAGTGGGGCTTGGTGACGAAGAGCAACGGCTGCAATATGTCTGCACCCGGTGCCTATCGTGTTTCAGGAAGAGCATAGTAGCTCTGAAGGTCAATTTCTGATGATTCAAGAGCGACCCACATTGTTCCAAACGCAATACTTGGCCCGATACGCGAGAAGGCGGTGCTGTTACTACAAACTTTCGTCATCAACATCTGCCTACACCCCCCCAAAAACATGGATGAAGTCACCAAGTTGCCCTAGACGCACACAGCAAGCCACGATGCAGCCGAGCCCCTCCACCCGCGCGGCCTCTGCCGCTTTAGGCAATTATATATATGTAGTTCGTCAATATATATTCGTCACTCTCCGACCTCTGTGTGGAAGCAGTTTTCTCTAAATTCGTGTCGCACTTTTGCTGCAGTCATTTATCGCAGTGCGTTCTGGTGGCCGTCAAACGATCTCTCGGTCCTTATACTGTACATAACACCGTCACGGTGGAAACTAGCTCGTGACAGGGATTCAAACCAACGAAATATGTACCGGAAGCTGTATGCTTTCAAGATGAAAATCCTGATTCGAAAACATTTCGCCCTCGGTATTGAAATTCGCATTCCTGCCGGTAAGCAGCCTTAAATGTGTGTGTGGAATTTCAGCAGCTTGCACCCACTGCCCGTTTACTGTCAGCTTCATGTTGGAATACCCAGCGTTCGGTGCCGCTACTTCCTTCAACATCTAGGATTTGCTACACGTCATTCTGTGGTCCTTCGTGCCACATCCCTCCTACGCTTTTTCATCCTTGAGGCCACCGCTTCATGTCACGCCATGTCACAAAGCTTGGACTGCTCGCGCCCCTTGTGCTCTGTCATCGCTGTATACCACAGAGCGCTTTTTCCCAGTTCGCGCACGGCCCATCATAATATTTCGTCTTCTTGAACTGAACTGCACTAGAAGCTCGGGCCCTGGGATTTATACAAGGTCGCTCAAAATGCACAGTGCATTGTGAAAGCAAAATAATAAATCAAGGGGTTTATAGCTGTACCTCCAAGCAGGTACGTCGAAGAGAGACGTACGGTATCTTACCGGCCACCATAACAAAGCAGCTTCTTTTTGGCGAGAGCGTATTGCCTTTGTCAAAGGCGACACAAATATCATACCAGCTATGATACTACCGATCAATCTCTACCTTTCTGCAAGGCGATAACCCTTGTACGGACATCATGAGGTATTTTAATAATTAGAAAAGCCATATTTATGGAAGTCCTCTACACAATTGGAAAGCAAACTATGCGACCTTAACAAAGTTGGCAAAGATGTTGCCTCAGCGTGTTTCCACTGGCATCTTTTCTTTTCGGTGCTTTGGGATGGAATTTAATGGGCGCTTTGCCGATGATACATCAGATTTGCTTCGCTGGCACTAACCGCATATTCTTCCCGCGTCGCCACAAGCGCTCTTGGGCACGTCCGTCACAACGTTCTGCGCGTACCTCATCCTAGTGGAATTTCGGGCGATCCAGCAAAGAAAACCTAGCCTGCTCGATGCCCGGCTGCTGCCTAGGTGAATCAAAGGGCGAGACATGTTGGTTATCTAGCACAGATCTTAGCTTATGGTTCCTTACTGTCATCCACGCAGATGAGCACAATGCACTAGATTTGAGATCAAGTGATCATAAACTAGCTTCGATTCTTCCATCATAAACCGGGCCAACGTACCACTGTCTACAAGCCTGGTAAGAGTGTATCTACTTAGTTTTAGGAGCGTACAAGCAGCTATGCGTAGATGACATAACTAGCGACAGCTTTCAAAAATTACAGCAGCTGTCTCCGATGCCATTCATCTGATCTCGCCTCAAGGGAACGCAAAGAATGATAGAGGTGCGACAAAGGAATGTCGGGGCTTACTTCGTTGCCAAATCTGAAGTGCCGAATCTGGGGACAAGTCTGCTTATGCATCAGTATTTGTTTCAAAACTGCTAGCATTCGTTTGGCCACACGTGCCCGCAACTGTCATGTGACATTGTAGCACATGTTCAATAAGCACAGAATAAAGAATAAGCCCAAAACATCTACTATCTCCCGATTACCTCAATGCAACCCGAATGCTTTCGCCAGCTCAACATGGAATGGATCATATGTCTGTATATGGAGCATCCTGGAGAGTTGAGTGGTTACCCAAGTGTCTGCCTTTAACTATGGTACACGTCGGGAAAATCTCTTAGATTACCTTTCTTTCTTGGATTCTTCCCTTTCATAACGCGTCCTGCCGCCAGAGATGTGCGGTTTCCTTCCTATAACAGGCTAGGCCGCGCAGACGAAGCATACCAGCGCTAAGACTTATCCGCACAAGGCTAGGAGAACGCCGCAATGACAAGGCCCGCACGAAGCCCAAGGAACAAGCGCTGTCTCCTCTTGCGTAGCATCGCGGCGCCGGGGCCAAGTGCCCAGAGATTTACGTTGCCTGGTCGACGTTGGAAATTGCGCGCATCGCTCTTTCTCTCCCGTCGTCGTCATCCGGACAGTGCAGGCGGTGTCTGCACTACAGCCCGATGGCTGCTCCCTCGGGGGCGGAAAAGAAACAGGGTCTGAAAAATCGAAACCGCAACGAAGGAAGGAGGAGCCCACCGGACAAGGGCTATACAGAGTGTCCCCACCACGCCATTTGCGAAGCGGAAGGGCGATCCTCGAGCGTCTCGGGAGCAAAACATAGGGGTGAAAGCCTCTCTTAAAACGAGGGTTTGCGCGCGTACCATGCGAAAGAGCAGTGCGAACGACCACAGGCTGAAACACTGCCACGTGACTGAAAAAAATATATGAAGACAAAAACCGTGGAGACAATCATAGAAGAAGACGAAGGCCCACCCCCGAGCGTGATGAAGCAACCTGAAATAGAGAATGTTGAAACAAACTCGGACAAAAAGTAACGTTTATGACGCAATAAATAAAAATAGTATAAATAAAATGGGGCCACGAGGTGAAATCCAAGAGCCTGGGAAGCGCTAATATGTTGATAAACGGTGATGTCGTTCGCCAACGACGCTTTCATTTCATCCCATGTGAAGGAGCAAAGGTTTTCTCCCAATTGCTTTTCCCTGTAAAACGGCGGAGAGGCGAAACAACGTGCATGGAGTGGGCGGAAACGACTCCGGGAAGAGCTGGGCGGGAAGACAGGATAGCTTCGATGCAGGGGGTGCGAGGTAGGCGGGAGGGGGAGGGGACGCCAGACAAACGACTTCAAGGAAGAAGCGAGGATGTAGCACGGGCTTATGGGGGGGGGGGCAACAATTTTTTCGGGACGAAGCGATTTCGAAACCGTTCCAATTGCGGAAGGCCGGAGTTAAACGGCCATAAATAGGAGCCTAGTAGCCCGTAGCGGTTCAATGAGAAGGCGCACCGATCGTAAGATGAGGAAAAAAGGGGAGTGGCTGGGGGAAATGGGGAGTCCAGCTACAAGCGGTGCTCATGTACCCCATCGACGGCGAGATCCACCCGCAGAGATGACAGTTTCTCTTCGGCTGAGAAATAAAATTGTTATAAAATATATTTAGAGAGTTGACTGCTGAGCTAGTTGATTGTCACAATATCAGGGTATTTAGCGCTACACGGGATGTGCTCTTTCGTGTGCGTGCCTATATTGCATAAACACAATGTTATGTTAAAAATATTTTAATAATGAATGTTTCTTTTTAATCAACTCACATACAAAAAAAGGAAATGTTATTTTTGTAGCACAGTCTTTGCTGTATCGGTTATCCCTACTACACAGTCTAACTAGAGGGTTCTTTGCAGCAAGCACCTACGCCCCATACAACCGCAGTTTAAATTGGTTGCATTATAAATACCATAATAAGCCTGGCGACTTCCAATGCAGCGCGAAAGATTCACCAATTAGCCCGGTCCTCTGTCAGGGGCATCCATTTGTTCCCCGCAATCTTACAATCCCATTAGCCCAACTCGCATTCTTTCGCGGCTTCCATGCATACCTTCTCCGAGAATCCAGTCTTCCAACCTTAGGCACCATTGATTGTCTTTGTCTTCGAATCAGACGCCTTACCTGTGCTCGTTTCTTCTTCTTGATTTCAGCTAGACTAGTATTAACGCGCGTTTGCATCTAACGTTACACCTATGATCTTCATTTCCACAGCCCTATACACTGTCCTCAATTTAAGCTGGTCTTTTTGCTAGTCTCCGCGCTGTTCTCAGTAGGTGAGTACCGGCAACGCACAGCGCATGTATACGCTTTCCTTTTGAGGGATTCTGCTAAATTACCGGTCCGAGAGTACATGCATTAGTGTCCCATCCCAATCTTATTTTCTTCGCAATCGCAAAGTGATGACCGTACGGTCATTAACATACCATTGTAACCACAAAAACAAGTCATGGTTCCATTTGCGGCCTTAACTACAGTCGGTTGGTCCCTAGCGGCCTGGCCAACAAGGGTGAGTTAGGAAACGACTTCCGTGTGCTTCGCTTAGTGTTACTGTGAGACGTATGTGGAGATAAAGCTTGCAGACCTCAAAGACTCTCAAGGGAACCCTGAAAAGCCAGTGAACTGAAAAAGACGCAAAGATTAAAAAAATAACCTGGAAGGCTCAAAAGAGTTTATGGAAAAGGTGATGAGACGAGGCCCGACGTTTTAATTGTGTGAATTGGGCCTTTTATCCGGAACGCAAGCCATGCATCATTGATTTTTATGCAGGCTTGTTTCAGTTGGTGTTTCAGTTATTATATTTACTTACGCACATATATTTGCGCGCTTTATTTCTCCATTGTATCTGAAATTTTATACTCAATACTTAAAAATATATTTTGAAAGTCTTGCTTATGATGGCGGAACTGCAGTTTATACGAAAAGATCGAAAAAGCTTTGCAGCTGATTCGCCTAGGCAGCTCTTAGTATTATGCGTGCTTGTTTTACATCACACTTCTTTTCTCTAACTATGCACCCGTTATGTTCCCTGCTGTAAAAACCTCACAAGAAAAATTAAAGCAAAATATTGACATTATAGATGCTGTCATTATTTTGAAAAAGGGAGGTTGTTAGCACCTTTTTATGTGTGTAAAATGCGCTCTGCTTTATGTTTATATTTTCAGTTTGTAGGCGCTAAATAATTTAAGATGCAGGTCATTTTAATGCGTAGAATAGATAAGCCTTAGGAGTTTTTTTTCTATATAATAAGAGGTTTGCGACGTGGGCCTTCACCAGGAGGTCTTCAATGCGCAATGGGAAAGGCACATATTTAGATGTGGTTCCCGAATTTTCGTCCTGTGTAACTGAACATGTTCTCGACAACCGTGTTCAAGCAACATGGAAGAATTAAAGAAATATCAGATAGTAAGATCTTGCTTTGAATGCTGATGGATTCCATGCTTCATCCCCCTCTCCCCCATGTTGTTGGCAAAATGAGCGCAGATGTATTTCACAATTACGTGAGAAACAGCAACGAGAAAGAACTCTATTTTTCGTCTTATAGGGGTACATTCTTCGTGGAGTGGATGCATTCTTAGTTGATGGAACCATTAATTCGCGCCACGTTGCTCGCTCTGTGTAGTCTTTCAAGCTTCTTCCTGAACTATGCAGAGAAAGCGGTGGGTTGAGGTAGCAAGGAAGGTGCAGCCATTCCCAAATGAATGTACAAACTGCATGCTTTGATCCAGGAATTGCCATCCTGTGCGTTAGTGCGGTATCGCTATTACAAGTATGTATACCTACTGTGTGAAACCTGTGCAGTTAAAAGTTCTCATTGAGCTTTAACCGAAACCTGGCATTACCGAATGCAGGGATTTGTGCACCGATACCGAAATTCGACACAATCATGCGCCAAAGGTATAGTTTGGCAGCAAAGAAAAAGGGGTTCAAAAATTGATACAAAAGCCAAGTTGGTAAAAGCGAGATTGGTACCAGCGAAGTTGGTAATTGTTTTTCAAAATTTACTGATGGTAGCGAAAATAATTGAGTCATGTTTTTTTCCCACTGATATGGGGGGCACTTTGCAATAATGAGATTCCGCACTCCTACTTCAAGCACCGCAAAAACGTAAGACACGTAGACGTGTTCAGGAAAATGCGGTGTCAACAACAGGAGCTTTGAGCTCTTTTCTGAAGCAGATGGAGACACCAGGCTTAAAATTTTTAAACACTAAAAACAAAACACAAGGCGGCCGAGTATTGTGCGACGTCAGTGCACATAAAAGAACGCCAGCTGGTCGATATTATATGGAGTCATCCAATGCGCCATCTTTCATAGCCCGCGTCGATGTTAACCCGATATTGTAGTGTTATCTAGGACCCGACCAACGCCAAAGAGATGTGAAAGCTGAAATCGTCATCGAAAAACAACGTCTCATATGACTTATTGGTAAACTAATATTTGTCAACCGCAGACACGCGCTGTTATTTGATTTTTATTAGTATCTGCTTTCATTTTTCTGTATTCAATTATTTGGAGTCGTATTCTGTAATATTGAAGCTACTGCCTTCTATCGAGCTAATTGAAAGCTAGGAAACGCGTTCTATCACTCTTCCTATAAATTGACGTAGTCATTTATTGAAATAATTAAGCAGTCCGAGTATAGAAGACATATAAACCTTATCGCTACTGAGCAGCAGAAAACACGCCCTTGGCCTCATTAGAAGCTGAGCCGATGACAATTCGTTGACAAAAATTAACAAATAACTCGTTGAAAGGAAGAAGCCGCTTATTTCTTTCGCAAGAGATGTAGCTGCATGAGAAAGCACTTTTCCGGTTTTGCAAACCCATTCACATTCTAGCGAATAAAAGTACACGCGTCTTCACGTCCTTTAATTCGAGCGATACAACGTGGAACAGAGTGTGCAGATGCGGAAAAGCCATACCCTAATGGAGGCGGGTAATCGGGAAACAACGGCTCAATCCCCGAAATCGAGAGCTCCATTGGGGGATGAAGGACAGGGAATGAAACGAAGGAAAAAGGGAAAGAAAGAAGATGCCAAGAGCAAGGGAAAATGAAACGAGCTGAACGTAGCGCTGCTCCGCGGGTCGTTGTGAGAAATGACCTTTCAGGGCCCCTCGGAGAGTTCCCGTTTTATTTCCTGCCGCGGCAGATGGAGCGAGAAACGCTCCCTCCGCAACCCGGATCTGTCAGCGCGTTGCGCGCTGTTCTTCCCATCTGCTTGACGGAGAGCGGCGCTCCGTTGCGGACTGCTGGTTGTTAGCCGGCGCTTTGCATATATGTTTGTGTGCCCATATGCTACGCTCGCGTCTACTCTGCGGCGTAAACATGATTTCAGTCAAGTTCTTGCGCTGGTCGAGATTGTCCGTTTAGATGGCGGCTGCCCCGCGGGCATTCTCAGGTGAGCGCGTGCGTACGTAAAGATGAAATCTTCGCGAAACCTGGCGCGAAATTGAATTTGCCTCACTGCACGAGTGATTTGTCAGTCAGAGTTGGCGAGAAGCCGTATATTTCTGCACCGCCTTTCTTTATAACGGCAATTTAGCGCGACTCGTGAAGGTTCAGAGTGTTAGGTTGATTTCAGCAGGCGTCGTATTTGAGCTTTAGCGCCATCATGCCCGGCATATACATGGCCAAGAGGCGTCTGTCTGTGGTTGGAAACGAGTAGGGAAGGGTTTGAATAAAACACTGGACGACCACAGTTCGCATGGATGTAACTTGAAGAGCAATTTGTATGTTAAACACTTGGCTACGTACGCTTGTAGTCACCGGCGCTTGCTTTCTTTATCTAGTATCTCAAGAAATCAAGAAAAGAGGTAAAAGTGATCTTCATGAGATTTTAGTATTTTCCTATTATTTTCATGCAGAACTATCCAAAAGGAACGAAGGCACACATAGGCGACTGCTGAGTGCGCCTCGTCCGGGCATTCTTTGACCGTAGAATGTGTTCTTTTACGTGTAGCTGAGTCACTACATCACAGCCATTCTGCCTTTGGGACAGTGAAGCGTGCTTGCTTACCAGGGATTATAAGGCGAATATATACTGTCTTTAAATAAGGGAGAAATCGGCGGGCACTTAAGCTCTGCCGTTAAGGGTAACGTGCGACCGCCTAAAGAGCTTAGCGCTAGCGCTTACCTCTACTGTGTAACCACCGCGCGAGTCAGTGCGCATCCGCACATAACCATAAAGGCGACAGATGGCGCCCCGTTCGCTTCATATTGTCACGTAGTGATGACAAGCCCAGTAGCCACAAAGGAAGACACTAGTGTTGTACTTGATTGAAACTCATTATTGGGCTGACTTGCGCCCGAAAAAGAACTAAGGGAATCGGCGGCAGCGATAACAACAAACGAGCTCGTCGGTCGTCGAACTAAGAAGCTAGTTTCATTCTTCAGCGCTCAATTTAACGGCGGCCATGAAAGATCTAGACAAAACCGCGAACGGGGACTAGCATACCCTGGAACTTTGTAGAAGCACTCGTAGGTGTCTGGAATCTATCGAGATACATAGCATTTTTTTTTTTTTTGCGATGAAGGGAATGATAAATCCGCGTCTCGCGACAATGAGCATGAACAAACGAACATATAAAGGAATCTTCTGCGTGCTAAAATCACAGTGATAAGGCAGCATGCCGGCAGCTGTCGAAAAAGAGCAAATAAAGACGAATGGTTCGCGGCAATATGGCGGCAGATTGGGCACGCAGAAGCTAATCAATTAGCACATGCTCAGCTGAAGGCACGCGGTAGCGATAGACGGTATAGCGATAGGCGGTAGCACTATGCTAAATGTCTTTACCAGAAACATTTACTTTAGCGCTACCGCTTACCGACACAGCCTACCGTTACCTCGTGAGCGTCAGTATGCATGTGTATGCAGATCCCCCTGGTGACGACAGATGGCGCTACATTCCCATTAAATGCCGGCGGATTCGGCACGCAAAAGTCAATGGGCGAGTAGCGGTAGAAAGTAGCGGTGAGCGATAGCGCTAAACTAAAGGTCTCTAATGTCTCCCGTCTGCAGCTCCCCTTGCGGTTCTTCGTTCTCGCAGACGCCATTTGTTACTTTGTTAACCATTCATGTTTTCATTTGCGCGTCTCTAGCGTCCTAAAGTCTTGTTACCTTGCTGTCTTAAACTACGAATGACCACTCTACTTTGTCATGTGTTTTTTTTAACTGCTTACAGATCATTACTTTAGACCCTGTCAGAGATACGGCAGTGCCTTCTAACTACGTGGATTGTACAGCAAGGTGGTCACTGTGTAAGTGATTGAGGTGCATAGTTAAGCAGTTAAATAAATAAAATAATATATTACCTTTTATTTTTAACTTTAGAGCACAAAATTATAATAGGAAAACGAAAGCCCTAAAGAGAAACGCAGAGACCAGTTTTTATATTAGAATTTTCAGCAGTGAAGTTCGAAAGATTTAACGTCAAAAATCCGCATTTTCTAGCTCGTAGAGCTGACTTCCTACAATTCGCATTTGTAAAATGGCGACGCTTTGCCTGCTTTGTGCTACAAAAGCAGTAAGCGTTATTCCCGCGTCAATAACACGACAAGGGAAGTAGTTTTTGAAAATGTGAATCGGGGGAAGTCAGGTTTACGAACTCAAAATCCGCATTTTGGCATAATATATTTTTTATCTGCATTGCCAATAATGAAAATGTAAAGAACTAAACTGTTCTCTTGACGGCCTTCATTTTCTTAATATAGTGTCGACCCCTGTAGGAAATGAACAGTTTATTAGTAAAATTCAGTTATTTCGTAAATACGGAGCTCTATCATGTAGTGTATAATGTCCACATTGCTGTACAATCCACTTGAACAGACGGTACTGAGGTTTCTCACAGGGCTTACAGTAACCACCTGCAAACAGTTAAAAAGCACACTCTGGATATTAAGCTCAGTTTGAACCAAGCCGCCAATCATGCCTGCGTTGCCTATAGACAGCGTGCATTACTCGAGACCCGGATTCCGGGTTCAGTTCCCTTCTTACCCCCCTCTATAAAGCTCCTCTCAACTTGGCCATGTGATGCAGTCGCGTGAGGTCACGCAAACCGCCGACCAATCAGCGTTCGGCCATCTCACCAGAAGATTGCGATCTGCCAGGCGCAGGCTCGTGATTTTCCGCTCACGGCTTAAACACGTACAACTACACTACGCCTTCCACAGCACGTCTTCTACTGAAGTAGAGCAATAACACTGTCCTGTTAATAATGTGGTAGTTCGAACCACGTGTACGCAATAGGCACCGTGCAGAAACCCAGGGGGCAGCACTCGCGGCGAACAGGCAGCGCCACGAGTGAGCGCCGGAACAGTTTGATAGGGAGACGCGCGGCCGCCTGGGCAGGGCGCGTGCTTGAAGAAGGCGGCCTGCGCAGCGAAATGGTAGCAGTTTCAGCCAGCTCGAGCGACGTAGCGAATCACAAACAATGCGAGAGCCACACGACACAAGACGCAGAGACAGGGACGAGCCCTGGCCGCCCGCTGGGCGTTTATTTCTAGGCTAGAAACACGCGAAACAGAAGACGACAGGAGAAGAGCGCGCAGTTGGAAAAGGCCGAGCAAAAAACGAAGGGGGTAGGAGGATTGCGGGAGTAAAAAACACGGTAAAAATGTAGAAAAATACAAAAAAAATATTTGTGGCGAATGCCCCTCCTCCCAAGTGTGGTAGAGCTTCACAAGGGCCAGCTCGAATGCCCCAAGCGGAGGTGGGTGAGAAAAAAAAAGAAAAAAAAAGCTGCGGGGAATCGAGCGGCCGAGAAGGACGGAACAAGTATGGGAGAAGAATAGGAATGAATGAAGCTGTAGTCGGAGAACAGAAAAAAGCTTAAAAATTAAAAAGCGACAAGCCTGAAAACTCTAGAACGCGATTACGGGGGCCTGAAAATGCCGCAGGCACTTATATTACGCAGACGGATTTTGAAGAGCTTTAGCTGTTTTCTGGTGAGGCGGTTGCCACTTTTCTTGACGATAAAGGAAAGGATGGCAGATAGCACGCGGTCGCTGATACAGCGACACAGCTATGAGAATGAAAACTCCCTTACAGCACTGCACAAAAGCTCTACAGTTTACAATACACATGCATGTCTTCCTCTCTGTCACATGTCAGGATTGTAGCATGCTTAATTTTCTTTTTCGTCGAAAGAACGTCCTGCCTCATCCCGACTTGAATGCTAGTTTTCTTTCGTTTGTTTTTTTTTAACGATCCTTCATGCCTCTTTAACGGTACTTTCAAGTCCTCTGCCACAAAATTAAGTTTTGACAGGGGAAGGTAACAGATGGCAGTCAGCCGCTCGACAACTTGTTTGGAGCAGGATGGCATGTAATGAATGCCAGATCTGTTCAGAGCGTCCACAAATAAGTAAAAAAAAAAAAAAAACATTCATTTTTTTTTTACTTATTTACTACTACAGTCTCGATTGAGCAGTATCGCGTGAGAAGCAGCTTATCATTCGAGGTTCAACAGCTCAGTAGACATCGAAATGTCATTAACACAACTAAATGAATAAAGCGTATGGAATGACATCTCCTGAATCACATCTACAGAGGAGGACGAAGCGGACAGCGAAGGAAAAGAAAAAAAGGAACGAGCTGAGAGGGAGGAAAAAAATAATGAAAGCAAGCAAGGAAGCAAACAAAAAGTTGGCAAGGTAAATTCGCGAAACTAATGCGCAAGACATAGTAAATGCTCCATTAAAACGCTCCATTCCTGTTGATTACTCTCTGCATTTTACTGGTGCTTATGCAAGCTATCGTAGACAGGGAAATATAGACCACAGGACAGCATACATAAAAATTATGCAATGAACAACTGCATTCACGAGCGCGGCCCACCGGGCGCGCACGGCGGTCCCAGTAGCACTGATGCGAGTTGCCCAATTTCTTTAAATATTATTTTTTTTTCTGGTTGAGAAAGGATGCTTATGCAGGTGAAGGTATAGTGTTTCCTCTTTCGAAAAAAATGCTTCGCGGTAAATCTGGACGCGGCAATACCCGCGGGCATGATTGCCAGCTCACTGCTCGTTGGAAGGCAGCGATTCGCACTTCTCGTCATCTTGAAGTCGTAAAGCTTATTCGGTGACGCGGAAAATATGTTATCAGGCCAGTGAAAATGTGTGCAACAGCAGCAATGCAAGGGCTGCAACCTAGCAATTCATTTGTAACCATAGAATGCCGCGAATCGAAAGAACGAACGGCGAATGCGCCCCACGCAAGCAGATCCGCCGCGTCTCCGCTGCACGGCCGGGCGCACGTCTCCCTACCAAACTGTTCTTCCCGCCGCGAGGGGCGCGCGCGTCGCACTGCGAGTTACTCCTGCACGATGCCTATAACGTCGACAGACCTTGCTGTTTATGCAAGAATTCGTACTTTCGAAGGCAAATCGTGTCATATCGAAGCAGATCATTGCAACACGCTGCCTTCTCTCGTTGTAACTTGACACACACATGGAGTGAATATATAGCGCCCGCCGACGCTATAAAGCGGAGGCGCTGAGATCAGCGCTACAGCCCGTGTTATACCGCTTTCCATTGGGCGAACAGGAGCACTTTTAGCTGCACTGAAAGTGCTCTCGCGAGTTTCGGCGCCTACCAGTGGTCGAACAGGAGCAGTTACGTTGTGTTCTATTGGCAGAGGAGGCGCGCTTTTGGGGTCCCGAGAGCAGCCGAGAGCAGTCCTCGGGGCTCCGTCGCCAGCGGCGGAGTACAAGGAGAACGGAGGAAGTCACGTGACCTTTTTGACGTCGGGACGGGATACGAGCAACGCGAGCGCGGGAAAAGTTTGATCACATGACGCCTGACGTCACGCGCTCTCCCTTGCTACGCTGCTCTCCGAGCAGCGTGAATGTTCCGTTGGGGAGACTAGAATGCGCGTCCCCAGTGCTCTCGTGCGCTGTTCTGGCTGCTCGTTGCTCTTGCTCCTTCCTGTTCGCCCAATGGAAACCGCGGTGTTAGAGAAAAATAAAGATGTACAGCGCGTGCTCGGAGCGCAAGCACGGCACGGGCTGGTCAGAATGAGAAGTCTGCCACGCTGGTCATCTTGTCTGGTGCTCCGCTGCGACCCTGCAAATTCGCAACAAATAAACTGGATTTCATGGTTAGAGCTTAGCGTCATTTAGCGACCAGTACGTCAGGCTATATTTATGAATATCTGTCTAAGCCAAATTACTTCTTGCTAATTAGGGCTGCTTTTGTGGTCTAAATTAGATTGGTCGCATTTTTTCGATATAGTTTCCACAAAGAAATCACGCAAGCGGCTCTGCCACTATGCTTGCAGCAGCGCTGCTATCGACATAATCTGCTGTTGGTAGCTTGATAGTTGTAACGTTTCTATTTTGTTGGTACTATATATATAAAGCCTCTGTAGCGGTCTCAACTGCAGTTTCAATAAAATCTGTGCATCTCGGCTAACGTCAGACCCATCACTGCCAACGCGCGAAGCTCATACTACCAGAAGTTTTCCGTAGAACTGAAATTAGACTGGTGTCCAAATTTCTTTTTAGTGATCTGTATAAACATAATTTAATCAAGGCAAGCATTCCCATCGGAAAAATTATAAAATATTTTTTTTTTGTCGAAATTGCCACAGTGAACCTATTGTGGCAAGATAAATTTCTGTAGATGCACTGCATTTTTAGTAGTTGCAACAAAAGAGTACAGCAAAATTATCCTACTTTCAAACACAACAGAAAAACTACAGTACTACAGAAAAGAGAGAAATTAGCAGGGCTGGTTTTTATATCTTGACACAAAATTAACAGTACATAATAATGGACATGGAAGAGGCACAGACACGGGGGCTGTCTACAGCACTATCTAGTTAATTTGGGGGCAAGATATGTATCAACTGGCAGCGCTAATTCCATACTTGGATGATTGACACCGCCTGACTGTGTCTATTTCTTGTCCTGTGTTTTGTACTGTTAATTTTGTGTACAGAAGTCTGACGTTATGCGAAAACTACAGACTGTTTTATTTGTCACTTTTTTGGGGGGCGCTGCTTATTGTTGTTCTTTTTTCACAGGGTTAAATGAGTAAAAGAGCTATAAATCCTTCTAGGGTGTATGCAACAATGTAACTGCATGCGACGCAGCAATCACCGTGTGCACGAAGTTCATTAAATGCATTGCATTGAAAACGCACTTGTTCCTCGATATCGACGTTGCAGGTGCCGTCTAGTGCGCGAAAACGAATGTACCGTATATATGTAAAATGTTTTCAGTTATTTTGCTATGCTGCCTTTAGGCCTTTGCATCGGGCGAGGAGGAGGTCAAAACGCCCCCTGTCTGGGCTGTTGCAAACCGGTTCCGCTGACGCTTCCACCGTACGCAATAGCCCAGCGAGCATTATGGAGACGCCCAGGAGGCCCTCGTTGCAAAGGTCTATAATGCACTTTTAGTTGGCGGAAAAAGGAATGAATAGATAAAATTCGTTAACACCTGCTTGTAGACGCATTTCTCAATGTCATACTTATACAGTGAAATGCTGATCATACGTGTATTTGGCCCTCATTTTACTGTCTTCTGTCAGTTTGGCATCAATAACAGCCGCCAAATGCTTCGATACCTGTTTTGTTAGTTGTCCAATCACACATATTAAGCTCATTGCTGCGGTTCTTTTTTGCGGAATTCGACGGCCAGCACATTAGACGGCAAGAAAAGAGCCCCAAATTTCGAAGATCATCTTTATCACTCTTCACAAGCCTCATTTCTACGTTTGGAGTTAGCCTTTTTGAACCTATGTTACTGATGCCAATCAAGGGAGTTCGACCCCATTTACGCCTGAATAATTTCCATCAGTTATATTACCTGGCCGTCAGACTTCTGGCTGCAACTGGCGCTGAATGTCCTAGGAGTGCTATTTCCTTTTTGGTGAGGGAGAGACAGATATGCGACACATTCTTAGGACAGGATTATGGCTAAATTGCAAGGGAGCGTACTGCTTATGTATGCTACATGTTTAAGCGCTGTGATTTTGGGAGCTGTAGCCCTCTCAGGTTTTCCGGGCCTTGAACTTCACAGATATGCAACATGTTTTATAGTCAATCCACGAAACACCGGGAAAATGGATTTGGTTTGCACTTCGAGCATCCGTGTGCCGCTTGATGAACATTACGAACCACCGCAGGAGGACCAGGCGTTCTTTTCGATTGAAAAGCTCATTGATATTCTATAGTCACCGAAATGTAGCAAGCCCTAGAAGCATTTTTTTCAGGTTACGTTTCGCAACTAGGAGAAGGAACGGTAGTTCATGACCGACATGAGCCTAGCCGCTCTCTCTGGTTTTGTAAAAAAAAAAATCCCCTTTCATAACATTCCTAGTGGCGGTCGACTGAAGACGCTGGCTGGTGTAACGAAGGAAAGGTGGGCTGGTTCTGGCAAGCAACCGCCTCGGTTTCTTCACACCCTTGCTACAATAAAACAAATACTGGCGGACACTTTGAAATTGGTTGGAACAATGCACGTGCACAAGCCAATAAAAGCCAAAATGTCGGTAAAAATCGCAAAAGCGGCGAATAGGTAAATAGACAATCCTGCTTATAAATGAGTGCTTAGTTTAGATGCAGTTCTTGTAATTCTTCATCAGTTTTTCCCCCTTCGGGTACTCTTCTAACTACTTAAAACGTTAGTTTGCCTCCATCTAATTACGGTACACATGCTATCCAAGAAGGGTAAGTCACAGCAAAGACCAAATGATCGATTGTTGAGAAGCGTTGCCAGATAAGGGTGTATCTGTCAACATTCAGCACGTCCTCTTAAAGAGAGGGCGTCGCGTGCATCCATGTGTCGCCAGCAGTCCACGGTCAAGAGCAGGCCGCAAGTTCTTGCGCGGCATTTCGAATCCTCCCGGACCTGCGACAGATGAGAGAAGTTAGAGGTGCGTGCCATGATCGCGCCCCAAGTGTTGGCTAGCTGTATGTGCTTGTTTATCTTGGGCGCAATCAGTCTCCATATTCTGGTGGGTCAATCGTTCCCGCTATCAGGACCACATCCCCCTCTCCCCAACTGCCGCCGTGCTTTGAGCGGAAGGTAGTGAGGAGGAGAGGAGCTGCCGCCTCGTCGCACCGTCGCATACAAAGAGACGAGGAAAACGCCAGTGGAGGCCCGCATTTGCATGGAGAGCGGTCCGCGCTGCGTTGCATGCTCGCTCGCAGCCTGGATATAAAGCCCGACTAAAATGGGCCGCGGGGCGCTGATATGCATACGCGTGCTCCACCCCGCTTTCCGCTCCACCCCCCTCCTCCCTCCCCCTACAGCCAACCCTTCCCCGGCGATGCTCAGCAGTCGCGGCTCCGTTCGTGTCGTACCTGGAAGCAGACCTTTAAAACCCTCTATTTTGTAGCGTGGTGCTAGAGGGAGCGCTGTTCTTCGTTCCCTTTATTTTTCCTTGGATCCCTCGCTGGCCCCTTCCCCTCGAAAACCTTCTTTCCTTCCCGCTGCCTCGGCACAACTTTTCTTCGCAAGAGGGGCAGCACTTGAACCGAAGCGTGCGTTTGTTTGTACCGTTGTTTGAGTGTGCGGTGCCACAGTGGAGACGAAGAATACAGAAGTGCGCCCAGCCGCAGTTTGAGGCGGGATTAGCAACGCAAATGGCAAGGACTCGGCTGCACTTCCGTGGCCCGCAATATAGGGTCGGCCTCCTTTTGTGAACCGGGGCAAATGTTTGCCGATCCCTGCCCTGTCGTGTATGTAAACGATAGCGCCCTTTGAGAGCTCGCCGCCGCCGCCACTGGTGCTGGCGCGGTAAGCGCGTGCGCGCGAGGGAAGCCAGAGGCTGCGGAGGTTGCTGACGCTCTCTCTGCTGCTGCTGCTGCTGCTGCTGCTGCTGCTGCTGCTGCTGCTGCTGCTGCTGCTGCTGCTGCTGCTGCTGCTGCTGCTGCTGCTGCTGCTGCTGCTGCTGCTGCTGCTGTTAGCACCGCGTGGCGGCGGCGACGCTGGCGATCGCATGCTCACGCGAGCACGCTATATTTGCGCTGCCTCAGCTTTGACCGGCGCAGGAAGCCGATTGAGGAGGAGAGAAAAGAGGCAGTGGAGGGCAGAGAGCGAGGCTGGCATTACTCATCAAGTTTCTCAGCACTAAGCTCCCGCTCGCGATGGTTAGCAAAGCCGAACGGGGTGTGGTCAGCCGACTTCCCCCCTGACACTCTTCGAGCTTGCCTCTTTCGAACGCACGAAACGCTTCGCTTTGCCGTTGACTTCACACAGACGCACGCCAGGTCGCGCTGCTGGCGCTTTCACCTTCTCTTTCCCACGCACGCGCGCTCTTTCTCTATCACCAGAGAGCTGATTGTAGCCGCGCGCCGGTCGCCGGTGTAACTGACTATTCACCGCCAGGTCGCTCCCTTGCTCGGAGATTAGGCCTAATGCGCTTTCAGAGCCGGATTATTGCATCGTCGTTTCGGGGCGCCGTTTTGTATTTTGGCTGTTTTTTTGTACCGCCCTGCATCTTTTCGCTTCTTTTCGGGGTCGACGTGCTTTGCAGCGCAGCGGTCCGCTCACGCTGTAGTTAGGCTGCTCATTGCGGAGCTGCTGGCTACACCTGCAACTTTCTCCGCTGCTGATATTTTGTCCCTCGAACATTGAAGCCGGCCTTGTTTATCTTGCCGCCGATGAAAGAGTCGATGAGTTTCTCATTCGCGATGCAATCACGAAACCATCGGCGCGTGGGATCCGCTTCCAAACCCTGCTCTCCCTGTGTCCGCGTTAAGCGGGCCGCAAAGGCCGCTTCTTCGGGCATCGTTTCGTATATTGGCGAAGACAGCTCTTCATTGTTCGCTAAAGAACTTCGTAGTGGCAGAAAGGCTTTCTTCGTTAGGCTCTCATAGGGAAGAAACAGTACTTTCTCGGCAACTTGACTTTTTGCCAAAGCTGTAAATGCCCCCCTTTATATATATGTATTTATGCACTGTGCAATGCATGCACGCCGGTTTAACAGCTCCGGTTTCTCGAAGAGCGATAAAATGCTCATCGTCGGTTCAGTTTAGCGCATAGGGCTTGGTTGGTAACTGAGGTATATTTATTTATTTGATGAAACGTTTTTCACGAGTGTTGCCCGAGAAGTAAAACCTTTCATTTTTTTTGTTCTCATGCACTGTTTGTTCAAAATTTATAAACTCTATTATTGTATCAGCCGCGTATCTACCGGAAGTATATTAATTCATTGAAATCATGGGCGAAATTGTTTAATTTTGCGCTACTACTAGAAAAGGCGATGCATATGTGTTATTTTTTATCTCCTTTTTTCTTTGTGGCGCCAACACTGCGACAGCGTCCGTGTTCTTTGCAGCCTCGAAGCGCGAACAGTGATTGCCAAATTTGCCTGCACTGTTTCTCCGCCCTCTTTAAAGCTTATATTTTCATCGACAAGCGTCTACCCTTGCGCTTGACGGGTGCAGATTTCATAACGAAAAGAATGGCTCCCACACAGTGAGAACATGGTCACCCCCCCGTATATGATAAGGCCACATAATGCAAACATATTCTACTTAGGGAGCGTATACAGCACAAGAATGAGCACAAGCAAGCGAAATACACCTTTAAAAACACTAAATTCTTAATAGCATACTTACATTCAAGGTATGCAAACGCGCGTTTGGATTATTCTCTAGGAAACAACTGAAAACTAATTTCCTAGCACATAGGCCACGTCTCATTTATATGCGTTTTCCACAAGTTATATAGAACTATGAACCATCACATTAACCTTATTTACGTAAGCATTTATTAAAGTAACACATAAGCTGCGGCCAGCGTTATTTACCGCATTTCGACAGCATAGTCTTGGGCAGAGAGAAAATAAAACTACTAGCTCTAATAAACGGCTTGTTATCGCTAAGTCCCCACCAGAAAATGCGTTGGCTACCAGCTTTCTCGCAATAGCCCATTCAACAGCAGCAATCTCTATATCGTGATATGAATTTAAAAAAAAAAAACAGTTCTTGGGAATAAATTGTGAGTGGCCGCCGCAGTCTAGCACGAAATGCCCCATTCACTAAAACAGAGCGTTGTATACCAGTTGATAATTCCATCACGAAGCAGCTAGTGCATCGAAAACGGTATACAGAGACAGAACGGGGCAGACAAGAGCTAGGGATCTATGTTAACTCAACTGAAAATAAAATAAAGCCTCCACTCGCTCACTGAGGGTAGGTGATTACTGAATTTTTTATTCACTTGCTGTTGTGCGCACTTGCAGGCAGAAGCGTGTACATGATCATATTTACCTCAAATGACTGAAGGGCCACCAAAATTTATCAGATGCTCTTGGTAGCCACGGGAGCATCAAACAAAATTGAGAGAACATATGATGCGAAAGTTTTGCCGATGTGGGTTACGGCGCCAAATGATCCATTTTCGGGAACGCTTCTGCGGACCATCTCGCGAAACCGAATGCAAGTGACACAAAAAAAAAAAAGAGTTTCGGTAATTAACAGCTTTCGCGCACATTGGCCTTAGGGGTGTCAATACTGTATGCAACAGCGGTACGCCCTTGTGTTTACCCAACGCCTGTATTATCGTGATCCGAAGGAGCTTGCTTGACCTCCCATGCCTCATTTTACCTTGTTCCCGAAGCTGCGTGGCGACACCGACATTTGTTAGTGGCAGCTGCATCATTGTTGGCTGCATCAACCATATCTGCGTATACATTCACAGGGCGGTTACCTAAAGACGAATTTGGTGACAGGAAAAGTGCGGAAGTTTTTTTTTCTTTTTTTTAACTTTCTTTGTGTCGTATTGTGCATATAGTCTAACCGATAGGTGGATGCCGATGCGCTGTCGTGTTCACAGCGTAATTCACCTGCTTCTCTATCACAGGAGGAGGAGCCACCACTGCTGCGCCTGCTGTGACACCCGGGCCCACGTGAGGCCGCCCGAGCCCTGACCTCGGCCGCAGAGCGAAAAGGCGCCGCGCTGGCCACTCCACGGGAGAGAGAGCGGCCCCGTGGAGACGACGGCGCCAGCCCAGACATCGTCGTTGAGAAGCACCGCAATGATCAACTACTTCTCTGGTGAGCCCACATTCAGCAACGCTGCGCAAGTATTCCAGAACCAACAGCCTTTGAAACCCGTGCGCCTCTGATGGGTGCTCCAGTCGCATGGGAAACTAAACGAAGCCCCCTCAATGCGCGGCTGCGAATCTACTAAGCTTTATTGCTTTTGTGGACTGGGGGCCGAAGCATATTGTTTAGAATGTCCACTACAGAAACGACACTATGACAGCACTCATATCATAGACATTATGGATGAATAACTGATGTCATGGATAAACGGCCGAGGAGCGGTTGCAGGAATAGTTTCGAATGCTCGTTGAAGCGTTATTAGATTCTTTGAATGACTTGTCAAGTATTTGTTGAGATCATTATTTTTCATATTACTCGAATGTTTGCTACGATATATGAAGCAACATGTTAGTCTTGCGACTAGTGTACGATCCTGGTTTTTAAAGACTTGGTTAAAACGCGCTTCAAAACCACTTTAAACGTAATCTCAGAATTTAATCGTAGACAACTGTTGGTCATGGTGTCCATTCATTCTCACTAATGGCAAATGATGCTAATAAAAATAATTGCATAAGAGCGGCCAGACACTTTTCCGTAGTTATTTTTATGGTGCTGATATGAAAATTTTCGAGCACGTGATCTCTTTTTTGACACATTTGTCTTTGTCCTTGCTTTGTATTACGGCCTATAATAGCGTAAATAAGTTTGAAGAAGAGGAAACTTGCTGGTGTGAACCAGCATTTTTTTTTACTTTTCCAAAATTTCGATATCCTTATTAAGGTGAAATCCTTTTGTAAATACCTACGAATTGTTTCTCACATTTCTTCGGCTCACTGCAAAGCCGTTTCGTTCGACAACAACACGGTGTCTCCGAATGGTGCCTCAGATCACTTTTCGGTTCATTTTTCAATCTCTGCTGCTTGTAACAAATAACCAGCATTGTACATCGAGAAGGTGTTTGCATTAATGTATCCCCTGCATTAATACCGACTGCATTTCACGCTGCACCACCGAATGGCAGAGTTACGCTGCCTCCAGGAAAAGAGAAAGACAGGACGGTCAAAGGCGAAACATCAGCGCGTTTATTGCGAGCGGCGATCTTTATTGATGACGCGAGCCCGGTGCTAAGCACGACAAACAACAGCGCCAGAGCTGGGGTACAAACAGAAGAGAGAGGGATAGAAAGTCCGAAACACAACACATCGGCGCTTGGCACCAGTGTACACATCGACGGGCCTGGCATGTAACGGACAGCCAAGCATAAAAGCATTCGCAGCTTCCGAAGAGGGTCCGTGTGATCAATATGGGTCCGGCATGCATTGCGCCACGCATCTCTGAAGGCCGGCACGGCCAGCCAGGAGCGATGTTTGCTCTTCGGACGCCACTTTTTCATAACCCACTATGCTTGACAGCTGCTTTGCATAAGGTTCGTTGTCGTTTTCCACTTTAGTCTCTTTTAGCCATTCGCTCGCGTAGTTCGCTTGAATATTGGCATTTGGATGCTTTGTAGTTGCACTAGTGGCACTTCTGTTCGCGAGACTGTCTCACGTATCGTCAAATTGAAAAGGAAAACACCTTTTGCGCTCAGCTTGCTGCACTAACACGATGCGTTCCTGCTGAAAATGTGATGTCGGCATCGTCGTTGGCATTGTCATCGCTGGAAGTGAAATATCGCAAGTATCTCTCTGGAGGTGGCATATCGCTCTTGTAAAAATGGCTGATAACTGATTGATAAGTGGCCTGTGTGACATCGACAGGCCACATGACAAGGCGGACCAGCTCGATCTCGGGGCCCTGTAATCCCGGGTCCCGGCAAGCTACTTTAGACTCACGCAAGCTCGTTCAAACGTCATGGTAAAAGCGGGGCATTATACCTGTGTCGTGCCGTGTAGTCTTTCACTTTAATACTATAGATTTTGAATATATGCTAATTAGTATATATAACATATTAGAGATACTAATTAAAGGATTAATGATTGAGCGAGTAACGAAGTGAACATACATGAACAGGGTTTCGCAAGGGATGGTGTAGACGGGATTAAAATACGCTGTCATGTCCTTTAGGAGTCCCACAAAATTTATTTTTTCTCTAACTGCCACAATATGAGCTCGTTGAAGCTGTCTTAATAAGTGCTTGTTGTAGTGCCATAGCGGACTGTTTACCATTTCAGCGCCCCTCGCATCATCTGGCCTGTACTGTTTGAACAGAGGAAACAACTGCACGGTAGAAGCCTAACTGCTGCATTCGCTCTGTATCAAATCACACTCGGTGCAGTCACATGTCAACATCGGTTCCGGAGACGCATTTCTGTGCGCCGAATAAGGGCTTAGGTTTTACGCTTAGGAAACCAGAAAATACGACGGTTTAATCACTGTGCATGGCATGATGTGCAACCTTTTTCGCTAAAACGCCCTAGGATAATAGTCGTTAAATCGTAAGTCGATGTTGTATACAGTGGAGCTTGAAACAATGGCAAGTAGTCGCGTTCTACTTCGAAGCGACATTCTTTTCTTCATACTCTCTTTAATCCGTTAGAATAACTGCCTGTATTACACCTGAAGAGGACCATTGCCTACAGCAGTTCCCTATATCTGGAACGAGCATCTAGGCGCAAAAGACGAAAACACAGTAGCTATAAACAAGACAATCGGAACAGCACCGCTCCTGCGTATTTGTTCATCTTAAGATTTCGGGCTGTTGTGTGCTAAAAAAAATATACGAACTCTATGGAATTGTTACTTCCATACAAGTTTCACATGAATTCAGTGCACCGCTCATTTGGAGTCAACAGATAGCAAACTTGTGTTTTATGATTAAATATGAAAGCAGTCATTGAGTGAACTGAAATATTGTGTTGTGATGGGCAAAACGTTTAATTTAAAAGCCGAGGTCTAACGTTCAAGATAATTATTTTAATACCGAATTTATGTTAAGAATAAAAGGGTATTCTTGCAGCCATGTGCAGTAGTTGACCCTGGTTTCCAGGCTTTTGGAACTTTGTTTTTATGTCGAAATTTTATGACACCGCTGAGGGAGAAAAAATATGAAAACGGAAGGGCAATATTGCAACTGGAAATCACTTTTTGGGTGCCTCCTAACATGATTCATTGTCCTCGTGTGTTAACATATAGAGGCTGGATTGAGAGTTGCATGTACAAAAAATGCAGCCTTTTGTGTCCTCCTGACACTGCCGATTTTTCATTTATTAAGAAGACCTCCAGAGGTGCGGAAGAAACTGACGTCTGCTTTGTCGTTCTAGATTTGAAAAAAAAAAAAAAAATGGGCCAACATACCAAGGAACGAAATATTGAATGGCGTTGACAGCGTCATGGCAGAACAATCAAGAGTTGGTATTAAGGTGCGAGCTTTGTTCAAGGGAGTAAAAGTGCTATTGAGGAAATCATTGGTGATAGCTGAAAGTCTCTTGCATCATCTTATATTGTAGTTTCAGCTTCATGAACTCAGTCTGAAAGACAACTTTAATTTATTTTGTTTTGTATTAAGGCTCCATTTAATGCTCTAAAATGGCAGTCATGAACGCGCAAGGGGGTTGTTTTCTGCTCCAAAATCGAACTTCTATATCAGATAAAAAGATGCATCACAGTAAGTCACTAACTTACTGGACCTTCGTCAGTTTTCTGCGCAGTGTTAGAACACGGAGACACACACACACACACACACACACACACACACACACACACACACACACACACACACACACACACACACACACACACACACACACACACACACACACACACACACACACACACACACACACACACACACACACACACACACACACACACACACACACACACACACACACACACACACACACACACACACACACACACACACACACACACACACACACACAAAAAAAAAAAAAAAGATTAAACAGAGTGTCTTGCAGTTAATGAGATTGACATTGAACAGAAGTGGCAAGGCCTCCATGAGACGGCGAGCAAAAATGGAAAGTTTTCTCCAAGGAGACTTTTTTCCGTTAATCTACTTCTATCAAGCGTTTCTTACCGAAGTAATTCAAAAGGACCCGCGTTATCGATGTCCTAATAATGAGGAAACAAACGGAGTGTAGGAGAAAAAAACAACAAAAAATTGCAGAACACACGGGAATAAAGCTGCAAAGCTGATAAAGAGCGCTAGCGGTGAAAGTGTCCGTCCGATCGGGCACCTTAGGGGGCGCAGCCGGTGCGGCGTGCTGGACCTCCGTCGTCCTCGGCCGGGAGCGAACTGCGTCGTTAACGGCGCTGGTTCGGCTCAGCATCGATTCTGTCTCCTCTCGGTGGCGGCCGAAGGGAGGTGGGGCGACATGACGTTACTGCTCCTTTTCGTTCCTCCCGTTTGTGTGAAAGGAAAAGGAAGAAAAGGGAAGAAAAGAGGGCGCCCGAAGTCGTGCCTTGTGAAAGAGCGAAGGTGCCGCGCAAGTCTCCAGTAGTTGAGTGCATCGAAGTGCTGTATAAGTATTCTTACGCACTGAAAATGTTTTCGAGGCCGTAATACACCGCTGTTTCGCGTAATACACCGCGAAACTAATTTGTTCGAAACAACTGTTTGTGCAGGTTCTGCGTCCTGGTACCATGCTACCGTCAGTGTTCAACGCTTACTCTTCCCTTACTCCAATAATGTCGACGAACATATGAAATTAATGCATTTGTGACCAATGCTGAATAATGCATCTAGGGCGTCTTGAAAGCAAACTGTAAGGTAGGGAGCGGGGGGATGTAGCCACGATATCTTCATCTTCGAGAGGACAGGGGTTAGAAATAAAGGTGAATTACCTTTTTTTAAAAGACACATGCGGAATTCAAACACTGTGAAAGGGCGAGGGGAAGCTCAACGGTGGGTGTCTCGATCCTTACAGGTATACTTCTGTACAGTGTCGCAAGGCACCGAACGCTAGTGTTAGTTTTCTTATTTGTGCGAACAAGACTGCTTCTAACAGCTTCTGTGGCCTAAGTCCCATAAGGTCCTTTGCGTTCAATTTTCTTCGCTTCATCTCCATTCCCTCCTGACAAAAATCGCATTCTCAGCGGGGCTGAACGCATTTGCTACCTTTAAGCGATCCCGTCGATCATTTTCGCCTTGTCGTTGAGGTTGCCTTTTTTTTTCTTTTTTTTTTTTCAGTGTGAAATCCGCAGTACTTCACCGGTGCGGAATAAATCTTTGTCGCCTCCTTATATTCCGCGTGTAATTGCGATCTCACATAGAACCTAACTCGCCAGTGGAAGCCCAATCTGTATCCATCCAAAGATGTCGTAGTGCACGTACTACGAGGTGTACATAGACACAAAGAGAGGATAAAATGGTGTGCAACCACATGTAAGAGGGCACAAAAATTGTTGTTGCGACTGAAGGAAGAAGGAAAAAAAAAATGCACGGGTGAAACCTGCATGAAGAAACTATAGAAACTAACCAGAACAGACAAAGAAAGAAAGAAAGGAAGAGAAGAAAGAAGAGAGCAATAAATAAATAAATAAATAAATAAATAAATAAATAAATAAATAAATAAATAAATAAATAAATAAATAAATAAATAAATAAATAAAGACAGAAAGAAAGAAAGAAAGAAAGAAGGAAAGAAAGAAAAAAGAAAGAAAAAGCCAACGAACGACATGCACACACGCTTTTAAGTCCTAGGACTGCAGTCTTCATAAATAACACTCGTGTTTTGTATTGTTTTTCAAAATTCGCTAGAGAGCAAATCCGAGTGCAGTACATGAAGCCACTCCAACCAGCTAGTTAGGTGATAACGGGGGTAATTTAGCCTCTTGATTTTTAGGGCCACAACTTTACACACCGTTTGTAATCACGGCCATTAGAGTTGTCCAGAACCAGACCGCTCTATTGTTTCTGCATGCTTGGTCGTAAAGAAAAAATTTGGGGACACAGGTTCGTTTTCAGGGGTAGACGAGACCACGTTGACTTAATGGCTGCTCGTTGGAGTATGTAAAGTTTGCTACTCACTTCATATCTTCTCCTTTAATTTAAGCTTCTATCATCCAACACATTTGATTATCGTAAAGTCGTATAGCTACCGCGTTCTGTGGAAACCAGCCGGCATAGTCATAACGCATTAGCTAACCGAGCCGTACGAACAACTCTGCGTGTGCCTAGGAGTAGCCTGTCTGAGCAGGAATCCAAGTTGGTCAATTTTTATCTAAAAGGAGCCATCTAAGACGCCAACCCCTGCCTTATTATGTGGTCTACCAATGAGTGCCCCGCCTGTGCAGTCAGGCGCCAACTAATCCAATCGCCATTTTTCTGACCATGCTCGTCAGCCTGCCGTTACCACCTTCCATAGCCAGGCTCGTGATTTTTTGCTCATAACGCTGACAACGCCGGTGTTTGTGCTGGACGGGGCCTTCAGCTCTATTGCGTTAATAGATAAAATAATTACTCTCGCCACAGTGCGTGCTAACTAAAAGAATGGAATGGAAAATGATTGGCGTAACCTGCATACACCTAAATTAGTACGGTAAAGATAACGAGAGAAAATTAACGTTGCACAGCCCACCAGAAAAAGGGCGAGAACAAAATGAGTGAGGTTCAAACGTGCGGTAAAAATAGCCTAGTTGAGACGAAAACGAAGAAATGGTCATAGGTGGCGCATGCATTGTAAAGCCAAGATAGTCTGTGGTGGTTCAGGGTCATGACATATTTCAATGCAAGGCAGGAGCAGCAAGAGGATGAAGCGAGCCAGCTAGGTTGATGAGAATATGAACGCTGAAGTGGACGTAGTTAGGCCGATGATGACGGTGATCTCAAAGATTGAAAGATTATCAATTTTTGATATTACTACCTGTCAATCGATATATCTGCTGACTCATTGTCTCAAAGAGAATGAAAGCTAAAAGATTCAAATTTCGCCTTACCTCTCCAAGGCTTAACGTGATATGCATTTTCAAAATGCTACGATGCCAGATTGAGCAGCTACCAAATGATATGCTAACGCAATCAAACAAGAGTTCAGGCTAACATGGAATGATGACTTTCCGTATTTGTATGACTTAACACCTACATAATGGAGAGTTTTAGCATAGCAAAAAAGCCTGTTGGCATGAGCTTGAACAAGGCCAGCCGAGTGCCTGCAGCTCAAAGGCTGTAGGAAATGCCAGTCCACAGCTATAGTCACTGTGCCCTTATTGAGCCGTACAGAAACCTATTCCGTTGTACGACTGTTTTACTACCTCTGTGCTGTGGTAAAGCACTCGTAATCCTGGTGCATATAACTGGGCTGTTCGTGCCTCCGGAGAAAATCGGATGGCCGCATTGACGCACGTAACTGCGTCGACGGGACTGATGTCCCAAAGTGTGAACGCACGAAAGACGACCGAGTGAAGGAGGTTGACGACCGTACAATGAGGGTGGGAGTAAAATGGGGTAGAGGAGGCGGGAACAGACTGAGGAGAGGGGGGACTCTTCTGTTGCTGAGCTCTTCGCTCTGTGTCCGCATCCCCTAATGGCGCTGAAATTTAATAATCCCTTAGTGCCCGTTTCCGGCGCCGCCGCTAGGAGCTCGAGGCCTGACATTCGTCACTCGGAGGAAATCGGAACGCGACCGAAGATTTGGGTCCCGGGCTTGTGTGGATAGGAGGAGGAAGAATGAAGAGGAGGGGGGAGACGGGGTCGAAAAGAAATGCCGCGAGGGAAAATCAAAAATCAAAATAAAACGGAGATGGAGAAAAACGAGACAAAACATGAAGTAACGAGAGAAAGCAGCGACCACGTGCACTAAATGAAGTTGCGGGCGTTGATAAAGAAAGTCTTGGCAGGGGTAATGGAAGCAGAGCGGACGGTATAGCAATCGTATCTTCGTCACAATCAACGTTTTTGCTTTGTTTTGTGGATTCTGCCGCCTCATTAGTGCGTCAGCACTGGGATTGTCGGTCCGACGATAAGCTCTTGTTTGCGTGTTTATCTCAATCTACCTATAAAACCGGAGCATAAATGAAATAAACTCAGCCAAACAGCATCTATAGACTTAGTGCGGAAAGCGTGGCGACGCGAATAGATCAGCCTCGTTGGCTACTGCACCGAGATCACTAGGTTATCGTTTCTTCATTACCGTGATTACAGAAATACTCGTCCGAAAAAATGCACTGAAACGCCCGGAATAGTTAAAGTAACAGTGTTTATGGAACCTAGTTGTCATGTGCAAATTGATTAGAATTTTTCATGGAGTCCCCTCTTGCGCCTCAGAATTTCTGCTTTTCGATAAAACAAGCCCGCTTTCTCTCAAATGTAGCCACGTTGTCATGACGTAAGAATCGCAAAGACAATCTGCGATGCGATACCATCAAAAATAGCGCATACCTTTGAACATAATAAATTCAAATGGTAGCTCGTCGTCATTTTCTGGTAAGCACCGAATAGCGTATGAATCAAAAAGAGGAAGTTTTGGGACAGTCGTTCCGGCATTGCCGGGGGGCGAGGGAAGGGAGGAACCGCGACTCAGGACAGGACGTAAGATAAGATGCGCACATGAGGAACGACACAAAAAGTGCCGTTCGTACCGTTCACATCTATTTTACGTCCTGTCGGGAGTCATGGTTGCTGTTCCATCATAGGGACGCAATGGGAAATACTTTCAGATGGCTCCTGGAACATGCAGTCGAAGTGATGCCTGCATCTCAAAGGGACCTTAATAAAATAAAAAGGTAGCTCATCATATCACCGCGGCGAATGAATTCATTATCATCATCATCATCATCATCATCATCATCATCATCATCAGCGGGACTATGCCACTGCATGGCCAAGGCCTCTCCACACTCCTGAAATTAACCTGTCCCTGTGCTAGCTGCATTAACGTGACCTGGGATCTTAATTTCATCCACTCACCTAAGTATCTGCCACCCCTGCTCCACTTTCCTTTGCATTGGAATCTGCTTTGTTACCATTCGCAACCATCGGTTATCCTCCCTTCGCGCTACATGCCCTGCCCATGCTAGTTCTTCTTGAGTTCCACTAGAATGTCATTAACTCAAATTGTATTTCTCTGACAAACCCTGTACGCTTCCAATCGCTTAACGGTCCAGTTCCAGAGTTATGCACCGATGCTCGCTACAACTTGCACCATTCTAAATCCCATTGATAACGCCGACTGGCTTACGCGGAGGGAGGAACCACCGCAGACATATCGGCCTTCCACTGAAAATGGGGCCATGCATCCACGGCCGCAGTGACATCGTTCTCTCAAGCCATGGTTGAGAGCAGCTCAATCATGGCGGTCGAATGCGCTAGTCACGTCTTTTTTTTTTCTTTTTTTTTTAAATTCGCCGACTTTCTTTGGAGGCCCGAAAAAAAAATACGAGTATAAATGGCATTAGGTTTCTGCAAGTGCTTTCCAACTTCGTCACATTTATTTTCTGAAGCCAACATTAAGTCTGGCAGCTGTATACAACTGGCTTCCCTTTCCTGACAGAAGTATATAATTCTTAACCTTTGGCACAACGTAGTATATAGAAAGAGAGAGAGAAAGCTCCGGGAAGATGTCCCCAAGGTTTTTACAAATACGGTAAGCCAAAGCCAAGTGAAATAAACTAAGAGCAATATCTATTCAGAGACTCCTCTCCTAATCTGCAGTGTTTTTCAATTTTTTTTGTTCATCGAAATAAATTAAATGCTTCATAAAAAAATTATAAATCCAAAATTTCTAAATGACCACGAAAAACCGCTACCCTCATTGTTTCCATCGTGGTGCGATTTAGGTATATTTATATATTGGCCTTCAAACGAGGCTGTGACATGTCCTGCTGTTACTGTATATTATTAGCCATGTGGTACGTAAAGCTTCGTTGGAGAGAGAGCATTTTAGATAAGAAGTCTTTGTAATGTTAGATGCATCTGAGGATTTTGAAGGGCGCCGCCGTCACGGCGAAGCTTTTGTTATTGAGCACGGTATCGATTTCGGCTATTAAAATTACTTCACGTAAACGCTATCTTTATTTAAATAACGCAGCTATAACCGTTTTAAAGCGTTAATTTTACGCCTTGCATGAAAAAATCTCAAGGCCAATGAATGGTGTAGTTCTGACCTTTGAATTTTTGCGCTGCGCAACGAACAGCGTCGTCATCAACATGGTGCCCAAGCACGTGACCGCTATGCTACAGCAGCAGCGGATCACGTCTCGTGTAAAACTGCAACACACCCTCGCACTGTGCAATGAACATCGTCATCACTAAGTTAGATCTTCGCCGATCTCTCATTTAACAAAGGTTAGTACATTATACACATACACCATCTCGCTAAATCCGGAGACCGCAGCCGTGCCATACAAGCTGCCGAGACCATCGTACTACGACAATCCAGACTCGCCCGTTTCCGAGAAACTTCCAAGCTCTTAAGCGAGCCAGGACTGAAGCGGCGGTAGCGACTACAGCGGTTGCCGAAGGCTGACACTTGTCAAACTAGGTTCAAGGCTGGTTGAACACCTACAAATAAGTTTCGAGTAGATGTACATCATTTAAATTGACACATTCTTCCTCAAGGCAGTTACGAAAAAGTGAGGTAATTAGTCATTACTAATTAACTTGTTCGAACGAAAGATACTACAGATTAGGTTTTGACGCCTCTGAATAGTGCTTAACGGCATGGTTTCCCTGGCTACGAATCACCAAATTTATTAAGGCGATAGTCCTTTATACCAGATAACTCGTCGGCGTGCCCGTGCATGCGTCCGTACGTCCGTAGCAGCTGTAAATCCTTTTCACAAGGATTAGGGTGGTCTCAGCAGCGATAGTTAATCAATCAATGATGTAGTAGTAGGTCTATGAACGCTATTTAAAGAAAATTAGTTAATTAGTCATTAAAATTAGTTAATTATCCAGTGACTCGGCGAAGGTGTCCTTCGGGTTGAAAAGCGAATTTTTGTACGCATATGCCTCTGAGATATGACATATCCTGCATCTCAGATGAAAACGATTGAAACTGAAGGAGGAGGCACCTTGCTCATTCCAAAACTTTGTGCAATATTTTGAGCGAGTGCGCCGTTTTCCGACGTCTTTGGAAAAACGAGGGCAGTCATCCTGTCTGTCTTCTATTGGTATTGTTTTGGCAAAAGTCTGACCAATGCACATAAACACTCGGTCACACTCCAACAGAATATGCGTACAGCAGTCTTCCCAGTAAAGGTCGACCAAATAGATCTCATGGTGTCAAAAACAAATAACCATGTGATAAATGCGCAGCATTTCTTTCAACAACTGCCATATTCTTTGTTCGTTCAATTTTTCCGAGTGTTTGGCTGACGTCCTTCGACTTCTTTGCATTTGAAATGCTTGTGCAGTAGCAAGAATTCAATATAACTGTAGAAAATAGTAAATCTAGAACATAGTTGTTTTAACTGACTTCCAAGCATAACTTTATGCGGCCCTAACGGCAGGGCTGTTTTGTTAAATTCACTTCCTTCTTGCAAAGCTTCCTGGATACTGGGCGCTATTCCGAAACTCCCAGGTGCTGGCCCGCAGGGCATATCGTCACTTAATCACTTCGCCGTCACTCAACGCCACAACCACAAGCGAGTCGGCCAAGGCTGCGGCCCCGATGTACAAAAGACCTTACCTTGAAAAGGCGCTATCGAGGCATTGTGCCACGGAGACTCGCTCACGTAGGCAGGACCGCTTCAGCGGTTGGCCAATAGGCGATCCCGGTCCCCGAACAGGTAGCTGAGGCCGCTTAATTAATCTGGTCGCGGGGTGACCGGGATCCGTTTTGTGGGCCTCCGCACTTCCGGCCAGTGGAACGCGGACATTCCTTCAACCGCGGGCGGTAAGTGGGGCCGCATTGAGGAGTGCCCACGTGGGTGGGATGGGAAAGGTCAAGTGAACGGAGGCCGCATCCCCCCGCATTCTATATATCTAGCGTTGCCGTCCGGAAAATCACCGCTCGCTCCATTGTGCACGAACTTTCTCCAGGGAATGGCGGTGAATCGTGCAGGAGCCGAGCTGGCGAGTGATCGAATAGCCGGTACTTGCTTTCATTCTCTGAGCCTCGATGTTTTAGTAACTGATGCTATTTACTATGTTTGCGTATTTTCGAGTGCTCTACGTATACATTTGGATCGCGGAGGACAAAGGCAGCATGGAGAGGGTAGGATAAGACGCGATCTGGTAGGCACATGTCCTATCAAATAGGTATCATAAACAAAATTCTAAATTTTCGGCGCGATTAGCTTGGTCGGTGTAAAACGCATGGATCGAACGCTGTGTTTTAACAAGAATTGCTTAGTGATGTTTGTTAGCTTTAATGCCTTCAAAAGGTGCTTGAGGCGCGCAGCCTAGGAGCTGCTGTGATGAACAGCGAGAGGTAAATGTTCTCGGAAATGATCAGTCTTCGCTTGCTGCCAGAAAAATTGACTTTTCATTTCAATATGTGGAAGCCAGGAGCCCGGGAGAGCGCCTTGATGCTGCACCATAGCACATATCGCGATTTTTTCCCAGGAAACAAATATCACTGATACGTTAGTAGCAGTGACTGTCTAGACCAACACTGCGCAATTGTCTTTCTATATTGAGATCTCAGATATGCCATTTTAAGTTCAATATGTTCATAAGAAAACGTGCTGCCAGTTATTCTGTGGCAAACGAAGCATCCCTCGCGGTTCTGTCAACGTTTAGATGTCCGCTATCTCTTAGCATAATATTTGTTTCTTTTGTGGGGTTTAATTTCTAAAGCGACTAAGGTTCTTAGCATAATATTTTGAAACGAATAACGTAATTATAGGTAATCGTACAATATGACCATGCGGTGTAAACTTTTAATGTGAGGATTGTCCAAATAATTTCTTGCCTATTTTTTTATGTACAAATACATTGCACTGAACCTTACATCCCCGCTCTTTGCCCCTTTTCTAGGGTAAACAATTTGCACAGCTGTTTAAGCCAACCGAGAAGGCATTGAGCTGTTTGGGGCGGTTTTTTACTCCTAAAAAGAACGCTTAAAAAGCAAGGCATTTATCTCGTGTTTCACGGTGACCTGGAAAAGGCCCTAAACTATCTAGGGCTCAGCAAAAACACAGGACTTATACAGCATTGGCTAGCTGAAGTGAAAATACTCGTATTCTCCGCATTTATACTCTCTTTCTTGTTGCTGTAGGTGCTGTTGTTGCAATGATGAACACCTCTGGAAACATCCTGCTTCATGGCGCAATATGATTGCATTGCTCTCCGTAAAGTACACTGATAGGTCCTGAACGGAAACTTCGGCGATTGGAACTTTAGCCAATGCAGCCATCAACAAATAAAGCGCTGAGAACGATCTGTAGATTTTACATAGCTGCTAGCGAAATCCCATTGCAGCATGCACTGTACTGTAGGAAGAGATGCCAAGATTTTCGTTTCGGCACCGGCCCAAACACGTTACATAATAGTCTTTCAGGAGTGATAATCATTCACTCTTAAATAAAAGTGACGGAGAAGGACAGAGAAGCTAAATAAACCATTCGTACTCCTTTACGTTGCTCAACAGCCTCGTAAAAGTGAGCTAATGACATTCCTCGAGGAAATGCATTAAGTCCCAAGTGATGACCTTCACATTGATTCTGAATGGCATGGACCAGAACTACTCATTTCATTTTTTGTTTCTTCTTAAATCATAATGTTCTACACGCACTTTTTCCTGGTGTTACACTACTGTGAGCTACGCGTATATATTTGGCGCAGTAAGAGCAGTAAAGTATGGCCAGGACCAAAAGGCAAGGCCAGCGAGAAATGGCGGGACGGAACGCTGAAGCCAGAGTAATGGCATCACACTATAAAATTAGGAAGAACGAGGAAGCAAGCTGGGCAGAGAGATGTAGGAGGGAGGCTTCCTGTGTGCGCTCCCCATCTAATCGCCCAAGCCTGGCGCATTGCGCCGCGAACATAATTAGCGGCGGATCTCGAGTTGGCTGCATGCTGTGCCATGCACCGCTTGTTGTAGACCTCGTTCGATAGCCATGTCTGCTTCGAATGAACCGACCTCGATTTGGCAAATGTCAGTGATCGGCTCCGAGCAACAAAAGCGCGCGCTCTGTTCCAGGCCAGGGTGCCGAGCTATAGTACAGTTCAAGAGCGAAACGAATGAAGCAAAACGATTGGCTGCCGCAAACGCAGGTTACCACCGCTCCTGATTTGATCTTTGGCGTGTTTCGGTTCACTGATCGAGAAACTGTGGCTACAGTTCCTTTTTGATGGGAAGCTAGTATTGTATGCGCATTTGCTACATAGCGCCAAGAAGCGCGGAAATGTCTGGTTTAACTGGAAAACAAAAAAGAACTGGTTAAATGGAAACATAGATATTTCGCCTTGTGAAGTGTTGGTGAAAATCTTTTATTTTATCATTGAAAGTACATAAAAAAGGCGCTTGAGGCACGCGGCCACGAGGCTGCTGTGATGAACAAGTAACGCTAAATGTTCTCGGCAGTGATCGGCCTTCGGGGGCTGCAAGTACTAATGACTTTTCACTTTATTACGCGGAAGTAATGAACCAGAAAGAGCGCTTTGATGCTACATCATAGCACATATCTTGGTTTGTTCCTAGGAAAAAGAGAGCGTTGAAAGGCGCCATTAGTGTTGCCTTCAAAATGTAGTATGTTTGGTCACACAAACTGGCTCTTTCGTCTCCACCATCCTACCTTCACTCTCGCATTCCATTCCACATGCGGGATTGTCAAGGCGACCCACTATGTAGTAAATCGTACCAGCTTGTGACATGAGCTAGAAGTGGTCGAATGAGATGTGGACACTTCGAAGCACTCGTTATCAGACATGGCTCAGCGACTTGGACGCCGACATTGTAGACGTTGTACCATACAGCTGTCTTTGGTATAGCGCCATAGCACATTTCAGGGAGTCACTGGAGGCTATAAAAGAAGCATAATACTGCTATTTATTTGCCGCTGTATCGACCACAAGCCTGTAATTTTTATGGTTTGAAATTAAAAGCATTTGCCATTTCTCTCTGCTCCCACGAAACTGCGACTGTAACGGCCAGGAGGCCAATATTGTTCATAATGCATTCACTAAGTATAGCTACAGAGATACAGGAACCGTGAATGTCAGGTGAGCGTGTTTTTGTATGGCCTTGCATGCACTGCAGACAGCGATGCATGCATAGAACTTTTTTTGTGCAAAACATGGGGAAAAAATGCGAGGTTACGTAAACGTACATTTCAGGGTAAAGCTTTACAAGTTAACCCCTTCCCCCCACCCCTCCCCCGTCTCCAAAGAATGCTGCATCGGGATCGACTTCCTTCAAAAGCTAACCCTCGCAAATATACATTCAAATTATTTGTTCATTTGAAGTTTAGAATACTCCACTTTTAGAAATTTTCGGCACGCAGTAGTTAGTGTACGTGTGGTAAACTTTTATGGAGTTTGATATCTCGATGCTGCGGTTCTTTAACAACTGCAACAACAAATAGGCGTTTTCCCGAAATTCCAAGCTTCGTATAAGCAAACTATACCGTTTTCAGAAAATTAAAAGTAGAGATATGAGTGAACTATTAAAAGCCAGCCCGCCAATTGCAGGTAGGATGGCGATTACGAGGCGCTCTAATAATAATGTCTTCACACCACTAATGCCTTATAGGATGCCAGGCATCGGGTATAATTAAGCATATCTAAGAAGGTTCGCTATCGTCGATATTTACACAAAAGGTGTCGAACGTTTTGCTTCCAACATGTGGAAGACGTTCATGTTTTCGTATTGGACTCTCCCTGTTTACACTAATAAATCATCCCGCGCATCCCGAATGCAGCGGAAAGCGTCTCCGCGCGTGTCAGTCGATCTGCCGTACGCGAGCCCACTGAAAGCAGTGGACGATACAATGCCCCCTTCACACACAGCCGAACACACAAACACGCGCTCTCGCGCCCACAGCCGTAAGCACGGCCATTGAGCTCAGTCGGTGGCCGCCGCCGCGGTGGGTGACAAATCGGAGCGTCGTCATTACAGGAGCGGACGACGACTACGCTTCACTCCCCCCCCCCCCCTCTTCCCCCCCCCACCAACCCTGAGGGAACCTCTCAAACCTCGCACGGCGCCGGGGGAGCAACCTTTCCCCTCCTCCCGTCGCGCTCTAGGCGCTCCAAACGGCGCGGATCTGATGGAATCGTCCTTGCCGAAGGGTATTAGTTATGGGTATCGACGAGCTGTTACCATGGTGACAGGATGAAAGAAAAAATGAGAAAGAGGAAGGCGCGAGGGCGAGGTGCTGCGTCATTCGAACGCCTTCCATCCCTGGGCCGAAGCTGCCTCCGCACTGCATCCTCTGCCCCCTCGCTCTCTTCTTCTTCTTTCGCAGTCTCTGCTCTCGTCCCTATTCTCTTTCTCTTTGCTCCTTTCTCTTCCCCAATTTTTCTTCTTTCTCTCAGTTTTCCTCTTGTCTGCTTGCTCCGTTCCCTCCTGTTTATTTCCGATCGCCCTTTCGCTGGTGGAGGCCATACTCTCCATGCGTGCCTTTTTCGACGTTTCTTGCAGTGAGGTGTATTTTCGCTCTCCCACAACGTCGCTGGCATCCGGAGGTGCCCACTTGTCTTCGTTTTTTTCTCCCTTAATAGAGAAAAACAAGGTGCTTTTGTGCACTTATTGTGGCTTATTTTTCCACTACCAATAGCATCTCGCAAAATTTGCTCGTTGTACCTTTCACAACGGGCAGAATAAAAAACGCCTTATTGAAAGAACGGGGTGTGGAGAAATCCAGTTATTTTTACTATACATCATATGACAATGGTTGAATATGTGACAATGAATACATATATTAAAAAAAGACACGAATTGAGAGGTAACACTTGTGATAAATAGGAGTGGAAAGGAGCGTTAATACTGGCAAACAGAAGCACTTTTACATTTTTACATAACATTGGCAAATCTTCTTGGCCTATCACTTCCAGCCCGTTAGAGAGCAAGGCCGAAAACAACAGAAAGAGCTCGTGGGGAAGGGTAGGCTTCGTATATGAAATATATAATTCACCACATTATAGGATTCTTTTTGTGCGCACCCCGTTTGAGGATCGCTTTCTGCACTGCCTTATATTCTCACCACAATGCTCAATCGACTTTTTGTAGACTGTTTCTGGACTTCTGCCGAAAAGCAGTTCTGCACCAGGGGCAAACAATTATGGGAGGTTGGTCGATTCAATGACGTTATATGACTATCAGGGCTTTCGTTTCACTTTACCATGCACACTACGCCGTGGTAGCTTAAATAAGTAATATATTGTTGCGGACGAACAAGGAACATGAAGCGGACAGTGGCGCGGACAGGAGCACTCGTGCTAGGCCCGGCAACATTTCATTAAATGTCATCTCACCGTCATCGACCATCTGTCTGTCCTCTGCTCTTCTGTTTCCATCGGCTTGCCGCCTCGTAACATTTGGTTGGAGGTGCGAAGTACTTCATCATCACCCCCTCATCCTGGTCCGGAGCTTCGGTGCCCTGTGACATCTTGCGCCGTCGGCTGAAGGTCAAGAGGCATCGCATGGCTAATCCCCAGCCTGCCGGACCCAGCAAGACCTTGCCGTTCCTCCGCCCCGTCCTCCCGCCCCGACCACAAGACACGACGAAGGAGAGATTGCGCCCGAGACGCCACACATGACCACAAGACACAAGAATAGACCCGAACGACCATATGTGACCCCACTGACCAGATCTGCCAACCAAAGACCACACAACCGCTACTCTTCAAGGCATCCTCCCCTGCCTATACCATGAGGTGCGTACCTTGGCCTCCGCCATCAAGTGATGGGAACGTGTGGCCCGAGAGTGTCCTGAGCCAAGGTTCATCGGAAATCATCGTGCCGGCAAGCCGTTCTGTTCTTCCTTCTTCCCCTTCTTCTTCAAGAATCCAGACACGCCCATCATCATGCCATGGACTCATCAACATCAGTAAAATTCCTCGTCCATGATCGGTACGATCGCTCGGTGGCCCCGGGTGATGTTGCGGACGAACAAGGAAGACGAAGCAGGCAGTGGCACGGACAGGAGCGCTCGCGCTAGGCATGGCAACATTTCATTAAACGTTATCTCACTGTAATCGACCATCTCTCTGTCCTCTGTCCTCCTGTTTTCATCGGCTTGCCGCCTCGTAACAATATTTCTACCGGAGTAATTAAGGACTGCAATATATATTTAATCTGTGCCTCTCAGTCTTTCTGGTCTTTGCCTAGATGAGCGTTGTCATGAGTGCTGATCTTTCATTAGGTTTAAGCCACGTTTCCTGTGCACCCAAATGGCCGTTGATAGTTTACTGCTGTCCTCATTCTTCATTTGCTTGTTCCATGAGCGCAGATAGTTTTGTTTGTGCTGCATAACTTCATGCTCCATGTTTACAGGTCGTTTGTTTAAATACTGAGAGATACGTCAGTGCGATGTGTACGGGTGGATTGCACAGCAAAGCGGACATTATTTAAGTGGTAGATCTCAGCAGTTAAGCAATTATTAACTAAAATAACTAATTAACGTCTTTATTTTTATTTATTAATGCAATGAAGGCCATGAACAGAAAGGCTGAGTCTAGTTTTTAAGTTTTCGTTACCTGCAAAGGATTTGTAAACATTTAACGTCAAATATACGCATCTTTTAGCTCGTAGATTTCTCAAACATACAATTATATGCATATTTTAGCTGGCAATGCACATTTTAAAACTGCGTCGTTAGACTCGGCTACTTCCACGGCATATAATAGGCAGAAAAAGGCTAGTTTAAGATTGTGCATTGCAGGAAGCCATTTTTGACGACCTTCGCTATTTGAATACAATATTAGGCCGCAGAATGAAAAATATTCATTAAGTAATTTTAGCAATGCAAATGCTTATTCACTGACCTCTATCATGTATCTAAAGGTCGCCTTGCTGTGCAATCCAATTGCACAAACTGCAATTACGCATCTCTCATGGGGTTTAAAATAACGACCTATAAACAGGTAAATAAAACAACTCGTATATGTTTATTTTCCAATGCGCACATTTATGTTGCCCTGTCGTCATTGTACCTTAGGCAGATCTTGAGCTTGCTTTTCGCCCGAGGCAAATTTTCTGCATTTAACTGACAACAATTAAATTAAATTTTATAATATTGCTGGTGTTTCAGATGCGCAATACAAGCGGACCACTTGAATGGTTGTCAAACCTGCATGGATTTAGTAATTAGCCTCAGAACAGCTAAGAACAGCTCAGAGCAATAGATATCTTTCATACTGCCTTCTCAATCACCATCGAGGTATCTTGCGGCATTTTCATAAGCGGGGCTAGGCTGTTCTAAAGTAGACACATTTTAAAGTGACCATTGTCGTCATGAAACACGCAGGTGAATAGACGACAATCCACAGAAGACCCACACACACACACACACACACACACACACACACACACACACACACACACACACACACACACACACACACACACACACACACACACACACACACACACACACACACACACACACACACACACACACACACACACACACACACACACACACACACACACACACACACACACACACACACACACACACACACACACACACACACACACACACACACACACACACACACACACACACACACACACACACACACACACACACACACACACACACACACACACACACACACACACACACACACACACACACACACACACACACACACACACACACACACACACACACACACACACACACACACACACACACACACACACACACACACACACACACACACACACACACACACACACACACACACACACACACACACACACACACACACACACACACACACACACACACACACACACACACACACACACACACACACACACACACACACACACACACACACACACACACACACACACACACACACACACACACACACACACACACACACACACACACACACACACACACACACACACACACACACACACACACACACACACACACACACACACACACACACACACACACACACACACACACACACACACACACACACACACACACACACACACACACACACACACACACACACACACACACACACACACACACACACACACACACACACACACACACACACACACACACACACACACACACACACACACACACACAGGACGATTATACCCGCACACCTTCTTTCTCAACTTCTTTGTACACATCTTTCACTGTCCTCCCAGTGATCTAAAAATTCTTTCTCTTTCTTCATTAAGAGAGTGGAAGGCGTACTAACCCTCTCCTCACTAGCCACACTCATCGCCACGCATAACGCTTTGTTAACAGCGTTTGTAATATGAGGAGCGAGTTAGCAACTAGGTCAACCTTTTGTTTTACGCTCTGGATGATTACTTTCGAACTCAGTTGCTAGTCAAGCGTCATGCGAAACATCGACTTCGCAAGCACTAGATGTTTTTTGTTCAGCTCAGTGTTTTTTTGCGAAAGCAGTGCTAAGCCAAGTTCCGGCCGGTTGCTTAGTCCGTGACCACAGTCACGAATGACATTCAACAGCCGCGAAGAAGAAGAAAAGAAGAGGAGGAGAAGGAGGAGGAAGAGGAAGAAGAAGAGGAAGATGAACGCTCGGTCACCCGCAGCTAATGCTTTCGCTCCATATTCCGTTCTGTGCGTTGAGCCCTTCTCATTTGTTTATGTTTAATTACTTGCCTCATTATTTTGGAAAGCGGCTGCCTTAAAATAAAGGAAACGAATGAAGAAAAATATATAATGTGATTACGTATTTCGTATGCCCAGAATTTATCTCGGTGTTCCACTTCAAATGAGGTTTGGTGAGCTTCACTTCATTACTTCCTGAACTTTCCACGTGTGGTCCTTTTTGGTACTGAATTTTCGTTGCCGTAAACGCCTAGTGTTTGAAGCGTAATATGCGCTATCCACTTGATTGTGTACGTCGCTAGATCGAACCTTGAGACTGGCTAATAGCGGTCACCCATCATGAGCAGAAGTTTTGAATATTATAATCATCCGCGATAATATTAAAGCATCTCTGAAATCTTTTACAACTTCAGACAATTTCTAAAGGAATTGCAGGTTAGAGACTGGCTCAAGAAAAATCAAACCTTGCGCATTCCTGTGGGTCGATGAAATGACAAACGTAGCTATACCTCTGCTGCATGCCAAATGCGATGGCTAAATGGTTCTGCGTATCTCTGGAACTCACAGCCTCATTTTTCCTTACCATTGCATGAGTTGCTCCCAACTTCCCTCGCTAAGACTCACGGCAGTTCGAACGGTATCACTGCGTTGGAGAAGTTTCGAGGCAGAGAGCAAAAGCTCGTGCTATGGGCAAACTTACAACCTAATGGAATTTCCGTACTTCACCTGTGAAGAACTCAGCATGAAGGCATATGTGAAATTGCGGTACATAAACAAAGCCAATAGCTAAACTGGCGTACAAAAAGCGCATCATGTCGGCTTCTATACGGCTACAGAAGATTCTCTTGGTTAGTAGCTGTGCTAATTTCAGACTCTGCAATAAATAAAGAGTGAAGAAGGAATAAAAAGGTGCGATATTAGAAAGGTGTAAACTTCGGTACTCTGTTGTAAAAGCAGCGCCTGTTTTTTTTTTGTATTTTTAATGCTTGTTTTCTGTTTCTATATTTTTTACTGACCGCTCCTTTCTAGCTCTAGCTTCGACGTTATATTCTGCAAAATACTTAGCAAGTTAGGTAACAAAGCTCTGGAAGTAAATACAGCTTCGCTAGAGAAAAATCAAACAATTCATAAGTGTTGTTGCGAGCTCTTACGCCCGCCACCAGTCGCATTCCCTTCATTAGCTGCTGACTTATGCTTCGACCGGACGGCAAGTAACACGCCTGCTTACGCTTTCAGAGTTTTTAAACATAAAAATATTGATTTCGGAGCCTCGTCAAGAATATGACAAACTTTTGATCCCGCATAACCGGTTCTGCTACCTGTTTGTAGCGGCTAGTTGAGCTACGCCACCTTACTATGAATACATGACAGGGCCTCTAACGATGGATCGCCCTAGTTTTTAGACCGAAATTGATGCAATTCCTATCCTCGTCAACCTTAAGCGACTATTGGTACGACATAATGTTGAAAGTCGAAAAGAGAGTTGAACTCATTCCGAAACCACCGTACCTCACTGCTTTCTCTTTTTTTTTTTTTGGTGCAGTTGGTGAAGAGTTCCGGTGATCGCTGATCTGAATGTGATTTGGAGTAGCACCGGCATGTGTCGAGAATATTCTCTTCCCTACTCCCTAGATCAAACCGCCATTGCCAAAACTAGTTGCTCTTCGGGCGTTAAACTCCATGTACCAAGGAAGAACGGCGCCGCCAGCCAACCACTAAATAGGCATTCTCGCACCAGACGCCACTGCTGTCAGTGTTTTGTTATAGTTGCTGCGGGAAGGCACGGACAGCAATAAACTACACTGCCAGCGGCGCAAAGCGGAACATCGTTGGATCTTATCATCATCGTCATACTTCATCTGTACATGATGCACTTCGAAATGGTCGTGACGGTGTGCGGTAACGAAGCAGTTTAGTTGGATGAGTGAGGAAATAGCAAGCTTCTTTGATATGGGAAACATGTCTCGGGTTTTGTCCCTGGCGCAGCAATTTGCTACGCCAGAAAGCGGAAAGGCGAGTAGGACTTCCGCATGCATTTATTTATTTATTTCAAGATACTGAAGGCCTTGCGGTATGCATTACCATTTAGCACGAAGAAAAATACGAGACCTATGCGGCCTGTCAAGCAGATACATAAATCGAGGACGCTGACCGTGCAACCCGCCACAAAACAGGGGAAAAGCTGAAAGCGGTGGCATGGAAAGCGTTAGACGCAGCGAGGGATGGGGTCCGAGTGCACTCTACACAAGGATGAAAAGGACATGGATGATGGGCATAGCTTGCCAATGCGTCACGCAGTGATGGGAAGCGAACGCACTGGCCAACTTGAAAAATTACTCGAGCGAAGGTGGTGGCACGCTCAGTAAGCAAATCACCCATATTTGATCCATCCAAAAAATTAGAACTGGTCTGAGTCAACCTGGAGTCCTTTAGATTGGCCTTGCAATGCGTTTTCATGCTTTCTTCCAATCCAGGCTGCTAGAAAGAGCATTTTATTAGTGCTTCTCCGTCGTTTGGAACTGAACTTGTCAGATGATGTACGCTGAGTAGATGCTACTGGATAAAAGAGCAAGTGAAGAAGGCTACTCCAGAACACAGAGCAACAGCGTTGTCCACTATGGTCCAACTTCCCGCGCGCTAACCCTCACTTCCCTTCTGCAGCCATTTTCATCTGTATTGTTGTTTACATTGTTAGAGAGGAATGAAAAAGAGGACACGCATCCCGCCTGTCACTCGCGGCGTCGGATGCTCACCTCGTGCTCTCAGGACGATTCGCATTTCTCACAAACGCTTTCTGGAGCGTTGTTGTACTCTGCGCGCAGCCTCGACTCCCGGTTTTTCCCACCGCCTCTCCCGATCGCATCTCGTCGGCGGCGCTTTTGTCTTCTCTAGCCATTCTTTCCGGCGACCGCTTGTCGTGCAGGAAGAAACCCTCCCTTCCCAGCTCGCTTCCTTCCTGACATTCTTTGCCTCATCCGCTATGGTCACTCTTTCTGTTTCCTTCCCCTTTTTTTTTTCTTCTGTCTCACGACTCTTGCTTCGACTCTCCTCTCACTCCTTTCGTGCCTTTTTCATTTTTCTTCCCACGGTGTTGCGCCGCAAAGCACACCGCGAAAGCGCAAGCGGAAAACAAAGGCCCGATCAGGGTTGGAGCCGACCGGGGCCCCGATGACTGGCTGAGTGCTTTCCTCCGCGCGGGCGAACAATGGCCGATGCACAGAGCCGTCACGGCGAGGACGCTTTCTTTTGTCTCGAGCCGGCCAAGAGGGGCTCGCGCCTCTGGGGACTGAAGGGAGAGATAGCAGTCTAGCCCGCCAGTTCTGCACGCACTACTGAGCAGAGGCGGAGACGATGACTGAGAACCTGCGGCGCCTCAGTTACACAATAATTCACCGTACTGCTGTGCTGCAAGCACAATAAGTGCATTTGCAACATGGCAGCACTACAGTACGAGTGTAGGCTGCGGTACTTGTGTGTTACACTAGATTACACTCGTATACCTCGTAGAGCAAACCATTAACTTTAATCGAACTTGTTTACGTCCTAATACAGAGTTGCGTCTCTCATAGCCCGAGTCGCTTTGGGATGTTAAACCTCACAAACCACATAGTAATTGTAACATAGTATACCAGACGATGACAGGACGTGCTTTACTATACACGGCTGAGACGTATTGCACTTAATGTCATGTGATAAGCAGAGATAAAACTCTTCTTTTAAGTATATAGCTTTCACTGATTGGTCGCAAAATTCACTGTCTTCATTACCTTGATGCACAAAGACTCGGTAGTTGGTGTAACCTTGTCCAAGGTTTGAGGACTCTCGTTTAATGAGATGGAGACACGATCTTCACCTGCTCGCTTCTCAGCCGAGCCGACGCACATCAAAAGTCGACGGAAACGCTTGCGAATGGTAATCTGTCATCCTTTTGATTTTCTCGGTCGAGCGCATAACTGGCGCTAGAAACCTTTTTTTCCTTTCTTTCTTTTCTTCTCTTTTGTTCCCTCTTCCCGCGTATATGGGAATGGGCCTCACAGAATAAAACCACTGCAATTTTCTTGTTTGATTCGATCGCCTCTCTCCTTCAATGTACCTGTCAGGTTGCTCTTGCCAGCTAATGTGATATGACTGTATTTGTTAATACGACCTGTGTACTACTCACAGGCAAACTCCTCCTGCACCTTTTTCTTTCTGATTGTTAATGTGCCATATTTATCGCCGTAATCTCTTTTTGTAACGAAAAGTAGTTAACAGTAGTTACAACTGTTAGAAAGAAAGAAAGAGGAAGAAAGAAAGAAGGAAGGAAATAAAGAAAGTGGAAGGAAGGAAAGAAAGAAAGAAAGAAAGGAAGAAAGGAAGAAAGAAAGAAAGAAAGAAAGAAAGAAAGAAAGAAAGAAAGAAAGAAAGAAAGAAAGAAAGAAAGAAAGAAAGAAAGAAAGAAAGAAAGAAAGAAAGAAAGAAAGAAAGAAAGAAAGAAAGAAAGGGTTAGAGGCTAGCCACTGAAGCCTGATCTGTCGCTAACCGCTAATAACCTTCAAGGGTGACAAAATAGCTCAAAGTTAAATGACCATGAAGAACATCACCAGTGCGCCTCAACTGTTTGGTCCTCTCATCACGTTCGCGACATTGACCGTTTGAAATCAGTTAAAAACAGCAATTCGATACATCTTCGCCATGTACGATCACTACTTTTCATCTTCTTCACATGTGCACACTTTAGCATTGCAAACGTTAGAACATAGGCGCACACGTGAGCGCATCATCATGCTGCACAAGATCGTTCACATATGTCTTCTGACATCAGGGAATCCTTCTCATGTATGTCCTGAAGTGCACGTGCGTCCCGACGGAACCACCTATGAAACATAGTTCCTTTCAAACCATGTATAGATAACTTTAAAAGTTTTTCCCCAATAACTGTTGAAATTTGGAATCGATTAGATGGTCCACTTCACTCATTGCTAATTGAACAGTTCGTTGTTTCGTTGCCTAACTATTTGACCTGTTGATCTGTTTTGAATACTTCTATGTTACCAAAGTTATTTGTTTCTACAATTTTATTTACCCTCTCCTGCTATGTCTCTCCTCCGAGACAGCAGTATTTATAAAAATAAAAAATAAAAGAAGCGTCTTGTTTCTAATTATGGTAAATAATTTATAAATGATATAGGTCTTCATGAAAGGGATGCTAACGCTTGCAGTTTATTTTGGTTACACCAACAAGTTTCAGCCGGCTCCAGCCCTGACACTGATCCATCTTGGCTTGACACATCAGTATGTTATCCGGGAACATGGCGTGTTTACGCACGGCTTTGCTAAGTGGTCCGCATAGTTGATCTCAATATCCCATAGGCATTTTTACCAATGATTAGGCTACCGCGAATAATGGCTGGACGAAATTGTTCCCCATGTTACCGGAGGCGATGGCGGAACCAAATGCGCTTGTTATCATGGTGTCGTCCGCGTCTTTGCAGTCTGCACATCTGCGTGCAGACGTACCCGAAACAATTAGCCAACGGCAAAGTTCCTGCTTAGAAATAATAGAAAAAAAGGAAGAACAGAACAAGAGGAATGGAGAAGACAGAGCACGCTCGTTAGCGCATGGATGTCATCGCGGTTCTCCCGCGCGCCTGGGGGTCACGAGAGCGTGACATACTTCGCGTTTCTTTCGTGCCAGTGCTTTGATTGTTCTTTTTTTGCGGTTTGTTTTCCTGCTCAGTAGGAAAGAGGAGGATGTAGATGCAGAGAACAATGGAGAAACTATACATCCTTTCGGAATGGCCCTATGATTCGTGCGCTCCAGTTGTGTGCATCGCCAAGGAGTTCAGTTCACTATTAGGGAAGCTGCGTACGAGCCGCCACATCAACTCTCTTGGGTCTCTTTCAGGACTGCTTTCGTACAAGTGGTAGCAAGCACTCTAGGCGCTACTCACACTAATGTAGCACCAAGGTTGGCATATGCGTGCATAATTCCCGTTATTTTTAACAACAAACGTATTAGAGAAATGACGGACCCGATCATTATAGGACACATTCGAAGGAAGTAAGCGGGGCCCTGGTCGACTCTATCAAGGATTGTTTAAACGCAACGTAACTACTTATGAAAACCGAGGATTGAACAGCCGTTGCCATAGCGAAGTCGGCAGAACGCCGGAGGTGAAATCTGGAGATCAAAATTTGGGATCAAGCCTGCGGCATAAGGTTTTTCTTTATTCCACTCCCTTATACTTATCTTTTTTTTGTTTATTTGGCCAAGGCATTGGCCTGCAGCATAGTGAAATAAATAAATAAATTAATCAAACACTGCGCTTTTCTTTCTGGTAACTAGCTGTTGGTTCTCTCCGCCTATTGTGGGTAATCTATATTCAACATAACTGCGTCATATTTTCGCACTTGTGCACAGACTCTTCGATTCTGCAATGCTACAATAAAAAGCAAGCGTCCACAATTTAGTGTAATAATTGTTAGGTGAGGTTTAGTTGGGTTTCAGGCAGTCAGCACATTTCGACTGAGCTCAATGAAACTGGCCATCATTGAGGTAAAGCGCGCCACGTATCTCCGTATAAAAAGAGAAAAGATGTAAAAACGATTAATGTTAACGGCTGGTGCCACAATAACGACGGCCGGAATACGCACGATTGCTGAAGTGGATGATGGTTTGGAGTTATGTCACGTGGCAGCTGATAAAATTTCGTCGATTTGCACCGAGCTTTCATTTGGCCTCCAGCAGCTGTGTTCCTCAATTCTATCTTCAAGTCTAAGCAGATGCAGACTCACCCAAAGGCGGTTAAGAGAATATTTGAGGTCCATTTGGAGTATCCTTACGCGTCATAATAACCTGTTCAAGGAATGTTTCCCTAAATAGCATGCTCTTAGAACCATACACGGTCAAGTAACAAGAAAAATAAAGGTCCTCTTCTCATGCACTGCAACGTGGGTTATATAGAGCACCTTTTTCCGCCTCGGTACCGGGAACGTATACCTTCGCCCCACTAGAGCGTTCAAGTACTTTTCGTTCATAAATGCTTAACGAAATGCTACAGGTGCGCGCTCGATCTTAAGCGAAACACTCCCGAAACAGCTTAATTATACAAGTTTCTTGAGAGATAGCGAATGGATACGTGTTTTTACTCTTTATTTTGCAAGCATAATGCGTCGAGAGGACAGGAGTATAGAGATGAGACGACTTTATCATAAGAAAACCGTTTACTGGACTGGGATGGCATCTGGGCGTAAAGGAAGGCTGTACAAAGCGTATTTCTAAGTGCCTACATAGAACAAAGAATCCAAGAACATGATATCATCAAGAGAGAGAAATGTACATTATCTTATAAAGCAAAGTCTACGCCAAAGTTAGCAGTAGAAGAAAAATGGGTAAATACATATACTATTTGCGAAAGAGTTGTAAAGTGGGAAGGAAATCGCTGTAAATATAAATGACTGCTTCGTTTCAGGAACGAACAAAAATAGGATTAACACTGCATAAGCAGTAGGAAGGGGAGATTGAAGCCTCGTTAATACTTAGGCGCCGCTATTCGTCCTCGACATCGGCAGTGGTGTCCCTGCACCCAACTGTCCGCACTCTGTGACCAGTCGCGTGAGGGTTGGGTGCGGCGGAGCGCGGGCCTGCGTCAAGGAAAAAAGAACTGTCCGTGTGGTCAGCTTGTTACGACGCAGGCTCGCCTGCGGCCCCGGCTTGATAGCGGCCTGGCTGGAGCCATCATCACTGCCGCCGCGAACCTGGCGCCCGCGCTGTTTACTGACCCTGTATTACTGGCAGTAGGGTCTCGCACCATTGCAGGTAGTGCTTTGTCCTCTGTGCACTTCTAAGAATCAGTCGTTCGTTTCTAAAGAGAAACCGATTTCTTTATTGGTTGTAACAGGTAGTGCGTAATGTCACGCTAGAGTTTGTTGTAAGCAAACGAATATCTTCCCCTTCTTACTCTCACTTCAAGAGAACTAGGGCGGTACTTGCTCATAGGGAGAGGGCGCTGCGAAGTATGTGTCCACAAGACGGTTGCTCAATTATGCGCACTTGAAGGACAACTTATTGGACTGTTCTTGTCTCAGTTCGACTCTGTGCTATATCGTAAGCAGTCCCCCTGGTTTAGAAGAAAACAAAGTTATAAAAGTAGCAGAACGTAATTCTACACTCGAAACAAATAAGCAAAAATACTAGGCTGTTGTTTCCTTCGTCAGTTCTGCATCAGTGTCCTTATAAATGGACAGCCTGTGATGTCGCATCTTGTGACAGTTATCCGCATGCATTGGGACCACGATACTCTGCGAAATAGCGACTGTTACGTCAAACACTGACAGTCTCTACACAAACCTAAAATAACCATCTCGTTAACGCCACAAAAACTAACAGAGCTAGGAAGTTAGCTCTGCCGAGCTTAGCCTCTAGCGCCTTTATTACGATCGCTGGCGTTATATTACGTAAGATAAATCAGTCAGTGTTGCGTCATTGTGATCTCTCAAAGCAAAGTCATAAAAAACAAAAGCAGATCTTTTCTGGCATATTGTTTCTGAGGGGCGCAACTGTAGCGAGAAAAAGAAAGGAAAAAAAGAGAGAAGAACGGAGTGATTTTGAAAGCAGCGCTTGTGTCAGACTAGTGCGCTTAGCGACCATGCGGCAGCACGCGAATATGGCCGCTGTGGTGGCCCGCAATCTGGAACACGGTGCCGCGGCTGGGCGAAGTTGCTGTGGATGCAGTTCCGATCTCGGTTCTCCGAAGCCTTCATCAGTGGGTGGCGAGCGAGAAGGGGAAACGGCTCAAGCGGCGGCAATCATTTTCGCCTTAGCGCAGTTCTGATGAGACCGCACCAGCGAGACCGCCTCTGGCGCGCGCCAGAAATAAGGTTTGGGTGGTCCGCGGAACGAATGATAGAGTGCGGAGCGCCGGTAGAAGCACCCCAAAGTGGATCGCCGCTTACGCGGACTAGGGGCACTGGGCGCTGCTGCAGCTCCGACGGACCGGAGAGATCCGGACACGCCTTTTTGCGCGGCCGCGCCGCCATCTGGACCGTGACAGATCGCCCACGGTCGTGTACCCACACTCTCGCGCACTGGCGGCGTTTTTGTTTGTGCGGGGGTAACGGAGAAACAAGACGCGCGGGAAGGAAGAAAAGGGAATAGATGCCCGACGCCGCGTCAGAATGCCGGCACTCTGTAAATGCCCACGTTGCATATCTCATGTTCTCTGACGAAGTTGTATTTCTGATGGACGTGGCTTTTATTGTTCCTTAATTTGGAGTGCTTCCATCTGTCGCCCCTATCGCATATCAATATCAGGTGACGAACACCGGGTAGATAGGTTTGGCTTGCACTTACTATATTTAAAATAGCTTCGCATCAAGGCAATCTGGACAGCTCGTTAAAATACAGAAACGCGAATCCTTAGGAACGAACATATATTTTATATGGGAAGCTCGGCTAGTTACTGATGGCAGTGATCTCGTCTACAAAGGTGTGCATTTATGCAGCTACTGATGTCTCTTCGTTTCGTTTCTTTTGCTTGAACACTATAACCTTTAGCGTAGCCAATAGCATCGTAGTGGAAGAACTGATGTATTTGATCAAAATATTGGTATGGGCTAGTCGGTGCTTAAAATTTGCGCTGTTTGTAATTTTACTTACGACGTATTTAGTCTGACAGCGGCGCTTAGGATGGTGAATTTCTCTGTCAAGTGTGCCTTCCGTGGAATTGAAAGCAAGCGCTTTGCTGTTCGTGTACCGTTAGCTAAAGCTTTGTGTGCTTTGATCGTAACAGACAGCCGGGCACTCTGTGTAGTCCAGTAAAAAGAAAAAAATAAAGAAGGGGGGGGGGGGGGGTGAGCGCTGACTGAATACTATACATTGAGCCGTGTTCCAAGCTCGAGTGGGTCGTATACCGAGAATCGTTTCCTGTATCGGTGTATCGCGCTGCAAAAGCTGGAACTCTGCTGGCACCCATCGGGTGGACCATAGTCGCAGCGTTTCACCGGTTTCAGCGAACGCGGCCTGACGTCAATGCAGCGGTGGCGATACGCAGCCGTCGCCCACCGACAAAGTTCAGGGGTTCGCAAAAAGTTTTTGAGAGGCTTCCTCGTGCTGGATTCGTGCCCCGAGGCCCGTTTGCACAGCATGAGTGCCGAAAGGACGACGGGCTTCGGTGGCGTGGAAGCGTAGTAAGAGGAGGAAGTTCTGCGTTGAAGGTTTGCTCGGCGTTCGCTGCTGTGTGTCGAGGGGGTGTCCGCCCTAAGTGGAAGCCGCGTTCGGGCGATAATTAAAGCGCCCTGCCGGTGAGAGTGGCCCCGCGGCAGCAGCCTCAAGGTTGCGCGCGCTACTCCCGTCGTCGTTGTTTCGCGGTGTCGGCGCCTGAGTAAGTGGAGCAGTAATTGAGTGCGATGTGTCATGCCCCGAACGAAGAAAGGAACCAGGCGTCCGCCGCCCTCTTCGGCTCCGCTTTAAGAACGGGCACCCCTGCAAGGCCTATATCCACCGACGCCGCGAGTCCTGTTTGCATCAGAGGACCGACCCAGCGTTCCTGGCGGCGGCCCCTCCCCTTCTTCCCTTTGTTCCCGAGAGCGGCCAGCGGAGCTTAAGAGCTACGCTTCCGCACGCTCAGAGAGGCGTCTGGCGTGACAAGGACAGAAGAGCGGCTGCTGCGTGCGCAGCACCACCTTATTACGAAGCCACTCTTGAGCAAAAGCAACACTGTGAGGGCTGCGCCTCCTGGCTATGCTCAGTAATTGACGCAAATTGCCAAGAATAAGAAACCTCCGCCCTTTACCTCACTGTGCGAGATCAGCACAAGGCGGCTTGAGAGGCAGCGCCGAGTGCGCTTGTGTCCGACGATGCAAAGAGCGCCGCGTAGTTCTCGTTTAATTACTGCCGCCGGATTCATTGCTGCCTAATAAAAGTGCGCGTCTCGAGGAGTATCTGTTGGGGCTTTATGCGATGCAGCACGTGGGCGAGTCTTTCATCTTGAAAACCTTGATCTTCAGGATCTGAAAGCGTCTCATTGCCAGAGAACACATTTTAAGGCTTATATTAGGAAAGCGAATTAAAGAAGTCGTTTTTTATTTTCGAACGCGGCATATCTCAGCACAAAAATGGTATAGAGGCAAATCTTTTTTTCTTTAGTAACGTTGTTTATTGCTTTAAGGCATGAAAAAATATGTAAAAATAAAATAAAAAGGGGCATTGAATAAAAAAAGGGTTGGCAGTTCTAATAAAGTCCAAGGGGGAACGATCATGAGGCCGCTGCGTCCAAGCAATGTAAGAAGATGGGTTGTTCTGCGAAAGGCCTACTGCCATCACGTGCTGAATTCTCGTCGGCTTGAGTACCCGGCCAAACCCAGACGAAGTGGTGAATATCTGCCTCATTATTTTGTGAGTTACATACAAGGTACCCTGGACGGGGATATAAATATTGATACTGAGGCCATGTTTGAGTCACAGCACGTGTGAGGGCAACCCCGACCCCGGTCCTCCGTAGCGCAACCTCCTCTGTGAGGTTAAGACCGCTGGGGAGGGTTGCCGCGCGCGGAGAGGGACACGAGCACGTGTGCGGCGTCGGAGGTGCTTTCTGCGAGACCTTTTTATTCCTACCAATACCAGTCTTTTAGCGCGGTAGCGTTAAGGGTCCCGTGTCGCAGAAAAGCCGGTGTCATCGTCGGCGGCCGCCGTCCCGCGTCGTCCGGCGTTGGCCGCCAGCGAAAAATCCCAGAAGCATTAGTAAATAAAAACGAGTAGGAAAAATTGCCGACCTGAGGAATTGAACGTGGGCCTCCGGGGTGCGAGACGAGCACGCTAACCACTCGGCCACGCCAGCTTTTTTTCTTTTTCTTTATTGCCTGACTTTTGCAAGACCACAAAAACAACCACAAGACATTGATATAATAAGCCTGCCAGGGGCTGGATTTTCTAAAATTCCTTAAGATCCATCAAAGGTTCTACCTTTGGCAACCCCTCAGGATTGTCATCGTCAAACTTCACAATCTCAATAAACCAATGGAGAGCCTCGCGGAAAAAAACTTCGTGCAGGACGCGCATCAGGATCACAGTGATATCCTGCAATGCGTGAACGCCATATACTGTGGAGGCCCATTAGCATGATTGAATCGTATGGAACCCCCTCGTCATTTTGCGTGGGTAGGTACCGCATTCTTTAAGGATTAATAGGTAAATCTTTCTTTATGGCTCTTTGAAGTACGTCCCAAAAATAAACCCCTTTCCAACAGTGAAGAAATACATGATCTATTGTTTCTGGCTGTTTACAAATTAAGCAATGTGCACCCCACGGAAGAAATAACCATTTTTCTTGCAAAAACACTTTTACTGGCAAAGTTCCAGTGTGCAACTTAAAAAAAGAAAGTTTTAGCCGCTGCCGGCACTTTCATTCTCTTTACCCTCTTCACTACATGGACAAAGGCGCGTCTACTGATTGCGGTGTTGTCTCAGAAATGTCCCTTAGAGAAGTGTATTGTGGCGTATAATAATAATTATGAGCGTGTAAATTACAGAATTACAGAACACGCAGTTAAGCGAGTGGCAAATTACTTTTCCGCTGTACTTCCTCTTCGCTTGGCGTGCACGTAGCGCCATCATGCGTGTGGCGCACGGAATAAGATAGACAAGGCATGGCCTCCGAGATCTTCATCGCGCCGGCTCGGATCGGCAACGATGTTGCCGACGAGCTACGACTGCAACTTGAAACCCGCGCGTTTCGGCAAGGTGGCTGGCAGCGCTTCTACGTCCCAGAATCATGTTTCAGAACAATTAATTACCAAACAGTCATGCTTTGGACAAGTTAACGAGTGTTGTATCATGTGAACTCCGTCTTTCTGCCACTCAAAAGCGCGACAAGCAAATGAGTAGACAGTGCGAACGGGGCGCGATAACGCTATAGCGTTCCATTCTTAAAGGCGAAGCTTAAGCAGTCTCCAAATTTTTGTATTAGCTAGGCATACATGGGGAACAGTTGTCATAATTATACACATTCATTGAAGGTACTTCATTTTTCGCTAAAACATTCTGATCGGCACGGAAATATTTCTAAGTTTTTTTCTTTTTTCTTCTCTTTTACTCAGCTCGAGCGCTGAATCAGCCTATATTTCTCTTGGGTATATTACAGCGCATCAGTCGCCATTAGCACAACCGTTCATTCACTAATGTTGATGAAGGTTTCGCTTCGAACATTAAAGGCGAGGGTTTTGTTTCATAGTTAACATATCTTAATATTTTATACACCCGTTATTATTCCAAAGCATATTTCTGTGGAAAACAGAATTATCAACAAAGCATCTAGGCTTCTATGAAATGAAGATCGTTTCGTCATAATCGGCAAACCGGGTAACGCGTGATAATCAAATTTGCCGATAAAATCAACCAGTTTATCATTTCTTACATTTATACGATGCTCTAGTGTTTAAAAAGAAAGAAAGTGTTCTTTAGACCTACATGGATCAGCGAGCGGTAAGCTACGTTAGCAGGACTTGCCGCACCTGATTCGGTAAATAAGCTAATCAAAATCATTTCTTCCAACAAGCTAGCGTAGTCTGTGGTGCATCACGAGCACAAGGAAGTCATCGCGAGAGTGTTTTTTTTTTTTTTTTTTTTTTTGTTAGCAGAGCGATTTGCTGCGCTAAAGCGGCCAAACCAGCAATCGAGTTGACGCGCTACCACATTCGGCCACGACCGGAGAAGGAACACCACTGAACAGTGAAAGAGGTGGTCAGATCACCGCATGGGGCCGCAGGATCACGCGTGGCGGTGGCAGTGTGTGGCCCGCGGCGTCGGACCCAGGTTGTCGTGACATCATAAGCCAGTGACATTGACTGATGGCGTTTTGATTTCGCGCTCTGGACTGAGATTATCTTTGTCCGGAAGCAAGCCTGTCGTGATGACGGTCGTTTTGGGGAGGGAGGTCGCTTGTTGATGCCTCGTCCGCTTGCTGCTGCTCCTGCTTGCGCCGCTAGTACTGACGCTGCTGTTATGATCACCGGATTTCTCGTTCTTCCTTCCTTCCATACCTTTACTTTTGCTTCCATCTTTCTTCACCGCGTGCAGCATATCCGCTTCAGGCCCCCAAGGCTTCCATCCCCCTTCCCCTCCCTAGCGCTCCCGGCAGCTCTGGGGCGACTGCTGCGGAAGTCGCCGTTCAATAACGCCTTGTCGGCAGAAATGTTCCCGTCGCTTCGGTGGCACATCTGACAACACGGCCAGAAGCGATTTGCTCGTTTTTGACCTTTGCGGATTCGTCCCGGGGTCGGGGAGAATGGAAGCTATCGGCGCTTTTCGCTGCAGCCGTCGATTCGGCCAGACACGCGAGCCAGTGTTAACCTCGACTCTTCTTCTCTTTGCTACTACAGTTCTTTTTTCTTTGATGGGTGTACATATGTGTGGTTCTGTTCTCCAGCCTCCTTGGTTATTTACTTCGCTCTAGTTTTCCGAGAATTGAGTTCTACGAAAGCTACAGCTGTTTTCATGGACAATGAGGGAGCAGCTGTGTATGCTTTGCATTTTAAGAAAATAACACGAAGAAGCGAGTTTACACGCGCGCAGTGAATCTCTGCGGGAGTTTAAGGTCATTCTATTTATGAGACAGAATCGATTATAAAGCACTAGAGGGGAAATGAGTGCTCGAAAAAATGTTAGCAGCAAAATATCCCAGTCGGAAGCAACTAAAGAACATTTTCTGATGTTACGACAGAATTTCTGTTCGGTTTTCGACGGGAAACCTGTTGCGACAACAGAACATTCTGTAGTAACATCAGAAATGACTGTAGTTACAACAGAAAAGTGCTACAGAACTACAGACAACAGAAATATACTACAGAAAAACTACAGAACTACAGAAAAGTACTACAGAACTACAAAAAAATCTGATGGTTACGACAGAACTATAGGATATTTTGTCGTATTTTTGACACAGTTCTGTAGTTTTTTTTCGACTGGGATATTTCAGATAGAAGGTGCTAGGCTAACATCGTCTATATATTTGAGGGCATCCCCGCGCTAAATAATGTTAAATGCATTGTGAGGAGTAAAAATATTATGCCGGCACTTTTAGTTAGAGATATTTAGTTTAACGGTGGATGAGCGTAATGATGACAGTGTATTTTGTACCTAAAGCAAAATAGCATTCAAAGCGAATAACGATGTTTCTGTTTTTGAAATGCCTGTCGTGGGGAATGATGTGAAATAGGCTCCACACTGCGAATAGCTGTGTAGGATATTGACATATGTAGACACATATGGGTTGCTCTGCAACTGGAAGGGAAGATTTGATATACCCTTCTCTTCCAGATGACAGGTTTTTTTTTTTTTTTTTTTTGGCATTCTTCTCCGATTAAACAATAGGTGTGAATGCAACGCAAGGCACATCTTCTTCAGCGGTTTAGTCGTCCACTCTGTGTTGCATCGCCAAGCGAAGTTTCACCACCTGTTCATCGCAGGCCTCAGAGGAGGCAGATTAGATGCGAGGCTTGATATGAATATAAATAAAAATGATCACGGAGGAAATAATAGAAAGTAGGCAGTCAGAAAATTTGCACTAAAAATTAAGGTTGCAAACCTCTCTTGTCTAGGCTATGCCATACGGCTCCACACGCAGCGAGCCAGAAATAACCATCGGGTGGTAAGTGACGGCCCTTCGGTGTCGAATAAAACTTATTGTCGCTTCTGTAGGCGCGTATCTTAGCCACCATATGCGGAAGGTCCGTTTTTTTTTTTTGTCAAAGCTTTTACACACGCGCAGGAATATTTTCTCTATGGACGCTGTATTTGTTGGGAGTTTGTGGGCATTTGTAACAAAAAGGCACTGCTTACTAAAATTGCCGCCATTGCTTGCAACATAATATACACAAAGCATCCGCCGCTGCCTTGTGCCTTCAGGGGAGGCCGCAACGTAAGTCGATGACCGCAATAAAAAGTCAGAAGGGATAAAAAGAAGCAACACTGTTGAAAGCGGGGGTGAGAGTTTTGGTTCTCAAAGCCGGCTCATACGTGAGTCCAATACCGTATGTGGTGTGAGCTGTAGACTGCAGGCGCAGGACTGCTTGAGTCAATTGGCTTCCATACACTTCGTGAGGAGACGGAAGGTGGTAGAGAGGTTCTTGCTTCATTTTTACGCTATTTCGATCGGATCACGTTCCTTGCCCTCCACGCCTCCTTTTGAGCCTTGCCTTTTGTTGGCAATCTGCAAGGGAGACGTATTGTAGGCAAGAAGAAGAGGTTTGGTCGCAGTGACAAACGAGCGTGGAATGCATCCCGCCTCACCACATTGAACATGGTCAAGTTCTACGAGGCACTGGGGGCAACTTCATCCTGTTATTGTCCTGAAAAATTGCGGATCATCTGGCCAACCTGTTATGTTTTGCCCGGCAGAAAATGATTCAATTTTGTCGTGGACAAAATTGGATTTGAACATCGTTCCGCCATCTACGGATGAACCGAGCGCCTTCAGTTCTACTCTCATGTTTGTTAGTGTCTCAACTCATAGCGATATATGTAAAGCCGAAAAAGCTGTAATTGATTTCCGGCTTTGGCGCGCAAGTTTCCCGATGAGAGTAAAGAGCGGGACTTACGGCGTGCCTTACCAAGCACTCCATGGGACACGTGTCAGAGCTCATTGTACTTTTCATCATTTCTCTCGTTGTCGGATTATGCGGTCGACGAAGGTTTCCCCCGTGAAAGGTAACATCATGTAGCGGCCTTCACTTCCATTTTTTTTTTTTTGTGTTACACTGCTTCCTTAAGGAGTTGATGCCGTTCGTGCAGTTTGTAATAACAGCATGTCATTTGGACGACCTGATGTTCTGTCGCTTTAACTTCAGCGCCGGGGCTTCAATGTCGCGCAGACTCTGAGGGCAATCTGAACGCTCCGAAAATACTGCGGATTTTCTCAAGGTGGTTGATTTTGTCGAAGCGATGTGAAAACAGTGAAAACAGGAAAAACCCTGTGCTGCTGAAATGTGATCGCTACCACATTTTATCGGAAATCTTCAATGAACTTAACACGTAAGGCGACAAGCGAGCGCAGTAAAGCGGGACAATGAGACCTGCCAGCTCGTATTCTAGCAGAAGGGGGTAAACATTTTGCGATTTCCTTTCGTGCGACATCAATTCGATGGGTGCGTCAGATGAAAGCATCAAATGTCCAACCATGCGATTCGCTTTGTAGCTGGCTTCAAAGCTGGGTTTTTATGATGAAATGCATTATCACCCACTATTTTTGAAGCACATCCCAGTTTTCACATTCCAGCTGAGATTCGGAAAGAATGGCAGAATTGCAATCTGTTTACTTTGTCGCGTGGATACTGCGGTAATTCTGAAAGATTAATCTAAGGCATTGTGCAGGGAAAAATACTGAGCGCGTCTCCTTCCCAGGCAAGTCGATAAAATTACCAATGTTGACTGCTGTGCATCAGGGACAGTTTTTATTAGCAAATAATTCGAGACAAAACAAGTAACAGAAAGAAGCGCACTATAATGGTGCTTGCGTTACTGACACTGGTATGGTATTTAGAAAAACATAAGACTTTATTCCATTTGGCCCCTGTCGTATATAAATCTGACTTGTATGTAAAACACGTTTTATCCTTAGCTGTATTGTCCGTGTTAATGGTCGTTTATGTGACCACAGTACGTTTATGAGGCAAGGAAGGCGGCAAACTTCGCGTTTATTTATATAACCTTTTTTCATGCCAACAATCTTTATACAGTGCGTATAACATCTAAATACTTATTTGATGCATGAATGTCCGGAAAAGCTGGTATGAAAGCACCACTCACCAGCAAAAGTGCTCGAGGTTGGCACTTCTCAAACACGTACACGGTAGCTCTAAATCCAACTTGAAAGTTCGAAGAAGAAAGAGAGAGCCTGGCCCCAAGACTAGCTGCATCGGTCTGCAAAGGCAAACGTGCGAAGTCGTACTAAGAAAACCCCAAAGCAGCAAAGACACGCAGCCTCGTGTTTCGCTACTAAGGCCCATTTGTAGATTCAACTGGTTCTTTCCTCACAGCACTTCGTAGACGATTCCTGTCAGGCAGAATCATAACCCGCATGCTGCCGAAGTCTTCTTTCCAACTTGCCACGTTGTTTCATACTGTAGTCATTTCCCTCTGTTCTTCTAAAGCGAGTTGAAATATTTGCTTTTGTTCTGTGTTTCTTGAAGTAGATAATACGCTCGCTGTGAAAGGGGGAGACGAATGCTTTCGCGAAGGAAATGTGTTGCGAATTTGGCCGGATATGCAGCATCCTTCGCATCTTGCGACGGGCTAGCCCCTGCCAAATGCAGACGCGAAAGTATTCCTGTTGGATAAACAGGGAGGGAAGAAAAATAGGAAATGTGAAGACAAGTTTGGCATCGAAATACAGATGCGAGGTGAGGTAGCGTAAAATAATGCGCCTTGGAGTCGAAACACCGCTAGGAAGAAAAACGCCTCTGCTTCTGAAATACCACAACAATATCCACAACACAAGGGTGGAATAAAATCTTAAAAAAAAAAAGAGGAAGGAGGTAGGGGGTACGAACATAAATGCAAACCACAGCACGGCTTTCTCCTACGAAGGCAAAGAAAAAAGAATTCAGGACCCTTCTCTCTGACACAGTGTGAGCGTCTACATCCGCCGTTCGTTGCGCGGACCGAAGAGAAATGAGATAAAACACAGAGTACACAGAACACGCCGTGGACGCAGAGCCGCGCAACAAAGCAATGGACTCAGGAAGAACAGCAAAAGTAGCAGCAAGACTAAGATTCGGAGGACCCTCCCGCCCCTTCCTCCGTATCCCATACACGATGTGTCTATACGCGCGGAGGGAAAACAACAGCTCTGTTGGGTCGCCTTTTGGCTTTCCTCGATGAGTCGTTTGCGGTGCACTCTAGGGTTCTCCGGGGACACTAGGTCGAACGTGCAGGCCGGGAGCTCCCCTTGAAAGCAACAAAAGAAAACAACGAAAACATAAAGGAGCTGCGTAGATAGGAGAACAAAATCGCAGGCGCAAATATCGTAGCTCTCCCGGGCGAATAAAAGAGACAAAGTAAAATGAAGAGAAACGCTCCGACAGTGGAACATCGGCGTTTGTTATATATACGGCGTGACGGAAACCGGAGAGAAGTGGCGGGGGGGGGGGGGGGGGGGGGGGGGGGGAGAGTGGCGGGAGATGCCTCAATTTATTCTCCGGCTTTAGCTCGCTTTGGTTCTGCCGCAGCTAGCCCCCTCCCCCCTCTTTTGCTTCCATTTCGTATCGTTATATACCTTCTTTCTCTATATTCCACGTGCTCTCTTTCTCCGCGTTCCCTCTTTCGCTCATGCGCTTCGATTTGTCGCATCTGTCGTTTTTCTGTCGTTTTGTTTTACGTTTTGCCAGCTGCCTTCGATGGCAACTGGATCGCGCAGCATTGAGGAGAATCCCTGCCGCCTTCGAATTTCCAGTGGCCGTGTTTTTCCGCTCCCGCGCGGCTACCTACAGCGACACCTCGGACTATATTTCAACGGTGTTTTGATACGCAACGTCTACTGCGCGTCAGATGTGTGTACATCCTCAGATCCTGGCCGCCCTAGTGCCTCTTCCTTTTCTCCCTTTTTATGCTCTGGCTCTATGCCCTTCTTCCGCTGCTTCACCGAAGTGCTACTCTTCACAAGAAGGAAGAAAAGAGGAATACGCCGATGAAAGAAGAGAACCTCTGTTTAGCAGTTTTGTCCGCCACGTGGGCAAGCGCGTCTTCTTTTTTTTTTTTTCTCCCTCCTTCCTCCCATCCTCATCTGCCCTTATTTTCCGCGGCAAGCGAGGCCTAATGAAAGCAGCAATTACATCGCAGCGAAGCACGACGCTTCGAAGGGCTCATCTTTACGGCCCCGCAATGCGCTCGTAGGGGAAACCCCGGGGGATTTGCTCCCGAATCTGGTGCGACACACGCGAACACGACACACGAAGCTGAATGAGAATTAAGCGGAAGCCGTCTGAGTGGTGCGATAATTCAGCCTCCGTGCACTGCTTCCTTGCGCGAGTCGTTCGCCTTGGGGTTATGGCACCTAAGAATAGAAATATTCTGCTCTTTGATGATTAAATTATTAATAGAATAAATATTTCCCCTGACAGATTCGTTCACCCTCTTTATCAGAGCGATTAGTTCAGATTTGTTTTCCTTGTTAATGAGCACGTTATCAGCTGTTATTGCTTCCAGAAACAGCCGCTTATTCAAAAAATACTTCATGCTATTTCCTGCAGATATTTTCACTTTTTTATATTGTTAATAATGATGCTGCCAGCAATGGCCCTTTACCAATTTATAGGATGAAGCATCTTCAAGGGCTATTTTTTGTGTACAAGAATGTGTTATAATCAAGAAAATAATTGACTTTAAGGAACTTGTTTTTCAGGAACATTTTCAACTAACAGAGGCAGTCATTGTGGAAAAACATTGACCAGGATGAGAGAACAATGTGTTTGTTAAAATGAGTATCGAACAGGCTTTTATAGGCATGTACCACTCATGTACTGTTTGGACGCTGCAAAAATGCCACAACACCAGAGCGATTACGATCACACAACCAATGCTGCAGCATAGGTGGTGTATACACGATTTTATCCTTTTCAGCGAGATAAGCTGAAACTGATCGCTGTTCCTTTTTCCAACTGGAGAAGGTTTATCACACTTCAAGGACAATTTTCAAGCGACCAGCTTCTAAACGCTCCTGAAACCATAATCCTTACCTTTGTCTATTAAAATTGAAAGAAAAAACTAATTGTTATTGAAAAATTTGTTTCAGCAGAGGGAAAGAAACAAAGGGACAGTTCCAGCTATGAATAAAGTGTTTCTGATTCCCACTGATTTGCTGATTTGCTCAGCGTATTCCCTCGTAGTAATGTGCTACATATTATATAAGTTGCAGTTTGTTGGAGTTTGGCGACTATGAAATTTTTTTTACGCATATTTTTTCTGGTAAATATTTTGTGCTATATAGAAGACAAATAGACCATAAAGGCTGCTTTTGTAGCGGTATGGAAACTCCTCAGGATCTTCGCAACCAGAGCGCATGCTGGGAAGGATATTCCGACGGGAAGACCGATTTCACAGGACTTTTATATAACCACAGTACGACATCGATAGAGCCTTACCATTTCGGCTCTCGTCACTCTGCATTCTGTGGGCTGATATGTTGCACAATGTTCTTACGTAAAATGAAGTTTTGTTAGCACGCTTTTGAGGGCTGTTACAAATTACGTGCTCCGCCTGCCAGTCGAAGAGCTGGCACGTTTCAAAGGTTTGCCTTTTCTGCCACACTTCAGTGTCACGACGCTCAGAATCAGACGTTTGCCACTGTGACGCTGTATTAATCTGTACAGCAGGCACACGCATGCTCTAAAGCCTAAAAATACTGTTATATTCTTCTCTCCTTGTCCCAACAAAGGTGCTCGTACTGGCCAACGATCACATGTGTTCGAACCTAAAGCCTTTCTTTTCTCTCCCCCCCTCCCCTCCCCCCCCCCTATCCTGTAAATTGCAGGCCGTACATCTAATAAGTCTCGACACAGTCTCGATAAAAAGCAAGGTACTTTTATGCTGTGCGATGTCAGTGCCGTGTAAAAATCGGCAGCTGGTTCAAATTATCCGGAGTTCTCCACTATGGCGTCTTTTGTAGCCATTGTAGCCTCGGGAATTGAAATCTTATCAATTATTTGGAAAATCAGCTATATCTGCCAGGAGAATATTGTATCTGTTGTAATTTTGTAACTCCGAAGTACAGGAGATATGCCTGTGATGTCTGTGCAAGTTGTTTTAGAGCAAGGCGGCTGGACATCAAGTACGCGAAAAACATTGAAAATGAGATGAGTACTTATTTAAACCTAATTCAGTTATATTTTCATTTTAGACCACCGAAATCAAAGGTAAACCCTGTTTGTAGAATTTCTGAATGGGCAGTGTGGTTTAAAAAATATTGAATGCCAAAACGAAAACACGTTTTAAAGATCGTTGAGTCGGTTTTTTGTTGCTGCTTATTCTAAAATGGCTCAGTACATTTGTTATGTATCGCTTAGTGATACCACATATTTATTTGCAATGTTAAAAATGTTAACAGGATTTTGGTGACATCGCCATGCGTAACGAAGTCTTCATCGTTAATGAGTGCGAGGAAGCTGATTCGAATTTTTAGCATTTAATTTTGAACCTCACGGCCGATTAAAAAAAAAAAAACTTAAAAGGAAGCCATTAATAACGTTGACGAAGTTAGATTCCGCAACATAATGTTTACGTTAAAATGAAAGAATATAATAGGCGAACGAATAATTTACTTTTTATCAATCGTCAAAACATCGACTTGTTTCATGTAAGTGAAGAAAACTTACCTTTATTACTCACCTGAACAACCTATACAGTCGCTTTTATCGCATTTATTTAAACCTTAGGAGAACTCTGGAACTTAGCCTTGAGTAGGCGCAATAGAATGCACCCTTATTGTGTCTTTGTACTAATTTGGTGCTATTTTGACCAGTTCCGGTTCTTTGCCTATTACTAAACGAAAAGCGCAGTTACGGCGCTTCGCTTCTGCTCCTGACGCTCGTACCTCGGCATGCCGCCTTCACTTTAACAGTCTAGCTGGTTCTTACGGAGCATTATTTTCCACCTTCTCGTCATCTCCCTTACGACTTCCGTCTTGCCATCGAGTGGTACTATGAGGAAAAGACACATCCTCAAATGAAACATCCGTACTAACATGTATCTGGTACAATGTCAGACAACGGTCGCACTAGTACCAGCCACAGTTCATCACGCATGTTCAAACTTAGCGACACACACACGAGAATATTTGTCTACATCACGCTGGTTTCATTCACTAATCCCGAGTCACTACTCTTTAATCGATCAAACAATTACAACATCAACCACGCCCATTCGATCACCCAACTCTATGTATAAGGTATGCACTCTCTGCAAGGCCTCTACCACTTTACTGGCATCTGTTTTGGTTCTACTTTAACGAGCTGTTCGATGATAACGCACTAGAACGCATTGGCACCATCTACCGTGTCGAAAACGCATCAGGTCCGATGGCTGTCGCATCGCGTGACGTCGCCACTCAGATGTTCGCTCCGGAAGAAATTTGACTCCCCCTTGAAAGCTCCCCCTCAAAGAGGGGTACAACGACGGATCTTCGGCGCTACGAAAGTAGGCTGCGCGTAATACTGGTTTGTAAATGGTGAAAAATAATTACCTAGTAAAACATTTCTCATGAAAGCATCACGTGATTGTCGTCTTTTCGTTTTGTAAAGCTGGCTTTTCTGCAAGCTTGCTCTTGTTGTAACAGAACAAACTTTTGAAAACTTTGGAAAGGACTGCGGCGAGAAATGGCATCGGAAGCCGAAACACTTTGCGATACTTTACGAATCAGGAGGTCAACATAAACTACTACCAATAAGAGAACCAGAAGTAACAGGAAGCTGCAGTATAGTTAAACGAGTTAGCACTGCTCTGGGTGTGCTTACGCGGATACGGAAGGCTCACTGTGGGGTATTGTAGTACAGCAAACGTGGAGGATGCTCTAGGAGGTCCTAATTATCATGACCATATGCCTTTCTTGTATGTCAGCGCATCTGTGAAGCCCCCTTCTCCCTGTCTCACTCTCCTCCTTCGATACTTCAATTCAGGGTGTATCGACCCCCCCCCCCCCCTCCTCTTGGTCAGCTTAGCTGAGGATTGTAACATCCGCATGTATTTTGAAGAAGAAAGAAGAAAAAGTAGCGAAATGAAGTCATTGTATTCGGTTATTGACAGAAACGGTAGAAGCTTTGATATCAAATTGATGGAAAATTGCACGGGAAGCATCTTGAGGAGTACGTTTAAAGCGCTCCTGAATCACCAGAGTATATGCGCATACGCGGATACCTTCTTTCACTACCGTCAGCGTAACCACCTCTTCACTGCAGCTTGATTGCCCTAGAGTCCGCGGTTGGTGCTGATGGCAGACAATGATGGTGTGTGTTTTGGCGGATTTAAACTTGTACCTGCCTTATTCTCGAACAACGTTTGTGGCCCTTTGCGAAGTAAGCAATATTACATCAGTCCATGGACAAACAGGCGCAATCTACTGCTGCTGCTTCCGCTGCAGAAAAAAAAATTCAAATGAAGCCCACATCACTCTTGCGGGATTCACTAGGACCCTTAGTTAAGTACTATTTTATGTAGAGCCATCAGCTATCAAGTTCGAAGGAACTAGATTGATTGCGTGGGTTTATTTGTTTACTTACGGCACCCTCAGGGTAAAAATGCATTATAGATAGGAGTGGCCAACAAAACGTTTAGGAATGAACACATCAAAACGGCATAAAATAATATCAGAAAAACAATTTTAAAGAGTTTAGCAAACCTGACGAACTAAAGGTATGAAACATCGTATACGCACTAATATAAAGAAAACTCGAAACCTAAAAGGGCAATAATAAACAGCAAATTCATAAAAAGGGCAGGTAAACGGGGCTGAGTACAAGAAGAAAGTTAACAGCAATGATGTCATCCCTGAACAGCTTACCAAGTTATTTAACGAATCTATAAAACGGACGGGGTCATTAATATTAACTAGTGATGTAAGAAAAGTATTCCATTCAGATGTTTTTGGCAGACATAAATTGGCGAAAGTAACCGTTTTTCAATACGATATGCGAAATTTGTGTTTATGGTAATGAGGAGCAGAGAAAAATGAAGATGGGTTAATCCAAGATAATCAGAGTGTCAAGTTGTGATAATAAATATTGTGAAAGAGTCCGATGCGCGCTATCCTCCTGCGGATTGTCAGAGGTTGAATATTTAGAGCTGATCTCATTTTTGTGCCACTGGTAGTGCAGTTATAGTTGGCTAGTATAAAACGGACTGATCAATTTTGTATTGTTTCTAATTCTTCATTTAAAGTCGTCTGATGTGGGTTCCATATTGATGAAGCCTATGAAGCCTATTCTAAATGCGGTAGAACAAATGTTTTGTAAAGTTGCATTTTTAGTGAAGATGGTGTCAGGGAAAACTAACACTGCAGGTAATCCAGAGTTTTATTATTTTTAGATGTGATGACTTCTATGTGTGGTTTCCAGGACATTGTGGCAGTTATGTGAACACCAAGGTAGCAGTATAATTTTACGGATTTTAAAGTTAATTTGTTCAGTACATATGCTAGACAAGGAGTGTTAGAGCGTGAAATACGCTTTGATTTGCATTTTTTCATTGATATGCTCCATTTTCCACGTACGGCACCAGTTAGTAACATTATTCAGGTCAGCTTTAGGCAAACCAGTTCCTGTACTTTTAGAACCGATGGTTATTTTGCGGTATATTAAGCAACCACATGCAAAGACGCATGACTGAGAAGTAGTTACATCGGGTTATGTAGTTACATCGTTTATGTAGAATAAAAACAAGAGAGGGCTGAGAACTGATATTTGAAGCACCCCAGATTTGACGGGTACAAGAGGGGAATCAGTGTCCTTAGCAGTAACAAGCAGGGGGGTAGAGGAAGGCTTCTGCAGTATTTAGCATGATAGCTATCATCCCTAATCTATTTGCCTGTCAGAGCTTGCTACCTACGCTTTGTCTGTAAACACGGTGTTTACAACATTTAGCATTATTTTTTGCATTAACAAGTATTTTCAAACATCTAGGTGCCGTACCCTCGATGGTGCTTGTTGGAAATGTTTATCTGCGCATCTGGAATATAAGCGAAACAAAAAAAGAGTAATGAAGAGTAATGAATGTTTATTTCGCTCGTTCCATGCACAACCGCACAGAACGAATGCAGTCGTTAAGCGTTTTAGAGTAAATTATTTGTTCAGTGTTAATTTTACATATCGTGACTATTTTTAAATAGCTGGAATACTGGAATAGCAACGGCTGGAGAACGGTTGCAGCTCTTTTAAAAGCTTGAATCGCAACAGGTGTTCTAAGGAAGAGATCGAAATCATTGAAATGAACGTCATGAATAGAGGAATTACCAAGTGGAACATGACTACTACAAATCACATTCCTCGCCCGGAGGACATGACAGTAATTAGGACATCTGTTTCGCTAAAATCGAAGAAGCCATCACCTGTGCCCTGTTAAACTGCTACAGGTCCGAACACTCTGCGGAACAAGCTTTCGACAAAGAAGCGAGGCCTGACAGCAGAGGAACTTTTTTATAGCGGAAGGGAAAAAAAAGGAAGAAATCAATTCCAGGCGAAAGACGGCCAGGATTAGGAATCCCAAGCGTTCTTGTGTTCGAGGTACGACAGTTATTCGCTATTACGGTTTCGTGCTTTCTCTCAGCCACGTACGAACGTTGGCTAAGCCCTCAATTTCGTCCATTTATCTTCGCCGTGTGCTGTTTTATGTTTCTTCCTTCGGTCGCCCAAGCGCTGGGCCATTCTGAAACCATTTTTCGTATCCCTGTGTGCAAATGAAAAGCAAAAAAAAATATATATATATAATGTTTCGAAATGGGCAGGCGGTTGTAATTTACAAAAGCGATTGCGATTGCTACATGAGATTTCCATCTTATCCTGCCATCAACTGTTTTTTTTTTTCTGAACACTAGCGCCGAACATTTATCAAGAAATATTGACATATTAGGGGATATATATGTTCTTGCCAGTGTGCGGAGAATAGTTTAGACTTTAGTAGAATCGCTTTTTTTCTTTAAGCGTTGAAATGACCGAAGATTTCTGATAAAAGCCCCTAAAAATGTAACTGCTAGTTGATGCCAGCGCATTGAAAAGGAGACAGTAGGCGGAAATAAGGAGCGACAGTTGAGCGCACGTGGTTAAAGTGTTGCTAAAACGCTGCGTGCTTATAATATTAAACAGATTTTACGTATCGTGATCCGCAATCCGTTACCGTTACTCGCTGCTGTGAGCCGGTGATGTGTACGCACTGATTAGTCCAGACGCAGCGGTATGGCGGCGGGTCCGTGTGCTGACGTCCAGCATGTGGTGCCATCTATCGCCGTCAAGGCGACCTGGGCATGCGTAGTGGAACGCGATGTGGCGGATCACGGTAACGGATGATTAATCGCGCTACGCTAAAACGTATTAGCACCGCCGCGTTAAAGACCCCGTTCTCCCGAACATTTGGTATCGGTGTTGTAGGCATTGCGAGAAAATAATCACGAGTTTGTCCTTGATAGGTATAGTTAATAGTTGGCATGGTCGTGCACTGAATACTCGGCTGGATTTGTGACGTCATGAACCGACAGGACATGCCCATTTTGGCAGGTGCTCGGACCGCGCCTTCATGATCGGAGGTGGAATCCTTTGATCAGACACGATACTTCTAAGGCACGCAGGTACGTTCTCATGGCACGATTAAAGTAGGATTTGGTTTTCATGTCTGGTGCGCTTGCTGATGATTTGGCAGCTCGCGAGGGTATACGAATGAGCACGTGTGAGTTAATAACCGCACAAATCGAGGACAAGTTATACGTAAGCATGAAAATTCATTAACAGGAACGAAAGCTAGCGACGAGAGCCGCAGAGAGTACCTGTAAGCCGTGTCGCGTCTCACCGATAAAGACGTAGCTTAAGTGTTCCCAAACCCTTGTGACCAATCAGTGAAGTTACTTGACCACAGCACAGGACGCCATTTAGGCCTTGTTTTTCAAAATATGACGCGCCTCGGTGGTCCAAACATTGTACAAAATATTGACAGGACGGCAGTCCAAATTACGCAGGGTTGGAACGTCGACCAACGCAAAAGTGCCGTAACAAGCGTGTCCTTTTATGTGACTTGAGCTCACGGCGCGCGAAAAAAATCTCGCGGCAAAAATTTTATACTTCAGCTTTTTGTGTTATGTTGTTGCGTGGGCATTGCTCACATTGATGCTGATCTCTACTCATCGCTATGCTGTAGCACTGTCCGGTAGCAAGTTTGATCAGCTTGATTTCCTGCAAGGTTTATTTTCTGGCAACAAACAGAACGTATACTCTGTTTAAGATCAGCTTAAGATAGTGTTAAAGCATTAAAATCTCCCCTCTTCTTAGTCTTGACGTAGAGTAAAAAGTAGATAATTCCCATTTCCATTGATTCTTTTTACATTACGACGAGATACTGTTACTTACATATAGAACACTCAGCCTGTTAACTTCCTTCTTTCAATAATCTTCAGTTCTACGGATAAGAAATGAAACGAATTCACAGGCATTCATGTCCTTATATAGTCAATTGTCACGACCAAAGCGGTATGCAGCAGGTAGCAGAAAACGAATGCGACCACGTATTGAACCATTATCCGGGAACAGCCATGCATCTCAGAAAGCGAAGATAACCCCCATCAGCGCATGCGTTGGCGCTTCATTTAATCCGCAACACACGTGCCTGAGGTAAGAGGATATGGCGGTCGCACCTAATGCCGGTCGACAATCGTAATCCCTTTATGCTAACGCTTAAGGCGAGGATAATGCGGCATGTGTAGTCCCCATCGTAGCGCCTTAGAATGCACGAAACTTCTCAAGAACGTGCTACTTTACTCACCTTTTCGCCTTAGGGCGAATTCAGTCCTGACAGAAGTGAACACCGCCGTAGGCATTGGCCGCCCTTTCCGTATTTTGTCTTAAGGGAAAAAACGCTTCCATTGACGCCCCCGTGAAGAGCTCTAGTAAGCAACGCTGCTACTTTCAGCGCCTAAAGGCTAGCAGTTTCGGATGGCCTCCCAATATCAACGCTTCGCGGATTATATAAAGACAATATCATTTTCCAGTAAGCTACTTTAAGGATCACTGAACGTTATTTAGGAGTTCAGCTTCCAGCCACTATTTGTTTTCCCGCTAAGCTTGCAAAATATTATCTTGAGCCTGGTACTTAATCTGAACTCTTTCAGTCAAGCATTGCCGGTTGCAGATTCGAAAAATTCCTAATTGCTAGAAATGAATTAGGTAATTTGCACTCAGATACAAATCCAGTTTTATTACTCCGATGTGCACATGCAGAAGCGCTAAGGGAACTTTGATTAAGCACCTGAAGGTAAACTACGTGAGGAAAGGTAATTGAACGGAGCTACGCAAGTTATAGCGGTAAAGGGTGCATATATTGCCGAACGTGCAATAAGAATTATGAACTGAAAGACTTATACGATGCCTAATCCCTGCCCTGTTCCTTCCAGTCGACTTCCGCTGCAATGACGTTTTTTTATAAGTGCTACTACCGCGACGACACCAGCAACAAACACGCCTGACCCGAAGCCTTGCCATTAGAACTTATAGTTAGAACTTATAGCGGGGTTGGAAATTACCTGGAAACTTGTGGTTTACTCATTTGAAGTAAACGTTGAATATACGAGTACTTTAGGTGCCGCGTTCAACTATATTCTTTCAACCTCTGCGTGTGTACCATCATGGCGGGAGTTTTACGATTCCTTTTAGCACCCTTTGCAAAAAATAAAAATTACCAGAAATTTGCTTCAAGGGCATTTAGAAAGATGTTGAGACGTTGCTAAGTGTACCTCTACTCAGACGTTTTGAAATCTTTTGATCTCCCTAGCTTTAATAAAAAAGAAAGGGAGATGGTTCTCATGACACTGCAGAGTAGGACTCACGAGCTGACCATTTGCTGCTTTAATCGTGATGAAAGTCCTGCAGGGGTGGACACACTTGTCAAAGACGCTCAGGCGATGTGTCATGGTTCCGGTGACGTAAAATCTCAGCGCAGCAGCTTTGCAAGTGGTCCGTGACTGCATTGTATCTACTTTTACCCGGGTGCACTCGCATGTAAGCGTCACCTGTAAAATAGAGTAACTCCTTTCCCATTTCGGTTTCCTTCGCAGAGCCTCGCTTTAGCGTGCGTACCTTCATACGTGTAACGTACGCAACGTTGGCGTAAGGCAGCGATTCACACCGCCAAACTTTATAGAACAAGACGGACAAATATTCTGTCATCTGTTTAAAGGAATGTCGGTTCTAGGTTATTTTTTTTTATTTTTTTTTTTTTTTTACGCCGCGGCAAAAGTGACAATTTGGTGGAAGAGAACGGGTGTCTTGACCCGCTGGCCCCGTGGGCCAACACTCTTGCGCGCAAACCAGCATCCCACCGTTCCCTCGCAACCTTACTTCTCGCCGCGTTTTGTGCGCCCCATCATCCGCATATGCCGATCGCCGATCGGCAAATGACACTAACGAAACAAACACACGCACCTACAGCGCTCGGTACCAAGGGAGAACCACCAACGGAGCAAAACACGGTTGCGACCATGCCGACGGTCTTTCGCGAGGCGATCGCATCATTCAGGCAACCTCCACCTCCCCTTGGCATTGGTTCGCTCTCCCGAGAGGGGAGCCGGCTGCCTCTGTTCCGAACGTCGTGTAGGACCGCGATACTCGGCGGCTGTAGCCCCGCTGTGCCACCCCCCTTCCCCCCTCCGCTCCAAACCTCGTTGGTTCGTTCATGCCGACAGAAACGGCGGCGGCGGCGATGGCGTCTTCCATCTCCATAATCGATATCCGCCCCGGGTACCCCCTCTTCGTGCCCGGCTGCCGCGATAACCCCCTTCGCGGCCCCCCGCCACTCGTCTCACGACGACCCGGTTCTGTTCCTCGCACACGACAGCTCCGCCGCCGCCGCTCCTGGGACGCAATGCAGATGCTAGACGCGGTGGCTGGCAACCCGCGGCATTAGAAGTTGCGAACAACGATTGAGAGGCTTCTTCGTGGGGGTCAGGAGAGGGGAGGGAACGTGAGAGACAACGAATGGGGACGGTATAGGCGCGCCAGAAGAAGACGTCACGGAGCCTGCACTGTGTCGCTAAAGTGTGGAGCGAGTTTCAGCGAAACGTGAGGCTTGTGCAGCGTCCGCCCGCTCGAGGACGAAAAGCCTGCCTTGGCACGGGTTATGCCACTGAGAACGATGAGCAACGCGTCTTGGAGACCATTTCGCATAGTTTCACCATTAACTTTATTGAATCAATTTAACGTCAAGATTAAAAGCCGGCGAGGCGGAACTGAAACAGTCAAATTTCGCCGACATCCATTCTGACCATTTAATATGCAGGCATGGTCGATAGGAAAGAAAATGCAATATAGTACTTTGTAGCGCTCCAGTTTCTTTTACGCCCGTGTTACCGCAGACACGAGACTGACTTCCTGCGTACTCACTGAGAGCATCCTTGGTATTGTAGAGCCACACCATGCATTGTACCATCAAATCTCAGTGCAGGTAATAGAAAAGGCGTTTTCTGCCTACTTCTGCGCGCATGTGATTTTTAATCGAGATGTTTAGGCACGGCCAAAATTCCCCAGACTTGTTCTTTGTTAGACGGCAGCAAATAGGAAGCGTAAGACCAAGGGAAATATCCGAGTGAGAAGGGACCATGGTTGAAATAGTGGCTCGAGACGCGAAATCTACTGCACTAAAAACTCTCCAAGAGCCCTGAAGTTTCTCTGTATATTTAAGCCGACGCTCGGGGACATATGCTATGTTGCCAAGGCAAGGAGCAAATGAAAATTGGCGAGTCGAAGAGCTTATGATCTTTGTCAAGGTTACAAGAGACAAAAAACAGCGGAGCAAAAAGGAGTGTCAGTACCGCGCGACGTTAGCCTGTGCGCTACTACACGCAAGAAAAGCACCGCCCATTAACTATTTTAAGAGATAATAATTAGCACCAAGCAGCACACGGCTGACCACGGAGTAGTTTCTATACAGCTGACAGCGACGCTTGAAATAGATAGTGATAATAATGACTATAGGTGCTCCGAAAAGTACTGCAAACTTAAAATCAGAAAATCGCGTTAGACATAATTAGAGCAGCCATGGGCCTCGCATTACTGAATGAAAGTGTACGTACTTACATGTTCCTTCCTTTATTACGCTGCATCTTGACACATAGTTTATATGTTACAGCGGAAAAAACCTTATCTTGCTTTAGTTGCCTATACTTGAAGAAAGCTCTAGGTTGTGTATCCGTTTCCATGAACATCTCATTCACCCAACTGCCAGAGGTATCTTCTTTTCGGGTGCTGTTTTGCGTTCAGTTGATTTATGCCTGATGGTACGAAGCTCCTTTGCCCTAAGGCAATATGTGCCATTACTTAGAATGCAATAACCTCAACACAGTGCCTGCTTACGTGTTGTAGGGGGCAACACACTAAAATAAAAAAAAAGAAAGCTGGCTTTAAACACAAAATAAAACCTAACTTGATCCTTCCTTCGGTGTATCTCAAACAGGGCACAGTACTTAACTACCATAAACCTTATTCCTACATATTGGTCCGCATTTCTTCACCGCGTATGCGTGTCCTGGCTTCCGAACTCTGTCTTGTTTCCCTGAGTTCTGAACTTCGTCGCACCATCTGGGTTCACCGCTGAACACTTGAAGGAAAAAAAAAATGAAAGGAAAAAAGAGGAGGGGAACAGCCTGCGCGCTCTGAAGCAGACTGGCTTCCCGTCGTCTTCAGGGCTATTTCGCGGTGATGGCGACGGCTGTGCTGAGCCCGCCTTTGTTTCGTACTCAGCTTCTATTTTTTTTTTGTCTCTCTTGTTCTCTCTCCTTTTTTTTTTATTGCTGCGTACGAGCTTTCTCACATCCCTTTACAACCTAAAAGAATGGCGCTCAGCATCTCCTTCCTGTAAACTGCTACGATCTCTCTGATGCCGGCATCTGGACTGGTGCGTTTTTCATCTTTTTTTTTTTCCTGGAGCTGTGGGTGTTTGGCATGCTAAAGTTCTCTAACTGAACAGCCGAGAACGGCAGGGGGCAACCGGTGTTGAAGTAGAAGAAGCAGGGCTTCTTGAGATGCTCCAACGTAAAAGCTGGGGTAAAAAGGTTCTAACAAAAGAACTGCTACCAGCCTGCCACGCCAGAGACTTATTGATTTTGTATCTGCGCCATTTTCACCCTTTCCTCGTCCTCTCTCCTCTTATCCTTCTATATTTCATCCCCCATTTTCGTCGTTTCTAGCAAACGTATCTTTCGTCCGTTAGTCTCCATTCAATTTTCCCTTTCTCACACGACCAGTGTGAAGGAGGCGGCGGCTTAGATCATGGCTGCAAGTCCGCGATCTCCTCTTTGCGTAACGCAGATCTTTTCTTTTTTTTGTACGCATTTCTTTCCCGCCCACACAGTACCCGTAATGAGATGCGCCGTTTTACGCATGCTGAGAAAAGGGGGCAAAAAAAAAACGAGGAAAAAAAACTCGGTTACTAGCGCCTCTGTCAGTCGTTTCTTCTCACCGCCTGCGCTCATCGAACCAACCTATCTCGGCCGCGAGCTGCTTGCCAAACTGGGGAAACGATCGCCAGCCGATCGACGCTTCACTGAGTCTGCAGTCTTGCCGCGAGTTTGCGGGGAGGCAGCCGAGGTTTCCTTCCCTGCCGCAAAGAGATTTTTGTTTTTCAATGCTTGTGCGACCGAAGTCCTTCGTATGCCAGCGCAGAAATGCTTCAAAAGTTGTAGAATAAAACATTGTTTTCCTGCACCATATGTGCTAGTACGGAAATTCGATTCAGAAGAGTGTTCAGTCTAAGAAAAATGTCCTTTTCTTTCTGGCAAACACATGCTTCCTGCACATTCCATGCGGGTGTATTCTTTTGGAAACGGTGCTCTCTGAAGGTTAATGTGTTCGACCTTCTCAAAAAACACCATGAGACAGACGCAGGCATGGCTCTTTCCAAGAACGAACCAAATGGCCTTCCATCGCCTTTTGGCCTAGTAGAGCGTTTGAAACCGCAACTCACCTGGTCGCTGGCCTGACTTTAATTTCCTGTCAGTAGTAATCCTCTGTCCTTCCTCAGTGCAACTGAAATGTTAGGTGCTGCAGAGTTCCCCCTGAGCAGAAACAACGTTTATCGTTATGTGCATCTTGATTAAACCTCACACAAAACTCACACAATGCCCCAACACCAACTATATGGGACGATAGTTCTCTGTTTCCTGTATAAGTCAAAGCCTGCTCTTCATAGCGTGTCGAGGTTCAGGTTCTGGAAGGAATACGATCCAGCTTGCTAAGTGAAATGCATACAGCATGCTTTCGTTTCCGCTGCCTGTGTGGAGGAGCTTGTATTTGTTTCGAACCTCTAAAAAATGCCTACGGTTAATGACATGTTTTACGAATATCACTTTCCTGCGCAAGATCTGAAGTGTGGTGTGTTTGAAGTGAAACAGCAATTTAAGAAGAATAGACGTTCAGAGAGGAATCGCATAGCCTTATTTGGTCAAAGGTGTGGTGGCCATACAGTTTCCTTTCAGTCTGACGTGTCGGTCTAGTGAGTAAGGTATTTCCAAGAAAGCAATATTCAAAGAACACCAGTAATTAGTATTCCGAGAAGTAATTCGATGTAAGTAGAATCCATAGAATGCAATACCAATCCAATAAGGAATGGTGCAACGTTTCAAGGTACAAAGCGTGCTGGGTGGGTAAGAGAAATAACTCGCGTTAGAGATATTATAGTGGAAATCAAGAAGCAAAAATGGGCATGCGTATGATATAGAGTGCGAAGGGAGGATAACGGATGGTCGCTTAGGGTAACAAATTGGATTCCAAGGGAAGGAAAGCGTAGCAGGGCGCGGCTGAAAGTCAGGTGGGCGGATGAGGTCAAGAAATTTGCAGGGGTCAAGTGGACGCAACTAGTACACGTCCGGGTTAATTGCAAGAATATGGAGGAGGTATTTGTCCTGCAGTGGGTATTGTGCATCTGATTATGATAAGGAATAGTGTTAGGCAGAGTTACGATCGTTTAGGCCATTCGCCATTTGCATACAAGAATTCTTCAGATAGCTGCTTTGGGAACAGTATATAGAGATTACCTGAGTTGTCTGAGATTCGCTGATGGCATTGGCTTGCTGAGCAACTCAGGTGGCAAATTGCAAACGACGATAAATGACATAGACACAACTGAAAGGAATGCTTAAAAAATTAACATGAATAAAACTACAATGTTAAACACCCCCGAAAAGAACAGAAGATTGCGATAGGTAGTGAGACGTTATAGAGTAGCAAAGGAATGAGCTATACCTAAAGCAGGTTGCCGCCGCAGGTCTCTATGACAGAAAAGAGGTAACTAGAATCATGAGATTGAGCTGGACCATTAAATCACAAAATCTAGTTTACCAGTCTCCCGCAAGAAGAATACATATAACAGCCGTATCTTACCGGTGCTCACCTAAGGGCAGAAACCTGTAGACTAATGAAAAGAGGTGAACTGCTAGGTGTAAATTAAAGCGACAGAAATTGAGGCAAATGGGTTATGGAAAAATGCGATTTGATGACTTTCTTTTAGAAATCAAGAATTAATGGGCATGGACAAGTTATGTAATGCGAAGGCAAGACAATCGATTATCCTCAAGTGTAATGGAATGGGTTCGAAAGAAAGGTAGCAGGGGATTGCAGAAAATTCGGTAGGCGGATGAAATTAGGAAGCTTGAGGAAGGAAATAGACGAAGTTGGCACAGAAGCCGGTTAATTGGAAGGATATGGAAGAGGTCTTTACTTTGCAGTGGGTGTATTTAAGCTTTAGATGGTGATAAAGGCAATGGGGCTCTTATTATACATCTGAATATCCAGTTAACGCTAGGGCAGTGAGTATAATCTCGACGATGCTGCTCAAAAGAACACGACAACAGCCTGAATATTTCGACCACGCATTCACCTTTCAACCAAAACAATTTTATTGGTCGCAGCACTAGGAGTTCTGCTGAACCTCTAAGAGGGCCGGTTTACGACATGGTGATTTTATGCCAGTGACTGGAGGGTGAAAGAAGCAATACTTTACTAAAGCATTGTTTCAAAAAAAAAAAAATCAGTCTTCCCCTAGACACCACGCTGCTCGCTAATATATAATAAACACACAAACAATCTCACGTAAGGTCACCTAGAGATATTTGTAGGTGTCTTATTATTCAAGGATAATTTATATTTGAGAGTTCTCTATTTCAATGTAAATGTATTACGGAAATTTCCCGAATAAATGCTTGAACCTGTACCAAACATGTACTTGTATTGATGAAGCTTTGAAAGATGTTACTACTACTAACGAAAGGCGCCATTTATATGCCAGGAGCTGGTGCACCTAACCGAATTTCGCATGGATTCCAGCTGCCCAATGCCAAGGGCAGTATTGCATGTTTGCGAACGCTTTTATTGGTCTCTAGAAATTCTGCTATACCAGGCTCCCTTTACTTCGGTTGGTCTTTCTTTTGTTGGACTGATTTCCCTCTTCCTCCCGCCTGCACCGCATATCAACTTTTGTTTTTTCTGTGCACTACACCAGACATAAGAAAAAGCGATAAGGTTGTCAGGATAAATGGCTCATATTAAACGGAAGGGCAAGGCGCCCAGCTATACTGGTGTAGTTTCTGCTCGAGCAAAGTGCGATTCCCTGTCCGCAAGAGATCACAGTAACGTTAAAGTGAACCCGGAGTAAAACGAACGCGAGAAGGAAAGATAAAAGCAAAGCCAGTTGGTGGCTGTAAAAGTAAGACTATAGGCTCCTTTCATGTACTCTAGTCTCACTCAAAGAAGCGCCTAGGGAAAACTTCTGATGGCCTTACACGCAGTAAACGAAAGCACAACGAGGCTAACGTACCCTCCTCTTGTCCGCGCGCACGCAGAGTGTAGATCGCTGCACGTTATACACTAAAATGGTCCGCCTACACTGTCTTTCCTTGTCCGCTGTCTGTGCCGCTTAGCCTTCGACCATTCCCACCTACCACATACGCATAAACAGGAAAAGATGTTGCTTCACCCTGGAGGGTATTTTGAGGGCTTGGGAACAGGCTATCTATATTCAACAGGGACTTCTCTTCCCTGTCGGGTCGTTGTAATAAGCGACCTCTTGCACCTTACCATGTCTTTTCTCCATCCCCCCTTATTCCTTTCCCGCGTCGTCGCCGCCTTGTTTTCGAATAAGCCTGCCGCTGCTTCCCGGACTGGCTTCTCGGAAGAACCTGCCTCGTGTCTGCCTCATTTTTTGTTTTCTGTTTTCTTCCCGCGTTCTTCCCCGCTCAGCACTCTCCGGTGCTCGGCGCGCCTTTTTCTCGAAGGAGCCCGCGTTTATGAAAGCGACTCGAGCAGTGTGCGTGCGCGTATGTACGTATGTGAAAGCGGCGCTTCTGTCGAGAAGGACTAGCGGTAGCGCTTGTGGTCCGCGAAAACGAGTTTTATCTTGCGCTCAAGCGAAGCGGCGCATTCGGCACTCTCTAAATTGTCTTTTCCTGCTCCTTGATTAACAAGGGGCAAGTAATGTGATATCCCACCTGCCCCAAAAAAGGAAATTTCATTCGTTGCTTCGGTACTTTATTTATCTTCGAGTTAAAGCAGCAATACTGCTAGGTTGTGTCACGAGATAAGAAGAGATGGAATGGTATCTCTCAGCAGGCAGGGACCCGGTATGGCTACGGAATGTCCTTTCTGATCATAGCCGTTCTAAAAACGTCATCTGTAATGCAGAAAATGTGTGCGTGCCACGATAAATGCTTTTTGTACTTTTCAGCTGTATTTCTGTATTCCCGAAAAACACATTTCGAACGTGCACGCCTGAAAATACATATACTCTGTACTAAATCCTAGCAGCTATAGTGACCCTTGTCTAGAACATCTCTAGAACATCCAACGCATCTCCTTATCATCGGGCATTCGAGGGAATACCAAGTGAATAAAGCCTTAGGTGCCATAAAAAAAGGGGGACCGAAGCTAGGGCGGACCAGGTGCTTGCGAGAATGCTGAATGACCTCGGAAAGGATAGCGCTAGAAAAACTGGCTTTCCTTCATATGCAATGCCTTATGACCTCGCGCACTTATGAGCGCTAATTTCTTCTTAAATATGCAGAACCAACTACCCCCGACAACACGTACTCCTGAACTGTATGACCTCGAACTAGCTGAAGGCTCGAGTAATAGCATTATCTTAATTAATCAGTCAGAAAGAGCATGTCAAAGTCATGAAACGTTTCACACCAACCAGCTTACTCTTTGCTACGTAAAAGTTATTAAGGCGAAAGCCTTACCTGGCTATGTTTGCGAAGACATATCCGCAAAACGCACAAGCAAAAAGTGAAAGCAAAACAGAGAAAAATATGGAAGCAAAATTTAATTTTTCATATGAGGTTGCATTAAGGTGAGCCTGATAGTCATGATTGTGTATTTAATGATAAGTTGCACATAAATGTCATGTCATGACTAGTGATTATAGTTCAGTCATGAGACAGATCAGAGGTCCAGTGTGCATGACTATGGAGTTTATTACTTGTGTAAGTCAATAAAAGTGGTGACCATGACTAGTCTTTAAACATGTCTTTTTTTTTTTCTGAAGGAGAAGAAGAAGTTTGTTTATTCATGAAAACAGGTATTAGATAAATAATACAGAAGGAGGTCCCAGAGCTCAAGGCTGTATCGGGACCTCCTATGGATGGATGTATAAACTTATGAACGATATTATTGGTACAGCAAACGCAGTCAAAAGAGGCGAAACCGGCGAACACAATGTGATAAAAAGGAAAAAAAGTAGAAATGCAATACAAGTTTTAAACATTTCATGCGCGACCGGTATTGTTAAAATAAAGTAATTGAATATTATATACAAATTGATACATCTTCCCAACGGACATATGAAAACACTCATGAATTGAATGTGAACAAAGCGGTATATAAAGGAAAAAGCTTATTTGAAAGTTATGTGACACTATTGTGATAATACGGATAACAGTTGATGTTTAAAACCAGACAGAGATGGGGATTGCTAGACATGAGAAGGGAGGTTATTCCAAACTTGTAAAGAACAAAAAGAGCCGTGTGCTTGCCGTAGTTTGTTCGAACGGTTGGTAATAAAAAAATTGTTGTCCTTAGCAAATCTTTTTTGATTGTTATTGGTGAGGGCCTCCTTGTTGATTACATTTGAGGGTATGGTGCTTTGCACAGCTCTATAAAGTAGTCATGAAGAAAGTGTAATAACTAGAAGAATAAGACTGACTTGGAACGCATTTGTCAAGTAATCTGAGATAAATCAATTAATCAGTCAATCAAGTTTATTTTGCATGAACAAAAAAGGTAGCGGGAGAAAAAGCTGCATTGCTTGCAGCTTGACGAGGCTCCTGCCACCCATTTAGCTGACACTTCACCAGCGTAGATAGTTGCATGAGAAGAGGTGAACAGTGTTAGGAAATCTTTTTTTTTTCGCTACACAATGCTATTTCAATGTGAACAAATAAAAACACAAGTTTTGTATCACAATCTTACTAGGCATACACAGTGTCACTTACAAGAACCACTCTAAAACACTGTTGTATGGCATCGACAGGATGTCGATTTGATTTAGATTAAGAGAATTGAGTACGTATGGTATCATATGCCTTAGTCTTTGGTTTCCGTACATTGTACGGGAGAAGGGAATAAGCCATGTTATCTGACACCTAAATGGGTATCTATTCGAGTTTTTCGCCAGATCTGACAAGTTTATAAATGCGTCTGATTTTCCTTATATTGCACTCTTGTAAGTCCTTGAAAGGCTTTAATTGTACATGTGCTCTATTTTGAGTATCTTTTGATTATTTAAAAAGTGGCCTTGTATGTTCAAGAAATGAAGTATTTTCGATAATGCAGATAGTCCTCTTTTGGATCATGGTTAGTCTATTTACGTTCAGTTTGGTTGCATTCCCCCCGACCAATGAATGAGCTGTACAGTAACTGAGAGTTGAAAGGGGCATCATATAAAAGCTTCTTCATCATTACTGGGATATTTGGACGGTTCCTATTAAGCAGGCATGCGGTCTTGGTTAATGTTTTCGCGACAGAAAGTTAACATGTTCATTGCAGGGCATGTGCTCGTGGAAAAATACACCTAAAATGTTCGTGCATTTTTCTATTTCAAATGTGTACGGGCCGAAAGTTATGTTAGATGGTATTAAAGGCGAAATTCCAGAAGCACCAAAGAGAATACATTTAGTTTTTGAGACATTGAGTGTCAGAATGTTTTTCCGACACCATTCATGCAATCTGTGACAACATAAACCTGCATGTGCTTGTATTTCTTCCAAAGTTTCCCTTGCTTTTTTAAAAAGACTGTACAGTCATCGGCATGAATTGAAAATTGACAACCTTGGTAAATTTCTACAATGTCATTGATGTAAAAATGGAATAGAATGGAGCCTTAAATGCTCCCTTGTTGAGCATTGTATTTAATTTTCTTTGACAATAATTTGTTCTGGTGTATTTTAACATACTGACTTCGCCCTCTTAGATAGGACCGAATAAGTTGGTGTGTAACACCGCAAAAACCATAGCGCTCAAGTTTGTCTAACAATATTAAATGAATAATGCGGTCAAATGCCTCGCTGAAATCTATGTATACACCTAATGTGATAAGTTTTTTTTCTTAAAATTGTCTAATATTGTCACATTTTGTTCTAAAAGCGCATTTTGTGTTGAACGGTACGTGTGAGAACTGAACTGATGATCTGTAATCATATTGCGTTTTCTTGAGAAGCTTTCGATGCGAGTGTTGATAACCTTTTCAAGTCCTTAATTTCGAAAGAATGGGAAGGTTGTACAATGGTCGATAATTGCTAAGTTGTTCTTTTCCCCTTCCTTGTGTATAACTGTGACTCGGGCAACTTGTATATTAGTAGGAAAAACGCCAGTTTATAGGACCAAGGTAAATATAAGCGTTAATGCAGGTGCAATAATATCGAGAGCCTATTTTATGGATCTTATTTTTATTCCATCTAAATCATGACAAAGAGTGTTTTTTAGTGCTTGAAAAATGAGCATAACCTCTGACGCATTTGTGGGCTTAAGCGATAGGCTATAAGGTAATGTTTGCACAGAAGATGCTGCTTCTAGATGATGAGTGGTTTTTCCTATGTCTATGACACATTGTTAGAACGGTCGGTAACTTTTATTCCACTTATTTCGGCGTTGTCGATATAACCAGGCTCTTAATTACGCTATCGCATGTATTCCTACTTAATAACGTCTTTAAATGTTTCTCAACAAAATTAGGATTTTTAAGGCTGTGGCTATCAAATAAGCTCGCATAATACTCATGTTTCAATTTTTTTATAGCTTCGTTCAATTTATTTCGAAATGCCTTAAATTGGTTTAGGATTTCGACGTCTGAGAATCTACGAACGATTGATACAGCTTGTGAGTTTGTTTAATAAGTCGGGCTAAGTTGCCCGTGATCCATGGTTTACTTAACCGCTTAGATCTATTATGCGTTTTTAGTGGGAAGCATTCAAAATAACGTTCCTCAAATATTTCTGTTAACTTGTTGTACAATGCATTGGATTTTGAAATGGTAAATTTTCGCTCAAGTTGGTATGAATTGTCTGTCGGAAATTTTCTAAGGTTCTAAGGTTCGTGTTAGGTTCACGGTACCTAACATGCTTCACAGCGCGTTTTAAGGCGCTATGTCGTTCTGTAATTAGAAAGATCGACATGTGGTCATTGATATCCGAACATATAACGTCTGATTTGAAATTTTTACGGCATAGATTTGCAATCAACACGTCTGATGATGATGAGACTACAGACGTTACAAGTGTCGGGAATGTAATGCCATTTCGAAAACCATTGCACTCTAATAGAATTTAGAAGTCTGTAGTAGCACCCGTGTTTTTTAAGACATCAGTGTTGAAATCTCCTCCTGCTGTAAGTAGCAATCCACTTAGTTTGCATAGAAGAGTAGAGAGTCAAAGAAATTCAGGAACGTGGCATTATTTTCATCTGGGGATCTGTAGATAAGAAAGAAAATGTTTATGCCCTCCTTAGTACATAGGGCTTCGAAGTCAGTGGTGGTGGTGAAATCATTACAATTTTGAAACAAGGTATTCTTGTTTGAATACACACGCCATCGCTTCTAGTTTGCTTTCAATTTAAGAAATAATGACTATACCCACTAAGCATAAAGTAATCACATTCATCAGTGTACCATGTTTTGGTTAGCATCAATATGTAAAATGGTACTGCACATGCCTTAAACAAACAAGTGTAAGTGATCATGCTTGATTTTAACTGATCTCTCAATTAAATGAAATGCATTTTAGCCATTTGTTCGCGTTTCTCGCACTCAAAAAGCTACCAATTGCATCGGGACGAATGCTTTCTGCAGCCATCGTGCACAATGAAATCATGTAGCTTTGCGCCCATTCCTTTCAACTGCTTTCATTTATCTTTAACAAGTCCTTTTCATTTCGAATCGTAAACACTGACGATTACTCTATCCGGCGCGCGAAAATGCTGCAATTTGTTGTCCACACTAACCGCCAACCGAAGTTAGGTTTCCGTGCAGCAGCTTTTCCTAGCAGCCTTTTCACACAGGGATAAAGATGCTCGTTAGTGTAGATAGGTTTATCATCCTCAGTGTCTGCCTCTGATTTCGACACTACTACCGATGTGGTGAGCTTCTTCTTTCGTGCCCTTTCCAGAACCTTGTCGCGCTTCTCCCTTCTCCGAAACTGGAAAACAATATTTTTTTAGTTTTTTTTTCTTTGTTTGGCACCCGATGACACACATCCACATCACTCTCTGATATGGGTTCCCCGATAGCATTTCTAGAATATCAGGTAGTTTTTCACTTGCTTCTTCACTGATACCTTTGATTTCTAGATTTCTGTTCCTGGTGTACTGCTCAGATTTGACGAGCTGGTTTTGGTACTCTACGATGTCTTTTTCAAGCGTGTGAACCTGCTGTCGCAGTCTTCCGTTTTCCTTTTGCAGTGACTTATTTTCATTTAGTGTACTTTCAAGAAGCTTATTTGCTTCATCTAAGCGTTTGCTTATAAAATCTGCGCCCTGTTTCAGGTCATCCGGTTCTTTATGAAAACCGCTCTCTTCTGCTCGAAGGCGTCGCTCTGATGCTTTGTAAACTCCTTGATTTCTGATTTTACTTCCTCCCTAAGCCCTTTGACAGCCTGCTCAAGTTCCTTCGACATTTCACACACAATTCGCCGTCCCTGAAACACACTCTAGGGCAACAGATATAGCAAAGAGCAAATGAAATTCTTCACTATTGGTAAGAAATTGCACTAACCTGCAAATTGCAGAAGAATTGGTTACCTACTGCGAGCAAAGCTATCACTGCTGCCAAGTGTCGAGTATGTGATCTGTGCTTGCTTTATATAGCCAATAGAAGGTCACGTGTTTTGAAAACGATGTATCCTCGCGCAGCTGTCTTCTGACATCCGCAGGATGACCACGAGAAGAATGCAGGGGCCGATAGAACGACTGCGTTGCTGGTCCGGGAGGTTATTGATACAGCACTGGTGGGACTGCAAAGTGCAGAAGAATTGGTTAGCCAATGCGCGCTACGCTGTCACAGCTGCCAAGATCATGAATGTGAGCTTGCCAGTATCCCTCAAGAGGGAAGTATATATCAGCTATATTTTACCTGTACTAACCCGTGGATTCAAGTTGAAGACAACGCAGAGAGCTATGGAATGGAAATGAAAGGTGTAGAGCTGAGAGGCAGCGCAGCTTGCTGATGCGTTCAGGGAACAAATGTGAAATAAAATAACATTCTAGTCAAAATCTAGAAGAAATGGGCGTGGGCTGTATATGTAATGCGAAGGAAAGATAATCGATGATCCCTAAATTTATCAGAGTGGAGGCGGTAAGTTAGGTTGGCGGATGTGTTTGGGAACTTTGTGGGAATGAGGTGTCAGCAGCTGGCAAGAGACTAGGTCGATCAGAGAGATATGAGAGATGCCTTTCTACTGCAGTGATTATACTAAGGCTGATCATGAGTGCAGGTAGTGATGTTGGTGATGATGTGCAGCTGGGCGTAGCTGCTTAACCAATCTCCACATCACACAGCGATTCGTGCGTGTCCATTAACGACGCTAAAAATGTTTGTTTACAGATTTTACGCTCTTCATTCAAGCTTGAAAGCGCCGCTACTGTTAACGTTAAAGCGAAAACCTTGGCCAAATGTGAACAACGCAGCTGTTCTGACTTCTGGAGTGAAAAGGCTTTTCTATAAAGAGCCTTTCGTAAAATAGAAAAAAAAAGAACAAATGGTGAAAAAAAATTAAACAAGTATGCTCTTTATACCAATGAAGCAGTGCTTTTCTTCGTGCCATTGAGAAAAAGTTTATTGTGGACGCTGGGTGCCTCGGAGCCATTTTCGTTGTTATACACTTAGGGGTTTTGATAACACACTTTTTATAGTGTTCATGTATACACGCTGACGCAGATGTTCACTTATCAAAGGAATATTTCATTGAAAGTGTCACTTAGCTGAATGAAAACATAAATTCCCAAAGAGAGAAACATGAATGGGTTGCCTGTTTTGATCAAGCTGGCTAACCTAAAACATTTTTGAAACGTACGTAGTGCAACCCCACTTTTCGCTGTAACTCACAGTGGTATTTTAATTAGAGTGTTTTGTCAAACTGATTTTTCAAGCTGTTTGTACAGCTTTTAGCCCAGGCGATCATCCACTTGTCGGGAAATAAATTTGATTTGATTTGATTTTCTTTGCGAACCAGAAATAAAGAATAAATAGTGTGGTACCTCCTTGGTTTACGCTGTCCAATACTAATGACTATGGGAAGCGGGTTCGATTCCTGTCGTGACGGCCACTTCTGGGTGGCGACGAAAAGCTCTCGTCATGTCTTCTTCTATATCCGTGTCCATGTTAAACGCGCTAGCATTTTTATTAATGATGACACACCAACTAGCCCAGCTTTCTGCCTTGAAAGGCGAAGCGCCTTCGTGGAGAGTCGATTTCTGGGCATGTTATTACAACCCCGGGCGGTCAAAACAGAACCGCGGAGTCCACCATTGGGACGTTCCGAATTGTCCGTCTGTCGCTTTTGGATATCTAACCACATATATTGTGCAATCATGTTAATAAACTGCTACTCGCTATATCTTTTCCGACCTTTGCTGTTTATGTGTACCCAGGTTATAGTTGCGAGCTGCACGAAGGACAATCGCGACTGTTTCGCTCGCTTTGAAGCAGAAGGAGCGGGGTCTTGATCCTTCGGTAGGGGTAATCCTGTTAACGTTTTCTCTCCCCTTTTGTTTCTCCCTCTCTGATGCAGGAATGAGCGAACATCGCTGATCGAGACTCGCCCGTCACCATGAGCGTACATTCATGGCGCTTTTGTGTCCCACTAGTGGCTCTAGCGTTTTTCTTGTTGATTCTTCTGTCGTGTCCATCGGCATGGTGAGTAACACGTTTCCTGTTGCTTCCTGAGCCAGACCCGCATGTGACAGCCTGTTTTGCGACGAATGAGCAAAGTAGCGACAAGGACGCGTGTACGCGCTGTTTATGCATTGTTCTCAGATACTGTACACAGCGAATGTAAGGCTAGCAGGCAGTGTTTCTCTCCACGATTCGTGCTAGGGCGGTTGTAAGAAAGCGTTCTTTTCAGCGGAATGGTTATTACCGCTGAAGTTACAAGAACTTATGGAACTCTGTTGTTTGCATATGGAAACCATTCTCAGTGGTGGGGAAAATAACGAGCCTAAGGTTTTCCTTGTCTCAACTCATTTCAGAACTACGAAGACCCGGTGCTTACGAACCGGACTAATAGGCACCAGGTGCCATAGTTCTCTTGTTTATTTGTCGCAAAAGAGTTTGGTAACTTGCGCGTGTGGCTATCGATATGCATGACGGAGCAATTAACAGGCTCTGCACCACTATATTGGTGCAGCGTATGAAGAATGCGAAGCATGCGTGACGAACGCAATTATGAGTGGCTGCTACGCACCTAAGAGTATTTTGAATGTCCTTAAAAAAAAAAAAAAGAAACGTCTGGAGTACAGCGCTTACCTTTTCCTTCGCGGCGTTCAACATCCTGACGCTGTTTAGGCGGACAGAAAGGCGCACACAGCACAACACACAAAACATTATATTCTAGTGACTCTGTTCTATGACGGGCATTCTACTGTAAGAGTGCTTTGTGATGATTCCGGTAGCGGACGAGGGATTCAATATGCCCATTTCTGCACGAATTCCGCGCTCTAATGAGGTGGAGGCACATCCTCGGAAATTTCACACTCTGCCAAGGATTGCGACTGGGCTCTGCATAAACAAACAAAAACTTCAACTTTCTTCGCTCAATAATTGTTTTGCTGGCTGGTTTTTACGTATCCGTACGCGACTTATACTATTTAAAAAAGCTCAAATGTGCATTTTTGTGACTTCCTGCTGCCACAATGAGCCGTTTGCATACAAGGCAATAGAATTATGCTCTAGAAAAGTGATTACGTTACAAAAAAGAATAAAATGAACACATTTATCGGAGTAATATCAGAACTACCACAAACATCTGGCCTGACCGTTCAACAAAATGGACTCCTTTGTTAATTTCAGATGCCTGGCTTTATATTTTTTTTCCGGATAAAGGGTCTTAAGATGTCACCGCATCATTTGCATCCATATATGGGGGGAAACATGGGTTTTATGGGTGAGATTTGGCAGCATTCAGGCCCTGTCAGCATGAGAACGGAATATTGTCGATTAGATGCGGCTTTTCCTGGATTCGCAATTATTGTTTCTGAAATTATTGTTGGCTCTGAGCAAAATAAATATTTTTAAGTTATCACACCAAAAACGGTCTACATACGTCATGTTCTAATTGCGTTGGATAATGGATTAGGTGTTTCAGTGGAATGTGACAAAATTTACCTCTTGCTACGGAACGCTGCAGAATATGTAACAAATAGTTATTAGCAGCTAAAGCTAATATACTGCTTTCGATTTGAAGAAAAACCGTCACCCGTATCCAAAATACATGCTCTTCTAGAATGATTAACTTTCCACTTCGTTACTTCTTACCTTCTAGTTTTTACGACTTATCTTAGCAAATCAGCTTGTTATGTTTACAAAAATTTTTATGACCGAGTTTGGAGTCACATGTTTTTTTTTTTTTTTTTTTTTTTTTTTTTTTTTTTTTTTTACGCTAAATATCGTCCCAATGACGGAAAAGTTTAGCGGAACGTTCAGCTACAGAAGTTCTCAAAAAATGTCCGGAATAGGTTATGGAGCATCGCCTCATATGTGAAATATCATGTTGAAAAGCGTAACTAAAGGAAAGCTAGTTATCGAAAAATGTAGGCTGCAGTGCGGACAAAAGATTCCGCGAGGGCCCTCATTGCTCGCAAATGCGACACGAGACGGCGACCTGATTTTCTCTGACGCTTTCTGTACTCATGCTTACCGTGTTCTTGGTAGTGCTTCCTATAGCCT